>NC_052071.1:50860248-53477748 GCF_015852505.1 Tachyglossus aculeatus
TGATTACATTCACTTGAAACAAGTTTTCCCAAATATTACACACTGCCTGGTTAGATAACAGATCCCTCTCTATCAACAAACCGTTGCTTAACTGCTATTAAATGTCATAGATGCCAACATCAACTTTTTTTCATATGGTACAGTGAATTTAATTCCTTTTATATTTATATCACTTAAGTCACTTAAGTTAAGCAAATCACTTAACTTCTCAGTGCCTTATTTACTGCATCTTTAAAATGAAGATTAAAACTATGGGTCCTATTTGGTACAGGGACTGTGTCCAACCTGATTATCTTGTGTGTATCCTAGTGCCTGGCAGTGCCTGGCACATAGTAAATGCTTAACAAATATCAAAACAGAGAGCACCTGTATTTTGGCTAGAGTTCCCAGTAGAGATATTAGTGATTCTGTCAATCTTCAGTTTCTAATTTTAATTAGGGAATAAAAGGAAATAAGATTATTAAATACAAAAAAAAATAGTCAAACGTTGCAAGGGGAGGTAAATAGGATTCTAAATTCTGTTTCCACTGCTTTTGATTATATCTACGCTTGCTTCCCCATTAGGGTGTAAGCTTCCTGCGGGAAACAAATGTGTCTTGTACTTCACATTACTTATGATTTTGTCTGTCTCTTGATCTGTTCACCATTTCTACCCCAATCAATAGCATTTATTGAGTGCTTGCTGTGTGCAGAGTGCTGTACTAAGTGCTTGGGGAAAAAAAAAAACAGTCCAAGAGAATTGGCAGACATTTGCCCTGACCACAACGAGTTTACCGTCTAAAGATTTACTCCTTTTGAGATAGCAGAGAGACCAGGCTGTTTAACCTCAACCAAAATCCTTCAGTTGGGCAAGCAGGATACAGGCGGCATTACTGAGATACCTAGTGGGTGTGTGAGTTACTAGTGAGTCAATATTTAGTCAATAACAGAGCTGGGACTAGGGTTGCCATCTTGATGGTAGTTCAAATCTCCCTCTATGGAATGAATCATCCCAGCTGAGAATGTTGTCTTGGTATATCTTGGCTTTTCCCAACCACCAACGAAAGCAATATTGAACTTGTTAGGTATTTTTCAAAAGAAACAAAATTATCATGCAACTGTTGCTTGGTTGCATTATCCCACTGGTTTTTTTTTTTTTGTTTTGGTTTTTTTTTTTTGGAGAGCGAGTTTTCTTACAGACATCTGTTTCTTCAAAACTCTTGGACTTCCGTAGTGGTAGTATTTAAGGAGAATTATTTTTAGTTGACATTTCCCATTTTAACAAGGAATGAGCAAGCCATGTGTTACTGCACCGTGCAACTTCTGCTACGATCTAGGTAGGCGGTAGAATCTACTGTCTGAAAGTGAGGTGGATGCTTGAGTGTCATCTTAACTTGGCTATTTATGTGCTGTATTTCTAAACTCTGTAGCAGACAAATTAGGGATCGCTATTCTATCCAGAGATACCTGGCTGAAAATAGCCTAGATAACAAGCACTGGTATCTGCAAATTCCCACCTGCTTTCTGGGCTCTTGCTGTTGACTCTTAGGATACCTTGAATTTCAAGTTGCGGGGCTCAGCAGTTGTTGGGTTTGCTGTTCTTTCCATCTGGTCCCCAATATATAGGGCAGATTTTTCTACCATGCAAGGGTGTCCTCAGGAGTAGGGTCAATTGGAATTGTCATGGGCCTAATACTGTAGCCTCATCTCTCACTACTCTTGCTGAGCTTTACTCTAGAGAGCTGTTGCTTTGCAGACAATAATAATAATGGCATTTATTAAGCGCTTACTATGTGCAAAGCACTGTTCTAAGCGCTGGGGAGGTTACAAGGTGATCAGGTTGTCCCGGGGGGGGGCTCACAGTCTTCATCCCCATTTTACAGATGAGGTAACTGAGGCCCAGAGAAGTGAAGTGACTTGCCCAAAGTCACACAGCTGGCAATTGGCGGAGGCAGGATTTGAACCCATAGCCTCTGACTCCAAAGCCCATGATCTTTCCACTGAGCCACGCTGCTCCTCAATGGCAGGGGCAAAATTACCAGCTCCTCATCCAACTCTCGCCACTTGCCCCATTAGCCCGTCTGGTAGCAATGCTCGAGAATCCATGTAAACAGTCTGGCCTAGTGGATAAAGCAATTGGAAGCAGTAAAGACAGACTCGGAATCTAATCCCGACTTCCTCCCCCTCCCCATCCCCCCCACCCGCTTTACCTCCTTCCCCTCCCCACAGCACCTGTATATATATATATGTATATATGTTTGTAAGTATTTATTACTCTATTTAGTTATTTTATTTGTACATATTCAATTTATTTTATTTTGTTAATATGTTTTGTTTTGTTATCTGTCTCCCAACTTGTACTTCCCAAGCACTTAGTACGGTGCTCTGCACACAGTAAGCACTCAATAAATACGACTGAATGAATGAATGAATGTCTCCCCCTTCTAGACTGTGAGCCCACTGTTGGGTAGGGACCGTCTCTATATGTTGCCAACTTGTACTTCCCAAGTGCTTAGTACAGTGCTCTGCACACAGTAAGTGCTCAAAAATATGATTGAATGAATGAATGACTTGTCTGCTGTATGACCTTGGGCAAGTTACTTAACGTCTCTGGGCCTCAGTTACCTCATCTGGAAAATGGAGATTAAAAATCTGTGAGCCCCATGTGGGACAGGGACCGTGTCCAACCCAATTTGCTTCTATCCACCCCAGCGCTTAGTACAGTGCCTGGCACGTAGTGAGAGCTCAACAAAGACCCCAATTATTATTAGTATTAGTATTTTAATTGAGCCAGGAAAGGTGGAGCATAGCACAGTCCTTCTGATAAAGGAGGGAATTAACAGTTGCGTATTGACCTGAAGGACCTGGGAATAGATTTAAGCCTGGGAACACCTCTCTTTTAAACTGTCCCTCCTGTTTTTCCCTATCACCTCTCCCGACTCAGAGCCCCATGCTAGATTAGATGACTCAGACTCTTGCTTCCCTTAGGGAAGGCCCTGGAAGCACTTGAAACAAGGATGGGGAAGCAAGGAGTTGAGAATTTTATGAAGAACTATGAAATCAGATGCTATTTCCCCTCCACTCACCACCAACCTCTTATTCTCAATCAGTCGCTTAATCAGTAGTATTTATCAAATGTCTGCTATGTGCAGAGTCCTGGAATAACTGCTTGGGAAAGTACAATAGAAATAGTAGACATGATTCCCTCCGCTCAAGGAGCTTACTGTCTAGTGATGAAGGCAGACGATAAGATTCATTACAGCTAGGAAGAAGCAATAGAGTATAAAGATTTATACATAAGTACAACTAGGGGGTGGTGACATGGTATTTCTGAAGTGGCAATTGGTGGGATGGGAATTTCAGAGGAACTGCGAAATTAATCAGGAAGGTCTCCCAGAGGATTTATCTGTCTGTCATCACTCCAGTTTCATCTCACCATGAATCTCTCATCAATGATGACAGTGAGAGAGTCAGAGAGTCTATCTAAAAACTGGCATATCTAAATGAAAGGATAAAGATTGGCAGCTATACTGTACTCTCCCAAGCGCTTAGTATGGGGCCCTAAACACAGTAAGCATTCAGTAAATGTGATTGAATGAATGAATGAATATCCGTCATTTATTAATGTCTGTCTCCCCCTCTAGACTGTAAGCTTGTTTTGGACAGGGAATCTGTCTCTTTATTGTTGTATTGTACTCTCCCAAGCATTTAGTACAGTGTTCTGCACACAGTAAGTGCTCAATAAATATGACTGGATGAATGAAAGCTCATGTGGCCACCCTTGGGACCATTGGGGTCTATTCAGTGATAGAACAAGCACTGTCGAGAATATACTAGTACAGAATGGCTATTATTTTCAGCTCTGGTATTCCATTCAGTCCATGATTCTTATCTTCAGCCATGGCCCTGAATTCACAGAAAGACCTTTTGTCACATTTCCTTAAGAAATTTTGGGTGAGAATATGTTCACACATTGTCTACAAATATGGCTCAGGTAAAATGATTTCATCCCAAAGATTTAAATGCAATTAGTGGTTAACACGACCTGTAGGAAGTGGCATGTCTCACTACCCATGAGAACAAGCAAGGCTTCTGTATTTGAAAACTAATCCATCTGTGGCAAATAAAAGTATATTGGATGCTTTCACAGCTCCATTAAAGGCCCGATTGTCCAATATCGCAACCCTTTTTTCTTCTAATATGAACTTCTTCCCTCTTCATTATTATTATCTGCTTTTATAGTTATGGTAAATGCTGGGGCTATACATCCAAAAACACAGTAGAGCTATATAGATAGATATCTATATATTTTTATATGACTGAGTCTCTAGAATCCCTCATTTTCTATGTTTGACTGGTCATTAGCATGTGATGTGTAGTGTGGGGTTTCTGCACACAGTACACTTCCAGACCATCATACACTTCACTTTGAAGAGGTTCACTTGGAAAGGGCTACCATGTTGGTTCAACCAATTGTCTGTAAAGAAAAGGCAATTAGAGAGCAACTCCTAATGCCTGCTCTCACGGCCACATTTCTTGTACTGAAACTTTATGCTGTTTTCCTCTTTCCCTCTTATCAGCAATACCCACATCGTTCAATCAATGGTACTTATTTGGCATTTCCCATGTGCAGAACACTCTACTAAGCGCTTGGGAAAGTACATTAAAATAGAGTTGATAGATGTGAATCCTGGCCACAAGGAACCTAAGGTCTACTGGGGGAGACATACATGAAAATTGATTATGAAAAGGGGAAATAGTAAAGTATAAGGCTATTTAAGTACGGTGGTGCTGAGGTATTGCCTTCAACAACTAGCCCCTCTCTTCACCCCCTCCACTCCCAACATCTGGATTGGCTCTAGTATTCCCAAACTCAACTGTCATAGCTTGTAAGGATTAATCATCATTATATGCAAAGCATAAGTTCAGCTCAGAACTTAATGCACAGCCATCCTCCAGATCTCAACCCCAGAATTGGTATTTAAACTGGTCAATCAATCATTTGTATTTATTGAGCACTGTGTATAAGGCACTGTACTAAGCAGTTGGGAGAGTACAATACAAAAGAGGTTTTTTAAGGTGTTTCTTAAGCACTTACTGTGTGCCAGGTACTGTCCCAAGTGCTGAGGTAGATAAAAAATAATCAGGTTGGAGACAGTCCCAGTCCCACATAGGGCTCAAGTCTTAATCCCCATTTTACAAATGAGGGAAGCAAGGCACAGAGAAGGGAAGTGACTTGCCCAAGGATACACAGCAGACAAATAGTGGAGCAGGGACTAGACCCAGGTTCTTTCTACTTCCAGGCCCCTGCTCTAACCATTGAGCAATACTGCTTCTTTATTCCCCTGCCCACAAAGACTTTACAGTCTAGACAGAATGTCAGGCATTGATATAAACAAATAATTTATAGATATGTTTTTAGGCCATTTTATGCCACTGCTTGGACATATGGTCATCTTTCTCTTCCTAACCTCTGGCCTTCTGGTGGAGTCAAAGTTTCTAGGACGGCCACAATCTGCCTTATTTTTTCACATATCTTCTCCCTTACCCCAGTGCACACATTTCCTCTTATTATATCCCCTCATTCTGTGCCTATTTTTTTTTCAGTGAGGTTGCTGAACAGGCCAAAAAAAAACAAACAAAAATCTCACAGCCAGACTCATCACCTCTTCACATATCCCTGTTTCTGACATTAGCCAAACCGTATAAAGGATTTGGGATGAGAAATTTCCATCCTGGATGCATTTATTCTCACTTCCTATCTACAAGTGTGATTCCCAAAGCTCACACAAGCCAGACTCAGAGCCCATTGAACTGACATTTAGGTAACTTACTAGAATGCCTGATTCACCAATGATGCTATGTATTTTAATGCTTCTACAGTCAAAACAGGGTACTTAACAAATACCATAAAAGGAAGTTTATTAAATTGCCCAACTTTGCCTCACCCAAATATCTATAATGATTAAGGGGAAGTTAATCTTCTGTTATTGCTATTGTGCCTGATTTGGTTTGGAAATCTGGTCCCTTTAGAGCACAATCTGTATCCTACCTAAGGGGTGTCCTATATGCTAAATGTTCCACTTTTGGAAAAGAAAACACATTTGAAAATAAAGGTAACTTGTGTATGGATTTGCAGGGTTGAGAGAATGTGGTTGATTCTGATCAAAATGGACATCATTCTTTTTTTTTTTCTTATATTGAGTGGGAAAGTCTCCAAGGTATTGATTACAGTCATTCCTCAGACAGTAGACTTACCCATCCTGGCCTAGCTTTGTGTATAGTCTCTGTAATGCCTGTTCCTCTAAGTAAACCTTGTAGCTCTATAGCTCACTGCACTCAATTTTGGACCATGGCAAGAGAAATTGACCAGTCAAATGGAACGACCAGATTGTACTTAACAAAAACCAATGAAAGAGAAGAAAATGTCATTTTCTCTATGTTCTGGAAATCATTTGGCTATAGCCTCATAGTTCCGTGAGTATTGGAATTTCATTATGATGGCACTGGATTAATTTGATAATCATTCTTCAAAAAATAGGATGGACTGTTTGATGCTGAAAATAAAATGACATTCCTTTTCTAGCACTGAAATTTATGTATTTGTCCGGCTAAATGAAACGATAGGTTTAGATAAAAGAAAATGTATGTGTCCACTTTGGTTTGAATTTGTGTGACTTATTTAGGTTTCCCAGTTACTATTATTATGGTATTTGTTAAGCAGTACTGTGTATCAAGTACTGTTCTAAGTGCTGGGGTAGATATAAGTTAGGTCAGTCGGTCAATTATATTTATTGAGCACTTACTGTGTGTAGAGCACTGTACTAAGTGCTTGGGAAAGTACAATATAACAGATGGTTAGACACAGTCCCTGTCCTACGTGGGGCTCACGGTCTGAGTAGGAAAGAGAACAGGTATTTAGTCACCATTTTACAGTTGAGGAAACTGAGGCAGAGAAAAGTTAGGTGCTTTGCCCACGGTCACCCAGCAAGCAAATGGCAGAGCCAGAATGAGAGCCCAGGTCCTCTTACTCCTAGGCCCATGCTCTTTCCAGTAATAATAATAATGGCATTTATTAAGCACTTACTATGTGCAAAGCACTGTTCTAAGCGCTTTCCAGTAAGCCATTGGTACCCACTGGAGCTCCACAATCGGACCCCTTCCTTTTGAATGACATTAAAATTAGATCTGTTTGGACTCCTCCTGCCCTTGGCATTTTGGCAGACTTGATTGGTTTGTGGGTGTCTATCTGGCAAGGGAAACCGTGAGCATTTCAAAGTTAGAGATGTTTCCAGATTTAAAAGAAATAGTGGGCCAAAAGAGATTACCCAAATGAATAGATTCAATTCAGCCTCCCCATTTTTGGTATATATAATAATAATAATGGCATTTATTAAGCGCTTACTATGTGCAAAGCACCTGTTCTAAGCACTGGAGATGTTACAAGGTGATCAGGTTGTCCCACAGGGGACTCACAGTCTTAAAGGGGAGAAGGCCCCTCCCCCCTGAGGCTGCCTGGGATGGATTTCTGAACCAAAAAGCCTCCATCACCGGGAGAAACCGTTTTCCCCAATGACTTGGCCAGGACTCAGGGGTAAGGGCTGGACCTGCCTTTTTGTTAGTATGTTTGGTTTTGTTCTCTGTCTCCCCCTTTTAGACTGTGAGCCCACTGTTGGATAGGGACTGTCTCCATATGTTGCCAACTTGTACTTCCCAAGCGCTTAGTACAGTTCTCTGCACACAGTAAGCACTCAATAAATACGATTGATTGATTGCCCTCTTCCCCCCACTTTGCAGTCATTCCCAGGCCTTGCCAACAGTTGGTATAAGCCAGTACTCTCATGGTAACTCATCTGAGATACTTCAACGCCTGCAGACTTTTGACCAATTTAGACAACACTAAAGAAACTCTAGAAAAACTAAGCAACTGTTTTGTTGTCTGTCTCTGCCTTCTAGACTGTGAGCCTGCTGTTGGGTAGGGACCGTCTCTATATGTTGCCAATTTGTACTTCCCAAGCGCTTAGTACAGTGCTCTGCACACAGTAAGTACTCAATAAATATGATTGAATGAATGAATCCCCATTTTTCAGATGAGGTAACTGAAGCACAGAGAAGTTAAGTGACTTGCCGAAAGTCACACAGCTGACAATTGGCGGAGCCAGGATTTGAACCATCATCATCAATCATCAATCGTATTTATTGAGTGCTTACTATGTGCAGAGCACTGTACTAAGCGCTTGGGAAGTCCAAATTGGCAACATATAGAGGCAGTCCCTACCCAGCAGTGGGCTCACAGTCTAAAAGGGGGAGACAGAGAACAAAACGAAACATACTAACAAAATAAAATAAATAGAATAGATATGTACAAGTAAAATAAATAAATAAATAGAGTAATAAATATGTGGTTGGCAACATATAGAGACAGTCCCTACCCAACAGTGGGCTCACAGTCTAAAAGGGGGAGACCGAGAACAAAACCAAACATACTAACAAAATAAAATAAATAGAATAGATAGGTACAAGTAAAATAAATAAATAAATAGAGTAACAAATATGTACAAACATATATACAGGTGCAGTGGGGAAGGGAAGGAGGTAAGATGGGGGGATAGAGAGGGGGACGAGGGGGAGAGGAAGGGAGGGGCCCAGTCTGGGAAGGCCTCCTGGAGGAGGGGAGCTCTCAGTAGGGCCTTGAAGGGAGGAATGGAGGAATGAATAAATACAATTGAATGAATCATCATCAATCGTATTTCTTGAGTGCTTACTCTGTGCAGAGCACTGTACTAAGCGCTTGGGAAGTCCAAATTGGCAACATATAGAGACAGTCCCTACCCAACAGTGGGCTCACAGTCTAAAAGGGGGAGACAGAGAACAAAACCAAACATACTAATGACCTCTGACTCCAAAGCCCATGCTCCTTCCACTGAGCCACGCTGCTTCTCATGGGAATTGGGTTTAATGAAACTGCTGAGGAATTGTTTGCAACAAATATACTCATATACCCCTAAGCCAATGTTCTAGGAGCAGTGCTCTGCACGCAGTGCTTAATAAGCATTACTATTCACTTGTGAGGTAGAAGAGATGTCTGACGCCGGTGAACGTGTGGGCCTCGTGTAGACTGAAGGGGCTGGTAGAGAACCTTCTTGAAATCTGATGGCCTGGGCAGGTGGAAATTAATCAGGTAATTCCTTTTGGAGATAGTAAGTTCTCAGAAGACCTTGAAAATATGGAGACCTGTGCGCTAGATAATTTGAGCTGGGCAGGAGGGAGTTGTCTTTTCCAAATTTCAGAAAATGGCACAGATAAGAGGCAAAATTGGGATTACCAGAGGCAACTCATTTTTTCCCCTTTGCTTTAGTTATCTAAGAGACCACTACACTTTCTGTAACTAGGATGATGTGCAAGGGTTCTCCTGAGCACCAGGATCCAGGCAACAAATGTCATATACCCTCCCCACCCCTCCCTGAATAGTCATTTTATAGTACTGGTTTCACTCTGCTTCCATAATCTTCTCTCTCAGTAACTGGAGTTTAACTTTCAGTGTGTGAACCTAGGTTTTAAATAATGAATTTTTTTCTTCCTTTGGAGTTATCTTCCCACTTCTCCCCTGGGCTGTCACGTCTCTCCTGGTTGCCTTGCATATTAATTCTTAATCTCACTCTAGGTTTAAAGAAAGGAAAGTAGGACAGGTGGAGTTAGTCATCCAGAGGATAGGTCTCCATCACTCCTTAAAAGATCTTGTAATTTTCATGGATGTATTACTGTAACTCTCCATTTTACGAAAATTGCAGGATTTTAGAATTGGGCAGTACCTTTGCCCTATTAGCCTAAGGTGAGGAAAAAGCAAGAAAAAACTGTGACAGAAGCATGGTCACTGATTTGGTGATCCCGTTTGGTTCAGTGGTGTTGAGGACGGGAAATGTGGGCTTTCTATGCGCACACTCACACAAACACACAGATGTGCATTGACTCTATTAGAGGTCTTCACTGCTCATCATCCTCTCTTGCCACGTGATGGTCCATATTCATTCATTCATATTTATTGAATGCTTACTGTATGCAAAGGACTGTACTAAACACTTGGGAAAGTACAATACAACACAACACAACAATACAACAATGAACGGACACATTCCCTGCCCACAGTAATAATGACACCCACTTTGTATGTCAGAACATATACTAGACTTCCTGATTTTTGTCTTTTACTTCTTCAGCGTTGAATCCCTAGAGAATGGGCTGCATGGGTAAAATAATAATGATGATAATGTTATTTGTTAACCATTACTATGTGCCAAGCACTGTTGTAAGCACTGGGGTAGATACAAGGTTATCAGGTTGTCCCACGTGGGGCTCACAGTCTTAATCCTCATTTTACAGATGAGGTAACTGAGGCACGGAGGAGTTAAGTGATTTGCCCAAAGTCAAACAGCTGATAAGTGGCAGAGCGGGGATCAGAACTCACTACCTCTGACTCCCAAGACCATGTTCTTTCTACTAAGCCACAAGTAGAGTGGTAGGATGGCATGATAACTATTGAAGCCAACGCTTTCTTTAATTCTTCATCATCATCAATCGTATTTACTGAGTGCTTACTATGTGCAGAGCACTGTACTAAGCGCTTGGGAAGTACAAATTGGCAACATATAGAGACAGTCCCTACTCAACAGTGGGCTCACAGTCTAAAAGGGGGAGACAGAGAACAAAACCAAACATACTAACAAAATAAAATAAATAGAATAGATATGTACAAATAAAATAAATAAATAAATAGGGTAATACATATGTACAAACATATATACATATATACAGGTGCTGTGGGGAAGGGAAGGAGGTAAGATGGGGGGGATGGAGAGGGGGGCAAGGGGGAGAGGAAGGAAGGGGCTCAGTCTGGGAAGGCCTCCTGGAGGAGGTGATCTCTCAGCAGGGCCTTGAAGGGAGGAAGAGAGCTAGCTTGGCGGATGGGCAGAGGGAGGGCATTCCAGGCCCACTTCTTGACAAAGTGGAGTCTTTAAGATCTGTAGCATCTCTAAGCCTTCTTTTCCTAGTTTTTGATAATGGTGGTGAGAGTGGAGGGGGTATGTTCTCAGAGGGTCTTTAAGATGGGGACAGCTGTGTACCAGATAGTTTGAGCCTGGGTGGGAGGGAGGTGACTTTTTCAAATTTTATAAAATGGCACAGCTATATTGTTTGATTTCAGAGCAAAGCTAGTGTAGGATTTTGAGAGTGCATCCATCCTCTCTCTGATTGTGAATGTAGGCAAGAACCTTCCTTCCTCTCCCCCTCGACCCCTCTCCATCCCCCCATCTTACCTCTTTCCCTTCCCCACAGCACCTGTATATATGTATATATGTCTGTACATATTTGTTACTCTATTTATTTTACTTGTACATATTTATTCTATTTATTTTATTTTGTTAGAATGTTTGGTTTTGTTCTCTGTCTTTTTAGACTGTGAGCCCACTGTTGGGTAGGAACTGTTTCTATATGTTGCCAACTTGTACTTCCCAAGTGCTTAGTACAGTGCTCTGCACACAGTAGGCGCTCAATAAATACGATTGATGATGATGATGATGAATGATACGCCATTTGACATAGTTATGACTGGTGATGATTTCATCAAGTTGGAATAAGATCTGTATCTGCATGCTAGAGTTTCTCTTGGCTTTATAGGGTTCATCTCCAAGAGATGAAGGTGTGTTTAAGAGGTGGTTGAAGTGTTGTTCTCATCTCTGCAGGATTCCTTCCTTGTCTGTTTTGAGAATGGAGCCATCTGCACTCTTCAGTGGTGCTTAATAAGCACTGTTTGATGGTGATAGTTAGTCATTTCTTGATTAGGGTGAATGACAAGAGATGACAATTTACAAAGACAGGAAAGAGGCTAGGAGGGGAATTTCAATTCTTCAGTTATATTACAAACCTGTCAGACCGTTTCATCCTAAATGAATCTGAGTATCTACAGTTCTATCTGGAAGCAGCATGTCTCAGTGGAAAGAGCCCGGGCTTTGGAGTCAGAGGTCATGGGTTCAAATCCTGGCTCTGCCAATTGTCAGCTGTGTGACTTTGGGCAACTCCCTGAACTTCTCTGGGCCTCAGTTACCTTATCTGTAAAATGGGGATGAAGTCTATGAGCCCCCTGTGGGACAACCTGATCACCTTGTAACCTCCCCAGCGCTTAGAACAGTGCTTTGCACATAGTAAGCGCTTAACAAATGCCATCATTATTATTATTACAGTTGTCCTTTGTATTCGAAGATGACAATGAAGCTTCCCTATGAGTGTGTGGGGGGGGGGGGTTAAAAGGTCAATTCAAGACTGATAGTCTTGGACACGTTGTGCACAAAATCAGGCTGTCATTTGTTGTGCAGAAACACTTAATATTTGTGTGACTGCTTAGATGAAGCAAAGGAGCCAGAGTAAAGATTAACAGGGCATATGCAGGCTCAAGCTGTGAATAAAAGAAACTCATATGTATAGTTGTGTATATGTCTAGTCAATCGATTCATTTTGCTAGTGTTGCAAATATCTTTTTACCTTGGTCTCCCCCAACAGAATTTAACAATAATAATAATGATGATGGCATTTATAAAGCACTTACTATGTGCAAAGAATTGTTTTAAGTGCTGGGGAGGTTACAAGGTGATCAGGTTGTCCCACGGGGGGCTCACAGTCTTAATCCCCCTTTTACAGATGAGGTAACTGAGGCACAGAGAAATTAAGTGACTTGCCCAAAGTCACACAGCTGACAGTTGGTGGAGCAGGGAATTTAAGCAGCTTGTAGGCAGGGAATGTGTCACTTGATTATTCTGTACTTCGCAGAAAGCGAAGTGTGCAACCGTTTTCTACCAATGCCTTAAGCTATTATTTTCACACACTGTGCATTTTTAGAATCACCCAGTAAATTTAAATGAGAAAATCAAAATATAATTTGGCCAAATGGAATTATTCAAACATAATAATACATTACACTTACTAGCATATGTCACAGAGTGTTTCAAAACATTTTATGCCATTATTTCCAGTAATACGCATCTTACTACATTAATTTTCTCTGAATGCTGAAGATGCATAATTCCATGTAAATTACATGGTGTATATTGTCCACAGCTTTTTTTTTGCCATTGCTACACACAATAGTTTGCACTCTCATCTTCAGAGAGGCCACAAGTAGACTTTCCTTCCCAGCTTCCCAGACTGTGATTTGTAGGTCTTTATCGGGGCAGTCAATGGAAATGAGCTGCTGACAAATTTTAGAAAATTTTAGCGATGCTTACTCAAATGTAACTAGTAATAACTGTTATATTCGTTACATGTTTACTCTGGGGCAGTAACTGTATTAAGTGCTGGGGTGGTTACAAGAAAATTGTGTTGGACACAGTCCCTGTCTCCCATGGGGCTCACAGTCTTAATCCTCATTTTACAGATGAGAGGACTGAGGCACAGAGAAGTTAAGAGACTTGCCCAAGGTCACACAGCAGACAAGTGGTAGAGCCAGAATTAGAACCCAGTCCCGTGCTCTATCCAATTTGCCACACTGCTTTTCAATATGTAAATGTGCCTGTAAATGTGGTGTTGTTGAGAAGTGGGAGAGGCCAGCTCTCTCAACTGACACTGTCAGAGAGGGTGGCCGTGGGTTGTGGTCAAAAATTTGAAAACTTCAAACGTCCTTCTGCCTGAGTTGGAAGTGTCTTTTTTGTAATCAGGGATATGGGAGGGGAAGGCAATGTCGGGAAGGAGTGGTTTCAGAATTACATGGAAACCCTTTGTAAAGAAGCTCTAGGCTCAAGGGTTTGGGCCGATTTCCTTATGGTGATGATGATAATTATGGTATTAAGTGCTTACTATGTGTCTAGCGCTGTTCTAAGTACTGGGGTGGAGACAAGTTAATCAAGTCAGACCCAGTTCCTGTCCAATGTAGGGCTCACAGTTTAGATAGGAGGAAGAAGAAGTTTTGAATCCCCATTCTACAGTTGAGGAACCTAAGGCACAGAGAGGTTAAGTGACTTGCCCAGGATCATTCAGCAGGCAGGGTTGGGCTCTCTCCACAAGGCTCATAACCTTGGCATTATCCTTGACTCCTCTCTCTCATTCAAGCCACATATTCAATCTATCTCTGAATCCTGTTGGTCCCACCTTCACAGCATCACTAAAATCCTCCCTTTCCTCTCCATCCAAACTGCTACCATGTTAATACACTCATCCTATCCCACCTAGATTACTGCATCAGCCTCCTTGCTGACCTCCTTGCAGCCTCCTGTCTCTCCCCACTCCAATCTGTACTTCCCCATTGGCCTCAAAGCTCTCAATCACCTTGCCCCCTCCTACCTCACCTCATTACTCTCCCAATACAACCCAGCCTGCGCACTTCATTCCTCTAAATGCCTCCATCTAACTGTGCCTCCATCTCGTCTATCTTGCTGCTGACCCCTCGCCCACATCCTGTCTCTGGCCAGGAACGCTCTTCCTCCTCAAATTCCACAATTACTCTCCCCCTCTTCAAAGAAGACACATCTTCTCCAAGAGGCTTTCCCTTCCTAAGTCCCCCTTTGCTCTTCTCCCACTCCCTTCTACATCGCTCTGACTTGCTCCCTTTGCTCTTCCCCCTTCCCAGCCCCTCAGAACTTATGTACATACCTGTAATTTACTTATTTACATTCATGTCTGTCTCCCCCAACCTTGTTGTGGGCAGGGAATGTGTCTGTTTATTGCTGTACTCTCCCAAGCACTTACTACAGTGCGCAGCACACAGTAAGCACTCAGTAAATATGATAGAATGAGTGAATGAAAGGCCACACCATTTATGACATCACTACGAGGCAAGGTGCTCTCAATGCAACGAATGCAGTGCAGTATGATGATATCATACTGAAGAAGGAGGGGGCCCCCATCTCATGGTGGCCAGATGTTTGTAGCCAGCCCTGGTTGAGAACTTGCTGTCAGACGGTCTGGACCCTTAGGCAACGGTCCATGTTGATGAAGAATTGTTCCAGAGACTTTCTCCGGAGATCAATTTGAATTAGCTGCATCAGGACGATTGGTGTCAGGGCAGTGAAGGTGAGCTTAGCTCAGCAATGTTAGTAATAATCTAGGCTGCTCAATGGGCTTTGAGGGGAAAAAAATGAACTGCAGTGGGCAGTCACGTGAAAGACGACAGGCCGAGCCGTCGTGGTTGGCCAAGGAAAGAAATAGGCTGATAGTGGCACCTGAGGCCAGAGCTGACCTCAAAAGTCATGCATGTCTTATGTACTGTCTGTATTGATTAGTGTTATTGAAAAATCTAAGCAAAATTATGGTTATCATAAATAAGGTGTTTACTATATGCCAAGCTCCAGACTTAGCGACACAGTCCCTGTCCCACACGGAGCTCATAATCAAGGACACAGAGAGTGCAGGTAATGATAACAATAATAATGATTGTATTTCTTAAGCACGTACTATGTGCAAAGCACTGTTCTAAGCACTGGGGGGATATAAGGTGGTCAGGTTGTCCCCCGTAATCCCCATTTTACAGTTGAGGGAGATGAGGCACAGAGAAGTAAAGTGACTTGCCCAAAATCACACAGCTGACAGGGGGCAGAGCCGGGATTATATCCCATGACCTCTGACTCCCAAGCCTGGGCTCTTTCCACTAAGCCTCAGTGCTTTTCAACATTCCCCTATTTAATTTACAGCTGAGGAAACTGAGCCTAGGCATGATTAAGCCAAAAGTCCCATCAGGTGTGAGTCCATCAGGTCGTGTGATGTTGTAGTGGAGGCTATCTCACTGGTGGTGCTTGACTGACAGCCTGAGAGCCTCAGTCCAAAGACGAAGCTGAGAACTGGGAGGCAGGAGATAAATACCATCGTTGGCCCGTCATCTATGGAGATCTTGGGCCAACAGTTCCATTGGAGGAGGGTTTCTTTAGTTGGCCAATTTTGGGCTTCCAGGGGCTTAGCACGCTTTCTCATTTAGTTTTACAATAACTCCCTGCACCTGTGTATTCCATGAAACCTGAATCTGAAGTGGTCTGTGAGCCAGACTAGAAGCCCATTTATTCTGAATAATTGACTTTCCTATGAAATGGAGTTGCCTGTACTATACCTCCCACTAAGATGAGATAATCTACAAAATGAAATGATCAGAAAGAACTATAGTCCTACATTCCATTCATTCAATCGAATTTATTGAGTGCTTACTGTGTGAAGAGCACTGTACTAAGCACTTGGGAAGTACAAGTTGGCAACGTATAAAGATGGTCCCTGCCCATTCATTCATTCAATCATATTTATTGAGTGCTTACTGTGTGCAGAGCACTGTACTAAGTGCTTGGGAAGTACAAGTTGGCAACATATAGAGACGGTCCCTACCTAACAGCGGGCTCACAGTCTAGAAGGGGGAGACAGACAACAAAACACGTAGAAAGCTGTCAAAGTCATCAGAACAAATAGAATTAAAGCTATATGCACATCATTAACAAAATGAATAGTAAATATGTACAAGTAAAATTGAGTAATAAATCTGTACAAATATATATACAAGTGCTGTGGGGAGGGGAAGGAAGTAGGGCAGGGGGGATGGGGAGGAGGAAAGGAAAAAGGGGGCTCAGTCTGGGGAGGCCTCCTGGAGGAGGTGAGCTCTCAGTAGGGCTTTGAAGAGAGCGAGCTTGGCGGATGGGCAGAGGGAGGGCATTCCAGGCCAGGGGAAGGACACAGGCTGGGGGTTGATGGTGGGACAGGTGAGAACGAGGTACGGTGATGAGGTTAGTGAGAGAGGAGCGGAGGGTGCGGGCTGGGCTGGAGAAGGAGAGAAGGGAGGGGAGGTAGGAAGGGGCAAGGTGATGGAGAGCTTTGGAGCCGAGAGTGAGGAATTTTTGCTTGATTTGTAGGTTGACAGGCAACCACTTTTTAAATTTTAAAGCAAGGTGCTGGACGTACAATAGTGTCCATTTAACAGCAGCCCTGATCTTGGCAGCAGCATTCCATGACACCGGTTACACCTTCCCACTTTGTTTTCCCTGATTCTTCATGGCCATTTGCCCCAGGATCTGTGCTCCTGTGCCCTTTATATAATTGATCACTAACGTACAAAAAAAATCGGGGTAAGCAGATTCCAGCTTTGTGAAGGTTTACTATATTAAGAAATGAAAGTCCATGGATAAGCAGGTGATGTTTTTAAGGTTCCACCTCAACATTTTCTCCAGGTGCATCCTTTCAGTGCAGAAATGCTATAAACAAAGGCATTTCAAGTATAATACCATTTGACATGCCCAGATGAGAACGCTTCCCTCATGGACTTCCCGCTAATGTCACTAAGAGCACGTGCCTGGGTGTTGGAGGACCTGGGTTCTAGTGCCGACTCAATCATTTTTCTGCTGTGTAACCTTGAGAAGGTCATTCACTTCTCTGTGCCTCAGTTTCCTCATTGGCAAAATGGGGATTCAATACCTGTTCTCCCTCCTGCTTAGGTTGTGAGCTCTTTGTGGGGCCTGATTGTCTTGAATCAACCCCAGTGCTTATTACAGTACTTGACGCATATTAAGCTCTTAACAGTACCACAGTGATTATCAGTAGAAACAGTGTGGCTCAGTGGAAAGAGCACAGGCTTGGGAGTCGGAGGTCATGGGTTCACATCCCGGCTCCGCCAATTGTGAGCTGTGTGACTTAGGGCAAGTCACTTAACTTCTCTGTGCCTCAGCTACCTCACCTGTAAAATGGGGATGAAGACAGTGAGCCCCACGTGGGACAACCTGATCACCTTGTATCCTCCCCAGCGCTTAGAACAGTGCTTTGCACATAGTAAGCACTTAGCAAATGCCATCATTATTATTATTATTAGTAGTAGTAGTAGTAGTAGTAGAAGTAACAGTAGTAATGTTTATTACTAAATGTCAAAGTGAGAAGATTTGCATGACGCAAGACAGAGGTACTGTTTACGTTTGCTTTTTCCCCTCTGCCTGCTTTCAGGTTTGTCTTGTTGAAATATTCAATCTAACATGCTGGATAAAACCCTAATGTCTAATATTTTAGGAAATATACCTGAAAAAATAATAGTTTTGAGTTGATTCACCCAGCGTAAATAATTATTGGTATTTGGTGTCCAAGACACAGAAATAGGGATATGAGGATCATAGAACATATACTATATTCTGCATACTGCCACTATATGAATGCAGCTTGGGTGTTATTTGGAAATTGAGTACCCCTATGGCTACACTGGGAGCTTCTTCTCCTGGCTTCTCTCCCACTATTACATAACCTGCATATTTCACTTCTCCAGCATGGCCTAGTGGATAGAGCATGGGCGTGAGTTTGTTTTTCTGTTTTGCTTGTTTTGTCTTATGGTATTTGTTAAGTGCTTATTATGTGCCAGGCACTATACTGAGTGCCGGGGTAGAATCATGTTGGATACAGTCCCTGTCACACATGGGGCTCACAGTTTTAATCCCCATTTTACAGTTGAAGTAACTGAGGCACAGTGAAGTTAATTGACTTGCTCACGGTCACACAGCAACCAAGAGGCAGAGCCAGGATTATGCATTCATTTGATCATATTTATTGAGTGCTTACTGTGTGCAGAGCACTGTACTAAGCACTTGGGAAAGAACAATACAGCTATAAAGCAATCCCTGCCTACACCGAGCTCAGAGTCTAGAGGAGGGGAGATGGGCATCAATATCAGTAAATAAAATTGCAGATATATACATAAAGTGCTGTGGGGTAGGGAGAGGGGGAAAGAGCAAAGGGAGTGGGAGATGAAGAAAAATGGGGCTTAGTCTGGGAAGGCCTCTTGGAGGAGGTGTGATTCCAGGTCCTCTGACTCCCAGATCCGTTTTTGTTTACTCTAAGGCTATGTGATGCTCTGCGTAGAATTAGTGCTCAGTAAATATTATTGATCAATTCCAAATGGGCCCAGGAGTTGATGATGGTGCTCTTTTGGAGCCAAAGGAATTCTAGTCAAGCTAAGTGAAGATTCCCTCTCTGCCAGTTCTTTTCCAAGTTCCATCACCTCACCCCCTCCTACCTCACCTCCCTTCTTTCCTTCTCCAGCCCGGCCCGCACCCTCCGCTTCTCTACCGCTCACCTCCTCACTGTGCCTCGCTCTCGCCTGTCCCGCCATCGACCCCCGGCCCACGTCATCCCCCTGGCCTGGAATGCCCTCCCTCCCTCTGCCCATCCGCCAAGCTAGCTCTCTTCCTCCCTTCAAAGCCCTACTGAGAGCTCACCTCCTCCAGGAGGCCTTCCCAGATTGAGCCCCCTCCTTCCTCTCCTCATCCTCCCCTTCCCCCCACCCTATCTCCTTCCCCTCCCCACAGCATCTGTATATATGTTTGTACAGATTTATTACTCTATTTATTTTACTTGTACATATTTACTATTCTATTTATTTTATTTTCTTAATATATTTTGTTTTGTTGTCTGTCTCCCCCTTCTAGACTGTGAACCCGCTGTTGGGCAGGGACCATCTCTATATGTTGCCAACTTGTGCTTCCCAAGTGCTCAATAAATACGATTGAATGAATGAAAGAGGTTCCCCTACAATTGGCTAACTCTTGCCACCTTTTAATCAATCAATCATATTTATTGAGCGCTTACTGTGTGCAGAGTACTGTACTAAGCGCTTGGGGAGTTCAAGTCGGCAACACATAGAGACAGTCCCTACCCAACAGCGGGCTCACAGTCTAGAAGGGGGAGACAGACAACAAAACCAAACATACATTCCTCTTTCCCTCTTTGTAGCTGCTACCTCACTTGCCACATAAATTCCTATGTCCACAATGCCCTTTCACCTGTTTCTCTGCTCTTCCCTCACAACTGCTTCCTTGTTGCCGATAAGGCCTGTTCACTAGCCACAACTAACACAGTTGACAGCTCACCACTTTTTAGAGGAAAAGTGTAATGATGTAACTCAAAGTAATTTTGCTGCTACACAAAAATGCTCTGAATATGGCTATTTTTAGGTCTTGTTTGTAACTGTTTTTTTCCTAGTTAAAGCCTCAGTGTCATCACTTGTATCAGCTTTAAAGGTAACCGTGTGTTTTAATGATGTGGTATGGAGACAGACTTTCTCTCTCCCCACAGGATTGCAATCTCATGGAAATATCTTTTAGGTGTGAGATTTTTTTTTCCCCAGAAATTGCCTGTTTCTTGCAGAAAACTGTTAAGCATGCATTCCTGATTGCTCTAACTTGACATGGGAATGTTAGTGGAAACCATCACTACATTTTCCACATCCAGAAATGTAGTTTGGAGGCTGGGCTTGGCAGGGGGATTTTTGAATTGGTGGAAAAGCATTCCATGGCTTAGTGGAAAGAAGACAGACCTGGAATTGAGAAGACCTGGGTTTTAATCCCAGCTCTACCACTTGCTTTCTGTGCGACTCTGAGCAGATCACTTAACTCCTAAGCATCTCAATGTAAAATTATTTATAATGGCGTTTATTAAGTGCTTACTATGCACAAAGCACTGCTCTAAGCACTGGGGAGGTTACAAGGTGATCAGGTTGTCCCATGAGAGGCTCACAGTCTTCATCCCCATTTTACAGATGAGGGAACTGAGGCCCAGAGAAGTTAAGTGACTTGCCCAAAGTCACACAGCTGACAAGTGGCAGAGCCGGGATTTGAACCCATGACCTCTGACTCCAAAGCCCGGGCTCTTTCCACTGAACCATGCTAAATGCCTATTCTTCTCCCCACTTAGGCTGTGGGCTCCATAGGTATCAGGGGTTATTTCTGATATATGATAATAATTAATAATTATGGTACTTACTAAGCACTTCCTATCTGCCAAGCACTACACTAAGCACTGGGATAGATACAAAAGAATCAGGTTGGACACAGTACCGGTTCTACATGGGGCTCATGCCATAACTAGGAAGGAGTAGGATTTAATTCCAATTTTACAAGTGAGGTAACTGAGGCACAGAGAAGTTACGTGACTTGCCCAAGTCACCCAGAAGTTTCAAGGCAGAGCCAGCATTAGAACCCAGGTCCTTTGACTCCCAAGCCCGTGCTCTTTCCACTAGTTCATGTTGCTTCTTGTATTAAATCTACCTCAGCACTTAGTACTGTGCTTAGCACATAGTAAATGCTCAATAAATAACACTATTATTATTGTTACTGTTATCATTTCCCTTCCCAACCCACTGTGGAGGCAGTTGTGTTTTTTATGGCAAAGCAAATCTACTTGCTTTGACTAATTCTTCCGGTACACAGAATTCACCCATTGTACCAAACAGTAATTGTGATATTTAAGTGCTTACTATGTGCCAAGTATTGTACAAAGCACTGGGGTAGATACAAGATAATTATTCATTCATCCAATCATATTTATTGAGTGCTTACTGTACGCAGAGCACTGTACTAAGCACTTGGAAAGTGCAATTCAGCAATCAAGAGAGATAATCCCTGCCCACACAGGGCTTACAGTCTAGAGGGGATAAGATCAGATCAGATCCAGTCCCTGCATTTTTTAGTCTTCTAGACTGTGAGCCTGTTGTTGGGTAGGGACCATCTCTATATGTTGCCAACTTGCACTTCCCAAGAGCTTAGTACAGTGCTCTGCACACAGTAAGTGCTCAATAAATATGATTAAATGAATGTAGTCGGGAGAAGAGCTATTAAAAGCCCATTTTATAGATAAGAAAAATGTTTTGCCCAAAGTTACAAAGCAGCCAAGTGGCAGAGTTGAGATTAGTAGTAGTATAAAGGGCTTTCTTTCTGCAAAACACTGTTCCAAGTATTAATTCATATCAGTATTAATTGTGCTACACAGTGAGTCATGGTAGATATGTTGCGAATGTATTGCTTCTATTGTATATGACTCGCGCGGTGCCACCTGGTAGTCAGGATAAGATCTATCCTGAAGTTAGGTTCCTTAGGGCTCTAGTGATTAGTGAAGCAGCATGGCTCAGTGGAAAGAGCACGGGCTTTGGAGTCAGAGGTCATGGGTTCAAATTCCGGCTCCACCACTTGTCAGCTGTGTGACTTTGGGCAAGTCACTTCACTTCTCTGTAAAGATTTATTACTCTATTTTACTTGTACATATTTACTATTCTATTTATTTTGTTATTTATTATTGTTATTGTTATTTTAGGCCCCTAAATCCCTGGCCGCTGTGACTTAGGAGGGGAGCCCAGACCCCCTAAGCCCCCTACTATCTATTATTTACAGCATGTGTGTCTATGCGTTGAGAACTGCTCTAAGCACTGGGGAAGATACGAGATAATCGTGTCAGACGTAGTGTCCCTGTCCCATGTGGGGCTCACGGTCTAGTAATAATAATGATAATACTAATAATGATGATGGTATCATCATTACAGTATCATTACCATCAGTACAGTGCTCTACACACAGTAAGCGCTCAATAAATACGACTGAATGAAAGTATCTGTTAAGCGCTTACTCGTGCAGTTGCCACCTGTATATATGTATATATGTTTGTACATATTTATCACTCTATTTGTACATATTTATTCTATTTGTTTTATTTTGTTAATATGTTTTGTTTTGTTCTCTGTCTCCCTCTTCTAGACTGTGAGCCCGCTGTCGGGTAGGGACCTTCTCTATATGTTGCCAACTTGGACTTCCCAAGCACTTAGTACAGTGCTCTGCACACAGTAAGCGCTCAATAAATATGATTGAATGAATTTTGTTAATTATGGGCATTTAGCTTTAATTCTATTTGTTCTGACGACTTGACACCTGTCCACATGTTTTGTTTTGTTGCCTATCTCCCCCTTCTAGACTTTGTCTATTTCCCCATCACCCCAGTCCCTCTCTCTGCTCTACCCCCTTCCCCTCCCCACAGGACTTGCATATATCTGAACATATTTTTTACTGTATTTATTTTATTAATGATGTGTATACATCTATAATTCTATTTATCTATTTTGATGGTATTGATGCCTGTCTACATGTTTTGCTTTGTTGTCTGTCTCCCCTTTCTAGAATGTAAGCCCGTTGTTGGGTAGGGACCGTCTCTATATGTCACCGACTTGTACTTCCCAAGCGCTTAGTACAGTGCTCTGCACACAGTAAGTGCTCAATAAATACGATTGAATGAATGAATGGACCTCAGTTACCTCATCTGGAAAATGGAGATTAAGACTGTGAGCCCCACGAGGGACAACCTGATCACCTTGTAACCTCCCCAGCGCTTAGAACAGTGCTTTGCATGTAGCGCTTAATAAATGCCATCATTATTATTATTAGTGCAGAGCAGTGACCCTTGTTTTGCTTTTTACATTGTTTTACTGCCTCTCTGAGAGGAGTTGGGCACCCAGTAGCCACTTTCTAGCAGGAGCTGCCAGGGACTCCAGCAAATGAGTCCCTCTGAGATCCCTCTGAGATGGAGCAAATTAGGGCCATTCTGCATCCCTTGTCTGATGTTGGGACCATGCCAAAATGGATTCCAGAAAAAGCAAATCTCATTCGCCAGTCATTTCCACCTTGAGAGCCTTTGAATCCTATTTCATTTACCGCCAAGCACTGTTTTGCTCCTGTTAGCACTGCAGAGCTTGTGCCCCAGTGAGAGCCCCAGAGATGGACTGAACATCAGCAAAATTGTCTTCTCACTTCTGAGAAGCAGGTAATCACATTCCAGATTGCTGGCTCCACATTTTTTTTGGTATGTATATCAGTAGTAAGCCCAGTTTACAAATGGATTCTAGAGAATGAATGAATGGCTAGATGGATGAATGAATGGATCGACATCCTGGCTTGAGTACTGACACTGATTGCTTTCTGGTAATCCACTTTTTAAATAGTATCACTATGACCAGAGTAAGTCCCTCTTCCACCTCCACTCCCCATCACTTTCCCCTTTTCTCCCCTCTGCACCCATCTTTACTTGTACATATTTACTATTCTATTTATTTTATTAATGATGTGCATTTAGCTTTAATTCTATTTGTTCTGATGACTTGACACCTGTGCACATGTTTTGTTTTGTTGTCTGTCTCCCCCTTCTAGACTGTGAGCCCGTTGTTGGGTAGGGACCATCTCTATATGTTGCTGACTTGTACTTCCCAAGCGCTTAGTACAGTGCTCTGCACACAGTAAGCGCTCAATAAATACGATTGAATGAATGAATCTCGAGCTTTACTGTAGAAAGTTACCAGTCAAGCCGTGTTATCCTAAACTTTAACGGAATTTTCATTTGTTCTGAGCAGTGGAAAAAATTACCCTGAGCCCAAGAAAATTCACCAGCATTGACTGCCTTGTCCACTGACCCATGTATAAAAGCACAAGCTAATGTGCTCTCCCAGAGGCCTGCCTAAGAACCTCACTTCATACCTGTCTGCCTCCCTATCCCCTCCTGATTCTCTGGAAAATTTTGTCACCATTGCACAGATGTGATAAGGACAGTTAGAACAAGGGCCAGATATGTAAAACCTAGAGCAGCATGGCAAAATGGAAAGAGCACGGGCTTTGGAGTTAGAGGTCATAGGCTCAAACCCCAACTCTGCCAATTGTCAGCTGGGTGACCTTGGGTGACTCCCTTAACTTCTCTGGGCCTCAGTTACCTCATCTGTAACATGGGGATTAAGACTGTGAGCCCCCCGTGGGACAACCTGATCACCTTGTAACCTCCCCAGTGCTTAGAACAGTGCTTTGCACATAGTAAGTGCTTAAAAAATGCCATTATTATTATTATTAGAGGGCTGAAAGACCATCCAGATACATGTGCTTGCCTCGGAGTGATTTCCCCCACTCTTGGGGACATTCCAAGGGAAATTTCTTGGGGACACTCTTGGAGACTCCCTGATCCCCTAGCTTCCTTCAAGCAACCATATCCAGGTAAGGAGCGTGGCTTAGTGGCAAGACCCCGAGCTTGGGAGTCAGAGGTCGTGGGTTCTAATTCCGACTCCACCATTTGTGAGCTGTGTGACTTTGGGCAAGTCTCTTCACTTCTCTGTGCCTCAGTTACCTCATCTGTAAAATGGGGATTAAGACTGTAAACCCTCCATGTGGGACAACCTAATTACCTTGTATCTACTGCTGCACTTAGAACAGTGCTTGGCACATAGTAAGTGCCTAAAAAATACCATCATTATTATTATGTTAGCCCCTCCAAAGGACAGCTTTCCATAGAGCTTAGGACTTCATATTTGTCTTAGACCTTTAGCTCTCCAGAGGACTGAGAAGCTTCACTTCCCTTGGATTGTGCTGAGAATTTACCCACTCAACAAGAGACTCTTTACTTCCTGTTCTTGAAATTTCTGAGAGCTGGGAAGCCTGACTCCTCTCTAATAAGGCATTTGTTCTTGAAGCAGTCAGTGGGAAAACTGCCTCCCACTCTAACGTACATTACTGCCCGTGGTTTCCGCGATCGGCATTCCCTGCGCTCCTTGCAGGCAGAGAGACTTTGCTTTTGACGGTGTGTTTGTTATAATGTAAAAAGAAAAAACTGGTGAGGGGTTTTCTAGAATCTGAGCACCTAGGAAAAGAAAAGGTCGTCCGTCCATTGCTTACACTATCCTGTCTACTGCCTCCCATAAATGCAACTGGCATGGAGAACGGAGCGGTGACAGTCATCCTGAAGTCTCATGCTTCTGCAGAGCCCTTTGAGGTCCACGTCATAAGGTTTCAATGACCAAAGTCCTCCTGCATAGAGCGAAAATAGAATGCTGTATGTGTGTGGATTTAAATATCAAAAATAAACTATTCACTGCATCAGTTCATCAATTCAGTCGTATTTATTGAGAGGTTACTGTGTAAAAAACACTGTACTAAGCACTTGAGAGAGTACTATATAAAACACACAGATGTATTCCTGCCCACAATGAGTTCACAATCTAGAGGGGGAGACAGACATTAATATGAATAAATAAATGAAATAAATCAGTACTAATTTATCCAGCTGGACACCATTCTTGCAGTGTTACAATGTAGAATTTTTTTGTTACTCAAAAAAAAATACTGGACTAGAATGACTTTTTTGGACTGTAGTAGTGAATTCAGAATTCAGAGTAGGAAAGGGAGAAAGGGGGACCAGCAACTGCAGGTGCAGTATTTCCACCCAAACCCTGTTCTCCCCATCTTTGCCATCACTGTAGACAATATCACTATCCTCCCTATCTCAGGAGCCCATAACCTTGGCACACTCCTTGACTCATCTCTCTCATTCAGAACACATATTCAAATTTGTCATCAAATCCTGTTCTGCCTTTACAGCGTTGCTAAAATCTGCCCTTCCTGTTCATCCAAACTGCTCCCACACTGATCCAAGCACTTATCCTGTCCCACCTTGACTATTGCATCTGCTTCCTCACTGAGCTTCTAGGCTCTTGTTTCTCCCCATTCCAGTCCATAGTTCACTCTATTGCCCAGATCACTTTTCAACAGCAACGTTTAGTCCGTATCTCCCCACTCCTCAAGTGCCTCCAATGGTTGCCCATCCACCTCCATAGCAAACAGAAACTCCTGACCATTGTCTTTGAAGGACTTCATCCTACCTCACCTCACAGATAACCTACTGCAGACCAGCTTGCAGACTTCACTTCTTTGGCACCAGATTACTCACTGTGTCCTGCCCGATCTCAGCTATCTCACTGCCAAATCAGAGAAGCAGCGTGGCTTAATGGAAATTGCCCGGGCTTATGAGTCAGTGGTCATGGGTTCTAATCCCATCTCCTCCAATTGTCAGCTGTGTGACTTTGAGCAAGTCACTTAACTTCTCTGTGCCTGTTACCTCATCTGTAAAATGGGGATTAAGACTGTGAGCCCCAAGTGGGACAATCTGATTACCTTGTATCTACCCCAGCGCTTAGAACAGTGCTTTGCACATAGTAAGCACTTAACAAATGCCATCATCATCATCATCACATCCACCCTCTAACCTGTAACTCCTTTCCCTTCCATATACTCCAAACCACCACTCACCCCAACATCAAAGCATTATCAAGGTAGCATCCCTGCCAAGGAACCATCCAGAATTTGCCCTCTTTTCCCCAGGTCCTTCTCCCTTCTCTATCATCTGTGTACTTAGATCTGTGACCCTTGGGTATTTGCTATTCACCTCACCCTGAACCGCACAACACTTATGTACATATCTATAAATTGTATATTGTAAATTATTTATAGTCATATCTGTCTCCCCCTCTAGACTGTAAGTTCTCTGTGGGCAGGGCATGTTGTACTGTACTCTTCCAAGCACTTGGTACAGTATTATGCACATAGTAATTGCTCAGTAAATACCAATGATGATGATGATCTATAATCCCTAATGTTCCTCTTCTTCCTAACCTCTGTCTCTAATAACCCTCTTGTCTATAGGTGGGGTTAGTGGGGGTGAAACGGTCCATTGCTCCCATTGGATTTCCAGCATTGGAAGCATTGTTTATTATTACATTATTACATTACATTATTACAATGTTTAGAGTTGGCTCCTCAGACTGCCCCAGAACTTGCTTTGGCACTCCCATGAACAGAAGGTTTTCAATTGCTCTTAATTTGATGAAACATAGTTCACACTAAAGTGAAAAGCAGTGGGGCTTAGTGGAAAGAGCAAGGGCTTGGAAGTCAGGGTCATGAGTTCTAATCCCAGCTGTGTGCAATCCCACTTGCCAGCTGTGTGACTTTGGGTCAGTTACTTAACTTCTCTGTGCCTCAGTTCCCTCATCTGTAAAAGGGGGATTAAGACTGTGAGCCTCACGTGGGACAACCTCATTACCTTGCATCTACCCCAGTGCTTAGAACAGTGCTTGGATCATAGTAAGTGCTTAACAAATACCATCATTATTATTATTATGATGGCTAAGGATGGAATGTGGAGTGGGTAAGAGGAGGGATTCTGCTCATTCACTTTCACCCACGTCTTTGAGGTCATTCACCCTTTAAGAAGGAATGTGATGCTAGAGGGGACTTCACGTTTTGAGCTATGAGAGGATAAACAGATCAGAAGCAGCACCCGAGGGAGCTGATAACATATCCCCATTTGATGGCTGAGGAAAGTGAAGCACAGAGAAGTTAAGTAACTTGTCCTGACTCCTAGATCTGTTCTATTTCCATTGTCATGATAAACAGTTGCCTTTCACACTCCAAGAAGATGCCACTGACAGTGAAAATCATTTGTGGGTGGGTGTAAATATTTACCAAGGTATTACTTGAAGAAAATTTCACAGACTCTGCAGGCATATCAAAGATAAGTAGGGAGTGGTGGTTGACAGGCAGAGTTTCCTCTAATAGTCAATGCCAGCTCAGCTCTAAGCAATACAGTTCCTTTGTATACAGCTGGTACAGCATCAGAGCTTCACACCTGATTGGAGAGTGTGATACATGATATATTAGGATAAGCAGCAGTAAATTTCCAACTTGGAGCACTTGCTCTGCCCTTCCTGGTGTTCCTCATTGGAGAGGCCAGGTGGACAAATACCACTCTGTCAGGATAAGCTGACCAAAGTTCCTGATGTTGCTAAGGGAGGAACAGCTCCATCCTGTCTCCAAGCTTCCCAATAAGGCAGACATATAGACAGGATGAAACAAAGGAGGGGAGGATATGGGTTGTTCCCTCTTGAAGTAAATGGTGGGTTGGCCAGACAAACTGGAGTCCAGGCCTGAAGGCCTGTCAAACTCCACCCCTTGGTATCCTACTATTCATTCATTCATTCAATCGTATTTATTGAGTGCTTACTGTGTGCAGAGCACTGTACTAAGCACTTGGGAAGTACAAGTTGGCAACATATAGAGACCGTCCCTACCCAACAGCGGGCTCACAGTCTAGAAGGGGGAGACAGACAACAAAACAAAACATATTAACCCAATAAAATGAATATAATAGTAAATATGTACAAGTAAAATAGAGTAATAAATATGTACAAACATATATACGGGTGCTGGGGGGAGAGGAAGGAGGTAAGGCGGGGGAATGGGAGGGGGAGAGGAAGGAGGGAGCTCAGTCTGGGAAGGCCTCATGGAGGAGGTGAGCTCTCAGTAGGGCTTTGAAGGGCACTCTACTCTTTGGCATTCTAGTCACCAGAGTTACTCTTGTTTGCTTTAATGAGATAGTTATGGGGCAATAAACAGGCCTAGAGGAAAAACAACTCAAAAGGGACAGTCAAGAGAAAGGGCACATACAGGGTCAGACCACTGTGCTTTCACAATGTATATAGAATAAAATCTAATTTAAACATAATCAGTATATATTTGCATTGGTGTTTGCTCATGTAACTATATTGAGGGTTTTTATCATTGTTGGTAAATATATTTGTACTCCTTTGATCAGTTTATTCGTCTTTTTTTTCCTCAATGGATAACTAGGCTGTATTAAGTGATCTTTTGTTTAATCTATTTTCATGGAGCTCATTAAGAGTGCTAAGAAGTTCCCAGTATTTTTAATGGTATTTGTTAAGCTCTTACTGCGTAGTATTTGTGGTATTTGTTAAGCATTTACTACATGCCAGGCACTGTACTAAGTGCAGGGGTAGATACAAGTTTATCAAGTTGGACACAATCCCTGTCTTACATGGGGCTCACAGTCTCAATCCCCATTTTACAGATGAGGGAACTGAGACACATAGAAGTGAAGTGACTTGCCCAAAGTCACACAGCAGACAAGTGGAGGATCTAGGATTAGAACCCAGGCCCTCTAACACCCAGACCCATGCTCTCTCCACTAAACCATGATGCTTCATTATACTATAGTATTCATTCAATCGTATTTATTGAGTGCTTACTGTGTGCAGAGCACTGTACTAAGCGCTTGGGAAGCACAAGTCGGCAACACATAGAGAGGGTCCCTACCCAACAGCGGGCTCACAGTCTAGAAAGGGGAGACAGACAACAAAGCAAAACATATTAACAAAGTAACCATTATGTCTTTTGTTGATTCTTTACTTCCTGGAGAGGCCCTGCATTTTGCTAGCCATTTTGGATTCATAATTTCAAATGCAGAGGAGTCAGTATAGCAATAACAGCCTCAATTCTAGGATTAGAAAACTCAAAATGGTTTAATTCCTGGGCTCTAGGTACTAGTAGTGGTGAAACACTTCTTGAAATTTATTTGCCGTTTTTCATATAGATAAGACTAAGCCCCATGAAGAAATTCTGAGGTAGAACAAACTTTGGACAACTTTGCTCCAGGACTAGCCATCACCCAGAATGTTGATTTTGGACGGGAGTTGTTAGAAGGTAGAAAGCAGTGAAGAATGGGTTTGTGGTGAGTCAGAAACTGTGTCCCATCTGATTCCCTTGTATCTACCTCAGCGCTTAGTCCAGTGCTTGACACACAGCAAATACTTAACAAATATTGTTATTATCATCACCATCATGAATATCCAACATTGGAATAGATGAGAGACATCTGATGTTCACCTCTGGATTTCCTGACATGTATCAAATTTACTTCCACTGCCTTAATTTTGTGAAAAGGCTCATCCTTAGTAATAGTAAATGTCTTTCATTTTTCAAAATGTGGGCAGAACCAGAGGATGAATGCACATTCTGCCCCCAAAGATCATGTCAAGTGGAATGTTAGTCTCCTGTCATACTCCAAAAGTGAATGTATTTTCAGGGATTCAATAAAGGCCAGACACTGCTCACAAAATTGTAAAGGGAAAATAACAGTCCAGCCAAGACAAACTAAGGTAAAAATGCCAAGTTGCTCTATAAATCTTAATTCTTTCTTTTCCAAAGGCTAGACCTGGCAGAGAAGCTGACAATAAACACATCTCTGCAGAGCACTGATAATGAACAAAGGAGTATGTGAGCATGTTTGACTTCTGGGCCAGGGCAAGCTATAGGGTAATGGCTTCATAGACTCACAGAGTTAATCAGTAGCATTTATTGAGCATCTACTATGGGAGAATACAAAAGAGATAAAAGATAGGAAATCTGCCTCAGGGAGATTACCATTTAATGGAGTCAGGCACAGAAGTATTTGATGATGGGAGGGGAGGGAAAAGGGAAAGATGGATAGGTGAGTAAATATCAGATTAGACAAACGAGTAAAATAAATGGATGCATATCAAAGTGATGTAAAGTGCAAAGCACTCAAGTGTGTGTTGGGCAAATGTCACCTGGGAGAAGAAAATTAAATCTGGAAACACCTCTGGGAGGAGATGGAATTTCAGGAGGGATTTGAAGATGGGGAGAGCTGCAGTCAAGTGCTTAGTACAGTGCTCTGCACATAGCAAATACTCAGTAAATATAATTGATTGGTCAGGCCAGGACTGGAAGTGAGAATTACTCACCTAAGCATTTGGGTATTAACACGAATCCATGCCCCAACCCCAGTAGCACTTATGTCCCTCATAGTTCTTCCTAACCCTCTCAGGATCGCACCTGGAGGGTTTCAAGTACTCTACCAGTCTCAACTATGGGAGGGAGAGTCAAACGGAGGCCTATTCGTCCATTCCTAGTTTGGCTAGTGGCTAGCAAAAGGAAAGCAATCTGTGCTGAGCAGTAGTGTCATGAGAGAAAGTCAAGGGTGGGGATTGAATTTTACTGCAAGAAAGGAGGCAGTGGTAATTCACTTCTGTATTTTTCCCAAGAAAACTCTCTGGATACCCTACCAGAACGATTGCAGATGGAGGTGGGGCGTTCTGGGAGAGATCTGTCCATGGAGTCGTTATAGGTCTGAAACGACTTGACAGCCTAAGACAAGACCTCTTCCTAGCTGTATTTTTAGGATCAGAGTCTCTGCAAGATTGTAAGCTCTTTAAGTGCAGAGATCGTTTCTACTCTATTCTCCCAGGATAGTGCAGTGTTCTGCACACATTAGGGTCTCAGTAAATATTTACAATGGATTAGAAGGAGGGAGAATGAAGTCAATAAGGCCCTGAAGTGGGGGAGAGTAGTTGTTTGTTGGATTTGAGAAGGGAGAGCATTTCAGGCCAGAGGCAGGACATGGGCAAGGGGTCCGTGGTGAGACAGGAAAGATGGAGACACAGTGAGGTTAGCATTAGATGAGCGAGGTATGTCAGATGGGTTGTAGTAGGAGAGTAGTGAGGTGAGGTAGGAGTGTTTTAAAAGCCAAGGAGTGTCGCTGCAAAGTGATGGAGTGCTTTAAAACAGTAACGGGAAGATAAGGAGTTCTGTTTTGGTACTGAATCCTCAAATTACAGTTGAGGAAACTGTGGCACAGACAAGTTGTGATTTGCCCAAGATTATACAGAAGGCAAGTGGCATACCTGGGATTAGAACCCAGGTCCCCTGGCTCCCTAGCCCTTTCCACTGGGCCACTGCTTCTCAGAAGCCAAAGACAGAGCATAAGCTGTGATAATGTGAGGGCAAGGACAGCAAGGAGTCAAAGGTGACTAAAGGGTTTACCCCCTAACTGGCTTACAATTCTCCTAGATTTCCTGGTAACAGGCCTTACATAAGCAGAAATCACAGGAAACAGAGACTCTGTGGTAATGGACATACCTTCATTTTGCTTCTGATCTAAGTGTGAATTCACACTCAGGTTTTAGGGCAGACATGTGCGATTTAAGAATAGGACACTGATCCAAACCTAATAATGATGTTTTTTTCCTCTGGCATAACATCCATTAGAAGCAATTTTCTCTTCTAATGCCCCAGATGATGAATTAGTTGGGGGCTAAATTGAACGGTATCCCAAGGCATTTCATCTTCCCTACAACTAATTTTATCTTCCTTACTTGTTTCAAGATTGAAAAATGTCACCCCTGCCTTGGTTCCAAAGGGATTTATTCTGCCCTTTTGATTTGGCTCTACAATAACATCAGGGTGGATGGAAGAATATTATCCTCTGAGACTGAGAGCGGGCTCAAAGAGGGCAAAGAAAGATGGGAGGAGAAAAGTCCACTTTAAGGTGGAAATAGAGTTTGAAATCATGTCAGTGAATAATAACAGAATTGAGTTAAAATGCCAAAATTAGGCTATTAAATTAATGTGTGCTCCTTGAAGATGCTATGGTTCCAAAGTCATTCTTATTACTTGTGCAGTGAGGAACAGTTTGAAGGTCTGAGCAAAGAGAGAATTTTGAGCTGTAATCCAAACTGTTGCTGGATAATTCTAGGAAAGTCATTTTTAACCTTTTAGTTTCCATAACTGCAAAATGGAATTAGAGAGTTTTGAGTTAACAAATGCTACTACGTTAAAGCAAATTTATGTTAGTGGTTACCTGTTTAGGTATCTTTGCTCAGTTGCACTGTGAGGGTATAGCTATAAGGGTTAATCTTCACTGTCCCACTAATAAATTGAGCAATTAAAGAGACTTTGCCTTGGATCACCTTACATTTTCCTTTCATAAGATCTTGTGTGAATTAAGTGGTCATTAGAAATGCCCAGATTTTATACGTACCCTCATTTTGCCATAGCAGAATTTGTTTACATTTGTTTGCATTATATGATTTGGTTATAGCAAGATGGACAATGTAATTACCATCTTTCCGCAAGAGTGGGAAAACCAGAGTATGTTCTGGTATAACAATGCACAAATTGGGTCAAGTAGGTTTAATATAGGAAGAAACTATAGTAAAAAAACTAAAATAGCAATGAGTAGCAAGGGTATAAAGTATTCTGCTAATGATGGACTTTATAATCTAGTAATTTATATTCAAACCAACTTCCTTCTAATCTGTTAATCCCTATTGAATCAATAGTTGCTATCAACCCAAGGGTCTTTTAGAACACAACTTCAGCACTATAGGAGAAGTCCCTGTACTGATTGGTTGGCATTAAATTAGTGGGGACTTCTAGGCAAAAAATAAAATAAAATTACTAAAAAGTTATCGAACACTCTATCCCTTAACTCAACACTTAACAGTAATGTGGACCAATATGCTGGATCTGTCCATAATTTCTCTTTGCCAGTGAAAAAGTATCCCCTGAAATTAAACCCGATAACTTGACATTCTTACTTGCCCTGAATTCCCCAACTGAACATAACCCCAAATATGCCATGTATGCAGTGCCAACATTTTTTCCATGAGTCTTGTCATATCTCCTATAAATCTATCACAACTGGCAAGATATTCCCTTAAGCATCCTTGGAACTCAATTCACTATTATTTCTAGTTCTCCTACATTGTTTTCCAGCTTTTTCATTCTCTGTTGGCTTCCAAATGTATTCAGGCTCTCAAATTTGGCCAGATTATCTAGTTTGTTGCATATGGGAGTTTGTACCTCTTTTTTTGAGTAGAGCCAAGTTTTATCTAGTAGCAATAGTACATATTGAGTCTCCATTGAGTGTAATGCACTGTTCTATGCCGTGAGGACAGTATAACATAGAGGAGCAACAAGTGTCCTATCCACAAGGAGCACACACTCAACAGGAGAGATACACAAAAAATATTTATGTGATTGTGTTGCTGGAAAAGTCTGAAATAGTTCTCCTGATTTTCCCCCATCCCTGCACTTCAGTTCTTTTAAAGCAAGAGGAGGGATTCTCAGACTGGATGTTAACTTCGGTCTGGGACCTTTCTGATTGTGCTAAGTGTTTCAATACTCTCATAGAGAATTTAGGAAATAGAGATGAAAATCTCTATCAAGAGAACTGAGAGACAAGTGTGCTAGCATTCTTCAAACCTCCAGGTTGATGAGCTGGGAATGCCTTTTGGAAGCAAGGTGCCACTTTATATTGCTGCATGGTGGTTGATCCAGGGTAACATGATGATAAAATGCATGGAAAAGGATTTCTTCCACCAAATTACCTGCTCAAGAGTAGAACTCCATCTGAGATAAGCCATGCAAGCCACACAGAGAAGCAGTAGTCATGACTTCCTCCCTAATTTTACACTTTAGCTCATATACCCTTGGGCATCACATGATGCCCCTCCTTTAACAGTAGTGTAAATTCAACAAATCACGCAAACTACTCTGTTCTGAGTGGATGCTGTAGGCTCAGAGTATATGATAATGGTATTTGTTAAGTGCTTACTATGTGCCAAGCACTGTTCTAAGCACTGGTGTAGTTGCAAAGTATTCAGGTTGTCCCACATGGGGCTCACAGTCTTAACCCCCATTTAACAGATGAGGTAACTGAGGCACAGAGAAGTTGTGACTTGCCCAAAGTCACACAGCTGACCAGTGGCAGAGCCAGGATTAGAACCCACACCATCTAACTCCCAAGCCCTTGCTCTTTCTGCTAAGCCACGCTGCTTAAAATCAGGCTTCTAGCAAATGACAACTCATAATGCTCAAACTAATGAGAGGTCAAAGAACAAAACTCTACACGGAGTTTTAATTATCCCATTCTACGCGGGCTCAGTAGGAAAAAAAAGTAATGGAATATTGTCACAGTTTTAGGTTGTCAAGTTTCATGAAGATTGACGTAACCTATTAAAATGTGAATTTGAGCTTTGCAAAGGGACTTGAAACCTTCACCTTCAGGTTTTGAAAGGCAAACGCAGACTTAATTCTATTCTCTTTTCAAAAGACATTTATTCAGTAGTCTCTTGGACTGGCACCGAATGTAGCGTCAACCAGTGTGTAGTCATTCGGGAGACCAAGTCTCTGCCCAGACTGTTTTTATAATCCAAGGTGCAGCTTTAGCTGATTTCTTTGTGTTTCTCTGCCCTTTTATAGTTCTTTACTCTGTGTCTTGGAGCTTTTCTGTGTCTCCCATTCTCCTCTAGGTGGGAACATGACAGATCTTTCTAGCACTTATGAGCCCATTTGCACCCTCTCTGTCACTTGTCTAAGCATATCAGCTCAATGTATTGATTTGGGACTCTCTTGTTATAAATGTTTGCCTTCCCCTATAGAGTATAAGCTCCTTGTGGGTAGGGGATGTGTCAGTGGCTATTCTGTACTTCCCACGTTCTTGGTATAGTGCTACTATTATCACTTCTTTAGACATTCTACCACTTAGGTTCAGCTTATCTACTATTTGAGAATAAAAATGAATATAAATGGTAACAGTGTCCAATTTCCCATGTCACTCAGAGGGGTGAGAACTGTAGTCCTGACTCTCCTGTGATCCGGGGAAAGGAAATTACCCTTTGAAGGAAATGGGTGAACGTTACAGGAAAGTTACCTTCTGGCAGCAGTGGTCGCTTTTAGGTTTAGTAGCCAAGCATGATGAGTAAGTCCATTTACCTCATAACAGTGAGCACTCTGTGCCCTAATATAATGGCAGAGAAACAGCATGGCTTAGGGGAAAAAGCACGGGCTTGGAAGTCAGAGGTCATGGATTCAAATCCCAGCTCCACCACTTGTCTGCTGTGTGTCCTTGGGTAAGCCACTTAACTTCTCTGGGCCTCAGTTACCTCATCTGTAAGGAGATTGACTGTGAGCCCCACGTGGGACAACCTGATTACCTTGTATCTACCCCAGTGCTTAGAGCAGTGCTTGGCACATAGTAAGTGATTAACAAATACCATTAATATTATTATTATTATTACTTTGCTGCCTCAGAGGTCAGCTTGAGAAGAGGCATAGCCTAATGGAAAGAGCACAGGCTTGGGAATCAGTCATAAGTGTAGGAATTTTTTAAATAATATTTAAGTGTTTATTTTGGGTCAGTCATGTACTAAGTGATGGGTTAGATACCAGTTAATCAGATTGGACACAGTCACTGTCTTACATGAAGCTCACAGTCTTAATCCCCGTTTTACAGATGAGGTAACTGAGGCACTGAGAAGTTAAGGACTTGCCCAAGATCACACCGCAGACAAGTGGTAGACCTGGGATTCATTCATTCATTCAATCGTATTTATTGAGCGCTTACTCTGTGCAGAGCACTGTACTAAGCTCTTGGGAAGTCCAAGTTGGCAGCATATAGAGACGGTCCCTACCCTACAGTGAGCTCACAGTCTAGGGGGGAGACAGACAACAAAACCAAACATATTAAGAAAATAAAATAAATAGAATAAATATGTACAAATAAAATAGAGCAGTAAATACGTACTAGAACCAAAGTTCTTCGGCTCCTAGGCTCATGCTGTATCCATTAGGCCATGCAGTTTCTTGCAATTGAAACTGAATTGAAATGGCTCTATTTAAAAAATAAATCAAAGCAAAGAGATGGGAAACTCCAAAGATTAGGGAATTCTGAAAATTATGCAAGGTTAGATTCAAAGGTAATGAAACATGGAGGATGAAATATCTTTGGAGTTACACTGGTGAAATGAGGGAACAAATATCAAACCTTAAATCAGTGTTCTTGATTAGCTTCCCATTCTCCTGGTCACAGATTCCTCTCAGACCATTCAACACTCTGCGCTTCTCTATTTATTTACTGTTGGCAATTAAGCTACTTATATTATTTATATCTATTCTCATGTTCTTTTCATTATTGAATTTATGTCATCAATTTATGTCTCATTGTCTTCCTCATTACATTGTGACCTTCTCTAGGGCAAAATGTGCATCTTGAACTTCCTGTACTTTGGTATGATCCCCAAGACTTAGTAGAATGCTTGGCAATGTTGGTGCAGATGCTGTCTTGAGCAAACAAGTCATGGAGAGCCTTTGATGCCCGGATGAAGTTCACGAGGGAGGTGAATAAGGGAAGGGAGAGTGAAGTCAGGTCTCCAACACCTTCAGTAGGATGATGCAGGACATCCAAGTTGCTGGGCTCCTTGAGCATTTGAATATTGCGGTCCTCTTCTTTCCATTGGCAAGGTCCCATTATTTGGACTAGTTGTATGAGATTTCTCCTCAGAACAAGTAGCTTGTTTTAGCTTTTTTATGATATTTAAGTTCATTCATTCATTGTCGTATTTATTGAGCGCTTACTGTGTGCAGAGTACTGTACTAAGCACTTGGGAAGTACAAGTCGGCAACATATAGAGTGCTTATTTTGTGTTCTAAGCACTGGGGTAGGTACACATTAACTAGGTCGGGCACAGTCCCTGTCCCACTTGAGACTCACAGTTGAAGTAGGTGGGAGCATAGTGATCTTTGTCTTACAGATGAGGAAACTGAGGCCCAGAGAAGTTGAGTGACTTGTCCCAAGGTCACACAGCAAACAATTGGCAAAGTCAGAATTAGAACCCAGGTTCTTCTGACTCCCAGCCCCATGCTCTCTCCACTAGGCCACGCTGCTTCTCTTAACTGTACCTGACTCTATAACTGTAGTTTCTTAATGATACCTGAAACTATAGAAGTCTATGGCCCAGTAGAGAATGGGCACATGAGTACAGATTTGTGCTTGAAATCTGGGTCATGAGCTTGGGCTTAGGTCAATCACATTCCCTGTCCCACTTGGGGCTCACAGCCTCAGTGGGAAAGGAGAACAGGTATTTAATCTCCATTTTACAGATGAGGAAACTGAGCCTCAGACACATTAAGCGTCTTGCCCCAGGTGACTCAACTGGCAAATAGCAGAACTGGGATTGGAACTCATGTCTCCTGACTCCAAGACCTGTGTTCTTTCCACTAAGCCACGCTTGACTGAAATATTGTTGGGTAAATTGATGGGGAAGGATTCAAATTTGCACCAAAGAGAGTGAGAGAGAGGGGAAACAAATAACACACAGCAGAAAAGTGCTCACCCATCATTGGGTAATGATCCAGTTGGTTGCTTCACTGGATCATTCGTGCCCAAAAGTACAGTCTGAACACTTCATTTGAATTTTTTTCATGGAACTATCCCCGTAATTCTCCATTGCCCTCAGGATACATAGGTCCAAGAAGGCCATTGAGTATACAGAGCTTTTATTTTCCTCTAGCAAATATATTGAGACTGGAAAGAGCTATGATGGTCCAGGAATACAAGAAACAACATGGCCTAATGAATAGTAGGACCTGAGTTCTAATCTCGGTTCTGGCACGTTTCTGCTGTGTGACCTTGGGCAAATCACTTAACTTCTCTGTGCCTCATTTACCTCATCTGTAAAATAATAATAATAATTATGGCCTTTGTTCAGTGCTTACTATGTGTGAAGCACTGTTCTAAGCGCTGGGGGGGATACAAGGTGATCAGGTTGTCCCAGGTGAGGCTCACGGTCTTAATCCCCATTGTACAGATGAGGTAACGAGGTCCAGAGAAGCTAAGTGACGTGCCCAAAGTCACACAGCTGACAAGTGGCAGAGGTGGGATTAGAACCCATGACCCCTGACTTCCAAGTCTGTGCTCTTTCCACTGAGCCATGCTGAGGGGATTGACCGTGAGTCCCACAAGGGACATGAACTGCATCCAACCTGATTAGCTTGTATCTGCCCAGTGCTGAGTACGGTGCTTGTCTCATACTAAGCACTTAACAAATACTGTAAAAAAGAAAAAAAAAAACTGGCCAGCAATGTTAACTTTACAGGGGGAGGGGTGAAAAGAGTTGAGTTAAACAGAGAGCCCAAGAAAATATTAAAGTCTAGAGGGCTGTTTAGTATCACTAGAGCTGTGTAAGTGGTGTTGTTTTGTAAAGGCACTTTATAAAGACACTTTATGTCCAAAGGAGTTAATAGTCAAATGACAATGTACAACACTGAAACCAATGTAAGGTCAAAGACCCAGTGGCAGCAAGAAGCTTTCTTTTCATTAATAACTTTGTTGATAAAACACAGCTAAGAGAATACTGGAAAACTGAACGTATTCAAATCAGTCGGTCCAGATGACCTACATCCGAGCGTATTAAGGGAATTAAATAATGTGCTTGCTGAACCAGTTGCTATTATTGTTTTAGAAAAATCACAGTGGGTGAGATGGATTTCAAAGAGACTGACAAGGAAAATGACAGATCCTCTTTCCAAAGAGGAGGCAAGGTTGAGTCCAGAAATGGTACTGAAAACCATAGTACCCTACAATATAAGATCATTAAGCACACAACAGGAACAGTCTCTGGAAAATCTGCAAGCATCTGAGGGAAAAGATGCCTAAGCACTGTGATAACAGGTGTTTAATGGTGCCATTTCTATCAGAAGGGGACATTCTTGCCTCTGCCTGCCTCTTCCAGTTTAGCAAAATCCTAGGATATTTTAGTATCATAATGGTAGTAGATCATGGGGGAGAGAGAGAAAGACAGTGTTAGTCGGGTGGTGGGGAGCTAGAGAGGGGAGATTAAGAGAATGAAGGAATTAATTTAAAATGAAAGATGAAAAATGTTTTGCTCAGTGATCATTATAGTGTTGTTGGAAGTAAGATTTATGTTGTATTTGAAAGCTATCGAAAGAGGAAGGAAGAATGTGTTAATTCGGAATAAGGAATTTTAATTTGAAATTAAAATAAAATATGAATTGATTCGATTCTTAACCGAAGCAACTGGTTGGGGAAATTCTTCTACCACAGGTTCACATACAAATTTGCAACTCATGTTGTACAAAAATCTTTGGGCTAGGTTTTATTTTTCCAGATTTCTGGCAGTGTTGGCCATTGTTTTTCCATGGACTCACATAAGACTGGAATATTATGCAGCCTGGCAAAGACTTCCCACTATGAGAATTGTTAAATTGAGGAGGAGGTGGAAGGTTCATGATTTGGGATCCTAACACTAGATTGCACTGGGCATCAGGGATATATTTGAGAGTTCCAGAGAGCACTGATAGGTGGATATAATGAACACCCTATTGGGTGTTTTCTAATTGGTAATTTTCCTAAATCTGTAATAAAACATTGCTCCACAGGAAACACCACATTATCAGTGAAAAGCTCATTTTAGTGTTATGAGGGTTGGAACCAAAGTATGGCTTCTTTTTTTTTTAACCTCATTACTAAAATGCTCCATATTTCATTTGAGTTAATACATAAATTACTTAACATTGCACACACTAGGGTAATAGCTTTCTAGATAAAAACAGACAAACCATGGGATCAATTTCCCCTTTAGTACTTTTATGTCTCGTTCAAAGAATGAGTACTTTGGAAAAAGGCCACTGGCATCATTCTGGAAATGACAACAAATATTTGCCTATTCAAGATAGGGTATTCACTATGACAGGACTATGATAGCAATTTACCTGTGTAACTCTGGCCAAATTTTACACTCTGGATGAAATTATATAGATAATTAATGCAAAAATAACCAAAAAAACAACAACCTACCTACCTAAAACCTACCTAAAATGTCCTGAAATGGGATTGAGGTAAACTTTTTGATTGAATTAATCTGCATTACTTTCTATGGAAATCCCAGTTACTTGATTTCTTGGTTTGAAAAGAAAATAATAATAATTATAATGATATTTGTTAAGCACTTACTCTGTGCCAGACACTGTACTAAGTGCTGGGTAGATACAAGGTAATTGGGTTGGTGTACACAGTTCCTGTCTCACATGTGGCTCACAGTCTCGATCCCCATTTTACAGACAGGGTAATTGAGGCACAGAAAAGTGTATAATAATGATGGTATTTATTGAGTGCTTACTATGTTCCAAGCACTGTTCTAAACGCTAAGTGACTTGTCCAAGGTCACATAGCAGACAAGTGGTGGAACCAGGATTAAAACGCATGAGCTTCTGACTGTCCTGCCCATGCTCTATCTACTATGCCATGCTTCTTCTCAAATGAATTTACAAGGCCTGCAGGTTATGATTCCTGGATTAATGGATTTGTGTTAATAACCAATTAATCGGTCATACTTATTGAGCGCTTATTGTGTGCAGAGCTGTTCTAAGCACTTGTGAGACTACAACGGAGTTGGTAGCCATAGTTCCTCCTTAATAGTTTGGTGCACAAGAATTATCAATCGGGGGTACTTATTGAGTGATTGACGGGGCAGAGCATTGTCCTAAGTGCTTGGGAAAGTAAAATACAAGGAGCTCACAGTATTCAGGGGGAAAACAGATAGGGATTGTCTCAATTTGTTGCTGAACTGTACTTCCCAAGCACTTAGTGCAGTGCTCTGAACACAGTAAATGCTCAATAAATATGATTGAATGAATTAAAATTAATTGCAGATAGAGGAGAGTAGGCATATTCTTCAACTCTGAGGTTGGCTCTGAGGAGTGAATCATCTGGAGATTCCAATCTCAACCTCCCACCACTTTTTGCAGTGACAATTTCATTAAGGAATTTAGGCAGGTCCCTGGGAAGCCCACTGAAATTTGTGGGGCACTTTTGTCTCAGAAGGCTCCAAGCTATTTAGGAATTTTTCTGTTACGATTTCCAGCCGACACCCACATTCTCCATCTTCAAGTCCTTTATCTAATCTTGTGTCCTCCAGGAGGTCTTTGCCTGATTTATCTCTTTTTTTTACCCCACCCTATTTCCCCGCTCTGGCATTTCAGCACTTCCTTATTGCTTAAGCACTCTCCTCACCCCTTTCCCATGTAGCACCATCAGACATATCTTTCAATTCAATCCTTCCTCCACCTGAATGGATTTTAATATCTGTCACACCACCTAGACTGTAAAATCCTTGAGGACCGGGATCATATTCATCAACTCTAACGAAATGTACTCTCCCAAGCACAGTGTTCTGCACATGGTAAGTGCCCAATAAATGCCATCATTTACCCCGGGGGTGGCTCACCCCCAAGAGGAGATATGTGGAGCACAGGGGGTAGTTTGGATTTTCATTTATGCCTTTAAAGGTATTTTTCTCATCGGAAAGATTTGGAAGTTTTTGGCAGGTAGAATTTTTGTTTCCTCAACCAAAAAGCAATGCTGCGGTCTAAAAGTCTACCATGTTTGTCATTTTTTTTGAACCCTATTATGAAAATTAAAAAGTGCAAAAATTGTCCTAAATTTTCTCTAATGTATGTACAGAGGCACACAGATATGATTCCACTCACTAAACTGGGTTAAAGTTTCTTCCTGTACAAAGTGGGAAACTTTTTTTTTCTTAATCTAGAAAGCTAATTGAGTAAAGGGTTTGATTAATGAGGAAACAGTCCCTTAACAGCTCCAGGTGTATACATCAAAGTGAGATGCTCTTAGGACAGACTTCCATTTTAATGTTCCTCAGAAAATACAAGTGGCATCTCTTGACTTTCAACAACTCTGTTTTTCGAAAAGCATTGATTCTGCTTGTTTCAGAAGAGTGCCAAGGAATAATGGGTTTACAAAGGGTGACCTTATATAAGCAAGTGGCATATCTCTTCAAGGTAGGTAGAATTCTGAGTCTCATTCTTTGACAGGTCTGTGTAGTACTTCACAATGAACAGATCACTCGCCTTGAAATCTAAGTGCCAACTATAACAAGGAAAACTAAGAAAGCAGCATAGAGTTCACTGCCCCAGTGAATCCAGAAAGAAGTTGGGGTTACAAGTGAACAGTTTCCAGCTGCCTATATTGACCTTTGCATCATTCCTGAGTAGACAAGGATCAGAGGAGACAAGAGCTACACCTATTAGATCCAGAGCACTTCCTAATTTGAATTTATTGCTCTTATGATTCTTCTCTCATTCGTCCCTCCGCCAAAGAACAACAGGAATGAATCTGGGAAAGCAAGGACCTAAGCGATAGAATTAAGAAGCAATTGAAGTACATAAGTAAAATTAAAAGGCAATAGAGAAGCAGTGTGGCCTAGTGGAAAGACCATGGGTCAGGAGATCAGAAGGATCTGGGTTCTAATTCCGGTTCCCCAACATGTCTGCTGTGTGACCTTGATTGGCCAATCACTTCACTTTTCTGTGCTTCACTTAGCTCAACTGTAAAATGGAGATTAAGACTGTGAGTCTATGTGGAACATGGACTGTATCCAACCTGCTTAGTTTGTATCTACCTCAGCACTCAGAACGGTGCCTGGCACATAATTAGAGCTTAACAAATACCACAAAAAAAGTTTTTTTTTAAAAAAAGGAAGAAAGAATACAGGTCTGGGAGCCAGAGAACCTTGGTTCTCATCCTCTAGACCATAAACTCACCATGGGCAGGGAACATGTCTGCTAATTCTGTTGTATTATACTCTCCCAAGTGCTTAGTACAGTGCTCTGCACACAGTAAGTGCTCAGTAAATATGATTAAATGAATGAATGCTCTATACAGAATAAGTGCTACATAAATACAATTGATTGATTAATCCTGGCTCTGTCAATTGCTTTCTGTGTGACCTGGACAAGTCACTTAACTTTCTTTATGTCTCACTTTCCTCAACTGTAAAATGGGGATTGAATACCTGCTCTCCCTCCTCTTTAGACTGTGATCCCCATGTGGGGCAGGGACTTTGTCCAACCTGATTAACTTGAATCTACCCCTGCTCAGAACACATAGTAAGTGCTTAACAATAATAATAATAATAATAAAAGTTATAAGCAAAATGACAATGTTCAAAAAAACCCCTTATTTTGTAATTAGGAGAAGCAGTGTGGCTCAGTAGAAAGAGCATGGGCTTTGGAGTCAGAGGTCATAGGTTCAAATCCCAGCTCTGCCAATTGTCAGCTGTGTGACTTTGGGCAAGTCACTTCACTTCTCTGTGCCTCAGTTTCCTCATCTGTAAAATGAGGATTAAGACTGTGAGCCCCCTGTGGGACAACTGATCACCTTGTAACCTCCCCAGCGCTTAGAACAGTGCTTTGCACATAGTAAATGCTTAATAAATGCCATTATTATTATTAACTTATTTATATTAATTTCTGTCTCCTCCTCTAGGCTGTAAGATCATTGTGGACAGGGAATGTGTCCATTGGTTTCTATTGTACTCATTCAAGTGCTCTGCATGCAGTAAGCACTCAATAAATATGATTGACTGACAAAAGGAAGCCCAACACCCTTCCTATTTGTGTGGCCAAGTTTGTCTATTTGGCAGAGCCTCATTGAAAACCTGAGCTATCACTGTACTCCTCAAGATGCACAGATGCCCTTGCCTGTTCAGAGCAAAGCAGGATTGGCAAGTCCTAAAGCAGATTCAGCTGGCAGCAGTGCCATGACTTAACACAGGTTGGCACGGGTAGCAAAGGTGACCTCCAGGAATACTACTTTTAATCCACAGCCTCTCTCCATATGTTGCCCTAACATTACAGGTAAACCCCATCTGCGTTATTGTGAAATCTGGATTTTTGTAAACTTGTGAGTTGATTTTGGGAGTTTCCCAGACACACTTAATAATAATTAAGAAGTCTAGGGCTCAGAGTCGCATTATGAGGTACCCCTGAGGTAATTTGTAACAATATATTGAAATCAGAAATTTCAAAGAGTCCAAAGAAGGTTGGTAGATTTGGATGAGAGTCCACAGAAAGATAAATCGGATTGGAAAACTAAGTATGTTGAATGGAAAAAAAAATCAGTTGCAAATGCAACAGATTGATTTCCCAAAGGTATTGAATCCCTCGTATTTAGTCAGGTGGTCTTGTGAACAAAACCAATCCATTATGTTCCAAAGCTCCACTATCGCCCCTTATGCACTTCAGTGTTTCAACAGAAACTGAAGGCCCTGGGCAAGGAGGAACAGGGTTGAGTCATGTTTTTCAGCCTTTTCAAGGACTCCTTTCAATTTTGGAATGAGAAGCCAAAGAGCATTTGCTCAGTAGGCTCCTCTAAGAATTATCAGGGCATCTCTGCAACCATCACCTCACCTCCTGAGGTGGTTATGTGTAGGGCAGAGATAGTTCAGACTGACAGAGAGGGGGATGTTTAAAACAACCTTTAATTGTAGAACAGACTGTTCTGTCACTTTGGGATTGGATTTTGACTCACCACAAACCTTGTTTTCACACTCTGACTATCATGATAAAACATAATTCGGGCCTTAGCAACTATAACCGGAAAACTTGCAGGGTGAGAAAGTCAGGGCATAGGAGACTGCCGGGGGGTGAGAGGGGAGGAAACATGAAAATGTTATCTCAGTGGTATCCCAGCCATTGTTAGCATTGACGGGATGATTAGTGGCCATTTTTCACCGTTTTTTTGTACCAATTTTACTGAAAATAAAGGGTCCTGAGAACCTTTTCAGGTTCGACAGCACGACTAAGATACTAACCTCAAAGATTAATACTTGGCTTTTTAATTTTTTTTATTTTTTATCTTCTTAGCAGTCTGTTGCCCTCAAGCTTTCCAAAATGAAATTGAATTTGAATAAGGATTACACTATGGTTGTCTGTCAGTTCTCAAAGATTCCTTCTCGCTGTTTCCTTTTTTCTCTCCTCCTATGTGTATTGCCATTTAAACCAAATTTGGCTGTGATAAAACAAACTACGTATTTGTGACATTGATTCCATTAAACATATGAAAGGTCTAAATTCAGTACTGATTTTTCTTTAAAACAAAATGAAAATAAAAAAATAGTTGCCTGAAGACAATTCCCAATCCTCCTCTTCCCAGTCCTGTCTTCCCCCTACCATTTCCGTTGCCAAGCGTGTCAGTGATGGCAGAGGGAGAAAGGGGGTTACAGAAGGAAACCATGACAACCGGTGGTGGTTTTTCTAAGCTCTGATGCTGTGATCTGGCCAAGTCCAGCAGAAAATCAGCCTAAATATACCAGTATGAATTTATGCCACCATTGAGCTATTGCTGATATTTTCAGTGTTGTTTTTTTGAACCCACTTGCATGATTCAGCCCTCTTTTGACCGGTCTCAACATTTTAAAATGCTAGAACCTGTTCATTGTAATATAAGTAGATTGCTGAGAGGATCTAAAAGAGGAAATGAGAGTGAATTAAATGAGTGCCAGATGAATGTCATTGGAGGGGCAGTGCGATGTAATGTCAGAATTAGCATTTTGTTAAAGTGTTCTGCTGGCCTGAATTAACAGAACAGGGATTTCTTCAGTATTTGAGGGAGAGCCTTCCTCTTCCTGGTCCCGGCAACTCTGAAAACAGTTCTTTGGATGGGATCCAGTCCAGAATGAAGTTGTGTTGAGAGGGAACTTGGAATGGGCTTGGTAAGCACTTAGTACAGTGCTCTGCACACAGTAAGTGCTCAATAAATGCAATTGAATGAATGAAGTGGTTTAAAAAGTAGAATAATAGAAAATTCTACCTTGGTGCCCTTCCCTCCTTAACAACCTATGAAAAATTTTCTGGAACCCCCAAACCTTGTTGATGTCCCCAAACCAAGAAACAGTCCAGCTGTTTCTCCCAGAGGTCGTGCACCTGGAAAAGAATCTCACGGTTGTTTCAAGCCCCTGGTGGTCCTTGGACGTGCATTTGCTGGCACCGAAAAGTTAATTAAGATCGAACAGCATGGAAAAAATGTCCAGATCATCTGGGTGTAGAACTGAAAACTTTTGGGAAGGAGACAACCTAACCAAGCTCTGGCAATAGACATTTGTTTCGCTTTCCATTCTGTTTAAATTCAAATTGCTGTCACAGGTCACTAAATCAGTTGCCCAGTACCAGTGGCTTGTGTTCACACCTAATCTTTTTCCAACATGCATCAATTTGACATGCTCACTGCTCACCTCCCAGCTCTAGTGGTGGCAGGCTTGAGTCAGGAGGGAAAGGATAGTGACCTAAAATCCACACTCAAAGATAATAATTATAGCATTTATTAAGCACTTACTGTGTCTCAAGAACTGGGGTAGATACAAGGTCAAGCAGATTAGAAAATCTGTTTATCATGGGGCTCACAGACCAAAGGAGGGCAAGTGGAATCTCATCCCCATTTTACAGATGATGGAGCTGAGACACAGAGGTTAAATGCAGACCAGTGACAGAGCAGGCTAGGCCAAGAACCACGGTCTCCTAATTCCCGGACCCAAGCTCTTTTCACTAGGCCACAAAATCCAAGGATCCAATCTATTTTACAGGAAAAACTTTTTCCCCTCCACACTTCCAGTAGGTTTGTGAGCATCCCAGTCAATAAATGTAATTTGTTTGTGCCTGAAATATCTGTATGGTGTCAAGAGAAAATCATATTGGGTGGGTAGGACCTCTTCAAGCATATTTGTTCCCTTATGTCATCTCTCTTCTACTTTCCTTTCTTGAACCCTGACCCCTTTGGGGTTCAAATTTTGAGTTGTTCCTCACCCCACCCATTCTCTTACTCTTAAATGAAGACACAAAATCTCCCCTTACCCCCTGGCTTTTGAAAACATCTCTCTGACTCCCATGGCAGGAGGAGGGGAAAGAAGTGGGGCTAAAGAGAAAAATTATCTGGAAATTATGACAGACCGGCCTCTCCCTCTCAAGGCCTCAGGAGCAACTAGTTAGACCTAAATTTTGCTCTCAAGAGAGACCTAAATGGATCATTTCCTCTTGAATACGTTTAGCTGCATGTCAGCGATGCTACTTCTCAAACTAAGTTACTTAAACAATTTGAAGAGGATTAGAGGAGAGGGCATGGTGAACACATACAAATGAATTTGATGTCAGCTGTTGGAAAACATGTGCAGCAGCTCCAAGCTTCAACAAATTAAGGAGGGTCTCCATCTAACCTCTCTCTGAGAGAGTAAACCCTTTTGTATTTGAGGTAAACTCTAAAATGACGTGCTGGTTTTGTTTTAATTGGAAAATTGAGGTTTGTCGGTGGCCATGAAAGGCAAACCATCTGCGTCAGTGCAGCAGTTTTGCAAGTTTAATCCAGAAGTTCACAGTTTCTCTGACCCTCGTGGTGTCTGAGATTGCTTTGTTGCTCCCAGAACACCATGTAATAAACTGATAGAGAAGCTGATCAATGAAGAGAGACCTACGCTGCATGTGAAAAGATCGCCACAGGGAACTGTAAGAGAATTTTTATTTCATGGTTGATGTTCTTCCTTATTTTTTTCCAATGTAGATATTTTAAAATTCTGAAGCTTTGTCCACCCAAAAAAGGATTATTTGTTTTAATCTGGGGAATCTCTGAGACTGAAGCATTGAGCTATTTGGGACTTGAAGTGATAAAAAGATTTAGAGATTTCTTTCTTCTGGAAAAGACACCACAAGGACAGGTGATCCATCTGTTGCATTTTTGAAGTGAGCATAAATTTGAATTTAGCGGAATTTCTGCCTCTGGAGGCCTTCTGCCAGGGAAACATCGTTTCAATCCTCAGCAGTCACACGTTGCAGGGATCCTAATGAGCACAGGACTTGAGAGGCCATCAGAAAAATTGTCCGGATATCTGCAGTATTGAGAAACATGGAGATAAACAATAAAAATCAGCAGTGAAAGCCAAGGAGATAGGGATAGCCACATTTTATCTTTGGATGCCTCCAAACAAATTCCTCCCCCCTACATAATTGGATTCTTGCCCCTGACACTTAAATTGAATATTTTGGACGTAATGCCAAGATTCTTCAATCTTGTCAATTAATACTAGTGTTCCTTAAAACTGAACTGTTAAGCATATGGTCATAAACCAGTCTCCATGAAGAACTGTTCTTGGATCTGGCTGACAACAGTTTGGGGTTGTATGCCAACGCATCTCCCAAATGAGCTTTCACAGTGTAAGAGCACATTCTCTAATCTGAAATTCAAGGTGGAAAGAGAAACTCAGGTAACTGTTCCACCCAGTGTTCCCTAGCCATTTGTGGGGGTTTATAAGGACTGTCTAAGGTCACTTCTTGTTAGGTTCGTATTGGCCATCATCTCTCCTTTGGCATGCAGACTGGAAGGAAGGCAACTTTTCTTAACTCACAGGCATGATGGAAAGATGAAATCAATGCAGTATTGTGTTTAGTTAATATTGTGATGGAAAAATTCACCTTTGTATTTTCTGAGGTACTTTCAAGCACTTCTTGTTAGGTTCGTATTGGCCATCACCTCTCCTTTGGCATGCAGACTGGAAGGCTGGCTACTTTTCTTAACGCGCAGGCATGATGGAAAGATGAAATCAATGCAGTATTGTGTTTAGTTAATATTGTGATGGAAAAATACACCTTTGTATTTTCTGAGGTACTTTCAAGCAATGTGGAGTCATGGAATGACTTTTTTTTACGATGGTATTTGTTAAGCGCTTACTATGTGTAAAGCACCATTTTAAGCCCTTGGGTCGACACAAGTTAGACTGGCTACAGTCCCTGTCCCACATGGGGCTCTCAGTCAAAGTAGAGGGAAGAACAGGCACTGAATCCCCATTTAATAGTTGAGGAAACTAAGACACAGAGAAGTTCAATAACTTGTCCATTGTCACACAGTAGGTAACAATAATAATAATAATTGTGGTATTTTTAAACACTTACTGGTGCCAGGTACTGCACTAAGGGCTGGGGTGGATACTAGCAAATCGGGTTGGACACAGTCCCATGTGGGGCTCAGTCTCAAGCCCCATTTTATAGATGAGGCAACTTCAAAGTGTAAATGGTGGGGACAGGATTACCCTTACTCCCAGGCCTGTACTTTGTCCACTAATAATAATAATGATGATAGCACTTATTAAGCACTTACTATGTGCAAAACACTGTTCTAAGTGCTTGGGAAGTTACAAGGTAAGTTACAAGGTGAACTAGGACGTGTTGCTTCCCTTATTCATGATAGGAAGTACATATGAGGTCCACAGATCTAGGCATGGAGGAAGGCTCACAGAATCACTCACTCCCCTGGGTTTGCTTTCCTTCATCAGGGTGAGAGCTGACAAACAAAAAACCCTGTGCATTTGAAGTGAAGTTTGAAAGGAAAAGCTGCCCTACGCAACAACAAAACTGGAAACAAGGCCTATCATTTACCTCCCGTTGTGGGGAGAGAAAGTATTAAGTTAGAGGTTTCCGACCAATGTAGGTGATGTAAGATGATGTTTAGAGCCAAAAAAGTAGTTGGAAACCATTAGTAGAATTTAGTTGCTCCTAATTAATGGCAGGGAGGGCTCCATGATTTCAAGTGGAGGGAAACGTCCAAACGTTCTGTGAATTCTAACCTTCACTTTTACTCCAGAAAGGACATCAGCTATCCCTTCATGCTGGGTTTTTCACATGCACTCTCTAAGAATAATAATAATAATAATAATAATAATAATAATAATAATAATAATAATGGTATTTGTTAAGCGCTTACTATGTGCAAAGCGCTGTTCTAAGCATTGAGGAGGTTACAAAGTGATCATGTTGTCCCATGGGGGGCTCACTGTTTTAATCCCCATTTTACAGATGAGGTAACTGAGGCACAGAGAAGTTAAGTGACTGTAGACTGTAAGCTCCTTGGAGGCAGGGAACAAGCTTTCCAACTCTGTTATAGTCTCCCAAACACTTAGTACAGAGCTCTGCACACAGTAAGCACTCAATAGATATTATCGATCGATTGATGCACTGTCTCAGAGCAAATCTACATAGGATAATCTTTCTGAACCGCCCAAGATCAGTAGATGCTATCAACTCTTACATTTGTTTCTTGGGCTCTGTTAACCTGGCTTGTGTGTGTGTGTGTGTGTGTGTGTGTGTGTGTTTTCCTCTGGGAAAAACTTTTCAATTGGAGTTTGGTTATCAGCAGTCATTTCAAGAGTCTTTCTGCCCTTTGTAGTTCTCAAAGAACATCATCTCATTTGGTGATGATAAAATGATGCCTATAAAGCTTGAATCCAATATATCTAATATCCCCCCAAATTTTCTCTCAGATTCAATACAGAATACCTCTCCTTGAGATAGTTCATTCATTCATTCAGTCATATTTATTAAGCGCTTACTGTGTGCAGAGCACTGTACTAAGCGCTTAGTAGTTGTGTAGAAGGGCTCAGGATCAAGTGGTAGTGGATGATGTGCATTAAATGACTTTCTGGCAGATTGAGGCTACTTGACTTGGAAGGATGAATACTCTAAATACTGTGATAGTGTCAGATTACTGGGTGCGTGAACATTCCTAATGATTTTCTGGATCTCTGGGGTGATAATAAATGAAGGATCTGAAAGGGTAAAAAGTCTTGTTTAATTGAATAATTTTAATTGTTGTCCACAGCTCATTAAAAACTTGCAGTGGGATTATTTAAAATACTATATAGCCTACACTACTTTAATAAAAGCCTACGAGAAGTCCACAGAGAAATCAGATAGTGGAAGGCGAACAAAGATCAGATGAAACTACATTGGGTTGTAAGGATAATTGTATGTTTACTGATAATATCAATTTTTACTGCCTCACTTACAGTACATAATAAGGCCACTGTGACATGTCTGCTTAAGGCATATCGGGAAGGCTTGGTGCATATTTGATTCTAATAAATACTGTCTCCAGGAAGCCTGGACAGGAATGAACAGCTGCTGGAACCATATGATAACAGTGTGGCAGGGTAAAAAACCTGGGCATTTATGCAGCACACCTGGTGTTTATGATGCCTTTGCAACTTTTATAGTTCCAGCATCTGGTCCTTTGCTGCTGTTCTCTCATTTTTCGAATGCACACAGTCTTAAGACTCTTGCGGTGTAGACATGCCCAGTGGAGAGAACAGTCGACGTTTCAAGAATCTCACAGAGAGAACACCGGTCTCCATGTGAGAAAATGATGTCGTGCTTAGATCAGTAAAATGAGAAATGTGAGAAAACATGACACCATCCTTTTCTGCCAATAGAATGGCCCTGAAGAACCAAACTAATAACTCGGGCATGGATGGGAGGTTTTAAAATACAAATTTGACTCAAGTATCATTAGCCATAAGGAGCCCATATTTTAGAGAACCAGCATAGCCTTGTGCAAAGAGCAGAGGCCTGGGATTCAAAGGAACTGGGTTCAAATTCCGGCTCTGCCAGGTGCCGGCAAATGTGACCTTGGGCTAACCCCTTAACTTCTTTATGCCTCAGTTAATGATAATGATGGTATTTTAAGTGCTGACTACGTGTCAGACACTGTTCTAAGCGCTGGGATAGATACAAACTAATCAGGTTGGACAAAGTCCATGTCCCTCATGGGGCTCACAGTCTTAATCTCGTTTTAAAGGTGAGGTTACTGAGGACCAGAGAGGTCAAGTGACTTGCCCAAGGTCACACAGAAGACAAGTGTTAGAGCCGGAATTAGAGCCCCCCCGTCCTTCTGACTCCTAGACTCATGCTCTATCCAATACAACACACTGCTTCTCAGTTCCCTCATCTGCAAAATGGGAATTCAATCCAGTTCTCCCTCCAATTTGCACTGTAATCTGTATGTGGGACCTGATTATTTTGTATCTACCCAAGTGCTTAGTACAGAGCTTGGCACACAGTAAGGGCCTAACAAAAACCACAATTATTATCATCATTACTATTACCCACAAAATACCCAGGGCAGCAGGCCAATTATCCCACAGCTTTCTGGTCCAACTTGCCTTTATCCTTGTGGTTTTTGCCTATCATCAGAGGAAAATTAGATGAGACATGATTCATTACACCATGTCAGAATTTTGAAGGATTGTATGTGCTATGTAACAATGCAAGCCCATTTAAAAGGACTTCGATTTTACCAGATGAATTTTCCTGTCTGGGTTTGGGGAGAGGGAAGGGAGATCTTTCTCAGAGGGGAAATTCCCATAACCTGGGGATCATGGGTCAAGGGAGCCAGATGAGTTTAGTCTAAGGTTTAAGTAAGTAAATGCAGGCAAGATTTCTATGCATTGGGCACAAGGGGAATGAAAAGAAATCCAAGCTCATTGCAATGCCCTTTCAAATTTCTCAGACCGGTGAAGACCGGCATTACTACCTATAATTTCTCGTATGGTCTGTCTTCACAACTAGATTGTAAACTCCTTGAGGGCAGAGATCATATTTAACTACTATTTTTTTATGGCATTTGCTAAACATTTACTATGTAACTGTGCTCTGCACACAGTTAAGTGCTCAATAAATACTACTGATAGATTGACAGAGTAATGTAAAAAACTGAGATGAAAAGTGATTGTAGTTACAGTATCTAGTTTTTGGTACCGTAGGAAGAGTGAACACACAGATATCCACAGTACTTGCCGATGGGCAAGTAACTGAAAATTGTTGCAAGATTTCCTGTGGTACCCAGGAAATAGAAATGAGATCTATTCACACTTGCTATTGCTGAAGAAACCAAGGCAATGTAAACTTAAACCACAGAAGTTTGTTCCCCTTTCAATTAGTATTATGGAATAATACTACTGAATTGAATTACTGTAAGGAACACAGGAGGCCTAGTGAAAAATGAGTTTTTCATATTAGTGTTTTATCCTTATTAGCAAAGAAATTACACAATCGTATTGTTACACGTGATTTTGAATAAGCAGCTTCTCATAATTATGAAATATAGATTTATGAAATCTAATTTAAATTCACTACTTTCTGAGGTTTTTAATCATATTTCTCATTTTTTTTCCAAGGCCAGATTATGAATTTACCTTTTGTGAGAAGCCAATTTACTTAACAAATTCTTTCCTTAATAATTAGTAATATGGCTAGTCCTTCTCCCTGCATTGATGTAAAAATGCTAAAATTTCCATTACTTGACTTTGAGCTTTGAGAATTTTGGACTATTCCTATATGGAATCCTGCACTACCTGAGAAAATTGGTTCAGGTACCAAAGAATGCCTCCAAAGTAAACAATGAGGAGGAAATACTTTTTTTTTGTTTTTTTGTTGTAGGTTTCATGCTTTCAGTACAGTCTCAAACGTTTCTTATCATTATTATTACTGAACCAATAATAACATATTATATAGTCACCCTAATCCTATTTAGCATTTTATTATTATATAAAACAATAACACAATGCTCTGCACACAGTAAGTGCTCAAAAAATATGATTGGATGAATTAATTTAAGTGCTATGTGCCAAGCACTGTGCTAAACACTGAAATAGACATAAAACAATCAAATCAGTCACATCTCTGTCCCAGACAGGGCTCTATACTATGTCCGCTTTAATGATCTGAATTCTGCTCTAAAATCTAGAGTGCTCATGCTGTTTGTATCTTTCACAGCACTTTCAGCATTCCTTCCCATTCCCCCAAATATCCTTTAATGCAAGGATGCAGGTAAATCCACTACATTTACCTGCCCACAACCACTTTTTATCAAACCCTAGATCGTTAAATAAATGTAGGGCTGATCCCCTAACACTCACCTGACCAAATGACTTACCTAGACCAGTGTGTCCATGACTATTTCTAAAGTAGCTTTATTCTTAGCCATGAATTGAAGGAGGTAGGCTTCCTCTGCCTCATCTCAATAAACATTTTATCGTTCTATCAGAGGTAATATTTGACCCAATTAGCATGTCTGACATGAACACTGACTACTGAGAAACTGGGGACTTAATGAATTTGCTTGTACAATGTGTCCTTCAACATTCTGGCTCCTATTAGACCTAGTGCTTGTTAGAGTTGTGTTGTGGGTCACTGCACCCAGACTGAGGTCAAATCGTTAATCTTGTTTTTGTTTCAAGATGGCAATTGACACATTGTGCCAGTTAAGCAGTTACAGGGATGATTAATAGGCCTCTCTGGTGTTAACCAAATAACTATGAACCAAAGGCACGGCAAATACATCTGGTGGCCCAAACGATATTTAATAGGTCGTGTTACTCTCTTGCCAGTCTGTTCTCAGTGATTGTCAAGAAGGAGGTTGAGCCTGCTGCTCTTACTCCAGTTTTACAAGCACACAAGAGACAATCTTTTTATGTGTCCAATGGAGCCCAGACTGTAATTCTGTGGGTTGTTCCTGTCCTCTTCTACCTTCCCACATCCACCCTCTCCACTGCCATTTCTTCTCAAACAGCAGACTCTCCGTACTGACTTACCAACCTCATGGACTTCCCATCCTCCCTTTAGACTGGAAACTCGTTGCGGGCAGGGAATGTACCTGTTATATTGCATCTCTCAAGTACTTAGTACAGTAGTCTGCATACAGTAAGCGCTCAATAAATGTGGTTGACTCCATCTAGTCCACACGACCATCTATGCACATGTAAGTTTTCTCTTCTTTTTTATAGACCTCCAGAAGATCAATCAGAGGTGTTTATTGAACAGATACGGCATGCAGAGCACTGTGCTACACACTTGGGGAACAGAACAATAGAACAGAGGTGGTAGGCACATTCCCTGCTCACAACAAGCTTACAGTCTAGAGGAGGAGCTGGAAATTAATATAAATAAATGTTAGGGATCTGTACAGATTTGTTGTTGGACTAAGGGTGGGGTAAATATCAGGTGCTGAAAGGCTACAGATACAAGTGTACGGACGATGCAGAAGCGAGGAGAGTCAGGGAAAAAAGGGTTTTATCGGTGAAGGCCTGTGCACAAAGAAATTCCCAAAGCTCCTTTATTGATTCATGCCTGATGTGACCAATCCTCCCTCCCAGGAAGTTTTTCCATGTAGCTAAACTAAATCATGCATACTGTTGTTTACTCACAAATTCTTCCTGTTCTGGTTTGCTAGCTTGGGTCCCAATCCTCTGAATATTTCTCCTCTGGATATTTCATCTCTGTGAAATCTCCCCTGAACCGGCTCTGCTCTAGCTGAATAATTCTGATATTTTTAGTTCTTTTATGGTCTTGTTTTCCAGCCATTTAAATCAACTTTGTAACACTCTTTAGAAATCTCTTCGAACTCTCCGTACCTCCTTATATTGTGGAGAACAGAACATTGAGCTCTTCTAAGGATTTAAAAATCCTGAGGATAATGGGAGGGTTACATTGGGGTTTCCAAATGCTATCTCACTCTTCAGATTACTCAGAACCATAGCGTGATTGCTTCTTTACATGAACACTATAATGTTGACTCTTTTGCTGTCACACCTGTGCCTAACAGGTTATTTATCATCTTGTAATTGTGAAATTTCCCTCCCCGTTGAATCATATCTTGTGTTCACAGATCATTTTCTTTCAAAGGGCCCAAATCCAATGGCTGTGTTTTTGTTGTATGTTTTACATCTGAACTCATTGATTCTCACAACATCCCTGTGAAGTGAATATGTTGACAAATAATAATAATAATAATGGTATTTGTTAAGTGCTTACTATGTGCAAAGCACTGTTCTAAGCACTGGGGAGGTTACACGGTGATCAGGTTGTCCCCATTGTGGGCTCACAGTTTTTATCCCCATTGTAAAGATGAGGTAACTGAGGCACCTCACTTAACTGAACTTCACTTAACTTCAGTTAAGTCACACAGCTGACAGTTGGTGGAGCAGGGATTTGAACCCTTGACCTCTGACTCCAAAGCTCAGCCTCTTTCCACTGAGCCACGCTGTAGGCATTATGTGCTGCGGGATCCCTGTCAATAAAATGGAGACCGTAGTGGCTTGCCCAAAGCCACAGTCTTGGTCACTGTCGAAATTAAAACCAGGAACTAAGTCTTGCCCAGTTCGTCACAAAGTTTAGTTAGAACTCTTCGTCTGTCCAGGCTGAACTAGCTTCAAGTCAACTGTCTTGATTCCCACTCCAATTTCTATGCACTAGGTTTTCCGGGAGGCTCGGGTGAGGGTTGATCTGGATTTTCAAGGCCCTACTGAGAGCTCACCTCTTCCAGGAGGCCTTCCCAGACTGAGCCCCTTCCTTCCTCTCCCCCTCGTCCCCATCTCCATCCCCCCATCTTACCTCCTTCCCTTCCCCACAGCACCTGTTTATATGTATATATGTTTGTACATATTTGTTACTCTATTTTTCTTGTACATATCTATTCTATTTATTTTATTTTGTTAGTATGTTCGGTTTTGTTCTCTGTCTCCCCCTTTTAGACTGTGAGCCCACTGTTGGGTTGGGACAGTCTCTATATGTTGCCAACTTGTACTTCCCGAGCGCTTAGTACAGTGCTCTGCACACAGTAAGCGCTCAATAAATACGATTGATGATGATGATGATTTCTCTGCAGCACTTCATTGTCTTTTGTCAGCGGAAATGGAACACTGCTGACCATGCATTTATTTTCTCAAGCGGGACTCCAGACTGAACTCAGTCATCTAATCCAGACCCCGCATATTCATACCAGGGTTGAAATTCAATCACTCCGCAACATCCTTATTTTTTTCAGGTTTTTTCTTTTTACATTCAATTTTTGCTAATAAATCAAATTAGTAGCAACCATTTCTTGACAGTTGCCACTAAAATATGATTTTCTCTTGTAGATTCATCATAATTAAATGGTATCTCAATTATGAGTTGATGTGATCTGTTTTTCTAAAAAAAAAACAACTGGCAGATCTCCTAGCTCTCTTCCATTCGGGAGATTCAGAAAGGGTAGTAGCTTTTTGCGGCGCAGATTTGATTCTCTCATGTTTCCAGTTGGCTGCACATGACCTTATAATCTTTTTTTGGCAAGTGTTAATAAGCTGGATTCAGTCTTCAAGCCCTGCACTTTTACTGAGGCTTCAGCAATTGGAAACATTTATTTCCCTTCCTACACGTTTTGTTATTTTCAGGTGACAACCGTTCCATTTTGGGTTAAGTTCCGTTAGTTTTGGCTCCACTTCAAACTGAAAGTGTGATTTGGGGAGGCATCATGACCTAGTGGAAAGATCATGGGTCTGGAGATTCTGGTTCTCGTCCCACTATGCTTGTTGCGTGCCCTTGGTTAAGTCACTTAACCATTCCCTCATCTGTGAAATGGGGTTGATACCCGCTCTCTCCCTCTTAGATTATGGGTCCCATGTCCAATCTGTTTTATCTAACCCAGCACTTAGCACCTAGTAAATGCCTATCAAAAGTCAAAATTGCCCTTTGTCATACTGTCCCCACAATAGCATTTTCTAATTTCTCTGACAACTCCTTGAGCTGTGTTGAGGTATTTTCAACATTGGTGGGGGGAGTGGGGGTGTCTCTCAGGGTCCTGATTGCAGATTCAACTGGGGTATGTTGGGGGGAAACAAAACAAAACAACACTCCAGGCAATTCTTGCTTCTCCCCTTTTTTTGTATTTTCTTTTCAGCTGGTATTTAACTATCTAAATCATCCACCTGCGTTGAAATTCTCTGTTTCAATTGAAATTAAGATCAATCCTCATTTAATGGCACCGTGCAAGTGTTCTAAGCATAGATGTCTGCATCAAAGGTAGACTGTTCACCCTCTATTTTGGGTCATGTCACAGAATCACCGAGGAAAGGATCTTTGAGAGATCAGTCAGTCTCCTACCCTCAGTCAAAGTGATACCTAAACCATCTCATGAAGGTGAGTTTCTGTTCTGGGAGTCCCATGGGAGACAGAGACGGTACCTGGGCTCATTATTTTGTATCTATCTCAGTGCTTAGTACAATGTGTGGCATGTAGCAAGCACTTAAATACTATTAATATCATATTATTATCATTGTGCTTTTAAAGTCCACCAAATAATGCTTAAATGCAGAAAAGCCATCACTGCTAATAAAGTTTTCCTATGTCTTATCAAAACATCCTACTCGGTCAGTCTCTCTTTGACCAAAACAGAGAACAGCTGGTCTCCCTAGTCCTCCAAATGTTCCATGTTGCTTTAAATTAGTCATAGCAAAGCAACGAGATTTTTTTTTCCTCTGACTCCAAGTTCAGAAGAGAGTAGAAATGAAAAAGCAAAGCCAAGAAAGCTTAATTCATCTTATTAACACATGTAATGCTTTTTAAAATATTCAGTGGTTGAGGGCGTTTGAAAATATAGATATTATTCATGTGCAGAGCTCGTGAATCTTTCTGAAGTTCTGATGAACAGATTATGCCTGTGCTTGGACAAAGTTGAGTTATATTAGGCTTGTATTTAGGCGACCTATCATTGAAACCCTTCGTTGTGGATTTACTGTTCTCTGTGTCAGAGTTCAGTGGTGGTTCAACATGTTAATGCCGTCCTTGGGACATGGAAAGATCCATCAGGAAAATGTTGGTGTGAAAAGCACCGGGATCCTCAAACTACTCCGCTGTCTGGACATGAATTGGGTCTTCAAGTGTCCTGGCTTTTATCGGGCAGATCCTGAGACTCCTGAGAAATTTGCCTCGAGAACAGGCAGCGTCTTGTGACTAAGGCTGTCCCGGGAGTTTCAGCTTAGGATGGCTTTGATATACAGCGCTCTCCCAGCCATTCCGGTCCTCTCGGAAGACGCTGGCACACCTCAGCAGAAGTTTTGACACCCTCAGTGTGGGAGCACCCTTGGCTGGTTCTGTTGTACCTGCCTCTCTGCCACCCTTTAGACCCCCCGCGTATACCTAGGGCCCAAGGCCTTTGGCTGGCTGCAGATCCAGAATGTCTAGACAGGTGTGGGGTGGGAATGCCAAGGGTCTGACTGGGCTAGAATGGCATCCGTTCTGCACACAGCAAGTGCTCAATAAATGCCACTTTTTGACTTATGCCAACACCATGAGCCATGTTCCATGGACCTGCTTCCGGTGACATGTTGGCATGGATGCTAAATGTAAAGCTGGACAGTACCTTCTACAAACTAGTGATGACTAACAAATGACTGAGCCTCAAATTCATTCAGGGGGACCTCAATGTCTGCCGTGTCTGCTACCATACCAGCATCTAAGTGAAATGAATCCTCATCTCCTGCTCTTTGTGCTGCTGTGGGAGCCTAGTTTCCAGAGCATCCTAAGAAGCCATACTCACCATCCATTCCCTAACCACTCCCCCGAACAGACACTTGTGTAAAGAGACCGATAAAAATGCCCTCTTTGCTTTGCACACTTCTTTGACATTGACTGTCTATGGTTTTTAATAGCCTTTCACTGACATCTGCAGGCACGAATAGTCCTAGGTAGGAAGTTTTGGGGGGAGGAGTTGGGGATATAGAAACAAAATCCTATACTGCTCTAAGACTGTCTTTCTGTATCTCTGGCATTAGGGTGGAGGGCCTTTTCTTAGATCTTTGGACTTTCCTCCACTCCTTATTTTGGCAAACAACGCTCACTAGGGAAGCAGCGTGGCCTAGTGAAAAGAACACAAGCCTGGGGTTCTAACCCCAGTTCTGCTACTTGCCTGCTGTGTGACCTCAGACAAGTCACTTAACTTCCCTGTGCCTCAGTTGACTCATCTGTAAAATGGGGAGTAAATCCTACTCCGTCCTACTGAAACTAGGAGGCCCATGTGGGACAGGGACTGAGTCCTATCTAATTATCTTGTATCTACCCCCGTGCTTAGTACAATGCTTGCCACATAGCAAGTATTAATCAATACCATAATTAATAATTAAAATGATTCATAGGACTAACGGAGGATTATCCTGAGGGATTGCATCTCTCTGCAAAGTTCCTCAAGTCTTCTTTTCCATCAGGAAAGGGCCCTGTTCCTTACTTGGTCTTGATTTGTTGATTCCCCAAGGAGACTTCCACAACCAGGAGCCATTGGAACCGTGCAGTGCTCTTCTGCAACAGCAGTTCCGTCCCGTCTTTCCAAGGCTGAAATTGGTTTTTCTCATCTTGGAAGGCAGAGGTACCTAGTGTGACCACTGACCCATAGCTCGAGTTCAGCTTGCACAATCACACCTGTCACTCGGGGTAGAGAAGCGGTCGCTTCCAGAGCACAGCAAAAAAAGGCACCTCAGCAGGAAGTAAGTAGCTTCTTAAAGAATCTTCCTGAATAAGCTCCAAGGGCTATCTGTTTTGTCAGAAACAAGTGAGACTTCTATGTTTGTCTTGGGCACCAGTGATGATACTGAGAGAACCAGAACCTGGTCTAGACTTGTCTGTGTTTTGTGTAGGTGAAACTTAAAATCTTCCAGTTTTAAATCTACTCTTCCCCACTCAGCACATCTGATTTCCTTATTCTTTCCTGCTCATTATGAGGTGTTCCCTTCCCAGAAAGTCCTTGTACCCCAGAAGGGTGAGAGAATATTTTATCCCATGTCCTTTGCCTTTGAATCTGGGGTTCCCCACCACTTTCCTTCTGGATTAGGAGGAGTTCTCAAAGAGCACAGGAAACTCACATCTGACAGAAATGCCTCTCTTGCATATCTCCCAGAAGCTTTTCTTCTTTTTGCTTTTGGGTTTGTTTTTTTTTTTTTTTTCTGGAAAGGGGATGGTGAATGTTAATGCTGGCTTTGTAGAACTGCCAAGAGTTGATTGATAGCAGCCGGGAACAATCAGTCATATTTATCAATCACTTAAAGTGCTGAGCACTGTACTAAGTGCTTGGGAGAGTACAACAGAATTAGCAGACACTTTCCCTGCCTGTAAGGAGCTTATAGTGCATGGCATAGTAAATATAGCGCGGTCCTGGGAGTCGGAAGGTCATGGATTTTAATCCTTACTCCACCATTTGTCTGCTGTGTGACCGTGGGCAATGCACTTCACTTCTCTGTGCCTGTTACCTCATCTGCAAAGTGGGAATTTAGACTGTGGGCCCCACATGGGACAGGGACTGTGTCCACCTCTATTTGATTGTATCCACCCCAGTGCTTAGTACAGCGCCTGGCACAAAGTAAGCGCTTAACAAATGCCATCATTGTTATTATTATTTGAGGGGGACACAGACATTAATATGAATAAATAATATATAATACGCAATTTAAAGATATAAGTGCTGTGGGGTTGGGGGTAGGGCGATTATCAAGTGTCCAAAGGTCACACATTGAAGTGTGAAGATGACACGCAGAAGGGAGAGTGACCCGGGAAAAAGAGGGCTAAATCCAGGAAGGCCTTTTGGAGGAAATGTGACCTGGAATATATGGAGGGAGCAGTTCTAGGCTAGGGAAAGGACATGGGAAAGGGGCCATTGGTGAGATAGGAGAGATGAGGGTACAGTGAGTAAGCTGGCTCTAGGGAAGTGAAGTGTGCAGACTGGGTTGGAGTATGAAATCAGTGAGGTGAGGTAGGATGAGGAGAGCTCATTGAGTGCTTTAAAGCCAATGGTAAGGAGTTTCTGTTTGTGGAGGTAGTTGTGCAGCCATTGGAGATTCTTGGGGAGTAGGGAGTCATGAATTTGTTTTAGGGTTAAGCATTCAGTCTTGATAAGGAACTTCTGCTGAAAGCAGTTCATTGCCACAGTATTTGAGAGCATCTGCCCAAAGCCTCAATAAAAATTATTTTAGCCTTTTTTTTTTCCACCGTTACTTGTTGAGCATTTTCTATGTGCCAGGCACTGTACTAAGTGCTGGGATAAATATAAGATACTCAGGTCAAAAACAGGCCCTGGCTCACAGTTTAAATTAGAAGGAGAGCAGGTATCGACAGTGTGGCTCATGCTTTGGAGTCAGAGGTCTTGGGTTCAAATCCCTGCTCCGCCACTTGTCAGCTGTGTGACTTTGGGCAAGTCACATCACTTCTCTGGGCCTCATTTCCCTCATCTGTAAAATGGGGATTAAAAATGTGAGCCCCCCCTTGCGACAACCTGATCACCTTGTAACCTCCGCAGCACTTGGAACAGTGCTTTGCACATTGTAAGTGCTTAATAAATGTCATTATTATCACATCCACCAAGCTAGCTCTCTTCCTCCCTTCAAAGCCCTACTGACAGCTCACCTCCTCCAGGAGGCCTTCCCATACTGAGCCCCCTCCTTCCTCTCCCCCTCCCCATCCCACCGCCCTACTTCCTTCCCCTCCCCACAGCACCTGTATATATGTTTGTACAGATTTATCACTCTATTTTACTTGTACATATTTACTATTCTATTTATTTTATTTTGTTAATATGTTTTGTTTTGTTGTCTGTCTCCTCCTTCTAGACTGTGAGCCCATTGTTGGGTAGGGACCGTCTCTATATATATTGCCAACTTGTACTTCCCAAGTGCTTAGTACAGTGCTCTACACACAGTAAGCGCTCAATAAATACGATTGAATGAATGAATTGAATCTCCAATTTACAGATCAGGTAACTGAGGCACAGAGAAGTTGAGTGTATTGCTCAAGGCCACAAAGCGGGCAGGTGGCAGGGCTGGGATTAGAACCCAGGTCTTCTGATTCCCAGGCCTCTACTCCTTCCGCTGGGCCACACTACTTCCCCTATTTAATTGCTTAATAAAGCTACTCTCTAATCAGAAAAGTGATTCTGCAAGAGCCGGGAGAATGATCAAGCATAGTTAGGCTGTCCAGTTGGGCTATAATGAGGACAGGACCATAGTGTGCAAGCCTAAATTATGCTGTTTGGCTATTAATAAGCAATGTGTATGAAGCAGTTCCACAGCCATTGTGTGTAAACAGAACTGGGTTGGGATAATTAATCCTACGCCTACTACCCAGTCATTCTATCTCCAATTATCCAGGGCCCAGGTTCGTCAAGTGGGGGAAGACCATAGGGTAGGTCTTTGTCAAGTTATTCAATAAAGAACTGTGGCCATGACCTTTTTCTTGAAGCCAATTTGGCAAAGGGAGGCGATGTGTTAAACTACAGAATGCACAGACTTGGTGCGAACGAGTGAGGATAGGAGAAACTCTTACAGAAATAAAAAGGCACAGTTTTTCAGCAGCTCACTGGAAATATTCAAGAAGCAATTAGATGTTATCTTGGGGGGAAAAAATGGGCTTTGAGAAAATGACTGGATGATTTCTTTTCATATTTCTTAAAGTCCTAGGTTCATGCTTCAGTGAAACAGACATACGAGAGAGAAACCTTGTCCATTACTATTCTGTTTGCGGCAAGCTGGATAACATAGCCGTTTTGGGTAATTGCAATCTTATCTACACTCTTGGAGAAATAACCAAGTTTGGAATCTAACTCCCACAGTGTTAATCATGGAACGAAGTGTTTCATCCACCAATGTCTGTAGAAAATTACACGGAAGCACACAAAGGCTTGCTTTCATTTATAGAATGTAAATGGTAGATCTCAAATCAGTTGGCAGTAAGTGTTCTACTGGTTGCTAATATGTTCCCTAAACCCAGAAAGACCAGCCTCTCCAAAGACAAAAGATATTGTTACATGTGAATAATTGTAGCTATTTCTCATATTTGAAGATGATGGATTGCGCTATCGTCGGTTGGTGGGGTTGAAAAGTCCAGTGAGTGACAGGTGACTTATTCCTCCCTGGGTGCATGTAAAGGTTCTTGTGTCCCACACTGCTACATTTTCCATTCTTGGTTGCTTTTTTTAATCTTCCCGTTGGCTTTCTAACCTTTCCAAAATCTGTCTATGCTCAGGGAGAACAAACTCTGACCTAACTGAAGCCAGGCAGGTGGGCCTTTCTGTTGCAATTTCTCCCCAGCACAGTTTTGCTCTGTTAGATTGTTGGAAACTTTGCTTCAGTACAAGGTTAAAACTCTTTATTTTTTTCTGTTTTCACAGCTTGCATATATGCCCAATTTCAGTTACCGTATTTCAGCTGCACTGATATCTTATCACCCGTTTTGTCAGCTGGTTGCATTCCAGAACTTCTCTTTGGTTTCTGCCCACTTCAATTAATCGATCGATAGCATTTATTGAGCTCTTCAGAGCAAAGAACTAAGCACTGGAGAGAGTGCAGTATAATAGAGTTGATAGACACAGTAGCCCCCCTCAAGGAGTTTATAATCTAGTGGGGGAGACAGGTGTTAAAATAAATGACAGATAGGGGAAGGGCAGAGTATAAGGGGATGTACATAGTGCTGTAGCTGTCCTTATAGGCTGTAAGCTCCTTGTGGGCAGAGAACATGTCTACCAAGTCTTTTCTATTGTACTCTCCCAAGCACTAAGTACAGTGCTCTGCATACAGTAAGTGCTCAATAAATAAAGATTGATTGTCAAGCTGCAATGCAGTGCGTTTGAAAGTTCTTAAGGGTGATGTCAGGGTGTGCTGGGGAGAAAAATTGCTTAAGGGGTACAGACCCAAGTGAATAAGCAATGCAGAAAGTAGGACAAATGGTTGGGGAAACGAGGAGTTAGTCAAGGAAGGCCTCTTGGTGGAGGGGTGATTTTAGTAAGGCTTACTATTGCTATCGTGGGCTCTCAATCAATCAATCAATCATATTTATTGAGTGCTTACTGTGTGCAGAGCACTGTACTAAACGCTTGGGAAGTACAAGTTGGCAACATATAAAGACAGTCCCTACCCAACAGTGGGCTCACCGTCTAAAAGGTGCTCACAGTCTAAAAGTGAGGCCACAGGTGACTAGTTGGCAACCAAATGTGTCTTCTGTGGCTCCTAGGCAGAGAATTGCTGTAGCTTAGTAGGTCTTCAATTTGTTACGAAGTTTCTTGAGACTGTGATTTTCGAATTCTCCATATCTCGAAAACCATTTCGTTATTCCCTACTGGAAAAACCAATGGGACGCTGGGAGTCAGGAGATCCGAGTTTGAGTCCCAGCTCCACCGCCGGCTGGTGTATAATCTTGATCAAGTTACTACTTGTATCTAATCCTCAGTTTCCTCATATGTAAAATGGAGATAAAATAGATTGTGATGCCCCCCAACCCCAACCCTGCCTTATTGGATAAGGACTTTGATCAGTCTCATAATCTTGTCTCTACCCCAATGCTTAGCAGATAGTAATCAATACTGTTTATGGACCACCTTCTGAGTGCAAAGCATTGTACCAAGGACTTTGAAGAATACAATAGAAGTAATAGACATGGTTTCTGCCCCTCAAAAACCCTTCACTTGTTCAAGTAGATGCCATTATTTGCATTTTGGATAGGTTCTGTTTATGGTTTGTTTTTGTTTTTAATCTTTATTAAGGAATTAGAAGGATGTGTTGGTTATTGAGCTAAAGTTTGACACCCTCGATGAGAGTACCAGAGATTTAACTTTTTTCCACAAGCTGGCATTTCCATGCAGTCCATAAAATGTTATACCAGCTCCCTCCTCTTTATGACAAGATGCTGGTACTGAAATAAATAAAATCTGAATTCTCCCCATGGCTTGGCATGAAATGTTTCTAGTTCTAGGCAGGTGATTAACTGTGAACTATTCCATATATAGCTTTGAAAGGAAGGCATTATGGCTCACTGGTTTAAAAACCCAGAGGCTGTTTGTCCTAATCCACTCTCCATTTTAATTTGGACAATTTTAATTAGCCACTTGGCCTCGGGTTTCCAGAGCCAGAAAATGGAAATGGTTGAACTGTACCCTTGTACCGTGTCTAGGGAGAGTTGGACTACGTAGATGATACTACAATACGTGATATTTACAGATAATAATGTGCACGTGCTGCTTATAATGTGGGCACAAGACTTACGAGTGCATTTTATTATTACCTTTTAGAAAAATATCATTTACCAAGTTTTTTTCTCTGCTAATAAATGTCAGCTTGATGGATATAGCTACACACACCACTGAAGAAACTAAAAGGTCTGGTATTTCCAAGAGTTAGATTTCTGAATTCTGTTGTGCTTTAAAGTCATAGGGTTTTAATAAATTCTAAGCCAATAAAGTAGTCTTATTTTGAGTTTATGAATCGTTAGGCCTATTTTGGGTAATGATTAATGATGAATCATTTTGTAAAGCTTAGGTTATTCATCAACAGAGCTGTGTGCCCTTAGCACAGGTGCAATGGGAATTTAAAAACTCCAGAATACAAAGTGTTCATTTTATCTGTAATTTGGGAATCCCCACGCCTCCTCAAACTATAAAAAAATTCTGAGAAAAGAGTCAGGGAACTGTCTTCTCTTCTCTACACTCACAGTAAGGCTTCACACCTGTTGCTGACATATGGGTTTTGACCTCTTCGAAATGTAGACTGCCAGGAGAGTCCAATTTAATAAAAAATAATAATAATAAAGCCGGTATATTAGCAGAAAAGTTTTGTGACTGCATGTGGCTTCTGCAGTCACTGCTGTATCTTCAAGTATTAAAAAAAGGAGATAGAAAAAAAGGTCTGCCCCAGTGCTCCAAGAACTAGAAACTGGAGTCCAATTCCCTGGACTTTAGAAGGGGATGCTTAAACATGATTTGAAAGAGGGACAGAGACTAAGGGTCATAGGATCAGATTGACTGGGAAAAGAGTATTGCTGGTATTCATTAACCACCCACTAAACTGCTAGATTGGTAGCTCCTTGAGAGCAGAGATCATGTCAACCTACTCTATCGTACTCTCTCAAACATTTAGCACATTGCTCTGTATACAGTAAGTGCTTGATAAATACCAGTGATGACTGATTCGTGGAGGAGTCCTCTGGACTGTAAATTCATTGTGGGCACAAAATGTTTCCTATCAATGTCTTATTTTGTTTTCTCCCAAGCACTTAATACGGTGCTTGGCGCACGGTGAATGCTCAATGAATATGATTGATCGATTGAGTATAATATGCTATACTAAGAGTTTGGAAAAGTATAGCAGAAGCATAAGACATATTCCCTGCCTATAAGGAGATAGCAATCTAGTGGGAGAGGCATACGTGAAGTCATTTACAAATCATTCATTCGTTCAGTCATATTTATTGAGCGCTTACTGTGTGCAGAGCACTGTACTAAATCAGATCGAATAATTAAATGGCACCAATCAATCCATCACTTTTTGAGTGCTTTCTATGTGCGGAGCACTGTACTAGGCACTTGGGAAAGTACAATATAACAGAATTAGCAGAAATGTTCACTGCCCATAATAAGCTTGCACGCGCGCGCACACACACACACACATAGACACACACAGACACACACACACACACACACACACACACACGCACTCTGAGGCTATGTCCAAATAAATAAATAAATAAATAAATAAATAGAGAAGCAGTGTGGCTCAGTGGAAAAGAGCATGGGCTTTGGAGCCAGAGGTCATGGGTTTGAATCCCAGCTCTGCCACATGTCTGCTGTGTGACCTTGGGCAAGTCACTTAACTTCTCGGAGCCTCAGTTCCCTCATCTGTAAAATGGGGATTAAGACTGTGAGCCCCACGTGGGACAACCTGATCACCTTGTATCCCCCCCAGCGCTTAGAACAGTGCTTTGCACATAGTAAGCGCTTAACAAATGCCATCATCATCATATGTCCAAATAAATATGGACGTGCTAGAGGCGGCTGTTCTTATGCTCTGACTCAGAAGTCTGAAAATTAATCTGGGAGGATTTACTGGAGGGAGTGGCATTTTAGAAAGGCTCAGAAGGTGGGTAACATTGAAGCCTGGCAGATTTGAAATGGGGAGGGATTTCCAGGCCGAGGGAACAGCTTGGGATGGATGAAATGAGAAGGGGACTCAGTCAGGAGGTTACTTTTGAGAGGAGCAAAGAATGGGCACTGAGGAGCTCCTTGAGGGAAGAAATCACATCTACCAACTCTTTTGATAGCATTCTTCCAGGTGCTTAGTACAGGACTTTGCACACAGTAAGCTCTCAATAATTACCATTGATTGAGAGAAGGGACAGGGAATCAATAAGTACAATTGAAACGAACCGGTGGTCGGGGAAGGCATCCTTTAGTGCTTCCCCTTGTCAGCTGCTGCTTTTCTTCCTCATCCTCTGTTTATTTGAAGCTATTTCTGAACTCATGTAGAAAATCAGTTTTCAGGATCCTTTTTAGACTTTCTGTGGCAATGATCCCAGGTGTACTGTGGGGCGGTAGTCTGAGTCCCTCCATGGATTGGATTGAAAAGTTATGAGAATAATATAATATAACATCATGTGGTCCTTGGCATTGTGTTTTTAAGTAAGGTTGAGTCTAAATAATTTTCCAAGAACCTGTTTTTACTAAGGGAAAAGCAGCATCATCTGAATCATCATCACAGTTTAAAAATCCCCTAGGTAAACAGAGAAACAAATCTCCTTAAATAAAAAAGAAGCATTCTTTACATTAAACCAGAACAATTTCCCATTGATTTGAAGATATCCCCCTAAATTAAATATTTAATTCAGCTACTGAATTTCATAGCCTATTTATGCACAGGCATATGAAATTAGTAAATGCTGAGGGAAATTTGAAGTCCTGGAGGGAGCCCCAAAGCAAAATCCTTAGAGAAAAAGCAAAAATTGTCATTTTTATCAAAATGTCCCCAGATTTCACTTCCACCCTCTAATGCAACGTTCAGTAATTGAACAGCTCCTTGCCCTAAGACACTGGCAGGCACTGTTTAAAGTATGGTGAAATGAGCCAGGTTAGCCGGGCATGCTGCCTGGTGGATGCTGAATTATGCAGCGCTTCAGAGCCTCTGCCACCGTGGAGTAGGCGAGAGATGGACTGCTTCTCCAGATTTAGCATCAAAGTGAATTTGAAAAATGAGGCCGCCAGATTCAGACTCAGGGTTTTCATTGGAGAGGGGGAATGTGGAGCGGGAGGTGGAGAGAGTTTCAAACTCAGATGCAGCCGTATGACTGGACCCGCAAGGAGTAAAGTCAAACAAGAATGTTCTGTTGCTTGGATCTCAGGTGGGCAGAGAGAAGACTGGCTGGTTGTCGAGAGGGAAGAGGAGGATAGGAGGAAACTTCTTTGTAACTGGGCTGCTGGCCCTTCATGATGCAGCAGATAGAGCACACACCTGGGAATCAGAGAGACCTGAGTTCTAATCCCAACTCTACCACATGTCTGCTGTGTGGCTTTGGGTGAGTCGTTTCTTCTCTGCACCTCAGTAACCTCATCTGTAAAATGGGGATGAAGACTGTGAGCCCCACGTAGGACAACCTGATCACCTTGTATCCCCCCAGCACTTAGAATAGTGCTTTGCGCATAGTAAGTGCTTAACAAATGCCATCATTATTGTTATTAATGTTATATATGTTGCCAATTTGTACTTCCCAAGTGCTTAGTACAGTGCTCTGCACATAGTAAGCGCTCAATAAATACGATCGATTGATTGATTGATTTATTATTACTACCTCATCCATAAAATGGGGATTGATACTGAGAGCCCCACATGGGACGGCAACTGTGTCCAACCCAATTTTCATGTATCCACCCCAGCACTTAGTATGGTAACTGGCATATAGTTGTACGTGTACTTGTCCAACTTGTACTTCCTAAGTGCTTAGTACAGTGCTCTGCACACAGTAAGTGCTCAATAAATATGATCGATTGAATGAATGAATATAGTAAGTCCTTCACAAATACCATGATCATTATCATCATCATTATTATTACTATTAACTGTACTGGGTGGCTGGGATAGAGGTTTAACCCTGTAGCCTAGCCCCAGGAGACCCCCAAGCCTTTCAGATCATTCCCTCGATCTCTAAGGTCTAGGTTTTTGCAGAAAGGAAAGAAAATTCCTAGCTTCTCTTCTGCCTCTCCTCCCTTAACTGGCAACAAAAACAATGAACTCTCATATGGCTTTAACTATGCCTTTTGAGAGGACAACTCTCTGATCTCTCATAATAATAACCTGGTTCTGCCACTGGCCTGGTGGGTTACCTTGGGCAATAATAATGATGGCATTTGTTAAGCACTTACTATGTGTGAAGCACTTCTGTAAGCACTGGGGGGGATACAAGGTGATCAGTTTGTCCAACGTGGGGCTCACAGTCCTCACCCCCATTTTACAGACGAGGGATCTGAGGCCCAGAGAAGTGAAGTGACTTCCCCAAAGTCACACAGCTGACAGGTGGTGGAGCCGGGATTAGAACCCATGACCTCTAGCTCCCAAGCCTGTCCCTTTCCACTGAGCCACGCTGCTTCTCTCATCTAACTTGCAATCCTGTATCTCTTCATTGCTTACCTCCAGCACATCTCAATCAATCAATTAATTAATGGTATTTATTAAGTGCTTACTCTGTGCAGAGTACTCCCCTAAGCGCTTGGGAGAGTACAGTTCAGTAGAGTTCAGAAACATATTCCCTGCCCAAACCAAGCTTCCAGTCTAGAGGGGGAGATGGACTTTAATTTAAACAAGTAATTTATGGATATGTGCATAAGTGCCATGGGGTTGAGTGTGGGGTGAATATGAAATGCCCAAAGGACACAGATCCAAGTACATAGACAGTGCAGAAGGGCAAGGGAGTTGGGGAAAAGAGCTTAATCAGGGCAGGACTCTTGGAGAAGACTGTAATAATAATAATAATAATGATGGTATTTGTTAAGCACTTACTATGTGCAAAGCACTGTTCTAAGCACTGGGGAGATACAAGGTGATCAGGTTGTCCCACATGGGGCTCACAGTCTTAATCGTCATTTTACAGATGAGGTAACTGAGGCCCAGAGAAGTGAAGTGACTTGCCCAAAGTCACACAGCTGACAATTGGCGGAGCTGGGATTTGAACCCATGACCTCTGACTCCAAAGCCCATGCTCTTCCCACTTAGCCATGCTACTTCTCCATGCTGTATTACAGCCATGCTGTAGTTAGGCTTAGAAGAGCACCGGGGTGGATATAAGCAAATCGGGTTGGACACAGTCCCTGTCCCACGTTTGGCTCACAGTCTCAATCCCCATTTTACAGATGAGGCAACTGAGGTACAGAGAAGAGAAGTGACTTGCCCAAGGCCACACAACAGACAAGTGGTGGAGCTGAGATTAAAACCCATGACCCTTTGAGTCAGGGCCCGTACTCTATGCCAGTACCAGGCCACTATGTCGTGCTGCTTCTCAAGACCCAAACAACTCCCTTTAGTAGCCCCAGGGAACCTTGACTCTATTTCTGAAGCAATTACTTGATACTCATCTAGACTGTAAGGTCATTATCAATCTGTCAATTGCATTTATTGAGTGCTTACTGTGTGCAGAGCATTGTGTTCAGTGCTTGTGCGAGTACAACAGTACAACAGAGTTGCCCACAATGAGTTTATAGTCTAGAGGTAACGAGCTCACAGTCTGAGATAATAATCATTAATAATGGTACTTGTTAAGCACTTACTATGTGCCAAGCACTGTTCTAAGCACTGCAGTAGATACAATCAATCAGGTTGTTCCATGTGGGGCTCACAGTCTTATTCCCTGTACCTTTAAACTGTTGCTACTTGTAATTCTCTTACCTGTAATTTACTTTAGTGCCTGGCTATATCGCAAACTCATGGAGGGCAAGGATCGTGATTGCCAATTTTATTGTACTCTTCCAGGTGCTCAATATTAATCAATTAATTGATTAATCAAACACCCACTCCTCCCCACCCTAGTGATTCAATTTACACAACCCCCATGGGGGAAGAAATATATTTAGGCAGAGGTATGGGAGAATTTGAAACTTCCCCAGCAAATTGAGATTATTCAAGGCTCTTCAAGGGAGCAAACCCAATGGATCTGGATCCCAGCATAAGATAGGGATGGGAAATTAGTTTGTTTTTTTTATGAGTGAGGAAGCATTGGTCGCAAGACTGTGCCAGTGTTTCCTGTAGGCACTGTTTTGGCTAAGTGCTCTGCTTTGCCTAAGGCTTCCCCTGACTGTTAAAACATCTGTTTGAATTGTATTTGTTTGTCTTACTGCCAGATCCCTTGGCATTCTGATGTTTATGTTCTTCCTCAAGTTATTATGGTATTTGCTCTAATTATAAAAAAAAATCAGAAATTAAATGCTAAACCCAACAGTAGGAGTGCTACCGGTACCAATTTAGACACAAAAATCAGGAAATACCAAATTCAGTTAGGAGAGTAACGTTCGGTCCCCTGTGGAATTAGATAACATTTAGACGTTTAGGTCGCCATCCAAAATTCTACAGACACTGTGTCAATTAATGTAACTATTAGTGCCTTAATTGTCACATTTTCTGGCTTGTCTATAGCATGTTTCAATTTGTAATACTAATATTGCATTCCCATAGGTTATATTTAATTTACACAAAATGTGTCTTAATAGTATGTTAACTCCTGCTAACTCACTCTCACTGTAAAATATTACTAATGCCTACAGCCTGGCTCTGTAGATTAAGGACAGACTTGGGAGTCACAAACTCCTTTCCTTGGCCACTGATTTGCTGTGTTACCTTCACGAGGGGGTGAACCTCTCTGTACCTATGTTCTCAGCTCCATCAAACTAGGAAAACGATCACACTTTCAGATTGGATATTTTGACAAATCAATCATATTTATTGACCATTTACTATGTACAGAGCACTGTACTAAGTGCTTGGGAGAGTACAATGTAACAGAGTTGGAAGATGTGTTTACTTCCCACAAAACTCATGTGTGGCTTAGGGGAAAGAGCACGGGCTTGGGAGTCGAAAGTTGTGGGTTCTAATTCCGGCTCCACCACTTATCAGCTGTGTGGCTTTGGACAAATCACTTAACTTCTCTGGGCCTCAGTGACCTCATCTGTAAAAATGGGGATTAAGACTGTGAGCCCCACATGGAACAACCTGATGACCTTATACCTACCCCAGCGCTTAGAACAGTGCTTGGCACATAGTAAGCGCTTAACAAATACCACTATTATTATTATTATTAAGTGCTGTGGTGAGGAGACAGTGAGGTGAGTACGTAAGTATTTGAAGGGTGACGACTCGAGGTGCCTGGGAAAGGTAGAAATGTTGAAGCAACAGTGGGGAGGAAGTAAGGTATTAGTAGGGAGATGTAAGTGTATACATATATTCATTCAATAATAATAATAATGGCATTTATTAAGCACTTACTATGTGCAAAGCACTGTTCTAAGCACTAGGGAGGTTACAAGGTGATCAGGCTGTCCCATGAGGGGCTCACAGTCTTCATCCCCATTTTACAGATGAGGGAACTGAGGCGCAGAGAAGTGAAGTGACTTGCCCAAAGTCACACAGCTGACAAGTGGCGGAGCTGGGATTTGAACCCATGACCTCTGACTTCAAAGCCCAGGCTCTTTCCACTGAGCCACGCTGCTTCCCTAATTTAATTCATTCAGTTCTCTAATTCAATTCAATTCATTCAATCGTATTTATTGAGTGCTTACTGTGTGCAGAGCACTGTACTAAGCTCTTGGAAAGTACAATTTGGCAACATATAGAGACAGTCTCTACCCAACAACGGGCTTGCCACACTCTCTTTAGAAGGCAGGAACTGCTTCCAGAACATTGTTGATGTGATGGCAGGTGACTTGCTAGGCCTCTGGATCCTTCCAAGTATGGGAATCGCTCTGGAAATGACTCTGAAGAGTCATGCCTCCAGAGGTAGGCTTAGCCAATTCGGACATTTTTCTTTTGAAATACTAAAACAGGGCTGGCAGGAAAGCAATCATAGAGGAAAGAAGGAAACAGAGAAAGTGGAAGAGGCCCAGGGAAGGAAAAACGGCAGAGGGAAAACCCGTTAAAGTGCCAGATGCACTCAGTGAGGATCTCATTAGAAAAAACGAACTCAGACAACAAATCAAAGGGAAGTGGACTGATCAAGACAGCTAACAGGTGTATGAGGCCATAAAATAAAACACAACTCTTCTCTTCCTACTCCCCGCCCTACCCTTTATGTTGGATTTTCGTGCTTTCATCCTCACAGGCCATGATCTCTCTAGTGCCTGGTCTTTGAAAGGCAGTTATCCTGAGAAGAAGAGCCCGGGGTGACTGAGTGGGGATCAGTCAGAAGAGCTTCCTCCAGCAGAGAGGCACCACCATAGGAGTGGACAAAATGCCCTGGGAGTTAGCGGGTCTGTGAGACAGAAAGCAGATGGCCCCTGGATGTGCGGTGCTTGCTTCTATACACCCCAGCGCTTAGTACAGTGCCTGGCAAGTAGTAAGAGCTCAAGAAATACCACAATTATTATTATTATTATTATCTATAGTCAAAGCCAATTCTGAAAAGACAGGCTCTTTTTCCTTGGGTGTGTGATCTCCAAAGTACCCAGCCCTTGGCCCTAGTAGCCCACAACTGGTCAGATACCATGTTTGTGGGTCAACAATAATTATTTCCTCCCACTGAAGCATCATCATCATCAAGATAGTATTTGTTAAGCACTTACTATGTGCCAAGCACGGTTTTAAGCGCTGGGGTAGATACAACGTTATCAGGGGGCTCACAGTCTTAATCCCCATTTTACAAATGAAGTAACTGAAGCATAGAGAAGTGAAGTGATGTGCCCAAAATCACACAGCTGACAAGCGATTAGAACCCACAGCCTCTGACTCCCGAGCCTGTGCTATTTCCACTAAGCTACGCTGCTGCTCTAAATAGCAGTGTACTCTAAACTAATACTTCTAGACTGTGAGCCCGCTTCTATACTGTGAGCCCACTGTTGGGTAGGGACCGTCTCTATATGTTGTCGACTTGTACTTCCCAAGCGCTTAGTACGGTGCTCTGCACACAGTAAGTGCTCAATAAATACATTTGAATAAAACCTTCCTGCTCATGAAGACCTAGCCATTTAACACTGCGGAATGGAAAGATTTAAATAAAAATAGAGGGAACTCTCCAGAAATAGGACTTCGCCTTTTTGATCTGGAATTAACCTCACTTTCCCTGCAACACTTTATAATCATGCTGGCCTCAGGGTTCTCCAACCAGCCTCGCCAGGGGAGACAGACAGGGGAGACGCTGGCATTTGGAAGCCAGGGTGCCGTCTGTAGGTTGTAAAGTGCTCTGTAGCCGATCGTCAGCTTATTTTTAGATTTGTTTCTATATTTAATAAGTGTTTACTTGGACTTGTCTGCAAGGCTTCCATGGAATTTGCTCCCTCCTTAAAAGGAAGAGGGTTTCTAATGCATCTAATTACTCCCCACTGCAGCTTTAAATCAACGTGGCCTCAAAATGAGGCTGACCTAGTGAGTTTAATTACTCTCAGAAGTGCATCAAGTGGAGGAGGAGTGTTTGTTGTGTAAATAACTATTTTCAAGGAAGACAAGCATTCTGGAGAGGTTGGAGGAGGTGGGGTTGACTTTCTCTTCTCACTCATTTTTTCAATTTAGTCACCATTCTTCTTTTCCCCTACATAATGAACTCAGAGTCCTCACAGGCTGGAAAGAAGGTAGCACCTCTGGTGTTTATTTTTGAAATGGTGTTCACTGTTTGTGAAATTGAGATGCCGAAGGGTTGGGTTTAAAGAAGCTAATAGATGTGTTTAGTTTCAGTGGCAGTATGGAACCATTTTGTCTTTAATGAAGGGGTTCCCAGAATCTATCTAATCAAGCTTCAGGTGATGATAATAATTTATTATGGCATGTAAGTGCTTACTACTAATAATAATGATGATGATGGCATTTGTCAAGTGCTTACTATGTGCAAAGCACTGTTCTAAGCGCTGGAGGGGGGATACAAGGTAATCAGGTTATCCCACATGGGGCTCACAGTCTTCATCCCTATTTTACAGATGAGGTAACTGAGGCCCAAGGAAGTGAAGTGACTTGCCCAAAGTCACACAGCTGACAAGTGGTGGAACCAGGATTAGAACCCAGGACCTCTGACTCCCAAGCCCGGGCTCTTTCCACTGAGCCACACTGCTTCTCTGTGTTAAGCCCTGTTCTAACTGCTGGTTTAGAGACAAACTAATCAGATTGGGCATAGGCCCTGTCCCACATGGGATTCCCAGTCCAGGGAGAACAGGCATTTAATCTTCATTTTACAGATGAGGAAGTGTGGTATAGAGCAAGTGACTTGTCCAAGGTCACACTGCAGGCAATTGGCAGAGCTGGAGTTAGAACCTAGTCCTCCAACTCCCAGGCCTGTGGTCTTTTCACTAAACTACGCCGCGATCGAGGTTATCATTCTTGATTGCGGCCCTAAGGATTCAACAGAGGTGATGTACATATCTATTCTATTTATTTTATTTTGTTAATATGTTTGGTTTTGTTCTCTGTCTCCCCCTTCTAGACTGTGAGCCCACTGTTGGGTAGGGACTGTCTCTATATGTTGCCAACTTGTACTTCCCAAGAGCTTAGTACAGTGTTCTGCACACAGTAAGCGATCAGTAAATACGATTGATTGATGTGGACCAACTCCCCATTCTACACTGTCAGCATGTTAAGATTATTCTTAGCAGCATGGATGCTCTCACTATTTGCATTGCCTGTCACTGTTTTGGTTTCTAGTATTTCTTAGGGTTTTTGTGTCTTTTGTTAAAGCTCACAGAGCAACCCTCTGATTGTGCTTTGAGGGTGGGAAGAAGGGAGACGGTTGTAGGTGGGGGTGGGTTACAGTGTCAATAGGGGAAGACCTAACCCAATGATTTAGACTAAGAAGTTACAGTACCTTTGTCTTTGTTTGACCTATTTGCACTTTCTCAAAAGAAAATATTCCATGTCTTTGCTCCAGGGCTCTCATCGTCTCCTTTTTCTGCTGTTAGAGAAAACACATTTTTCTTTTTAAACCTATAGAGTAGGACATGGATAGTTCTGTTCCTTCACCATTGCCGGAGTTCCTATCTCTCCTACCCATCCGGAGAGATAATCCTCACCCCCAGCTAAATCTTCTTTTTATTTTCTCCTTTTTACCAAATCGAATTTTTGAATGGACCTTGGACACAAGCAATGTCCAAAAGGCAGTAGGTCTTAGCTTCTCTGGGGCCATTCTGAAACCTAAAACTCTGTCTGTGACCTCGATCTATGTCCCAGTCAACCTACCCTTGATCCAGGATGGAGACCTTGGGCATCCTGAGGAGGAAGGAACCTTAGCCCTTGGGTGTTTAACTCATTTCATTTTTCATTCATCTAATCTTTCCTATTTGACAGAATCTGTAATCCCCTCGAACCAAAATAGAACAGAGTGAGTGAGTTACTGGGAAATAGAATCCATTTGAGGTAAGTGGGACTCCACCGGGACCAGACCGAGAATTTGGGTCACAGGAAATGAACAAGTGTGTGGAAGTTCGCCCTTTCTGTACTATGCCTGCCTCAAAACTCTCAACTCTCTGTGCCCCAGAGGACCTGTCTCCCCTAGTCCTTTGGCTGGTAAGAGGGAGTCCCTGGCTTGGCTTTGAACCATCCGGCTCGGCTGCCTGGCCAGGATAAAGATGAGGTCCAAAGCATGGGAAGAGAATCTGTCTATTATATTGTCATGTTGTAATAATAATAATAGTAATAATGGCATTTATTAAGCTCTTACTATGTGCAAAGCACTGTTCTAAGTGCTGGGGAGGTTACAGGGTGATCAGGTTGTCCAACGTGGGGCTCACAGTCTTCATCCTCATTTTACAGATGAGGGAACTGAGGCCCAGAGAAGTGAAGTGACTTGCCCAAAGTCACAAGGCTGACAACTGGCAGTTAGATTGTAAACTCCTTGTGGCCAGGAAATGTGTCTACCGTACTTGTTGTAGTGTGCCCTCCTACATGCTTAGTACAGTGCTCTGCTCATGGTAAGTGCTCAATAAATACCATTGATTGACACTCAACCATGAAACACCAGCAGAGGAAAGCCCTAGCTGCCGAAGGTACCAACATCAATGGCATTTGTTGAACACCTACTGAGTGCAGAGCACTGTACTAAGCACTTGGGAGGGTGTCATGTAACAGGATGGGTAGACACATTCCTGCCAATAAAGACCTTTATCTAGAGGGAAGTGATTCAAGTTTAGTTTAAGTAAAATGCAGGTCAGCATCTTGTGTGAGTTTCCTTAGCGTCAAGGCCCTTCACAGATAAACATAGGATACCCCAAAGTATCTCCAAGCCTCCTCCTGTAACAGGGAACTTTATGGAAGCCATGTGACCTAGTGGAAAGAGAATTGACTTGGGATCGGAAGACCTGGGTTCCAGTCTGAGCTCTGCCATTTGTCTGCTGTGTGACCTCGGGGAAGTCAGTTAACTTCTCTGTGCCTCGGTTTCCTCATCAGTAAAATCCTATTCCCCCTACTTAGACTGGTAGCTCCAGATGGGACAGGGAATTAGTACAATCTATCTTGAATCTACTCCCGTGTTTAGTACAGTATTTGGCCCATAGTGAGTACTTAACAAGTATCATAATTATTACCTTTATTGGGCCAGTGACTGGTTTGCCGTGACAGTTATCTTTGGCTCCCAACACCTCACGTCGTCTGGGCTACCATCAGCCCATTCTCTAGCACAGCAGAGACAGGACACAGAATCAATCAAGTCTTCCCAACACACAGAACACTGGGAAACCTGTGCTACAGTAATGGGCTGTTGCGACTGTTGGAATCTGAACAGGCCGACCTGAGCAGTGAGCAGTGTGAAACTCTGCTCCTCTAGCTATGATATTCTGACGCTTACTGAACTTATCATTGTCTTTGCCATTTGCAATAAATCAATAGATCATAAATCAATAAATCAATAAATCATATTTATTAAGTGCTTACTCTATGCAGAGCATCGTACTAAGTGCTGGGGGAGCACAATACAACGTAATTAGTAGGCACGTTCCCTGCACCGAATGAGCTTACGGTCTAGAAGGGGAGACACATTATTATGAATAAATAATATATAATTTAAAGGTACATACATGAGTGCTTTGGGGTTGAGTAGAATAGCAAGCCAGGGAAAAGAAGGCTTTAATCAGGGAAGGCCTCATCTTGTATCTTGTTACATCCTCTAGACTGTAAACTGGTTCATTCATTTGGTCATATTCATTGAGCGCTTACTGTGTGCAGAGCACTGTACTAAGCGCTTGGGAAGTACAAGTTGGCAACATATAGAGACGGTCCCTACCCAACAGTGACCTCACAGTCTAGAAGGGGGAGACAGAGAACAAAACAAAACATATTAACAGAATAAAATAAATGGAATAAATATGTACAAGTAAAATAGAGTAATAAATACGTACAAACATATATACATATATACAGGTGCTATGGGGAAGGGAAGGAGGTAAGGCGGGGGGGAGGAGGGGGAGAGGAAGGAAGGGGCTCAGTCTGGGAAGGCCACCCGGAGGAGGTGAGCTCTCAGTAGGGCCTTGTTACGGGCGGGGAATGTGTCTGCTAATTCTGTTGTATTGTACTCTCTCAAGCACTTAGTTCAGTGCTATGTACATAGTAGGTGCTCAGTAAATACCATTGATTAATTGATTAATCAATCTTTTCATGTGTCCATCACCCACCCTCTCCCAAACCCTATTAGATTATGAGCCCTCGTGGGGGTCAGAGACTGTCTAATTTTCATCCATATTGCTTTTTTCCAGTGCTTTGCACACAATAAGGCATTTTGTCCACCACCTCCCTGGAAGCCACTCTTTCCCTTAAGATCTTCGAGAGTAAACCTAGCTAAAATTTGTCTGTTTTCCATTTTAAAGGCCGGTGGCCTTCATTGGGTCCATCTTTGCTATCTGGCTCTTATTTGATTTCCCTTCTTTAAGTGTACAAGTCAATAGCTAGAAGTAGGTTAAAACTATGCTTTTGAAAAAATTGCCTCCAGTCTTCAGGTTATTGGGGACCACTCTGCCTTTCAAAGCACACGTGAACAGACATCCCTCCTACCAACCCTATCCCCCGCTGCACCCCGCAAAACACACACTCCCTACCTGGGATTTTCACTCTGATGTTTCTAGTTCGCACTCCAAGCCTTTGTGACACAAGAGGACACTGTCCCTGAGAGCCCCTCTGCTACTGTTTTATAATTACCGGATTATGAGACGATATTGTCTGGCAAATGGAGTAATGCTGAATCAGCTTTTATGCTCCCACTTAAAATGGAATCCCAAGTAAATCAAATTATTATGTAATACACTTGATTATATTTTAATGTGCCTCACATAGCATATGCACGATCAAATTAGAGAAAGCAGCATGGCTCAGTGGAAAGAGCCCGGGATTGGAAGTCAGAGGTCATGGGTTCTAATCCCGGGCTCCGCCACTTGTCGACTGTGTGACTTTGGGCAAGTCACTTAACTTCTCTCTGCCTCAGTTACCTCATCTGTAAAATGGGGATTAAAACTGAGAGCTCCAGATGGGACAACCCGATCACCTTGTACTGCGCTTAGAACAGTGCTTGGCACATAGTAAGTGTTTAACAAATGCCATTATTATTATTATTATTACTATTATTATTATCATTATTATTATTATTCATATAATTAGTAGTAATTATAGTAATATAATTAATAAAATAATTAATATAATAATGCAATTATTAATAATAATGTGATTATTGATTATCAATAATATAGTCAACGATAATCAATATAATTAATATAATAATACAATTATTAATAATATAATTATTGGTAGTTAATAATATAATTAATAATAATTAATATAATTGATGATTAATTAATATTAATTCGTGATTAATAATAGTAGTTATTATTATTAAAGGGGCACTCGGGGGTCAACCCAGCAGATTAATGAGTCTAAATAGAAGTTGTATCGTCTGGCTTGGCCTTGGGGTCCTGCATGATATAGGAATTGTCCCTAATAAGAAATCATTATGCGATGGACTTGTATTTTTGTTTTCCTAAATCTAGTTGGGAGAACCCTGCTCTGATGGGTTTGTTGAGAGACCGTGCCGTTCACTTGGTTCCGAATACTAAGCTGAGCTCGTTCATTAAAACGAATATTCTCCAGTGAGTCAGTAACCTACTTTTTTGCTTACCCGATGCATTTTTTAATCCAGTAGCTGGAAAAAAAAATTAATTCACACGTACTAAAATCATTACATTTTTATTTTCATCAGTGTCTGATATACAGAATCTATAAAACTTGGGTTATTGCAAAATGATAGGTTCTGGTGGTGCATAATGAAGTCAAACCAACATGGTAAGCAGGCAGGGAAGCAAAGAAATGTGCCGATTAATGGAGTGGACTTCCCTGGAGGGTGATGACAAGTCCCAACAAAAGAGTGTGCTATCGCCACTTGTCCCAAGCTCCTATGTTGGTGGTTTTTGGGGTGCTTTTGTCCTCTCAGAAGGGGCAAAAAAAGAGAAGTAGATTGTTTTAGTTTTTGAGGCTGGAGGTGAGAATACCTGCTCTCACTTTTGTTCGGGCTTTTGCTGGTCCATATGTCTCTCTGCATGATTGATGATGATGACGGTATTTGTTAAGTGCTTACTATGTGCCAAGCACTGTTCTGAGCACTGGGGTAAATACAAGGTAATCAGGTTGTCCCACGTGCGGCTCACAGTCTTAATCCCCATTTTACAGATGAGATAACTGAGGCACAGAGAAGTTAAGTGACTTGCCCAAAGTCACACAACTGACAAGAGGAGGAACTGGAATTAGAACCCATGACCTCTGAGTCCCAAACCTATGCTCTGTCCACTAAGCCACATTGCTTCTAATAACAAACTAGCTCTCTTCCTCCCTTCAAAGCCCTACTGAGAACTCATCTCCTCCAAGAGGCCTTCCCTGACTGAACCCCCTTTTTCCTCTCCTCCTCCCCATCCCCCCGCCCCACCTCCTTGCCCTCCCCACAGCACCTGTATATATGTATGTACAGATATATTATTCTATTTATTTTACTTGTACATACTTACTATTGTACTTATTTTGTTAATGATGTGCAGTTAACTCTAATTCTATTTATTCTGATGACTTGACACCCGTCCACATGTTTTGTTTTGTTGTCTGTCTCCCCCTTCTAGACTGTGAGCCTGTTGTTGGGTAGGGACCTTCTCTATATGTCGCCAACTTGTACTTCCCAAGTGCTTAGTACAGTGCTCTGCACACAGTTAGTGCTCAATAAATACTATTAAATGAATGCATGAATAACAACAATAATATTGCATATATAACAACAACAACAGCAATAATACTAATTGTAGTATTTGTTAGGCATTTACTGGGTGCCAAACACTCAATATAAAATAAACAGGTCCAATACAGACCTTGTCCCAAGCGCCAGCATAGCCTATTTGATAGATCACAGCTCTGGGAGTCTGAAGGACCTGGGTTCTAATCCAGACTCAGCCGTTTGTCCACTGTGTGACTTTGAACAAGTCTCTTAACTTCTTTGTGCCTCCATTACGTCACTTGTAAAATGGGGATTAAGACCATGAGACCCATTTGGGACGGAGACTATGTCCAACCCTATTAGCTTGGATCTACCCCATCCTTGTACATGCAGGCACTTAACAAATACCACTACTATTATTACTCTTACAGTCTAATGGGAAGGGAGAACAGGCATTTAATCCCCATTTTACAGATGAGGAAACTGAAGGAAAGAGAAGCTGAGAGACTCACCAAAGGTCACCCAGCAAGCTAGTGTCAGAGCTGGGATTAGAAACTAAACCACGGAACTGGGAGTCAGAAGGTCATGAGATCTAATCCCGGCTCCACCACTTGTCTGCTGTGTGATCTCGAGCAAGTCACCTCACTTCTCTGTGCTTCAGTTACCTCACCTGTAAAATGGGGATTGAGACTGTGAGTCCCACGTAGGACAGGGATTGTGTCCAGTGCAATTCTGCTTATATCTACCCCAGCACTTAGTACAGTGCTTGGCACATAGTAAGCGCTTAACAAATACCACAATTATTATTATGTCTCCTGACTCCTCAGACCCATGCTTTATCCAATGAACTTCGCTGTTTCTGTGCATTAAGGTGTTTACAGGCATTTGTGCGTCTGTGTGTGGGACTGTATCCTTCTCGGCAATATCCAGTATTCTTATGACTCTGCACTTTAAGGGAGTTTACAGACATGCTTACGCACAAAGGGAAATTTCATAATTGCACTAAATCTTGCATATCAAAGGCATTCATTCTTAATTGTTCTTGTTTATTTCGCGTTCCATTTATACCTAGGCATCTTTTTTCTTCCTGTCTAGTCACCTAGCAGACTCATATCCTGGCACAATTCATCTTAATATGTGAAAGAGGGCAATTTTAGTAGTTTGTTACCAAAAACATTAGTTACATTTTAGACTGTGAAAATGCCACTTGAATTCCTGGGGATCTTTTCTGAACCCGAACAGGCATCTCTCCTAGGAGAGAGATGGAGGCCGATGCAAATTCCATGAAAACCACCTCCAGATCGGCCGACCTGTATTGTTCTTCCTCCGATAGGGTTGTAAATTTGGGATGCCAGGAGACCTGGGTTGGACTTCCACTCCCTGGGCTGATATGTCGAAAACATTCTTAACTGAATTTTACATGACTTCAAAATCTGATCCAAGCTGCACCCTTGGGAGATAGAAATAGCTCTGCCACTTGTCTACTGTGTGACCTTGGGCAGATCACTTCACTTCTCTGTACCTCAGTTACCTCATCTGTAAAATGGGGATTAAGACTGTAAGCCCCATGTGGGACAAGGACTGTGTCCAACCTGACAACCTTGCATCTAGCCCAGCACTAAGTGCAGTGTGTGGCACATAGTAAGTGCTTAACAAATATCAATTTAAAAAGATGGAACAAAGGACTCAGATTGTTATCCCTGTGTGAGTGAATGATCAAGACAACAAGCTACCTTATTTTATTTTGTTATGGTACTTGTTAAGCACTTATTCTGTGCCTTGCACTGTACTAAGTGCTCGGATAGATACAAGATAATCAGGTGGGACAAAATCTCTGCCCCACACGGGGCTTACTGTCTTAGTAGGAGGGAGTAGGATTGAATTCAAATTTTACAGATGAGGAAAGTGAGGCACAGAGAAGTTGACTTGCCCAAAGTAACACAGTGGAGTAATCTCTCTAATCCCCACTCCACTACTTGTCTGCTGTGTGACCTTTAGCAAGTCGCTTAACTTCTCTGTGCCTGTTACCTCATGTGTCAAATATGGATCAAGACTGTGAGCTTTATGTGGGACAGGGTCTGTATCCAACCCGAATAATTTGTCTCCTCCCAAGTGATTTAATACAATGCCTGGCACATAGAACTTAACTTCTCTGTGCCTCAGTTACCTCATCTGTCAAATATGGATCAAGACTGTGAGCTTTATGTGGGACAGGGTCTGTATCCAACCCAAATAATTTGTCTCCTCCCCAGTGATTTAATACAATGCCTGGCACATAGAACTTAAATACCTTAAAAAGATGAGAAGGGGCTAAAGATTGTTCAGGTCATTTTTTTATTTCATTTTGTAAATGGAAATATCTCACTGTGCACTCCTATGCAGTAACTCAGGGCTACTCTTGTCTGCAGAGATGAGCAATCAATCAATTAATGGTATTTATTGAGCACCTACTATGTGCAGAGCACTGTACTAAGTGCTTGGGAGAGTACAACAGAATTATCAGCACTTCCCCTTCTCCTAATGAGCCTAGAGGGGAAGACAGAAATTAATAGAAATAATTTATAATATATAATTTGAAGATATGTACATAAGTGCTATGGGGTCGGGGATAGGGTGAATAAAAAATGCCCAAAGGACACAGATCCAAATGCATAAATGAGGGTTGCAGGTTAGTGGTAAGAGACTGGTAGAGGGACAAAGGAGTTGAGGTCAGTGGAGAGGATTGTGTCAAGCGTCACTTTGTTAGTCAGGGGAAGATAGTTTGAGGATAGGTAGGATGGGGTCAAAAGAGTATCTGTGGTGGGGAAAAGGACAGATTTGCAGGGGGTGGATGTTTGGGGACAGACCAGGTGGGGAGGCTGTGGTCTGATAGAAGAATTTCAAAATTGATGAGGGTCGAGATTGTACAGTTACTAGAGAGTACAAAGTCAAGCGTTTGCTGGAGTTGGTGTGAGTTGTGGTGGAGCAGGAAGTTATTGGAGTAGAGGAGTGAGAGGAGGTGGACAGTAGAAGGATTGTCAGGGTCATCCACGTGGACAGTGAAGCCCCCAAGGATCGATGTGAGGCTAGAGAAGGAATCTGAGAAAGTGATCAAAATGGTAAAGAAAGTTGGAAGTGGGGCCAGGGAGTGGTAGTTGACCATGAGTAGTAATTGGAATGGGCAGTAGGGGTGGATGATATGCACTTCAAAGGAAGGGAAAGAGGGATGGGGGAGGTGAAATGGTGTGAGAAGGAAGCTGATTCCTCTCTCCCAGAGAGTCTAGAGAAGTGGGATAAGATGAAATTCATTCATTCATTCAATCTTATTAAGTGCTTACTGTGTGCAGAGCACTGTACTAAGCACTTTGGAAAGTGCAATACAACAATAAACGGTGACATCCCATGCCCAAAGCAGGCTCTCAGTCTAGAGGGGAGAGACAGATATCAATACAAATAAATAAAATGACAGATATGTACCTAAGTGCTATGGGGCTCGGGGCATTGGAGGGAGAGCACAGGGAGTGAGTCAGGGTGACGCAGAAGGGAGTGGGAGATGAGGAAAAGTGGAGCTTAGTCTGGGCAGGCCTCTTGAAGGAGATGTGCTTTCAATAAGGCTTTGAGAGGGGGAGAGTGATTGTCTGTCCGATTTGAGGAGGCAGGGCGTTCCTGGCCAAAGGCAAGACGTGAGCAAGAGGCTGGCAGTGAGACCGAGGTACAGTGAGTATAGAATACTAGTAAACTTTCTGGACTTCAGATGATGATGGTTATTATTATTACATTAAGCACTTACTATGTGTCAGTGTTCTAAACACTGGGATAGATACAAGATAATCAGGTCAGATATAGTCCATGTCACATGCGGCTCACAGTTTAAGTGGGAGAAAGAACAGGTAGCAAATCTCCAGATTAGGAAACTGAGGCACAGAGCGGTTGTGTCCTGCTGAAGGTCACACAGCACACAAATAGTGGAGCCGGGATTGCAACCTAGGTTCTCTGACTCCCATGCCAGTGCTCATTCAACTAGGACTCTAGATAATTATGGGGTAAATTAGTAGGTGGACACTATGCCTCTTAACAACGTGTTGAAGCTGCAGCTCTCATCTCTAAAATGCTACAAATATTGGCAAAATTCCTTACTTTGAGTTTGGGGACAGAGAAATCCATAAATTGCCCTCAAAGGAAACCAGCCCACTCAGCTAAACTCCCTGGTGGTGTGAGAATATTTCGAGTTCTAGATCGATTTCTGCTCATAGCCAAGTGTGTGTCCACAACGGCCCTCCAGCTATCTGAATCTCCACTATGTCTTTCCACAAGTGAGAATGATCTTCCCTTTGGCAAACGGAGAGTTGATGAAGAGAGAGCCAGTGGCTACAGAATCGCAATGCCAGGAGGAGGGACCTTGAAAGACATGGATTCCCTGCTTTCCCCTTTACCGGCCACATCTTCCTTCTCCCCTTTTCCCCTTCTCTCTAAGCCCTCCACAACCATCTTCCGTATAAAGCCATTCTTGAGGGCAGGGAATGTGTCTACCAACTTTACTGTATTGTACAATGCTCAGTTCAGTGCTCTGCCCACAGTAATTGCAGACCTGTGTTCTAATCCTGGCTCCACCACTTGTCTGATTTGAGACCCTGGGCAAGTCACTTCACTTGTCTGTGCCTCTCCTGTAAAATGAGGATTAGTACTGTGAACCCCTTGTGGGACATAAACTGTGTCCAACCTGACTAGCATGTAATCTACTCCAGTGCTTAGAACAATGCCTGGCAGATAGAATTTGCTAAACAGATACCTTTAAAAAAGTGGTCAATTAATACCATTGATTGATTGATTATTTGATTCCAAGCAGATGAGTTTGCCCTATTTCTAAACATATGAAAAGAGATGAAAAGTCCCTTAGCGTCTCCTCCCTATCCCCACCCACCATTTTGAGAATATAATCAGTCCCAGTCGACCTTTAAATAAAAATAATAACCATGGTATTTGTTAAGCTCTTACCATGTGCCAAGCACTGTTCTAAGCACTGGGGTAAATACAAGGTAATCAGGTTGTCCCACGTGCAGCTCACAGTCTTAATCCCCATTTTACAGGTGAGGTAACTGAGGCCCAGAGAAGTGAAGTGACTTGCCTAAAGTCACAAAGCCAAGTGGTAGAGCTGAGATTAGAACCCATGACCTCTGACTCTCAAGCCCGGGGACTTTCCATTAAGCCACGCTACTTCTCTAGTTATCTAAACTGTAAACTCCGTGGGCAAGAAAAGTGTCTACCGATCGTGTGATACTGTTCTCTCCCAAGCACTTAGTACAGTGCTGTGCCCAATAAATGCTCAAGAAATATGATTGAGTGATTGATAAACACCATTAACTAGTTTCTTCTTGAACTGCAGGCAGTGAAGGCACCATCCTCCTCTCATCATTAAAGTATCCTTTCCTTCCTTCACTGGTCCAAATTAAACCAGTTCCTCAGTCCATCTCTCAGGTGCTCTCCCTCTTTGGGGCTCCTTTCTGAACCCTTCTTGGGTCTGGTACACCAGAGAGTGGATCAGAAAGGTATTTGCCAATTGCTGAAAGTTTCCAAAAGAAAGTTGAAGACATAGGTTGCCGTTGTTCTCACAGTTAGTGCTTTCCCTTCATATCAGCACTTCCTTTGGGAAACCAGAACGGAGAGCAAAGTACTGTTTTTTTTTTTCATTTTCTTCTTTTTTAGTTTAAATTTTTGCTCCATTCTCCCACATTAATTTTTCAGCTTCTCCTTGCAGTCCATTTCTGACAATCCTCCAGTAAGCTTCTATTTCTGATGCATTGTAATTCCTGTTAGCTGAACTGCAAACTGTCGCCTCACTCTCCAGAGAGTGTCGGTGCCTAGGAAGACTGAAGAAAAATCAAGAAAATCATTTCTAATTACTGCAATATCAGTTCTGAAGTTGACCAGAAGCACTACAGACACAGTCTTATTTCTCACAGGAATGAAAGAGCTTCAGAGCTGCTGGCTGCTTGCTTGAGCCTGACAATGGCGGTGGTTTTTATTTTTTTTTTAAATCCTAAACAGGATTTTAGATGGTGCGTAAGTGGAAGGGGATGATAAAAGAGGTTTCATAACATAATGATAACCAGTCCCACGGCTTTCTTTATTTATCCAGCTTGAATGGTTCAGAAAATTGGATTTTTATTAAGTTTTTGCAACTTTATTTCCTTGGTCTTTACACATTCCTATGAAAGAAATGATTATATAAAGCGCAGTTTGATGGCTAATGCACAACCTGAGGAGACAGGATGGACACTCAGTCTATCATTTTATTGACATCCTAGCTGCGCCGAGAATATTACACCCAGTGTTTTCGCATTTCTTCCAAGAATAGCACTAGAATGGGACTAAAATACATACAGAGCCAGGAAACACACAGAGAGTCTTGAAGTTCCTTCCATATTTTTTCCAGTTTATCCTGAAATTTCAATCGGAGATGATGGCTTTTGAAATTTTCTCTCTTAGTTGTCTTAAGAGTTGAGAAGTGATGGATGTGTGAACGTGTGTGATGAGTGTTTGAATGTGAGAAACAATACTTTGGGGAAAGAGGTGGCACTAAAGGTTTAAGCTGGTCCTGTTGTATGTTGACCACTTGCTGGGAAAGGGATGTGGAGTTGCAGGTCCAAAAGTTCCCCAGTTTCCTCCTCCCAGCATTTATTTTTATTTTAAAGTGATTTCAAGTTGTCACCATCCAACTGCACTATAATAACTCTCTTTCATGCTGACCCAGCACTTAGTCTCCTGGATGGTAATTTCTTTTTCCCTTCTGATTGCCCAGTTCAGCCGATGGGAGGAGTGATACCGCTCTGGGGACTCATCTATCTTTATTTATCCCTCCGTTGTCTTGTGCAACTTGAAAACTTTTCTGAAGGTGTAGGGGGTTTTAATTGATGAGTCCAAGGCTCTTCAGCCATAAGTCATTCACCCATGAAAAGGCAACTCATCCTTTCAGGCCAACGGCATACTATTTAGTTCACGAAAAGAGGTAACTCTCTAAGCGAAAGCTCCGTATCCCGTGGATCAGCCATCCACACTTCCGTTTATTGTAGGAAGAGGCTGCTCTGATTCCCATCGCCTCCTTATCATCAGTGGTATTAATTGAGCACTAAACTACAATCGCTATTTTTTAAATTATCTTTCTACAGAAACGTTCAAGACGTGTCACCCTCCCCCAGCCCATCAAAAATATCTATCTCTGTGTCCAACAGAAACTCTTTGCCACTGGCTTTAAAGCAGTCCACTACCTCTCACCTCGCTCCTCTCCTTTTACAACCCAACTAGCACACTTAGCTCCTCTGTTGCTAACCTTCTCACTGGGCCTCCATCTCGCCTGTCTTGCCACCGACCCCTGACCCACGCCCTACCTCTGCCCTGGAGCCCCCTCCCTCCTCAAATCTCACAGACAATGACTCTCCCCCGTTTCAAAGCCCTACTGAAGTCACATCTCCTGCAACAGGCCTTACTGAAGTCACATCTCCTGCAACAGGCCTTCCCAGACTAAGCCCCACTTTTCCTCATCTACCACTCCTTTCCGCATCATCCCGACATCCTTCCCACAGCACTTATATGTGTATATATCTATAATTCTATTTATATTGATGCCTGTTTAGTTGTTTTGATGTCTGTCTCCCCCCACCCCCAAACTGTGAGCTCACTGTGGGAAAGATTGTATTCTCTTTATGGCTGCATTGTACTTTCCCAAGTGCTTAAGTGCAGTATTAAGGCACACAGTAAGTGCTCAATAAATATGACTATTATCCTGCACTGGACACACTTTAATCAGTAAATCATATTTATTGAACACTTACTCAAAAACCGCACTAAGATCTGTAAAGCCAATGGTTGTATTTATCCCTCTAAACTGTAAACTCATCGTGGGCAGGGAATGTGTATGTAGTATTGTTGTGGAGTCCTCTCTCAAGTGCTTAAGTGCAGTATTCAGCACACAGTAAGTGCTCAATAAATATGACTGAGTATTATCCTGCACTGGACACACTTTAATCAGTAAATCGTATTTATTGAACACTTACTCAAAAACCACACTAAGATCTGTAAAGCCAATGGTTGTATTCATCCCTCTAAACTGTAAACTCATCGTGGGCGGGGAATGTGTATGTAATATTGTTGTGGAGTCCTCTCTCAAGTGCTTAAGTGCAGTATTCGGCACCCAGTAAGTGCTCAATAAATATGACTATTATCCTGCACTGGACACACTTTAATCAGTAAATCATATTTATTGAACACTTACTGTGTGCCGAATACCGCACTTAAGCACTTGAGAGAGGACTCCACGACAATATTACATACACATTCCCTGCCCACGATGAGTTTACAGTCTAGATAAATAAATCTAGTCTCAATAAATCTAGTCTCAATGAATATGACTGAGTATTATCCTGCACTGGACACACTTTAATCAGTAAATCATATTCATTGAACACTTACTGTGTGCCGAATACTGCACTTAAGCACTTGAGAGAGGACTCCACAACAATATTACATACACATTCCCTGCCCACGATGAGTTTACAGTCTAGAGGGATGAATACAACCATTGGCTTTACAGATCTTAGTGCTGTTTTTGACTCCATCTCTGCGACTCATGTTGCCCCAGACGGCTGTTAGGAAAGGGCTTTCCTGTTCCTGATTGACAGGAAGTCAGACGGGCAGTGCAGCTCAGTGACCTCCAAGCAGCCCCAGTGTGGCTCAGTAGAAAAGAGCCCGGACTTTGGAGTCAGAGATCATGGGTTCAAATTCCGGCTCCGCCAGTTGTCAGCTGTGTGACTTTGGGCAAGTCACTTAACATCTCTGTGCCTCAGTTACCTCATCTGTAAAATGGGGATAAAGATTGTGAGCCCCCCGTGGGACAACATGATGACCTTGTTAACTCCCCGGCGCTTAGAACAGTGCTTTGCACATAGTAAGTGCTTAATAAATGCCCTCATTATTATTATTACTACTATCCTATGGCTCTTCCCTAGATGGTGCTCCTTGCTTTGTTTTCTTAGTTTCCAATCTAAAATGATGTCAACTTAGTGCATTGATCAAATCACCATTGTGTTCATTTTCAAGCAATGCATGGCTTCCAAAGTGCATTAGTCTTGGCGGTGGACTTTGGGGGTTATGTGTATGATTCATAAGTACTAGGATGATTAACTTATTACTGGAAAAGGTGGAATCTCATTATAAAATTCATTATGAAAAATTCAGTGTTGTAACACCAGTTTGGTAAGAAGGTTTCACTAACACAAGCTACTCTACACACCCCACTTTGATGTTTGGTGAAGCGTGATATCTAAGAGGTGTTGGGAAAGGTCTGTTGTGAAGATTTTTCTTTACTTCCGATACCTCTTTTTCTCTCTGCATTCTCCTGCATTGGAAAAAAAAATATCTGAATTCTATATGCATGTGTGCCTGTGCTTTTTTTCGGTTTTCTCCAGTGCAATCTCCTAGCGGGAAGGAGCCGTATTATTTTTGGATTAATTTTCCAGAGAGCCTCTTTGCAGCACCCTGAGCAAAAGGGAACATCATAAATATTTCATCATGCCTGGGATATTTGCTTCTGAAAGGAAGAGCTATTTGGGATCAATCTCCACTGACTCAGGAGCTACAGAACAAAATGGAAGAAGTGTTGTGGTCGAGGCAAATCGAAAGTTCGGAGTAGTTGGGATATTAAGAATCTGGGAAAGCCCCAGTCCTGTAAAGAAATTCCACCCACCAAGCAGGACAGCAAAGTCATAGATAAGCAGTGTGGCCTAGTGTATATTCATTCAATCGTATTTATTAAGCACTTACTGTGCACAGAGCACTGTACTAAGCACTTGGGAAGTACAAGTTGGCAACATATAGAGATGGTCCCTACCCAACAACGGGCTCACAGTCTAGAAGACTATGTGGGCTTGGGAGTCAGAGTCCATGCCTTCTAAATCCTGGCTCTACCACTTGTCTGATGCGTGACCTTGGGCAAGTCACTTAATATCTCTATGTCTCAGCTACCTCATCTGTAAAATGGGGATTAAGACTATGAACCCCATGTGGGCTATGGACTGTGTCCAAACTGATTAGCTTGTATCTACTCCAGTGCTTAGTGCAGTAAGTGGCATGTAGTAAACGCTTCACAAATACCATTAAAAAAAAAGGCTAGCATCAAAATCAGAGAAGATTGACACTTCATAGTTAATTCAGCTTGCTTGGTTATCCAGGAGGGAATCAGAGAGGCAAAGAAACAGATCTTCAGTAGCTCTGGTTGCCATTGTGGAATGAAAAAAACATTTCTTTCTTTCCTTCTAACAATTCCTTCGCCACCCACCCACCTCTGCCCTGTGTGTTGAGCTAATTGGCCATCTCTGGTTCAGTTCATTCACCTGTCTTTCATTCCCATGTCTTTCCTCCTGCCACGGCCACTTCTCTGTCAGCCAAGGGTCAGGAGTTTCACCGTGCAAGCTTGTAACCCCTACCCTCCAGCCTGAATCAGAGCCTGCAGAATTACTGTGCTGGTAGGGAATTTCCTCCCATCGTGATGGAATCATCTGGTCTGCCTGACTGGACCAGGGCTAATTAAGAGTTGGGGACACCAGGTCACTGGGCTCAGAGGTCAGTGTACAATCAGTTTAATTTTAGCTCTGTTGAGCTGTTCAAACATGTATTTCTCACACACACACATACTCTAATATCACCTTTCCCTTGTATTTTGATTAACTGCCGTATGCTGAACTCTATGCCAGGCCCATGGGGAATATAAGAAAAATATGTGATCTCTGCCCTGGAGAAGCTTACAATCTACTGGGGGTAACAGTAGATCTAAAGTGATGAACATCAATCATTCAATGGTATTCATTGCACACTCACTTAAACAGTTAAGCAAATAGATGTGGTTAAGAGATATAAGTGAATCGATTAAGGAATAACAAAAAAATATTAACCGAACTAATGGCAAATGCATGGGTGTCGATGGAGGTGAGGAATGGAGACCATGACTGGGAAGATTCAGGGGGGTTAATCAGGGAAGGCCTACTAGAGGCAGTGGTCTTTCAGAAAGACTTTTAAAGGAGGGAAGGATGAGGCTTGAAGCTGGGATGAAAGGGTAATCCAGGTTGGGGAAAAGGAGGAAGATGTGGGTCGGAGGCCAGTCGGTTGAGCTCAGAGGAATTTTGGAAAGATTTTCCTTGGGAAGAACAAAGGGCATGAGCTGGAGCAGAGTGGGGATTGTTCTGCAGCCAAGAATAAATGAATTTTGGGTGAGAAGGCAAGAGTGCCCTTTTTGCTTGGTACCCCATGCTACATTGTTTGTTCTTTGGCCTTCCCTTTTTTCTATCCGGCTTTCATTGGATCCAGCATTTCTTCAGTATTTTCTGTATATAGTGTTCCCATAAGTGAAACGTGCTGTGCAATGAGACAAAGGATGGATTTTGTGGCTAAATTGTTTGTTTCTGTTGCCCAATGCTTGTCAGTCTGCAGTGATATATAATCACAGAGAATATGTGCGTTGCCGATGGAGGGGAAGGAAAGGGAAGAAGAGTGAAAATCAATTTAGACATAATGACTTACCCTGCTAATCTACTGAGTGACTTAATAGTTACTGTAAGTTCTTGTGACGCTCTTATGCCCCCTTTAAAAATATGAATGTATGACTTTCTTGACAACAGCGTGGGGCCTTTCGAGCAGAGGTACTCTTTGATTACAGCAGCATTCTCACTGGGGAACTAGATGTGTGGAGACTGAAGTGCTGAATAAAGTCCACCACGTATTCCTGATTTAGCAATGGAGAAACACTGGGAAGACTTTGGTTGTGATCAGACTCAGGGTCACCTGAGGTCCCTATCAGACTTTTTGTCCTCCGAATTTTGTCTTTTAAGTTGTTTCTGTTTCTATATTATTTCATATTTTCTATTGAGTCTTTCACCAAGCCACCTTATTCTTGGAATGTGAGTCTGTGGAGGGCCAGGGCCTGTGTAATTTTTTTCTAGCATTCAGTACATTGCTCTGCACATGGTGGATGCTTAATAAATACTATTGCTGCTCTTATTACTTGTTGTGATGAAACATAGCCTTATGGAAAGCACATTAGCCTGGGATTCAGAAGACCTGGGTTCTAATATGGCTCTGTAAGTTGCCTGCTGTGTATCTTTGGGAAAGCCACTTAATTTCTCTGGGCCTCAATTTCCTCATCTGTAAAATGGGATTCCCTGCACCTTAGTCTGTGAGCCTCATGTAGAACAGGGTCGGTTTCTGGCCTGATTATCCTGTATGTCTCCACCCTGGAGCTTAGTATAGTGCTTGGTACACAGTAAGCATTTAACAAATACCAGAGTTGTTAGTAGTAGTACTATTGTTATTATTCTTATTACTAATGATTGGTAGCAGTTCGTGCCAAAGTTTTGCCACCTTGGATATGACAAAATGCTCTGGTTTGGCATTTGAGAAGTCATGAAACAGGTCTTCACTCCTTCTTTTTAGCACACAATCTGTTTCGTCACCCCTAACCAGAATAATGATGATGATGATGATGGTATTTGTTAAGCCCTTACTATGTGCCAAGCACTGTTCTAAGCGCTTGGGTAGATACAAGGTAATCATGTTGTCTCATGTGGGGCTCACAGTCTTAATCCCCATTTTACAGATGAGGTAACTGAGGCACAGAGAAGTTGCCCAAAGTCACACAGCTGACAAGAGGCGGAGCTGGGATTAGAACCCATGACCTCGGACTCACAAGCCCGGGCTCTGTCCACTAAGTCACGCTGCTTCTAAAATGGCAAGCTGGCCCTATTTGTCTAGCCAAGGGAACTGGAAAGCAAATGCAACATTTGCTAGACGGTCTTAATGAAAAACATTTGGGATCCAGAGGCAGCTTTAGTATCAGTAGTTTCGGGCCACTGATGCTATGCCATGTTCTCTATATCCCCGAATCCAGATGGAAACGCACACAGGATGACATTCTCCCAATTCAACAACCGGTTTCACCTCTGAAAGAACATGAAGGAGAGTATGGATTGGGTTAGAATTCTGCCTCACTGACATTCCCAGGCTCACTGCAGGCTCCTCCCTCTCACTTTCCTGTTCTGAATGGCCCCGGAGACACTAGAATCCAAACAGATGCACTGCAAGTTGTGCTATATACAGCAAATATTAATGAATATTAAGTTGGTGCTGAACTGTCTGGGAATTTAAAGTACATTGGTTCTAGCTGGAATTGATTTCTTCCAGAAAATAGGTATTGGTTCCACCCAAAAAAGTACTTAATAGAGAAAATGCTGTGATTTAACTGTATATTTAAGTGATAAATGTACTGAAACAAGCCCATGATTTTGGTGGTGGTTTCGATATAATTGATTGTCACTGTTTCACTTAAGTGGCTCAATGGAAAGAGCACGGGCTTGGGAGTCAGACGTCATGGGTTCAAATCCCGCTCCGCCACTTGTCAGCTCTGTGACCTTGGACAAGTCACTTAGCTTCTCTGTGCCTCAGTTACCTCATCTGTAAAATGGGGATTAAGACTGTGAGCCCCACGTGGACAACCTGATCACCTTGTATCCTCCCCAGCGCTTAGAACAGTGCTTTGCACATAGCAAGCGCTTAACAAAAGCCGTCCTTATTTTTATTGTTTTCAGAACAAGATGGCAGGAATACACATGAACTGGCTTAGGGAATGTGCATTTTCTACATTGCTGAACTAACATCTTGAGCTTTCAATAATTTTTTTCCCCAACTTTTGTGTTTTCACAGAGCATCAAGTGAAATGACTAAGTAAACCAAGGAGGAGGAGAATGAAGGAAATGCCAGACTCCCAAAAGGATTTCAGGTAGAATGACTTTATATTTCTGCAAACTGAGCCTTAGCCTTCTAGAAAAGGTCTGTACTATTGCTAGGTATTTGAAATGGGGTGGGATGAAGCAGCAGGAATGTATTCTTCTAACCCCCTTGATTCTGGTTCCAATAGGCTTTGGATAAAGAGCAGTCCAAACTCATCTTGATGGCCAAGGGGAGATTATGACCTGCCACACCCTGATGGGTGGAAAAAGTGTGTGCATGGAAATGAGACACAAACCATTAAGAAATGGATTAAATAGTTGAGGGAGGTTGATGAACATTTTTTGGGGAAGTCTTCATTCCACAAGGCAGCATGGCCTTGTGGAAACAACATGGACCTGGGAATTAGGGGACCGGGGTTCTAATCCCAGCTTCACCATTTAATAATAATAATAATAATAATTTTGGTATTTATTAAGCACTTACTATGTGCAAAACACTGTTCTGTGCAAAGCATTTGCCACATGGATGATCTTAGATAAATCACTAAACTTCTCTATGCATCAGTTTCCTCGCCTGTAAAAAGGGGACTAAATTAACTTCTCTGTGCCTCAGTTACCTCATCTGTAAAATGGGGATTAAGGCTGTGAGCCCCACACGGGACAACCTGATAACCTTATATCTCCCCCCAGCGTTTAGTACAGTTCTTGGCACATAGTAAGCGCTTAACACATACCAGAATTATTATTATTGTTTTCCCTCCCTCTTAGACTGTGGGAGCCTCATGTGGGACAGGGATTTTGCCCAATCTGGGTTGCATCTACTCCACCACTTAGTACAGTGCTTGATGCATAGTAAGCACTTAAATGCCCCAGTTGTCCCAAGGGTCAAGGATCTCCTCAGTTGTGTGAAGTTTTAAAGAAAAAGGAGAAAGAAAAATCTGAAAGGTGTTAAATCCCAGAGCGGGGGTGCTAAGAATGAAACAGCAGGGTAACTAATAGACTGGAGCAGTATTTAGAAGCTATCTTCTTGGGTGGAGGAAAGTAAGTGGAATTTGTTAGATGGTATTGTTTACCTTGGTCAGGTAAAATTGGTGAAATCTTTCTCCTTGCTTGGAGTGAGAAGGGGGAGCTCTGGCCTACTTAATAATAATAATAATAATAATAATAATAGCATTTATTAAGCCCTTACTATGTGCAAAGCACTGTTCTAAGCACTGTGGAGGCTACAGTGGCTCAAAAATCTCCAGTGGCTACCAATCACCCTACGCATCAGGCAGAAACTCCTCAGTCTCGGCTTCAAAGCTCTCCATCACCTAGCCCCCTCCTACCTCACCTCCCTTCTCTCCTTCTCCAGCCCAGCCCGCATCCTCCGCTCCTTTGCCACTAATCTCCTCACCATGCCTTGTTCTCGCCTGTCCCGCCATCGACCCTTGGCCCATGTCATCCCCCTGGCCTGGAATGCCCTCCCTCCGCACATCCACCAAGCTAGCTCTCTTCCTCCCTTCAAGGCCCTACTGAGAGCTCACCTCCTCCAGGAGGCCTTCCCACACTGAGCCCCCTCTTTCCTCTCCCCCTCCTCCCCCTCCCCATCCCCCCCGCCTTACCTCCTTCCCCTCCCCACAGCACCTGTATATATGTATATATGTTTGTACGTATTTATTACTCTATTTGTACATATTTATTCTATTTATTTTATTTTGTTAATATGTTTTGTTTTGTTCTCTGTCTCCCCCTTCTAGACTGTGAGCCTGCTGTTGGGTAGGGACCGTCTCTATATGTTGCCAACTTGTGCTTCCCAAGCACTTACTAGAGTGCTCTGCACACAGTAAGCACTCAATAAATACGATTGATTGATTACAGAGTGATCAGGTTGTCCCACGGAGGGCTCACAGTCAATCCCCATTTTACAGATAAGGTAACTGAGGCACAGAGAAGTAAAGTGACTTGCCCAAAATCACACAGATGACAATTGGTGGAGCTGGGATTTGAACCCATGCCCACTGACTCCAAAGCCCATGCTCTTTCCACTGAGCCACGCTGCTTCGCTACTTACCCAGCAGGAGGAAAGGGAAGCCGGCACAGACCTACCACCCTCAAAGGAAATCCCCACACCAGGTGTCCATCCACCAAGACCATCCCAGCAGCATCCCTCTCTCCTCCTGCTCTTTACAGTACAGCTGAGTGAACATCCGTAAGATTTGTGGGGTGCTTCCAGCAAAACACTATGCTGCCCACTGAGAGAATCAATCAATTCTACTTGAGTGCTTACCATGTACAGAACACTGTACTAAGCACTTGGACAATTGTGGTACAATAGAGTTGGAACCTAGATTCCCGCCCACAAGGAGTAAGTCAATCAGTCAGTTGTATTGAGCACTTGCTGTGTGCAGAGCACTGTACTAAGCGCTTGAGAAGTGTACAAAATGCAGCAATATGATGAATAACACTGGGTCCCTGTCCCTTAGGAGGCTCACAACCCAATAGTATGCCCCAGGGTGGCACAACCTCCTGTCTCTCCCCACTTCAGTCTATACTTGACTCTGCTGCCCGGATTTTCTTTCTACAGAAACACTAGGGGCTTGTCAACTCCCCTCCTCAAAAATCTCCAGTGGTTCCTATCAACCTTCGTATCAAGCAAAAACTCCTCACTATTGGCTTCAAAGCTCTCCATCACCTCGCCCCCTCCTACTTCACCTCCCTTCTCTCCTTCTCCAGCCCAGCCCGCACATTCGGCTCCTCTGCTGCCACTAACCTCCTCACTCTCCCTCGATCTCGCCTGTCCCACCGTCGACCCCTGGCCACGTCCTACCTCTGGCCTGGAATGTCCTCCCTCCTCACATCGGTCATACCAGCTCACTTCTCCCCATGAAGGCCTTGCTGAAAGTTCACTTCCTCCAGGAGGCCTTCCCAGACTGAGCCCCCCTTTTCCTCTGCTTCTCCTCTCCTCCCCGTCGTCCCAACTCCCTCCCTCTTCTCTACCCCCCCCACCCTACAGCACTTGTGTATATATGTACATATTTATTATTTTATTCATTTTATTAATGATGTGTATATATCTATAATTATATTTATTTATATTGATGCTATTGATGCCTGTCTACTTGTTTTGTTTTGTTGTCTGTCTCCTCCGTCTCCCCCCTTCTAGACTGTGAGCCCATTGTTGCTTAGGGATTGTCTCTGTTGCAGAATTGTAGTTTCCAAACACTTAGTACAGTGCTCTGCACACAGTAAGCGCTCAATAAATAGGATTGAATAAATGAATAGTAGGGACACATACAGATGGGAGAAGGGATGCTCCAGAGGGGAGTAGAGGAAATGGACTTTGGGCCGGAGGAACCAACTGGACTGGTTCTCCCTGGCCCCTCCAGTTCACGGGATGCTACTCTGCCCAGATCAGTGCTGGAATTGAGGATTTCACTTATTGACATGAGAGCCAACTGAAAAACGAATACAGCTTTACCTCTCTTTTTTTCTTTTTTCTTTTTGTATTTGTAAAGCACTAAGGTAACTGAGACACAGGAAAGTTAAGTGCTTGCCCAAGGTCACGCAACAGACAAATGGCAGATCCGGGATTAGAACCCAGGTCCTTCTGGCTCCCAGGCCCAAGCTCTATCCACTAAGTCATGCTGCTTCTACCTGAGATCTCTCCTGCGATCTTTATTTGGCAGAGGTATACTTGCGGTTGTTTTCCCCAGCACTGATTTTGTGATGTCATCTTCAAAGGGAAATCAAACTCCCAGTGTTGTTTTCTCCCTCTTAGCTATCTCCCAGTCCATTTTCAGGACCCCCCACCTAGCCGCTCAGCAGCGAGGGAGCTCCCCGCTTCACCCCCTTCAGTTAAAGGGGGTGAAAATATCATAATTAAAATACCAGACTCGTTTTTTATCGGAGAAGCTTGGGTAGCAGAAGGAGAGCCTCATTTCTTAGCCTAATGACCGAGGAGAATAAAACAGTGCAGGAGCCATGACATTAAAGCGCTGTCAATCATGTGTGCAGTTAAGCATTGCTTAAATATAATAAACTGCAGGCCGCCGCTCTACCTAGCAACACCCAGTCAGATTACGGCCTTATCCTTTTATATTACAGTATGACAAAACCACTTTCAGAGAGAAATTGGGGCTTCTTCACAGCCCTCGCGAAGTTATTACAGGCTTAGTTCGAGCCACACGGCCTGCATCGACAAACACTGATTCTTTAAAATAAGACTGCATTAAATAAAACTCGCCTCTCCACCACTCGACAAACAGTCCATGCAGACTGTGGTGACACATGCTGGTTTCAGATCCAGTCCCTCCTAGGACACTCGTTTTACTTCTCGCACAGTATTAAGAGGACTCCAAAACAGTTACTCCTTGAAGATATTCCCCTCCATGAGGGAAAACAACACACACTGCGCTCTCCCTCACCGGCGTCATGCTGCCGTGTAGAACTCAGCTGGAGAAGCATTGTGGCTCAGTGGAAAGAGCACAGGCTTGGGAGTCATGGGTCATGGGTTCGAATCCCGACTCCACCACTTGTCAGCTGTGTGACCTTGCGCGAGCCACTTCACTTCTCTGTGCCTGTTACCCCATCTGTAAAATGGGGATTAAGACTGTGAGCCCCACATGGAACAACCTGATCACCTTGTATCCCCCCCAGTGCTTAGAACAGTGCTTTGCACATAGTACGTGCTTACCAAATACCATTATTATTATTATTGCTAAAACAGCCCTTCTACACTGGGTGTGGGCCACCCTGTAGTAAAATGAACTGCTCACCCTCTGACCAATCCACACTTCCCAGATAAAGGTGACTGAGTCCTCAGTTAACACTCCCGACACCGATCCTAAAGCCTTTGATTCCCATTGGAAATGGCCAAAGCCACAACCCATCCTCAGAGAAAACAGGCCACAGATTCCCTTTGATTTACAGGGAAACTGGAAGAAAAAACCCAGGGAGAGCAAATGGAAGCAAGGGTGATGACAGTGTCCGAGGAAATGGACTCTATGCTGGCAGAATACAAAGGGTTGTCTGTGGCTACTGAGCAAGCGCTTAGTACAGTGCTCTGCACACAGTAAGTGCTCAATAAATACGATTGAGTAGATCAAACCAGGGTGAAAGCACAGATCAGGTGGCTCAAACCAGAACACTGAGATTAAATGTGAGAATGAGGCCCAGGGATGCTCATTGCACTCCTATGAGATTGCACATGGCTGAGGGACTTTCCAGAGAATCCCCCCAGATCAGTGGTTCCTCCATCTCCGGGCCACCCACTTGATGGAGTTCACACTATAAAGCTCTCCTGAGGTCAGGCAGTTTGGGCAGAAGCACCATCCTACTTTGCAGAAGTCTGGGTTGTCATGGGAACCTTCCCCAGCTCCAGGGAGATGCTGTTCCCCAGTAGGACCCCTAAATAATAATAATGGTATTTGTTAAGCGCTTACTATGTGCAAAGCACTGTTCTAAGCGCTGGGGGGAAACAAGGTGATCAGGTTGTCCCACGTTGGGCTCACAGTCTTCATCCCCATTTTAAAGATGAGGGAACTGAGGCACAGAGAAGTGAAGTGACTTGCCCAAAGTCACACAGCTGACAATAGGCGGAGCCAGGATTTGAACCCCTGACCTCTGACTCCAAAGCTCTTGCTCTTTCCACTGAGCCACGCTGCTTCTCTGCTTCTTTCCCTAAAATCACTTGAAGTTATGAGAGGGAATGCTTAGAGCTGGGAGCCAGACCCAATCAGCTCTGGGTAGGTGACACTGTGACTTTGTCACTTCACGTACTGAGGTCAAAGGGAAGACTTTCCATTTTTAATGGTGTTTGTTAAGTGCTTACTACGTGCTAAACAATGTTCTAAGTTTGGGGTAGATATAAATGAATTAGATTGGACACAGGGACACATACACAGGGACACAGTCCCTGTCCCACTTGGGGCTCACAGTCTAAGTAGGGGAACTGAAGCATGGAGGAGTTAAATGACTTGCCCAACGTCATACACCAAGTCTTTAGCAGAGCCGGGATTGGACCTCGGTTCCTCCAACTGCTAGGTCCATGCTCTTTTTACTAGGCCATGCTGCACAATCAATAAGTCAATTAGTGGTATTTATTGAGTGCTTACTGTCTGTACAGCACTGTACTAAGCACTTGGGAGAGTTCAGTATAATAGAGTTGACAGACACATTCCCTGCCCACAGTGAGCTTACAGTGTAGAAGAGGATACACAGGACATGGCCCCCCAACATGGGCTAAAAGTGGGGGTGACAGACTGCCACATCCCCTAACAGCCTCATTCGCATACACTATACTTAATAAGAATAATAGTTGTGATATTTAGTAATAATAATAATGATGATGGTATTTGTTAATCACTTACTATGTGCCAAGCACTGTTCTAAGCACTGGGGTAGATACAAGGTAATCAGGTGGAGCTACACGTGGGGTTCACAGTCTTCATCCCCATTTTACAGATGAGGTAACTGAGGCACAGAGAAGTGAAGTGACTTGCCCAAAGTCACACAGCTGACAAGTGGCGGAGCTGGGATTAGAACCCACGGCCGCTGACTCCCAAGCCTGGGCTCTTTCCGCTAAGAAATGCTGCTTCTTTAGTAAGCCTTTATTATATCTACCCTGGGGTAGATATAAGATAACCAGATTGGACACAGTTCCAGTCCCACATGGAGCTCAAAGTATACATAGGAGGGAAAATAGACATGGAGTTCTCCTCCTCATGAGGAAACAGAGAAGTTGAGTGACTTGCCCAAGGTCACATGGTAGGCAAGTGGTGCAGTCATCCTTGAACATGAACCTTGTTTCAATGTCCCACTTTGGGGTGGGTGCAAATGTGAATATCAGATATAGCATTCAGGGGTCAGTTTTTGACCTCCGCTGGAGTAGTAAATGCATGATCATTTGGGATCAGAGATGCCTATTCTCTCCCAGGCTGTTTCCCTGCTTCTCGTCATCCTGCTCTTATCACTAGATCCCTGAATTCTCCAAGGGTATGGAAGACAAGGTCTGTGTGAAACTCTGGGAAGCCGCACCTTAAGGGTAATTATATCAGATTATCAGCATTCTCAAATTGAGTCCTGAGTTGTATATAACCAATTTAATTCTCCATCTAATTTTAATCTGGAGCTCGTGTCCAGCCCTGTAGTGTTAAGGCATTTATTAGCACTTAAGGAGGGGGGGATGCTGATGGTATTGATCCTTCTCGCTTAAATTGGCTGAGGTGATCAATTCTGGGTTGTAAACTTTTGATGTTTAAATGCATTGCCTTAATACTACTTAAGCCTGGCCAACTGTCAACCTCATTAACCCATAGTGTTCAGCCTGGACTTGGCTTTAATGCGATATTTCCAAAACAGTACTTGGCCTAAAGATCCTTTCAATCACTGCAAGTTTCCCTTTGCCCTGTAGGCTTGACATCTCCTGTATGTAAAGGAGATTTCATTGTTCTTCCAGCAGGCACTATTTTTAGTTCATGCCCAAAACACTTCCATTTCTATGCCATCATTAGAGAGTGACCAGATGGGTAGAAAGTTCATGCTCAAAGCAGTTAGCATCCAGGTTTGGAAGGATTAATTGTGACATCTGTTGTTCCAGACTAGCAATAGGAAAACAAAAGAGCAAAACGCTGTGCTAATGGGAAATGACGGGGAAAGAATTGCGTTTATGTGCAATTAGTTTCTACAGTATTTCAGGTCTCTCTCTCTCCTCCCCCATTCCCTTGGGATATTCCTGGGATCAAGGTTCTGGGTTTTGCTGGTCAAACCTCTGGCAGTGAGTTCAGCAAAAGCCAAGGCATGTGGACATTTTGTGGGCACATTGTTGATTCCCTTTTGGGTAGAAGCAGTGGTATGGACTGAACCACTATGTAGTGTGACTCACTCTACGAAGGGCATGGGAAAGGACAACAGGAGCAGAACACGCATTTCCTGTCTGCAAGCTCGTACAGCCCAGGTGAAAATCATCCAGATAATCCGTGGGTGTTGGGGAGAGGTAGAGCAGGGTTCCCCAAAATTGCTGTAATGCGGATGAGCCAGTAGTTTTCTTTTGGGATATTTAACAGGAAGTTGGACTACTGTTTAGCGGCATTCTGACGGGAATCTACTATGTCCTCCCCCAAAATAAATTTAAATTTAAATGTGTTGCCTGACTGTTGCATAAATGTCCAATTCCATCTTAAGTATTAACTTAAGTAAACTTAAATAACAAACTTAATAATTATTATTTAACTTAATAAACTTAATAAATAATAAACTTAATAAAAAATAAGTAAACTTGTTAAATAACCAAGAAGAATAGGACTAAGGAGGTTGGTCTGGATTCTAGGCTCTACTGACAATCCAAAAATTAAACCAGAAGATGCTCTGTCTGTGAATACCAGCCACCAAACTGCACCCTAGACTATGTAATTGGATGAAGAGTCAAGCAATTGATCATATTTATTGGGCACCTACTGTGTGCAGAACACTGGACTATGACTGCAATAGAATCAGTAGACTCAATCCCTACCACTGAATAGCTTGTTAATTGTATTTACTGAGCACTTACTGTGTGCAGACCACTGTACTAAGTGCTTGGGGAAATACAATATAACAGTGTATTCTTTCCCAGCATTTGCTCACAGTAAGCGCTTAATAATATTACTACTACTACTTATATTGTAAAAGGGGAGACGGATACTAATATAATTTACAAACAAGAGGAGGCTTACTATGTACCATTCATTCATTCCATCATATTTATTAAGTGCTTACTGTGTGCAGAGTACTTGGGAAGGTACAATACAACAATGAACAGTGACATTCCCTGCCCACAACGAGCTCACTAAACTTTGGGATAGATACAAGCTAATAATAACAATAGTAATAATGGTATTTGTTAAGCACTTACTATTTGCGAAGCACTGTTCTAAGCACCGGGGGAATACACGGTGATCAAGTTGTCCCACGTGGGGCTCACGGTCTAAATCCCCATTTTACAGGTAAGGTAACTGAGGCACAGAGACCTCAGTTACCACAGAGACCACAGAGACCTTTGCGACTTGCCCAAAGTCACACAGCTGACAAGTGGCAGAGCCAGGATTAGAACCCATGACCTCTGACTCCCAAGCCTGTGCTCTTTCCACGGACCACGCTGCTAATCAGGGTAGCATCTGGCGATGCTCAGCAAAATGTAGATGAAATATGACTTTAAGGGCAATAAGAAATGGCCCCCTTTAAGGAAGGAAGGTGAGGTGGGTGACAGCGTCACCCCTACAAAGGAAGGTGATATAGATTAACAAATTAAATACCGTAAAGCACTTTTATAAAGCTTTAAGCAAATGCTAAGTAGTAGTATAAATGGAATTCATTTAAAACAAAGGATGAATAATGGAATATGCACTTCATTTATCATTACCCTCCATGCTGTAATGGCAGTGAGTGAGCCTGTCTAGGCAGGGTTCATTTGGGAAGCTTTCATGTCACATTTGCAATTTTGGAATTTAGTTCTTTTGTGGCGCTTTATCGTGCACTGCTTGATTGATCTGCACCGATTGATCTAGCCCTAACTGTTGAGATTAGCATGGGGTTTTTTGTCCTTGTGAGTGCCCCCTGAATTCAATCCCCAGGAGTGGTTGTTGAAGAGACGCTTTCGGCTGGAGCCCAGGAGGACATAAGTGAGGCAGGATGCAGGGCTGAGGTGAAGATAGGAGGTTTTGCTTAAAAATAATAATAATAACGGTAATATCTGTAATCCCCATTTTACAGATGAGGGAACTGGGGCACAGAGATGTTAAGCAACTTGCCTAAAGTCACACAGCTGATAAGCCCCCTCCTTCCTCTCCCCCTTGTCCCCCTTTCCATCCCCCCATCTTACCTCCTTCCCTTCCCCACAGCACCTGTATATACGTATATATGTTTGTACATATTTATTACTCTATTTATTTTACTTGTACATATCTATTCTATTTATTTTATTTTGTTAATATGTTTGGTTTTGTTCTCTGTCTCCCCCTTCTAGACTGTGAGCCCACTGTTGGGTAAGGACTGTATATGTTGCCAATTTGTACTTCCCAGGGGTTTAGTACAGTGCTCTGCACATAGTAAGAGCTCAATAAATACGATTGATGATGACGATGATGTTGCCAACTTGTACTTCCCAAGAGCTTAGTACAGTGCTCTGAACACAGTAAGCGCTCAATAAATACGATTGATTGATTGATTGAAGCGGCGGATCGGGGTACGGGTCTGAATTGTGCCCTCAGACTGGAAATGAAATTCGTGAATGTACGACTGGATTTCCCGGGTCTGAAGTTGTAGCAACTGAGCAGATTGCCTGCCTCCACAGGCACCAACTGAACTCTTCCCCTCAGATATGCCCACACACCCAGGGAACTCCGGCAGGGACATAAATTGGTACCTGAGCAGAATTCTGTTGTCTTGAACGGGGTGAGACATGCTACTAGAGAGAGTGGCACACGTGGGCTTCACCTGGGAGGCCAGAGAAGCAGTGTTGCCTAGTGGCTAGAGCGTGGACCTCAGTGTCAGAAGGACTTGTGTTTGAATCCCGGCTCTGCCGCTTGTCTGCTGTGTGATCTTGGGAAAGTCACTTCACTTCTCTGTGCTTGTTACTTATCTGTAAAATGGGGATTAAGAATGTGTCCCCATGTAGGGCACGGACTGGATTCAACCCGAATAGCTTGCCTCTACCCCAGCACTTTAGTACAGTACCATGCACATAGTAAGTGCTTAACAAATACCATTTAAAAAAAAGGATTATTGAAGTTTTTCTGATTGCTGGCCTCCCAAATCTGCTTTACCCTGGCCGACAATCACCAACAACAGCCCCCACTCTGTTGACTTCTGCCTATAACTTGGGATGAAGATAACATCGAGAGTATAAGGAGTTGCCTCCAGAAAACAGTCAATCAAGCTAAAATATTTACTGTCAGTCAATTGTATTTATTGAGCATTCACTATGTGCAGAGCACTGTACTAAGCACCTGGGAGAGCATAATATAACACTATAACAAATACATTCCCTGCCCACAACAAGCACCTACTGGGCTAGATACCAGAATAAGAATTCATTCCTTCATTCATTTAGTCATAGTTATTGAGCGCTTACTATGTGCAGAGCACTTGACTAAGCACTTGGAAAATACAGTACAGCAATAAACAGAGACCATCCCCACCCACAATGGGCTTACAGTCTAGAAGGGGGGAGACAGACATCAAAACAAGTAAAGAGGCATCAATACACGTGCATAGAATTATAGACATATGGATAGATACGTAAGTGCTGTGTTGTGGGAAGGAGCAGAAAAGCCAAGGAGAAAGCCAAGTTAGAAAGGAGGCTGATGCAGTATCCAACCAACTAGCACCCCTATTGAATACCCCTTCTACCTTTCTAGCTGTGGATGGAATAACCAGAATACATCCTCTCCACCTTGGGAGAGGCACTGAGATGTGGATTTTTTTCTGATCTTGTTACTTACACCGTTACAGCAAAGTGGCTTAAACAGGCAAGCTCTTCTGAGAAAACTGTAACTGTAGCAATGTTTGTTTATGCTGAATTTCTGTGCTCCAGTTGTCACAGTAGTTATGAACCCCATAACAGAACCCATTTCTGCGCTCTTGGGAAGGTGACTGCTGAGGAATCACTGGAGATTTCACCTCTTTTTTATGACATTTGTTAAATGATTATTATGTGCCAGGAACTGTACTAAATGCTGAGGTAGATACAAGTTAATCAGATAGAACACAATCCATGATCCACATGGAGTTCACATTCTTAATCCCCATTTTGCATACAAGGTAAGTGAGGCATAGAAAAGTGAAGTGACTTGCCCAGTGTTATCTTCAGAAAGAAATGATGTGGCCCATGAATGGAACAGGCCTTGTGGGTGAATAAGGACTCTATTAAGCCAGAAATATTACTGTCCTCACTTAATATATTCCTCAGTCACCCAACGAGTTAGCAGCCAGAAACAGGAGCACCAGTTCTTAACTCATGATGTCTCCTCTCTTTCTGTCTTCAAAGCAACTATATTTTTCCTCCTCTTCCTCCTCCTCCTCATCGTCATCAGTGACATTTATTTTTAAATCGTATTTATTGAGCGCTTACTGTGTGCAGAGCACTGTACTAAGCACTTGGGAAGTACAAATCGGCAACATATAGAGACAGTCCCTACCCAACAACAGGCTCACAGTCTAATTTATTTAAGGACTTACTATATGCCAGCACTGTACTAAACTCTGAGGTAGATACAAGCTAATCAGGTTGGACACTATCCATGTCCCACATGGGGCTCACAGTCTTAATTCCAATTTTAATAATAATAATGACATTTATTAAGCACTTACTATGTGCAAAGCACTGTTCTAAGCAGTTCTAATTTTCCAGATGAGATAACTGAGGCACAGAGAAATTGAGTGAGTCACTCAAGGTCATACAGCAGATGTGGTGGAGCTCTTCTGACTCATTCATTCATTCATTCATTCAATCATATTTATTGAGTGCTTACTGTGTGCAGAGCACTGTACTAAGCACTTGGGAAGTACAAGTTGGCAACATATAGAGACGGTCCCTACCCAACAGCAGGCTCACAGTCTAGAAGGGGAAGACAGACAACAAAACAAAACATATTAAAATAAAATAAATAGAATAGTAAATATGTACAAGTAAAATAGAGCAATAAATCTGTACAAACATATATACAGGTGCTGTGGGGAGGGGAAGGAGGTAGGGTGGGGGGGATGAGGAGGGGGAGAGGAAGGAGGGGGCTCAGTCTGGGAAGGCCTTCTTTCCACAAGACCACACTGTTTTCTCTTTGGCCTTTCGAAACTGCTTATTCTGGTGTTTTTCAAACTCTTTGTCCTATGACCCAGTAGAAGAAAAGTCTGATCTGTGACTCAACAAAAAGGAGTGCATTTAACTAGAGATTTGATCAAATGTAAAAGGCGACTGATTATAACTCAAATCAAATCATTTAGTTGAACCTACATAATAATGACTTGAAAAAAATGGCAGTAAAAATATTACAGACATATAAAGATCACATTGAGCTTCACTCAGAGAGAGGAGTTGGAGAATGAAGAAGGAGTAGTTGGGGTGCCAACTGAGGGAGAGCAGTTGTCTTGCTTGAGTAGGCATATAAGTTCTTCTAGACTGTGAGCCCACTGTTGGGTAGGGACTGTCTCTATATGTTGCCAACTTGTACAACTTGTCCCAAGCGCTTAGTACAGTGCTCTGCACACAGTAAGCACTCAATAAATACGACTGATTGATATAAGTGTGGCCTCGTGGAAAGAGCACAGGCCTAGACAGGTCAGAGGACGTGGTGCTCGTCCAGGCTCTGCCCGTTGTCTGCTGTGTAACCCTGGCGAGTCACTTAACTTCTCTGTACCTCAGTTCTCTCATCTGAAAAATGGGGATTCGATACCTTCCTTCTTCAAATGAGAGCCTCATGTGGGACCTGATTATCTATCCCAGCGCTTAGTGGTCAGCATATGGACTGTGTTTAATTGAGCACTAAATATGTGCAGAACACAGTCCTAAGCACTTAGGAGAGTTGATACTATAGGGCTCTTTGTTTATGTCCAAACAAAGAGGCAGCAAAAGTTGACTTCTACCACTATACAATGTGGAAGGAATTGTCAACTGCCCCTCTTCTCATCAGTCTGAATGTCATCTTTGAACCCGAGGGATTGCTCTATATTTCTTCTTTCACAAATAAATGATGAAAGGCCTTATAGCTCCCAAAGTCCCAGTTAGGATTCTGGAACTAGGTGTGAGTTGGAATCTTTTTAGCCATTTTTCTGACCTCTTTCCGTGGTACTCTAATCCATTAAAGACCAACAAAATAAAATTATCTGTGCTCCAGGGATGGAGAGATTAAAAAAAAATGCCACAAAACTGAATAGTCTTCTGGTGCATAGTATGTTGTAGGGGTTGGCTTATGGTGAATCCATTTTGTGTGTTTAAACAAAAGGGAGACGGATGATCAACTCGTCGTGTGGCCTGACACACAACTGCACAGGAGCAGTACATGTAGGACTAATTTGTGATTCATTAACTAAATCTTGGGTCTCTAGGAGGTCATGCGCTCCATGACAGCTTCCTTGTAGAACAAATCCTGGTAACTTATTCATGATGGTGTCTATTACAATGAGGGAATGGAGGCAGCTGTGGCTTCCTTCCTTCCTCTCCCTCCTTCTCTTTCCTTTTTCTTCTCTTCCCCACCATCCTCCCCCTCCCCCCGCCTTACCTCCTTCCCCACCCCACAGCACCTGTATATATGTATATATGTTTGTACATATTTATTACTCTATTTTACTTGTACATATTTATTCTATTTATTTTATTTTGTTACTATGTTTTGTTTTGTCTGTCTCCCCTTTTAACCTGTGAACCCGCTGTTGGGTAAGGACCGTCTCTATATGTTGCCAACTTGTACTTCCTAAGCACTTAGTACAGTGCTCTGCACACAGTAAGTGCTCAATAAATACGTTTGAATGAATGACAATGAATGGAAAGAAAGGAAGAGGGGTTCTGAGCTCTGGATTGGAGGACAAAAATTCTCAGGCCTCCTCCTGTCTCTGCCTCTGGGACTGGGGTGGGAGCTCTCCTCCCATTGTCATGTCCCAAGGATTAATTAGACTCATTAAATGCTCCCAACTCAAAAAGGTGCAGAGCAGATGCATGGCAGACCTGTCATGCTAACAGGTTATCCTATTGAGGAGGGTGGGGCCGGGTGTTGTGGAATGGCAGGCTGTTTAATGTTCATTTCCTGGACTGTCTTCTGGAGCAGGAGAGAGGAAATGTAATTAAGAGACTTAGCTGGGGAAGATAAGATGAAGAAGGGACAAAAAAAGTAAAGATACCAAAAATATTTCTGTTAGCAGAATAATGTGATCCACGACCAGTGAGTCGGTCGTGTTTGGGAGGGGGAAAATGCTACAGTAAAGTGGTATCAGAGTCTCTCAGGCTCAAAAAAGGATAGTTAATCTTTCAAGGAGGAAAATAGGACACTGATGCAGGGGCCAGAGAGCATTGCAATAGGGAGAGGCAGAGACAGGAATGTATAATTAGGTGGACAATTCAAGGGGAAAGCAAAGAGGAAGGAGGAGGACGAGGGATGCCATAATATTGAACTAATGTCGTTGAACAAATATATATGGGAGGGTAGGAGTGGTGAGAGTAAAATAGAGGCCAGATGATTTAAAATGAGGTGCGAGTTGTTCAACCTCAAGATAATAAGCACCCAAGGCCGTTTGTCAGCTAGAAAGAAACAGAACAGTGAAATGCAGAGAGGGAGGATGCAAACCATAGGAGGAAAGGTGACAGTGGTCCGAAATAGAGTTTCAGTCGGGTGTTAAGATATGGAGGGAGAGAAAAGTGGAACAATAACAGGAGAGATGAAAGAGGTAGTGAAAGGGAGATGTAGTTGAGGGAGATGTGTAGGATGCCTTTGAGAGTGATTTGTAAGGCAATCCCAGCCAACTCTAGGCTTCAACTTCAACTGGGCTGTGTAGAAAGGGCTGTGGAGGAGTAATCTATCTATCCTCTCATATTTTGACCATTTCTGGAGCTCAGTTTCAGTCTTCGGTAATTGCCTTGCAGGTTATGGTCTGTCTCTACCTCAGTAAGATGGATTTGCGCCCCTGTGGGAAATCAGTCCAAGAAAGTCCTGCTTGCATCTCCCTGTGAATGTCACAATTACCGCATTATTACCTTTCAGGTCTATAATGGTATCCGGCATGTTTTCTCAGGTTGGGTGGCCTAGCGGAGAGAGCATGGGCCTGGGAATTCAAAGAACCTGTATTCTAATCCCGGCTCTGCCATTTTCCTGCTGTATGTCTTTGGGCAAATCACTTCACTTCTCTGTGCCTGTTTCCTCAACTGTAAAATGGAGATTCAATACCTGTTCTCCCACCTACTTGAACTGTGAGCCCCATGTGGTACTGGACGTTATCCGACCTGAATAACTTGTATTTACTCCACCACTTAGTACAGTGCCTAGCACATAGTAAGCGTTTAACAGATACCATTAAAAAAAATTGTGACCACCATGTCAAACCCATCTGCCCACTGAAAACTAAGCATTCGATTTAGGGATTGCAAAATTAGGACTCCAGATTCTTCGCTTCATGCTCGTTAGAAGGTTCTCTGGGTGTGTCTTATTTGACCTATGGCAGGAATTTAAAAATGCTTAGAAAGCATTCTGAAAAACAGATTATCGAGCTGATGATTTAGAACGTTACCTCATCCGAATTGGCCAGTTAAGAGTTGTAAATCATAATTGCATGATAAACATTCTTTCTGAAATGTCAAAATACGCATCATTAAATCTGGGGCCCCCTCGATATTTCTTTCCTTCCACATTCATTAGGGCTAAGGGCAGACATTCTTCCATCTGCTTATCATAAATTAGGTTCTAGGATTTCACTTTTTCTCTCCTACTTATAAGCGGCAGAACTCTGATATTGAAATATCTGGCATAAACTCCAGATCATTAACTTAAAGGCACTTGAATCAGTTATTTCCCCTCTACTTAGCTTCATTCCTCACCTACTATAGGGCAATCCACATGCTTCATTCTTCTAATGCCAGTCTTCTCACTGGACCCTACTCTCTTCTCTCTTCCCATCGACCCCTTCCTCATGTGCACTCTACTTCCTCGAAATCCCTCCCACTTCACTTCCTATAAAGCACAGCTCTCCCCATTTTCAAAGCTCTATTAATATTACATTTCTCTCAGGAAGCCTTCCCTGATTAATCTCTCACCTACCCATCTTCCTAGTCTCTTGACTCAGAGAAGTACTCGAGTCTTTGACCTCTAACTACTTAAGAACTCATCCCACCCCCTCTCCCCACAGGACCACTGTTCAACAGTTCCCAAGTGCCTTGTACAATGCTCTGTACACAGTAAGTGCTCAATAAATACGATTGAATGAATGAACACATCTTTAAACTTGGATACTACTCCTATCTAATTAACCTCCTCCCTGAAAACGGGAAACTTCTTGAGGACAGGTTCATGCTTACTGATTTATTACACACTCCCAAGTACTTAGTACCATGATCTGCAGAGTAGACACTCAATAAATAGCACTGATTGATTGGTTGATTTATTTTTCTGTTTGGAGAGGAATAGTTTGTCTTTATCTTCCCACTCCCTTAATTAATCAAGGGTATTTAATGAATGCTTACTATGTGCAGAGTACTAGTCTAAGCACTCGGGAGAGTACAGAACAATAAAACTGGTAGAAATTAGTGAGGTCAGACAGGCAGAGTAGAGTTGATTTAGTACCTTAAAGTCCATGGTAAAGGATTTCTGTCTGGGTACCTTTTGGAGTTTTTTGAACATAATTTTTTTTTTTAGAAAAATGATCTGGGCTGCAGAGTGAAACATGGACTGGAATGGGAAGGGCCTGGAGACAAGGAGGTCAATGAGGAGGCTGATGCAGTGGTCAAGGAAGCAGCATGGCCCAGTGTAAAGAGCCCGGGCTTTGGAGTCTGAGGTCATGGGTTCAAATCCCAGCTCCACCACTTGTCAGCTGTGTGACTTTGGACAAGTCACTTAACTTCTCTGGGCCTCAGTTACCTCATCTGTAAAATGGGGATGAAGACTGTGAGCCCCCCGTGGGACAAACTGATCACCTTTAGGAGAAGCAGTGTGGCTCAGTGGAAAGAGCCTGGGCTTTGGAGTCAGAGGTCATGGGTTCCAATCCCAGCTCCACCAATTGTCAGCTGTGTGAATTTGGGCAAGTCACTTCACTTCTCCAGGTCTCAGTTCCCTCATCTGTAAAATGGGGGTGAAGCCTGTGAGTCTCCTGTGGGACAACCTGATTACCTTGTAACCCCCCAGCGCTTAGAACAGTGCTTTGCACATAGTAAGCACTTAATAAATGCCATTATTATTATTGTTATTAACCTCCCCATTGCTCAGAACAGTGCTTTGAACATAGTAAGTGCTTAATAGATGCCAGTATTATTATTATTATTATTATTAGCCTCCACCTCCCCAGTGCTCAGAACAGTGCTTTGAACATAGTAAGTGCTTAATAAATGCTATCATTATTATTATTATTATTATGTAAGGGCTTGAAACACCATACTTGTAGTTTGGATTCTGGAGTTGCTGGAAAAGTAGGACCAATGGGATTTGGTGACCGATTGAATATGTGTGTTGAGTAAGAGAGGTGAGTTGACAATTATGCCAAGTTGCAGGCTTGTCAGACAGGGTGAATGAAGGTGTTGTCAACAGTGATGGGAAAGCCTGGAAGAGGACAGGGTTCAAGTGGGAAGGGGAATTTGGACATGCTATGTTTGAGACATGCATCTTAAGGTCATCCAGGTTGTGATGTTTAAAAGGCAGAAGGAAAGGGGTTCTCCCCTCTCTGTCTTACCTCCTTCCCTAGCTAAATATGCCCAGAGTGAATGTGTTGCCCTCTTTGCTTTGTGTGCATGTAACCAAACAGCCGTCTGGAATATTGTTGCTTGAAGTCATGTACTGCTAAGGCAGCAGTGAGAAGAGAGTAACAGAATCCTATCAAGGTGCCAAAAATCAGCCAGTCATGATTGGCCCATTTGCCTGTTTCCAGGAATGGTGTCCAGCTACCTGTATGGGTGGACCTCATTAGCAAAATCCCCATTTCCAGGAGAGGACTAAATTTCTCTTTTCCCAGCCAAGTCACTAAGCCACAATTTTTCTTTATCCAGCAACATGCACTTGAAAAAAATCCCCTGATTAACAACCTTGTGTGAGCAGACCAGGGAAGAAAATTTGTCAGGCAGTGATTAGAAGCTGATATTTAGGGGCAGATTCTTATTACAGATGAGTGGCATACAAATGCAGCCCCAACAGAAAAAAAAAAAATCAATTGTTGCTGCTACTCTGTTCGCCTACAATTTACCAAGTGGCAATTTTTAAAAATCCACAGGATGGTGTGGCTTTTTTTAAATCCAGAAACCAGATTATGTTAATAATCCTGCAAAATCTACTCATTTGCTGGTAAATTAAGATACCTCGGATGTTTTCATTTTTAGTTGCCCTCTATTTGATATGAGTTTTGTTTCTGTGACAAGATTTCAGTATCAGCCACTATAGAAACATAGTGCTATGTGTGTCAGAAATGGGCTGCGGTGGTAAAAGTCAACATTTCCTTTTCCGCAGAATCAGACTGGAAAGGCTGGTGACTCAAACTTCCATCCTCCTTCTGGGCCTACCGCTTGACATGTGTGTGTATGTGTGTATGCGTGTGTTTTGGGGCAGGCGGAGGGGATTGGTGATTGTATCAACTAAGTAATATCATGTTTGGGGAAACAGTCCCTTCGAGAATCCCAAGAAAGACCACAACAGCCGTTTCACCCCCTACTTACCTCACAAAAGCGAGTTGGGAGAATCAGCTTTGTAAAGTTCGAACAATGGTGCCAAGCCAGTGTGAAATTGAGTATTGAGAACAAATTAAAAAGGACACTATCACTCCTATTACCACAGTGGTTAAAAATAATTTTATTTCCATTCGTATTAACTGTCAGGATCTGGAAACCGAAGTGGTTCTTGACAAGTGGTTTTCCCCTTGATGTGCACACAAAGGTTTGTTAACGTAACGTTTGCCGAAGCAATCTTATTTATAGAAGAATTGAAGGTACTTTTTTCCCTTCTAGTTATGGAGCACTGTATGGGCTTGCAAACAGCAATGACAAGGGAAATATGTCAAATACACAGTCTATCTAGCTTGGCAGTTCCTCTTTTCTCATCGTGCAATCCCTCTGAGGGGAGAGAGTCTTTTCTTCTTCCCTTCAAACCCTTACATTCCTCCCACACCCTCCCTCTGGTCCCTGTTCTTCTCCTTTGTCTCTCACCCAACCCCCAGAAAAATATAGCCTTTTTTTTGGTTTCATCTATGTGATGATCCAAACCTCAAACAACACATTACACTTGGTTGAGATTAAAGTTTCCCCTTTCTAGGGTCTCCAAAACCAGCTTTAATAGATTCAGCTTTCAATACCAACATTTCGCTAAAAGATCTTTAATTGGACACCTAGAATCTCCTTAGGAAACCTCAGGAATCAGTGTTTTACTTTCTCCAAATCCAGTTCCAGCTCTCGGACCACTGACCTTACAAGTGTACATGTTTGTCTACATGTTTTGTCATGTCTACATGTTTTGTTTTGTTGTCTGTCTCCCCCTTCTAGACTGTGAGCCCATTGTTGGGTAGGGACCGTCGCTATATGTTGCCAACTTGTACTTCCCAAGCGCTTAGTACAGTGCTCTGCACTAGGCAAGTGCTCAATAAATACCATTGAATGAATGAATGAAGTGCAAGACCAAGGGACTATACAGGGTCTTTTATTTGAGGACATGGAAAAATAGAGGCAGGATGTGGGCTGGCAAATCTTTCAAGCTATGTAAATGGGAAATGAAAGCGAGATAGCACAGTAATTAACACAGATGAAAATGGTTCATGTTCTTCCCTAGATTTCTTGTGGATGATAAATTGCCTTGGTTGGAAACTACATTTTCAAGCTGTAAATCTTCATACTACTTGCCTGCCTCTCGCGATGAAATTAGAGGCAAAATGTAAAAAAAATGCATTTCTTATTTATCTGTAGAATTATTACAATAATGTAGTGGCAGCCTGAGACTGTCCATGAAATTGTATTCTGGTAGTTACTTAAAGGCCATTTTTTCCATTAAAATAAGTGCTTAGCAGTAGGGGGTTTGGAAAATCAGGACAACAAAAATTATACCTAGTGCTGAAAATGTATGTTTGTGTGAATGTGCAAATTTGTGCAGTCCCCACAGTCTTGTTCCTGATCCTACCCCTTCATCATGGTAAAATAGAAAATTACACTCAGCTCCGGGGACTGCTCCTTCTTGGGAACATTGTTCTAAAGAATACAACAATCTGCTAATGCAGGAAAAGAATCAAATCTACCAAGAGAATTACCATCATCACCTTGCAGATCGTTTTGGAAATCAATCCTCTTTATTGAGCGCTTACTGTGTGCAGGGCACTGTACTGAACACTTGAGAGAGTACGACACAACAATATAACATATACCAAACATACCCACTCACCTAGAATCTGTATGCCTTTTAGACTTGGAAGTCAAGCCAGTGAATAGTGCTTTTCAAAGCCCTCCTTGCATGCCCAGCCCAAAACTGTGCAGTGAGGGGATTTAAAAAGGGAAGAAATCTCAGTCCCTGCCCCAGTGAAGCTCTCGAGGATGTGGGGAGAGAAAATCAAATGTAGGTAATCAAACATGGAAAGAAACCCAGATCTCAAGTGACAGAAGTACATGAGCATAATCTTCAGACACGTGGATAAGGGATGGCATGAATAACCAGGTGGGCTCATCTGAGGAGCTTTAATGCCTCTGACCGAGTATCAACAATGCTCATTGCTGTATGCAGACTGGAGAGTTTATCATCCCAGCAGAGTGTTCAATAGGTGCAGGTTTAATGTAAGCACTCAGTACAGTGTTTTGCACAAAGTAAACATTCAATAAATATGATTGAATGAACGTAGGGGGTCAGCAACTGTCAGCCATTAGCTGAGTCCAGTTTATTTACCAGCTATAAATTCACGTGGTCAGATTATCCCCATGATTTGAGGCCAGACCCTTGTTCAGAACACCCCTGAGTGGTGACCCTCCCTAGCTGTCTCCTTACTGTCCAGTGAAGCTTTAGGATGCGGGCATAGCCTAGACCAATCCAGAAATTTTCGCATCTCACAATTACCCCGTTGTCTTCAAGAGGACTTCCCATCCAAGCCCTTATTTCCCCTACTCCTTCTCCGTACTGTGGTGCCCATTCACTTGGATTTGTACCCTTTATTCACCCCACCTTCAGCATTTATGTCTAGTCCTATGCTGTGGAGTCGTTTCTGACTCATAGCGACACCAAGGACACATCTCTCCTAGAATGCCCTACCCTCCATCTGCAAGAGTTCTTGCAGTGTATCCATAGAGTTATCTTGGTAAAAATACCAAAGCAGTTTACCATTACCTCCTTCTGAGCAGTAAACTCGAGTCTCCACACTCGACTCTCTCCCATGCCTCTGCTGCCCAGGATGGGTGAGTTTTGACTTGTAGCAGATTGCCTTCCATCGCTAGCCACTGCCCAAGCTAGGAATGGAATGGGTAGGCTACTGCTTCACTCTCCCTCCTGCAATCGAGTCTGGTAGAGTCCTGGAAACTCACCAGGTGCAACCTTGAAAGGGAATCAGCACTTATGTATGCATCCATAATTTATTTTAATGTCTGCCTCCTCCTCTAGACTGTGATCTCCTTGTGGACAGGGAACGTGTCTACCCTGTTATACTGTATATATAATCAATCTGCGCATCAGGCAGAAACTCCTCACCCTGGGCTTCAAGGCTCTCCATCACCTCACCCCCTCCTACCTCACCTCCCTTCTCTCCTTCTACAGCCCAGCCCTCACCCTCCGCTCCTCCGCCACTAATCTCCTCACCGTACCTCATTCTCACCTGTCCCGCCATCGACCCCCGGCCCACGTCATCCCCTGGTCCTGGAATGCCCTCCCTCTGCCCATCCGCCAAGCTAGCTCTCTTCCTCCCTTCAAGGCCCTGCTGAGAGCTCACCTCCTCCAGGAGGCCTTCCCAGACTGAGCCCCTTCCTTCCTCTCCCCCTCGTCCCCCTCTCCATCCCCCCATCTTACCTCCTTCCCTTCCCCACAGCACCTGTATATATGTATATATGTTTGTACATATTTATTACTCTATTTATTTATTTTACTTGTACATATCTATTCTATTTATTTTATTTTGTTAGGATGTTTGATTTTGTTCTCTGTCTCCCCCTTTTAGACTGTGAGCCCACTGTTGGGTAGGGACTGTCTCTATATGTTGCCAACTTGTACTTCCCAAGCGCTTAGTACGGTGCTCTGCACATAGTAAGCGCTCAATAAATAAGATTGATGATGATGATGATGATTGTACTCTCCCAAGAGCTTAGTACAACACTCTGCACACAGTGAACACTCAATAAATACGATTCATTGATTTATCAAGAAGGTTGTGCCTTCTCAGCCGAAGGAATCCATCCAATCCTGGACCCAGTGAACCTATATGGTGGATTCAATCTATGAACTGTGGGTGACCCTCATTGTCCCTGGGTTAGATCATGAATTCTACTGCCCTGGATATACAGCAAGTAGAATGAGTACATGGCCTGTGCCCAAAAAGAATTGTATCTGCATCTACTATTCCATTTTACTACTACTACTACTAATTATAATGGCATTTGTTAAGCGCTTTCTATGTGCAAGGCACTGTTCTAAGCACTGGGGAGGATACAAGGTGATCAGGTTGTCCCACGTGGGGCTCACAGTCTTCATCCCCATTTTATAGATGAGGGAACTGAGGCCCAGAGAAGTTAAGTGACTTGCCCAAAGGTTACAAAGGTTAACTGGGCACATAATCACGTGATTATTGTGCACTACTTTAGAGACCTGCTTCAGATTTATCTTGCAATGTAGGGATAAGTCATCATTTCCAGTCTCTAGGATGAGAGTTAAAAGCAGAAGACAGTAAAACACCCATCCCAATATTTTGTCCCCAGAAGCCCCAAAGAATACTTGCAGAAACAAGGTGAGAGTTTTTTGCTGGATTGTAAATGACTTAAGGGCAGGATAGTGCCTGCTAAATCTGTGGTACTTTCCCAAGCACTCAGCACAGTGCTCTGTGAACATAGAGGCTCAGTAAATAGTATATAGATTAATTAGTTGTCCTCGTGGAGTAGGGAAATACTTTAGGGTATTAGGGAAGAGAGGAAATTTCTCATTGGAGTGACTGGGAGAACTCAAGAAAATTTAAAAGAAGTATCCTGTGCCTCCATGTTGAAGTTTGCCTGGTATTTCCCCAGTCCTAGCCAGCTTCAAATGAATAAAAGAGTAGAGCTGCTTATTTACAGGTTAAAAGGATGTTACTCATTTCCTTTCTAGAGTTCTATAGCAAGAATCATCCTGGGCTTTGAATTAACAACCACTTCCACCTGATGTGAGATATTTTAAATAGAACTTCTAATGGGATCTTGAGCTCCTAGAGGGCAGGCATTGAACTCTAAAGGATTGCCTTTAGTGTTCCGCCCACTTTAAGTGCTCAGTAAACACTCTTGAATGATTGAGAAAATAGATCTCAGGATGTATAAGCTCTTGAAGAAACAGATGAACTATTTCGGGGCACAAGGGGCCTTTTACTAAGGGAGATCAAAGTAGTCTGAAAGTATGAATGTCTCCCCTTAACCTATCATCTTACTGAGATAATGAATATATCTGACTCCCACCCCATTAGATGATTTTATTTCCCCAAGTTTGTGATATTTTGCTGTTTCTCAATAGTTTAATCCAAACCTTTGTGGCAATAGAGTCATTTATTTAGGGTTCACTTAGCATGGTGCACTGTATTAGGTTTTGGAGAGTGTAGAATGACCAAATACCACATTTGCAGCCTCTAGGAGGCTAACATAAAAATACAACTAAAATGGGCAAAATCAATTGAGCAAACATAGGTACATGAGGGCTGCTTTCTCTGTCTGGCACCCTTCCTCATGAGTGTTAAATTGTACATTTTGCCAATTGTATTGATGAAAATCTGCAATTTCATTATTTTTTTACCTTGGGGTTCTCAAGAAGGTCAAATCCTCTCAGACTAATTTCCATCCAGAAATAATGCCATCCATAAAGATGTTAAACTGAAGCTGATTAATCTTATTTATTTCTCAATTCCCATGAAGCGAACTTAACCTAAATTTAGCCCCTGGGAGAAATGAGAAAGATTAGCCATTCACTTTCAGAAGTAAAGTTCTGTGCTTAGCAACTAATTATGTTGTAAAAATAAACAGAGAAGCAATGTCCACCCTCAAACTGAGACACTGGAGCTATATAATGGAATGTCTGAGAACAAATCATTTACAATGGAGCTAATAGGCGTGTATATTTCATTTAATCAAGAGTGTCAAACATCAAAGTTCAGTTATCTAAGTCAATCACTGGAAAACTACCCAGGGGCTGAAAAAACTGCTATGAGAAGACATAATGGGAGATCACTCAATGATCTGGCCTCTTACATCTATGCTTCCCGGTTATGTGAAGGGCTAAATGATCCAGGACAGATTTTCTTCTCTTCTTTTCTTGAAGATATCCAGGGATGGAGACTCCGGAACCTCTCCATAGCCTGTTTATCTTCCTAACATACTACCAAAAAGTTTGTTCAAATTACACATAGAACTCGCTATTACTGAAATCAAACTTTTTTCTTTCCTTTTATTCAGTCTCCAGGGGATTTGGACAATAGCTGGTCAGAATTTAACTCATAAAACCTTTCGAACAGGAGTAGAAGCAGTATTTATTGAATGTCGTCTAGGTTCAAAGCACTGCATTAAGTACAGGGGTGCAAGTCATGTTCCCTATTCATGAAACACTTAATCATTCATTCATTCAATCGTATTTATTGAGGGCTTACTGTGTGCAGAACACTGTACTAAGCGCTTGGGAAGTACAAGTTGGCAACATATAGAGATGGTCCCTACCCAACAGCGGGCTCACAGTCTAGAATCATATTGAGTGCTTACTGTGTGCAGAGCACTGCACTTGGGAAAGTACAATTTTAACGGAGTTAACACGCACATTCCCTGCCCACAAAGAGCTTCCAGTCTAGAGAAGGAGGCAGAAATTAATATAAATAAATCAATTGTGGTTATTTACATAAGTGCTATGGGGCTGAGGGAGGGGTGAATAAAGGACGTAAATCCTTTGAAGAAGGGAGTGGGGGAAAAAGGAAATGAGGATTTAGTTGGGGAAGGACTCTTGGAGGAGATTTGCCTTGAATAAGATTGTGAGTGATTGTCTGTTGGATATGGTAAGGGAAAGCATTCCAGGCCAGATGTAGCATGTGGGTGAGTTGTCTGTCAGCCATGAGATAGAGAAAATTAGGGTGCAGTGAGTAGGTTGGCATTGAGGAGCGAAGTGGGCAGGCTGTGTTGTACTAGGGAAACAGTAAGGTTAAATAGGAAGGGGCAAGGTGATTGAGGGTTTCACAGCCAATGGTTAAGAGTAACACTCTCCAACAGGTTATTAGTATTATTGTTGTATTTGTTAAGTACTGTTCAAAACGCCAGCATAGATATAATACCATTGGGACTTGCAGTCCAGGAGGGAGACAAACTAAGAAGATATTTGAGGAACTTATCAAAGCACCCTCTACCATCTCATCTGTAGGCACATAAATCATAATACATAATACAGTCTTATAGACTGTGAGCCCACTGTTGGGTAGGAACTGTCTGTATATGTTGCCAACGTGTACTTCCCAAGCGCTTAGTACAGTGCTCTGCACACAGTAAGCGCTCAATAAATACGATTGATTGATTAATAATAAATGTGGTTTTCGTTAAGTGCTTACAACAGCACCAGGTTCCATATGGGACTCAGAGTCTAAGCAGAAGAGAGAACAGGCATTGAATCACCCTTTGGTAGAAAAGGGAACGTAAGTGAGTTGCCCAAGATCACACAGAGAAGCAGTGTGGCTCAGTGGAAAGAGCCTGGGCTCTGGAGTCAGAAGTCATGGGTTCAAATCCCTGCTCTGCCAACTGTCAGCTGTGTGACTTTGGGCAAGTCATTTCAGTTCTCTGGGCCTCAGTTCCCTCACCTGTAAAATGGGGATTAAGACTGTGAGCCCCCCGTGGGACAATCTGATCACCTCGTAACCTTCCCAGCACTTAGAACAGTCCTTTGCACAACATAGTAAGCACTTAATAAATGCCATCGTAATTATTATTACTAAGGGTCAGAGAACCCAGGTCCTCTGACTTCCAGTCCCAGAAAAAAACCCACTTCTTTCAGCCTTTCCTCATTGGACTTATTTTCTATTCCTTTCACAATATTTGTCTCTCCTGGCAATTCTCCAATCTCTCCATATCCTCTTTAATCAGTGGGGACCAAAAGAGAACAAAAAACCATAATAAGAGTCTGGCCAATAGAGTGGGAAAGGAAAATATAATCTCTCAAATCTTGAATATGTTATAAGACATTGCAGTACCACACTAGCTTTCAAAAACTGCAGTACTATATCGTTGACTTGTTCAGTTTGTGGTAAACTATGACCCTGGTACCAAGTCTTTTTCTGCTCTAACGCACCTATTTGGTCTTCCGTGTCCAGTATTTGGGGTTTTTTTGCCTCAAATTCCCTGGCACTTATTCTTGTTTAATTTTATCCTGTTTTTGCAGCACCATTTTTCATATTAGTCATTTTACGTTTTATTCAATCAAGCAATGTTTTCCTGTAGTTCAAGGCATTCAGTCCTGCCCATCTTAGTGTTGTCCACAGATGTGACTTGAGCATGCTCTCAATTCCTTCATAGAAGGCCAAACGTGCTTGAGTGCAAACGGTCATAGAGTTACTCCTTATGGGAGGAGTTTCTATGCATTATGGCCAGAAATTAAGGTTTACTAAACTCTGGTCAAGTTGATGATTGGAATTCACTGATTTGGGTGAACATTAACATTAGCTTTGGATTGTTGATTTTTAATAGTGGCAACCTTGAGAGACGTAGTCCCCAAATTTCGCTTGCCATCCTTTCAGCTGCCTTCCTTTTATCAACTTACATTCTTTATCTTTTGTCTCCGTTCACTGCCTGCACCTTTTCTACCAGCTGTGATAAGTGGGTCTGAAACTTTCTGATCCCTTTTTTACAAAGCTGCTCAAAGTGACTCCCAGCTGAAGAAAGGTGTGTGCTCACTGCCTTCAACTTTGTAGGTTAAGGAAATGTAGGCTGATGATGCTAAGATGTAGGTGAAGTTTTACTCTCAAGACACTCAAGCAATTATGTCTACTTTTGAGCAGGGATTGAAGCTGTGCTACCCATTGAATCTGAACTAAAGTACTTAGATGTGCGTGAATGAAACAAACCTAGTTTCAGCAGTAACTAGATCCCATTTAACCTATATTTGGCTATATGAAAAATGGCACAGGTAATGTGGACTTCGAATGCTCTGAGGAAGAGAAGGATATGTGAAAATAGGAATTTAAAGAACTTCTGGTGGATCAATCAGCTCTCTTGGAGACAGTGAAAGAGCACTGTGGAAAATAAAATTAGAATAGAACAGGAGGTGCCTCTGGCTGACCATCTCATGATCACCCCTGTACCAATTAATGATATTTAATAATAATAATAATAATGGTATTTGTTAAGTGCTCAAGATAAGTCCTTACTGTGTGCCAAGCACTGTTCTAAGCGCTGGGGTAGATACAAGGTAATCAGGTTGTCTCTAGTGGGGCTCACAGTCTTAATCCCCATTTTACAGATGAGGTAACTGAGGCACAGAGAAGTTAAGTGACTTGCCCAAAGTCACACAGCTGATAAATGGTGCCGGAGGGATTAGAACCCACAACCTGTCTCTGTCTCCTCCTTCTAGACTGTGAGCCCGTTGTTGGGTAGGGACCATCTCTATACGTTGCCGATTTTTACTTCCCAAATGCTTAGTAAAGTGCTCTACACACAGTAAGTGCTCAATAAATACGATTGAATGAATGAATGATCTCTGTCTCCCAAGCCCGTGCTCTTTCCACTAAGCCACGTATTGAGCATTTACTATGTGCTAAGCACTGTACTAAGTGCTTGAAGAGTACAATACAATAGAGTTGGTAGACATGTTCCCTGTCCACAGGGAGCTTTCAATCTAGAGACAAGCTTACAACTCCACCACAGTGGCTTTTATTAAGGCTGCTTTCATTCACAATAATGGTAGTAGCAGTAGTAGTAATAGTGTTTATTGAAGGTCCACTGGGTGTAATTCACTGTGCTAAGTCCCTGTGAAGTTCAAACCCAGCAAAAAACACATTCCCTTCTCACCAGGAGCATGCACTTCAATGGGGAAGCCAGGCATTAAAATATATATGAATAAAACAAAGGAAGTAATTGAATATAAAATGAATATCGTATAGCTGCAAGTGCTCAGAATGCTTATCGATGGATGTAAGGTGCCAGAGAAGGAGGTTTGAAAGGCTTGTGATGCTGGAAATGAATCAGGGAGGTGGGATTTTAAACAGGCACATAATGTGGAGAGTGTCACGTCTCTCAGATCTGTGCAGGAACAGCATCAGAAAGTGGACTAGGATTGGAGAGGAAAGAGCGATTAGAAGGTGAGCTCAGGAGGAGCTCTTGTTGGGCCAGAAGGGCAGACCACTGGACCAGTGATATTATTGTTCTGTCCTTCCTCCTATGTAATGGAGTTTCTTGATGCCCCATAATACTCAGAGGAAATTTCAACTCCTTGGTAGAAAGCACTTTACAAACCCAATATACCATGATTTACTCCAATTTAAAGTTTCAAATTGTCATTCAAGGAAGAAGTAACAATGATACTTATCACTTATGTAGCCCTTTATTTCTCCCTTAAACCCAAGAGAAGGAATTAGCTCTCGCTCCCCTAGGAGTCCTTTGAGGTAGACCAGTACTACTAATCCCATTTAGTAGTGGAAGAACAGAAGAAATTGAAGATGAGTGATTTTTTCCATCCTTCCAGCCAGGATGAAACAGTAATCAGGCCCGAATTAGAATGACAATTGTTCGAATTATGCTCCCGTTCCATTATCAGGATGGTCACTGAGCGGAAATGGGAACGGTGATGGTTACCCATAGCACTGGGCCTCCTAGGCCTGGAAATGGAGTTGTTATCTTGAAAAGAGCCATTTCCTATGATGTCTTTATCATAGAAACAGCCCCAGTGTCCAATTTAAAATAAAAGAAAAAACAAAACAAGCAAAAGATTAACCCATTTCTGGTCTCTTTTGAAGTACTTCAACAAAACAGTTCTCCTGCTTAAGATTTCAGCCTAATATGATTTAGGAAATGTGGACTAATATGTTGCCAACTTGTACTTCCCAAGCGCTTAGTACAGTGTTCTACACACAGTAAGTGTTCAATAAATATGATTGATTGATTGATAAAGAGCACTGGTCTGAGAGGCAGGGGATGTGTCTGCTATATTGTTATACGATACCGTCCCAAGTGCTTAGTACAATGCTCTGCACACAGTAAGCGCTCAATAAATACGATCGACTTAACAAATACCCCAATCCTTATAGGCTGTCTCAGTAATCTCTTCTCCCTTCTCAATAACCACAGAGGATTTTTGATCATGGCTCAGGTGAATCTTTGGGCCGACGTGTTGTGAACGTGTCTTCTGAACTCTCTGCTTCCTCCAGTCCGTCTGGAAGATGCCCTTTCTGCACACGAGCACAGCCAGGGCCCTTCATTCCGGCAGGGAAAGAATAAAACAAACACAAATGTGCTGTCTCCGTTTATGCCGTTTGACTACTGTAATCAAGGCAAAGAGCCAGCCACTCACTAGGATCTGGCTCAATCCTCAGCAGTAATTGAGGAACAAAAGAATTTTTTTTTTTGGTCACAGATGAGTTTCCCGCCAAAGGATAAACATTTCTTTCACCGGTTCTATCTCTGCTGCACCCACCATGACAGGGACAAATCAATCTCTCTCTTTAATCTCTCCATTCAGAAGAACTCTAAAACTTGAAATAAGGCAGCCGCTGCTCGTAGTAAAAGCCTAAGTAAAACGCGATTCTCTATTGATTATGTTAATGATATGGCCATAATTAAAATGAAAATATTTGCTAGCATTAATTTGCAAAATACAAAAATTGATTTTAAAAATCAATCTTACATAATATCTGTACCATGTACTTAAAGTAGAATTTCATTTCAGTAATTCTCTTCTGTCTGGCACGTAATGCATTGTATTGTGGGCTGGATTATGTGACATTACAACCCCTGATAAAGTACATAATAAACTCCTGACATACAAATGGAAATGATTAACCTGTTTCTAATTACGTTTTGGAAATCAGATTATATCTGATTGCTTCCTCAGCAATCACATTTTCATTTAAGGGAGGAGAACTGCTGACACTTTGTGAATATCCCAAGATCTGAGGTGGCAGTAACAAAGAAACTAAGATTGCAGTGAGTCCACGCAGACCCTAGATGGAAATGAAGGCTTCTCCCTCCCCAGTGCTGACAACTCCATCGTCCTACCCTCACCCACCCTCAAATCTTCCCAAATAGATGACCTGGAACTGCCCTCATTATTGGACTTCTAGACTGTGAGCCCGCTGTTGGGTAGGGACTGTCTCTATGTGTTGCCGACTTGTACTTCCCAAGCGCTTAGTACAGTGCTCTGCACACAGTAAGTGCTCAATAAATACGATTGATTGATTGACTCCCAATCAACAGCCAATAGTTACTTGCCACCCAACCATCAGCCGTGATCTCTTTCCCTCCTGAGGGAACTAAAAACAGGTTTGACCCAACCTGTAGGGTTTGGATGGGGCCAGTTTAGCCTGGTTCAGTGCATTGCAGCAACAGAAAAAGAACTAAAATGGTTAGAGGAATGAACTAGCTTGGCATGAGTGTGTGTGTGTGTGAGAGAGAGAGAGAGAGAGAGAGAGAGAGAGAATATATCAATCATATTTATTGAGTGCTTACTGTGTGCAGAACACTGTACTAAGCACTTGGAAGAGTACAATATAACAGAGTTGGCAAACATGGTCCCTCCCCACAAGGAGTTTACAGTTTAGAGGGAGAGACAGACATTTGCATAAATTACAGATATATACATATCTGTAATAATGATAATAATGGCATTTATTAAGTGCTTACTATGTGCAAAGCACTGTTCTAAGCTCTGGGGAGGTTACGAGGTGATCAGGTTGTCCCTCGGGGGGCTCACAGTCTTAATCCCCATTTTACAGATGAGGTATCTGAGGCACAGAGAAGTTAAGTGACTCGCCCAAAGTCACACACGGCTGGCAATTGGCAGAGCTGGGATTCGAACGCATGATCTCTGACTCCAAAGCCCGGGCTCTTTCCACTGAGCCACGCTGCTTCTCTGAATGGTATGTTGAAGCAACTTGGTTTAGTGGAAAGAGCCTGGGCTTGGGAGTCAGAGGTTGTGGGTTCTAATCGTGGCTCTGCCACTTATCAGCTGTGTGACTTTGGGCAAGTCACTTAACTTCTTTGTGCCTCAGTTACCTCATCTGTAAAATGGGGATTAAGACAGTGAGCCCAATGTGAGACAACTGATTACCTTGTATGTACTCCAGCACTTAGTGGCACATAGTAAGCACTTAACAAATACCATTATTATTATTATATAAGTGCTGTGGAGCTAAGAGTGCGGTGAATAAAGGGTATAAATCCAAGTGCAAGGGCAATACAGAAGGAAGAGGCAGTAGAGGAGATAAAGGCTTAATTGGTGACAATCTCTTGCATTAAATGTGATTTTAATCAGGTTTTGAAGGTGGGGAGAGTGATGATTTGTCAGATACGAAGGGGGAGGGAGATCCAGGCCAGAGGCAGGAGGTGGGTGAGGAGTGGGCAGTAGAATAGACAAAATCAAGGTTCAGTGGGTAGGTTGGAATTAGAACAGTGAAAAGAGTGTGCTGAATAGAGTAGGAAATTATCGCGGTAAAATAAGAGGGGACAAGGTGATTGAGTGCTTTAAAGCCAATGGTAAAGAGTTTCTTTTTGATGTAGAGGAGGATGGGAAGCCACTGGGCATTCTTGAGGAGTGAGGAAACATGAATTTAACAGTTTTTTAGAAAAATGATCTGTACAGCAAAGTATTTGTGAGTATATTTTATTTATATATAATATAATACATCTGTCTATCTATCTGATCTTTGTACATGTAGAAGATGCCACTGATGGTGAAATTCCCCTGTGGGTGAGTTTCCCAAAATTCTGGACCATTCTGTGCTCATCCTATTGTAGAAGATAAACTGAGGATAGACTGTGAGCCCACTGTTGGGTAGGGACCGTCTCTATATGTTGCCAACTTGTACTTCCCAAGCGCTTAGTACAGTGCTCTGCACACAGTAAGCGCTCAATAAATATGATTGAATGAATGAATGAATGACACAATTAGGAACATCCACTATGAATAGATTTAGGCCAAGAAAAGATATGATTTGATTACATGAAATCATGAGGGATCTGGAAAGGGCCAACCCCAAGTGCTTAGTATAGGTCTGTACCCACAAAACATTCTCAAGAAATGCTAGCCTCTGATATCCTTCACATCAGAAGTCAAATCTTGTATGCTAGAAAATAATCCCAGAAGCTATTCCACTGTGGAATAGCTCAGATCTCCTGGCCCTTAGATTTTAACTTCTTTTTCACACCCCAACAAAAAGAGACTCATTTTTACCCTCAGGTCTTAGCAAGACTGAAATCTGTGTAGGAATCATAGAATGGCCAGATGAGAGCACCAATTCTACCAATGTTCAATGTGCATTCAGGAACCCGCTGCTGGGCACCTATGAAGGACAGACCCAGAGAGCGGGAGCATAGGACAGCCGCTCAAAAAGTGGTGCAGACTTTCAAAGGAAATAAAATCTTGGTTTCTGGCACTGAGTCAGCATCGAAAGACACAACCTCAAGGGTGAGAATGACCCCATAATGCCTTCCTTACCACTACCCCTCACCCACAAAATGAACATCTAAGGAAGTATTTGAAGATCTAGAGAATGAGCTAAACCAGGGTCCTTTGGATTCCTGCGTAGAACGATTCCTCCTTCTCCCTCCACCAACCTGATCAACCTATTCAGGCTGTGCTCTTCTGATCCTTAATTCCAACCCTTCAGTCAAAAAGTCCACCTTTCTGTGCACTGCACTCAGAGGTGCTCAGTAAATGCCATTATTACAACTACTCCGAAGCTGAAATCCCTTCCTTCTCTGGTAAGCCAGCTCAACCCCTCCTTGGCTTTTACACGTTGTTGTTTTTTCTGTCTTCTTACTGAAGGGAACCTAATGTGTCGCACACAGAATTTACTCTGTGTCAAAGAGTATCAGCATAGGTGCTATTAGTGAGATTATGGGGCAGTTAGTTTCCATTGTTGATTACCCAACAGTCCGGTCAGCTACCAGTTTCTCCGCCATCTGTTTGGAGGTTTCTATTAGGAGAAGCTAATTCGGGGCTTGAAAGTATTTTCTGAATAAATTGGGAAATTCTCATGGCCCTCCAGGTGATCTTACCTCCTAAGCTTGGCAAGCAACTCAGCACATCTATTTTTAAAGTATAATCCAGGGAAATGGTACTTAGACAAAACATATATTCAACAAAGCAAAGGTTTAATCAAAGTCAAATGTTAAATTAACGGCGGCTTTGAAATTTGCTCAGAAATATTTGATCTTTAGTGTTTCATCATCTCCTGATTTCCTATCCCCTCCCGACTCCACTCGCTTTGCTGCTCTGCTAGAACAGCAGTAGATCATGTGGTGAAATAAGATGAGTTTGAATAGCAAGAGCATTAAGATTTCTCATTCTGCAGCATAACAATGAGCTGCCTTATGGTAAAATTCAAGTCTGTGAGTGAGGCTCACAAATATTATCATCTCCTGTGGTGGCAATTTACTATCCAGCCAAGAAAATGGCTTTTACTCTTCCAGTCAACAACAACACCTGCCTTGTGAGCTGTACGTGGGCTTCCTTTCTCCGCGACCCTCGGTTCTGCCCTGCGGGACCTCCATTTTGAACTTGAAAGCTGCGTAAATAGTCTGTCTGCATCAGACACACAGCATATTATTGCCGCGCTCCAAGGATCTGAAATTTCAGGTCTCTATATCAGAGAATTTCTTCTAGGCACATGAGAGCCTTCTGAGGGGAGGGCAGGGGAAGAGGCCCAGTTTCCAGTGTTGGGGTGGAGAACAGTGATCTAATCTGGGGGTGGGGGGAAGAGAGAGAGAGAGAGAAAAAAAAAAAGGAAGGGAGGGTAGTTCTAAGTCTGGTTCACCTTGAGAAGTGTGGCCTTATGGAAAGAGCTCAGGTCTGGTGGTCATTCATTCATTCATTCAATCTTATCTATTGAGCGCTTTCTGTGTACTAAGTGTTTGGGAAGTGTGGCCTTATGGAAAGAGCTCAGGTCTGGTGGTCATTCATTCATTCCATCTTATTTATTGAGCGCTTTCTGTGTACTAAGTGCTTGGGAAGTGTGGCCTTATGGAAAGAGCTCAGGTCTGGTGATCATTCATTCATTCAATCTTATTTATTGAGCGCTTTCTGTGTACTAAGTGCTTGGGAAGTACAGTTCAGCAGTAGAGACGATCCCTGCCCACAATGGGCTCACAGTCTAGTAGGGGGGAGACAGACATCAAAGCAAGTAAACAGGCATCAGTAGCATCATTATAAATAAGTAGAATTATAGATATATACACATCATTAATAAAAAATAAATCAAATTATAATTATAAATATGTACATATATACACAAGTGCTGCAGGGTGGGAAGGGGTGGGTAAAGCAAAGGGAGCAGGGGACCTGCGTTTTATTCCTAGCTCTGCCACTTGCCTATTGTGTGACCTTAGACATCACTTAATCTCTCTATACCTCAGTTTCCTCATCTGTGAAATGGAGATTAAATGCCTGTCCTCCCTCCCCTTTAGACTCTGAGCCCATGTGGGAAAGGGACTGGGCCTGACCTGATTTAAAGTAATAGGTATAGTAGCAGTAATAATGGTGCTTGGGAAAGTTCAGAACATTTAGAGAGTGGGAGCAACTAGAAAAGAAAGTAGTAGAATGAACGTGACCGAAATGAGGGACTTTACCACTGAGCGGGCATGTCAGTACCCAGGGCTGAGTAATGGTCTGTAGACTTGGATCTTGGGCATTCTGGAAATTGCCATGGGGAGGGCAAGGCTGGTAGGCCTCGGGGCTGGGTGCATAACTAGTTGCAGGGCTACAGGCCTGGCTGGGCAAGCGGGAAGTAGCAGGGTGGGATTCAAGGGTAGGAAAGGGTAGGTGCGGCCCCTCCTCTGACCATCGTCCTCAGGAGGTCGGAAGATGCCTGGAGCAAGGAAAAGGGGAGCAAGATCTGGCCTGTGACATGGACTCATAAACAGAAGTGCCAATTGTTCATTATCAGTGTGAGGGCCTAAAGGGGACAAGGATTTTAGCGGGAGAAATGGAGACTAGGAGGGGACAGGTGGTAGCTAACAGCCCCAGGAGCCACCATTTTGGTTCTTTCCAGCCCTGATTAGACACTCTAAGATCTGGGCAGAGTTGTGGACTGAATGAAGCTGGGAATTCAGCTTAAAAAGCTGTGGGGGCCAGGGGTGATCACCCCCTTTACCTCCATGGGGTTGACGCCCATGCGGGAAAATATCAGGGTGCAGCTGGTTGCATTTGCTCTGAGCTAGCTGTTGTCAATCAGCTGACTTTAGACAAAGTCAATTTTGTGAAAATGACCCTGGGTACCTCATTACTTTGCCTAGGAGCAGACGGGGTCTCATTTCTCTCCCTTTCCTCACTGGAACCCCTCCTGTTTTTTGACCCCCACCTCTCCAACAACCCAACCTGGGACGAGAGAGCCTTGCTGACACAATGGGGAGTGTGGTGCTAAAGGGGAGAAGGAGTTTGGGATGTGGCAGGATAGTTATCAGCCCCCTCTCTTCCTCTTAATAATAATTTTGGTATTTGTAAAGTACTTACTATGTGCCAAGCAGTGTTCTAAGTGCTGGGGGAGATACAAGGTAATCAGGTTGTCCCACATGGGGCTCACAGTCTTAATCCCCATTTTCCAGATGAGGTAACCTAGGCTCAGAGAAGTTAAGGGACTTGCCTAAAGTCACACAGATGATAAGTGGTGGAGCCGGGATTAGAACCCATGACCTCTGACTCCCAAGCCCGTGCTCTTTCCACTGAGCCACACTGCTTCTCAAGACACATGTGCGTTGGCTGGGAATCGAACGGGGACCTCCCACATGGCAGGCGAGAATTTTACCACTGAACCACCAAGCCCATACTCACGCTCACTGACAGGTGGATAACGTGGCAATGACTGTGGAAAAGTCTCAGTTTTCAGCATCCCTCAGGGGACTAAAATCCACCAATCAATAAATCAATTAATAGCAATTATTGAATTCTTACTGTATGCATCATACTATAAGCTCGAGAGAGTACAGTACAATAGAGTTGGTAGACACTTTCCTTGCCCCCAAGGAGGTAACAAAAGGGCAAATCCATCTTGTATAGTAGCAAATGTAAAGATGAATCCAACTTTGTAAGAAACACATCTCTGCAGAGTATAAGGAAGTGATAAGCATGGAGAATGGACACTTGGACCCAAAGTTGAGGTCACATTCCTCGGGTTTGAGTTAAGACCAGTGTGTCTTCAATGAGGATAAATTGCAGGATCCAGGAAGCAGACTAATGAAAAAGAAAAGGTTTTACCTGGAGAGAGTTGAGAAATCATTTCCCCTTCAAAATGACGGAGATTGACTAGGATGGCAGGGGTTTAGGAGGGGTTTGGGGGGAGGGTGGTGAAGTGGAAGAAGAGGAAAGAGGTGGATGGGATGGTCAATGGGAAACCAGATCCTGGAACTTGGGATATAGTATGGAAGCTAGAAGAGAGAGGCTGGGAAAGTGAAAAAGAGATTGGAAACTGGATGCAAGCTGGGAGATTTTTGCTAAAAAAAGATGTGCACCAATGGCTTATTTTAAACCATGACTCTGTTCTAGAACCACTTCATCATTATCATCAAGCTCGTTGTGGGCAGGGAATGTGCCTGTTTATTGTTATATCGTACTCTCCCAAATACTTAGTACAGTGTTTTGCACATAGTAAGCACTCAATAAATACAGTTGAATGAATGAATGAATCAATGGTATTTATTCAGGGTAGACATGTTCCTTGCCCACAACGTGCTTAATGTGGAAATGGCCCAACCTCTTTACCAAATCACAGTTCCCTTGACATCAATTACTCATGAATGTCAGAAGACCCCAAAGAAAAGACAAACGGATTTTAAAGAATAGCTGAGAAACAGATGCCAAAACGGTCAATAAAAGTCCCATACTTGGCACTTAAGTGTTTTCTGGCTGAGCAGCATCCTCCTTTTGCTTGCTAGATGTTGGACTTTGGAACAAAAACTTCCAGAGAATGCAAAACAGCAGATTGAGCATGTGTGCTGCCATATTGTCTTCTGTACCTTGACGAAGGCCTGCTGTGATGTGTTCTTTTCAATGTATGCACATGTGGGTTTTTTGAATGTATGATTCAAAGACAGAAGGGAAGAGCAGCAGAAGGAACAGGACCTTGAGGTGATACCAAGTGGCAGACATCAAAGTTGATCCCCTCTCCCCGGAGCTCCTTCAAGGAGGCTGGCCTGTTAAACAACATTATCCTGGGAAGAAGCCAAACCACCTGATTGTCACGAATGCTCACTGGGGGCGAAAGGGTAGTGACGATTTAGCATGAATGAGACAATTCACAGAAAATAATGAGGCAAATAGTGAAAAAGGATCGTCTTTTGCTTGTGATGAGTTGTGGGAGGATGAAGTTACTGGATTTGTGCGGGCACAGCCTGGATGAGGCTGTGGTTAGTGGAGGCCCAGGACAGAGAGAAGCAGCCGCGGCCACAAACCTGGGATTTAGGGCAGCTGGGTTCTAATCCTAGGTCCACCACTTGCCTGCTGGTGACCTTGTGTAGATCCCTTCACGTCTCCGTGCCTCAGTTTCCTCATCTGTAAAATGGAGATTAAATTCCTGTTCTCCCTCCTTTTTAGACTGTGAGCCCCATGTAAAGGGACTGTATCTGACCTGCTTATCTTGTGTAATAATAATGGTGTTTGTTAAGCGCTTACTATGTGCTCTTGTATAATAATAATAATGGTATTTGTTAAGCGCTTACTATGTGCACAGCACTGTTCTAAGCGCTGGGGAGGTTACGAGGTGATCAGGTTGTCCCATGGGGGGCTCACAGTTTTAATCCCCATTTTACAGATGAGGTAACTGAAGCACAGAGAAGTTAAGTGACTTGCCCAAAGTCACACAGCTGACAGTTGGCGGAGCGGGGATTTGAACCCTTGACCTCTGACTCCAAAGCCCTGGCTGTTTCCACTGAGCCATGCTGCTTCTCCTGTACCAGCGCTTAATACAGTTCCTGACACATCTTAAGTGTTTAACAATTACTATTATTATTGCTATTATTATTATTACTTTTGTCCTGGAGGGTCCTTTGGGACAGGGAAGGGTGGGACTTTACTGCTATCTTCTAAACGGTGGCAATGTCATCCTACAGGAGCCCTTAGAATTTGGAGGAGTCCTGCATATATGATATATTAAAGGTTTACATACCCGCTATATTTTGTATAGAGGATTCTTCCTTTAGTATGACCCCTAAAAGGATGTGTCTTTTGGGTTGATTTACTCCTGCCCTGAGTATCTTTCCTTCAAATATAGATCTTCCTGCCCATTTGACTATAACCAGCACCCATAAATAAACCTTAAAATGGAAGCTTTTAAAGCATGTGTTTGTGTGTGTATTCACAAGTTTAGATTTTTTTAAAAAGAAATGCATGACACTGGGATGTTTCATTCATTCAATCGATCATATTTATTGAGCACTTACTGAGTGCAGAGCACTTTACTAGGCACTTGGAAAATATAATCTGGCAGCAAATAGAGACAATCCCTACCCAACAATGGGCTCACAGTCTAGAAGGTGGGGGGAGACAGACAAGAAAATAAAGCAGAACAAGTAGACAGGCATCAAAAGCATCAGTATAAATAAATCGAAATTATAGATATATACAAATCATCAATAAAATAAAGAAAATAATAAATATACACAAGTGCTGTGGGGCGGGGAGAAGGGTAGAGTAGAGGGAGGGAGTCGGGGCGATGGGGAGGGGAGGAGGAGCAGAGGAAAAGGGGGATTCAGTCTGGGAGGTTTCATTCCTCCCAGAGAAGCAGCGTGGCTCAGTGGAAAGAGCCCGGGCTTTGGAGTCAGAGGTCATGGGTTCAAATCCCAGCTCCGCCACTTGTCTCTGTGTGACTTTGGGCAAGTCACTTAACTTCTCTGTGCCTCAGTAACCTCATCTGGAAAATGGGGATTAAGTCTGTGAGCCCCACGTGGGACAATTTGATTACCTTGTCTCTATCCCAGCGCTTAGAACAGTGCTTTGCACATAGTAAGCGCTTAATAAATGTCATTATTATTATTATTTATTATTATTCCATGGTGATTCTTGAATGGACAGCAGTGTTAATCCGACTGTGCAGACTGTTGTGTGTAAGGGATACTCTTTAAATCTGGGGTTTCTCAGGTAACATTGTTTAACGAGGCTTGAGTCAGATTGCGTTTTTTGCCATCATTGGTTTGGCTGGGTTCGGAAAGATCTGTTTCCTCTCGGCTTTGCTCTCCTCCTCCCTTGTCTTTATTGCTCCTTTAAATGAACCAGAGCAGTTCCCCGTCTAGGAAAAAAAAACAAAACAAAGATGAAAGCGTTAGATGTGTGAAGTATTAACCGTGATATTAATCATCATATCTTTAACGGATAGCAAATGGTGAGAGGAGGCAAAGCCCTTCAGCTCAAACGGCAGTTTAGATGTAATATTTCAAGAAAAAAAAATTGATGGAAGTTCCGATAATTCTTGTCCAATACTTAATGAAATTCCCAACAACCTCTTTTAATAAAGTCAATATTCATTCATTCATTCACTCAATTGTATTTATTGAGCACTTACTGTGTCAGAGCACTGTACTAAGCGCTTGGGAAGTACAAGTTGGCAACAAAACATATGAATTTTATGGCAATACGGCAATATGAAAAGGAGTGGGAAACCACAACATAGTGACAATAACGATGGTATTTCTTAAGCACTTAACACAGTGCCAGGCACTGTACTAAGCACAGGGGTGGATACAAACATGACCTAAGAATCTAAAGAGGGAAGTGGGCCTCATTGTGGAATTCTGGGACTATTCCACCTCATCAAGACATCTCGTCACCTTTATTCTGATCTTGAACAAGGCACTTCAGTTTTCAATGCCTCAGTTTTCTCATCTGTAAGATGGGGATAAAATATCTGTTCTGCCTTCTTCTTAGATTGTGAGTCCTGTGCAGGAAAGGGATTGCATCCAATCCAGTTATCTTAGCAGCTCTTGATGCATAGTAAGTGCTTAACAAATACCACAATCATATTGTTCTAATTATTATTATTGTAATTATTATTATTATTATTGCCATCTCTTTGCTGCCAGTCCTCACAAAGCTGAAAGAGATACGACTCTGACTCTGGTAGAGTCAGTTTTGAATAGCAAGATCTTTGAATGTGAAACCTGAAATTTATTGGGTAAGGGTAAAGTGTGACTGAACAGCAAGCAAACCCCTCTAGAAAGGCAGTTAATAATTGCACAATTCTAAATCTTAAATTCAACATGATATGGTCCATCCCATTTTTCACCTACACTTTATCTCCCCGAAACTACAATTTTGTAATACTGGTTTTGCTTGGGAACAGTAACCTAATAAGCGGAGAAAGGAGTCTCAAATCAGATCCCCCGAGTTTTAAACTCTGCAGAGATAGGATTGGGTTTCTTGTATGGTTCTTTTTAATCTTTCGGCTAATTTAATTCTCTGCTCGGAGCAACGATGCTATTCAAGGAATATAATCTTTTGGAGTTGGAGGAATTGGCTTCTGATATCAGATCTGCTAGGTTTCATGTGAGCCAAGTGACTGAGGGACAGTCTTGGGATCATACACCACTACCTGTGAATCTGGGCACCCCCCAGGCCTTGTGGTAGTTTGAGGGGATGGGGATGGGGTACACTCTCTTTCCCCTCTGTTTTGGGAGTTGGTGGGACTGAGGCTCCCTGACTTGGGAGACTTGGGATGACCTCCCGAGGCTGTCGCAAGTGCCTGGTTCAGAGGCGAATAATTAGTTGTGTACGCTTTGCAAACAGAATCTTTTGAAGCAACGTGGCTCAGTGAAAAGAGCACGGGCTTTGGAGTCAGAGGTCACGGGTTCAAATCCTGGCTCTGCAAATTGTCAGCTGTGTGACTTTGGGCAAGTCACTTCACTTCCCTGTGCCTCAATTGCCTCATCTGGAAAATGGGGATTAAGACTGTGAGCCCCCCATGGGACAACCTGATCGCTTTGTAACCTCCCCAGCGCTTAGAACAGTGCTTTGCACATAGTAAGCGCTTAATAAATGCCATTATTATTATTATTACTTTGAACCCTGCAAATATTTCACAAGACATTTGGCAGTCAATCAATCAGTAGTATTTATTGCGGCTCGACACTCCTCACTCTCGGCTTCCAGGCTGTCCATCACCTTGCCCCCTCCTACCTCACCTCCCTTCTCTCCTTCTCCAGCCCAGCCCGCACCCTCCACTCCTCTGCCCCTAATCTCCTCCCCGTGCCTCGCTCTCACCTGTCCCGCCGTCGACCCCCGGCCCATGTCATCCCCCGGGCCTGGAATGCCCTCCTTCTGCCCATCCGCCAAGCTAGCTCTCTTCCTCCCTTCAAGGCCCTCCTGAGAGCTCACCTCCTCCAGGAGGCCTTCCCAGACTGAGCCCCCTCCTTCCTCTCCCCCTCGTCCCCCTCTCCATCCCCCCGTCTTACCTCCTTCCCTTCCCCACAGCACCTGTATATATGTATATATGTTTGTACATATTTATTACTCTATTTATTTATTTTACTTGTGCATATCCTATTTATTTTATTTTGTTAGTATGTTTGGTTTTGTTCTCTGTCTCCCCCTTTTAGACTGTGAGCCCACTGTTGGGTAGGGACTGTCTCTATATGTTGCCAGCTTGTACTTCCCAAGCACTTAGTACAGTGCTCTGCACACAGTAAGCGCTCAATAAATATGATTGATTGATTGATTGATCTTAGCAGCTTGCCCTCTTGTCTGCTGTGTGACCTTGGGCAAGTTACTTCACTGCTCCGGGCCGGGCCTCAGTTACCTCATCTTTAAAATGGGGATTCATTCATGCATTCATTCAATCATATTTATTGAGGGCTTACTGTGTGCAGAGCACTGTACTAAGCGTTTGGGAAGCACATTTTGAGCCTGTGAGTCCCACATGGGACAGGGACTGTGTCCAACTTCATTTGCTTGTATCCAGCCCAGTGCTTAGTACAGTGCCTGGCACAAAGTAAGCGCTTAACAAATGCTACCATTATTATTTCTACTTTATTCTATTCCAAGTGTTTAGTACAGTGCTCTGCATGCTGCAATGCCCAATAAATGCCACAGACTGATTGTGTGACTCCAGGCTGGCTAGTTTTAGTCTCCCTATGTTGGGAGATGTAACACATCACTGCAGGACTTCTTATTTACAATTTCAATGCCCGAGAATGCAGTGTAATCCCCTCCACCCCTGGCCACATATGGGTCCTTTGGGCGAGGGGACTAAAGAAGTCCACTGTGGCAGGTTTTTAAATAGGTGATGGAGCCAAGGGAGGGACAAACACCCTTCCACAACATTTCCAAAACACATTTCCAGCAGATGGGGAAATTAAAGAGCTGTTTTGCATAACTGATGCTTTTATTGAGAAAACCAAATTCATATTTGGAGCAAAGACTGTGCGGTGCACAGAGGGAATGCACAATTTCCGACCTCCACAAAGTGTGCAATCACTGGGAATAATGAAAACCTGCACAAGTCTGCAGAGAATTGATAGAGAAAATTATCAGAATCTGCAGAAATTTTACAGGTCTTTCCCCCCTTTTTACTTTTTCATTCATTCAATCGTATTTATTGAGTGCTTACTGTGTGCAGAGCACTGTACTAAGCACTTGGGAAGTACCAGTCGGCAACATATAGAGACAGTCCGTACCCAACAATGGGCTCACAGTCTAGAAGGGGGAGACAGACAACAAAACAAAACATGTAGACAGGTGTCAAAATCGTCAGAATAAATAAAATTATAGCTATATGCACATCATTAATAAAATAGAGTAGTAAATATGTACAAGTAAAATAGAGTAATAAATCTGTACAAATATATATACAGGTGCTGTGGGGAGGGGAAGGAGGTCGGGTGGGGGGATGAGGAGGGGGAGGAGGGGAAGAGGAAAAAGGGGGCTCAGTCTGGGAAGGCCTCCTGGAGGAGGTGAGCTCTCAGTAGGGCTTTGAAGGGAGGAAGAGAGCTAGCTTGGCGGATGTGGGGAGGGAGGGCATTCCAGGCCAGGGGAAGGATGTGGGCTGGGGGTCGACGACGGGACAGATGAGAATGAGGTACAGTGAGGAGGTTAGCAGCTGAGGAGCGGAGGGTGCGGGCTGGGCTGGAGAAAGAGAGAGGGGAGGGGAGGTAGGAGGGGGCGAGGTGATGGACAGCCTTGAAGCCGAGAGTGAGGAGTTTTTGCCTGATTCATAGGTTGACAGGCAGCCACCGGAGATCTTTGAGGAGGGGAGTAACATGCCCTGAGCGTTTCTGCACAAAGATGATCCGGGCAGCAGAGTGAAGAATAGACTGAAGTGGGGAGAGACAGGACGATGGGAGATCAGAGGGGACTAAGAACTAAGAATTTAAGAACTACTAACCAGATTAAGGTGAAGAAGCACAAAACTCAACACACATACTAGTGATAATGACAACTGTGGTATTTGTTAAGTGCTTACTCTGTGCCAAGCACTGGGGTAGATACAAGATCGTCAGGTTCCACGTGATGTTCACAGTCTAAGTAGGACGGAGAATAGGTGGTGAATCGACATTTTGCAGATGAGGAAACTGAGACACAGAGAAAACAGAGCTGGGATTAAAAGCCAGGTCCTCTGGCTCCCAAACCCATGTACTTTCCACTAGGCCATGCTGCTTCCCTGAACATTGGCGATGATGACTACTGAGAAGCAGTGTGACCTAGAAGAAAGAGCGTAGAACTAGGAGACAGAAAACCTGGGTTCTAGCCCAGTTCTGTCATTTCCCTGCTATGTCAACTTGGGCAAGTCTCGTCACTTTTCTGTTCTTTAGTTTCCTCACTGGTCTCTTGCACTCTGATCCCCATGTGGGACAGGGGCTGGGTCTGATCGAATTGCACTGTACATCTACCCCATCTCTTAACACTGTGTTTACTAAATAGTAAGTGTCCAACAGATACTTGCTTGTATTCCCCGCCAGCGCTAAGTACAGCTCTCTGGCACATAGTAAGAACTTAACAAATGTCACAAATACTGTTATTATTATTATTTTTATTGTTGTTGTTCCATCATTCAGTACCTTGAAACAGCAACAGTCACCATTTCACCATACAGTCACCTGTATATATGTATATATGTTTGTACATATTTATTACTCTACTTATTTATTTTACTTGTACATATCTGTTCTATTTATTTTATTTTGTTAGTATGTTTGGTTTTGTTGTCTGTCTCCCCCTTATAGACTGTGAGCCCACTGTTGGGTAGGGACTGTCTCTATAAGTTTCCAACTTGTACTTCCCAAGCGCTTAGTACAGTGCTCTGCGCACAGTAAGCGCTCAATAAATACGATTGATTGATTGATTGATTTTCCCCTTGCTTCTAGAACATGTGAATAATCATAATAATAATTATGGTATTGGTTAAGCGCTTACTATGTGCCAAGCACTGTTCTAAGCACCGGGGTAGATACAAGGTAATCAGGTTGTCCCACATAGGGCTCCCAGTCTTAATCCCTATTTTACAGATGAGGTAACAAGCGCTTAGTACAGTGCTCTGCACACAGTAAGCTCTCAATAAATACGATTGAATGAATGAATGAATAAAATAATAATAATAAAAATCATGGTATTTATTAAGCACCTACTATGTGCCAAGCACCGTTCTAAGCACTGGGGTAGATACAAGGTAATCAGGTTGTCCCACATAGGGCTCCCAGTCTTAATCCCTATTTTACAGATGAGGTAACAAGCGCTTAGTACAGTGCTCTGCACACAGTAAGCGCTCAATAAATATGATTGAATGAATGAATGAATAAAATAATAATAATAATAACAATCATGGTATTTATTAAGCACCTACTATGTGCCAAGCACCGTTCTAAGCACTGGGGTAGATACAAGGTAATCAGGTTGTCCCACATGGGGCTCACAGTCTTAATCCATATTTTACAGATGAGGTAACAAGCACTTAGTACAGTGCTCTGCACACAGTAAGCACTCAATAAATACGACTGAATGAATGAATAAAATAATAATAATAATAACAATCATGGTATTTATTAAGCACCTACTATGTGCCAAGCACCGTTCTAAGCACTGGGGTAGATACAAGGTAATCAGGTTGTTCCACATGGGGCTCACAGTCTTAATCCCCATTTTAAAGATGAGGGAACTGAGGTACAGAGAAGTTAAGTGACTTGTCCAAGGTCACACAGCAGATAAGTGGTGGAGGTAGGATTAGAACTCATGACCTTCTGACTCCCAGTCCTGTGCTTTATCTATTAAGCCATGCTGCTTCTCAAACAATGGTCTCCCCTGCCCGTTGAGTACCTTCTGATTCAGGTGGGCCAGGTAGAACTGTGGGACTCCATATGGGAAAATCAGCCCAAAGCATTAACTCAGCATCATTGCTTGTTTTGATAGGAGTGATGGATTATTTTTAGCAACTCGCATGGCTTTGGGGGTACAACTCAGTGCCTCTAATGACCTTCTCCAAACCTGAAGACCACAGGAGTTTAGGTGAAAATGAACCTCTCATGTTTTCTCAATCAAGATGGGACCATTTGTTGGGAAGAGACATGCGTTGGGAGGTTCCCAAAATGTCTCCATCCAGGTAAACTCAGGCTGCGCTATGGGGTTAGAGATGGTGTCAAGGGGAGGGCAGGTTCACCCACTCCTCTTGTGACAAAGAGGGATCGTATAATATCATCATCATCATCATCAATCGTATTTATTGAGTGCTTACTGTGTGCAGAGCACTGTACTAAGCGCTTGGGAAGTACAAGTTGGCAACATATAGAGACAGTCCCTACCCAACTGTGGGCTCACAGTCTAAAATGGGGAGACAGAGAACAAAACCAAGCATACTAACAAAATAAAATAAATAGAATAGATATGTACAAGTAAAATAAATAAATAAATAGACTAATAAATATGTACAAACATATACATATATACAGGTGCTGTGGGGAAGGGAAGGAGGTAAGATGGGGGGATGGAGAGGGGGGCGAGGGGGAGAGGAAGGAAGGGGTTCAGTCTGGGAGGGCCTCCTGGAGGAGGTGAGCTCTCAGTAGGGCCTTGAAGAGAGGAAGAGAGCTAATAATAATAATAATGGTATTTGTTAAGCACCTACTGTGTGCAAAGCACTGTTCTAAGTGCTGGGGAGGTTATAAGGTGATCAGGTTGTCCCACAGGGGGCTCACAGTTTTAATCCCCATTTTACAGATGAGGGAACTGAGGCCCGGAGAAGTTGCGACTTGCCCAAAGTCACACAGCTGACAATTGGCAGAGCCGGCATTTGAACCCATGACCTCTGACTCCAAAGCCTGGGCTCTTTCCACTGAGCCACGCTGCTTCTCCAGGAAGAAAGCAGGAACTAGAAAGCGGGAAGCAAACCCCGACATGCCTCTCATCTCGACTGAGCAACCGGTTGGAAAATAAGACAATCTGCACTTTTATTTTGATGAGACACCCCCTCCTAAATTATGGAGCTTAATCTCTGGAGGATTTCAGTGACAGCAGATTAGAGAGGGTAACCAACCAGATTTTGGTTTGCTTAACAGGGCAAATTCTTAGAGGTCACGCATTCAATTTGGGGAAATTACTGTCAGCTTAACATTCAAGATGAAGGGAGAGAATGCATAATTAATTATGCAGATAGGCATATGAAGCTCCAGCAGCGAAGATTTAATGCGGTGAAAGATGGAGTTAGGAAATACAGAGTGTGGAGTCTGTATTTATCAGTTGGGAGGAATCTCTGTTCCCAGTGCTGGGCCTGAGGAATCTCTGATCCATTCGGTTTGAATTTCGTGGAAGACAGTGGGAGGAAGGAGGTGAATCGGAAAGGACATCCACTGGAGGAGCAATCAATCAATCAATCAATCGTATTTATTGAATGCTTACTGTGTGCAGAGCACTGTACTAAGCGCTTGGGAAGTACAAGTTGGCAACATATAGAGACAGTCCCTACCCAACAGTGGGCTCACAGTCTAAAAGGGGGACACAGAACAAAACCAAACATACTAACAAAATAAAATAAATAGAATAGATATGTACAAGTAAAATAAATAAATAAATAAATAATTGAGTAATAAATATGTACAAACATATATACATATATACAGGTGCTGTGAGGAAGGGAAGGAGGTAAGATGGGGGTATGGAGAGAGGGACGAGGGGGAGAGGAAGAAGGGGCTCAGTCTGGGAAGGCCTCCTGGAGGAGGTGAGCTCTCAGTAGGGCCTGGAAGGGAGGAAGAGAGCTAGCCTGGCGGATGGGCAGAGGGAGGGCATTTCAGGCCCGGGGGATGACGTGGGCCGGGGGTCGATGGCGGGACAGGCGAGAACGAGGCCCGGTGAGGAGATTAGCGGCAGAGGAGTGGAGGGTGCGGGCTGGGCTGGAGAAGGAGAGAAGGGAGGTGAGGTAGGAGGGGGCGAGGGGATGGACAGCCTTGAAGCCCAGGGTGAGGAGTTTCTGCCTGAGCAGGAACCTGCAGGCTTTGAGCCCGCCTTCTAGACTGTGAGCCCGCTGTTGGGTAGGGGCCATCTCTATATGTTGCCAATTTGTACTTCCCAAGCACTTAGTACAGTGCTCTGCATGCAGTAAGCGCTCAATAAATACAGTTGAATGAATGAATGAGTCCAGGCCACAAGGACCTTGAGGGAAGTCAGGAATAGGACTGACCAGGGGACTTGTTTGAGGTTGTGGTTTCTGGTTTTTTTAAAAATGGAATTTGTTAAGCACTTGCTGTGTGCCAGGCATTATACTAAGCGCTGGCGTAGATACAAGATAATCAGGTTGAATACAGTCCCTGTCCCACATGGGGCTCACAGTCTTAATCCCCATTTTATAGATGAGTTAACTGAAGCACAGAGAAGTGAAGTGCTTTGCCCAAGGTTACACAGCAGACGTGGTGGAGCCGGGATTAGAACCCAGTTCCTTCTGACTCCCAGCCTCATGCTGTATCCACTAGGCCATACTGATTCTCTTGGAATACCCTCTTAAGGGAGAGCAGAGGTACTGGAGATATGGTGGGGATGAAGCCTGCAGCCAGGTGGAACTTGGAAAACCTTGGCCTAAAATCCCATCCGATTCACTCACGTCCCCTAGAAACCTCCCACTTTCATTCTGCCTCACTCAACAACTAGGGTAGCTCTTAATTATGCAAAGGAGAGAAAATTTTAATCAAAAGCATTGGAACCTTTGAGCACAGATAATCCTTCAAAAATTAAGTTCATCTGTATTTACAAGCATCCATTTACTCGACAGCAACGGTGGAAAAAAAAGGCTGCCTCTGAAGGCCCATTAAGCTAATTTATAATAATTGCTTTAATCTCTGGTATTGAATGTGCTCACCTTGGGTTGGAGGAAATGCAAGATGTGTCTCCACCTTCTTGGCTGCACCAAATTGAACACAGGTGGTACAGATACCTGCCGGTCACTGGGCTGCCATTTTCGTTTTGAAGGTTTTGGGATTGGAGGCTGCTGTGCAGCTCGAGTAGCTGTTCCTTCACACTATCACAACCGGGCTTGCCTAACCCAGTAGGATTTGGACAGTCTGTAGAAATGGGGAGTTGTGTGGAGGTAGGTGGCAAGCAGTGTTCAGTGCCTAATGGGCCAAAAACATGGCCACAGGGACAGAACTGCTGGAGCTTCCAGGCTCCAGACCCTGAAAGGGAGACATGTGAACAGCAGCCACTTCAAGAGTTTCCAATCCTTAACCCCCTCCCTAACTCCTTTTCCCCTTTCTCTCTGCACACACAGCCCTGCCTTCCTGCTTTCCACCTTTCCCAAATTCCCTCCAGTGATTTCACAGAGCCAAGCCAATCTTCACCTCAGTTCTTTCAGAACTTTCCCACCTACTCCCAGCCCTCCCTTCCTCATTTCTCTAAAGCAGCCCCATTTTCCATCACTGGATCAATCAATCAATCAATCGTATTGCGCGCTTACTGTGTGCAGAGCACTGTACTAAGCACTTGGGAAGTACAAGTTGGCAACATATACAGTCCCTACCCAACAGTGGGCTCACAGTCTAAAGGGGGATCAAACACTGTCTGACTACGAAGCGTGCCACTTCCTAACCCAGATACTGATCGGGAGAAATATTAAACCTCTAGCGCCAGCCTGGTAAACATCAGTGGGAGCCAAGGCCGAAAAGACCTCAGTTGTCCATTTAGCTAGCAGCGATCAACGATCTATAAATCAACAGTATTTACCGAGCGCTTACAATGTGCAGAACTCTGTACTAAAAACCTGGGTGAGCCCAACAGATTTGAAAGGCAGGATCCTCTGCTCTCACAGAGCTCACAGTTTAATGGAAAGGAACAAATGCTGAATTTTTTGCTGATAGGAGATAAACCAAAAAAAGGGAAAAATGTCTAGGTGAGAACATAGAGAATGTAATTCAATAGCCCTCCTGCAATGGTTTGAGTGAAAGAAAACCACACACTAAATTTTAATCTAAGGCACGAGCCTGTGGTTTGCTCTGCTCAGTGTGGCATTTGAATCTTAGAGTCTCCCGCAGGTTGTAGCCAGACCAGACCGTGGCCCCTCAAGCTCTGTTGCCTGCAATATGGCCTACAGATCCTGATCGTTGCTTAGGTTTCATTTTCATGTCTCTGTTGGCGGACTCTGGCGACAGCCATTTCATTTCAAATAGAGCCGCTGTTCCCAACAACCAAACATTCCGGCCGAAAACAGCTGACTCTGGGTCAGAGCAGCAGAGGGCATTAAGCGTGGGACTAATTTGAGGCAATGCCTTTGGCTAACAAAATCAGCCATGGAAGAAGCAGCTGCCGATCCCTGCTCCCGTCAGTGATCTCGGTAGATAGCAACTTCTTTCCATGGAGTTCAAAGCCGTTCCCAACTCTCATCTGCCTTAGCCCAGGGCGGCATACAAATGCATAAAAAATTCATTTAGGATGTATGTAAAATTCCATTCCGGAAGGCTACTTTTCCATTTTGGCTGATTATATTTGATTCTTCCCTTAAAGCATGATTTAAAAAAGTGTAACAGGAGAGCATCTGTGAATAGAAGGTAGCACCCACTGATGGACTGGTGTTGGACCAAAGCAGGCCAGGATTGACCAAGGTGACTGTCAGTATGGGAAGCTTTAACTCTTGACACGTCCCCTGCCGGGTTCTCACTATCTACCATAACCCACATGGGCCTGCATTTGATGTGGAGAAACAAGGGGTGCAGTGTGTGGACCCCCAGAGAAGGAAGAACATTAATGCTTTTTACTTTTCATAACTCTCTCCCATCACCTTATCTTTTCCTCCACTTGGTCGACCTATCTATTAATCAACTGCTGGCATTTATCGCACACCTAATGAACATGAAACACTGCCACTGAGTGCTTGGAAAAGTACTACAATAGGGACAGAGGTGAGGATTCCAAGTAGAAAGGTTTGGGAAGCACCGCCCCCAGATAAAGATGGGAGAGCCAAGAGGCTACAACATGTAGCCACACAGCCGGGCCCCAAAATCTGGGAGAAGAGCCACTTTTGCTCAAATCCCAATCTATTGCTTTTCCATCTGGGCCACACTAGTCCTAATCAGGGGGCAACCACGGGGCCTTTGGTTTAAATAAACTAAGACAGATGTAACTGAAGTTCCGACACTCGGGCACAGAAATCACACTTGCACAATTGGCACTTAGAAGGAGCGAAAGCCAGGCGAGATATGGAATCAAATCATAATCCCAATGACCAGATTACCTGTCTGCTCCCTTTTGGCCCTCTGAATGGGCTTTCAGGATCTCAGCAGTAAGCACCAAGTCTGTTCATTTTCTTGAGATTTTCACCTCTCATGCCTTGGGCTCCCACAGGGCAACCAATGACCACGCTTTAGGCCACCAGAGCTAGCCACCTCTCCTTGACAGAGGGACACTGAGGGCCCTCTCCAAATCCCAGCCATCACCTAGCAGGACTGGCACCCAGACCCTTGGGAAATGCCTCGTTTCCTACCCACAGTTCCCTCCCACACTCTGAGCTCTTGGGTTTTTATTGTCGTGATTTACTATGATTTTTCTGGAACTGCCTCATCTCATGGGAATCAGTGTGGCTTAATGAATTCAGCACAGGCCTCGGAGTCAGAAGGACTTGAGTTTAAATGCCGGCTCTGCCACTTGTCTGCTGTGTGATACTGGACGAGTCACTTTACTTCTTGGGGCCTCAGTTACCTCATCTGTAAAATGGGGATTGAGACTGTGAGCCCTATGTGGGAAAGGGACTGTGTCCATCTCAATTAGTAAATAAGCATAGTGAGTGCTTAACAAATACTATTAAAAAATATATATTGGGCCTTAGGGTAATGTCTCCCAGCACTCTCCCTTGACTTACCCAATCAGTAAGTAAGCAAGCATACTAAGTGTTTAACAAATACCATTAAAAAAAAATATTGGTTTTTAGGGTAATGTCCACTAACACTCTATATTTTTGTGTGTGAACAATCATTCAATTAATCATATTGAGTGCTTACTGTGTACAGAGGATTAATCTAAGCATTTAGAAAAATACAATACAATAATTAGACAAGACTCCTGACCTCAAGGATCTTACAATCTAGAAGGGGAGACAGGCTTTAAAATAAATTCTCGACAGGGGAGGCAAAGAAGTATAAGGATAATTACTGTGGGGCTGAGAGAGGGGTGAATATCAATTGCTTAAAGGGTAAAGATGCAAGCGTGTAGGTGATGCAGACAGAAAAGGGAGGGGAGATGTGGGCTTAGTCGGGAGAGACCTCATGGAGAGGTGATTTTAATAAGGCTTTGAAGGTGGAGAGTAGTTGTCTGTTGGATATGAAATGGGAGTTGTTCCAGGCTAGAGGGAAGAAATGGGCAAGGGGTCCATGGTAAGATAGATGAGATTGAAGTACATTGACTTTGAAGGAGTGAATTGTGCTGACTGGTTTGTGTGAGGAAATCAGTGAGGTTAGATAGGAGGGGGTGAGCAGATTGCCTGCTTTGGGGAGAGGCGGGAGCCAGGCCGATCAGCAAGAAGGCTGATGCTTTGGTGAAGATCAACGTTGGATCAATGTTGTACCAGTATAGATGGAGAGGTAAAGTGGATTTTAGTGACATTATGAAGGTAGAACTGACAGGATTTGGTGACAGGTGGAATATGTGAGTTGAATGAGAGAGGTGACTCGAGGATAATGCCAAGGTCATGGGTTTCAATCATTCAATTGTATTTATTGAGTGCTTACTGTGTTCAGAGTACTCTACTAAGCGCTTGGGAAGTACAAGTCGGCAACATATAACGACGGTCCCTTACCAACAACGGGCTCACAGTCTAGAAGGGTTTGTGAGATAGGGAGGATAGTGGTGTTGCCTATAGTGATGAAAACGACAGTGTGAGGACAGGTACATAGAGGAAGACTTTCTCGGTCCAAGGAAAAGCTCACCAAGGAGCAGGGAGAGGTGCAATTCTCTTTGGTGAAAGTGCTAAAGACTAGGAGTCTCTGCTCTTAGAGTCTCTTGTTCCAGGGACCATAGCATTCAAACCCCCAAAGAAATATGGGTAATAGATGATGATTAAATTTTCCATAGTTCTAAGTGAGACTAGGAGGAGTTCCTGGGGGATGAAGACAATGATCCAAAATACTGGGGAGGATGTGAAAGCCAGGAAAGAAGACATAGGATCAGGAAGACAGAGCCTCAGAGACATCCTCCAATTTGGTTCAAGCCCTCATCATCTACTGGCTGGATCCCACATGGAGAGAGAGAGAGAAAGAAAAAGAATGAGAATCCCAATTTTACAGAGGTGCAACGTGGCTCAGAGAAGTTGTGATGCCCGAAGTCACACAGCAGACATGTGGCAGAGCCGGGATTAGAACCAGTTCTGAGACTGGCCTGCTGTGTGACCTCGGGCAAGTCACTTAACTTCTCTGTGCCTCAGTTACATCATCTCTAAAATAGAATTAAGACTGTGAGCCCTATGTGAGACATGGACTATGTCCAACCTGATTATCTTATATTTACCCCAGCACTTAGTGAAGTGTCTGGCACAAATTAAGCGTTTAACAAATACTATTAAAAAGGGTGCTTAGTATGTGCTAAGCACTTCTCTAAGCATGGGAAGATACAGTATAATCAGGACAGATGCAGCCACTGGTGCACACGGGCTCAGTCTATTTAGGAGGGAGAGCAGGTGTGAATTTCCGTTTTACAGGTAAGAAAACTAAGGCCCAGAGAAGTTGTAACTTGCTCAAGTTGACGCAGCAGATGTCCTGGGATGCCAATAAAATGGAACAATGGGGAGAAGAAAGGGAATGAGAGGAGGATGAGGGGGACAGAGGGGAAGGGAGGTTGAGAGAGACCCAGATCTTATGATCAGATGCCTTTCTGGCATAGAACTGATTCTCATCCCTACATTTCTCAAAGAGGTGAGCCACACAAGCAGCTCTTTGACAGAAATTCGTCTGAGGGGGCTAACTAAGCCCTCCTTTCCTGTTCTCTCACTCCCTTCTGTGTCACCCTGACTTGCTCCCTTTATTTGTCCCCACTACCAGTCTCAAGGCATCTATGTGCCTATTTGTAATTTATTTATTTACTTATTTATTCATATCAATGTGTGTCTTCCTCTCTAGACTTTAAACTCGTTGTGGGGAGGGAATGTGTCTGTTTATTGTTATTTTGTACTCCCCCAAGCGCTTAGTACAGTGCTTTGCACATAGTAAATTCTCAATTAATACAATTGAATGAATGAAAGGCAGGCATCCAAACTCATCATGGAGGCTGGGAGTCGGGGCGCCTTGCTCCCTCACAGGTGTCGGGGAATGGGTCACTGGGTAATATCTTCACCTGTGGGCTCAATTAGAAAATGGAAGCAAGACAAGTAGCAAGAGAGCTCCATCCTTCAAATTTCTTGAGAAGAACGAAACAAAACTTATTGTTGAAGAAAAGACCTTGCCAGGCCCATTGAGCTAAGTAGTTTAGGTAGTCCCTGATCCGCTCTGAATCTTATCCATTATCCTGAGACTTAAGAACCTTCTTTGCCACGGTGGTGCACAGTGCTTGAATCCACATTCCTCAGACCAAAGACCCACTGCACGGGAGAGATGTGGGTAGGAGTAGACTGCATTTAACATCAGGAAATTTAATAATAGCTGGACAGGGTAATTGTAGTGACACTGACCTGTGCCACTCGATAATAAGAAAGTCCGGTCCTTTTTGAACAAGTATTACATTTACAACACCTTTGTTCTATTGTTTAGGTAGGTGGCTCTCAAGTTCAGGAGGGTCGTATATAAAACATATTAGCATAATTGGAATGTCAACCAGATTGCGCCCGGTCTGCAGAAAATTGTTAAAACAGTGACCTTGGAAGGCTGGTGCTTGTTCTTGTGGCTTATTAGGCTCATTCCCTGATAGGTTATTCATTAACATGAGTTAGTGTTAAAGGGGCAGGCACATAGGATGGCCTTTGTTTTGTGACGTAACTCCCCGCGCCCCCAAATAACTAGAACGGGTGAATATATTCAACTGCTCTGTCAAAGGAGGGGTTTTAAAAAGAAATCCTGGCACAATATCTTCAGCAATCGCGTAGTGTTTGCATGGAGGGATTTTTGAGGGGTGGGGCCGTGAGGGAGGGCAAAGAGGGGGAACAACAATAAGAGATCTAATGCATCCAACTCAGGGGATTGTTTGGGTACCCCTTTTTCATTAACAAAGCTTTAAAGTTTGGTGGAAAGCAAACCCAGTGCATTCGGTCAATAGTATTTGCTGAGTGCTTATTGTCTGCAAAGCACTGTGCTTAGTGCTTGGAAAAGTACAACACAACAGAGTTGTTGATGAGATTCCTGCCCACAAGGAGCTTACAGGCTTTTCTCCAGGAAAGGAAGATCTGTTTCGAGTCACACACAAAAAGTATTCAGCAAATATGCTTAGACAAGAAAGCACCTAAAGTTCCATGCAATTCTTGCGTATTTTATATAAAAAAAACACTGTAATGGGGATTCATAATAATAATTATAGCAGTACGTGGTTACTAGATGGCAAGTACAGTCCTGAGTGCTGGAGAAGATAAGCGCTAATCCCGAGCTGAGCTGAATGGTATCTGGCTTGGGCCACAGTTTTGAAGAGTGAAACATTTCTAGGAAAGCAAGAAGTGGATAATTCCACATGCAAGTTTTTGATAATGTGAAAGATAATTCTTCCAATACTATTAAATCAAGAGCCTCTTGTATGCCTGGTTAATATTTTAAAGCAGACATTTGAGAAACCTTAGCAATGAACTAATTAAAGCTTTCCCATCAATTATATTTCAACTGGATGCTGTGCTAGCCTGTCTGTGGGACAGCATTGGTGTATTTGTGTCCACTCAGCCTTTCAGCCTGCCCTTGTTTCCTTCAACAGCAGTTCTGTGTTTTGGCTTGAAGTATCACTGTGCTAGAAGGGCCTATAAATTACTCTGATTACCTTAATCATAGCAAGATTGCTGAATAAGCTCTCATTCGGAAAGCCCCCTCTTCACAGCTGCTCCCGGCCTCTGAGGTTTCGGGTTTCCTCAATAGAATAAGGTTGTGAGACAATCAATAGCAAAGTATTAGAACTGCAGCAAGTACCCTATGTGCAGAAACACCCACACATAAGGCTTTTGATTTGTGTCTGTGTGTGACTTTAGACATCTAGAGTAAATTGAGACCATAATGGGATCTCTGGGTACAGTTTTCTCTCCCTATAAATCATGGCTACACAGCCTGATTTCCTCTATTTCCATTGAATATATTTCAATTCTCAATTTTCCACTTTCCTCTGTGAGCTCCTGGCATATCTTAGAATTCATACTGTGGGACAAACTCAGGGAAGAAGCAGCGCATTCTGCTCCCAGAGGAAAGGAAATCAGACACAACTCAGACTCCTAGAGCTCAACAGTCTAAGAGGCCAGTTTCCCACCAAAAATTTTGCATCAATCAATGGTGTTTACTGAGTGCTTCTCTGTGCCTCAGTTCCCTCATCTGTAAAATGGGGACTAAGAATGTGAGCCCCAAATGGGACAACCTGATTACCTTGTATCTACCCCGGCGCTTAGAACAGTGCTTGGCACACAGTAAGTGCTTAACAAATGCCGTCATTATTATTATTATTATTACTACATGCAGGGCACTGTACTAAGCGGCTGGGACAGAACAGTACAACAGAATTAGCAGACACATTCCCGGTCCATAACAAGCTTATAGTCTGGATGATTTCACGATGACAGCCAGGTTCTCGAGAGGTGTTTTGATATCCCTCCCTAGGCTTTTGGGCGGGAACACAATTCAATTCTCCCCACTCAGGAGAGACTCCCCGTCATGTCATTTCCTTCACAGCTAAAGAAGGTAACATGGCCTAGCAGATAGAGCACAGGCCTGGGAGCAGAAGGAGCCAGGGTTATAATCCTGCCTCCACCACTTATGCACTGTGTGACCTCGGGTAAGTCACAGCACTCTCTGTGCTTCAGTAACTTCACCTGTAAAATGGGGATTAAGACTGTGCGCTCCATGTTGGATAGGAACTGCGCCCAACCTGATTATTTTGTACCTACCCTAGCGAGTAGTACAGTAGCACAGCAAGCACTTACAAGGTATTTTAAAAAACAACGAATACCTGCCCTTGTTAACCCAACCGCAGCATTGACCAATTTGTATTGTTTGACAAATCATCTTTGCCCTCTGTGGGAGTTAACAAAGGTATATGTTAGCTCTACTCCAAATCTGCACATTTCTCCCTGGTGGTGTTTGAAAACTGCCCTGAAAAATCAGCTTTAAAAGAACTATGATCCCCTTGGCCACTCCGAACTGGACCCAGATCAAAGGAGCAGCATCTCAGCAGCCATCAACACGGGCCACAGGTCAACTGGGAGCAGAGAAACCCTGCCAGGTGTATGTGAATCCAAACCTATTGTGCAAATTTGGGACAAAGAATGCAGGCTCCCAGTGCCCCTCTCAATAACTGGAACACTGTTATTGATCCCTGGCCTCAAGGAATTTACAATCGGATGAGGGAGACAGACATTAAAATAAATTACAGGTAGGGGAAGTAACTGGCTATGAAGCTATTTATATGTGCTGTGGGGTTGTGGGGGTGAATACCTAAGTACTTAGAGCAGAAGGAAATAGTGTGGGGAGATGGGAGAGTGATCAAGGAAGGCTTCTTAGAGAGGTGATGTGATGTAGGACAGATAATTGATCCCCCTAACTTCAAAGCCTTATTAAAGGCATATCTCCTCCAAGAAGCCTTCCCTGACTAAGCCCTCCTCTTCTCCCACTCTCCTCTGCATTCCTCTTACTGGCTCCTTCATTCATCCTCTCTCCCATCCCCACAGAACATATGTATACAACTGTATATATCTAATTTATTTATCTCTTTATATTAATGTCTGTCTACCCCACTAGACCGTGAGCTCGCTGTGGTCAGGAATGTGTCGGCTGTTATATTGTACTCTCCCAAATGCTTAGTACAGTGCTTTGCACACAGTAAGCACTCAATACATATGATTGATGTGATGTAGGGCTTTGAAAATAGGGACAGTAGGGGTCTGGGTACCCGAGCAGGGTAGCAGGTAGTTGGGATATTCCCCAACAGTATTTATGTACAAATCTGTAAGCTCATTGTGGGCAGGGAATATGTCTGTTACATAGTACTCTCCCAAGTGCTTAGTACAATGCTCTGCACTCCGTAAGTGCTCAGTACATACGATTGACTATACCTGGGTTTGAGTTGCTCCGCATGTGATTTCCTCAGATTTGTGAAGATTTGAGTACCTCAACCTTCTCCTCACTGGGCAAGCTGAACCTCTTCCTTGAATTTTTCCTCAGTGATTGCAAGCTCCCCGAGGGCAGGTAATATGTTCCTTGTTTTGTATTTCCTAAGTGCCTAGTACAGTACATAGCACCCAAGGGGGGTTCTATAAATTCCATTACTACTACTGTTGAAAATACTTTCTCTTCTGTTGTACTTCACTTAATCAGAAGTATTTATTGAGAGCACATTATATGCAGAACCACTATACGAAGTGGTTGGAAGAGGGCAATCCACCAGAATTAGCAGACACATTCCCTGCACATAACAAGCTTACGGTCTAGCAGTAGCAGTCAACTTGTGCTTCCCACTCTTCTAGCAAAGCTCAGTCAATCAATGGTGTTTATTGAGCTCTTACTGGGTGCGGAGCTTGGAAGACTTGACAACCGTGAGCTCGTTGTGGGCAGGAATAGGTCCGTTTTTTGTTATAGTGTACTTCCCCAGGTGCTTAGTACAGTATGTTGCACACAGCAAGTGCTCAATAAATATGACTGAATGAATGACAGTGCAATTTAATAAAGTAGACATGATCCCTGGCCTCAAGGAACTTACAATCAGATGAGGGAGACAGACATTAAAATAAATTACAGGTAGGGGAAGTAACTGGCTATGGAGCTATTTATATGTGCTGTGGGGATGAATACCGTAAGTACTTAGAGCAGAAGGAAATAATGTGGAGAGATGGGAGAGTGATCAAGGAAGGCTTCTTCGAGAGGTGATGTGATGTAGGACAGATGATTGATCTCTCTCACTTCAAAGCCTTATTAAAGGCATATCTCTTCCAAGAAGCCTTCCCTGACTAAGCCCTCCTCTTCTCCCACTCTCCTCTGCATTCCTCTTACTGGCTCCTTCATTCATCCTCCCTCCCATCCCCACAGAACATATGTATACTCTGCATATATCTAATTTATTTACCTCTTTATATTCATGTCTGTCTCCCCTGTCAGACTGTGAGCTCGCTGTGGGCAGGAATGGGTCTGTTGGCTGTTATATTGTACTCTCCCAAGCGCTTAGTACAGTGCTTTGCACACAGTAAGCACTCAATCTGATTGATGTGATGTAGGGCTTTGAAAATAGGGACAGAGGGGTCTATTGGATAGGAAAGTGAAATGGGTTCAAAGCAGGGGTAGGACATGTACATGGAATCGGGAGCAAGAGAGATGAGAGTGAGGCACTGAGTAGATTGGTATTAAAGGAGTGTGGGGGATTGAATTGTATTGGAAGAGGAGGGAAGAGGGTAGAGTGCTGATTAAGTGACTTAAACCCAACATTCCCACATTTCAGAGACTAATAATAATAATGATGGTATTTGTTAAGCGCTTACTATGTGCCAAGCACTGTTCTAAGCGCTGGGAGAGATACAAGTTTATCAGGTTGTCCCAAGTGCGGCTCACGGTCTTAATCCCCATTTTACAGATGAGGTAACAGAGGCAAAGAGAAGCTAAGTGACCTGCCCAAAGTCACACAGCTGACAAGTGGCAGAGCTGGGATTAGAACCCATTACCCCTTACTCCCAAGCCCGGGCTCTTCCCACTAAGCCACGCTGCTTCTCAAGAAACTACTCTTCTCAACTTCTCAAGAGACTATTTGATATTTAACAAATCCATTTCACTGGGCAGGTTTGCATAAGGAGACACTGGCGAGCTGCAAAAACACAGTATCTGTTGTACATAAGTATTTCTTTTTATTGAATAGGAAGTGCATATTACATAAACATAGCCAAGCCATATGTGGCTGCAACAGGATCTGTTTTGCGTAGCTGAAATAAGAACAACTTAAATACCGTGCTATCCTAGGTGACTCAGTAGGCTGGACATTCTCAAAATCCGTGCCCCTACACCTGAGATATTCACCAATGTCTAAAGTCAGCTTGTTAACCCCTCTATTTCAGAGGTAGTTTGTGTTTAAATTATGGACCTTCTGGGCCACAGAGGGGCAGATGGTCAAACATTCCTTCACCAGGGCCAAGGAAAACGGTGCTCAGCATTGGATTCAGACTGCTTGGCCACTCAAGCTTTCACAGAAATACTGAAACACTTGCTATCATCATTCATTTAACAACACGAACGCATGCGAGGAGCCTAAGGAAATAAAACCAGTTTTACAGACAACTGCAAGTTATACCGAGTGCCAAGAATGCACTTTGAAGAACAACAAATGACTGTCCATTGTTGTGCAGGCAACAGTAAACATTTTGAAATATGTTATGCATTGTTGAGCACTCTGCAGAAAATCTGCATCAGCGGTGCCTACAACATGTCTTTGCATTTAATGTACTCAGTATAAAACTCCAATGTCATCATGTATTTGCTTCCACGGTTAGTATATCAAATGTTCTTTTTCCTTAGTGATACGCCTCAATCTAAATATGCCTAGAACTGGACCAATAGAGCAGAGTGAAGCAATAACCTTGAAGTTCGTCAGAAAGACCCTGAAAGGTTTTTAATGTTTTGGGAAAGTATTTGGGTTTGCTCACAATACAAATATATAATTTTTTATATTTCTTCATCTTTTTTCAATTGTTAAAAACTAAGGCAATTCATTACTGAAAGGAGCTACACTTCCACTTTCTACCTACCCATTTCCAGCTGCCCATCTTGACAGTAAGATGAATGACAAAACTTTGTCAGGTTAAAACATTTAAAAGGCAGATCATTCCATACAGCCTTAAAAGCTAGCAAGCGATGGAAAGTAACCCTATCAATGAATTTTTCTTAAAAGATTTTATGAAATTGAATTCTCAATACAAACACCCTGGATTTACATAAATTAATGTCATCTAAGGACAATTCTCTTTTAAAGATGCTTTTGTGTTGTAAAATTGATATGCCCAATAAATGATACAAAGTTTTTAAATGTTAAAAAAAAGGACAACACAAATGGAAAAATCTAACAATAAGTTTACAATTTTGGAATTACTGTTGAACTCTTTTCTTGAAAGCTTTTGTTTTGTTCTTTAAACAATCGCCTTTTTTAATAATAAGAAATCCGTGAACTGCTGATTGTTAACATTTTCTCACATGATGATTTTTCCATTGGCTTTACTGTCAAACTTGGGCCTTGAAAGCTATAGCTTCATTTTGTTTTTTGGGGTTTTTTTTTTTTTTGTTTTTAGAAACAATACCCTTTAAAAATAATGAGTTTGTGAACTGCTGATTGCTTAAATTTTTTCACATGGTGATTTTCCATTGTTAGAGCAAGCTGCTTTTCTTCATGTCAATTGCCTGTTTTGCTCCAGTACAAATTGGATTTTATAATCCAGCATTTATCCTTCTAATTGCCCCCAAAAACTCTCTTATCTATGGAAGCATGCATCATTTTTAGTGCCCCAAACTAAAAGAATTTGAGCTTTTTTTTTTTTCCGATTCTGGTCTAGCTTAGAGAAAACAGGCATGCAATTATACAAACACACACGTGTATGTGTGTTCATGTATATACACATACACACATATATCTATATTACATATATGTGTATATATATATATATATATATATATTTGAGGCAGGAAATTCAGTTTGAAGGGTAAGTGCTGTAATAACTAATGAGACTGTTGCACAACGAAGATGAGAAGAAGGTCACTTTCAACTTAAGGGGTAATAGCGAGTAGTTTAGCACAGTCCAATGAGTCAGAAAATCCTTTCTTAAAAGAAAAAAAAATCTCTCATGCTGTTTACTTTGGTGACGGCCCTAGAAATCCAGAGGAACTGTTTACTAAGTGAGGGCTCCACTGGGAGGTAATTTAAACACAAACTACTTTAGAAACATTGTTAATAACCCAGGAAGTCTATTAAAGTGTATATCTAGGAAAATGCCACGCACCAGATGGTCAAGGAAAGTTTCCATTCTAACTTCCGATTCCTGAACGTGAAGTGGATGAAGATGACGGTAGGTTCCTGATGATGGGTTTATTAGGGATTCAGTGGTCCTTGTGGATGGCTTTATTAAGTCATTCGGTCACCCCTAGAAGCAGGGAGGGGAGGTGAAAGAGTGGATCCAAAGTTTCTCCCTAGCTTAGTAACAGGGTCATCTCAGAAGGAAAGAAATGTTTCTGGGAGCTATAGCCATTTGGTGCAATTGACTTTCCTGTTGCCCTGGGCCCTGACAGAAGACACAGATGTTTCATTTCTTGGAATGCCCATGGGGGCCGGAGTGGGGAGAAGGGAGAATACCAGGTCACATAAAAACCAGAAAGAACAAGAACAGCTGCATAATCAATTACTTTTGTCTCTAAAATCTAAATAAAGGTCATCAAATTTTGTTTTAGAATCATCCTTAGGATAAACATTAAAATGCAACAATTTTTCGTCAAAAATATCTGTATAAAGTATCTGTATAAAGTATATATAATATAAGTGCATAATTAGAAAATACCCTTTTAAATAAAGTTAAAAACACATTCTGCGAACTGATGCTGTTTAACTTTGGTACTACTGTACTGTTCATTTTTAGCAGTGATGAGTAGCTGGACTAGCCTACTGAAATTTGAGATTGGTAAAAAAAGGTTAAATTGCAGCCAAAGTAGAGGAATCCACCGGCTTCAGCTTCCATTAGAGACTAAATAACTTGATTGGGGTTATTCAGTGCTTACACAAATAGCTTCTCTTATGATGTGCGAGGTATCAACCCCAGATCAGCATTCATTAATATGCATATTTTTGTCCTATTTTTCCTTTTATGTAGAACATATTCAGCAACGGAGAATTCTACCTCATGTGACCCGTATTGACTTCACTGCATTTTTTAGTAAGTTTTCTGGATTTTTTTTTTTATTTGCTTGTTTCTCAAACAAACCCTATACAGAAGGTTTCCTAGAAGTCCCAGCTCCTTCAGATTTATCTCACTTCTCTCATCAGCAGGTAACACTAGATAACACAAGATACAGATCCTTACACTGAAAACACTGTTGACAGAACTTGATCATTTGTGTTCCTTTTAATATAGTCACGGGGTTTCTTTTGCAAGAGTTTTCAGAAATACATAATATTGATCCAGCCTGGGCTCTTCTCTGTCCCAATTCATTTCATCGCCATTGTTTGAGTGCACCTGTAACTCTTCTCAAAACGTCGGCATGTAAGTAAACCAACCGTTTTCCAATTCTTGGGCAGCGGGGAATCAGACGGAGGTGATAGCTCCATTTTGGCGGGACCGTGACCTTTCCAAAGGTACCCGTCTGTTGTCTGGAAGACAAAAAGGGACAAAGAACCCAAAATACCGTTAGCTTCAGAGCGTGCCTTCTGCCGACTGCCAAGAGACTTTTCAAACAGATCTAAATGTTGCCTGGGACAAATATGCGAATAAAGACGTGAGGACGTTTGCTTCCAATCAATCAATCAATCGTATTTATTGAGCGCTTACTGTGTGCAGAGCACTGTACTAAGCGCTTGGGAAGTACAAGTTGGCAACATATAGAGACAGTCCCTACCCAACGGTGGGCTCACAGTCTAAAAGGGGGAGACAGAGAACAAAACCAAACATACTAATAAAATAAATAGAATAGATATGCACAAGTATAATAAATAAATAAATAGTAAAATAAATAAATAAATAGTAAAATAAATAAGTAAAATAAATAAATAAATAGTGAAATAAATAAGTAAAATAAATAAATAAATAGTGAAATAAATAAGTAGTAAAATAAATAAATAGTAAAGTAAATAAATAGTAAAGTAAATAAATAAATAGTAAAATAAATAAATAAGTTAAATAACTAAAAAATAGTAAAATAAATAAGTAAATAAATAAATAAACTTCCAAGAAGTTTAATGCTGCAGCCACAGGGCTGAGTTTGAGTTCCACAGTTAGCAACAATCTCCTTTCTTGATCAGGGTGATACTAATGGTATTTACTAGATGTTTACTTTGCAGAGAGCACTGTACAGAGGGATTAACAATGATAATAATTAATGATATTTGTTAAGCACTTACTGTGGGTCAGGCACTGTACTAAGCACTTGGGTGGAGGCGTGGCTTAATGGGAAGAGGCTGGGTTTGGGAGTCAGAGGATGGGGGTTCTAATCCTGGCTCCACCACTTGTCTGCTGTGTGACTTTGGGCAAGCCACTGAACTTCTCTGTGCCTCAGTTACCTCATCTGTAAAATGGGGATTAAGGAAGTGAGCCACATGTGGGACAACCTGATTACCATGTGTCTACCCAAGTGCTTAGAACAGTGCTTGGCACATAGTTGTACTTGCCAAGTGCTTAGTACAGTGCTCTGCACACAGTAAGCATTCAATAAATACAATTGAATGAATGAATGAATAATAATAGCGGTGTTTGTTAAGCGCTTACTATGTGTCCAAACTGTATTAAGCACAGAGGCAGTTATAAGATAATCAGGCCAGACACAAGTCCCTGTCTCTCATCAGGCTCACAATCTGTGTAGGAGGGAGAGTAAGTATTGAATCGCTATTTTATGGATGAGGAAACCAAGGCCCAGAGAAGTTAAGTGACTCACTGAAGGTCACCCAGTAAGTAAGTGGCAGAGCCAGGATTAGAACCTAGGTTCTCTGAGACTCTTCCATTCATTCACTTATTCATTCAATCGTATTTATTGTGTGCTTGCTGTGTGCAGAGCACTGTACTAAGCACTTGGAAAGTACAAGAAGCAGCACGCTTGAGAAGCAGCGTGGCTCAGTGGAAACAGCACGGGCTCTGGAGTCAGAGGTCAGGGGTTCAAATCCCGGCTCCGCCACTTGTCAACTGTGTGACTTTGGGCAAGTCACTTAACTTCTCTGTGTCTGTTACCTCACCTATAAAATTGGGATTCAGACTGTGAGCCCCCCGTGAGACAACCTGATCACCTTGTAACCTCCCCAGTGCTTAGAACAGTGCTTTGCACATAGCAAGCGCTTAATAAATGCCATCATTATTATTTAATTACAATTCAGCAACAGAGACAATCCCTACCCAACAACGGGCTCACACTCTAGAAGGGGGAGATGATATATTTGGTGATGGGCCAATTTGGACATTCCTTTAACATCCATCAATCTTTAACCAATGACTTCAGATCTAGTAAATAGCCTGGTTCAGACCAGTGAGCCCTTTCTCTCATTTAGTAGCCAACAAAAGAGACCTTACAAATAGAGTCAGATCTCCAAGACTACAGAAGTTGCATCCTTTTAGAGTGTTACATCCATTGCAAGCTATCCAGGCAAATATGTTCTCTCTTCTTTCTCCACATCCTACCCAGGTGGAAACATGAGTTATAGGAGAATGGTCTGGAAAGGTTTTCCATCTAGTTTCGGGCAAGACCCTTAAAGAGATTTGCAATTAACCCTGGTGTTCTGGGGATGAAGAATGAAAAGACAAACTCATCTCAACTAATCAATAATCCTTCCTTTCAATGTTTCCTGTTGAGTTTTCAGGCATATACTCCTGGTACCATGGGAAAGCTTGAAGGCATTAACTTTTAATCTTATCATCATCAATCGTATTTATTGAGCGCTTACTGTGTGCAGAGCACTGTACTAAGCGCCTGGGAAGCACAAGTTGGCAACACATAGAGACAGTCCCTACCCAACAGTGGGCTCACAGTCTAAAATCTTATGGGACTTATGGAAAGATTCAGATTCAAAAACGCCAGACATATGGGGAGACCCATTTAAAGGCAATCTCCTTTTAAAGCCTAATTCCAGGACAGAAGGCTGGAATAGCATGTCTTTGGGTTTTTTTCTGGAGAATGCAAACTTTTATCCATATTTAGATACAACAAACTGACTCATAGGAAAATTAGAAGGCCAATTATCCCCTCATAGTCTTGTTATTAATTTCATTTATATATCCTGTGCTTCTAAAGGATGTTAGCCTTTGAACTATCAGTAGTTAGGAAGAGATGGAGGGTGAAATTGCGGCAGTTGAGAAGTTGAATAGTGTGGCCTTAAATGATGTGGTTTACTAATGTCAGATTTGAGGTGGCTATTTTAAATAATGATGATGATATTTGTTAAGCGCTTACAAGAACCGCTTAGAGAAGCAGCATGGCTTAATGGAAAGAGTCTGGGCTGGGAGTCAGAAGGTACCCTGGGTTCTAAAACCACTCGACCATTTGTTTGCTGTGTGACCTTGGGCAAATCACTTAATTTCTCTGTGCCTTAGTTTCTTCATCTGTAAAACAGGGATTAAAAGTGTAAGCCCCACATGGGACAACCTGATTACCCTGTATCTACCAGTGCTTAGAACATTGCTTGGCACATAGTAAGTGCTTAACAAATACCATCATTATTATTATTTTAAACAATTGCTTTCCCAGCTGGGGCAGTCAAGAAGCATTTCAATGATCATTGAAAGTAGAACAAAAGGAAGCTAGAGAGGCTCACTTCAGATTGCTCCCATCTTAAGGAAGGTTCCCTTTGGTTGAGATTTGGATGGAAGTAATTACTGAATCCCCTAAGTTACAGAAAGCATGTTTTTGTGAGGAACTGGTTGAGATTCGTTCTATTCATTCATTCATGTAATCGTATTTATTGAGCGCTTACTGTGTGCAGAGCACGGTAATAAGCACTTGGGAAGTACAAGTTGGCAACGTATAGAGACTGTCTCTACCCAACAATGGGCTCACAGTCTAGAAGGGGGAGACAGACAACAGAATAACCTTCAGAATAAATAGAATTGTAGCTATATGCACATCATCAATAGAGTAGTAAATATGTACAAGTAAAATAGAGTAATAAATCTGTACAAATATATACAAGTGCTGTGGGGAGGGGAAGGAGGTAGGGCAGGGGGGCGATGGGGAGAAGGAGAGGAAAAAGGGGGCTCAGTCTGGGAAGGCCTCCTGGAGGAGGTGAGCTCTCAGTAGGGCTTTGAAGGGAGGAAAATATTCTAGTCTTCACCGAGGGTGAGCGAGAAAAATGTGGAAAGTGCTTGAAGCTAAAGCTATTTATTTTTGGGTTGAAGGAGATGTCCCCTTTTCCCTTCCTCCCTTTTCCCAAGAAGATGAAAGTGAGGGAATAATAGGGCTGGCTGGAGACATAAAATGTAAAAAGGATGTAAAGAATTCAGAACCAAAGTCTAAAGACAGAGCATCCCACAAGATCCACTTAGGGGGAAAACTCAAACCAAACAGTGTGCAGTTCCTTGCAGAACATTCACCTCCAATTGCCAAAAATTTAAGAGAACTAACAGTGCGTGGACTGACATGACATGCCCTGGAACCTCTCTGATCGTCATGTCTACCTACTTACCACATCCTCCTCCTGGCCATTTTTTTAATGAAGCAAGTAAGCATTAACCAGGTTGAGTGATAACAAAACCCTGGACATAAAATGGTCTTATGGTCCCAGGATTCTCCTGAGGTCAATCAATCAATCAATCGTATTTATTGAGCGCTTACTGTGTGCAGAGCACTGTACTAAGCATTTGGGAAGTACAAGTTGGCAACATATAGAGACAGTCCCTACCCAACAGTGGGCTCACACTCTAAAAGGGGGAGACAGAGAACAAAACCAAGCATACTAACAAAATAAAATAAATAGAATAGATATGTACAAGTAAAATAAATAGACTAATAAATACATACAAACATATATACATATATACAGGGGTCCCATTCGAAGGAGTATTAGGCCCTGTTTGTCAGGACTCCACCGAAGACAGAGCCTCCATTTTAGTTCATATCCAGTCAGAATTATTGATCAGGAGGATAAAAGAAGAAGAAGGAACTTGAAGAGCAGCATGACCTAGGGGAAAGATCCCTGGAATGAGTAAGGGGACCTGGGTTCTAATCTTGGTTCTGCCACTTGCCTGCTGTGTGTGTGACCTTGGGCAAGTCATTTAACTTCTCTGCACCTCAGCTTTCTCATCTGTAAAATTGGGATTAAATATCCATTAGCTCTCTTACTCAGAAAATAATCAGGCCAGACATAATCCCTGTCCCAAATGGGGCTCGTGTCTACCTAGAAGCAGCGTGGCTCAGTGGAAAGAGCATGGGCTTTGGAGTCAGGAGTCATTGGTTCAAATCCTGGCTCTGCCGACTGTCAGCTGTGTGACTTTGGGCAAGTCACTTAACTTCTCTGTGCCTCAGTTACCTCATCTGCAAAATGGGGATTAAGACTGTGAGCCTCCCGTAGGACAACCTGATCTCCTTGTAACCTCCCCAGTGCTTAGAGCAGTGCTTTGAACATAGCAAGCACTTAATAAATGCCATCGTAATTATGCCAACATTTACTTTGTACAGTGCTTTGCACACAGTGAGCACTTAAATACCGCAATTACTATTATTAAGGAGGAAAAAAGGCCAATTGGAGCTGTCTTTAGAATAGATCACTATTGTAAGCACTGTCTTTGTATATGATTTATGAATATATTTATATTAATGTCCATCTCCCCCTCTAGACTTTGAGCTCTTTGTGGGCAGGACTGTGTCTGTTTGTTGATATACTGAACTCTCCCGAGCACGTAGAACAGTGCTTTGCACACAGTAAGTGATCAATAAATATGACAATGCATATGAATGAAGAGCTGACACTGAATTGGCATCTCTGGTGCTTTCTTTAGTGAGTATACAGGGAGGAATATCTAGCATCTTTTTTAACCATAAAAGTTCAGGGGAAATGGACACATTCAGATCCACCATGCCTTTGAAAACTTGGGGTAGAGGGAAATATTCTAAAGCCAGTCAACCCTGCATAAAATAGACATACAAGAAGTCTGCCTCCAAATATTAGTGGAGTGAGTTAGCAGACTTAAAATGTCAAGGCTGCTTCACTGCGGCACGTGCACAAATCTTTGTGTTTTATCTAAGGCTTGACTGACACCATGCTGAGCTCAAAGCCTCTGCACCTGAGGCCAAGGTACTAACTGCACTGACTACATTAAACCCACTTTAGAACAGCTCCTGAATTCCCATGAAATAAATACTCGAATGGAACAAAGTTTTCGACTTGCAACTCGAGTTATAGCCCGCGACTGCATATCCTTCTTACTGTGATCACGTTTGACTCTTCTGGAAGAAGGCAAAGAAAGTGCATCTCTGTGCCAAATCTCTTTCTGTCAGCCGATGTCATACATAAAGCATGACAAGCGTGATTTTAAAAGCCCTTGCAAGGTTGCGGCTTGGGAGTTTCCAATTAAGGTTCTGCCCAAGTGCACTTCCGACAGAGGACAATGTATAACCGCTTGAGCAGGTAGAGATGTGATTGCAAAAGTTGGGCTGGTACGTCTCTGTCCATTATTCATTCACCCCCAGAGACACTTGCCCATCTGTTTGCTCTTCAAGAGAATTTCCCCTGAACCGAAGAAAAGATGGTGCTAAGTTTATCTGCCAGGAGCATTACCACTTACTGCCTTAAAATGAGCTAGGGTCCTTCACGTGGTTTACAAATAGTCAAATTGCCGGGTTACTTAGCCACTTGTGTTCTTATTTTTATATGTTTTTCTATTGTGCAAGTTCTTTATCTGTCTGTCTTCCCCACTAGATTGTAAGCTCAGCAAGGAACTGCTCTGCGTCTTACTATATACCCTGCCTGTATGCATATATATATATTCATTCATTCGTATTTATTGAGCACTTACTGTGTGCAGAGCACAGTACTATCATCAATCAATCGTATTTATTGAGCGCTTACTATGTGCAGAGCACTGTACTAAGCGCTTGGGAAGTACAAATTGGCACATATAGAGACAGTCCCTACCCAACAGTGGGCTCACAGTCTAAAAGAGCGGGCTCACAGTCTAAAAGCACAGTCTAAGTGCTTGGGAGAGTACAACAGACCAATAAACAGACACAACCCCTGCCCACAGTGAGCTTACAGTCTAGAGCCTTCAGTTTAAAAACCACGTCTAATATTATGCATGATGAGAGCTATTAGTTCTTGGAAAACAAACCCTGAAGAACAAAAACATTACAGATCAAAAATAAATCAGTATTTGGAGTGTGAATGCCACTGAAAATTTCATAGGGGCAAGTCAGGTCTAGGAAACTCAGGCTGCTCAGATTACAGAAGCAAAACAGCTTTGGACTCACCTTGTCAGCCGTGTGAATCTTTCCTTCTAGGGTCTTTTATAAGCGCCCTGATCTCAAAAGTGCCCCAAGGAGCAGAATTTAGATAGAGTAAGAGTTTACATTTCCCTTCTCCCTCAACAGAGAAAATGTTCTCTGAGGCCCTGGGAACTGAGCTATCCCTGGAAGGACGGTATGATCTGAACTGGTGAAGATGTTCTTGACGAGTTATTCTAGTAGCCTGTGAGACTTTGGGCTTCAGTTGTGTGTTGTCTCCTGCCATTTGGGATTGGGCATTTGTGGAACTGTGCCCTGAATGTTCCTGGATTTTTCCTCAGTTCCTGTTCTCAGTCATTGCCTGGCTCATTGAAGGGTACCAGGTGTTGAGGACTGGCTCTCAGTGACCTCCAACTGGACCGTACTTTCCCACGGGGGGCAAATATCGCAAGCTGCTTGATCTTGGCAATAGAAGGGATTCATGACTTCAACTCGAGTCGGCCGCTTTGCTTAATGAAGGAGTGAGTCCATCCACTTGGCTTGCCTCGTTTGCTGAACAACCACCCTGTTTCAAATTTGCTTTCATTTCACACTCATATTTTGAATTTATTCCCCACTCTACCTTAGACTATTTCTACCGAAAAGCTGCAGGGCAGTTCTCAGAGGAACAATCGCAAAGATATAATTCTGTTGAATGCCGATAATTAGGCTTAGACTCAGGCGTGGTATGCATCTATAGGTCTGCATCTCTCCTCCACTGTCCGCTGACTTCCTTTTAGGCCCATTTCTGACCACATTTCATTTGGGTGGCAGGGTCAAAACCACCCAACCAAGGCAACATCTTCAATTATTCTTGGGTAGACTCCACCGATATCTCTTCTAGTTATTTTGAACTTCAATCCTAGCCAACTAAGATTCAGAGACAGCTGCCGCTGCTAAAATCTGAGGTAGTATTTGTTGCAAAATTGAACTTCCTATCTTACTAAAATTCTGCCACCCTCAAACTATTTTTCATGTATTTAACACCTCCCCCCCCAAACATAGTTCCTTGTTATATACTAACACATCTAGAAGACAGTTAGTCATGAAATCCATTAGAGTAATTATATCATTCCAGCATTTGATTTAATCTCAGTGACATAGAAATGCTTAGAAGAAACCAGTTTTGCTGTGCAATTTAAATCCTTCATTTTATGCAAATAAATTTATGCAAGGAAAGTGGGAACCTAGATGATAGGGGTTAGTGGTGGCAGAAGAGAAGAATGCTAATAGGAGACAGAAATATTTAAGGAGTTGGCATTCAGCTTGAACGTAGGTTCACAACTCCCGTTAACTGTAATGTGAGTTAAGCACATGTAATGAAAATATAAGGGATCTTGAAATACCTTCCAAATTTGAAAATAAGCAAAATTGGGGTAGATGCAAGGTTTTGTAAGGAAAATACACTCGATTGTGATGCTGAAATTGATTCCCTTTTGAAAGTCAATTATGATTTTGATATTTTTCTGTACTAGGGATTGTAGTTCTGCTAGGAGAAATCAACTGCAAAGAACTCTTCTTAATGCCCAGTACTAGTTATGTTATTAAGGCAAAAATCTCAATAGTTGCAATGGATTTATTAATTCAGCACCTTGTTATCGGCTGGAAACTCTGCTGTGCTAGGGGAAAAGCAAATTGTATTTTATAAAACTGCAGTACTGAGATTAAATCACTTTCCTATATTTCACTTCTTATCCTTCCTGACAGATAGTAACTCTCCTCTCCATCTCTGTTGTGAACCTCACATTTTGCAAAATTATCAACTCTAGTAATACAGAGGTGTATTACCAAATAAACTAAATTGTACTAAGTTTAGGGAGATTAGAATGTGTGATATTGAACTACCCAGTTCAATAATATAGCTTCCCAGCACAAAAAAAAAAAACCCACAAACAAGTAAGCATTATGCTACAATGGCAGGGAGTGTGCAGGGCAGCTAAAAGAATGATGGCATTACTGCCCATATGTGTACAATAAAACTGGATTTTTTTAATGCTATTTGCAAAGTGCTTACTATGTGCCAAGTGCTGTACTAAGTGTTGGGCTAGCTACAGGCTTATCAGGTTGGAAACTGTCCCTCTCTCTCACATAGGGGAGAAGCAGCATGGCTCAGTGGCCAGAGCCCAAGGAGACAGCAGGTCATGGGTTCTAATCCCCACTCCATTGCTTGTCTGCTGGAACCCTGGGCAAGTCACTTCACTTCTCTGTGCCCCAGTTCCTTCATCTGTAAAATGGGGATTGAAACTGTGAGCCCCACGTGGGACAGAGACTGTGTCCAACTCGATTTGCTTGTATCTACCCCAGCACTTATTACAGTGCCTGGCACATAGTAAGTGCTTAAAAAATACCATTATTATTATTAGGCTCACAGTATGAATTCCCACTTTTCAGATGAGGTAAGTGAGGCACAGAGAAGTAAAGTGACTTCTTTAAGGTCACACAGCAGACAAGTAGACTGTGAGCCTGCTGTTGGGTAAGGACCGTCTCTATATGTTGCTAACTTGTACTTCCCAAGTGCTTAGTACAGTGCTCTGCACACAGTAAGCGCTCAATAAATACGATTGATTGAATGAATGGAGGAACTAGAATTAGAACTCAGGTCCTGCTGACTCCTGGCCCATGCTCTATCCCATAGGGCACAATGCTTTTTGTGGGTGCATTAAGCAGACATCATTAGTAATCTCTTTCTGAGAAACAGCTGAACGTTCTTGTGGATTTTATTGATTATTTACGAAAATGAAGGAGTGAATGATTAATATTACTCTATTTATCTATTTATTTTACTTGTACATATCTATTCTATCTATTTTATTTTGTTAGTATGTTTAGTTTTGTTCTCTGTCTCCCCCTTTTAGACTGTGAGCCCACTATTGGGTAGGGACTGTCTCTATATGTTGCCAAATTGTACTTCCCAAGCGCTTAGTACAGTGCTCTGCACATAGTAAGCGCTCAATAAATACTATTGATGATGATGATGATGATGATGATGATCCATGGGTATTCAGAAAGACGCAGTTTAGTCATAGGTATCACAAAAATATTTCCTTATTTGAATATACCTATTTACAGATATTGAGATTTGATATTTAACATATAATCATTCGCCTTATCTTTCAAGAAAATACCTTCAGTTTTGAACATTTTAATTCCATTAAAACTGTGGCCTTTTCCTATTCTCAATGATATTTGTTCCTTCAGACCCAAATACTTTTGATCAGATTGAGGAAGTGTGGCTTAAAAATAAATAAAAGCCCAGAGGAATATTTTAAAACCTTTGAAAGAAGCTCTGTTCAATAAAAATTGCCATTAACAAGACCGATGCTAAATCACTCTTTTGTAAAACTGTAAAATTGTTTGGAAAAGCCATACAGGTAATATTTGTAATGGACCAAGAAATACTTTAAAATACAATTCTTTTTTGCAGTTCAAATATTCCAAAGTTGATTGTTAAAATAAGTGACTCACCCTCAGTGTCACCATTTATGCATTCAATCATATTTATTGAGCGCTTACTGTGTGCAGAGCACTGTACTAAGCGCTTGGGAAGTACAAGTTGGCAACATATAGAGGTGTTCCCTACCCAACAGTGGGCTTACAGTCTAGAAACCAAAGATCTCCCTCTGAATAATTGAGTTTTTTCTGTTCATTCAGGCCAGTAAAGGTACTTATTGAGTACTTCCTTAGGTGTCCAGGACTACTGAGGACTAAAAGTAGTTGGGAGTATACAACAAATGCTAAGACATAGTCCCTGCCCTCAAGGACCTTAAAACTCAATAAGGATAGAGGCAGACACAAATTATTTACAAGAGGAGAGACAACAAAGCTATGAATGGTAGCAGAAAGACAGCTGAAAGAAAATAAGCAAAAAAAAAGTACGTAAATCAATATCATCATCATCAATCATCATCAATCGTATTTATTGAGCACCTACTGTGTGCAGAGCACTGTACTAAGTGCTTGGGAAGTACAAGTCGGCAACATATAGAGACAGTCCCTACCCAGCAGTGGGCTCACAGTCTAAAAGGGGGAGACAGAGAACAAAACCAAACATACTAACAAAATAAAATAAATAGAATAGATATGTGCAAGTAAAATAGAGTAATAAATATGTACAAACATATATACATATATACAGGTGCTGTGGGGAAGAGAAGGAGGTAAGATGGGGTATGGAGAGGGGGACAAGGGGGAGAGGAAGGAAGGGGCTCAGTCTGGGAAGGCCTCCTGGAGGAGGTGAGCTCTCAGTAGGGCCTTGAAGGGAGGAAGAGAGCATGTTAATACATGCTAAAGTCGGCTGTGGTGGGGTTGGAAATTATTCAAGGGAAGGAGGGTCAAGTGTGAGGAACAGTGAGCAGGTGATCTTGGCATGGGCGTGAGAGAAGAAACGTTCTGGGCATGTCATTTCCCTCCTCAGCTGCCTATCAACCTCCGTATCAAGCAAAAACTCCCCACTATTGGCTTCAAAGCACTCCATCACCTTGCCCCTTCTTACCTCACCTCCCTTCTCCTCTTCTCCATCCCAGCCCGCACACTCCGCTCCTCCGATGCAGCTAACCTTCTCACTATGCCTCGTTCTCACCTGCCCCGCCGTCGACCCCTGGCCCATGTCCTACCTCTGGCCTGGTGTCTGTCTTTTGCTGTATTGTACTTTCCAAGTGCTTAGTACAGTGCTCTGCACAAAGTAAGTGCTCAATAAATACGACTGAATGAACGAAGCTCCTTGTGGGCAGGGAAGGTATCTGCTAACTCTGCTCTATTGTACTCTTCCAAAGACTTAGTACAGTGCTCTGCATACAGGAAATGCACAATTGATTGAAACCAATTATTCGGAGTTACTGGAGGAGTAGAAAGATGTATGCTGAGGAATGCAGAATGATGATCAAGGCAGAGAGGCCACTGTGAATGCCTAAGGAGTAATCTACTCAAGAGCTGATGAGAGCTTGAATAATAATAATAATTATTATTATTATGGTATTTGTTAAGTGCCTACTATGTGCCAAGCACTGTTCTAAGTACTGGGATAGATACAAGTTATCAGGTTGTCCCACGTGGGACTCACAATCGTAATCCCCATTTTACAGACGAGGTAATTGAGGCACAGAGAAGCTAAGCTGCCTTGCCCAAAGTCGCACAGCTACAAGAGGCGGAGCCAGGTTTAGAACCCATGTCCTCTGACTCCCAAGCCCATGGTCTTTCCACTAAGCCACGCTGCTTCTTTGAATCAGGGTTATGGGCATTTGGGCGGAAAGGAAGGGCAAAGCTGAGATAAACTGAGGTAGAAGCAAATGATGAACATTTCAGAAATTCCATTCTTCTGTCACTGAGGGCACGAGATCACACTATAGCTTGGGAGAAAGCTGCCCTTTCAGAGGTGGGGAAGGTGGGAAAAGAAAGCACCGACGATGTCTGCATAACGCACCCATCTGGGGATCCCAGTTACAAAGACGTGACGTAGTGATGGGTATTTCCAAAAACTTGGGATGCCATTCTCCAGACTCTGTGAGAAGATGCTTAGGGGTTTCATTACAGAAGAAAATGGGCTTAGTGAAAAGAGGATCTGCATGTGGGGCAGGACAAGTGCACAAAAGACAGTAATGGCTTCAGCCATTGAGTCAGGACATGGTTGCCGATAAGGTTCGATGTTACAATTACACAATCAGAGATGAGACACCCGGTGCAACTCGGAAGCCGGCTTATTGGGTTAAGGAACAATGGCCTGGCCATTAAGGAGGGATCAAGGGCATAGGATCTATTCTTAGACATCACCTGTCATCCACTTGCCTTTCTAACCATGGACAGCTTAAGCTATTGTAGCTAAGAATACCAAACATCAGCTGTTTCTCTGATTTTGATCATAGGATGACAATCTTCTGTCATTTTATATGGCATTTGTTGATGATCTGTCAGTGCCGGACTGCTGATATGCTGACCCAGAGCATATTTACCTGTCATTTGTTTTTGTTGCTGCCCGGCTCCAATCTCCCACAAATACTCTTTTCATTTTTGACATGCACAACCTCTTTATTCTTGCAGATAAAAGTTTTGGAAAAGTTTGGGTGTTTGAGTTAGGTGAAAGGAAAGTGGAAGAGCAGCCTGGAACTGCATGACGGCTTGCCTCAATCAAGGGGAAAAGAGATATTTGAGAGAGACGAGCCCAACCACAACCTGATTATTACAACCTGAAAATATAGGGCACCTGAACTCAAATTTGCAAATACTCCTCAGGCATTTTGATAACTTCCCACTTCATGTGATATGTGGTTTTACTAAGTAAAGCCCAAGATCAGACGCCTTGGTTATTTTGGTAGCCTTGGCAAGGCAACCTAGTCTGGCATGGTAAAAGTGCCGCGCAGGAGTTATTCCTATCATGAGCCGTTGTTGAAAAGAGAGGGATCACAATGACTCATTTCTTTTACATCTATTACATATAGCCCCTGAGTATTTGTCACACAATCACCTATATGTGCAGCAAAGGGTCCCAAACAGCAAATATTTTCAAGTTATCTTCAGTTTATAATAAGACACCATAAATCTCTGTAAGAACACAATGGCAGAATCCTTTTTGGTGGTAATGTTAAGAAGTGAGGAAGAAGCATGGCAAAAAGTCTAGAAGAAATTTCATTTTATATTTTATACATCTTGTTCCTTTCTTAAAACTCTTTGCCTAAGTTATAACTTTAGCACTGGTGGTGGCCAAGGATTGGGAAAAACAAGCTAAACAATCAGAGTGGTAGAGCTCTTGTCAAAACCCTTAAGATGGACTCTCGGTCCTTCACTAAAACCACTCCCCACCCCACTGCTGAAGGTTTTTCAGTCATATTTACTAAGTGCTGTGTGCAGACTTTGCACTAAGTGCTTGGGAGAGTACAACAATGAACAGACACATTCCCTGTCCCCAACAAGCAGACAGACTGAGTTAACTCCTTTGCAAGAATGGTTAACTCTTTCAAATAACTCTTTGACACAGGGAGGATTGGACTCAACTGACACGTACTCCTTTCTCCTGAGAGAGAAAGCACTGAAATCCAGTGGGAACTCTGAACAGAACGGCTGGAGATGGTCCATTTTTTTTTTAATAAGAGGGCCCATTATTTTGGCTTGACAGATAAATGCAAACAGAGGATGGCAGCCATCAGAGTAGGGAGGGAAGGAAGGTGGAAGGATATTGAATTGAAAGCTCATCCAGTTGCTTCCAGCTGACTACACCCACGTAAGCTAATATTCTCGGGCCTGTGAAATGATAAGGAGTTGCTAACTGCATCAGAGGCTGGACTGAAGCCAGGAAGGAGCCGTCCCAGGCAGGAATGGCGGGCTTAAACTTGGGCCAAATGAAATTGATTGGGTGACCGGGTCTGCCTCTCCAGTTGTATTTTGCCCATCCTTAATTGATCTCTCTTCTCTTGATCTCTCTCTGTGCTTAAATATGTTAAATGGAAAAAAATGTAGTGCCAATTTCTCATTCTATTTAATTAAGGTCTGATCCTTCCTCTAGTGGGAATGAAATGGATTCTTAAACCACTGCTTTTGGAGTGAAAAGATGCATCTTCCCTATTAAAAAAAAATTAGGAGGGTAATAAGCACACTTTGATGATGATGATAGCATTTGTTAAGCACTTACTACGTGCCAAGCACTGTTCTAAGCTCCAAGGTCATCAGATTGTCCCACATGGGGCTCACAGCCTTAATCCCCATTTTCCAGATGAGGTAACTGAGGCACAGAGAAGTGAAGTGACTTGCGCAAAGTCACACAGCTGACAATTGGTGGAGCTGGGATTTGAACCCATGACCTCTGGCTTCCAAGCCCGGGCTCTTTCCACTGAGCCACACTACTTTGGATTCTAGGACTCTACCAGGGCTGGGTCCCAATTGTAAAACTGGCATTTGTCCCTTTTTAAAAAGACATGTGGCAAACATGAAATAAATCGTATATGACTGCCTCATAAAACAGTATAAGGAAAGAAATTCATATCAACTCCAAATTTTAAAGAGCCCAATTTAACACACATTTGCCTTAATATAAGCAAAGGGGGTGGGGGTGAGGGGCTTTTCTGCTGCCATGCAGAGTCTGCCATGCAGAGTCCCTAGAGTCTTTGAGTGAGTGTTCATTTGGACACTCACCCCAGGGGCAGTAGTATGAACTGGGACTGAAAATGTCCATGGAATTGAGCACTGATACCCTGACAAGTGGACTTCACCAGCTTGACTAGCTCCTGAATAAGTACTCCAGATTCTCCAGGGTCTTTGAGGAGTGGCAGACACAATAACCTTGATGCTTATAAAATCTAGTTCCAGATGAGACTGTTGGACAAAATCATGAAACAAGTAGATCACGGTGGCCAGGGGCTGTCTTCAAAGAAGAACCCATCCGGCTTTAGTTCAGTTACCTAATTCAGTTGGAATGATTCCTTAATTAAAAAATCAGAATAGCATTTATTCAGCATGCATGTGGTTACTCACAAAAATGACTGGCACTCACTCTAAACTGCATGTGGAGAGAAAACCAGCACCTCAAGATGCTGATTTTACTACTTGAAAAAGTGAAATTTCAGCCCTCAAAACTCTAATTCATGAGATCATATTTTAGCCTAGCAGCTAATCCACAATTGCCACACTACCCGACTTGCCATGTCCAGTATTCTAACCTTATGGGTCTGATTAAGAACACTGGAATAGAATATATCTTGTTGTTGATTTCCATGACAACTATGGATATTCTTTGACACCTTCCTTGAATCTTAAACTTCTTCATTCTCTGTTTGACAGCCTAAAGGCATCTTCTCTCAAACATTTGCAGAACTGAGCCCACAGTACTTTGACAAGACCATTTCTATTTTCTCAATTTTTTTGAAGGGGGGTCGGGGAGGGGGAGGAAATTATCTTAGAGTTGGTAGAAATGATTCTGGCCCACAGGGAGCTGACAGTCTACAGTGGGGGAAATAGATTAGATTAGGGATACAGTTCAGTACAATTAGGAAAAATACAATAGATTAGGGGTAGAGGAAATAAAGTACAAGAACGTTTACATAAATATTTGGGGGCAGGGGTATCAAAATGCTTACAGGGTACATAGCCAAGTGCATAGTCGATTCAGAGGGGAGAGTGGACAGGGGAAATAAAAGACTTAGTTTTGGAAGGGCTCTTTGAGGAGATGTGATTTTTAGGAGGGTTTTGAATGTGGGGAGAGTGGTGGACATGAAGGGCGAAGGGGTTCCACGCCAGAGGTAAGACATAGGCACGGGGTGGAGGTGGAATAGATGAAATGGAGGTTCACAAAGTAGGTTGATGTTAGAAAAGCAGAGTGTGCAAGTTGTGCTGTAGTAGATCAGAGAGAATAGGTAGGAGAGAGACACCAATATCACTGATTATGAATGCCTCTAAGATGAACTGCAGTAAGGAAAATGATTTTACCTTCTGCTCTAAGAAATTACTTTGGAAAGAATGTACATATCACCATCCAATCAGAAAGCCTTTCCAATTCAGCATTGGATTTCTTAATATAATGAAATTTGAGAGGTTTAGTTTGTTGTTGATTTTCACATATCTCATAAGTGTTAAGGCACAGTTCAGAATGTCCAAAACCTAATAACCTGGCCCATTATCACAAATTTCCGATAGTTCAGACCTTAGTGGAAAAAGAATATATATGGAATCAAAGAAAAGAGAATATATATTTCCACTTTTTAGGCAAATGGGGAAAAGGCCATTTTCATTGACTTATGTAGATATACTGCACATTAATGAAACTGCCACTTTAGTGGAAAGGCCATTACAGGGATGATTTGAAAAGATGCTCAATCTGACAATATAAAGGAGTTCTTTATAGCATTGTAGTAACACATAGAAAGTGTGATGTAAATCACAATATTTTTTGGTATTATACGGAAGGCAACAAAATCATTTATCCACCAAGAGACTGGCTCTAAACACATTCATTCAATACAACTGAATGAATAGGACAGCTGACTCTATTATTCTACAAAACAGGGGCTATCAGAAGTAGTCAGTCAATCAATAGTATTTATTGAGTGCTTACTGTGTGCAGAGCACTGAATTAAGCACTTAGGAGAGTACAAGATAACAATATAACAGACACATTCCCTGCCCACCAGTTTATAGTCTAGAGGATTAAATAATAAATAAATAAATAATGATGGCATTTGTTAAGCGCTTACTATGTCCGAAACACTGTTCTAAGCGCAGGGGGGATACAAGGTGATCAGGTTGTCCCACGTGGGGCTCACAGTCTTAATCCCCATTTTACAGATGAGGTAACTGAGGCTCAGAGAAGTTAAGTGACTTGCCCAAGGTCACACAGCAGAGAAGTGGCAGAGCCGGGATTAGAACCCATGACCTCTGACTCCCAAGCCCGGGCTCTTGCCACTGAGTCACGCTGCTTCTCAAAATTGCTGCTTCTCAAAGTCTCTGTTCATTTAAAGTCTCTGTATTTAAAACTCTGTTCACTTCTTTAAAAATCCCAGGCCACTAAGCTTCATGGTGCTGTGCCAATATTTGCTGTCTGAACTGCAGATAAACAATTTCATCCCAAAAGGTAGTCTGTTCCCTATTTACATATTGTGTTTTTAAACTCAAAATTACAGGCTACACTGTTAAACGATACATCTGCCATTTTCTGGTCCTATAGTCCAGCTCTGACCACATTCCATACCTCCTCCGAATATAAGGGAAAGATGACAAGAACAGTCTCTCTTCTCTGACCAAGTGCATTGCAATCTCATCACAGGAAGATATATTTTATTGTATCCTGGGCTCCAGTCACAAAGTACAATAACCGTAAATATCAAATAATTCAAGACTAGGGCAAGATTTATGCATATGACTTTGAAAAAAAAAAAAAATCTGTCACCGTTATTCAGTTACTTGCTGAAAGTTATTCCAAGAATGTACACTACTGCTACCCACCATACAAAAATAGGAAGCCTTGAAAGGTAAAGTGAACATTTTTTTATTGTGGAAGTCAGTTCAATCTTTTCAATTTTAATACTTATAAGGTAAGTGAACTTCTATTGAAGACCACCTGCACAAAGCCAGATCTCTGAATCAACATCACAATTCTGCTTCACATTCTTGCACTGTCTTTTTACCAAGGGGTAATTGGTACCCTAAAAATCACACTAGGATAAAAGCTGTCCCCTGCCCCATGCCAGGACAAGAAGATGCACTTACCAAAGACCCTATTTTACGATTGCAATCTCAGCTGCAAAATGTACTGTGAAGGAAGTGTAACAGAGCCCAGGACATGGTTAGAAATCACTTTCAGTCATCTGCAAATCCCACTTGGGTTTTGCCAAATGAAACATACTTTCCTCGCTTCCTATTTTCAATATAGTTGGATAGCCGCAGTGTCATATTTACTCACATAACTGCCCCATTTCTTTGCATAATTCCTGTAACCTTAAAAAAGGGGAGTGTGGAGGCTTAAATTTAAGAATTAAGTTTTGCAATAAGGGGAGGAGGGAAGAAAGAAAGAAGGAAAGAAAGAAAGTAAGTAAAGGAAAGAAAGGAAGGAAGGAAGGAAGAAAGAAAGAAAAAGAAAGACAGACAGACAGACAGAAAGAAAGAAAGAAAGAAAGAAAAAGAAAGAAAGAAAGGAAGAGGCAGGTAAGGGGCACAAGTCTCTTCTCTTTAACTTGTACTGCATTCTCTCAAGTTCTGCATAATGAAAGACATTCAGTGAATAAACTCCTTCTCCCTCTAGTTTTCCTCCCCTGGTTCCTGGGGCTAGCTGCCTTCAATTTTGTGTTACAAAAAAAAATATTTTATTTCCTCCTCAAAAATCAGGATAACGATATGCAAGTAAATACGGTATAATCTTTCTGAGTTTGTGCTTTACTGCTTTCATAGGGCGAAGTTATGGTTATTACATACTGGGAACTATTGACATCTCTAACAAAGCTCTTCCATGATTTTTTAAAATTTCAAGTTAAAGACCACAACGATGAAATATGCATAAATCTAACCCCTCAAAAAATATGCTGGAAAACACTGTTTCCCTGTGACAGCACCAAGTCCCATTGGAGCCGAGTATTGAAACTGTTCCACTAAACCTTTAATGTGAATTTTCTCATTGGGACCTCTTTTACAGGTGCATAGCAATTATTAGATTGGATACCAGAATGAAGTCATGGTTCCCATTAGAGCCCAAATGCTTCAGTGACCCCATTATTTCCCTTCCCCTGATCCCAGACCTGATCGACTTAATTATTTTGCAGAAAGAAACATTTAGGACGTGAATTTCTGACTTGTTTGAAATCAAATGGGAAAAAAAATTACCAAATAGAAAAGAAGAATGTTAGGATGGGTTCCAGATGCAATCTTTCTTCCACAGACATGGCACAGTCCGGGAATGGAGTTGGCTTATATTGTGCCTAGGGCCCAGAAGAAGCTCAGCGGTGCAATTCTTTTACAAGAATCAGGGAAGCCGATTAGCCTCAACTTAGGGTTGGAAGGATAAAAAAAACATTTATTTTACAGAGCAAGCAGATTAAGAATTCTTTATCAAATGAGGCTGGAAGAAAAGGGAAACGAGGGACAGAGGGATGGCAACTTCACGGTTGATGTGGAAAAGACCCCATCAGAGCTCTCTTGGAGAAAAGCTAGATATTCTTTACTAAAAAGACAGACAATGTGGGGCCTGAAAAATGTAAGTTTTAACACTTTTTATCCACAGCATGGACAGAATTGAGAGTAAACAGCCGGGCGAGCACCCATGGACATTCCAGTGCAGTCTTTGATTTTTGATGCTCACACCTGTTTCCAAATCAGTTCTTTAAAATGTAACTTCAAACCGTCCGGCTTTCTCAATGCATTTCGATTTCTACGTATCTGAAAGCTAAGTATAATTTCATTCCTGTCAAGATGGAAGAAGGAATGGATTATACCTTTTCTAGATGTCTGTTTGCTTCTTCTTGACATTTCTCCTTAGAAAAAATAAACTGACATCAAAGTGGCTCCTCGCCCTCTGCCACCTTGCTCTAATGATACGTAAGGGTGGTCGAGTTTGCAATGAACACATTTACGTCCAGTAACATCCCCGTCATTCTCCGATCCAATCTGATCCCTTCAAAACAAGGATGTCGCGGGAGCCCAGCACCAGCTCCTGCTTTAAGGCATTTCCTGACATCAGCCTTCACTTCACACTTGAGCCGGAGACCAGATTTGACAAAGCACATACAGTCACGAAAGGAGCCTCTTCACCTCCACTCCAAACCTGTCTGACAGCAGTCAGGAGTGATTCCCTCGCATGGCAACAATCCAAAACTGCCAGATAAGAGGATAAGGGGAGGTTTTCTGCCTATTTCTTACAATAGTTTATTAAAGAGGGGTGTTAGAATGCATTTGCCTCAGCAGGACTCTTTTCTCCCCCTCTAGTTCAACTCAATTAGGTTTAGCAGTTGGCAGTTTAAATAACAGGAGTTATGGGCTGCCATGGACAGATGCCTTTTTTTCTTTGCATAGCGTATGAAAGCAATAGATTCAAAGACGGGAGAAAAAAGTGAGAAAATACTCTTTCTTTTCAAGAAAGGAATTTCTTTCAGAACAGGAGTTGGTACGATTCTTCTGAGCTCAAACGTCTTTCCTACTGTTTCATATAAAGTGGCCACGAAAACCTTTCTTCCAAGCCAGCAACTGCTGACAGTCTCTGTCTAAAGCAAACAACTTTTCCCATAGACTGCAATAATCTGCTGCTGTATTTTTAATGTACTCAAAACAAATTCTCTTATTATAAAATAAGTGACAGCCCCGCAATGGCTTGTAGTCCCAATGTAAAATGAAATATTTTAAATAATACAATAAAGGCAGCCTATCCATAATTATTACTTTTAGATTAAATAAAATATCACCATTTTTTATTCATGTCTAGGTTAACATTTGCAATTCAGTGGTTTGCAATATTTAAATGGGATTGAATATGCTATGAGAAAACTTAAAAATGAACTTTAGGGCTGGATCTCTCTTGAATGAGATGCCAGTGCAAGCGGAAATCATTAGTGCCTGCCCACTGCTTTCATCATATAACATTAAAGAAAACTCCTGTTTGCTCCAGATGATCCCAGTGTCACCTGTTACTCCTGTACGCTCACCAACAGGGCCAAAATATTGTATGCCTAATTTACTTATGAATTATTTACAACAAAGTCATGGCTGGGTTATGGAATGAGTGGTTAGTCCTGATTAAAGGGATTCAGTATCGAAAGTGGGAATTCAGACAGAAGAGAAACCAGTTCAGGTGGCTAATCCGGTAGAAAAAAAAAAAAGTCTCATCATATCTGGATGTCCTCTGTTGCATGTGGGTTGTCACATCTATATCCTTTTTCTCTTCGCAGTAGACAAAGAGAGAACTGATAACTCCTCTTTTGTAATATAATCGTCACGTACCACTCAGGTACATGACCCCTTGGGGTTTTTTCATCCCCAGGTGAAACAGTTCTATTTTTTTTCCATCTTTCCTCATAGATACTATTTTCTGACCCTTTAGTTTCTACAATTCTCCTCTGAACCATCTTCAGACCTCAGTCAATCAATCAATCACTGTGGAAGGACGACAGCCTGGGAGTCAGAGGACCTGGGTTCTAATCCTAGATCCACCACTTTTATTTTATGACATTTGTTAAGCACTTACTATGTGCAAAGCACTGTTCTAAGCGCTTGTCCACTGTGTGACCCTGTTTCAGTTCCCTCATCTGTAAAACGGTGATTCAATACCTGTTACCTCTCCTGTTTAGATAGTGAGCCCCATGTGGGACCTGATTATCTTGTATCTAGTGCAGTGCTTGGCACATCGTGCTTAACAAATAATTACCATGACTCTTAGTTATTGAGCATTTAATGTGGACAGAGAACTATATGAAGCACTTGGGAAAGTACAGTACAACAGAGTTGGTTGATGTAATCCCTGCCCACAGAGAGGGTACAGTCTACAAGGGACTGTAATCCTGTGTCTCAAAACTGGGGTCGATGGGATTATTTTTCAGCCCTAGAAGGACACATTAATTCATCCCAATAACTGGGCTTGATTATGAATGCGTCTGCTATATTGTACTCTCTCAAGCACTTATTACAGTGAGAAGTATTATGAGAAGCAGCATGGCTCAGTGGAAAGAGAACGGGCTTTGGAGTCAGAGTTCATGGGTTCAAATCCTGGCTCCGCCAAATGTCAGCTGTGTGACTTTGGGCAAGTCACTTAACTTCTCTGTACTTCAGTTACCTCATCTGTAAAATGGGAATTAAGACTGTGAGCCCCCCATGGGACAATTTTATCACCTTGTAACCTCCCCAGCGCTTAGAACAGTGCTTTGCATATAGTAAGTGCTTAATAAATGCCATCATTATTATTATTATTATTACAGTGCTCTGCACCCCATAAGCACTCAATAAATATGATCGATGGGTTGATCAGGCAATTGCATTTATTGAGCACTAACTCTAATATTAAGAGGCATTCACATTTTTGCGAACGAAAGGATCCACATTGTTGTGTGTATCAGAAAAGTTTGTGAACACACTAGCCCTTCATAAAACATGGTCCCTCAAATGGGTGTGATTCTGGAAACATGGTACTGCATGATCTGCATAGTGAGATGTGAAACAAATATTGCATACACAGAGTGAGGTGAAAGATCATCAATACACATCCTAGAGCAATGCATTCATGGGCTAATTATTTGTAGTCTGCGATTTTCAAAACACCTATTTACATGATAGACCACAAAATTCCAAAACAGAAGTCTATCCCTCTATTAATGAGTTTTAAAACTGAATGCCTAATCACATGATGTGCCATAATCACTTCTTTTAAGTGGCTACACTACATAAAGTTAGTTGTGACTGCTTCTTAAACTCATAAATACAGATCAGCACAGTAGGTCCTCACAGCTCCAAAGAGCCAATTACAATTCACTGGGTTGCTGGAAAAGTTTAAATACATATTTCAGAATAGAGACTATTTTCAAAGACCCCAAATGCATATTTGATCAAATACATAAACATCAAAATCACAGGCCCTAGGCCTTGATAACAAGACAGGTTGAGGCTCAAACACTTTCCTGAGGGTTGGCGTTCCCCTCCCTCCTCTTTCATTTTCTTTAAAGGCTTTTTATAAAAAAATTCCTAGTGTTTCTTTTAATAGCAATTGTAAAGAAAAAAATTACATTGCACCTAGACTTTTGAATGTAACATTATAAAAGAAAGATTGGAAAAAAACCCAAAAAATTGGGACACACTATCTACTGAAAATCTAGGTGATCGTTGCCTAAATTGGTGTAATGTCCAGAATGGGGGGAAATAAAAAGAAAAAAAGGGTCTTAAGTGACAACTCAATGTCATTCTTACTTTTGACATTGCAAGTCTACATCTGGAGAAGCCCACTCAACTCCAAATTGTTAGGTCTTAAATAGCAGGAACTCAAAGCTGCTTCTATCAAGGCTAACCTTGTCCTTGCTTTTGTCATATTTAATAATAATAATAACAATAATTTTGGTATTTGTTAAGCGTTTACTATGTGCAAAGCACTGTTCTAAGTGCTGGGGAGGATACAAGGTGACCAGTTTGTCCCATGTGGGGCTCACAATCTTAATCCCCATTTTACAGATGAGGTAACTGAGGCAGAGAGAAGTTAAGTGACTTGCCCAAAGTATCACAGCTGACAAGCAGTGGAGTCGGAATTTGAACCCATGACCTCTGACTCCCAAGCCCGGGCTCTTTCCACTAAGCCAAGATACTTTACACCAAAATTAATGCTCTCTGAAAATGGGGGATTTTAGAAGTGGAAGGACAGCTAGCAGTTCTTTTCTCCATGCCAAGAGTTTTAGGTTGAATCGGCATACAATATTATTCAGTCTGATGACAAATGAGGACGTAAAGTGAGAACTATCTTTCATAAAGCCTCGGATTTTCAACTGTTTGGAAACTGAGAAGTATTATTAATGTCACAGGCATTGATAGTAACTTACTACACTTGAACTAGACTTGACTAGAAAACAATCGTTTTGTCAATGCATGCTAATGACAATATCAGATATCTATTAAATATATCATAAATGTTACTCCCTATTCTAACATCCATTCAACAACTCTTCTTTTTAATAACTAATCCTTTCATTTAGTTTACCAACATCAATCTTTCATTCTCCTGAGAATCCTCTTTATCCAAAATATCTTCCCTTCCTTTTAAACTCTTTCTTTCACTTTGCTGAACATAATCATCTTTTTCACAGATTCACATTCTTATCCCAAACATTAAATAGTTACTTTCCGCTATCCCTTGCAATAGTGCGGCAGCTAGACTTGCAAACAAGCTTCCAAAGACTCTAATGATGCCATTTGCTCTGCAGGAGGAAGAAAAATATCTCCTAATTAATACCTCAAGATCTCATGATCTTTCTAACCAGGGCTTTCATATTAAGCTACCCATGTTTCTACCCTATAAAAGTTTTGGAAAATATTGTGTTTTGGGCATGCTGCCCTACCATCTTCTCCCTCTGAGAGGATCTCAAGTGGCGCTTGAATACTGTAATAAGTCTTGGGGTAGATACATGATAATCAGTTCAGACACTCTCCCTATCCCACATAGGGAACACAATCTAAGAGTCTGAAAGTTTAACTTCCAAATAACAGTGACCCAAAATGAATCGGGCTTGTCAAACTAGGGAAAGGATTGAGTGGGGGGCATGACTGAAGGCTACAAAATCATGAAAGTCATGTCCAGATTATTACCAGTCCCTACAATTCATTCATTATTCATTCAATCATATTTATTGAGCGCTTACTGTGTGCAGAGCACTGTACTACGCGCTTGGTAGTAGAGAAGCAGCATGGCTCAATGGAAAGAGGGCAGGCTTTGGAGTTAGAGGTCATGGGTTCAAATTCTGGCTCCGCCAATTGTCAGCTGTGTGACTTTCTCTGTGCCTCAGTTCCATCATCTGTAAAATGGTGATTAAGACTGTGAGCCCCACGTGGGACAACCTGATCATCTTGTATCCCCCCAGCACTTAGAACAGTGCTTTGCATATAGTAAGTGCTTAACAAATACCATCATAATAATAATAATTATTATTATTATTGGGAAGTACAAGTAGGCAACATATAGAGACGGTCCCCACCGAACAACGGGCTCACAATTACAGAAGTAGAGGACCCCGATTAAAGATACTTGATGGTAGATTTAAGACAAATAAAGGAACTTTCACAACAGTTCCAAAAGGGTTTAGAAGTGCATGAACAGGCTACTAATAGGGAAAATGAAAGCTAAAAGGAAGGTGAAGAGGTTTAGCTGGACACAAGGATAATAAGTCTAATAATAGGACCAATCAATCAGTGGAATTCATTACGGGCTAACTGTGGCAGAGCAGTGTATGTAGCACTTGTTTATTTGGGGGGTGGGTGAGGGGGGAGGACAAGGAACCCACCCACATCACACTGTTCCTAAAGTATCTTTGAGATGGAAAACTGCCATATAAGGACTGCCTGTACATGAACTAATAAGCTATTTTTATGCTGTCCTAAAACCGAGAAAATACTCATTAAATGAGAACTCTCTATATCCAAGATCTCCTTGAAAAGTGTAGTTAAATCTAGGTTGCTAAATTTTAACATGAGCACTCCCGATGGGTTCTTGAGAATTAGAAAAGGTTCTTGTGAATTAGAAAAGTAGGCTAATTTAGTGGGCTTCACTTTTATCTAACTAAAGATTTGAAAGAGTATGATGTGGATCATTTCCCTTGTTGGCCTCTACAGCACGCAGCCTTTTAAAGGACTTGGAAGGATAATAATAATAATAATGATGGCATTTATTAAGTGCTTACTATATGCAAAGCACTGTTCTAAGTACTGGGGAGGTTACAGGGTGATTAGGTTGTCCCATAGGGGATTCACAGTCTTAATCCCCATTTTACAGATGAGGTAACTGAGGCCCAGAGAAGTTAAGTGACTTACCCAAAGGCACACAGCTGACAATTGGCAGAGCCGGGATTTGAACCCATGAACTCTGACTCCAAAGCCCGTGCCCTTTCCACTGAGCCACGCTGCTTCTGCATTGGTATCACTTACCTCCCTTGATTTTTCAGGTTTAAGTGAATAACAGAATACCTGAGGGCGTACTTGTATAATCTTTGGGGTTAGGAATCATGCCAGTATATTGCACTTCTTTTACACTATGGGATTTTTATCAGCTCAAAAGATTGGTTCAAGTCAGAACAGAAGAGGAAGAACAGAAATCCACAAAATCTTTGCAGGTATCTAGATCTAAGCTCTCTTTACCTTGAAGCTAGCACTCTTTTCAGGTTCTGTTTGGTGGGTCTCCTCAGCTCACTCTGTCCCATCTTTCTCTGAACATTCATTCCCATACTTATTTGGCAGCTCTACATCTTCCTCTTTACCCACTGCCGTGGCGGTCAAAATTCCCTCCTTTGTCCATCTCAAGACTCATTCATTCATTCAATCGTATTTATTGAGCGCTTACTGTGTGCAGAGTTTGCTCCCAGTTCATACCACTGAGCCACTGATCTATCCTCTGCCTCCAAGCTGATGAGATCGCCTACATCCTAACCTTCTTTCATGAACTCTGAGGATGCTTTTTCACCTGTTTTCAACCTCTCTCCAGCATACCGCCCCCGATCTCTGTCAACTCCCCTGAGACTTTTTCTTGGGTTTCCTGGTTTCTCTGAAGGCCCCCGTCCTTTACCTTGCTCGTGGGCTCTGAGACCCAGAAAATCTGAATGGGAGCGATCTGAAAGGGGCATTTCAGAAAAAGAAAGTCTATCCCAAGATCATATGTTGTGGTATATGGGAGTGGGAGTTAGACAATAACATTTAAATAACATTTAAATAACATTTAGACTGTGAGCCCACTGTTGGGTAGGGACTATCTCTATATGTTGCCAACTTGTACTTCCCAAGTGCTTAGCACAGTGCTCTGCACACAGTAAGCGCTCAATAAATATGATTGATTGATTGATTGATTGGTAGATGGCATCCCGCAGAGTTCAATGTGGTTATAATATAGGTTTCAGGGAACGACGTCCACCTCCCAGTATGTCTACTGTACAAAATAATTGAGAAGGGGAATGGGACACGTTCAGTGAACAGAGTAGACTTATGGGCACTTTTGTGAGCCTAAGGAAGCTTCCCTACAAGCAAAGGGGGAGGACCTACAGCTTACTGGATGCCTCTGGATTCAAATCACGTGATCAGTGGAAAGAGCTTGGGCTTGGGAGTCAGAGGTCATGGGTTCTAATCCTGGCTCCGCCATTTGTCAGCTGTGTGACTTTGGGCAAGTCACTTCACTTCTCTGTGTCTCAGTTACCTCAGCTGTAAAATGGGTATTAAGACTGTGAGCCCCACGTGGGGACAACCTTATTACCTTGTATCCATCCCAGTGCTTAGAACAGTGCTTGGCACATAGTAAGCACTTAGCAAATACCATTATTATTATTATTATACTAAGAAAATAGGATCTTAGCACCTCCTCCTCTTCCCCTAAAGTCTCATTCTCTGCCCACAATAGGTACTTAATATATATTATTGATTTATTGATCGATGATCTCCGAAGACTGGGTAAAGTAAGCTCCCTCCATGTCCAAGACTGGGCTGCTAGAGGGGAGGCACCTGCTCTGGAATTGGGTCCCATGGACACCATCATCATCATCACCATCAACAGCATTATAGAGCACTGTGCTAGTCCCCTTTGGATCATACAACAGCAATAAACAAAATCTCTGAAATGGAAGGGCAATGAGAGGGACAGATACTAATAAGAGCAAATTCAAATGCTTTAGGCAAAGTTAAGCTTCTGCTTCCTCGTCAGTAATAATAATAATGGTACTTGTTAGACACTTACTATGTGCCAAGCACTGTTCTAAGCACTGGGGTAGATACAAGGTAATCCAATTGTCCCATGTGGGGCTTGTTAGACACTTACTGTGTGCCAAGCACTGTTCTAAGCACTGGGGTAGATACAAGGTAATCCAGTTGTCCCACGTGGGGCTGACGGTCTTAACCCCCAGTTTCCAGATGAGCTGAGGCACAGAGAAGTTAAGTGGCTTGCACAAGGTCACACAGCAGACAAGTGGCGGAGCTGAGATTAGAACCCATGTCCTCTGACTCCCAAGCCCGGGCTCTTTCTACTAAACCACGTTGCTTGGGTTTGGGAAGGGACCGTCTCTATATGTTGCCGACTTGTACTTCCCAAGGGTTTAGTACAGTGCTGTGCACACAGTAAGCGCTCAACAAATATGATTGAATGAATTAACAAATGATTAAATATCTGCTGTTCCTCCCCCTTGGACTGTGAGCCCAATGTGGGAGTGGAATTGTGTCTGATCTCATATTTTTAGATTCCCCTATCTGTCATTTATTTTGATGTCCATCTCCTGGGTCAACTCCTTTTGGTCAGGGACAGGTCTACCAACTTTGCTATATTGTACTTTCCCAAACACATAATACAGTGCTCTGTGCACAATAAGTGAATAAATACCATTTATTAATTGATTGTTCTAATCCTGGCTCTGTGACTTGTCAGCTGTGTGACTTCGGGCATGTTACTTAACTTCTCTGTGCCTCAGTTACCTCCTCTGTAAAATGGGGATTAAGACTCTGAGCCCCATTGAGACAACCTGATTACCTTAGAACAGTGCTTGGCACCTAGTAAGCACTTAACAAATATTCATTCATTTAATTCAATCATATTTATTGAGCGCTTACTATGTGCAGAGCACTGTACTAAGCACTTGGGAAGTACAAGTTGGCAACATATAGAGATGGTACCTACCCAACAACAGGCTCACAGTCTAGAAGGGGGAGACAGACAACAAAACAAAACATGTAGACAGGTGTCAATACCATCAGAATAAATAAAATTATTGCTATATACATATCATTAATAAAATAAATTATTTATTATTATTATGAACATATATATATATACCCCAGTGCTTTGCACAGTGCTTGGCACATAGTAAAAGCTTAAGAAAAACACACAATTATTATTATAATTGTTGATGAAGTGCCAGGACTAGGGAGAAGCTATTTAGGGAATTAGGAGGTTCTGGAGACAGGACTGCCGGAAACAGGGGACCGTTCATGGTTAAAGTGGGAGGAAAGACAAAAGTGCTGAATTATATCATGAAATTGTGTTCTTACACTAATTGGTATAATTAGAGATTGGTATATTTTAGGGATGTACTGAGATGGAGATTTGAAGAAGACTCCAAACCAAGCTCTCTAAAATGAGGGTGCTCCCATCTGTATTCCTAGACTAAAGGGACAAACTAAGTCAAACCTAAAAGAACCTTGGGATCAAATCTAGTCGACATCACGGGAGAAAAGTCACTTATCGTTAAATTGCATTTTAGTTTCCAGAACTTCAAAATAGGACCTATCATGAAAAACAACACTCATTTGGAAATATTTTTAAAGTGACTGAGGAAAAAATAATAGAAACAAAATTATTCCCCATTTTAAATACCCTTTTTTGGCTCTGCAATGATATCTTTTCACTTAATCTTTTTAGTAGTAACAATGAAAAATTTTTTTTAGCTTAAGACCAAACTTGGAAATGCTACTTGCCTCTCATATCAGTGAAGGCACTAACCTGGAGAATTAATCTGCCAAACAGTTTAAAAGGAATCTACTTTCATTGTCATAAATCCTTTCTATTCTCTTTCCCCATGTTACTTTCCTATTCTATTTGCCTCTTACATATTTAAAGAACTAAGGGTTTATCATTACTTCATTTTAAAAATTTTATTTCCTACTCTAGCCTTATTAATTTTTACAATCCTTTTTCAGTCCGTGAGATAAAAGAAAATGGATCTCGATTCCAATCAGAAATGTTTTGATTACATGCGAAGCTCCTCTTTTAAATGGAAAAAAAAATCAATTAGCAGAATTCTAATTTTCTCACTGACATTTCAATAGAAAATAATGGAGAGAAGGCGGGGAAAAAAATCCCATCAATACAATGGCTGAAGACAATCTGTATTTTAGATTTCTCTGAGCGATATAGCTCTGGCTGAAGAACACTTTGCCTCACCTCCTTTTAAATCCAACTTGATGGATTTTTTTTTAAATACAATTCAAATTTTTCATCTGCAACATGGAATTTCAGGCACAAAGAAACTCAAGGTAAAATTTAGAATTGGTTGCAAAGCATTAGGAGACAGGAAAGGATATTGAAAGAGCATAAGTGGCATATTTCTATTTCTCCCCAATCTTGGGGTAATCAATCAATCAATCGTATTTATTGAGCGCTTACTGTGTGCAGAGCACTGTACTAAGCGCTTGGGAAGTACAAGCTGGCAACATATAGAGACAGTCCCTACCCAACAGTGGGCTCACAGTCTAAAAGGGGGATTTCCTATTGCCCTGGGTTTTGGCAGAAGCTTTGGGGCAACCACAGGGTATTCCACATTCATGTGAAGGCAGGGCTAAAGTATACCACTGTGTTTCCATCAAGCAACTCTGCTGGCAGCAGAATTTCCTTCAATCGTATTTATTGAGCGCTTACTATGTGCAGAGCACTGTACTAGGCGCTTGGGAAGTACAAATTGGCAACATATAGAGACGGTCCCTACCCAACGACGGGCTTACAGCAGAATGTAATTGATCTTCACCACTAGACAGCTGGATATTCCCTGGGTGACCTGTAAGTAGACCAGGACTATACACAGCTTCATGGTAGCTACTTTGGCCAACTCCAAAGGCTCTGGCTGGGCCAGGATAGTTGCCAATTCAGGAAACCCTGTGGATCTGCAGTGGCTCAGGATCCCTCTGGAACCTTCATCACCAATCGTATTTATTGAGCGCTTACTACGTGCAGAGCACTGTACTAAGCGCTTGGGAAGTACAAATTGGCAACATATAGAGACAGTCCCTACCCAACAGTGGGCTCACAGTCTAAAAGGGGGAGACAGAGAACAAAACCAAACATACTAACAAAATAAAATAAATAGAATAGATATGTACAAATAAAATAAGTAAATAAATATAGAGTATTTATTCATTATTTATTCATTATTTATTTATTTATTTATTTATTTATTTATTTATTATCAGGCTCTAGCAAGGGCCTAGAAAATGCGGATTTGTCTGTCTAGTAAAACATTTCTCTCTGATTCTATGAGATAATAATAATAATAATGATGATGGCATTTGTTAAGCACTTACTATGTGCCAAGCACTGTTCTAAGCACTGGGGGGGGACACAAGGCAATCAGGTTGTCCCACATGGGGCTCACAGTCTTAATCCCCACTTTACAGATGAGGTAACTGAGGCTCAGAGAAGTTAAATGACTTGCCCAAAGTCACACAGCTGGTAAGTGGCGGAGCGGGGATTAGAATCCATGACCTCTGACTCCCAGACTCTTTCCACTGAGCCACGAGATGCTTGGGATGGATCCTTGGAGGACAGGGAGGCCCCCAAATCAGGAATCCTGCTGAACCTGACTCATACAGCCCTAATTCATTCATTCAATCTCACTTATTGAGTACTTACTGTGTGCAGAGCACTGTACTACTACTAATAACAATGATGGCATTTGTTAAGTGCTTACTATGTGCAAAGCACTGTTCTAAGCGCTGGGGAGGTTACCAGGTGATCAGGTTGTCCCACAGGGGGCTCACAGTTTTAATCCCCATTTTACAGATGAGGTAACTGAGGCACAGAGAAGTGAAGTGACTTGCCCAAAGTCACACAGCTGACAGTTGGCAGAGCCGGGATTCGAACCCATGACCTCTGACTCCAAAGCCCGTGCTCTTTCCACTGAGCCACGCTGCTTCTCAAGCAGCGCTTAAGCACTTAAGAGAGTATAATATAACAGTAAACAGACACATTCCCTGCCCATAATGAGCTCATGGTCTAGAGGGGGATTAGAACCCAAGTCTTCTGACTCCCAAGCCTGAGCTCTTTCCACTAGGCCAGGCTGCTTCTCGTTGCATTTTTGCCAATAGGTGTCCGGGGTCAAAGCCCCACCATCATCATCATCAATCGTATTTATTGAGCACTTACTATGTGCAGAGCACTGTACTAAGCGCTTGGGAAGTACAAATTGGCAACATATACAGTCCCTACCCAACAGTGGGCTCACAGTCTAAAAGGGGGAGACAGAGCACAAAACCAAACATACTAACAAAGTAAAATAAAGCCCCAGATCGGCAGACCCCATGTTTCCCACACAGTTGGACCGCTATGTTCTTGAGGGACTGGTAATGGGAGAATAACTGGGATTTATGAGCCTAAATGAGAGGAAATTAGACAAACGCTAGCAGGAGCTTGAATAAACAGCTACTTTGGCTTTTCAGTCCTCTGGGGGAAGTTCACAGAGCCACCATTTTAAACTGGGGCTAAGAAGGCCGTGGTGACCTCCCTAATCCCAGATGGTGGGATTTGTTAAGGGCTTCCTATGCTCTAAGCACCGAACTAAGAGTTGGGGTCGAGACGGGATAATTAGGTTGGATAGACTCAAAGTACAAGTGGCATTTAATCCCTGTTTTAAAAATGAAGAAACAGGCAATGAGAAGTTAAGTGACTTGCCATCTAGATTGTAAGATTGCTGTGGACAGGGAATGAGTCTAACAACTCTGTGATACTGTACCTTCCCAAGCGCTGGGCACAGCACTCTGCACACAGCAAGTGCTCAATAAATATAGTTGATTGATTTCATCCTCATTTTACAATCAATCAATCAATTAAGGTTGGCATACACAGTCTCCCAGTTTATGAAAAAAAATTCATTAGAGCACCAAATTACCCATCTTATTTCATTCCACTTTACTTTGTTCATAATCCACTGAACAAGAACCTCCAATGCAGTTTGAACCCGAGCTATCAAATGACACTATCAGGAGTCGAAAATGTCTGGAAAGTCCAATGGGAAGTCTCAGCAAATGTCAGAGACTCTCCAAGGCAAGGCAGATCTTAAGAAGGATAATGATTCAAGAGTTTAGTACCAAAGATGCATAGGGGTTACTGGAGAAAAGGCCTGCTTGAGGCTGAAAGGTCAAGATACTCATGTTTAATGATGACTGAAATAAAAGGTCATTTAGCATTGCGATTAGTGATGTCCAGTTGTTGCTACGGGACCTAAATGATACAATCAAATGGTAATATGTATCAAAATGTGTTAGGCACTTTGCATGGAGTCAACCCCACCCAAAGCAATTATGCTTTTAAAACAAGAAAAATTAACTATTGTTGGACACCGATAAAGGGTGTGGTGGAATTCAAAATAAAGAATTCAAAATAATATTATGTCTAGACACCAGAGAGGCCATTCATTCACTACCACCACTACAAAACCAGACAAATGGTTCCAGACAACAGGAGTGCGTTTAAAGGAAATTCTTCAGAGACAATAAATTCACCATAAACATCATCATCAAACATAACATAAACGTGGTGACTGCACGGGGTGGCTAAGTTTTCTTCTCTATCTCGTTCTGCAGAAATTATTTAACTCAATAAGATTCTATGATACCTCTAAACTTCAATAGGAAACGAACTACATAAGATTTTTGAAAAGACTTGAATACAAAACTTACAAAGGAAAAAACTCAAGTGGTTGGGACATCAGAAAAGAAAGAGTTTCACAAAATGCCATCCACAGCTCTTCTTAGATAGAGAGAGAGAGGAAAAAAAAAAGACGGGTCTATCCACAAAAGGGATGGGTGAGATTAAAGAAGGTTTGACGCATAGAGGGAAGAGGATTACAGGAAAATATCATCAGTGGCTGAGGCAGAAATAAGCAGGAAAATCTCCTCAAGTGTTGCATTTAGGACAGGTTCCTACAGGAAGGGTAAAGACAAAGGATGACCGATTTCCGGGCCTGATAAAAACATGGTTTGTATGCCAGAGTGACTGATAACTAACTCCCTTTCATCGCTGTTGCTCCTAGAAAAAAAATAACATTACACTGACCGTAATTCTGGACTGACTAGAATTAACAAAATGGTGTTTGAGAAGAATAACAACTAAGGCCGTTTCCGATTTTCTTAAAGACACATCTTCTCCATCTGTCATTCAGCAGGCTGGTTGAGCCGGGATTAGAACCCAGGTCCTGAGATTTCCAGGCCTGCTCTCTTTCCACTAGGCCACATTGCTTCTCTGGCCGTCGAGGGCAATGAGTGGCTCACACGAGGGGAGACACTTCAGCCTCCAATTCTTGGCGTCTGTTTCCATAGCGGGAGAGGGTGGGAGGGAGGAGGTGAAAGGTGGAAGTAGCATGGCCAAGTGGAAGGAGCACATGCCTGAGAGTCAGAGGACATGTAATCTCAGCTCTCTCACTTGCCTAACGCATGACCTTGGCTACCTCATTTAACTTCTCTGTACCGCAGTTTCCTCCATTGTAAAATGCAGATTCAAAATCTGTTTTTCATTCATTCATTCATTCATTTCATTCAATCGTATTTATTGAGCGCTTACTGTGTGCAAAGCACTGTTCTAAGTGCTGGGGAGGTTACAAGGTGAACAGGTTGTCCCACGGGGGGCTCACAGTCTTCATCCCCATTTTACAGATGAGGTTACTGAGGCACAGAGAAGTGAAGTGACTTGCCCAAAGTCACACAGCTGACAAGTGGTGGAGCCGGGATTTGAACCCATGACCTCTGACTCCAAAGCCCGGTCTCTTTTCACTGAGCCATGCTGCTTCCACCATGGACAGGGAATGCATCTACCAACTCTGTCTCCCAGGTTCTTAGTACAGTTCTCTGCACACAGTAAGTGCTCAAAAAATACCATTGATTGATTGATTGATTCACAGGAGGAGATCCTTCCCTTTTTCATGGTTGGGCAATGACAGCAGTGGAGAGAGAAAACAGGGCAGGAGACGGGACAGGACACATCTGTGGTTGTGGAGACGCTAGCTTTATATAGCTGGACAGGAAAGGGTCAAGCACACAACTTCTGAGATTTCTAGAGGAGCAAACTTTCCTCTTTTGAAAGTTGAGAGTCAATGCTGTCCAGTCGGTCCCTCAGAAGCCCTTTGCTGGATGCTGTTTATATATCAAATCACAAGAGTGAACCACACAGCTCATTTTAAACCTCGACTATAAAACAGCACTTACCCCAGGCATTCATTAATATTCAAGGATCTTTTGTAAACTATTCTCTAGGCCTGTGTGAGGGCTAGTCTGCATAACCATCATCTGTTTGTTCCCCCCCGCGTTAGTCTGACTCCATCACTTTTCCACGGTGTTATCTGGGTGTCACAGATCTCTCTCTTCTCCATTCCTCTTTCTAATTGTTTTAACCTATCATTCTCCCACTTGCCCTGTTTACCGCTGCATCCCATCACACTTTAATGATGCCTTTCTTTTAGAATACCTCAACTCTCACCCTTCCAGCTTGCTTCCTTTCCTTGTTGCCGCTGCTGAGAAACTAAAACAACAAAACCTGAGGGGAAGAAAGATTGCTTTCCTTAGAGGTTGTCATGACAGCTTTCTTTCTGATGAATACATCTCTGATTTGCAGCCAATGAGCATGCCACTGTTCCTTTGTTGATACTAAACATATCACTATCCATAGAGAAGACATAACCATCAATGTACACTGTGCTCTTCCTATAGCTCAGTGACAGTTTTAGCTCTAAATGGACCCAGATGAAGAATGACAGGTTTAAGCCCAAAAAGAAACACAAATAATGATGCAGACCCTGGGTATATAGGTCTGCTTGAAGAAAAGATGTGCTATTCAACATTGATTTCTCTGGCCTGCTATTTAGGAAAGTTCATTTCCCGCCATTTAATGGCAACTGGAGTAGAGGATCCACAAAACATATTCCTGTGTATCACTGCCTTGCCTAAGGTCAATCATTGTTTATGTCAATATCTTTTGAGTTCTATCTGCTGCTCATCACACAACATCATATTTTAAAGTCTTAAAGGTTTGGCGTAACTCAAGAGTTTGTGGTAAAATGTCACAATATTCAAACTCAAAAATTTAGCCCTGGAAAAATCCATGCACTTGAATCCTCTCCATCTAGAGATTACTATTTTAAATTTAAGCATGTATAACATCCTTATTAAAAGATTCTCTGCCTATAATTAAGGGAGCGTTGGAAGTTAAGAGCGATATAATTTGCTCATTCATTGCAAAAAAAAACCCACTCCTGTTGAGACTGCATGCTATAAAAACTCCTAATTTGTTGGCTCATCTACGGTTCAACATTCAGGACTCTTTAGTATGCTGCAAAACTATTGTGACTACCTGATTAGTTTAATTAGGATGTTTTAAGAAGCAATGCATTCTATTAATAAAATGCATTACGTAATATATACTCTGTGATACATCAAAATGAAATAACACATTTTCTATATGCTCTTTATTCTTTAAACCTAGCAATTATTGAAATATTAACATCAATTTTTAGTTCCTCCAATCTTTGCATTAACAGTTTTCTTTTCTTTTTGGGCCAACGAGGTATGGATTCTTTACAGAGTAAAGTCAGTTATTGCTGTTTTTATATTTTGGAGTAGAAAGGCCACTCCCTCCAAAAGCCAAAGCTACTAATTGGGAAGCAGCATGGCCTAGTGGGAAGAGCACGGGTTTGGGAGTCTGAGGACGTGAGTTCTAATCCTGGCTCTGCCATTTGTCTGCTGTGTGATCTTGGGCAAGTCACTTCACTCCTCTGTGCCTCAGTTACCTCATCTGTAAAATTGGATTAAGACTGTGAGCCTCATGTGGAACAACCTGATTACCTTGTATCCGTCCCAGTGCTTAGAACAGTGCTTGGCACATAGTAAGCTCTTAATACCATAATGATTAATTAAAACTGTCCAAGTAAAGGCTAATCCTAAAACAAAGGCTCACCCCAAAACAACAAAGTGCACACTTGTCAAGTAAATCCGAACTAATTTTTGAACTCAAAATTCACTTTTTAATCTATTACTCTTCATAAATGTCTACTATGTACACTCTCACTTCTAACTCTGTAATATTGGTTATTTACACGTAATTCTTTCTCCATTAGAATGGAGGATTCTTAAGGGCAAGGATCATGTCTCCCACGCTACACACACAATAGTATTTAATAATAGTGGTTTTTTTAATGGCATTTGTTAAGTGCTTACTATGTGCAAAGCACTGTTGATCCTGTTATGGAAAATATCCCTTTAGAATGTGAACGAGGCTATAGATAATCCAGTGGCTACAGAAACTGAGCATGGAGAACACCTGGATTTCCCTTTCTCATCTTAGAAAAGCAGCAAAGCCTTTGGCGAGTCAGAAGGGTTTGGGTTCTGATCCTGGCTCTGCCACTTGCCTGCCATGACTTTGGGCAAGTCACTTAATTAATCTGTACCTCAGTTACTCATCTGTAAAATGGTTATTAATACTGTGAGTCCCATGCAGAACATGGACTGTGTCCCAACTGAGTAGCTTGTATCTGCCCCAGCGCTTAGTATACAGTGTACGGCACATAGTAAGCGCTTAACAAATACCATTTTAAAAAAAGGCCCGTCCAGGTCAAAAGAGACATTTAGGTCCTGATCCTAGAGTCCTCCCTGTTCTCTCTCCTGCTTAGATTGTGGGCCCCATGTGGGATCTGAAGATCTTGTATCTACCCTAGTGCTTAGTACAGTGCTTGGCACATAGTAAGCACTTAAAATACCACAATTATTATTAGTAGGAGTAGTAGTAGAGTTGGGATACAAGGAGGTTCTCTGGGCTTCATCTGAGTGTCAGAAAAAAGAAATCTGCTTCCACTCTTACTGACAACTCACTCATTTTACCGATGATCTAGTTGAAACCAGGCACTTGCATGCAGAGCTATCACCAAAGTGAACTATGTTGGATGGTTAATTCTGGTCTCCCAATATTTCATGACACGTCCTCCATTTTCAAAGGCATAACTACACATTTAGTTTGAGTCTCTTATACTTGAAAGATGTGCAAGCTCTATCCTGTGGTCACACAGGGACAAAAGATGATGTCTTCACATAAAAATCATTACTAGATTATCATTCTTGCCACCTTGGTCCTACACAACTTTATGCAGCTGTATTCTTGCTTCTAGGTAGGGAGGAACTAAGTTAGTGTGTTCTGCTTGTCTTTGCTCCCAAAAAAAGGAAATAGGAAGGTGGGTAAATATTTAACATGTCAACAGGACATGGCTGTATTTTGCTAAAGAATGAAACAAATGTAGCGTTTTCAGAAATGTGAAAGCCTATTCAGACACAAAACCCTGAATGTCAAATTTCAACCTGAATGATTTTATATTTTTAATTCCCAGAGCTAATAATACGGGTTTTACAATGGCCTCCTGATTTCCATCTCTAGTTACTCTTTTACAGTATATTAACTATAAATACATACCTGAATGAAACCCTCACTGAACTTTTTTTAATAATGGTCCATAAAACATATGACTACACTTTATCTCAGTATCTACCATTCAATTATATAATTTCTGGTACTTTGATATTTCTATGAATTAGCATCATACAAAGATGAGATTTGAAAGAAAGAAACAAGGGCTTTGAACAATATTAGATCCTAAGAGCAAAATTATATGTCTTTGTAAAGAAAAAAGAAAAGGAAAAATCTGTGTAATGTATCAACTAGCACAACACCCAGAATCACACATGCTAACTATTCATTCGTTCATTCAATAGTATTTATTGAATGTTTACTGTGCGCAAAGCACTGCACTAAGCACTGCACTGAACTATGCAAAACAAGCCACAAACCAACCACAGGTCTCATTATTTTTTTTGATGGCATTTATTAAGCGCTTACTATGTGCAAAGCACTGTTCTAAGCACTGGGGAGGTTACAAGGTGATCAGGTTGTCCCACGTGGAGCTCACAGTCTTAATCCCCATTTTACAGATGAGGTAACTGAGACACAGAGAAGTTAAGTGACTTGCCCAAAGTCACACAGCTGACAATTGGCAGAGCCGGGGTTTGAAGCCATGACCTCTGACTCCAAAGCCCGTGCTCTTTTCCACTGAGCCACGCTGCTTCTTTTGTGTCATTATGACACAAAAGGCTATTTAAATTTATAAATTACAACACGTGGACATGAGACCCAGTAAAATAGAGAACTGCATTTAAGTAACTAACTTTAAAATTATAATTTGTGATATATCACCAGGATTTATTAGACAAGCAGAAAAATAAATTTCAAAAAAATGGGAGGAGAGTGATTTTGGGCAATTCTGTTTCGGAACATCACACAGCACATTAAATGGTAATTATTTTTAAGAAAATGCCTTCCTAGATGCTGATTTACCAGAACTGACTCTCTAGGCAAGCCTTAGAACACCGGATTGTAAAACAACCTTCATTACAACTGAGTAGACCAGGTACTCGGTGCAAACTCGGAGTGAAAACTGACTTCCTGCTATTAGACTGGAACTCAAACAAGAAAGAAAACTCAGATTTGAGGCACTTTATGTGAAGCTTTTATAGAGTTAACTGTACTAAAACACATGTGAGGTCTTTTAGAAAAGGACAACTTGATCTAGGTCAGTCCAACTGAGAAAACAAGTCATAATCAATTTAAAAAACCATGGACAGAACAGCTGTTCATACTCATAGTCTGAAAGCATAAATACTTCAGTTAATAATTCAAAACGAATCAAAACCCCCACACCGGTATACTTTAGCATGTGTGTCAAACTTAATAAATCCAACTGTTAGGAATGATTTTCTGACAACGCACAGAGTCTAAATCTTCTCTCACCACCTGGGATTTGGTGAAGTAGGGCGGCGTGGCTTAGTGGAAAGTGCAAAGGCTTGGAAGTAAGAGGACATCATCATCATCATCAATCGTATTTACTGAGCGCTTACTATGTGCAGAGCACTGTACTAAGCGCTTGGGAAGTACAAATTGGCAACATACAGAGACAGTCCCTACCCAACATTGGGCTCACAGTCTAAAAGGGGGAGACAGAGAACAAAACCAAACATACTAACAAAATAAAATAAATAGAATAGATATGTACAAGCAAAATAGAGTAATAAATATGTACAAACATATATACATATATACAGGTGCTGTGGGGAAGGGAAGGAGGTAAGATGGGGGAATGGAGAGGGGGACGAGGGGGAGAGGAAGGAAGGGTTCTAGTCCCGGCTCCGCCACTTGCCTCCCGTGTGATAGTGGGCAAGCCACTTTACTTGTCTGTGCCTCAGTTACCTCATCTGTAAAATGGGGATTAAGACTGTGCGTTCCACGTGGGACAAGCTGATTACCTTGTATCTACCCCTGTGCTTAGAACACCGCTTGTCACATAATAAGTGCTTAACAAATACCATCATTACTATTATTATTTTGATTAGGGGGCAGCCCAGGAAGTTCTCCTACCTCCATCTTCAGGACAGTGAACAAAAAAGATTGGACCGGAAGCAGCAGGAATTTTATTTTTTGATGGCATTTAAGTGCTTACTAAGTGCAAAGCACTGTTCTAAGCACTGGTTACTTGCCCAAAGTCACACAGCTAACAATTTAAACATCTGGCTCCTTCTTTCCCTCAAAACATCATACATTTTCTACTGCCAAGATGCCTTTCATTGTGAAATTCTCACCCAGTGTTTTCTATAAGCTTTGAAGTTTTAATTATATTCCAACTATTGATTTTTCTCTATGGGTCTGTCCTTCCCTTTCATTTTCCGAGCCCTTTGGGGGCCAAGGTCAGAGTCTTGATCACTTTCTCTGTCTTTCTCCCCAGTACTTAGTGTGGTGCTTCAACAAAGTAAGCATTTAAAAATGGTTGTGCTGTTGATAAGAATCCCGGTGTCCTGGAACAGTTCGTTCACTTCTAGGGTGACTGGTTGTCTCTGTCTCTTTTTAACTCACACATTCTCTCTGCTTGTTTATGCTAAATTAAAACAGAAATACAGAAAAGTCCTTAAGATCATTTTGTGAACTTGACTTTCGTTAGTTATTAAATTAGTTATCAGTCGTTAAATTGTTATTAATACTATTAATTATCAATATTAATTATTATTATTACTCATTAGTTACTACTAATCAGTTATTAAATTAGTTATTACTTCTTAAGTTAGTTCTTATGCAAATAACTTAAGGGATTCAGGGAAAATTTATAAACAATATAGACTTACAGACTTTACAGGATTTTTAACACAGCCACCTGGATCCCACCAAATTAAATGCACTGGAGAAAAGGCACTTTTCTTAAATTGGCATGGACACTGTTGCATATTCGAAACAGTTAATCGGATGGAAAGGGGCATTTTTTTAAATGAAATCGGATTCTCTGAAAAGATCACTGTAATTCACAGCAGTTCCAAATTTCCGTGGTATTCCTCCTGAGGTATTACCAATCATGTTAAAGCACCCAAAGCTTGTGGTCCTTATTGTTTTCTAAAATGCCATCTGTAGGATATGACTGTCTTTTTCTCTGGGTCCTTTTAGCACCCCTTAATACATATGAGACATATGTATTTAAAACCCCCTAATACATAAATGAGCCATACATTTTGGCAAAAAAAAATTTTCTATACTTTGTTTCTTAATCTGTAAAATAATGACTAAAATACCTATTCTTCACCCCCTCATACTGTGAACACTGTGTGGGACAGCAGCTGTCTCCTATCTGTACCTCGAATCTACCCCAATGCTTAGCACACAGTAAACACTTTAACAAATATCACAAATATTATCATTAATAAACCCAATCTTACAGACATTCTGTTTTCATTACATTTGATCCTCACTTCATGTCAGTCATCTAGGTAAAACAAGGTGATAGGACCCTGTCAATCAACCCACCAATCATATTTATTGAGCGCTTACTGTTTGCGGGGCTCTGTATTGACTGCCTGGGAGAGTATTACACAACAATATAACAGACACAATGAGCATACAGTCGAGAGGGGAAGACAGACATTAATATGAATAAATTGTGGAGAGAGACATAACTTCTACGGGGCTGGAGAAGTTGGGGGGTGAATAAAGGGAGCAAGTCAGAGCGACACAAAAGGGAATGGGAAAAGAAAAAATGAGGGCTTAGTCAAGGAAGGTTTCTTGGAAGAGCTGTGCCTTCAAAAAGGCTTTGAAGATAGGGAGAGTAATTGATCATCGGATATGAAGAGGGAGGGGGCTCCAGGCCAGAGGCAGGACATGGGCGAGAGGTTAGCGGTGAGACAGATGAGAACGAGGTACAGTGAAGTTGGTATTAGAGGATCCAAGTGAAGTCCATAAATAAATACATTATTCACAATACAGGAGCTAAATTCAGTATCCTAAGAGTCTGTAAGGGATTTTAGGTAAAGTCAGGATCAGAAAATTGAGCAGCATCAGAGTGTAGAGTCATTATCACTCCATAAATATGACTGATTGATGGATTGATTGGTCCTTGGGGAAGTGGGGAAGGCAGGTTCTACCATGGAAACCCACGGCTCCTGAGTGACTAAATCATAAGGTTCGGACTTCATTGTGAACAGCCAAACCAATCTAGCAAGCCGGAAACTAAATGCAGTGGCTTAGTTACCCTGTAAGGGAGCAAGAGGAAGTCCCAAAAGACCCTCTTCTGTCCCTCATCATCATCATCAATCGTACTTATTGAGCGCTTACTGTGTGCAGAGCACTGTACTAAGCGCTTGGGAAGTACAAGTTGGCAACATATAGAGACAGTCCCTACCCAACAGTGGGCTCACAGTCTAAAAGCCTCGTGAAATGGCTGTGGGTCTAAACTGCAACCTTTAAATGTACTTTCCTTCCCTGCACCCATTTTGGGGGTGATCATGAGAACAATATAAGTAAAGCCCTGGAAAACTCACAGATCAATTATAGAGTGGTAAGCTCCTTGTGAGCAGGAAATTAATTTGTTTCTGTTTAACTTTCCCAAGCATTTAGTTCAGTGCAGGCAATCAGGAGGTGCTCAATAAATATCTTTACTACGACCGGGATCCTTTGCTTTACAACGGGGACAAGGTCTGAGAAAAGGATGAATTTGGATAAAATGAACCCACTTTTATCTTTGTTAACGCACATGTTAATGTGGAAAGAACATCAGTTATAAGTCAAAGGAGGAATATTTCCTTTCACCACTGCAAGCTCTCTGGGGTTATTTATTTATTCAATCAATCATATTTATTGAGCACTTACTATGTGCAGAGCACTGGACTAAGCACTTGGGAAGGTACAATACAACAATAAACAGACAAATTCCCTGCCTACAATGAGCTTATGGTCGTGAGGGGATGTTACAGAGAGAGGGGGCTTTGACTACTGCAAATTTTTTCCTAGATACCAAGACATCATTCACTGAGTCCCTCACTATTCCTAGAATATTGAAAAAAAAAATTATCCTTCCTTCTTAACAGCCTTCATGGGGGGAGAGAACATTATCCACCACCACTAAAAAGGGGGTTTTAGCTTTTTTCTAGGAGGAAATATCTGACCTGACATGCTAAGGTTTTGGGGTGTATTCCATTTCCTCTCCCCATACCCTTAAAATGCAGAGTCTGTCCTCAATCAAACAATTTGTCATCGTTATTGAATGCTTACTATATGCAGAGCACTGTACTAAACATTTGGGGGAGTACAGTATAAGAGAGTGTGTAGACATGGCCCCTGCCCACAAGGAGCTTATGCTCTTGAGGGAGAGACAGACATTGAAATAATTTATGAATAATAATAACAATGGTATTTGTTAAGCGCTTACTATATGTCAGGCACTGTACTAAGGCACTGGGGTGGATACAAGCCAATCGAGTTAGACACATTCCCTGTCCCATGTGGGGCTCAAAGTCTCAATCCCCATTTTACAGATAGGGTAACGGAGGCACAGAGAAGTGAAGTGACTTTCTCAAGGTCACACAGCAAACAAGTGGCAGAGTCAGAATTAGAACCCTTGACCTTCTGATTCCCAGGCCCGGGCTCCATCCACTATGCTACGCTGCTTCTTGGATATGTACCTAAGTGCTGTGGCACTGAGGGTAGGGAGGATAAAATGTACACATTCAAATGCCAGGGTGACAGAAGGGGAAGGGAGTAAAGGAAATAATAATAATAATAATAATGGCATTTATTAAGTGCTTACTATGTGCATAGCACTGTTCTAAGCACTAGGGTGGTTACAAGGTGATCAGGTTGTCCCACGGGGGACTCACAGTCTTAATCCCCATTTGACAGATGAGGCCAGAGAAGTGAAGTGACTTGCCTAAAGTCACATAGCTGACAAGTGGTGGAGCCGGGATTTGAACCCATGACCTCTGACTCCAAAGCCCGGGCTCTTTCCACTGAGCCATGCTGCTTCTCCAAAGTGAGGGCTGAGCTGGGGAACGTCTCTTGGAAGAGAGGTAATTTTAATCAGGCTTCGAAGGATGAGGGACTGTGGTTTTTTGATTATGAAGGGGGAAGCAGGATTTGGGCAAGGGGTCAACAGCGAGATAAATAAGAACGAGGTAAATTGAGTATGCTGGCGTAGGGACACCCCAGTGTCTGTCTCTTCAAGTACACTCTAACGATCTGCTACTTTTTACCAAAATTAGTAGCTGAAGGTATAAGCAACTATACTGCTATAGTTGTACTTTGACTTTTTGATTTAATTACCCATTGTATTTAGCATTTTTTCGAAGCACCCTCATAGCAGTTCAGTGATGCTGCATTCAACTAATGAAATGCAATGAAATTAAAAGATGTTTGGGGCATGTCAGTGTTAAGTGCTGACCTTCTTTTATGCTTAAAAAAAGCAAAGTGGTCTTGGAACCCTTCTGAGACACCAATTTAACCAAAGGAAAGCTGCTGTTCTGTTGGGCATATTCCAATTGGAAGTTGTTGAGGGCAACAGGCAGGTTGCACACTGGCATAGAGTAATTAGAAAAAAAACTCATGGAAAAAAATCTTCAAATTTTAAAATGACCTTTAAATTTGCGCTACTATAAATATCTCTAGTTAAAAAGGGCCATTTTCTTGCTGTCAGTAGTAACCAGTGGTGAACCTGACGTGCAATAAAAACAGGTTTGACACATCCTAACCTTGTCTGTTGCTTGGGGAATACTTTTTCAGCTCTGGAGTCCAATGGGCAAAAGCAGCGATGATAAAAGTCCAAAACGCTACTCCTGTGTGACTGGGATATTTATATGCCACAAACATCTGGCCAGCTAGCATCACCAAGCCATACTGAATATCATCCACTCTGGCTAGAGAGCACAGCCCGACCATTCACTTTGAAGCCAAGCTGCTTGTTGGTCCTGCCAAGCTGAATATGGGCCAAGTGGCCGATATGAGACCGGCGAGCCATGAAACGGTCAAAGGTATATTAATGTAGGACAGGCCTTGGGGAAAGACAAGCCATCTACATCAGGGAAACAATGACGACTCCCTAAGCTGGAATGTAGCAATCAGGGACGGGAGACTCTACATTAAGCCAAGAGACTGCGCCTTTCAGACAGCTACAAAAAACAGCTTCAGACTCTGGCTCGAAAACCAACTGTGCAGAAATACGTTTCGGCTGTATTCCAGACATGGGAACTTTACTTCCGACACAGAGTTGCACTTGCAGCAACATCTCTGCCTACGTAAGGCACCAACGTAATAATAATTACGATATTTATTAAGCGTTTACTATGTGGCAAGCACCGTTCTAAGCACTGGGATAGATACGTGGCCATCAGGTTGTCCCATGCGGGGCTCACAGTCTTAATCCACGTTTTACAGATGAGGTAACTGAGGCACAGAGAAGCGAAGTGACTTATCCAAGGCCACACAGCAGACAAGTGGCGGAGCCGGGATCAAAACCCACGACTTTCTGATTTCCAGGCCCATGCTCTATCCACTACACTATGCTGCTTCTCCATATGTAACGGTTCACCATGGCCATGCCAACTGTCCTTCGTCCTATGTACTCTGGGCTACATATACAAGCCACCGCTGAGCTTTCTTGGACCTTCTCCACCATGGCTGAATGAAACATCTGGGAACTGTAGCCTCACCTCCCCGTGGTCCCTCAGAGCCCCCTTTACGTGGCCTTCTCTCCCCACCACCCAGAGCTTCTGTCCCCAGTATGCTCTATATGCCAATTATGCTGCTTCCCCAGGAACCGGCACCAGTTCCTCCCTCCACCATCAAGGAGACCCCATCCCGTCCTGCTTTCCACCTCCCCGGCGGGAAAGGTAAAAGCACCTGGATCACGAGGTCTCATATAACTTCAGGAAAGCTAATGACAGCAGGAGCTGTTGTTGCAGCTTCAGGATGCCGTGGACTCGGAACAGTAAAGCAACCCCAGCCCAGAGGAAAGAGACATAATTGGGGAGGGGAGAGGCAGAGAGAACTCCACCAGAACTCTTATGAAAACTCCAGGTGCATTTTGTCAGGGAAAAGCCGGGGGGGGGGCAAAAAATCAATCTATTGATGGCATTTATTGAGGACTTACTATTTGCACAGGACTAGACCAGTTACTTGGGAAAGTAAGATAGAGTTGGAGGACATGATCCCTGTCCCCTTTATTGGAAAGTGGAGCACATAAAGGAGGAGCCTGAACATTTAATCTTGCACAGACGAGTTAAGTGGGAAGCAGCGTGGCTCAGTGGAAAGAGCCTGGGCTTTGGAGTCAGAGGCAGTGGGTTCAAATCCCGGCTCCACCACTTGTCAGCTGTGTGACTTTGGGCGAATCACTTCACTTCTAGGGGCCTCAGTTCCCTCATCTGTAAAATGGGGATGAAGACTGTGAGCCCCTCATGGGACAACCTGATTACCTTGTATCTACCCCAGCGCTTAGAACAGTGCTTTGCACATAGTAAGCGCTTAACAAATACCAACATTATTATTGAGTTGGCCAACGTCACCCAGCAAACAGTGGCGGAGTCAGGATTAGAACCCAGATCCTCTGACCGTCAGGCCCACGCTCTTTCCACTAAGCCATGCTGCTTCTCTTTACTTCTTTGTACTTCCCTTTACTCTTCCCTTTCCCCTCACACAGACCTAGTAGCCACAAAACCCTGGCACTGCTATATGAAATGGCTGCTGGGAAGCCCAGCACTTGTATAAACCAGTTCCCGGAGACACTCCGTCATACCGATCCCTACCTCAAAAGCATCCTTCCTAAGCGCTTCGGGGAATACAATATAACGGAGTTGAGACCTGCTCCGTACCCACAAGGAGCTTACACAGTCTAAAGAGGGAGAAAGACATTAAAATAAATTATGGATTTGTACCTAAGAGCTATAAAGTTGAGGGTGGGAGGTGAATAAATCCAAGTGCAAAGGTCACTCAGAGTAACACAATCACCCCTTCTTCACCAGTTATCTCAGGCTGCTGAGTTTACCGCTGACCAATGGTTGTTCTTGGTAGTGGGAGGAAAATGGTTGTCTCGCCCCTCTAGCCTGGAAGCTAGTTGCATTTATGGAACCAGCACTTATGGACTGTTCTGAATGTATACAAGTTCTCAAAGTAATCCTCAATGAGATAAAATGCACCACATAATTTCACTTCTCTACTACTAAAGTGAACGTGATTCCATAATTCTACAGTGGAATTACGCCAGAAAGCGTGAACTTCTGTCCACAGTGTTCTGCCTCATCCTCGTATGACATAGTATGGAGTCACGGTGAATAGCTAGATGGAAAATTAGGCCTTGAAAAGAAGTAGGAAAAAGGGGAAGCAGATGCACATCTATCAGCAAACACTGTTCAACTGTTCGGTATTCTAATTGATTTTCTAACTAAGGACATGATAACAAATTTGTGAACCTGAAAATGAAAATGAAGCAAATAAAATACCATAAAAGCAAACATTATGAAGTAATAATAAGCAATGCCGTTCGAGTCCAGGTTACTGGGTACATAATTGGCACTTCCAAGAAAAACAGCACTAGACCAAAAGAAAACACAAACAAAAAACCCCCACAAATCTCAATTTTTGTACTGTGCTATGCTTTTAGAATAAAGATTGTCAAAACTGCATACAAGTCAATTTCCTGGAGTTTTGTCCTGATTTTTCTTTGATTTCTAAAGTATTACCTCATACAATCAGGCATATGGATCTTTCACATATTAGTTCTTTCATTTGAGAAAACTCTAAGCTAATGAAGATAGATTTTTTTTATCACAGAGAAAGTACTGTACATATCCACTTTAACTCAGTTAAAGAAAAGAGCAAATATCAAATGGGAAAAAACAGCCTATGAATTGAATTTATTCTTTTTTTCTACCCATTAAGCCTAAGTTGAAAACTGGATATCCAATTTACCACCGAGAGGATATTCAAATATTTCAGCTCAATCCCTCATTGCTTCTAAATTCACTCAAAAGCGAAGATTATTAATTCCTCCTGACAGAAAATCAAGATTTAATGAATAGCTGACAGCCCTTAGGAATCACACGGCAAACCTAATACGAACGTTCTGACTAAATAAAGCACTTTTACATATATAAGAAAAACATTGTGCCAAGTAATGAACCTACAGCAAATTTACTTGAGGTGATAGATTGGGACAAGTGATTAATTTCATCTGAGTAATTTGATCAGTTGTGAGAGAAAACCCAACATTGTAAATAGGAACAGTTAAAGCTGCAAAAAGGGAAAATATGTATTCTATTCATTCAATTGTATTTATTGAGAGCTTACTGGTTTTTTTTTTTCAACCTTTCTTCCCAAGTCCCCTTCACGGAAATTAAATATCTACTAAATAGCTTTCGAAAGAATAAGAAAAAAAAAGGATAATTCCAACCCAGTGTCTCAGACAACTGTTAGAGTCCAGTTAAGGAGAATGTTACTGCTTAAGATCACGAGAGTCTGTGCAGCAAAGTGCCCCTTGAACTAAAACTGTTAAAGTAATGTCTTGTGGTCTCTTTTATAGGAGAACTAGTCTGTAAAAATGACATGGCCTAAGTGATTTTTATATAGGTTTTTAACTTTCAGATGGCCTCCATAGGGAAATAACATCAGAAACAAAATTGGAGTGAAAAAATGGAGATGCAGGAACTGAGTCTTTGCACATTGATTTTATTTCTGGGCTCCTCTTTCCTTAGAGGAATACTTCGCAACCCATGATAAAGGAGTTAGTAACAACCCATTTACAAAATTCATTTTGGGGCTATGCTGGAAATTGAACTGCTCTGGATTTAGTGACTTTCCAAAAGGGTTGCATCTCTTAAAAATAATAATAATTACTAGTACACTAGTAATAACAATAACTGTGGTATTTGTTACATGCTGACTAGGTGCCAAGCACTGGACTAAGCGCTGAAGTAGATAAAAGATAATAAGAGCCACATGGGGCTCACAATTCTTAGTAGGAAGGAACACAGGAGCACTATTGCTTTAATGTCCTATTATCTCTCCATCTGTGGAAGACAATGTGTTTTACATGCATGAACAAGTATTTGAATAAGCCATAATAATAATAACAGTACTTATTAAGTGCTTGCCATGTGCCAAGTGCTGGAGTAGATACATGAAAATCCGATAAGACACATCCTAGTCCCACATGGGGCTCATAATAATAATAATAATGATGGCATTTGTTAAGAGCTTACTATCCCGGATCCACCACTTGTCAGCTGTGTGACTTTGGGCAGGTCACTTAACTTCTCTGAGCCTCAGTTACCTCATCAGTAAAATGGGGATTAAGACTGTGAGCCCCATGTGGGACAACCAGATCACCTTGTGATCCCCATTTTACAGATGAGGTAACTGAGGCTCAGAGAAGTTAAGTGACTTGCCCAAAGTCACACAGCTGACAAGTGGTGGATCCGGGATTAGAACCCATGACCTCTGACTCCCAAGCCATGCTCTTTCCATGGAGCCATGCTGCTTCTCTCTATTACTCTACTACGGATGGATAAAACAGTGCCCAGTGCTTACAACCATGCTTGGCACTTAGAAAGAGCTTAACAAATGCCACAATTATTATTGTAAAAGGAATATTTATACTCATTTTTACAGGTGAGGAAACTGAGGCTTACAGCAGTTAAATGACTTTCCCAAAGTCAAACAGCTGGTGAATTGGGGAGCCCGGACTCGAACCCAGGTCTTCCGACTCCCAGTCCTGTGCTCTCAAGCAGGCCATACCATATTTTCCCTAATTCTCCCTGGTGAGGAGAATTAGGGAAATTAGACTGAAATTAGGAGAATTAGACTGTGAGCCCACTATTGGGTAGGGACTGTCTCTATATGTTGCCAAATTGTACTTCCCAAGCGCTTAGTACAGTTCTCTGCACACAGTAAGCGCTCAATAAATATGATTGATGATGATGATGATGATGAAATACATTGCCTATATTTGCAAAAAGCTGGGATACGATAGCTATTGGGGGAGGTTAATGGGAAATGATCAGCACAAAATTTTTAATTCTCTCATCAGCGATGAGGGATTCTTCTGTATAGCTAATCCTTAAGATTACACCAATTTCAATAGCTTCAATTAATCGTCAATGACAGGGAAACTCGACTCTAACGCCACTAATTTTAAATGAATGGTAAAATTTGCACAGTGATTATTTTTCCCCCCATTGTACTGACTTCAACAATACATACGGAGAATCTACTGTGGCCTCCAAATTTCTCCTGAGCAGGTGCTCTCCCTGTGGGTCTAAACTTACCTTCCCCGACCTTGTAGCCTATATTCTCTGGATTACATTTCCCTTCAAGAATTCTCCTGAGCTTTTCCTCTTCTACATAATCACAGCAGTAATAGTATTTGTTAGGTCCTTACTGTGAGCAGAGCACTGCACACTGAGCATTCAAAATGAGTATGCAGGTGGGAGTTAGAAATAGACCCCATCCCGCACAATCTATGAATCTTTGCCATACCTTTCTTCCAAGTCTGGATCAATCAATCAATCGTATTTATTGAGGGCTTACTGTGTGCAGAGCACTGTACTAAGCGCTTGGGAAGTACAAGTTGGCAACATATAGAGACGGTCCCTACCCAACAGTGGGCTCACAGTCTAGAAGGGGGAGACAGAGAACAAAACAAAACATATTAACAAAATAAAATAAATAGAATAGATATGTACAAGTAAAATAAATAGAGTAATATATATGTACAAACATATGTACATATATACAGGATCCTTATCAGTTGGGTAAAGTAAGCCCTGTTTTAGCTCCCACCTGTGGATCTGCCCTTGTACTAAGCTCCCCAGACAGCTTAATTTTCACCCAGAGATTCACAGATACAGGCTTTTAAGTGCTTCAAACCCCATACAGAACAAAATAAACCGGCCACTACAGAGTAAAACTGCCACTTAGCTCTTAGTAGATTGCACGGTGAAAGAGGTAAAAGGATAAATGCTCTAGTGTTCAGGAAGCTGTTTGTCTGTTCTAACTTTAATTAGGGTCACAGTCTTCCCCTCCCCAAAGCAAGTGATAATTGACGGTGAAGTCTCTAGATGAGCGACTGTCTTATTAACAGACAGGGGTGGCTCTCAGTTTAGTGCTTTGCACTCTGTAAGCACTCAACAAACACCATTGGGGAAGATGATGATGATGATGATGATGAAAGGTGGAGGACTTTCCTGAGGCAGCCCCTATCTATAGGGACATTTCAATGAACACTGGATGATGAGGATAATGATACCAAAATTATAATAGGCAAATCAATTTCTTCCCTATAGCTAGAACCATTCCATTTCTGCCAAGAATAAAAAATCAAATGCCTCAAGAAAATATTACAGATTCCATGATTGTTTTCAATCCACTCCCCTCTCTTTCATATTGTCTTCCTCCTATTTCTCCATATTTCTCCTTTCCTCAATCTTTCACGTGCAAAGGAAAAAATAAATGTGGCGTCCCTAGCCCCTACCTTTCTTTTCTTATTTGGTCTCTACTACCCACCATAATATAAAAATAAAGAATCCAGATAGCAGGAGATAGTTAATGACTGCACTGCTAGAGACCAAATCCCAGTTTCCTCTTTTCCCACTCCCTTCTGCCTCACTCTGACTTGATCCCTTTATTCACCACCTCCTCCATAGCACTTATGTACATATCCACAATTTATTTCTTTACATCAATGTCTGCCTCCTTCTCTAGATTGTAAGCTCGTTGTGGGGCAGGGAATGTGTCTGTATAATGTTGTGTTTTCCTTTCTCAAGCACTTAGTACAGCACTCTACATACAGTAAGCACTCAACAAATGATTGATTGATCTTTCTACAGTTTTCTTTGCTTTTCTGTAAGTGGTTTGTTCCATTTATCACCCAACTACCGTTTGATATGTGTACTAAGGGGTAAACATGCAATCATATGATTTTTTTGATAATTTATAATATTCCACACCAAAATACATGCAGGGTGGAATAAAAAGATAATTAAAAAAACACAATTCAGAGTTCAGAATGGTATAAAAAGCTAGATAAGGTTGTATACCCACGGGATATGGCAGACTTTGGTAGAACTTCAACAGAAGTGTGTCAAATGTTCTATTCCTCCCTGGAGGGTCTTCCAATAATGTGCCCCACTTTCCACACGACTGTGACATGTAGGCAATATTCTTCAATAAAAAGATTGACTGAGGTGTGAAAGCTGGCTTTTAGAGTCTGAGTGAGCTTCTTTTCCCTTCCCCAGCTCCAGTTTGGCTTTTCCTTCAATGTGCCCTGAAAATCATCCCTCCAGCACCTATATAACCTATTTCATCACTGTTTTAAAAGTGCTAAATGCAAATTCCACAATCAAAAAAGTGCTGAGTACCCAAGGAAGTCTATAAGCGGATTGGGACCTTAGCTGAAAGTAATTAATTCGCCTGCCTGCCTTTTATCTTGACCCAGTATTTTCTTCTATTTCCCCTGCTTCAGATACAACACTCCATTTCGACACTTAATATCTAGGATGAAATGTCACAGTCAATTGGGGAGTTAGGTTAGGGAGCTGGTAATTTCTCTGAACTGGTGAGTTGCATATATTTTATTTTTCTCATTTCCTAGTTGTTTTAATAAATTTCACCACTATTCTTGCCTAATTGCTCAAGATACATTCCTGAATAGCTATGTTCTCCTTGTAACATAATTGAATGGTGATATGAAAGAGCTCATGACGAGTAACTGCAAATAAATAATATAAAGTGTAAATATAGTGACCGATTACAAAGAAACTGAAGGCCAAAACTAGAGTTGTAGAGGCATCTCTCGATAAGGCTGCTGATACGTTTTCTTTATAGCTGTTACTAGTTAAGTACTCTCCTTAAGAGATATTATTCATATTCTAGAGGGTACATCATTTGGTAGATGATAGATTTTAATATTTAGCCCTTCTGATAGGTCGCAGGAGGATTAATTCTCTAACCATTAATATCTTACTGGTATTAAGTCAGTAAGAAGATTTACTGTGTTTTCCTATTTTAATTTATTTGCTAATTTTTTTGTATAAAGCCAAAATAATTAAAAATGCAGAGAAAAGTCCACTAAAATCATACTGAAGTCAACAGCTCCTGCTCTTAACCTCACCGTGGTGTTAATTACCATAGAATGCAAAATCAGATATTGCAAATCAATACTGGGTAATAGCAGCAGATGCAATTAAGAGCCATTAGAATTTTGTTCAGAGTTGTTGTGCAAGGACAAAGGATATAGCTTCTTGTCTCCTTTGCTTTGAGGGCTTTCCCTCTCTTTGTTTTCCAACTTTCTTTTTTCCCCTTTAAAAACTGAGTTCAGAAAACAAGACGGAACAAAAGGAAGGGTGACCGCTGCATCAATCTAACTAAAGGCCTTGTGTCAATCAAGATGCTCACTCATCATCTGTGAGAGTGACTGAATTCCTATCCCTGGTATCCAGGGTGTGGCATTACTGCTACTAATCACTAGTGTGTTAATGACACACATTTCCTAGACCGGCTTCAGATGTGAAAAAAAAAAAAACTTGATCACCAGCCTACTGAGAACCACGCGTCCCTGCCAGCCGTGTCACTTGACGGGTCAAAACAAAAGACATGAATTCTCCACCACAAAATAAAAATGAAAGACATGAATTCTCCACTACAAATCGTAACATTTCCTTTTTGGCTTTCATTGCCTCTAAATGCACCATATCCGACAATAAGAAAAAATGTAATCCACCACTCAAGATCCTCTTTAAGGGCATTTTTTCGTTAATAAATGAACATCAGACCCATTATCTTTCAAAATGAAAACGACCCACTTAGTCACACTGCATTCCTGTGAGCATGTGTCCTCATGATGAGGTAGTGGTTGTGGGATAATGTATCAGACCTCGATAAATGCAACTGCCACGTCACCTAGACTTGTTCTCCAGTGAGTTTCTGTGACAAATTGGTGCCTACTTTCTAAATATTACACCTGGTGGCCTCTGATAAAAGCTTAATAACACTAAGCTTTTTTATAAATTCCATTTTTATGCCAAAAACTTGCACTTAGCGACTTGAGTCTCCCACTGCTAAACTTGGTCTGGGGTGTGCATGAACAAAGAAAGGAAGGAGATAAAATTTCCTTCCTATGCCAAGATCGCAATGTTTTCTTCGAGTCATTCCAGAGGAGAGTCTTGAGCTTCTTGCAGAAATTACCGGCTACAAGCCATCCCCCACAACCCTTGACAGCAGCTCTCCCTCACCAAAACACTACTCAGAGCTGCTCACTGCTGTTGCCAATTCAGGGCCCGGGCTTCTGAATGCAAAGCAGGAGGTCGACATGTAGACCATGTAAACTGAAGTGCCTCGAGGGAAGAGTCTCTACCTTCTATGTGTTCTGCACATAGTAAATGCTCAATAACTACGATTGATTATTTCTATGGTACGTTCCTAATCATATAGCACAATACAGCTATAAGTACATAAGTACAGCTGCTGTGGCAGAATAGCTGACTATTCTGCTTCCAAATTTCTACCTGAATTGCTACAAGTGATCTCTACTCTCTCGCTTCTCTGTGTCATCCTTGCACTTGGATTTGTACTCTTTACTGACCCCCGCCCTTAGTCCCAAAACACTTACATATCTATAATTTATTTTAATGGCTATGTCCCCTTACAGGCTGCGAGCTCCTTGTGGGCAGGGAACATATCTACCAATTCTATTATATTGTGCTCTCGCAAGTGCTCTGCATGCAGTAAAAGCGCACAATAAATAGGATTGATTTTTTAAAATGTATATATCATTATTACTACAAAAATGCTCCAGCCAAATTGAGTTCTGAATTTAAAAAGGAAATCCAATTAGGTGTAAAGGTCAAAACATGTTGGCTTTAAAGGGCTAAGAAAGAGGGACTCAGGGAAATTTAGGACATCCATTTGAGCCCGGTAGGAGAAGGCATGGGTGTCACCTGAGTTCTTCACCTTTCCCCAACCATTGGGGTGAACCTCACTCCTTTTTTCCTCTCCTAAGAATTTAGTAGAGTGCTCTGCACACAGTAAGGGCTCAATAAATACAATTGAGTAGCATGGCTGCTGATTCTCTGGGCTCATGTCTGACATGTCGTCCTGCCTCCAGCAAAGTGATCTCTCCTTCTCCCATTCCATTCCCAATAAAACTAATAATAATAATAATGATGATGTATCTGTTAAGTGCTTACTATGTATGAGGCACTGTACTAAACGCTGGGGTGAACATAAGCAAATCGGGCCGAACACAGTCCCTAGCCCATGTGGGGCTCACAATCTCAATCCCCATTTGACAGATGAGGTAACAGGCCTAGAGAAATGAAGTGACTTGCGTGAGGTCACACAGCAGACAAGTGGAGCAGGGATTAGAACCCATGACCTTATCACTACCAGTCCCGTGCACTATCCTCTATACCATGCTGCTTCTCTAGAATGAAATCAGAGAGGCGGGAGTTCGGGGAGGGAAGAAGCTCAAATCGTTTGCTCAGAGCTGATAACAAAATTCCTTGTGTTTCACATGACTGACTAGTGAGAAATTCAGCTGGGGTCAAGCTTTTTACGGAATGTTCAAGCCATGGGATACAGCGTATCCCCTGCCAGGATGAGTCTGCCATAGGAGTAAAGGGAGACTGCAGAAAAGCATTAAAGGATAATCTAAGGTAAAGTATTCACCTAATGAAGTTCAAAACCTACTATATTCAACTAGGAACATTTAACTAAAAATAAAATACCAAATGTTTAAATGCAAATCTCTGCCTGTGACCATTCAAATAGCAATATAATTGAAGCCTACTTATTCTAGAATGTACATGTTCTTCTTTTCTAGTTCACTACCAAGATGTAGTCAATATAAAGAAACCAGAATAAAAATGGAAAGATTCCCATTTACACTGTGGGCTGACTAGTTAGCTTGAGTCTACACACCTAGCTCCTGAAAGAACTGAAGGGAGGCTTACAAGTACCGGGTAAGCAGGTGAGCATTTGAACAATGCCAGGCCAATCATGCCTGCCCAAAGTTCCTTCCTGACAATAGGTTAAAGTCGTTAGGGAGGGCTATTAGGGTTTTATTGGGGAAACTTTAGAAATCGTAGTAGTAGTAGTAGTAGTGGTAAGCTCTTAGTACAGTGCTCTGCACACAGTAAGCGCTCAATAAATACGATTGATTGATTGATAATAATGAATTTATTGAGCACTTTTTGAGTGCAATGCACTGAACTAAGCAATTGTGCAAACACAAGAATGGCTGCGATGGTCCCCTAGTGCTTTGAAAGGGCTAATGGATAATTTCTTGGCAGGAAGGAGCCAAAGGCATTAGGAGAATCAGCCTCAATAACTGAAATTATGACTTTCCTACTGCATGGATGTTCAACTCCATTTAATAGCTCTATCAATCAATGGTATTTATTGAGCACTTACTATGTGCAGAGCACTGTACTAAGTGCTTGGGAGAATACAATACAACAGAATATGTTCCCTGCCCATAAAGAGTTTACAGCCTGGAGATGGGAGATGGGACATGACCAAGAGTGGAAAAGCACAGGAAAACTCTGAAAATTAGCAAAGGCTTTTTTGGTCGGGGAGAAGGGAAGGCGAGGGGGGATTTCAAGGGCTTATAGACTTTATTCAACCTGTCTGCAAAGTTGCTTTAATCTTTTTTAAAGGTTTAGGAAACCAACTGCCTTACTAAGGAGCCGTGTGTTTCTTCCGTCTTACTAATTATTGCTAACATTTTCCAAGGGAGGCACTGCAAGGTGAAAAATTAAACCTAGCCTGATTAAATAAGCTCCTCCTACAAACCAGCAGATGCTACGGGGTTATCAGAACAATAATAAGGGACGTACTGAGGAAGCTGTCTGTAGCCGCCTTGAATTAACACACAGTGGCCAGTTTCTTTGATAGATTTATTTTTAACAGATGAATCTAACCAGATAGAAATCAGCAACAGAGGGGAACTCAATTTAGTTTATCTTCACTTCTGACTTCATTTGAGAGGGGATTTTTGGCTACCACAGTGTCCTTCTCATTTCTATTTGCTTGAATGTGCTGTAGATATACTTGATTAATGAACAGATTAGAAACTTTAATTATTTTGTAGGAGTTTTGTTCATTATCAAAGACACTTTGAGTCCTTAAACTTCCTTTCTCTAACTACAAATCCAAAGGAAACTCCTTCCTTAAACAGATAGCCCCCTTCCTAAAGACAGCTGTTGCGTTTAAAGGGAAAAAGAGAGGGAAAGTGACTTAAATATGGTATAGAGTTCTAAGACCATATTCTCTATGTAAGGGTACTTAGGGAAAATAAAAGTGCTCTACAAATGTATCTAATTGCTAGAGAAAAATCTTATCTTTATCATTGGACACTTTCAGATCAAAATCAATCATTCTAAAAATATAGTTGGTGAAAAACAAACTTTCCAAAATGGAAAAACTTAAACACCTGGTGGGAGCTCACTGATTTAAGAATAACTCTAGGATTGCAGAGTAGAAAAACTATGTACACTCAGTCTGTCCAAAATGTGTGTTTTCCCCGACCATGTGTTTTGGCTAGAGCACTGTTAGGGAACTGGGGAATGCTGACAGTAATGACGGCATTTATTAAGCGCTTTCTATGTGGACAGCACTGTTCTAAGTGCTGAGTAGTAGTTGTAGTAATTAAATTTTAGAATTCTCTAGATCATAAACTTTCAGGCAGGGAACATGTCTACCAATTATGTTATGCTGTACTCTCCCAAGCGCTTAGTACGGATCTCTTCACACAGTCAGTGCTCAGTAAACACAATTGATTGATTGATATTTATTAAATGCTTACAGAAGCATTTAACAATTAGAGAAGCAGCGTGGCTCAGTGGAAAGAGCATGGGCTTTGGAGTCAGAGATCATGGGTTCAAATCCCAGCTCCACCAACTGTCAGCTAAAATGGGGATTAAGACTGTGAGCCCCCCATGGGACAACCTGATCACCTTGTAACCTCTCCAGCACTTAGACTAGTGCTTTGCATATAGTAAGAGCTTAATAAATGTCATCATTATTATTATGATGATTATTATTACAGTGTGCTTAGCCCTGTACAAAGTGCAGGGAGAGTATAAACGATAGGGAATTGGACATGGTTCCTGTCCCTCGATGGGGGCGGGGGACGGAAAATAATGGTCTGATGAGGTGAACCAATTAGGTGACAGTGCAAAAAAAAGCAATAAAAAAGTTTGTGAGCTGGTGGACACATGGCTACAGCTGGAGTTTTGCGCAAAGGCAAGCCCAGTATCATAGGAGAAATGCCTCATTTTAACAATCATCTCAATATAGATTTGCTCTAAGCACTGTACCATTCAATTGAATACCAAAAGATCCAGCTGTGACCACAAAAACACAAACATCCAACTGACCCAAGGCAGTATGGGGTAGTAGGATGGAGCACAGGCCTAGGGTTCTAATCCCACTCTGCCCCGTCTGCTGTGTGACCTTCATGTGTCTGGACCGCAGTTACCTCATCTGTAAGATGGAAACGGTGAGCCCCACGTGGGACAGGGACTGTGTCCAACCCGATTTGCCTGGATCCACCCCAGCACTTAGTACAGTGCCTGGCATATAGTAAGCACTTAAGTACCACAGCTATCATTATTATTATTTTCAAGGCAAGTGACAGGGAAGAAACGCGTGGACGATTTAGCTTGGGTAGGTCCACTGCCCTGTATTCCTTGGGTTCTCCGATGTAAGCATCCCATTTAGAATTTGGGTAAAAGAGCAGCATTTCACAGTGTCGCTCTTAATGAGACTAATGAGACAACATGGGTTCCTGTCACAGTTTTCTTTCAATAATCTGAAAGCATTTTCAGTCTAAAATGTCTGCGAAAGCTTCAACAATTGTAACTGACGCAGAGAAGATCTAATAGGGTCTGTTTAGGATTGGCACGGTATTAACTTTCAGTCGATCTTCAAAGAGCCCGAAACTCTCTTTGTTCCTGAAACGCTGAAGTGTGCTGCAGGGCTGACCACTCTGAGCCTCACACATGGATGCTTTATTATCGATTGCTTTGTTGCCACAGTGGTGGTGCTATAATTTTGATGCTGCTCTGCCCTTTTTGGGTCGACAGTTTCCCTCATTCCCCCCAGACCAGGGAATGAATGAATGGATCATTCACTCAATCAATCGTATTTATTGAGCGCTTACTGTGTGCAGAGCACTGTATTAAGCACTTGGGAAGTACAAGTTGGCAACATATAGAGACGGTCCCTGCCCAACAGCGGGCTCACAGTCTAGAAGGGGGAGACAGACAACAAAACAAAACATATTAACAAAATAAAATAAATAGAATAGCAAATATGTACAAGTTAAATAGAGTAATAAATCACTACAAACATATATACAAGTGCTGTGGGGAGGGGAAGGAGGTAGGGCGGGAGGATGGGGAGGGGGAGAGGAAGTAGGGGGCTCAGTCTGATTCTTGAGTTTGGCTACCCTTGGTGTATTGATGGGATTTTCTATTTAGCAAATTTCAGGAGAAAAACAACTATGGATTTTTGGTTCAACTTGGCCATGAAATGAGACATTGATACTCTATTATCACTACACAAAATCTGTGGGATTTCTATGCAACATAAGTATTCTATTTGTATGCCATCTCCATGGTAAAGCAATTATGACATTTAGATATCTCTTCCTGAAGGATAGGCAATAGAATAAAAATACAGTCTTCATTCACATCCCTCCCGCCCTACCTCCTTCCCCTCCTGACAGCACTTGTATATATTTGTACAGATTTATTACTCTATTTATTTTACTTGTAGATATTTACTATTCTATTTATTTTGTTAATGATGTGCATATAGCTATAATTCTATTTGTTCTGATGATTTTGACACCTGTCTACATGTTTTGTTTTGTTGTCTGTCTCCCCCTTCTAGACCGTGAGCCCGTTGTTGGATAGGGACCGTCTCCGTATGTTGCTGACTTGTACTTCCCAGGCACTTAGTATAGTGCTCTGCACACAGTAAGTGCTCAATAAATACAATTGAATGAATGAATGAATGAATTCACAAATGCTGAACATGGATCACTATCCCTTATACCATTAATGTATTGGGAGCATTTCTTTTATCATTTTTTTCTCTTCTATTTGTACCAAAATTGAAGAGCTGATTAAAGTTAACATTTTAATTTTCCTCATCAAGAATTCATTTATGGTTAAGTGTGCTTCACTTTTTCTGTATTCTACTCATCAGTGCCAGGGGATAATCTGGGTCACTTTAAAAATCTGCAGCAGGAACAGAAAATAATAAGAAAGATTGAAGAGTCTCAAGTTTGTGACACAACTTTATATTTTTCTGGTTCTTTCCTTCTTGATTTTCAAAGAATTTCTTCCTTTCTGTTTAATGCTATTTCAAATTTATTTGACTTTTGTCATTTTTATCCTGAATGTATAAGAACCACAGGGAAGCCACTGTGAAGTTTACCAGAAACTCGATTCTTTGAACGATTTCACTTTACATATTTCAACCAACCAAGACACATGAGACAATTCAAAAGTGTTTTACAGAAACATGAAATTGTTGTCTCTCTATGGAAAGGGTTGAAAAGGAAAGGTACTGGCAGCTCTCATTGTGAATGTTATCTTTCAAAACATATTAATTGAGTATGAAGTGTGGATTTGTCAAGCTCCACAGTAAACATTGTGCAAGAACAATAATATGTATCCTTTTCATTTTAGTGTTTTCAAGCTCCTTTCAAAGAATGTGGATAACTCATTCTCTCCCACACCTTCAACTACCATCTCTACGCGGATGATTCCCAAATCTACATCTCCAGCCCTGATCTCTCTACTTCACTGCAGTCTCACATTTCCTCCTGCCTTTAGGACACATTTCTACTTGGATGTCCCGCTGACACCTCAAACTTAGCATGTCCAAAACAGAACTCCTCATCTTCCCTCTGGACTGCAAGCTCTTCATGGGCAGGGAACATGACTACCAATTCTGCTGTATTGTACTCAAGTGCTTTGTACAGTACTCTGCACATAGAAAATGTTCAATAAATACCACTGATTGGTTCCCCCTCAAACCCTATCCTCCTCCGACTTTCCCTTGACTGTAGACAGCATTACCATGCTCCTTAAGTCTATAACCTCAGCATCATCCTTGACTCATCTCTCTCATTCACCCTGTATATTCAAACTGTCACCAAATCCCCTCATTTCTTCCTTCATAGCATCACCAAAATCGACCCCTTCCTCTCCATCCAAATTGCTACCATGTTGATCTAAGCACTTATTCATTCATTCAATCGCATTTATTGAGCGCTTACTGTGTGCAGAGCACTGCACTAAGCTCTTGGGAAGTACAAGTTGGCAACATATAGAGACGGTCCCTACCCAACAGCGGGCTCACTGTCTAGAAGGGGGAGACAGACAACAAAACAAAACATATTAACAAAATAAAATAAATAGAATAAATAAGTACAAATAAAATAGAGTAATAAATACGTACAAATATATATACATATATACAGGTGCTGTGGGGAGGGGAAGGAGGCAAGGTGGGGGGGATGGGAATTAGTATTGTTATTATTCTCTGTGCCTCAGTCCAGATGTAGCTTTGTACTGACTTACCCCATCCTGCCTTGATTACTGCATCAGCTTCCTCACTGACCTTCCTGCTGCCTGTCTCTCCCCACTCCTGTCCATTTTCTTTTAAAGAGCATTCAGTCCATTTTTCCCCACACCTTGAAAACTTCCAGTGGTTGCCCATCCACCTCCACATCAAACAGAAACCCCTCACCATAGACTTTAGAGCACTCAATCACCTTGCCTCCTCCTTCCTCGCCTCACTACTCTCCTATTGCACCCCACCCCACTCACTTTGTTCCTCTAATGCCAATATATTCACTGCACTTCAATTTTGTCTATTTCTCCACTGACCTCTCATCCCCATCCTGCCTCTGGCCCAAAAGATCCCCTTCCCTGCATTCAAATCCAGCAGAGAATTACTCGTCCCACCTTCAAAACCTTATTAAAATCACATCTCTAAAACTCTTTACTTGACTAAGTCCTCATTTCCTCTATTCCCTCACCATAGCTCTTGGAGTTGTATCTTTCATTTATTCACTCCACCCTCAACCCCACAGCACTTATGTACATATCTAAAATTTATTTTAATGTCTGTCCCCCCTTTAGACTGTAAACCCCTTGTAGGCAGGGACCATGTCTACCAACTCTGTTATACTGTATTCTCTCAAGTACTTATTACAGTGCTCGGCAAACAGTAAGCACTCAATTCATGGGAAGCGGCATGACATAGTGGGTACAACATGGGCTCGGGAGTCAAATGATTCTGGGTCCTAATCCCAGCTCTGCCACTTGTCTGCTTTATGACCTTGGGCAAGTCACTTAACTTCTCTGTGCCTTGGTTACCTCATGTGTAAAATGGGGATTAATATTGTGAGCCCCAGGTGGGACATGGACTGCATCCAAATTTATTAGCTTGTATCTACCCCAGTGCTTAGAACAATGTCTGGCACTTACTAAGGGATTAACAAATACCACTAAAATTAATTAAATAACTACAATTGCTTGATTGAATGGGACAAGAATTTCAACTGAAGGCGAAGGGAAAACATTTCAGAAATATGTGAAAGACATCAATAAAACTCCCCCCATCTTACCTCCTTCCCTTCCCCACAGCACCTGTATATATGTATATATGTTTGTACATATTTATTACTCTATTTATTTTATTTGTACATATCTATTCTATTTATTTCATTTTGTTAGTATGTTTGGTTTTGTTCTCTGTCTCCCCCTTTTAGACTGTGAGCCCACTGTTGGGTAGGGACTGTCTCTATATGTTGCCAATTTGTACTTCCCAAGCGCTTAGTACAGTGCTCTGCACATAGCAAGCGCTCAATAAATACGATTGATGATGATGATGATGATGAATATATAAAGAATAATCTAAAGGATGCCAACAGTGCAATGAAGGGTAAATGTGGATTAAATAATATGAAAACCAGACAACAAAATGGATTCCTCTCCCCATCAAGCAGAAAGTCCTGACCAATGGGTTCAAGGCACTCAATCAGCTCTCTACCTTTATCTTCCCTCCTCTTTCAGTACAACCCAACTCACACACTTCATTTCTCAAACCAGTCCATTCAGTGTGCCTTATACTTGTCTCTCTGTGCTGATCTCGCTCTCTCTTCCGCCTGGAACTCCATCCCCTTCACATCTGGCAGAACAATACCCTCTTCATCTTTACAGGCTTTTGAAATCACATCTCCTTCGGGAGGCCTCCCAACCTTACTTCTGCCCACTGATGGCACCTCAGCACTTTCTCATCACTTAACTACTAGGGCATTTACTCCTATTCCCTCTCTGATCCCTATCCCGCCAGGGTGGCCAAGATGTCTAATATTTTTCTAACTTTCATATAAGCCCAAGGCCCGATGTAAAGCCTCAAGTTTTATTTGGCACCCACTTAATTTCTTCATCGCCAAAATCTTTACGCTTGTGAAATTCAAATAATTTTAACTACAGTTTCAGTAGGCTTTTGAACAAACCTGTGGGCACTATTTAAGCGTAATGACACATACCCAGTTTTCCTACAATTTGGGGGTTATGTTCTTGATGGAATCCCACATTCAAGAAGACACATGCTATTCAATGTATAGCCCTTGGACATGTGACATCACATGCACATAAGCATTTCTTTTGAAATTTCAATTACTTCTTTCCTGAATTAAGACACGTTGTCAGAAGATCTCTAGACCGTAAGTTCCTTGCGGGCAGTGAACGTATCTATCAACTGTTATATTGTACTCGCCCAAGTGCTCTGCACAAATGGTAAGCTTTCCATAAATATGATTGATAATTTCCTAACAGCTATATCCAAAATGCATAGTAAAAACTGGTAATGGAAGAACAGGGTGTATTTATAATTCAAATACAAATAGTTATATGACAGAAGAACACTGATATAAAGTAAGGGACAAATATATATTTGCATAGTGCCAGATGTAATCTAATTGCCTGGGAAATGTATTTTACGTATAAGTCAATGGTAAAGAATGCCAAGTAGGCTTTTTTTCAGTATTCAGCCACACATTTCATTTTCCACTGGCAAATTTTATCTGACATTTAATTTAAAAACAAAGTTACTCAAATCTAGAGCTGTGGTACAACAGTTGAGATAAAGCTTTTCAAGGGACAAAATTGATTTTTTAAAATTTTTTAGATACTTTTAGTTACAAGTAATTGAAAACTCAATATAAGATACTTAAAATACATTGTTTTGAATGGTTAATCACATCGGAACAACTGTTCCAAAAGGTAATAGACCAAGAAAATGTCATAACTATCAACATAAAATTCAATTACATGATTTAACAATTCAGTTTACAAATTTCTGTATATCTATTTAAATAAAACTTGATCAGGTCAGTATAAACAACATAGAGATTTAAAATATACTGAGTAAATTCATATTTATTTAAAACTGCCCAATTAAGTAATTCAGCATTACAAGTTGCATGCTCTATTAAAGCATTATTTTTAGGTGAGATTACAGGGTTGTAGAATTTAAAGAGAATTTAATGATTATTTATGCTAAAATACCATAAGGCTAAGCCTATAGAAACTACTCAGATGACATTTCTAAAGCAGTTTCAGCATCATGGCCATACACTCAATCTTAAATATCAGTCCAACAATAGTTCAATCACCTTAGAGAAGTTCAAAATAATTCCAAATTGGTATCCTAGCTTTGGCCAAATTCTTTTCAACGAATCAATCGGTAGCATTTGAGCACTTTCTCTGTGCAGAGTGCACAGAGAAGTACATCAGAGATAGTAGACATAATAATAAAATAATTATGGTGTTTGTTAAGCGCTATGTGCCAAGCATTGTTCTAAGCACTGGGGTAGATACAAGGTAATGGGGTTGTCCCACATGGGAATCACAGTCTTAATCCCCATTTTAGAGATGAGGTAACTGAGGCCCAGAGAAGTTAAGTGGCTTGCCCAAGGTCACACAGCAGACAAGCGGCAGAGCCGGGATTAACAGACAATAAAGCTATCAAATAATGGTATTTATTGATCGCTTACTAAGTGCAGAGCACTGTACAGTAAGTGCTACAGCAGGGAGAACTACAGTGTCCCAGTGTTTGAGGAGCAGTATGGCTTAGTGGCTAGAGCACGGGCCACAAACCAAATGGTTAAATATGACTACAATACATACACACAGAAAACCATTTAATTATTTAGACATGTAGTCATCATTCTGACTCAAATATTCCTTATCTTGGTGGTAAGCAGCAAACCTGAATAAAATGAGTAAAGGTTCATCAGAAGCAGCTGGATTCTTTTTTATTTGATGGAAATCCACCACGTCAAATTCCATTGTTATTTACAGATCACAGCTCTGGTCTGAAGCCTGAAGGACCGGGGTTCTAATCCCAGCTCTGCCACTTGTCTGCTGTGTGGCCTCGGGCAAGTCACAACTTCTCTGGGCTTCAGTTACCTCATCTGTAAAATGGGGATTAAGAGACAGGGACAAGGACTGTGTCCAACCTAATTAACTTGTATCTACCCCAGTGTGCTCGGCATATAGTAAGTGCTTAATAAGTACAATAGTTATTTAGGGTGGGGAGAATATCGATTGATCAGGGAAGACCACCTGGAGGAGACGTGTTTCAGAGGGCCTTGAAGCAGGGTTTGCTGGATGTGAAGCAGGAGGGAGTTTCAGGCTTAAGAAAGTGTGAGCGACAAGTTAGTGATGAGAAAATGAGAATGAGGCACAGTGAGTAGGTTGGCTTGAGAGGAGAAAAACCTGCAAGCCGGGATGTAGACAACTTAATGGTTTTATACTCAAGTGAGTTATATTTAACCAACAGTTGGCCCTTCCTCTGTGGCTTGTGTTCTTTCAAAACTTTTTATTTGAGTTTAAAACAGAGGGTTTCTATGGTATCTCATTATCTAGAAAGGATACTGATAACTGTCCATTTGGGAACAGAATCACCTTCTACCTGTTCCTTTTTCTCTGAAAGACCAGACTTCACTCTGACTGAAACCGAATCATGCTTTAAAATGGTTGAAATTCAGTAGACAAGTCTCGATGAAAGAAGAGCTTCTTAAAAAAGAATGAAAATAGGAACAAGGCTTACAGGTTGTTCATTTTATGGAATGAAATAAATGAGTTCTTACTGATTCTGATGAGGTTTTTGGATTCATTTTTTTTCGTTGTTTGGGGGTTATCACTAGCATACAGTGGTAAATTGATCTGGATTATAGCAGAAAGAAAGTGCCAGCATTCTACTTTGAGAACAGGGTAAATTATGTTTACGAAATAGCTAAGATCCTTACTCATGTGATTACAGTGCCTCTAGCTGCTGACAAAATCAAAAGAAAGAGAAGGATTGATATTTTTCCCTGGATGTACAAGGTGAAGGTTGGACTCACTAAAAGGGTATTTCATCAGCACATTCTCCCTCAATTCCTCGTAGTCACCTGGCTTCTGGAACTCTCTGGGAAATCAATTAAAATAATTAAAGTGCTAATGGCGGCAATCACCTTTTCTTTTGTTTTACCAAACCTCTTAGCGTATAAACTATACATCAGAGATTTCACTGGAAAATATTAATTGCTGAATGTGCGACTGCATTATGAATCAAACGCGTGCAGCCTAGATTTTGATGAATGTATAGGTGAATGGACACAAGGCAGCCAGGCTGAGTTTTATTCCAAATCCTGTACGTGTTGGGGCTCTAACTATCTGCGATGGAAAGATATGCTTATGTTCGCTGCCAGCAGATAAGTTTCAGCAAGCGCTGTTTATCCTACCGACCAAATCCCATGGGAGATATTTCTTGGTCAAATCGTTCTGGTGTTCCAGTGCTTTGGAACGAATAATGCTCTGAACGAACACACAATTGCCGAGTCAACCGGGACTCAAACTGAGTGAGAATTAGGACGTATTCCTTTTCCATTCTTTCAAATAACAATAATAATAATAATAATAATGGCATTTATTAAGCGCTTACTATGTGCAGAGCACTGTTCTAAGCGCTGGGAGGTTACAAGGTGATCAGGTTGTCCCACGGGGGCTCACAGTCTTAATCCCCATTTTACAGATGAGATAACTGAGGCCCAGAGAAGTGAAGTGACTTGCCCAAAGTCACACAGCTGACAAGGGGCGGAGCCGGGATTTGAACCCATGACCTCTGACTCCAAAGCCCAAGCTCTTTCCACTGAGCCACGCTGCTTCTCATAATAATGACATTTGTTAAGCGCTTACTATGTGCAACACACTGTTCTAAGCGCTGGGGAGGATACAAGGTGATCAGGTTGTCCCATGTGGGGCTCACAGTCTTAATCCCCATTTTGCAGATGAGGGAGCCGAGGCCCAGAGAAGTGAAGTGACTTGCCCAAAGTCACACAGCTGACAATTGGCGGAGCCAGGATTTGAACTCATGACCTCGGACTCCCAAACCCGGGCTCTTTCCATTGAGCCACGCTGCTTCTCAAATGACACAGTGTTTCCCTTTTTAGAACACTGGTGTCTGGACTTGGTTTTCCTTTTGTGCTATTTGGGAGATGAGCATTATTTAAATGAACGTCCAAAGGATGAGAAGGCAATATGGAACAGGTGGGATTGCAAAGGAATTTTTTGGGCTGCCAAGACTAGCCTTTCTGTGCATGGTTATAACATGAGCTTGACACCGCTATATGAGACCCCCGTGGAAGAGAGGGTAAGAGGTAGCTGAGCCAGCTGGCTGAATTTTTGCAAAGTGCTTTGATGCCAGAGAAATGGCATGACACAAACCAAATGGTTAAATATGACTACAATACGTACACACAGAAAACCATTTAATTATTTAGACATGTAGTCATCATTCTGGCTCAAATATTCCTTATCTTGGTGGTAAGCAGCAAACCTGAATAAAAAGAGGAAAGGTTCATCAGGAGCAGCTGGATTCCTTTTTATTTGATGGAAATCCACCATGTCAAATTCCATTGTTATTTACAGACCACAGCTCTGGCTATTTGAGGGAATTCCACTTTAAGCCATAGCTGGTGTCTTGATATTTATTTTCCTCTAACAATAAAATAATGAAAACAAGCAAGCTGTTGCTTTTCTTTCCAACAGGCACAGGGGACCACAGTTTTGCGTCATTTAAATCTCAATGCACGATTTTAAGTCAAAAATCTGGTGGAGAGGTCAAAAGGAAAAGCGTAAGCCAACCCAGGAAGTAAAGTGATGAAAATATCCTTTAGCTATTCTTTCATTCAGTGTAGTAGCTTATGAGTGTTTTGGACAGAAACATGGTAATGCCAACTTGTACTTCCCAAGCGCTTAGTACAGTGCTCTGCACACAGTAAGCGCTCAATAAATACTATTGAATGAATAAAGAGTTATTACAAACTCTGGTTAAAACAAATGATAGTATAATACAACAGTACTGCATCTAGGAGTTCTCAAGAACAGTGTCGTACTAAACACTCTACTAAACACTACCTCACAACACCTCAGATCCCAATCTTGTTTTCCTAGACAGGAGACAGACCTGGCATTTTTGTTTTTAAGATCAAGTCTCCCTACTCTACTCTAGAGAAGCTGGGTGGCTTAGTGGAAAGAGCATGGGCTTTGGAGTCAGAGGTCATGGGTTCAAATCCTGGCTTCGCCAATTGTCAGCTGTGTCACCTTGGGCAAGTCGCTTAACTTCTCTGGGCCTCAGTTACCTCATCTGTAAAATGGGGAATAAGACTGTGAGCCCCCTGTGGGACAACCTGATCACCCTGCAACCTCCCCAGGGCTTAGAACAGTGCTTTGAATATAGTAAGCGCTTAATAAATGCCATCATTATTATTATTTATTATTACTCTTCCATTCACTTATTCTAGTGCTCTGTACACAGTAAGACCGCCATAACTCCCATTGATTAATTGCAGATGAAAACCCATTGTTTGCCATAGACTCTCAGATGATGATCACTGGAGCACTGGCTTCCATCTTAAAGAGGATGAGCATTTTAAATCTGGCATTAGGGGCAATGGTCTCTGAGCTACACAATCCAAGCCCAAATCTCAATTTTCCTCTACTATACCAACAGCTTCGTTCTGGCTTATTTTGGGGGTGAGGGGGAGAGGGTATGTGTGTGTGTGTGTGTATGTGAAGAAATTCTGTTTCTCTCTCCCTTGCTGCTCTCCCAACTGCTTAATACAGAAGGAACAAATCACAGTCAATAATACATAATTTACCACTGTGTAGAGAACAAAAGTTTTCTGCCTGAGATCAAAAACTGATTTCCTTTTGAGGGTACCAGTCGAATGGAAGACCAGAGGCAAGTGGTATCATATATTTTGTTAAGGGTGGGGCCCATACTCTGTACAAAATGAGGATGGGAAGGATTTGCATCAATCACCATGCTGAAGAAATATGCTTTATAAAAGGCTAAAATAAACATATTTCCTGAGTTTCCAAGAGGGACAAGGAGGGGAGCTAATAGCCTAAGCAAATACAGAGTGAAAATAAGAAGGGGGAGAAAATGGAAGAGAGACTCAGAGGCCCCCAGGCCTTACACAGGAAGAGAGAGCAAGAGAAGCAAGTGCGGTCTAGTGGATAGAGCATGGTCAAGTCAGAGGACCTGGGTTCTAAACCTAGCTCCACCACGTTTGTTCTGTGACCTTGGGCAAATCTCCTAACTTCTCTGCGCCTCAGTTACTTCATCTTTAAATGGGGATTAAGACTGCGAGCTCCATCTGGGACAGGGACTGTCCAACCTAATTCATTTGTATCTAACAGTGTTTGACACACAGTAAGAACGTAACAAATACCATTAAAAATAGAGGGGAAGAAAAAGAAAGGGAAAACTAGAAAGAAAGAGCTAAATCTTTGGGCAGGAATCACATCTATGGACCCTATCATGTAGTACTCTCCCAAGCGTGGACTACACTTCTCTGCACACAGTAAGTGTTCAATAAATCATCATCATCATCATCATCAATCGTATTTATTGAGCAGAGCACTGTACTAAGCACTGCACTATGTACAGAGCACTGTACTAAGCGCTTGGGGAGTACAAATTGGCAACATATAGAGACAGTTCCTACCCAACAGTGGGCTCACAGTCAAAAAGGGGGAGACAGAGAACAAAACCAAACGTACTAACAAAATAAAATAAATAGAATAGATATGTACAAATAAAATAAATAAATAAATAGAGTAATAAATATGTACAAACATATATACATATATACAGGTGCTGTATACAGTCAAATACCATGAATTGACTGATAATAAAGAAAATTAGAAAGAAAGATATGTGGGAAAGTATTCCACCCTCCCACCTACACACACACACACTCTGGAGTGCATGCTTATCAAGATTGAGTGTCCTCAGTGCACAGCTAAGAAGAAGAAAGAAACGGCATCCAATTGGTCACTCACCACGGACAATTTTCTGATCTCTACTGAATCCTGTGGACTCTGTACTGGGCAAACTGGGTGGAGACTGAGAGCCAGTGCTAGGAAGACTGGAGCTAAAAAATTGGTGGCCTTGGGCAAGTCAGTCCCTTAAAGTCGTTTGGTTGAGGCGGAGAGAGATGGGAGTTTCTCCTTGCCAGGAAGAATGTCACCTGTCCACAGCAGGATATTAAAATGTTCCTCCAGATGTTCTAACTAATTTTAATCTCACTTAATCCTGACAAAGGTCAGAAAAATGAAAGCAAATAAGGTAGTATATTTCATTCATTCATTCACTCGATCGTATTTATTGAGCACTTACTGTCTGCAGAGCACTGTACTAAGCGCTTGGGAAGTACAAATCGGCAACATATAGAGACGTTCCCTACCCACCAACAGGCTCACAGTCTAGAAACGGGCTCACAGTCTAGAAATATTTCAATTTCCTTCACTTATGGATTAAGCTTTTTGGTTCCCTCCCTGTAAACCCTGCTTCCGTCAACCCCAGTGTCTTCAAAGGCAGGACAAGAAAGGGATCAACAGCCTTTGTAGAAGCTTCTACTGTTCTTAGATATTTTTAGAGACAAAATCAGTCCTAGAAAGGACTGAGGGACAGAAATGAGAGTCACAATCAAAAAGTTACTTACCATTTTTCTATCTGATACTTCACTGATTCCCAAATTTGGCTTGAAAGGACCAAGATAGGCCCATCAACTGTAATAAAATGTGTTTGGGATCCTGGGGCGAGCTGCCACAGTAGGGCTTGATTTTGAGGTGTGAAACAATGCCTTTTTGAATGCATTCGTTCATTCAATCGCATTTATTGAGTGCTTACTGTGTGCAGAGCACTGTACTAAGCGCATGAAGCAAAGGATCCAGAGAGCTGAACTCCAGCTGCCTTGTCTAGCAAACTCAGTGAACCCAAGATTCAAAAACCATCCAGGAAACATGGTCTGCCAATGAACTCTCTGCTCTACCCAATTCCATACTTGACCTCTTAAAAAATCCTCCATTCACAAACCACTTCATAAAGTTTTCAGAATATGTGAAAATCATGCCATTAGTCTTTTCCTTTGACAGCGAGAATAATATTCAAGGACCCATTCCTAGTAAAAAAAAAAAAATACTACCATTGGACCAAACTGAAAAGAAAGCTATTGTGCTGTTTCAGCATTTCCAAACAAAATGGCCCATTTGAGATATTTCTTGCACCTGGGTTTTGGGTCTGTCTTTAAAAAATGGAAACAAAACCAAAAAGCTTTGTGTAGAAAATCTGTTGCCACTAAAGCAAGCACTTAGTACAATCAATCAATCGTATTTATTGAGCGCTTATTGTGTGCAGAGCACTGTACTAAGCACTTGGGAAGTACAAGTTGGCAACATATAGAGACAGTCCCTACCCAACAGTGGGCTCACAGTCTAAAAGAGAGATGGGAGTTTCTCTGTACAGTGCTCTGCACACAATAAGTGCTCAATAAATACAATTGAATGAATAAATAGAGCACAGGCCTGGGCATCAGAAGGATCTGGGTTCTAATCCAGGCTTGACCACATGTCTGCTGTGTAACCTTAGGCAAGCCACTTAACTTCTCTGTGCCTCAGTTACCTCATCTGTAAAATGGGGATGAGTGTGAGCCCCAGGTGGGACAAAGACTGCATCCAACCTTATTAACTTCTATCATCCCTAGCGCTTAGAACAAAGACTGACACACAGTAAACGCTTAACAAGTACCATAGTTACTATTACTAAGTTTTTATCAGCTCTAGGATTTGGTGACCATAAGCTCCTTCTAGACAGGGAACATGTCTACCAATTCCTGTGCTCTCCCAAGTGCTTAGCACGGTGCTTTGCACACAGTTAGCACCCAATGACTATAATTGTGGAGTTGATTGAATGATTGAGAGGACATGCTGTGAGTAATATGTAAAACCCTCGTTCACAGTTCTAACTGTGCATATCCAAATACCTTGGTTCACAGGGAACACTCTGGTAATTTTCTGAGGAGAAAAACAAATCGACCCCCCAAAATGACTAGCATAGGACAAAGTGAACTAGACTGACAAACCAGTAGGTAGATCACATATCGATATTTTTGTCCAATTTTCTGCTAGTTCACCAGCTAAGAAATGCAGATCAATATCAAGAAACATGTCAGTGCCGGAGGGGAACTGGCTACCTTCCTAAAAGAAAAAGCGACATAACCTAAATTACAGCAGATTTGTCTGAATAACAAATGCAACCCTGCACTCCAGGACAAAAACTAAAGCTTTTGCAGAAAAGATACATAATGCAATATCTAGAGTTAAAGGAAACAGATACACTGTAATTACACCATTATAGTCCTTTAAAACCATTGCGAACTTGAGATAAGGAAAGTCGCCAGCAAGGGTGATTTGTAATAAATAGGAAAGACACTGTCATAGCAGATATGCTAGTAAATTGAATCTGCTATCTTTTTTCTTTTAATGAATTAGTTGACATTTTCAATATGTTAGTACAGGTGTAATGTCGGCATTGGTCTGTTGCTCATTTGGAATACAACAGATGTGGGAGATACAAAACTCCACAACTTCCTGAAAAAGGTAAATGTGAATGTTCAACAGTGATGTTGGGGAAAAAATTCATCCCCCTCGGTGATCCCTATGCCAACTTGATTTTTATATAGCATCCAACAGATCCAAAAATGCTGCACTGGATTCTTCATTGTAAAACCAATGATATTCAGTTCTGTAACAAAGGTTGTATTGAACATTTGGCATAGAGGGTAGTGGTCTATGATGTCCTCTCCAGAACATTTCTGATTTTACACACAGAGGTCTTTCACTGAGTTTTACTGGCTAGTGTAATTTTTGTTCCTTGGATTTTGTTTCCCCTGGATTATACAATGATGGATGCCCTTTCACTGGTTACTGCTCCTTGGTGAAAGTCACTGTTGTCAGCATCGTGGCATAACATGGACTAGTGTCACCACCATAATGATGATGATGATGCTGAGGCAGACACAGGACAGAGAAAGGGCAGCATAAGTTGTAGAAGAAAAAGAAATGGTCTCTTACAATGTAGGAAATACACTGAGGTGTGGGGTTTTTTATTAATATAGATTTAACAGCCTGTGACGCCGAAATTTGAACTGAATAGGTTATAGTTTTATGTTTGAGGCTCTGGATCTATAAATTTGGAAGCACCACTCTGTGAAAAACAGAGTTTCCTGATGCCTCCTGGTGCTTGACTAATTGAGGTAGAATTCCGCCCCAAGTTTTTTACTGCCATAGTTTATACCGGGTCATTCAGTGTATACATTAGTTATTCATCCTTAGAGACCTGTGCTTGAACTTGATTTAGGTTCTGAGAACGAGTCTGGTGGTGACAATTTAGCTCCTATAAACACTATTTATTACAAAAGTCCCATACCAGTGGCATCCATTTCATTTATTCAATGAGTCTACTTCCAGAAACAGAAATTTAGTGATTTGGGATTTGCTGTTCTCCAGAAGGGAAACTCACCTGAATGGAATAGAATCGGAACTGGTCGATATTCTGTTAGGGTGAATGGTGTGATTATGCATGTGAAAGAAGCACAAAAAGTTCAGAATTTGCTCGTAAAAGAAGCTCTTTGGCACAATGAGGTATTTATAACAGATATTCATGCAGAGGCCAAAAAAAAAAAAAAAAGAGTGACCATGACAGTACACTCGCACGATAGGACCATCTGAGAGTCAATGAATCAGTTACGATCCATTATTTTTGTCCACAAATAAAGATCTATCGCCAAGCAGAAGGGAAAATCTACAGGGCTCAAAACAAGTTTTTTGTTTGTTTTTTGTTTGTTTTTTCCAAAAACCAGTCAAGCGAAATGATTGACAGTAGGGCAGTTGTCCCAGAACTGTGACAAGCTAGCACTAAGAAACTACTCTCTACACTTCAGAAGAAGTGTAGGGAGAGGATGGAAAACAGAAGAAAAGGAGCACAGTGGCAAAATGGGAACCAAGAGAATTATAAACAGGAAGAGCCAGGATTCGAGCTTTTTTTTCCTTCATTGTGACCTTCCACACTGCTTTAAACAAAGTAGCCAATGAATAAATACCAATACTACTACTAGTATTCATTCATTATTCAATCATATTTACTGAGAGCTTACTGTGTGCAAAGCACTGTACTAAGCGCTTGGGAATTACAAGTTGGCAACATATAGAGACGGTCCTTTCCCAACAGCAGGCTCACAGTCTAGAAGGGGGAGACAGACAACAAAACAATAAAATAAATAGAATAGTAAATATGCACAAGTAAAATAGAGTAATAAATATGTACAAACATATATACAGATGCGGTGGGGAGGGGGAGAGGAAGGAGGGGGCTCAGTCTGGGAAGGCCTCCTGGAGGAGGTGAGCTCTCAGTAGGGCTTTGAAGGGAGGAAGAGAGCGAGCTTGGCGGATGTGCGGAGGGAGGGCATTCCAGGCCAGGAGGAGGATGTGGGCCGGGGGTCAGCGGCGGGACAGGCGAGAATGAGGCCCGGTGAGGAAGTTAGTGGCAGAGGAGCAGAGGATGCGGGCTGGGCTGTAGAAGGAAAGAAGGGAGGTGAGGTAGGAGGGGGTGAGGTGATGGACAGCCTTGAAGCCCAGGGTGAGGAGTTTCTGCCTGATGCGTAGGTTGATTGGTAGCCACTGGAGATTTTTGAGGAGGGGAGTAACATGCCCAGAGTGTTTCTGCACATAGATGATCCGGGCAGCAGTGGGAAGTATAGATTGAAGTGAGGAGAGACGGGAGGATGGGAGATCAGAGAGGAGGCTGATGCAGTAATCCAGTCGGGATAGGATGAGAGACTGAACCATCAGGGTAGCAGTTTGGATGGAGAGGAAAGGGCGGATCTTGGCGATGTTGCGGAGGTGAGAGCGGCAGTTTCTGGTGACGGATTGGATGTGAGGGGTGAACGAGAGAGCAGAGTCGAGGATGACACCAAGGTTGCGGGCTTGTGAGACGGGAAGGATGGTAGTGCCATCAACAGTGATGGGAAAGTCAGGGAGAGGGCAGGGAGGGAAGATAAGGAGTTCAGTCTTGGACATATTGAGTTTTAGATGGCGGGCAGACATCCAGACGGAAATGTCTTGAAGGCAGGAGGAGACCCAAGCCTGAAGGGAGGGAGAGAGAGCAGGGGCAGAGATGTAGATCTGGGCGTCATCAGCATAGAGATGATAGTTGAAGCCGTGGGAGCAAATGAGCTCACCAAGAGAGTGAGTGTAGATAGAGAACAGAAGGGGAGGACCAAGAACTGACCTTTGAGGAACCCCTACAGTAAGAGGATGGGAGGGGGAGGAGGAGCCCGCAAAAGAGACTGAGAATGAACGCTGGGAGAGATAAGAGGAGAACCAGGAAAGGACAGAGTCTGCGAAGCCAAGGTTGGATAGCATGTTGAGGATAGCACTAATAATAACAATCGTTAAGTGGTTACTATGTGTCAAGCTTTGTACTTAGCATTAGGATAGACGGAAGATAATCAGGTTGGAACATGGTCCTTGTGTTTCACAGGGATCACAGTCCAGTGGGGAGACAGTACTGGTACTGAATCCCCACTTTACAGATGAGGAAATTGAGACACAGATACTTTAAGTGATTTGCCCAAAGCCATACAAGTAGCAGAGTCAGGATTCAAATCCAGATCCTCTGACTCACAGGCCAAAGTTCTTTCCACATGGTCTCCAACATAGTAGTTTTCTCAAATCCCTTTTCCCCTCAGCTTTAACACAGAGGAATTAAAAAAAAAAAAATGGCCGGTGAAGCCAGCCATCATACCTGGGGGACCACTAAGGCTTGGGCTAATATTTACTCCTGTGGCTCTTGGGAAAGGAATGTTTGCACCTATTTGTCTGGAACTACTGTTGAATTTTGATTCTTCAAATCCTGGTTCCCTCTCTGGAGCAAGCCCCAAACAGTGTTGGATTCAAGAACCAATGTCCCAGGTTTGATTTGAAAATGGGGCAAAGGAGCAGAACAAATGACCCCTGGGCATTTGATATTTACCCCATCCTCAAGTCACAGCATTTATGCACATACCTAAAAATCATATATTATAAACTATTTGTCTGTATTCGCCCACTAGGCTAAAGCTTGTTATAGGCAGATAATGTGTCTGCCAACTCTGTTGTACTGTACTCTCCCAAGAGCTTAGTACAGTACTCTGCACACACTAAACACTCAATATACCATTGATGATGATGATGATGATGATAACTACTGGTGCAGCAGAGGTTATCATCCTTTAAGCCCACCAGAGCCACAAAACACAGGTCAGTCTGGGATGTTTGGAAAGTACCGGCTTCGCTACCTCTATTTCTCCAACTTCTGCTTGTGTATGATTAGTTACAGTTCTCTACCTTCCCGATTCATTTTTATGTATCCTATTTTCTCCCTGTGCTTCCTAAAAATATATTTTTCTCCTCCTCTGACAGTATGACTTTCATATGATCATTTTTGGGCCCGTTTCCTCCTCTTTCTGTACACCACATGCTTCCTTTATGCTTGGGAAAGGTTTTAGAGTACCTTAGAAAATCTATTATTTTATGCCCATTGTCCTTTCCAAGCACTGCTACTGAACTGCTATTAGTGTTGAAACAAATGGGGAAGGTTGAGTGTTAGAAAAACTGCTTGCAGTTCCTGCATAATCCTCCTTATTTGAACAAGTTATACATGCAGTAAAGGGTGGGGAGTGAGGGCCCTCTGTTTTGATTTCCCAGTGCTTAGCACATAGTTGAAACACGCTTAATGAATGCCCTAACAATTTTTTTAAAGGGCTGAAAGTGTTATAAATTTCCTTTGATACAAGGCTTAGCAGAGAGGACTGTTCTATGATATTTTAATGTGAATTTTTCACCTCTGGCCCTGTGGAGTCTTTCTATTTAGTATTATTACTTAATAACCACCCCCACTAGGTGTAATGCTCTGCACTGAGCTCTTGGGAATGCACAAGATAAAGAAGTGCCACGTTTCTTGCCCACAAGGAGCTTGTGTTCTAATGGGGGTTACCACCTTATCTGCTTATACATAAAGATCTCAAACCCACAGTCATTCCTTGCATCGTATTTATCCTTTTCTACTTCATTATTAATCAGTAAGCTCTATTTCATTATTAATCAGGTCTTTTCTTGATTCTGGCTCAACTCTGGGTGGGTGTTTGGGGGGTGATGACTCTTCTCATGTTATGTGACATAGCAGTGATTGAGTGGATGTGGCTTTTGGGTTTCTTTTAGCCTGAGGGGTACAACTTCTATCCTTGAAGCAGGAGAAGCAGAGTGGCTCAGTGGAAAAAGCACGGGCTTTGGAGTCAGAGGTTCAAATCCTGGCTCCGCCACTTGTCAGCTGTGTGACTTTGGGCAAGTCACTTAACTTCTCTGTGCCTCAGTTACCTCATGTGTAAAACAGGGATTAAGACTGTGAGCCCCATGTGGGACAACTTGATCACCTTGTATCCCCCCAGTGCTTAGAACAGTGTTTTGCACATAGTAAGCACTTAACAAATACCATTATTATTATTATTATTATAGCTTATCTTCGTGCTTTCCAATTTTGGTCAACTTTAAACAGATACTCTAAATACCGTTACCATTATTATTATTATCATCCATCATTAATAACTTTGATGCTTCTTCACATGGGATTTCACCAGTGGTAAAAGTGTTTTCCTCCAAGACTACAAATCAAAAGCAAAACTCCAGAGTTAAGAAGCCTCAACACTGTTCCAGTAAGAAAATGGATGAACTCAGATAGGGCTCACTGTTCAATTCTTAAATAATTAACTGACAGCTACTGCACGGCTACAAGCTTGTTTCTTGCTACAATTCCAACTTGTAAATCTTGACTAAACATTTGAGGATAAAGAAGTGGTGACATTAGATGCTTCTGTATTTGGGAAGTCATGTAAAAAAAACCAAAACAAAACCAAAAAAAAAGAACTGTTCCTAATCTAGATGCAAAATACTTTTCCTGAAGTTCAGTGATAGCTCTAAGAACGCTGTAGCTGTTCCCAGAAAATGCTTACAGTGTCTATTTGCAAGTTGATTTGTGTGAGAGTGCTATCACAAAACCTTTTCATTGTGTATTCAGTGTGAGAAGGATAGACAAGTTGTATATTTCAGAATAAAGCAATACTATGACATAAGTGAGTACAATTTTCCCCTCAAATTTTACAATTCTAACAAACACATAACAGTGATTAATGGTAAAGGACACATGTAAGACAATAATGCAGCTAAATGATGCATTTGTAATTCATGTGAAACATCATAATTAGTTCTCCAAGGGTTCATCAATATATTATTCTACTAAACAGAATACTTGAAAGTCCCACTTGAGTTTTAAATGCAGTATGAAGCCTTTATTTTAAGCATGGCTTCCTCGGTGTAATATCCTCGTAATTATTTTCCAGCAACAAGAAATATTAGGATGATTATTTTTATTCCAGCTATTATCCTTTCATGCCGTGAAAAAAACAGCTGCATGGCCAATTTTTTCTATATGAAATTGAAATTCTTTCACAAACTACTTTTAAAGTAGGGGGGAAAGAAACAAGAGCAAAAAGGAAAAGTGTTCTCTAGTGGGATGTTGTATTCTAAAAGGGGAGGGGAGGAGCTGGAACAACTAAAAAAGAGGAGTTAATCAAAACACAGCACACATGCCAATGTGCCAAACAAAACAAAAAAGCAACATGTGAGCCAAGAAAATTCAGTCTTCCTCAGGTTCCTAATTAGTCATAGTGAATATGCCCACCTGTCTAACAATGTATACATTTCAGTGTACAGCACTGAAGTAAAAACAAAAACTATACTTATATAACCTATATTTGACATGTGTGTCACAGGGGAGAGAGAGAGAAAGAAAATCACAGTTCACATCAATACATCATCATGGACCTCACTATCACTGTCTTATTTAAAACTGCTTCAAAGCGTCTGTGCAATTTAATAACATGTTCCCTTTCAGTCATGTGCTTCTGTTGTATTTTCCCAAATGCTTAGTGCTTTGAACCAAGTGGGCACTCGATAAAAACCATTTCCATCCATAAAGCTATTAGCGGAGTCGCTTTTTGTCATCATTATCAATAACAATATACGTAATTTGATAGTACTCTTTTTTTCAGAAATCAAAGCACTTCCAAAAAGATTACCTCAATTTATCCATAAAACATCCAAGTGAGGGAGAGGGGGTTGGCACCATTTTACAAGTGGGAAAGCTGAAGAACTAAAGAAGAGGTGATCTGGCGTAAATTAAAAAAAAAATCTGAGTTCATTCATTCATTCATTCAATCATATTTATTGAGCGCTTACTGTGTGCAGAGCACTGTACTAAGCGCTTGGGAAGTACAAGTTGGCAACATATAGAGATGGTCCCTACCCAAGAGTTTGGACCCTAACCTCTAACTCATCATGATTAGTTAAGGGGAAGCTTTCAGTTACTTTCTTGTGAAGTCTCCTACGTAGAAAGCTGTAAACCCAGGCCTTCAATTCATACACGTCCTCTAATAACCACAAATATAAAATAAATACAGGTCTTCCACTAGTTCACTCACAGCTTTGGGTCTTAGTCTTTAACCATCAGGTTATTTTGGGCCCCTAGTAAACTTTCAAAATGTATTTACACAAGGATCTGATTTTTAAGATGATTCCAATGGATTTTCAGCCAAATAAAAGAGAAATTAAGGCCAACAAAATATATTTTCATAGCCTTTCCAAAAGTGTGTAACACATCCTAAGTGGATATGGTCCTGGCAATTGCTTAATAAATTTGGCTGCCCTGAGAAGTTCATTAACAGTCTCAGGTGATTCCATGAGGAAATGCCTCTCAGTCCTGTCAGTGAATTTATTCATCCAATCGCGTGGAACGATCCAATCACGCTGGCCTTTCCCATTCAGCGCTACGGATCGTTGAAGAGTCTGAAGGAAACTAAGGTGGTACAGAAAGCAGTACCATGGAAGCCGTCCATAAAAACCAAAAATGCTCCATGGAAACACACAACTAAATGTTGGAGGGAATGGGAGAAGAGGAAATGGGGGCTTAGTCTAGGAAAGCCTCTTGGAGGACATGTGCCTTCAGTAAGCTCACCTTCAAACAATGCCCCGATTAAATCACAACATCCTAGTGGTGTCAACACAAGAGCAACAGCTGGCATTCCTGTATTTTATTTTAGTTCTCCCTGAACAATTATACATATGTGTATATACATGTGTATATACAATTGTAAATGCTACACATACAAATAAAAAAAGTTCAACTATTTCATCCTTATACATTTGTTCTACCACTTCGTTCTTCATCTGGCTCCCTCCAGTTGGTAATCACTCATTCATTCAATTGTATTGAGTGCTTACTGTGTGCAGGGCACTGTACTAAGTGCTTGGGAAGTACAAGTTGGCAACATATAAAGACGGTCCCTACCCAACAGTGCGCTCACAGTCTAGAAGGCTCACAGTCCAGAAGCCCAATCGTATTTATTGAGTGCTTACTGTGTGCAGCGCACTGTACTAAGAGCTTGGGATGTACAAGTCAGCAACATATAGAGACAGTCCCTACCCAACAACAGGCTCACAGTCTAGAAGAGGGAGACAGACAACAAAACATGTAGACAGGTGTCAAAATCGTCAGAATAAATAGAATTATAGCTATATGCACATCATTAACAAAATAAATAGAATAGTAAATACGTACAAATAAAATAAATAGAGTAATAAATCTGTACAAATATATACAAGTGCTGTGGTGAGGGGAAGGAGGTGGGGGGGATGGGGAGGAGGAGAGGAAAAAGGGGACTGTCTGGGAAGGCCTCCTGGAGGAGTTGAGCTCTCAGTAGGGCTTTAAAGGGAGGAAGAGAGCTAGTTTGACAGATGCATGGAGGGAGGGCATTCCAGGCCAGGGGAAGGATGTGGGCTGGGGGTCAACAGCAGGACAGAAGAGAACAAGACCCAGTGAGGAGGTTAGTGGCAGAGAAGCAGGGGGTGCGGGCTGGGCTGGAGAAGGAGAGAAGGGAGGTGAGGTAGGAGGGGGCGAGGGGATGGACAGCCTGGAAGCCGAGAGTGAGGAGTTTTTGCTTGATTCGTAGGTTGACAGGCAGCCACTGGAGATTTTTGAGGAGGGGAGTGACATGCCAGAGCGTTTCTGAAAAAAGATAATCCAGGCAGCAGAGTGAAGTATAGACTGAAGTGGGGAGAGACAGGAGGATGGGAGATCAGAGAGGAAGCTGATGCAGTAATCCAGTTGGGATAGGATGAGAGATTGAACCAGGAAGTTAGTGGTTTGGATGGAGAGGAAAGGGCAGATCTTGGTGATGATGGCGATACTCATTTTTGCATCTTCCCCAGCTCCACATAGATAAGAGGGAACGAGTGCCTTCCTTCCGATCTACCCTCCTAAGCGCTTAGTACAGTGCTGGTATACTGATGGAGTTCCTTGATCCATTCCCTCTGAGTCACTCAGAGGACATATGCAGCGCCAAGTTCAAGGCAGGATCACAAACAAGAAAATCATGGAATTTAGGTAGTCTACTACCGTTGATGCTATGCTCACCCCAGTACAGCTTTGCTTTAACAAGGGAAGAGAATGGATAACAATAGGATTGCCAAAAAGTATGGTGAGCCATAAAGGGGTGACCCCTTATAATACTAATTATAATGGTATTTGTTAAGCACTTACTATTAATCCAATCACACTTCTTGAGCGCTTACTTTGTGCCAAGCACTGTTCTAAGAGCTGGGGGAGATACAAGGTAATTAGGTTGTCCCATGTGGGGCTCACAGGCTTCAGCCCCATTTTACAGATGAGATAACTGAGGTACAGAGAAGTGAAGTGACTTTCCCAAAGTCACACAGCTGACAAGTGGTGGAGCAGGGATTAGAACCCATGACCTCTGACTCCCAAACCCGGGCTCTTTCCACTGAACTACGCTGCTTCTTTACTACTTTGCTTACTACTATATTACCATTATATTTGTTTTATGCAGAAGCTTCAAGAGAATCACAACACTAAGAGGGAAAAGCACAACTAATATCTGGTACTGTAACAAACCTAACAGCAAAGGAAGAGTAAGCTTTTCACGGGTGCAGTGTGGTTAGTAAGTCAGTAAGTAGTATTTATTGAGTGCTTACTGTGTTCAGAGCACTGTACTAAGTGCTTGGGAGAGTACATTGTTTACAGTCTAGAGGTCAGAACTGGTTTATTCAGTCACATATACACCGATAGGCTAATTTGGCATCATGTTTGAAAACAAAGGATAACTCTACATAAGGTGTGTTAACCATTAGACACTCAGGTTGTTTTCTTTCCCCTGCTAGTTTTTAAGTTTACTCTTCTTTTATATACACCATACATTATCTATCTATTTGGCTAAACCTACTTAGTGTGAACAAAGAAGTGTTCCTAGATTTTGTTGCATTTCAATCCAGAGATGGTTATATTTTAACACAAGATAAGCTGAGGTGATAGATCCATTAATTAATTGTAATCTTACAAGCTCTTTGATGTGTGAAAAACTACTTCATAATTTATTATGCCATTTAATATGCAGAGATACAACCTGTGATCATTCCAAAATTCAGCCTTTATTTTTCTACACTTTGACTAGAAGACAATATAATTAAGCGACTAAAAAGAGGTTTGGGTTTTTTTTTTCCCACTCGGGCTCAAATCTTGAATGCTGTATTTCTCTTCCTAGATATGACACCTGATATCCTGATATATTTAAATTCTTTTGAATTAATAGGAAGCACCATGGCCTTACAGTAATGAACATGGGCCTGGGAGTTGTAAAACGGGTTTGAATACTTCTCCATGTCTCAGTTTCCTCTTCTGTAAAATAGAAATAAAATACTGTCTCTCTCCTTTGTAGACTGTGAACCCCATAAGGGCCAGGGAGTGTATCGAGACTGATTAATATGTATGTACTTCAGTGCTTAATACAACGACTGACACATAGTAAGCACTTTGCAAATATCAATTATCATTCTTCTTCATATAATTACTATTTTATTATTATTCAACAACCAGTCTCGTGGTAGCTGAGAAAATGCTTACAAAAAATCACCCTGAAGGGTGATATTTACATTATATGATGGTAGCGTATTTATAAATACATTTTGTCTGTTCTATCAGGTTTTTAAAACATGTCTAACGTCAAATATCCGCCACGCCTGCTCTGATAGTGGAAAAAAAAATTAGACAGTTTATATAAACAGTTCAGAAAAGTGAAAGGACAGTTTCTTTTGCAAGTAAATATGCATCTGTGCTCCAAAGACAAACCTATTCAGATTAATCTTTGTGTTTTGACAGCTCCTATCTTTCTCTGTCTTTATTTGGTTCTTTAAATTGATGACAGGGTATCTAGTGGAGCTGGCAACTGAGATTAAGAGGTCAGAAATGGAATTCAGTAACTTTTTTAATCTGTTTTTCTCAACAGGCCCCGATGTCTCTCCAAATTATGCATATGAGCAGGGGGGTTGGGTTAAGCATTACCCTCCACTCAAAGTTTGGGCACAACTCTACCATCACCTATGGCTGCCAGTAAAAACACTCAAAGGAATGGGGATAATCCAGGCCTAGGCACTGCTCTTCAGGCTTGATTACTGCTTTCTTTCTCTTCTTCAGAACCATCAATTCTGGTCTGAAAAGTTTTAAAAAATTAAAAGCCTTTTTGAAAAAGAACCACTTCTGTCCTAACACAAAAAAGGAAACGAAAAAGGTACTTCCACGGACAGAGGCCGTTAAAAATCAGATTATTTCCAGAATGTTCTCCTATTTTTCATCTGCCAGTAAAATATGTCCTCTCATTGTCTCTGTTTGAATGCCTATTTTTATCTGACTGGGGCTATATGGTCATTTTTTTTTTTTATTTATTCCTGAGTTCTTTGGGTTTTCTTTTTTTCCAAAGCATGCTTTTCTGTTCTCAAAAACTGGGCCACATGCCTCTAAGGAGAAAGTAGTGCATTATTTCATTCCCACCTTTTCTTCTTTTCTGGCATCTCTGTGACCTGCTATGCCCAGAAGTGTTTCTAACTCAAGCTGGACCATCAAATCAATTACCACAGCAGTCTGCTTTCTAAATATGAATGGCAATTGAATGACAACAGGCAAGGTAAACTTTCAGCTTTGATTTGTCATTGGTAATATCAATTTTCTCCCTCCCCCTCCTTTTCTCCCTCCGCCTCCCTTCCCTCTCCCTCTCCTTTTTCCCCCACCCCATCTCTTTTGAACGTTGTTTTATAGATGTTTGTTAGAGGCTAGCAATTTGACCAAACTCTTTCCCTGCTGTCTGCAGCTGCACTGTATCAGATCCTCAAATAAAAGCTTCACCTCTGTTGAGTCAAAGTGGCAGGAGAAAAAATAGGGTGGGGAACCATTACTGCTGTAAAAGCTCTTCCTGCTGACCTCTTAGCCCAATTATTATTGCACCTTCAGAAGCTGGCAGTATTGCCTACTTATCATACTACTTAAAATTCTTACTGCTTTGGGATTTGAAGACTCAACTGTTTAGTGCTTAATGTTACCCATTTTGCATCGAGTTTCCTGTTAAGTGAAATAACTTTCATTGTATAATGGCTTCTATGCCATTGCACATTATAAAGACCAAAAATATGAGAGAGACGAGAGACAGAGAGAGAGAGAGAGAGAAGGGGTGAGGAAGGGGGTAGGCACATACATGGCACACATCACATACATGAGAAGCAGCGTGGCTCAGTGGAAAGAGCAGGGGCTTGGGAGTCTGAGGTCATGGGTTCGAATCCCAGCTCAGGCACTTGTCAGCTGTGGGACCTTGGGCAAGCCACTTCATTTCTTTGTGCCTCAGTTACTTCATCTGTAAAATGGGGATTAAGACTGTGAGCCCCACGTGGGACAACCTGATCAGCTTGTATCCCCCCAGCGCTTAGAACAGTGCTTTGCACGTAGTAAGCGCTTAACAAATACCATCGTTATTATACACAGGTTTAGATAAACTCAAACTAGTTTTCATAATGCTATTTATGGGCACTAATCAATCTATTTTAGGAGGGAGTCAACACGTGGAAGAAATCAGTGATGCTTCTAGTTTGATCTCACTGATCTTTTAGTGATTTTATCAGTGACATCACACTATCTTTGCCATTTAGAGATACTCTTATTTGAAAGGATTCTGAAGTGATAACAGGGCTTAAGAATATTAGATTTAAAAGTTAGCGATTTCCATCCAATAAGTCAGCTGTAAATGCTGAGCCAAGACCAAGAAAACCCAGCTTGACTTCTTTCAGCAAGGTAATAATTCATTTTCTAAACGAAACTGTTCATGAATTTCCTGGACTATGTTTCCCAAAAAATAATTTTCAAGATCACTGGATTCAAAACACCTGTACGTCTAATTGGGCAAAATCAGTTGGAAAACAAAATAAATGGCACCTGCACAATTCAGAATAGATCCCCTAACATAGATAAGTGCCAGATTTTAGACTCTGAGAATTTTTGAACGTCTCCAAAAGGACAGATGTTGTTGCTATGATACCGAACTTGTTAACTAGATGCGATCAGTCTCGTTTTCATTTGGAAATTGCAATTACAATCTAGTAGCAATAACTGAGGAACATGCACACCAGGCATATCTTTTACCACAGTACAGTAGACCTAAATTTACTTCCAGAGGCCTGCTGTAAAGAGTATCATGGTAATTTTATAAAGGGGAAGACAAACCTTATTTCGGCAATAAGTTGGACTTGTAGGTGTCTCACACTAGCCCTGACTTTCAACAAAATTACTATTATTAGAGAAGCAGCGTGGCTCACTGGAAAGAGCACGGGCTTTGGAGTCAGAATACATGGGTTCAAATTCCGGCTCTGCCAATTGTCAGCTGTGTGACTTTGGGCAAGTCACTTAACTTCTCTGTGCCTCAGTTACCTCATCTGTAAAATGGGGATGAAGACTTTGAGCCCCCCGTGGGACAATCTGATCGCCTTGTAACCTCCCCATCACTTAGAACAATGCTTTGCACATAGTAAGTGCTTAATAAATGCTATCATTATTATTATTATCATTATTTATTGTATTTGTCAAGCACTTCCTCTGTCAAACACTATTCTAAAATCACTAAACTCCATCCTTTCCTAACTGCTACAACTTTGATCTAAGTTTTGATCCTGTTCTGCCTTGATTACCTCCTTCCCCGCCTTACCTCCTTCCCTCCGCCTTACCTCCTTCCCCCCGCCTTATGTCCTTCCCCCTGCCGTACCTCCTTCCCTTCCCCACAGCACCTGTATATACGTATATATATATATATATATATATATATATATACGTATATATGCTTGTACATATTTATTACTCTATTTCTTTATTTATTTTAATTGTACATATCTATTCTATTCATTTTATTTTGTTAATACGTTTTGTTTTGTTGTCTGTCTCCCCCTTCTAGACTGTGAGCCCACTGTTGGGTAGGGACAGTCTCTATATGTTGCCAACTTGTACTTTCCAAGTGCTTAGTACAGTGCTCTGCACACAGTAAGCGCTCAATAAATATGATTGATTGATTGATTGATTATCATCATCATCATCATCAATCGTATTTATTGAGCGCTTACTGTGTGCAGAGCACTGTACTAAGTGCTTGGGAAGTACAAGTTAGCAACATATAGAGACAGTCCCTACCCAACAGTGGGCTCACAGTCTAAAAGGGGGAGACAGAGAACAAAACCAAACATCCTAACAAAATAAAATAAATAGAATAGATATGTACAAGTAAAATAAATAGAGTAATAAATATGTACAAACATATATACATATATACAGGTGCTGTGGGGAAGGGAAGGAGGTAAGATGGGGGGATGGAGAGGGGGACGAGGGGGAGAGGAAGGAAGGGGCTCAGTCTGGGAAGGCCTCCTGGAGGAGGTGAGCTCTCAGTAGGGCCTTGAAGGGAGGAAGAGAGCTAGCTTGGCGGATGGGCAGAGGGAGGGCATTCCAGGCCCGGGGGATGACGTGGGCCGGGGGTCGACAGCGGGACAGGCGAGAACGAGGTACGGTGAGGAGATTAGCAGCAGAGGAGCAGAGGGTATGGGGTGGGCTGGAGAAGGAGAGAAGGGAGGTGAGGTAGGAGGGGGCGAGGTGATGGACAGCCTTGAAGCCCAGGGTGAGGAGTTTCTGCCTGATGTGCAGATTGATTGGTAGCACTGGAGATTTTTGAGGAGGGGAGTAATATGCCCAGAGTGCTTCTGGACAAAGATAATCCGGGCAGCAGCATGAAGTATGGATTGAAGTGGGGAGAGACAAGAGGATGGGAGATCAGAGAGAAGGCTGATGCAGTAGTCTAGATGGGATAGGATGAGAGCTTGAATGAGCAGGGTAGCGGTTGGGATGGAGAGGAAAGGGCGGATCTTGGCAATGTTGCGGAGCTGAAACCGGCAGGATTTGGTGACGGCTTGGATGTGAGGGGTGAATGAAAGAGCGGAGTCGAGGATGACACCAAGGTTGCGGGCTCGTGAGACGGGAAGGATGGTAGTGCCGTCAACAGAGATGGGAAAGTCAGGGAGAGGGCAGGGTTTGGGAGGGAAGACAAGGAGTTCCGTCTTGGACATGTTGAGTTTTAGGTGGCGGGCAGAGATGTCCTGAAGGCAGGAGGAGATGCGAGCCTGGAGAGAGGGGGAGAGAGCCAGGGCAGAAGTGCATTGGGGATGACCTCAGTTCCCTGCTCACCTGGCTTCCAAGGGGAAAGGAAAAGGCATTTATATTTTGGATAGTGACTAAATCCATCCTACCCCCCAAAACAAATATGGTCAGCCTTCATTTAATAACCTGCATAATGTAATTTCAGAACAGTACACATGCATTATAGGGGTGTAATTATTAAGAGGGCATAAATGTTGTGTGTTCCCACACACTTCTCTTATTGCCTCAAAAGGAGTTTGCTTCTTTAGAGTTAGAAGTTCAGGGGCTGGAGAAAAAGAACAGCCTCAACAGAATTGGAGAATTGGCCATTCCCAAAGCTGCCTTGCATAAATTAGCACCTATGTTGGCTGTTTTTAAATGAACCCAATTTCTGCCTGAGAAATTTAGCCTGTCTTAAACTGGATGAGCTGGTTTCTGGGGGATTAGAGAGAATTGAGTTCCTCTCTTAACCTAAGTCCAGTTACCCTGAGCGAAGTGGGGCAGGTTTGGGCGAAACACTGCCAAAGGGAAACTAGAGGAGGATTGAGTTCTTAAACCCCCCAAAATAAAAGTATTCTTTTTTTAATAAGTAAAATTAAGTTCAGAACCAACGCTTTTAGAAATATCTACTTTCTGTTGCAGTAGGGAATTCAACATGTTTCTATTGATCCATTCGATAGAATTTAAAATATTCTTTACCTAATTGCATTTCTTACAGCTTAAACTAAGAATGACAATTTCAAATTGGGTGATTTCAAGTACACCTTTATCTGGTTTGGATCAGAATTAACACATTTTTTTTTGCCTCATCAGCTTGAAAACAAATGCAGAAAAAACTGGGTAATATGTTGTAGATTAACATAAACAAATTTACATAATCGCAGAATCAAAGACAAAGTAGGATCTGTCATATCTTATTTGCCAACTTCAAATATAATCAGGTTTGACAAAGTGTATTTGAGCTATCTACGGTACAACTCCATTAATACATTACTGGATCCAAATTTCTGGCTCTACTATTAAAATCAGTATAGTGAACTTAATGCCTAAGCTTTGCGAAGTTCATGTAATGCCAGTTATTATAACACTGTGACAATACAATATGATTAGTTCATATGGAGCAATACTTCTTCAGCTAGGGAGTTAGGATGAAAACTTAGACAAATACCATGAATGAGTAAAGAAAAAGAAATAAAAGTAAAATTAAGAGGGTTCCAAAGCATGCTCATTTATCATGGACTTATACCCAGAAATAAAACTTTGTTATGTAACAGATGTTCTTCGATGCTCTTTAATTAGACACTTTATGAACAACAATTATGTTGGCATTAAATCTGTAATAGCCTCCATACTCTGCTACATGTTAACAGTTCAAACATATAACAACAACAATAATAATAATAATGACCATTTATTAAGCACTTACTATATGCAAAGCACTGTTCTAAGCACTGGGGAGGTTACAAGGTGATCAGATTGTCCCATGGGGGGCTCACAGCCTTAACCCCCATTTTACAGGTGAGGTACCTGAGGCCCAGAGAAGTTAAGTGACTTGCCCAAAGTCACACGGCTGACAGTTGGCAGAGCTGGGATTTGAACCCATGACCAGAAGGCAGAAACATATGGGAAAGAAATCAGAGTTGTATTTCATGAAAACTTTGAAGAAGGAAAATAGTTTCCTGAAACATTAAGTTTCGGGTCAGTTATTAATTGGGGCAAATTATGAAAATTACCAAATGGCAATTTCCAATTTTTTTCTGAAGAGTTTCAGAATATATAAACAGGGTTGTAGTACTCGTTCAGCTGAAATAATTCTGATATTCTTCAGCTGTATCTTTTAAGGTCAGGTCTCGGCATATAAATTCCTTACCAAAACACTTTTTGGGTTCTTAAATTCCAGGTGAATTTTAGTGCACCAACCCAATCATTGCTAATGATGCGATTCAAATCAACAACAATATAGACAGGCACAATACAAACTTCCACCACCTCTGATATGGATGAACTTCAACATGGATTCCAAAGCGCTTGCTATTTTACTCTATTTTAGTACCCTCTCTCCACAGACTAGATAGAAAGTTCATGCTTTCTAGGCATCTGAATTGGTTATGAAAATCCATGCCTACTTGGTTGGGAGTGGGGGAGATGATGGGAGGGAGAGAGAGAGAGAGTATGCGCAATTATCCTTTGCTTTCAAAGATGCTGTTCCTGCTGCTGATGAGGTCTCAAGCGCTTAGTACAGTGCTCTGCACACAGTAAATGTTCAATAATTATGACTCAATGAATAATAATAATAACAATGGCATTTATTAAGCACTTACTATGTGCCAAGCACTGCTCTAAGTGCTAGGGAAGTTACAAAATGATCAGGTTGTCCCACGGAGGGCTCACAGTCTTAATCCCCATTTTACAGATGAGGTAACTGAGGCACAGAGAAGTTAAGTGACTTGCCCAAAGTCACACAGCTGACGGCAGAGCTGGGATTTGAACCCATGACCCCTGACTCCAAAGCCCATGCTCCTTCCACTGAGCCACACTGCTTCTCTGAATGAGTCTATGTGTGTCTAAGTGGGGGCTGAAAATGGTAATGAATTGACACAGGCTCCCCGCATTATTTACAAAGTTAAATCCTATTGCACTATTGAGCTTGTCCCACTTCATACTGTACCTCTGTTTTCAACTGTGCCTGTTTACATTCTTCTCTTCATAGTACTACATGCCGATCAATCAATCCTATCTGGCAGCTTACTATGTGTAGAGCACTGTAATAAGTGCTTCAGAGAGTACAACAGAAGTAATAATAATAATAATAACAATGATGGCATTTGTTAAGCACTTGCTATGTGTCAAGCACTGTTTCGAGCACTGGGATAGATACAAGGTTATCAGGTTGTCTCACGAGGGGATCCCAGTCTTAATCCCCATTTTACAGATAACTGAGGCATCGAGAAGTTAAGTGACTTGCTCAAAGTCACACAGCTGACAAGTGGCAGGGCCGGGATTAGAACCCACAACCTCTGACTCCCAAGCCTGGGCTCTTTTCACTAATTACTGTATCAAGTGCTAGGGTAGATACAAAATAATCAAATAATCAGATCAGACAGTCCCTGTTTTACATGGGGCTCAAAACTTAAATAGGAGGACGTAGAATTTAATCCTCACTTTTCAGATGAGAAAATTATGGCACAGCAGAGCAAAAAGCAAGTGCCAAAGCTGGGATTGGAATCCAGGCCGCTGACTCACGGGCATGGGTTCTTTCCACCTGCCCACACTGCTTCATGTCATCTTTGCTTAGTAGAATAATCTTTCTCCCATTTTCTGCCCTCTGGGCTTGATTTCCCATTGGGAGATCATATACACTGCGTGCTTACTGCATGCAGAGCACTGTACTAAGCTCTTGGGAGAGTGTAATATAATGACATAGCAGAAACATTCCCTGCCCACAATGAGCTTACAGTCAAAAATTGTGTTGCATAGCCTGACAGTTTGGTTTGTGATTATCCAACCGTGATTATCATACTGCTAGGCTAAGACAATGTTCCTGACCCAATCAAAGACCCGGTTTTCCTATGACATGGGGATTGAACAGCCATTTCTTCTTTCAGTGCATGATGCTGTATCCAGTCAGGTTCGGATTGCCCACGGCATTTTTCCTAACTGTGCTATCACACTGTAGCTGAAACAATAGTGAACAGAAACATTTGGCAAAACTGAGTGCCCTTCCTATTATAAGCTAACTGTCCTTTCTATATTATGCACCTACTTACATTACAAAATCTTTTCAATGCAATCTTTAAGTATTTTTGGATTCATTTTCCCTTCTCTTTTGCATCTTAGTCCTTCTTTCCTCTTCTCCCACTCCCTTCTGCACTGTCCTGATTTTGCTCTCTTTATTCCTCCTCCCTCCCAGCTCCACAGCACTTACGTTCACATCCCTAATTTATTTATTTATATTAACGTCTGTCTCCCGCTCTAGACTGTAAGCTCATGGGCAGGGAATGTGTCCGTTATATTATTATAGTGTACTTTCCCAAGTGCTTAGTATAGTGCTCTGCTCACAGTAAGCCCTCAATAAATACAATTGATTGGCTGATTGTCTATTTTTGGTTGGAAATGCCAAAGTGCTCACCTAGGAAGCTCCTATGGAGAATGTAGGGATGCCTTGGGAAGTTTATATATTCTGTTGGAATGACATCGGTAAACTCAAATTTGAACATCACTGGAACAGAACTGACCTTTCCTTTATAAAACAGTACTCTAAGCTCATTCTTCGCAGCTTGGAGGAACACAGATTTTAACTAAATTCATACCTTCCTTTATAGCACACCTTCAAGCCAATTTCCACTTCAGTTAAACCAAGCAACAATACCAGCACTACCAAAAACAGTGGTTTGCACATCATAAGTACTTAGCAAATGCCATTATTATTATTATTAAAAAGAACCTATCCTGCCTGGCTCAATAAGGCTGAACTGCTTAGTAATCACTCCACTCTCAAGCCCAGAGCACCTATCTATATACTTTCCAAATACATATTATGAATTATTTAATTCTACTGATGTCTGTCTCCCCTCCTAGATTGTAAGCTAATTGTCAGCAAGGAACATGTCTGCCACATCTGTTAGACTGTATTCTCCCTAGGGTTTAGTACAATGTTCTGCATAGAATAAGTGCTCAATTCATTCTTCATTCAATCACATTTATTAAGCGCTTACTGAGTGCAGAACATTGTACTAAGCGCTTGGCAGAGTACTGTACAACAAAAAAGAGTGACCATCCCTTCCCAAAGTGAACTCACAGTCTAGAGGGGTTGAGACAGACATCAATACAAATAAACAGACAACAATACAAATAAATAAAATTACAGATATATACGGAAGTGCTATGGGGCTGGGAGAGGGGAGAAGAGCAAAGGGAGCAAGTCAGGGCAATGCAAAAGGGAGTGGGAGATGAGGAAAAGTGGAGCTCAGTTTGGGAAGGCCCCTTGGAGGAGATGGGCCTTCAGTAAGACTTTGAAGGGTGGGAGAATAATTGGTTGATGTGAGGAAGGAGGGCATTCCAGGCCAGAGGTAGGACATGGACCAGGGGACGGCGGCAAGACAGGTGAGATCGAGGCACAGTGAGAAGATTAGTTACAGAGTACTGAAGTAAGCAGGCTGGGTTGTAGAAGGAGAGAAATGAGGTGAGATAGGAGGTGGCAAGGTGATGGAGTGCTTTAAAGCCAATGGTGAGGAATTTTTGTTTGATAAGGAGGTATATACGCAACCACTGAACATTTTTGAGGAGGGGGGTGACATGTCCTGAGCATTTCTGTAAAAAGACGATCCTGGCAGCTGAGTGAAATATGGACTGAAGAGGGGAGAGACAGGAGATACCATTGATGATTAATGTTCATCATGAAAATGGAAGAAAGCTTATGTGCTACAGAGGCTATTGACAGAAAGCTATTAGAGAAGCAGCATGGCTTAGTGGAAAGAGCACGAGCTTTGGAGTCAGAGACCATGGGTTCAAATCCCGGCTCCACCAATTGTCAGCTGTGTGACTTTGTAATGTAAATCCTGGACCCTCTGAATTAAGAATGTGGAAATTTAATCTTGCTGTCAAAAGCAGCTTTAATAATAATAATAGTGGCATTTATTAAGTGCTTACTATGGGCAAAGCACTGTTCTAAGCGCTGGGGAGGTTACAAGGCAATCAGGTTGTCCCATAAGGGGCTCACAGTCTTCATCCCCATTTTACAGATGAGGCAACTGAGGCCCAGAGAAGTTAAGTGACTCACCCAAAGTCACACAGCTGACAAGTGGCAGAGCTGGGATTCGAACCTATGCCCTCTGACTCCCAAGCCCAGGCTCTTTCCACTAGGCCATGCTGCTTCTCATGATGCCTGTTTATTTGTTTTGATGTCTGCCTCCCCCTTCTAGACTGTGAGCCCACTGTGGGCAGGGATTGTCTCTATTTGGTGCCGAATTGTACTTTCCAAGCACTTAGTACAGTGCTCTGCACACAGTGAGTGCTGAATAAATACAATTGACTGACTGACTGAATAAATGAATGAATGAATGAAGTGCTCTTCTTTTCCCTGCACCTTGGCCTAGTCAGGCACCACTCCTGTAGAATAGATGGAAAGTGAACAAACTGTTGGCCTCACCTCCCCTGAACATTTAACACATTTTATAGATGGCCCCAAAGTCCAATTTCTTTGTGGTGTGCTGAGATTTTGGAGGCTTAAAAATCCTGCAAAAGTAGTGATAGTATATTGTAGCCTATCTAAACATTACATCATCATACGTTATCAGTAATGCAGGCTTCAGTTGCATGGTCAAACAAAATCATCTTTGATCAGTTTAAGAATAAAACAGGTGAACTTCACCATCAGTAATGTCTTTGAAAACAGCTAAGAAGGAAATAATATGCAAAATCATTGGGAAAATAATATTCGGGCTAAATGTTTATGGAAATATTGATGACTGTGTAGAATAGTATTCCCTGGGGATGGATATGTCTTTAACATGGAGGGGTGTCTATCATTGCTAGACACCTCTTCCTGTTTCTATTTCTACTCCTTTTGGGATTGTGCCTGCCTCTTAAAAATGTCTCTTCTTGCACTCTCATGTTCCGGAAAACGTGTATTCTTATAGTCACTACAAATGTGCATTTTTTTCTGTCATGCAGAATGAGGTAATGCAGAATGTAAAGGAATATTAACCTGATATAGGGCAACGAGTATTCTGTTTAATGGCTGCCCTCTCCCCGTCTCTCCCCGAGATACTCCCTCCCCAAACTCCCCGCAAGAATAGCCAATAGGACCAATCTTTGCTTGGTTCTATGCTAAAATGAACAATCTATGGGTGCAGATGAAAAGACCCAGTCAGAAGAGTTGTTTGACAATATTTAAGTAAAAAAAAACTATAAATATTACTATACTCAGAAGCAGAGAATAGGAAAATCGCACACAAAAGTTGCATTAGAACAGAGTTTTCGGGATTGCATTATTGTTCTTCAAATGCAATTTTCAGGTAAGACTCCCCCCAAAAAGTACATGAGTAATATTTCATTTCATCAGGCATCATGCATGTCACGATGCATATGTCATGTTTCAAAAAATGGACCGCTTTTTTTCAGCACTCTTATTCAAGAATCTATTCTTGCTGCATTCTTTTGAAAGTAATGAGGTAATGAATAGTTGCTACTTTCTATGATACGGATGTCCTTCACTATTAGAATACATTGAATTGAGCAATGAATAAATATTCATGAAAGTGCATTCTTCTCAAATTGGAGATTTAGACAGTCTATTCCATTAAACATAAGTTTATTTTTCTCCCAGGTGTCACCTAAGGAATCAGCTTTTCAGGCATGGTCTTTTGATGATGTTTGTCCTAATGGATATGCCACCTGGAAGTAAAATCAACTCATGTTTAATGAAATCGGCTCAAGCTCTATTCTGAAAAAATTGTGATTTCGTGAAGAAATATTTGATGTGTGTCACCATGGGCTTGACTTTGGAAGTTTAGCCAGGGTGAATCAATACAACCTAAATACTGTAGGATTTTCTCCAGATGTTCAGGTATATTGTTAATGATATTAATACTATAATAGCTATAGTAATTGCATCAATGTAATGTCATAATCTTCAGAAGGCGTTACAAATATTAATTCTTATTCTTATGCCCATATTAAAGGTACTGCTTATGCAAAAGCTAATTGTGTGGCTTGTAAAACAAAACCTCCTTGGTGTCCTTTTGCATAAGAAATACCAGCACAACATTTTAAATCCTGTCATAATGAATGTACAAATGATTTGATAATCTTCAGTCATGCTTAAACGATAGATAAAATCCACAGTGAAACATCTAAAATCTGGCACAGTGCAAAGCAAGGCACCTTGATGGCGAAGAACCAGTGGGGGTAAATTCGAAAACCAAATGTCTAAATGGGATCTTTTCCTGCCCAATCCCCTGATGATTGACAGCTCACATAGACAGACCTAATGAAGCTTTCCGCCCATGAGCCATCTCGCAATCGATGAAGTGAAGTTTTAAACCCAGGAATGATAATAGTAATAATAACATTGCGGCATTTGTTAAACACTTATTATATGCTAAGCACTGAACTACATACTGGGGTAGGTTAAAGATCATCATCTTGGGCACTGCCCACATCCTACATGGAGCTAGTCTTAATCCCCATTTTACAGAATAGGTTAGTGTGACAAAGGGAAATTAAGTGACTTGCTCTAGGTCCCACAGAAGAAAAGTATCACAGCTGAAATTAGAACGCAGGTCCTCTAACACCCAGGGCGATGCTCTTTCCACTTGGTCACGCGTTATGTCTCAGACCCCTGGGATCTGACTCAAAATCTGAGGTCTCCAGATAAAAACAAGGATTTGATGAAGGCCCAGCCCATCAGGAATATTACCAAATTTACTTTTTAGCTTTCTACTCTCTCTGAAAATCAAGCTAACACACATGGTATTGTTCCTACAAGATGACATGGGTTTAAAATTTGTATTCCATAAAGTTGAGATCACACTCAGACATATGAAATACACAGGTTATTACCTTATTATCTGCAGATTCATTCAATCATTCGATCACATTTATTGAGTGCTTACGGTGTGCAGAGCACTGTACTAAGCGCTTGGGAAGTACAAATCAGCATATATAGAGACAGTCCCTACCCAACAACTGGCTCACAGTCTAGAAGGGGTCTAGATGATTTTCTTATGTCACCATAATCTATGCCAGCATTTAAACATGAAGGTACTTATTTTGTTTCCCCTCTCATTGACTTATATCCCTTCTACCAGAAACAGAATAACCACCTGAACTTGGGAAAGCATCAGTACATATAGACGACATTACAAGGAAGGCAACACATAAGAGAATTCATTTGGGATATCAACTAGAGCTAATTTCGAAAAGAAGAGTTGATACCACCCTAACATTCCAAACCAAGGAATCTTGGATGTTAAAGGGAATTAAAATTTCATTGTGTAGCTTTGTTAGTCCCACTGAGCCTCGCTGTGAAATTCAAGCCTCAACCACAAAAAGGTGAAAGGATAGAAAAAGACAGATGGGCCTCTCATATTTTTCTTCTGATCAAAGACAGGATTTTTGCTTCAAAATAAATTATCCCCAGAATATAGGTAGGATTTTGTTTTTGTTCAAGAAGCAATATAGTGGGAAAACCTTTTATTGATTGGCATGGGTAATTTCAGTGTAAAGGGATCTACCAAGACACGTGGGTAATTCACACAGCTGGCCCGTTTATAACATCCAATGGAAGATACTATTTATAGATTCTTGATTCAGGATGAAAGCTGGCCCAAATTGAGGCTGTCAAACTTTCAGGATAGAAATTAAAAATAATTTTAGCCCAAAGTTTGGAGAACACAAATGTCACCTCCTTCCTCTAGACTGTAAGCTTTGTTCATTCATTCATTCATTCATTCAATCGTATTTATTGAGCACTTACTGTGTGCAGAGCACTAAAATACGTGCTTGGAAGACTACACTAAACAGACACATTCCCTGCCCACAATTAAGTTACAGTCTAGAGGGGGGGAAGAGAGACATTCATATAATAAACCTGTCTACTGACTCTATTATATGGTACTCTCCTGAACTCTTAGTACAGCACTTGGCACACAGTAAGAACTCAGTAAATAAGTTGGATTGATCAAATACCTTAAGGGTGCAAATAAGGAAATGAGAGTTTACTCAGGGAAGACCTGGATTCTTACCTGGGCTCCTCCATTTATCTGCTGTGTGACTTTGAGCAAGCCACTTAAACTTTTCTATGCCTCAGTTTCCTCATCTGTACAACCAGAATAACATACTCATTCTCTCTCTTAGACCATGAGCGCCATGTGGAATAGAGACTACATCTTTAGGTCATTATTTCATAATCTTTTTAGCAGAGTGCTTAAAACATGATAAACCCTAAACAAATACCAAAATTGTTATCATTATCATTATTACTCCCACCAAGCAACTTTCCAGTCTCATTTTTGCATCTTCCTATTGTGTTTTCCTTATCTCAGCAAGATTCCCACTGTGTTTAGATTTGTTTTTCTGGGGCAGAACCTAATCACCACTTGGGAGGGGCTACTCTAGATTAACTCTACAGGGGAGTAAGCAGTCACCCTATACACACCTCACATGGGCAGATTTATTGCACCTAGTACATCAACCAAATCCCTAAATCAAAATTTCACCAATTAAAAGGTGAGAACTTCAGTTCCCAAGTTCCTAGTTAAAGTTCAGCCTCAATTTTATAACCAGTGTGTGGAAATTATTAAAAATGGCTTACCTGAGTGTGAGTTTGGCAAAATCAGTCCACAGAGCTTTTTTAGTGCTGTGGTACACACAGTTTGTAGTGTAATTTAGTGAAATGATTATAAAGCTCATTGAAATGAATGAAAATTAGGATTGTCAAATAAATGTTCTTAAGAGGCTAATTAATTCACATGAACCATAGAACTCATCCGAAAATGGGCTCATTATTCTAAACCACCAACTACGCTGGCTTCTCACAATTCACATTCATATTGTCCTTCCCACCATTTTTGAAACACAGAAACAAAGCCCATGTCAGGAGATAAAAACTGTGAGGTCAGAAATTCATATTGTCCTCCCCACTGTTTTTGAAACCTAGAAACAAAACCCATGCCTGGAGATACAAGAATGTGAGGATAGAAACTTTAGGTAAGGGTGTTGCTGGGAGGGAAGAAGCAGTGAGATGGAAAGATCACTTTTTCTTAACACTACACTTACTAACACCATAAAGTGCCTTGCGGGCAAATATACCCAAATGTCTACATACCTATAGTAGCAATATTTTTCCCTTTGAAAAATAACTGCCACCTAAAAGGCATCACATGCAGCCACTACAATTAACATACATTCCTCAGCACCGGCATCACTTCCTTACACGTGTATTTTGAATAACAAAAGACTTAATAAGTACCTTAAAGAATATATAAAGTACACAGGGTAGAGCCCAGAGGGAAAAGGAAATATCACAGATGGTAAAGAAACAGCCCTTTAAGCTTATTAACTGCATATGGGGGAAGACAGTAATAGGATTATGAGTTTTGGTTTAGCCTGTCCATCATTTCAAAATCCCCATAACTAACGGGAATATCTTCATAGGGGCCTGAGTTAAATATTGAGGCTGATTTATTTAATTCTTGTTTTATAATACCAAGTGCTAATTGGTTCCATCTACTTTCTTCAGACACGTCAATAAGGTAACCATAGGAAAGCAAAAGCCTTCTGAAATACGGATCAACCAGTTCTCTAACATTTCATGCGATCTATTTAACTTGTCAGAAATACAAATAGAATGCTACAAATCTGGTTTAGATATGTGAGAGTGCATGTGATTCCCTTCATTCATTCAATCATATTTATTGAGCACTTACTGTGCTTACTGTACTAAGCACTTAGGAAGTACAAGTTAGCAACATATAGAGACGGTCCCTACCCAACAGTGGGTTCACAGTCTAGAAGGGGGAGACAGAAAACAAAACAAAACATATTAACAAAATAAAATGAATAGAATAAATATGTACAAGTAAAATAGAGTAATAAATATGTACAAATATATATATATATTTATATATATAGTATAGGTTCTGTGGGAAGGGGATGGAGGTAAGGCAGGGGGGATGGGGAGGAGGGGGAGAGGAAGGAGCGGGCTCAGCCTGGGAAGGCCTCCTGGAGGAGGTGAACTCTCAGTAGGGCTTTGAAATAATAATAATGGCATTTATTAAGTGCTTTCAATGTGCAAAGCACTGTTCTAAGCACTGGGGAGGTTACAAGGTGATCAGGCTGTCCCACATGGGGCTCACAGTATTAATCCCCATTTTACAGATGAGGTAACTGAGGCACAGAGAAGTTAAGTGACTTGCCCAAAGTCACAATTGAATATGAAGATGCAGCCTGGCCCAGTGGAAAGGTTTTGATCCCAGCTCTGCCACATGTCTGCTGTGTGACCTTGGGCAAGTCACTTAACTTCTCTGTGCCTTAATAACCTCATCTGTAAAACAGGGTTTAAGACTGAGAGCCCTATGTGGGACAGGGACTGTGTCCGACCTGATTGCCTCGTATCTGCTCCAGCAATTAGAACAGCGCTTGGCACATAATAAGTGCTTAACAAATACCATAAAAAGCCCCAAGTATAAAAAGTTCAGGCTTCAGAAAATCAGGAAAATACAACCGTCAGAGCTGAGACACCTTGTGCAACAAATGCCCCCACTCCCAGCCTCTCTGATCAGGTTTTAGTATATTTTATACTATATATATCAGGTTTAGCACATAGTAAGTGCTTAACAAATACCATAAAAAGCCACAAGTATAAAAAGTTCAGGCTTCAGAAAATCAGGAAAATACAACTGTCAGAGCTGAGACGTTTGTGCAACAAATGCCCCCAACTCCCAGCCTCTCTGATCAGGTTTTAGTATATTTTATACTATATATATCAGGTTTAGCACATAGTAAGTGCTTAACAAATACCATAAAAAGCCACAAGTATAAAAAGTTCAGGTTTCAGAAAATCAGGAAAATACAACCGTCAGAGCTGAGACGCTTGTGCAACAAATGTCCCCTGCTCCCAGCCTCTCTGATCAGGTTTTAGTATATTTTATACTATATCTATCAGGTTTAGCACATAGTAAGTGCTTAACAAATACCATAAAAAGCCCCAAGTATAAAAAGTTCAGGCTTCGGAAAATCAGGAAAATACAACCGTCAGAGCTGAGATGCTTGTGCAACAAATACCCCTGACTCCCAGCCTCTCTGATGAGGTTTTAGTATATTTTATACTATAGATATCAGGTTTAGCACATAATAAGTGCTTAACAAATACCATAAAAAGCCCCAAGTATAAAAAGTTCACGTTTCAGAAAATCAGTAAAATACAACCCTCAGAGCTGAGACGCTTGTGCAACAAATACCCCCGACTCCCAGCCTCTCTGATCAGGTTTTAGTATATTTTATACTATATATATCAGGTTTAGTACATAGTAAGTGCTTAACAAATACCATAAAAAGCCCCAAGTATAAAAAGTTCAGGCTTCAGAAAATCAGGAAAATACAACCGTCAGAGCTGAGACGCTTGTGCAACAAATGCCCCCGACTCCCAGCCTCTTTGATCAGGTTTTAGTATATTTTATACTATATATATCAGGTTTAGCACATAGTAAGTGCTTAACAAATACCATAAAAGCCCCAGGTATAAAATGTTCAGGATTCAGAAAATCAGGAAAATACAACCGTCAGAGCTGAGACGCTTGTGCAACAAATGCCCCCCACTCCCAGCATCTCTGATCAGGTTTTAGTATATTTTATACCATATATATCAGGTTTAGCACATAGTAAGTGCTTAACAAATACCATAAAAAGCCCCAAGCATAAAAAGTTCAGGCTTCAGAAAATCAGGAAAATACAACCGTCAGAGCTGAGACGCTTGTGCAACAAATGCCCCCCACTCCCAGCCTCTCTGATCAGGTTTTAGTATATTTTCTACTATATCTATCAGGTTTAGCACATAGTAAGTGCTTAACAAATACCATAAAAAGCCCCAAATATAAAAAGTTCAGGCTTCAGAAAATCAGGAAAATACAACTGTCAGAGCTGAGACGCTTGTGCAACAAATGCCCCCGACTCCCAGCCTCTCTGATCAGGTTTTAGTATATTGGAATGGAATTAAACGCGGAGAAGCAGTGTGGCCTAGTGGCTTAAGCACGGTCCGGAGCGTTAGAAGGACCTGGGTTCTAATCTTGGCTCAGACACTTGTCTGCTGTGTGGCCTTGGGCAAGTCACTTCACTTTTCTGTGCCTCAGTTACCTCAACTGTGAAATGGGGACTGAGATTGTGAGCCCCATCGGGAACAGGGACTGTGTCCAACCTGATTAGCTTGTATCTACTGGAACACTTAGTATAATGCCTGGCACATAGTAAGCACTTAAAAACCACAGAAAAATTAAAGTGATATGATTCTTAGTATCTTTATTTTCAACAAATCTCTTCATGAAAATTTCCAAATAGTTTGAATAATTTACGATGAGATTTGAATACGATACTTCAGCAACCCATAAATACTATTTTCATTAGTTTTATGAAGTTCTAAGAATGACAAAAGTGCCAATCAACAAATTTGACATTTTATTAAACAGTATAAGCCTCGCATCTGGCAAAAGAATTAAGCTACACACAGCTTAATACACAGAATAAAGAAAATCCTATAAGAATGTCTGCTACTTTTTTAGACATCATAAAACTATCTCATGCCAAAAAAATTAGCCGCTTATCTTTCAACTAGATTGAAAAAGTGGGCATGAAAATAAGATACTGGAATCAAAACAAACCATTTTACCACTATAACATAATAATAATTATGGTACTTGCTGAGCACTTATTATGTGCCAAGCACTGTTCTAAGCACTGGAGTGATAAAAGTTAATCAGACTGGATACAGTCCCTGTCCCACACTGGGCTCACAGTCTTATCCCAATTTTACAGATGTGCGGTAACTGAGGAACAGATAAGTTAAGTGACTTGCCCAAAGTCACACAGCAGACATGGAAGATTAGAACCCAGGTCCTCTGATTCCTGGACCCGTGCTCTATCCTCTAAGCCACGCTAATAGACCTTCTTGCCTTCTAAATAACCACTGTGCGTTGGGTCTGGACAAAGATAGGTACACTCTGAACATTGAAAGCTACGGTTAGATTAAAAAGCTGCACTGTCAGGTATTTTCTTCATACGTGAATATTATATATCATCTGCCCAGAATCATGGTTTGTGGCAGTGAGTCATAAATGAAGATTTGCTTAACTTTGTGTATTTCTCCTGAAAAAACAGGCTGGCCAAAAAAGGATGTAGACTAGGAGATATGTGAACATATTATGGAAGTCTGAGCTGTCGCTTTGGTTAATGCTTGTTTATGATAGTTCCCGCTCTAGTTTGGCCTGCCACGCTTCTCATTCAGATTTCTCTATTTCTTCAATAAGTCAATTAATGTATTGAGTGCTTACTTTGTGCCGAGCACTGTACTAAGTACTTACAATATAACAATGTAACTGAGTTGGTAGACACATTCTCTACTCACAGTTTACAGTCTAGAGGGGGAGACAGACATTAATATAAATGAAAATAAATTAGGGATATGAACACAAGTGCTGTGGGGCTGAGGGAGGGGTGAATAAAGGGAGCAAGTCCAAGTGCAAAGGCAGTGCAGAAGGGGTGGAGAAGAGGAAATAAGGGCTTAAGGAAGGCCTCTTGGAAGAGATGTGCCTTCAATAAGGCTTTGAGATTGGGGAGAGTAATTTCTTCCCTGGGAACTGACCTATATCCACCTTAAAAACACTCGTTCCTAGCATTTGGGAATGATCAGATTCAAATAAAATTTCCACAGATAAATACAAAAATACACATATTAATAATGGCATTCTCAAATGTGGTGTGCCAAAACACCGCACTAAGCATGTGGGAAGATGCAAGATAACTATACGGGACACAGTTTCTGCCTTTGCATATGTGGCTCAAAATCCAAGAGTCAATCAATCAATCAGCGGAATTTATTGATCATTTACTGTGTACAGAGTACTATTCCAAGCCCTAGGTGAAGTGTAACACAATCAAGTGGATCTCTGCCCACTAGGAGCTCAGAGTCTAGATGGGGAGACAAATATTAAAATAAATTACAGATATTTACATAAATGCTATGGGGGCTTTGGGTGAGGTAAGGGTCAAATGCTTAAATGTTTCAACTCCAAGTGCATAGGCAGAGTTTAAGGATATATAAGAGCCCGAGCTTTGGTGTCAGAGGTCATGGGTTCAAATTCCGGCTCCACCAATTGTCAGCTGTGTGGGTAAGTCACTTCACTTCTCTGTGCCTCAGTTCCCTGGGGATTAATAATAATAATAATAATAATAACAGCATTTATTAAGTGCTTACTATGTGCAAGGCACTGTTCTAAGTGCTGGGGAGGTTACCAGGTGATCAGGTTGTCCTATGGGGGGCACACAGTCTTCATCCCCATTTTACAGATGAGGGAACTGAGGCCCAGAGAAGTTAAGTGACTTCCCCAAAGTCACACAGCTGACAATTAGCAGAGCTGGGATTTGAACCCACAACCTCTAACTCCAAAGCCCGTGCTCTTTCCACTTAATGCTTCTCATTAAGAATGTGAGCCCCCGTGGGACAAACTGATCACCTTGTAACCTCCCCAGCACTTAGAACAGTGCTGTGCACATAGTAAGCGCTTAATAAATGCCATCATTATTATTATTGTTATTATCTGTGTGTGAGTAGCGGGGTGGTTAAGGGTGCATAGAAAATGCAGAAGAGAGACTGGAATATATCTCAATTTTATAGCTGAGGAGAGTGAAGGATGAAGAAGTTAAGTGACTTAACCAAGGTCACAGAGTAGGTGAGAGGAAGAGCTGGGGCTAGAACCCAGATCTCAAGACACCCATTCCCCATGCACTTTTCATTAGCTCATGATGCTTCCCAAAACAACTATGAGATACGACTGATTGATTCAATCATATTTATTGAGCACTTACTGTATGCAAAGCACTATACTAAGCACTTAATGCCTAATTGGGGTTCTCCAGGTATGGCCCAGACCCCGTGGGGCAGCTACTTCCCTCATTCATTCATTCATTCATTCAATCGTATTTATTGAGCGCTTACTGTGTGCAGAGCACTGTACTGGGCGCTTGGGAGGTACAAGTTCGCAACATATAGAGACAGTCCCTACCCAACAGTCCTCCCCCTGGCCTGGAATGCCCTCCCTCTGCCCATCCGCCAAGCTAGCTCTCTTCCTCCCTTCAAGGCCCTACTGAGAGCTCACCTCCTCCAGGAGGCCTTCCCAGACTGAGCCCCTTCCTTCCTCTCCATCTGGATGTCCGCCCGCCACCTAAAGCTCAACATGTCGAAGACTGAGCTCCTTGTCTTCCCTCCCAAACCTTGTCCTCTCCCTGACTTTCCCATCTCTGTTGACGGCACTACCATCCTTCCCGTCTCACAAGCCCGCAACCTTGGTGTCATCCTCGACTCCGCTCTCTCATTCACCCCTCACATCCAAGCCGTCACCAAAACCTGCCGGTCTCAGCTCCGCAACATTGCCAAGATCCGCCCTTTCCTCTCCATCCAAACCGCTACCCTGCTAATTCAAGCTCTCATCCTATCCCGTCTGGACTACTGCACTAGCCTTCTCTCTGATCTCCCATCCTCGTGTCTCTCTCCACTTCAATCCATACTTCATGCTGCTGCCCGGATTATCTTTGTCCAGAAACGCTCTGGACATATCACTCCCCTCCTCAAAAACCTCCAATGGCTACCGATCAATCTGCGCATCAGGCAGAAACTCCTCACCCTGGGCTTCAAGGCTGTCCATCACCTCGCCCCCTCCTACCTCACCTCCCTTCTCTCCTTCTACTGCCCAGCCCGCACCCTCCGCTCCTCCACCACTAATCTCCTCACTGTACCTCGCTCTCGCCTGTCCCGCCATCGACCCCCGGCCCACGTCATCCCCCGGGCCTGGAATGCCCTCCCTCTGCCCATCCGCCAAGCTAGCTCTCTTCCTCCCTTCAAGGCCCTCCTGAGAGCTCACCTCCTCCAGGAGGCCTTCCCAGATTGAGCCCCTTCTTTCCTCTCCCCCTCGTCCCCCTCTCCATCCCCCCGCCTTACCGCCTTCCCCTCCCCACAGCACCTGTATATATGTATATATGGTTGTACATATTTATTACTCTGTTTATTTATTTATTTATTTATTTTACTTGTACATTTCTATCCTACTTATTTTATTTTGTTGGTATGTTTGGTTCTGTTCTCTGTCTCCCCCTTTTAGACTGTGAGCCCACTATCGGGTAGGGACTGTCTCTATGTGATGCCAATTTGTACTTCCCAAGCGCTTAGTACAGTGCTCTGCACATAGTAAGCGCTCAATAAATACGATTGATTGATTGATTGATTCCTCTCCCCCTCGTCCCCTTCTCCATCTCCCCGTCTTACCTCCTTCCCTTCCCCACAGCACCTGTATATATATGTATATATGTTTGTACATATTTATTACTCTATTTATTTATTTATTTATTTATTTATATGTATTTATTTATTTATTTGTTTATTTAGACTGTGAGTCCACTGTTGGGTAGGGACTGTCTCTATATGTTGCCAACTTGTACTTCCCAAGCGCTTAGGACAGTGCTCTGCACACAGTAAGCGCTCAATAAATACGATTGATGATGATGATGATGATTAATGATTAAGAGCAAAGTGTAATAGGGCAAAACAAGGCAAGTAGGTAAAAATGAGACATAAAAGAGAAACTTATAACGGAGACATAGAGAGAAACTGTACATGGTTGATGAAATGAACAAATATTTAAACATTTAAGTGAAATAAGAATGTGAATCATTACTAAGCTTGATTATTCCCTTTTAGAGGGCATATTCAAATCTAAATACGCTGAGACAAATGGAATGATTCAAATTCCTATTAAGGATTACAATTTCTCTTCTAAAATGGAAAACATCACTTTCTTCCTAGCCGCAATGATTCAGGGAGTCCAGCCAAACTAGGCTGCCGCATTTATAATTCTGAGGGCAATGGGTCTCTTTCTTTAAGCAATAGTGTTTCTTTCCAAAGTTCTACTCATCACTACTCAAATCAAATATATCAAATATACTTTTAAAGAGGAGTGAGGAGGGGGTGGGTCAGGAACCTCTAGTACTTCAGAAAAACAATCCATCTCAAATCATCTCTCAGAGTAGCCAAACTTTGGATGATCTCAGCATGAGAGCTCAGTACCACTTCTTTCGGCAGGCGGAATTTGTCATTTTCAGACAGCTCCAGGGTGTTGATGGCTTGTGATGATATGTTTCATGACAGCAAATGGAATGATAAAATATTAATTTGATGTTTCTGCTTCTGACAATGCTGAGATAGCCAGGACACTCTGATTGCGTGGTTACCATATTTGTCACCAGTAATGGGCACTTGTATCAGAGTAACACAACGAAAATCGCTAAGAAAAAAGCACTAGAGCCACGACTGTTTCACTGCTCGGAAACATATTAACTCTATATTCACTCATTCATTCAATGGTATTTATTGAGCGCTTACTGTGTGCAGAGCACTGTACTAAGCGCTTGGGAAGCACAAGTTGGCAACATTTAGAGACGGTCCCTACCCAACAACGGGCTCACAGTCTAGAAGGGGGAGACAGACAACAAAACAAAATATATTAACAAAATAATGCAACGGGTTTATTTTTAAAGGAAGGGGCTCTGTTGCAAACTTATGGATTTTTAAAGCTTGCAACCATTTCTGGAAAAAAAAATAATTTATTGATGCATTAGGGATGTCCACTGAGGGACACATGACATCCCGGGCCTAATGAAAACACATATAAACTTGTGTTAAGCTTAACCCTGCAGACTACTGTTGGCAACACAGACTTCATTAATTAAATGGATGGTGACAGGCAATATTTCATGGCAATAACAGGTGCATCATCAACTAAGAGCCTGCTGTGGGCAGGGACTGTCTCTGTTGCTGAATTATAATAAGATAATGATGGTATTTATTAAGCGTTCACTATGTGCAAAGCACTGTTCTAAGCACTGGGGAGGTTACAAGGTGATCAGGTTGTCCCACAGGGGGCTTACAGCCAATCCCCATTTTACAGATGAGGTAACTGAGGCACAGAGAAGTTAAGCGACTTACCCAAAGTCACCCAGCTGACAATTGGTGGAGGTGGGATTTGAACCCATGACCTCTGACTCCAAAGCCCGGGCTTCTTCCACTGAGCCACGCTGCTTCGCAATAATAATGTTGGCATTCGTTAAGCGCTTACTATGTGCCAAGCACGGTTCTAAGCACTGGGGAGGATACGAGGTAATCAGGTTGTCCCACCACGTGGGGCTCACAGTCTTCATCCCCATTTGACAGATGAGGTCACTGAGGCACAGAGAAATTAAGTAATTTGCTCAAGGTCACACAGCAGACAAGTGGCGGAGCCGGGATTAGAACCCATGACCTCTGACTCCCAAGGCTGGGCTCTTGCCACTGAGCCACGCTACTTTCCAAGAGCTTAGTGCAGTGCTCTGCACACAGTAAGTGCTCAATAAATACAACTGAATGAATGAATGGATGCACTATAGATACAGCTCACTGTGGATGGGGAATGCTTCCGTTTAGTGTTAGAATGTATTCTCCCAAACCCTTAATACAGTGCTTTGCACACAGTAAGCACTCAATACAGCAAGCACTGTGAGAAGCAGTGTGGCTCAGTGGAAAAAGCCCGGGCTTTGGAGTCAGAGGTCATGGGTTCAAATGCCAACTCCGCCAATTGTCAGCTGTGTGACTTTGGGTAAGTCACTTCACTTCTCTGTGCCTCAGTTACCTCATCTGTAAAATGGGGATTTAAATAAATAAATAAATATTAATGGCATTTGTTAAGCACTTACTATGTGCCAAGCACTGTTCTAAGCGCTGGGAGGGATACAAGGTGATCAGATTGTCCCACGTGGGGGCTCACAGTCTTAATCCCCATTTTACAGATGAGGTAACTGAGGCTCAGAGAAGTTACACAGCAGACATGTGGCGGAGCCGGGATTCGAACCTATGATCTCTGACTCCAAAGCCTGGGCTCTTTCCACTGAGCCACGCTGCCTCTCCGAGGATTTGACTGTAAGTCCCCTGTGGGACAACCTGATCACCTTGTAACCTCCCCAGTGCTTAGAACAATGTTTTGCACATAGCAAGCGCTTAATAAATGCCATTATGATTATTATTGTTAATAAATACAATTGAATGAATGAATGAACTGTGGGGACAGAACTGGCAAAAGCTGCGGAAATACCTCCTTTCAAACTTCACCATGACGTAAGCAGAGGGCTTTCCAAATTCATCATTTGGATGAAGCTCTTTTCCAAAAATAAAATATGCGTCATCCATTCAAACTGGTGATCACTTTAGGCCATGGGTATCATTTTTAAACAGGCCTTCTTCAGAACCTTAACCGCATTTCTCCAAACTCCAGCTACAGGGAGTCACTGCTCGGATGATAGCTAAGAGCGTGGTCTGAAGCTCTCACCTGAGCAGAAAAAATTTTATACTTCGTTCAACAGAGCCAGAGCATTTTTCAAGGGAATTGTAGGCCAAATTCCATGCCGGTAATAATTAAGTGTTCTCTAGCTCCCCTTAGGTATAAGCTATTATTAAAAAATGAGTTATGGAATATCATTTTATTGTACATTGGGGTAAATTTACTTCTTGATATTCACGTATAATTTTCATTAGTATTAATCAGCAGAACCATCTGTACATCCCAAAAGGAGTCAAACCCCCACCCCACCAAAAAAAAATTCATTACAGGATTCACTGACAAAAAACCTCAAAAAAGGAGTTAAACCAAAAAAAAATCATTATAAGAATCACTGAAAAAACAAAACAAAAAACTTCTAAGATTTTTTTCATTTCAAGTATTGCATTAGAAATGCTGTACGGAAGCTGGGTTTCTTTTCAAAAAATATTCTATTGTATTTATATTTAGCAATTTTGATTGAGACGACCCGACTTTCAGTATCTTCAACTGATACCCAAACTGTACAAAATAATGGCTTCATCCCATGGAACAAAAGTAGCAGCTGCTTACCAAAACCTTATGGGCAGAACCCAGTAACGTGGAGTGGAAAACGACAAATACCACAGCCAGCTAACTTCACGGAGAATTTAAGCAGAATGTAAGACACAGAGCATCAACCAACGCTGTGTTCTCCTACACAACTGTAAGAGGGGCTAATCCCAGGCACAAAGGGGACCGCTCTCAGCCACTTGGGTGTTCCTAATTCAGATATTGGCCTTTGTTCCTGTGCTTCAAATACTTATTTCTTAGTTGTCACTTCAATTGGAATTCAGTCAAATAAAATTCCCTTGGACAGGAATGGGAATTGTTCAGAGAAAAGCCAGGGAACCACTTGGAAAATTTGAGATTCAACATTAACTTTTTGCCCCAGTATTCTTTTCTCCAACAATCACCCAGTAAAGCAGATGCACCCAATGTGCCAGACGTCCAGGATGTATTATTCCGTGTTCTAGTTTAAATGATAATCAGAAAATTGACATTAAAGAAATTTGTGTAGTCAATATGTGTTTTCAAATTTGCCTGGGGCCATTTACGGAGCTCTCTGTCCTAAAGCAATGATTAAAACTACATCTAAACGTCATTTTAAATAGGATTTCCCTGTTTAGCCCAAATTTGTATTTGTCAATAAAAGGACAGCCTTAAAGGTAGTAATAAAGTCTTGATGGAATAAGCAGGTTGGATTTATGATCTGTGATTTCTTATAATCTCTCACATCTGGGACAACTCTGTAGTACTTTAGGTATATGACAAAGTTTTTCATTCATAGTTTTTCTATTATAAGCACAAATATGACATTAAAAATACCCAAGTCAAAATGCTCTAACATTGTGTCAGAATATTAAATATAAAGAAATATTATAAAATATAAAATAAAAAACAAACAAAATATAAAGAAATTAGAATACACTTTCACTTGAACACAATGCTGTCAAAAGACCCTAGCAAGCACCACTAAACAATATCTGCAATAACCACAAGGCTTTGAAAATCTGGTTCACAAGCAATTGGGGAATTTTACACTGAAAGTCCAGAAGACAGTTATATTCAATCGTATTTATTGAGTGCTTACTGTATGCAGAGCACTGTACTAAGCACTTGATAATAAACATTTAGCAATGTGAATATGATCGGTTTTATTTGGTAAACAAAAAGTACTGGTGAATAAGAGTAGAAGCAAAATTCAACAAGATTCATCTGTTTTGGGACTAGAATGAATAATAATAATAATAATGATGGCATGTGTTAAGAGCTTACTATGTGCAAAGCACTCCCCCTTCTAGACTGTGAGCCCACTGTTGGGTAGGGACCGTCTCTATATGTCGCCAACTTGTACTTCCCAAGCGCTTAGTACAGTGTTCGGCACACAGTAAGCGCTCAGTAAATACGATTGATTGATTAAGTGACTTGCCCAAAGTCACACAGCTGACAAGTGGTGGAGCCAGGATTCGAACCCATGATCTCTGACTCCCAAGCCTGTGCTCTTTCCACTGAGCCACGCTGCTTCTCTAATGAACAAAGTAGATGACAAAGAGAACAGAAATCACTGATACCATTCAAAATTATCGATTTCCATGAGCAGTGCATGCAAATATTCATTTTTTTAAGGAAGCACAACTTGCCTAATGATCCTTCGAAATTTTCTTGGTCTAATTTTCTTTTCACTTCTACCCTTATGTGTATATAATAAACATATTAACTGACATTGGTTCTATTTCAAATACAAGGTAAAGCATGAATATTAAAAATTTTCTTTCAACCTTCTCTATGTTCAGTGTGAAAGCAAGTTCCAGTGGCAGCAAGTATCATTCTATCCATTTGTATGATGTGGAATTCTGATAGCTTCTTCTGGGGGCAATGATTATATCTACACATTGAACTTGTTTTAATACTTAAAATGAGGCTTGTTTTAATTTTCTTCTTTTCTTCCAAGTACTTTGTTGAAATAACAATGATATACATATTTCCTTGCTTTTCTTGATGGTTTCTTTTTCAGTGCATATAGTTCCTTGTTAACAAACTCTTTGATGCCACAGAGTAAACTTGCTTTAGAAACACTGTATGTTTCCTAAACATCAAAGAGAAGGAGGCTGGGTAACTTTGGATGGAAAACTGAAGCCTTCCCATCTCATTTTATAATAAGGTAGCAAACTCTGCAGTGCTTTCTCATAATTTCCCGAATTTCAAAACACAATTTTTGGTTCCTTTGAAGAAAGGCATATAGTGAGTGCAAATCTTTCTCTTCCAGTCAAAAATTACCTTGAATATAGCAGATCGTGGATGTTGACAAAGAAAACATATATGAACCTTTAAATATGAAATATTTATTTGTTCCATTAAACAATTCCACAGTGAGATCTAACGATCCTTGAACCTTAAAGCTGCAGCAATCCTATAGGCAGAAATTGGAAAAATGGTGATGTATAAAGCGCCTTCACCTGCAATATTTCTTCAACAGGATGATTGTCCCCCTTGTCCCCCCTCCATCCCCCCCATCTTACCTCCTTCCCTTCCCCACAGCACCTGTATATATGTATATATGTTTGTACATATTTTTTACTCTATTTATTTATTTATTTATTTTATTTGTACATATCTATTCTATTTATTTTATTTTGCTACTATGTTTGGTTTTGTTCTCTGTCTTCCCCTTTTAGACTGTGAGCCCACTGTTGGGTAGGGACTGTCTCTATATGTTGCCAACTTGTACTTCCCAAGCGCTTAGTACAGTGCTCTGCACATAGTAAGCGCTCAATAAATACGGTTGATGATGATGATGATGATCAATAAGATATTTACCTAATAATGGCTCTAGGACTGCACTAGTTTACTTCCATTGCAAAAAAATCAGTAACTCATTGGTGAGGGCTAGAGGAGGAAAGTGTCCAGAGATTTGCTTGAACTAACATGTAGAAGGAAAATATTTCATAAACATTAATCGCTAATAATCTCATACTTTGGACTAGGAGAGAAAAAAGGCCATAGCCAATTGGAGAAAAAGTAATGTTTGAATTCATATACACAATCACTTGAGAAGGAGGAGCCCGGGGGTGACTAGGGCTTAACAATAATTACTAATCAATCAATTGTATTTATTGAGCTCTTACTGTGTGCAGAGCACTGTACTAAGCGCTTGGAAGGTACAAAGCACTTGGGAAGTACAAATAACAATAAGAATCTTATACATGGGCATAATAATTACTAATAACAATAAGAATCATGATTGTGGTATCTGTTATGGACTTACTGTATGCCAAGCACTCTACTAAACTCCGGGGAAAATTCATTCTTCATAGACAAATACCCTTCCACTACTTATTTTGGACACCACGGCCTAAAATAAGTGTACACTCTTCCTGATAACACACGCCACATCAGGGTTAAAAGTGATGAGGTGCTGGAAGAAAGGGCTGAGCTCATGACTGGGGAATTGGATGCAGCTTGTAAGTGTTCCTAATGGCGCAGTCTTCAATATCTCAGTCTCATTGCTACCAACTGTTTGCTGCTTGTTAATAATAATAATAATAATAATGGTATTTATTAAGCACTTACTATGTGCAGAGCACTGTTCTAAGAGCTGGGGAATTTACAAGGTGATCAGGTTGTCCCACATGGGGCTCACAGTCTTCATCCCCATTTTACAGATGAGGGAACTGAGGCCCAGAGAAGTTAAGTGACTTGCCCAAAGTCACACAGTTGACAAGTGGTGGAGCCGGGATGTGAACCCATGACCTCTGCCTCCAAAGCCCGTGCTTTTTCCACTGAGCCACGCTGCTTCTCTTGCTTCGCTGCTTGTTAATCAATCAATCAATCAATCAATCGTATTTATTGAGCGCTTACTATGTGCAGAGCACTGTACTAAGCGCTTGGGAAGTACAAATTGGCAACACAATAAATCGTCACAAGCAGCGTGGCTCAGTGGAAAGAGCATGGGCTTAGGAGCCAGAGGTCATGGGTTCTAATCCCGGCTCCGCCACTAGTCAGCTGTGTGACTTTGGGCAAGTCACTTCACTTCTCTGGGCCTCAGTTACCTCATCTGTAAAATGGGGATGAAGACTGTGAGCCCGACGTGGGACAACCTGATCACCTTGTATCCCCCCGCCAATGCTTAGAACAGTGCTTGGCACTAGTAAGCGCTTAACAAATGCCATCATTATTATTCCAAGTGGCCTTCACTGACTAAGGCCTCATTATCCCTACTTGCTTGGCTCAGTGGAAAGAGCACTGGCTTTGGTGTCAGAGGTCATGAGTTCTAATCCTGGCTCCGCCACGTCTGCTGTGTGACCTTGGGCAAGTCACTTAACTTCTCTGAGCCTCAGTTACCTCATCTGTAAAATGAGGATTAAGACTGAGCCCCACGAGGGACAACTTGATCCCATTGTATCCCCCCAGCGCTTAGAACAGTGCATTGCACATAGTAAGTGCTTAACAAATGCCATCATTAAGCGCTTAGTACAGTGCTCTGCACACAGTAAGCGCTCAATAAATATGATTGATTGATTGCCTTCTCTTCTGCCTCACCTTTGCCCTCTGATCTGTACCCCCGAAGCACTCGATATTCACCCCACCCCCAATCCCACAGCATTTATGTACATATCCTTACCCTCCACCCTTTTCCCCATCTGTAATTTATTTTAATGTCTGTCAATCAATCAATCAATCAAGGGTATTTATTAAGCATTTACGGTGTGCAGAGCGCTATACTAGGCGCTTGGAAGAGCACGACAGAACAGGGTTGGTAGACATGCAATAATATCATCAATCGCATTTATTGAGCGCTTACTATGTGCAGAGCACTGTACTAAGCGCTTGGGAAGTACAAATTGGCAACATATAGAGACAGTCCCTACCCAACAGTGGGCCCACAGTCCAAAATAATAATCCTTTGAAGGTGGAGAGAGTGGCAGTCTGGTGTACACGGAAGGGGAGGGAGTTTCAGGACAGAGGATGGACGTGGGAAAGTGAGATAGACAAGATGGAGGCACAGTGACCAAGTTGCTGCTAGAGTGGGCAGGCTGGGCTGGAGTACAAAGCAGTGTGGCTCAGTGGAAAGAGCCCAGGCTTTGGAGTCAGAAGTCATGGGTTCAAATCCCGGCTCCGCCAATTGTCAGCTGTGTGACTTTGGGCAAGTCACTTCACTTCTCTGGGCCTCAGTTACCTCATCTGTAAAATGGGGATTAAGACTGTGAGCCCCCCGTGGGACAACCTGATCACCTTCTAACCTCCCCAGTGCTTAGAACAGTGCTTTGCACATAGTAAGCACTTAATAAATGCCATTATTATTATTATTATTAGTATGAAATCAGTGAGGTTAGGTAGAAGAGGGCAAGGTAATTGATTGCTTTAAAGACAGTGGTAAGGAGGTTTTGTTAGACGCGGAGGTGGATGGGCAACCACTGGCACCTCTTGAGGACTGGGAAACATGTGGGTTAATTTTTTTCTTAGAAAAAAAACCTGGGTCCTGTAGGCTCCTTGTGGGAGCTCCCTGTAAGCTCCTTCCCCTCCCCACAGCACCCGTATATATGTTTGTACAGATTTATTACTCTATTTATTTTATATATTTACTATTCTATTCATTTTGTCAGTGATGTGCATCTAGCTTTACTTCTATTTATTCTGATGAGTTGACACCCGTCCACATGTTTTGTTCTGTTGTCTGTCTCCCCCTTCTAGACCGTGAGCCCGTTGTTGGGTAGGGACCGTCTCTATATGTTGCCAACTTGTACTCCCCAAGTGCTTAGTACAGTGCTCTGCACACAGTAAGCGCTCAATAAATATGATTGAATGAATGAATGAATGAATGAATGACAAGAACTATGTTAATTATCTTCTGAGAAGCAGTGTGGCCTAGTGGAAATAGCACGGGCTTGGGAATCAGAGGTCGTGGGTTCTAATCCCAGCTCCGCCACTTGTCAGCTGTGTGACTTTGGGCAAGTCACTTAACTTCTCTTTGCCTCAGTTACCTCATCTGTAAAATGGGGATTAAGACTGTGAGCCCCATAGGGACTATGAGCCCGTTTCTAGACTGTGAGCTCGTTGTTGGTAGGGACCGTCTCTATATGTTGCCGACTTGTACTTCCCAAGCGCTTAGTACAGTGCTCTATACACAGTAAGCGCTCAATAAATACAATTGAATGAATGAATGAATGAATGAATAGCAGACAACCTAATTACCTTGTATCTATCCCAATGCTTAGAACAGTGCTCGGCACATAGTAATTGCTTAACAAATACCATGATTATTATTATTATTTTATTATCTTTTATCTACCTCGGTGTTTAGTAGAGAGCCTGGTACATTGTAAGCACTAACAAATACCATTAAAAAATGGAACGGTTAGAGACAGAATACAAGGAGGTCAGTGAGGATGCTTATGCAGTAGTGAAGGTGGGCTAGGATAAATGCTTGGATTAGAGTAGCAGCAGTTTGGAGAGAAAGAAAAGAGCAGAGTTTACCAATGTTGTGAAGGTAGAACCAGCAGATTTTGGTGACAGATCGAATACTGGGCTGGATCAATCAACTAATCAATCGTATTTATTGAGCACTTACTGTGTGCAGAGCACTGCACTAAGCGCTTGGGAAGTACAAGTTGGCAACATACAGAGACAGTCCCTACCCAACAGTGGGCTCACAGTCTAGAATGGAGAGACAGAGAACAAAACCAAACATACTAACAAAATAAGATAAATAGAATAGATATGTACAAGTAAAATAAATAAATAAATAGAGTAATAAATATGTATTGGACATGATGAGAAAGATGAACTGAGGATAATGCCAAGGTGACACGGTCTCCCCTCTAGATTACAGCTCCCTGTGGGCAGGAATTATGTCTACCAAATTATGTCTATGTAATCTCCAAAATGCTTCAAGCTCTGCACACGGTAAGAATTCAATAAATACCATTCATTGACTGATGTTAAACTTTAATCACATTGTCAACTACATGTCTGTAGTCACAAATCATGAAAAACAATGACCTAAGGTATTTTAATACGGTTCAATTTTCCGGAAATCACCTGATTTTTCAAGACCTCAATTTTTTAAACTTCTCTTTCTTAAGAGAGTAATGAGTGATTCCTTAACTAATTTGACAATGGTGTACAAGACAACTCTGCAATCGCTTTTAGTGCAAACATCATGTGTGTGGAAAACGGGACCGAATCTTAAACACTGGTAGAAAAACAATTAACATATGAATGAGATTGCAGCGGCGAAGTGTAATTCAGTATTTTGTTTTTCATTTTCTAATACCAATATTATTGAAATAGAGCTTAATTGTAACCTAGTCCATTATGATCTAGTCCTTCATTTCAGCAAATTTGGAAAGAAAGCAAAAACTAATTTCAAGCAGATATACCCACTGAAACTGCTAATTCATTTGTCTTCATACTATACACACCCACATCTCTCAAGCTATAAATATACATACACAGTTTTAAAGATATCAGAGCCTTCACATTTCACTCTTGGATTGCTTTCACCATAACAGTAGACATCAGTGTCAAGATACTTTGCGATTAAAGTATTTCTCCAATGCTTTTCAATGGGTGAAAGACCTATGTTTGTGTGATTTTCCTTCTATGAAAACAATTCTGAAGTGTTCTGATGAGAGACTTCTACACAGAATCACCTTTAGGGCATTTGGACAGTTTGACATGTATGAATCAATGAAAAACCAAAACAAAACCTAAAAGCATGGCAACCGTAAGTACCTAGTGCTTTTCACACAAAACGCCTTCTGGGACAAGCTATGAAAAGTCAACTGGGGATCACTCCTCTTGCTGAAACTGAAGCCGAAGCTTATTCATGATGACGTCTCATCATTATCATCATCAGTCGTATTTATTGAGCGCTTACTGTGTGCAGAGCACTGTACTAAGCGCTTGGGAAGTACAAATTGGCAACAAATAGAGACAGTCCCTACCCAACAGTGGGCTCACAGTCTAAAAGGGAGAGACAGAGAACAAAACCAAACATACTAACAAAATAAAATAAATAGAATAGATATGTACAAGTAAAACAAATAAATAAATAGAGTAATAAATATGTAAATAAATAAATATGTCTCCTACAATAGTGATGGGCATGACTGAATGAGAGGTAGACTGTACTCTTCTTGTGGGCGGGGAATGTGTCTACCAACTTAGCACACACTGAAAACTCAAATACCATTGACTGATTGACTGCTGACCATTGCTTCACACCTCGTCCCACAGATTTGTTGAATGGAGGGACAAGAAGCAAGGGCCCCTCTACACTGTAACCCAGCTTTTCTCGGCTCTGACCTGAGTTATTCAGAGGAACAAATGAAAATATTCGTGCCCATGTGAGTGTCAAATAACGTAGGACTAGCTGTCCTGATTGTAATCAGGGCTATTAATGTTAAATCCTGTAATGAACACCCATCAAAGTTAACCTTTAATTAACAGGAGCATGTGTGGATCGTCTTTGATTTCTATCTACTTCCAAGAAGGCGAAGAACTATGTCACCTGCAATGAACCACACAATGGTGAGCCTTTTTGTGTAAATTGTGCTGCAACAACTATGAGGTCTGTGTTGACCTTTTTGTCCCATACGTACCCAGTGCTGTCTTTTAACTCTGTCCACGCTCAGTACAGTGCTCTGCACTCAGTAAGCGCTCAATAAATACGATTGATTGATTGATTGTCCTAATCTCCTTCCCCTCTCGGCTGCCTTTGGTACGGTTGAACACTCTTTTCTCCAGGGAACTCTATCTCTGATGTCTATTGCCACAGTACGCACCTGATTCTCCTGGTCCTTTCAACCAAAGTTTCCTACTACTTTCACAGAGTTAAGTTATGGAATGAGATCACGCTTGACGCGAGAAATGCCTGAATTTATTTACTTCTAGATCTTCCCCTACTCTTGTTTTCATCGGTTCATGGTTCTCTTTTTTCCCCCGTTAAAGGGAAAGTCTGTGTCTTCCCAGGATACCCCAGTTAGGCTCCTTGAGGAGCAGGGATCGTGTCTTTTTCCTCCGTTGAACTATCCCTCAGTAGGAGGTCCATAAATTGACAGACAGTTCCATAGTGAATTTCACTGTCAAAGCCACCCCCTCAGACCGTGGCTTCAACAAACCAATCTTGCATTTTGCAAGTACTCCAGGCTTCAGTCCTACACTCGGTTAATTAATCAAGGGTATTTATTGATACTTAAGAGTGTGCGGAGAGCACCGAACTAAGTGCTTGGGAAAAAACAATACGACAGAGTTGGTAGGCATTTTCCCTGCCCACAGGGGCCTTACAGTCAGGCAGTCAATCGTATTTATTGAGCGCTTACTGTGTGCAGAGCATTGCACTAAGCAAGTGGGGGAGTACAATATTCATTCATTCATTCAATCATATTTATCGAGTGCTTACTGTGTGCAGAGAACTGTATTGAACTGTCCTCTCCCCCTCCTCCCCCTCTCCACCGCCCGCCTTACCTCCTTCCCTTCCCCACAGCACCTGTATATATGTATATATGTTTGTACGTATTTATTATTCTATTTATTTATTTTACTAGTACATATCTATTCTATTTATTTTATTTTGTTAATGTTTTGTTTTGTTCTCTGTCTCCCCATTCTAGACTGTGAGCCCACTGTTGGGTAGTGACCATCTCTATATGTTGCCAACTTGTACTTCCCAAGCGCTTAGTACAGTGCTCTGCACACAGTAAGCGCTCAATAAATACGATTGATTGACTGACTGATTGAGCGCTTGGGAAGTACAATTCAGCAACAGAGACAATACCTGCCCACAACTGGCTCACAGCCTAGAATGGAGGAATAATAGTTGTGGTATTTGTTAAGCGCTTACTATGTGCTAGGTGCTGGGGTGGATACAAGTACCTCAGGTTGGACACAGTCCCTGTCCCACGGGGGGTTCACAGACTCAATCCCCATTTTACAGATGAGGGAACTGAGGCTCAGAGGAAGTGACCTGCCCAATGTCACACAGCAGACAAGAGGCAGAGCTGGGATTAGAACCCACGACCTTATGACTCGCAGGCCCGTGCTCTAGCCATTACATCACGCTGCTTTGTGGCTCAGTGGAAAGAGCACAGGCTTGGGAGTCAGATGTCATGGGTTCGAATCCCAGCTCCGCCACTTAGCTGCGTGACTTTGGGCAAGTCACTTAACTTCTCTGGGCCTCAGTTACCTCATCTGGAAACTGGGGATTAAGACTGTGAGCCCCACGTGGGACAACCTGATCACCTTATGTCCTCCCCGGTGCTTAGAACTCTGCTGAGAGCTCACCTCCTCCAGGAGGCCTTCCCAGACTGAGCCCCTTCCTTCCTCTCCCCCTCGTCCCCCTCTCCATCCCCCCATCTTACCTCCTTCCCTTCCCCACAGCACCTGTATATATGTATATATGGTTGTACATATTTATTACTCTATTTATTTATTTATTTTACTTGTACATTTCTATCCTATTTATTTTATTTTGTTGGTATGTTTGGTTCTGTTCTCTGTCTCCCCCTTTTAGACTGTGAGCCCACTGTTGGGTAGGGACTGTCTCTGTGTGTTGCCAATTTGTACTTCCCAAGCACTTAGTACAGTGCTCTGCACATAGTAAGCGCTCAATAAATACGATTGATTGATTGATTGATTAGAACGGTGCTTTGCACATAGTAAGCGCTTAACAAATGCCATTATTATTATTATTATTATTATTATTATAAGAGAAGCACTTCCCAATAACAGTGAGTTTAAAATCTAGAGGGGGAGAGAGAGGATTAATTGACTCCCATTCTGCTACTGCCTAGGGGAACCTCTCAGCAACCCCCAGATTAGCAGGTGGCCAGTGAAGTGCTAGTGGGGTGATGGAACTACCCAGTACGTGACAACCACTGGACAACAGCTGTCAATCAGGGAAAATTCTTGGGCCAGTTGAAACTACTAGCATCAAATCCTTATCCTCAGATAACATAATAGAGTCCATTAGCAAGTACCATGGTTGTAATGAAATCCCTCCCTCCCACAAATAAAAAACCAACAAAACCAACAAAAAACACACACACACACAAGTCCTAACCAACCATGGCTTTATCCCATCTAGGCTCAACTTGCAAATAAAAAAGTACGAACTAGAACCACCCAAGAAGAGCAATGTGAAAACTGCATTTTATTTTTATAATTTGGGAGAGGGGGAGATTTCATTACGAGGAAGGAAGAGCAGGAAGAGCAATGTGCAAACTGCAACAAGGCAAAATTGCTATTCAGACTATTATAATTTCCTCCTTGCCTATATAACAGTTGGTTAAGGTCCAATAATAAAAGAACTATGTGCCAGGGGAGCAAATTGCAATAAGGACAATATTTCTCTCTTTTCCTTTCATTTTGTATTTTCTAAAGAAAACTATTCTTTTCCATTTGAATTCTGATTAACTGGTGATACTGCAGTGACACAACATTCATGACAATGAAATACAAAAATTAAGAAAAGTAAAAATACTTTCTTTTTGTTAAAAAGAAGCCAATCCAGGAATAACATCTCTTATTATGCAAAAAAGATAAAACCCATACTCTACTAGTCTAACCTCCCAAAAAACTCTAAAAATGCCCATCCATCTTCCTTCCTTCCTTCTTTTGTGTTCAGGATATACACTAACTTTCTGAAATGACTGCAGAGAGTTGTGAATAATGTATGAAGTGAAAAATGCCAAAACACTGGGCAGAGAGAATGGTATTATTTGTTGTATGCTACATATATAACAAACAACAGAAAGAGCCCTGCAATTTCAGAAATCTCAAGGTAAAACCTTGGCAAATCCTGTGGCAAATACACCATTGCATTTCCCAGACTATTTTTATAGTCAAAAAAACCGAAACTTCAGTCACATCTACCTCAGATGGAAAGAAATTAAAGTTGTCTTTTGTTTAAAGTCAAATATATTTTACTCATCCAATTTTGGGAAGCAATACACTTTTCTCAATAATTCACTACACTGTCTCAGAGAAAACATTAGTAGAGCTTACACTGAAGTTTACACATGCAGTAATTTTCATGCACTTAATAAGGTGCTCTGCACATAGAGATTGACAATAAATACTACTGATTGGCTATACAAACATATATAAATGAATACATACATGTATAGTCATTCAGTCAATTATATTTATTGAGCGCTTACTGTGTGCAGAGCACTGTACTAAGCACTTGGGAGAATACAACAGAGTGGGTAGACAAGTTCCCTGACCATAAAACAATCCTCTACAGTCTAGAGGATTTAGCATACACAGATGGCTGCTAAATACTTTGCTTTTCCTCAGTTACAAGAGCTCTTGGTTTCGCACCATAGCTTCAAAAGGGGGGTTAGATGTAAACTGGTAGAGCTAGAGGCAAGGTGGCAATATTTAAGACTGTAAGCTCCTTAGGGGCAGGGATTGTGTCTACCAACTCAAATCTCCCAAGCACTTAATACAGTGGACTGGAGAGGAAGTGCTCCAAAAATGTGAAAAAGAAGAAATTGGCTTAGAGTAAGGACACTATTTTTATGTAGTATTTTTATGACTGTAAAATGCTTCCCCATCCAAGATCTTAAAAACCACTTTGCCTAATACTTCAAGATCCCCAGCCTTCAGAAATCGAGTGTGGCCAATCCATTCTAGCAGTTAGTGAATATCCTCCCATTGCGCCCCCAAACCTCATTCTTTTCCTTTTTTGTTTAAGCTTTGCCCCTGCCCGCTCAACTGAGGCATATTTACTCAAAACCATGGGAGCAGAGAGGTTGCAGACCCAGGTGGAGAGAAAATAGGCAGAGGAGGAGGAAAGGTCCTTTGTTCAACCTGATTATCCCACCCCTTAGTACGGTGCTTGGCTCATAAGTAAGCTCTTAACAAATACCATTATCAAGGTCGCCTATTGCTCACTGGATGCTGTGAAAATCGTCTTTTCTGCAATAAATTCTGCAGCTCTGAGGTCTGAAGTCTCTCTGGGGGGCATTCTTTTTTCTTATGCCTGTATGTAACCAAGGCCCACCTCAGAAAAAAACCAGATATGTTGCCCAGGAAAAGCTGGGTCGACTTGGAGAGACAGGTGGGCACCTGATGGTGCCTCTTGGTTGGTTTGGTTGCTCTGGGATGCTAAGGCTAATATGCCTCAACTGAGGCATATTTACTCAAAACCACGGGAGCAGAGAGGTTGCAGACCCAGGTGGAGAGAAAATAGGGAGAGGAGGAGGAAAGGTCTTTGGTTCAACCTGATTATCCCACCCCTTAGTAAGGTGCTTGACTTGTAAGCAAGCGCTTAACAAATACCATTATCAAGGTCGCCTATTGCTCACTGGATGCTGTGAAAATCGTCTTTTCTGCAATAAATTCTGCAGCTCTGAGGTCTGAAGTCTCCCTGGAGGGCATTCTTTTTTCTTATGACTGTATGTAGCCAAGGCCCACCTCAGAAAAAAACCAGATATGTTGCCCAGGAAAAGCTGGGTCGACTTGGAGAGACAGGCGGGCACCTGATGGTGCCTCTTGGTTGGTTTGGTTGCTCTGGGATGCTAAAGCTATATCCTTTCCCTTTCCACCTGGCCACAGGCCTTCTTGAAGCCAGCCAGGGTAGGGATGGGGGGAAATGTCTTCAGTGTCCTGTCATTTTGAGGTGGCGATGTCAGTATTGTTGCAGAAAGACTGGGTTGAGGAGTGTGCGCTCCTCTAAAGGAGAGTTCAACACACAGTCCGGAGGAAAATCCGCATTAGCTTAGGCCTCAGGTTTGCCTGACATGGGTAAAAGACAATTTCTATTACAGATTCAGTTGCGAATAACACCATTTCCTGGTACGGGAATAGAGTTACAGCGGTCATGTGACTGATCCACATTCACACTGGAGGCTTGTGGCAAAGGAGGGTTAGTTTAACTAATTACTTAGCTCCTCTCCCAAATATATTCTATAAAAATTCACTAAACCCTCTCTACCTCCCTCTCTAAGGACTCGGGGAAGATTAATGAGATAAGGCCTGCAGAGCTCCTGAGAGGAAAGGTGCAGCATAAGTACAAAGTATTATTATTATTACCTCTCTTTTACTTTCCTTTTTTTTTCTCCTCTAGCAAGTAATTAGGAACTCCACACTCAGAGCAGCACTGTGGGGGTGGAAGGAGATATGAATTGGGCTGCGAATGACAAGAGGCAGCAGTCAAATGTGAGCACAACAGCCGGAAAACTGAGAGCTATATCATATAATTATGCTATGGATTTTATATAAACTTGACTCTCTTCATTACTTGTCAAGCCTACACTCCTGAATTGAAAGGTCAGGTGGAGGTAATATACATTTACATTGGAACTTGCCCATAAAATGAACTCAGTTCTGGTGAAACTCCATTACAGAGAAGCAGAATGAAAGTCTCAAATTGTTTCAGTGCCCTTCAGTGTAGAAATGGCAATTCAAGCTCTGGATAAGTGTAACACAGAAAAGATGTGCTCTGGTGGAAAATCACCATTAGAAGAGCACTTTACCGACTGTACAAAAATTGTGAGGCAATCTGCAAAGCTTTGACCTGTAAGAAAGTGGCAAATAAACTTTATAATACCAAGGAAGTGGACTCCAAGATATACAGTGACATCACCACCAGTTCCTGGTGGTTCCACAGGCCGTTAGGATTGTTATTAAGACCGGCAATGGGCTTAAATCAGGCGGGTACCGAAAAAGATGTGTTGGGCTAATAGACACATGGTTTGAGAAGCAGTGTGGCCTAGTGGAAAGAGCAGAGGCTTGGGAGTCCGGACCTGTGTTCTAATCCTACCTTGCCCGCTGTGTGACCTTGGGCAAGTGACTGAATTTCTCGGTGCCTCCGTTTCCTCATCTCCACAATGGGGATTCAGTGCCTGTTCTCCCTCCTACTTGGACTGCGAGCCCCACGCGGGATAATGACTGTGTCCAACCTGGATATCTTGAATCTACCCCAGCACTCAATATAGTGAATAGCACAAAGTAAATGCTTAACAAATATCATAATTATTATTATTTGGGGGGATTCTACCACTGGCCTGGGGGGCAAAGGGAGAAGAGCTGAAAAGCAAGTAAAAGAAAACTTAAACTCTCCAGAAATCTCAAACTTCCTCTCTACAGGGTTTTGTTTTGTTGACTGTCTCCCCCTTCTATCAATCAATCAATCAATCGTATTTATTGAGTGCTTACTGTGTGCAGAGCACTGTACTAAGCGCTTGGGAAGTACAAGTTGGCAACATATAGAGACAGTCCCTACCCAACAGTGGGCTCACAGTCTAAAAAGACCATGAGCCCATTGTTGGGTAGGGATTGTCTCTATCTGTTGCTGAATTGTACTTTCCAAGCACTTAGTACAGTGCTCTGCGCTCAATAAATACAACTGAATGAATGAATGAATACTCCAAAGGCCTGGATTTACCTCCTGGACACAGGGTAGAGAGGTTTTCTCCTAATAATAACAATGGTGATGGAATTTGTTGAGTGCTTACCATGCGCCAAGCACTGTTCTAAATGCTGGGGTAGATACGAGGTGATCAGGTTGTCCCACGTGGGGCTCACAGTCTTAATCCCCATTATACAGGTGATGTGACTGAGGCACAGAGAAGGTAAATGACATGCCCAAGGTCTCGCAGCAGAAAAGTGGCAGAAATTATAGTCCTTAGGAGACAGTAGACTCTAGGAGACTCCAGACTCTAAGCTAGTTGTGGGCAGGGGATGAGTCTGTTTATTGTTATGTCTTTGGGCAAGTCACTTAACTTCTCTGTGCCTCAGTTCCCTCATCTGTAAAATGGGGATTAAGACTGTGAGCCCGACGTGGGGCAACCTGATGACCTTGTATCCTCCCCAGCGCTTAGAACAGTGCTTTGCATATAGTAAGCACTTAACAAATGCCATTATTATTATTATTATTATTATTATTATTATCATCATTAAGTGCTTACTATATATGTCAGACACTGTACTAAGAGCTGGGTAAATACAAGATGACCAGGTTAATAATAATAACAGTTGTGGTAATTGTTAAGCACTTACTAGGTGCCAGACACTGTACTAAGTGCTTAGTACAGAGCTCTGCACACAGTAAGCGCTCAATAAATACGATTGAATGAATGAATGAATGAATACTAAGCACTGGGGTAGACACAAGCTAATCAGGTTGGACACAGTCCCACATGGGGCTCACCGTCTTAATCCCCATTTTATAGAGGAGGTAGCTGAGACACAGAGATGCTAAGCGACTTGCCCAAGGTCACACAGCAGACGGTTTTGGCGCTGGGATTAGAACTCAGGTCTTTATAACTCCCAGGCTTGTGCTCTCTCCACTGCACTGTGCTGCTTCTCAATGAAGCTGCTTACCATTGAAAAACTATGAATCAATCAGTGGTATTTATTAATAACAATAATAATAATGGCATTTGTTAAGCGCTTACTATGTACAAAGCACTGTTCTAAGCGCTGGGGGGATACAAGGTGATCAGGTTGTCCCACTTGGGGCTCACAGTCTTCATCCTCATTTTACAGATGAGGTAACTGAGGCTCCAAGAAGTTAAGTGACTTGCCCAAGGTCACACAGCAAACATGTGGTGGAGCTGGGATTCAAACCCATGACCTCTGACTCCAAAGCCCATGCTCTTTCCACTGAGCCATGCTGCTTCTTATTGAACACCTACTATGTACAGAGCACTGTCCTAAAAGCTTGGGAGAGCATAATACAATCGAGTTGATAGACAAAATCCCTATCCTAACAATTGACTGTGGGAGATAGATATTAAAATAAATTACAGCTAGGGAAAGCAACTGAGTATAAGGTTGTGTACCTATGTGCTGAGGAACTGGAGTTTGGTTAAAGACCCGAATGCAGAGGCAATGCAAAACTCCATTAAGAACAATATAATAATAATGATGGTATTTGTTAAGCGCTTACTAAGCGCTGAGGTGGATACAAGCAAATCAGGTTGGGCACAGTCCCTGTCCCACATGGGGCTTACAGTCGCAATCCTCATTTCATAGCTGAGGTGACTGAGGCCCAGAGAATAAAAATAATACTAATAATGATGATGGCATTTATTAAGTGCTTACTATGTGCAAAGCACTGTTCTAAGCACTGGGGAGGTTACAAAGTGATCCGGTTGTCCCACGGGGGGCTCACAGTCTTAATCCCCATTTTACAGATGAGGGAACTGAGGCCCAGAGAAGTGACTTGCCCAAAGTCACACAGCTGACAATTGACAGAGCTGGGATTTGAACCCATGACCTCTGACTCCAAAGCCCGCGCTCTTTCCACTGAGCCACGCTGCTTCTCCTAAGAAGTCAAGTGACTTGCCAGAGGTCACACAGCCAACAAGTGGCGGAGCCAGGATACAAGTGGCGGATAAAAACAATATCCCTTTGGTGCTAAATACACTCTGTTCCCCTATAACACAAGCGTCACGTTCTTAATGAACATTGAATTAAGGAAGACTCGCATTATAATTCACACAGTTTGACAGAAGCTGCTACCATGTGCGCAGCCATTCCGACAGACTGTGAGCCCACTGTTGGGTAGGGACTGTCTCTATATGTTGCCAACTTGTACTTCCCAAGCGCTTAGTACAGTGCTCTGCGCAAAGTAAGTGCTCAATAAATACGATTGATTGATTGATTGATTGACAGACACTGCGCCCCACCCCAGCTAGGTGAAGCCGATTGTTGGAATCCCCTACCACCTCTTCATTCGAAGCACTTCGTGAAAACATGTGATTCTAGAAAAACAGCTTCTAGTATGTAGGGCTAGCTGAAAAAAAAAAATGTTGGTTGAAGGCATCACTAGAGGCATAACTACTTTCAAATGTTCAGGGTATGTCATGGTCATATTTGTCTTAAGCCATCTGTCTGGTGTGCACAGGTCTGGCTATTTATTGCGGAGTTGAGTGTTCGTAAATAAGCAGGTGTTGCGTGAGTTCAACCACTAACATTAACGTATCTAAATTTCTGACACAGAATAAGTGCCACCAGATGAGATTTATAATAATTGCTTAGGCTAACTTTACCCCATGCTCCGAATATCCCTGAGAGGCTGTTAAATTCATGCTCACACCACAGTCAACCGAAATTGACCTTATCTTCTGCTGTCCTGCAGAGATCACCAATAAAAGAGAAAAAAAATGTGCAACAGAGCTGATTATACTGCGCTGGAGAATAGACAAGGAAAAGTGATTGAAATTTCTGTAGAGATCATCAGTGCTTGCTTAGAACAATTTTGCATATAAATAGGGCATAAAATGGTCTGTGCTCAATTGGTTTCCTGGTTGTCAAAGAATGTGATCAAGACTAGGGAATACAGATTTTAGTTTCTAGCTTCTTGTCATGCAGACCTAGGTCTGACTAATCAGTATGGGGGGGTGCAAAAGAATCATCCTTTGAATGAAAAAAATAAAACAAAGATAACCAGATAACTCCTTATATATATATGTATCATAAAAATAGTCATCAAAATATGAATATGAACGGAGATGGCTTCCAGATGGGGAAGGAATTCCATAGCGTTGGGGCCATAACGGATCGGTGTCCCAGTAACCAGATAAAACGGTTCTGACAGTTAACAACACTTCACAAGAGAAACAAAAAAGCATACCCAAAGCTTAAAAGACAAATTACAGCTCCTTATAAACAAAGCCAGAAAACTACAGTGAGACATTTGAAACTCAAATTTATAACGTAACATGCTATTTCTGATTATAGTGCAGTCATCTCCTCGGGAGATAGCTTTATTGACTCCTTTCCATGGTACGATCTCAGTGTTTGAGAGACTGTCAGAGGAAGAAATTGTTGGGGGAGTTTCTTTCCATTTGACTGTTCTTAGGGCAGATGTGACCAACTTGGATAAATTTCAATTAGCACAATTGTTCTAAGGCTTCAACGTTGGAAATATAAGGTCAAACGGCAATCTATGCAGTGACAACAAGAGAGGTTCTTCTTCCCCAAATCTGGCCCTTAATTTACAAATGAGAAACAGCTTAAATTGAATGTGTACGTCTAAATGACGAGGCACTACCATTGGAGGAAATGATCATTCCTCTCTTTTACCACAGGATGTACTTTGAAGATGACAAGGAAATGAAGACTGCTATAAAAACAGTGATTTGGAGGTCATAAAGAAAATTACAGAATCAGTGTCAAAAAGTTTGAAAAAAGTCAGACAAGCATATTAAGTTTTAAGAGTACTATACTAAAATCAAAACATATTTTCTTTGGGCATTCACAGCAAAAACATATTGATTTATCTGCACAATTACCATAACGTGGAGATGTACGGCAACTACTCTGTGCACAATTTGCCTCTTAAATATTATTCGGAGCTGTAATTAGAGTACATTTTTATGATTTCAACAGTCACATTTTACTGTGAAGGTCTTTTTCCTGATTCCTAGTCCATAGTTTTATCCATTTCCTTCCTGTCATTACTTTTTGACCCCAATCTTTTTTAGAGATTGTACATTGCAGTATTTGGCCCCTTTTCCCTTTTATTGACTTGATCTATATGACTGGGATCAGATGCCCCCTGAGTCGCCTCTTTTCCTTTGATTTTGTGAATTTAGTTTTCTCAGTTGCTCTTCGGGATTCTTAAACTAAAATCCATTTAGTTTTGCTTTATAATGCTGCAAGTCTTTAAATGGAAGAAAACATTCTGGGGAATGATAGAGGGTGATGCATATCTTACCTCACATACATACTGCAGAAAAAAATTCAGTATGTGCTGTCAAAATAATTTGGATTTTCTACATAATAAAGGTTTGGTATGGTTATATTTCTATCTCTCCACCCCCAACACACACACAGAGGAATAAAAGCTGTTTAGAGTCTGTGATAATTACACATTTTAATAATATGAATAGTGGTATGTATACACTACCTATGTATGTATGTATTAGTGTTTACTTTGTCTTCCAAGAAGCCTTCCTCAACTACTCTGTCATTTCTTTCTCTCCCACTCCCTTCTGTGTCACTCTTGTGCTTGGATTTGTACCCTCGTTCCCCCCTCCATCAGCCCCACAGCACTTATATACACATCCATAATTCATTTATATTAATGTCTATTATCCCCCCTCTAGACGGTAAATTCACTGTGGGCCAGAAACATGTCTACCAACTCTGCTATATTGTACTTTCCCAAGAGCTAAGTACAATGCTCTGCACACAGTAAATGCTCAATAAATATGACTTATTGATTACTATGTGTCAAGCACTGCACTAATCTCTGGGATACAAGATAATGAGATTGGATAGAGTCCCTATTCTACAAAGAGTGCCCAGGATGAGGAGGGAGACAAGGTATTTTGCCCCCATTTTATAGATGAGGAAACTGAGATGTAGAAAAGTGACTTGACTAAGGTCACAAAACAGGCTCTTGGAAAAACCGGGATTATAATCCAGGCCCTTGACTCCCAAGCCTGTGTTCATTTCACTGGGCCACGCTATTTCTCATTCTCTGAGAGCATCTGAATATATTTCCATTTGTTTTTACTTGGTTGGAAAACCACCACTGGTATGCCGACTGGAGTTTTATTTTATTTATTTTCTTTCTATTTTGAAAAAAAGCCGAGGGAACCTCAGCAGAGGAGAGAAGATTCCAGTCAGGCTCCAAAGCTGCAGAGAAGGACATAAGGCATGGAGAGATGAGAGAAAATAGGGGAAACGGGAGGACAAAAAGAAGGAAACTAAGATAAGGGGATCAAGCCAAGGAGAAAGAAGATGAGATTCAAAAGAGGCTGATGCTACTTATAACTGTAATTAAGGACACAGTAAACCAAAGCCTCAATGATGCAATCTTGGCTGAAAACTGGGAGTCAATTGCTGACGATATATGACAGTGCTATCAAGAAGGAAAATATTTGAGCAAAAACTTCCTATGGAAAGAGAGATAAGGAGGTAAAGGAGAAAGCAGAGCCTGTTGCTCCAAATCAACTACAGCAACACACAAGGACAACTCTTTTCTGTGCTCATTGTGGCCAGGACTGTGGAGCCCTCGTTGGTCTGTCAGCCAAAAATAGGTGGCTCATAGGTGATTTCACCACGGCATATACAGGACCAACCCTACACAATTGCTACAGCAAGAAAATGAACACATGATGTGGGAAGAACTTAAAAAACATTTTTAAACACTCAAAAAAAATATTCAAAATCCAAAAAGTAGGCTTCAGCTTTTTCTAAGTAATTAACACCTTGCCAGTGGCCACTTTTTCTAACCAACTAACTCTTGATTAATGGCAGCTGCCAACTTCTTCTAACCATCTGATTCTTGACCAGTGACCCTTCACAGCTTTTTCTAGCCAACTGACACTTGACCAGTGGCAGTTTAGAGCTTCTTCTATCCAACTGATTCCTGCCCATTTGGTAGTTTACAGCTCGTTTACCTCTTCAGGGCCCTAAGAAGCAGCATGGACTAAAAGATAGACCACAGGCCTGAAAGTCAGAAGGCAATGGGTGCTAATCCCGTCTCCGCCACTTGTCTTCTGTGTGACCTTGGCCAAGTCACCTTATTCTCTGTGCCTCGGTTACCTCATCTGTAAAATGGGGAGTAAGACTCCAAGCCCTATATGAGATAGAGACTGTGTCCAACCTACTTAGCTTGTATCTACCCAAGTGATTAGGACAGATACACTAAATAATAATAATGATGGCATTTATTAAACACTTACTATGTGCAAAGCACTGTTCTAAGCGCTGGGGAGGATACAAGGTGATCAGATTGTCCCACAGGGGGCTCACAGTCTTAATCCCCATTTTACAGATGAGGTAACTGAGGCCCAGAGAAGTGAAGTGACTTGCCCAAAGTCACACAGCTGACAAGTGGCAGAGCTGGGATTTGAACCCATGACCTCTGACTCCAAAGCCCGTGCTCTTTCCACTGAGCCACGCTTCTTCTCAATACCATCAATATTGAGAATATACCAATATACCATCAATATTAAGAAGGTGCCACCTGGGATTAAAATTTCTGATATACCACAGTATTCACAGACATTCCAATGATTCCATATTGACTGCAAATCTGCTCAATTCTAGCAGTCTCGTCATTAGACAGTGGACAAAGAGCTCCAGGGTCCAGTATCGTGGGTCATCCTCTGCTCAATGCCTAAAATACATAAGCAATCTAACCTTTTTGGGAGATGAAACAGGATGCCACCGATTGCTATGTTCCAAACAGAAGTTTAGGAGGGGATTGAAATGACCTCCTTACAGCTCCCTGAGCACTTTTGATCAATTAATTGTGGTATTTGTTAAATGCTTACTACGTGCCAGGCACTGTACTGAGCATTAGGGTGGATACAAGCAAACCAGGTGGGACACAGTCCCTGTCCCACGTGGGGCTCACAATCTCAGTCCCCATTTTACAGATGAGGTAACAGAAACCCAGAGAAGTGAAGTGACTTGCCCAAGATCACACAGCAGACAAGTGGTGGAGCTGGGATTAGAACCCATGTCCTTCTAATTCCCAGGCCCTTGCTCTATCCACTAGGCCATGCTGCTTCTCTAAATTAGTTCAGTGAAGAGAGGTTGGACTGGGATCAGCAGGTTAAAAAGAAGAACGAATCTGACTTACAAAGCAGATCTGTTTTCCCTTTGATTCTCTTTGTTGCTATGGTATTTATGAAGTGGGTGCGAGATGCCAAGCACTGTTCTGAATAGTAACATAAACACAAGATCATCGGATCTGGCATAATCTCTATCCTTATTGGGAGTCTCTTTCCCAGGCTTACTTCTATAGTTCTTTCCACACTTTCTTTTATCTTGGAAACAGCCAGAAACACCCACTTTGCCTTTCCCCACAAATCCCTGATAGCTCTTTGCCAGAAGAACCACCTGTTTAATTGTGTCAGCTCTGGAAGAGCATGTTGCATTGGCAAAGTGAATTTACTCCCCACAGATTTTCTCTATGGAAATGTTGTCCTGGGGAAAATCCTTGGGGAAAATGCCTTCATTTTACAAAGAGAAAAAAAAAATCTGAGATATCAAAAGAACATGAGAATCATCACTACTGGGTCAGAACAATGATTCATACAAACCATTATTATGTTTCCAACAGGGGCAATGGGATATTATTTAAAGTAGCAGTAGGACAGTTGCCCTCTTGGGAATCCCCATATACCTCTTTCTTCCCTCCTGATTCTCTCCGCACCAAACAACTACTCCTGACTTCATTCTTATCTGGGGGAAGAAGTAGTACCCTCTTCTTCCTGCTACCGAAACCTATTTCCAAGTCAGATTACATCAGGGAAAAACCCTGAGTTATGGGAATCAGAGCATCCACGCCTCTGCCCAAGTTTCTTCCTCCTGCTCCCAACTTTGACTCCATTACCCATTACATCATGAGCTACTTGAGGACAGAGAATGCAAGACTTATTTTTGAGAAAAAGTGGTGTCTAGTGGATAGAGCCCGAGCCTGGGAGTTAGAAGGACCTGGGTTCTAATCCCAGCTCTGCCACTTGTCTGCTGTGTGACCTTGGGCAAGTCACTTCACTTCTCTAGGTCTCCATCCCCTCATCTGTAAAATGGGGATTGAGACTGAGCCCTATGCGACAGGGGGACTATGTCCAACCCTATTTACTTGTACAGCACTTAGTACAGTGCCCAGCACATAGCGCTTAATAAATACCATAATTGTTATTACATACTCTCTCAAGTGCTTAGTTCAGTGTTCTAAACTCAACAGTTGATCAGTAAATAGATTAACTGATAGTTAGAGATCATTGATTGATAAACCATTCCAAGAAGCTTCCATCAAAAGTAAAAATCAAAACCAAACCCAAATCGCCCAAACATAATTTGAAAAAAGAGAGACGGTCCGGGCTTTCCTACTCGGTCCCTCCAGACTATAATTCTTAGGAGGAAAGTGCCTTGCTTTCTACATATGCCACCTTAGTGTTTCTGACATTGTGAGCACGCAATGAGTACTGAATCAATGTTTGCTCTAAAGCATATTAATAGTGGGGACAAAATTACAGGCGTAATTCATTCTGCCTGTTGCTGTGAACTTTCACATTAATCAGCAGCAGAAAAATAGAATTTCACATTTCAGTCAATTCACACACAGCGCATAATTTGCCCTTCTCTTTTCCGGGCCTCCTCCCGGGTCCTTTAAACCAGCATCAGTGGTGATCATTTCTGTCAAGTTTCAATAGCTCAGCACAATGAAAGCACTTCACTATTTTTCAGGCTGCCGCTCACCACCCCCGCCTCGCCACCCCACGACAGCTCCTATGTTTCCGTGTCCACTCTGATTACAATGAAACCAAGGGACCCCGTGAAGAGGGCTACCACAGGTCAATCCCCTTACGTGGAAGTAGCTATCCCAGCATCCCCTAAGGTCAATCATGTTTAGTAATTTAATTATACTTATGGTTTTAAATGATCTCATAACAAAAACACAGGCTCGAGAAAAAGCGGTGATGATTATTTCTTTTTAAATGTAGTATTAAACTCGGTGGGGGCCTTTGTTCTCACTTTTGGCCGAGTCTACTTCTTACTAAGTTCAAACTTGTGATCACGTTGACAGGACCTGCTGAGATTTCACACAAGAGCAGAGCTCGACTTTCAACAATAGCTTTTAAAAGTCTTCACGGCACGGACACTTTTTAAAAAATAAATCTGAAGCCTTCAATTTTGACGTCCTCTTAATTGGGCTGTAGCTGGAGCGGGTCTTACCTGGATTCCTTGGGATCCGTTTCCGTCGGTCTCGGAACGCGGCCCCCGACTGCAAGGCCTCCAGTAAATTGTCCATCACACCCGTCTCATCACCTTCTGGGGAAAGGAGAGAAGCAAAATTCATCTTAGAATAATTAAACTTCAACCATGGGAGAATAATGGAAAAATTGGAGGCAGGTGTACCAAATTCCTTTAATCGAAAGATCAATCAGTGGTATTTATTGAGCGCTTACTGTGTGCAGAGTGGTGAATTCATTTATTCATTCAATCATATTTATTGAGCCCCTATTGTGTGAGGGCTCAATACTATACAATACAATACTGTTTGCGGGCTCAATACAGTGGCTATATACTAACCACTGGGAAGAGTCCGATATAACAATTAACAGACACATTTCCAGCCCACCATGAGCTTACAGTCTAAGTACATGGGAGAGAAAGATTCTTCAATTTGAACAAAATTCCTCTTATCTGTCTCGGTTACCTTGGTATGCTCTCTCAAGCAAAATCCATGCCATCCTAAGGTTCTTGCAACTTAAAAAGACCTGGTCTCGTGAATTATTGATAACACGCTTGGTATGCAAATAAACAGAAGCTTGATCAGCTACTGCTGCCTTTCTGATAAGATTCTTCTAAGCTATTCCTAAGCAAGAAACCCACTGACCCCGCTTAATGCAATCAATGCACAAGGAGTGATTTGATGAAACAGAGTTACACAAGGTTAAATACTGATTGTATTAATACCTCCAACATTCAACCATCATATGCTATTATCTTAAAAGACGGTATTTGCAAAATGCATTTCCCTTCAATTCCATTCACCTTCAATCCTCATTCTTTCCCCCATTCCAAACGTAACACAGTGAGAAAAAAAGAAGACGACCACACCATCTAAAAGGCTTCACCATACATGTGTGAGGCTTTAAACAAAGTTCATTTTAATCCCTTACAAAAATGCTACAAAATTACTTGAACACTGGAAGGGTGACCGTGTGTCTGGTTTCATTCCACACAGTCTGGTTTTCAATAAACTAATCAATGGTATTTACTGAGAGCTTAAAGTGTGCAGAGCACTGTATTAAGTGCTGGGAGAGTATAATACAACAGAGTTGGAAGATATATTCCCCGCCCACAAGGAGCTTTCGGTTGGCCTATTTTCTGTCTGGTATTGATACAACACCAGATACTTCTATACCTGCTACTTTAATTTTGAGCATCTGGTCTCCGTCTACCTCAACTCCTCTCGCCAAGTTTCACGACATGTTATTCAGAGCACGTGGAAAGGGAATGCAATGGCTCTAAGTAAACTAGTGGCAAGTCAGGTTCCCCTGGAGAAAGGCTAGGCATTTTTACCCTACTTAAACCTTACTAATCCGATTTTACCTACCGAAACCATCAACCACAGAAAACTCACTCTATCTGATCTCATTTGAAGGCAAAATCCTAAAACTAATGTAGCATGGCACCCAACCTTTTGGATAACTCAAGCACTTCTTCATTCAACCTGCTCTCTGATGACACACACAAGCAAGAGAAGCCCAGGAACAGAGGTAAGGTGCAAATCAGCAGCCTCATGCTGATATTGAAATCTAACATCAAGGCTTTGCTTATTCTCAACTGTCTCAAATCAGAAGAGTGAAATAGAAGTCACTTTTGGTGGATCTATTTACAAATCACTAAGCACTGCCAAAGCATTTAAGAGAGGAAAAAAACGAATGCTGCAATGGAGAACAAATACAGAACACCCAGGTTTAGAGCCAAAGTGAACTTCAGTTACTGTATTGAGGAGGTTCGTGTAAAGTTATTAGTTAGCTTATTTCTTAATTATTTAAAATTTTGATTTGAGCTCTGCTTGCTTTTATAAACAGGGAGCATTGTATCTATTATCCATTTTAAGTACATACCATTCTTCAATGAGTCACACACTTTAATTATTAAAAAAAAAACCCTAAAACCACAGAAACCGCAGAAACCTAACTTTCCAGTTCCCACTGAATCAATGACCTATATACAAGAGCTATACCTGACATGATTTTTCCGAAGAATGAAGCTAGTGTCATATATAATTCTACTGTACACCGCACCTCAGGGTAAAATGTAATTCTCTGATGGGCCTAGAATATTTTGAGAAATTTAGGATCATCCTGTTCATTTGGCTTAAAATTTTCATCACATTTCAGTTTTTTAGGTTAATATGGGCTCACTCTTAAGGATGAAAAGCTATAGTTTCAAATAGAATATACACATGCTATAATCAAGAAGGGGCACAAAAAATTTCAAAAAAAGTTTCACACTAACAGAATCATATGTTCTTGTTCTTTTCATAAGACAACAAAGAGATGTTCTTCCCCCCCATACCAACTTCAGCGTGGCTCAGTGGAAAGAGCACGGGCTTTGAAGTCAGAGGTCATGGGTTCGAATCCTGACTCCACCACATGTCTGCTGTGTGACCTTGGGCAAGTCACTTAACTTCTCTGAGCCTCAGTTACCTCATCTGTAAAATGGGGATTAAGACTGTGAACCCCACATGGAACAACCAGATCACTTCGTAACCGCCCCCCCCCCAGATCTTAGAACAGTGCTTTGCACATAGTAAGTGCTTAACAAATGCCAACATTATCATTATTATTATTATTAACTGGACCGACAAATGATTTCTGCAGTTTCAGCTGGGACACTAAAGTAATTTAAGACTTGTAGCCTAGTGGAACCAGCACATGTCCAGGAGTCAGAAGGACCTGGGTTCTAATTCCGGCTCTGCCCCTTTTCTGCTGGGTGACCAGGGACACGTCACTTCTCTGTGACTCAGTTACCTCATCTGTAAAATGGGGACTAAGACTGTGAGCACCATGTGGGACAGGGACTGTGTCCAACCTGATTATCATGTATCTACCCCAGCACATAGTAAGCGTTTAGCATATACCACAATTATTATTATTACTACTTGGTGAAAGACTAAACCTAAGCAACCAATGGAGAACAAAGTAACCCAACATCATGCTGAGATTATGACACCATATTTATTTCTTCACTCAATCTAAGAAGACACCAGTAAATCACTCCAGATTTACATGCTTTCCCCCTTCCTTCTTGGTCACCATGAGAGACAGGACCAAGGGTGGCATGAACCTAAACTCTCCATGTATTCTAGGAACCAGAGTTACAGCTCTGGAATGCAACAGGTCCTGAAGTGAGGCTGCGCTGAATAAGCTCTAATCAAGAGTTGGGAGCCCAAACTTATGAAGCAAGAACGACCTAGGGTGAATGTTGAGCAAAATGACCAGATTCTCAAGGAGAGTCTCAATTCTAGGCCTCCTGAGGCTGTCCTGCATCAGCCGGGATGAAAGATGACTTCTGCTGAGAATACTTGATAAATATTTCATGGAAAGAGTAATAATAATAACACTGATAAATAATTAAAAGAGGAGAGGAATCAAACAATCCAGTAAGGTACTAGATCAATAAACACATATAATCAAAGGAGAAGAGATTTTTTCCATAGCAGCCTACAAGTCTCTAGCGAGAGCAGATACGGAACATATCCGAAATTGGGGGTAAAGTCAAGATATTTGGGAAACCGGAAAATATCCTGTTGGCAACGAAAATAATAGGTTTAAAGTTGGACCACATGCCAAAGCAGTTAAAGAACTATTCCATAGCGTTTAAAGGCTGTTGTATTAGGATACATGAAGCTTGGAGTGAGAAAGACTGTAAGCTTGTTGTCGGCAGGGAACGTGTCTACCAACTCCGTTGTATTGTATTCTCCCAAGCGCTTAGTGCAGCGCTCTGCACACAGTAAGTAATCAGTAAATACCATTGATATAAAGAAGGGAAATACTGGTGTCCAGCAGAAGAAAATGATAAATGGAAAAACAACATCAACAACAAAAGGGACCTGGGGACTTAGTCAAGGACAGTATAGGGACCGTCTCTATATGTTGCCGACTTGTACTTCCCAAGCACTTAGTACAGTGCTCTGCACACAGTAAGTGCTCAATAAATGCGATCGAATGAATGAATGAATACTAGTGATGGTAGTAGTAATAACAGCAGCAGCATTTATTGAGTACCCACTTGGTGCAGTGAATTGTACTAGATGCTTAGCAAGTACAGAATAAATAAGTAAACACCAGCTGGGGTGATTGGTTCAGTCAGGAAGGAAAGAGTCACCGAATCGATCTCAATCTTTAGTCAAGGCCAGAGATGAGGAAACATAAGTCTGGATGGACTAAGTCACATGACAAACTTTTTGGAGAACAAGATTATCTCTTTTGGGTCAACTGGTCCAAATTCATGTCAAGGATCTTGTCTTTTATGATTCACTCCTAAGCACCTAGCATAGTGTTCTGCCCATAGCCGGTGCTCAATGAATACTGATAAATGGATATTTATTATTCTTTTGAGTGTATTTGCGCATTTCCTATTTTACTTTTCAAATATAAACACAGAATATCGTGAGTTAGTCTTTGGGAATTGCACTTTCTTTACAATGATTTTTGCAGAGGTCATTAAATCTACAATATGGCTAGTGGTTTGGGTTATTTTGAAAGGAATCAGCAGAACTAATTGGCATCGAAAGAAAAGGAAAAGCAGATAATACGCTTAGGAAAGTAACCTCAATGACAGAGCATTCCAAGGGGCTTTTATTTGGAATTGGTGGTTTTTAGGGTTTTGTTTGTTTTTGGTAGAAATTTCACTCAACAGTTGTACAAAATAGATTGGAAAGGCCCTTCAATTCCATGAGGTGAATGCTCCGAAAACATAAATTCTGAACCCAGGCCAAAAAAACAATTTGCAAAACATGTAATAGAATCACTCTTGTCTACTAAATAATTAATTTAAGCCTCAAAGAAATCTTAATTATATCTTTTATTACTTGAAAGAGAAGTTGCTCTCTAACAGAAATGACATTAAACTTCGAAACATGAAAAAAAATTCCTTTCAGCAAATACTTCGTCATACTTGTACATTTAACATACTGGTTCTAGTATATAATTAAATACAGCCCTAGAATAGAAGCTTTCCTTCTATTAAAAGTAATATGGTAATTGTACTGTAGCTATTTTTTGTCTTTTGATGTCTATGTCTATGCTAATTAACCGCCTCAGAATTCTCTGGCCTTCACCAAAGACATTTTCCTACACATCTAAAAGAAAACTCCTTACTTTCCCACTCAAAACCTGTCCTCCCCTGTCTTTCCAATAGCTGTAGACATCACCACCTACCCTCCCTGTTTCATAAGCATTATCCTAACTCATCTCTCTCATTCAACGTACATAATCAATCTACCAACAAATCCTATCAGTTCTACCTTCACAACACTGCTAAAATCCAATCCTTCCCCTCCAAATAAACTGCTACTATGCTGACCCAAGTACTCAACATTTCGCGCCTTGAACTACTGCATCAGCTTTCGCGCTGACCTCCCTGCCTCCTGTCTCTCCTCACTTCAGTCTTTACTTGGCTTGACTGCAGATCATTTTTCTAAAAAAAAAATTCAGTCCACATCTCCCCATTCCTCGAGAACCCTCCAGTGACTGCCCATCCACTTCATCATCGATTAGAAACTCCTTCTTATCAGTTTTAAAGCACTCAACCAGCTCACCTCCTCCTACCTTATTTATTTTATTTGTACATATCTATTCTATTTATTTTGTTTTGTTAGTATGTTTGGTTTTGTTCTCTGTCTCCCCCTTTTAGACTGTGAGCCCACTGTTGGGTAGGGACTGTCTCTATATGTTGTCAATTTGTACTTCCCAAGTGCTTAGTACAGTGCTCTGCACATAGTAAGTGCTCAATAAATACGATTGATGATGATGATGACCTTACCTCACTGATTTTCTACTACACTCCACCCCGCACCCTTTGCTTAGCTAACGCCAACCAGCTTACACTACTTCAATCTCATTTCCAACACCTTGCCCATGTTCTCCCTCTGGCCTGAAACTCCTACCCCCTTTATACCCGACAGACCACCACTGTCTCCACCATCAAAGCCCTAGTAAAATCATCCTCCAAGAAGACTTCCCCAACCAAACCCTAACTTCCCCTACTCCCCCTTCCTTCTGCAACACCTTTGTGCTTGGATTTGCACCCTTCAAAAACTTGATAGTCTCCCTACGCTCAGCTCCATGGCACTTAATAATAATAATAATGGTATCTATTAAATGCTTATTATATGCAAAGCACTGTTCTAAGCACTGGGGAGGATACAAGGTAATCAGGTTGTCCCACAGGGGGCTCACAGTCTTAATCCCCATTTTACAGATGAAGTAACTGAGGCGCAGAGCAGTTAAGTGACTTGCCCAAAGTCACACAGCTGACAAGTGGCAGAGCCGGGATTTGAACTCATGACCTCTGACTCCAAAGCCCGGGCTCTTTCCACTGAGCCACGCTGCTTATTTTTAATGTCCACCTCCCCTTCTAAACTGCAAACTTCTTGTCGGCAGGGAATATGTCCAGTAATTCTGTTGCACTGTATCATTCCAAGGGCTTAATACATTACTCTTTATGCAGTAACCTTTAAAATACCACCGATTGATTGATACTTTATAAAGAAAAGGAAGATTATGTACATATCTTTGCTATATATTATAAATTATTTATTCTATTGACATCTGTCTCCTCCTCTAGACTTTAAGATCATTTTGGACGGGGAATGTGTATTATACTCTCCCAAGCACTTAGTACAGTGCTCTGCACATATGCTCAAATACCACTGATTGAATGAAAGGTGATAGTGAACTGTCAGGTTCTTGAAGCCATTTGACAATGAAATAAACACAATTGAATGAATGAAGTGGAAGGGATGCTCGACTATATAAAGGATACCATTACAGGATGCTTTGTGAATAAAATGCATTCCCATTAAACAATCAATTTGTATTTATTAAGCCCTTATGGTGTGCAGAACACTGGACTAAGCACTTGAGGGGAATACACTATAACAATATAAAAGATACATCCCCTGCCCTCTCTGAATCACAGCGGACAATCAGTCAGGAGGACATGCTACGGAATTACAGAATTAGGCAATGATTAGAGAAATAATTACCTGTCAATCAATCATTCAATACAAATATTGCAGTATTTATCGAAAACCTCTGGGTAGAGCACTATATTCAGCATTATGGAGATGATCCCTGTCCTCAAGGAGTTTACAGTTTAGTGGAGGAGACAGACATTCAACAAATTACAGAAAAATAAGAAAAAATAATAGAGTATAAAGTTATGCATATAAGTGCTCCTGAGAAACTGTTAATACTTAAGTGCTTGGGTTGTGAAGACGTGCTGAAACATTAGAAATTAATCTTGGAAGGGCTTAGGCAGTTCCATTTCAGAAAAAAGAATTGGAATTTGGGCCTGAAATACCATTAAGATTCATTTTATATTGAATTCTGTGAGCCTGAGTATTTGATTTTATTTTTAATCAGTTTTAATTAACATATATTTTCAATTAAAAACAAAAGCCAAAAGAATTATGATTTAAATGCTTCCACTAATTTATTTTTTAAACAAAAGCAGAAGCAATTCAGGGCATTTCATTCATTCATTCATTCATATTTATTGAACGCTTACTGTGTCCAAAACACTATACTAAGTGCTTGCAAGAGTACAATACAACAACAAACAGACAACTCTGAGAGAGCTCACAGTCTAGAGGGGGAAGACACACATTAATATAAATAAATAAATAACTGGAGGGGAGGGAGAGAGAATGAATGAAGGGAGCAAGTAAGTTCCTTCCATGAACCCAACTTCATCAGGTATTTGTATATGTTCCTAGGCTTTCAAACACTTGGTTCAAATGCCATCTCCCTGATGCAGCACTTGAAAGCCATGAAAATTCAAAACAGACCCTGCAAAAGACGGATTTTCTCCACATGCTCTGTTTGACTAATTTAGGAATGAAGACACCACCGGCTAATGGATGATATTGGCCTTACTGATCGAGCACGTTCAGCTTTGAATAATCCATGGAAAAACTCTACTCGTTTGATATGCCATCTATCTCCTGGATATAGAAAAAAAGAAATGAAGAATCTTTGCCTCATAACAATAATTTATTAGAACAGTCCACACTTGCATTATGCGATGGGCATGGCTGAGGTATTTGCAGAAATCAGGGTTCTACTACTTAGGAAAGCAATTTATTTTAGCATAGTCCATATACTGCTAAATCAACCCAGATGAATGTGTTATAAAGGTGGAAACCACCGGTTTGATGAAACAGAGCACAATAAAGGATATGTTTATTTAGTGTGTTTTAGACAGAGTGGCGGCAATTCACACAATTTTAAAGTAATTTCCCTTGCTTTCAGTAAAAACAAGATAAAAAACTTACCAAAAGAATTTTTTTTGTCAGAAAATGAGGAAACAATAACACTTTTGAGGGCTTGGTAACAAATGCTCCTTCTCCAAAACTTAGCATAACTCAAGCTAACATTTTGTTGCCACGCAATCAAATCTCCTCAGTTAAATCTCAGCAAAATCACCTGAGGTCATTTAAGCCTTTAATTTCCTACTTCTAGCTTCTCTCAATGGAGCAAATCGCTTCTCACATATAAATATCAGGAGTTGTTTTTCATTCTCCCCCTCTTAGACTGTGGGCCCACTGTTGGGTAGGGACTGTCTCTATATGTTGCCAATTTGTACTTCCCAAGCGCTTAGTACAGTGCTCTGCACATAGTAAGCACTCAATAAATACGATTGATGATGATGATGATTCTCCCCCTTTTAGACTGTGGGCCCGTTGTTGAGTAGGGACCGTCTCTGTATGTTGTCTATGTGTACTTCCCAAGAGCTTAGTACAATGCTCTGCACACAGTAAGCACTCAATAAATATGATTGAATGAATGACTTCAGATGTTTAGTGGCAAGTGGTGATCTCACTACCACTTTCCCTTCTCCATGGTTTAACTTTTTCATCATTTCTTCCTCCAGAATGCCGTTTGGCTATTTTTCCTGCTACCTCCTGGTTGGCTCTGGAGGGGACAAGATACCCAACCTTTCCAGGGTATTCATAAAATTGGATATGGTATAGCATTCTGCTTCCCATTTCCATCTCGATCAATCAACGAGATAATATTGAGCACTTACTTTGTGCAGAGACTTCACTGAGTACTTCCGAGAGTACAGTACAGTTGATAGATAAGATCCCAGTCCTCAAGGAGTTGACATCTACCTCACCTTTTTCTCCTGAGTTTCCGACATCTCCTTCTTCCTTCATTCCTATTACTGGGAGCTCGGGCTTTTCAAAGTTTGATTTATTGAATGATTGATTCTGAGAACATTGTCCTACAAACCAATCTTGGTCTTTTATGCAACTCCATTTACTTATTCCATTTATTCAATAAGTTATGCATTCACTCTGCTTATTTGTTATTAGTAACTGTGTGTTAGTTGTGTTTTCACTCTTGTTCCAATTTGTGTTTTCTTTCCCCATGTTAGATTGTAAGCTCTTCAAAGAGAGAGACTAGATCATCTACTTCTCCTCTAGAGATTCCCTCCTTCTCCAGCCCAGCCCTCACCCTCCGCTCCTCTGCCGCTAACCTCCTCACCGTACCTCGTTCTCGCCTGTCCCGCCGCCGACCCCCGGTCCACGTCCTCCCCCTGGCCTGGAATGCCCTCCCTCCCTCCTCACATCCGCCAAGCTAGCTCTCTTCCTCCCTTCAAAGCCCTACTGAGAGCTCACCTCCTCCAGAAGGCCTTCCCACACTGAGCCCCCTTTTTTCTCTCCTCCTCCCCATCACCCCTGCCCTCCCTCCTTCCCCTCCTCACAGCACCTGTATATAATAATAATAATAATGATAGCATTTATTAAGCACTTACTATGTGCAAACCACTGTTCTAAACGCTGGGGAGGTTACAAGGTGATCAGGTTGTCCCACAGGGGGCTCACAATCTTAATCCCCATTTCACAGATGAGGTAACTGAGGCACAGAGAAATTAAGTGACTTGCCCAAAGTCACACAGCTGACAAGTGGCAGGGCCGGGATTTGAACCCATGACCTCTGACTCCAAAGCTCATGCTCTTTCCACTGAGCCACGCTGTTTCTCTAATATGTTTGTACAGATTTATTACTCTATTTTACTTGTAAATATTTACTATTCTATTTATTTTGTTAACAATGATGTGCATCTAGCTCTATTTTTATTTATTCTGATGACTTGACACCTGTCCACATGTTTTGTTTTGTTGTCTGTCTCCCCCTTCTAGACTGTGAGCATATTGTTGGGTAGGGTCCATCTCTATATGTTCCTAACTTGTACTTCCCAAGCGCTTAGTATAGTGCTCTGCACACAGTAAGCGCTCAATAAATCCCATTGAATAAATGAATCTACTTTTACTATAAGGTTCTGAGTGTCTAGTGCAGTGTTCCTCACATACTAGACATCAGTCAATGTAAACTGATTGACATTGACATTAGAAGAAGCAGCATGGCTCAGTGGAAAGAGCCCGGGCTTTGGAGTCAGAGATCATGGGTTCAAATCATGGCTCTGCCAATTGTCAGCTGTGTGACTTTGGGCAAGTCACTTAACTTCTCTGGGCCTCAGTCCCCTCATCTGTCAAATGGGGATGCAGACTGTGAGCCCCCCATGGGACAACCTGATCCCCTTGTAACCTCCCCAGAGCTTAGAACAGTGCTTTGCACATAGAAGTGGTTAATAAATGCCATTATTATTAATGTCAATGACAATGGCTGATGGAGGACAAAGGGTTGAAGATGGTAGAAGGACACTGGGAGTGAGGGAGAAGGGTGGGGATAATGTCTGATCCAATTGCAATATATCTGCCTTGGGCTTAGAACGGTGGTTGGCACATACTGCTTTACAGATCCTACAATTATTATCTTTAGGAGAACAGACACAATGAAGATCAACCACCACTAGCACAGCTGGTGCCACAAGATCGGCTCTATCACCTCAGAAAAGAGCTTCGGGGCATGAAGCATGTGGCTCTATAAATATACCTAGTGTTTATTGGCTTATATGGTTTGTAACACCGGTCTTTGTGATTTCTGTCTCCATAAAAATGAGTCAAACCACCAAAACTATGATTAAGTCACAAAAAAGGAAACAATAAGGAAAGTAATTCTGGGAGTGGGGCTGAGGACCCCCAAATGCAATCACAACATAGAGGACAGTCCACAGTGACTTAGTACAGCACTTAGTACAGTGCTCTGCACACAGTAAGCGCTCAATAAATACGATTGATTGATTGACCTTTTCAGCAAATTGCCATTAGGCCTTTTCCTCTTACTCCCAACCCCTCTCCCCTGCTGTATCACCTAGACACTTGGATCTGTATCCTTCAGAAAATTGGTATTCACCCTCACAACACATTCTCAGCCCCATGACACTTAAGTATGCAACCATAAATTATTTATTCATATTAATGTCTGGTTTCTCCTGCAGTGTACAGTCCTCTGAATGCAGTAAGCACTCAATAAATGCCATTAATTGATTGATTGTGTGTATCCTTTAATAATAATAATTGTGGTATTTGTTAAGCTCTTACCGGGTGCCAGGCACTGTACTCAGCATTGGGGGAGATACAGAATAATAGGATTGGATAGAGCCCCTGTCCCACATAGGTCTCAGAATCTTACTTCCCATTTTCCAGATGAGGAAACTGAGGCACAGAGAAGTTAAGTGACTTACCCAAGGTCACACAGCAGACAAGTGGCAGAGCCTGGATTAGAACCCAGGTCCTCTGACTCCCAGGGCCGGGCTCTTTCAACTGGGCCACAGTGCTTCTCTAAGCACTTGGATATTTACTCCACCCTTATCCCCACAGCATTTATGTACATATGTCTTATTCTCTGTTCCTTCCTGTAACCGTAATTTATTTAATGTCTGTCTCTCCCGCTAGATTCTAAACTCTTTGAGGACAGGGGTTGGTGTGTACTTTTTTAATTGTACACACTCAAGTGCTCTGCATATAGTAAGGGCTCAATTAATGACATTGATTAACTAATTGATGAAAGCCGTGGATCTGTGGATGGCTCTTTTCTTCAGTGAGAGCACCGCAGCCGGAGACCAGTTTCTGATTTCCTGTATAAACAATTCCATCATGGCACAAACGATGCTTATTTAAAGGAATGGACTAGAATCTTACCCACTTATACAAGGAATCCTAGAGGTGTCTTCCCTGAACTCTAAAAGCAGGCAGGATCTCGGCGCTCTATTCGATGCCCTGACAAGAAGTCTCCTTTTTTCTAGATTTATGATAAAAACACTGGTAAATCCTCATGCCGAACCTCCCCTAGGTCTGCAGTGTGACCTTTGGCAAGTCACTTGACTTCTCCGTACCTCAATTCCCTCCTTTGTAAAATAGCATAATTCATTCATTCATTCAATCGTATTAATTGAGCTCTTACTGTGTACAGAACACTGTAATAAGCACTTGGGAAAGCACAGCAATAGAGACAATCCCTGCTCACAACCAACTCACAGTCTGGGAGGAATCAATCAATCAATCAATCGTATTTATTGAGCACTTACTGTGTGCAGAGCACTGTACTAAGCACTTGGGAAGTACAAGTTGGCAACATATAGAGACAGTCCCTAACCAACAGTGGGCTCACAGTCTAAAAGGGGGAGACAGAGAACAAAACCAAACATACTAACAAAATAAAATAAATAGAATAGATATGTACAAGTAAAATAAATAGAGTAATAAATATGTACAAACATACATACATATATACAGGTGCTGTGGGGAAGGGAAGGAGGTAAGATGGGGGGATGGAGAGGGGGACGAGGGGGAAGGGGAAGGAGGAGGGTGGGGAATGCTCCCTTCTCTCCCTATCTCTGTGACTGTACGTTCTGTGAAAGACTGACGCTATCTCAGTTGTGATTTCCTTTCATCTATTCCAGTATTTAGCACATACTAAGAGCTTAATAAATATTGTTCAAAACAATACTGAATCCTGTCAGTCTCACCTTCACGAAATAGCTAAAATCTGCCCTTTCCTCTCCAACCAAACTGCTACCATATTAATGCATCACTCATCCCATCCCGCCTGGATTACTGCATCAGCCTCCTTGCTGACCTCCGAGCCTCCCGTCTCTCCCCTCTCCAGTCCATACTTCACTCTGCTGCTCACATCATTTTTCTACAGAAACGTTCAGGACATATTTCTCCACTCCTCAAAAACCTCCAGTGGTTGCCCATCCACCTCACATCACACAAAAACTCCTCATCATTGGCTTTAAAGCACTCAATGACCCTTGCCCACTCCTACCTCACTTCACTACTCTCCTATTAAAACCCAGCCCACAAACTTAGCTCCTCTAATGCTAACCTTTTCACTGTTCCTTGATCTCCTCTATCTCACCGCTGACCCCTCGCCCACATCCAGCCTCTATTTATTTTATTTTGTTAGTATGTTTGGTTTTGTTCTCTGTCTCCCCTTTTTAGACAGTGAGCCCACTGTTGGGTAGGGACTGTCTCTATATGTTGCCAACTTGTACTTCCCAAGCGCTGAGTACGGTGCTCTGCACACAGTAAGCTCTCAATAAATACGATTGATTGATTGATTGGAATGCCCTCCCTCCTCAAATCCAACCCACAATTACTCACCCTCACTTCAAAGCCTTATTGAGGGCACATCTCCTCCAAGAGGCCTTCCCTGACTAAGCCCCCATTTCCACTTTTCCCACTCCCTTCTTAATCATCCTGACTTGTTCCCTTTGTACACTCCCCTCCCAGCCCCAGAGCACTTATGCACATATCTGTAATTTATTTCATATTACTGTCTCCCCCCCTGCCCCGACAACTGTAAGCCCATCGTGGGCAGGGAATGTGTCTGTTTCTTATTGTATTACACTCTCCCAAGCACTTAGCACAGTGCTCTGCACACCGTAAGCACTCAATAAATATGACTGAATGAATGAATAAATAATAAAGATGGCATTGGCTCCATTGAAGGGGTGAAGGCCCTAGCCTGCCTCTACTTCCATCTCCTTTCCCCTAATGGATTACAAGCCAGTTATTTGGGCTGTGTTTACAGACATACTTCCACTAAGAAAAAATAAATTAGGAACCGAAGACTTAGTATGCCTTGTGTAACAAGTGATACAGAACAACCTAAGCGCTTAGTACAGTGCTCTGCACACAGTAAGCACTCAATAAATACGACTGATTAACAAAATACATAATCTCTGAACCTTGATTTTTTTCTGTTGACAAAAGCTAATTCATGCTGGCACTTTATAGAGCATTGAATATGCTTGCAGCTAGAGGATTCAAATTTCCCAGTTTTCATCTATCCATTAGTTCCCTGAAAAAATTGATTAATAAGTCCATCCATTATAGAATTTTTCAAAGGAAAGTTCAGTAATACTTGAAAAAAATCTAAATGATCTTTTTCTTCCTACTGTGGACATGCTATTACTTTAATATTGATCTAGAATATTTATATATCTGCCAGCTTTCCCACTTTTTTATTAATCACAATATTAGGGTTTTGTATTAAAATAGCAACCCCAACATATATCAGGTACAAAAAAAACCCCAAAACTCAGTTCAAACCAACATCTAATTACATTTTTCACATTCTTTGTCATTTTAGTTCTTGTAAGAGAACTTCAGTCTGACTTTTATTAATGTCAGAGAAGGCTTTTTTTCTCCTCTTGATAAAAGAGGGGAGACCTTTCACATTCAAAATTCAATTTTTTTCCTCCTAACATTTCCAATATTACACACATACTGTAAATAAAATTATTGTAATAAACACAGGAACCACCGGACCAGTAAAGCAAATCTGGAGCACGCTGGGATTAATCTATTCTGCTATTAAATAGAATGAGGAATTTTAAGATTACTGAACTTTAAGAAAAACAAACTGAATAATGTAAGAGGCTTTTGCATTTTAAAAAGAATCTTACAAAATAACAATTATTAGCAAGAGCTTCCTAAGTGCTTCAGAGAGATGACAAACGTTTGAACGGAGTATAATAATGATCTATAGATTGGAACGGTGTGAAGCATAAAAATCATACAGCACTTAGTAGGCAGTCAATAAATACTATTAATCAACCAAGGAGAGGTATTTATTCAGCACTTACTATGTGCAGAGCATTCAACTAGGGGTGTGGGAGAGTGATATACAAAATGGTTGGTAGAAACAATCTATGCACACGAGGAGTTTCCAGATTAGAAGGGGAGGTAGATATTAAAATAAATTACAGATGGATATTCTGTGGGGTTGGAGTGAAAAGTCAAGATGCATAAGGGTCACATATCCAAGTTCATAAGTAACACACAACGGAGAGCAAACAGGAAATTCGGGTGAAGCCAGGGAAGGCCTCGTGTAAGAGACGTAATTTTTTAGAGAGTTTTGAAGATGGAAGAGGGGTGGTCTGTCGGATATGAAGGGGAAGGGAGTTGTGGGCCGGGGAGTGGATGTGGGCAAGGGAATGGTGATGAAATTGAGATACAGTAAGCAGGTTGGTACTGGACATGCAAAGTTTGCAGGCCGGATTGTTGTAGGCAATTAGTAAAGCAAGGAAGGCATGGGAAAGCTGATGTGATGCCAAGGACAGACAGTCTTGCTATAATGCAGGTTTTTGTTACACAAGAGAAGCAGCGGGGCTCAGTAGAAAGACCCCGGGTTTTGGAGTCAGAGTTCATGGCTTCAAATCTCCGCTCCACCAATTGTCAGCTGTGTGACTTTGGGCAAGGCACTTCACTTCTCTGGGCCTCAGTTACCTCATCTGTAAAATGGGGATTAAGGCTGTGAGCCCCACGTGGGACAACCTGTTCACCTTGTAACCTCCCTAGTGCTTAGAACAGTGCTTGGCACATGGTAAGCGCTTAATAAATGCTATTTTTAAAAAAAGGAACGTCGTTTATGAAAGCACGAGCCTGTTTCGGATTGCTGGGCCAAAATAGCAGAGAAACTGCTTTTAGAAACAGTTTTAATGTTTAGTGATCAGAAAAGTTGGTGTTCAAATAGCGCTTCATAAATGCCATTATTATTATTATTATTATTAAATACTAATGACAGAGATGACAATGATGTCAAAGATGGCAATGTCAATGAAGGAAGAAGGGGAAGAGGGAAGAAAGGAAAAGTAGATATCACCCAAGTGAGATGCAAAATGAAATACTAAAGTCAAACTATAGTTCTTATGGTAAAAACACAGCTTGTCACTTTAAATCTGAACTACCCTTAGCCCCAGTGGGGTGAAGTGAAAAAAAAGTCTGCTTTTTTAAAGTAGATGAGAAACTCAGGGAACTGTATTCCTGAGAGTACATGAAGTGTGCCATAAGGATAATGCTTAAAACTATTTAATAACGATGAGAGATATTTCTTAATATAGCAGAGTCAAAAAAATGAAACCCTTTTCAACAGATGTTCTTAAGGGAGAGAGCTCAATTTTTCTATTTGCCTAGGGAGATTTCCTTGGAATCAATAGAAAAGGAGAGAAATTTTGAAACCAGTAAGAGGTTACCTCCTGGGAGAGCACTCTTGCTCTTGGAGTAGTTTCTTGCCGCCAAAAATTCTCAGTTTATTTCACTGACAAAGTGGAAAATTCTGTAGAGAGCTCTAGGTCTTAAGGGTGACCCGATGAATCCTCAAGGGGGGAGAAAGGCAGGCAACCTCCTTAAGGAAGGATATTTCCCTTCCCAGCCTAAAGCTCCTTGAACTGCGGCCCCTTTGGGGATGCTGAATGGGAGCAGAGGAGGAGAGATCCCATTAATGGCAAAATCACAGGGAATGTGCAGATCATCTCCAATCAAGCTCCCATTCTGGACTATACTCCGGCTCCTAGCTAAGACATCGCTTAGCATCCTCGCTGATCTCCTGTTGCAACCTTGCATGTGCAATTTGCTCTATCACAGACATTCATTGTGCCTCGATTTCATCTCTCTCACCTGCGACTGTCTACCCACACCTTTCCATCCCCCTTCATAGATGACAGACCACCGCTCTCCCTTCCTTCAAAGCCCAACTAAATCACATCTCCTCCAAGAAGCCTTCCCTAAGCCCTCAATTTCCCTTATCATCTCCCTTTATCATCATGTAGATACTTGTATTTGTACCACTTAAGCACTTGATATTCACTCTAGACTCAGCTTCCCAGCACTTATGTTCCTATCCTTATATTCTGCTACTTCTCCTACAATTATTAGTAATTATATTTATTGAGCGCTTACTGTGTTCCTAAGTGCTTGGGAGAGTCCAACATAACATCAAACACATTCCCTGCCCACAGTGAGCTCACAGTTTAGAGGATCTATGATTTATTTCGCCCAGTCAGGGTCACATCTGTAAAGTTTCCAGTACTCTACCAGTCTTGATTATGGGAGGGAGAGTCAGGTAGAAGCCTACCAATTCCATTCCTAGCTTGGGCAGCGGCTAGCGAGTGGAAGGCAATCTGCTAAAAGTCAAAACTCCCCTGTGCTGGGCAGCAGCGGCAGGGGAGAGAGTCGAGGGCGGAGACTCAAATTTACTGCGCGGAAGGAGGCGATGGCAAACCATTTCTGTATTTTTACCAAGAAAACTCTCTGGATACACTACCAGAACGATGGCAGATGGCGAGCGGGGCGATCTGGGAGAGATATGTCCCTGGAGTCGCCATGGGTCGGAGACGACTCAACAGCATAAGACAAGACAATTTATTTCAATATCTGCCTCTAAACTGTGAGTTCTTTCTGGGAAGGGATTCTGTCCACCAATTCAATTGAACTGAACTCTCCCAAGAGCTTAGTAAAGTGCTCAGTACGCAGTAAGTGATCAATAAATATAACGGATTGATTGACTGATTGTGCTTCACGGATCGAGGACGTGTAAACACATGCATACACATAAACTGAAGTCCGCTCAGGTAAGAGCTAGGAAAACTCATTCTTACATTCCTTGGAGCTCAGAACAACCTCTTTTGGTATATGTCTTTTCTGGGAAAAGTACACCCCATCTTGGATTAATTCAATCACATTGGTTGAGCACTTACTGTGTGCACAGCACTGTACTACTGTATTACTCTTGCCTCTTTAGCAAGTTTCTTTAAAATCCTCAAGACGGTCATATTTATTAAGTGCTTTCTGTGTGCAGAGCACTGTACTAAATGCTTGTAGAGTATAACAGAATTGGTAGACGCATCCCTAGATGTGGCTCTTCCTGGAAGTTTTTATTCCTTTCCCTTAAAAACTGTTAATACGACTTTCTTTAGTCTTTACAATAGGAAGGGTTATTGAGTTAGCTTTCTCTCTGACTGAACTTGGTGATAAACCAGGCAGCGATAGAACTCTTTCCAGCCATTTACCCTAAACTCTGTATGTAACGGAAGATAAAGGACACTGGGACATGGTGGATTTCACTTCAATCATAGGGGATCAAAATAGCAGCCGGCAGGAAGAAAAACAAAACTACTGTGCCCGATGGCCTGGGGTCCAGAGTGCTGCATTAACACTGCTAGGCCCCCGAGGCCACTCTAGTGGCTTACTACTTAAAGTTCTCCAAACTGACACTGATTTTGAAGCTTTTTAGAGGGGAGTCCTTGGAACATTTTAAACTGAAATAAAGTAAATGAAAAATGCCTATCTATCCTGGAAATAAAGTAAATGAAAAGTGCCTAGCTATCCTGGAAATCCTACACCTCTGCCCAGGACTAGTTTTTATGTTAAATCACATTAGAGGTCTCTTAAAAATTAGGTTTTGGGGCATCTCAAAATAAAGACCCTCAATATGACCTCCATAATAACAATGGTCAGAGTACCCTGTGAATCTACCGCACCAGTAATCTCTCCATTATCACACCTTCATGCTTTCTTTGCCGCTCTTCCTTTGAACAAAATCCCAAGTTGGTCCCTCACTACTGTGGATTTTGCAAGAATGGAACCCCTGAATTATAGGAGGCCTGGATATATATGAAAAAGTGTTTTCAGAGTTCTTTCTAGATTAACAGTGCTGAGAATGGATGTCAGAGCAGACGAATTGTATTTCTTTCACTGTTACTCTTTGATAGAGGATTTTAATATGATTTTTATTTCTTAAATTTGTATGCAAAAGAATCACATTTGTCAAATGCTTATGCAGTATCAAAAAGGAAATTCATTATAGAGAAGCAGTGTGACTCAGTGAAAAGAGCATGGGCTTGGGCATCAGAGGTCATGGATTCTAAGCCCGGCTCCACCACATGTCAGCTGTGTGACTTTGGGCAAGTCACTTCACTTCTCTGCACCTCAGTTCCCTCATCTGTAAATGGGGATTAAGACTGTGAGCCCTACGTGGACAACCTGATTACCTTGCAACCCTCCCAGCACTTAGAACAGTGCTTGGCACATAGTAAGCGCTTAACAAATACTATCATTATTATTAATAATAATAATTAGTAATTATTATTATTATTATGGTATTTGTTAAGCACTTACAATGTGCCAGGCACTGTGCTAAGTACTGGTGAAGACACAAGCAAATCAGGTTGGACACAGTCCCTGTCCACGTGGGGCTCACGGTCTCAATCCCCATTTTACAGATGAGGGAACATGGGCACAGAGAAGAAGTGACTTGTCCAAGGTGACTCAGCAGACAAGTGGTGGAGCCAGAATTAGAATCCACAACCTTCTGACTCGCTGGCCTGTGCTCTATCCACTATGCCATGCTGCTTCTCTTACTATTCATTGTAAAATAGTCTAATTTATTCATTTAATATGATAAACTAATCAGTGAGTCTTGTTCAAATATTTCCCAAAACTGCTCTTTGAACTTGAAAACACTAAACTTCCATATGAATACTTGATTGAAAAAGGAACTGACCATATATTCTAAATTTAAAAATGCCAATCAGCCAAAATGAATGTTTATGATCAAAAGCAGCATGTTTATGAGAAGCAGCGTGGCTCAGTGGAAAAAGCATGGGCTTTGGAGTCAGAGGTCATGGGTTCGAATCCCGGCTCAGCCACATGTCTGCTGTGTGACCTTGGGCAAGTCACTTGATTTCTCTGAGCCTCAGTTACCTCATCTGTAAAATGGGGACTGACTGTGAGCCCCACGTGGGACAACCTGATCACCTTATATCCTCCAGCGCTTAGAACAGTGCTTTGCACACAGTAAGCGCTTAACAAATGTCATTATTATTATTATTACTATTACTAGAAGGTAAAATGTCTGAATCCTGAGCCCAATTACTCTGTATGTTGAATCCTGAACCCAATTTCTCTGTATTTTAAGTTGTGTATAAATTCAGACAGGAAAGATGGAAGAGAACAAAAGTGTTGTAAACTCACATCAGTTTTCACTGTTGACTTCGACACACTCAACCCAATCTACTTCCACATACACATCCCTGAATATATGGGATATTTAATCTCAATAAAACTAAACTCTTTTGGCCCTATGCTTCATAGCTTTTTCAGTGAAAAAAATCATGTCATGCTAAGTTTAAAAAGGGCTTGTGTAGGGTTATAGGATCTTGTATTCCCGAAATATTGGGATTCTGTTCAAAAGAGGAGGCTTTAAAATGGGAGAATTGTTGCATTTCCTAGGTAGATAAATTAAGGATGTGCTTACAGTGTCCAATATTACACGTGAATAAAGCTGTGTCTTTTGAGGCTGTACAGTGCTGTATCCAAACAGGCTTGTTTTTCCGGAAAATCATTTTCCAACTCCCTAATAAAGGTCTAACCAAAACATCAAGCATTACGGCAGAATTGGAGTATGTTCTGTTGCATACCAACTATACCAAATGGAAGATAATTAAGAATAAGCTTCTTGTGCTTATTTGAAATAATTATTAAAACCGGTGTTCCTTCTCCAAGCTGCGTGAAGAACTAAAGCTTATTTTGGTGGTACTGGAAAACCAAATGAGATGCCTATCAGAAAAGCGGCAAAACTCATCTCTCTAGACTGTTAGCTCACTGTGGGCAGGGAACGTGCCTTGTATTGTTATATCGTACACTACCAAGCGCTCAGTACAGTGCTCAATAAATATGACTGAGTGACTGACTGATATTCAGGACACCATCACATATCACCTACACTTCTGACTCACGAGCACCAGAGACACTGCTGAACTTATTTCAACTGCATCAAGAATGGACAGCATGGGTACTGATAAAATTGAAGAAATAACTCAAGAAATAAAAATGGAATTAGAGCACACCGAACACTGCATTTTTTTCCATCAACCGGTGATTGTGGAAGAAAGAGCCCATTTGGTACTGATATTGCTAATACTGATCTAGCTAAAGTGCCAAACGTAAAAAGATTTAAGGTGTAGGAAAATCAAAGGACAGAGAGAGAAAATAGAACATGTTCTTTCAAAAAGAAGCTCAATTGATGAAGGCAATTCTCAAACTCTTCTTAGAATTCTGACTGGCAACAAATATATTTGCATTATAATTCCCCAAAGAAAGCAGTACATCGGAAATAATACAGGCAGCCAACAGAGGGGGAAAAAAGGAATATTATATAAAAGCAATCCACAATTCGGAGAGATTGTAATGAAAACGAAAAGGGAAATGTTTACCGCTGCTAGATCTTTCTACATTTCCTCTTTTCCCTTACCATCGCTACTCTGATATCGATCCATGTTATTGATTAAGCACATACTGTGCGCAGAGTACGGTATTAAGTGCTTGGAAGAGTATAACATAATAGAGTAATTGAGCTATCCCTGCCCACAAGGAGCTTATGGACTAGAGGGGCAGGGTTGGAGATAAATTACAGCTGGATATATGCTTCGGTTACATACATGGCAAGTGGGGTGAAATTCCAAGTGCTGCACAGACTCAAGTACAGAGGCAAAATAGATGGAAGGGCAATTACGGAAATGAGGGCTTAGTAAGGGAAGGCTTCTTGGAAAAGAGGTGATTTTACGAGTGCTTTAAAAGGAAGGAGAGTAATGATGGGCAAGGGCTAGGCAGTGATAAAGACTAGATCGAGGTATAGTGAGCAGGTTGCATTAGAGGAGCAAGATATATGGGTTTGGTTCTGTAAGAGATCAGTGAGCTATGGGAGGAGGGAGAGAGCTAAAAAAGTACCTCAGAGATGGTAAGGAGTTTCTGCTTGATGTGGAGGTGGATGGGAAAACCACTGGAGATTTCTGAGGAGAGGGGAGATGTGGACTGAATGATTTTTTTTTTTTGGAAAAATGATCCGGGCAGTAGAGTCAGGTGTGGACTGCAGGATGTGGCAAGTGCTTGGATAATAATTATGGTATTTATTAAGTGCTTAATATATACCAGTACAGGTAGCAGTTTGGAAGGAGAGGAAGGGGTAGATTTTAGAGATGCTGTGAAAGTGGAACAGCAAATAATAATAATAATTGTGGAATATGTTAAGTGCTTACTGTGTGCCGGGCACTGTACTAAGCACTGTGGTGGATATAGGGAAATCCATTTGGACACAGTCCCTGTCCCACATGGGGCTCACAATCTCAATCCCCATTCACAGATGACGTAACAGAGGCCCAGAGAAGTGAAGCGACTTGCCCCAGGTCACACAGCAGATAAGAGGTAGAGCCAGAATTAGAAGCCATGACCTTCTGATTCCCTGGCCCACTCTGCCATGCTGACAAGATTTGGCGACCAAGTGAATATTCCAACTGAAAGAGAGAGGTGAGTAGAGCATAATGCCAAGGTTATGGACTTGTGAGACGGGGGGCTAGTGGTGTTTCTATATTTATGGGGAAGTCTGGGGGAATACAATGTGTGGGTGGGAAGACCATCTTCAGTACAGCCTCTTTTTCCTAGTGTCTTACCTCCAGACTCCCCCTTCTTCTACCTACCCCATATTTAATGACCTGAATGATCTTTCTGTGATGCAGAAAGGAGCATCGAAGAACATGCATTTTCTGTGCCTAAGCTCTCTGAAGAAAGCCTCGTCCTCCATGCATCTCCTCTAAATCACTTAATTATATGCACTGCACCAAAGGGCTGTTTAATAAATGTCACAATTATTAAGCACTTACTACAGTGCTCAGCACACAGTAAGTGCTCAGTAAATATGATTGAAAGAATGAATATTATTACCAATACTGCTTCTAGACAGGGACCCCTAATCAATTTCTCCCTCATCTAGTCTCCTCAGCAGTCATTCTTGTTAAGTCACATTCTTGAAAATCCAGACATTGACAAAAAAAAATGCATTGTCAACTAATGTTTCAATGGTGAAAAAAAGCATTTGAGATTAGATGGTTCAAAAGCAACTGAAAAAGTATGCAGAGATGGTTAACAAACATTTAGCTTCTGCCTTTTTTAAAAAAATCCCAAACAAGCTGTATTGAGTTTTCCTATCAGAAGGGTTGAATCTACTCTTGGGCATTTTATGGGGAAGAACCAATAATCAATCAATGAATGGTATTTATTGAGTACTGACTGAGGGCAGAGCACTGTACTAAACACTTGGGAAAGTACAACACAACTGCCTAGAGTTCACCATTTCCAGTAAACATATGGTAACACTTACAATTAGTTCTCTATTATAATGTTAATGAACTGATAAAGTGACTCAAAGTCAGGGCTAATTCAAGGCTGCTTTAAAGGCTTATGTTCTATTTTTCCATTGTGAAAGAATATATTATAGCAGAAATGATTTTTATATCACCCCTATGTCATTTAGTTGTCAATTATGATGTGCTTTTTCTGTTAATGCACATGGACTCCGTACTATATGGCTTTCCATTACTAACTCCTCATAATTCCTCAAGGACAGAGAATGCATTTTATACTTTTTCGGTATATTCACAATGGGTCTAGTGGTGATGCCCATGATAGATGGCAAATGGGCAATACATTGTTTGATGGTGGTAATGACAATGATAATCTAGGACTGATTTTTCTGTTATAAATGTTGCATCCTTCTCATTAGCACAAAATAAAACTAGTGCCCAAATGGGAGAAAACACATACGCTTCGCCTTGAGATCGCTAGCTTTGACCTTCAAATACAAAGAGAAATTCACATATGAAGAGGATTTATTGCTAAAGTTCATGACTTAATTATTTCTCCATTCTGATGTCACTGACACTTAAAATCCAATTTCCCATGGCAGATATTTAAGGCCATGATCTGTAATGGCCTTAAACTGTGACTGTCCCAAAAAAAGATTAACTTCTTTGCAGGAATAAAACAGGTAGGGTGGAAAATCGGCCTCGGCTAAGTTGGTAACACTGAAGCCTAGTGAGGCACAAGACATGGCACATTTTCAAGAGGATTTAGCTACAGTGCTGCCTGAAATATTAATTCAGGTACACATCTTGTGGGAAGAGTCTCACAGTGCAAATTTAAAGCTAAAGCATATGTCTCAAATTCCCTATTTCCCTTCAAAATATAATTAGAGAGAACTTACAAGAAAATAATTCTCACTTTGCCAGTCAAGAAAAGGAGATGCAAGGGACAGGATAACAAGCTAAACCGATAATGGATTCTATTTCTTTCACATCAAACTCTGATCCACAACTAGTGCTCCTTCTTATAAACAATGCAGGTTTTTCCCTCCACTGTGAGGGCTCAAGAGAGGTGTTTTTCTTTACCATCCTGAAGTTCTCTAGGACAAAACCATTTACAGTTCTGCCTGAAACACACTCCTCTCATTTTCAATTGTTTTGGGGGGTTTTTAAATAGACATTGAAAGAAAGAAAGCTACCTTTTCAAGCTGAATTGTTTAAATTGCATGTACATTACAACAAGAAAAGAAAGGCATATCCCCTCCCCACTTTTATGCAGTTCAAAAAGATTCGCAAGAAACCTCCTCTCAAAGATCACAAACGATCTCCTTCTTGCCAAATCCAATGGCCTCTACTCCACCCTGATCCTCCTCGACCTCTCAGCTGCCTTCAACCCTGTCAACCACCCCCTTCTCCTGGAAACATTTCCCAACCTTGGCTTCGCTGACACTGTCCTCTCCTGGTTCCTCTCCAATCTCCCTGGCTGCTCATTCTTAATCGCTTTCATGGGCTCCTCCTCTGCCTCCCACCCTCTAAATGAAGCTGTCCCTCAGGGTTCAGTTCTGGGTCTCCTTCTCTTCTCCATCTACTCGCTTGGAGAACTAATTCTCTCCCATGGGTTCAACTACCATCTCTATGTGGGCGATTTCCAAATCTTTATCTCCAGCCCAGATCTGTCTCCCTCTCTACAATCTTGCATTTCCTCCTGCCTCCAAGACATCTTTACTTGGATGTCCTGCTACCACCTCAAACTTAACATGTCCAAAAAAAACTTCCTTATCTTCCTACCCAAATCCTGTCCTCCTGCTGGCTTTCCCGTCACTGTAGTCAGCACCACCATCTTTTCCTTCTCACAAGCCTGTTACCTGGGCATAATCCTTGACTCATCTATTCAATTTATCACTAAATCTTGTTGCTTCAATCTTCACAACAGCATTAAAATGTGTCCTGTCCCCTTCCTCCAAACTGCTACCATGTTAATCCAAACGTTCATCCTATCCTGGCTTGATTACTGTAACAGCGTCCTTGCTGACCTCCCTGCTTTCTGCCTCTCCCCACTGCAGACCATACTTCACTCTGCTGCATGGATCATTTTCCTACAAAAATGTTCAGTCCCTGTTTCCCCACTTCCTCAAGAACCTCCATTGGTTGATCATCTACCTCCGCATCAAACAGAAACTCCTTACCATCGGCTGTGAAGCAATCATCTTGCCCCTTTCTCTCTCACCTCCCTGCTCTCCTATTATAACCGAGACTACACAAGTCACTCCTTTAAGGCCGATCTACTCACTGTATCTCTACCTTACCGCTGACCTCTCACCCATGGTCTGCCTCTGGCCTGGAACGCCCTCCCTCTTCCTATTCGACAGACAATTTTTCAAAGCCTTATTGAAGGCCCATCTCCTTCTCTAAGTCCTTTATTTCCTTTTCTTCCACTCCCTTCTGAGTTGTACTGATAGCCGCCTGTTATGCTGTCCTCTCTCAAACACTTAGAACAGTGCTCTACACAGGGTAAGCACTCAATAAATATGACTGATTGATTCAAATGGCCCGAAGAAGGGAAACTCAAAGAGTTTTGACAAAAGAGGACTAGAGGGAACAAATTTCCCTTTCACAAAAGCAATTTTCCAGGAAATCAGACACAGCAGTATTTCAAACACTGAATGCAAAGATGGCATTGAGATAAACGTGGAATAATAATTGAATTCTCATAACTCAATTGCTAAAATTAATCATGGAATTGTAGAGCTGGAAGGTACCTCCACAAATCATTTAGTCCATGCTCCTGCCTCAAGGCACGTGAATAACTGATTATCAAGACAGAGTGCTGTCTATTATTCCCTAAGGATTTCCAAGATGAAGACATCGCAACCTTTCTTAGAGCTAATCCCAGGATTTTATCAAGAAGTTATTTCTTGGGTTCAACAAACATTTCTCTTGCTTTAATTTCTGATCATTTCCTCTTTGGTCATAAAGAACAACTGGGCAGCTATAAGTTCATAAATATAAAAAAGTCATTAAATAATCACTTAGTTTCTTCTTTAGGCCAATGTCCATCAGATCTATTGTGCACTCCTTTCCTCATTTCATTGACCTTCTCTAGACTTCTTCAGTTTTGTCACATCACTTTCCATGTGGAATCACCCAAACTGGAGGAAGATGGTGGAGGAGCAGCTTGAATACCATGTGCTACACACATTTAGATAAGCTCCTTTCAATAACAGGTGGCCATTTTTGATTATTATTATTATTATTAATAACAATAATAATAATACAATTCATTAAGCACTTATGATGTGCCAGGCACTGTGCTAAGCTCTGGGGTGGTTACAGAGAAATTGGGTTGGACACAGTCCCTGTCCCATGTGGAGCTCACAGTCTCAACCCCCATTTTACAGATGAGGTAACTGAGGCACAGAGAATTTAAGTGATTTGCCCAAGGTCACACAGCAGAGAAGGGGCGGAGCCGAGATTAGAACCCATGACCTTCGGGCTCCCAAGCCACTAGGCCATGCTGCTGATTCATTTTCAGCTTCTGTTCAGACCCGAGCCATAAGCCCTTCATATTTGTACGCGTGATTAATAAGACTTCCCCCTAACTCTGAATTTACGTTACTTATTTTTCATCCCTCAGCGCCCAGATACACATCACTCCCTATTGGACGGTATCCTGTTTTTTGGACAATCATTTCCTCTGTTGTCTAAATAAGTCACTTTGGATTCTCTTCCTGCCTTCCGTAGTGTTACAACCCCACCGGATTTAGAATCATTTGCAAATTTAATGAGCATGGTTTCGATTACTTTATCTGGGTCATCAATAAAGACATTGAATAGAACCGATCCCGGTGGAACAGCACTCGATACACTCTCCACCGCCTGACAGTGATAACTACCCTTGGGGTGAGACCCTCAAGTTTCCCGAGCAGCCGGCTAACGGTAATGTGGTCAAAATGATACTTTCCGCACTTGTCGATAAGGAAGTCATGTGGGAAGGATCAAAGTCTGTCTATTGCTATTCCTTGTCTTCACGGTCGGTCCCTTGAACAATGGGAGGAGATTTAATCTGCCTAGCATGACATGGTGCTTCCTTCATTCATGTCTTCTGATATCTTCCGGAGAGCATAAATGCAGTCCGGGATGCCAAAGGCCAGGCTGGTAAGCCCACAGGGATCTTTTCTCCATCCAGACTCTTTGTCTTGAGAGGATACTGCTTGGGTCCTCAAGAGGTGAGCACATGTTTTGAACTGATGTTAATGCTGCAAAATCAGCAAACAAATGTCTGACCACATCCTTGAGTGGGTAATGGTATATTCTTGGTGCCATTGACCGATGTCCCCTATTTTCCCCCATCGAATCCCTGACTTTACAGGTGCACGAGACTTGACAGATTGCATGGGCGGCTTTTCCCAGAGGTGCAGGCACAGGGTAAAATCTCCTTACTTTAAAATGAGAAACGAGTGACAATTAGGGAAGCCTCCTGGCCAGGGCTAGCACTTGAAAAGTCCACCCAGGTTGAATGGAACATGTCCTGCATCCATGACAGGGCCCTGCATCTCTGGCAGAGGACAGTGTTGGGACAGTGTTAAGGCCCTGCTGAGAGCTCACCTCCTCCAGGAGGCCTTCCCAGACTGAGCCCCTTCCTTCCTCTCCCCCTCGTCCCCCTCTCCATCCCCCCATCTTACCTCCCTCCCTTCCCCACAGCACCTGTATATATGTATATATGTTTGTACATATTTTTTTACTCTATTTATTTATTTATTTAATTTATTTGTACATATCTATTCTATTTTATTTTGTTAGTATGTTTGGTTTTGTTCTCAGTCTCCCCCTTTTAGACTGTGAGCCCACTGTTGGGTAGGGACTGTCTCTATACGTTGCCAATTTGTACTTCCCAAGCGCTTAGTACAGTGCTCTGCACATAGTAAGCGCTCAATAAATACGATTGATGATGATGATGACAGTGTTACCAGTGATGATGATGATGATGATGAGGCATTTATTAAGCACTTACTATATGCAAAGCACTGTTCTAAGCTCTGGAGAGGTTACAAGGCGATCAGGTTGTCCCACGGGGGGCTCACAGTCTTAATCCCCATTTTACAGATGAGGTCACCAAGGCACAGAGAAGTTAAGTGACTTGCCCAAAGTCACACAGCTGACAGTTGGCGGAGCCGGGATTTAACCCCTGACCTCTGACTCCAAAGCCCGGGCTCTTTCCACTGAGCCATGCTGCTTCTTATAAGAAGCATGGCCACGCTACCATGGCCAGTGGTGCAGACCATGGTTTGTGCCATGCTTATAGAGCCCTGCCAGTCCATCAGTACTCTGGTTTTGTGTATTTCTGGGAGATGTGTCCTTAAGTACACATGATTTCCAGGCTGCATTTCTCAGATCTCCAGAAATAGTTGAGGTGTAAGTCCCAGCTCTACCCCCACATCCCTTCCTCGCTGCCACCTAGACCTAGAGATCCACCTAAGACCTAGAGATTCACGGCGGTGGAAGAAACTGATTTCCAAAGTCAAATATAAATTCATTGGTGACTCTTTGGTTTGTAAAGTGTTTGCTGGACAGCAAATGCTTCTGGTGACAGTCCTGTGACTAGCCCTTTGCCCTAGAGAAGCAGCATGGCTCAGTGGAAACAGCACGGGCTTGGGAGTCGGAGGTCATGGGTTCGAATCCCGACTCTGCCAATTGTTAGCGGTGTGATTTTGGGCAAGTCACTTTACTTCTCTGGGCCTCAGTTCCCTCATCTGTAAAATGGGGATTTAGACTATGAGCCCCACGTGGGACAACCTGATCACCTCATATCCTCCCCAGCGCTTAGTACAGTGCTTTGCATAGTAAGCAATTAACACATGCCATCATTATTATTATTATTTCCCAGACTTAGCCCCCTTTTGCCTCTCCTCCTCCCCATCCCCCCTGCCCTACCTCCTTCCCCTCCCTACAGCATTTGTATATATTTGTACAGACGTATTACTCTATTTATTTTACTTGTACATATTTACTATTCTATTTATTTTGTTAATGATGTGCATATAGCTATAACTCTATTTGTTCTGATTATTTTGACACCTGTCTACATGTTTTGTTTTGTTGTCTGTCCTCCCCTTCTAGACTGTGAGCCTTTTGTTGGGTAGGGACCGTCTCTATATGTTGCCAACTTGTACTTTCCAAGCACTTAGTACAGTACTCTGCACACAGTAAGCACTCAATAAATATGACTGAATGAATGAATGACTACTCTGAATAACAATAATAATAATAATAATAATGGTATTTGTTAAATGCTATGTGCCAAGCACTGTTCTAAACGCTGGGGTAGATACAAGGTAATCAGGTTGTCCCACGTGGGGCTCACAGTCTTAATCCCCATTTTACAGATGAGGTAACTGAGGAACAGAGAAGGTAAGTGACTTGTCCAAAGTCACACAGCTGATAAGTGGCGGAGTCGGAATTAGAACCCACATCCTCTGACTCCCAAGCCTGTGCTCTTTCCACGAAGCCAGCCGCTTCTCCCTTGGCTCTCCCATGTAGCAAATCTCTGGGTCGTCACCACAGGGATCTTCAGAAAAGACAGGCAAAATATAGTGAGATATGCCCTCTATCCAGCAGCTGATCTCTCCTTCTAGGAGCAAGGAATTTGTTTTATTCACTAATTCAATCATATTTATTGTTGGTAGTGGGATGGGAGCTGGGTCTCTTCCCCTGCATCCCCTTTCCATGTGCAAGGGGAAACCTGTTTTTGTACGGGACACTACAGTGGAAGTAGGAGTTTGGGGAACTCTCACAGAATGAGCCATAGCCAAGTTACCATTCCGAATGAGCTCATTAAAACAGAGTTGCACTGCAAAAACATTTAGATTTCCAGAAATGAGAGAGACTCTCATTAAATAATCATTGCCAAGGGCTCCGAAGAAGCCACTGTGATCAAAAACAGAAGGATTTTAAAAAACACTGTGTACTTAAAGTAGTTCACACTCTTCCAACAAATAAACTTGACTTGTAATCCATAGTTAATTCCATATCTAAAAGGGTGATTATTTTTATCCTCAAAACCGTCACGATGCTGCAATCTATTCTGAGCTGTTAAAATCCAGCAAGTTAAATCCACTCTGATTTAGGTGCCAATCACAAGTTTTAGATTTTGGGTTTGTTGATGGATATCACAGAAAGGCATACACTGCAGTCCTCAATTAAGTTTTCCCCGCTACAGCAAATGTGTCCTAAAGGAACATGCAATGGGAGGCTTCTAATCAGTAGATCATTGTGGAGGAGGAAGCACCTAAAAAATGGGACAAAAGTGGGAAGAAAAAAAATTCCTGAGAATTCCCTAATAACTGCGCAACCGGTCACCAGTAGTCCAAATAGGATAAAATAGGGTGGGGAGATAAGAATTTAATCAGGGAAGGCCTCTTCAAGGATAGAAAGGCCTCAAGCATAGGAATATGAGAGATCTCCTGAATATGAGAGCCATAGCATGAGAGATCAGAACAAGGACCAGTGCAGGAGGGTAAACAGGAGGGCAAAGTGGGCTAAATGGGTTGTGGTGGGAGACGAGTAAAGATAAGCAGAGGGAAGTGAGCTTAAAGTCCTTAAAGTCAATGATCAGGAGCTCCTGCTTAAATCCGAGAGGGATGAGCAACCATTGGAAGCTTTTGAAGACTGGGAAATGTGCACCATATGATATTTTTTTTAAAAGTGATCCAGGAAGCAGAGTGAATTAAGGACCAGAGAGCAGAAGAGGCTGGGGCACGGAGGTCCGCAATGAGGCTGATGCAGTAAGCGTTCGATAAATGCCATTGATTGATAGTTGGAGTAGTCAAGGGGGGAATGGAGAGTGCTTGGATAAGCACAGTGTCAGTGATGGGGTTTGAAAGTAAGCGTGTCACAGTTATGCTCTGAAGGCAGGGCACCAAACATCTTCCTGGACAGACTTATTCTGCCCTGATTCAGGAGTGGCTGAAGGACCTAGAGATTCACTGTGGTGGAAGAAACTGATTTCCAAAGTCAAATATAAATTCACTGGAGACTCTTTGTTGGGTAAAGTGTAGTTTGTTGATATTGTGATTCTGTTAGTTATAATTACTGACTTGAATCCAAATACGCTCGACTGAGAATATGGCTAAATTAATTGTCATGTTGTTGTTCAACAGCTGTGATTCATTCGACACTCCTGCAGTAAGAATTAGAATATTAAAATATTAAACCTAAACCCATTTGTAATAAATAATTAGGCCACATTGAGTGTTATTAGAGCATATTCTTTTGTAGTGAGATGTTCTGTATCGCCCCTTGGTTTCTGCATTTAATGGATTTCTGCATGATAAAGTTGAATAAGGCCCACATTCTGCACATTGAAACCAAATTTGTAACTGCCAGGTTTACTTATCTTCTACCTAGGAACTGATGAAATCTTGTTGAATGTGGCACACTGAAGAACACTCCTGTAGTTTTAAAATCTGAGTTTCTGCTCTTGCGAAGAAACGAGACCTACACCCCGTTATCTATCTCGCTTGATAGGTTACGATTTTCTGGATACTCTGGCAAAACATCTGCAGCAGTTTATGGAAACCGTGCTTTAGTTCTACGGCATATTAACTGAATGAAACCTCAACTCTTACTTCTAAATAAATGCATTGATGCCAGAAATGTAATTAGGTCAGAAAATGCAAAAACAAATCAAGTTACTAGCAATATATAGCTTTCAACCAAGGCATCTGATTATTTGCATCTAATAAATTCAATGCTTTGCCATGAAAAGTTAATTATGGGGTACAATGACCAGTTTCACTGACCCTCTCATTTGAGAGGGCGGTGGCAACCAGGAAGCTAGTGAAAGATTAAGCCGAGCCGATCAGAGAGAAGGGTTCGGGAGGAAGTAGAGGGGCCGGGTAAATCGAGACGATGACAGGACACAGGGAAAACTTATATTGTGGATCCTGAGCAGAGCACAGGGAGGGATGGGGGAGGATTCCAGATTAGGATTTGGTTACCTTAGAAGTTTGGGGTGCAGCCCCAGAGGAGCGAGGCTCCAGCCTCCAAGGAGATAGAAAGGACACCCTGTTTCTGAACAACTTAGAGTGCAGAGTATACTGTGCCATTACCCTTAAAGCGGGGGTTGTTTCCCCAGTTGAAGGCCCATATGGGTGCAGAAAAAAAGCCCTGGTGTTTTGGGGAAAGGAGAAGATTCCAGTATCTGAATCGTGGTGTGAGACAAAGAAGAGAAGCGGTGTGGCCTATTGGAAAAAACACTGGATTGGGACTCAGTTGACTGAGTTCAAATCATAACTATACTCTTCTTGAAGCTTCTGTTTTCCCTCCTGCTAGTCCATTATGCATCATTCCACATGCAGATTATTTTATTTATTAAGTGGTACTATCCGACTTGTACTTCCCAAGTGCTTAGTACAGTGCTCTGCAAACAGTAAGCGCTCACTAAATACGATTGAATGAATGAAGCTGCTAAACACTAGGGAAGATGCATGATAATCAAATCAGACGGTCTCTGCTTCACAAGACGCTCACCATCTAAGAGGTAGATGGTGGCAATTTTTATTAACACCCTCATTTTACAGATGAGGAGACTGAAAGATAGGAAGGTTAAAAGACTTGTGTGAAGTTAGGGCCTGGCACGTAGTAAGCATTTAACAGACACCATTAAACACCATAGACCAGGGACGGAGCTGGGACTAGAATCAGGCTTACCTGGTTACCAGTCCCAAGCTCTTTCCACTAGGCCAAGCTATTTATTGGAATCTTTTGTCGTATTCACTCTTCCAATGCTTACTGCCAACGAGCACATGTATGGCTTAGCTTTAAGACATCAGAAATGCAATCCGATGTCTATTTCCTCGAGAAATCTACACTTGGTCTTGTCTTTCTAACTCTCCTACTAACAGTGGAAAGAGCCTGGGCTTTGGAGTCAGAGGTCACGGGTTCAAATCCCAGCTCCACCACTTGTCAGCTGTGTGACTTTGGACAAGTCACTTCACTTCTCTGTGCCTCCGTTCCCTCATCTGTAAAATGGGGATGAAGACTGGGAGCCCCATGTGGGACAACCTGATCACTCTGTATCCTCCCCAGCGCTTAGAACAGTGCTTTGCACATAGTAAGCGCTTACCAAATGCCATCATTATTATTATTATCATTATTTGCCGTACTCTCCCAGGTGTTGCTTTGTGATCTAGTGGACGGAGCACAGGCCTCGGAGTCAGAAGGACCCAGGTTCTACTCCCGGATCCGCCACTTGTCCGCTGTTCTTTGTACCTCTGTTTCCTCATCAGGAAAATGGGTGTTAAGACTGTGAGCCCCACGTGGGATGGGGACCGTGTCCAACCTCATCATCATCATCATCATCATCATCATCAATCGTATTTATTGAGCGCTTACTGTGTGCAGAGCACTGTACTAAGAGCTTGGGAAGTATAAATTGGCAACATATAGAGACAGTCCCTACCCAACAGTGGGCTCACAGTCTAAAATGGGGAGACAAAACCAAACATACTAACAAAATAAAATAAATTAATAATTTATAAAATAAAATAAATAATAAACAACCTGATTTGCTTGCTTCCACCCTAGTGCTTAGTACAGTGCCTGGCACACAGTAAGCGCTTTAATCCACAATCATTACTGTCATTATCGCTGAGTGAAATGTTGCTGTTACAGATTGGTATTTTCACTTCCCTGGGTTCTCGCAGGGTGAGAGCGTGGATTAGAGTAGGCAGGGGGTTGATTCCTGCAAGCTAGACCCCCGTGCCCCTCCACCCCCACCTGCCAACTCTTACCAGTGCACTCCAGTCCCCTTTCCTTACAAGTGATTCATTCATTAGCGTAAGGCAGCTCATTCTATTCTTCATCCTTTCACTGGCAGTAAAAAGGTGATTTTAATTGCCATGGTAATCAGTTCTAATGAACAGCAAAACTGTTCCTGATTAAATAACATTCTTTATCAGAACTGAAGTTGTAGCTTCAAAGGGGGCTGTGTATAATTCATTTCTTTTCCTTGAGGGAGGATAATTTATTGACTCCTAACACAAAGAGTAAAAGAATATTTGTTGCCTTTTATAATTCCGTCTGTTCTACTTCCTTTTAGTGTCCTTGAAGTCAAATGAGACTCCTGTTGAGAAGTTAAGGAAGGCACTAGCTCAAATAGAAATTGTCCCTTTCCTTGTGGCCAATAGTTTCAGCTGTTCGACAGTGATCCTCTCTTGGTTAGGAGCATAATGGGGTTCACTAGCTCCCAGCTGGACTCCTGTAAGGGGCAGAAATCAGGGGCTGGGCTCTGCCTGACCCTTTCTGTCGTCATCCCTTCAAAGTCACATCCTGTACTACGATAGCCAAGGCTGGTGCAACTCATTAAATTGTAAGCTCCTTGAGGGCAGGTAAAGCGAGTGTCTTGCTTTGTATGTTACCTGTGAAGCACTCAGTACAATGCCTAACACTCAGTCGACATCTGATAGTCCACTGATGGATTGAGCTGGACCAGGAAAGGGCCCGATATGAACCTGACTGAGGTACTGCTTACAAACTGGTGCCACACTGGGTTGCTGGAAACCTCAAGGAGAGAAAGGGAGGTGGAAATAGCTCAAAAGATAACAGGGAAAGGTTAGAGGAGGGGATGGGCTTTTTTTTCCCCTCAAAGAAGTTTGGGAAACCTTTGACACTGAGAGATGAGGAACAGGAGGTAAAGGTTTGAAAAGTAAAACCAGGTACAAGTCATCCTTTCCAGTTATGTAATCCCTTAACACATTTCTCTCTCCATTGCTTTGTTCATCATCATCATCAATTGTATTTATTGAGCGCTTACTATGTGCAGAGCACTGTACTAAGCACTTAGCATTGTTCATCTGATTTTCCTCCCAGTTTACCATTAAATCAAGTCCTCATGCTACGTGTCCTTAAAGAATACTATTTTTCCTTTATTTTGTTTACTGTTTCATCTCTTCCTTCACCTGCCCTTCTACATTTCATCAACTGGGGCAAAATACTACTTAATATCACACATTTGCTTTCCATTCTCCAGTTGAGCAGACAATTCCCTAGGTTTCATTCTATCTGCATTATTCAAATGTATCTCTCACTTTTCACTATTATTGCTTTAGTAATTAAGATCCCAGAATATTCACGCATGATAAATATATGTAATCTTGTATGCCACATAAATATATTTTACTATGGCTACCTCCAACTCTACAGGATCACAGTTTGCAGAAATTACTTTACAATTTTTCTAATAACTGATAGGACACTGAAGCTACAGGGAAAGAGTTCATATGTCTTCTGAAGCTGTTCCTTTCACAAAGTGACTTTCTTTACTCAAGGGACCTTTCACCAAGATAACACTATTACAGTTAAAATTATCCTTCTTAAATAGTACAGGTGAAACCTCATTATAGCAAAAACAGCCTAAACTTATAATAATAATAATAATAATAATAATGGCATTTATTAAGCGCTTACTATGTGCAAAGCACTGTTCTAAGCGCTAGGGAGGTTACAAGGTGATCCGGTTGTCCCACGGGGGGCTCACAGTCTTAATCCCCATTGTACAGATGAGGTAACTGAGGCACAGAGAAGTGAAGTGACTTTCCCAAAGTCACACAGCTGACAGTTGGCGGAGCCGGGAATGGAACCCATGATCTCCGACTCCAAAGCGCGGGCTCTTTCCACTGAGCCACGCTGCTTCCCCACCTCCCCACCCCACCCCAAATATATAAATATACACACACATATACCTATATACATGTGTTTGAGTGTGCATGTATGAGTCTGTGTATAGACATCTATAATATACTGATGTATCTAAACTCTACACTCATAATGAGACTATATCACACACACACATATATCCACAAACACTATAATGAGTGCTCATTATCAAGGCTCAACAAACACACTCATTTACTGTCAGTGACAAATGAAAAAGCGAGGTTGAGGTTGATGAGAGGGTAATCCAGTATGTAATTAGCAGGGGAGGCAAGACCTATTGAGAGAAGCTATCAAACTAAACAAACAGACCATAAACAAATCATTCCTACAAAGGTAGAGAATATCTGACCAGTGGTAACTTGGTGTGACTGGTGAACTACTCCAATAGCTGTTGAGCCTCTGTTCATTATTAGATGATGATCACACATCTATATGAAACACCATATATTAGGTGTTTTCTCTCACTATATCAATCAATCAATCGTATTTATTGAGCGTTTACTGTGTGCAGAGCACTGTACTAAGCGCTTGGGAAGTACAAGTTGGCAACATATAGAGACAGTCCCTACCCAACAGTAGGCTCACAGTCTAGGAGGGGGAAACAGAGAACAAAACCAAACATACTAACAAAATAAAATAGAATAGATATGTACAAGTAAAATAAATAAATAAATAAATAGAATAATAAATATGTACAAACATATATACAGGTGCTGTGGGGAAGGGAAGGAGGTAAGATGGGGGGGATGGAGAGGGGGACGAGGGGGAGAGGAAGGAAGGGGCTCAGTCTGGGAAGGCCTCCTGGAGGAGGTATATGTTTCATTAGAGTATTTACTTTCTGGAAAAGACTGTTAATTGCATCCCCACTTCTCCTTTGCACTTCAGAACAGGCAGCTCTGAAACCTGAAATCACGGGACTTGGGATACTGTTTAGTGTAGTGCAAAGAAGAGAATATGGTGTAGCTTGAGAAAGCATTCAGCAAGGTCAGCAGCCCGACTCCTAGAAAGATAATGAAAGTTTCAGTCCTTCCACTTAAGGCCCACAAGAGCGTGTTATGGACAAAAGACTTCCAAAAAACAATCCCTTCATATAATAACTCATTAACCCATGTACGCGCTCCCTCCACTACTGTTCCTTCTATCTGAAATGTATTTTAATGTTTGCTTTTCCTGTTAGACCGAGACTTCCCTGAGAAGAGGGATCATGTTTACAAAAGCTAGCATACTTAGTACAGTGTTCAAAGATAATGATAATAATAATAATGATGGCACTTATTAAGTGCTTACTATGTGCAAAGCACTGTTCTAAGAGCTGGGGAGGTTACAAGGTGATCAGGTTGTCCCACAGGGGGCTCACAGTCTTAATCCCCATTTTACAGATGAGGTAACTGAGGCCCAGAGAAGTGAAGTGACTTGCCCAAAGTCACCCAGCTGACAATTGGCGGAGCTGGGATTTGAACCCATGACCCCTGACTCTAAAGCCCGGGCTCTTTCCACTGAGCCATGCTGCTTCTCAAAGATCAATCAAGAGTCTTTTATTTTATTTTGCATGGTATTTGTCAAGCACTTACTGTCCGTCAGGCACTGTACTAAGCATTACAGTAGATACAAGCTACTTGAGCTGTGCCTAATCCCTGTTCCACATGGGGCACCCAGTTCGAAGCAGCGTGGCTTATGGCAAGAGCCCGGGCTTGGGAGTCAGAGGTTGTGGATTCGAATCCCGGCTCCGCCACTTGTCAGCTGTATGACTTTGGGAAAGTCACTTAACTTCTCTGTGCCTCAGTTGTCTCATCTGTAAAATGGGGCTTAAGACTGGGAGCCCCATGTGGGATTACCTGGTATCTACCCTAGCGCTTAGAACAGTGCTTGGCACGTAGTAAGCGCTTAACAAATCCCATCATTATTACTTTACAGTTGAGGTACCTGAGGACCAGAGAAGTAAAGTAACTTACCCAAGGTCACACAGAAGATATGTGGAGGAGCTGGAATTACAACCCAGTCCCTCCAACTCCCAGGCCCATGTTCTACGCACCAGACCATGCTGCTTGCATTTATTGAGCACCTACTGTGTGCAGAGGACTGTACTAAACACTTGGGAATACAACAGTGCTAGAAATCAAAATCCCTGCCCTTACAGAGCTTACCGTCTAATGGAGGAGTTTACGACGTGGTACTAACATATGTGAGACCACTCAACTTTTGAAATTAAATGGAACTGTTATAGGCTCAAAGGTTTTGCCAGATTATCTGCTAGCTCAACCTGGAAAAGAAACCAAGACAAGTTTTACAGTTCATTCAATCGTATTTATTGAGTGCTTACTGTGTGCAGAGCACTTTATTAAGTGCTTATAATAATGTTGGTATTTGTTAAGTGCTTACTATGGGCCAAGCACTGTTCTAAGCACTGGGGGAGATAAAAGGTGATCAGGTTGTCCCACGTGGGGCTCACAGTCTTAATCCCCATTTTACAGATGGGGCAACTGAGGCACAGAGAAGTGAAGTGACTTGCCCAAAGTCACACAGCTGACAATCGGCAGAGCCGGGGTTTGAACCCATGACCTCTGACTCCAAAGCCCGGGCTCTTTTCACTGAACCACGCTGCTTCTCTATTCATATATTCGTTCATATTGCAATTCCCCTCATTTATGGACTATGCTCTGCACACAGTAGGCGCTCAATAAATGCGACTGACTGACTGAATGAATGATTATGGAAGAGTAATCCATTTTTGTGCGAACTCCTTTTATACAAATACACACTGTTCCAAAATACAGTGTTTTTGTTTCACTGCGTACCTCCTAATTGAAGGATCTTCAGTTTTAGTGCCACTCCAATGGAACCTAATCACGGGGCTTGGTTGTTTTAACGTTTTGCCACCACTCTATTATCGTTCAGCTTCTTACGTAACTTTTCTCTGAGAAAAGTGATACCATTATTTTACTAGGAGCCTGTTAAATTTGTTCACTGGTTAGAAAAGACAAGCTGCAGTCAGATTATGAGAATTCGCCTATCTTCCACAAGTGGGGAAGATTAACTCACAACAAGACCGGAATGATCGCAGAAAGAGAAGGGCAACTGAGGGCTGCGGTCGGCTCTGGCTTCGAAGACTTCACACCACTGACATACCCTGCATTTTCTGGGCCTTATGGAAATGTGAGGAGAATAGATATTAGGGGGTCAATCGATTTTCCCTCTCCTCCTCTTCCATCTTGTGAAAGGCTCTCCTGCACCGTATAATTCCATTTTTGCTAACCAAGCAGGCTCGACACATTCATTTTATCAAGCTGAAATGCCGCTTGGCATTTAGGCTCCCAGCTGAACCCGATTTTCCAGCTTGTAATGGCCCTGTTTGGAGACCGGTCATTTATAATATGGAGCCCTGAAGCCTCCCAAGGAAGATGTTAATTGTCTTAACATCTGAACCATAGACGGGCCTACAAATAGAATTAACAACAGAAAAAGTACCCACGGCTGTCCCCTCAAAGGAAAACAACATAATTAAGTGCAACAAATGAAGAGAGAGAAAGTAATTCACCACAAGAAGCCTCGAAATGGTCACTGCAACTGCTGAATGACAGATGGAATGGAACATGAAAACAGGTAGACTACTAGGTAACAAAAGCGACGTTAACCAAATGGATCGTGAATTTTCCACTGCAGACACGGCAATTATATACTGAAAGCTATTCTTACAGAACCTGAGAGCATTTTTTGCCGAACGAAGACATTCCTGTCTTGGAAATGGTTCCTTACCCTTGTTCATATCCATCAGCTGCTTCTTCTTCTTCTGCCGTTCCAGTTTTTCCTGCTCAGCTTTCTCTTTTGCTAGCTTGGCTCTCTTACTCTTCTCCTCCATTTCTCTTCTCTTGTTGTTCTCCTTCAGTGCCTCCTATATTGAGAAATGTTCAGATTTTTCCATTACTTATAGGGTACAATTTAGAGAGGTTGGAGTTTTTTCAATGACGTTTATATGTAGAGCAGGTTGTGACTCAGCTACCTCCTCCAAGAGGCCTTCCCAGACTGAGCCCCCTTTTTCCTCTCCTCCTCCCCATCCCCCCTGCCCTACCTCCGTCCCCTCCCCACGGCACCTGTATATATGTTTGTACAGATTTATTATTACTCTACTTATTTTACTTGTACATATTTACTAGTCTATTTTGTTAATGATGTGCATTTAGCTTTAATTCTATTTGTTCTGACAACTTGACACCTGTACACGTTTTGTTTTGTTGTCTGTCTCCCCCTTCTAGACTGTGAGCCCACTGTTGGGTAGGGACCGCCTCTATATGTTGCCAACTTGTACTTCCCAAGTGCTTAGTACAGTGCTCAGCACACAGTAAGCGCTCAATAAATATGATTGAATGAATGAATGAATGAACAGAGATCGACTCCCTTACTCTCCATCCATATGGCTCCCACAATGGTCTAAGCCTTAGCCTCACCACAGCTAAACTTTGGTGTTGGCCTCCTCATTGGTCTCCCAGCCTCCAATTTATATGACCTGTTGGTGCACAGAACAGTTTCCTGGAAGGATCATCATCGCTCAGTTCCTATCTCTCTTCCCTTCAAAATCTTCCACTTCCCTTCCCTATGTGCAGTGCTCTGCACATAGTAAGCACTCAATAAATACGATTGATTGATTGATTGATTCCACTTGCTCTGTGTCTCTTCACCATCAACTTTAAGAGTCTCCCCCCCTTTGGCCCACCTTACCTTTCTGGTTTCTTTGCCGCTATCCCCCTACTCACTGATGTTGCTTTGTCCAAGCCAACCTTCTAGCTGCTTTCGGCTCTCCTGCTTCCATCAATCAATCAATCGTATTTATTGAGCGCTTACTGTGTGCAGAGCACTGTACTAAGTGCTTGGGAAGTACAAGTTGGCAACATATAGGGACAGTCCCTACCCAACAGTGGGCTCACAGTCTAAAAGACATTGGTCTCACTGTTCCCCTACTTGAGACTCCCTCCCTCCCCAGATTCTACGGATCCAGATCAAACCATTCGAACCCCTGTTAAAATCCCATCTCCTCCAACCAGATTTCTCTTAATTGATTTCCCAGCAGCCTGAGCCAGATCATTCATTCAATCGTATTTATTGTGCGCTTACTGTGCGCAGAGCACTGTACTAAGCACTTGGGAAGTACAAATCGGCAACATATAGAGACGGTCCCTACCCAACAACGGGCTCACAGTCTAGAAGGGGGAGACAGACAACAAAACAAAACATGTGGACGGGTGTCAAGTCATCAGAATAAATAGAAATAAAGCTAGATGCACATCATTAACAAAATAGAATAGTAAATACGTACAAGTAAAATAAATAGAGTAATAAATCTGTACAAGCATACATACAGGTGCTATGGGGAGGGGAAGGAGGTAGGGCGAGGGGGATGAGGAGGGGGATAGAAAGGAGGGGGCTCAGTGTGGGAAGGCCTCCTGGAGGAGGTGAGTTCTCAGTAGGGCTTTGAAGGGAGGAAGAGAGTTAGCTTGGTGGATGTGCGGAGGGAGGGCATTCCAGGACAGGGGGAGGACATGGGCCGGGGTTCTACGGGCTGGGAAGAAAGAAGAGAAAGATTGCAGAACAAACATTTTTTCCCCTCACCCTCACCCCCCTCTGCATCCCCCCCATCTTACCTTCTATTTATTTTATTTAGTTAGTATGTTTGGTTTTGTTCTCTGTCTCCCCCTTTTAGACTGTGAGCCCACTATTGGGTAGGGACTGTCTCTATATGTTGCCAACTTGTACTTCCCAAGCGCTTAGTACAGTGCTCTGCACGCAGTAAGCGCTCAATAAATATGATTGATGATGACGGTGGGATAGGTGAGAACGAGGTACGGTGAGGAGGTTAGCGGCAGGGGAGCGGAGGGCAGCCAAGTCTCACAATTATGATAATAATAATAATAATAATAATGGAATTTATTAAGCACTATGTGCAAAGCACTGTTCTAAGCACTGGGTTTCCCCCTGCCTCACACTCACGTGTATATACATCCACATCATTCTCAACCTCTCCAGCTGTATTTTTAAGTTTACTGCCCCGATAGAGGGTAAGCTCAAGATCACACAGCAGATAAGTGGAGGAACCAGGACTAAAACTCAGGTTCCCTAACTCCCAGGCTCATGGCTCTATCAACCGGGCAACACCACTTCCCCACATCTCCTCCAACAGGACTTCTCTGACTAATCCCTCATTTCTCTTCCACACTCAGTTCTATGAAGCCTGTTCCCTTAGATTATCTGTATCTTTTAAGCACTTGTTCGTCACCCCACTCTCAGCCCCTCAGCACTATGTATATAGCTGAATTTCGTAAAGTCTGTCTCCCCCTCTAGTAGGTAAGATGATTGTGAGAAGGAACTGTGTCTATCATTTCTACTGTATTGTCCTTTCCCAAACACCTAGTACAGTACTCTGCACGCGGTAAGTGAGCAGAGTGAAAAATAGTACCCATGCAGACCTATTAACTTTTCTCCTTAAGTTGAAGGGCACCACACTGGGATCTCTTCTATTTCTTTTGACGATCTTGATACCCGTCTGCATGTTTTGTTTTGTTTTGTTGTCTGTCTCCCCATTCTAGACTGTGAGCCCGTTTTTGGGTAGGGACCGTCTCTATATGTTGCCGACTTGTACTTCCCAAGCCCTTAGTACAGCGCTCTGCACACAGTAAGCGCTCAATAACTACGATTGAATGAATGAATGAATCTCTCCTCACCCACCACTCCCCAAACCAAATAAAAGGATGAATGGGGCAAACTCATTCACAGAAATGGCAATAAAAAGGAAACTAATAACGGAGACTGAAAACAGCACGGATAATTACAACAGTGCATAGTATAGTCTCTAGGCTGTAAGCTTATTGTGGGCAGGGAATATGCACACCAATTCTGTTATACTGTGCCCTCCCAAGCACTTAGCACAATGCTCTGCACGCAGTAAGCACTCAATAAATATGAATGATTGATACCGGGCTCTGAACAAAGTAAGCGCTCAATAAATCCCACCGGATGATAAGTGCCTCTCCCTGGGCAAGGGGAAACCGCGTGGCCTGGGAATCAGAAGGTTCGAGTCCCAGCTCCGCCGCTTGTCTTCTGTGTGACCTTGGGCATCTTCCCTGTGCCTCAGTTACCTCATCTGTAAAATGGGGATTAAGACTGTGGCCTCCAAATGGGAAATGGATTGTGTTACCCTATTACCTTGTACCTACCCCAGTGCTTAGAACAGTGTCTGGAACAAAGTAGGAGCTCAACAAATACCATCAAAAAAGTTCCAAAACCACCCTGGAAATCTGGAGAGCTAGTTTTGCGGAGGATCTGGTCTGGTTTGATGGGTGATTCTAGACTGTGAGCCCACTGTTGGGTAGGGAACGTCTCTATATGTTGCCAACTTGTACTTCCCAAGCACTCAGTACAGTGCTCTGCACACAGTAAGCGCTCAATAAATACGATTGAATGAATGAATGAATGTACAATCCTTGTACCTGGCTCCCAGTTTTTTAAGCTACTTTGGCAGGGCCAAATGAGCTCCATCCAGTTGGTGGGCTACAAGTTGATTTAGCTGATTATGCCCTTAAAGTACCAAATGCTTACATCAGACAAAAAAAAAAATGGTCAAACAGAAAAAAACCCCAACAAATATCAATTTCGTCAGAATCAGTATCAAGGGTGAAAATGGTAAAGTACATAAAACACCGAAAATGTCTTTATGATTCATAGCAAAATATATGAAGCAACCTAATTCTCTTTCACTGAACTCTCCATTGCCTAGCTGTGAAACACACATAAATTAAAACACCGTATTGCCCTTGCTACACATAATTACCGAATGAGACCTGTGGACTAAAAATGTCACAATGAAGACAAAAAAGCTCATGCAAATGCCAAGACCTCTCATTTATTACAATTAAGGTTTAGAAATGGATAAAACTGGTTCGGAACACTCTACGTAACTCAAGCTTGGCAAGACCCACCGCATTCACAGACTCGGAAGACATTTTCACGGCCACCCACGATTGATCAGTTAAATCCTCTTTTAGCATCCTGAGTGTGGTTTTACTGTCACACCATCTCTTTCTGAAGTTAAACAGATACATGCATACAAACAACAACGATAAACCCTTAGCATGGAGGAGGAAAATGAAGCAAACAAAATCAACTTGTTCCCTTTTTATGTTTTGGATAGTTCTGTTTACCCGTTTGAATACATCCAAAGCTAGTATGATAGTAAAGTCACCTAACCTTAAAAGAGAGTAAATTGGAAATATGCCGGTGAGAAAATTGGGAGCCAGAGGCACAATGAGATTAGACCGCTGAGCAGCTCTTCCTTAATCAGTAAAGTTAGAAGGAATATCAGATGATGTTGAGGCAAGTGATACGGCAACAATAAAAAGAAATCTAGTATTATATTGGAAAATCTTTTTATCTGCTAAATGTGAACTGCCAAGACATTTTATAATGAAAATTCAGTGAAATGAGCGAGGTCCTCGCTTCTCAAAGGATTTCAAATTGTCTTTTCTTAGAGCCCGATCCTCTCAGTTCCAATTCTGCCTTTTTTTTTGGTTTTAGACAGGCCAAACATAAAGTGTGAGAAGGGACGGTGTCTCTGGAATCTAGATCTCTATTTTAATCATCTCATGTCAGCGTAATATAATGCAGCATCTTTTTGTAGTTCACACTCTGAAGGCCTCTTTCCCCCATACAAATTTCTTCCCTGGCAGTTCAGATCCTCTGGAACCTGGGGTGGCTCTTCCGCCAACCTAGGCCCTCTGCGAGCTTCCCGAAATCAATCAATCAATCAATCAATCAATCGTATTTATTGAGCGCTTACTGTGTGCACAGCACTGTACTAAGCGCTTGGGAAGTACAAGTTGGCAACATCTCGAGACGGTCCCTACCCAACAGTGGGCTCACAGTCTAGAAGGGGGAGACAGAGAACAAAACAATCAATCAATCGTATTTATTGAGCGCTTACTGTGTGCAGAGCACTGTACTAAGCGCTTGGGAAGTACAAGTTGGCAACATACGGAGACAGTCCCTACCCAACAGTGGGCTCACAGTCTAAAAGGGGGAGACAGAGAACAAAACCAAACATACCAACAAAATAAAATAAATAGAATAGATAGGTACAAGTAAAATAAATAAATAAATAAATAGAGTAATAAATATGTACAAACATATATATATATATATACAGGTGCTGTGGGGAAGTGGGAACAGGAAAGTGGCTTCTCTGCAGGCTCCCCGAAGCAGGAAACCAGGCTCCCTGGAATGGCTACCAAGGCAACCCCTTCTGGGTCACAGTGCTCGTCACAAAGCATTGACCCTTGACTAAACATGGACACAAAGCTGAAGTCACTTTGGCTATTTTTTATGGTATTTTTAATGTGCTTACTATGTGCCAGGCGTTGTACAAAGCTCTGAGGTAGATACAGGCTAATCAGGTTGTACACGGCCCTTGTCCCACGTGGGACTCCCAGTCTTGATCCCCATTTTACAAATGAGGAAACAGGCTCAGAGAAGTGAGGTAACTTGCCCAAAGCCACACAGCAGACAAGTGGTGGAGCTGGGATTAGAACCCAGGTTCTTCTGAGTCCCAGGCCTGTGCTCTAGCCATTAGGCCACACTGTTTCTCTCCTGTTCTGTGCCTCGTTCTCGCCTGTCCCACCGTCAACCCCCGGCCCACATCCTCCCTCTGGCCTGGAATGCCCTCCCTCCTCACATCCGCCAAACTAGTTCTCTTCTCCCCTTCAAAGCCCTACTGAAGGCTCACCTCCTCCAGGAGGCCTTCCCAAACTAAACCCCCGTTTTCCTCTACTCCCATTCCCCTCCCCATTGCCCCACTCCCATAGATCTACCCCCCTCCCCACCCCACAGCACTTGTGTATATATGCACATATTTATAATTCTATTTATTTTTATTAATTATGTATACATCTATATCTATTTCTTTAGAGAAGCAGCATGGCTCAGTGGAAAAGAGCACGGACTTTGGAGTCAGGGGTCGTGGGTTCAAATCCCGGCTCTGCCAATCGTCAGCTGTGTGACTTTGGGTAAGTCACTTCACTTCTCTGTGCCTCAGTTACCTCATCTGTAAATACTAAAAAAAAATTGGAACGATACAGAGAAGATTAGCATGGCCCCTGTGCAAGGATGACACGCAAATTCGTGAAACGTTCCATATTTCTTCTAGACTGTGAGCCCACTGTTGGGTAGGGACCGTCTCTATATGTTGCCAACTTGGACTTTCCCAAGCGCTTAGTACAGTGCTCTGCACACAGTAAGTGCTCAATAAATATGATTGAATGAATGAATGAATGAATATAAAATGGGGTTAAGACTGTGAGCCCACCGTGGGACAACCCATCACCTTGTAACCTCCCCAGTGCTTAGAACAGTGCTTTGCACATAAATAATAATAATAATAATAATAAATAATGATGACATTTGTTAAGCGCTTACTATGTGCAAATCACTGTTCTAAGCGCTGGGGGGGGATACAGGGTGATCAGGTTGTCCCACGTGGGGCTCACAGTCTTAATCCCCATTTTCCAGATGAGGGAACTGAGGCTCAGAGAAGTGAAGTGACTTGCCCAAGGTCACACAGCAGACATGTGGCGGAGCCGGGATAGTAAGCGCTTAATAAATACCATCATTATTATTATTATTTATAATGATACTACTATTTATAATAATGCTACTGATGCCTGTTTACTTGTTTTGATGCCTGTCTCCCCCCTTCTAGACTGACTGTCTCTATTTCATTCAATCGTATTTATAGAGCGATTACTATGTGCAGAGCACTGTGCTAAGCACTTGGGTAGTACTCTATTTGTGGCTGAACTGTACTTCCCAAGTGCTTAGTGCAGTGCTCTGCACACAGTAAGTGCTCAATAAATACGACTGACTGAATGACTGAATGAATGCTTCTAGTAGTAGATGAGTTTAAGGTTTTAGAGGAGTCCTTTATGCACTTTGCAATGTGTGGTATCCCTCCCCCATCTAATCACTCACTGCACTCCAGACCCCAGCAGGACCCTAACTGGCAGGAACAAGAGACAGCAAGTGGCACATAAATTGGTAATTGTGGCATCCGTTAATAATACATGAATACATTAAATTTATAATAATGAATGGAAAATAACGTAATTATTCCATCAGCAATTGTGGTCTTTGAGAAGCAGCATGGCCTGATGGATACAGCACCAGCCTAGGAGCCAGAAGGACCTGGGTTCTAATCCGAGCTCTGCTACTTCCCTGCTGTGTGACCACGGGCAAGTCACTTCACTTCTCTGTGCCTCAGTTACCTCCCCTGCAAAGTGGGGAGCTTCGTGTGGGAAAGGGGACAGTGTCCAACCTGATTTACTTGTACAGTGCCCGGCACTTAGTAAGTGGTTAACAAATAGCACAATTATGATTATAAATGATAATAATAATAAAACAGCACTTACTATATACCAGGCATTGCACTAAGTACCAGAGGAGGTACTAGACAATCAGGTTGGACATGGTGCCTGTCCTAAAATGGGGCTCACAGTCTAAGTAGGAGGGAGAACAAGTATTTCATCCCTGTTTTACAGATGAGAAAACTAAGGCAGAGAAACAGCTTGCCCTAGGACACACAGGAGGCAAGTAGCGGAGCTGGGATTAGAACCCAGGTCCTCTTACAACTATATTTCTTCATCCAAATTCTCGATGGAAGACTCCATTACAAACACTCCTAAAAAGCATGCAAAGCAAAGCTATAAGCCATAGCGAACACTAGTACACAAACCGGGATGGAAAGATTTTCTAAAGCAGAGCTCAGCGTTAACGTAAAACGGTCACCACAAATCGTACCGATCTTCACTTCTATATAATGTGTAGCTAATGTCTGCAGAACTTGTTGGTTCTTTAATTCTAGTGTCATCTTATTTAAAGATGAGGCAATAAATGCACCTCTATTGAAATAAAACCTCCAAAACTTCACAAATATTTGAATTGTCTGGAATCCTCTAGGGCTTTCGTTAGCTCATTTGGGATAATTGATTTATTTTTAGTTCTAAAATGTTCACTGGACAGCTGTGGGCCAAGTCACACAGACATCTACGTTTACGTTCTGGGCAAGGTAGATTCAAGACCGAAACTTTATGGGAAGAGTCGCTCCTGGTGCTGAAAGTTGGATGCTGATAACTCTTGTTCCTGATTGATTATCCGTGGCCTATCGATCGCTTTCGGGCCTGATCTGAGTGGATCGCCATCGCTTTTCAGCAGGTTCCTCACCCAGTTAGACCTTGGTTCCTGATCGGATGACCAGGAAACGAAGTCTTCAGGAGATGGATGGTAGAAACGGCATTTCCTTACTAGATTACAGTCATGAACTAGGAGCTGATGACTGAAAATCAAGAGGTTGGGGGAAAGCTACACACCTTCAATCCTTTCAGACAGTTATTCAGAGAAGCAGCGTGGATTAGTAGAAAGAGCCCAGGCTTGGGAGTTGGAGGACGTGGGGCTCCCCGACTTCTCTGCTAGGTGACCTTGGGCAAGTCACTTCACTTCTCTGTGCCTCAGTGACCTCAACTGTAAAATGGGGATGAAGACTGTGAGCCGCGTGTGGGACAACCTAATTACCTTGTGTATTTAGAATACCACGACACCCAGGATCCCTCGCTTTGTTGTGATATCCAGGATCCCTCGCTTTGTTACGATACCTAGAATTCCTTGCTCTGCTTTCTGCTTATATGCCGTCTATTTCTAACTGTGCCACACTTATGTAGGCCTTAGATAAGCCATTGGCAAGCGGCCACCTTTGTCCAGTTGTGTATAAAAGCCCGCCTCGCACCTGTTGCGGTGCGGATGCTCCACAAATGTCCCGTGGAAGGGGGCTGTCCTTGCACCAGGACCTCAATCGGCTGCCGTGAGATTAAAGGTGATATGAACCCCATTGCAAAGGCTCCTCTATCTCTTTCTTCAGTCTCGCCGAATCCAGAATGAATCTGCTTGGAGCTAAGCTCCTGCGGTACACTCGTATCTACCCCAGCGCTTAGAACAGTGCTTGGGATATAGTAAGCGCTTAACAAATCATCATCATCATCAATCGTATTTATTGAGCGCTTACTATGTGCAGAGCACTGTACTAAGAGCTTGGGAAGTACAAATTGGCAACATATAGAGACAGTCCCTACCCAACAGTGGGCTCACAGTGTAGAAGGGGAAGACAGAGAACAAAACCAAACATACTAACAAAATAAAATAAATAGAATAGATGTGTACAAGTAAAATAAATAAATAAATAGAGTAATAAATATGTACAAACATATATATACAGGTGCTGTGGGGAAGGGAAGGAGGTAAGAAGGGGGGGATGGAGAGGGGGACGAGGGGGAGAGGAAGGAAGGGGCTCAGTAAATACTATTTTTAAGCTGTTTAATCTCCCAGAGACATAGCTGGAAAGCACTGGTCTGGGAGCCAGAGGAGCTGCGTTTCAGTTGCACCGCTGCCACTATCTTGTGTAATACACTACTTAGTACAGTGCTCTGCACACAGTAAGTGCTCAATAAATACGATTGAATGATTGAATGAACACTACTATTTACCTCTCCATATATACAACTGAATGACTGAATGAACACTACTATTTACCCTCCCCATAAATTATTTTAATGTCTGTCTCCTTCTGTAAACTGTAAGCTACTTATGGGCAGGGATTGTGTCCACCAACTACATCATATTTTACTTTCCCAAGTGCTTAGTGCAGTGCTCTTAACATGGCAATCAACTAATACCATTCATTAATTCACCATTCACTGAGCGTGAATACCATTCACTGAGCGTGGCTCAGTGGTAAGAGCCCGGGCTTTGGAGCCAGAGGTCACGGGTTCGACTCCCAGCTCCGCCCCATCTGCTGTGTGACCTTGGGCAAGTCACTTAACTTCTCTGAGCCTCAGTTACCTCATCTGTAAAATGGGGATTAAGACTGTGAGCCCCCTGTGGGACAACCTGCTCGCCTTGTATCCCCCAGCGCTTAGAACAGTGCTGTGCACATAGTAAGCGCTTAACAAATGCCATTATTATTATTATTATTAATTATAATACTGGGATAATAATATTGGCTTATTGGAATAATATTGGAATATTATTGGAATAATATTGGAATAATAATATTGGAATAATATTGGAATGCCCTCCCTCTGCACATCTGCCAAGCTAGCTCTCTTCCTCCCTTCAAGGCCCTACTGAGAGCTCACCTCCTCCAGGAGGCCTTCCCAGACTGAGCCTCCTCCTTCCTCTCCCCCTCCTCCCCATCCCCCCCGCCCTACCTCCTTCCCCTCCCCACAGCACCTGTATATATGTATATATGTTTGTACATATTTATTACTCTATTTATTTTATTTGTACATATTTATTCTATTTATTTTATTTTGTTAATATGTTTTGCTTTGTTCTCTGTCTCCCCCTTCTAGACTGTGAGCCCACTGGTGGGTAGGGACCGTCTCTATATGTTGCCAACTTGTACTTCCCAAGCACTCTGCACACAGTAAGCGCTCAATAAATACAATTGAATGAATGATGAATGAATGGTTTTTTCCCTCACAGGGATGATGGGAACAAAATGTAAATAAGTAATTTAAAAGCACTTTGGGAATAGGAGTACTATATAAAAATCAAGACGTTATTAGCCAGTCCCAGATTTTTTTTCCTTATTAAAAGGTCCAACTAACGCACTACCAATTTTACACTAATTTATTAATGTTCACTGCACTCACCACAAGGGAATGACAAACATTGGGGAATAGAGTTCTTCTGTAATTCATGCCATTTCGAGAAGAGATATTGAAGTCTTTTAAAAAAAAATACATTTTCCAGGATCATGGTTCAAGTGACCTGTACAATTCTCCCACAAAAAATGTCATTAATACTTCCTCAACCAATCATCTCTGATTGCCACAGAAATATCGGTCTTTCTCCTTCACACGGGTAATTGAAACTTGATGAGATTGTTCGAGTGCTTAGGTACCTCAGCGAGAGATGCTAAACAAATGTGTTGATACCGCAGTAGAGAGGTTAATGGTCAGAGCTTTAATCTCTATGCAAATATGAAATGAATTTTAAGCGTTGAACTGATAACTGGCATATCATTTAGTAAATGGTCTCAGGGAGCCGACTGGCTTCCTCGTGGCTTGAAAGAGTTAATTCACTTCCATAAGTGATGTTAAAGAGCTGTACGGGTGAGACAGTTACCCCATACGCACTGGGGTAACTGGGGCCCCATACCCCCTTTTAGACTGTAAGCCCACTGTTGGGTAGGGACTGTCTCTATATGTTGCCAATTTGTACTTCCCAAGCGCTTAGTACAGTGCTCTGCACATAGTAAGCGCTCAATAAATACGATTGATGATGATGATGATGGAGAGAAGGCCTATCCTCCCTACCTCACAAACCCGTAACCTTGACACTGTCCTCAACTCATCTCTCTCATTCAATCTGTCACTAAATCGTACGGATTCTACCTTCACATCATCCCTAAAATCCACCTTTTCCTCTGGGGAGCGGGGCGGAAGCTGGTTAGAGAAGTTGGGGGAAGGAACAGGGGGTGAGGAGCCGCTGAGACTCCCCCCTTGGCATCACGGCACACGCAAACACACAGACCAGGGTTAAGGATGGGTGGGGGGTTTGCCCCCATCCAGCCAGAGACTCACTCAGGGCCCCGAGTTCAGAAGAGGAATGAGAAGCAGTGTGGCTCTATGGAAAGAGCTTGGGAGTCAGAGGTCGTGGGTTCTAAGTCAGCGGTGTGACTTTGGGCAAGCCATTTAACTTCTCTGTGCCTCAGTTACCTCACCTGTCAAATGGGGATTAAGACTGTGAGCCCCACGTATGACAGCCTCATCACCTTGTATCTCCACCCAGCCCTTAGAACAGTGCTTTGCACATAGCAAGCACTTAACAAATACCATCAAAAAAAAAGAATGGGAGGGAGAGAAGAGGTGAGAATGTGAGGAGGAGGAGAGAAGACATCTGCTGAGTGACCTTGGACAAGTCACTTCATTTCTCTGTGCCTCAGTTACCTCATCTGCAAAATGGGAATCAAAATTGTGAGCCCCATGCAGGACATGGACTGTGTCCAACCCAATTTGTATGTATCCTCCCCGGCGCTTAGTACAGTGCCTCGCACATAGCAAGTGCTTAATACCATAATGATGATGATGATGATAATAATAATAATATCATGCTGATCCAAGCACTTATCCTATCCCACCTTGACTACTGCATCTGCCTCCTGGCTGACCACCTGGTCTCCTGGTCTCTCCCCCCTCCAATCCTACTTCACTCTGCTGCATGAATCCTTTATCAAGAACAACGTTCAGTTCATGCCTCCCCACTCTCCAAGTGGCTGACCACCCAGTCTCCTGGTCTCTCCCCCCCTCCAATCCTACTTCACTCTGCTGCATGAATCCTTTATCAACAACAACGTTCATTTCATGTCTCCCCACTCTCCAAGTGGCTGCCCATCCACCTCTGCATCAGACAGAAACTCCTTACCACTGGCTTCCCAGCACTCAATTAGCTCGCCCCACCCTACCTCACCTCACCAATCTCCTATTACAGCCCAGCCCACACACCCCGCTCCTTAAACTCCAGCTTACTCACTGTGGCCTTCTCTCATCCATCTCACTGCTGACCCCTTTCCCATATCATCCCTTTAGCCTGGGACTCCCTCCCCATCTATTTACACCAGCCCACCACTCTCTCCACCTTCAAAGCATTACTAAGGTCACATCTCCTCCAAGAGGCCTTCCCCAATGAAGCCTCTTTTCCTTAGCTCACTTCAGCGTCTTCTACACACTTCAATCTGTGACCTTTAGATACTTAATATTCACCCCACCCCAAATCCCACAACGCTTATTCAATTCAATCATATTTACAGAGCGCTTATTGAATGCAACGCACTGTACTAAGCTTCTGTACATACCTATGAATTACATATTGTAAATTACTTATTTATTCATACTAATGTCTGTCTTCTCCTCCAGACTGTAAGATCATTATGGGCAGAGAGCATGTCTGCTGATTCTGTTGTACTGTACTCTCCCAAGTGCTTAATAGCAGCGTGGCTCAGTGGAAAGAGCACGGGCTTTGGAGTCAGAGGTCATGGGCTCAAATCCTGGCTCTGCCAAATGTCAGCTGTGTGACTTTGGGCAAGTCACTTAACTTCTCTGTGCCTCAGTTCCCTCATCTGTAAAATGGGGATTATTACTGTGAGCACCCCATGGGACAACGTGATCACCTTGTAACCACTCCGGCACTTAGAACGGTGTTTTGCACATAGTAAGCACTTAATAAATGCCATCATTATTATTATCATTATTATTAATACAATGCAGGGCAGAGCTGCCCTTAGAAAGCTACTTGTCTGAAAAACTGCTAACCCTTGCTGGTGCCCAAAGTGATACAGACTTCTTTTACCCCTGTGACAATCAATCAATGCATTTTTTGAGTGTTTACTTCATACAGAGCAGCACTGTACTAAATGCCTGGGAAAGTTCAATCAATCGGTAGTATTTATTGGGTGCTTACTGTGTGCAGATCATTGCACTAAACAATTGGTAGACCAACACAATGGAGTTGGTAGACCTTCCCTGCCCACAAAGAAGCTTACAGTCTAAAGGGAGAGATAGACATCAAATAAATCACAGGTATATATCTATATATATAGAGAGAGAGTGCTTTGGGGGTGAGGGTGGGGTGACCCTCAAGTGCTCAAGGGTACAGATTTAAGTGCACAGAAGGGAGAGGGAGCCAGGAATAGGATGTGCCAGGAGTGGGTAGAAGAAATGCCCAGGGCAGGTTGAGGTCTTCATAAATCCCTAGAAAGGGACCGGGTTCCCTTTCCCGGTTTGCGTAACAAAATCAATCAAGTGCGCCGCATTCTTCATATGTTTATGGTATTTGTTGAGTGCTTACGATGTGCCAAGCACTCATATAACCAGTGGGATCTTGTCTCGTCTTATTCCATAGAGTCGTTTCCAACCCATAGCAACATCACGGACATATCTCTCCCACAACGCCCCGCTCTCCATCTGCAATAGTTCTGCTAGTGTAACCAGAGAGTTTTCTTGGTACCGATACGGAAGTGGTTTACCACTGCCGCACTGTCCCGGGTGAAAGTGGCGGGATTCTTAGAATGAAGTCAGAGGACTAACATTGGTTAGGTGATACTGATGACTTCTGTGGTACTGGCGGAATTCAATTTTCACTCTGGTTGTCCAAGGACATAGTGGGGACACAGCAAGTCCCTCTCGGAAGGTGTAATACCTGCCAACCACTTTCCGGGCGAAAAGAAATAATACATGTTTTAGCCAATATTAATAAAATAGTGTTGACTCAAGCTCCATTACTATATATTTACCTTTAGTACACTTACTGAGGACTGAGCTCCTTGTGGACAGGGAACGTGTCTACCAACTCTGTTGTACTGCACTTTCCAAATTGCTTAGTACAGTGCTCTGCACATAGCAAGCAGTTAGTAAATACCATCGATTGATTACCGACTTTTTCCTTTAACAGTATAGAAGGTCGTGTGTAAAACTTATTTGAATTTACTTAGGTGAATGCCTGTATCTCCTGGCAGAAAAAAAGATTCACTGAGGGAAATGACTGCTGCCAGCTGAATACAAGTACATGCCCTTGGCCATGTTTATTAGGATTCTCAGAAGAAGCTTTCGCAAATTTGGCCAGCCTGCTGTTCAACTTCCATAGGAAACTAATAAAACATTCATGCACCTCTCACATGTTGTACATATCTCCAGATTTGACAGACAAACAGATCTCTGCACACCAGCATGGTTGCAAAGAGCATCTCGGAGGTAAATTATTAAAAACCAGAAGAAACAGACTGTTATGTGCACATCTCTTTGGATATTAAACTTGCAGTTGGTTACAAAGCGGTCACGCACCGATAATGAAGGCTGGCTGTGATCCCTGAGGTCCCCTTTTCAAATCTGCCTTACAACTGCAAAAATCTGTGATCTCAAGCTATACGGATAAACCACCTTCTCCGTCACAACCCATTGCAGTGGTAAACTCGGATGAGCCGGCCGTTAATTCACAGTCTGCAAGGTTTAAAAAGGCAGCGAGTTTTTGCGGACACTTTTTTTTTTGCCTTCTACACGGTAAACAACTGAGCAGCTCTCTTTTTATTTTCGAGAGACAAAAGCAAATTAGGCTGTCAAGCCCGGTGGGAATTTTGTGTAACAAAATCAATCAAGTGCGCCGCATTCTTCATATGTTTAAGGTGTTTTTGAGTGCTTACAATGTGCCAAGCACTCATATAACCACTGGGGTCTTGTTTCGTCTTATTCCATAGAGTCATTCCCAACCCATAGCAACATCACGGACATATCTCTCTCAGAACGCCCCACTCTCCATCTGCAATAGTTCTGGTAGTGTATCCAGAGAGTTTTCTTGGTACCAATACAGAAGTGGTTTACCACTGCTGCCTTCTCATGGTAAACTCGAGTCTCCACCCTCGACACTCTCTCCTGCCCAGCACGGGTGAGTTTTGACTTGTAGCAGATGGCCTTCCACTCGCTAGCCACTGGCCAAGCCGGGAATCGAATGGGTAGGTCTCTGCTTGACTCTCCCTCCCATAGTCAAGACCGGTAGAAGACTGGAAACTCTCCATGTGCGACCCTGAGAGGGGAATCACTGACGTCGATACAAGTTAATCATGGCATAGTGGACAGAGCGTGGGCTTGGGACTCAGAAGGTCATGGGTTCTAATCCCAGCTCCTCCACGTGTCTGGTGTGTGGCTTTGGGAAAGTCATTTCACTTCTCTGAGCCTTAGTTCCCTCATCTGTAAAATGGAGATTTGAGACTGTGCACCCCATGTGGGATGGGGACTGTGTCCAACTCAATTTGCTTGTATCAACCCCAGCGCTTAGTAGAGTGCCTGGCACACAGTAAGCACTTAAGAAATACCACAATTATTTATTTACTCATTCATTCATTCAATTGTGTTTATTTATTTTGTCCCTCATTTCTTGTCCCCTAGCCACTGTCCTACTACAAGAAAAATATTGTTTTGGCTACCAAAAAAAAAAAAGAAGAGAAGCAGCATGGCTCAGTGGAAAGAGCCCTGGCTTTGAAGTCAGAGGTCACGGGTTCCTATCCCAGCTCCGCCACTTGTCAGCTGTGTGACTTTGGGCAAGTCACTTAACTTCTCTGGGCCTCAGTTACCTCGTCTGTAAAATGGGGATTAAGACTGTGAGCCCCCCGTGGGACAACCTGATCACCTTGTATCCTCCCCAGCACTTAGAACAGTGCTTTGCACATAGTAAGCGCTGAATAAATGCCATTATTATTGTTATTATTGAGCGCTTACTGTGTGCAGAGCACTGTACTAAGCCCTTGGGAAGTACAAATCGGCAACATAATCAGGTAATTAATCAGGTTAGACACAGTCCCTGGTCCCACGTGAGGCTCACATTTCCATCAGCTGACTTCCTCCAAACCCAAAGACACTCTATAAAGTGGAGTTTATATCCTTAAGGGAAGAAACAGAGTGAAATTCTGAGGTTAGTGGTAATGTATTTACATGGGGCATTGGTTGTGTCTATACCTGGTAAGCAAGAGCAAGAAGTAAATACAGCACTGATTCCACTTGGGTCTTAACAGTGCCATCCTCTCTGATTTGTTAGCCAACAAACATTTTATTAGAGGGTCTTTATCTTCGTGTTCTGCCCAGGTAAATATGAACATTCCCTAAAAGCGTCCTGTGCAAATGTGGAGTGAAAACTCATGATTCTTGAGCACTGAGTAGTTCATTCCTTTTTTGAACACTACAGTTAGTTCTTCATGGAAGACTTATCTGTGATATCTGACTTGGGATCGAATATGTTCACTCTGGTAGGAATAGCAAAAAAGAAGCACGTTGACTTGATGAGTAACGACCCAAAACAAAGAGTAAGACTGACAAACAGTAAGACTGATGCAAACGAAATATCAGTGTTTGCATTCTGAAGAGAGACTGGATCTATATATTCAGCCACTGCATAGGTTTTTACATCACAGAAAGGTCCTCATTTATTATTACGCTCGTGATCATTCCTGGGATTTGACCAAATGTCACTGCTAATGATCCACTGCTTTCTCTCCCATTTCCTTCTTCCCTAGATACAATTCCATTATTTAGAGAGACGTTCTCTGGCTTCCTCATGAATCTTCAGCTTAAGTTGCCTTATTTATTGGTGCAGAGGGATTTTGTTATTCAGTTTGACATCTTGGACAAATAACTTACATGGGGATTTAGGGAGTTTACTGCCACTTTGTCTTGACTTTTTGTTTTGTTTTTCCTCTAAACAAAACTTTGCAACAATTGGGATCTTGTACTGAAGTTGACTTTTTACAGCTGGAACTTCCATATAATGATTTTTCTACTCAGAAATTGCAGCCTTGCCCAACTGTATCATTAGCTTCCTGTTTGTCATGTTTGGTATTGACCATTTCAGATTTCAGTCAAAATACTATCCTCGGGCCCTTATTTTGCCACTTTCCCATTCTTTCACTCATCTGAGCTGGCTTAGGAAGTATGTTGCCTCATACTATAGGGGATAAGCTAAATGACCTCTCAAAGTCCTCTGAAGCCTTATGACTTCTGAATTATTCTGACATCCAAATTAATGCTTTCCTTCAACTGGGTGCTTTTCAGTTCATCCTAATCTTTATTAGAGCCTTTTTGTCAGAGCCTATTTTGAGTGCTAATTATTTTTCTCATAGCTAAGGCACTCTGAATTAATTTGGGGAATACAGCTTCACTGAAGCTAGGTTCTGATCTGTCTGAAGTAGTATTTTTCAGGGAAAGGATAGTTATTAACATGTTGAATTCCCAGGACGGGAGTCATGAATTTTAAAATCTATAATAAAATATCCGCCCTTCCTTGTAAGATGTGAGAGCTATCAATGACTGAACGAAGACCGCATAGACAGTCCATTTCTTGATAAATATTCAATGTTTCATCTTACATGCACCTCATCTGTTCCCTTGGTTTGAGCAGTATCTGCAAAGGAGAGCTGCCTCTGCTTAATACAGATCCACTGCAATCCTGCCACTAAAAGTGAACACCGAAGATGAGGCTGAATTTGAAATTCTGGAGCACCCCCTTCCTATCCAGCGATTTTTCTGCATGTGATGGAAATTCCCCATTATCTATTCCAAGTCCAAATACATTTTTTCTTTGGAAATTGTGACCCAAATCAATTTAGCTCTTTTTGAATTATGGAAGAATGCTAAAGAACGCATACTTTTCCCGGGTGGGAAAATTAAAGCTTTGGTTTTGTTCGCTAGTTGTCTGAAAACCATTGAACAGAAATAACTAGTTCCTCATAGTGCATTATCCATCCACTTGAAATAATCAGGTTGTTAAAAGCACAGAAGTTGAAAAGAGTTGAGAAAATAGATTTGGGACATCTCTCCCAAGCTGAGATGTCCAGGGAAATGAATGAGTAGCTGCAGACTCTACTAATAACTGTTCAGGATCAGATGCATAATGCTGCATTTTACAGTTGCTCAATAGAATAGAGTTATACACACAAAAAAATATGGATTTGACAGTCAATCAATTAAAGCATTTATTGAGCACCTACTCCATGCTGAGCATTATACTGAATACTTGAAAGAGTGCTTTGCACATAGTAAGCTCTTAATAAATGCTATTATTATTATTATTATTATTATTATTATTATACAGACTTAGCAGCATGGCCTAAGGGAAAGGAGAGGGGCTTTAAAGTCTCAAGAGCAGGAAATGGGCTCTAATTCCAGCACTGCCACTCACCTGCTGCGTGACTTTGGACAAATTCACTTAACTTCTCTGTGCCCCAGGTTCCTCATCCATAAAATGGGGATAAAATAACTATTATCTCTCCCTCTTAGACTACGAGCTCCAGAAGGGCCAGGGGCTATGTCCGATAGGATTATCTCATACCTATCCCAGTGCTTAGCACAGTGTTTGGCACACATTAAGCACTTAATATATTATCATTATTATTACTATAAATAATCCCTGTCCTCAAGAACTTTACAATCTAGGCAAGTAGAATTTGTCTCATGGAAATCACTTAACTATTATTTATGGTAATGTCTGCCTCCCCCATAGACTGCAGAGTGGATATGGGCAGACAACGTTTCTCTAATTCTGCTGTACTGTACTCTCCCAAGTGCTTAGTAAGACCTCAATAAATACCACCGATTGATCGACTGAATGAATGAACAACCCCTACAGCCAAAGAACCTAAGGAAGGGCATGCCAGTGGGAAAGTGTTTCTGCAAGTTTCGTCAGTCTAAAGATGTCTTGAAGCCATTTGTAAAATGGGATAGATCGAGGGGATCGACGTCCTGAAGCCCAGTGGAATTCTCAACGCCTCAAAGACTTCACAAGGCCAGCTTGGGAAACCATCCCAAAATGGCCCATTAGAACTGAGCACATACCCCAGTTTCTCCACGTTGGGAATAATAATGATGGTATTTGTTAAGCGCTTACTATGTGCCAAGCACTGTTCTAGGCATTGGGGAAGTTACAAGGTAAGCAGGTTATCCCATGTGGGGCTCAGTCTTAATCCCTATTTTACATATGAGGTAACTGAGGCACAGAGAAGCTAAGTGATTTGCCCAAAGTCACACAGTTGACAAGTGGCAGAGCTGGGATTAGAACCCATGACTTCTGACTCCCAAGCCTGGGCTCTTTCCACTAAGCCACGCTACTGGGACTCAGAGGCAGACGTAGGGAGGCAAACACAGGAGGCCGAAATTCCCCATCAGGATCATCTTTAAAACACGACTTTTAGACTGTGAGCCCACTGTTGGGTAGGGACTGTCTCTATATGTTGCCAATTTGTACTTCCCAAGCGCTTAGTACAGTGCTCTGCACACAGTAAGCGCTCAATAAATACGACTGATGATGAAGTAGCAACACAGGCTGCCAAAGTGTCCTGAAAACAGGAGTGGTTCACCAGGAGCAGTTGGTGGGGGTCACCGCAGGCTGCGGTCAATCTGTGAGCCCTAGTTCTTCTGCTCTCCAACATGGACGATCGGCAGCTGAAATAAAATCAACCGCCCTGATTTTCACTCATTTTGAAACTGCCTTGCTTATTGTGATGATGGATACGATGATGGAACTTCCCCTCAGGAGCAATGCATGACTCTCGGTCTGAGACATCAGGATGGCTAACTTGTCCAAAGAATTGCTGAATCAACATACGAAATCCACAGACAAAAGGATCTTTGAACGAGTTTCACAGCACAGAACTTCACTTAAAAACATTATTTCCAACCACTCCATGAAAATGTGCCATTTAATGTAGCTTTAAATGTGGCTTTAAAGCTCTCCATCACCTTGTCCCTTCTTACCTCTCCTCCCTTCTTTCCTTCTATACCCCAGACCGCACACTCCGATCCCCTGGTGCTAAACTTCTCACTGTGCCTCGTTTCTCTCTCACCTGTCCCGCCATCCACCCCTGGCCCACGTACTACCTCTGGCCTGGAATTCCCTCCCACCTCAAACTTGCCACTCTTCCTCCCTTCAAGAGGTCTTCCCAGACTAAGCCCCCTTTTCCTCAATTCCCCCTCCCTTCCACATCATCTCAACTTGCTCACATTGCTCTTAACCCTCTCTCCCTGCCCCACAACACTTAGATATATATGTATATATCTGTAATTCTGTTTATAATGATGCCTGCTTACTTGTTTTGATGTATGTCTCCCCACCCCTCTAGACGGTAAGACTGTTGTGGGCAAGGGATTGTCTCTCTTTATTGCTGTATTGCACTTTCCAAGCACTTAGTACAGTGCTCTGCACACAGTAAATGCTCAACAGACACTACTGAATGAATGAATGAATGAATAGCTTAAAAAAAGGTTTGGGCAGGTGAAATAGATGGCTAATTTCAAACTGACTATGCTACTGTGAGGGTTAAAATTGGATTCGTAATTAACATTTGTTTGAGCTTGATATGGCTGGCACTTTCTCTCACCAAAGTAATTAACTCCGATAGCGCCTTTCCCCAGAACGATGCAGTTAATTTTCCACTTCTGAAATCGGCAAGATAGAGTAGGAAAATAAAACTATATTTCTAAGATGTTTAAAGAACATCTGTGGAGGGACACACAGTGTTAAATGGAGAACAGCATGGAAAGAAATTCAGCAGACTTGATCGTTAGATACAAGGCGTTTTGCACAAGCGTTAAGACTTTATGTGCTAGACATAAGGGAAACATTTTGGAGATAATCAATATCTTTAGCTGCTCACAGAGCCACTGATAAAGGTCAGCTGGCATCCCACATTGCTTTCCTCATAACTTTCCTTCTTCCTGATGCAGAAGAATAATGCAATGATAACTTATTTATAGGGACCATTTCCCTGAAAAATCATATGCAAAGAGGAACAGCAAGGCTTTAAAGTACTGCATCATATTTCCTAGCCATTGATAGGCTTTGATGAGAAGATGAGTTAGTTTTTACTTTAACGTTGATTGCTTCACATAAAAAAGGGTCCTCATGAATCTTGTCATTCATCGTAAATCATCTTGAGAACTTGAAGCAATTTCTCTAGGAGAGCCAGCTTTTGATCATTTTTCACTTTTTAGTCAAGACCAAAATAGCCAAAATATGGTTTTAAAATACTTGATTTATTTAGCTGAAAAAAAATCACTTTGGGAAGCTACCGTGATCTTTAAGTTAATACTGGTGCCAAATTGCTATAATCAAGTATCCTTTTAGTTCTGTGTGCAATATATGTAGCTTTTGTCTAGAATGAACAATTAAAGGAGAAGACTTTGACATCTATTTCTGACCCAGCCAAAGCCAGCCATTTGTTTTGAATAGCTGAGGTTAGGTGACAGTTACATCTTTCTTTGGAAGAATAACAGACTGATCCCTCAACAAAACCCTTTTTACACTGCATTTCCCGGAGGAAATGATATGTGACTCATTATTTAGTTTCAGTAATGTTTTAATATATTCAAATGTTACTCTACAGTTTTTCTTCAGAGAATCCTTTAAATTGGCGATTCAGAGAGGATGTATGTACCAACAAGGAGAGAGTGAAACTTTTTGGGCCTGGGTTAGATGCATAAAGCGTGTTCAAAAGGTAGATAGGAACTTAAAGATAACATACTGAATGAAAGCAAAATGTTGATGAAGCTTAAGTAGTACTGTTTCTGGATGGTAAATGGGCAAAGATGATAAATGCTTGCCCTAAAATTATTTTTCGAATAGCTGGCTTTTTTTTATCTTGCCACAGACAGCCTAGAATACCAATATATTCTTTAGGGGAGTCACTGTATCTGCTACAATTTTTGAGATGTCTCCTGTAGACCAAAACACAGTACATCAATTTTTTCCCCCATCTATATGCTTCTGTCTTAAGGTTTTCATTCAATTGAATTTCATTCAATTCAATTTTCATTCAATATTACTAACAGTCATATCCCTCAAGTCATTCACCAGCAGAAAGGCAGGACCTTTTTGTTAATAGGCTACATCACTCACTCAATTCATTGAGTGGTTACCGTGTGTAGAGCACTGTACTAAGCGCTTGCAGGAGTACAACATGACAACATAACAGATATATTCCCTGCCCATAATGGGCTTACAGTCTAGAAGAATAAACCTTTCTGTCCACCCTCATGCTTAGACTGTGAGCCCATGAGGGACAGATGCTGTGTCTGAACTGATTATCTTTTACGTTATCTCAGTGCTTGTGACATAGTAAATGCTTAATAAATGCCATAAATTTTGTAACTGCCAAGAATCATTCATTAAATGGCTATGGAGGGGACGAAATGTCCTCGGGAAGGTTCAGTAATGCTTCCATAAGGACCAGTTCTATCTTAGAAGGAACCTAACCACTGATTAAATCTGGCTAAATGTTTTTGGGGGAATTGTGCTTTGGGATTCTCCAATTACTCCGAGGAAGGCCCAGTGTGAAATGTCAAAACAGAAGTTTACATTTGTGCAGCCACGGACTTGCTCTGAGTGATTTTTAAGGGTTAGGCTTATCCTCACCTCATTATTATTATTATGACACGTGTTAAGCGCTTACTCTGTGCCAAGCACAGTACTAAGCGCTGGGGTAGATACAAGATAATCAGGTTGGACACAGTCTTTATCACATAAGGCTCACATTTTAAGTAGGCGGGAGGTGGATTCATTTCCTCAGTCAGTGGTATTTACGGAGCATCTACTGTGTGCAGAGCTCTGTACCAAATTATTGGGAAAATAAATACAATACTGTTGGTACTTGCCATCCCTGCCTACGAGGCATTAGAGCTTAAGTGCTTAATGCAATAAGCGTGCAATAGGAGTTTAGAGTCTAAAGAGACAGCTGGAATAAATTACAGATAGAGGAAATAGTACAGTATAAGGATATTTATATTCATTCATTCAATTGTATTTATTGAGCGCTTACTCTGTGCAGAGCATTGTACTAAATACTGTAGGACTGGAGTGAGTTTAAAAGAGCTTTAGGGGTACAAGCCAAATGCACAGTTGATGCAGAGAGAAGGGTAGATAAGGGCAAAAATGGCTTAGTCGGGGAATGGAAACTTCACAAGTCATTCATTAATAGATCAAGGGGGTGCTAGGAAAATGGCATCTTCCTCCCCCATGGTAAGCAGGGAGTTAAAATACAAACAATAAAAAAATGATAAACAGCCTTCAGATTTTACACCATCAGCTTTCCATAAGAGAAAGATTTAGGACCAAATGTGAAGAGCTGTCATAGCTGCCCAGGGCCAACCCACTTGTGATGGAAGACTGAAAAGTTACAATACTTTGGTGAAAGAAAGAATAAAAAAAATTCAAAAAAAATCAACCACCTCCCAGACATGGGCTTACGTCAGCACGGTCTGGTGACGCTCTGGAGGGGATTTAAGAAATTTCCAAGTTCTGCACCTGCCTTCCACCCAAAAGGCCACCAAGTTGGTCCTGGAACTTTAACCTTAAGCCCCGCTTGATTTATTGGGTCACCTTCCAGCCCCAGCCCATATGGCATACGATCATTTTTGTTATATGTTCTTCGGCGTACAACCCCACTGCTTATCTAATCTTTTCTCCCACTACACCCCCGCTTGCCCTCTTGGTTCCCCTAAAGACCAATCTACTCATTGTGCATCCTTCTTAGTTCCCCTGCTGCCAATCTCTTGTTCCTGCCTAACACTCACTCGCCAATTAAATCTGATGGACTGCAAATCTCCCCATCTACAAAGGCCTTCTGAAATCACATCTCCTAGAGGCTTTCCCTGACTCATTTTTCACTTTCCGAGGTTGTATCCAGCAGCGTGGCTCAGTGCAAAGAGCCGGGGCTTTGAAGGTCATGGGTTCAAATCCCGGCTCCGCCAACTGTCAGCTGTGTGACTTTGGGCAAGTCACTTCACTTCTCTGTGCCTCAGTTCCCTCATTTGTAAAATGGGGAATAAGACTGTGAGCCTCCCGTGGGACAACCTGATCGCCTTGTAACCTCCCCAGTGCTTAGAACAGTGCTTTGCACATAGTAAGCGCTTAATAAATGCCATTATTATTATTACTGTAACCTCCCCAGTGCTTAGAACAGTGCTTTGCACATAGTAAGCACTTAATAAATGCCATCATCATCATCCAGCACTTCCTTGCCCCTACACACTGGTATTCACACCATGCTGAAGAATTCATGGATGTATCTCATACAACCCTTGGATTGTAAGCCTTCTGAGGGACAAGAAATCATATAGTAATAATGATAGCATTTGTTAAGCGCTTACAATGTGCAAAGCACTGTTCTAAGCACTGGCACTGTTCTAAGCGCTGATTTCCCACGTGTGTCTTCTCTCCCAGTGCTTAGACTGCACTGACTATATACTACTATATTAATAATGGTATTAAAGGCACACAGCAAGCTTTAAATAAATACTATGACTATTATGCCAGTCTAATGGCAGACAGTTGAACAATTGATCCTTAAAGTCCCTCCCAGTTCTAGGGTTCTTTGAAAAGGTTGGCTCAGGCAAAGAAATAGACATTATGGCTCAGGATGAGCACATTCCAAAATACAATACTATTTTTATTAATATTATTTTAAAATACAATACTATTTTCTTTAATGTGTCAGGAGCGGCCTGAAACATTCTAAAAAGAAAAGCATCTTGTCGTCCATAGTTCATTTTTAGTTCTGAAAGTCACTGGAGCATAATACTCGCCTTGAACACCCTCCCAACAACCACAGTGAATTTTAATACCCAAGCAGGATTCAGTATGGTAGTAAAATCCGCCAGGTTCACTGACAGTGAATATTCTATTGGAAAAAAGAGTCTCAAAAGAACCAAAAGAACTAATTGTGCAGTCAACTATCAGAACAAGTAGGATGTCTGAAGCATAAAGGGCAATAAGCAAGAGAAGGTGTTTACGTACTGCATAAATTCCAGGCTTGGCTTCCCTACACTCAAATACATAAATATTTCATTTTGACTATGAGATATTAACTCATCGTATTTATTTCCTATGCTATATTTCAACTGTTGGAAGCTCCAAAATTTAAGAAAACTAAGTAGCACAAAGGCAAAGCTGAGTCTGAAATGTTTCCAATATATCACACAAACCATTATTCTAATTTATAGTGATTTCAAATTTTTATAACATCCTAATTAAGAGAATTTTATAAACTGTGGCTCTGTGTTAACTGCTCAATAATACAACAGAATCTCATGGAAAAAATACAATTTATCCTTTATATAACCTGTAATATGATTGTTTCCACTTATGATTGTTTCACTCTGTAATGCCAGCCTCACACTGGATAATTTTATTTTATTAAGCCTCTCACATAGGTTTCAGAGGATTACTCTATTGGGTCATTAGAATGGTCTATGTTTAAGTACATGCCTCCAGCAAAAGGTATACCTGCTACTATTTTATTATATTTAATATGTAATTTTACGCATTATATATATTATTGTATTTATTAAGTGCTTAACAGTCATCATCATCATCATCATCATCATCAATCGTATTTATTGAGCGCTTACTATGTGCAGAGCACTGTACTAAGCGCTTGGGAAGTACAAATTGGCAACATATAGAGACAGTCCCTACCCAACAGTGGGTTCACAGTCTAAAAGGGGGAGACAGAGAACAAAACCAAACATACTAACAAAATAAAATAAATAGAATAGATATGTACAAGTAAAATATGTACAGTCTAAAAGGGGGAGAGTTATGTTAATAGTATTTATTATTAACAGTCCTTAATAATGGCATTCATTAACAGTCCTTAATAATGGCATTCGTTAAGCACTTATATGTGCTGAGCACTGTTCTAAGCAGTGGGGAATGGACAAGCTAATCAGGGTTGGACACAGTCCCTGTCCCACACGGGGCTCCCGGTCTGATGACTACAGGTAAAGTTTTGGGCTACTGAGGTAGATGCAAAATAATCCAAATGGACACAGTTCCTGTCCAACACAAGGCAAACACTAAGAAGTAGGGAGAACATATATCTCCTATCCCGACTGGATTACTGCATCAGCCTCCTCTCTGATCTCCCATCCTCCTGTCTCTCCCCACTTCAATCTATACTTCACGCTGCTGCCCGGATCATCTTTGTGCAGAAACGCTCTGGGCATGTTACTCCCCTCCTCAAAAATCTCCAATCAATCAATCAATCAATCAATCGTATTTATTGAGCGCTTACTATGTGCAGAGCACTGTACTAAGCACTTGGGAAGTACAAATTGGCATCACATAGAGACAGTCCCTACCCAACAGTGGGCTCACAGTCTAAAAGGGGGAGACAGAGAACAGAACCAAACATACCAACAAAATAAAATAAGTAGGATAGAAATGTACAAGTAAAATAAATAATTAAATAAATAAATAGAGTAATAAATATGTACAACCATATATACATATATACAGGTGCTGTGGGGAAGGGAAGGAGGTAAGACGGGGGGATGGAGAGGGGGACGAGGGGGAGAGGAAAGAAGGGGCTCAGTCTGGGAAGGCCTCCTGGAGGAGGTGAGCTCTCAGCAGGGCCTTGAAGGGAGGAAGAGAGCTAGCTTGGCGGATGGGCAGAGGGAGGGCATTCCAGTGGCTACCAGTCAACCTAGGCATCAGGCAAAAATTCCTCACACTTGGTTTCAAGGCTTTCCAACACCTCGGCCCCTCCTACCTCACCTCCCTTCTTTCTTTCTCCAGCCCAGCCCTCACCCTCCTCTTCTCTGCCACTAATCTCCTCACCGTGCCTCGTTCTCGCCTGTCCCGCCGTCGACCCTTGGCCCATGTCATCCCCCTGGCCTGGAATACCCTCCCTCCGCACATCCGCCAAACTAGCTCTCTTCCTCCCTTCAAAGCACTACTGAGAGCTCACCTCCTCCAGGAGGCCTTCCCATACTGAGCCCCCTCCTTCCTCTCCCCCTCCCCCTCCTCCCCACCCTACCTCCTTCACCTCCCCACAGCACCTGCATATATGTTTGTGCGGATTTATGACTCTATTTTATTTGTACATATTTACTATTCTACTTATTTTATTTTGTTAATATGTGTTGTTGTCTGTCTCTCCCTTCTAGACTGTGAGCCCATTGTTGGGTAGGGACCATCTCTATAAGTTGCTGACTTGTACTTCCCAAGCGCTTAGTACAGTGCTCTGCACACAATAAGTGCTCAATAAATACGATTGAATGAATGAATGAATATTACAGATGAGAAAACTGAGGTACAGAGAGGTTAAGTGTCTTGCCAACGCCAAACAGAAGCCCATCAGAAGAGCTGGAAATAGAACCTGAATTTGCTGACTCTCAGACTCATACTCTGTCCACTAGATCACTCTATGGACCTAAACATAGGTCCCCAGTGGCCATTTTGTAATGGAATCATTTAGCTCTTCAATCAATCAATCAATCAATTGTATTTATTGAGCACTTACTGTGTGCAGAGCACTGTACTAAGCGCTTGGGAAGTACAAGTTGGAAACATATAGAAACAGTCCCTACCCAACAGTGGGCTCACAAGGAACCTGGTCCATGGTTCCTCTTCACAGAAGAATGGATTTCACCTGAATCCCTAAGTTAATTGTGACTTCATATGTCTTTCCCAGTCATTTTTATCAAGGATTACTCATCACTTTATCGAGGATTATCTTTACTCTGAAATGGCATCAATTTGCCTATTTGTATCTTTGCTAAGGGAGTGGAAAACTAAAGATGCCTTGGGCAATAATTCAAAATGCAGCCATTGTGGCATTTTCTACTATTTTCTGGTGGGTTGGCTCATCGCTTAGTCAAGTGTTGCCTTGCTGATATTCTCAGTGACAGTTTTTCATTCTTTTTTAATGGCACAAAAATGCACATGACACAAAACCTGTGAAAATTCCTATTCTTTTATCTTTGTACTTACAGAACATCTAAAGCTGGATAGCCTAGAAAATTTCAAGCATATTATTTTACTACCTAAAAATACAAAAAAAAGGAAGGGGCACTCTTTCTCCACTTCCTTTCTCTTAAATCATGATATGAGCACTTGTTGGTAACATCTTTCTTCTGAAGGATGGATGATAATGGCCATGGGAAAAACGGCAGCAGCTGAAATTCAACCTCAAAACCTCAGTGTCCTTTTGGGTTTATGAAGCATATTTTGCCACCCAAGAAGAAAAGGCCCAGAAATGTTTGAAATGTACACTTGGAAATGGAGGGATGGGATTACACTTTGAGATTTCCAATCCAACATCTACTCACTCACTGGATTACACTGCCTTTCTCTCCTTGCATGTGCAGATAAGAAAGCCCACTCTTCCTGCAAATTAACATAATTACTGAGATAAAACTTTAGTTTTAAAGTGGCATCCCAAAAGTCAGATACCAATTAAAACAGCTTCCTTCGGTCAAGAATGGATAGTTTAAATAACTTCTAGTTGTACAGCTTTGAATGTCTAACTTCATCAGACTGTTTGACACATTCAAAAGATGGATGAACCTTTGGGCACTTTAGAGCAGCACTTTACCTAACAATTTGTGTTCTGTCATTTTGTAATAATCATAATTTGAGGAAAATGGAGGAGGAAATATCTCTCTAATAATAATAATAATAATAATAATAATAATAATAATGGCATTTGTTGTGCGCTTACTATGTGCCAAGCACTGTTCTAAGCACTGGGGTGGATACAGGGTAATCAGGTTGTCCCAAGTGGGGCTCACAGTCTTAATCCTCATTTTACAGATGAGGTAACTGAGGCTCAGAGAAGTTAAGTGACCTGCCCACAGCAGACATGTGGCGGAGCCGGGATTAGAACCCCTGACCTCCGACTCCCAAGCCCGTGCTCTTTCCACTGAGCCACGCTGCTGCTCTCTAGATTTATTGATATATGGGTAGACAGGAGAAGCTGAGTGGCTTAGTGGAAAGTGCCCGGGCCTGGGGTCCGAGGACCTGGATTCTAATTCTGGCTCTGCTATTTGTCTGCTGTGTGGCCTTGGGCAAATCACAACGTCTCTGGCTCTCAGTTTCCTCATCTGCAAAATGGGGATTAAATACCTGTTCTCTCTCTTTCTTAGACTGTGAGCCCATGGGGACAGGGATCATGCCACCTTTTTTTCAACCTACCCCAGCTCTTAGTATAAGTGCTAGACACAAAATGTGTGCTTATTACTATTATATAATTAAAAGGAAATGAGTTGAATTAGTATTTAAGCTATTTTGAGGCGTTCTGAAAAAGGTAACCATTCCAAGCATTTTCCAGTCCTTTTTCTGTGTTCGAAAGTAAGCATGGGTGTTACGAAAGGTGTTCACATTTGTCTTGATTTAAAAGACCATTTTCCAATCTCTGACTGATTTTCACCTTTCGCATCCTTTCCTTCCCCCAACTCCCAAACCTGGAACTCTGAATCCAGGTACCCGCATGTTACTATAACCATCACCATCATCCGCTGTTCATTCATCCATTCAATCATATTTATTGAGCACTTACTGTGTACAAAAGCACAGCACTAAGCGCTGCTCCTGTCCAAACATCTAAAAGAACCTCTCCAAACTCAATATCATTCACACAGTACAGCTCCCAACGGCATCTAAAATTCATTTTGCTTTTCACATTCAGAAAGAAACCGGTTGATGCGACAACATTTTTAAATATAAAGAAAAGTTTACAGACATTACTTTTTGGGGGAGTTTCATTAAGAAATTTGCTGCGTACAAAGTACTGTTAAAGAAACCAATCATTTTTTCTATATTGGATTTCAGAAAAGCATCTCCAGTGTATATCTCAAGGTTTGAGATAATCCATTTAGAGTCCCATTATATATTCAGCCAGTGAACAATTTTATCTCTGTCCTATCTACAAGATTACCTGTCGTTGCCTGTTATAGAAATATAACATGAAGTCAATGAGATCAATAAGGTTTATAACAAACAAAGATCCTGGGAAGGCATGGGAAACTAAAAGAGCCCTATTGGAATACTTTATCATATTTACTCACCAGAAACAGCGACCGGAAGCTGCTGAGATCACCAAAAAACTCCTCTATGCTTACTGTCTTGGGATCGAAGATGAAGTAGTCTCCGAGATTTTCATACAGCTTGGTCATGGTAGTATGCATGATCTGGAGCTTTTCATACTGGTCTCGGGCACACTTGGCAAAGCTGTAAATTGGTGTTAAGGAAAACGTCCCCGTGCACTGGCATAATTAATAGGAACCCTGAGCACATTAAGATCGGACTACAATACCTTTTTTAAAGTCCTTGTCAGTTCAATTCTCTAGTTGGTATGCATTTGTTGATGGTGAAAATACTTTTATTTTAATTTTTTTTTAAATCGGGATTAGCTGGGACTCACAAAACAATAAAGCTCAAAATAGGTATAGGAACAAAATCACCACTCAAAAAAGGTCAGTGTGCTCTATTAATTAAGTACGTAATGGTTTTAAAACTCTTAAGAAAGCAATGTTACATTAACAATAAAAATATAAACGATACCACAACTTTGAGTTCATATTGGCTTTTTTCCCTAGAGCAGAAAACCCATGTGTCCCGGGAAATTTGTTGATACAGCGAAGGTTTGCAGTTTTTGGAGTGGTGTGGTCCCTTGGGGAACCTAAAAACATTTTTTTCCTATTTGCACCGCTTCTGTGAATGGACTCAAATGGAAGGGAAGGAATCACAGGCATAGGGAGAGGACTACTTATTGGGTATTGCCAAATTGCCACAGCCAACGTCTCCAAGACGTGGGTCACGGAGGGTGTGTTTAAAGAGCGGATGAACTAGGTAGAAGCAGCGAGTTCCACTCTTTCAATTTTTCACATTTCCTCCCACTCTTCTCCATCCTGCCCCCCATCCTTCTTGACCAAGAGTTAGGGACCTTGAAATACGAACTTGCATAAGGCTATCAAAAACCTGGTGCAAGCACTAAAGCCACTTCTTCCTTCGTCTCCCCACTCCCCCACAATTTTTATCCACAGAAAGTAATCCACTATGCTTCCTGCCAGGGCGGGGGAAAAGGACGACAGCTGAGACATTGTACTGCAGATTGTGACCTGTCTCTGGGTGAGCCACAGGCCAATAAACACCCTTTAAACTCACCAGATTCATTAATTCAATCGTATTTATTGAGGGCTTACTGTGTACAGAGCACTGTACCAAGCGCTTGGAAAGTATAATTCGGCAACAGACAGAGACGATCCCCACCCAACAACGGGCTCACAGATAAAAGCATTGATCTTCAGTGCCATGAGTGAGATCAGAAAGGAGGACTCGGAACCGGAAGCTTTAAGGGGGAGGAGGAGAAGTTGATAAAATAATAATGGTATTTGTTATTGTTAAGTGATTACTATGTGCCAAGCATTGTTCTAAGCACTTGGGTAGATACACGGTAATCAGGTTGTCCCACGTGGGATGCACGGTTTTAATCCCCATTTTCCAGATGAGGTAACTGAAGCACAAAGAAGTTAAGTGACTTGCCCAAAGTCCCACAGCTGATAAGTGGCAGAGCCGGGATTAGAACCCACGACCACTGACTCCCAAGCCCGGGCTCTTTCTACTGAGCCACACTGCTCCTTCTAATATGATTTCTGCAGCACAGAGGGCGGGTGTAACTGGAAGAAGCTACGGCCAGGCCCAAGTCGGGTGACGACTCAGAAGCAGTGGCTGCGACGCTCCTCGCCTTGAGTCTCCTCTGACAGTTCATTCATTCATTCAATCGTATTTATCGAGCGCTTACTGTGTGCAGAGCACTGTACTAAGCGCTTGGGAAGTACAAGTTGGCAACATATAGAGACGGTCCCTACCCAACAGTGGGCTCACAGTCTAGAAGGGATGCAGTTCCATTTAGCATCCAGGCCACCGCGGAAAATTGGGTGAGATCAGCCGCCCCTCCAAGTTAGAGCTGGAAAAATTAGGTGTGAGCTTGTAACGAATACCCAACACACGTGATGAACCCTGTGAGGAACCGTGAGCACAGCTCCTGGAGCCCAAGGAGATGGACAGGATGGTTCATTCATTCATTCAATCGTATTTATTGAGCGCTTACTGCGTGCAGAGCACTGTACTAAGCGCTTGGGAAGTCCAAGTCGGCAACATCTAGAGACGGTCCCTACCCAACAGTGGGCTCACAGTCTAGAAGGCGGAGACAGAGAACAAAACAAAACATACTAACAAAATAAAATAAGTAGAATAAATATGTACAAATAAAATAAATAAATAAATAACTATATTAAGCAGTGAGTAGATACAAGCTAATCAGGTTGGATAGTCTTAATCCTTATTATTATTATTAGGTCTGGTTCATTCTCCTAATAATAACAAAGGATGGTTGGGATCATTTTTTTTTAAATCGTATTTATTGAGCGCTTACTGTGTGCAGAGCACTGTACTAAGCGCTTGGGAAGTACAAGTTGGCAACACATAGAGACAGTCCCTACCCAACAGTGGGCTCGCAGTCTAAAAGGGGGAGACAGAGAACAAAACCAAACGCACTAACAAAATAAAATAAATAGAATAGATATGTACAAGTAAAATAAATAGAGTAATAAATATGTACAAACATATATACATATATACAGGTGAGTAAAATAAATAAATAAATAAATAGAGTAATAAATATGTACAAACATATATACAGGTGATACATCTATACAGGTGATACATATATATCATTCAGCATCAGGTCACCTACGCTTGGACACCGACTGCCCGGGAAGCGCGGCAGGTTTGTGCCACTGCAAGTCTGCTGTTTCCCACTTAGTTCCAGGTGATGCCGAAAGGATTCCCAGACAACAGGACGTCAGACATAAGGGAGGCAGTAGGTAAAATTAAGGGTTAACAAATGCAGATGGCACCGGCAGGAAAAAGTGCTGGGAGAGCTGTCTCCAACACCTGAGGAACAAGCTGTTTCCGGGCTTGATCTGATACAACCGCATAATAGCAATAATAATGATAGTAATAAGTGTAGTACTTGTGAAATGCTTACTACGTGCCAGTCACTGCCTGGCACACAGCAAGGGCTTAAAAATGCCATAATTATAATTATCATAACATGCTGGGGTAGATGAAAGATTGTGGGCAGGGACTGTCACTCTTTATTGCTGAATTGTGCTTTCCACAGCGCTTAGTGAGCCCACTGTTGGGTAGGGACTGTCTCTATATGTTGTACTTCCCAAGCGCTTAGTAGAGTGCTTTGCACACAGTAAGCGCTCAATAGATACGATTGATTGATTGATTGATTGCTCTGCACACAGTAAGTGCTTAATAAACACAACTGAGTTAATGAATGAACGGACAGAGCATGGGCCTCCAAATCAGAAGGATCTGAGACCTGAGAAGCAGCGTGGCTCAGTGGAAAGAGCCGGGGCTTGGGAGTCAGAGGTCGTGAGTTCTAATCCCGGCTCCGCCACTTATCGGCTGTGTGACCTTGGGCAAGCCACTTAACTTCTCTGGGCCTTAGTTACCTCATCTGTAAAATGGGGATTAAAACTGTGACCCCCCAGTGGGTCAAACTGATTACCCTGTATCTACCCCAGTGTGGCTCAGTGGAAAGAGCACGGGATTGAGAGTCAGAGGTCATGGGTTCAAATCCCAGCTCTGCCACTTGTCAGCTGTGTGACTTCGGGCAAGTCACAACTTCTCTGTGCCTCAGTTACCTCATCTGTAAAATGGGGATTAAGACTGTGAGCCCCACATGGGACAACCCGATCACCTTGTACCCTCCCCAGCGCTTAGAACAGTGTTTTGCACATAGTAAGTGCTTAATAAATGCCATTATCATTATTATTATCACCCTAGTGCTTAGAACAGTGCTTGGCACATAGTAAGCGCTTAACAAATACCATCATCATTATTATTATTATCTGAATTCTAATCCTGGCACTGCCGCTTGTCTGCTGTGTGACCTCAGGCAAGTCACTTCACTTCTCTGGGTCTCAGTCACCTCATCTATCAAATGGGAATTAAGATTGTGAGCCCACACCTGTCTACATATTTTGTTTTGTTTTGTTGTCTGTCTCCCCCTTCTAGACTATGAGCCCATTGTCGGGTAGGGACCGTCTCTATATTTTGCCGACTTGTACTTCCCAAGCGCTTAGTACAGTGCTCTGCACACAGTAAATGCTCAATAAATACAACTGAATGAATGAATGTGGGACACAGACCATGTCCAATCTGAGCATCTTGTATCCGCCCCAGTGCTTAAAAGAACAGTGGTTGACATAGAGTACGTGCCTAATAAATACCATCATTAATTAAGTGGGAGAGAGAAAGGGTACCAAAATCCCATTTTACAGATGAGGGAACTGAGGCCCAGAGAAGTTAAGTGACTTGTCCAAGGTCACACAGCAGGCAAATGGCAGAGTTGGGATGAAACCCCAAATCTTTTCACTCCCATGCCCAAGCCCTCTTCACTCAGCCATGCTGTCATTTAGAAGGAATAGTTTTGGAAGTCCCTTGCCTTAGTCACCTAGTCATTCTATTTGATGTATCAGACATTAACTCAAAAAACTAATCAATGCTATTTAGAATACTAACTCTATGTACATGTCCCCTCATCCTCCTATTTGTAAATTATTTTAGTGCCTGAGCTCCCACTAGTTTGCTAGACTGCCTTCTATTTATTCTGTTAGTACTGACACTTGTCTACTTGTTTTGGTGTCTGCCTCCCCTTTCTAGACTGTGAACCTGTTGTTGGGTAGGGACCATCATCATCATCATCATCAATCGTATTTATTGAGCGCTTACTGTGTGCAGAGCACTGTACTAAGCGCTTGGGAAGTACAAGTTGGCAACATATAGAGACAGTCCCTACCCAATAGTGGGCTCACAGTCTAAAAGGGGGAGACAGAGAACAAAACCAAACATACTAACAAAATAAAATCAATAGAATAGATATGTACAAGTAAAATAAATAAATAAATAAATAGAGTAATAAATACGTATAAACATATATACATATACACATATAAGGAAGGAGGACCATCTCTGTATGTTCCCGATTTGTACTTCCCAAGTGCTTAGTACAGTGCTCTGCACACAGTAAGCACTCAATAAATAGGACTGAATGAATGAATGAATGAGGATAGGGGTCATATCTTCTCTGTTGAACACTTCGAAGGGGTAAGTATAATGCCCTACACACATTAGGCATTCCAGAAATAGTACTGATTACCTGATTGTAGAGAACAAAGTTTAGGAAGCTTGGGGCATAGATGATTATTAAAATTCCAGTTTGTATTCGGGTCTATTACAGTTCACTTAAAAAAAAAAATAAAAATACTGGAACTTTTTTTAAAAAAGCAGTAAAATTGTAAAATGATTCTGTAGTCTCTAAAAGAAGTGAATATTGTTTTTATTCTCCTCTCTTTTCCCCTGAAATTAAAGCTTGAAAAACAACCTTGAGACTTGCCAACACAGAAATGTTTTCCAAAGGTCACTCACTCCTAATCTGTTTACACTGAAAGGTTTTAACTGTTTATAAAAATGTGAAAGCTCAACACATGTATTCTACAGAAGAGAAGTCAAGGATTCCACAAAAGGCCAACTTTACAAGACTTCATTTAGCACAAAACAATGTTCTAACCAGCAAAAGAGGAAGTAACAAGAAACTTGCAGCTCTAAGAACTGGCCGCTGAGATTCTATCTCTCCCTAAAGATGCAAGTATCAAAAAGAAGACACACTTTGAAAAATGCTACAATCAATCAGTGGTACTTATTGAGGGCATCCTGTGCAGAACACTGTACTAAGTGCTTGGGAGAGTACAAGACAATACAGTTGTTAGACATACTCCCTGCCCACAGGGAGATTAGTCTAAACCAATACAACTGAACCAGTCTTAGTTATCTTCTCTCAAGTCAGCCATGGCTGATTTTCTAGACTGGAAATGGGACAAGGATCATTTTACCTATGAAAACATATTTCTAAAATCCTTTTTGAATTTCAGGAAAAATAGAGGAGAATCAACACAGTGACCCTTTTCTATTTCCACACAAACACTTCATAAGCTACATTAAAGACAGCTCAAGAGCAGCTCAGTTGAAGTAATAAGACTTTGTTGGTGAGAATTGACAAAACGGTAGAACGATGTGGAAGAGGGATACGCCACCACCATTTCCTCATAGAAAATTTCCTGCAGGGTCTCACTTTCACAGGAAGTGTATTAGTCCCTATATTTATATTGGGGAAAAAAAAGGCCTCGGATTAAACTGTCAATTCTGTAACATCACTGAATAACTTTGAAAAATCAACTTGATATCCACTCAACCTTCCCATATGCACTTTAGAGGTCAAACACAACTAACCTGCCCACATGTTTTGTTTTGTTTTCTGTCTCCCCCTTCTAGACTGTGAGTCCGTTGTTGGGTAGGGACCGTCTCTATATGTTGCCAACTTGTACTTACCAAGCGCTTAGTACAGTGCTCTGCACACTGTAAGTGCTCAATAAATACGATTGAATGAATGAACTATCACTTTAATAAAAAGAAATGCTTAATCTTGTACTAAGAAATGAATATGGGCAACATATTGCCTACATACTTTTACACACTAAGGATGATTTTCTTTTCTTTTTTTCAGAGTTGTTAATATCTTAAAACAACCTTTTACAAAGATCAATAACCCATAGCTGAGAGACAGAACTAGTGGGGAAAATGGCTGAAACATCTAGGGATGTCTACAGATGGGTTTGTGGGGGGAAATGGCTACCAAATTAATGTGAACGCGGGATGCTTCCCCAATATTTGTTCATTTTTTTCTCCCACCGGCTCTGAGGTGCGAAGTGGGCATTATTCTGTTTCTATTTTAGATATTAGAAAGCTGCAATTCAGAGTAGTCAAGTCATATGCTCAAGATGGCAGTTCCAAGAGTGCAATCTCAACCAGGATCTCATTTTTTTTCTTTCTACAGCATTTTAATGCCTCCTATGAGAGTCCTCTTGGTTCAAAACTCCAATTAAGCAGCTGGATTGTCTTACTGAGGGGGCAGCGTCAAGTGCTCTAGCATTTCAAATTAACATCTTTCCCAGCAAGCTTCTGATTGCACGGCTAATGTCAAGGTGTTTTGGTTTAGGCATTTAAACTGTGTTTGGGCATGTCAAGGGCCAGTCTGAAGTGCTCTGTTCATCTGTTTATACTTTCACCCCTACCTTTGCTGGTTTGGAAATGTCTGTACACAATTGTAGCCTCTTGATTAATAGTTCTGTGATTTCCAACTGAAGCAACAGAAAGCCGATTGCTGGTTTTCAGTTCTTCTTTCCAACTTTCCTGCCTAGCTTTTTACTCTATCATCTGCAATACATAAAATCTCTGGGAAGTTACCTGTGCAAAATGGCTCTTTATTTTGAGATAAACAAGCAGGGAAAAAAAAGTTGCCCCTGTAGAAGGAATTTATTAACCTATTACATTGCATCAGATAGTCGTGTCTAAGAGGCTTCCTGGCTAGAATAGCTAGATTCACTCTTGAAGTACCCATGAGATGACCACAAAGGAACAGTCCTCCAGCAACTGTCTTAACGGCTTGATCATCCATCAGAATACTATGAAGAAACATAGTCAAATAAGGTAAGAACAAAGCAAATAGTCCTGCTGTACTATTGAACACAAAACCTAAGTAGAGCATTTCAATTTCACTTCAGCTTTATTTTAACAAGAAATATTTGCTTAGGAAGCTAATGCGGCTGAAAGACGATATCAGTTCTCGATCTATCTTCTTGATTCAGACCTTTAATTTGCTCTAAACCACGGCGACCGTGCTACCATTCATAACTTTTCTTTTGTTTCTTCTATTTCTCTAATCTGTCGCTTAAAATTGTCAGCTGACGTCACCCCTTTATTCACTGTTGGAATATTACTGCATGACTTCATCACTTCCGATTGTAACAACTGAAACTCTGGTTTTTAACTGGCCACCTCTCTAGGACATACTAAATTGCCAATCAAAGAAATGGGTCCATATCTTAAAATAAGCCACAGAGAGATCCTAAAACCACATAAGGAATTTACAGTGGCTCAGCAATGAATATCAAGAGTCACTGAAGCATTCTTACATGGCTTTAAAAACTCTCCATGAATTTTCTTACCCATTCGTCAAATTCATGTTCTCTGTGTTGGTTCTTGTTCTCATCCCTCCATTGCCTCCAGTGTATAGAGAACAGGCCTGGCAGTCAGAAGGTCACGGGTTCTAATCCCGGCTCCGCCACTTGTCGGCTGTGTGACCTTGGACAAGTCACTTCACTTGTCTGGGCCCCAGTTACCTCATCTGTAAAATGGGGATTGAGACTGTGAGCCCCATGTGGGACAGGGATTGTGTCCAACCTGATTTGCTTGTATCCTCCCCAGCGCTTTATACAGTACTTGGCACATAGTGCTTAACAAATACTATAATTATAATTACGATTATTATTATTCACCCCCTACTCTATCATTGATTCTACAAATGGTATTATTTAATTTAGTAGGCTATTTTGTAATAGTTTCTATGGACTGTACTGTGGGAAGATGATACCTTCCGAAGTACTTTTTAAAAATTGATTGACTCTGCCTTCTGAGATGATGGACGTTGGTAGACTCAAAACAATAACAATACTGAATGCTTCTCAGAAGTGCTCCTATTGCTACATACATAGAAACTGAGACTGTAATTCGATGATGTCCCTAGGAACTTATACTCAGAAAGTTATATGAAAGCTACAAGAACCATATGTGCTCCAGTGTCAAAGTCCATTGTTGTAATAGAATATGATGCTCCAGTTTCAAAATGAAAATCATCTGTTTCCTGGGCATTTGGGATACACCATTTGTTTTAATATAGCTTTAAAAAAATGTAACTCTGCAATATGCCAATGAAGGAATGCAGGTAAAATACAAACCTATAGAGAGTAATCTAAGTACAGACAAGAGACAAAAAGTGATAAATCAATTTCAATGGTTTCTATAAACTATCACGCCAAACCCATAACACACAATAGAATATTACTGGGAAATAGCTCTCTCTTGCGGGTTTGAAAAAAATACATATTTACATGTCTTGAAAAACCGGGCCTTTTGCAATGCAGCAAATCTAATCTGTCTCGCATCCAAGCAAATTTATGTTCATTCCCCATCCTCTCCCTGACATACTGTCTACACTGACTAAACCCAAACGGAAACCCAGAACTTTTAAAATCCATTAGAACCACACTACTCTTCCTGTTAAAAGAGAGTTGCCAAGTCATTTCATCCTATGTGTAAAAACTCCAGGTCAATTGACCTACTGAAAACAGATGAACAAATAATTATATTACAGTTCAGGTGAAACATAACCAATAAATGTTTTAACATAGGAAACTTGGGCATAAGAGTCACCGGCTGGATTTAGAAAATTAATTGTATAATACAGTACTTTAATCTCTTAATCTTATGCCCGCAAATGTATGCCTGCTTTTTTGTTCCATTAGACTGTAAATTTGTCATGGTAGAAATTTAGATTTTGAGCTCATTGTGGGTAGGAAATGCATCTACTAACTCTGTTGTACTGTACTTTCCCAAGCGCTTAGTGCTGTGCTCAGCACACAAAAAGCGTTCAATAGACTGTGAGCCTGTTGTTGGGTAGGGACCGTCTCTATATGTTGCCGACTTGTACTTCCCAAGCGCTTAGTACAGTGCTGTGCACACAGTAAGTGCTCAATAAATTCAACTGAATGAATGAATGAATAGGACTGATTTACAGGAATTGTGTCTTGTATTCTGTTGTATGTCCCCAAGTAAAGCCCCTTACACAGAGTTGTAGATGACAATTCTGCATACTATGGTGTGTCAAAAAATTCATTAACATTTTTTTTCCAGGTCATTAAAAGCTAGGTTGGATTTTGAGGCAGGGGCTTAAAGGAAGGGACTATAGAAATGTATTTAAATAGTGCAATTTTTTTTTTCCCAGGGGAAGACCAGGAGAAATATACTAACATTTTCATAACGTTTGTTTGAAAAGACAATCGTAAAGACTTTCAGAACAAAAATGCACATACGTACAGTTTTTAAAATACCTAGATCCCAATTTTATAAACAAATTTGCTTCATTTTTCATGAAGAATCATTTAGGTTCTCACATAAAGATTTTCATTTCTACTTCATTTGTAAATCTTTCATATCCCTGAAAGGCGAAAGCTAGAAAAATGGGAACAAGTATCTAAGAGAACATCTGGAATACAATCAGTAAAATATTTGCACATCTATTATTGATTTAAGACTTTAAGTTACTACAACAAAAATGACATTTTGACTGAACTGGAGTCTACCCAAGACTCATAAACTAAACATGAGGAATGACAGATGCTGACTCCACAGTCAAAAATGGAGATTTGAAATTTATGTTATGGAAGAGACAAATAATGTGACTCTTCTAAAACAAAATAATAAAATATTAAAACAAATTATCTTGATCTAAAAATGCTTGTTCTGTTATCTTCTAACCATAATAAAGTCATGCACGTCCCGCTTCTACCAATGACAAGGAACTAAGCTGCTTGTTTCTGGTAGTGTATTAACTCTTTCAAGCTTCTAGGACACTGGATCGGTTCTCTTCACTCCAAGCGCTTAGTACAGTGCTCTGCACACAGAAAGCGCTCAATAAATACGATTGAATGAATATTCACCAACTTGTTTTCTTTGTTCCTCCCAAGACCACCTGGGCTTCACTCTTGACTTTCCCATCCCATTCCCCTTGCCCACACTGTTTTCTTCCTCCCCACATCAGAATAGAGCTTTCCCACATTCAAAGCCCTAAAACTCCACCTCTCATTCATCCATTCAACCATATTTATTGAGCACTTACCATGCCCAGAGCACTGTACTAAGCGCTTGGGAGCATATGACAATCAACAGACCTATTCCCTGCTCACAAAAAGCTTACAGTCTAGAGGGGGAGACATTAATATAAATAATTACAGGTATGTCCCTAAGTGCTGTGGGACTGGAGGAGGGATGAATAAAGGGAGCAAGTCAAGGCGACATTAAAGGGAGTAGGGAAGGAGGGTTTAGTCCGGGAAGGCCTCTTGGAGGAGATGGGCCTTCATTTGGGAGAGTAACTGTCTGTCAGATACTACTCCATCTACTCCAACAAGTAGCCGCATGGTCTGCGGGAAGGAGCATGCTATAGTGGATAGAACACGGGCCTACAAATCATAAGGTCATGGGTTTTAATCCCGATTCTGTCACTTGTCTACTGTATGACCTTGGACAAATCACTTCACTGCTCTGTGCCTCAGTTCTCTTATCTGTAAGATGGGGAGACTGTGAGCCCGATGTGGAAAAGGGATTGTGTCCAACCCAATTTACCTGTATCCACCTCAGTGCTTAGTACAGTGCCTGGCACATAGCAAGCACGTAATGAATACCATGACTATTATTATCATTATTATTATTATATCTTACCTGATAAATTTCCTTGCACCCTAAACCGCATGAGCTCTTTCCCCAACTCTAGTACTTATGAACTTGCATAATGCCTTCTTGTATGTCTGTTGATGATAATAATAATGATGGCATTAGTTAAGCGCGTACTGTGAGCAAAGCACTGTTCTAAGCACTGGGGAGGATACAAGGTGATCAGGTTGTCCTATGTGGGGCTCACAGTCTTAATCCCCATTTTACAGATGAGGTAACTGAGGCACAGAGAAGTTAAGTGTCTTGCCCAAAGTCACACAGCTGACAAGTGGCAGAGCCGGAATTTGAACCCATGACCTCTGACTTCCAAGCCCATGCTCTTCCCAGTGATCCTCGCTGCTTCTCAATAATAATAATAATAATAATAATGACATTTATTAAGCGCTTACTATGTGCAAAGCACTGTTCTCAGCACTGGGGAGGATACAAGGTGGTCAGGTTGTCCCACATGGGGCTCACAGTCTTAATCCCCAATTCACAGATGAGGAAACTGAGGCACAGAGAAGTGACGTGACTTGCCCAAAGTCACACAGCTGACAAGTGGCGGAGCCAGGATTTGAACCCATGACCTCTGACTCCAAAGCCCGGGCTCTTTCCACTGAGCCACGCTGCTTCTCTAGCCACGCTGTTTCTCTAATCTAATCTAATGGTACATTCAATTACTTTGACTTCTTTAATTGTAAATATTTTTCCTAGCTCTCTTCCCCCTTAGAATTTAAGCTCCATATGGACCGGGAACACCAATTGGCCCCTCAGTGAATTTTAGGACTAGTACTGGTCCCGTAGTCCTAAAATTCACTGAGGGGCCAATTGGTGTTCCCGGTCCATATGGAGCTTAAATTCTAAGGGAGAAGAGAGCTAGGAAAAATATTTACAATTAAAGAAGTCAAAGTAATTTAGAAAGACCCATTAGTTCAATATCATCACTAAAAAAGCACGCTCAGAATTGGCACACTTAAACTTCCTAAATCCTAAATCCTAAAACTTTATTTTTCTCTAAAAATAAAACTTGTTGAGCCATACTGCGTTGACTCTTAGCACTCTGGAACAGGAACTCTTTAAGGATGGCTGCTCAAATGACAAGCGGAGAGAACTTTCTCTCGTAGATTTTCAACCTGTCCAGACAAACAAATTCCTTCTCCTGTTACTGTCAGTTCACTTGTCTATTTTAATCCCCTGCTACTGGCTGACTGAACTTTCCGGACCCTCCCTTCCCACAAAGGCATGAACAAAACCCATCCAGTGTTCCCAAAGCCAGGTGTGTATCAAATAAAGGAGTGAGCCAGTAGCTAGGCTCGGCAAATGGAAAACTGAATCTAGAAGCACTTAATCAGAGGCATCGTCTACACCACAGCACGTTTTCAGTCCTCGTCTCCCTTTATTTGGGCCCCTCCAACAGACAGCTGAGCTTCAACATCAGTGTTATCTTCTCCTCCTGAGACCAAGATTGTACTTCCCTGTGCGATCTGAAAATTGCACTCGCATAGCCCAAGATCGTTCATACAGCAGACATTTTGCTGCTCTGAGAATCAACCTCCTTTCCATGCATTGCAAAGCAGATCCTACATCCTGGTAGGTGATAGGGGGCTGTTTCTGGCTAAATTTTAAAGTGGTTTTGCTAAGTTGTATTTTTTTTAAAGCTGTCAATGGTATTTATTGAATGCTGCTTGCAGAGGACGGTACTAAGCACTAGGGAAAGTACCACAGAGTCAGTAGACAGGATATTTAATCTAATTCATTCATTCAATCGTATTTATTGAGCACTTACTGTGTGCAGAGCACTGTACTAAGCGCTTGGGAAGTACAAGTTGGCAACAGAGACAGTCCCTACCCAACAGTGGGCTCACAGTCTAGAAAGGGGAGACAGAGAACAAAACAAAACATATTAACAAATAAAATAAATAGAATAAATATGTACAAATAAAATAAATAGAGTAATAAATATTAAGAGCTTACTATGAGCCAAGCACTACGGTGGATACAAGCAAATCAGGTTGGACACAGGCTGTCATTCATTCAATCGCATTTATTGAGTGCTTACTGTGTGCAGAGCACTAGACTAAGCGCTTGGGAAGTCCAAGTTGGAAACATATAGAGATGGTCCCTACCCGACAACAGGCTCACAGTCTAGAAGGGGGAGACAGACAACAAAACAAAACATGTAGACAGGTGTGATAATCTAATCTAATCTTAATCTAATGATTATTACGTTGCAATTTTTGCTTTTGTTAAAAACTCATTCATTCATTCATTCAATCGCATTTATTGAGCGCTTACTGTGTGCAGAGCACTGTACTAAGCGCTTGGGAAGTACAAGTTGGCAACATATAGAGACGGTCCCTACCCTACAACGGGCTCATAGTCTAGAAGGGGGAGAACTCATCTTCAGAGAGTTTTCCAGGATATACCACGTGGTGGTCAAACTTCCTGTACCTCTTCCCAAATAGTGATATGGTACTAACATTCCAAAATCTAATAATTTTAGTAAGTTCATAGTCCATTAGAACACATCCCGCTAGGTTTTGCCTCTCATTCTACATCTGGGCCCAAACAGCTATGTGATATATGATGGAAATCTGGCCATTAGTGAAGAACTCAGAAGTCATGAAAGAGATCAAATTATACTGTCCATTGATTTCCAACATAGAAAGCTGCAATAGCTCTCATCCCCCCTAGGCAACAGAAGATTTTTTAAATGAGTAAATAATCAACAGTCAACAAGATCTTTCTCTACCAATCATTAAAGAGTCTGGAAAAATTGTGTCGAAATTGAGATTTCAATTGGTCAAAACCCAACTGGATTGGTTAGATTACATCCCCTGCAAGTCACTGAGAATCAATCAATCAATCAATCGTATTTATTGAGCGCTTACTGTGTGCAGAGCATTGTACTAAGCGCTTGGGAAGTACAAGTCAGCAACACATAGAGACAGTCCCTACCAACAGCGGGCTCACAGTCTAGAAGGGGGAGACAGAGAACAAAACCAAACATACTAACAAAATAAAATAAATAGAATAGATATGTACAAGTAAAATAAATAAATAAATAAATAAATAAATAAATATAAATAAATAAAGTAATAAGTATGTACAAACATATATACATATATACAGGTGCTGTGGGGAAGGGAAGGAGGTAAGATGTGGGGGGATGGAGAGGGGGATATACCTGTTTAGGGAGAACGCCTGTTTAGAATAGAGTTGGACATTAGGACAGATTGTAATGGAAGATTCCCTTCTTATATAGTTTCTCTGTGTTTCTAGTGATAGATGATACCTCTATACACTTGGAAAACCTTCTGCTGACTTGGAAACTTAGTGAAATACGTTTTTCTGTACAGAACAAAAAGAGAATTCAGACATTTGAGATGCTTTCTGGCCAAAGATGATGACAGTTTTACACTTACTGTTTCGAACAGCTCACTGTATTTAGCCTGAACTCAGGGTTTCAAATTTTATCATCTTAACTGAATACACACTGGAATGTTAACATGCACATAAAAGTCTTGGAACTGTTGCAGAAGCCATCATATTACTATTAAAAAAGGAAAATATGACATCCCCTAGTAAACTCCAGAGGATCTCTCTAGAATTTCTAGAAACCACTCTGACAATCCAATAGAGAACCTACAAGGTTCTCAACTGCTGGCTTCTATAGTCAAATAACCCAGGTAAGTTTCAATCCACAGCAGTTGCAGATTTTTTTTTTCCTATGGAATTATATAAAATGACAGTGCCTCGCTGGCTGCAAATATGTGTCATACTTTACATTTCCCTATAGGAGTGTTTTGTATGTTCCCTTTATTATCTCCATTTATACAGTAATAAGCAGTGCAATCCAACAGAATGGTCACACTCCCTTGTTTAGAAGCTGTGAGTACATTTAGAGAGAGTAAATTGTCATTGGGAACATCACTGCAGTGTTCAAATAAGTGATGAGACTTGTTAGAGTGAAGAGATTTGTTAGACCTGTAGAGAATATTTTTTGAAGATGTCTAAGAGAAATTGTTTCATTTAAAGCTGGCCATTCCCAAGGTTCAATATTGTCTTCAGCAACTGGAAGCTCAACCCCGGATCAAGTGAACTGAATGACTCAGTGAAAAACTGTAATAATGTGAAACACAGAACTCCCTCTTCTTGTGTCTAATTTTGAAGACCGTAAAACATAAAAGATAAATGTTAATAATGGCTTATATTGGCTACCGTATATCCCTTCAACCTAGAATGGAAATCATTTTGCAGCGTATTGCTCAGCAAACACTAAAGGCTGCAAAATATTTTCAGCTATTTGTAATTCCTGTATTTGTAATTTGTAACATTTGTAATACTTTCAGCTATTTGTAAAAGGAATTTCTAATTCCTATTTGTAATTTGTAAAACTCTCCTTGTGTTTAAACTCTTTGTGAACACTCACCTTGAAGAGGAATTTTTTTTTTCCCCTTGAAAATGCTGAGTAAAATTGGTTGAGTGTATCTGATTTCCAAACATCTCTGGAAGAGCACGCAAGAAAGAGGTCCCAGTTGTTTGCTACCCATATGCCTTTAGGACATATATGTGATTTTGAACTCTGAGGACACAGCCTTTCATAAAAACAGTAGTGAACAGTTGTAATACATATACCAGCACCACCTGGGAGCGACTAAAACTATATTATTTTCTTGCCACGCCTTATATTCTACTCCCTCCATGCAGATCTAAGTACTTTTCACAGATTTCTCTCTCTCCTCTCTCCCTCCTCCCCCATCCTAGCATCACCTTGTTACCCAAACCTTAACTAGCCCCAGTAAAGCTGCATTCATTTTAACAAAAGACTTACTGATCTGAATTATTATAAATAGTAATTTGGCTAATGTCTTTAATTAAAAAACAGATGCAATGAACTTGTAGATTGTAAATTATATTTTCTACTTGAGTTCTATTTGCTGTTCACTGGGTTAGCAAGAGGTAAGGTTTTTGGTTTGTTTTTTTAAACCACACTTACCTGTACAGAATGGTTTCTTGCAACTTTCTTCCCATAGCAATTTAGGTCTGGACAGTTAATCGCTGGAACCATTTACCCAATCTTTGGAGAGGAGGAGAGACCTTCCACTAAATTGCTAAAATGGTGGTTGTAATGCAAGAGCTTATGATGATATCAGACTTTCAATGTTCACCTGTTTGGGTTTATTTCTCAGAGATTACACTATGATCCTTTTGGTTCAGGCTCAATGTAATGCCATCTTGTATTTTCAAAAAATAATAGGAGCTTTTCCCTAGTCATCATGCAATTCATATTCCAGTCAATTTCCGTTCTCATCTTGCCCAGGAACTATGCACTGGTTTCGATTACTTTTCTGTTTCAATTCACGCTGTTCTTATTATGGAAGCTGCCCTACACATCAACTTTTTATTATACATGGGCCATGATATATAAACACAGCTGGCGGATTTATACAAAATAGCTGTAGGTTTGGGTGCAGAAAAAATGGAAAACCCAAAGGAAACTTCATCAAAACACTTCCTTTAAACGCCCCCGCCCCCCAACCCTCCAAGTTAGTGTTTAGAGAATACAATTAGGGGAAAATTAAGAAGCTCCAGAACAGAATTTAATTTCCTGATTTCTGCAGCTTTGAATTAGGATTGGGACTTCACAAATATTTCATTCTTAGGCTTTTGTTCTTCCACGTCTGAACAAGACACATGGTGGTCCCTGAGATTCCTGTGGCTCTCTAAGGTGTGCAATGTGGCTCAGAGCACACTCAGATCTGTTTCAACAGTGAAATCTGTAGGTTGAGAGCAAGAGGGTCTCAGATGAATTGGATGTCAGTAAAAACGGGCCTCAGGCTTGACAACTAAGGACCATCATTGGAGGGTCCACTCAAGTGTGTAAGAAACACAACCTAACCACTGGGCACATCATCAGAAAATTTAAAATATAGTTAATGAAAAACAGGCTAGCATAACAAAGTGCCTTCCAAAGAAATTATTCTCATAAAATTCCATTATGTCATCAAAGGAGAAAAAAAAATGCAATATAAAAAGTTAGTTTTCTTGATTTAGCAATGTTCTAAAGCCACTTTTATTTCTTTTCACATATTAGGTAATCAGTTGATGTAACTAAAACCTTTTTTTCTAGATTTGGTGTGCAAGAAAAGTCAACTACAAGAATGCTAATTATAGCAGAGCTGATAAAGAATTATTGGAGCCACATTTGCACGTTGATAAATTAAATCGTCTAGATATCAAAATCCCAATTCACAAATATGTCCATCATATGATGCCTATGTCATTTTCAAAAGCAAATGGCAATTCACAATGTAAGTCACGAGGCTTTCCATTATTTTCTCGATTAAAAAAAATATATGACAGAGAAATGCCATCTGCTTTAAGCATTGTGTGGCTGTTCCTCAACTGATGGGGTAGAAAGTAAGAGTAACTTCACACTGTCAAGAAAGATAGTACTTCTTGTCTGTTACTTCTACTATTCTTGTTACTGCTAGGGGAATGCTTAAATAGCAGTTTCTGAGATTAGTATAAAAAACAAGCAGAATTGGAGCACACGGCATATTTTGCTTGGTTTATTCCTTAAAATTCCCAATTAATTTATTTCTTCAGAAAAGATGGCGAATTGCCTAATGTACAATTTACATCATCACCATAGTGAAAAATTTAAAATAAATAGTCCCTTAGGTGTAATACCCTTGTAAGGTACGGGGACATAAAATGGATCTTTGTAAAATACTTGAGTGTTTCTCTCTGTCTACTAGGCCGAGAGCTTAGACTTGGAAATGTTCCTTTCTTCCAAATAATTTTAACTCAGTTTCTAAAGCAGATTCTCACTGACAGAGGTGGCAACGCATTCTGCTCTGCACTTTCCACTGGTCGGTTGGCTAATATTTGAGCAGCCTACCTCTGAATCAGAGACTGTAAGCGCCTTGTGGGCAGGGAACATATCTACCAAATCTGTAATACTGTACTCTCCCAAGCACCTAGTACAGGGCTCTGTACACAGTAAGCACTCAATAAATACTACTGATTGACAGATTGATGTGTATAGGAACCCTCTAGACTGTAAGCTCACTGTGAGCAGGGAACATGTCCACTAACGTTGTTATACTGTCTTCTCCCAAGCCCCTTGAAGAGTGTTCTGCACACAGCAAGTGCTCAATAAATAATATGGATTGATTGAACCCTAGCTGATACAATAGCTTTCTCTCCTGCTGTCTCATCAAGTTGCCAATGGAAATCCTATAATGATATCATCATGGCCTGTTTATTCCTTAGACCAAATTGGCTAATTCTATTTTATATGCCCGTGACTACTTTACCAATAGATTACTTCCTATATCAAGGCAACTCCGTACGTCTATTTCTTCCTTTTTGTAAAATACTAATACTGCTACCAGTAACAGTGAGCACATTCCTGGAACACCACAAGGAAATGTGCCTTTATAAACACACCTGCAAGCAGTAACTGAAGACCCAAACTCTACCATTTGAGAAATAACAAAGAGAAGGAAGAGAGAGGTTACTGAGACAGTGACAGGTAAATGGGATTTGAAAATTAGCAGCGTTAGAAACAAACCAATGATAATAATAATACTGATGATGGCATTTATTAAGCACTTACTATGTGCAAAGCACTGTTCTAAGCACTGGGGAGGTTACAAGGTGATCAGGTTGTCCCACGGGGGGCTCACAGTCTTAATCCCCATTTTAGAGATGAGGTAACCGAGGCACAGAGAAGTGAAGTGACTTGCCCGAAGTCACACAGCAGACAAGTGGCGGAGCTGGGATTTGAACCCATGACCTCTGACTCCAAAGCCCGGGCTCTTTCCACTGAGCCACGCTGCTTCTCAGAGAATGGTGAAACCATCATTCTCAAGTCTGGATTTCATTTTATACAATTTCCCAAACACTTGATCTGCACACAGTAAGCATTCAGTAAATGCCATTAATTGGCTGATTTCAGTCAATTTGGCTGAGTGGCTACAGCACAGGCCCCGGAGTCAGAAGGACCTGGGTTCTAATCCTGACACCGCCACATGCCTGCTGTGTGACCCTGGGCATGTCACTTAATTTCTCTGGGCCTCAATTAACTCAACTGTAAAACGGGAAGAGTATGAGCCCCATATGGGACAGGTACTGTATCCAAACTGATTAATGTCCAAACTGATTAACTTGTTATCTATTCCAGTGCTTAGAACAGTGCTTGGCCCATAGTAAGCGCTTAACAAGTGCCATTATTATTATTATTATCATTTTTAGACAGGATAGAGTTCAACCTCAGAAAAGGCTCACACCAGGGGATATCACATCACTCTGCTGTTTCTATTTTGAGATGTCCTTTAGAGTGGCCATACAGAGAAGCAGCTGGGAACGGCTAATAAATCTAGTAAATGTTTACTACCAAGGTCTTACCTATTCCTGGGTGCAGAGAAGAAATAATACATTTTTTAAAGCACAACTACTTTGGTTGGTTTTACAGTAATAAAACTAAGGCAGACAATTTAATCTTATTTCAAAATTAAGAGCCCGTGCATCTTATTCGAAGAAATATTAAGCACAGATTCTGGTTCATTATTATCTAAGCCTAGAAAACACATAGAAATAAATCAAGGCTCCAAAAAAGAAAAATTTAGCACCCTACTCCTAGGAAAAAGCCTAGTAGCAGTAAAGCATGCTAATGAGAGAGTTGGCAGGGGCTAATAAAATTTACTATGCAATCCTTGCTCCATTTCTGTGCAGTGAAGGGCTGGATCTGAAAACCATAAACCTTAACAAATTAAATCCAAAATAAAAATTTCCTTAACTGGTTTTTAAAATGTCTTAAGGCAAAAGACATCTCCCAGGAGGATCACTAACCCAAGGCATTTCAGGAACTGAATGATGCAGAGTACATAAATTCATAATATAAATCGTATGGAAGAGAAGATCCTGGAAACTGATCCTCACATTCAAACTTGCACACACCTGATTTCACCAAAAGCACCTTTTAAAATGCGTCTCTGATGCAGAAATGTCGTCTAAGAACAGGAGATTGTTTACTGGGGTGGGGAACTGTTTGTTTCTTCTTCAATCAATCAATTTTTTGAGCGCTTACTGTGTGCAGAGCACTGTACTAAGCGCTTGGGAAGTACAAGTTGGCAACATATAGAGACAGTCCCTACCCACCAGTGGGCTCACAGTCTAGAAGGGGGAGACAGAGAACAAAACCAAACATACTAACAAAATAAAATAAATAGAATAGATATGTACAAGTAAGATAAATAGAGTAATAAATATGTACAAACATATATACATATATACAGGTGCTGTGGGGAAGGGAAGGAGGTTCTCCAATGCAGAGCACTAACGAAAAGCACTTTCAAGAGTTACCTGATTGTGATAAATGCCACAGAATTGATCTAATAGGGAATCCAATCCGGTCAGCTTCGTGACAATTTGGCGGCTATTTATCTCTACCCTGACAAATTAAAGAAGTACGAGGACTCTAAGAAACTTCTTGCAAACAAGGTTGTATATATTTGATACACAGAGGGCCACTTATAATGCAACAAATAAAATATCTAGAGCTCCAAGATGACCACTATTTGGTAAATGGCTATGCTAGTCATCATCATCATCATCATCAATCGTATTTATTGAGCGCTTACTATGTGCAGAGCACTGTACTAAGCGCTTGGGAAGTACAAATTGGCAACATATAGAGAAAGTCCCTACCCAACAGTGGGCTCACAGTCTAAAAGGGGAAGACAGAGAACAAAACCAAACATACTAACAAAATAAAATAAATAGAATAGATATGTACAAGTAAAATAAATAGAGTAATAAATATGTACAAACATATATACATATATACAGGTGCTGTGGGGAAGGGAAGGAGGTAAGAAGGGGGGATGGAGAGGGGGACGAGGGGGAGAGGAAGGAAGGGGCTCAGTCTGGGAAGGCCTCCTGGAGGAGGTGAGCTCTCAGCAGGGCCTTGAAGGGAGGGCCTAGTGTGCTGCCTTTCTTTAGCCACTCCACACTCTAATGCCTTATGAAAAACTAAGGCAAGAATCCCACTCATAAATAATGTAGTAGCAGTGTGGCCTGGGAATCAGGGCACCTGAGTTCTAATCTTTTAGACTGAGAGCCCACTTTTAGACTGTGAGCCCACTTTTGGGTAGGGACTGTCTCTATATGCTGCCAACTTGTACTTCCCAAGCGCTTAGTACAGTGCTCTGCACACAGTAAGCGCTCAATAAATACGATTGATTGATTGATTGATTAATCAGGGCTCTGCCTGTTGCCAGGCGCGTTACCTCGGGCAAGTCAATTAAGATCTCTGTACCTCAGTTTTCTCATCTGAAAAATGGAAATTCAATGCCTGTTCTCTCTCCTGCTTAGACTTTGAGCCCCATGTGGACAGGGACTGTGTATGATCTGAATAAGTTGAATCTACCCCAGTGCTTAGGACGGTCCTTGCCCTCTTTTTCCTCTCCTCCTCCCCATCACCGCCATGCCCTACCTCCTTCCCCTCACCACAGCACTTGTATATATTTTTACAGATTACTCCATTTATTTTACTTGTACATATTTACTACTCTATTTTGTTAATGATGTGCATATGGCTATGGTTCTATTTATTCTGACCGTTTTGACACCTGTCTACATGTTTCATTTTGTTGTCTGTCTCCCCCTTCTAGACTGTGAGCCTGTTGTTCGGTAGGTACAGTCTCTATATGTTGATGACTTGTGCTTCCCAAGCGATTAGTACAGTGCTCTGCACACAGTAAGCGCTCAATAAATATGATTGAATGAATATAGTCAGTACTTAGCAAAACCATACAGGAATAAGAAATAAATACTCCCAGAGAGACTATTTTTTTACTTTTAATTCTTGATGCAAGGGGGGCAATAATAATAATATTCATAATAATAATAATTTTGGCATTTGTTAAGTGCTTACTATGTGCAAAGCACGGTTCTAAGTGCTGTGGGGCAGCGCTTAGAACAGTGCTTTGCACATAGTAAGCGCTTAACAAATACCAACATTATTATTATTATTATTACTACAAGGTGATCAGTTTGTCCCATGTGGGGCTCACAATCTTAATCCCCATTTTACAGATGAGGTAACTGAGAAGTTAAGTGACTTGTCCAAAGTCACAAAGCTGATAAGTGGCGGAGCCGGGATTTGAACCTCTGACTCCCAAGCTGCGATGGGACAATTCTAGGAGACAGTAACTTCGTGGTTAATTTTGAAAAGCAGCATGATCTAGTGGATAAAGCAGAGGCCACGGAGTCAGAAGGACCCGGGTTCTAATCCCAGCTCCGCCACATATCTGTTGTGTGATCTTGGGAAAGTCACTTAATGTCTCTGTGCTTCAGTTACCTCATTTACAAATGGGGATTAAGACTGTTAAACCACATCTGGGACATGGACTGTGTCTCTCTCAATTAACTTCTATCAACTCTAGTGCTTAGTACAGGGCACGGCACATTAGGAAGCACTTAATAAACACCATGAGGTGGGTATGATACTCCTGAAGAACCTCAGTTTCCAGAGAAATCATACTGTAGCTTTTCCACCCTGCCTTCCATTGCACATATGTGAAAAAAAAAATGTTTCTTCCAATGGCACACTGCGGTGGATCTACGCGGATGGACATTGTTGGAAGGACGTTTCTTAATTCCGCACAAGTGCTAACACGTAAGTAATCAACCAGTGGTATTTATTGACTGCTTACAGTGTGCAAAACACTGTACAAAGTGCCTGGGAAAGAACAATACAAAAGGGTGGGCGGACGGGATCCTTACCCACAAGGACAATATGGCAGAGCTGATCATACTCTGGCAATGCATTTGAAGTTACATTATTAACTCCAATTACTTCCATTTCATCCATTTTATCCATTCCATTTTTATCCTTTTTAGAGAAGCAGCGCGACAGTGGAAAGAGCACAGGCTTTGGAGTCAGAGGTCATGGGTTCAAACCCTGGCTCTGCCAATTGCCAGCTGTGTGACTTTGGGCAAGTCACTTAACTTCTCCGCGCCTCGGTTACCTCATCTGTAAAATGGGGATTAAGCCTGTGAGCCCCATGTGGGACAACCTGATGACCTTGTATCTACCCCAGCGCTTAGAACAGTGCTTGCCACATAGTAAGCGCTGAACAAATACCAACAATATTATCATTATTATTATCCATTTGCTGTAGGAAGGCTCAGATGCCATTCCTCTTGTGGTAGTAGGGAAATGCCAAGTAAACATTATTTTACAAATCAATACACGATAACTTAATAATATCATAAATCATTATAAATGTATACAAGTAGACTAACCTACATTAATAAGTTCTTTCTTCCTTTTATATGAAGCAAAGTAATCAATTTGCGACGCGGAGAACATCTATGAATAGCCCAAATGAAACTTCTGAAAAGGCAGCATCGGTGTTTATGAGCCGCAGGATGCTTTATTAGATGGAAAACTTTTAGCTACGATAAGCACAAATCATACCGACAGTGTGAATCCCACTGTCGACACACCCATCAAAAGTGAAATCAAACCCTGGGAAATGAGCACTGCTTCGGAGATGTGCACAAATCCTTCTCCCACAGGGAATCGTTTGCTCTTTATTTTAAAACTATAAAACCCAGGCAACTGCTCTTACCATCTATCTTTTCCTTCTTATAATCTATTAAGAAGTGGGCCTTAGAGTGTTAGTTATTTTTCCCCCCCTCTGTGATTTGTAGGGTTCTCATGATCACGGTTTAGTTGTATTTCTGAAGTATTACTGTTATTCTCAAGGTTATGTCCCCACAACTTATTTTCAAATCAGGTTGTACTTAAACACGAGCATACCCTTTATCAGTTTTAAAGCCACGCACCCGAGTGATTGCACTGTTTATACACTAAAAATTCTCACACAGCATTTATAACACTTTGGTCAACTAGTTCACTGGAGTGAGGCCACGCCAGCAAATCCCTTCCTAGAACATAACATTTTAGACGGTGAGCCCACTGTTGGGTAGGGACTGTCTCTATATGCTGCCAGCTTGTACTTCCCAAGCGCTTAGTACAGTGCTCTGCACACAGTAAGCGCTCAATAAATACGATTGATTGATTTTCCTCGCTGATTTACAACAATTGGTCCTCTATTCATACTTCTCCTTTGAAACGTGAGATGCTGCATGACTGGGGAGGTTACAAGGTGATCAGCTTGTCCCCCGGGGGGCTCACAGTCTTAATCCCCATTTTACAGATGAGGGAACTGAGGCCCAGAGAAGTGAAGTGGCTTGCCCAAAGTCCCACAGCTGACAATTGGCGGAGCCGAGATTTGAACCCGTGACCTCTGACTCCAAAGCCCGGGCTCTTTCCACTGAGCCACGCTGCTTCTCCTCCATGGGACTCACAGTCTTAAATCGCCATTTTGCAGATGAGGTAACTGAGGTCCAGAGAAGTGAAGGAACTTGCCCAAGGTCACTCAGCAGACAAGTGGTGGAGTCAGGATTAGAACCCAGGTCCTTCCGACTCCCAGGCCTGTGCTCTATTCACTAAGCCATGCTGCTTCTCCATTTCTATAGATACTAGCATTGAAAAAGAAAGTTTTATTTTTTAAAAAATCCTCTCCCCCAGAGAGTCTCTCCTTGTATACACCTCTTATTCCCTGGTTATGGCTATCAGAATATATACAAATCATAATTTTACACTAAAGATTTTTAAAATACATACAAATAATTCTGCTCATGTTTAGCAGTGGCCACATTTATTCATTCATTCATTCAATCGTATTTATTGAGCTCTTACTGTGTGCAGAGCACTGTACTGAGCGCTTGGGAAGTACAAGTTGGCAACATATAGAGACAGTCCCTACCCAACAACGGGCTCACAGTCTAGGATACAATCAATACCCATACCTAAATTACAGGTCCATGAACTTAACGAGAATCTATAAAACAGGTTGTGTCAGGAAAACACAAAAAATACCACTATTTCAAGATTATTGAATTTCTAGTATTCCCATGGGTGTTACCAAGGAAAAACAAAAATTGTATTAATAATAAATATACTAAAACACTTAGAAAACAGGCATTAAAACACAATATTCAATAATTTTAAAACCACACTATCGCTCAATTAATTCTGTACTTTCACCCTAATAAAATATATGGATGTTCAATTTCTAAACACACTGTTAGTATATGCCCAATTAATTCCAAACAAGAACCTTGAACTTGAAAGTAACTTTCAACCCATATACTGGAGTTGGGATATAGAAATACATGTTGATAAACTTTCATTCACTCATTTGTATTTATTGAGCACTTACTGTGTGCAGAGCACTGTCCTAAGCGCTTGGGAAGTACAAATCGGCAACACATAAAGACAGCCCCTACCCAACAATGGGCTCACAGTCTAGAAGGGGGTTAAATTAGTTTTATTTGCCCTGAGTTTTCCCTAAGACCTGCAGTCACTTAACTTGCTGTTTTAGCATTTACTCTTCCCTTACATTTCAACAGCAGAAACTTAGAGAGAGAGAGAGAGAGAGATTGAGACAGATAGTTGAGGAATATTTAGTAGATGTGAGCCTGGCTGACTGAATAATAATAATGGTGTCTTTATTAAGCGCTTACTATGTGCAAAGCACTGTTCTAAGCGCTGGGGAGTTTACAAGGTGATCAGGTTGTCCCAAAGGGGGCTCACGGTCTTAATCCCCATTTTACAGCTGAGGTAACTGAGGCACAAAAGTTAAGTGACTTGCCCAAAGTCACACAGCTGACAAGTGGCAGAGCTGGGATTTGAACCCATACCATCTGACTCCTAAGCCCGTGCTCTTTCCACTGAGCCACACTGCTTAAGCACCCCAGGTTGGACTGTGAGCCCATTGTTGGGTAGGGACCGTCTCTATATGTTGCCAACTTGTACTTCCCAAGCGCTTAGTACAGTGCTCTGCTAGCTCTCTTCCTCCCTTCAAGGCCCTACTGAGAGCTCACCTCCTCCAGGAGGCCTTCCCAGACTGAGCCCCTTCCTTCCTCTCCCCCTCTTGTCCCCCTCTCCATCCCCCATCTTACCTCCTTCCTTCCCCACAGCACCTGTATATATGTATATATGTTTGTACATATTTATTACTCTATTTATTTTACTTGTACATATCTGTTCTATTTATTTTATTTTGTTAGTATGTTTGGTTTTGTTCTCTGTCTCCCCCTTATCGACTGTGAGCCCACTGTTGGGTAGGGACTGCCTCTATATGTTGCCAACTTGTACTTCCCAAGCGCTTAGTACAGTGCTCTGCACACAGTAAGTGCTCAATAAATACGATTGATTGATTGATTGATTGCTCTGCACACAATAAGCGCTCAATAAATACGACTGACAATGAATGAATGAATGAATGAATAAAATGGGACTGGAAAAAATGAGATGTATCAACAATCAATCCAGAGTATATAATGCGCACCTACTTAATGCAGTAACCTTTCCTAGGTGTTTGAGAGAGTATAAAAGAAGGAAGAACAAGTTCCTGCCCTCAGGAGTTTACAATCTAATGGAAGTTAACAGTACAATCTGCCCCTCTGTTCTGTTCCACCTCTTCCATGTCTCCATGAAGGGGAACGGAAGAACAACCACATTTCAAAGGGAAAATGTCAAGTATGAGAAGAGAAAAATCGACATACCAAAAAGACTGAATCCAATCTTAAAATAATACGCTTGCCCTGATCAAGGTGTCCATAATTTGGATTCATGTTATGAAATGGGTTGAAAGTAGTTATTTATCATTAGAAGCAAACACGGGTATGAGTCAACTGCAAAAGCAGAGTCAGAAGCATATTAAGACAAAAATCAAGGAATCTTCGTCTATATATAGCCACATGAGATTCATCTCAAGTGTGCTGCTCAACTCTCAGTGTGAAATTTAACAAATCAATGTTCCCAGAATCAAGATTTGGAAACCAAGCTCTTTGGAGGTAAAATAAAGCTGCTGCTTTTATAACAGGGAGAACGGATTGAGGAAAAAAAAAAACCACGTGGTTCAAAATTGCTAATAGTTTTAGATAAGGAGACTGTACATTCCTCAGATATCCTTAAAAATACGTTCTTGTTGGAAAACACTTTCGCTTTTACACTGTCAAAACATTTTAGTAGACTTACTGTTAAGCGCATGTTTTCCTTTTGTGGTTCTCTCAATTAGAGGCACCTGGGTTTCAAAGATGTTTTTCCGTTCCCTTGGACTTCGTATCATTTGCTTTTCACCGTCTCCTTTTACCCATATCTTTTGTAACTATTCCATTGTTAGGAGGAATGAAGGAAGACTTTTTTTTCCTGAAAACGAATAAATCCATAATTCCAAGAAATTTAAGAAAGAATTAAATGAAACCTGGGAGACTTGTGTAGCATGGGCATGAGTTTAAGTACTTACCTATTCTGAAATACAAGAATATTTGGATCTAAAAATAACTTCCTAATAGCGGTTTGTTTTTGATTTCTACAGATTGAATACGGTTATGACACACGTACCATGAAGGGAACAAAATGGCTTGGTTTCAGGGGCATCTAATTAAAAAGTCAAAACTTTTTGGTCTTGGTATTAACCACTGCAGGTCCCCCCGTAAAATCACTATTACTCATTTTAACCTAGTGATAGCATAAAGTATACCAAAAGAGCTGGAGGTTTTAATTTTATTCAACATGTCTGTCCTTTAGGGATCTTGGGAAATAAAGAGAAGTGCACTGCATATTTATGAGGCCAATGGGAACCTAACAGGCTTCCAACTGCCTTGTTTGCTACAATCTGCTTGTCAAACTATTAAAGGAGTAAAATCCACACTGTATCCCCTATTGAGTGTGCAGACTTTCTCTGCTAATTAAATCAAAACTCTTTGCTTTCAAGGATGTGAAATACCCATGGATGCCAACCACCGATTAAATGCAAGCTGAAGGAGGGAGGAAAAAAAAAGGCCAGCTAATTAGACTTGCATTTAGGAAGTCTTAAAGTGAGCATCAAACTTGCCAAAAAAAAAAAAATGTAGGCCACACCTTTATTTTCGTTCACTTAAATCCTGGAGCCACACTGCTATCCATCTAAGTAGACCTAAATTATTACTTACCATAATAGTCTCCCATTCAGCTATGGATTTATACCCTTAAGGTTCTCCTTACAGTACTCAAAAGACTAAATAATAATGATGATGACATTTACTGAGCGCTTACTATGTGCCAAGCACTGTTCTAAGCGCTGGGGAGGTTACAAGGTGATCAGGTTGTCCCAGGGGGGCTCACCGTCTTAATCCCCATTTTACAGATGAGGTAACTGAGGCACATATTGAAGCTTAGGTGGTGATCTACTGGCCTTGGAAGCAGAGAAGCAGTGTGGCCTACTGGATACAGCACAGGCCTGGAAGCCAGAAGGATCTGGGTTCTAATCCCGGTTCCACCACTTTCCTGCTGCGTGACCGCGGGCAAGTCACTGAGCCCACTGTGGGCAGGGATTGTCTCTCTTTGTTGCTCAATTCTACTTTCCAAGCGCTTAGTACAGTGCTCTGCACACACTAAGCGCTCAATAAATATGATTGAGTGAATGAATGAACGAACTTCTCTGTGTCTCGGTTATCTCATCTGTAAAATGAGGATTAAGGCTGTGAGCCCCATGTTCATTCATTCATTCATTCATTCATTCAATAGTCCATGTGGGGCATGAACTATGTTGGACCTGATGATTTTACACTTACTCCAGTGGGGTGCTTGATTTGACATGTTTTTAGGAATCATTTCCTCAGTTAGGGATACCTTTGGTACCCATGAGCCAAGATACCCCACCTTTATTCCCACTGCCCCTAACACTAGTCAGACAATCAGTGGATCGTATTTACAGAACAATTATTGTGTGCAGAATACTGTACTGAGTGGTTAGGAGAGTACAATATAACAATATTTCAGATAATAATAATAATAATAAGGTTGATATTTGTTACACGCTTACTATGTGCCAAGCACTGTTCTAAGCACTGGGGAGGATACAAGGTTATTAGGTGGTCCACTCGGGGCTCAAAGTCTTGATCCCCATTTTACAGATGAGGGAACTGAGGCACAGAGAAGTTAAGTGACTTGCCCAAAGTCACACAGCTGACAAGTGGCAGAGTCGGGATTAGAACCCACGACCTCTGACTCCTTCAGATGCACTCACTGCCCACAGCAAACTCACAGTCTAAATGGGAAGACATTAATGTATATAAATAAATTACAGATATGTACATATACGTACGTAAGTGCTGTGGGGCTGGGGCGTGAGAGGATTGAGAGAAGCAGTGTGGCTCAGGGAAAAGAGCATGGGGCTTGGGAGTCAGAGGTCATGGGTTCAAATCCCAGCTCCACCAACTCTCAGCTGTATGACTCTGGGCAAGTCACTTAACTTCTCTGTGCCTCAGTTACCTCATCTGGAAAACGGGGATTAAATCTGTGAGCCCCCCGTGGGACAACCTGATCACCTTGTAACCTCCCCAGCGCTTAGAACAGTGCTTTGCACATAATAAGCACTTAATAAATGCCATTATTATTATTATTATAAAGGCAGCAAGTCAGGGCAACAGAGAAGGGAGTGGGAGAAAAGGAAATGAAGGTTTAGCCAGGGAAGACCTCCTGGAGGAGATGGGCCTTCAACAGGGATTTGAGAGTGGAGGGGGAGAGTAATTGTCTGTGGGATATGAGGAGGGAGGGTGATCCTGGCCAGAGGCAGAAAGGTGTCTTGGACTGCAGCAGGACACAACACCATCAATTTTGAACTAAAAAGGTGATAATTCACTTACTACACAGAAGGCATAGCGTAATTTTTCGAACAATGAAGTTCCCCTAGAACCCAGAAATCAGGTCTTACAGCACTAATTACCCATGTGTTTCACCTTCAACTCACTTTAACTTCATTGAATTCAAGGACCTCAAAAGTTTTTGCTTTGTTTCATGATCAATCAATCAATCGTATTTATTGAGCGCTTACTGTGTGCAGAGCACTGTACTAAGCACTTGGGAAGTACAAGATGGCAACATATAGAGACAGTCCCTACCCAACAGTGGGCTCACAGTCTAAAAGGGGGAGACAGAGAACAAAACCAAACATACTAACAAAATAAAATAAATAGAATAGATATGTACAAGTAAAATAAATAAATAAATAGAGTAATAAATATGTACAGACATATATACAGGTGCTGTGGGGAAGGGAAGGAGATAAGATGGGGGGATAATGATACATTATAGAATCCTATAAAGAAAGGAATTTATAATGATCACCCATGCGTTGCAGAGGCTGGCTTACTCCTTTTATATTCATTCATTCAATCGTATTTATTGAGCGCTTATTGTGTGCAGAGCACAAATAATAATAACAATGGCATTTATTAAGTGCTTACTATGTGCAAAGCACTGTTCTAAGCGCTGGGGAGGTTACGAGGTGATCAGGTTGCCCCACGGGGGGCTCTCACAGTATTCATCCCCATTTTACAGATGAGGCAACCTGAGACACAGAGAAATTAAGTGACTTGCTCAAAGTCACACAGCTGACAATTGGCAGAGTCTGGATTTGAACCCATGACCTCTGACTCCAAAGCCCGTGCTCTTTCCACTGAGCCACGCTGCTTCTCTATGTGGTGTTGTGTCCAGGTAATTTTAAATAAAACAAGTGATGGGACATCAGCAGCTCCCATAGGGAACACTGCTGTGGGCTTAGTAAACATCGTTGCTTTGGTATTCCTTCCCTTTTCAATTTCATCCCCTTTCTCTATTTTATACTCCACAACTCAACCATTTAAATATTTCTCCCCTGAGGCATATGATGATAGAGGTTCTTTACAAACCAAAGGTATCACCATTATCACTCTAAGGCCAGAATGCATGCTCACCAAGTTTGCAGATGATACTAAATTGGGCGGGTTGTTAACACTTTGGAAGATAGGAACAACCCAGTGACCTTGTTAAAAGAGAACACATCTTCCCATAAAAACGGGATGAAATTCAATAGAGGCGATTGCAAGGCAGTATCACTTATGAGAAAAGCAGAAAAAAGCAATATAGGGTGGGGAAAATAATCTTGGATAATGAACAGCAGGAACAGATTTAGTGGGGAGTCAAAGTTGAACATAAGCAAAATAGTAACAGCGTTGCTGCTATTATTTATTCTCTGCTGTTCTGGGATGTAAGAATAAGAGCATGACATGGAAGAGTCAAAGTATTCCTTCTGCTGTTGGCCAAAATGAGTGCTTATAGCTTTCAAAAAGGCTGTGGAAACCTAGAGCAGGGTCTGGAGAAGAGAATCAAAATAATAGACAAAATAATAAACGGGGTAATAAATACATTTTAAATGGCTAAAGTAATTGAGATAGTCTATATTTGAGAGGAGAAGGATAAAGGGTTTTCTAAGAAGGATGAAGACCAGTCATTCTTCATGTCTACAAAAACTGAGGGCAAAAACTCCCATATATTTCTGTAGGTAAGAGTTCAGAGGACAGAAGATAAAACTTCTCGACTTTCAGGTGACTGATGTTTCTTGGCCTACAGGCAGAGGGATGGATGAGATGACCTTTTAAAGGTCACTTCCAGTACCCTGATTCTTTAAATATTATTATATTATCCCCCTTAACCTCACCAAAAGATGTTTCCACAACCATAACTATTAAACTAATGAGAGGCCTTCCCCGACTATGCCCCCATTTTCTATTCTCCCATTCCATTTTGCCGTGGCTCTTGCGCTTCAATCAATCGTATTTATTGAGCACTTACTGTGTGCAGAGAGCACTGTACTAAGCGCTTGGGAAGTACAAGTTGGCAACATATAGAGACAGTCCCTACCCAACAGTGGGCTCACAGTCTAAAAGGGGGAATTTTTGTGCTTGAATTTGCTCCCTTAATTCACCTTCCCTCAGCCCCACGGCACTTATACATATCCACAATTTATTTATTTATATTAATGTCATCTCTCTCTCTAGACTGTAAGTTTCTTGTGGGCAGACAGTAATAGTTTTAGCAGTAGTCAAAACCTGGTCTTCTTCAATCAACCCAACTCCTCATTGCCAAGATGAAAATTCACGACAAAGGCCTACTTTTGCTGCTACCTCGGCCCTGCAGTCCTCCCTTCCTCTTCATGAAATTAGGATTGGAGAGCACTGCCCGATCAGTCTCCTTGCTGTCACCGACACTGTGTCCAAGAGCAACAATGCAGAATTGTGAATATAATAATAACAATGGTATTTGTTAAGCGCTTACTATATGCCAAGCACTGTTCTTATGATCTAAGGATGATTAATTCTTTAAAGTAAGGGATTCCATGTGTATATTCATTATGGTGCCAACACCTTCAAAGCTATTATTTTCCTAAACCCCTAAGAAATCAAGTGAGTCACTTCCACACAGGTCATTTCCACCTTTCAGTATGTGGAAAGGGTCCTTTAGCCTGACCTTCCTAGAACTAAACCTTGGACTGGAATGCCGGCTCCAAAAGTAAGAGAAGGACCGTACCCCCACAGGACTGTGCCATGGGGGTGAAATCACTAGTTGCCTCCAAAGACTGGTTCACACTCCCAATGTAGACAGGCTGGGCAACTGCTGTGAACTATCCACTTGTCTCGCCCTTCATCATCATCATCATCATCAATCGTATTTATTGAGCGCTTACTATGTGCAGAGCACTGTACTAAGCGCTTGGGAAGTACAAATTGGCAACATATAGAGACAGTCCCTACCCAACAGTGGGCTCACAGTCTAAAAGCCCTTCTATCTCTGGAGAGGCTGCGGCGGGGCAGGGGGTGCAGGGGGAATGTTTTTGGTGCATGCATGCATCAAAAGTCACCATGGTTGCCCACTTCTCTTCTCCTGACCCTAGGCTTTAAGGTACCCAATCAGCTACTTCCTCTCTATTTATTATTATTATTATTATTATTATTATTATTATTATTATTATTATCATTATTATTATTATTATAGCATTTAAATGCTTGCTATGTGCAAAGCACTGTTCTAAGCACCGGGGAGGATACAAGGTGATCAGCGTGCAAGCAGCGTGGCTCAGTGGAAAGAGCGCGGGCTTGGGAGTCAGAGGTCATGGGTTCGAATCACGACTCTGCCACTTGTCAGCTGTGTGACCTTGGGCAAGCCACTTAACTTCTCTGTGCCTCAGTTACCTCATCTGTAAAGTGGGGATTAAGACTGTGAGCCCCAAGTGGGACAACCTGATCACCTTGTATCCTCCCCAGATTTTAGAACAGTGCTTTGCACATAGTAAGCGCTTAATACCACCATTATTATTATTATTATCAGGTTGTCCCACGTGGGGCTCACAGGCTTAATCCTCATTTTGCAGATGAGGGAATTAAGGCCCAGAGAAGTTAAGTGACTTGCCCAAAGTCACACAGCTGACAAGTGGCGGAGCCGGGATTAGAATCCATGGCCTCTGACTCCCAAACCCGGGCTCTTTCTACTGAGCCATGCTGCTTCTCTCCTTGCTCCTCTCCCACCACACCCCATCTTACACACTTTGCTCCTCTCATGTCAACGCATTTACTATTTCCGGTTTTCATTTCTCTTGCCTGGAACTACCATCCCCTTCACATCCAGTAGACTACAGATCTCCCCAGCTCTAAAGCCCTTCTGTAATCACATCTCCTCCAAAGAAGTCGTCCTTGAATAATCTTCAGAGAAGCAGCGTGGCTCAGTGAAAAGAGCACGGGCTTTGGAGTCCGAGGTCATGGGTTCAAATTCCGGCTCTGCCAATTGTCAGCTGTGTGACTTTGGGTAAATCACTTAACTTTTCTGGGCCTCAGTTGCCTCATCTGTAAAATGGGGATGAAGACTGTGAGCCTCCTGTGGGATAACGTGATCATCTTGTAACCTCCCCAGCACTTAGAACAGTGCTTTGTACATAGTAAGTGCTTAATAAATGCCATCATTATTATTGTTATTGTTTCTCCCACTACTGCCACTTCAGCACTTTGGGGACATCAAAACATTTGGGTACTCAATCCCTGTCATCCCCAAGCCATGACTCTTAAATACATATCAATCTATTGTAATTACTATCACACAGTAATTGAGCACTTACCATGTGCAAAGCACTGCACTAAGCACTTGGGAGAGTACACTATAACTGACACATTCCCTGCCCACAACTAGTTTAAATCCTACTGCTTCTCTCTATCTGTAATTTATTTTAGTGCCTGTCTCTCCCATTTCAAACAGTCTCAGGCTGGAAGCAAAACACAGAGCAAAAAATAACTCGAACGTGGTTCTGCCGCCACGCCACAGCGTCTCTCTGGGTGCTAGTTCTTTTCCGTGTGAACCCACATATGCACATTTGAGTGCATGAACACAGGTGTGATAGAGTGCCAATGTGTCGTGTGTGAGTATATCTCCCTGTTAGACTATACAGAAAATTATTCTTGTTAGGGAAATCAAATATAGACGTAAGAAAGATAGACCTGAATAAAGGTCAGGCCAGGTTACTAGTCTTTAATTTTTTTTAAAGCACTGATTCTTGCTACTTAAAGTAAAACTAATCAAAGGGTATAACGAATCACCATTATATTTGGGGATTCTCACTGCTCTGATATACTGTCGTATTAACTGCTTGTAATCAATCAATCAGTCAATCGTATTTATTGAGCGCTTACTGTGTGCAGAGCACTGTACTAAGCGCTTGGGAAGTACAAGTTGGCAACATATAGAGAGAGTCCCTACCCAACAGTGGGCTCACAGTCTAAAAGGGGGAGAAACATATCCTACCCAAATTAGTCAGGCACATGATCCCTTTTAAACACAGTAAACACAATTTTAAGGAAAGCATAAGTCTTTTTCTTACCAGTATGAGTATCCTTGAGAATGTGCTTTAGAGCAATCATCTGACAAAATCCTCTAATATGAGCATAGTTCTACAGCTTGGCTTATTTCCCTTTCATTCATTCATATTTTCCTTTCATAGAAGCAGCATGGCTCAGTGGAAAGAGCCCGGGCTTGGTAGTCAGAGGTCATGGGTTCGAATCCCGGCTCCGCCCCTTGTCAGCTGTGTGACCTTGGGCAAACCGCTTAACTTCTCTGTGCCTCAGTTACCTCATCTGTAAAATGGGGATTACGACTGTGAGCCCACGTGGGACAACCTGATCACCTTGTATCCCCCAAGCACTTAGAACATTGCTTTGCACATAGTAAGCGCTCAAATACCATCATTATTATTATTCATTCATTCAATCATATTTATTGAGTGCTTACTGTGTGCAAAGCACTGTACTAAGCACTTGGGAAGTACAAATTGGCAGCATATAGAGATGGTCCCTACCCAACAACAGGCTCACAGTCTAGAAGGGGGAGACAGACAACTAAACAAAACATGTAGACAGGTATCAAAATCGTCAGAACAAATAGAGTTAGCAGACCTTTGTCTATCACTCCAAATCATTACAGGAATAATGAGACTGTTTTCCCATTTAACAAAGAAATGTAAATGGGATTCCTCTTTGTTACTTTCTGCCACAAACGATAATTGTAAACTGTCCCAACTTATTAAAATCTGTAGCATGCCATGCATCTTTTTCATATGCCTCTGCATCCTTAAACTCTGCCCCTCCCTCCCCGCCCACACCCACACCCACACCCAATAAAAATGAGGGATACTTCGAAATTCATCAGGAGATACCCGAAGGAACAATGGACTCAGATCTTATATGCATTTTTCCCAAACTGTCATTTCCTAATAATAATGATAATAACTGTGGCACTTGCTAAGCGCTTACTATGCACCAAGCACTGTTGTAAGCACTGCGGTAGAAACAAGGGAATCAGGTTGGTCACGGTCCCTGTCCCACGTGGGGCTTCCATTCTTAATCCCCATTTTACAGATGAGCTAACTGAAGCCCAGAGAAGTGAAGTGACTTGCCCAAGGTCACACAGCGGATATGTGGCAGGGCCGGAATTAGAACACGTTTTGTTTTGTTTTGTTGTCTGTCTCCCCCTTCTAGACTGTGAGCCCGTTGTTGGGTAGGGACCGTCTCTATATATTACCGACTTGTACTTCCCAAGCACTTAGTACAGTGCTCTGCACACAGTAAGTGCCCAATAAATACGATCGAATGAATGAATGAACCCACGTCCTGATTCCCAGGCCCATGTTCTTTCCACTATGCCACACTGCTTTCTGTTAGGCAATGATATTTTATCTGCCTCTAGGATTTCAATACAGGGGCCACTTGCTGTCCACTGGAGCACAGTGGAAACACCACCCAGTTTATAGCTGGGCCATGACACCCCACCCCAGGGATCGAATCGGGATTATTAAAGTTATTTCATGCTGAAACTTTCATGTTTAGTAGGCATGCTACTAAACAGTTCAAATTTGCTCTCCCTCCTGCTCTCACTGTTGGTAAACCATTTTCCATTTATGCTCCCCCCAATGAGACTGTAAACTCCCTGTGGACAGGAGTGCTGTACCTTCCCAAGTGATTAGCACAGAGCTTTGCGCTCAGCAGGCATTCAATTAATTACCACGGATGAATCACTTGATTGCACCCGGATCTGTGACCTTTGGACATTTGCTATTCATCCCAACCGCATGGCACTGGATGAATCACTTGATTGCACCCGGATTTGTGACCTTTGGACATTTGCTATTCATCCCAACTGCATGGCACTGGATGAATCACTTGATTGCACCCGGATCTGTGACCTTTGGACATTTGCTATTCATCCCAACCGCATGACACTTCACTTAAGTACAAATTTTTAAGTTATATATTACAAATTACTTATATTAACATCTGTCTCCCCCTCTAGACTGTAAACTCGTTTGGATGAGGAACGTTTCTGTTAATTCTGTTGTACTATACTCTCGCGATCGCATAGTACAGTGCTCTGCACATAGTAAGCGCTCGATAAATACCACTGATTGATGGGTTGATTCCTTCTCATTTGTGGGAGTTTATTCCTCGAATTAGATTTTGTCAGGAGAGTCGGCCAATCAACAGATCCCAGTAAGGTAACTTTGCGAGTTTATTAAACTCTTTCAAACCATGCAGGGATCCTTTACCTCAGGGATGTAGCACTTTCAGAGGAGAGAGTTCATAGAACCTGAATAGTTTCTAATTTATACATAGAAAGTGCCTGGCAGGATCCATCCCTTCATTCTAAATTATCACATGCTAACATGAGTTTTCAATTTAATTCAGAGGAAGCCAGAGTCCAGATTACTGAAATATTACTCATTAATTCAAGATTCATAGATTTATGTTCAGAAACAATACCTCTGAGCCAATTTTGGTACTTGTATGAGAAGTCGGAACACTAATGGGACTTACTACTCGTTCGAAGGGTAAGAGAGGGAATAGTGTGTTCCCATTCTGGGGAATGCCATTCTTCATCCTAATGAGAACAAAACGACAGAGAATGATAAAAGCTCAGGTTGCGGGCAAAGGCCGGCTGGCCTTGTTCACTTTATTTTTAAAGAGCCTGCAGTACTGCCTAATCGGGTTAATTAAAAAAAAGGAAACATTTTAATGGATTAGAATGCTACGCAAAATGGATCTGTGGCAGATGGCAAAGCTGAGCAACATTTACTGCAAGATCTAACTAGGATCCAGCTGATGCAACCCATTACGAGATCCCGAGACAGAACTCTTATTACTGACAACTCCGAAATCTTCGCAGATTCTTAATGTGAACAAAGTCAGATGGAACAGTCAATCATCGGCTAGTTAATTTATATTTCCGATCTACTCTACGTGCAGTCCGAGTGTCAGTTTCCTATGCAGCAAAATCGATCCTGATATAAGTAACTGTTTACAGTGATCTACATTTTCTGAATTGAAGGCAGACGTTAAAAAGCTTCTCAACTTCCAAATAAACCAACTCCGGTGACGCCACAGAATTCTTAACCATGTTGAGGGATGTGTCAAAAAATAAGGTCTGCTACACTTCAGAAAATCAACCAAAATCAAATTTCATGTACATTGCTTTGGTCCAATGAATCAGGCTGTCATTTTTGACAAATGCATTGAGGTGCAGTTATTTTTCTTCAAAGGCATGACTGAAGTAGATTTTATGATTCAGGACACATTTGTTTTTTTTAAAAAACAAAATTCTACTAAGAAGGAAAAGCAAAAACCACTTTTCCTTAGAAACACGCAAAGATTTTCCTTACTGGAATACAAGCCTAAATCAGATGATTTAATAATGAGACATTTTAACAGGGTGCCAATTATGTCTTGTGAGTCCCTTTGACTTACAATGTATTCTATTCCTTCACTGCAGGAAACTAGAATACTGCCGGGGAATAGTTGCAGAATCCACAAAACAACTGCCCACTAAACAGCCAGGTCATTTGTCTTTATGTGAATTAGATTGTCAAGTGCATCAATCAATCAATTAATCAATGGTATTTATTAATTTGTTTAATGGTATGCGATGAGTGTTTACCATGTCAGGCACTGTTCTAAGCACTGAGGTAAAGAGAGGCTAATCAAGTTGGACACAGTCCATGTTCCACATGGGGCTCACAGTCTTAATCCCGTTTTACAGACGAGGTAACTGAGACCCAGAGAAGTTACATAATAAATGCTCAATAAAGCATCTTGGGTAATGATAATAATAGTAATGATGATGGCATTTGTTAAGCACTTACTATGTGGGAAGCACTGTTCTAAGCACTGGGGGGTTACAAGGTGATCAGGTTGTCCCACAAGGGGCTCACAGTCTTCACCCCCAATTTACAGATGAGGGAACTGAGGCCCAGAGAAGTTAAGTGACTTGCCCAAAGTCACACAGCTGGCAGTAGGCGGAATTGGGATTTGAACCCATGACCTCTGACTCCAAAGCCCGGGCTCTTTCCACTGAGCCACGCTGCTTCTTTAGTGGATAAAGCCCGGGCCATTGAGTCAGAATCAATCAATTGTATTTATTGAGCGCTTACTGTGTGCACAGCACTGTACTAAGCGCTTGGGAAGTACAAGTTGGCAACATATAGAGACAGTCCCTACCCAACAGTGGGCTCACAGTCTAAAATGGGGAGACAGAGAACAAAACCAAACATACTAACAAAATAAAATAAATAGAATAGATATGTACAAGTAAAATAAGGAACTGGGTTCTAATCCCAGCTCTGCCATTTGTCTGCTGGGTGACCTTGGCCAAGTTACTTCACTTCTCTTTGCCTCAGTTAAATCATCTGTAAAATGGGGATTAAAGCTGTGAGGCCCAATGGGGAGCCACTGTAGGGACTGTGTCCAAACTGATGCCCCGGGCACTTTGAACAGGACCTGGCACACTGTAAGAGCTTAACAAATACCATAAAAAAAAGGAGCTGGGTTCTAATTCCGGCTCTGCCGCTTGTCTGCAGTGTGACCTTGGGCAAGTCACTCCACTTCTCTGAACCTCATCCGTAAAATGGGGATTAAATCCCACACACTCCTACTTAGAGTGTGAGCCACATGTGGGACCGGGGCTGTGATCAACCTGATAATCTTGTATCTACCCCAGCGCTTAGTACAGTGCATGGCACAAAGTAAAAAGTTAAGAAATACCAGAAGTATTGCTATTAGAGAACTTCAATGGGCTGAAGAAAGGCCTCTATGCTAGCTGAAAACCTTCTGGATAATCACGGCTTATTCAAGCTCTTGTGAGCTCCTCAAAGGCAGGGATAATAATAATAATAGTAAGCGCTTCATAAATGTCATTATTATTAGTAGTATTATTATGGGTGTTAGATATATGATAAATATATCTACAGGCATATGATATATGTTGTCGACTTGTACTTCCCAAGTGCTTAGTACAGTGCTCTGCACACAGTAAGTGCTCAATAAATACGATTGAATGAATGAATATATATTACCGCTCTTCCCCTTGTCTGCTGGGTGCCCTCAGGCAAGTTTCTTCACTTGTCTGGGCCTCAGTTACCTCATCTGTAAAATGGTGATTTAGACTGGGAGCCCCAATGGGACAGGGACTGTGTCCAACATGATTTCCTTGTATCCACCTCAGCGCTTATTAATACAGTGCCTGGCACCTAGAAGACGCTGAACAGACACCATAATTATTATTACTATTATACAGTGGGTGCTCAATAAATACAACTAATTGATCTTCACAACTCATGTATCCCAGTCCAACTTTGGGTTGACCATCCAATAAGTGGCACTAAAGTTCTCTCAGGTATTTTTCTTGCTTCTCTATTCATTCAATCACATTTATTGAGTGCTTACTGTGTGCACGGCACTGTACTAAGCGCTGAGGGAGATGAGACTGCAGAACCTACTAGATCAGCATGGAATATTGCAGATATACTGCAAAGTGGCAAGTAGCTTAATATGCCAGCCAACTACTGAATGATTAGGTATTTGGAGATGGGAAGAAATGGAAAGACGGGAATAAAGTAGAAGAAGAGTTCAGGTGACTGCGAAGTCACCTACTTCATACAGTCCAACGGCAAATCAATCAAAACGAGCAATTTGCTAAGTCACAGCGCTGAAGTTTGTTCCTACACAATTTTTCTTCATCTAAATAGTACTGACACATTTTGCTCTCTATAGAGATGTAAATGCACAACAAGCAATTAAATTGGGGAAAACGATAAAATAATCTTAGCTGGTCCCAATGGTTTTGCGGTAACACTAATGTTAGCCTGGCTAGAAAGACCATCTTGCATGTTTCATAGTGCGCGCTTAGTGATGTCAACAAGAATAGGTGAAATGTTCACTGACTGAAAAAACATTAGAAAACACAGCACTCTGTCATTTGGGGGCGATACCCAAATTTAACTTTATCAGTGTATTCATGTTAACATTATTTTTTCACCTCACACATAGAATTACCAATCCAAAGAATTATGATTCTTTTTAAGTGTATATTAATTCCAGGGAATTCCAAGCAACATCTTTTGTAGAAAGGGGAAAAAATCAGTTGATACTTTAACTGACCACAGGCGCCAGGGTTTCTTCCAGAAGGCACTGCCTGGGGCAGCTGTGTTTCATTTCTGTTTGAAAAGACCAATCCAGTGTTTTCTTAGCTCTCGATTAAGCTGTTTAAATAAAAAAGTAAATGTTGAAAGAGGAAACCACTACAGCTAAACCCTATGTAAACTGGTAATGGGCAAGACTCTGGAGGTTTGAAAGTTCGGCTTGGATAACTATCCAAATCTATGTGAACCTCTTCACTTGAAAAATAATATTCCCCCAAGATTTGTACTGCTTTGGCTTTTCCACTGAATCCAAAAATACATTTCAGAATAACCATGTTCAATCCCTAGACAACATTAAACACAGCTTCACAGAAAAGATGACTAAAGATGTTTAAAATGCAGAAAGTCCTCTCTGGGCCAAGTAAAGATTATGAATGTTTCTTGCTTTGTCATTTTAAAACATTTTGGCCTATCGTAAAGAACATTTTCTAAGAGGGCAGATATGTTATAAATCTAACCCCACCCCCTCCGCCAAAACAAAACAAGCAAAACAAAACAAAGAACCCACAGACCAAAACAACAAACAACACTACAGATCTTTCTAATTTGAGGGTTGTTTGGGTTGTAAATCTATAGAACACATAAGGTTTATGTACCTCATAACTCCATTCTCCCTCTCCAGAGACTTAAAGAGTTAATGGAGAAGTTATAAAAAATGAAAATTAGCCCTGTTCATGGGAGAGGACACTAATGAACAAGGACAGTTGTTTAGGAACAAGATTGCAGAACTGGAAGTGAGAAAAGAGAGGTGAACTAAAATAGGGCATGTAAGATATTTCTCCCAACCTCTATGACAGCGCTTAGAACAGTGCTTTTGCACATAGTAAGCACTTAACAAATACCATCATTATTATTAATATTATTAAGTTTAAAAAAAGGTCCAGGAAAAATGCCTTCTATCCCCAACCTACTCTATATCCACTTAAGTCAACTGGGTCTGGTTATGTGTCTTCTCCCTCTCTCTCCCCCTCGTCCCCCTCTCCATCCCCCCCATCTTACCTCCTTCCCTTCCCCACAGCACCTGTATATATGTATATATGTTTGTACATATTTATTACTCTATTTACTTATTTTACTTATACATATCTATTCTATTTATTTTATTTTGTTAGTATGTTTGGTTTTGTTCTCTGTCTCCCCCTTCTAGACTGTGAGCCCACTGTTGGGTAGGGATTGTCTCTATATGCTGCCAACTTGTACTTCCCAAGCGTTTAGTACAGTGCTCTGCACACAGTAAGCGCTCAATAAATACGATTGATTGATATTGATTGATTGATTAAGGAAGTGGTGAGCACCATTCCCATGACAAGCGAATATTTTTGAAAAATCATGGTGGCCAGAAGTGAAAAGGCACATGCTATGCCCACCCAAAGAGAATGAGGACAATGAGTGGCTGTCTGGGAAGATCCTAGAACAAATCAATCAAACCAATTAATTTGCAATCATGGCAGAAGAGCATAAAACACTAGGAAACAGGGAAAATGTCTCTATCAGGAACAAATCGGAACAGAAAATGCAAATTAGGCTACCAAACACTTCATTTCCCTCTTTGCTCTAGTCAAAGACTGTGTATGCCAAGGGGAAGCATTAAATGGTGCCTCAGAGCAGCGGGCTTGGGAGTCGGAAGAACCTGGGTTCTAATTCTAATTCTGCCACTCTTCTGTGGTGTGACCTTGGGAAAATCTCTTAATTTCTCTGTGCCTCAGCTACCTCATCTGTAAAATGGGGATTGAGACTGTGAGTCCCACGTGGGACAAGGGACAGCGTCCACCTTGATTGGCTTGTATCCACCTAGTGCTTAGTACAGTGCCCAGTGCAGAGTAAGCACTTAATAATAATAATGATGGCATTTGTTAAGCGCTTACTATGTGCAAAGCACTGTTCTAAGCGCTGGGGAGGTTACAAGGTGATCAGGTTGTCCCACGGGGGGCTCGCCGTCTTCATCCCCATTTTACAGATGAGGGAACTGAGGCCCAGAGAAGCGAAGTGACTTGCCCAAAGTCACACAGCTGACAGTGGGATTTGAACCCATGACCTCTGACTCCAAAGCCCAGGCTCTTCCCACTGAGCCGCGCTGCTTTATGCTGTTTTAACATTTTGTTGTTCCTCAAGAGTCCGCCTCCGGTCCTCTCCCCCACTAATATTCACAGACCGGGAGCCCCTGAAGGGACTTGTCTAATTCCCTTCTAGACTGTGAGCCCGTTGTTGGGTAGGGACCGCCTCTATATGTTGCCAACTTGTACTTCCCAAGCGCTTAGTACAGTGCTCTGCACACAGTAAGCGCTCAATAAATACAACTGAATGAATTAATGAATTCCTACCTGCCTACTCTTTCCCGGCGCTTAGTGCGATGATCTGCCCAGAGTGAACGCCCAATAAATATTATTGCTAGTACTGCTGTTAAAGAGAGAGGATGGGTATTTTCTCCCCATTTTACAGATGAGAAAACGGAGGCACAGAAGTTGAGTAACAGGGCAAGAGTCGCAGAGAAGTTAAGTGACTCGCCCCCAAAATCTTAACAAACACCACTGTTAGTATTATTATTATTACTGGGACTGCATCCAACCTAATTATCCTGTCTATAGATCAACTCTTAGTATAGTGGCAGGCCCATTGTAAGTGCTTAACAAATACCAAATATCCAGCGCTCAGAACAGTGCTTGGCATATAGTAAGCGTTTAACAAATGCCGTCATTATTTACCTGCTGTGTGACCTTGGGCAAACTACTTAACAGCGTGGCTCAGTGGAAAGAGCCTGGGCTTTGGAGTCAGAGGTCATGGGTTCAAATCCCGTCTCCGCCAACTGTCAGCTGTGTGACTTTGGGCAAGTCACTTCACTTCTCTGTGCCTCAGTTCCCTCATCTGTAAAATGGGGATTAAAACTGTGAGCCCCCCGGGGAAGAACCTGATCACCTTGTCACCTCCCCAGCACTTAGAACAGTGCTTTGCACATAGTAAGCGCTTAATAAATGCCATCATCATTATTATTATTATTAACTTCTCCGTGCCTCTGTCAATCAATCAATCTGTGGTACTTATTGAGCACCTATGTGCAGAGCACTGTTTTAAGCACTTGGGATAGTATAATGCAATAGAGTTGGTAGATATCATCCCTTCTCACAGTCACAGTTTTCTCAACTGTAAAGTGGAGATAAAATACCTTTTCTCCATCCATTTTATAATAATAATAACGATGGTATTTGTTAAGCGCTTACTGTGTGCCAAGCACTGTTCTAAGCACTGGGGCAGATACAGGGTAATCAGGTTGCCCCAAATGGGGCTCACAGTCTTAATCCCCATTTTAGAGATGAGGTAACTGAGCACAGAGAAGTTAACTGACCTGCCCAAGGTCACACAGCCGACATGTGGTGGAGGTGGGATTTTAGTCTGTGAGTGAACCCCATATGGGACAGGAAACTGTGTCTAATATGTTTATATCTATCAATCAATCAATCATATTTATTGAGCGCTTACTGTGTGCAGAGCACTGTACTAAGAGCTTGGGAAGTACAAATTGTGCTTGTGAAGTACAAGTAGTGTCTCGTGGCTTAGACCTTAGGAGGTCACCAATGACCTCCTGCTTGCCAAATCCAACAGCTCACACTCTGTCCTAATCCTCCTCGACCTCTCAGCTGCCTTCGACACTGTGGACCACCCCCTTCTCCTCAACACGTTATCTGACCTTGGCTTCACAGACTCCGTCCTCTCCTGGTTCTCCTCTTATCTCTCCGGTCGTTCTTTCTCAGTCTCTTTTGCAGGCTCCTCCTCCCCCTCCCATCCTCTTACTGTGGGGGTTCCCCAAGGTTCAGTGCTTGGTCCCCTTCTGTTCTCAATCTACACTCACTCCCTTGGTGACCTCATTCGCTCCCACGGCTTCAACTATCATCTCTACGCTGATGACACCCAGATCTACATCTCTGCCCCTGCTCTCTCCCCCTCCCTCCAGGCTCGCATCTCCTCCTGCCTTCAGGACATCTCCATCTGGATGTCCGCCCGCCACCTAAAGCTCAACATGTCGAAGACTGAGCTCCTTGTCTTCCCTCCCAAACCTTGTCCTCTCCCTGACTTTCCCATCTCTGTTGACGGCACTACCATCCTTCCCGTCTCACAAGCCCGCAACCTTGGTGTCACCCTCGACTCCGCTCTCTCATTCACCCCTCACATCCAAGCCGTCACCAAAACCTGCCGGTCTCAGCTCCGCAACATTGCCAAGATCCGCCCTTTCCTCTCCATCCAAACTGCTACCCTGCTCATTCAAGCTCTCATCCTATCCCGTCTGGACTACTGCACTAGCCTTCTCTCTGATCTCCCATCCTCGTGTCTCTCTCCACTTCAATCCATACTTCATGCTGCTGCCCGGATTATCTTTGTCCAGAAACGCTCTGGACATATTACTCCCCTCCTCAAAAACCTCCAATGGCTACCGATCAATCTGCACATCAGGCAGAAACTCCTCACCCTGGGCTTCAAGGCTCTCCATCACCTCGCCCCCTCCTACCTCACCTCCCTTCTCTCCTTCTACTGCCCAGCCCGCACCCTCCGCTCCTCCACCACTAATCTCCTCACTGTACCTCGCTCTCGCCTGTCCCGCCATCGACCCCCGGCCCACGTCATCCCCCGGGCCTGGAATGCCCTCCCTCTGCCCATCCGCCAAGCTAGCTCTCTTCCTCCCTTCAAGGCCCTGCTGAGAGCTCACCTCCTCCAGGAGGCCTTCCCAGACTGAGCCCCTTCTTTCCTCTCCCCCTCGTCCCCCTCTCCATCCCCCCGTCTTACCTCCTTCCCTCCCCCACAGCACCTGTATATATGTATATATGGTTGTACATATTTATTACTCTATTTATTTATTTATTTATTTATTTTACTTGTACATTTCTATCCTACTTATTTTATTTTGTTGGTATGTTTGGTTCTGTTCTCTGTCTCCCCCTTTTAGACTGTGAGCCCACTGTTGGGTAGGGACTGTCTCTATGTGATGCCAATTTGTACTTCCCAAGCGCTTAGTACAGTGCTCTGCACATAGTAAGCGCTCAATAAATACGATTGATTGATTGATTGATTGATTGATTGGAAAGAGCCCAGGCTTGGGAGTCAGAGGTCATGGGTTCTAATCCTGCTTCTGCCACTTGTCAGCTGTGTGACTTTGGGCAAGTCACTTAAATTATCTGGGCCTCAGTTCCCTCCTCTGTAAAATCAGGAACAAGCTTGTGAGCCCTACATGGGACACCCTGATTACCTTGTATCTACCCCAGCGCTTAGAACAGTGCTTTGTACATAGTAAGCACTTCACAAATGCCATATCATTATTATTATTATCATTAATGCTTGGCACATTTATATTTAACAAATACAATGGAGAGGATAATAATGATAATGTTAAAAAAAATCTAGACTGGTGGGTATGTTCCTTTTCGAGGGAATGCTTTGGTTTTAATGGAGCTTAAAAGAGAATGGAGAAGCAGCGTGGCTCAGCGGAAAGAACACGGACTATGGAGTCAGAGGTCATGGGTTCGAATCCTGGCTCTGCCCCTTGTCAGCTGTGTGGCTTTGGGCAAGTCACTTTACTTCTCTGGGCCTCAGTTACCTCATCTGGAAAATGGGGATGAAGACTGTAAGCCCCCTGTGGGACAACCTGATCACCTTGTATACCCCCAGCGCTTAGAACAGTGCCTTGCACATAGTAAGCGCTTAATAAATGTTATTATTATTATTATTATTATTATTATTATTATTACTAAAACCAGTTCTTTCAGAGAACTGAGGATCCACCCCAGTGCTTGACACAGTAAACAATGCTATAGGCTTCATCAGATCATCAATCAGGTAGCTCTTTCAGGGCTGAGGAGCTGGAAAAGATTTAGGAATGTTCTGACAAAAAAGGTCCAAATCTCTCCACCCACGATGCCCTGAGGGATTCCCTGAGGGGTTTGGGGGAAAAAATAAAGCAGGGAAAAGGGTGAAGGGAAGAATAGGAACAGCACGGCCGAGAGATTGGAACATGGAAACTTGGAGTTGGAAGGTCATGGATTCTAATTCCTGCTCTGCTACTTGTCTGCTGTGTGATCTTGGGCAAATCACTTCCCTTCTCTGTGCCTCAGTTACCTTATCTGTAAAATGGGGATTGAGACTGTGAGCCCCATTTGGCACTGGTACCGTGTTAAACCCAATTAGCCTGTACGGCTCCCTAGAGGAGAGGTCTCCCCTTGTGAAAGAGAGAGAGAGATCACCTAGGAGATCCTGACATGTTGAACCCTGTTACACTGTTCAGTAAGCACTTAATACTAATCAATCAATCAATCGTATTTATTGAGCGCTTACTGTGTGCAGAGCACTGTACTAAGCGCTTGGGAAGTACAAGTACAAGTACTATTTATTATCATTATTATTATTATTATTATTATTATTATTATTATTGGGACTGTGTCCAACTGACAACCTTGTATCTACTCTAGTACTTAAAGCAGTGCCTGGCACATAGTAAGCGCTTAAAAGCACTTAATACTATTTATTATCATTATTATTATTATTGGGACTGTGTCCAACTGACAACCTTGTATCTATTCTAGTACTTAAAGCAATGCCTGGCACATAGGAAGCGCTTAACAAAGAAATAATAATAATAATAATAATAATGTTGGCATTTGTTAAGCGCTTACTATGTGCAAAGCACTGTTCTAAGCGCTGGGGCGGATACAAAGTGATCAGGTTGTCCCACGTGGGGCTCACAGTCTTCATCCCCATTTTACAGATGAGGGAAATGAGGCTCAGAGAAGTTAAGTGACTTGCCCAAGGTCACACAGCAGATATGTGGCAGTCAGGTTTCGAACCCATGACCTCTGACTCCAAAGCCCGGGCTCTTTCCACTGAGCCACGCTGCCATAAAAAGGTTGGGGGTACGAGGAGGGGGTCATTGAGGGTCAGCCTATCCCTATCCAATGACCTCCAAAAAAGTTGCTTCAATCTTTATTATTCCATTTCCTGCAATCTACGTTATACGTATGTGAAGCATTTTTAATAATGTGATAATAAAAACTCATTATCAATTTCAAATTCTTTTCTAGTTAAAAGTGGCTTTCTTATTGAACACTTTATTTTTATTTCATTTTACTTTAACTGCATTAAATTAATTAACTTGATTGTATTAAGTTAATTAATTTAATTGCATTAAATGCCATCATTATTATTATTAGTATTTAGGGAGCTTAATTGAGAGGTTCCACCCTCCAAAACACACACAGAAACACACACACACACACACAGAAACAAGATCAGAGAGCTATATAGCTCCATAATAAGCATACAATTCAAAAGACAAGATAATCACATTTACTCTAAGGCTTTCACTTATCTACATAAAAGCTCTCCCAATTAAGGAAATTTGACACTTTAAAAGCGATTTACTGTAACCACTGTAACCAGTTAAGGTTATTTTTAAGTCAGAGAAAAAAGAAGAGGGGCAGGGAATCCAAATTTTTCCTGAAACATTTTCACCAATGGTGCCTTGTATAGAGTCCCCAAATTTTATGGTTGGAGTTTTACTCTCCTGATGAATTCAGTCATATCTACCATATCTATGTGCTTAATGGGTAAATGAAATACAGGGAGGATGCAATTTAGGGGGCATTAAGATTACTGAAATCCTCTGACCCCTTCTGTGCTTATTAGAGAAGCTGAATGGCTTAGTGGAAACAGCGCGAGGTTGGGAGGCAGAGGACATGGGTAATAATAATAATAATAATAGTATTTGTATTTGTATTTGTATAGTATTTGTTAAGCGCTATTATTATAACATGGGTTATAATAATAATAATAATAATAGTATTTGTATTTGTATTTGTATAGTATTTGTTAAGCGCTTACTGTGTGCAAAGCACTGTTCTAAGTGCTGGGGGGGATACAAGGTGATCAGGTTGTCCCACGTGGGGCTCACAGTCTTAATCTCCATTTTACAGATGAGGGAACTGAGGCACAGAGAAGTTAAGTGACTTGCCCAAAGTCACACAGCTGACAGTTGGCGGAGCCGGGATTTGAACCCCTGACCTCTGACTCCAAAAACCGGGCTCTTTCCACTGAGCCATGCTGCTTCTCTAATCCTGCCTCCCCCACTTGTCTGCTGTGTGACCTTGGGCAAGTCACTTAACTTCTTTGTGCCTCAGTTACCTCATCTGTAAAATAGGGATTAAAAGTGTGAGCTCCATGTGGGACAACCTGATTACCCTGTATCTACCCCAGAGCTTAGAACAGTGCTTAGCACATAGTAAGTGCTTAACAAATACTATTATTATTATTATTATTATTATTATTATTATTATTATTATTAATAGATGGACATAAGGCACTCCCCCAGGGAGAATGCTTATTTCATTTTGTTTTATACCTGCATGCCTCAAGGCTGTTAAAATGTGGATTAAGACATATTTATATTTAATATTTAGTTGGGTCCCTGAATTGAAGTGAGAATTCTCTGTATTTCTTATGTGCTAATTCTCTATGCTCTTTATTGTTGCTATTGGTTTACAACAATAATTGGTGAAAGGCCAATCTGTCATTTTCCTACCACACATTTAAAAAAAATGCATTTGTTCTACGATTATTGGAAAATAATGCTGCTTTGGTTAATGTTTTAGAACTTTCATTTTAAAAGGCATCATTTTTTCCCCCTTTTCAAAAACCAAAAATTAGAAAATATATTTTTAAGACTTTTCTGCATAATAGAAAACTATTCATTTTAGAATAACTGCAGTGAGACACAGAACAAGCCATTCCCTGGAAGTTTATAGGTTGGCGCATTTATTTTTAAAATAACTTGAAATATTGGAAAAAAAGCAACTTAGCTGCTAAAGTACCATCTTACTTTTTAAAAATCTCAATTTACTTTCATACTTGAGTAAAGGTGCCAGCCAATTCCTTAAAATATCCAGTAGAGCTAAACTCACAGTCATTTGTGTAGCCGCTTACCAAAAGAATACGGAGGAGCTTCTTGGGAATGATACTGCAGAGCTCATTAGAGTGGGGATAAAAAAAGTATTGTCAGAATGGCTTAGTGAAAAGAGCACAGTCTTGGGAGTCATAGGACCTGGGTTCGAATCCCGGGTCCGCCATTTGTCTGCTGTGTGATCTTGGGCAAGCTACTTAACTTCTCTGTGCCTCAGTTACCTCATCTGCACAATGGGGATTAAGACTGTGAGCCTCAGGTGGGACAACCTGATTACCTTGCATCTCCCCAGTGCTTAGAACAGTGCTCGGCACATAATAAGGGCTTAACACATGCCATGATCATTATTGTTATCATTATTAAGTGCTTATCAATCAATCAATCGTATTTATTGAGCGCTTACTGTGTGCAGAGCACTGTACTAAGTGCTTGGGAAGTACAAGCTGGCAACATATACAAACAGTCCCTACCCAACAGTGGGCTCACAGTCTAGAAGGGGGAGACAGAGAACAAAACCAAACATACTAACAAAATAAAATAAATAGAATAGATAGGTACAAGTAAAATAAATAGAGTAATAAATAGAGTAATAAATATGTACAAACATATGTACATATATTACCACCCACCCCCCCCCCAGACTGTGAGCTCACTGTGGGAAGGGAATGTGTCTACAAACTCTCTTGTACACAGAATAAGTGCACAATAAATATGGTTGATTGATGGATTGTGAGGATTTACAGTGGTTTCTATGAAGCAACTCTTTTTCTCACCTTAAATTCATTTAATAGCTGAGCTTGAAGATTGAGTGGGTTTCCTCCGTGCAATATTATTTCCCAAGATTTTGGAATAAATGAATGGCTATGCTTTTCATGCCTCCTTTAGCAGAACATATTATCTCCCTGTCCTGATATAAACATACTGAAGTTCCAATCAAAACATGAATTCATTTGCTAAAGGGTATACATGTAGGTTATTTTGAACAGCCATGCAAGTGCACCTTGTATAGACCTTATAGCTAACAATCTACAGACAAAAAGTTACCCTGAATAATTCTTGGATCCAGTGAAAAGAGCACGGGCCTGGGATTCAGAAGACCTGGGTTCGCTGTGTGACCTTAGGGAAGTGACTTTACTCGTCTGTGCCTCAATATTCTCAATTATAAAATGGAGCTTCATTATCTGTTCTCCCTTCTAATTAGACTAGGAACCCTATGGATGACCTAATTAACTTGTATCCACCTCAGCACTTAGAACAATAGTTGACACACAGTCAGGGCTTTCCACATACATGTTTAACACATACCATAATTAAAATAAATTAATCATTTCAGACTACTGAAATTTAGCAGAGCAAGATGCCTCCAGGGAGCTTTATTAGAAATATTTATGAAAAAATAAACTGTGGAAAAGAGAAGACCTATCCTCTTCCTTTTTGCAGTTGGCATTTGGTTAGAGTCTTTCCACATTAGAAGGAAGTAGAATTTTAAATGTGATTTTAATTATGCCAGGTCACAAATATTTTGCTAATTCCAGTTAATACTGAACAATTCACACATATTTAGTCATTCCCTTGCAATCCTTCCGTAAATCTTGCCATAAATACTAGTTGGAAGAGATAGAAGCAGCGTGGCTCAGTGGAAAGCGCACGGGCTTTGGAGTCAGAGCTCACGGGTTCGTATCCTGACTCCGCCACTTGTCAGCTGTGTGACCTTGGGCAAGTCACTTAACTTCTCTGAGCCTCAGTTACCTCATCTGTAAAATGGGGATTAAGACTGTGAGCCCCACGTGGGACAACCTGATCACCTTGTATCCCCCCTAGAGCTTAGAACAGTGCTTTGCACATAGTAAGTGCTTAACAAATGCCATCATTATTATTATTATTATAGGAGATACTGCTATTTTGGAAAGAGCAAAAAAATTAGTAGTTTTTAGTTCATAGCACTTACTATGTGCCAAGCACTCAACTAAGCAATGGAGTAGATACAAGATAATAAGGTCAGTTCTTCCCTGTCCCACATGGGACTTATGGTCTAAATACAAAGAAGAACAGATTTACATGTCAGTTTTACAGATGAGAAATCTGCTATACCGAGAAGTGAAATGACTCACCCAAGGTCACACAACAGGTAAGTGATGGAGTTAGGATTAGAATCCAGGTCCTCTGACTTTCAAGGCCTGTACTTTTTCCATAAGGCCATTCAAGCATCTCAATAATAATAATTGTAATATCTCTCAATCAATTGTATTTACTATTTGCTCTGTGCAGAGGAGCACTGCACTAAGCACATGGGAGAGTGAGCTCCCCGTACCTCCCCAGTGCTTAGAACAGTGCTTTGCACATAGTAAGTGCTTAATAAATGCCATTATTATTATTATTATTAGAGTTGGTAGACAATGTTCAGTGCCCACAAGGAGCTGTCCCAGATGGAGCGCACAGTCTAAGGGGAAGGAAGAAAAGGTATTTAGTTCCCATTTTACAGAAGAGGAAACAGAGGCACAAATAAATTAAGTGACTTGCCTAATGAAACACAGCAGCTAAGTGGCAGAGCCAGCATTAATCAATTAATTAATTAACTGCATATATTATGAGTTTACTGCATGCAGAGCACTGCACTAAGTGCTTGGAAGAGTTGGAATCACGCTCCCTGTCCACAAGGAGCTTAAAGTCTAGAGGGGTAGATAGACATTAACGTAAATACATAAGTGACAGCTACGTATATAAGTGCTGTGGGGCTGAGGGTAGAGTGAATCAAGTGTCCAAATCCAAGGGCAAGAGCCGTAAGAATCCAATTCTAGTTCTTGGGCCTTTGTTCTTTTCACTAGGCAATGCTGCTTATGATCAAATAATAATAATAATAATAATAATAATAATAATAATGGCATTTATTAAGCGCTTACTATGTGCAAAGCACTGTTTTAAGCGCTGGGGTAGATACAAGGTAATCAAGTTGTCCCACGTGGGGCTCACAGACTTAATCCCCATTTTCCAGATGAGGGAACTGAGAAGTTAAGTGACTTGCCCAAAGTCACACAGCTGACAAGTGGTGGAGCCGGGATTTGAACCCATGACCTCTGACTCCAAAGCCCGAGCTCTTTCCACTGAGCCACGCTGCTTCTCTGCCAAATGCCAAACCTGCTTAAAAAGGCAGGAGGCAATTTATATTTAGAAAATAAGGGAACTCTTTTTGGATCAACAAGGCTTCATTTAATGCCCTGGTAATTTGACAATGGGGTCCTGGAGGTCTAAAATAAATAAAGCACCTTAAATATTTACTATCCTCTTGTTTATACCAACCAAGAGGCTATACCAACCCTTCTAGACTGTGAGCCCGTTGTCGGGTAGGGACCATCTCTATATGTTGCCAACTTGTACTTCCCAAGCGCTTAGTACAGTGCTCTGCACACAGTAAGCGCTCAATAAATATGATTGAATGAATGAATGAATGAATACCATCAAGGACCCAATGCTTATCAATCCCCTTAAGCTTTCAAAAATACAGGCTATAGAGTATGAAATTCTAGCTAGGATTTCAAATACATGAAACCTGCATTACTTTCTTTCCACTCTTCTGTAGCAGACCTCTTCAAATCCAACTTTTAATTCCCCAGTGCTAACATATCCTAAAACATATGCTTCTTTCAAAATGTTCCCTGGAATATGTTTTCCAACTCTAGGCAGAATTTGTCAGGAGAAAGGTCTCAATTCCTGCATTTGAAATCAAAGCACAACATTAAAGGAATAACATATGAAAACGACTGAAGCTTTCTTTCTTGGCCTCTTACTGAAATTTTACCAAAATATAAAGGTTCCAGTGTTTTATATCTTACATTCTATTGTGTTGTGGTTAATCAACAATCACTCGAGTATACATGAAAAAAAAATTGAGTGAAAGCTACTTCTGAATTTAATAGGGATTCTTTTTTAAAAAATAAATATTTGAGGGGCTATGACAGAGGATGAGGAAGAGAGTCAGGCAGGGAATGAATTGTTTTAATCTTGCATTTATGAAGCTCTTCATCCATTTCAGTAAAAATACTGTGGCTACCTTTTCAGTCCAATGCACAAGCAATTGGAACTGAAAATTCCCAGTTCTACTATTGTAATGAACACAGCTCAATAAAAGCCTCAAATTTATCTCTATGTTTGGAAAATAGAGGCCATTTTCTAAGACTCTTGCTATCCTGAGTCGGTGCGCCCTTCAGTAAATATTTTTAAAACATCATGATAAACCAACTAGAAATAGATTTGGGGTAAATCTGTTGGACGCTCTCTCCTCCCTCTCCCACATTAAAATCACGATTACTGTCTTAATATTGTCTTTGTAAAAGTGTGAACTTATTATACTTTTCAAACCCTCTCGATCGGAGATGAATGCCATTTTACCCTTCGCTAGTTGCTTTTAAACATCCATTTTGTCTTACTTGATGTTGATAAGTGCACCTGTTCTTAATTCTGTTAGATGCATTATTACTTTTCAAAGAGAAAAGCAGAATGAGAATGTCCACAGCAGCCATACGGTGAAACCGCTCATACTGCTTCTACCTAAAGGGAAAACGCTTTCCAAAGAAATCCCAAGTTTACCTACTTGGAATCAACTGATGGTTTCCCTTCACACTCTCCTTCCACCCTCCACTACTAAACGAGGACTCAGATGATATCCCAGGTGTTGATAATTGACAGGGTGTTAATATCATTAACTTTCTGTTAACACTTCTTGTCAGTTTGTTAATGGTGCCCTGCTGCTCATTCTCTCAGCTGTTCTCTTAGGGAAAAACCATACCATCATTATTTATTATTATATAGCCAGCACTCAATAAGGAAGAAAAGCCTGGGATTTACAGTGAGATGTAATAGCAAGACTTAGGAGTGAACCTGGTATGTGACTTGCTCACGGGGTAGGAGAAAGAAGGTCAACATTGCGGTTAATGTGCTTTTGTGTGTCTTCTGAAATTAAGAATGTATCAGAAGGCACATTCAAGAGAGATGGGCATCTTTTCAGAATGGTTCTCATTACTTGTAGAGTAACAGCAAAGAACAAGGAAAACTGAAGAAGACCCATTCTTGGTCATGAAATTAAATTCTGTCCATGGGACAGAAGCTGTGAACCTAAGTGGAACATCAAATCATAAAGAGAAAAGCCCTTGCTATTGGAAAGATGTTCCATTCACAATCCTCCTCCTCCTCCCAAAATATAAGTAAGTTTTCCACCATCCACAGCCCCGAGTGTCTATCATGGAAATGAAATGACACCTCCATTCACATTTTATTATCACCAGCTTAGCTGCAATTTTGACTGAAAACTTTAGGGGTGAGGGGGTGATACAATTACCCCAAACCATAATACAGCATCATTTGAATACAAGAATGGATGTGGTCATTTCAAATCACATCTCTTCAGGATTACTATATCATAGTAGAAGTATTCCTCCCCTCCTCATCGCCCTGACCCCCTCCCTCTGGTCTATCCCCACCTTGCCCCACAGCACTTGTGTATATATGTACATATTTATTATTCTATTTTTTGTAACAATGTGTACATATCTATAAATCTATTTCTTTATATTGATGCTATTGATGCCTGTCTACTTATTTTGTTTTGTTGTCTATTTCCCCACTTCTAGACTGCGAGCCCATTGCTGGGTGGGGATTGTTTCTATTTGTTGCTGAATTGTACTTTCGAAGCGCTTAGTACAGTGCTCTGCACACAGTAAGCGCACAGTAAATACGATTGATTGGATGAATGAATTAAATGGTTGTGAGTTAGTTTTCAATTATTACCATTTCCCAACACAATTCATTCATTTAACTCATGATATTGTATTAAAATGCCATAAAGTACACTGTCAAAATGTTTTCATCTCACTGAACTCTTGGGAAAAAAGCAAAGTTATAATACATTCATGGGACAAACCTGTGTCATCAAGGCACACAAGCATTAGGTATTTGCTTTTTTCAGATCCTCCTTGACATTTACCCAATAATTTTGGAGACCTGTTACCATTTAATTCACTAATTTATATAAACAGTGCATTGTAAGTAGTCTAAGCATTCTAACACTGTGCAAAATGAATCATTATATATTTTATACTATCTTGTTTCTGATGATATGCAAAGTAACAGGTCCATACATTTTAATATAGTTTCCAATTCCCTTGTGGCAAACAGTCACACACTAGTGGCAAGAAAATGAAAAATAACCATTCATCTGAAACCGGCAGATAGAGAATGCATAGCACTTTCATTTTAAAATGCCTTAATTACCTTCAGAAAGGGAGAAATAATAAAAAGAAGTCTAGGCCAAGTTCATGTGGGTTTGAAATTACTTAGTTTTTCCTAAATGCATGAAGTTGGCTCATCAGGGCTGCAGGTTAGAGGTCATCTACGGAGGATGAAAATTTAAGAGCATCAAGAAAGCACCAAAACAAAAAGGGAAATTTAAATGCTGATCTCTGCCAGAGAACAAAGTGGTAGATTTTACAGAAAGCTTAATCTGTCATAAAATTAAATGGGGACTTCAAGGTGCATATCCCAAATTACTGAAGTTATTACCTAACACCTGATTTCCATAGCCCTCTCCCTTCACCTACAAAACCCTTTCCAAAATTCTTGCATAACTATACTTATGAAACTAGTCTACATAATATTACTAAATAATTACCCATGACAGGAGGCACTAAGCAAATGATAGAGTTGAAAGCCCTTAAAAATGCTTAAGCATTATAATTTCTTGAGTTGTATTAAATTCCAATCATCCCAAACCACAGGATTTAAAGTACTCACATTTAAGGAGCTGTACAATAAAGCAAATTAAGTTAAAGACCAAGTTAATCTACTTGGACCTAACCTCCTAGCAAACGGCAGTTTTGACTCTCAAAGTACTGTGGAAACAGACTAATGCAAAAGTGACATCAATCAATCAGTGGTATTTACTGAGCATTTCCTATGTGCACAGCATGGTACTAAGAGCTTGGGAAAGTATAATACAATAATAATAATGATGATGGCATTTATTAAGCACTTACTACGTGCAGAGCACTGTTCTAAGTGCTGGGGAGGTTACAAGGTGATCAGGCTGTCCCACGGGGGGCTCACAGTCTTAATCCCCATTTTACAGATGAGGGAACTGAGATACAGAAGAGTTAAGTGACTTGCCCAAAGTCACACGACTGACAGTTGGCAGGGCCTGGAATTGAACCCATGACCTCTGACTCCAAAGCCCGGGCTCTTTTCACTGAGCGATGCTGCTTCTCAAAAAACAATAATGGCATTTGTTAAATGCTTACTACGTGCAAAGCACTGTTCTAAGCGCTGGGGAGGTTACAAGGTGATCAGGTTGTTCCACGGGGGCCTCACGGTCTTAATCCCCATTTTACAGATGGGGTAACCAAGGCCCAGAGAAGTGAAGCGACTTGCCCAAAGTCACACAGCTGACAAGTGGCGGAGTTGGGATTTGAACCCATGACCCCTGACTCCAAAGCCCGGGCTCTTTCCACTGAGCTATGCTGCCTCATAGGAGGCCTTCCCAGACTGAGCCCCTTCCTTCCTCTCCCCCTTGTCCCCCTCTCCATCCCCCCATCTTACCTCCTTCCCTTCCCCACAGCACCTGCATATATGTATATATGTTTGTACATATTTATTACTCTATTTATTTATTTATTTTGCTTGTACATATCTATTCTATTTATTTTATTTTGTTAGTATGTTTGGTTTTGTTCTCTGTCTCCCCCTTTTAGACTGTGAGCCCACTGTTGGGTAGGGACTGTCTCTATATGTTGCCAATTTGTACTTCCCAAGTGCTTAGTACAGTGCTCTGCACATAGTAAGCGCTCAATAAATACGATTGATGATGATGTTGCCAACTTGTACTTCCCAAGTGCTCAGTACAGTGCTCTGCACATAGTAAGCACTCAATAAATATGATTGATTGATTGATTGATTGCCTCTCTACAACAGCATTAGCAGGTAGCATGGACCCGCTAGACTGTAAGATCCTTGTGGGCAGGGAACCTGTCTACCTAGTCTGCTACATTGCACTCTCCCAAGCGCTTAGTACAGTGCTCTGTACACATTAAGCACTCAATAGATAGCATGGATAGATTCATCGATTGATCGTGGGGAATAGATTCAGTTATAGCAGCTGCAGGGGTTCTCCGGCTGCAGCCAGTTCCCTCAATCTATTTCCATTCCAAACTCTGAATGAGTCTGTTGTTCTACCCCCGACTCCCTTTCTGCAAATCTTCCATTAAATTCAGGATCTGGGGGCCTTCTTGGGGTGAGGGGTGGCTAGGGAGAGGCAAGTCTTAGTGGCCTAGTAGAAAGAGCCCAGAACTGGGAATCTGGAGCCCAAATTTCTAATCCCTGTTCCAGCACTCTCACTGCGGGCGGGGAATGTGTCTGCTTATTGTTGTATTGTACTTGCCCAAGCACTTGGCACAGTGCTCTGTAAGTGATCAATAAATATGACTGACTTCTCTGTGCCTCACTTTCCTCATCTGTAAAATGGGAATATAATCATCATCATAATAATGATAATAATAATAATAGTGGTATTTGCTAAGCGCTCACTATGCACCAAACACTGTTCTAAGTGCTGGGGTAAATACAAGGTAATCAGGTTGTCCCACGTGGGGCTCACAGGCCTCATCCCCACTTTACAGATGAGGTAACTGAGGCACAGAGAAGTTAAGCGACTTGCCCAAAGTCACACAACTGAGAAGTGGCAGGGGCGGAATTAGAACCCACTTCCTATGACTCCCAAGCCCGTGTTCTTTCCACTAAGTCCAGCTGCTTCTCCAGAGAAATACCTGCTCTCCTTATCCCTTAGGCTATGGTTGTACATATTTATTACTCTATTTATTTATTTATTTTACTTGTACATATCTATCCTATTTATTTTATTTTGTTGGTATGTTTGGTTTTGTTCTCTGTCTCCCCCTTTTAGACTGTGAGCCCACTGTTGCGTAGGGACTGTCTCTATGTGTTGCCAATTTGTACTTCCCAAGCGCTTAGTACAGTGCTCTGCACATAGTAAGCGCTCAATAAATACGATTGATGATGATGATGATGAAGCCCATAAAAGACAGGATCTGTGATTAATCTGATTATCCTGTACCTATCCTAGAATTTATCAGAGTGGCTGGCACAGTAAGCATTTAACACAAACCACAATTATTATTCAGAAGAGGAGATAAGGCCCAAAGCCTCTGGAAGTCCCTTTAGGTCCTAAGCTTCTTGTGGGCAGGGACCATGTCTACCAACTCTATTGTACTGACCCAATGTCCTGCATGCAGTAAGTGCTCAATAAATATCATTTATTAGTTGACTGAAGTACTAATGGAAGTAGCAGGGGAACCAGTCACAATGGCCAAACCTTTCCCATGCATTAGAAATGCAATTAGGTGCAATCAGAGCTTGCGGATTCCAAGTGAACCAAATCACCCTACGGAAAATTAAGTACTTTTAATGCTCACCTCTGCCACATCAGGCAGCCTTCTTCTGAACACCAACTTCGACAGAGTTACTTTTATTTTCAGCCACACGTTAAAGCATCAACAGGAGAAAGAAAATAAAACTGAAAAAAAAATAAGCAATAAGTTAAAGCTTGAATCAAGGTGACCGCCACAGAGTTATTGAAGGAATTTACTTATTATCCGATAGATAAATTACACTACTTATTCCCTCTACAGACATGAAACTGTGAATCAATTTAGAATGAAAATAGTCTTCCACACCCAAAGGAGTAGGATATGGTTTTAACTTTTCAGAAACCAAAACAGATAAATAAAAAGGGAGTTCGACTCATGGGGTTTCCTTGCAAGAGCCAGATTTAACATTAAGGACTTCTTGCTCAATAAATGCCATTTACCAAACTGTACTTTACATTTTATTTTCAGCCCGTTGAAGTATACCAAGCATCCAAATACACATCAATATTGTCCTGTTTATGGCAGATTACTAAGCACCCAGTTACTGAAGAGTAAGTCTTGACAGTAGGGCTTTCTTTTCTTCCTGAAAATCTAATTCATCACCCACTAAACGGCTCTGAAGAAGGAAGAGTGTACCCACTTCAGCCTATTAATGGATTTCTGCATTTACCGGCCTTTCCCCTGTGAAAATCAAACATGAAAAAGCCAGTACACACTGTTATATTTAAAAACAACAACAAATAACACCTCCCCTCCCCCCCGAAAAACAACACCGACGAAACATATCAAGACTATTAGGCCTGATATTCAAAAAAGGATATAGTCATTTTCTCCACAAACTTGTCATGCTTATCGTCTGATTTGGGAAACTTCTTGATGTCACTTTCCAAGCGCTCGATCTGTTGCTCCATGGCAGTAAGGTTACCCTTGAGAGTTTGTGCAGAAACTAAAAAAAGTTAAAGGGGAGGGGAGGGACATGAATAAAAAGATCTTCTTAAACCTCAATAAATTCAACAATAATAACAACCCAGAAACTTCAACGAAAACACTGACAATGCAAGCCTGAGGTAAAGAGAACAATTCCATTTGGTAGGCATCTCATTTTTCTGAATTACCGCTCATAAAAATTCAACTCTTCATGAAATAAGTGAGAATGTGTAATATAAAATACCAAATCATCTTGTTTAATGTGGGGATGTCACCATTTTATTCAGCCATTAGTTCAATGAATCCACTTGTATTTGGATTTATTGATGGGAATTCTAATATTTCATTCTTTTAAATCTAATTTTAAGATTAAAGAGAAACTAAGGTTCAAAGAGAACTTATTTTATTAATGCATGTTCTTGGCTGTATAAATGATGTAAAGGTAAATTACATTAAAAAGATCAAATGTTTTTCTTTGATTGAAATATCCTGACTCTTTTCAAGCACCATCTATGGAAGTTCCTTTCTCCAAAACTTTTAATACTTAGTGCTTTCTCAATAATCCACAGGGTCAATATTTCAAATAAGAATCTATGACAAGGTACACAAACATAATACCTTAGTATAACCACTAAATGTAGCACAGTCTAGTGAAAAGAGCACAGTCCTAGGTTTGAATCCTGGCTGTACCACTTGTATGTTATATGACCTTGATAAAGTCACTTAACTTCATCTGTGCCTCAGTTTCCTCATCTATAAAGATGAAGATTCAGTATCCGTTCTCCCTCCTATTTAGACCACGAGTCCATGTGGGATAAATTCTGTGTCTGACCTGATTAGAACAGGTGCTTAGCACAGACTTTAGCACATAGTAAGCTCTTAACAAATACCATGATTATAATGAGTGACTTTATCTTTAACATTCCATTTTTTTTTCTTTTCTTACAGACAATACATAAATTAATTTGAATGATTTCTAAACATTTATACCATTCTTTATGATGTTTTCTCTCCAGAGAAAAATCTTCCCACTTTACAAAGCTCCTGTTAAGGCCCCGCGGAAGATTTTTCTCTGGAGAGAAACCAACCTGGACAAATGGAATAAACCTATGTTTAGGAACCTTTCAAATTAATTTATGCATCATCCAGGTGAAAACAAAAGAAAAAGAAAGGGGAATTTTAAAGATCATCAATGAGTTTACAGTCTCTTCCAGCTAAAATCCGGGATGAAGGAATTACTGAAAGAAATAGGTTTTCACAGCTTTCAGCTGGATGGGACTGTAAGCAAGTTGTAGGCATGGAGCACGCCTGTCAAGTCTTGTACTCTCCAAAGCGCTTAGTAGTACTGCACATAGCACATAGTGTTCAAAAAATAGCACTGATGATGGGCAGTACATAGAACTAAATAATTAAGCAACTTTCGTCTGCTTTTCCTGAACACGGAGATGTGAGCTATTGATGAGTTAACGAAAGGAAACGAAACAAAATGATAATGACTACACTAATTATTCAATGAAATAATATTTAATCTTCCAATGGACACAACAGCATATAGTATAAATTCACGAGGCTGAAGAGCGCAAATACTAAACAGAGATTCCAGCTATTGAGCCGGATTATTGTCATATCACACTGACAGGAACACCTTCAAATTTAGAGTGCAGAAATCTCCTTAAATATACATGAAAGTTTGGGAAGCTGAAAAAACTCAAACACCAACACCCACGATGAATTAATTTTTTTTACATTAATCTGACAGTTCAAATAACTGAGTCTGATTTAGTTCCATTTGTTAAGAGCTGACAAGTTCAAGATGGTTCTTTGAGGGGAGAAGTTGAAAAGATCTTTTTTTTTGACTTTGCAAAAGAATCCTATGAAGGTTGCCAATCATCCCTTGCTTTAATTAAACGATGAGTTCACTGACAAGGAAAATATATAAACTGTATCAGACGCCAAACTGAAACCTGTTTCTTCCACTCCGTGTTTTGGCATTCTCTTGCTAATTATCAAATGATAATACGGGGTTTCTCTTCCCCACTGCTTGACTGCAGAGTGAAGATAGGAAACTGAATAGCTGTATTATATGTCATATGGGTCACCCTGAAAATCTTCGGTGAGCCAAATGAGCCTCAGGGGTGAGCTGGCAATACCGGATTGTAAACGCAATACCAGATTTTAAACACGATACCAGATTGGCAAACATAATAGGAGTCCATAGGGGAAGGGTGATGGTTTCATCTTCTGATTTTGCCAGCCCAGAGTAGAGTTAACAAATAGGTTCTCAGATAAAAGTCCAGTTATCTTTATATTGGCAAATATAATCTATTCACAAATTAATATCTTTAATGCCAACTATTTTCCGAGTTGTTCTTTTGTTCCTCTTTCTTTCGTTTGCTCCTTATAAAGTCCATGCAGTTTTCGTTTTTAAAAGTAGAGTTGGCATTTTTTACCCCTTTAAACTGTAAGCTCGTTGTGGGCGGGAAATGAGTCTGTTTACTGCTATACCGTACTCTCCCAACTGTTTAGTACAGTGTTCTGCACACAGTAAGCGCTCCATAAATACGGCTGAAGGAATTCCCCTGAATGCCTGTTTGCTAATCAATCAATCGTATTCATTGACCGCTTACTGTGTGCAGAGCACTGTACTAAGCACTTGGGAAGTACAAGTTGGCAACATATAGAGACAGTCCCTACCCAACAGTGGGCTCACAGTCTAAAAAGGGGGAGACAGAGAACAAAACCAAATCATAGTAACAAAACAAAATAAATAGAATCGATATGCACAAGTAAAATAAATAAATAAATAAATAAATAGAGTAATCATCTCGGATAAATGCAGAAGATGCATCGGGAATGCATTGGATGGACAAAGGCTTGGGGGAAAATTTGAAGGTTAACATTTGCATTCTATTTTATTCTACCACGGCGGCTGAGATTTCAAGCCACAGAATGACTGATTTGGTCAATCAGTCAATCAATGGTATTTACTGAGTGCTTACTAAGTACAGAGCACTGTATACTAAGCACTTGGGAGAGTGCAATGCAACAGAGTTAGCAGACACATTCCTTCAATACTTTTGGGGATCTGCAATTCAACACTTCACATTTTTTGTAGCAGAAACTCTCCCCAGGAATTGCTGGTAACTGATTAGGTCAGACTGTCGGCAGTCTTATTTTTATTTTGTTTTTTACACCTGCCACTGAAATACTGGATCAGAGCATTATTTGTAAATAAATAGATAATGTGATCTGGTTCTTTATAAAAGCTTTCTTGGTTTTATTCCATAAATAATTTTTGAGCTCTGTATGCTCACTTGAGTTATATGAAATAGACATTTCTCCCCCCAGATTTTATTTATCTTCTAACTCTAGTTGAACATTTCTGCTGCTTCGCAAGCACGCAGGATAGTGGCTACATATTCACAGCATTTAAAGTGAGAGACTTTCTTCAAATCATTGGAAACAAATACAGTATAAAACTGTATAAGAGCAAAAGTTTTAAATGATAAATGGGTTAGAAAAAGTCATCCAAGGTTTGGTGGGAAAAGAGGTGGGTAGGATTTCTAAACATTGACAATGTCAAGGTACATAGTTCTGCTGGAACCTAGTCGGACTGCGCTATTTTATTTTCATTTACACATAAACACTCACCACAATAGAATAGCTTTCTACAAATATTAAAATGTTTCTAGTAAACTTTGACCATCCGAAAGGTAAATTCAGCACTTCCGAGGCCCCAAGAATAGAAAAACAAAGCTATACTGAAGTGTCTATAGCAGTCCCAAACATAATTGTAAAAATGGCAATTTTCCTTGTCTGGAGATGCTTATTTGAATGAATGAATGAATCAATCAATCAATCAGTGGTATTTATTGAGCACTTCATTGTGAGCAGAGCACTGTACTCAGTGCTTGGGAAAATACACTACAACATTCATTCTTTCATTCAATCCTATTTATTCATTTATTCAATTGTATTTATTGAGCGCTTACTGTGTGCAGAGCGCTTACTGTGTGAAGAGCACTGTACTAAGCACTTGGGAAGTACAAGTTGGCAACATATAGAGCCAGTCCCTACCCAACAACGGGCTCACAGTCTAGAAAGGGGAGACAGACAATAAAACAAAACATGTGGACAGGTGTCAAGTCGTCAGAACAAGTAGAATTAAAGCTAAACACACAGCAGAACAGAGCTGGCAGCTGCGATTTCAGCCCACAGGGATCTTATAGTCTACAGGGGGTGATCACCATTTAAGTGAATTATGACTGAGGATAGAGAATTGCTACCAATTCAACATAATTTTGAAGTGGTTCAAGTGGAATTTTTGAATTCTTCATGAATGAAAAGCCCTGATGTATATGAAAGTCTCTTCTTTCTTAGACACATTCATCAGTTAATCATTTTCTGTGGCTGATGTTGGTGAAACTGAAGGGACTTTTTTTTTTTTTAAATAGTATTACTATGTACCAATCACTGTTCTAAGCTCTGGGGTAGATATAAGATAATCAGGGTTGGGCACAGTCCATGTCCCACATAGGGCTCAACAGTCTCCATCTCCATTTTGCAGATGAAAGTGAGGCACAGAGAAGTGAATAGACTTGCCCAAGGTCACAAAGTAGACAAATTGCGGAGCTGGGATTAGGATGTACTTCCAAATCTGAGGTCTGTACTCTAACTACTAGGCCATCAGGCTTTTCAGTGAAAGAGAGAGGGGAAAAACATCAGCTAGAGGCAGGAAAAAAACCCAAGACAAAAGCAGTCCTGATGCCCGGGGGAAATGAAAAGCACAACACAGACTTTCTCCTTCCTTTCTTCTAGTTCTTCGGATCTTGAGCTTCCCTGTCTCCAGGCACAGGGGAATTTATTTGCAAGACAAAAAAGAAATGAAGTGCCTCAACTGGGAGAGTCTGAGTAAAACTGCTCGGGTAGCTATTTCATGATGATTCTTTGTTTTCTTAATGCTAAAAATAGTGCCCAGCCCTCGTCTGGGTTTCAGAGTAACAGCATAACCTTCAAAATTAATGGAAGTTTTTTAAAAAAAGCATCCTCTTAAAACTTTCAGATCACCAAATAATCAGAATCCTTTGTGAGGCATTTGTTCAATTACTCATCTGAAGCAAATGTTTATCTAGCTTCTTACTTGGTGGTAATAGGCCAAAAGCTTTCATAAAATAAAGTGGGATCATCATGAGTTGAAAACAGAATGATTGGTTTTTTTTTTTTTCCACAGGTAAAGCCTGGATAATAAGGAAGAGCAATGCTGCCATCAAGGAAAATGTGATTTCTATATGCATAATTAGACAAGTATTGATTACATTGAAAATAATTCACTGTAAGAGCTCAGTAAATACACTGATTGACTGAAGTGATGGATTTTCTTTCACCTGGTAGAAAGGGTTAGAAGAAATAAAGCTGGTATGCCAATTGGAGACCAGAAACAATGGATAAAAGAGATGTAAACACCATGGCTGCCTGCTCTGAGCATGCTCAGTGTGTCAGGTTGCTGGGTATTAAAAGCCACTGTTGTGTCTTAATAATAATAATAATAATAATGATGATGGTTTTTGCATGCTGTGTGTCAGGTTGCTGGGTATTAAAAGCCACTGTTGTGTCAATAATAATAATAATAATAATGATGGTTTTTGCATGCTCAGTGTGTCAGGTTGCTGGGTATTAAAAGCCACTGTTGTGTCTTAATAATAATAATACTGATGGTATTTGTTAAGTGCTTACTATGTGCAAAGCACTGTTCTAAGCACTGGCGAGGGGGGGGATAAAAGGTGATCAAGTTGTCCCACGTGGGGCTCACAGTTTTAATCCCCATTTTCCAGATGAGGGAACTGAGGCACAGAGAAGTTAAGTGACTTGCCCAAAGTCACACAGCTGAGAAGTGGCAGAGCCAGGATTAGAACCTCTGACTCTCAAGCCCGGACTCTTTCCGCTGAGCCATGTTCTTGGCCTCTCTTCATCTCTAGAGCCAGACCAAACATCCAGGGCTCTGTAATCTTGATTCCCTACTTATAATAATGGCATTTATTAAGCGCTTACTATGTGCAAAGCACTGTTACTCTCTGCCCCGGACCACAGTGGTTAAGTCAACTGCCTTCCCTTCATGCCACTAGGGCTGGCAGCAGCTTTCCCTCCACACTACTGAAGTGGAAGCATGAACTAATGGAGAAGCAGTATGGCCTCATGGATAGAGCGCAGGCCCGGGAGTCCAGCGCTTAGAACAGTGCTTTGCACATAGTAAGCACTTAATAGATGCCATCATTATTACAGAGGACCTGGGCTTTAATCCTGGCTCCGCCACTTGGCAGCTGGGTGACCTTGGACAAGTCACCTAACTTCTCTGTTCCTCAGTTCCCTTATCTGTAAAATGGGGATTACGACTGGGAGCTCCATGTTCTAGGCTGTGAGCCCGTCGTTGGGTTAGGGACCCTCCATATATGTTGCTGACTTGTACTTCCCAAGCGCTTCGTACAGAGAAGCAGCGTGGCTCAGTGGAAAGAGCCCGGGCTTTGGAGTCAGAGGTCACAGGTTCAAATCCTGGCTCCGCCAATTGTCAGCTGTGTGACTTTGGGCAAGCCGCTTCACTTCTCTATGCCTCAGTTCCCTCATCTGTAAAATGGGGATGAAGACTGTGAGCCCCGCATGGGACAACCTGATCACCTTGTATCCCCCCAGCACTTAGAACAGTGCTTCGCACATAGTAAGCGCTTAACAAGTACCATCATTATTATTACAGTGCTCTGCACACAGTAAGCGCTCAATACGATTGAATGAATGAATGAATGTTGGACAGGGACTGTGTCCAACCTGATTAGCGCCTGCCTATCCCTGTGCTTAGAACAGTGCTGGATACATAGTAAGCACTCATCAAATACCAAATTATTATTACTCCATCCTGCCCTGCTTTCTGCCAGGGCAGCAGAACATGACCATTTGAGTCATGTGGCCTCATAGAGCTTCAGGAAACCTAGTCGTCATCATCATCAATCGTATTTATTGAGTGCTTACTATGTGCAGAGCACTGTACTAAGCGCTTGGGAAGTACAAATTGGCAACATATAGAGACAGTCCCTACCCAACAGTGGGCTCACAGTCTAAAAGTAGCCACTGCTGTGGGCTCTAAATCCACTGAGGGCAATTCTGCTCCCCCAACCACAGCTCCCTCCTGGATTGGTTTTTCCTTAGTGTCCTGCACATTGTTTCTTGTCCTTTATGCGGATTTAATCGATTAGCATTTATTGCTCCTGTTGTTCGCTCTTCAGCTCCCCGCCCAGCTGCCCATCCCCTATAATCATATCATAAATTGATATGATATTGAGAAGTAGCATGGCTCAGTGGGAAGAGCCTGGGCTTTGGAGTCAGAGGTCATGGGTTCAAATCCTGGCTCCGCCAATTGTCAGCTGTGTGACTTTGGGCAAGTCGCTTAACTTCTCTGTGCCTCAGTTCCCTCATCTGTAAAATGGGGATTGACTGTGAGCCCCCCATGGGACAACCTGATCACCTTGTATCCCCCCAGCGCTTAGAACAGTGCTTTGCACATAGTAAAGACTTTTAGACTGTGAGCCCACTTTTAGACTGTGAGCCCACTGTTGGGCAGGGACTGTCTCTATGTGTTGCCAATTTGTACTTCCTAAGTGCTTAGTACAGTGCTCTGCACATAGTAAGCACTCAATAAATACGATTGATTGATTGATTGATAGTAAGCGCTTAATAAATGCCATTATTATCATTATTATTATTATTCTCTGTGCTTCAGTTACCTCATCTGTAAAATGGGGTTTAAGACTGTGAGCCCCACGTGGGACAACCTGATCACCCTGTAACTTCCCTAGCGCTTAGAACAGTGCTTTGCACATAGTAAGCGCTTAATAAATGCCATCATTATTATAAATTGTGAGGCTTTCCAGGGACTCCTTGAGAAGCAGCACAGGCTATTGGGTAGAGCATGGGCCTGGGAGTAGGAGGACCTGGGTTCTAATTCTGACCCCACTTGTCTTCTGTGTGACCTTAGGCAAGTCACTTCACTTCTCTGTGCTTCAGTTACCTCATCTGTAAAACGGGGATTAAGACAGTGAGTCCCACGTGGGACAGGGACTGTGTCTGACTTGATGAGCTTGTATCTACCCCAGCACTTAGTACAGTGCCGAGCACATAGTAAGTGCTTAACAAACACCACTGAGAAAAAAAAAAAATAAGAGAGGGACAGGATTTGTGCTTAATTCCCAACTCTGTTTAATTTCCATTGGTTTCCAGGTACACTGCACACAGTAAGCTCTTAATAGTCCTAAATTTAACCTTTTGGAACTATATTCTTGCAAAAAAACAAAGGGAAAGATGGGGCTCTGGAATCATATTCCAATAAGAAATAGCTACAGATTAATTTTTGAGACTTCTCTCTCCAAAGGTACCATAGAAAAACATGGCCAAAATGCTGTGGCCTGACCAGTGACATGTGTAGTGCTAGGCAAAGCCAGGAAAAACAGAAAATGTCAAACAACGCTTAAAATTAGGATACATATTTTGGTTTTCAATTTCCTAAAGGACAGCCCATTTGAATGAGGAATGGGGAAGGTAAAGAAATTGAGTCTATATAAGGTTGGTGATAGGAGCAGTGATTATTGTTCTTTATGGTATTTATTAAGTGCTTACCATTTGTCAAACAGTGGAGTAAGTACAAGTTAATTGAAGAACACAGTCCCTGTCCCATCATCATCATCATCATCAATCGTATTTATTGAGTGCTTACTATGTGCAGAGCACTGTACTAAGCGCTTGGGAAGTACAAATTGGCAACACATAGAGACAGTCCCTACCCAACAGTGGGCTCACAGTCTAAAAGGGGGAGACAGAGAACAAAACCAAACATACTAACAAAATAAAATAAATAGAATAGATATGAACAAATAAAATAAATAAATAAATAGAGTAAAAAAATATGTACAAACATATATACATATACACAGGTGCTGTGGGGAAGGGAAGGAGGTAAGATGGGGGGGATGGAGAGGGGGACGAGGGGGAGAGGAAGGAAGGGGCTCAGTCTGGGAAGGCCTCCTGCAGGAGGTGAGCTCTCAGCAGGGCTTTGAAGGGAGGAAGAGAGCTAGCTTGGCGGATGTCCCACACAGGGCTCACTGTCTAAGTAAGAGGGAGAATAGGTACTGAATCCCCATTTTATAGCAGTGGAAACTGAGGCACGGTGAAGTTAATTGACTTGCCCAACATCATAGAGCAAGCAATTGGAAGAACCAAGATTAGAACCCAGATCCTCTGACTCCCAAGCCTGCGATCTTTCCATCAGGCCATGCCGCTTCTGTATTTTGTATTTCTATGAAAGAGTTCCATCAACGGAAGAGAATGGCTGTTATTCCATACTAAGAGGACTAATTTGATGATAAGGATGTTTCTGATGCATCAGCATCATGCTACAGGAAACACCTGCTCATCGCTACTTACACATATCTATTCTATTTATTTTATTTTGTTAGTATGTTTGGTTTTGTTCTCTGTCTCCCCCTTTTAGACTGTGAGCCCACTGTTGGGTAGGGACCGTCTCTATATGTTGCCAACTTGTACTTCCCAAGTGCTTAGTACAGTGCTCTGCACACAGTAAGCGCTCAATAAATACGATTGATGATGATGATGATGATCTGCTTGACTACCATCTAGGTCTTACAATCAATAGAATGTGACTCTACAATGGTGAGTTGGCATTTTTGTCTTTGGGTAGTTCAAAATTACCGATGGACAGGTTCTATTTTTTTCCCGATACTTTATGACTCTAGCTTGTTGAGAGAGGTGGTGAGAGAGCAAGACAGGGAGATACAGAGAAGACGTAATAATAATAATATTCATTCATTCATTCAATCGTATTTATTGAGCGCTTACTGTGTGCAGAGCACTGTACTAAGCGCTTGGGTCGTGCAAGTTGGCAAATATAGAGACGGTCCCTGCCCAACAGTGGGCTCACAGTCTAGAAGGGGGAGACAGAGAACAAAACAAAACATATTAACAAAATAAAATAAATAGAATAAATATGTACAAATAAAATAGAGTAATAAATACGTACAAACATATATACATATAGTATTTATTAAGTGCTTACTACGTGCCAAGCACTGTTCTGAGCGCTGGGTAGACACAAGGTAATTAGGTTGTCCCATGAGGGGCTCACAGTCTTAATCTCAATTTCACAGATGAGGTAACTGAGGCACAGAGAAGTTAAGTGACCTGCCCAAGGTCACACAGCAGAAAAGTGGCTGAGCCTGGATTAGAACCCATGACCTTCGAACTCCCAGGCCTGTGTTCTATCCACCCTGCCATGCTGCTTCTCCCATAATAATAAATGGTATTTCTTAAGCGCTTACTACGTGCCAGGTACTGTTCTAAGCGCTGGGGTGGATACAAGGTAATTGGGTTCGACACAGTCTCTGTCTCACGTGGGGTTCATCGTCTCAATTCCCATTTTACAGATGAGCCCAGAGAAGTGAAGTGACTTGCCCAGGGTCACACAGCAGACAGGTGGTGGAGCTGGGATTAGAACCCATGACTCTCCAAGCCCGTGCTCAATCCACTACGTCGTGCTTCTTCAGAAGTAGCAGAGACAGTGGAGAGGGAAGACAAATTGGTAAGGAAAAGGTTGGGGGTGGATGAGAGCGAGGGACAGAAGAAGGAGAGAGAGACGCTGGAGATGGGAGAGAAGGAAGGTGAAAAAGGGCTGGGAGATAATAAGTGCTATTTGGAAGCTAAAGAATGGAAGACCAGAGAGACGGCAGAGTGTGGGCTGAATATGCTCCCAAGCTTCAGAAAGGATCGACTAAGGGGAAGGAAATCAGAATTTTATAGCAAAATCTCCAGAAGCAAGCACTAACCAAAATGTGGAAAAAATAAAATGAACCAATCAGGCCATATTTAGTGAAAGTTAAAAAGGAAATAATTTACCACCCGCAAACAGGCCTTCTAGCTATTGAAATGCCAAACAGAGGGTTGGGAGATTAAAAAGAAAAGAAAATGTAAAGGTTACTACCAACGACTCTTCTAGGAAGCCCCAAGGTTTTTAAAAACACTTTTAAGATGTCCTTAAAGAAACTCTGAACTTCAGATGGGAATATTAAAAAAGTGAAAAGGAAATTCAGATCTCACAAAAATCAAACAGGATTGTTGACCTCATTTCTCAACACAGATGAAATTGCACAGCTATCACCACTGAATGCCTTTTATCATGTGCAAATGAGAATAACAGGCAGACACACACACACAGACTTCAAGATGTCTACTCACTAGGAACTTACGATCTAATGTAATTTTAGCAAAAACTTAAAATCCCAAAGAGTGAAGTCCCTGTTCCCTGTTTGGGTATATAGCTATCATTCTATTTATTCTGATGGTATTGACACCTGTCCACTTGTTTTGTTTTGTTGTCAGTCTCCCCCTTCTAGACTGTGAGCCCGTTTCTGGGTAGGGACTGTCTCTATACGTTGCCGATTTGTACTTCCCAAGCGCTTAGTACAGTGCTCTGCACATAGTAAGTGCTCAATAAATATGACCAAATGAATGAATAAGCACTACAATCACAGCTAATCATCACCTTTATGCTTGAATGTTTGCTGTTCTTGCATTATAGTATAAATTCGTAATGAACAGAGAACATGCCTACCAACTCTGTTGTATTGTACCCTCCTCCCAAGTGCTCTGCATGCAGTAAGCGCTCAATAAATACCACAGATTGATTGACCTTGTATCTTTTAACTTTTGCTCAGTGTCAAGCCAAATAGAATGCCCTAATAATAATAATAATAATAATAATAATAGCATTTATTAAGTGCTTACTATGTGCAAAGCACTGTTCTAAGTGCTGGGGAGGTTACAAGGTGATCAGGTTGTCCCATGTGGGGCTCACAGTCTTAATCCCCATTTTACAGATGAGGTAACTGAGGCACAGAGAAGTTAAGTGACTTGCCCAAAGTCACACAGCTGACAAGTGGTGGAGCCGGGATTCGAACCCATGACCTCTGACTCCAAAGCCCATGCTCTTTCCACTGAGCCACACTGCTTCTCTAATAACAATCATGGCATTTGTTAAACACTTACTATGTGCCAAGCACTGTTCTAAGCGCTGGGGTAGATACAAGGTAATCAGGTTGTCCCACATAGGGCTCACAGTCTTAATCCCCATTTGGCAGATGAGGTAACGGAGGCACAGAGAAGTCAAGTGACTTGCCCAAAGTCACACAGCCGATCAGTGGTGGAGCCGGAATTAGAACCCATGACCTCTGACTCTCAAGTCCGTGCTCTTTCCACTACGCCACGCTGCTTCTCTACAATAGAGAAGCTTGATAAAATAGAAGCTTGATGCCTACTAACTTGACTAAACTAAAACATAGTTTGAAGAGTGTGGGGGAAAGAATTTCATAATACTGTGACTAGCAGAAAAGGTTATAGTTGACAGTTACACATACAGCTTTGAAACCAAATTCCTCTGCTATGATTCCCTTTGAAGATAAGACTAGAGAATGCCACACCAAAAAGATCATCTTCACTGTGATCACGAGGTCAATAAATTGAAGCTCTGTTGGACAAAAAGGGGAAAAGCTTTAAGATGACCCTCTAAAACCTGCTGCTTAAGAAAGGAGAAAATAATTAATCCTTCCATTGGCCTTTGCCGATTCCTCTGAATGTCTATCATTTATTCCCTATCTCTCTAACTCACCTGCTGATCACCCCTCTCTTTATCTTTCCCCATTTTTTTCCCCAACTGATATCCTTCATCCCTCTTCCCTTTTAAAAAAAAAAAAAGTACGTGCAATAGTCATTCTAGTGGCTTTAAGAGGCTTGACTTAAAGACCGATCATGAAAGACACTCAGAGATAAATACATGCATCATCAATCATCATCAATCGTATTTATTGAGCGCTTATTATGTGCAGAGCACTGTACTAAGCACTTGGGAAGTACAAATTGGCAACATATACAGTCCCTACCCATGCACGCACACACACACACAGCAAGAGAGACATGAGCGAGAAACAGAGAAAGAACAATACCAATAGAGGAAAAGGAGGAGAAACACCTATGGAAAGAAAAGTAAAAGGGGCAGAGAATGCAGTGAAATTCCTTAATAAATCAATCAATGTTGGTGCTATAGACCTTTACATGTTACATTTTCCCCTAAAAAAATGTTCAGGTCAGTATAGATGTCTGAAAAAACGGAACATTTACTTATCCCCTGCCATATTTACATAAAACATTGGAAATTTTTTCAAATACAATATGCAATATATAGAGTGCTACTGCTGTTTAAAATGATAAGATGAATGCAATCGAAGCTCGATTTGATATGTTGAAAGGAAAGGCGGGGAAAGAGAAGAGAGCAGCTAATCATCATCATCAATCGTATTTATTGAGCGCTTACTATGTGCAGAGCACTGTACTAAGCGCTTGGGAAGTACAAATTGGCAACATATAGAGACAGTCCCTACCCAACAGTGGGCTCACAGTCTAAAAGGGGGAGACAGAGAACAAAACCAAACATACTAACAAAATAAAATAAATAGAATAGATATGTACAAATAGAGTGTCCGCCATGTGCTCTGGAGTTGCCCTAACGCCAAGCTGTTGGGCTGTGTGTAAGGCGAGGCAGAAACTGACGCCTCATCTCTACTTGGGACAGAAGGAAGTTAGGCTTCAAGTTGTTACAGGAAGTAAGGAATTGGCCTTTCAAAAGCTGTACATCCTGAGGAAAAATTGGACTGCTTTTTGGAGTGTTTTATCCATCATTACTGAACTAGTATGGACATTTTTAGAGAGTTGTTGCTATATGTACGCCTTCTCTTTCTTTTTAGATTGTGAATTACGGGAAGGCAGGGATCCAGTTTGCTAACGTTCCCGGTATTTTTCTCAATGCTGAAAACAGCGCTTCATATTTTGTAGTGTTCCCAAAGAAAAAATTGGAGATGATGATAGCGATAAGAATGGTGATGATGACAAGGAAGACATTTATGAAAAGAAGGGAGGTGAAGGGAGATAAAAGATCAAAGTGAAATGAATCAATGACAAGGAAATCAACACATTCCCAGCCCAGCTCACTGAAAAAAAAAGCAGATTTTTTTTAAACAAAGAGGCATTAGGCAGTTCTTGTCAGATTCAATAAACAAAACTGTCTAATTCCTAATATCCACAGGAAAAAAAATACCAACCAGCTCTACGACGATATTCAGCAGCTACAGTTCTTAAAGGTAAGACTTGAGAATGCCTGGTAAAAAAGATAGGTCTCCTCTGTGATCTTGAGGTCAATAAACTGAAAGTCCTTTTGGACAAGAAGAGAAAAGGCATTCTAGACAGAAGAGAACAGACTGCCTCTGCTCCACTGGAGTGCAATATGGGGGTCGTTGAATGACTGCCCCGGGTGTTTCTCGTGGAGAGAAATTGTTTTAAGGTCCAGAAACACTTGGACGGCTCTCTGGATTAAAGGTAAAGTCGTTAGAAAGTACAGAGGCAAGGTATTTAGAAAGACATAGGGCCCTGAAGCAGCCCACCTGCTTTATGGTGCATCAGGTAAAGTAATCCCACAAAAAAGCATGACCCGGGGGTTATAATAGTACCGAAGCCTAAAATACAGAGCCTGGGTGCCAGCTTCCATGCCAGATACAGATGGTTAAGGCTGCCGCTAACCACTCCTGACTATGTTCAATCCAGGGAATGGGCCCCCATAATATTTTGGTGAACACATGGGCAAAGCTGAACTTGTATTCGGCCCCTACTCTTTGGCCAGCATGGAAGTAGCAAGCTGAAATTTAAGGCATCAGTTCTATAAGCATCTCAATCAGTTTTTATGCACAGATCCCTCTTTGTTCTTAAAAAAACACCAGGTCACACCTCCATTTCCAGCACTGTATATGGATAGGAATCTCCATTTTGCTAAGATAATCTTGGTTTATTGCATTTCCACATTTTCACTTTGGCAAATTGTTACTAGTGTCACCCTTTAATGAGCGGCAAGATACATAGATTCTAATTTTGTTTGAGTTTTTATTCAGTTAGAGGACAAAGCACTCACTAATACATTTCAGAAATAGAAAAACAATTTCTTATTTACATAATTGTAAATTGCTCATTTTCTTTTCTCCATTAGTAGGATATTGCTGCCTGATAAAGGGTATGATCTTAAGGGAAAAAAAAAGTTAAAGTACAGTAATGAGTAGTGCCAGGACTACAAGCAAAGTCGGCAAACTGTGTTTTATTTGTCATACTAATAATACATCAGCAGACTTCATTTTCTACATGAATTCATTCTCTTTAAACACAGGAATATTTAAAAATTTGCTGTCATACCCTCACATCTCAACTAGCACATTACCCCAATTCATTTTAGTACCCGCGTCTTAAAAATACCCGTACAAAGTCAAAAGTCTAAGTATTTGGTGGAACTGCTTTCCTATGAGTCTTTGAAACTTTTCACAATTGAATTTCCTTAAGTGGCAATCCATGATATACATTTCCTTATTGTAAGTTAGAATCGCCTTGTGAAAAGAGCACAGGTCTGAGAGTTGGAAGACCTGGGTTCTAATCCCAGCTCAGCCTCTTTCCTGCTGGGTGAACCCGAGCAATCCAATTCACTTCACAGTGCCTCAGTTTCCTCAGCTACAAAATGGGTATTAAATATGTTCTCCCTCCCTTCTTAGACCATGTGAGATGAAGACATTCTGATCTGAATAGTACAAGTAAATACTTAAAAATTGCCACAATTATTGTTAATATTCTCATCATTACCAATTTAAGTCTACTAACATCCTCCACCTCAATTAGACTAGAACTCCAAAAGGACAGGGATCTAGTACAGTGTTCTGTACACAGTGGATGTTCACTAAATACTGCTGGTACTGATTTGTTAGGAGAGAATGGTTGATACAATTTAAGGCGCTAAAGTTTTGGTTTGGAATACTGTGGTTTTTCTTGAGCCATAGATTTAAATTACATGAAGTCAGTTATTTTAATCTTCTTGGGTTTTATCCATCACAAAATATCACAGTTTACGGTGTTGGCATTGACTCTTTTTATCCTCAGCACTATTCACTGATCATTTGACTCTGTCCAGGACATTGCTAGAGACACTGTTGGGAATTGCAAAAAAAAAATAAAAAATCAACCAACCAACCAACCCAACCAAACTGCAACAACCTCCCAGTTCCTGCTTTCGAGGAGGTTGAAATCTAATAAGGGACACAGATTTTTTTTTTTTTAAAGAGGCATCCAGGAATGTGATTACTACAGTGTCCTGCACACAGTAAGCGCCCAATAAATACGACTGAACAAATAGTAACACAGACAAAATACTTCCAGAGCTATAGCTAAATATCCCTAAGCTGGGGAGAGAAATGCAAGTGCATATCACTGCTAATGTCGGCAAGAGGAGAGAGCTATGTTCAAGGACTCAAAATTGTCAAGCTTTCAATGACCACTGATCTGTTTTCTTTGTCCCCCGTGGTAATTTACTTACTACACAGAATATACATCGTGAACAAATATAAAAAAACAAAATCATGGGTCTTTTCTTAAAATGTTTTGGATTTGATTTAGTCAAGGAAACTCTCTAATTGACCGGAGTAGCTTCTCCACAATGACCAGCTTTTTTTTTTTTTCCTATCTTAGCTTCTTCACTTTCCTGCAGGCCTTTTTCTGGGGAGTCTAAGCAGTTGGGTCCAGGACTATCAAGCAGATAGAAATCAGGGCCTACCTATGCAGTCCAGAAAACATTAGAGATGTTTTAACTCTTATTAAGCCCAGCTTGCCACATTAAACATCTTCCCCTATTGCTGCTTTCACATTCCTCATTCTGCCCTGATCTGCTCTGGAACTGGGAGGCTATCTTTCCATCACCAACCCTGGGTCTGTCTTCCATTATTCTGCTCTAGCTTCTTTTTTTCCCATCCCGTCTCCAGACACCTGGCTCCAGTAAAAGGACCGTGGTTCTTCACCCCAGGGAAAGACTCTGGATAATCAATCCATCAGTGGTATTTACTGAGTATTTATCGTGTCCAAAGCACTGTATTAATTGCTTGGGAGAGTATATGTTGCCAACTTGTACTTCCCAAGCGCTTAGTTCAGTGCTCTGCACACAGTAAGCACTCAATAAATACGATTGAATGAATGAATGAATATAATACAATAGAGTTGGTACACATGTTGCCTGCACACAAGGAGCTTAGAGTCCAGAAGGGGAACACAGACATGAAAATAAATTACAGGTATGTATATAAGTGCTGTGGGGCTGTAGGTGAGGTGAATATAAAGTGCTTCAAGGATACTAATCTAAGTGCCAGGGCCATGCAGAAGGGAGAGAGAGTAAGAAAATGAGGGGAAGGCCTCTTGGTGGAGATGTGATTTTAATAAGATTTTGAAGGTCGGGCCCCCTCGTCCCGCTCTCCATCCCCCGCATCTTACCTCCTTTCCTTCCCCACAGCACCTGTATATATGTATATATGTTTGTACATATTTATTACTCTATTTATTTATTTTACTTGTACCTATCTATTCTATTTTATTTTGTTAGTATGTTTGGTTTTGTTCTCTGTCTCCCCCTTCTAGACTGTGAGCCCACTGTTGGGTAGGGACTGTCTCTATATGTTGCCAGCTTGTACTTCCCAAGCGCTTAGTACAGTGCTCTGCACACAGTAAGCGCTCAATAAATACGACTGATTGATTGATTGGTGGTCTGTCCGATATGAAGGGGAAGGGGTTTCCAGGCAAGAGGCAGGACTTGGGCTACCAGATAGATAAGGCTGAGGACAAAATGAGTTGATTGGTGTTTGAGGAGTGAAGTGAGCGGGCTGGGTTGTATTAGGAAATCAGCAAGGTAAAATAGGAGGGGGCAAGTGATTGAGTGCTTTGAAGTCAATGATAAGGAGAGAGTTTCTGTCTGATGTCTTGGTAGATGGGCAACAGCTTGAGGTTCTTGAGGAGATTTGGGCAGCAGAGGACTATAGTGGGGAGAGGCACAGAGCTGGGAGGTCAGCAAGGAGACTGAGGTACAGTCAGGGTGGTCCATAATGGCTTGACTCAGCGTAACAGCAGTTTGGATGGAGAAGAAAGAGTGGATTTTAGCGATGTTACGAAAGTAGAACCGGCATAACTTGGTGGCACTGCATATGAGGGTTGAATGAGAGAGCTGAGTTGAGGACAATGCCAAGGTTATCGGTTTGTGACACAGGGAGGACACTGGCGCTGTCTCCGTGGTGGGGAAGTCTGGAGGAGGACAGGGCTTTGTTGGGAAGATGAGGAGTTCTGTTTTGGACATGTTAAGTTTGCAGTGTTGATGGTGCTTTGAAGAGTACAACAGAATTAGCAGACACGTTCTCTGCCCTTAAAGAGCTTACAATCTTGAGTCTCCAGTCTAACATCCTCATTCTATCTCTCATCATCATCATCATCAATCATATTTATTGAGCGCTTACTATGTGCAGAGCACTGTACTAAGCGTTTGGGAAGTACAAATTGGCAACATATAGAGACAGTCCCTACCCAACAGTGGGCTCACAGTCTAAAAGGGGGAGACAGAGAACAAAACCAAACATACTAACAAAATAAAATAAATAGAATAGATATGTACAAATAAAATAAATAAATAAATAGAGTAATAAATATGTACAAACATATATACATATATACAGGTGCTGTGGGGAAGGGAAGGAGGTAAGAAGGAGGGATGGAGAGGGGGACGAGGGGGAGAGGAAGGAAGGGGCTCAGTCTGGGAAGGCCTAATTTCTCATTTTAAATACCCAGCACTTCCTAAACCCTATGTGCCACAGGAGCTCCGCTCTCTGTCTCTGAATTGTTGCAGCAAGTAAACCTGCCCAGATTTTCTCAGGACCGAGACAGAGAGAAAAGATCCAGGTCCTCTCTATCGTCTATTTAAAAAAATTCTCTCTCAAGATTATTTTGCTTTAAGTACTGTGAGTTTTATCAAATCTAAATTCAGAATTGCCTTCCCCAGTTTCCTGCTATTTGGGGATAAACATCACACATTACTTGGCGGGACTGTAGTTCATTTAAACACAGCACAGCCAGAAACTTCCCCCAAACACCCTTGCCTATTAAATTGATGCTACAGTTCCACGGGCAGCTAAGGAAAAACAACACATATCTTAAATGTGTTGAAAACAATATTCTGGAAGAATCTACCACCGAAGGGAACTTGTTCTATTACTGACAGAACAAAAAATACATTTTAAATCCTTAGAGGACTACATGCTAATGTGCATTTTTTTTTGCATTGACATGCTTAGAATATGAAGCATGTGAAAGGAAAACTCCTTGTGAGCAAGGGACATAACTCAGGTTTCCACCGTACTTTTCCATATGTTTAGTTCCACACATTTTCCCCTATGTGCACTCAATAAATTCCTTTACCCCTAGACTGTAATCTCATTGTGGGCAAGGAATGTGTCTGTTTACTGTTGTATTGTACTCCCCAAAGTGCTTAGTACAATGCTCTGCACACAATAAGCACTCAATAATGAATGAATTAATATTTTCTCTCTGAAAGTTGAAGGGCAGGAAGATCACCCTTGATTCCTCCTTGGAACGTCATCTAGGAAATAAATTTGGAGACCAAGATAGAGAACTTTATATTTACTAAAATGAGCAAGTCACCTTTAAAGGAGTCCCTAAATTCAGTCATATTTCTAGAGCACTGTACTAAGCGCTTGGGAGAGTACAATACAACAATATAACAGATACATCCCCTGCCCACAATGAGCTTACAGTATAGAGGGCGAGGCAATTATATAAATAAATAAAATTACAGGTAACGTACATAAGTGCTCTTATATATAGGAGTTTTGACATTCCTTTAAAAAAAATTAAGGAGAAAAAGGAGAGGAAGTGCCACACTAAAACATGTTTCTGTTTAACACCCTCATCAAGAATAAAAGAAGAAAATTAGTTTGTTAGATTTGCGCACAATTATAGAGAAGTAAGATCATTAGAGACAGAAAGTGGTTTATTGATGGCCCTCATTGTTCTCAGTCCATAAATGAAACCATTTTGCTCCTAATGACCACAATCCCCTCCTTAATCTTGGCAGTGTTAAATTATAGTTGGGTATCTAATGATTTCAATCTTTCCTTTCGTTTATTAAAGTGTATAAAGATTAAGCAGATAGTGGGTGACCTGACAAAAGTAAAAGGAAGACCATATCAAAATTCTGCTTACTAAATTCAGTGCCAAATGAGCTTTTATCATTATACTGTAATCAAATATCTTGAAGAGGTTTTACTGGTAAAGTCCCAAAGCTACGTGAAAAATAAAAGGCAAAAGTGACCCCAAGACTTGAAAATGCATCTTCCCGTTAGAATAGTAAGGACCCCCTCTTTCTCCACTGACAGTTGGAGATGTTATCTAAGGGTCAAAATACATTACTATTTGGGGTGGTTATTATTAATATTTAAAATTCCATGAGGGCAGGAATTGTGCCATTCACCTCTACTGTTCTCTCCAAAGTGTTTAGTAGAGTGCTATGCGTACAATAGATCCCCAGGATTACTGAGCGATCGACAAGTGACCATGGAAATGACTCAATCTCAATTTTCTATAAGGACCAGTGGCAAAATAATAGATATAACAATAATTGGGTTATTTGTTAAGCCCTTACTATGTGCCAGGCACTGTACTAAATGCTAGGGTGCATACAATCAAACTGGGTTGGATGCAGTGCCTATTCATTCATTCATTCATTCAATCATAGTTATTGAGCGCTTACTGTGTGCAGAGCACTGTACTAAGCGCTTGGGAAGTACAAGTTGGCAACATATAGAGACGTTCCCTACCCAACAGTGGGCTCACAGTCTAGAAGGGGGAGACAGAGAACAAAACAAAACATATTAACAAAATAAAATAAGTAGAATATATACAAATAAAATAAATAAATAAATAGAGTAATATCCAACACGTGGCTCAATCCCCATTGTACAGATGAGGTAACTGAGGCACAGGGAAGTTAAGTGACTTGTCCATGGTCTCACAGCAGACAAGTGTTGGAGCGGGGATTAGAATCCAGGTCCTTCCGACTCGGAAGCCCATGCTTGATCCAATATAATTTGCCGCTTCTCTACTTTTGCTTCTCAAAAGGTTGTTTTAAGCTGCAGAGCACTAACAGGGACCACTAAACAAACACTAACATAATAAATTTTCAAAATATCACTAACATTTAGTTTGTAAGAAACGAACAAGGACAGATTGTCTACGAAAATATCAGCACCTTCTCTTAAATGTTTCTTTTTTTCCTAAATTGCTAGATAGGAAAAGGAAGGGACTGATTTGTTATCCAGCTCTGATTCAAAATCTAATCTACATAAAACATAAGCCCTTTAAAGTACCTGAACTAATACTAGACTGTGAGCTCGTTATGGGCAGGGAATCTGTCGACCATCTCTGTTATAATAGTAATTATGGTATTTGTTAAGCGCTTACTATTCGCCAAGCATGGTGCTAAATTCTGGCATAGATGCGTGGCTCAGTGGAAAGAGCACAGGCTTAGGAGTCAGAGGATGTGGGTTCTAATCATATTTCCACCATTTATCTGCTGTGTGACCTTGGGAAAGCCTCTTCACTTCTCTGTGCCTCAGTTACCTCTTCTGCAAAATGGAGATTAAGACTGTGAGCCCACGTGGGACAACCTGATTACCTTGTATCTACCCCAGTGCTTAGAATAGTGCTCGGCACATAGTAAGCACTTAACTAATACAATAATAATAATAATGGCTATTATTATTATTATGAAGGTTGCTTATCACCTCTGTTCCACTCAGGATAGCAGAAAATAATCACGCCATTTGTATTCTGTCTGCTAACTTCTTCAGAGAATAACCGTAGCTCTAAATCCTAGTGAATGGGCCCAGATTCATTATAAATGTATCAAAACAGTAGAAACATCTGAAATAATTTGTACTGCAAAGGTCCTGGAAAAAGTAACATATCTTTCTAAGAACCAGGAGTATCTGTTGGCCACAACTCCTCCACAAAGCTGGAAATTATTCTGACTTGCAGTCACAGAACAACTCAAGGACAATGAAACTACGCTATGCACTGAAATAAAGCTTCGTTTGAATTTTAAGATCAAAATGGCTTCCTTGCTATTCTTAGCTCATTTTTAAACCTCAGTACCTCTGGTAGTACATTAAATCACTAGCTTTTTGAAATGGTTACAAATGATTGTGGAAATTGATCATATGACCCCCACGCCTTCCAGGTCTAAACTAATATTTCATCATATATTGCAGGTCTTCAATGCAAAAAGTAATATGTAGCTCACGTTTAATCTGAGTTCTTGTAGTTTTTTTTTTAATCTACTTTTGTTTCTCTACTTAGGATAATCTACTTTAGACATGAATATTGTGCCATTTATAAACACTATGTTATCCCACCCGATGTTCCACAACTAATCTTTTCTTGTACCCAATTTATTCTTTTTAAAATGAACAAAATGATAAAATGAGAGAACCCGTGAGGATGTGAAAAGCACCAAAGACATCAAATCATATCTTTTGTTTACTGCCATACTTTGATGTCTACTAAGGGACACAAAGTTAAATATTACCTATGGTTGGGGCAAACTACAGCTACAAAACGTAGTAGAGTCCAATTGCTTATCATCTTGTTCAAAAATGGAGCTTTTTCCTTTCTACAAACCCTGAAGAAAATTATCACAGATCATTTCCTTATGTGAGAGAAACCAAAATTTAACCCCATTCACCATCTACATTAATTCCCTAGAAATCCAACCTGTTCTGGGAAGGTGGGAGAAATGACAGCAAATTGAAAACTGTGGCCCAAATTCAGTTCTGAAGAAATGCCAGCTATCAATTCTAAAAAATCATTCTCTCTCTCTCAAAGGAATTCCTTAGGTGCCCATCTCTTTATCACAACTATTTCTGCCGGCAGTGGAGTTAACTTTGAATCAAAGCACTGAAAAGGAAGCTATGGATAATAAATTACATATCTACTCTCTTATGGAACTTCTACAGGGAAAAATCTCAACACCTGTGCAAACAATATTTTTAATTGAACTGGACCCTCTAAAAGGCTAGGGAATTGCTTTTTATCTTTATTTAGCTGTAAGAGCAGAGAGGAGAAAAAACAGCTCATATTTTTTTTTTTTTTATTCTTGACGGATGGAGGTGAGTTTACAGAGCTCAATACCAGGGATCCATTTACTGGAACATTTTATATACAAAATGCATTTGCTTCAACGGTGCCATATGGCTGAAAACTTCAAATCACCTCACTGCTCTCAACCTCTAAGGATGCTTTAGATGTCGGAAATGGCAGTAATATTATCATTGGTTGCCTTCTGGAATAGGATTTTGGTCAAGGACATATTTCTACTTAAACTGGACCACTTCATTTAAAAAAAATAGTACTCGAAAATGAGGCAGGGCAAGGGAGGGTTGTAGTGGCTATATTATAAGATGCAAATTCAAGAGGCCAAGCGTGCAATGTTCGATAGTTCATATTTTTGGAAAGATAAATAACCATCAGCCTAGTGTAGGTTTTGGTGGATGTTTCGTAGAAGACTCATTCATTCATTCATTCAATAGAATTTATTGAGCGCTGTGCACAGAGCACTGTACTAAGTACTTGGGAGAGTAAAATTAAATAATAAACAGACACATTCCCTGTCCACAATGAGCTTATTATCATTCTGCTTGCTGAACACTTGCGAGACTCCAGAGGACCCAGAAATATTAATCAATGGTATTCATTGAGCACTTACTGTGTGCTGAACACTGTATTATGTGCTTAGGAGAGAATACTGTACCAGAAGTAATGGACACATTCCCTGCACATGATAATAATGATGGCATTTGTTAAGCGTTTACTATTCATTCATTCATTTAATCGTATTTATTGAGCACTTACTGTGTGCAGAGCACTGTACTAAGTGCTTGGGAAGTACAAGTTGGCAACATATAGAGACGGTCCCTACCCAACAGCGGGCTCACAGTCTACAAGGGGAGAGACAGACAACGAAACATATTAGCAAAATAAAATAAATAGAATAAATATGTACAAGTAAAATAGAGTAATAAATATGTACAAACATATATACATATATACAGGTGCTGTGGGGAGGGGAAGGAGGTAAGGCGGGGGGGATGGGGAGGGGGAGGAGGGGGCTCAGTCTGGGAAGGCCTCCTGGAGGAGGTGAGCTCTCAGTAGGGCTTTGAAGGGAAGAAGACAGCTAGCTTGGCAGATGTGCGGAGGCAGAGCATTCCAGGCCAGGCCAGAGCCCATTGTTGGGTAGGGACCGTCTCTATATGTTGCCAACTTGCGCTTCCCCAGCGCTCAGCACAGTGCTCTGCACACAGTAAGCGCTCAACAAATACGATTGAATGAATGAATGAATGAGGTGGGGGAATGATGGGGTGAGGGGGGAAGTGATGGGGTGAGGGGGGAATGATGGGGTGAGGGGAGGGGGCGTGGGGAGTGGGGTGCAAAGGACTGTTCTAAGCACTGGGGAGGATACAAGGTGATCAGGTTGGCCCACGTGGGGCTCACAGTCTTCATCCCCATTTTACAGATGAGGTAACTGAGGGCCAGAGAAGTTAAGTGACTTGCCCAAAGTCACACAGCTGACAATTGGCAGAGCCGGTATTTGAACCCATGACCTCTGACTCCCAAGCCCGGGGTCTTTCCATTGAGCCACGCTGCTTCTCACATAGTGAGCTTACAGGCTAGAAATACTCCCTAGGATACCGAAGGATTGTAGAGCAATCCCCTTTGCCCAACTTCTTATTTTCTGTTCAAAGCATGAAACCGGGCACTGCTGCGGAGAGGAGGGTGAAGGCGATCTTGAGGTTGGAGTGTGGTTGCTGCTATTAGACCATTCCAAAAAACTACAAGGGAGGAGGTTGAAGAGGGAGGAATTTTCCATTTTCCACCTATTTGAAGCAAACGGTTTTTAAGGGAACTTACTCCCCTCATTCATTCATTCATTCATTCATTCATTCAATCAGAATTAAGGGGGGCTTACTGTGAGCACAGCACTGTACTAAGCGCTTGGGAAGTACAAATCGGCAACATATAGAGACGGTCCCTACCCAACAACGGGCTCACAGTCTAGAAGGGGGAAACAGACAACAAAACAAAACAGGTGGACAGGTGTCAAGTCATCAGAACAAATAGAAATAAAGCCAGATGCACATCATTAACAAAATAAATAGTATAGTAAATATGTACACGTGAAATAGAGTAATAAATCTGTACAAACATATATACAGGTGCTGTGGGGAGGGGAAGGAGGTAGGGCATGGGGGATGGAGAGGAGGAGTAGAAAAAGGGGGCTCAGTCTGGGAAGGCCTCTTGGAGGAGGCGAGCTCTCAGTAGGGTTTTGAAGGGAGGAAGAGAGCTAGCTTGGCGGATGTGTGGAGGGAGGGCATGACTGCAGATGATCAAGAGGGTTCTACAGGAGTACTACTTACTTGAGCCCTGCTTCCTATTTTGTTTGCATCTATGATTCCCCTTAATCTTTCATCTTATTATCTAACCTCTTCACTGCCTCTGACATAATCAACTCTTCTCATAGGACAAAATTTTGGCTCTTCTACCCCACTGATCTCAGTCTCCTTTTGCTTCCTTTTCTTCTTTCCTCCCTTTAACTGTGTGTGTGCCCATGGGGAGCCCATTCCATCAGAGTTTCAGCTACTGCTGATATCACCCACATTTATACTTTTAGGCTTGATCGGTTACGCTTTCTCTTTTCCATTTTCTTCTTTCCCTGGGACATCCTGGGAGTGATGTCCATTCCAAATGTCCTGCTATCACCTCCAAAGTGACCTGTCAAAAAAACTGAACTAATTCTCCCTTCTAAAGCCTCATCTCTCCAAGGATCTCTCATCCTTCCTGTTTTCTGGTGTTTTATAACCTTGATGACATCTCTTATTTCTCTCATTCCCCACCCCCCCATCCAATCCATCTTTAAATTCTACCAGCTTTTCTTCAAGATTTCACCCTACCCACACATTCCTCATACACAGTACTCAGAATGCAAGTAACAACTGACAGTGGTGTTTACTGAGCTCTTATGATTTGCAAGAATACTCAACTACACGCTTCGGAAAATACAACGCAATAGAGATGGTAGACACGTTCGCTTCCCATAAAGAGCTTGTGGCCTAGAAGAGAGCTTAGAGTCTATCTTTCCTGCAAGAATTATCTTTTTCACTCATTCACCTAGAAACATTACTTTGCTCCTCAAAGGCTTACAAATGACACCCGTTTCCACCTCACCTCTTTGGGGCTCACACCCTGCACCCCACACTGTGAAACAGAGATTTTTAGACTAACGGAGAGAAGGGACAGAGACATTAACTTAATACTCCTTTATATTTTCCTGGAATTCAACTCACTGTTTTGGGGATGGGGGTGGTCCTTCCTCAGATTGTAAACAGTTTGTAGACTCAGACTGTCTTCATAATATAGTCTTTGTATTTTCCCTACCATATACTACAGTGGTATCACAAGGACGGTGCTCAGAAAATGCTGGCAATATATACAATTCTCTTCTAAATGGCACATTTTTTGAGAGATTTTATATAGAAAACTATAGTTCACATGAGGCTCTATGGTAAAAAGCCACTAAAAATATCCATAGGCACCCTACTTTCTGAAACTGAGGAAGCTAATGAAGTGGTAGTATTCGTTTCAGAATGATGCCAAGTTGTTGCTTTGTCTTACATTGCCTGCTTGCCAAATGCCAGGAGTTAATCTTATCATCATCATCATCAATCGTATTTATTGATCTCTTACTATGTGCAGAGCACTGTACTAAGCGCTTGGGAGAGTACAATCTAACAAAATTAGCAGATACGTTCCCTGCCCATCGTGACCTTACAGTCTAGATGAGAAGACAGCATTTATATGAACAAAAAAGTAATTAAAACCTATAATTTAAAGACATGTACATAAGTGCTGTGGGGTCGGGAGTGGGGTGAATATCAAATACTGAAAGGCCACAGATAGCAGTGTAGAGGTGACGAAGAAGGGAGAGCCAGCCAGAGAAAAGAGAGCTTCACTGGGGAAGGCCTTTTGGAGAAGATGTGACCTTAATAAAGCTTTGAAGGCTGAAAGAGTGGTGGTCTGCTCTCTTCCTCCCTTCAAGGCCCTACTGAGAGCTCACCTCCTCCAGGAGGCCTTCCCAGACTGAGCCCCTTCCTTCCTCTCCCCTTCGTCCCCCCTCCATCCCCCCATCTTACCTCCTTCCCTTCCCCACAGCACCTGTATATATGTTTGTACATATTTATTACTCTATTTATTTTTTTATTTTACTTGTACATATCTATTCTATTTATTTTATTTTGTTAGTATGTTTGGTTTCGTTCTCTGTCTCCCCCTTTTAGACTGTGAGCCCACTGTTGGGTAGGGACTGTCTCTATATGTTGCCAACTTGTACTTCCCAAGCGCTTAGTACAGTGCTCTGCACACAGTAAGCGCTCAATAAATATGATTGATTGATTGATATGGAGGGGGAGGGAATTCTGGGCTAGGGAGAGAACATGAGAAAGGGGATGGCAGGAAGCTGGACAAGATTGCGGCACAGTGAGTAACCTGGTGCTAGACGAGTGGTGTGTGGGCTGGGCTGTTGGAGATTAGTGAGGTGAGTTAGAATGAATGAATCTAGCTTTATTTCTATTTGTTCTGATGACTTGACACCTGTCCACATGTTTTGTTTTGTTGTCTGTCTCCCCCTTCTAGACTGTGAGCCCGTTGTTGGGTAGGGACCGTCTCTATATGTTGCCAACTTGTACTTCCCAAGTGCTTAGTACAGTGCTCTGCACACAGTAAGCGCTCAATAAATACGATTGAATGAATGAGGCAAGCTGATTGAGTGCTTTAAAGCCAATGGGAAGGACTGGGACAGTTCTATCTAGAGAAGCAGCATGGCTCAGTGGAAAGAGCACAGGCTTTGGAGTCAGACGTCATGGGGTCAAATCCCCGCTCCGCCAATTGCCAGCTGTGTGACTTTGGGCAAGTCATTTAACTTCTCTGTGTCTCAGTTACCTCATCTGTAAAATGGGGATGAAGACTGTGAGCCCCCCGTGGGACAAGCTAATCATCCTATAACCTCCCCAGCGCTTAGAACAGTGCTTTGCACATAGTAAGCACTTAATAAATGCTATCATTATTATTATTCAATCAATCAATCAATCAATCGTATTTATTGAGCACTTACTGTGTGCAGAGCACTGTACTAAGCGCTTGGGAAGTACAAGTTGGCAACATATTGAGACAGGCCCTACCCAACAGTGGGCTCACAGTCTATCTCTATCACCAATCAATTAGTGATATTTAGTGAGTGCTGACCCTGTGCAGAATACTGTACTAAGCACTTGGGAGAGTATATTACAACACAGTAGGTAGATATGTTTCCTGCCCAACAGGAGCTTAGAGTCTAGATGGGGATACAGACAATGAAATGAATTATGGATATGTACATAAGTGTTTTCGGGCTGCAGGGAGAAAAGTTTAAGTGTTTAAAGGGTACAGACCCAAGTGCATAGGTCTGTCAGAAGGGAGAGGGAACAGGGGAAATGAGGGTTTAGTTGGGGAAGGCCTCTTGGAGGAGATGTGATTTATTCATTCATTCAATCGTATTTATTGAGTGCTTACTGTGTGCAGAGCACTGTACTAAGCACTTGGGAAGTACAAGTCGGCAACATATAGAGACGGTCCCTACCCAACAACAGGCTCACAGTCTAGAAGGGGGAGACAGACAACAAAACAAAACATGTGGACAGGTGTCAAGTCATCAGAACAAATAGAATTAATGCTAAATGCACATCATTAACAAAATAAATAGAATAGTAAATATGTACAAGTAAAATAAATAGAGTAATAAATCTGTACAAACATATATACAGGTGCTATGGGGAGGGGAAGGAGGTAGGGCGGGGGGATGGGGTGGTGGAGAGGAAAAAGTGGGCTCAGTCTGGGAAGGTATTTTGGAGGAGGTGAGCTCTCAGTAGGGCTTTGAAGGGAGGAAGAGAGAGAGCTTGGCGGACGTGTGGAGGGAGGGCATTCATCTCAACTGCAAACTCTACAAAAGGTAACGATAGTTGACATTTCATATTTTGTGATTTTCTTCCACGAGTCAAAGACCAGGGACACCAATCCTGCTGTAGAAGTTGCTCCAGCAGAAGGAGGAACAGAAGTGTTTACAGGTAAACTGCTCTATCCCTGCCCTCCAAGACCCGTATTAAACAATGTAAAGAATGTCAGGAAAGGTCTTTTCAGTTTTCTTTTTTTTCCCCCCTCTTAAATTGGTGAGCTCCTGATAAAGACACACTTCGGAAAAAGAGAAATGTCTTGTCAGAATGAACTTTGCCTGTGTTCCGAATGATTGAAAGCTGTAAATGGTCTCTGCCTTCTTGAGCTGAGAGGAAAAGAAAAGGCAGCAGCCTAAGGCCAAGGCCAAAACAGGACTTCTTACTACAAAGAGAAACAGGCTGGCCAAGGATGACACTTATTTTAAGGGGGGGACAGGGTTAGGGGAGATGAGGGGAATTGCTTTGCATGACAAATGCAGTCTGTCAAGGAGCACACACATAATCTTCTAATTCTCATGTTGATTATGCAGGCACAAACTACAAACTTTTCTTTTTCCTTCTGTCTGGAAAGGAAAACATCACTGAGAATCTCCTGCCTCACTGCAGTGATTTCACATGCCGGTTGAGAGACTTATTTCCAGTTTTACCCTGTCCTTGCCAATCTTCTAAGTGCTCTGTAATTCTCAACGATGAGTATTTTGCAGACTAGAAATCTAATCATTCTGACATTTATAAAAGATATTCTGTTGGTGAATTAGATGAAAGACGATGGTATGGAAATATAAAATAATCTGTCTTCAGGTTAACAATGAGCCTTCCGGGAAGGGGAGGTCGATTTCCCTTCCTCGCCTCAACTCTTGACTCGGTGCAATAATAATAATAATAATAATGGCATTTGTTAAGCATTTACTATGTGCAAAGCACTGTTCTAAGCGCTGGGGAGGTAAGAAGGTGATCAGGTTGTCCCACGTGGGGCTCACAGCCTTAATCCCCATTTTACAGATGAGGTAACTGAGGCCCACAATCACTTCATACACATATTTCAATCCCAAATATACAGACCTTTAATATTTCACCCTACTGAGTGTTTGCCTGTTTGCATTTACGTGGTTTTCATACCACACATTATCTCGATCACTCACCAATAGGTGAACCAGTCCCATTTCTTATGCGAAGCAGCGTGGCTCAGTGGAAAGAGCACAGGCTTTGGAGTCAGAGGTCATGGGTTCAAACCCCGGCTCCGCCACTTGTCAGCTGTGTGACTTTGGGCAAGTCACTTAACTTCTCTATGCCTCAGTTACCTCATCTGTAAAATGGGGATTAAGACTGTGAGCCCCCCCCCCGAGGGACAACCTGATTACCTTGTAACCTCCCCAGTGCTTAGAACAGTGTTTTGCACATAGTAAGCGTTTAATAAATGCCATCATTATTATTATTACCACAAAACGATTATCTGATTTGGGAACCAATTTAGAACTTTGTTTTCCACATTTAAAGGGCATCAAGCGATCATCTTTTTTTTCCCCTAGAAATGAACCACTGTTAATTACTACTAATAAAAAATCGTAATTGTGGCATTTGTTAAGCGCTTACTATGTGCCAGGCACTGTTTTAAGCGCTGGGGTGGATACAAGCCAATTGGGTTGGACACAGTCCCTTTCCCACGTGGAACTCACAGCCTCAATCCCCATTTTACAGATGAGGGAGTGGAGGCACAGAGAAGTGAAGTGACCTGCCCAAAGCCACACAGCAAACACGTGGCAGAGCTGGGATTAGAACCCAAGACCTGTTGAGTCCCAGATCCGTGCTCTATCCACTATGCCACGCTTCTTAGCATTTAAGAATCCCAAAAAGGCAGGTAATAAGCAGTGTGGTCTAGTGGAAAGAGCCTGGTCATAGAGGCCAGAGATCCTGGGTTCCAATTCTGCCTTTGCCACTTGTCTGTTGTGTTAAGAAGCAGCGTGGTTTACTGGGAAGATCACGGGCTTGGGAGTCAGAGGGCATGAGTTCGAATTCCGACGCCACCACTTGTCAACTGTATGACTCCTCTGGGCAAGTCACTTAACTTCTCTATACCTCAGTTACTTCATCTGTAAAATGGGGACTGTGAGTCCCATGTGGGACAACCTGATACCCCAGTGTTTAGAACAGTGCTTGGCACACAGTAAGCACTTAACAAATACCATTATTGAGAAGCAGTCTTCCCCTTTTCATATCGAAGAGTCCTACAGTTTTTGTCTTCTGCACCCAGCTGCCCTCCAATTCATTCATTCAATCGTATTTATTGAGCGCTTACTGTGTGCAGAGCATTGTACAAAGCGCTTGGAAAGTACAAGTCAAATTTTATCAAATTAAGACTACTATTAAAGTTCTGTTCTATCCACCTGTATATATGTTTGCATGTATTTATTACTCTATTTATTTATTTTGTACATATTTATTCTATTTATTTTATTTTGTTAATATGTTTGGTTTTGTTCTCTGTCTCCCCCTTCTAGACTGTGGGCCCACTGTTGGGTAGGGACTGTCTCTATACGTTGCCAACTTGTACTTCCCAAGCGCTAAGTACAGTGCTCTGCACACAGTAAGCGCTCAATAAAATGACTGAATGAATGAAAGCAGCGTGGCTCAGTGGAAAGAGCACGGGTTTGGGAGTCAGAGGACATGGGTTCTAATCCCAGTTCTGCCACTTGTCTGCTGTGTGACCTTGGGCAAGCCACTTAACTTCTCTGTGCCTCTTTTACCTCATCTGTAAAATGGGGATTAAGACTGTGAGCCCCACGTGGGACAACCTGATTACCCTGTATCTACTCCAGTGCTTAGAACAGTGCTTGGCACATAGTAAGCTCTTAATACCACAATTATTATTATTGTCATTATTACTATTATTATTATTAACCATGGGCAAGTCACTTAATTTTTCTGTGCCTCAATTACCCCATTGGTAAAATGGGGATTTAAATCCTACACCCTCCTGCTCAGACTGCAAGTCCCATGTCGGACAGAGATTGTGTCTAACCTACATAAGTGCTTAACAAATACCATTATTATTATTATTAGGGTTACGTGTTATACTTTCCCTAGACCTGAGTACAGTGCTATGCTCATAGTAAGTGCTCAATAAATACGACTGAACTGTGTGTCCTTCCTGATGAGGACTTAGGGATGCACCAACTATTATTCCTTACAGCACTGCTCTAGTTGGCTTTATAGATGACATCTTTGAATTAATCCTCGATCCCCTTGATCCCCTGGAAAAGGAGCATGGCCTAATGGAAAGAACACAAGTCTGGGAGTCAGAGGACCTGGATTCTAATCCTGACTTCATCTTCTAGACTGTGAGCCCATTGTTGGGTAGGGACCGTCTCTAGGCAGAAGCAGCGTGGCTCAGTGGAAAGAGCACAGGCTTGGGAATCAGAGGTCATGGGTTTGAATCCCAGATCATCCACATATCTGCTGTGTGACCTTGGGCAAGTCATTTAACATCTCTAAGCCTCAGTTACCTCATCTGTAAAATGGGGATTAAGACTGTGAGCCTTGTATCCCCCACCACTTAGAACAGTGCTTTGCACATAGTAAGCACTTAACAAATGCCATTATTATTTTTATTATATGTTGCCGATTTGTACTTCCCAAGCGCTTAGCACAGTCCTCTGCACACAGTAAGCACTCAATAAATATGACAATGAATGAATGTGTGACTTTAGGCAAGTCACTTAACTTCTCTGTGCTTTGGTTACTTCATCTGTAAAATGGGGATTAGAATGGTGAGCCCTGCTGTGCCCAACCCAATTATCTTGTCTCTACCCCACACTTAGTACAATGCCTGGTGCTTAGTGTTTAATCCTTCCTGATTTAATAGGCTTCAATCACACCTCCCTCAGTCTTCCCCTTTTCAGATCGAAGAGTCCTACAGTTTTTGTCTTCTGCACCCAGCTGCCCTCCAATTCAGTCATTCAATCATATTTATTGAGCGCTTACTGTGTGCAGAGCACTGGACAAAGCGCTTGGGAAGTACAAGTCAAATTTTATCAAATTAAGACTACTATTAATGTGCTGTTCTATCCAAGTTCTGTACTTTCTTCAGCTTTACTGAGGACTTTCTTCCACTCTGTGACCAGACATACACATACATTACGCATATCCTTTCCAATGGTGCCCATCTTTGGACGGTCATTTTGGCTGCTGCCTCTTTTTAGACTGAAGATATGGTAGAACAGTCACCAGTGACTTCAGAATCTCTTCTCTGAGTCATACCTGATAGCTCCCAGTTCTTTATCACATTATAGGCCCTCATTTTCCTTATTTGCTCTTTCATATCACCTAGGTACTTGAATCAATCGTATTTATTGAGCCCTTACTGTGTGCAGAGCACTGTACTAAGCGCTTGGGAAATACAAGTTGGCAACATATAGAGACAGTCCCTACCCAACAGTGGGCTCACAGTCTAAAAGGGGGAGACAGAGAACATAACCAAACATACTAACAAAATAAAATAAATAGAATAGATATGTACAAATAAAATAAATAGAGTAATAAATAAGTACAAACATATATACATATATACAGGTGCTGTGGGGAAGGGAAGGAGGTAAGATGAGGGGGATGGAGAGGGGGATGAGGGGGAGAAGGATCTGTACCACTTAAGCATTTGTTAATCACCCCACCCTTAGCCCCACCAAATTTATGTACATTTCCCTATACTCTCCCATTAACTCTATCAGTAATGTCTCTCTCCCTTTCAACACTCCTTGTGGGAGGTAATGTGTCTACCAATTCTGCTATACCATTTTCTTCCAAGCCCCTAGTATACTGCTTGGCACTTAGTTAGCGCTCAATAAATACCACTGATTAATTGGCTGAAAATTCCTCCCCCTTAGTAAATCCTTCATTCATTCATTCATTCATTCATTCATTCATTCAATCATATTTATTGGGCACTTACTGTGTGCAGAGCACTGTACTAAGCGCTTGGGAAGTACAAATTGGCAACATATAGAGACAGTCCCTACCCAACAACGGGTTCACAGCCTAGAAGCAGTCAGAGAAGCAGCGTGGCTCAGTGAAAAGAGCCTGGGCTTTGGAGTCAGAGGTCATGGGTTCAAATTCCGGCTCCGACACTTGTCAGCTGTGTGACTTTGGGCAAGTCACTTCACTTCTCTGGGCCTCAGTTACCTCATCTGCAAAATGGGGATGAAGACTGTGAGCCCCCTGTGGGACAGCCTGAACACCTTGTATCCTCCCCAGCGCTTAGAACAGTGTTTTGCACATAGTAAGCGCTTAATAAATGCCATTATTATTATTATTACTATTAGAAGGGGGAGACAGACAGCAAAACAAAACATGTGGACAGGTGTCAAGTCACCAGAATAAATCCTTAAGAGTAGGGACCATGTGTCCTTGTGGGGAGGGAATGTGTCTAATAACAATTATGGTATTTGTTAAGTGCTTACAATGTGTCAAATACTGTTTTAAGCGATGGGCTAGATACAAGGTATTCGGGTTGCCCCACGTGGGGCTCACAGTCTTCATCCCCATTTTACAGATGAGGTAAGAGGCACAGAGAAGTTAAGTGAGCTGCCCAAAGTCACACAGCAGATAAGTGGCGGAGGCGGGATTAAAACCCAGGTCCTCTGATTTCCAAGCCCATGCTCTTGCTGCTCACTATTTTGTATTGTACTCTCTCCAGCACTTAGTACAGTGCTCTGCACACAGTAAATGCGCAATAAATATGATTGCTTGATTGATTTTAAGTCTCCCAAGTGTTCCATAGAGTGCAGGTTCAATAAATGCTATTTCTTATTTAACTGCATATTATATTTTGGATTATTCTGTTCTGGGTGGGTGATGTTACACTTTAAACAAATTGAACCTCATCTGCCTGACTCAATTTTATACGGCCTTTCTACATCTCTGCAGTCTGCTGGGGGGACAAGAAGTGCGAACAAACAGACTCTGTGAGATAATCATGCATTGGAGGGAAGGAGTGTTTCTCTGGACAAAGATTTCATGTGAAATAGTCTTAAGAGGCAAAGCTGAAACGGGGTAGAAGTAGAAACTTCAGCTTAGGGGCAGGGAATGAGTCTGCTAATTCTGTAGTATTGTACTCTCCCAAGCACTTAGTACAGTGTCCTGAACTCAATAAATACCACTGATTGAGAGAGAAGCGGGGAACTACTCTGTAAATGGATACTAAGGGGCCTTCTCAGCCAAACAGGCAGTGCTCACTATCTCTAGGGGCTGAAACAGTCCTTCCCTCCACTTATGCTATTTTCAAATCAGGAAAAGATCTTCCCAGCAGGGTTCCTCACTAGATATGAATTCCCAGACAATGGACCAGACTGCATCTTAATTCAAAGTTACAGCCTGGAATAGTTAATTAAGTTAATTGTACCTCCGATTTCCTCACAAAAAAGCTTCTGTTTCCTTCTGAGGCAATTTCATGGTGTTTAAAGGGTAATTTCCTCCTCTCTGCTTTCTAACTCCACAAATCAACCAATCAGATAATGGGAGACAGCTATCAGTGCTCCTAATTGTGAGGGTTTCTGAAGCAATTTAAGGGGCAATCCTCTTTAGTGGCCCACTGCGCAAGGATGACATGCAAATTCGTGAAGCGTTCCATATTTTTCTATTTATTTATTTATTTATTTATTTTACTTGTACATTTCTATCCTACTTATTTTATTTTGTTGGTATGTTTGGTTCTGTTCTCTGTCTCCCCCTTTTAGACTGTGAGCCCACTGTTGGGTCGGAACTGTCTCTATGTGATGCCAATTTGTACTTCCCAAGCGCTTAGTACAGTGCTCTGCACATAGTAAGCGCTCAATAAATGCGATTGATTGATTGATTGATTGATTAAAGGAAAGGTTTTGTGGGGGTCCTGAAGCCCTTACCAGGCCAAGGGGCAGTCCTCCTTACATAATCCAGGCAATGAATGCTTCTGTCTGCCCCAGCAAAGATTTGAGAAAGCCACTATTTTAGCTACATTATAGGGAATGAGGTGAGTCTCCATGGACCGACCATACACAATCTGACGAGTGCAATGAAACAATGATCCAGAGTTGAATTATCCAGGATGTCAAAAGAGATTCAACCTCCTATTTCAATTAATGATATGCTTGTGTGCTTGTGATTTTTTCCTGAAATGCAAACATCGCTTACCAGTTTTCCAGGTCCTTATTATTTGGGCAGGGCAATTAGGCAAGATTTCCTGGTTGTATCTGTGGGTTTTTTTTCTTTTTAGTGATTGGACAATAATTTAACTGGGTCGGTCAATTTCCAGTACCAATCTGATGGAGAGCACACTTTCTCCAGGAAATCATTCCTTCTATTTGAATGCATATTTCTCCCTAGGAAATAATCTTACTTCTTGAACATTTCTCTATTTGTATGGAAGTTGAGGAATAGTTAAAGTGAATGAGTTAGAATTGCATGCCAAATTACAGTCTCAATGTATTGAATATTGTATTGTATTTAATCCAAGATAGGATGGAATTGATTACGTTAAAATGCCATAGATTATGGTGTTTGGAGACACTTGTAGGTCATTTGTTTTCATTTCATATCTGTTTGGTTTTACAGAACATTAGAAATGCCTGGGGACATTAGTAAAACACCCTTGGGAGTTAGTCCTATTGAAAAGTAGTAATTGTATAACTAGAATCACCAAGAATAAACCTATTCAATAATATATGTATATATATATACATACATATATTTTACCCTAGTTTAATCAAAGAGCAGTGTGGTCTAGTGCTAAGAGTGTCAGAGGATCTGGGTTCTAATCCCTCTTCTGCCACTTGCCTGCTGTGTAACCTTGGACAAGTTGCTTAACTTCTCTGTACTCAGTTCCTTCAGCTCGTTCTGAGCAGGGAATATTTCATTTATTCTTATACTGTACTCTCCCAAGTACTTGGTACAGTGCTCTGCACATAGTAAGCGCTCAATAAATACTATTGAATGAATGAATGAATCCGTTAAATGGGGATTCAATACTTGTTCTTCCTCCTAATTGCAAGGTGAGCACCATGTGGGACCTGATGATTTTGTATCTACTCCGGCGCTTGGAACAGTGCTTGGCACATAGTAAGCACTTAATCAATACCACAGCATTACAATTCTCAAATGGATCCTTCTTTGAAACACACCTACCCATGTCACTGACCTAACTGAGACATCATTTAGTTGGAAACTGAAAAATAATTCCCACAAAGCAAGCAACATTTACTCACAAAACTACCACTGCCAAGTAATTCCTCCACCCCGAGTTCTGAGAAAGAAATAAAAGGTTATTTCTGTAAGCAGTGAGAGTGGTGTGCCGTGGGGTTACAGACAGAGAAAGGGTCAGAACTTGTAAGTGCTGCACTTTGGATACACGGTGGTGAGTTTATCCACTGAGACATGTGAACTCTGGGTAGAAAAAGGAGAAGGGAGAAACGGTGAATTCAATAAATTGAGCACAGCACTTGGTGAAGTGCCATAGAGACACACAGACTCCAGGACCTTCTTTCCTTTCTCCCTTCCTTTTCTCCTTTCTATCTCTCCTCTCTTTTCACCTGCTCACCTTGATCAATCAATCAATCAATCATATTTACTGAGTGCTTACTGTGCATAGACCACCACACTAAGCGCCTGGGAGACTACAACACAATGGCCACATTCCCTGTCCACAACGAGCGCAAAGTCTAGAATGTGCTAGATTTAATTCCTTTTCAGTTTTGGGGTTGAAAATATTATGCAAATGCAGCAAATTACATGAGCCCCCTCATTCTCCAAGGAGCAAACACCTCTGTATTCTTTCCAAGCATTTAGGACTGTGCTCTGCAATAGGAAACGCTTAATAAATACCATTACTGCCACCATTACAGTACCCTCTACGGTTTCTACCATTATCAATGGAAGCAGATACCATACATTCATTTGTATTTATTTCTTCCATTTTATTTGTCAGACCCTATTGCTGTGAGCACAAGAAAGGCTTTTAAGGTCAACCAAGACATTCAATGAAAAGTTTTAAATGCTCTGGAGAAAGCCCAGAGAGAAAATAGCTGAACCCAGTCTCTTACTCCCGATAATTAATGCTCACCAAGATTCAGAGAATTTGAGTGTTTTCAATTGTGTAATTACTGAATTTTCAAATATTTTTTACAGCTTTTTACTTAGCAAAGATTGTTGAAGAAAACTTTTCAAATGAGCCACAGGAAGATCGGTTCCATTATTCATATGCACAGACAATGAAGCACATGCATCGCTCCTGCTGATGCAGCTGCTAGCCAAAACAAGTGGAACATTTCCTTAGTCCATTATTGCAGTGAGCATATCCCTGCTGGGCTGCCGATAGTCTCCTGTCAGGAACTACCAACGAACCCTAGTCCGGGAACTTCGGGCCCGAGGGCCCGCCGGAAGGATTTCTTTTCAGTGCTCGTGGAGTGGGTGGCATCTCCCGCACTCCCTCACTCCTGCCAGTCATATCTGCACAGAGGGACAGGGTGCAACAAGTGAGCGGGCAGACAGGGATGCAGCACACTGCCAAGGTGGTTTCTCCATGCAGGATCGATGGATGACAAAAATGACCATGACGCCATTCCTCCTACGGTGCCCAGCTGATTCATCAATCAGAAACTTTCACCGCTGACCGCACAGTCCGCTATCTGAACTGGAACCTGGGTCTCCTGATTCCCAGAGATTGCCACAGGGCCAGGGGTCCCTAATGTTATCCAATAGCAAACCAGACGTATTACAGACGGGGGTTGCATAATTTTGATCTCAAGATGTAGGGGTGAGATCAACTGGAGCTGATGAGATGAAATCTAGAATTTTCCACACACTGACTTACCGCCTTATAAAGATGCACCCAGTTCTCCCGTAACATGGAGGTTGTGATCTTAAAGCACCCCTCATTAAAACAAACTTCGATCCTAGGACTTACTCCGTGCTCAACTCTGGGCACGGATACCCGGTTATCTCTTCTGATGCCACATCATCTCCCGAATCTCGACAGACATGGCTGGGAGAACGATCCCTCCTATTTCCATCACATTCTATCCAAAATGCAGAGTGAAAATGTGCGTTCCGGCAAAATTGCCTCCTATACTAGCAACGTGGCAATCGAACCATTTATTCGGTATACGTTTAATGGCTCAGAGCAAGTAACCAACAAGTATTATTTACATATCAAGACACCATTGAAAAATAGACACTCCCTAACATTGACTAAATTATTAAAGATTATACAGTGGACACTGGAGGAATCGAAGATAACCTCTGTCCACCTTAAAAGATGACATTGTAGTTGATGAGTAAATATGTCACTTCTCAACTCTCTTCTAAAAGTCCCACTAACTTCATAGCAATGTTTATGGTCAGAATAAGAAATTATCAGATTCTTCTATGTTTCTGGACCATGTTTTCCTGTTAGCATACATGAATAATTCTGGTGGCACTCCTATATGGTAAGAGGAGGGAAGACTCAGTGGGTTCAGTGAAAGGCTTGCCAAGGAACAATCAAAACAAAGTCCAGCAAAACAAAACTCTCAATTCTCAACACAAAAAACCACAAAAATACACAAAAAACAGAGCTACTGTGAGAGCAAGGTAGGCCAGCCACCTCCCGCTTTCCGAAGGGCACAGCTTTGATGAGATCATAATGCTTCTTTGTTCCCAGCTGTTGTTATAACTAAATTAAATGGAATATTTAGGAAGAAATCTCTTAAGCATGATTTCACAGAGATTAGACAAAGTCCCCATCATTTGAATTACTAGGCCTTTCCAATACTTGCTTGGACTGAGCATTTGAAAACTGCTATGGAGTTCATCTTATGATGGTGGCAGAGAGTAACCTAAAAGCCAAACAAATCTGTTTGTGAGGAAAGAGACAGCGTGAGAAGTTCCTAGTGGAAAGAGTGCAGGCCTGGGAATCAGAGGACCTGGGTTCTAATAATAATGGCACTTATTAAGTGCTTACTGTGCTTAATAAATGCCATTAAAAAAAACACTGTTCTAAGCACTGGGGAGGTTACAAGGTAATAAGTATGTCCCACAGGGGGCTCACAATCCTAATCCCCATTTTACAGATGAGGTATCTGAGGCACAGAGAAGTTAAGTGACTTGCCCAAAGTCACACAGCTGACAATTGGCGGAGCCGGGATTTGAACCCATGACCTCTGACTCCAAAGCCCGGGCTCTTTCCACTGAGCCACGCTGCTTCTCTGCTAATCCCGACTCAGCCACATATCTGCTCTGTGTCTTTGGGCAAGTGATTTAACTTCTCTCTGCCCTATTCATTCAATCGTTTCTATTGAGTGCTTACTGTGTGCCGAGCGCTGTACTAAGCGCTTGGGAAAATAGCTACTTCATCTTTAAAATGGGGATTAAGACTGTGAGTCACCTAGTAGAAAGACCACAGGCCTGAAGCCAGAGGACCTGTGTTATAATCCCACGTCCACCAGGTGCCTGCTTTGTGAACCTGTGCAAATCACTTCACTCCTTTGTGCCTCAGTTACCTCATCTGTACAATGGGATTTAATACCTATTCTCCCTCCTTTTTAGATTGTGAGCCCTGGGTGAGAGAGGAACTGTGTCTGACCTGATTATTTTGTGTCTTTCCCAGGGCTTACTTGACACATAGTAAGCGCTTAACAAATGTCGCAATTACGTGGGACATGGACTATGTCCAACCTGACTAGCTTTTATCTATCTACCCAAGAAATTAGTTCAGTGCTTGGCACATAGTAAGTGCTTAACTAACACCGTAGGAAAAAAAGAAAAAGAAAAGAGGGGAGTTGCAGGAGTTAGGAAATAGGTGTGCTAGTTCAATTAACTCCGCTCCTGGAGGTACTAGCTGGGAAATCAGAATATTTTGTTAATAGTAACAAGGGCAATGTGGTTCTCATGAAAATAAAAAAGGCTTCCCCCCCCATCAGTGTTCTGTGAAAGAAGAATCTTAACTATTGTACTTCCCAAGCGCTTAGTACAGTGCTCTGCACACAGTAAGCGCTCAATAAATACAATTGTATGAAAGTTAGTCTGAGAGTTTAAAGATGTGGTCAGTTTACCTTTTGGCAAATATGTCCTAGTGATAAGAGGTTTGGGGGTAATTTTAGTCATTTGCTACACTAAAATGTGGGCAGACATAAAAATAACTGTTTCCTGCAGGAAACCAAGAGTGAGATTTAAACACTTAGAACTTAAACTAGATATATTCATTTCTCCCTTACATTAAGTGAAGATGAGGATTCTTCAAACCTTCCTGTTCAAAATACAAAGCAAAATGTGGTACATCAAAGCAATGTATGATGCAAAGCAAAGATTCTAAAGTATAAGAGCTAAGAGCAGAACTGAGATGGCTCTGGTAAATAAAAGCAACTTGGTATGAAATGAATACAGTAATAATAATGATGTTGGCATTTGTTAAGCACTTACTATGTGCCAAACAAAGTTCTAAGTGCTGGAATAGATACAAGGTAATCAGATTGTCCCACGCGGGGGCCACAGTTGTCATCCCCATTTTACAGATGAGGGAACTGAGGCACAGAGAAGGTAAGTGACTTGCCCAAGGTCACACAGCTGACAAGTGGCAGGGCCAGGGTTAGAACCCACAACCTCTGACGCCCAAACCCGTGCTCTTTCCACTAAGCCACGCTGCTTCTCGTGAATATACTGGCTTAGCTGTAGAGTGTGCATGGTATTAACACCATAACTTCATGCACTGAGCGCATTTCAGTGATGAATGTATTTTTTAAGCCCGGGGCCAAGTGAAAATAGAAGACTTCTTAAAAGTCTGATGAACAGCTCAGGGAAAAGAAAAACTACAGGAATGGGAAGCCCACAGCCTCTTTGTTTTGGTGAATAAAAAACGTGACCTAATACTATTGAGCAAGTTTGCATCCTGAAATCATTCTGTTATTTGAACATATTTCCATTTCCTATCTTATCATTATTCCTACACTCTCTCATTAGGCTTTGTGTGCCCCCTAGAAGCAAATGATTTGCGGTTTTCTGGAGGAATTTCTATAATGCTATACCATTAATACTACTAATAATAATGATGGCATTTATTAAGCGCTTACTATGTGCAAAGCACTGTTCTAAGCACTGGGGAGATTACAAGGTGATTGGGTTGTCTCACATGGGGCTCACAGTCTTAATCCCCATTTTACAGATAAGGTAACTGAGGCACAGAGAAGTTAAGTGACTTGCCCAAAGTCACACAGCTCACAATTGGAGGAGCCGGGATTTGAACCCATGAACTCTGACTCCAAAGCCGGGGCTCTTTCCACTGAGCCACGCCGATGGATCCATTAGTAAATCCTTATACCCATATATGTTCCAGCCTTACTCTATGCATTCTCATTCCAAATTGGATTTGTGGCCCATTTTGACACTTGCTCTCACCACGCCCAGGGAAGGAAATAAACTGGCAAGAGATTCACGGTATACTGGATTTTTTTTTTTAAAGGAAAAAAAATCTGCCTCTCCACTCCAGCAAAAATTGAACTTTGAAAGAAATAAAATGTAATAAAAATAAATCAGCACAAGTAAGATGAACCTCAGACCTTTTCAAGTTTTAGCTAGAGTGAAACTAGAAAAAATGCATCCACCTGTGAGGTTTAGATATGGGATGCCGTACTAGCCTCTTGAAATTGATCACAGGCACGGCTCTGGCTGCTACATTAGAGATGAACTCTTTGAGGTGGTGGCAGTTCTTCAATCGGGCAAAACTTTTTTATTTGTTTCTCCTGAAAAAGAAGCAAGGCTGGCCCCTAGGCAAGAATTTTTGAGGAAAAAGTCTAACAAGGAAAAAAGGGTCGACAAAAGACAATGGGATAGTCTCTAGATAATTAACCCTGCAAATTGGGGCAATTTAGGAGCCTAGATCTTATCTTCTCCAGTTTCACTCAAAATTAACTGCATTAACGTTAAACCTGTACCTCATTTTTACAGTTAAAAGGTTTCACGCCGGAGTGATTGAATTCATTATTTCACACTTTTATTTCCTTGAGGATCCTGATTCTCAATGTTCACTCTTGTTAGCCTGGATGCCACCTGAGTGGTTGCTGAATGGGAAATACTGTTTTGAGTTTACAGTGATAATCATTAATTGACTTGAATTTCCTTAGCTATACTTATTTTTCTTTCAAGATGTCAGATTGTATCAGTTTTTATAACGTTAAGTTTTAATTCTGTTGCCATAAATTAACACTTGCTAAATTTAATGACTAGGGAGGGATAGAGTGGCCTACTAGAAAGACCATTCGTTATTTATTAAGTGGTTATTGTGTGCAAAGCACTGTACTAAGCGCTTGGGAGAGTACAGTACAACAAAAGTCTGCTGTGTGCGGTTGGACAACACATACTCTCTCGTGCTTCAGTTTTTTCATTTTTAAACTGGAGGCAAAATACGTGTTTCCCCTCCCTCTTGGACTGTGGCCACTTGTAGGACAGGGATTGTATCTGCTCTGCTTTTCTTATATCTACTCCAGGACTTAGCACAATACTTAACACATAATAAACACATAAAACCATTGTTATTATTAGTATTAGTTTTTTTTCAATCAATCCTATTTTCCAAACACTGTGTGCAGAACACTAGACTAAATACTTGGAAGAGTACAACGCAACGGAGTTGGTAACACATTCCCTACACGCAATGAGCTATTGTTATTATTAGCTTTGCTAGCTTCTTTCCACCTAAAATTCTGATAGACAAATAAAAATCTTTTCAGGTGGATTGAGATCCACGGTACATGATAACAATTATTCGTAGGTACAAGAGGCACTTTGAATGCATTTATGGACAAGAAGTCCATTATGTGGTTATCACAGGAAAAAAAGGATGCCTATCGAAGGGACTATTAAGGATGTTAGATCACACATTCCTGATAATGTGAGGTAAATGTCAAGGAGGGCAACTACCCCAAGGTTCCTCCAAGCACAGTTCTCCAGAAACTGAATGGATCATTAATTCATTCATTTTTCATCCATTCAATCATATTTATTGAGCGCTTACTGTGTGCAGTGGACTACTAGAGAAGCAGCGTGGCTCAGTGGAAAGAGCACAGGCCTTGGAGTCAGAGGTCATGGGTTCTAATCCCGGCTCTGCCAACTTGTCAGCTGGGTGACTTTGGGCAAGTCACTTCGCTTCTCTAGGCCTCAGTTCCCTCACCTGTAAAATGGGGATTAAGACTGTGAGCCCCACGTGGGACAACCTGTTCACCTTGTAACCTCCCCAGCGCTTAGAACAGTGCTTTGCACATAGTAAGCGCTTAATAAATTCTATTATTATTATTATTATTATTATTATTACCGGCCTGGCATTAATAATAGCACTGCTTTTTCTCTTTTTCTTTTGTTTTTGTTAAATGCTTTCCATGTGCCAGGCACTGTTCACTCACTCAGTCATATTTACTGAGCGCTTACTGTGTGCAGAGCATGTACTAAGCGCTTGGAAAGTACAATTCAGTAGAGACAATCCCTGCCCACAACAGGCTCTAAGCGCTGGGGTAGATACAAGCTAATCAGGTTGGGTACAGTCCATGCTTAGTACAGTGTTCTGCACACAGTAAGCGCTCAATACGACTCACAGTCTTAATCCCCATTTTACAGATGAGGTAACTGAGGCACAGAAAAGGTAAGTGACTTGCCCAGGGTCACACAGCAGACAAGTGGCAGAATTAGAACACAGGTCCTCCAGGCCAGTACTCTTATGAAGAGAATGGACAATACTTGCACTTGAATGGGCTGTCTGAATGATCTATAGCCTCTGACCAATTGCTAAACTGAAACACATTTTTCTTCTGTATCTTCATTTGCGCAATGATTAGAATGACAATTCTCCTTTTTATCAGGGAGGGGACAGACCCGGTCCTTGTTCAATTAGAAAGTTTCTAATATTCACCACAAAAAGACTGTTACCGCATTGGAAAAACCATGTTGGAAACACAAGCAATCCAAAAAAAATACCCCTCAACAGAGCTGAAAATGGCCTGATCGTTTTTTAATGCTGATCCAGGTTGTGTGTGATTTTAATCTCTCCACCTCAAGGGTCCATTTTAGAAAAAACAATATTTCAGTTTGTCAAAGATAAAATGCACTGGGCATTGATTCCACCGTCCTATCCATTTACTTTTCCAGCAGGGATAGAGCATGATTTTAAGATGAGTGCTTCAGAACAAGTCCAGCCCAGAGTAGCTCCTGGCCTCATCAGAGTTTAATGAGACATTCAATCTAAGAAATAAATTAAATGACATTCTGGGATCATGTTTAATGGAGCAGGCATCTTCAGAAGCTCTAGATTGCAATGTACTTCTTATAATCTATGGAGACTAGGCCAGAAAGTCTCATCAATCATCTGGGACAGAACGGCACTCTAAGGAATAGGAACTGGTGAACCTCAGTAGCTCATGGTCATCATCGTGGCCCAGAACTGTTTTCCTGTTTTCATGAAACCACAAAATACCTTGCAAATGCTTATACTCATGTTCATCACTCTCTGAAACAATGCTATGACTCTATGTTCCACATGAAGGCATACATGTGGGCTTTAGCATTTATAATAATAATGATGATGGTATTTGCTAAGCGCTTACTATGTGCCAAGCACTGTTCTAAGCACTGGGGTAGATATAAGTCAATCAGGTTGTCCCACGTGGGGCTCGTGGTCTTCATCCCCATTTCACAGATGAGGTCACTGAAGCCCAGAGAATAATAATAAATAATGATGGCATTTATTAAGCGCTTACTAGGTGCAAAGCACTGTTCTAAGCGCTGGGGAGGTTACAAGGTGATCAGGTTGTCCCACAGGGGGATCACAGTATTAATCCCCATTTTACAGTTGAGGTCACTGAGGCCCAGAGAATCAATCAATCAATCGTATTTATTGAGCGCTTACTGTGTGCAGAGCACTGTACTAAGCGCTTAGGAAGTACAAGTTGGCAACATAGAGAGACAGTCCCTACCCAACAGTGGGCTCACAGTCTAAAAGGGGGAGGCAGAGAACAAAACCAAGCATACTAACAAAATAAAATAAATAGAATAGATATGTACAAGTAAAATAGAGTAATAAATATGTACAAACATACATACATATATACAGGAGAAGGTAAGTGACTTGCCCAAAGTCACACAACTGACAAGTGGTTAGAATCCATGACCTCTGACTCCCAAGCCCGGGCTCTATCCAATAAGCCACACTGCTTCTCTTATAATGCTATTTGTTAAGCGCTTACTATGTGCCAGGCACTGTACTAAGCACTGGGGCAGATTATTATGTGCCAGGCACTACACTAAGTCCTGGGGTAGATACAAGCTAATCAGGGTAGACACAGTCCATGTCTCGCATGGGACTCACAACAGTCATCCCCATTTTGCAGATGGGGTAACCGAGGCACAGAGAAGTGACCGACCGCTGTGACGGCCAGGTAGCTGTGTTGGCAGTAGGCTATTTTCAAGAGACTGCTGTTTGATAGAGGGGCAAGGATAATGCCTACCACTTCTATTTTATTGTACTCTCCCAAGCGCTCAGCACAGTGCTCTGTACACGGTAAGTCCTCAATAAATACCACTGATTGATTGATTGAATGATTGAGGGCTCACTGGTCATCTTGGGGATGGAACTGCATTAGTGTTGTTAAGCCAAATCTGCTACGGGGCCAACATCTTCTCCACCTCACCAGAGACAGACTGGTGTTTACCAGAGAAGCAGCATGGCTCAATGGAAAGAGCCCGGGCTTTGGAGTCAGAGGTCATGGGTTCAAATCCCGGCTCCGCCAATTGTCAGCTGTGTGACTTTGGGCAAGTCGCTTCACTTCTCTGTGCCTCAGAGACCTCATCTGTAAAATGGGGATTAAGACTGTGAGCCCCCCGTGGGACAACCTGATCACCTTGTAACCTCCCCAGCGCTTAGAACAGTGCTTTGCACATAGCAAGCGCTTAATAAATGCTATTATTATTATTATTATTATTATTATTATTATTATTATTATTACCACCACTGGCATCAGGAACTGTCAGCTCCATTGGCAGGTCTTTGGCCCACAACCAGACTGAGCCCCTTCCTTCCTCTCCCCCTTGCCCCCCTCTCCATCCCCCCCATCTTACCTCCTTCTCTTCCCCACAGCACCTGTATATAGGTATATATGTTTGTACATATTTATTACTCTATTTATTTATTTATTTATTTATTTTACTTGTACCTATCTATTCTATTTATTTTATTTTGTTAGTATGTTTGGTTTTGTTCTCTGTCTCCCCCTTTTAGACTGTGAGCCCACTGTTGGGTAGGGACTGTCTCTATATGTTGCCAACTTGTACTTCCCAAGCGCTTAGTACAGTGCTCTGCACACAGTGAGCGCTCAATAAATACGACTGATTGATTGATTGAACCAAAAGGCCACAAAGCACCTTCTTGGAACTCGAGGACGGCCTGAAGACCCGGAGCCCAAAGCACTGGAGAGTGTCCCAGACGTTACCAGGACATTTAGGTGCATCAGAAAAGGTCAATAAATGGGACTATAATCAAACCACCAAAAAAGGACATGAACTACTCTGAGACTTATTAAAGAGGAAATACCCCTCAAACTCCCAAGTTGGGACACCAGTGACATATACATGGGCCTCAGTCGTGAAAACTAATTTTTTTCCAAAGGCAAGAATGCCCCTGTGGTATAGAAAAGTCATTTTTTCTCCATGCCTCAGTTTCCTCACCTATAAAATGTGGCTGCAAAGAAAGGTGAATGATGGACCGTCTCTTCACACGGCTCAAAGGACAGGAAAATCCTCACTGCACCAATACTGGACCTGCCACTCATTTTGAGTCTGTGAGAAGAGTCTCACTATAATCTGCATGTGACCATGGAGAGCCCACCACAACCTAAGCGTGCAAACACGGAGATTGTGTTAGCTTATCATTAATAATAATAATAATAATAATAATAATAATAATGATGGTATTTTTTAAGCACTTACTATGCTCCAAGAGCTGTACTAAGTGCTGGGGTGGATACAAGCAAATCGGGTTGGACACAGTTCAGTGTTCAGTTCAGAACAGTGAGCCTTGTTCCGCATTGGGCTCACCGCCTTAATGTCCATTTTACAGATGAGGTAACTGAGACAAAGAGAAGTGAAGTTACTTGCCCAAGGCCACACAGCAGGTAAGTGGCCAGCTAACCAAATCAATCCAGTATTTACTGAATGGCTTCAATCCTGCCTGAAGCAGTGGTGAACTTGAGGGGTATTTCACCTCAATGGTGATTTACCATTGTTTTATTTGATGGTGTTCCCCATATAGTTCCCCTGTATATATGTATATATGTTTGTACATATTTATTACTCTATATATTTATTTATTTTACCTGTACATATCTATTCTATTTATTTTATTTTGTTAGTATGTTTGGTTTTGGTCTCTGTCTCCCCCTTTTAGACTGTGAACCCACTGTTGGGTAGGGACTGTCTCTATATGTTGCCAACTTGTACTTCCCAAGCACTTAGTACAGTGCTCTGCACACAGTAAGCGCTCAATAAATACGATTGATTGATTGATTATAGTTAAATATTGCATTTAACCTGTACTTCCTCTCTAGACTGTATGTTCCCTGTTGGTCAGGGAGCATATCTGAATAATATCCTTCCAACCATTTCCAGCATTTAGACCAGTGGCCCACATATTACAAAACTGAATAAAAAGAAAAGCAGGAAGGGGGATTTTAAAACAGGGTCAAAACAGAAAATGAAGCAGCATGAGAAGACCCCCTCCCAAACCATATATTCATATGTTTACATGAATGTGTGAATGTATAGTCACTGTGGTATTTAAGTCCTTTACTACGCACCAGAAGCTGTACTAAGATAATCATTCTTCATTCATTCATTCAATCGTATTTACTGACCGCTTACTGTGTGCAGAGCACTGTACTAAGCGCTTGGGAAGTACAAGTCAGCAACATATAGAGACGGTCCCTAGCCAACAATGGGCTCACAGTCTAGAAGGGGGAGACAGACAACAAAACAAAACAAGTAGACAGGTGTCAAAATAGAACAAACAGAACTGTAGCTATATGCACATCATTAACAAAATAAATAGAATAGTACATATGTACAAGTAAAATAAATAATAATTTAATAATAAAAAATAAATCAGGTTGGAGCCATCCTGTTCCACCAAGGGCTCACATGTCTAAATAGAAGGAAGATCATAAACTGAATCCTCATTTTACGGACAGGGAAACTGAAGCACAGAGAAGTTAACTGACTTACCCAAGGTCACACAACAGGCAGGTGTTGGAGCCTGAATTAAAACCCAGGTCCTTTGACTCCCATTCATTCAATCGTATTTATCGAGTGCTTACTATGTGCAGAGCACTGTACTAAGTGCTTGGGAAGTACAAGTTGGCAACATATAGAGACGGTCCCTACCCAACAGCGGGCTCACACTCCCAGGCCCAGGCTCTGTCTACGAGGGTCCTTCTTTGTAGCTGAAAATAATGCTGCTCATAATAATAACAATAAGATGCCAAATAATCAGATGCCACCCAGATGTAGAAGTGGAAATGAAATGACCAAAGCATGACTGAAAAATCCCAATTATCCGCACTCACACTCAAGTGAAGATGGAACACAGGGTGGTTCAGTGGAAAGAGCCCGTGCTTTGGAGTCAGAGGTCATGGGTTTGAATCCCAGCTCCGCCACTTGTCAGCTGTGTGACTTTGGGCAAGTCATTTCACTTCTCTGGGCCTCAGTTACCTCATCTGTAAAATGGGGGTGAAGACTGTGAGCCCCCTGTGGGACAACCTGATCACCTTGTAACCTCCCCAGTGCTTAGAACAGTGCTTTGCCCCTTCTAGACTGTTCTCCCCCTTCTAGACTGTAAGCCCGTTGTTGGGTAGGGACCGTCTCTGTATGTTGCCAACTTGTACTTCCCAAGCGCTTAGTACAGTGCTCTGCACACAGTAAGTGCTCAATAAATACGATTGATTGAATGAATGAATGATGATGATGATGATGGCATTTATTAAGCGCTTACTATGTGCAAAGCACTGTTCTAAGCGCTGGGGAGGTTACAAGGTGATCAGGTTGTTCCACGTGGGGCTCACAGTCTTAATCCACATTTTACAGATGAGGTAACTGAGGCACAGAGAAGTTAAGTGACTCACCCAAAGTCACACAGCTGGCAACTGGCAGAGCCGAGATTCGAACCCATGATCTCTGACTCCAAAGCCCGCATTCTTTTCACTGAGCCATGCTGAATAGTAAGCACTTAATAAATGCTATAAAAATGCATTTCGCCATCTTCGGAAACGGCAGTTGTGATTTTGCAAATACCACTTTGTGGAAAAAAAAATAAACGGAACAGATTTTCATTTTAAAATAAGAATAAAAATGAGGTTGATTTGGATTTCTCACACAATCCTATGAAATAGCTGTAGGCTTGTGCGAGGGAAACTTCTACTAAATGCTGCACTCTGAAGGAGGTAAAACAAATTAGCCTGACAATGTGATGGTGTGAGCCTGTGAACAGTTCATTGAAATTCGGATCCTTAGTGCCTGTGGCAGAGCCCAGCACCTGCAGGTGAAGTAAAGGCTTCCAAAGTAAATCCTTGGCCTCTCTACTCCCAGGGACACAAATAGAACTAAGTTTCCAAGACAAAGGAACAAAAGAAGAAATGTGAATACATTTTTAATTTTTAACCAGTAAAAAGTAGTGTTATTAATTTTTTTGGCTTTTTGAAATACGAGACAATAAAATAATAATTACAATAATAATAATTGTACTTGTTAAGCACTTACTATGTGCCAGGCACTGTACTAAGCGCTGGGATGATACACGCAAATCAGGTTGGACACATCCCTGTCCCATATGGGGTTCCCAATCTTAATCCCCATTTTCCAGCTGAGGTAACCGAGGCACAGAGAAGTGAAGTGACTTGCCCAAGGTCACACAGCAGACAAGTGGCAGAGGAGGGATTAGAATCTGTGTCCTCCTGACTCCCAAGCCTGTGCTCTTCCCACTAGGCAACACTGTGTAAGACACTGCCTAACCAGTGAGGGTGAAGCAGAAATTTACAAAAAGCTCAGTAACATTTGGGCCATTATAAAGGCCAACCTGGATAATAGGTTGGTAATAATTTTAGACTGTGAGCCCACTGTTGGGTAGGGACTGTCTCTATATGTTGCCGACTTGTACTTCCCAAGCGCTTAGTACAGTGCTCTGCACACAGTAAGCGCTCAATAAATATGATTGATGATGATGATGATGAAAACCACCCTGGCTATGAGAACCATTATGGATGTGGCTTATCTCAGTAAACATCATTACCACTACTACAATCTCACTACCAATCAATCAACGGTATCTATTGAACGCTTAGTGTTTGCACATACTAAACTGTAAGGAGATATAACCGGGTTGGATATATTCCCTTTCAATAACGAGTCCCCGTTTGCCACAAATCCCCAGAGACCATGCTTTCCCCAAGAAGCCAGGAGGAAATCAACCAGAAAGACAGTGGCAATAACAGGTAAGATAACAGCCGCCACCTGCCCTGCCACAGATGAAAATCTGAGGTGCCAGCAGACACTTTCTTCTCCTCCCTTCCCCACTTTCCATTTCTTCCTGGAATCTCAACGGAGGCACAGATGACGGGAACAAGATGTACTGATCCAACAGCAGTATTTACTGAGAGTGTGCAGAGCACGGCACTGGGAAATTGGGAGAGTCCAAAAGACGTAAAATATACTCCATGCCTGCTCTCGATAATAATGAGAGACAGTTCGTCGGCAGGTTTCTTTCTTAGCTGCTCAAGGAACGGTGAAGGATAAATAAACCCTCTTAGTGCTTCAGGATGGCCGAGTCGTCGGATGGGTAACAGACTCTGTGGTCGTTTCAGTACACTGACATGTCTATTTGGGTTCAAGATGGAAAGAGTCGTTCACAATCCTTCATAATCCTTTAAAAACATAATCAGAGTATTCAAACAGAACTGTTCTCCCTCCTGAAAGGGCTACTTTAACCTAACTGGGAGGTGGGGGTGGTGGTTTAGAAGTGACACGTCTTTGTATTACTAAATTACCTTCCCAGATTCATTCCAGGAATTCACCAGGTGAAACACAGACTATGAAGGTCACCTATGTTTTTTTGCAGATTTACCTTGAGATCTTTATACTGTGATGAGCTCCTCCGCACTTCTGCCGTAGCACCTGAATAATTTCCATTGTCTTTTAAAAAGAAACAAACGGTCTTCAGCTGACTCTCATAAATCTGACACCCTGTCTGGCTGAGGCCTATAAAGCTGTCTAAGTGATGCAAACATAATTGGCTTGCTTCAGAATATTGAATAGCCTTTTTTATTCACCTAGAATTTCACATCATTTAGGAGACAGGAAAGAATGGAGGGGGGAAAGGACTGTGTGCAGCTCTATGGACCACTAACAAGAATGGGCTTCCTTTTCATTAACCTAAGTTCATGGGAGGGTTGCAAAACATAAAATGTCTTTAAAACTAGATTGCTAAATATACAAACTTGGACAGAACTATGAGAGAGGCGCTCATTTAATAAATATTGGAGCGACATTCAAGCATGACATTTGGGGATTTTCCGCTGGGTGTATGTGCTCTCTGGATAGATTACTGTACTACGTGTGTGTTTTTACATGTGTGCCTAAATATTACTCTATTTATTTATTTGTTTATTTATTTTACTTGTACATATCTATTCTATTTATTTTATTTTGTTAGTATGTTTGGTTTTGTTCTCTGTCTCCCCCTTTTAGAATGTGAGCCCACTGTTGGGTAGGGACTGTCTCTATATGTTGCCAACTTGTACTTCCCAAGCGCTTCTCTGCACACATTAAGCGCTCAATAAATACGATTGATGATGATAAATATGAGTCTAATTCTCAGTTAACTCCTCACTTCCTCTCCCTCCTCCACCACACTGTTCTCCTGCAGCTCTCTCAATTCTTAGCCTGTAAAATGGGGATGAAGACTTTGAGCCCCCCGTGGGACGACCTGATCACCTTGTAACCTCCCCAGTGCTTAGAACAGTGCTTTGCACACAGTAAGCGCTCAATAAATGCTATTATTATCATTATTATTATTACCAAGCTCTTTCCATTAGACCACCCTGCTTCTCAAGAACGTCAGAGAGAGTCTCCCGTTCTGTCGGCACCAGGCAGGTTACCCCGGAATACCCTGACACTCTCTCTACCTCTTTGTCTCACACAACAGCTGCCAAGAAAGGAATACTAGCAAATCTCAGAATAATAATAATTTTGGTATTTGTTAAACGCTTACTATGTGCCAAGCACTGTTCTAAGCGCTGGGGAAGATACAAGGTAATCAGATTGCCCCACACGGGGCTCACAGTCTTAATCCCCGTTTTACAGATGAAGTAACTGAGGCACAGAGAAGTTAAGTGACTTCCCTAAAGTCACACAGCTGATAAGTGGTAGAGCTGGGATTAGAACCCATGACCTCTGACTCCCAAGCCCATGCTCTTTCCACTGGGCCACGCCGCTTCTCAGAAGTGAATACCTTGCCCAGAACTGCCTCAGTTGTGTTTAAAATTCAGAAGAAATTGTATGGACTGCAAAGAGTTGAAAAAGAACACGGGAAAATTCCTTTTCCCTTCAAAAAGCCTTCATCAAGTAAAGGGACAAAAAGGAGGGCTCTTAAAAACATTGCTGGAATTAAAGTAATGACTTAAGCGAGGGATTATATACTACTTATTTGCGGGATTAAGGAACTCTACCTTCCTAAAGGAAAATGCTGATTTCCATCAAATTTGCACTAGGAAAATCCTAGATGACAGGGTCAATTTTTATTTTTAATATAGAGCTGACCTTTATTTGTAGAGTATGCAGTTGAGGAATAGTTTCTCCTATCTGCAGGGTTGCAATGTTTCCCATTTCGTCATCTTGAAGGTTTTAGGCATTAGCCAAAACTGCTAGAACTTCTACTCATTCAATTGTATTTATTGAGTGCTTACTGTGTGCAGAGCACTGTACTAAGCGCTTGGTCCTATTGCCAGAGCCAAAGAAAACCCAATCCAGTTTACTTACAAAGAAAATGGTTATTTCCATACAAATACAATTTTCATCGATTCATTTTCCACAATTGGGCAACTATCAATTTGGGCTTTACCTGGAGGCAATTCTACAAAACCACTGACTTGGGAAAAAAAAAAATAAACCCACCTCAGGAACATTCTTTTCTTGAGCCCAGTGGACTTTAGCCATTTCTTCCAAATTGTCCTTTATATGGTCAACGGCATACTATCAATCGATCGATAAACTGATAGTATTTACTGAGTGTTTACCATGTACAGAGCACTGTATTAAGAACTTAGGGGAATACAGTGCAACAGAATTAGCAGAGGCATTGATGATGATGATGGTATTTGTTAAGCGCTTACTATGTGCCAAGCACTGTTCTAAGCACTGGGTAGATACAAGGTAATTAGGTTGTCCAACGTGGGACTCTCAGTTTTAATCCCCATTTTACAGATGAGGTAACTGAGGCACAGAGAAGTTACGTGACTTGCCCAAAGTCACACAGCTGATAAGTGGCGGAGCAGCATTAGGACCTCCAACCTCTGATTCCCAAGCTCAGGATCTTGGATCCCTGCTGAAAACAGTCTGCCAAATCCTTTGCAAATTCACTATCTTCCCTTTAATCTCTATCTGGTCATCTATATCAGTTACTCATTTTTTGCAAACTTCGCTTCTCTGGTGCTAACCTTCTCACTGTGCTTTGAGATCACCTGTCTCCCCGCCAACCCCTGGCCCACATCCTGCCTCTGACCTGGAACACCCTCCCTCCTCAAATCCACCAGACAACTGCTCTCCCCACCTTCAAAGCCTTACTGAAGGCTCATCTCCTCCAAGAGGCCTTCCCATCATCATCATCAATCGTCAATCGTATTTATTGAGTGCTTACTGTGTGCAGAGCACTGTACTAAGCGCTTGGGAAGTACAAATTGGCAACATATAGAGACAGTCCCTACCCAACAGTGGGCTCACAGTCTAAATGGGGGAGACAAAACCAAACATACTACAAAATAAAATAGAATAAATATGTACAAGTAAAATAAATAAATAAATAAATAAATAGAGTAATAAATATGTACAAACATATATACAGACTAAGCCCCACTTTTCCTCATCTCCCACTCCCTTCTGTGTCGCCCTGACTCACTCTCTTTGCTCCTCCCTTCTATCCCCGCCCCAAAGCACTTATCTGTCATTTTATTTATTCATATAGATGTTTGTTAATTTTGATTGGTGTCTGCCTTCCTCCCTCTAGACTGTGAGCTTCTTGTGGGGAGGGATTGTCACTCTTTTATTGCTGAATTGTACTTTCCCAAGCACTTAGTACAGTGCTCTGCACACAAGCGCTTAATAAATACAATTAAATGAAATTCTTTCTTTCCTTTGTTCTGATTTGTACTCAATCAATCCTCCACTCCTCTAGAAGTACTGGACAACATACCAATCTATTTTCTTGAGAACACTGACCCACTCCATTCACTTCCACAGGGAAATTTTCTGCTTCTTGGGGTTTCATCTTTCTGGTGGGAAATTAATAATGTGAAACTACTTAAACCCATTTGATCTAAGTTTTTCTTCCAACACAAGTTACATCACAACCCGACTCTGCCACTTGTCAGCTGTGTGACTTTGGGCAAGTCACTTAATTTCTCTGTGCCTCAGTTCCCTCACCTGTAAAATGGGGATTAAGGCAGTGAACCCCACGTGGGGACAACCTGATCACCTTGTATCCCCCCCCCAGTGCTTAGAACAGTGTTTCGCACATGGCAAGCGCTTAACAAATGCCATCATCAGCATCACCATCTTCCTCTAGACTGTGAGTTCATTGTGAGCAGGGAATATGCCTACCAACTCTACTGTGCTGTACCTGCCCAAGCACACAGTAAAGTGCTCAATATATAAGGCTAAATGATCTAGCTCCTTGAGGCCTGATTTCATGTTTATCTATTATATTGTACTTTCCCAGGTGTTTATTAGAGCAATCTGTCCACAGTTAAACACTCAATAAACACAAGCGACTGATTTGACATCCGCCTTCTTCCTAATATCTTCAGAGACAAGCTGCATGCTTTTCTCATCTTGACTTTGCAAGCAAATTATATACAATTCTACCTCATAATAAAAGTCAATGCCCAGCTTTGGTAGGGTTAAGGCTTGATAAATAAAATAGCACTTAGAGAAATCTGGGTTTAAGGCATCTCCCACTTTTCGATTTAGGCTAAAAAGGCTTTAAAGTGAACCCCCCATCCTCCATTTCCAGGGAGCAGAGGGCATGAAATTCAATTCCATGTAAATCCTCAGCTCAATTCCATAACACACATGTTTGCACCCCTGCCCTTTTCATATTTAATACAGTAAAAGGGCAGCTAGCAGCTTAATGTACACGTAAAATGTAGTCAGACTGAAATGCAAGTAGACAGTTTTACTCTTTTCCAACTTATACCCAGTATTAAATAAATTCTGCCTGCCAGCTCGCCTTTTTAAAATAGAACGTGCTTTGGAGGCCGAAGATGCCTCGGTTGTTGAGTATCATTAGGTTGGCCTGTGAACAGCACACAGCATGAAGCCCGAGACAAAAGACAGTACGCTATCATATTAAATCAGTGCTTACTGCTCTCTGATGCTGATTCTCTGTGTTAAAATATTGAACAGACTCTAGCTAATGTATTAGACAAATTAATGGAAGAAAAGAAAGCCAACACACTCTGTTTTGTGCAGGAGTAGGCTGCCATGATTAACTGAAATGTCACAGTTTGTTAATATGGTCCAGAGAGTCTTTGTTAGGAAGAGGAATTAAAAGAATGAGAAAATCTATTGTTAATTAAAATACCTAGCAAATGCAACAAACATGAAGCTGTCCCTTTAAAGTGATCCCGATAAACCTTGCTTAAAATAATACTGATTTACTGGATCTATACCCTTTAAACACTTGACATTCACCCCACAGCACTTAAATACATATCTGTAATTTACCGTCTGTCTCCTTCCCTAGACCGTAAGCTCTTTGTGGGCAGGGACTGTGTCTATCAACTCTGTTCATTCATTCATTCATTCATTCATTCATTCAATCAGTCGTATTTATTAAGTGCTTACTGTGTGCAGGAGCAGTGTACTAAGCGCTTGGAAAGGACAGTTCGGCAACAGAGACAATCCCTACCCAACAACGGGCTCACAGTTGAGAAGGGGGAAGACAGACAATAAAACATAACAAGTAGACAAGCATCAGTAGCATCAATATAAATAGAATTATAGATATATACACATCATTAATAAAATAAATAGAATAAGAAATATGTATATATATACACAAGTGCTGCGGGGAGGGGATGGGGGTATAACAGAGGGAGGGAGTCGGGGCGATGAGGAGGGGAAGAGGAGCAAAGGAAAAGGGTGGCTTAGTCTGGGAAGGCCTCCCAGAGGAGGTGAGCTTTCATTCAATTCATTCAATCGTATTTATTGAGCGCTTACTGTGTGCAGAGCACTGTACTAAGCGCTTGGGAAGTACAAGTTGGCAACATATAGAGATGGTCCCTACCCAACAGTGGGCTCGCAGTCTTCATCCCCATTTTACAGATGAGGGAACTGAAGCCCAGAGAAGGCTTTCAGTAGGGTGTTGAAGGTCTGTTATGCTGTACTCTCCCAAGTGCTGAGTACAGTGCTCTGCACATATGAAGTGCTGAGTAAATATCATTAATTGTTATGTTATGATCCACCTTTAGTATTGGCACAAGTAAAATATCCAAGGCAGTGTAAAGAGTACCAGCGGACTTTTGACTGAAATATTTGTGACACCACACAAGGTATTAGAAAACTTGGAATTGCTCATTGTCACAAAAACCCAGAAATTGAGGTAGAGTAATACACACATAATGCTGGTTTGTATGTTTCACGAAGAAAAATAAAAAAGGACTTGCTCTTTTATTTTTCATATTTCTTCAATCTTTCAATCTGTTCCAACCTAATATCGCATTACTTGTCCTATAGCTGGGGTAGGAGTGAGTAGAAGACCACAGGCATTAGTACACCACCCCACCATGTCCTAAACAGAAATTCTTCAAAAGAAAATATGGTTCGAGTGTTGTCAAATTTGCAGAATAACTAGGGATTTGTTATTAAATTTTAATAAACAGAGAAGTAGTAAAAATTCCAAGAAAAGAAAGGACACTGAAATACTTCATTTATGAACTAGTAATAATAATAATGACATTTATTAAGCTCTCACTATGTACAAAGCACCATTCTAAGTGCTGGGGAGGTTACAAGGTGATCAGGTTGTCCCCCTTGGGGGCTCACAGTCTTCATCCCCATTTTACAGATGAGGGAACTGAAGCCCAGAGAAATGAAGTGACTTGCCCAAAGTCACACAGCTGACAATTGGCAGTCAGGATTTGAACCTATGACCTCTGACTCCAAAGCCCATGCTCTTTCCACTGAGCCACGCTCCTTCTCTGTTAAGTAGTACTCAGAGCTACTAAACCTTGAAAAGGAAATTATTCTTTTAACTTACCTCCTTAGATCTAAAATTTGGTAAACAAGCCAGAATGGACTGCAAAGCCATTTAACAGGTAAGATGAAGGCAACAAATTGGCATTTTAAACACTGGAAAAATAGTGTGTACCTCTATTTTCTTTATCAATGATAGCTCAGGGAACAACATAATCTCATCACCAAGGAAGCAATGGAAGTAAGGTGGTTACACATCCTGTTTCATACCGGGCATTTCCAGCTTCAGCTGATCCGCTGCTTGTACAGTGTGAATAAGGCATCGACAGGATTATTTTCCGTGACCATGCTCTCTGCACTCTGGGCTCACGCATAATAATAATAATAATAATAATAATAATGGCATTTATTAGGCACTTACTATGTGCAAAGCACTGTTCTAAGCGCTGGGGAGGTTACAAGGTGATCATGTTGTCCCACTCAGGGCTCACAGTCATCATCATCATCATCATCATCAATCGTATTTATTGAGCGCTTACTGTGTGCAGAGCACTGTACTAAGCACTTGAGAAGTACAAGTTGGCAACATATAGAGACAGTCCCTACCCAACAGTGGGCTCACAGTCTTAATCCCCATTTTACAGAAGAGGGAACTGAGGCACAGAGAAGTAAAGTGACTTGCCCAAGGTCACACAGCTGACAACTGGTGGAGCCGGGATATGAACCCCTGACCTCTGACTCCAAAGTAACCTCCCCAGCGCTTAGAACAGTGCTGTGCACATAGTAAGCGCTTAATAATAATAATAATTATTATTATTATTATTTATTGAGCAGTTACTATGTGCACAGCACTGCATGAACCAAAGCCATTTAATACTTTTACTACTACTATTATAGGACATATTTCCAAAAGACTTCAACTATCAAGTATTTCATCATTTAGAAAACCCATTAAAGGATTACTATATTGTTGCATTTCAGAGTGGATTTTTTAGCTTTGGTTCTAATACAAGAAAGGCACGATATCATCATCATCATCATCATCATCATCATCATCATCAACTGTATTTATTGAGCGCATACTGTGTGCTGAGCACTGTACTAAGCGCTTGGGAAGTACAAGTTGGCAACACAACTTGTGTTGCCACTTTGGGTCTCCACTTTTTTATGGTATTTGTTAAGCGCTTACTATGTCCCAGGCACTGTACTAAGTGCTGGGGTAGATACAAGTTAGTCAGGCTGGACACAGTCCCTGTCCCACATGGGGCTCACGGTTTTAATCCCCATTTTAAGATGAGGTAACTGAGGCTCAGAGAAGCTAAGTGACTTGCCCAAGGTCACACAGCACGGAATTAGAATCCAAGTCTTTCTGTCTCCCAGGCCCAAGCTCTATCCATTAGGCCACACTGATTATCCTGCTTTTCCCTTCTGAATGGTCACTACCATGCAAGGGCATAAAACAATAAGCTTCCCAAATCAGCCACAAGAACAGAGATACTCAGGCGCTTAGTACAGTGCTCTGCACACAGTAAACGCTCAATAAATACGATTAAATGAATGTGCAAATACAAACTTCTTAGTGCTACTGCAAGCCAAATTATAACCACTTCTAAAGGACCCTCCCACAAATCAGATCATCATCATCATCATCAATCGTATTTATTGAGCGCTTACTATGTGCAGAGCACTGTACTAAGCGCTTGGGAAGTACAAATTGGCAACATATGGAGACAGTCCCTACCCAACACTGGGCTCACAGTCTAAAAGGGGGAGACAGAGAACAAAACCAAACATACTAACAAAATAAAATAGAATAGATATGTACAAATAAATAAATAAATAAATAAATAGAGTAATAAATATGTACAAACATATATACATATATACAGGTGCTGTGGGGAAGGGAAGGAGGTAAGATGGGAGATGGAGAGGGGACGAGGGGGAGAGGAAGGAAGGGGCTCAGTCTGGGAAGGCCTCCTGGAGGAGGTGAGCTCTCAGCAGGCCCTCAGATCAGACTGAGACACTCATCACCAGGAAAAGCCTTCTTTCCTATGAAGCAAACAACAGAAATAATGAAAAAAAAAAAGACTTTCTGATTTCTCCAACAGAAGCCTCACCAGTCAGTATTAACAAGGACCTTTATTGCGCAAGAATTGGAAATGATTTGGAGTTGCTCCTTCAATCAAAAGGATCACTGTTCTCAAATTCATCCAAGACGATTCTAACAACAAAACAATCTGCCCGGCAAAATAAACACCGCTCTTCCCGCATACGCTCCGTTAAATAATCATCTCAACCGGCAAATTATTCCTTGCACACAGCTATTCATTCATTCAACTGTATTTATGGAGTGCTTACTGAGTGCAAAGCACTGTACTAAGCGCTTGGGAAGTACAAGTCGGCAACTATAGAGACGGTCCCTACCCAACAACGGGCTTACAGTCTAGAAGGGGGAGACAGACAACAAAACAAACCATGAAGGCTTACTATGTGCGGAGCATTGTACTAAGTGCTTGGAAGAGCACAATACAACAGAATTGGCAGATACACTTTCTGTCCACAATAAGCTTACAGTCTAGAGGGGAGACAGGCATTCCTGAGCAGGGATATACTATTTTTTGCTCCTTACCTAATAAAAATAATAAAAATAATGGTGTTTGTTAAGCACTTAATAGGTACAAAGCATTGTTCTAAGCGCTGAGGTAGATACAAGGTAATCAGGTGGGGCTGATTACCACGTGGGGCTCACAGTCTTAACCCCCATTTTACAGATGAGGCCACAGAGGCACAGAGAAGTTAAGTGACTTGCCCAAAGGCACGCAGCCAACAAGTGGAGGAGTTGGGACTGGAACCCACGACCTCTGACTCCCAAGCCTGGGCTCTTGAAACTAAATCACGCTGCTTCCCGCCTCATTGCCCTGCTCTCCTGCCATGCCCGCTACATTTCTACTTCGCTCTGTCTCCTGAGTTGGAATCAAACACACAGTATATTCCGCTGCCCGGGTCAGTAAAACACTGTATTTTTATTTGTGAGATTGTGCTAAACCTGTGTCACACACAATAAGGGGCAGCCCTTAAATGAATCATGTCAATGCTCTTTTCATTCAATTTATGTCAGTATAACAATCTTGAAACCAAACGGCGATTCCAGCACCACAACAGAGGGAGCCAAGTACAGTGAAATCAATGGCTTTATTAAATGACCACTACTTGTGAGACAACTCAGTGGAAAGCTGTTAAGAAAGCTTAAGCGCTTAGTACAGTGCTCTGCACACAGTAAGCGCTCAATAAATACGACTGATGATGATGATGAAAGGCGTGAAACAGAGAAGCAGCGTGGCTCAGTGGAAAGAGCACGGGCTTTGGAGTCAGAGGTCATGGGTTCAAACCCCTGTCAGCTGTGTGACTTTGGGCAAGTCACTTAACTTCTCTGTGCCTCAGTTACCTCATCTGTAAAATGGGGATTAAGACTGTGAGCCTGTCAGGTGTGTGACTTTGGGCAAGTCACTTCACTTCTCTGTGCCTCAGTTACCTCATCTGTAAAGTGGGGATTAAGACTGTGAGCCTGTCAGCCGTGTGACTTTGGGCAAGTCACTTAACTTCTCTGTGCCTCAGTTACCTCATCTGTAAAATGGGGATTAAGACTGTGAGCCCCCCGAGGGACAACCTGATCATCTTGTAACCTCCCCAGCGCTTACAACAGTGCTTTGCACATAGTAAGCGCTTAATAAATGCCATTAAAAAAAGGGCAAAGACAATGCAGATTATAGCTTTAGGGCCAGAAAAAGGCATGTCTAATTCATGTGAACAAGATGGGTGACACACCGATAATTAAAAGGACCTTGACAAATTTCACTGTGTAATGAAGTCGGCCGAGCAACGGGGAGGCATATCATGTCTTGCCATGTGCAAATCCATAAAAGGAAATGAAAAAAAAATTAAACCGTGAAAGTCAATGTAAAAATAGAAACTTGCTATTAGCGGGGCAAGGATGGTACCTGGTTAGCCAGGATTGTTTTAATACAACTGGTTTCTGCAAAGAGAGGGGAAGGGAATGGAGAGAATAAGAGTTGAATCACAACTGAAGTTTTCTGCTGTTATATTTTGGGAAGAAATGAATGCAAATCTTTAATTTAATTAGAGAAGCAGCGTTGCTTAATGGAAAGAGCACAGGCTTCATGAGTTCTAATCCTGACTTCACCGCTTGTCTGCTGTGACCTTGGGTGAGTCACTTAACTTCTCTGTGCCTCAGTTACCTCATATGTAAAATGGGGATGAAGACTGTGAGCCCTATGCGGGACAACCTGAATAGCTTGTATCTACCTTAGTGCTTAGAACAGTGCTTGGCACATAGTAAGTGCTTAACAAATACCAACATTATTTTATTATTATTATTATTATTATTATTTAATTTCAGGGTTTGCAGACTACAGATTCTTTGTTGTTTATGATCCTATCTTGCCATTTGGTATTAAACAGGGCACACAATTGAGGTTGACTGAACTGCTCTAGAGTTGGAAGTAATAATAATAATAATGGCATTTATTAAGCGCTTACTATGTGCAAAACACTGTTCTAAGCACTGGGAAGGTTACATAGTGATCAGGTCGTCCCACGTGGGGCTCACAGTCTTAATCCCCATTTTACAGATGGGGTGACTGAGGCACAAAGAAATTAAGTGACTTGCCGAAAGTCACACAGCTGACAAGTGGCGGAGCGGGGATTTGAACCCCTGAACCCTTTTTAGACTGTGAGCCCACTGTTGGGTAGGGACTGTCTCTATGTGTTGCCAATTTGTACTTCCCAAGCGCTTAGTACAGTGCTCTGCACATAGTAAGCGCTCAATAAATACGATTGATTGAACTCTGATTCCAAAGCCCGTGCTCTTTCCTCTGAGCCACGCTAGTTTCACATAGGAAGGACCACGGAGCAGATGTAAAAAAATCCGGGGAGTTCCCACTGTTACGAGTTGACCCCCGTAGCATGTCTGGATCAGATAAATAGAGCCTTTTATCGCTCTTCACACTCTCTCCCACCAACCAGCCCAAATGGTGGAAGAGACACAAGGAAGGTCTCCAGCCTGAATTGACAGGATTTAAGGTGGGGCTAGTAGCAGGGAATGGATTGAGTCCTGGAGGAAAACCCTGCATAATTTGTTAGGCTCAGAATCTTCTGCTTGAGGAGAATTAAATAAGGCCAGCTCACCCATCCAACATTTTACTAGGCTGCGGTACTTTGTGCTGGTCACTGTGGGTGGGATAGCCCCTCTCTCCTGAAGGCTATATCTCTTAACATACCTCATTCTCGCCTGTCCCGCCATCGATCCCCGGCCCACGTCATCCCCCGGGCCTGGAATGCCCTCCCTCTGCCCATCCGCCAAGCTAGCTCTCTTCCTCCCTTCAAGGCCCTGCGGAGAACTCACCTCCTCCAGGAGGCCTTCCCAGACTGAGCCCCTTCCTTCCTCTCCCCCTCGTCCCCCTCTCCATCCCCCTCATCTTACCTCCTTCCCTTCCCCACTGCACCTGTATATATGTATATATGTTTGTACATATTTGTTACTCTATTTATTTATTTATTTATTTTACTTGTACATATCTATTCTATTTATTTTATTTTGTTAGTATGTTTGGTTTTGTTCTCTGTCTCCCCCTTTTAGACCGTGAGCCCACTGTTGGGTAGGGACTGTCTCTATATGTTGCCAACTTGTACTTCCCAAGCGCTTAGTACAGTGCTCTGCACACAGTAAGCGCTCAATAAATACGATTGATGATGATGATGACGATAATTAAATAAGGCCAGATCACCCGTCCAACATTTTACTAGGCTGCAGTGCTTTGTGCCGGTCACTGTGGGTGGGATAGCCCCTCTCTCCTGAAGGCGACATCTCTTAACATCCTGTCCCTCTGGAACTTCAACCACTACACTGGAATTGTGGGAATTAGTTTAGCCAGCTTGGAGAAATATGTTTCACCTCATCTCTTCACTCTCTCACCTTTTGAATTCTCCATTCACTTCTGCCAGTTGAGCCAGCTTGGAGAAGTACGTTTTACCTTGACATCTCATGCTTTCACCGTTTTATTTCTCCATTCGCTAGTACTCATACGTGGATAAAGCACGGGCTCGGGAGTCAGAAGGTCATGGGTTCTAATCCCAGCTCCACCACTTGTGGGCTGTGTGACCTTGGGCAAGTCTATTTATTTATTTATTTATTTTACTTGTACATATCTATTCTATTTATTTTATTTTGTTAGTATGCTTGGTTTTGTTCTCTGTCTCCCCCTTTTAGACTGTGAGCCCACTGTTGGGTAGGGACTGTCTCTATATGTTGCCAACTTGTACTTCCCAAGCGCTTAGTACAGTGCTCTGCACACAGTAAGCGCTCAATAAATACGATTGATTGATTGACTGATTGATTTAACTTCTCTGAGCCTCAGTTACCTCATCTGTAAAATGGGGATTGAGACTGTGAGCCCCACGTGGGACACGGAGGACTGTGTCCAACCTGCTTTGCTTGTACCCACCCCAGCGCTTAGTACAGTGCCTGGCAAACAGTAAGAGCTTAATAAATACCATTATTATTATTATAAATAAACATAGAGGGTGTCCAGTGGCCAAACTGCAACTGTGGTTATTGGAATGACTTGGTTTACGTAACTCAGCCGTATTTATGGTTAAGGTTCAAGTCTCTACCCTCCCCTCATGATATCTAATAGAACTGATGAGAACTCAGTGATTTTTTTTCTATTATAAGAACCTGATACCCATATTTATAGCTCACAGCCAGCAGTTGGTTACTGAGATACTATAATGGAAACCAATTTAGTAGTTTTTCATATGTGAGAATCCATATCCCTAGATTCTTTTTCAGCTTAGAGCAGTCATATTCTAAAATGACTATTTTTTTATAGAAAAGTATATTTCCAACCTAAAGTTAACATTTAGATACCAGGATGCCTGTTAAAACATTATCAATTTTATATTAGTGAGATATTAATTTCTTTTTCCTTTTAGTATGCAGTAGAGTAATGACTTGTGTGTCCCTTTCTTGCCACTAAGTCATTCATTTTCCTTTACTTGACAGACCCATCAATTTGGCTACACCTTCTCTTTCTTGTTCATCTTCTCCAGAATCATCTTATTACCTCTATCCTTTAGTCCTATGTCCCTCTCACCCACGCTACTCTTGTCAGGACCCTTGGCTGGGTGGATCACTGGCCCATCATCATAACCGAATTGCTTAGGGTCCTCTGCCATTACTCAGAAAAGAGAGTCCCCACATGACAAGGCTGTAAACCGGTAATTTAGTTTAAAAAAATTCACCGCACGCTCAAGATTTTCCCTGGAGACTTAGATATCAAAATCAAAAAGAGGCTCGTGGCATTTAAATGTCAGACTCACCAAAAGGGTACTGGAACACAGTGCTTTACTAGCACTGACATAATGCTTTTCCCATCACAACTTCCCAATGGAGGGCAGCAGGAGAGTCCGACTGCTGCTATAATAATAATAATGATGGCATTTATTAAGCGCTTACTGTGTGCAAAGCACTGTTCTAAGCGCTGGGGAGTTTACAAGGTGATCAGGTTGTCCCACGTGGGGCTCACAGTCTTAATCCCTATTTGACAGATGAGGTAACTGAGGCCCAGAGAAGTGAAGTGACTTGCCCAAAGTCACACAGCTGACAAGTGGCGGAGCCGGGATTTGAACCCATGACCTCTGACTCCAAAGCCCGGGCTCTTTCCACTGAGCCACGCTGCTTCTCTATGTTGCAGCAACAGAAGACATACTGGATTGGCCTCCAAAAATTCAAAAATGAAGTCACCCTTGAAGAGCAGAAACTTTGATAGTCCTGTACACTTTCCCCAGTGGGTAATAGAATGCATGGCCCAAAATAAACTTTTAAAAATCTCAAATAATCCATATTGTTATGATGATGATGATGATATGCATTAAATATCATCATTGGGGAAGCAGCGTGGCTCAGTGGAAGGAGCACGGGCTTTGGAGTCAGAGGTTCAAGTCCCAAATCCACCAATTGTCAGCTATGTGACTTTGGGCAAGTCACTTAACTTCTCTGGGCCTCAGATTTCCTCATCTGTAAAGTGAGGATTAAGATTGTGAGCCCCCAGTGGGACAACCTGATCACCTTGTAACCTCCCCACTGCTTAGAACAGTGCTTTGCACATAGTAAGCGCTTAATAAATGCCATTATTATTATTATTAAATCCTTACTATGTGTTAAGTACCACTCTGTTGGGGTAGCTACAAGTGAATCAGATCGGACACAGTCCCTGTTCCACACGGGGCTCACGGCCTAAGTAGCAGAGAGATAAATTTCCATGTACAGATGAAAAAACTGAGGCACAGAGAAGTTTGTTGACTTTCCTTAAGTCACACAGCAGGCAAGTGGCAGAACCAGGGTTAAAACCCAAGTCCTCTGACTCATAGGCCTGTGCACCTTCCACTAGGTTCTGTGCATGTACACAAATGCAATTAAACTTTATCTTTCCAGTCAGTAAAGAAAAAGCATTCTGATCCTTATTTTCCAGACAATTCAGCAGCAACTCATCATTTAAAATAATGTAGATAGAAAAACATTTTCAATCTTTAATTAAAAAGCTCCTTATGCACGAAAATGAGCAAATGCTTCTCCTGTGAACAGTAACTAAGAAAACATCAAAATGGTCACCAGGATTGAGGGTTTATAATTCACTAACATGCAATGTTTGTCAGGATTATTCAGTGCTATGCATTTAATAATAATAGTAATAATAATAATTATGATGACATTTATTAAGCACTTACTATGTGCAAAGCACTATTCTAAGAGCTGGGGAGGTTCCAAGGTGATCAGGTTGCCCCACGAGGGGCTCACACTCTTAATCCCCATTTTACAGATGAGATAACTGAGGCACAGAGAAGTTAAGTGACTTGCTCAAAGTCACACAGCTGACAATTGGCAGAGCCGGGATTTGAACCCATGATCTCTGACTCCAAAGCCCATGCTCTTAACACTGAGCCATGCTGCTTCTAATTTCCCCACCCTTTGAATAATCATAAATTAACAAGTCTATTTTTATTTGATTCACTCTTTCAATCTCTCCATCCCCCCGGCCTTACCTCCTTCCCTTCCCCACAGCACCTGTATATATGTATATATGTTTGTACATATTTATTACTCTATTTATTTTACTTGTACATATCCATTCTATTTATTTTATTTTGTTAATATGTTTTGTTTTGTTCTCTGTCTCCCCCTTCTAGACTGCGAGCCCACTTTTGGATAGGGACCGTCTCTATATGTTGCCAACTTGTACTTCCCAAGTGCTTAGTACAGTGCTCTGCACACAGTAAGTGCTCAATAAATACGATTGATTGATTGATTTATTGAGCACTTACTGTTTGCAAAGCACTGTACTCAGTGCTTGGGAGAGTACAACATAACGATAAACAGACACACTGCCTGCCCACAATGAGCTAAAATGCCTGCAAATATTAATTTTTATAGAAATAGTTTTAAATGATTTGGAAAAAGCGACTGAGGGAAATAACTGACAAAGTCTATATTTTATCAAACAAATCAAGTCATAAGATTCTTCCTTGGTTTGTGGGGTAGAGGTAGACAGTTAACAAATATGAATGATGAGTGTACAAAACCGTATATTCTATATTGGTGCTTTACCTTCATCACCTGCACGTTTGTGGAGATTTGTGCCTTGCGTTCCATTACATGGAGCTTTGGAAACCCAAATGATTTTCATTTCTGTTCTGTCGTCCATGCAGCACATATTTATCTTAATGAGAACATGACTTTTGAAATGATGGTTGTAAAACAAAATAGCACTATTTGTATTTCAGGGTAATCGGTAATATCCAGCTTGAAATCGGTCCAGGACAAAATGGTTTAGAGAGAATCTGTCTCATGCCGATCTGTTCAAAAATCTGAAGTTATGGCTTTAAAAAATCTGTTGCAGAATGATAGTATAATGTTTTCCCTACTTCTTGCATATTAAAATGGTCCTGGGATATGCTCGTATTTTTAGAAATCTATAAATTATTTGAAACTTTTTGGGGGGAATGAATTAAGAACATTTACTTTAAAATTCATGTATACTTCCTGAGGTGTGAAAATGCATTCAAATCAAGTTTTTTTTCATAACTCTATGACAGTGATGCTATAAATAATTATGTCTGCCATTAAGTTGCTATCACATTTTACATATATTGGCAACTAAAATGGCAAACCAAGACAAGAATGGAACATGCTGTTTTATGAAGGAGGTTTAAATGATATATTACTTAGGAGAAGAATCTAGAATGCTTTTCATATTTAAATCTCAGTATTACTTAGAGTAAGGAAGCGATGTTCTTCTTATAAACACTAAATTACAGGGTACTTTAAATATGCCCAACATAGGAGATACTGAAATGCTCAATTATATTTTCCACACATTGGCGGATTATACTTGTCAAATGAAAACCCACCCATGATTGTAATGGTCCCCCCAAATGGTTAGGAGATTCATAACCTTTTCCCATAATTTAGATAACAACAGTAGTCACTTTTCTTTGGCAAATTCAGAAAGCACTGTCAAGTCACGGTCCAAGAAAACTCAGCCCTAATATTCTGGAATATTCAAGGCCCTACTGAGAGCTCACCTCCTCCAGGAGGCCTTCCCAGATAGAGCCCCTTCCTTCCTCTCCCCCCTCGTCCCCCTCTCCATCCCCTTCATCTTACCTCCTTCCCTTCCCCACAGCACCTGTATATATGTATATATGTTTGTACATATTTATTACTCTATTTATTTATTTTACTTGTACATATCTATTCTATTTATTTTATTTTGTTAGTATGTTTGGTTTTGTTCTCTGTCTCCCCCTTTTAGACTGTGAGCCCACTGTTGGGTAGGGACTGTCTCTATATGTTGCCAACTTGTACTTCCCAAGCGCTTAGTACAGTGCTCTGCACACAGTAAGAGCTCAATAAATACGATTGATTGATTGATTGATTGGAAGGAGTCAGTAGACTGTAAACTACTTTTAATCAAGGACCAACTCTGTTGTATTGTACTCTCCCAATTGCTTAGTACAGCGTTCTGTACAAGTAAGCATTCAATATATTATATTATTGATTGCTTGACAGTCATCTCATTTTCTAGATTTGAACCTGAAGGATGGAGAAATCAAGTCAGTGTTGATGTTAAGACCAGAATCCAGGTTTCTTAGACCACCAACCCAGTGCTACATCTACTGTTCATTCATTCCATCATATTTATTGAGAGCTTCCTGTGTGGAGAGCACTGTACTAAGCGCTTGGGAGAGTACAATACCAGACCACGACAGTAGTTCTTCTAGTAGGCGTCCTTCCCCTGGCCTGGAATGCCCCCCCTTCACACATCCACCAAGCTAGCTCTCTTCCTCCCTTCAAAGCCCTACTGAGAGCTCACCTCCTCCAAGAGGCCTTCCCAGACTGAGCCCCCTTTTTCCTCTCCTCCTCCTCATCCCTCCACCCTACCTCCTTCCCCTTCCCACAGCACTTGTATATATATTTGTACAGATATATTACTCTAATTTACTTGTACATATTTACTATTCTATTTATTTTGTTAATGATGTGCATATGGCTTTAATTCTATTTGTTCTGATGATTTTGACACCTGTGGACACGTTTCGTTTTGCTGTCTGTCTCCCCCTTCTAGACTGTGAGCCCGTTGTCGGGTAGGGTCCTTCTCTATATGTTGCCGACTTGTACTTCCCAAGCGCTTAGTACAGTGCTCTGCACATAGTAAGCGCTCAAAAATACGATTGAGTGAATGAATGAATGAAAAGGGGAGTAGGGCTTTCAACCACTGTGAATCACAAAAGATGTTACATGTGAGCAGGGCTCCTGTCTACCACAGTAAGCACTCAATGCATTCCACTGACTGATTGATTGATTGAGTGACAAGGAAACCATATTAGGAGTCAAAAAAATAATTACAGAGAAAGGGAAACAGAAGAAAAATGGAAGACCACAAGGAAAAGCTGGATATTAGGAGGTGAAACCAGATATTTTTTAATGGTATTTGTTAAGCACTTACGATGTGCCAGACACTGTAGATAGATACAAGCTAATCAGGTTGGACACATTCCATGGCCCACAAGGGGCTCACCGTCTTAAACGCCCTTTTTACAGATGAGGTAACTGAGGCCCATAGAAGTTAAGTGACTTGCCCAAGGTCACCCAACAGAAACATGGAGGAGTTGGGATTAGAATCCAGGTCCTTCTGACGCCCGGGCCTGGGGTCTCTATCCATTAGGCCACGCAGTTTTTCCGTTAACAGGGAAAGTGGGTTTTAGAAGGAAGGAGACAAAAGGGGGATAAGGGGGAAATTGATGTAAAAGGGGAAGGCATAAAGAGAGGAGCATGTGAAGAACTTTTACAGTAAAAAGACACTGATGTTCTAGCCAACAGAAATAACAACCCTCACTTGTTTCTCCAGGATCAGCACTGTGACTCCACACGACAAGTCCTCATACTAAATATGACATCATTTCCCCTTCAAACATGCACAGCATTCTACTGCCACAGTGGTGAATGATAAATAACTCACAATTATTCATGCCTTTAAGGGACAGCAAATCATCAATGGGGCCATTGGGAACCAGAGGAAGGACCCCCAACTCTCTTGGAAGAAAAGTGGTCGGGCAGGAAAGAGAATTAAACTCTTTTCTAATAAATAATAAATGAAAGCGGTCTTCCAGAAAAGGGTCCCTGAAATAATTGGTTGATTTGTCCTGGGTTGTTCAAGGGTTTGCCCCAAACAATTCAAGCAACCGATGAAACTTAATGTTCCTGTCGATGCTGTGTCAACATTCCTGTCTGTTCTCTGTCAGTTTCTGACAATACTTGTAAAAGAAGGGCTATAAATGGCAAAATGGCTATAAAGTAGAAAATTATTTCACAAACACCAAGCAGGGCATTTTGCCAGGTAATCTCCATCTCCATTATATACCTGAAAATCAAGTTTAAGCATTCGGTACAGTCTGTAAGAATACTTTGAAGTCTACCGGTCCTAATCTATGCAGTATTGTCAGATGCTTCGAATGAACTTTTCAGAGCAAGCAGCAGCTGGCTGAACTAATCATAGGCACTTGTTGGTGATTGCAGTGCTGAATTTTCAGTGGAAATGGTTCAAAAATGAAATATAAAATAGAGCAATTAAACAACAACCAACCATTTAATATAAAAAATGCAATTAATAGCTCTGCAGGCTGGCGTCAGTTTATCAAATAATTTAGTCTGCCACTGGAACTGCAACATGTTAACACTCTAGCTGCCTAGATAAGATACCCCCCCACACATAAACACATGTGTATATATCATGCGTACACCTACATATCTATACATATGAAAGAAAGAAGGGCAGGATATTTTGCTTAAAGAGACGGGGAGCGGGAATGTTGACTTCTAAAAGGATTTGAATATAATTATATTTCCTAAGAGCAGGGCTTAGAAGACATTTCATTTGTACTGCCTGTTTATTGCACTGGTTGAACACCTTGTGACTTTCCTTTTCCTAGTGTCAGTCAGCATAGAGCTATGGCACCACCTATTGCGACATTACTTAAACGCTGACCCAAAAGGACAGTCAGAGAGCCACTGAAAAAAGAACATAATACTCTCCATTGTTTCTTTGTTCATGTCCGCCAGAGGATCTCAGAGGTATAAACACTGGGGCGGCAGAAAGACCACACCCAAGTACAGGTTTTCAGTTTTCACTAGTTTTGGGATTATAACATAGGAAACACTGGCTGACACAGTATGATTAATGCCACTCATAATCAGTATTTACTGTGTTTATTGAACACGTAGTGTGTACAAAGCAATGTACTGGTCACTTGGAGAATATAGAAAAGGGGTTCTTGGCTGATTTCAATTTTACAATCAGTTCTGAGTCCCCTGTGCTTGTTGTTTTTAACTCATTATTTCAGTATGTCAAGCTTGTTGTGGGCAGGGAATCTGTCTACTGACTCTGTTGCACTGTATTCACCTAGTGCTTAGAAAAGTGCTCTGTACACAGTAAGTACTCAATAATGGCATAGTGGGTAAATCATGGGCCTGGGATTTAGAAGGTCATGGGTTTTACTTCCAGCTTCACCACTTGTCTGCTGTGTGACCTTGGCAAGTCACTTGACTTCTCTGCGCCTCACTTACCTCATCTGTAAAATAGGGATTGAGACTGTGAGCCCCTTATGGGACAGGGGCTGTGTCCAACCCGATTTGCTCGTGTCCTCCCCAGCGCTTAGTAAGGTGCCTGGCACATAGTAAGCACTTCAATACAATTATTATTATTATTATTATTATTATTATTATTATTATTATTATTGATGACTTAGACTAACACCTCCAATACTCTTAAGTATTCATTTATGCCCATCTTCATATTTATTTTCATTACTTTCTTTGTAAATATTTTTTATGTCTTTCCCCCTCATTAGAGTGTAGATTCTTTGTGAGATGGAAAGAGGTAACATCTTTGTTTTGACCTTGCCAAGCGTTTAGTACACTGCAATGCAACTAGTAACTTCTCAACAAATAGTAATATTGCTACTACTGGAACTAAGCATTTTAATCTGTTAGTCCTCCTAAGTCTTTGAAATGTCACACAGCTCTAATGGCCAGAACTATTATGGGTTTAAAAGATTCATTCATTCATTCAATCGTATTTATTGAGCGCTTCCTGTGTGCAGAGCACTGTACTAAGCGCTTGGAAGGTACAATTCAGCAATAACGAGAGACAATCCCTGCCCACACCAGGCTCACTGGCCAAGCCAAAAATCGACCAAAGAGTGCTTAAACCGAGAACCTATTGGATAGGAATTCTCATCTTTGGAGATTTAATTTATCAACAGGCAACGACTGAGAAGCAGTAAAATAAAAATAACAATAATAGTGATGGCATTTGTTAAGCGCTTACTATGTGCAAAGTACTGTTCTAAGCACTGGGGAGGATACAAGGTGATCAGGTTGTCCCATGCACTTAGTACAGTGCTCTGCAGACAGAGCACTTTTGTTTAAAGCTTTATCAAAGCTTTATTTGTCAAAGCTTTATCGAAGGCTCATCTCCTTCGGAGAAACCTTCCCTGACTCAGCCCTCATTTCCTCTTTTCCCACTCCCTTATGCTTTGCCCTGACTTGCTGTCTCTATTCATCCCCCCTTCTGGCACTTACATGCCTATCTATAATTATTTATATTAATGTGTGTCCCCCTCTAGACTGTAAGCTCTTTGTGGGCAGATAATGTGTTTGTTTTATTGTTGTTTGTACTCTCCCAAGCTCTTGATGCAGTGCCCTGCACACAGTAAGCACTCAATAAATACGATTGATCGACTGCTAAAAGTATTCAAAACAAAACAAATAAATCACGGATATATACATAAGTGCCATGGGGCTGAGCATGGGTAATTATCAAGTGCTTCAAGGGAACAGATCCAAGTGCAGATGGGAGGCAGAAAGGAGAACCCTGAATTGGTCTTTTCCATTTCTGAAGGCAATACCACTATCTTCCCTACTTCACAAGGCTGTAAGCTTAGCACGGTCCTTGACTCATCTATCTCATTCCACCCACATAATCAATCCCACCAAATCCAATCGGTTCTACCTTCATGACATGGCTAAAATCGGCCCTTTTCCTCTCCATCTTAACTGCTACCCCACTGATCCCGTCTTGACTACTGCATCTGTCCCCTGCCTCTCCCTGCTTCACTTCATACTTCACTTTACTGCACAGGTCATTTTCTAAAAAAAGTTAAGGCCATGTTTCCCCACTCCTCAAAACCTCCAGTGGCTGCCCATCTACCTCCACAACAGAAACTCCTCATCATCAGCTTTAAAGCACTCAATTAGCCTGCATGATCCTACCTAACCTCTCTGATCTCCTCCTAGCTTGGGAGGAGCAAACAGTGTAAGATGGCTCTACCAGAGCACAGAAAGTTAAGGAGACAGCTGGAATAATATTAAAGGCAATCATTTGAAGTTCTTTTTTCTTTTTTAATGCAGAGAGAAACAACCATTGAAGGCTTTTGAGAATCAAGATATTTCTAAGATTCTCCTCCTCTAGACTACAAGCTTGCTGTGGACAGGGAATGTTCATACTAACCCTGTTGTACTGCACTCTTCCAAGTACTTAGTATCATATTTGTAACGATTTCAACCCTGGAATTAACAAATGACTACCATAGGTAAGGATTTTTTTTCCCTGAATATCGTTAAAAATGGAATATATAATCATGCATCGAGTAACTTTCTGTTCAGTCTTGCTTATTGGAAGAAGTTTGACGATCAATCAATCAATCAATTGTATTTATTCAGCGCTTACTGTGTGCAGAGCACTGTACTAAGCGCTTGGGAAGTACAAGTTGGCAACATACAGAGACAGTCCCTACCCAACAGTGGGCTCACAGTCTAGAAGGGGTAGACAGAGAACAAAACCAAACATATTAACAAAATAAAATAAATAGAATAGATATGTACAAGTAAAATAAATAAATCCCTTCCAATTCTGTGACTCTAACATTCCCAACTTATAAATCCGTATCTATCGGCTGAAGATGGCTGAAGTTCGGGCATGACATTTTAATAGAAGATTCTTTAAAACTAGTTTTCTGCTAAGTTATACACTACCTCTCTATTATTTGAAGGCTGCCACAACTGAACATTTTAAAAGAAATGACTGCAGGGCCCAAATGGTTAAAATTGATACACAAGACTCTAAAGACGGAAGCATGCTTAGCACGGAGGGTTCCTTGCCCCACAGCAGCAGTTTGCCAAACTCAATCAATCATGTTTATTAAGTGCTTACTGTGTGCAGAGCACTGTACTAAGCGCTTGGGAGAGTACAATCAATTGTGTTTATTGAGCACTTTGTGCAGAGCACTGTACTGAGAGCTTGGGACAATACAACAGAGCTGGCAGGCATGTTTTTTGCTCACGCGGAGCTCACAGTCTAGAGGAGGAGGCAGACATTAAAATAAATTATGAATATGTCCAAGTGCCATGACTCTGAGGGGGAGGTGAATAAAGAGTATAAATCCAAGTGCATCATTCTCTTCCTATGGTATAACCACTGGAGGTAACACAGATTAGACCAGAGCCAATCAATAAGCTTTTATGAAAATGACTGACTTGCATAGCTTTGTTGCTTGAAAGGAAAAATCAAAGCAAATGATTTTATTTCCGCAATAACTTAAAAATCCATACCCTTAACGGTTCCCCTTTTTTAAAAAAAATTCTTATTTTATACGATGAATATAATTAGTAATTTGACTACAAGGAAAAGGTAAGTTACTTCAATTTAGTAAAACTCTGAAAAATTCTATATTTTCACTTTTTTAAAGGATACCTGGATCTTGGCATCAGCGATTGTAGTTGTTAAATATAACGAACAGCTTCTAGCACTCGAAAGATATCTACTGAAGTTTTACAATGACCAACTTCAGAGGCTATGAATAGGTTCAAAATAATGTCTGGGCATAGACAATTATAAAACAATTAATGTTGCCCAACTGTACATTCCAAGCGCTTAGTACAGTGTTCTGCACATAATAAGTGCTCAATAAATACAACTGAATGAATGAATGAACCAATCCACTACTGTCCACCAATGTAGTCTGGAAAACACATTCAAGATTTTTCTCACACAAACATCGCCATGAAACCTAAAAAGGGAGCAATAGTAAGGACGTATTATAAATTAATTTCTCGTCGGCTCACTGCATGATTTTTCTTAGCCCCAAATCTAATTTCTTTTTAAGCTCTAAAACCATGAGAAAAATATCATGTTTGTACAAATAATACACTTCTTGAACCTAAAGCTATGACATTTTCTTTGCTAATGTAATGTTGGTGTTTAGAAGCAGCGTGGCTTAGTGGAAAGAGCCCGGGCTTGGGAGTCAGAGGTCATGGGTTCTAATCCTGACTCTACCACTTGTCTGCTGTGTGACCTTGGGCAAGTCACTTAACTTCTCTGTGCCTCAGTTCCCTCATCTGGAAAATGGGGATTAAGACTATGAGCCCCATGTGGGACAACCTGATTACCTTGTATCCACCCCAGTGCTCAGAACAGTGCTTGACACATAGTAAGTGCGTAACAAATAACATTATTATTATTATTATTATTATTATTATTATTATTATTATTATTATTATTATTATTATCATTATTATTAAGCAATTCCCAGGTGCCAAACATTGCATGAAATGTTGGGGCAGATACAAATAACCAGATCAGACACAGTCCCTGTCCCACACAGGGCTCAGTCTAAGTAGGAGGGGGAACAGGTAGTGAGTCCCTATTTTACCGATAAGGAAACTGAGGCTCAGAGTTAAGAGACTGCAGGCCCTGGCAGAGCCGAGATTAGAACCCAGGGCCTCTTACTCCCAGACCTATTCTCTTTTCACTAGGCCACTCTACTCCTTTATAAATTATGGTATTTCTTAGGTGCACGCCCTGTGCCAAGCATTGTGATGCCTACTGGGGTAGACATATGATACACCCTCTGTTGCACACAAACTTCAAAATCTAAGAGTTTTGGAGAGCACGTATCTTTATCCTCATTTTACAGATGAGAAATTGAGGCTCAGAGAGGTTAGGTGACAGCCCTAAGGAAACACAGTGGGTTATTTTCCGAGCTAGGCTTAGAAGCAGAGTCTAATTTGTGTTCATTAGGACACAAATAGCCACTTGCCTTCCAACTCAGAAAAAAAATGACTGACATTTTTTTATGGTTCTATCTCTCCACTCATTCACCAGTAAAATGATAGTCTCTCCAAGTCATACATTCATATGCAGCTTAGAAACATGCCTTGAATCCTCCTCCTTCTTTTGCTCGGACAAAGGTGCAGAGTGAGGAAGGTATGAATTTTTAAATGATTCAGAAAGTGTAGCTTTTTCTATTCGTATCTCCATTGCTCCTCTCGCAACATCTCCTGAAATTTTGCATTTAATGTTAATACCATCTTAGACTATGCTGAGAATGCAAATTAGTCTCCAAAACACAGTGGAAACTTCATGCCTGCTATTTTTCTGGAATGTCAGTCCTTGCATAAAAATGCACACAACACTAGCCTTAATACATACACAATGTAACAAGTTCTAAATAGGTGGAATGTATAAGGAGGATTTCATTCATTCCTGTGCATCCCTTCCAGCTAAGGATACACCAATTAAAAGACAAAAGACATTATTTGATAACACTGACCTGATTTGTGTTAAAATCCAATGGCAGGGCTTAACGACTACAATGTTATGTCCAATGGACAGCTTTGGCTAAGAGCTGCCCATTTCAATTTACCTAAGGCAATGGAGAGCAAACTCATTTTTGCTTCAAGAGAGTGCGGTTCATCTTAAAAGCATAGCACATCTCAAAGTAGCTATGGTAGAAAAATGGGGGGATAAATATGTTTGTTTATAGTTAATATATTCATGATGTTTTTCATATAAATATTAGAGAATAAAGCTCATATTATAAAGGCATTATCAACAACTGAACTACAGATGAACTCTGTAGACAAGAGATGAAAGAATACTATAGCTATCATGATTCTTAAAAACAAAAAAAGCTGGGCTTTTAAGATGGGCCTGTTGGATTCCAAATGGAAGAGTCTAATGCCCTGGATCTATTTTAGAACTACTTCTGAAGCCATGATCTTGGCAGCCTGGCTAATTTTTATTTATTCTTTTAAAGGAAAGAATGCTATCTAAGCTTTAAAACTGTGGTGAAGTATGAGATATATTTTCAGTTTCTGATCCTTTAGAAAATACTTCTATGGTAAATTGAAGTTATTGTTTCTAGAACTGTGTCAAACCTTAACTCTGTGCATGGTTGTGGTTAAAAAGACCCCATGATGGTTGCATACAGACATTTAATTAGTTGTAATGTCCAAAATGGAACTCAACCTTCCACCCAAAATCTACAGAACATAGTCCCGGAAATCAAATGTGTATAACCACAGTCGCAGGGAGAAGGCTTTTAACCAAAACCCCAAAATCCCCACTTCTCCAACACCTTCTATTCACAGGCACTTCCGTTATTCTATTTTATTCTATTTATTTTATTTTGTTAATATGTTTTGCTTTGTTCTCTGTCTCCCCCTTCTAGACTGTGAGCCCACTGTTGGGTAGGGACCATCTCTATATGTTGCCAACTTGTACTTCCCAAGCGCTTAGTACAGTGCTCTGCACACAGTAAGCGCTCAATAAATACAATTGAATGAATGAATGAATGAATACCCTCCCCATGAGGCAGCTTCAGAGGAGGGAAGGATGGTGTTATTATCAGCTGTGATGGAAAAGTAAAGATTTGGGAGAAGCGTCGGTTTCAAGTCAATCCTGTCGGCTCAACCTTCACCACAACATTACAATCTGTCCTCTCCTCTCCATCCAAACTGCTACCATGTTAATCCGAGCACTTATCCTATCCCGCCTTCATTACTGAACCAGCCTCCTTGCTGACCTTCCTGTGTCTTGTCACTCCCTTTTCCAGTCCATAATTCACTCCGCTGTCTACAAAGCTTTCAGTCCGTGTTTCCCCACTCCTCAAGAATCTCCAGTGGTTGCCCTTCTGCCTCCTCATCAAATAGCCACTCCTTATCATCGGCTTGAAAGCAGTCGATCACCTTGTCCCCTCCTACAACCCAACCCACACACTTCGCTCTTCTATCCCTCCACCAGTCCTTCACCTGCATACTTCGTCTGGCTTGGAACGCCCACCCTCTTCATATCCATCTTACCTCCTCCCTTCCCCACAGCACCTGTATATATGTATATATGTTTGTACATATTTATTACTCTATTTATTGATTTATTTTACTTGTACATATCTATTCTATTTATTTTATTTTGTTAGTATGTTTGGTTTTGTTCTCTGTCTCCCCCTTTTAGACTGTGAGCCCACTGTTGGGTAGGGACTGTCTCTGTATGTTGCCAACTTGTACTTCCCAAGCGCTTAGTACAGTGCTCTGCACACAGTAAGTGCTCAATAAATATGATTGATGATGATCCAACAGACAATTACTCTCCTCACTTTCAAAGCCTTATCAAAGGCACATCTCCTTCCGAGAAACCTTCCCTGACTCAGCCCTCATTTCCTCTTTTCCCACTCCCTTATGCTTTGCCCTAACTTGCTGTCTCTATTCATCCCCCCTTCCAGCACTTACATGCCTATCTATAATTATTTATATTAATGTGTGTCTCCCCCTCTAGACTGTAAGCTCTTTGTGGGCAGAGAATGTGTCTGTTTTACTGTTGTTTGTACTGTACTCTCCCAAGCTCTTGATGCAGTGCCCTGCACACAGTAAGCACTCAATAAATATGACTGATCGACTGCTAAAAGTATTTCTTCCTTAAAAGAAACGTTCGGAGTTAGCAAGAAATCACCTCTCATAGAAACTTCTCTACAAAATGTACGCTTGTTCCAATTATGTCAATACCAAAACAACACAAGAAAATTGGTAAATAAATGAAAGGGAACAATTTCATAAGAATTAAGGCATAAATGCAGGAATGGTTTCATGTCATAAAATGACAATCTCTAAAAAACAGTGGTGTGTGTATGTTCTTATAGCTTCTAGCTCATTTTGGATGAGTGACAAATATTAAACAAATAGGTATTATACAGGAGACATACATTTGTTTTCGCATGAGGTGTTTCTGCTACTTTTTGGGAGTGGTATTATAAATCACATCTGACTGCAGAACTTCAATGTAGGAAGAGAGAAAAAAGTGATTACCCAGAGCCAAAATTATCCAAACACGTTTTGAGAGAGCAGTTTTGTTTTTTTAGCCTATGTAAAGGAGCTATTCTAGGAGGACTTCAGATCTACTTCTTTTAGAATGAAAGAATGTAGTTTAACACTTTTCTGTAAAATAGCTAACTTACTGTCATTGCTCTTTATCCATGAACACACTCATTAATTAGGAAAGCAAAAGTATAGATAGAATAACTGATTGGTTCTTTATCTAAAACACTCCAAGGATCTAATCTTTCCTTCTGCTACATGGAAGATTTTTGACAGTAAACCCACATCATACTTCAAAATATTGACTTTGAGTAAAATTTTAATTGGGTGACACTAAACTGTCACAAATAGAAGTCATATTGAATGTGATTACCACCGTAGCAGGTTTTCTGCAGATTTTATACTTGCCTTCTCAGCTTATTTGAAAACTGCAAAAAAAGTGACCTGTAGAAGAAGAAGCATTTGATTCGACATGCCTCAAAAAAGCACTGGCCTTGTGCTTTGCTCATATTACTTTTCTAAACTGTGGAAATGCACCAATAATTTCATCTAGTAACTGATTGCTTTTGATTGCTTTATCATCTCTTCCCCAATTGCTTTGAACATTCCAGAAGTCTGGAGTGAATTTCAATCAGTCAATCAATTGATTGCATTTATTGAGTGCTTACTGTGTGCAGAGCACTGTATTAAGTGCTTTGGAAAGTGTTATACAACAGTTGACAAACACATTCCCTTCCCACAAGGAGCTTATACTCTTTGGGGTGGGGAGAGGAGAGGAGGTGGACATTAAAATAAGTTACGGATAATTAGACAAGTACCGTGGGGTTGAAGGTGGGATGAATATCAAGTATAATAATAGTTGCTTCATCTTTTTTTTTAAATGTTATTTGCTAAGCACTTACTATGTGGTAAGTACTGGACAAGCAGCGTGGGTCAGTGGAAAGAGCCCGGGCTTTGGAGTCAGAGCTCACGGGTTCAAATGTTGGCTCCGCCACTTGTTAGCTGTGTGAGTTCGGGCAAGTCCCTTAACTTCTCTGTGCCTCAATTACCTCATCTGTAAAATGGGGATTAAGACTGTAAACCCCCCATAGGACAACCTCATCACCTTGCAACCTCCCCAGCACTTAGAACAGTGCTTTGCACATAGTAAGTGCTTAATAAATGCCATTATTGTTATTATTATTATTACTGCACTAAGTGCCAAAATAGATACAAGCTAATCAGGTTGGACACAGTCCATAACCCAGAGGGGGTTTATAGTCTTAATCTCTATTTTACAGAGGAGGGAATTGAGGCATAGAGAAGGTAACTGACCTGCCCAAGGTCACACAGCAGAAAATCCCACTGGAACAGGGAGGAGAATCCAGGTTCTGACCCAGGCCTGTGTTTTTTCCACTAGGACAGCTGCTTCTCTTTCCCCAAATACACTTATTTGGTCTGAAGGGTCCACAAATTAAATGAGCTTCAGTCAGTCAACCAATCACCAGTATTTACTGAGCACTTACTCTTACCAACAGATTAAATTAAGCAAAGCCCTAGAAAAATCCTCTCTGTCCTCTCCATCCAAACGGCTACCGCGTTAATACAGTCACTCAGCCTAATCTGCCTGGATTACTGCATCAGCCTACTTGCTGACCTCCCAAAACCTCCTGTCTCTCCCCTGGCCGGTCCATATTTCACTCTAATGCCTGGATCATTTTTCTCCAAAAACATCCAAGACATGTCATTCCACTCCTCAGAAAACTCCAGTGGTGGCCTACCCACCTCCACATCAAACAAAAAATCTCCAAGAAGGCTTATTTTTACTAATCCCTCATCTCTATATCCTGTTCTTCCTCCTTTCTTCATAATTAAAGCATTTCAATCTGTAACATTTTGATCTCACCCTACCAATGCCCCCAGTACACTAATGTACATATCCTTATTCTCTATCGGTTCCCTCTCTCCGGAATTTATTTTATTGTCTGTCCCCCTCACTAGATTGTAAACTCCTAGAGGGTAGTGATCATTTTTACCACCTATATTTCACTGTACTCTCATCACTTAGCTGTGTGACTTCGGGCAAGTCATTTAACTTCTCTGGGCCTCAGTTCCCTCATCTGTAAAATGGGGATTAAGACGGTGAGCTCCACCTGGGACAACCTGTTAACGTTGTATCTGCCCCAGTGCTTAGAAGAGTGCTCTGCACTTAGTAAGCATTTAACCATCATTATTATTACTATTAATGCAATATTTTGCTCATGGTAAGTGCATAATAAATATTGTTAATTGGTGGGTTGCCTGGCTAACATTTGCGGTCTGAATTTGGCACTAATTAACAAATAAAACTGAGTTGATCAGGTGAGCTTCAGTGTGTGTGTTTGTGTGTGCGTGCGTGTGTGCATGCATGCATGTATGTTCGTATGTGTAGTGTTAAGCCTAAAATGCCAATAGTCATAAGGTATATTTTCAGAATGTAAAATGGAGGGAAAATTCTTCTGCGTGTTTTATGAGATGATTTTAGTTACACAAAAGGGAGGAGGAGGGGACTTAATTTTACTTGTGCTTGACGTGAGTTACACCTCATCATTTTACCTTCGCATGAAGCAAAAACTCCTAACTATTGGCTTCAAAGCTCTCCATCACCTTGTACCCTCCTACCTCACCTCCCTTCTCTCCTTCTCCAGCCCAGCCCGCACCCTCTGCTCCTCTGCCGCTAACCTCCTCACTGGGCCTTGTTTTCGCCTGTCCCACCGTCGATCCCTGGCCTGGAATGCCCCCCCCTCCACACATCTGCCAAACTAGCTCTCTTCCTCCCTTCAGAGCCCTACTGAGAGCTCACCTCCTCCAGGAGGACTTCCCAGACTATCCTCTGCTCCTCCTCCCCTCCCCATCACCCCCACTCCCTCCCTTTGCCCTATCCCCTTCTTCTCCCCGCAGGACTTGTGTATATTTATACATATTTATTACTCTATTTTATTAATGATGTGTATATATCTATAAGGTACTGACACCTGGCTACTTGTTTTATTTTGCTGTCTGTCTCTCCCTTCTAGACTGTGAGCCTGTTGTTAGGCAGGGACTGTCTCTATATGTTGCTGAATTGTACTTTCCAAGTGCTTAGTACAGTGCTCTGCACACAGTAAGCTTTCAATAAATACCATTGAATAAATGAATGAATTAAGCACTTGGGAAAGTAAAATACAAAATACAGCCTACCAAGCTGATGTTCTTCTGTCATTCAGAGCACAATTCTAATCTCATCTGCTTTAAACTACAGTGGGCTACACATTAACCCCATATATCAAACACTCTGCATCCACCATCACAGGCTTTTAATGTGTATGGGTATGTTTATGCATTGCCATATTAGTACCTGACAAACAGCGAGAAAACAAGTCACGAAATTTCACAGGGCCATTCGGTAATTGAAAGTATAAGGCCCCTCAAGGCAAGCATTTGGGAGTGTTGATGGCAGCTGGCAGTTTGGAGGCGACAGAGAATGGACAGATGTCACAGCATCTCCAGGGTACATGGAACCATGGAAAATCTATAATGGCCATCTTGAAAGTACTGATTCAGTATGGCATAATTAAATGTACTCCTGCCCTTAACAAAATTTGGATTAAGTGAGTATGAGCAACTTCTTTGGACAAGTTAAGATATAACAGAATCAGTTGTTAATGGGATTAGAGGTAAGAAGTTATTTTAAGTAATTTCTATTTGTGCTTTAGGATTCTTGGAGTGAAAAGACTACTTTTTCTAAGACCAAATACGTTACGAAAGGAGAGATTATGCTTCCCAGAAGACTGCCATCTGATCCCTTAGAGAAAAGGAATATCATTCTGAGAGTAACTTCTAGCCCCTTCTATTCAGAGGAAGATCCATCCATAATCATTAGGACAGATGTCAAGAAGGGTAACCACTGTAACCGAAAACACAACCATAACCACGAGGTAGGATGCTGGGGAGGGCAACCGTGACAAAGGCTTTTCCTACCATCCTCTTTCCACTGTTAGTGACAAAATGCAGAACATAATGAACCATTGGGGTGAGTCACTAATGGCGTTCATTATGTGCTATTCCCTCCCAAATTATGACGATTGAAAGGAACTGACTTTTGGACTGGACTATCGTAAGATCGTTGTGGGCAGGGAATGTGCCCGTTTATTGTTGTACTGTACTCTCCCGAACACTTAGTATGGTGTTCTGCACACAGAAAGCGCTTGCTAAATATGATTGAATGAATGAATGAATGTTTGGGGATGCAGGCTAACAGGTGAAAGCTAATGGGCTGCCAGCAAGGTCTAGCGGAAAGAGCCCGGGCCTGGGAATCGGAGGACCTTGGTTCTAATCCCGGCTCTGCCACTTGCCTCCTGTGAGTCCTTGGACAAGTCACTTAATAACATTTATGGTATTTGTTAAGTGCTTACTATGTGCCAGACACTGTACTAAGCGCTGGGGGTGGGTACAAATTGGGTTGGACACAGTCCCTGTTCCATGTAGGGCTCACAATCTTAGCCCCCATTTTACAGATGACGGAACGGAGGCCAGGAGAAGTGAAGTGACTTGCCAAGGTCACCAAGCAGACAACTGGTGGAGCTGGGATTAGAACCCATGACCTTCTGCTTCCCGGGTCCATGTGGCTTCTCTGTGCCCCAGTTTCCTCATCTGTAAAATGGGGATTCAATACTTGTTCTCCTTCATACTTAGAGAATATGAGTCCTGGTTGGGACAGGGACTGTGTCCAACCTGAATACCTTCTATCTACCCTAGCGCCTACTACAGTGCTTAGTATATAGTAAGCACTTAAGAAATACCACAATTATTATTACTATTAAGTGCTTAAACAGAAATCACTTATCATCAGCTTTAAGACACTCAATGAGCTTCCCCCCTCCTCCCTCACCATGCTGATTGCCTACTACAATGCAGTCCGCACATTTTGCTTCTCGATTCATTCATTCATTCATTCAATCATTTATTGAGCACTTACTGTGTGCAGAGCACTGTACTAAGCGCTTGGGAAGTACAAGTTGGCAACATATAGAGACGGTCCCTACGCAACAATGGGCTCACAGTCTAGAAGGGGGAGACAGACAACAAAACAAAACATATTAACAAAATCAAATAAATAGAATAGTAAATATGTACAAGTAAAATAAATAGAGTAATAAATCTGTACAAACATATATACAGGTGCTGTGGGGAGGGGAAGGAGGTAGGGCAGGGGGGCTGGGGAGTGGGAGAGGAAGGAGGGGGCTCAGTCTTGGGATACACAATGTATCTCCATCTTGTGTGGCCAACTGCCCACCTTGTGTTGTCTCTCTCCATCTTAAATCCCTACTAAAATTGTATCTCTCCAAGAGGACCTTCCCTGACCTAGGATCTCACTTCCCAAAATGCCCTTTCCTCTGCATTGCCTCTGCACTTGAGTCTGTACCCCTTAAGCACTTTGATATTCAGCCCTTAGTCTGAATAGTCTAAGAGCATTGTCTCTAGTCTCAGAGCACTGCAATATCTATCTGAAATTTAAATTAATGTCTGTAAGTTCCTTGTGGACAAGTACCATGTCTGCTAACTCTGTTATATTGTATTCTTCCAAGAGTACAATATACAGGGCTATGCATATAGTAAGTAGTCAATAAATACCATTAATTGATGCTGCTCTATATCTACGTAAGCCCAACCAGCGTAACTTCCGAAATGATGCATTACACTGCAGAAAACAGGAACACTCAATAAAAAGAACATGAAGTAATTTTGAGAGCCCTTAACTAAGAACAGTAATGAGATAAATTTAAATATTTCAAAGAACAAGGGAAATTCATTAATAACTATAGGGATATACTATCAGTTACTATTGCTTGAAATAAAGATGTCCACTACATTTTCAGTGCATATAATGCTACAATTAGTATATTTGAAATTTTGTTATCAAATCTCTACATTATCTGTGGAAAATTACAAAAATCTTATTTGTGCGACTGCTCTTTGGTGAAATTAGCATAATTTCCCAATACAAGTATAAGCCTTTTCATTACCAATTTTCCCAAATAATAAAGGCAATACCTAAGACTTCATATTTCCCACAGATGCCATGTGTGGGAGGCCCCCTTTGATTTTTAGGTTGCCATTTTACCCAGATTTCATCAGCTATCTTGAAGATTCTTCTCTGGTCTGTGCTAAATACCACAAAAAAAGATTCTTCAATTATTAATTTCAGTTCTCTCTAGGCAAGCAGACTTAGGCCCCCTTTGATTTTTAGGTTGCCATTTTACCCAGATTTCATCAACTATCTTGAAGATTCTTCTCTGGTCTGTGCTAAATACCACAAAAAAAGATTCTCCAATTATTAATTTCAGTTCTCTCTAGGCAAGCAGACTTACTGTTTATGCTATTAGTTATATTTGTTATTTGATCATAGACATACAGGAAAAATATCTCAGTAAGAGGTTTGATGTTTCACTAATGCCAGTGTTGTTGGTGTAATCTAATACTTTTCTGTCCTTTTTGAACTCCTTCCACAAAAACAACAACAAAATACATATCGCTGAGGTATGAGTTCTAGTAGGAAACTTTAAATCGACACATTTTTACTGGCATAAGTCTGGCACAGAGTTTATTTACTAGTCTCATGGAGAGCAGCTAAACTTCCTGTTAAAAAGATTTACTTCAAAGATCCACAATGTTTTCAAGAAATTTTATTTTATGAGACTTGGTGTTTCACTGCTTTACTCATTGTTTGCGGTATTCACAGGCCAAACCCTAATAAAATAATAATAATGATGGCATTTGTTAAGTGCTTTCTCTGTGTGAAACACTGTTCTAAGTGCTAGGATAGATACAAGGTTATCAGGTTGTCCCACTTGGGGTTCACAGTCTTGATTCCCATTTTGCAGATGAGGTAACTGAGGCACAGAGAAGTTAAGTGACTTGCCCAAAGTCACACAGCTGACAAGTGGCAGAGACAGGATTAGAACCCATGACCTCTGACTCCCAAGCCCGGGCTCTTTCCACTAAGCCATGCTGCTTCTCAAAATAATGGTGGCATTTGTTAAGGATTCACTAGGTGCGAAGCACTGTTCTAAGCGCTGGGGGGCAAGAAACTCCCCCCAAGAAGGGAGAAGGGAAGGACAAAGGAAAGCGGGAGAGGACAGATGCAAGGAAGAGAAAGATATATCATCATCATCATCATCATCAATCGCATTTATTGAGCGCTTACTGTGTGCAGAGCACTGTACTAAGCGCTTGGGAAGTACAAGTTGGCAACATATAGAGACAGTCCCTACCCAGCAGTGGGCTCACAGTCTAAAAGGGGGAGACAGAGAACAAAACCGAACATACTAACAAAATAAAATAAATAGAATAGATATGTACAAGTAAAATAAATAGAGTAATAAATATGTACAAACATATATACATATATACGGGTGCTGTGGGGAAGGGAAGGAGGTAAGATGGGGGGATGGAGAGGGGGACGAAGGGGAGAGGAAGGAAGGTGATCTTGAGTAAGTCGCTTATCTTCTTTGTGCCTCAGTTACCTCATGTGTAAAAATGAGGATTAAGACTGTAAAGCCTTATAGGGGGCAGGAACTGTATCTTCCTCGATTATCTTGTTATCTACCATAGTGCTTACTACAGTGCTTGCCACATAGTAAGCATTCAATAAATGGAGACGCAGCATGGCTCGGTGGAAAGAGCCCAGGCTTTGGAGTCAGAGGTCATGGGTTCAAATCCCGGCTCTGCCAACTGTCAGCTGTGTGACTTTGGGCAAGTCACTTAACTTCTCTGGGCCTCAGTTATCTCATCTGTAAAATGGGGATTAAGATTGTGAGGCCTCTGTGGGACCATCTCATCACCTTGTAACTTCCCCAGCACTTAGAACAGTGCTTTGCACATAGTAAGTGCTTAATAAATGCCATCATCATTATTTCTATTATTAGAGCAGTGCTTTGCACATAGTAAGCACTTAACAAATACCATTATTATTATTAAGAAATACCAATGATTTATCAACCAATACCACAGAGAACACAAAATAGCGTATGAAGTTAAATTTCAGTCTCCATTATGCTTCTCTGAACAATGTACTTTTCAATCCATTACAGCAATACCATTTGTGCCTGCTTTAAGAATGCATGTTTAGCTTCTGATATATTAGAGCCCCAGCCAGAAAAAAACTGATTCAGGTAGGACCCATGTTTGCCTATTACCTCCCTCTCTCCCTCGCCCGAATATGGAATCTCGGAATATGGAATATGGAATATCTTCAAGTGCTGGCAGTCAAAATCCAATAAAGAAATAGAACTAAAATAACACACCGGAGGCGATGTGACTTGCCGATAATAGCACCCAGCTGGGAGTTAGGGAACTTGGGTTCTCCACCCAACTTCCCCACATGGCTGCTGCGTGACCTTAAACAAGTCTCTTAACCTCTCTGTGCCACGGTTTCCTCATCTGTAAAATGGGGATTAAATACTTTCGTCTTGCCCTCTTGAACTGTGAGCCCAGGGAGGAACAGGGGCCTTGTCTAATCTGATTATCTTGTATCTACCTCAGTGCTTGGCACATAGTCATTAATATTACATCATTAGCAATATAATAAAGGAAAAGGCACAGAAAGAGAAAAGGAGACAAGACCTGAATTTCATTCCTTAAATCTTTTCCTATTTCAACTGTTACAAGGCAATTCCTAGAAGAATGGGAGCGGGAACTAGTCACAGACACAAAGAAAGAACTGCGGCTCCTAAAAGAAATTCCTGCTGATCCGGTGAAATCTTTGGCCTTTTTCAGCTCAATTCATTTTTGGTTATCATTTAACACAGTCAAATTCCTACCCAGACAAAAATCTCTAATGCTACCGAAAGTAAAATGCTCACTTTTTAGGATGTAATGAGTAAGATATCATCTACAAACACTGGATAAAACCAATGTACTTCAGGGCCCAGAAACAGCTCCAGCAACTTCAAAAGTTAAGGCTGCAGAGATGGTCTCTTGTAAGTGGGAGTATATTATGCAACCCAATGATAAGTGGAACCATGACATACACAGATCTGATATTTAGGAATTTTGAAATAAGGGGATGGACATTAAACTACACACACACACACACACACACACACCTTTTCGAAATAAAGCTTTTTGAGATGTGGTAATATTTTTTTGAGCTGTACTTTTTCAAAGGCTTAACCATTGCACGCTCAAAAGATATAACTAGCCTTCTATCACTCCTGTGTACACATAGTTTAGAAAACGTTATTAGGCAAATCAGGAATTGCCTTCCCTTAAAGGTGACTAGTTACACAAGTTTCTGTGGGAACTTCCAGCTTTGTACTACTGCCAGCTTCATATTAATAAGCCAGCAATCTGTTTTTCCTTTTAAATTGCCATAAGAGGAAAAAAATACATGCACGCTATATGATATGCAAATGTTCTTAAGACAAGAGAGATGCCTGACAAAAATTTAGTACACATGGTACAAAAACACTATTTTAAATATTGGAAATATTTTCCCAAATTAAAAAAAAAATACATAATTAAATTACTGCAGCTGCCAATTTTTCACTCTGAGTGACATTTGCCAATAGAGTTATGAACCTCCTGAAAAAGCGGGTGTTATAATGGAAGAGCTGACAAGCATAACTATAGCAGCCTGAGCACCATGCACTATAATAAAATCAGTATTGGGATAGAACTCACATAAAAAATGAAAGCCAAGGGCTATGAAAAGCTCAGTACATTTAAGCTGTTTTTCCACCACATTCCAAATCCTTATTACTTTTGTATTCCTTTCACACTAATACCTGATGGCTTTTCAGAAACTTTTTACGATGTGGATTTTTTTTTGGAAATCTGTACATATTAAAATCACAACATGAGTCCTTGCAAACCTTTTTTTTTAATCTTCAGCTTGTGAAAGTGCTAATGAAACATTCGTGAAATAAATGTTATTTTTGTCTGGCTTTGTTTCGCATTTTCTACCTCCCTGGGAACGGATGTGTTCAGTGAATTAGGAGGGAACAATGAGACCCTGTGAATTCTGATTAGAAAGCCTGTTAAAATGACACTGCATTAAAATTGTCAGTGTAAAACTAAAGAGGATAATATTGTTCCACAACAGTTTCATTAGCACTTCAATTTTCCTGAATGTCAAAGGAGTGATTTTTTTCCTTCCATGCAAATCATAAAAAAGCACAGGAAACCAAGTACTTGAGTTCAAAAAACCCTCACACAAGCAACAGTGACAGTCTACATTTATTTTTTAATTAAGGTGTTACAATGCTCAAGGGTTCAGGATGAGGCACACAATAGCGCATTTGGATAACTGGCCCTGCCCATGCCAATGAAGAACAAAGCCCAAGAAATGATGGAAATATACCACTCTTCCCTCTATCTGTTCCTAGCTTGTTCCTAGTTTGTTCCTAGCTTGTTCCTAGCTGTTCCTAGCTTGCCTTGCTCTAACAACCCCAAAACCTGAAGAATAAACTGAATGAAATTAATTTCATTTGAATAAGTACTGTTTGGAGCTGAATTTAGAAAATGTTAGCACGTTCCTAGTTTGTTCCTAGCTTGTTCCTCGCTGTTCCTAGCTTGCCTTGCTCCAACAACCCCAAAACCTGAAGAATAAACTGAATGAAATTAATTTCATTTGAATAAGTACTGTTTGGAGCTGAATTTAGAAAATGTCACCGTGAGTTGGGGGAAAGACCTTTTCTTTTAGGTACGATACGTGAGAACGTAATTTAAGAAACCTAATTGTTCTGAAGGCTCCAGGGAAAACGACGACTTTCCTCTCTTTGGGGTACCAAATACCTTCCACAGAATGAAAATATTGTTCGTGCTAAGAGAACAAAGTGTCACATCCTCAACTGCCACTCTGGCACTTCCCTATCACCCAACGTCTTGGGGTACTCACTCTTCCCCAACATTCTCCAGCACCGCTTATACACATATTTTTAATATTTCACTGCTCCCTCCTACTTGCAATTAAATCAGTATCCATGTTCCCAGCTATACAGATTTTAAACTCCTTGAGGGCAAGGGTCATGTCTGCTAATCCTACTGTATGCTCCCAAGAGCACACAGGGCAGTGCTGTGCACACAGTAGGAGCTTAAAACTGTTTTTACCAAACAGAAAAGATTTCTTTCTGCTCTTAATAAATCAAAATCTTCACAGATTGGATCGCAACTCTACATATAGGTACGACAATATGAAAGGTCCATATGAGTTTGTCGTCCTTACCACTTAAGAATTTGGAAACATTTTTTGCTAGTCATTATTCAAGTTTTCAGGACCCGAGGTTTGGAAGGGCTTCCTCCCAGTGACTTAGTTCCACTCAGAATGTCACACTGAGAGAAGGAAGTGTGTGTTTTTAGACAAATGTGAGCTTAGGACATTTAGGCTCTGATTTCACTTTGGCTGGGGGGCTGGGGACAGAAAGGGAGGACTTTGTTTTGGAAAATGTAAATCTAAGATAAGACCATTAGTGACTTTCCCGCTCTGTCACCCATGTCCTTGGCCCTCAACAGTCAAATAACTCCTAATCCAGGGCAACTGTGTCCAGGCTATGAAAACTGCATCACAGGTAGCATTCCTTTACCATCTATTATTAGGTGGATCACCATATTAAAATTGCTTTAGTTCACTGAAATACCCTTCAGGTTTTAATTCATTCAGAATGTGACTATTCACTGAATGCAAGTACCGATACATTAGAAGCTTTCTACTGAAACAAACATTCTCACATTCAATAAATTATTTGAGTAGTTCGGGTGAAGGGGAAATAATCCAGATTAGGAATGTTAAATGATTGTTAGGAAGTTGTAATGGCACTACCTTTAGAAATGCAAAACAATAAATTCAATTCAATTAAATCGTATTTCTTGAGCGATTACTGTGTGCAGAGCACTCTATTAAGTGCTTGGAAAGTACAATACAGCAAAAAACAGAGACAATCCCTGCCCACAATGGGTTTATGGCCTAAAAAGACATCTCTCTCCCCCCATTACACACAATAAATTTTATCTTAAAAGTTTGACTGTTCCAGCATTCACACATGGAAAGAGCCCACGTTCCAAAACAAATTCAATCCTAACCCAAAAGCTGTTTCAATGAATCACTGCAGTCTTGAGCACACACGATCATATTCTAGTTATTTTCCAAACGTTGCTCCATGGAATTAAATAAGCATTTGAGTGGGTGGGGAGCGGGGTGCAATTAGTCAGATTTCAGATTGCTAGTACTTAAAAAAGAAAACCTCTCCAAATTAGCATCCCCTGATGCCTATCACTTCCCAAGTTCTTTAAGTAAAATCAGATGTGACAAATCATATAGGGATTCAATAGAAATACTTTTTCATGTTTTTGAAGAGTGGACAGCTGAATAGTGGATTATAAATGAGATGTTTGATGGTGTGCCTACCCAGGTAATGTAGCTTGTCTTCTGTTTTAAAATATATGTTTCTTAGGTAAAACAAAAAATGATGCAAAAGTGATTTTTAGGTTAGTGAAATAACAAGCAGGTGTTGTAGAGAAAAAGAAATAGCTTTTGGAAGGAGAACTGGTGATGAACTTCTCTTCAAGCTGAGGAAATAACACTAACAAAGTTTACAAAAAGAGTCCACTGCAAAATGGATATACTTATCTGTAATGCAGCAAATGAAATACAATGGGCAGGTAGGTATGTTCAAACACACTGACACACACTTGAGCACTAAAGCAGGGGAAGTCTCTTTAGCAAAATTCCTAAAATTCAACTTCACAGTTTATGATTCAATTAGCAGCATGCACAACAGCACAGTCAGCGCTTGGCAGCATGCCAAAGAGGGAGAACACATGATCCCTGCCCTCAAGGAGCTTACAGACTGAATGAGGGTGACAGAGAGCTAAGAAAATTACAGAACGGGAATAATAGAATACATAGGATATCAATCAATCAATCAATCAATCGTATTTATTGAGTGCTTACTGTGTGCAGAGCACTGTACTAAGAGCTTGGGAAGTACAAGTTGGCAACATATACAGTCCCTGCCCAACAGTGGGCTCACAGTCTAAAAGGGGGAGACAGAGAACAAAACCAAACATACTAACAAAATAAAATGAATAGAATAGATATGTACAAGTAAAATAAATGAATAAATAGAGTAATAAATATGTACAAACATATATACATATATACAGGTGCTGTGGGGAAGGAAAGGAGGTAAGATGGGGGGGATGGAGAGGGGGGCGAGGGGGAGGATATGTATTAATGGGCTACACATAGAGTCATTTAAGAGTGTTGAAAGGGTGGACATGGCAGATGGGAAAAAGTGGACATGTTAAAGATCACTGGGGGAAGGCTCACTACAATACAATTTGCCTACCCAGACTGAGCCCCCTCCTTCCTCTCCCCCCTCACCTCCTTCCCCTCCCAAGCCCGTGCTCTTTCCACTGAGCCACGCTGCTTCCCTAGTAAGTGCTTAACAAATATCATTATTACCAAGACAACAAGAAAAACTTATGGATAACAAAAGCGGCCATCCATTTATTTTCTGCCAAATTGTGTATGGAATAAGGTCCGTAAACTGTCTAATATGATCATAACTATACCATATATTCAACATAATATACAATAACCTCAGAAAACTGGAAGAAATCTCAAGAGGTCACCTGGCTCAAACCCTGCCTCCAGTACCAGAAATGACAATCTTCCACTTCTCATGGTTTAAACTTGGTCTATACATTGGTGTTTTCCTTTAAAAAGCACAATCCCAAAGGGGTGAAGTTTGGCTTCCTTAAATTCCCCAACAAAATCACTTTGTTAAAAACAAAGAACTGTACTACTAGATTTAAATGCAAAATTGATTTGCATAACAATATTTGTGTAAAAGTAGAATACAATGCTTTATTTCCTTTTAAATATTATACAAAAATCATAATAGCAGATCTCCTACATATATGATTTTAAATTGTTTCATTCTGACAGTTTTAATTTGTACAAAATAATTGTGTATAAAGAATTATATGTAGATATGCTTTATACACATAAATTAAGCTTTAGTAAGAGCTGATATGACTCTCTGATGGCCTAATGGATAGAGCCCAGGCCTGGGATATGTTTATAAGTTTGTACGTATTTATTACTCTATTCATGTATTTATTTTATTTGTACGAATTTATTCTATTTATTTTATTTTGTTTTGTTAATATGTTTTGTTTTGTTCTCTATCTCCCCCTTCTAGACTGTGAGCCCACTGTTGGGTAGGGACCATCTCTATATGTTGCCAACTTGGACTTCCCAAGTGCTTAGTACAGTGCTCTGCACGCAGTAAGCGCTCAATAAATACAATTGAATGAATGAATGAATGGGATTCAGAAGGACCTAAGTCCTAATCCCAGCTCTGCCACTTGTCTGCTGTGTGACCCTGGACAAGTCGCTTAACTTCTCTGTGCCTCAGTTACCGCATCTGTAAAATGGGGATTAAGACTGAGAGCCACATGTCGGGCAGGGATTGTGTCCAACCTGATTAACTTGTATCTATCCCAGGGTTTAACTCAATGTCTGGAACATAGTAAGTGTTTAACAAATAGCACAATTATTAATATCGTTATTGTTATCATACAGATGAGCTAGATATGTGGGCAGAGAAGGGAATATGTCTACCAACTCTGTTGTATAGTTCTCCCCCAAGTTTTTTGTACAACACTCTGCACATGACCAGTGCTCAATAAATATCACTAATTAATTGATATGCATTAAATATTGTAAAAGAAATGAAGCATCTTAGTGTGAGTGCTGACATGAGTTTTTAGACTGTGAGCCCACTGTTGGGTAGGGACTGTCTCTATGTGATGCCAATTTGTACTTCCCAAGCGCTTAGTACAGTGCTCTGCACATAGTAAGTGCTCAATAAATACGATTGATTGATTGATTGATTGTTAACTAAATGCATTTGCTACACCCCCTACATATACGCACATAGGAATACAAATTCCCGTACATTTTTTAAACGTGTTCAAGACAAAGGTTCATTCTGATGAAAACCACTTGGAAAATTAGTTTGCGGATCCTTTCTGTTGAACAAGGAAAGTGGGAATCCAAGGAATGAAAGGCAAGAGGAGGCTGGGGAGATTTATCAAATTAACTACGGAGAGTTAGAAGCAGCAAATCAACTGCAGTACAGTATATACTAATGAATAAAGATGGTTGGTGTTTTGTGAAAAGTAACCTGAAAGCTTAGTGTCTCTTGCCCTACCCCAGTTCCTACTGGAAACAATAGCACTTTCAGAAATTTCCTTATAATTGGAAGGGACTTCTATTAGGATTTAACCTTTTAAAGCTGAAGGTCCGGCTAATTACCACATTTTCATTTTTCTGAATACCCGTGCAATCCCCCCTTCCTTTTCTCCCTTCAGACACACACTGAAGTACAAAATTGCAGCCACCGTTTTTCTTTGGAAACCTAATATATGTACCTGGAATACAGAAGGCTCCAGAGTTTTGGTGTTACAATGTAACAAGATTTGTAGTGCAATTATCTCACAGTAAACTCTAAGCAACTTAAGAGGTGGGATAATGTCTTCAAACTCTTTCACAGACTGCCAAGTACTTAAATGTACCCAGAGCTTAATACACACCACTGCCGATTAACATAATGGAAATCCATATTTCTTGAATATATTGCATTTAGAAACATATTTCATGTGTTTTCTTTATTTTGCTTTATGAGTGTTATTTTTCTTCTTATCCAATATTAACAGCTTGAACCAGGAAATCTATTACATTATTTTATAAGCTATTCACAGTGGACAGATTTTATATTATTTTTAATAAAGAAGAAGTTTAATAATTACTGTAACAAAGCTACTCACACAGCCCTTTTATTTTACTCAACCCCTCTTGCCTCTACTTATCTTCCATTTTTAACATTTGTTTCTAATTGTTTTTTGACTCTAGAACTTAACCAAGGTTTCCTATTGGTTGAAATTGAGGCATTTCTAACCAGGTTTTAAAGACTAGATGGCAATAGGCAAAGTTAACAACACCAAAGTTGCGTTTTATACCTCAAACAAGGAAGGTAACACATTAAAGTAGTTCATTAAACATGTCATAATGTATTCTATCCATAAGAAGCTAATGCTGTTTATGGGAAATTTAACCTGTATCTTAGAGAATAGTACAAAATCTAACTGAAGTGAAACCTATTTCAGATTCACGCAAAAACCTTAGGATTAATGGTGGTCTCAAATCCATTAATACGATTTTTTCTATCAGATGAAATGGTTTTAATTAAACTTTACTAACCCTTTTGGTTTAATCCTTGGAGCCGACCTATAAAACACCAGAGGTTTTAAATCAAACTGTAAAAATCTCCAAAGCTGTAAGTTGAAGTGTTAGCCATAGGAGAAACCAATAAAGGATTTATCAAACATGTCTAGTAAACCAGTAATACTTAAGGGAGAGGAAAAAAAAAGACAACATTAAAATTAATCCTTGGGGGAGAAAATAACAGAATGCAAGAAAACACATTTGATGTTTTAAGGACGCTAAGGACCCCACCAACCCAGATCACTCTTTCTTGAGACTAATTTTCATGTCATACATGAATGAGAAGACATGTAGATTTATAAATTTAATCAAGTGAAAATGACCCGAGCAACATTATTTTATTAGTTTCACTGGTAATAAAATTACTTCATACTGTTTGGGTTTAAGATTCACTATTAGGACTAGTAGACTACCCATTTGGAAATCTGAGCATACATACTAAATAATCTTCTGAAGGGAGTAGAGACAATTATGGAGCTATAAGGTGATAATTTATCATTAAAATGTTGACATGCAAAGTTATTTTCAAAAAACATCCCAAAGGAATGATGGTTTCTATAAACTTTTCTCTCTTCTTTCACTTTTAGATTTATTTCCTCTTTATGATCAGGTCTCTCCTTTTTTTAATGCTAGTAGTACGCACACTACAGTAGTTATTTAGAAAAATGGAATTTGACAAGATCAGTTTGTCTTCACTTCCATCTAACACATGTAACAAGCAAGTGTTTATTAAATCATTTTCTTTTTCAATGAGTGACTTTGACTAGACATAACACAATTTCAAAAACAAAAAAGCCCCCCCAAAGTCAAAACCCATCATGCTATGGCCCCCACCATTTTGGGTGAGTTGAAGTGGCCCCACTCTTCTAGCCCATTGTCAAAAAATCCCTAAAATATCCAGTCCACGGTTATTGTTGTCCTGTTGACTTATGTCTGTAGATCCACATACCACTTTCTGAATGGTATGATAACGCCCTGAATTACCCCTGGATGGTGGTAACAATAATAATAATAATTTGGTATTTATTGAGTTTATTTTGTGTCAAATACTATACTCGAGTAAGGCTACATATAAAATAACAAGGCTGGGATATCACTTTAATTAGAGAAACAAGATAGGTCAGAACATGAAAAGATGGGTGCATGAAGAGGCTTATAATAATAATAATAATGATTGTATTTGTTAAGCGTTCACTATGTGCCAAGCACTGTTCTAAACGCTGGGGTGGATACAGGGCAATCAAGTTGTCCCTCGTGGGGCTCACAGTCTCCATCCCCATTTTACAGATGAGGTACCTGAGGCACAAAGAAGTTAAGTGAATTGTTTTTATTCTGTTTGTTTCTCATTTCCAAATGAATAGTGGCTATTATGTTTTTGCTTCTTCAGGAAAATCAAACTTGTAAGATGTATATTGGACAGCACAAGCAGTTTCACTGGAGAATAAGCAGAGGGTGGCTAAGGATAGAGTTTTGCTTCCTTCATATTCATTCGTTTATTCAATTGTATTCATTGAGCACTTACTGTGTGCAGAGCACTGTACTAAGCGCTTGGGAAGTACAAGTCGGCAACATATAAAGACGGTCCCTACCCAACAATGGGCTCACAGTCATATCTATATGGAGAAGCAGCGTGGTTCAGTGGAAAGAGCACGGGCTTTGGAGTCAGGGTCATGGGTTCAAATCCTGGCTCTGCCAACTGTCAGCTGTGTGACTTTGGGCAAGTCACTTAACTGTGCCTCAGTTACCTCATCCATAAAATGGGGATTAAAACTGAGAGCCCCCCCCCATGGGACAACCTGATCACCTTGTAATCTCCCCAGCGCTTAGAACAGTGCTTTGCACATAGTAAGCACTTAACAAAAACCATTATTATTATTATTATTAATCTCCTCCAGGAAGCCTTTCCTAATTAACTTCTCATCTCTCCACCCTACTTATCCTCCCTACTGTATTGCCTTTGCATTTGCACCTGTACCCACTGAGTGCACAGAACAGTGCTTTGCACATAGAAGGCGCTTAACAAAAACCATTATTATTATTATTATTATTATTATTATATCTCCTCCAGGAAGCCTTTTCTAATTAACTTCTCATCTTTCCACCATATTCATCCTCCCTACTGTATTGCCTTTGCATTTGCGTCTGTACCCACTGAACAATCTGATATTCATCCCAAGTCCTTCAATACTCTTATGTATATTCTTACACTCCGTTATTCTCCCTAGCTGCAATAAACCTTAAAGTATGTCTCCCCAAGTAGACTACAATAATAATAATTGTGGTGTTTGCTAAGTGCTTAGTATGTGCAACACATTATACTCCCTCAAGTGCTTAGTACAGTGCAGTGCACACTAAGTGCTCAATAAATACAACTGAATTGAATTGAAGTGCTGGGGTTGATATAATGTAAGAGGATCCGGCCAAGTCCCTGTCCCACTTGAGGCTAGCAAAGCTTCTTGAGAACAGGGATCATTTCTACCAAAATGACTGTACTTCCTTAAGCACGTAGTAATGGGCTCTGCACACAGTAAGCACTTAATAAATACCACTGATCAACTGATTGATAAAAAAAATGTTTGCAAAAGGAATTTGAAATGATAGGACTGCTTAATGTAAAGGTTTGTGGATTTCTTTAAAGAATCGCTCACTTCAAAATAGAATATATTAATCTCCCAAACAGACGCAGTGGTACAAAATAATCATGTATTTATAAATATAATTATGCTTTAGTGATGTTTCAAGTATGAAGAGTATGTCTAGGGAGGAACACACTTCTCTGCTTAGATGTTCACCACAAGGGATGAAGGGACAATTAGCCTATTTATAGCAATAGATAATTCTATTAGCTATGCAACATTACATCATATAAGTTATTCTAAACAAGGCCTTTGGATAAACTCACTTTGAATAAACTTTGCATTCCTTAAAAGTGGTAAAAAAGACACATTCATGAGCTGTAATTCTCATCAAGCACAGGTAAAATGATGAGGTGTAATTCGTGTCAAGCACAAGTGAGATGTTGATGTGTAGTTCCTGACAAGCACACTGAGGTGATGAGGTGAAATTCCGGTCAAGCACAGTTAAAATGATGAGGTGCAACTCACGTCTAGCACAAGTAAAATGAAGTCCCCTCCTCCTCCCTTTCATGTCACTGAAATCATCTCATACGATGCTCAGGAGAATTTTCCCTCCATTTTCCATTTTGAAAATATACCTTGTGACTATTGGCATTTTAGGCTTAACACTACACATACAAACACTCTCTCTCTTTCTCTCTCTCTCTCTCTCTCTCTCTCTCTCTCTTGTTCTCTCTCTGAAGGTCACTTGGTCAACTCAGTATTATTTGTTAATTAGTGCCAAATTCAGGCCGCAAATGTTAGCCAGGCAACCAACCAATTAACAATATTTATTAGGCACTTAACTGTGAGCAAAATATTGTACTAAGATCTTGAGAGAGTACAATGAAATTCAGCTGGTAAAAAGTGATCACTACCCTTAGGGAGTTTACAATCTAGTGAGGGGGACAGACAATAAAATAAATTCCAGAGAGAGGGAACCGATAGAGAATAAGGATATGTAGTGTACTGGGGGCTTTGTTAGGGTGAGATCAAAATGTTACAGATTGAAATACTTTAATTATGCAGAAAGGAGGAAAAACAGGATAAAGAGATGAGCGATTAGTAAAAAAAAAAAGGCTTCTTGGAGATTTTTTGTTTGATGTGGAGGTGGGTGGGCCACCACTGGAGTTTTCTGAGGACTGGGGTGACATGTCCTGAATGTTTTTGAAGAAAAATGATCCAGGCAATAGAGTGAAATATGGACTGGAGTGGTGAGAGACAGGAGGTTTTGGGAGGTCAGCAAGGAGGCTGATGCAGTAATCCAGACAGGATAGGATGAGTGATTGTATTAACGTGGTAGCAGTTTGGATGGAAAGGACGGAGAATATTTTTTGTAGGGCTTTGAAGAAGGGGAAAGTGGTGGTCTGTCAGGTATGAAGGTGGAGGGATCTTTCATTTCTGTTGCTCTCCCCCAAGGGTTACATAGAAAAAAAAAGACACTGAATGAAATAACTCTCCGCTCTCCCTTATGTGCCATCATAACGTTCTCAACCTCTGGTCCTTCCCCCTGGTCCACAACAGACTCAGTGACTTAACCCTTCTTTCCCCACAAAGTGTTGTCCTGTTCTCATCCTTCTGCCCTTCCACCTCCTCCCTGGGTGAGTGAGGTTTCTATCTGAAAAACTAGGATCGGGCAATTATTCAACTAAATCATAACGTTCTCATCCTCTGGTCCTTCCCCCTGGTCCACAACAGACTCAGTGACTTAACCCTTCTTTCCCCACAAAGTGTTGTCCTGTTCTCATCCTGATGCTCTTCCACCTCCTCCCTGGGTGAGTGAGGTTTCTATCTGAAAAACTAGGATCGGGCAATTATTCAACTAAATACGGGATATCCCAATGTCACATGAAACGTTTTGTCTGTCTCCACCTTCTAGACTGTGAGCCCGTTGTTGGGTAGGGACCGTCTCTATATGTTGTCGACTTGTACTTTCCAAGTGCTTAGTACAGTGCTCTGCACACAGGAAGCGCTCAATAAATACGATTGAGTAAATGAATGAACAAACCCAAGTGGCATTATCATCAGAGAAGTGGCATGGCCTAGAAGGAAGAGCAATGACCATTAGGCCATTAGAAGTACCTGATTTCTAATCCCAGGTCTGCCATTTGCTCTGCTCTGTGACCTTAGGCAGATCATTTAATTTTTCTGTCCCTCAGTTTCTTCATCTGAAAAATGAGATTTCCATACCTATTCTCCCTCCCTTTTCCACAGTAAGCCTCATGTGGGACAGGGACTGTGCCCAGCCTGGTTATTTTATATCTAGCCCTACGCTAGTATAGTATTTGACACAAAATAAATACAATAAATGCCAAATTATTATTATTACTACTGTTACCACCATCCAGGGATAATTCAGGGCATTATCTCCCAAGACCCAGAATGGCAAACCCGAAATTTTGAAAATCCTCGATTAAATAATCAAGGCATTTAAATAGGGAAAAGCATTCAATTAAATTACTGGAGAAAATGATTACTTTTTAAGTTTTGAGATTGAAGAGAGCAGCAGACTACATTCTGAAACAATAGCCGATTGATGGGTGCAAGAGGTTTTTGGGAGAATCTTGAAACACAATACTGTACTAGTAAACAGAAATTACATCACATTTTCTCATCTGCACAGTCCCCTGTTTTGGGAGAGGCTACTGACTTATTTAAATCCTCCTTTAAGCCCCCTTAACTGTGAGTGGCATTCAGAACAGCCAGTTAAAGGCTGGTCCTTTCACTTAGGTGATAGCTGACCTCTATTCCTGCTTTCCATTAAGCAGGGCTATGAGGATCGATCTCCAGTTTCATTCATAAATATTTACAACCCTATAAGCTATCTTTATGCTGCAATATTTCTATCTGGCACTAAGGGTTCTCCAAGCATAACATTAAATGAACACTGGTCTTTTCAGGCATACATTTTTGACAAAGAATTCAGCGATGCATTTTATAGCCTCACCCACAAATTTAAAGGATAATTCTAGATACTGCATGCTATTACCTAGTCAGACTTGAATTAATAGCCTTCCATTTTTTCCCATTAGGTAAGATCTTACAGTAGGATTTAAGTAAGGATGAAGAGCAGTCTGAAGTAATTGTCCCTAGCCGGAAACTATACTATTCCTCTGTTTCTACAGACACGAAACAATCACAGATGGCTCAGCTTGAACAAATGTACTGGGTTAACTGGACTCTGAACCAAATGGCGGGTACAACTCTCACCAGAAATACTTAGCTGCCAAAGAGATCATCCTCACTTTCACGAGAAGGATCATCCTCAGCCTTAGACTAACCCCAGAACGAGAAAACACACACAAACACACACACACACCCTCCCCCCCAGCCCCAAACCAGTAATTTCACAGTCTACATTTTCACTCGTCACATACAGGGACAGGAGCAAGAACCAATGATCCTTGAGCACAAGAAACCGATTCTAAAGGTTCAGAATTTTAAAAATTTGCACCCAAACATATTTTTCATCAAAAACAGATTTATAAATTATTTCCCTGTGCATATGTTCTACCTAGCTAGGAACGGCAACATATACAGATGTGCAAGAATGCATAAAACCGATATGTTGCTCCATGCTTTTTATATTTCTTTACCTTCTAGAAATGACTAGTTTTCTTTTATTCTTTTTTTAAAACATCACCCATTGGTTAAGAACAAGGTACAGGTGTGCCGCTAAATGTGAATTTGGTATTCATTCATTCAATCATATTTATTGAGCACTTATCATCATCATCATCAATCGTATTTATTGAGCACTTACTATGTGCAGGGCACTGTACTAAGCGCTTGGGAAGTACAAATTGGCAACATATAGAGACAGTCCCTACCCAACAGTGGGCTCACAGTCTAAAAGGGGGAGACAGAGAACAAAACCAAACATACTAACAAAATAAAAGAAATAGAATAGATATGTACAAATAAAATAAATAAATAAATAAACAGAGTAATAAATATGTACAAACATATATACATATATACAGGTGCTGTGGGGAAGGGAAGGAGGTAAGATGGGGGGATGGAGAGGGGGACGAGGGGGAGAGGAAGGAAGGGGCTTACTGTGTGCAGAACACTGTACTAAGTGCTTGGGAACGTGCAATGCAATTTTCCTTCCCATAATGAACTTACAGTCAGACATGAATACAAATAAATAAAATTACTAGTATGTACATAAGTGCTGTGGGGTTTGGAGGGGGGAAGAACAAAGGGAACAAGGCAGTGCAACGCAGAAGGGAATGGGAGAAGAAGAAAGGGGGGAACCAAGTCTGGGAAAGACCCTTGGAGGAGATGTGCCTTCATTAAGGCTTTGAAGGAGGAGAGAGTAATTGTCTGTCAGATTTGAGGAGGGAGGGTGTTTCAGGCCAGAGGCAGGACATGGGCCAGGGGTTGGTGGTGAGACAGGTTGAGATGTTCAGCATTTAGAGGAACAAAGTGTGTGGGCTGTGTGGCTCCTTCCTCTGCAGAAGGAGAGCAGCGAAGTGAGGTAGGAGGGGGCAAGGTGGTGGGGTGTTTTAGAGCCAAGGATGAGGAGTTTTTGTTTGATGTGGAGGTGGGTGAGCAATCACTGGAGTTTTTTGAGGAGAGGGGTGACATGTCCTGAATGTTTTTGGAGAAAATTGATCCAGGCAACAGAATGAAATATGGACTGGAGTGGGGAGAGACAGGAGGTTTTGGGAGGTCAGCAAGGAGGCTGATGCAGTAATCCAGGCGGGATAGGATGAGTGATTGCATTAATGTGGTAGCAATTTGGATGGAAAGGACAGAGTGGATTTTAGCTATGTTGTGAAGGTGGATCGACAGAATTTAGTGATGGATTGAGTATGTGGGGTTAATTGAGAGAGAAGAGTCAAGGATAATACCAAAGTTAGGGGCTTGTGAGACAGGAAGGACCGTGGTGCCATCTACAGCACTGTGAAAGTCACGGGGAGGAAAGGGCTTGGGTGGGAAGATAAGGAGTTCAGTTTTGAAGCTTGAGTTGATGGGAGGACTGACAAGTAGAGAGTCTTGAAGGCAAGAGGAAATGCGAGCCTGGAGAGAGGGCGAGAGATCAGGGCTGGAGATGTAGATTTAGGCACCAACCACATAGAGGAGGTAGTTGAAGCAATATAGCTGCACCTCTTGGCGAGGCAAGACCCACCCCCAGACAGGAGGGAGAATGGACAAGAGTTCTCCACACCCCACCCACCTCTTAGCCATTGTGCATCTGGACAAATCAACAGCTCCAGGCCGGAGCCAGGATAGGTGGGAAGCTTAGGAATGTAGTCAGGATATAGTTGGAAATATGACCATATGCTGGGAGGAGAAGGCACACCCAGGGCACTCTAACATTTTGGAGATGACTACAAGTTATCTGCTCTGATTTAAATACAATCCAGTTGCTAAAGTTAACATTTTCATTAAAGCACAAGCCAAAAGAACCGAGCAACAGCTGAACAATTCACATGGACTCAGAGAAGATGGATTTTCTTGGAATGTCTATATATTCACAAGCTTGATTTTTGAAAAATTAAAAAAAGGCAACCAGAAATCTTATATTTAAATTGAAAAAAAATGCCTTCACAATAAAAAGACTTGATTTCAGTAACCTGCATTTCCTGCTGAAAAATAAACTCATTGTCCCTTAAAAATATTACAGTTTTACGTTGTAAACCTAAGGAGTCTGAATTCTTGAGCTTGCTGATAATTCTCAAAATGATGAAAAATCAAACTGATTTATTTAACTGGAATCCATAGTTCAGTTTCAATGGCATTTAATTTTAAATGCATCAACATGTATTCTCTGATTGCAAATGAGAAACATGCAGAAGGAGAGTGAGTTAAAGGGAATTACTAAACCTAATTTTACGTGTCCATATTTGAAGTTTGATGAAACTCATTTTAAAGCTACAAGTACACTCTTCCTTGCTCCCCCGACAAATAATCATACTTTTCGGTGGTCAATAATCATCATGAAGAAAAATCCACAAAACTCCCAAAATCTAGGCATAGGTTAATCCTTACAGGCCACATAAGATGACAATTCAAAGTAGAATGCATTGGCGTGGAAGTTTAAAATCAGGTACCCAAAACTTGGCATTTCTCATCTGTTTTCTGCTTACCTTTGCTTGCACTTTCAACATGGCCCAATTCATCTGGGAATTTAAGTATGTCCCGATATTTTTCCTCACAGATATCGGCAAGAAAATGCAAAAGGGTTGTTTTCTGATCCGATGATTTAGTATCTCTAATCTGGAGGGGAACGACAAAAAGTGAATTAAAAAAAAACTAAGTATGGTTTCATTGAACATCTATGTCAGTGCAGCTGCTAAACTTTATTTTAAATTGTATTTTTATTTTGCGTACCAACAATGCTTAAATGTATTATTAAAATGCACTTACTGGATTTTGAAAAACAAAAAGCAAAATGATAACAACTGAAAGTAATTTGAATATACATTTGACCAACCACATATATAAGGAAAGCAGGACTGAAACATTTTTCCAAAACAAAATATTATTTTCATAAGCAAAAAGCACATTTCAAAATATTGATACAGCAGTAACCACCATTCTACTCCTTTCCACATATAATCCAACCCAAACAACATTCTAGGGTCTTGCTTCTAATATCTCAGGATCTTTTTGGTCTCCTTTCTCTTCACCCAAGAAGTTACAATGATTTTTTTTTTGCCATTTTTAAACAAAACCACACATAAAAGCACATATAAAGTATATGTAACATTTCAGTCTCATTTATTAGTAATTAATTTGTCCCTGAAAAAACAAAAAAATACAAGGTCTCTTGGTGATTTGCATGTGTTTTTTCTCCACTGGACTATATATGTATTACGCATGTCTTTCATATAAATATCTTTATAGAGGACTTTCTCAAAGAAGAGCGGGCATAGCTGGAATTAGAAAAGCTTAAAAATATTCCTCAATATTTAGTGTTCCATTTAATATAATTTATCCTAGACTAAGCTGCAAACAATCAAGGATTAAGTTAACGAGAATACACAAATATTTTGCTTTCTCATTCTATCGGTTTCTGTATCTATTGGATGGTTTAATTCTTTAATCCTTAGATGAAGGGCTTGTTGTCCCTGATGTTCATATCGATGGAGGCTTTTTTAGCTCTAAGGATTTTCTCTATTTAGAACAAACAAGTATACTCCATAAGTAGGCTTATAAAAATTGTATAAGATACTTAGGCAATTATGAAAGCAAATTTGATCCTTATTATTTTAGTAACTACAAAAAAGATACCCAATAGAAATTTATAAACCAAACTCATGCTGATTGCTTTTTTGTGCAAACTTTCGACAATTAAAAACCAACACAACCATAAGTTAGTTGCATGACAAAGACTGACATGAAAATGAATTTTAATTTTCATGCATGACACAAAATAATCACAGGACGCAAAGTTCTGATAGTCTATCAGCCTCAGTGATTTTCTCTTCATGAAAAGTTGATGAGAGTACATTCTAAAGATTGTTTATTCTTTTAAAATTCATATCCTAGGCAGTTCTGCACACCATCAAGTTTATCCACCAAGCACTGTTAAATGTCACTCGGGTGATAAAATAGAATTCATGAAAAGAATGACAATAAACAGGAATGATAGCTTGAGCAACAAGGCACCTATAAACACTCAATGCTTTCACAATGTGGCATAGTGAAAAGAATACAGGGTGAGGTGTCAAAAAACCTGGGTCCTAATCCCAGGTTTGCCTCAAGTGCTGTGTGACTTTGGGCAAGTCCTTTAACATGGCTGTGCCTCAGTTTTACCATCCGCAAAATGGGATTCAATACCTGTCCTCCCCCGTTCGGTCTGATCTGACTGTATTGTAGCTACCGCAGAGCTTGAGACTGTGTTTGACAAACAGTAAATGCTTAATACTATATTATTATTATCATTATCTAGGAATCAGTGATAGGATCTTCCATCCACTATTATCTCAAACTTTGACCATTCTCTAGTCTTGGATAATTGGGATTCAAATTGATTTGATGTGGCATTTTCAGAAGTAATAGTATTAATGAGCACTCACTGGGTGCAATGCATGTTCTGAGAAAGAACGACATTGAAAAGCACTGTAGTCTCAGCTCACAAAGACCTTACACTAACAGAGTCATGTGAAACCAGACTTCAAAACAGAGGAAATTGTGCTGACATGGGGATATGTTTGTTCTTCTGTAACAATGGATAATTATAATCAATTTATTCTTTGTGTTAAAACCTATGAGAATCAGATCACAAATTAGGGGTTTTCAGAAACTGTGCTTTGATTTTTCTGAAGCTCATGAATTTTAGGGAAGTAGAAGAAAAATAAATTAACCAATTCTGAATGTCACAAAGTTTCTGTTGTTTACTTTAGAGCTACAAATCCATTAAACAAAAGAGTAACTTCCATTAAAAAATAACTGAATGATAGTAACAGGAGAAAAATAACACCTTAAAAGAAGAAAATTAAAATCATTTCTGAGTAAACTTCTAGATTAATGAATGACACTAAAATAAACGGCATGGCAATTTGGTCTTGAAATAAACAGAGTGCAGGATGAACTGAGGTTTTTTGTTTATTTTTTTCCCTTTCTTTAAAGCTTGGACACATTATCTAGTTTCTGTCTTGTCAGGCACTGAGAAATGTCTTGGTTAGATAGGAAGACGAAGTGCTAAATCTGAACTATATATTGATTTTTTTTTTTTTAAATCAGAAAAATATCCATTCTCACAGTATAAACTGGCAGGACATCAAGATGCAAAAAATCCCTATTCTCTTCTAGCATTATCAATGGATTAAAATATTGACCAGGATTCTCTCAGCACCTATACTCCTCCTTTGGAAGCTGCATTAAATCTTTCAGTCAACAGTGTATCATTTGAAACCTAATTTACTGAAGTCCCCTGCTTGTCTGAATCGGAGTAACTTCCAAGGGTGGGTAACTTAGTGCCACTGATTTACAGTATATTTAAAGTCACTACCAATGTCCACTCATGTCTGCAAAGAAGTTGAACTTGGTCATTCACCTTGGTCATTTCTGATGGTACATGACATTTGTTCAATATTCGGTCTTTCCAGTCCCCCTAATGCAATATATACATCACCAGTACCAATTTTCGCAGCAAAAATATAATTTCACTTGAAAATGTGGACCTCTGCTTTAATGATGCCTGGGATACTTAATCATGCATGAAATAAAATGAACTTGTACGCTGCATTCAGTGGAGTAAAGCCATGCTAATTTTACTTCGGATATTAAAGGAGTCAAATGGGTGCTTTGATGGGGTAGTCCAGGCTAACTGCAGCCCCATCCTCCCAGAACCAGTTTTTGTGGTCTAAAATAGTGGGCAGACATTAACCGTATTTATTGAGCATTTACAGTGTGCAGAGCACTGTATTAAGCACTTGGAGAGTAGAATATAACAATATAGTAGACACATTCCCTGCCCATGACGAGCTCACAGTCTAGAGGCAGAAGGAAATACATTGTGGCCTCCCCCAGACTTAGGGGGGCAACTGCTGGCCCTCATGGATACAAAACACCCAGGAGCAGGTGACATCACCTATGTCATTCCAGACACACAGTAAATAATAATAATAATAATAATAATAATAATAATAATAATAATAATAATGATAATAATAATGATAATGGCATTTATTATGTGCAAAGCACTGTTGTAAGTGCTGGGGAAGTTACAAGGTGTTCAGGTTGTCCCACGGGGGGCTCACGGTCTTAATCCCCATCTTACAAATGAGGTCACTGAGGCAAAGAGCAGTTAAGTGACTTGCCCAAAGTCACACAGCTGACAAGTGGCAGAGCCAGGATTAGAACCCATGACCTCTGACTCCCAAGCCTGGGCTCTTTCCACTAAGCCACACTGACTGATACTCAGCACACAGTAAGTGCTCAATAAATACAAGTGAATGAATGATGCCACCTAGGCCGAGAAGTGTCAGAAATGTATTTGCAAGCCCGTTCTTCCTAATTAATGCATCATTGTGTTATACAAGAAGAAATAGACATTAACCTTTAATCCTAACACAGGGCGCCTCATTCTTCATTAACCCATACATTAATGTGTGTGATTCTTAGGTTGAAGGTATAACCAATCAGGGTTTATGAGAAATATGGGACACCCTGCATATCTGCATTGTCTTCGAGACTTGGAAATTTTGAATTACCTTCAGACACACAGGTAGTGTCGGCATGAGTCTTTAATATCATATGACATCTAAAATGCAAGTTAACAAGAAAAAATGAATATGGGTTGAGGGCAAATCCACACTATCTCAGAGATATTCTTCTAAAAAACCAGTAACAACCACCCCCTCCCCACTCCCAAAAAACTTAACACTATTTCACTGCTCCAAAATGACTCCTGTCTTTTTGGCAACTCTAACCACTGCAAAAATATGTTTCATATTAAAGGCTTCAAGAGCCACGGTGTCCCAACAGAAAAAGAAAGGAGTCTCTACACTGCAGAGTTGGTCTCACTGTTTTCCTCCAAAATTCCCCCCACATGAGACACATGTGGGACAACCCAATTACCCTATATCTACCCCAGCGCTTCGCACAGTGTCTGGTACATAGTAAGCATGTAACAAACAAATATCACAATTATTATTATTACCAACGTTGGGGTGATGGCGGCCCTTCACATCCAATAAATCGATCAATGGCATGAACTGAGTGTTTGGGAGAGTACAATACAGTTGGTAGACGCTTTCCCTGCCTCCAAGAGGGCAAGACAGACATTAATAGAAATGAATAAATTATAGATATGTACATAAGTGCTGTGGGACTGAGGGAGGGGTGAAAAAGGGTACAAAGCTGAGAGCAAGGGTGATGAGGAGAGGAGTGGGATTAGAGGAAATGAGGGTTTAATCAGGGAGTGAGGTGCTTAGACATGCCTAGGGTGGCTGGGGTACGGTGGGATGAGCCCTTTTAGACTGTGAGCCCACTGTTGGGTAGGGACTGTCTCTATATGTTGCCAATTTGTACTTCCCAAGCGCTTAGTACAGTGCTCTGCACATAGTAAGCGCTCAATAAATACGATTGATGATTGATGATGATGAGCCAGAACTCCCCAAGTGGAGAGTAGTGGAGCAAGTTTGGAAGAATGGGGCACATCTGAGTTTGGTGCAGCCCATTGTGTTTCAAAGGCGGCAAATGTTCTTTGCATCTACATGAAGCGGAAAGTGAAATAAATAATTCTGCCGTAACCTGACCCAGTCGTCTGGCCAAATGTACCTTTTATGAAAAAAACTAAATATAAGAACAATGAAAATCTCACTTCTAGAACGCGAGAAGAAAAGGTGCAGACCCAGAGGGTAAGGCAGAAGACTTTTTAATTAAGACCAAATGTGGACCCAGTAAACATATACAGGTGTTCAAGAGTTTGGAAAACTGGGAAGAGCCAGAAAATAAATCTTGTACTTTTATTACTTCATTAAATGGAATTATCTTGGCAGTACGATACTAAAATATAGAACAGAGCACTTGACAATTTTAACTGCTAAAACACCATCAATTAAGAAGCCATACTGCCATTTTAATTGTAATTATCATTTGACCAATAAGTAATTACACTTGTAGATTAATAACTAAATTTATATTAATTGTGCCTTTCTCATATTTAATACCTTTATTAAATGATGCATGAATATAAAAGACATTTAATAGAGCAGCACCTGTTTCTACAACATTTTCAATGGACTGATGCTAATGAATTAATGTAATCTAGATAAGTTTGTCTCACAAATTATTTTGGGTTGGAATGGGGAGATGCTTGAACCGTTTAAATTGTGATCTTTTACACTGCAATGTCTTAATGCTTCAGAAAGTTTTTTCAGGAAGAAAATGTTTTTGATGAATGCCTTATGACTAAACAGTTCAGTGCTTAACTGAATATGGTGAGAACCATCTCTTCATCATTTAGGCATAAATGTGACAGTCAGTACCATACTATATTGGGTAGACAGTTACTGACTGATTTGCCACAAAAACTGATATATTCATTCATTCAATTGTATTTATTGAGTGCCTACTGTGTGCAGAGCACTGTACTAAGCGTTTGGGAAGTACAAGCTGGCAACACATAGAGACGGTCCCTACCCAACAATGGGCTCACAGTCTAGAAGGGGGAGACAGACAACAAAATAAAACATGCAGATATGTCAAAACTGTCAGAATATAATTATAGCTATATGCACATCGTTAACAAAACACAATAGTGAATATGTACAAATAAAATAAATAGAGTAATAAATCTGTATAAATATATACAAGTGCTGTGGGGAGGGGAAGGAGGTAGGACAGACGTACAGGATGGGGAGGAGGAGAGGAAAAAGGGGGCTCAGTCTGGGAAGGCCTCCTGGAGGTTGTTAATCACCTAAGTCTGTTACTCTTAAATCTATTTCAATAAGAGCCCTGATTTGGTATCTGGCTGAGTTTTACTAAACACTCATGTATTTTATGTATCATTTGTTTCAACTGAATGCTTAAATGTCAATATCACAAAATAGCTGTTTTTTATTTGCTTTTTAATGGTATTTCAAAAAATCAATAAATATGATTGAATTGAAAGAATGAAAGTGCTGTGCACTATTCTAAGTACGAGGATAGACATAAGTTAATCAGGCTGGATACAGTCCCTGTCTCATATTAGACTCATATTAGTGCTCTGCACACAGTAAGCGCTCAATAAATACAATTGAATGAATGAATGAATGAATGAATGAATGAATGAATGAATGAAATGAATGAAACATTATCCAATCTCGGCTTTACTGACCACTGTCCTCTCCTGGTTCTCCTCCTAGCTCTCTGGCTGCTTATTCTCAATCTCTTTAGCAGGCTCCTCTCCTGCCTCCCACCCCAACTATGGGAGTCCCTCCAGATTCAGTTCTCAGTCCCCTTCTATTCTCCATGTACACTCACTCCTTTGGAGAACTCATTCACTCCCATGGCTTCAACTACCAGCTCTATGAAGATGATTCACAAATCATCTCCAGGCCTGATCTCTCTCCTTCTCTGCAATCTCATTTGTCAGTAAACAGTATTTATTGAGTGCTGTGTTCAGAGCGCTGTACTAAGTGCTTGGGAAGTACCACACAACAATAAAAAGGCATTTTCCCTGCCCTCAACAAGCTTACAGTCTCGCATTTCCTTCCACATTCAGTACCTCTCTTAGATGTCCCCCCAACACCTTAAACTTAACATGCCCAAAACAAAACTCCTTATCTTTCCTCCCAAATGCTATCCTCCCATTGACTTTCTCACCACTGTAGATGGCATCACCATCCTCCCTGTCTCACAAGCCCATAACCTTAGTGTTATCTTTGACATCTCTCTCATTGAACCCACCAAATGTGTCACCAAATCCTGTTGGTTCAACCTTCACATTATCTCTAAAATCCACTTTTTTCTCTCCATCCAAACTGCTATCACATTAACCCTGCTGACCTCCCTGCCTCCTGCCTCTCCCCAGTCCAGTCCATTTCACTCGGCTGCCCGGATCATTGTTCTACAAAATCATTCTGTCCATGTCTCCCCACAAAACCTCTAGTGGTTGTCCAGCCACCTTTCCATCAAACAGAAAATCCTTATCATCAGCTTTAAAGCACTCAATCACCTTACCCTCTCCTACCTTACCTTGCTGCTTTCTTACAACAACTCGGCCCTTCTCTTCTAATGCCAACCTACTCACTGTATCTTCATCTTGTCTATCTTGCTGCAGATCTCTTGCCATGTCCTGCCTCTGGCCTGAAATGCCCAAACTCTTCATAACCGACAATCACTTCATCTTCAAAACCTTACTAAAAGCACGCCTCCTCCAAGAGATCTTCCCAACTAGGCCCTCACTTCCTCTCAATCCCACTCCCATCTGCATCACCCTCACACTTGGACTTGCATCCTTTATTAGCCCACAGCACTGTAACATACATCAATAATTTAATTATATTAATATCTGTTTCCCCCTCTAGATTCTAAGCCTATTGTGGGCAGGGAGCACATCAACCAATTCTGTTATACTGTACTCCTCCACTTAATAGAGTGCTCTTAGTTAAGTCCTCAATAAATATGGATTGATTAACTGACTATTCTCCTTCATACTTAGACTCTGAGGCCTGTGTAAGACAGGGACTGTGTCTGACCTGATCATTTCATATCTTCCCCAGCACGTAGAACAGTGCTTGACACATAGTGAGCGCTTACACCACAACTATGAACATCATTGTCTAGATCCTATTATCTCATTCTAATCAGAGAGAAATGGAAATAAACTACCCACTGGATGGGAACTCTCACATATTTGAAGGAGAACAACCCATCTTCTACCAATTCTGTAACTTTTATCCCACACAGATTTGACTCTAATACTTTGTCATCTACATTGCTCTGTTTGGAAACTTTTCTAAGTTCTTCACTGTTGAAGGCACTAGCAAAAGAGCTTTCGTTAAGGAATTCATATTCAATCCAAATGGAGATAAACTCAGCTCCAGGAAGAGATAAAAAAAAAATCTAACCCCACTCTGACACAGTCATCCATACTGATTCTAAGCTTTAAATCACAGAATGAGACAACATGGCTCTAAACAGCATCAGACAACTTAGATTTCTTGACAAACCCAAGTAAGCCTGTGGCTAAACCTCACCACAGGCAATTTTTGTCATTAATTTAAATGAAACACTACGGTGACACTTGTAGAGACTAAAGAGTAAAATCACTCAAAAGGAGAAAGTAAAAAAAATACAGGTAACCACAAAAGTATCCTGGAGGACCTGTGACAGTTAATGTATCTGCAAAGGTTCCAATCTCTGGGTATACTGCGTATCTGAAAGGACCACTCAAGGCCTATTGTGAAGATGAGTGGCTTGCCTGTGAAGTATCTTTTTTTTTTTAACTTGGTTAAACCTTTAAAATAGCATCATGCAGAAGTGAATGGTTACTGAGATCAAATCATTTGGAGCAGAAAATGCATGAAAACGACCAATGGACACCTTAATAACTATGAGAAAGATGACACTACTGCCTTCAACCAGTGAGGCAATGAAACAGTTTTCCGTTGAAAGAGAATCTCTTCTATCAATTCATACAAAAGGATTCTAATTTGCTTTTCAAAAGGTCTGTTTTGTTTTGAATTTCCACATGAATATTTATCAATCTCTTAAATTAGATAAGCCCTATGAAAAACAGTAGAAGTCCTTTTTAAAAAACAAGTCAAACAACCAGAACACTATGTCCTTCTGGGAATGTTCTTGTACTGTGGAGGGGATAAGGTAAGTCAGGCTTACAACAGTAGTTTTTGGCATTTTTAATTATTATGGTGGCAGCATTTCTATAATATTTGTCATTACATTTTACTCTTCTCTTGTACCAAAACCATATAATTCTGAAGGACGTGAGAGGCCACTGATAAAGTTTTATAGACCTAAAATCAGACTTCAAAAATAGGCATATATATGCATGTGGTGTGGGGTAAGGGGAATATGTGCTTATTATTGTGAGATCCATATAGGACTGTTAGGCTCTATAACCAGAAAAAAAGGCCTGCAGACCACAGCATTACCATAGAAAGTCACCCTGAAGATGCAACTCAGCATAAAACGCTGATGGAAGCAACAAAGTCTGGCTCAATCCACATGTTGCAACCCCTGGTAATACAAATGAAACTTTTCTAGATCCATTTGAGTCATGGGTTTTTTTTAAATTATACCATCTCAAGAGGCGATCAGAGACCTGCAGCTGAGAAAATGTGAAAGAGGGATATAGCACCTAAATGGCATCTGTGTTTGTGAGGGGACAAAGGGATAGTTGAGGGTGAGGTAAATTTTGCTTGGAAGAAATAGAGCAGGCTGGTAACTTAGTGTAGAGAAGAGGGAAGATATGTCAGGTAAGATGATTTAGAGAACTTAAAGCCAACTGTGAGGGGTTCATTCTTGATGCAGAGGGCCCAGTGAAGAGTTTTAGGGGAGCAGAGAGATATGGGTTAGGAAGATGATATGTAAAGCAGTCATTCATTCCTTCAATCGCATCTACTGAGCATTTACTGTGTGCAGAGCACTGTACTAAGCACTTGGGAGAGTACGCTATAACAAGAAACATATAGGTTCCCTGGCCACGATAAGCTTACAGTCTAGAGGGGGAGACAGACATTAATTAAGAGAGATAAACTACAGATATGTACATAGCACTGTGGGGCTGGGAGGGATGAATATAAGGAGAAAAGGAAGGCGTCTGTGTCACAAATTACAGAGGAGTGAAGTTGGAGGCAGGAGGGAGGTTGACGTACTAGTCAAGCAACGCTTTACCCACAGCTCCTATCAAAATGACCAGTCAGTCAGTCAGTTGTATTTATAGAGGGCTTACTGCGTGCAGAGCACTGTACTAAGTGCTGGGGACAGTATAATATAAAAGACACATTCCCTGCCCACAACAAGCTTACCAGGCAGGAGGGTGACTGTGAGCTCATCACTAGACTGCAAACTTTTTAATCATAATTGCGATATTCAGCATTCACAGTAAGAGGGAGTAAGATGTAATCCCCATTTTACTGGAGTAAACCGAGGCACACAGCAGTTAGAGATATACCCAAGGTCACACAGGAGCCAAGTGCCAGAGGTGGGATTAGAACCTAGTTCCTCTGATTCCCAGGCCTGTGCTCTTTCCACTAGGCCATGCTGCTTCTTGCAGAGGACAAGGAACATGTCTGCCATCTCTATTGTACTGTACTCTCTCAGTAAATGCTCAATAAATAAATAATAAATACATAATGATGGTATTTGTTAAGCGCTTACTATGTGCCAAGCACTGTTCTAAGTGCTGGGATAGATACAAGGTAATCAGGTTGTCCCACGTAGGGCTCATAGTTTTTACAGTGAGGTAACTGAGGCACAGAGAAGTTAAGCGACTTGCCCAAAGTCACAGAGCTGACAATTGGCAGAGCTGAGATTTGAACCCATGACCTATGACTCTCAAGCCTATGCTCTTTCCAAGCCACGCTGCTTCTCTACCATTGATAGATTAATTAGTGATTGGGATTTACCTTTATAAGGCAAACACTGACTGGGGGAATTGAGGCAGTTCCTAAAGTATGTCTGACCAGGATAGGAAAGGAGGGTCTTGGTCCGGGAAATGAAGAAAGTTAGATTGCATAGATGTGGGGGAAGCTACTCTTTTTTATGGTGGGCAAGGTTTGGGATACTGGGCCTATTATACCTGTGGCCGAGCTCCCGGAGAGAAATGAGAGAAACACTAGCAGCATAAGTGATATACTTTGTGTTGTCTATCTTTCTCTCCTCTTCATATATAACACTGAACATTAAGCCAAAGGTAGATGGCCCAGTGTTCCATAGACTATACAGAAACCTGAGTCTTTAAATTATCCTTTCATGTTCAACTAAAATTCTACAACTGTCAAATTATTTTGCTCATGAAAACCCTTTAAAGCTGCTTGAGAGATAAGGAGCTCTTCAAACCCATGTAGAGATTAGATATGATGTTTGAAAGAATTAGCCTGAAGGAAACTTTTTTGGATAACTCCTTTCTAATCTATAGAAGCCCACATGTTTTGTCAATAGAGTCTGGGCTATAGTAAAACAATATAATTAAGCAATTTTCCTGCCAAGACAATGGCTATTACATACCAACTCTGCTTAGAACTCGCTTAGTTTGTACACCCTTGAAATAGTAAGAAGTTCTTGAAAAAACAGAAGTGAGGCTGGTTGGGTCAATTGTATAAAATTAACTAAACTACCACTATGATCAGAAATTCAGCTTCATTTGGTGTAGTGCATTATAGTCCAATTTTTTCCCTTATATGCCTTCTTTCTCTGTTGTATTTATATATTCACAGAATAGTTAATATTTAAGCAATCATGAATGCTCCAATGCATATATCAAAACAGATACTGTCGCTCGCCAGACTGAGTACGGCACATGCATTCTAATGTTAGGCTCCTTAAACAAAATTAAGTTCTGTGCTCTGCCAAGGGTTGTTTACAAATTATTGCTTTCTTCAATAATGCCACACACTGCAATAACACACAGAAAGATAATGTATTTTTAAGGATTTGCAATTACCATAAAGACATTAGCTCTGTAGCTATGACCAAGCAGGTTTAATACATGGTTTCCTGGTTGTATTTCTAAATCTGTCACCAATAAAATGCTTTTCTGTGCACTTCTCGACTGCCCCAACACAAATTCAAACAAATTTAATTTATAGTAGAAAAATGCCTTAATCTCTCATGCAGGTCAATGCCGGCGTTTTTTACCTCCTTAATTTGAGAATTACAATTGCATTTGATAAAAGAATAGATGATGTCAATTCTGCATCAGCCAACCAATATCTCCATTGTATACTTCCTAGCGAATTCTACGTAGAAGGAGAGTTGGAACTTGAAACCATGACAACACTGCATAGACAATCTTACTCAGATCTTTCTCACCTTAGGCCCAAGCTCCTTCCTGGGGTTTCAAGACTGGCTAATTCGATACTGTCCTTCTGAGAGGCTGATATCTGACTGAAGGGAGTTGTTACAATTCTGTCAAAGTGACTGCGGCTATTTTTCTCTGTAACTGCTGTCTGCAGCATAGCTGCTGGATGTGAGGTTCATTACAGCTTGACTGTTCCCTGACACATCCCTGTTAAGGTCTGTGCTGGGGATGTACAAAGACCAGTAATACTCTGCTGCCCAGGGGGCCTGAGGCCAGGCCAAAAGGAGAAGAAAGCCATTCCCTTCCTCCCCTGATAGATCATGCACTTGAATAGTGGGGTTAAGGAATAAAGCAGGCCTAGCTGCAGAGGAAACGTGCAAGACATGAATTCCATAGGCATGGTGTGTTTTATGGAGGAGGATTTGAAGAGGAGCACTTGGAATTCCCCCCCAAATTTGCAAGTTTCTTACACTATCTAAAACAAAACTATCTACCCCCATCTTACCTCCTTCCCTTCCCCACAGCACCTGTATATATGTATATATGGTTGTACATATTTATTACTCTATTTATTTATTTTACTTGTACATATCTATCCTATTTATTTTATTTTGTTGGTATGTTTGGTTTTGTTCTCTGTCTCCCCCTTTTAGACTGTGAGCCCACTGTTGGGTAGGGACTGTCTCTATGTGTTGTCAATTTGTACTTCCCAAGCGCCTAGTACAGTGCTCTGCACATAGTAAGCGCTCAATAAATACAATTGATGATGATGATGATGAACAAAAGCAGGGATGGACAATTACTTTGGTGGGTGGGCCACTTGAAGGTTTCATTAAGTGGTTGTGGGTCAGCTCATAGTGACTCTCACGTCCAGCTCCACATCAAACATTAACGCCTCACTGTTGGCTTTAAAGCACTCAATCCCCTTGCCCCCTCATACCTCACCTTGCTACTCTCCTACTACAACTCAGCCCCTATACTTTGCTCCTAATAATAATAATAATAATTTTGGTATTTGTTAAGTGCTTACTAAGTGCAAAGCACTGTTCTAAGTGCTCCTCTAATGCTAGCCTCAGTCTCGTCTGTCTCATCGCTGACTTCTTGCCCACGGCTTGACTCTAGCTTGGAATACCCTCCCTCCTCACATTCAACAGGTGATTACTCTCCCCTGCTTCAAAGTCTTATTGAAGGTACATAATCTCCAAGATGCTTTTCCCAACTGAGCCCTCCTTTCCTCTTCTCCCACTCCCTTCTGCATCCCCCTGATTTGCTCCCTGTATTCATCTCCTCTCCCAGCCACACAGCACTTCTGTAATTTATCTATATTAATCTCTGTCTTCCCCTTTAGATTGTAAGCTTGTTGTGGGCAGGAAATTTGTCTGTTTATTGTAGTGTACTCTCCCAAGTGCTTAGCATAGTTCTCTGCACACAGTAAACGCTCAACAAATATAATTGACTGATTGCCACGACCACAATTGTGGGACTGGTTCCCAGGGAACCTGGCATTTAGACTTGAATCCCGTAGAGTTCACTACTTAATATCAGAGGGTCATATTTGATTTACTCATGAGAAGAGTAAATCTCTTCTTCAGCATGACTAATTGAAATGGAGGCCAATCTACCATATTTCTGAACATGCTCTGCACCACAATTCAATTTCATTTACATGAACTAGGCATGCTAAAAATGAGTCCATTTTTTGGATTTTTTTTGCCATACTTCTTTGATGGGTTCTCCCAAAATGAGTTATATAAGTATAAAATCTATTCCCTATAACAGAGAGGAAAATGCTCATTATACTTTAAAAAAATCTCTGATACTGGTACGACCACATTATCTTATAAATTGGACCGATTCCCTCCTTGGCATAAAATTCACATTACGAGCAGAAATTTAAAAAATCAGAGTCTGTTGGTCACAGGAAAGCAGGCTTAGTTTGGAGTTCAGTTGCAATGGCTCTTTGCCTTTCCAAAGAGCAAGATGGACTTTTGGAAGCCCGCTTCTCCGCCCCACAGCACTTGTGTATTTTTGTACATATTTATTATTCTATTTATTTTATTAATGATGTGTATATATCTATAATTCTATTTATCTATTTTGATGTTACTGATATTAATGTTTTGTTTTGTTGTCTGTCTCCCCCTTCTAGACTGTGAGCCTGTTTGTCTCTATCTGTTGCCAAATTGTACTTTCCAAGCACTTAGTACAGTGCTCTACACACAGTAAGCGCTCAATAAATGCAATGAATGGCAGATCATGGCAAGGGCCTTCTTGCCAGCTGAATGTGCCATAAGTAAAGAGTTGATTTTTCTCAGTTTCACGGCTGGATAACTGGCCTACTTGTTATCAATCTAATTTCATGGACTTACACGTTCCAAATGTTTTCTAATTTTTTTATCCCTCACTGGTGCAGAGACATAATTAAATGTGCTTCAAATACCACTTTATTAATCGTCCCCATTTTCCTTAATCATTCTTTTTAAACTTGAATAACACTCTAAACCTTTAGAATGAATACAAATTGATTCAAAAACTAGTTGGGAAAATCAGAAATTTAGGTTAATTTGATGGGCCACATTCAGTTACACTTCTTTTTAAACACACCTTCATTCCGGGTCCAAAACCCCTTAGAAGAGGGTTTTTATACAATAAAAAATAATTTGTATTCAAACTTGCAAATTTTATCTATAAATGCTGTTCATTTTGTCAACTTTCACCCACTGTGAGAATCACAGAATCATTCATAAGATTAAACTGAGAAAACAACCTCAGTAGTTCACAGAATACTAAACCAGCTGTGTTCATTTGCTCTCAAACCTCTAATGGAAACAGTCTTTGTGGTGAATCAAGTAAGGCTTGAAGCTAGACCCATAAATCATCAATTTTTTGTCTGCTCCAGTGTTGAAATTATTTAGTGCCACCTATGATAGATGGGGACTCCTCAAAAACAAACAAACAGAAAAACTTGTAAACTGGAGATTTATCAATCCTTGTCAGCTGTCTTACTCAACAATTTGCTCTGTCCATCCTTTGTTTGGTGATTGAAACTTCTATAAATAGAGTATATTTATGTGGGACACTGTAAACACTTTTCTTAAGCATGAGTTTGTAAATATCAATCCATTCAAGATAAAAATTATATGGAACATCAATACATATGACATGAAGTGCTTTTTCACATAGCCTCTGTCAACCCTGAGTTTTGCCAGAGTTGAACTAGGAGCTGTAAATTAGGTACCCATTATATGGACCTCTTTCTTCTCCTCAGCACTGCCCCTCATAAAAAATGGCTCCTAACAAATACCACAATTATTATTATCTTCTCAGTGGTTAAAGAGGATGCACCTGAGGATGGGTTGGATGGTCCATCCCAAGGCCACAACTGACTGCAGTGAGTAAGGCTTAACGTGCAGGAAAAGCAACGAGTCCATATTTCTCTCAAAATTATTCTCTTTGTAGTTGGATTTTCTGTTTCCAGAAAATGTCTTTAATTGTGGTATCGTTAGGCATAAAATTCCTCCTCTGTTCCCCCAAAAGAAGAGTTATGCATTCAGCGCTTATTATCAGTCTGATGGTGATGTCTGAGGGACCGCTCCATTGACCACTCCATCAGTTTTGGGGACACGAAGGTGACCTCTGCCTTGCCCCTTGGGATAATGGAGGATGCAAATTACTCACTTTTGGTTTCATTAGCATTCAGAGAAATCTACAGAAATGGACTTCTGATTTTCTTTGTGCTCATCCATTAAAAGCTGTGTTCTTCTTTGATACTCATGACTCCTTTGAGACGTAAATATCTTCCTTGCTTTGAAGTGGTGATCCTTCTACCCAATCTCTTTTTTGGATGTGACTTGCTGATCATCAGTCAATGGTATTTATTGAGTCCTTATTGTGTGCAGACACCATACTAAGAGTTTGCGAGAGTACGCTTTGATATTTGGCATCAGTATAAATTCCTCTTTTCTCTATACATTTTGCCCAAAATATTAGGGTGACCAAGTCACTCACAGTCACCCGACCCATTCTTTATATGCTTCAGACCCATTCAGACCCATTCTTTATATGCCTATGAGGAACTTTCTCCAGTTTAGAATAAAATAAATCAGTAATTGCTCTATGCATTGAATATATTTTTAGTGACATTGTCATTTTATCCTCTGGACCAGTTCACAATCCCTGATGACTCAATCGTGGGAGAGGCATACTTCTGATCAAGATCTTATGCGTCTTTCCTTTGAGACTGATCTTCAGCGGGTTCTATACCTTCTTAAATACAGAATTTGGTGTCAAACTACATTTGTACTTTTTTTCCATAACCAATATGTTCACTTCCTGGTAATACGGACATCTTTTTTTTCTTTAACATGTGTTTATACTTATTAATTAAGGGGTACATACCTGCATAGGTGACAGAGGGAACGTTAATGGTTGGGAGAATGAGGGGTGAGTGAGGGAAGGCCTCTTGGTGGAGGTGGGAACTTTATCTGTATTATGAGATTGTATTTTTGGAGGTGTTTTGCCTTTGTGGCCTGCCTCTGATGGACCCTATTTATTTACATTGATGCTACTGATGTCTGTTTACTTGTTTTGATGTCTGTCTCCCCCCTTTTGGACACTGAGCCCGTTGTGGGCAGGGATTGTCTCTATTCGTTGCTGAATTGTACTTTCCAAGCGTTTAGTACAGTGCTCTGCACACAGTAAGCAATCAATAAATACGACTGAATGAATGAAATGAATTTCTAACTAACAACTGTTATGCGAAGGTAGAGGCAGCCCTGAATTACTTTTTATCCACCACCCTACACCCCACTGTCTGCCCTGGAGCCAAATGTAGGGACAGTCAGTGTTGCAGTGGGGTGAGAAGACTTTGGTAGCATTTTCTCTCAGAAACCTGCACAGAAATCAGACAGAAAAAGCCAAAAGACAGAGGCTCCAAAAGCATTCATCTTGAACATACAAAGAAATCCTTTTTAACACTAGATGGGATCTTATTTGAAGGTTTACCTATGCAGAGTCAGGCCAAATTAGATTATTCTATGAAGAAGTTACTTTCAGAAACATTTCTGCTGCAAGCAGAAATTGTAACTGGATAATCTTCAAGTCGTGCAAAATGGTAGATTTAGGGAGATTTGGGGGGACACTATAGTTAAAACTCATAGATGCACAGAGGAATCATTACAAAGCAGTCTTTTGAAGGAAAACATTTTGGTGGGAAAATTGGCATAGGCGGGGTTTTATTTACATATGTGGTCTTATGAAATGAAAGAAGTTGAGATTATTGTCAACTGTGATAAATGTCTCAAACACTTCTGTATTAGCAAGGAATACTAATCAAGTGTGCATCAGACAAATTAAGTTTACAGACTACTGCTCTCCAGAGAATTTAATGAACTGAAAATTGGGGGTATAATGAAGTCTTCACACAATCTTAACTATAACTCTGTAAATGCGATAATAATATCTAAACAGATGTAATCAGGTTCTGGGAAAACAAACAAATGCTACATTTAAAGTATTATTTAGTTAATTCACACCAATGATGAAAGGCCACAGTGTATATTAATGGTTCTTTCCCAAACTACAGGGAAATATTCTTAAAATGAAGACCCCCATACAAAACAGCTTTGAAAACAGCTGGATACCACCACCTATACTTATAATAAATTGGTACATCTTTCCAGGAGCGTCTTAAACCACCACACTCTATCATGTCAACTCTTTTATTAGACTATGGAAGAGAAATAAGTAGCATACCTGAATTCTTCAAAATGCACCATTGCTTCTCTTGAAATCATATGTTTAGTTGGGTATGGTGGTGAAATATCACCACTGGAAAAATCCCAAACTGATGAGGACTCATTATGGGCAGGGAACATATCCGCTGATTCTGTTGCACTCTCCCAAGCGCTTAGTACCGTGCTCTGAACATAGTGAGCGCTCAAGAAAAATGACTGATTGACTGATATACTTTGATGCCACTGGAAATGACTTCAAGGATAAAGATACTAGAGACTAATGTCAGAAAAGCAACACACGCACCATTCATGCAGCCTTGAAGCACCAGATTGGGACAATTCCTTTTATTCATTCAATCATATTTATTGAGCACTTTCTGTGTGCAGAGCACTGTACTAAGCACTTAGGAAGTACAAGTTGGTGAAGTGATATTTGTATTTTCAGAATAGACCCCCGTTCATTGGGAAATAAATTAAGGATAAAGCCTTTCGTGAGCTCAGGGTAGTTAAGAGCAAGACTGGGCTGGGACTCTAAAATAAAAAGATCTCCCCTTTAGCTCCTGAACTGGTTCTTTCTCCCTGAGCCTCTATGGAACATTTTGAAAATGTTGTTTAGCCCCCAACTATTCCCAATCATTCCAAGCCTAAATTTGCATGTCTGGACCTATACAAGATAGCCGGGGTTGTCGTCTAAACTGTAAACTCATTGTGAGCAGGTTAACATGTCAACCACTCTGTTATACCATATTCTCCCAAGCACTTAGTACAGTGTTCTACGTGCAGTAAAACTAATACTACTGATTGATTGATAAGTATTAATTTGTGTGGTGTAGTAGAAGGTGACGATGGATAAAGTGTGACTAAAAGACAGTACTAGCAACTTTACCAAGAAGGTAATGAACTTTCAAGATTTCATTATCACTATTATTACTTACATATTCATGTGGCAAAAGATAAATATAATTTTGGAGTATACTGCAAGTTTGTTTCTTATTGTTATTAATCGGGCTAAACTTCTTCAAGACTACCATGACAGGGTGATACTCATTTGTCAGTCTTGTGACACTGATTAATGTTGCTTTCCAGGTCACATGGATACCTGAAAAGTTACAGCCGGGTCATCGTGCCCTCCTACTGCTTTGAGGCCGCAGAAGTGTTCTGTTCTGTGACAAGGAAAAACTGCATCTGTTCTCCTTTCCAGACGTAATAATAATTACGGCATTTGTTAAGCGCTTACTATGTGGCAGGCACTGTACTACGTGCTGGGGACGATACAAGCAAATCAGGTTGGACACAGTCCCTGTCCCGCACGGGGCTCCTGGTCTTAATCCCCATTTTACAGATGAGGTAACTGAGGTACAGAGAAGTGAAGTGGCTTGCCACACAGCAGATGGGTGGGGGAGCCGGGATTCGAACCCATGACCTTCTAACTGCCAGGCCCAGGCTCTAGATCCACTAAATACCACTATCATGGGTTCAAATCCCTGCTCCGCCAACTGTCAGCTGTGTGACTTTGGGCAAGTCACTTAACTTCTCTGTGCCTCAGTTACCTCATCTGTAAAATGGGGATTAAGGCTGTGAGCCCCCCGTGGGACAACCTGATCACCTTGTAACCTCCCCAGTGCTTAGAACAGTGCTTTGCACATAGTGAGCGCTTAATAAATGTTATTATTATTATTATTATTATTATTATTATTATTATCATTATTATTATTATTTGTGGTATTTATTAAGCACTTATTATGTGCCAGGCACTGTACTAAGCGCTGGGATAGATACAAGCTAATCGGGTTGGACATAGTCTCTATCCCACATGGGGCTCACGGTCTTAATCCCCATTTTACAGATAACTGAAGCGCAGAGAAAGGACTTGCCCAAGGTCACACAGCAGGCAAGTGGCGGAGGAGAGACTAGAACCCAGGTCCTTCTGACTCCCGGACAGGGCCAGGCTGCTTCTCGTTTTCAGTTTCCTTATCTGTGAAATGGTGATTACGTACTACTTCTCACGCCTCCAGGTTTCGCGAACCCCATGTACGGCAGGGATTGTGTCTGATTTCATCGCATTATATCTATCTCAGGGTTTAATATGGCCAAAAATCTTAAATGCCATTCATTCATTCATTCAATCGTATTTATTGAGCGCTTACTTCATTAACAACAATTTTCTGGCAAGCTGCTAGAAAGGGTGCACAACTGTATTCAGCTTTCAGACATTTTGCTGAGGGAGGATGTCACCCACTGAAAGGCATTCTCTTAGAACAGTGCTCTGCACATAGTAAGCGCTTAAAAATGCCATTATTATTATTATTATTATTATTATTATTATTATTATTATTATTATTAGCATTTAGTTAATTTAGGAGATTATGGATTTGTGAGAGCCCTTGGACCATGACCTCATTTTTGAACATGTAGGTCAGTTTCCTATTTTCTTGCCAACCTTGGGGCTTGTGGCTTCAGAGTCATTGATGCAACCCATTATTTGTAGGGATTGCCCTAATGCTTCTGCTAGTTTCCCACCCTTTCTTTAGTGGTAAAAAAACTGGTACATATGGTAAAAATTTACCAATATATGGTAAATAAAAATACGTAAACATATTCTGGTTATGAGATATTTTCTACCCTGCCTTTGTTATTTGTGTCTGGGTTCGCTAGCTACACACAATCCAACAGACTCCAAGAGATTCCAGATTATTGCATCGCTAGACTGTAAACTCACTGTCAGTTACCATATCTATCTATAGATAGATAATATACATTGTGGCCTTTAGTCATTGGGGTGAATTAACCAAATAATACTTTAAATATAGCATTTGTTTGTTTTCCCATATAGACAGATATATAGGAATGGTAGATATATAATAATGATAATAATAATGACATTTATTAAGCACTTACTATGTGCAAAGCACTTTCTAAGTGCTGGGGAGGTTACAAGGTGATCAGGCTGTCCCACGGGGGCTCACAGTCTTCATCCCCATTTTACAGATGAGGTAACTGAGGCCCAGAGGAGTGAAGTGGCTTGCCCAAAGTCACACAGCTGACAATTGGTGGTGCCGGGATTTGAACCCATGACCTCTGAATGCAAAGGCCATGCTCTTTCCACTGAGCCATGCTGCTTCTCTAGGTATATATATATATATATATATGTGTGTGTGTGTGTGTGTGTGTGTATATATATATATGTGTATATATATATATATATATATATATACACACATACACATATATATACACACACATATATATATATGTGTGTATATATATATACACACATATATATGTATATATATATATATATATATACACACATATATATGTATATACATATATATGTGTGTGTGTATATATATCCACATATATAATATATATATATATATATAATATATATATATACCTAGATAGATTGATAGACAGATAGATAGATGGATAGATAGATAGATAGATAGATAGATAGATAGATAGATAGATAGATAGATAGATAGACAGATATCAGGTCTTTCCTTTATGGCTTTGGGATAGTATGGTGTGTCTGAGCCCTGGGAACAATGACAACTACTACTGGCAACTCAATGTAAGACAACAGTCAATCAATAGTACTTACTGAGTGCCTCCTCTGAGCAGAATGCTGCACTAAGTGTGTGGGAGAGTACAACTGCTGCACAGCAAAATTGGTCTGTGAGGCAAGGGGATTTGAAATTCATATATTTGTCTGTCAGAAACTCTCCACCTAAAGAAAGAATGACATTGAAGCACTTAGAAGGAACAGTAGGATGGCTAAGTGCTTTGTGTAATGTTATTATTTGCAGTTGAAAGATTTTTATGAAGATATAATTTGAGATTACTTGGGGGTCCTGAACAAAAGCAGCATGAAAGGAAAAATCTGTGATACAAATTAGAAAACTGCATTTAGAATGCCACCTCTGGAACACCATCACATAGGTGATACATTCATCTTTGAGTCCTGAGAATAATTTAGGAGTTCTCAATGATAATGAGTCCATTAAGCAGAATACAATAAAATACAATGGACTTAACTAAAGGTCAAGCATCAAATAAGCTGAACAAAGCAAACTATTTAAAATTAAGGGTGACATTCTGTCCTTAAGTCACCCTGTAGAGCTTGGTTATATTTCAGAGACCAGAAACAGGGAGTGTTCTGGCAGAAATGCCATGTGACGACGCAGGGATGGTACTTTAAATCAGGATATTTAGTGGCTCCTGCTGATGAATTCTGAGGGGGAGAAAGACCATGTATCTCTATATTTTTATGCTTTCTGGATTTCATTTTTAAAGTGACAATGTACGCACTTTTCGGCCATACCCAATGCTTTACGTGGACCACAGTCTACATTTCCAACATTGCTACTTTCAGGAGCCCATTAGGTGAGATGAGAGATGTGCTTATCGTCCTTAGGCCACACCTCTAGACTGTAAACTTGTCCTCTAGACTTTAATCTTGTGGTGGGCAGGGAATGTGCCTGATATATTGTTGTGTTTTACTCTCCCAAGTGCTTAGTACAATGCCCTGCATACAATAAGCGTTCAATAAATATGATTGACTGACTGGGATCTTCCTATTTTATAAGTCCAAAAGTGTTTGTATAGACACACATATACAGACACGAAAAAGTGTAGAGAGAGTTGGAAAATCTTTACAGAACCTCTGCTTTGTTTCAAAATTATTCAACATAATGGCCCAAAGTAAGCTAACACGCTAAAACTCATAAAGGGACACCACCCGATTCCTTGAGCAATTGTCAGACTGTTATGTGTGCACAGGTGATACAATTGGAAGAGACAGCACATTGCCTTCTAAAATGGCAAACTCAAAAGCAAAGAAAAGAACAGCCTTGTCCCCGAAGAGAGTGTCAAGAACATTGCTAGGGTTGAGAGTGGTAAGTCATAAAGAATACTTAGCATGATATCTTTGAACAAAATCTCAAAATACTTTTAAACACTGCCATTCTTCTTGTACACCCAGGGAACCTGAGGCCAATAGTGATTAAGAGAGCTGGGAAAAGACCCAAGATTTTTTTTTTTTCAATTCTCATTTTGCCAATCTGACACTTTTCATCCGAACAGTTTTATTTTGCTTGTTTGTTTTAATTCTACTGACATTGCATCTGCTAATCTGGAGAAGACATGAATGTCAACTAAACTACTTTAGGCCCAGCCCAGAAGGATCCTTATTAATGCTAAGCAGATCTAGAGAATCTCAGAAATGATACAGTGTCAATACAACCACCACAGATTTCTGAAAGCCAATACTGGTGTCAACAGGGGGAGTATTAAATAATGGACAAGAGATGCCAGCTTATCCCAAGGTTATTTTTACATTTTCACTGGGTCAGATTTTAAACTGCTCACTAAGGGTACCCTAAAAAATACCTGTCTCAAAGATAATTGGTAATATGATGATAAGGGGTATTGATAACGGAACAAAGTTTAAGACACCACGGGCTAAAACTATAACTTGTGGATAGACGGATAGTGAAATTGGCTTCGGGGGAAAAAAGTTCCATTAGGGTACTCGTCTTCCCAAATCCGTTGGCCTCTATTCCACCCTGATCTTCCTCGACCTGTCAACTGCCTTCGACACTGTGGACCAACCCCTTCTCCTGGAAATATCATCCAACCTCCGCTTCACTGACACTCCTGATTCTCCTCCTATCTCTCTGGCTGCTCCTTCTCAGTCTCTTTCACGGGCTCCTCCTCTACCTCCCACCCCCTAACTGTGGGAGCCCCTCAAGGTTCAGTTCTGGGTCCCCTTCTAGTCTCCATACAAACCCAACTCCTTGAAGAACTCATTCACTCCTACTTCAACTACTATCTCTATGCAGGTTATTTTATTCTCTATGCACGCATAACCTTGCATTGTCCTCGACTCATCTTGCTTATTTCATCCACATATTCAATCTGTTACCAAATCCTGTCAGCTCTACCTTCACAACACTAAGATCTGTCCTGTATATATGTATATATGTTTGTACATATTTATTACTCTATTTATTTTACTTGTACATATCTATTCTATTTATTTTATTTTGTTAGTATGTTTGGTTTTGTTCTCTGTCTTCCCCTGAGCCCACTGTTGGGTAGGGACTGTATATGTTGCCAATTTGTACTTCCCAAGCACTTAGTACAGTGCTCTGCACATAGTAAGCGCTCAATAAATACGATTGATGATGATCTGTCCTTTCTTCTCCATCCAAATTGCTACCATGCCGATGCAAGTACTTATCCCATCAGCCTCCTTGCTGACCTCTCTGCTTCCTGTCTCTTCCCACTCCAAGCCACACTTCACTCTGCTGCACGGGTCACTTTTTCACTTTTCAACAAAAACGCTAAGTCCATGTCTCCCCACTCCTCAGGAACCTCCAGTGGCTGCCCATTCAACTTTGCATAAAACTGAAACTCCTTACCCTCAGCTTTAAAGCACTCAATCAGCTCACCCCACCCTAACTTGCCTTGCTCATCTTCTGCTACATCCCAGCCCACATACTCAACTTCTCTGAAGCCAGCTTCCTCACTGTGCCACAGTCTCCTCTATCTCACCGCCGACTCCTTTCCCACATCCTCACCTTAGCCTGAAACTCCCTCCCCCTCCATATATACACCAGGCCACCACTTTCCACAGCTTCAAAGCAAAGTATTAAAATCACACTTCCTCCAAGAAGGCTTCCTCAACTAAGCCCTAATTTCCCCTAACTCCCTTTCCTCTCTGCATCACCCTTGCACTTGGATTTGCAACCTGTATTCACTCCACCACTCTAAACCCCACAGCACTTATTCAATTGCATTTATCGGTCAATCACATTTATTGAGCACTTACTGTGTATATAACGCTGTACTAAGCACTTGGGAAAGTACAGTGCTCTGCACACAGTAAGCGCTCAATAAATACGATTGATTGTACAATACAACAATAAACAGTGACATTCTCTGCCCACCAAGTGCTCACAGACTACAGTGGGGGAGACACACATCAATACAAACAAATAAAATAACAGATCTGTACATAAGCGTTTTGGGGCCGAGAGGGGGAAAGAGCAAAGCGATAAATAAAATAACAAATTATGTACATAAGTGTTATGGGGGTGCATATGCCATAATTCATTTATTTATACTAAAGACTATCTACCTTCTAGACTATAAGCTCATTGTGGACAGGGAATGTCTACCAACTCTGTTATACTGTACTCTCCCAAGCAGTTAGTACGCTGCTCCACACACAGTAAGCCCTCAATAAATATGACTGATTGATCACAAAATAATAATTCATTATTGTGAATTAAAACCATATTTTATGGTCACGAGTGCTCCCTTTGTAGTGCCAGTTAACATTTTGCTTAGCCCATGTTTCCCCAGAAGTGAATGGGGTCATTGGATTATTCCTTTTCATGACCTTTGGTCTTGTTTATATACCTGCTCTGTTTACATCTGGGTTCCTCTGTAGGTAGCTACCTATGATCAAAGTTGAATTTCTACCAAAACAAGTAGACTACATTCTCATAATGATGGTATTTGTTCTATGTGTCAAGCACTGTTCTAAATGCTGGGACAAGCTCACATTTATCAAAGTACTTGACACAGTCTAAGTAGGAGGGATGATAGCTCTTAAATCCCCGTTTTACAAATTTCTCATAACCTCTGGGGAAAGAAGTTAGCAAAGGAACAAGTGACAGGGAAACATGGTGGGAAAGAACAAGGGCCCTTCCCATTTTGATAGGCCTACCTAGGTAGGAAAAATAGCCAGTACCTGATACTCTTAATTACTTAAATTGCTTAATTCATTTACCCGAGACAACAATAAATACTGAATTGATGCATGCACTGCATATTACTTCCATTCTGTGACTACCTTCATGAATGCAGGCTCTTCTGGAATGTTTTGCATGCAGACTCTATTTCTTCTTCCTAATGACAAGTAGTTCCCTAGTAAAGTATGCATTTCCCAGAAGATAAAAATCCTACTGAAAAGTGAAAACAGCATTTGATTTTAAAACCTTCAGTTCTTTCTCTTTAAAACAGCTATTACTACATGATAGTATTTCCCAAAAGATTGTTTTTTATTTTATTTGAAGTTGGCAAAAATCTCTGTGCTGAATCCTTTGAGCCTACCTCTAGTGAAAGATGTCAGATCAGTGTTGTGTGGAAGAACTTTTATTTGACAGGTAGATGACAGGAAGAAGCCTCTCTCTACAACATAGGAAGTAGCTGTAAAATTCTTCCATAAGATGAATGTTAACCCTTTTATCTATTACTCCCTTTTGTATGAAGTATACATAAGTAAGTCTAGTACTGGGGAATCACTTATTTGATCATCAAGATATGGAACATGTTCACACATTATGCTAAAAGCTTCTAAAAAAAATGGAAACTTGGAGGCCCATTGAATATTTAAAGCCTCATTTAAAGATGTTCAGTGGATTTTTCTCTTTTGCTGGTTCTCTCCATATTCATTAACCATATTTGAAAGAGGCTGAGAAATGAAGTTGCAAGACATAATCACTGAGTTCATGCATTTCCATTTTAGATCAAAGGAGAGATAGAGAAGGAGCTCATTATGAAGTGGGATGCTTAGGTCTCGTTATTGGTTTACTCTGAGTACTTTACATGGCGCACAAACCAGAAAGGATTCCCTTAATTACTGGGCTTACAGGTCACTTTTTTATGGTATTTGTTTAGCACTTACTAAATGAAAAGGGAGATACAATCTAATCCATTTGAACCCAGTCCTTATCCCACATAGGGATCACAATCTTAATCCCCATTTTATAGATAAGGTAACTGCGGCACAGAGAAGTGAAGTGACTTTTCCCAAGGTCACACAGCAGACAAGTGGCAGAGCTGGGCTTAGAACCCACGGCCTTCTGACTCCAAGGCCCAAGCTCTATCCATTATGCCATGTTGCTTCTCATACGCTCTTGTGAAACGCGTATGGTAACTGACACCTTTTTTTCGAGCCTTGAGTTTCCTTAAATACAATATTAGAGCAATCTGCTGAAGCCCTATTATGCTATAGAGGGTTAGAAGAGAAGTCAAGGACAGGCAATTGTAAAATACAGATGGTGCTATGCTTATTTCATGGTCATGGATTCTAATCCCAGCTCTGCCACTTGTTTACTGTGTGACCTTGGGCAAGTTACTTTACTTCTCTTTGTTTCTGTAAAATGGGAACTGAGACTGTGAGCCTCATGTGGGACTGGGACTGTGTTCAACCCAATTTGCTTTAATCCACCCCAGTGCGCCCTGAAATAGCAACCCACATTCATGGTCCACAATCGCAATCCTCCAGGTTACAAAATTTTCAAAGGCAGGGAACGCGTTATACTTCCCTCCCACCGCCCAAGTGGTCGGCACACAATACTATGAATACTGTCAATTAATGCACCAAATTTGAGTTCGTGAAACGAATTAATGAAGCCCCTACCTAGCAAACTTGAATTTAACTTTGAAATAAACTGTCAAGGAAGAATTACTTTTGATATGTAAATTGTCATTACAAAAGACATCACTTCTGTTAAACCCATTGTTGGCAACAGGAGGAAACTGCAAATATTAAGGAAGGAACACTTTTAACTACGTGCTCTGGAAATGGACTGGGAAAGTTGGTTGAGAAAATGAAAGTGGTATGTCTAATTCCCATCCTCAAAACAGACCACAGTGGATAATAAGGTTATAATCAAGTCAGGTTAATCCATGCTTGAATTACATGCATGTCCGGGCATATGAAGCATTAAGCAGTCAACAAACCCTTTCCATTCATTTTACATGTGTTAACCTTTCACTTTTTAAACCAAATTAAACTACAGCACTGATCCAGATTCACCATCATTCGCTGTGTGACAACAATGTACATTTTTGTATTTCCTTTTACCATTATATTCATAGCTGCGTTCCTCCACGGGAAAAGACAAATTCAAAAACAGTTCATTAAAATTCAGACGCTCCTTGTGCGTAGTTCTGTGGTACCTTTTTAAATGGTTAGATCAAGGCATTGCACAGAGTTATAACTCAACAAATATCATTGCTACTACTAGTGTCAAAAAAGAGCCTTTGTATTTTCTTAAAATGCTTCTCCAACGAAAAAATAATAATTTACTTAAACCACATCACTTCTCCCCATATAACTATTCAATTCCTATTAAACTTCACTTACCTTACAAAGAAAGTTGATGTTAAATCCCAGGGATTGGGCATTCCTCGAGCCGGAATTCATGTAGTTTCCAACCAATAAAACTAACTCTAAGAGTTTAGTAAAACTATCGCTTTTCTTCAGTTCTTCACAGGCTAATGTTACTGCCATGATGCTAGGTTTAATGTTGTTGACGTGTTCTTCAAACATAAGCTTGAAAAGGATGCTGTTAAGACGAGGTCGTAGCATTTTCACTGAGCTCATCTGCAAGACAAGAAATTCTAAATGAAAACACTGGTCCAAAAACAGAAAAAGGTGTTCATTTTTGTTCTGTTTTCAAAATGAGATGGTATTATTCATCCAGAACAGTGCATCGTTTTAACATTATTCCCTTGTTTTCCGGATTTTTTTTCTCTGACATAAAGGTGGAATACTCAGTAGAAAAACAGGTTGTGGGTCCTAATCCCGGTTCCACCACTTGTTGCTGTGTGACTTTGGGCAAGTCACAACTTCTCTGTGCCCTCAGTTACCTCACCTGTAAAATGAGGATTAAGACAGTGAGCCCCATGTGGGACAACCTGATAATCCTGTACCTACCCCAGAGCTTAGAACAGTGTTTGGCACATAGTAAGTGCTTAACAAATACCATTATTATTATAATACTAATTACTATTATTAAAAATAGCATGGTGTCCACTTAAAGCAAGTCACCAAACTACTCTGGCATTTCACCAACAGTGAACCTATCCCTCATGTGGCTCACATTCTGAGTGAGAGGGAGGAACAGGGATTTAAAATCCCATTTTACAGGTGAGGAAACTAAGGCACAAATCATCTAAGTGACATGCCCAAAGCCATCCACAACAAGACATTGGTGGAGCTGGACCTAGAACCTACGTCTCCCGATTTCCAGGCCTGTGCTCATTCCCCAATCCTGTGCTGGGAATACCAAGCGAGTTTTTGTGTGATTATGCAAGTCACCACATGTATACATGCTTATATAAACGTAAAGTTATAAACTCATTTGAATAAAATTCATCCATTTTTTTTTCCAGAAAACACGTTTCTCTATATGAGTAGAGTCCTACAGTCAAATGAGGGAATCAATCAATCAATCAATCAATCGCTATCAAACCGATAGCGTGCACCTTTTTTGGGTACTTGGCAACAAGGTGCTGGAAGAAAATCTGGAGCATGTGGACATGGTGTCATTCTCGGTGTGAGTTATGACAAGGGGAGTTTTCCATTCACTCATCCATCCAATTGTATTTATTGAGCGCTTTCTGTGTGCAGAGCACTGTACTTAGCGCTTGGAAAATACAATTTGGCAACATATACAGACAGTACCAACCCAACAACGAGCTCACAGTCTAGAAGGGGGGAGACAGATAGCAAAACAGAACAAGTAGACAGGTGTCAATACCATCAAAATAAACAGAATTATAGATATATACACAACTTAATATGAGGTTTGTCCAAAACACATCTCCTACCACAAAGGAGGTCTTAGCTATGATCTGGTGGGCAGGGCACTTGTCTACCAAGTTTTGAGAAGCAGCGTGGCTCAGTGGAAAGAGCCCGGGTTTGGGAGTCAGAGGTCATGGGTTCTAATCCCGGCTCCATCACATGTCAGCTGTGTGACCTTGGGCATGTCACTTAACTTATCTGAGCCACAGTTATCTCATCTGGAAAATGGGGATTAAGACTGTGAGCCCCACATCGGACAACCTGATCACCCTGTATCCCCCCAGCACTTAGAACAGTGCTTTGCATGAAGTAAGCGCTTAACAAATGCTATTATTATTATAGTGGTCGGCACACAGCAAGAGCTCACTGAATATTACCGACTGATTATTAGATATAGCTGAATTCAAGTAATACACTCACTGGCAACCAATACTGCACTCATTGCCAAGAGTCTTCAAGAATCACATAGCTGCAGACCGTGCTGAGACAAAACGGGGATTGTCTTTTGAAAATGAATGCTTTGGTACTCACATGTTTAATCTATTGCCTCTGCCACAGTACTGTGCTGTAACCACTGTCAGAACAATGCTCCCTAATTCTGTAGTCATGTTCTATCCAAAATGCAAAGTGAAAACATTCAGTACGGTAGGGCTCTCTCTCTCCCCCCAAACACATATGTATATGTCCAGTTATATATATACACACACACACATATATATACACATACATATACATACTTTATATATATATAAATGTGTATAAAAATAAAATATAAATATATATATACATATAAATATATATGTATACATATATACATATAAAGTGCTCTGCACACAGTGAGTGCTCAATAAATATAATTGAATGAATGAATGAATTCTATATATCCACATTATTTATATCATCATAGTACATCATACTATGATCTGCAGATGACAGTGTAATTCCTCTGGTGGTGGAAATAAATCTTAGGAGGGAGAGTCTTCCCAGTTCAGATTGCCCTTGCGGGAGGCAGAGTATGCCTCTAGATTGAAGTAATCATAATCATAACAATAATAATCTTAATATGACACTTATTAAGTGTCAGACACTGTGTTGGACACTGTGCCAAGCGTGAGGGTACTGATAAAATATGATTTATTTAGGAGATTATGATCCTAATTTATTTAGGAGATTATGATCCTAATTCCATCGCTTATCTGTTGTATCACTTTGGGCCTGTCAATTCACCTCTCTGGGCCTCAGTTTCCCTATCTGTAAACTGCGGATTCAATGTCTGTTGTTCCTCCCATTTAGACTGTGAGCCCCATATGGGATAGGGACTGCATCCAACAGGGTTACCTTGCATCTCCCCAGTGCTTAGTACAGTGCTTGGAACCTAGTCAGGACTTAACACGTTCTGTCATTATTATAATGATTATTTATTGCTTAGTACTGCGCTTTCAGGACCAAAGATAGAAGAAGGGCACTTTCACAGGCAGTGTTGTTAACGTCACTCTGTCTCGGCCATTTCATTTACATTGTTTTGGGGAGATTTCTTCAATTGGAAGTGTTCATCCTTGAGATCCTTGCTCTGGTGCCTGTTTTTTTTCTTTTTAATGGCATTTATTAAGCGCTTACTATGTGCAAAGCACTGTTCTAAGCGCTGGAGCACTGTGGTCAATAATAATAATAATAATAATGATGGTATTTGTTAAGCGCTTACTGTGTGCCAAGCACTGTTCTAAGCATTAATGCAAGTAGCAGTGGAGAATAATAACAATTTTGGTATTTGGTAAGCGCTTACTATGTGCCAAGCACTGTTGTAAGTGCTGGGGGAGATACAAGGTAATCAGGTTGTCTCACATGGGGCTCACAGTCTTAATCCCCATATTCCAGATGAGGTAACTGAGGCCCAGAGAAGTTAAGTGACTTGCCCCAAATTCATTCATTCATTCAATCGTATTTATTGAGTGCTTACTATGTGCAGAGCACTGTACTAAGCGCTTGGAAAGTACAATTCAGCAACAAAATAACGTCGGAGGAGCAGCAGGGCCTAGTGGATAGAGCACAGGCCTGGGAGTCAGAAGGACCTGGGTTCCAATTCCGGCTGTGCCACTTGTCCTCTGTGGGATCTTGGGCAAGTCACTTCACTGGGCCTCGGTTACCTCATCTGTAAAATGGGGATTGTGAGCCCCGTGTGGGACAGGGACTGTGTCCAACCTGATTAGCTCGTACCTTCCCCAGTGCTTAATACAGTGCCTGGCACATGGTAAGTGCTTAACAAATACCATGAACAATTTTTAAAAAGAAAAAAATCTATAAGGTGACTGAAATGGACTCGGCAGTCCCTGAAACAAGCCGGACAGAAAAGTTTCAAACAAGTCAACAAACACTGCTGTCAGCTTCCCTAGCAGGACTGGCACTGCCACCTTCTCTTACCCAACCTGCAACTGCAACCCCCCACCTGCTCTCTATGTAGGAAACTAAGCCTGGCATCGCCAATCCTCAGCTGCCCGCCTTCTCTGGAAACGCAATCTAACTTTGGCTCCACAGAGCACTGGTGGTCCTCCTCCTCCTCCTCCTCCTCCTCCTCCACTGGCCGCTCCTTCTCGGTCTCTTTCACCAGCTCCGCCCTCGCCTCTCATCCCCGAACAGTGGGAGTCTCTCAAGCCTCAGTTCTGGGCCCCCTTTCTGTTCTCCACCTCCACCCACTCCCTTGGAAGAACTCACTCACTCCCACGGCTTCAACCCAAATCACACAGTTGATATGTAGCAGAGCCGGGATTAGAACCTATGACCTCTGACTCTCAAGACCTCTGAGCATATTACTCCCCTCCTCAAAAATCTCCAGTGGCTACCAATCAATCTGCGCATCAGGCAGAAACTCCTCACCCTGGGCTTCAAGGCTGTCCATCCCCTGGCCCCCTCCTACCTCACCTCCCTTCTCTCCTTCTCCAGCCCAGCCCACACCCTCCGCTCCTCCGCCGCTAATCTCCTCACTGTACCTCGTTCTCGCCTGTCCCGCCGTCGACCCCCGGCCCACGTCATCCCCCGGGCCTGGAATGCCCTCCCTCTGCCCCTCCGCCAAGCTAGCTCTCTTCCTCCCTTCAAGGCCCTGCTGAGAGCTCACCTCCTCCAGGAGGCCTTCCCAGACTGAGCCCCTTCCTTCCTCTCCCCCTCGCCCCCCTCTCCATCCCCCCATCTTACCTCCTTCCCTTCCACACAGCACCTGTATATATGTATATATGGTTGTACATATTTATTACTCTATTTATTTATTTTACTTGTACATTTCTATCCTATTTATTTTATTTTGTTGGTATGTTTGGTTCTGTTCTCTGTCTCCCCCTTTTAGACTGTGAGCCCACTGTTGGGTAGGGACTGTCTCTATGTGTTGCCAATTTGTACTTCCCAAGCGCTTAGTACAGTGCTCTGCACATAGTATGTGCTCAATAAATACGATTGATGATTGATTGATTGATTGATTGAAGCCCAGGTTCTTTCCACTGAGCCACGCTGCCCTCTTATAATCTGAAGACGACTGGGGTTTTCCATTTCACGCAGACAGCAATGGGGTTGTCAGGAAGTAGCTGTCGTGCTGAAAGGAACTCGTCATTCACGCCACCATCGATTAAAATGTCCAACTGGGAATGGAGGCCGCCACATCACCTGGCTTAGAGGGGTCTCCCCTCTGGCAGGGCAGACCCCACGGCAATTAACAGCGCTCCAACTCCTCGGCCATTCTGGAAGAATCTACCTATTTGACTAGCTGATGGGCCCGATTCCCACCTTGGAGAGAAACAGCATTTCCTAAGTTCCTTTATTTTTCCACCTGCAATTCTAAGAGTAGCTCTGCTTGAAAACTTAGTGGAATATTTAAACTGATGAAATGTGATCCACATTTCTATTCATGATGCAATAAAATATTTACACAAGATATAAAGAATTTCAAACCCTTGACATAATGTTGATGTTAAATAATTATATTAGGGTGGAGGTGTAGGAGCTTCCTTTAAAGTGTGCATTTCAAAGAAGTCAGCCCTGGCTTTGTCCACAGTGCTTCACCTTGGCTTTAATTACTTGTTTCTGAGTCCAAGTGCCCATTACCTATTCCCTTTGGAATACTTTCCACCACTAATAATGTCTCTACCTCTTTCATAACCGGCGAATCGATAAAAAGTCCACACAAATACACGGGGTTGTTCCAGTGAATGACTAGGACTGGAATTTATGGAATGAAATGTGGTTACCTCCTCTGCACACACATACACATGTGCATTAATTCAGCATATTTTGCATCTTAATTTTCCTCAACTTTTCAAGCAAAACTAACTCACTCACTGCAGACTGGCATCTCCTAAAGCTGTGTCACTCAACCGAAACCCAACACAAAGCCTGTGATCATTTTCTCTATTTTTCAAAAGCAACTGTTCAACTATTGCCTACTAACTTCACCTCACATTCAAAGGGAAAAAAAGCTATCCACTAGTCAGCCTAAGGTTTCTAAGCATGCTAAATTTACTCCATAGGAGAGCAGAAGTATAAATTAGTTCAGATATGTCAACTGCAAGCAATGACAGGTTATTTTACGTGCCTCTGCTCCGGATTCAATAATTCTTCAAGGATTTTCTTTGTTCTTAAAGCACGTCTTAGCTGTCTGATGTTTCTTATTAATAAACCTATCCCCTCACTTGGCAAACACTTATGATCCTCACCAATCTATAGGGGAGGGGCAGTTTCAAGCCGGGTTACCTAATTCCTTTATTTCCTACTATGTAGCTTTCCAAAGATCAGCCATGAACCAGCAAGAATGTGGTGTTCTAGCCAAACTGCACACCTGCTATGAGCCATTTATAAGCAAAGAGTCTTCTGTCCCATGTGTGAACGATTTCAATTTCAAAGAACAGCAGAGGCTGCAAAACCAGTACAAGTACACCACAAAAATATGCAGTTATTGGTCCTACGGAAAAATTCCGTTAAGCACCAGGGGAACTTGGGTCCCCTGTTTTCAATCCCAAAGTCCCCACCTACGAGCTGGAGCATGGCTGGCTTCCATTAATATATATTTTTTTTCAGGAGCGGGGAAATTTCTACTCTTGTGGACAAGGAAACCAGTGCTCATTGCATTATTTCTATTTATTTCTTCCCCTTATAAAAATCACTCAGATACTGAATCTGCAGATGATGATGATGATGAAAATTATTAAAAAACCTCATGTTTCCAAATAGCCCTAGAGTCTACCTGGATGAAGAAAATGAATAAAACAACAATTGTATTGGGAGTGTCTGACAGGGTTCAGCTGTGATGCTTGCAGCATTTTAGTTGACTTGCATTCTTTGTTTTATAATTCATTCCTTGCAGTGCTTTGGGATATTGACCATGATATTGTATTATGCAGGGGATTTATTTGTTTTATGAGGTAGGTGTCTATCAAAACTACATTGAGGGGTTCTCATTTCTTTATCTGAGCTAAACAATATTAAAAAAATGTGTTGATGGCTTTAGTGAGACTGACTACAAGTGGGTTATTTCTCCATAGACTTAACAATAGCTCTGCTTGTGTAACCTAAGACCTATCCAGCTGGTTGATTTTGCTCTGTTGGCACATGTTTTCAAAAAGAGAACTGAAGGCCATTTGAAAAAAAGTTACTCAAAAAAATGTGTAGACAAATGGGGAGGTCCTGGATGCCGCCGTAATATGCTACTTAGAAATGGGGGTATATTGTGAAGCGTCTTATTGTGGGATACATTTTTCCACAGAGTTTAATGTAATCCATTAGGCTCTGCTTCCAGAATCAGGCCGCACTGATAACTGTGCCCTACAGAAAACTAAAACTTATACTGTTGATTTCTCCCCCACATAATTCTTCGGCAGTTCCCAGTCCAATATCTCCCCAGCTCCTTTTACCCTCAACCTGTTTTTCTTTGTAAATCAGTGATATATGCAGGTTCCCACAAACTATCCACCATGGTCACTATCAGCAGTGGAGAGAAAATAAGTTCCCAAAAGAGCAGGAATCATGTCTACCAACTCTATTCTTTCCCATTTGTTAGTGCAGTGCTCTGCACACACTAAGGGCTCAATAAATACTACTAATAAGGATAATGTTATCAAATGGGCAGGGAGGCAGCCAGAGTACTTAAATAGGGTAAGGTTACAAAGTGAGCTGGGGAGATGAAAAGTGTGTGATCTAGGAAGTAACACGTGAAAAGATGTGATACGCAAAGTGGTGAGGTGCATGGCTGACAATGAACGATGATATGGGCAGTACAGTATTAATGCTTGCTTAACTTGTTTTGATGTGTATATGTATACAAATAAGTATAATTATGTGTATAATTATGTATATAATTATATTTATTTATATTGATTCCTGTTTACTTGTTTTGATGACTGTCTTCCCCCTTCTAGAGTGTAAGCCTGTTTTGGGTAGGGATCGTCTCTCTTTATTGCTGAATTGTATTTTCCAGGCATTTAGTACAGTGCTCTGCACACAGTTAAGTGCTCAATAAATATGACTGAATGAATGAATACAGTGAAAGGCACATAGAAGGGGGAGAGACTGGAGGCAGGAAGAATAATGATGGGGCTGGTGCTCTTCTCAAACTAGGAGAGTGGCTGAATGAGTGGAAAAGAAAGAAATGAAGTAAACAGGATCATTTAGAAACAGACACCAGCAGGATATCCATGTGGAGATGTTCCAGAAGCAATCAGAAATGTGAGATTGTAGAGGAGAGAGGCTAGGACTAGCGAGGGGAATTTGGGACAAGCATTTGCAAAGCTTCCTTATGGGTCTCTGGTGAGTCTCTCCTTCTCATCTATCTTCTGATTACAAAATTCCTCATGAGCTCACTTGTTTTCCCTCTTGTGACTCTCTCATGGGTCAAAGACCTTAGTCTGTTACATCTGTAATCATGAATAGGATTCACAAGGGTGGAAAAAAATTCAGCCACATATACTTAACCAATTGAAAAGACTGGAGCTTTCCAATCTTGCCTGAACTGCACTATTTCTGTAATTAATACATTACTGGAATATTTTTATGCATATGTTGCAGCTTACATTTGCTCTTTAAAGTTTTATTTTCAAGGAGCAATTAAAAAAAGTGTGATGGGCAAAGCAAGGTGAGGAGCCAAGCATGTGATCCTTGATTAAAATCCATGATATTTATTGAGCACTTAATAAGAGCAGAGCAACATATTAAGCACTTGAGAGATTACAACAGAGTTGACAGACCTAGTCACTGCCGTCAAGGAAATTACAATCTAGCTGGGGAGACAGACACTAAAATAAATTGCAGGTAGGAGAAGGAGCAGAGAATAAGAATAGGTACAATGATCTCTCTGAATCCAGGGTACCTTGACCAAGGAAGGAAGAGACTTTAAAACACTCCTTCTTTTCCTGCTGCTGACATCCAGGGAAAGAAGTGATAGTGAGGACTGAGGAGACTGCATTGCAGCCTCTAAATCCACTTTTTTTGGTTTCAGTGGTATTACGAATTTACTACATGCAGGCACTGTACTAAGTGGTAGGGTAGAAACAAGGTAATCAGGTTGGATGCAGCCCATGTCCCCCATGGAGCTCACAGCCTTCATTCCCATTTTGCAGATGAGGTAACTGAGGCCCAGAGAAGTGTAGTGACTTGCCCAAGATCAGACAGCAGACAAGTTGCAGAGCCAGTATTCGAACCCAGGTCCTTCTGACTCCTAGGCTCCTGTTCTTTCCACTAGACCACTAATGAGATCTGATCCCAGATCCATCCCAGACTGAGCCCCCTCCTTCCTCTCCCCCTGCTCCCCCTCCCAATCCCCCTGCCTTCCCTCCTTCCCCTCCCCGCAGCACCTGTATATATGTTTGTACATATTTATTACTCTATCTTACTTGTACATATTTACGATTCTATTTATTTTATTTTGTTAATATGTTTTGTTTTGTTATCTGTCTCCCCCTTCTAGACTGTGAGCCCACTGTTGGGTAGGGACCATCTCTATATGTTGCCAACTTGTACTTCCCAAGCACTTAGTACAGTGCACTGCACACAGTAAGCACTCAATAAATATGATTGAATGAATGAATGAGACAGTGCAACAGAAGGTATTTGTTCGACAACAGACTATGAGTCCCACATGGAACACGAACTTTGCCTAGTCTCTTCACCTTCTACTTACGCCAGTGCTTAGTACACTGCTTGGCACATAGTAGGTACTTAAATTCCATCACCATTATTGTTATTGCACGAAGTAAAGCTTCTTGAAAGTTTTTAGGGACGAAGAATTAAAATCTCTGTAGACTGTAGGCTCCTTGTGGGTCCGAAATGCGTCAACTGTTCTTTACAAAGCATTTGATATTCCAAAGCACTTAGTACAGCGTTCTGCACATACGAAGAGCTCAAATACCACTGATGGTTTAGGAGTTTTGTGGAGTAAAGTTTGAGTGCTGCTTTGTTTGCCTGGAAAGTATTAATTTCTGACCATCTTTACCCAGTCATGTCATGCAAATTCGGGAACTGTTGCATATTTTTCTGTCTCTCCCTATAGACTGTAAGTTCACTGTGGGCAGGGAATGTGCCTTATATATTGTTAGATTGTACTCTTGTGCTTAATGTGGTGCTCTGAACACAGTAAGCACTCAATAAATACAATTGACTGAACATTACCAGGTTGAGGGTAGGAGGGAGAATTGGAAAAAGTAGTAAGACGTATGGTTAATCAACACCCACACGTTTCTAGGTTATGGAAAGAATCTGCCTTAAAAAAATTTAAAATCTTTTTTTTTTTTTAAAATCAAGGACATGGATCTAAAGGAAGAAAGATGCTGCCTCAGAATCAGTTAATCCTTTGATCCCAAAGACTGATATTTTCTTTGTTACTGGCCTGAAATAGGCTAGAGTTAGCAATAGATTAAGTGCCACAAGATATTGGATGCTCTAAGATTCATATGCTATGAATCTTGAGCTACACAAAGTCTCTTCAAATGAACAGGACATAGATGTGCAGGTGATTCTTAGAAACATTCATTAGCAGGCTATAACGGTACTGCTGTGTTTCAAAGTGACTACAAATACAACATTCAACAAATCTAAGTTAAGCATCCTTGAGTTCCCTGGGCTTGCAGAAAAAACTCAGCATTCCCAAACACACATACACTTGGTACTCCTGATCCACCATCACTACTGGATGGGATGGAATTTCATTTGCCTATTTTTAATCAGCCTGGAAAGAGAAGACAACCGACCATGGTTTTACAGATCAGATAGTAGAAAAGGCTAATTGGGTGAATCAAAAAACATACACCCACGAAGAGTGCTGTTATTTCTTCTATATCTTGTTTAACCCAAGTTTCCTTTGACTTCTTTTGAGAATATTAAATAATCTTATTCTTCAGAGGAAAAAAAAATTGATGCATATCTTGCAAATGAAGTCTAATATGCAGAGTTACTCAGAGTGGAGAAAACATTAGCTTTCTTAAGAATATGAACAGATAAAGGAAAATGAAACAATTTCCCTTAAAATCAACAAACTTAAAAACAATTTGCTACAATAAAAGAGCAAAGCAGCAATTTACTATAAAAATTGTCCTTGAATTTTTGAGGGAAAGATAATTTCAAAAACAACATTTGCAGATATCTTGAAAAACATACATTGTTCTTTAGGTGGGCCAAAAATGAAAATAACACATAACCTCTCCTGCAATTTCTTTCTCCTCTCACTGATCTTTTTGCGTTGAAAAGAAAATTGCAATTGGGCCACCAGTGGTATTGTCTGCGGCTTCATTATGATGCTTTTACGTTTAAACTCTCAACACCTTTTTGTCAGATTACACAGCTCTAGACTGCTTTTAATTGAAAGATATGGGTAATTTTAAAGTCAGGAGAAAAAAGTATCAACTACTAAGGGAACTAATTATTGCCTATTTCCCCTTCAGAAGATGTGTTAGTTTAATAGATACACACAGTTTGGGTCTCCATCCTAAGTGCACGACAAGTGGGAATTCCTGTTGCTCTAAGATTTCAGAGCAGCTGGGCCACAAATCTACTCGCCTTATTCCAAGCTCCTGCTGAGGGATTCTGACTGCCTCAGAGTCTGGAGAGATCTATTCCTTTTGGTTTTTTTTTTTCCCAAACAAAGGTAGCGAGGATGATTACAATGATATATCAAACTCAATCCTGCAGGAGAAAGGTTGGTGAGGGCATGGGGAAATGGGAGGAGGTGATGAAAGAGAGCGAGAGTGGTGGGTCTGCTCCATGCCTATAGAGCAGCACTCACTGATCGTGTGAGTTTTTTTGTGTTTGATGTGTCTCTCACTCGTAGTAGGATCTTCCCGCTTTTGGACATCAAAGAAATTGTTCAGTTTCTAAGCCTATGGGGCTGCCCATTTTCTGAGCAGGACAGATTTTCTAGGTGCAGAATTTGGTTTCACCTGTTTCAACCAATTTCCAAATTTGACATTATAATGCCTGGGTAATCTACACATGCCCTTTTCTAGGAAGTGAATCAATCAATCAATCAATCGTATTTATTGAGCACTTACTGTGTGCAGAGCACCGTACTAAGTGCTTGGGAAGTAGAAGTTGGCAACATATAGAGACAGTCCCTACCCAACAGTGGGCTCACAGTCTAGAAGGGGGAGACAGAGAACAAAACCAAACATACTAACAAAATAAAATAGAATAGATATGTACAAGTAAAATAAATAAATAAATAAATAGAGTAATAAATATGTACAAATATGTGTATATATATGTATATACCCAACAGTGTCCCTACCCAACAGTGGGCTCACAGTCTAGAAGGGGGAGACAGAGAACAAAACCAAACATACTAACAAAATAAAATAGAATAGATATGTACAAGTAAAATAAATAAATAAATAAATAGAGTAATAAATATGTACAAATATATATATACACACATATATACAGGTGAATACACTACTAGAAGAGACCTAGCTTTGATTTCAAGAGTGGACATTTCTCAAGTTAAGCCCAGTAAGTTTATCGGACTAATCTCACGCACCTGTGAAACTTTACAGCCATCAACAACTCATGTTTCCATATTTTTTCAAAGACTGCCTAAATGTCTACTGTAAATGGAGCTAAAACATTAGCACAGGTCTGGGAGTGAAAGGTCCTGGGTTCAGATCCAAGCTGTGCCATTTGCTTGCAGTGTGACCCTGGGCAACTCACAGCATCTGTCTCAGTTACCTTATCTGTGAAATGGGGATAAAAACATGTGATACCCCAACTACCACCTATAAATATGATGAATAATAATTTAGGTTGATATAATAAATTCAAGCACTTTAAAAATTATAATCAAGTATAATGGACACACCAATATGTAATTACCTAAAACCAATTTAATCCATTCATTACTGTGTCCTTAAAAAATTCCACACTATTTTCTTTCCTTCTGTACTGTTTCCACAATAGCCTGCTCTCACTAATACTCAAATTCAGATGAACCATTCCCTGCAACACAGACTATAATCATAGTTCCAAATCCATTAAATAACATGCTCCTTTTCAAAAGATGCTTAAATTTCCATCCTAACCAAAAGGTAAAATTAACCTAAATTTCCTGTCTTGTGGATTTATGTATCTTATGTCTCCTGCTGTCCCCTCCCCATTTAAAAAGAAAACTCTCTAATCGTTTTCCACTTCTAAATCTGAAAAACCTCAATGAAGCCCTCTAGGTGCTTTGGCTCTTCTCATTACCTTCTACTTTTCATATCACACCCACCTATGGAATCACAAATATTCTCTTGTAGGAAACATGCTTGTGATTATTTCAGTTTCTGATAACCCCCTCAAAAAAAAAAAAAAATTGGAAGAATGAGAGGTTTTAGTCAATATAGGCATAGTTGCCTAAAAATAGATTTATATTATCACAAGATTCCTTCCAAACAACCAAAACCCAGAGTTAAAATCCATTATCTTTTGAATTTGCAAATGTTCTATAACACTTGATTAGTGCTTGCTGAGAAAGACCGGCAACAAAATTGTGTCCTAAGTAAAAGGATTTAAGAAGCAGAGGAGGGGCATAGACAGTATTATTGAGAAGCAGTGTGGCTCAGTGGAAAGAGCCCGGGCTTTGGAGTCAGAGGTCATGGGTTCAAATCCTGGCTGCGCCAATTGCCAGCTGTGTGACTTTGGGCAAGTCACTTCACTTCTCTGTGCCTCAGTTACCTCATCTGTAAAATGGGGATTAAGACTGTGAGCCCCAAGTGGGACAACCTGATCACCTTGTAACCTCCCCAGCACTTAGAACAGTGCTTTGCACATAGTAAGCACTTAATAAGTGCCATTATTATTTTCTTTTTTATTTATTGAGTCATGCAAGAATCTTGACTCATGGTGTCTGATTAGTGACTTAGTGGACAGAACTGAGGTCTGGGAGTGAAAGGTCCTGAGTTCAGATCCAAACTGTGCCATTTGCTTGCTGTGTGACCCTGGGCAAGTCACAACATCTCTCTGCCTCAGTTACCTTATGCGTAAAATGGGGATGAAATACTTTTTCTCTTTCCCCTTAGACTGTGAGCTCCATGGGGGACAGGAACTATGTCCCATCTGCTTATAACAATCCCAGTATTTAGTACAGTGCCTGCAAACAGTAAGTGCTTAAATACAATCAATCAATTGTATTTATTGAGCGCTCAATGTGAGGAGAACCAGCGTGGCTTAGTGGAAAAAGCATGGGTTTGGGAGTCAGAGGAAGTGGGTTCTAATCCCCAATCTGCCACTTGTCTGCTGTGACACATTGGACAAGCTGCTTCACTTCTCTGTGCCTCAGCTACCTCATCTGTAAAATGGATATTAAGACTGTGAACCCCACATGAGACAACCTGATTACCTTGTATCTATCCAATCAATCAATCAATCAATAGTATTTATTGAGCGCTTACTATGTGCAGAGCACTGTACTAAGCGCTTGGGAAGTACAAATTGGCAACACATAGAGACAGTCCCTACCCAACAGTGGGCTCACAGTCTAAAAGGGGGAGACAGAGAACAGAACCAAACATACCAACAAAATAAAATAAATAGGATAGAAATGTACAAGTAAAATAAATAAATAAATAAATAAATAAATAGAGTAATAAATATGTACAACCATATATACATATATACAGGTGCTGTGGGGAAGGGAAGGGAAGGCTATCCCAGCACTTAGAACAGTGCATAGTAAGCACTTAATAAATACCATAATTATTATTACTGTACTAAATGCTTCAGAGTACAATATAACAATATAACAGACATATTCCCTCCAGTCTAGAGGCAGCTTCAGCATAGAGTCTAGTTCACTCATTATTATTATTATTATTATTAGTTTGCAGGCTAGTTCAAAAAGAACAATTATTGAATCAATCTGCAAGATGGAGATATATTATTATGTTCCTCATTTTGCATAACTATGGGGGCGGGGTAGTTTTGTGATGTTACGTCGTACATGAATAGGATTTTAAAATGACTATCTATGAAGGGTTCCAACAACAGGCACTTGACAAAATTCGGCAGTTTGCTATTTGGCCAAAGAATTATTTATAGAGATGTGCATAAACAAGAAAACTTCCATTTTCTATTTTGTTTTGGGTTCAGAAGGTATATTGCTTTTTATGTCCCCAAACTTCATTTCCTCAGTATGGTACCATGGATATTCCTCCTAAAGGACTACCTTGGCAAACTAATACATCTTCCAAGATAAACTGCATTCCGGAAAAATGGCTTCAGAGAAATTGTGTTGTGTACCTACTGTAAAACTCATAACTATCATGACACAGCTAAATTCTCAAATGACATATAACGGAGGTACAATTACACATGGAATCTTGGCATCTTATGTTTAAACACAGCCTTTAGAAAAAATTATTTTATATTACCTAATGTTGTCAAGTGTCCCTACCTAAAACCCATTTGCTGTTTGTTTGCGCTGCTTTACATACAAAAGCCCAAGAAGGTAAAACTTAAGATCAATACTTCAACTAGATGCTTGGATTGTTCAAAACATCACTCTGGTCCCAAATGACATCATGTGAATCTGATGGAATAATACTGCAGATTACCTTCACACTCTTTCAAATGTTCACATATAAGAAAATGTGCTTTAAATGTACAAACTGATTAATCGTCACACAACAGGGTGGGGGGGCACACTGGAAAATATTAAGCAGAACATACACACTGGCAAAGCTTGCTTTCTGAATTACCAAAAATAGAATGATAGCAAAATACTACCCCCAAAATTATACTGTATGTAAAGAAGAAGGCTTCAGAGAGGGGAGGCACTAAAAATTTAGGAACACCACGGACAGACACACACACACTCTTCTGCTCTTCAACAAAATAGTATCCATATCCACCAATGCCCTGCGCACAAGCAGAGGATGTCCCCATACAATGTTCCTTCATCTGTTACCCAAACTTTCTGGTGCCCATTTTTTTTTTTTTTCCTTTTGATATCACAGAGTCGATTGTGACGGTCCAGTTTGGCGAGCTGGTTATCGTAGCAATCTGCCATGAACACTTATCTAAAGACATACACGTTTAAACAGGGCCAACAGACTCACCGAACAGTTAAACGGTATGGGAAGCACTCACTTGACATTTGTCAATGGCGCCGGAGCGCTAATGAGGCTAGCTTTTTCTCAAAGAAATCAAATGAACCATAGCTATCTTCCTCCCACACTAAATCATTTTCACCAATTACCGGGGTGGTTGACTCTATATTAACTAAAGTCACCCGTTACTAATTGGTAACTAATTCTTCCTTGCCCACAACAATATGGGGAAAATTATGTAAAGCAATAATTTAGTGATACTTCATTGAATAAGAAGCATTGAGAGGTCTGTGTTATTGTTCCGAAAACACACTGTAAAGAAAGTTTTGAATTCATCAATGACATATTCCAGGAAATGTTAAAGTCTGCACTTTCTGACACAATATACAGCAAAGAGAATCCACTATAAAGTTCTTGAGTGTATTAGTCATCTACTTATTACAATTAGATGCTAACAAGTTGTGCTTTTTCTGGCTAAAGCATCATGTCGAAAGCCAAACACAGATAAATACTTGAGGCTCTGTTACATTCTATGGAAAATTATACGATTGTTGTTTTGAGAAACAAATCCATTTCACTTTCTGGCAATTAACACTTATGCCCTTTTTTCTGTTATAAGTAAAGAGAGTGTCAGTAAGGTCAAATTGGATGAGAAAAAAAGCAGAAGTCAAATCTGAAGTGCTAACAACAAGAGGAAATAAATCTTGCCTGTTTATTTCAAATCTGTATCACTGAATAGTGATACATTATTCTAATGCCTAACCCAGGAAGTAAATTTGGATCCCTGGGTAAACTAATTCTTTCATCATCATCATCAATCGTATTTATTGAGCACTTACTGTGTGCAGAGCACTGTACTAAGCGCTTGGGAAGTACAAGTTGGCAACATATAGAGACAGTCCCTACCCAACAGTGGGCTCACAGTCTAAAAGAGCCCACTGTGACATGAGATGAGCGTTTGGTGAGATGTGACAGTATATGTTGTCCATACAGAGCAAAAAGCTATGGATTCCCTGCAGATCTCAAAGAGATAATCCCCAAATTTATCACCAGCGAGTGATTAAAGGCACTGCCAGAATTGGATGCACTAAATGTAATCTGGATGATGATTCCACAACATTCTATTGACTATTTCAAAAAAAGTATGCTGTCATCTCCTCTAAAATGTAGGCTATTTTGAGTTTTGACTCACAATCTCTCGCTAATATTGAAAACACTACACAATCGATGAGACTACGAAAACAAATCTCTAAACACTTTAAAACACACATTTGGGCTCTATCATTTATCAGTAGTACATACATTCTGTGCGCTATCATTTATCAGTAGTACTCCACTGCCAATTAGGTGCAAAACTTCACTTATCATATGAATGTCTCATATACCAGACATCCGTTAATTACCTGTCACTACTGTTCCATTTTGTACAAAAGAATAGGTCCTGAAGGACACCCAATGGGACTCTATTTAATTGGGATCCTTGCTTTTTTTATTGTCCAACTGTGATAAAACATAATAGAAAAGAATCATCTGCCATCAATCCAGCCTGAAAACTGTGCGGATATGGCAGTGAAAAAGGGTAAAATCCTACTGAAATTCTCTTTTCTTTTCTAAGGCTGCTCGCAATGGCTCAGAAGCCAATGGTATCTTGGACTCAGGGCATACTTACCACCACGCCAAACTGCTCCGGTTCACAGAGGTCCTCGTATTCGCTCTTTAACTGGGCTAAGGCACTAAGCTCCGTCTGCTCGGGGAGGTTTTTCACCAGGTTCTGGAAGAAAAGAAACGTGAATTTGGTTTAGTATTCTACTACTGGGGGAACACCAAGTTCAAAGGCATTACAAAGCAGGCAAAGATGTGTTTTACAAACACCTAGGATTGTATTTGTGTACTTTCCTGAATGTGAAGAAAACACGCACAAATACATACAGACCCACACACACTTTATTTTTAATCTACAAAGGACAGACAATAGGTATGACCTTGAAAAAAGGTATTTTCTTTAAAAAAGCTAAATACCTTCTCTACCACATTCAGTTTTCTTAAACATTTAAATAGAACAGAGCTTCTTACGTGAACTGGTTTTATGAAGGCACCAGAATTGAATTGTAACCCTTTCCTTTAGACAGAGAAATGTGTTTCAGGTTTAATGACATGAGCCCAGAACCCAGCCAAAGACATTACTGGTATTATGTGATTACAATTCTTTTCATCATAACTATACGGGATTTATTAAGTGCTAACTATATCCTGACTACTCTGAAGAGTCGTGTTACATACAAAACTATCAGATCACGCAGTCCCTGGCTCATACCTGCCTCAGAGTCCAAGAGGGAGGAAGAGCAGGGATTTTATTCCCGTTTTACAAAGGAGGAAACTGAGGCCCAGAGGAATTGTGAGCTTGACCTAAGTTTGCACAGTAGGACATTGGCACAGCTGAATTCCCACACTCATGTAAATTCCCCTAAGCCTTGTCTGGAATCTATTCTCTGTCTCTCCCTTTTAGACTGTGAGCCCACTGTTGGGTAGGGACTGTCTCTATATGTTGCCAATTTGTACTTCCCAAGAGCTTAGTACAGTGCTCTGCACATAGTAAGCGCTCAATAAATACGATTGATGATAATCTATTGTAATGTCTGTCTCCCCCTGTAATTATAATAATGTAATAATGATAGCATTTATTAAGCACTTTGTACAAAGCACTGTTCTAAGCGCTGGGGAGATTATAAGGTGATCAGGTTGTCCCACGGGGGGCTCACAGTCTTGATCCCCATTTTACAAATGAGGGAACTGAGGCCCAGGGAAGTGAAGTGACTTGTCCAAAGTCACACAGCTGGCAATTGGCACAGCCAGGATGACTTGAAACTCCTTGTGAGCAGGGATCAGCTCTTGTCTACCAACTGTATTGTACTGTACTTTCCCAAGCACTTAGTAGAGTGCTCAGCACAGACAAGTGCTCAATAAATATTGACTGACTGATGTCCTGTTGCATTAGATTATTAAAAGACGAATATTTGCAGCAACGTGATCCTCTTAATAATCATGCATAAAGGCTCTGCTTAAGCATTCACACAGCAATAGATGACATTCCAAAAAAAAAAAAATCAAATGTATCTCTGGAGCCTTAAATGCCCAACATAACCTTTTCAGCCTCATCTCTCTACAGATACTTAATCAAACTTGAAAAAATAACATGGAATTGGTTCAAAATCTCATCTAAGGTCATACTAAGAAAACTTCTTACATTTTTCAGCATTCTGTCAAAAACTATAATCATCTTCTAAATCTAACATGCCCTACATAGAATTCCTTTGTTACCCAAAATGATTGTGGGCTCGTAATACACTCCTCGATTTGAGAGAGAATTTATTATACGAAAATGGAAATATGTCTTGCACATTCAGGATTAGGGCATAAAGAAATTCAAAATAGGTTAATTCATTTGAATGATAAAACCTGAACTCTCTGAACCAGGAAAACCTAAACTTTGGGAAACGGAGGAAAGTAGGACTTTGTGTCTTCCTGTGGGCCTTTATTTGATGTTTTATGGAATTGTATACCATTCCAACAGATGAGCTTCTGGCTTGGAATTTGAAATGACAAAGGTATATTATGCCAACTTTTATAGTTCATATTATAAAATCCCCAAAAACATCACTATTAGGTGCCTTGGCCCCCTTATTACAGGGCAGGGGTTGCCTTTCCTATCTCTTTTGTACTCTCCCAAGCACCGAGTACAATGATCTGCAAATAGCAGGTGAAAGTAAAAGGCTTTCCGTCTTTATAAGCCTCTTTTAATCAATCAATCAATCAACCAATTGTATTTATTGAGTGCTTACTGTGTGCACAGCACCATACTAAGCTCTTGGAAGAGGAAAATGAACTACAACAGAGTTGGTAGAAACATTCCCTGCCCACAGTGAGCCTTTTGTAACTCTATTCTGTTGTACTGTACTCTCCCAAGTGTTTAATACAGTGCTCTGCACACAGTAAGTGCTCAATAAATATCATTGATTAATATTATAGGGAAATGTACTCAGGCAAAGGAGCAGTTCTAATGGTTGGCCTGGATGACCCAAACAAAAGAAGCACAGAAACCAAGGATTGAGTAATCAATCGTATTTATTGCATGCTTGTTATGTGCAGAGCACTGTATTAAGTGCTTGGGAGAGCACAGTATAACAGAATTAGCAGCCACGGTCCCGGCCCACATTGAGCTTACAGTCTAAAAGGGTACTACCCCATTCCTGCATTTTCTTTTCTTTTCTGTTCTAACAATTCTTTGCCTTAGTTTCCTCACTGAGCTAAGCACGCAGAAGAACGTAACACGACCGAGTTGGTAGACATGTTGCCCATCTATAAGAAGCTTACAGTTTACAGGGAGAGACAGACAATAAAATAAATGATGGATATATACGTAAGTGCTAAGAGAGAGAATAAGAATGACAAAATGTTTCTGAAAAATCCAATCAGTGTCCTTCCCCATCCTCAGCCCCAGTGTCTGCCACACTCATCTTCTTCCAGCCGTGTATGGAGAGGATGTGAAGTTGAGAAGTGGGGGTGTGATGCTACCACTGCCACCCCTCTGGGGGACGGAGAGAAGGCAGAAGAGGCTCTGGGTATATCACTGAGGGCAGAGAGGGCTCCGGTAGGAGAAAAGACTGGAATTACCTAATGTTCCACCTTGCTCTTCCCCAGGAAGACGGTCCAGAGACAGTGATGGGAAAGTCAGGGAGAGGGCAGAGTTTGGGAGGGAAGATAAGGAGTTCAGTCTTGGACATACTGAGTTTTAGATCAACCAACCAATCAATCGTATTTATTGAGCGTTTACTGTGTGCAGAGCACTGTACTAAGCGCTTGGGAAGTCCAAGTTGGCAACATATAGAGACGGTCCCTACCCAACAGTGGGCTCACAGTCTAGAAGGGGGAGACAGGGAACAAAACCAAACATATTAACAAAATAAAATAACTAGAATAGATATGTACAAGTAAAATAAATAAATACATAGAGTAATAAATCCACTAAGTACATTCAGTTATTTCTTTCGATTATCTGTAAATATTTTTCAGTCTGCCTTCCTTGTTAGTGTATAAACTCCTAGTGGGTGGGGAACATTTCACTTCTTTGATACACGGAAACTCTTCTTCCTCCTCCTCCTCCTCCCCTTTGTACTACTAGTAGCCCAGCGCTTACAACAGTGCTTGGCACTTAGGAAGCGCTTAACAAATACCATCATCATCATCATCACCTGTCAAATGGGGATTAAGATTATGAGCCCCACATGGGGCAACCTGATCACTGTGTATCCTCCCCAGCGCCTAGAACAGCGCCTTGCACACAGTAGGTGCCCAATAAATGCCATTATCATCATCATCATTATGGCGGGCAGACATCCAGATGGAGATGTCCTGAAGGCAGTCCAGTGTCTGGACTGGTGATGAACAGAGTTCGAACCACTAAGGCAATGGATGATATGGCAAGACCTGTGCCAGTTTATCCGATTAACCTGAAGGACTTTGCCAAAGGAGCTGAAATTCAAAATGATGGCCACCCTCCGTAGGACGGCTTACCAAATAACGCAATTAGACGAATCATTCACCCAGTAGGAGGGAGCATGAAGGAATAAGATCTGAAAGCTTGTATGAAGGCGGAATGCCATCAGAGTTGTGTTGCACAATCAGCCCTATGTTACTTCAAATGGAATTAAAGGATGATAAAGACTTTAGCAGGGTGATGCCCTTCTCTGATCCTGCCTCAGTGATGCAGGAATAGATGTTGTGGTGGGAGTGAACGGGTCAAACCCACAGTGAAGACCAGCCTTAGGAGCATTTCCTTTATGACAGGTTCAGTAGCAGGAAGTAGATTATTTTTGTTTGTTACATGAGAGAACTGCAAGCACTTCAATCATATTAATTGAGCGCTCACTGTAGGCAAAGCACTGTATTAAGCACTTGATACTCACCCCACCCTTGCTCCTACAGTACAAGTACACACCTCTAATTTATTTACACTGATGCCTGTCTCTACATCTAGACAGTAAGCTCCTGCTGGGCAAGGAACACATCAAGCAACTCTAATTCAAATAATAATCATAATTATGGCATTTGTTAAGTGCTTACTATATGCCGTGCACTGTACTAAGCACCGGGATAGATATAAGCAAATCGGGTTGGATGCAGTCCCTATAATAATAATAATGTTGGTATTTGTTAAGCGCTTACTATGTGCCAAGCATTGTTCTAAGTGCTGGGGGGGAGGGTACAATCAATCAATCAATTGTATTTATTGAGCGCTTACTGTGTGCAGAGCACTGTACTAAGTGCTTGGGAAGTACAAGTTGGATAATGATGGCATTTGTTAAGCACTTACTATGTGCAAAGCACCCTTCTAAGCACTGGGGAGGTTACAGGGTGATCAGGTTGTCCCATGGAGGGCTCAAAGTCTTCATCCCCATTTTACAGATGAGGTAACTGAGGCTCAGAGAAGTGAAGTGACTTGCCCAAAGTCACAGAGCCGACAAGTGGCAGAGCCGGGATTTGAAAGGTAATCAAGGTTGTCCCATGTGGGGCTCACAGTCTTCATCCCCGTTTTTCAGATGAGAGAACTGAGGCACAGAGAAGTGAAGTGACTTGCCCAAAGTCACACAGCTGACATGATTTAGAACCCATGACCTCTGACTCCCAAGCCTGGGCTCTTTCCACTGAGCCACGCTGTGGCACAGAGAAGTGAAGTGACTTGCCCAAAGTCACACAGCAAACACGTGGCGGAGCTGGGATGAGAACCCTTAACCTTCTGACTCCCGTGCCTGTGCTCTATCTGTTACGCCACACTGCTTCTCCACCAGTAAACTCTAAATAAATGCCACTGATTGATTGGCTCCGGATATGTGAAGTCACCTGCTTAAAGCTGTTCTATAATACAAAAACAAATTCATTCATTCAATCGTATTTATTGAGCGCTTACAGTGTGCAGAGCACTGTACTAAGCGCTTGTGAAGTACAAGTTGGCAACATATAGAGACGGTCCCTACCCAACAGATGGCTCACAGTCTAGAAGGCACAGATAAGGGGGTCAGCGAGCCAGGATGAACTCGTGGATTAAGTTTTAAATCACAACTCTGCTTGATGAAATGACCTGTGGCAATTTGTAAACTGTTCTTTCCCCAAATGTGTATGTAGACTAGGGAAATCAAGGGGAAAATTTAATGATCCTGGTCGAAAAGGTGTAACCAAGAATAGATGGTGGGGAGGGGCTTGTTTAATTCATCAAATTAGACAAAAACGTCCCTTATAAAATGAGCTTTAGGAGAATTTTGTGAAATACAGCGTTAGGAAATACACGAAGGCTCTGTTTAGTGGCTAGAATTATCCCTAGGGTTAAATCAAATTAGTGATAAGAGTGTAATACATTTAGAAAAATCAATGCCTCATTTCTCAGATTCTCTAGATTACAAATAAGAGTTTTAAATTACATGATACTGAGTGAATAAATTCAGGAGGAGAATAAGTCTTTTTTTCCCCTTCTTGCCACTGCTCTTAAAGCTCAATGCTTTTGCTCAGTATTGTTCACCGATTCAGCACTTAGAAACACAGACAAACTGTAGAACAGAAATCAGATTCTCAAGTCTTAAATACTTGAATATTACCAAAACAGGGGATTGTAGAATTGCTGGAAATGAAGATCCGAAGAGCCAAACAAAATTGCGTATAAATCCAATCATGAGTTAAAGTGCATCGTATTTGTAATTACTGAGCAAAACTGTCATAATTAATTCTACAATAATTGATGTTCTACCTTATCATTTGAAGTCATCTTCCCCATTGCTTCCCCTCTCGTATCAAATTCCTTTCGCTGATGCAAGTATCAAGAAAATAAGAAGCAGCGAAGAAGCAGCATGGCTCAGTGGAAAGAGCACGGGCTTTGGAGTCAGAGGTCATGGGTTTGAATCCCGGCTCCGCCACATGTCTGCTGTGTGACCTTGGGCAAGTCACTTAACTTCTCTGAGCCTCAGTTACCTCATCTGTAAAATGGGGATTAAGACTGTCAACCCCACATGGGACAACCTGATCATTTTGTATCCCCCCCAGCGCTTAGAACAGTGCTTTGCACATAGTAAGCGCTTAAATGCCAACATTATTATTATTACTATTACTATTACTATTATTATTATTATTATTATTATTATTATTATTATTATTATTATAAGAGACAGTTTCTTTTTTAACATATCTACCCCAAAAAGCACTGGGGTAGCCTCACACAATCAGACCAGATTCAGTCTCAGTCCCACGTGGGGCTCACAGGACAAGGGGGAAGGAAAACACGTATTTAATCCCCACTTCACCAATGAGGAAGCTGAGGCATGGATAAATCGAGTGACTTGCTCAAGATCACACAGCAGACAAGTGGCAGAGCTGCAATGAAATCTCCACTCCAAGCAACCCAGCCTGCACAGTTTTCTCCTCTAACCTCACGCTACTTCTGTACCTTGGTCTTGCCACTCTTTCCCCTCTGATCCTCATTCACGTCCTTACTCTGGTGTGGAACTGCATCTCTCCTTCATATCTGACAGCTCACCCTACTACAAAGCCCTACTTCAATTACATCTCCTCCAAGAAGCCTTCCCTGACTAACGTCATTTCTTTCTCCTATTTGCCCACCCTTCTGTACTGCCTATGCACATGGGTCTGTAGACTATGACTATGACTATGTAGACTTTTAGACTGTGAGCCCACTGTTGGGTAGGGACTGTCTCTATATATTGCCAACTTGTACTTCCCAAGCGCTTAGTATAGTGTTCTGCACACAGTAAGCGCTCAATAAATACGATTGATTGATTGATGAGCACTTTGATTCTTACCCCACTCCAGCCCCACAGTACTCATTCATTCAATCATATTTATTGAGCACTTACTGTGTGCAGAGCAAGAGCACTGTACTAAGTGCTTACTTATGTACATATCCATATGCTCTGCTGCTTCCCCCTATCAGCAATGTATTTTAATCTCTTTATTCCCCACTAGACTGTAAACTCCTAGACGGAAGCGATTGTGTCTACCAACTCTACAGTGTTGTAGAGTGCTGGGCATGCATTAAGTACTCAATACTGGAAGCAATGTGGCCTAATGCATGGGAGTAAGAAGGACCTGGGTTCTAATCCCAGCTCTGCCAGTTGGTTGCTGTGTGACCTTAGGCAAGTCACTTCACTACTCTGTGCCTCAACTGTAAAATGGGGATACCTGTTCTCCTTCCCAATTACAATGAGAGTCCCACGTGGGACAGGGACTGTGTCCAAACCAATTTTAACCTTCACCAGAGGTTAGAACAGTGTTTGACACATAGTAAGCAGTTAACAAATAACATAATCAATCAGTAAATACCTCTGATTGACTATCATCATCATCAATAGTATTTATTGAGCGCTTACTGTGTGCAGAGCACTGTACTAAGCACTTGGGAAGTACAAGTTGGCAACATATAGAGACAGTCCCTACCCAACAGTGGGCTCACAGTCTAAAAGACTAGCTGGTCTCCTGTCACTCAGTTCTTTGCTCTTTAGAGTCTCACTGATATGATCCAAAATTATTTGAAAGTGCACAAACAAATGAGCTACCAACGACCAATGTATTGAGAAATGTATTGTATTCACCTACAATCATAATTTATAGAAAATGTAAGGGTGGTACAAGAAGTTCTCAAGTAATACCTTGCTTCTTTTTCAAATTGGGTGAGGCTAATCACTGAAGGATATATTGTCAAAGTTCTGGACACTGAAACCAGCATATTCATGTTTAAATGAAGAAAAGTAAAACAAATGGAAATTTAGAACAAAAACACATAGTGGAAAAAGCAAGCACATCCTTACGGATATCAATTTCACTGTTTGATTTTTTTTTAATCTTTCATTTATGCCAATGTTCATTTCCTGTGATGTAAAAGAGTGCCTCTTAGTAGAACATAGACCTTTAAATACCTTCTTCAATTCTGCAATTATTCTCCAGCATTCCCAAACTTTATTTTCTTTAAATGTTAATTGCACACTTGAAGGTTAGTTAAGTGAAGGTATTGAACCATAATGCCCTTCCCTGCTTGCCAAAACATAACCTTTCTTTCTTGTCTTATCTCATTAAGTCATTTTCGTTTTAGTATAACAGATTAGGGTTTTCACAATTTGGTTTACCATAATGTGCATAAATAGAGTGTGGACAATATATTTTTATTTTACTTGCATAGTCCCAAATTCATTCTAGAATGGCCCAAATTTAGGGATTTTTTTTTTTGTTCAGTGGAGTAACCATTTTCCCATCAATTCTATCTGCAGGTAAAGGCCTGTGCTTTTTATGCAACTACAAAATCTCACATATTGTGCATGATCATGAAACTGAACTCACTCAGCTACTTCATTTCTTCAGAAAAGGTTACCTACCAGCGTGCAGTGTTGTTAAATGTATCATTATATAACCAGACAATCAGTCAATGGTATTTATTGAGCACTTTCTGTGTGCAGAATACTCTAGTAAATGCTAGGAAGAGTATACTACTAGAGAGCTGTAGACATGTTCTCTGGCTACAAGGAGCTTACAATAGGGCCTACATTGTCAACAAGAGGAGCTCTGGGAAAGCAGTGTTTCTTTTGTAAAAACTGATGTTTCATTCTAAGAGGACCTTCTCTACTCATTGCCAAATTGTTCTAATACATGATTAATATATTTGATTATTTGTAAAATTGCAACATTTGCAAAATAAAAAATGTGGGTATTCTTCATGAAGAGACTCCCTATCACCTGCAGAAAAGATACTCATCCAACGGCTCATACTCTATCCTAATCCTCCTCGACCCCTCAGCTGCCTCCATCCCCTCGCCCCCTCCTACCTCACCTCCCTTCTGTCCTTCTCCAGCCCAGCCCGCACCCTCCGCTCCTCTGCTGCTAATCTCCTCACAGTGCCTCGTTCTCGCCTGTCCTGCCCTCGACCCCCGGCCCACAACATCCCCCTGGCCTGGAATGCCCTCCCTCTGCCCATCCGCCAAGCTAGCTCTCTTCCTCCCTTCAAGGCCCTGCTGAGAGCTCACCTCCTCCAGGAGGCCTTCCCAGACTAAGCCCCCTCCTTCCTCTCCCCGTCGTCCGCCTCTCCATCCCCCCGTCTTACCGCCTTCCCTTCCCCACAGCACCTGTATATATGTATATACGTTTGTACATATTTATTACTCTATTTATTCATTTATTTATTTTACTTGTACATATCTATTCTATTTATTTTATTTTGTTAATATGTTTGGTTTTGTTCTCTGTCTCCCCATTCTAGACTGTGAGTCCATTGTTGGGTAGGGACCTTCTCTATATGTTGCCAACTTGTACTTCCCAAGCGCTTCGTACAGTGCTCTGCACACAGTAAGCGCTCAATAAATTCGATTGATTGATTGATACTCAAGCTGGAATTTCTCAAAAGTGGTAACTCGGTCTTGTATCATAGAATGATAGCTCATCTTGATGATGATGGTATTTCTTAAGCACTTACTATGTGCAAAGCACTGTTCTATAATAATAATAATAATAATAATGGCATTTATAAAGCACTTACTATGTGCAAAGCACTGTTCTAAGCGCTGGGGAGGGTACAAGGTGATCAGTTGTCTCATGGGGGGCTCACAGTCTTCATCCCAGTTTCACAGATGAGGTAACTGAGGCCCAGAGAAGTAAAGCGACTTGCCCAAAGTCACCCACCTGACAATTGGTGGAGCCGGGATTTGAACCCCTGACCTCTGACTCCAAAGCCCGTGCTCTTTCCACTGAGCCACGCTGCTGTCCCAGTGCTTCCCCAGTTCTAAGCGCTGGGGGGTTACAAGGTGATCAAGTTGTCCCATGTGGGGCTCACAATCTTAATCCCCATTTTGCAGATGAAGTAACTGAGGCACAGAGAAGTTAAGTGACTTGCTCAAAGTCACACAGCCAATAAATGGCTGAGCCACGCAGGTCAAAGAAGCTGCGTGGCTTAATGGAGAGAGCACGGGCCTAAGAGTCAGAAGGACCTGGGTTCTAATCCCAGCTCCACCATTTGTCTGCTGTACGACCTTGGGCAATTCATTTCACTTCTTTGGGCCTCAGTTACCTCAACTGTAAAATGGGGATTAAGAGTGTAAGCTCCATGTGGGACAGGGACTGTCTCCAATCTGATTAACTTGATCTACTCCAGTGCTTAAAACAGTGCTTGGCACATAGTAAGTGCTTACCAAGTGCCATTACAGCAAGTACCACTATAATCATAGTAACAGTATTTATTAAACACTTACTGAGTGCAAAGCATTGTACTACATGCTGGGGAAAAATACACAAGTGTTTACCTGACAACATAACCAGCTCCTAAGAATGAAGGGGACAGAGGATATTGGGGAAAACACATTAAAAAAAAGATTAAATAAAATAACACAAAATACAACATACAGGACAAGGACACTGATTAAATATGATAAGAGCACTAAGGCACTGTGGCTAGAGGACCAGAGTTTCTTCACATGACAGACGTAAAAGGAAAAGTGTATTTAGAACATGGACTTTTTTAAACAATGCACTTGTAAAGCACTTCTGAACAACAGAGTGTAATGAGACAGGTGAAGACAGAAATATGATACAGCACAATGTCATGATGAAAATGAAAAAAAAGCCTGTTTTTTCTCTATGTGGAACAATTAATTCCAAAATCCCAAGCAATCCATTTTCTTTAGTATCAAATAATATTCTGCATAATGAAATATAAAACCAATCTGTATGACTTTGGGGGAAAGATTGCTTTTCAGTTTGAAAATGGATGTTATTTCTCAGTTAGGTACAACCCCAACTTTAGGAACTCTGACAGGGTGACAGCAGAGCAACATTACAACCACCGGCTTGTAATGAGTATAGCATGGCTTAGTGGAAAGAGCATGGGTTTGGGAATAAGGGGATGCGGATTCTAATCCCGGCTCTGCCAGCTGTCTGCTGTATGACCTTGGGCAAGTCACTTCGCTTCTCTGTGCCTCAGTTACCTCATCTGTAAAATGGAGATTACGACTGTGAGCCCCATGTGGGACAACCTGATTACTTCTATCTACTCCACCACTTGGAACAATTTGGGGGCATAGTAAGCCCTTAACAAATACCATAATTATTATTATTACAAAATTCCATTCCATAATCAATCTTTCGGTTTGGGGGTGGGAGGGGGAAGGACGATATCAAAGCTACTACAAACGAAGAAGGGTGGTTTAAAAGAATAATAATGATGGTATTTGTTTAAACATTACTATGTGCCGAACACTGTTCTAAGCGCTGGAAAAGCTAATCTAACCCTTGGTGGCACAGTTTTGGGGCAGAACAGTGGGAAAAGGTGATATAAGCAAGAAGAGGAGGTATAAACAGACAGTAGAGACAAGCAAGTCCTTGTTTTCTCCCCTCTTTGCCCTTATAATCTGTAGGACAGGATTTCCAATGGATAGAACCGAGTTAGAAATACACGCTCATTACACCATAAGCTCTAGACTGCAAACCTCTTGTGGGTGGGGATCCTGTCTTTCAAATCTATTGCATTGTTTTCTCCCAAATACTTAGTACAGACTTCAAAACACAGTAAATACTCAATAAGTAATCTAGGGTTTAGAACAGTTCTCAGTGCTCAATTTAGTGCTCAGAGCTTAGACTGGTATTCAGTGCTTAGAAGAGCGCAAGACACGTAGGAAACACTACGTGCTTTTTAAATACCATTAAAAAAATAAATGAATGGCACTGAATTTGGTTTTTTAAATACAATTAAAAAAAAAAATGAATGGCACTGAATTTGGTTTGACTGATTAGACTGTAAACTCCTTTTGCAACATTGTCATTTTGTGCTTCTGTTGTATCTCTTAGGCACTTATTCAGTGCCTTGCATGGAGTAGACTCTTCTCTTACCACACTTATGTGACATAAGCAATTTTCTTTTAGAATACGAAGAACAGCAGTCATTTTTAGAAGGAACAGAGTGCAAAATTGGGGGAAAAGACCAGAGGACAATCCTTTTGGACCTTGCATCATTTTTGACGCTTCTTTCAAATGACAGCAAAAATGACTCAAAAACATTTTAAATTTAGTAATTATAAAGCCACAGTGCATTGTGCTTCATTTTAAAATAGTTTCTCATTTTTTGGCTTCTAACTGCATAGAAGGGGATAGCAGGCTGGAAAAAAAAGGTCAAATTAGACTGGCTTCACAGAGAATTCACTGGCCTTATTGCTCTGTACATTCTCATAGTCACTAAATTGCATTATGAGATGCTTTTAGAAGTACATTATGATCACTTTAGAATGATATTACAGAGCAATGAACAACCCTTAAAATAGGAAGTGGCAAATCTTGGAAAAAAATATGTGCCTTCGAACATAAACACATTAACTCAGTCTGTGGCTAAGTTTCAGTAGTCCGTTCCATTAAATGTACATCCACAGTACAACATTCTGCATTTTCTTTAATGTCCTGAAATGCCTGTGGAAGACCATGGGGAAAGTTTCTCTTTCCTTTAGAAAGAAGTAGCCTGGCCTAGTGGAAACAGCACAGGCCTGGGAATCAGATGATCTGGATTCTAATCCCAGCTTCACCACTTACTTAGCGTGGCTTAGTGGAAAGACCCCGGGCTTTGGAGTCAGAGGTCATGGGTTCAAATCCTGGCTCTGCCACTTGTCAGCTGGGTGACTTTGGGCAAGTCACTTAGCTTCTCTGTGCCTCAGTTACCTCATCTGTAAAATGGGGACTAAGACTGTGAGCCCCACGTGGGACAATCTGATAACCTTGTATCTACCCAAGCGCTTAGAACAGTGCTTTGCACATAGTAAGCACTTAACAAATGTTATTATTATTATTATTATTATTATTATTATTGTTATTATTATTATTATTTACCTGCTTGTGTCCTTGGGCAATTCGTTTAACTTATCTGGGCCTAAATTCCCTCATCGGCAAAATGGGGATTCATCAACTGTTCTCTCTGGCACAGACTGAGAGCCTGATTACCTGTCTGTATCTATCTCAGAGCTTAGTGCTTAAATATCATGTGAGTGTGTGTATGTACACAGAGAAAACTATTGGTTTTAACATTTTAGGTATATATATATATATATATGTATGTATATATATATATGTATATATATATATAGTGCATATATGTGTGTATGTATATATCCAAAATTAATCCCAAAAAATGCATCTTGGCAGCTTCAAAATCCAGCCCTTAGTCTACCCAATAACTTGAGGGGAAAAACAGTCTTCTTTGATTTGGTTTCTAACTAATTTTTATCTGACCGGAAGTTCTAGAGGAAGATTCCATAATTTCATAACTCCATGTGGATGAATGGATAGTAAATTTTTAAGAGTTATTTTAGGGAATGGAAAAATTGTAGAATCTCTGCCCCTAACACATTTCTCAACTTCTAAAGAGTAGCTGAACAAAATGCAGGGAACCTAAGCAAATTTCAATTTCAGTTCCAGTAAATTCCTCAAAGTACTCTAGTTGTGCTGTATATTAATGAAGCTTCACCGATATATTTACAACTTCTCTAATTAAGATGGGGGAAAAAACAACCTTTCAAATACTTTGTGCATGTAAAATTTAATGCCTGCTAATGTCATGATCCTATTCGAAGAAATAATCTACTACTTTTTAAATGAAATTGTCTGTGATTTGTGATGAAACTAAAAGCCATTTATCAAAATTACACACTTGGCAATGCTCGTTATCTTTTCTCTTATTATTGTCTCAATTTGCACTTTGGAAGCCAAACCGTAAACCACCTACGGGCTGAAAATGAATGGTATTGAGGCTGATCACGCAAAGGAGTTTTAAGATTGTGAAAAATTCGAAACAAACAGAACTCTTCATGCTTAAGGCATTCCTTTTGTCTTTTATCTGTGTCTATTATCCATTCAGCTAATGATATGAATGGAAGGTATACTGCAGTTGTTAGACCTGATCCCTTGCAAAAGGATGATAATAATAATAATAATAATTGGCATTTGTTAAGCGCTTACTATGTGCAAAGCACTATTCTAAGCGCTGGAGTGGATACAGGGTGATCAGGTTGTCCCACGTGGGGCTCACAGTCTTAATCCCCATTTTACAGATGAGGTAACTGAGGCCCAGAGAAGTTAAGTGACTTGCCCAAGATCACACAGCAGACATGGTGGAGTTGGAATTCGAACCCATGACCTCTGATTCCAAAGCCCGTGCTCTTTCCACTGAGCAACGCTGCTTCTCTAATAGTATTTATTCATGCCCTTGCATCCGTACCCTTTCAGACAGCACTTGATAGTCACTTGACAGTGTGGCCTAGTGGAGACAGCACAGGCCTGAGAGTCAGAAGGACCTGGGTTCTAATTCTGGCCCTGCCACTTGTCTGCTGTGGGACCTCGCTCAAATCACTTCACTTCTCTGTGCCTGAGTTACCTCAACTGGAAAATGGGGATTAAGACTGTGAGGTCTATTGGGGACAGGGGCAAATTCATTCATTCAATAGTATTTATTGGGCGCTTACTGTGTGCAGAGCACTGCACTAAGCACTTGGGAAGTCCAAGTTGGCTACATATAGAGACGGTCCCTACCCAACAGAGGGCTCACAGTCTAGAAGGGGGAGACAGAGAACAAAACAAAACATATTAACAAAATAAAATAAATAGAATAAATATGTACAAATAAAGAAATAGAGCAATAAATACGTACAAACATATATACATATATATAGGTGCTGTGGGGAGGGGAAGGAGGTAAGGCGGGGGAATGGGGAGGGGGAGGAGGGGGAGAGGAAGGAGGGGGCTCAGTCTGGGAAGGCAAATTGTATTGTATCTACCCCTGTGCTTAGTAGAGTGCCTGGCATTCATTCATTCAATCATTCATTCATTCAATCGTATTTGTTGAGCGCTTAGTGTGCAGAGCACTGTACTAAGCGCTTGGCACACAGTAATAATAATAATAACGGCATTTGTTAAGCGCTTACTATGCACACGGCACTGTTCTAAGCGCTGGGGGGGGATACAAGGTGATCAGGTTGTCCCATGTGGGGCTCACAGTCTTAATCCCCATTTTACAGATGACTTAACTGAGGCTCAGAGAAATTAACTGACTTGCCCAAGGTCACACAGCAGACTTGTGGCGGAGCCAGGATTAGAACCCATGACCTCTGACTTCCAAGCCCGGGCTCCTTCCACTGAGCCACGCTGTTTCTCTGTACTAAGCGCTTGGGAGAGTATGATATAACAATTTAACAGACACGCTCCCTGACCACAGTTAGCTTACCCTCTAGAGGGGGAGACAGATATTAATATAAATAAATGTTCTTCGGTAGCATTTTGGTGGAACAATATGGCTAACATCATCAGATCAACTATGTGCGTAAAATTCAACCATCCGATATCCAGTCATCTCTTTTGCACCCCTAAAATCTACAAACGTGACCTAGACTGTGGAAATTGCTCCTTGGCTATACTGTTAGATTTGATTAGCAGGATCCCGGCTCCGCCAATTGTCAGCTGTGTGACTTTGGGCAAGTCACTTCACTTCTCTGTGCCTCAGTTACCTCATCTGTAAAATGGGGATTAAGACTGTGAGCCCTACGTGGGACGACCTGATCACCTTGTAACCTCCCCAGCGCTCAGAACAGTGCTTTGCACATAGTAAGCGCTTAATAAATGTCATCATTATTATAAGCAAATTATAGTAAAATGCTCAAAAAGTATGAATGAATGCTCCTTTGCTTAATTTTGAAAATCACTAAGAGAAAAAATAGCCTAAAAAGGAAAAGATCTTCCCATAGGAACATTTTTAAGATGGCTCACAAAAAACACTGGGTTAGTAACAATTCTTATAATTTGCTGAGATTCAGAAGAAATAATGAAGAGAGAAATGTCCAGGGTCATGAGATGCCAATTGCCAGCTGTGTGACTTCGGGCAAGTCACTTAACTTCTCTGTGCCTCAGTTCCCTCATCTGCAAAATGGGGATTAAGACTGTGAGCCCCCTGTGGGACAACCTGATCTTCTTGTAACATCCCCAGCACTTAGAACAGTGCTGTGCACATACTAAGCGCTTAATAAATGCCATCATTATTATTATTATTATGCATTTAATAACAGGAAATGTTACGCCAATGACATAACTTTAGAGGAAGTAAGTGGTTAAGGTTACTTTTCATTGGGCTAGCTGTGTCCTGTATTGAAATGCTTATTTGAAAAAAAAAATCAAGAACCAAAATTCTAAATATTCAACTTCCATTTCCTCCCACAAAGCCAAAATATCTGAGTTTTATTCTATTAACTGGCTCCCTAGCTCTTCAACCGTCACAGAGGATAAAATAAATGACAGTCTTTTTCAGGCTCTGAACCACACATTTACTTTATTAAAATGTTACTTTCTAAAGCTCAGCAGCAAACTCCAATGCCCCTTAAACTGCATTAAGAAAAATTAAATCATCATTCCTTGGCACGTAGCCTTGTACTCCGCAGCATAAAAATTAATGAATTTCAATACAGACACTTATTCTAACTGCAAGAACTCCACATTTTAAAGGATGACTTCTTTTTTCAATCTGATTTATATCCTTAGATTTTTCTTTTAAGTCACTGAATCTTCCGTTGTCTTTTTATTAGTTAACAATGAACATAAACTTCGCAAATAGGCAGACGTGAGGATGAAACTATTACATGAAAATTAAATGAATGGGGAAAAAAAATATTAGGTAGGTGCTCAAAAATGCTGATGCGGATCAAGGTTTTATCGGAGCATTTTGCCCCGTGCGGGTTTGTGAGGGAATTGTGAAACTTCCCTGTTTTCCATCAACTGGAACTTAAACTAAGGGCCACAAACTTCCCTCCACTCCTCCGATGGCTTCTTTTCTACCTCACCCTCTCTTGAGGCACCCTGTCTTGGCTTTGGAAATCAGGGATGATAATTCTCCTTCTTTATGCCCTTACTAATGCTCCCAGATGTGCATAAGAGAGCAGACACTTTCTACTGCCCATTAAATTCCCCCTGAATTTTGCTCTTTTAATAATAATAATAATAATAATAATAGCATTTATTAAGCGCTTACTATGTGCAAAGCACTGTTTTAAGCGCTGGGGAGGTTACAAGGTGATCAGGTTGCCCCACGGGGGGCTCACAATCTTAATCCCCATTTTACAGATGAGGTAACTGAGGCGCAGAGAAGTGAAGTGACTTGCCCACAGTCACACAGCTAAAAGTTGGCGGAGCTGGGATTTGAACCCATGACCTCTGACTCCAAAGCCCGGGCTCTTTCCACTGAGCCACGCTGCCGGCTCTAAAGCATTCAACCACGTTGTACCCTTCCATCTAACCCTGCTGAGTCGCTAATAATAATAATAATGATGGCATTTGTTAAGCGCTTAGTGTGTGCAAAGCACTGTTCTAAGCGCTGGAGGGGGATACAAGGTGATCAGGTTGTCCCACGTGGGGCTCATAGCCTTCATCCCTCATTTTACAGATGAGGGAACTGAGGAACAGAGAATAATAATAATAGCATTTATTAAGCGCTCACTATGTGCAAAGCACTGTTCTAAGCACTAGGGAGGTTACAAGGTGATCAGGTTGTCCCACGGGGGGCTCACAGTCTTCAACCCCATTTTACAGATGAGGTAACTGAGGCCCAGAGAAGTTAAGTAATGTAATGTTGGCATTTGTTAAGCGCTTACTATGTGCAAAGCACTGTTCTAAGCGCTGGGGGGATACAAAGTGATCAGGTTGTCCCATGTGGGGCTCACAGTCTTAAATCCCCATTTTACAGATGAGGTAACTGAGGCCCAGAGAAGTTAAGTGACTTGCCCAAGGTCACACAGCAGACTTGTGGTGGAGCCGGGATTCGAACCCATGATCTCTGACTCCAAAGCCTGGGCTCTTTCCATTGAGCCATGCTGCTTCTCTGCTATGACCCAGCACATTCACATCACTTCTCTAAAATTCATCTACTCCCTCCTCCCCCGTACCACGATCTTGTCTACCTCACCGCCAACCACTCGTTTAAAGAAGCAGCATGGCTCAGTGGAAAGAGCCCAGGCTTTGGAGTCAGAGGTCATGGGTTCAAATCCCTGCTCCGCCACTTGTCAGCTGTGTGACTCTGGGCACGTCACTTCACTTCTCGGGGCCTCAGTTACCTCATCTGTAAAAATTGGGATTAAGACTGTGCGCCCCATATGGGACAACCTGATCACCTTGTATCCCCCAAGCGCTAAGAACAGTGCTTTGCACATAGTAAGCGCTTAATAAATGTTATTATTATTATTATTATTATTATTATTATTATTGTTATTATTGCTATTATTATTATTATGTCCGGCCTCTGACTTGGAACACCTTCCACCTTCTCATCCTACAGACCATTCTACCCACCTTCAGAGCCTTATTAAAATCACATGTTTTCCAAGAGGCCTTCCCCGAGTAAGTCCTTGTTCTCTCTTCCTCCCACTTCTTTCTGCATCACCCTCCTGCTTGATCTGTACCATTTTTCCCCCCACCTCAGCCCCAAAGTACTTCTGTACATACCCTTAATTTATTTATTCATATTAATGTCAGTCAATCATATTTATTGAGCACTTACTGTGAGCAAAGCACTGTACTAAGTGCTTTGGAGAGTACACTATAACAGCAACAACAATAATAATAATTAATAATTATGGCAATTGTTAAGTGCTTACTTATATGCATTCATTCATTCAATCGCATTTATTGAGCGCTTACTGTATGCAGAGCACTGTACTAAGTGCTTAGAAAGTACAAGTTGGACACTGTACTAAGCCCTGGGATGGTTACAAGCCAATTGGGATGGACACAGTCCCTGTCCCTCACGGGGCTCACAGTCTCAATCCTCATTTTAAAGATGAGGTAACTAAGGCCCAGAGGAATGAAGTGACTTGCCCAAGGTCACACAGCAGACAAGTTGGGGAGGCAGGATTAAAATCCATGACCTTCTGACTCCTAGGCCCGATATACCAGATACATTCCTCTGTCTCCCCCTCTAGACTGTAAGCTCTTTGTGGACAAGGAACATGTCTACCAACATGTTTGGAAAAGTCAGCGCTTAGTACAGTGCTCTGCACACAGTAAGCACTCAATAAGAACAATTAATAGTACCCTGCTGATCTTTGTTTTCCTCTTCATGTTGCCTTAGTGCTTTCTTTCATCTCTCCTTATGAGTATGTCACCTCAACACATATTTACTTTTAATTTGTGAGTCCCCTGAAGGTGTCTAATTCTGGTCTCTGTATTCCTTTCCAGTGCTTAGTACACTGCTCCAAACACTGTAAACACTCAAATACTATTACAATCTTTACTACTCTCCCTTCATAAATTCCCATAGTGAAATAAAGATCAATTCCCTGCTTCACAACTTCATGTTGGGGAAATATTATAAATATATAGCATATTTTATGTTTCTCACATGCATGGTTGAAAAGAGGTGGGGACGTCTGCTGAAAAGACGTGGGGATGCCTGCTGTGTGAACTCGGGCAAGTCACTTAACTCCTCTGTGCCTCAGTTACCGGTCTGTAAAATGGTAATAAAGATCGTGAGCCCCATGAGGGACATGGACTGTGTCCAACCTGATTACCTTGTATCTACCTCCGTGCTTAGAACAGTGCTTGGCATATAGTAAGCGCTTAACAAATACCACAGTTATTGGAAAAGAAGAGATGGAAAGAGGAGAGGGAAGGAGGGAAAGGAAGGGAGAAAAAAAGAGAGTAAGCATGCTATATTGACATAAGAAAAATCCAAATTACAACAAAATCTTTAGAACTTTTTTCCAATTCACACCAAGTATTATGAACAAAGCTTGAAACTCAACCATCTGATTTAATACACATTACATTCTGATTTAGGTTTTTATAGATCAACGATTACCTAAACATATTCATACTGCCTAACATTAACAGAGCAAACCGACTTAAATAAAATAAATAGAAAGAGAATAAATTGCCGGTTGTTAAAATATCAGGTGTCCCTCTAAAATAAACTTAATATTCAACTCAATTGACCAAAAGACCTCAAATCCTTCCAGCAGCAGAAATCTTAACTCCTAATTTGAGTGAAAAAACAAAAGTGAAATTCAAGGATCCACATCAAGCAAGAGAAAAATTAGGCAATCACATTGACGTTTTTCCAAAAATTCAGCAGACGATCAGAGGAAGGTCAAGGAATTTTTGAATTTGCATGAAAAGAAATAAACACATTTTAGGTCTCAAGCTGTAAAATAGCTTGAAAAGTAGTGTTGTTTTATTAGATAATTTTCATGCCAGTCCGTGCCAGTTTTCATGACCACAGTTTTATGATATTTTCAAGTTAAGTGTGCCAAGAGTAGGGTTTTTTTTTGTTTGCTTTTCAATGTCATCTTATTTACCTTGCCAGTTAATGGCAAATGAATTACTTTGATACTTGATATTCGAAAGATTAATCTGGAGTGCTTCTGAAAAGGCATAGCCACCACAAGCAGTGTGAGAGAAGCAGCGTGGCTCAGTGGAAAGTGCACGGACTTGGGGTCAGGGGTCATGGGTTCTAATCCCGGCTCTGCCACTTGTCAGCTGTGTGACTTTGGGCAAGTCACTTCATTTCTCTGGGCCCGTTACCTCATCTGTAAAATGGGGATGAAGACTGTGAGCCCCACGTGGGACACCCTGATCACCTTGTATCCCCCCAGCGCTAAGAACGGTGCTTGGCACATAGTAAGCGCTTAACAAGTACCATCATTATTAACCACACAGGCTTCATACCTTTGATTAGTGAGCCCACTGTTGGGTAGGGACTGTCTCTGTATGTTGCCAACTTGTACTTCCCAAGCGCTTAGTACAGTGCTCTGCACACAGTAAACGCTCAATAAATACGATTGATTGATTGATTGATTAGTCTTAGCATCTTCTGACAGGGTTTCTTCCCTATTCACCCATTATTTGCATGTTGTTGCCAATATTAACAGTTACCTCTCATCATTTTCATCCACTATCCACCAGTAACTCAATCGAATAACCAACGGTATTTTTACTGAGCTCCTACTGTTCCCAGACCTCTGAACTAAGCATTTGTAAGAGTATAATAAAGTTAGGTAGTTATGTCCCCCGCCTTCAAGGAGTTTACCCGTCCAGATATCCAAAAGCCTACTAAAATCTAATATCTAAATTATCTATATCCATGTGGGAATGAGCTATTGTGGGTTAAAGGGTACCCATGAGACCTTGAAATGTATCACCCTAAAGTCATTCTGGCTTGTGCCAAAGTATCAATAAACAGGATTTACTAGAAAAATGGAAACAGTGAGTACTGGAAAAGGATACTGCCACCAGACCCTAATTTCTTCAGGCTAGAGATCATCCCAGGGTAAAGGCTGACCATCTCTTCAACCAATCATCATCATCATCATCATCATCATCATCATCATCATCAATCGTATTTATTGAGCACTTACTGTGTGCAGAGCACTGTATTAAGCGCTTGGGAAGTACAAGTTGGCAACATTTAGAGACAGTCCCTACCCAACAGTGGGCTCACAGTCTAAAAGGGGGAAACAGAGAACAAAACCAAACATACTAACAAAATAAAATAAATAGAATAGATATGTACAAGTAAAATAAATACACTAGCTCCAGATGCCAACATATCTAGTCAAAGAAGAACCCCACTCTTTTATTTGAATAACAGAGATCAACGTTGCAACAGAACTGGCCTCTGAGATAAATCCGACAGAATCTTTTGGTAATATCATGTGGAATATAAAAGAAAAAAATTGCTCTGACATGACAAAACAAAACTGTCTTTCTGATTTCAAAATAACGGTGCTCTGTATTTTAAACAATACTTGACTGGGACATTTGAAATTTAATAGCTGATAGTTTTCTGTCACAGTCAGTAGCTTAATCTGAGCATTTGAAATTCCAGGCAAAACAATAACAGAATGAACAAATTTTGTAAACAAGTCATATATTTGTTTTTCTTTGCCAATCAAATGTTCAGCAGTCTCTAGCTTTCAACATTTGCAACACTGCATACCAGAATTATATGTAAAATACAAAGGTAGTGGAAATGCATTCACTTTGAAATGTAATAAAAATTTCTGAAAGGTTTTTTTTTTTCCAATGCAAAGACTTCTTGCCTTCATTTCCTTCATTTTTTAAAATATAAAGGTAAAAAATAGCATCACAGTAATAATCCAAAAAATGGAATCTGTGACCAAATAGTTGCCTCTTTTGCACAAGGGATTATGAAATTATAACAGTCACAGAGAGCCACTCACAGAGAGCAAATAATTCATGCTGAATGACTAGTAAAGGATTCTGCTTTAATTTATTTTACTCCCCGTGTACTTTCTAGGGGGAAGAGAAAAGGTACATTTATTTTACTTACTTTGAAGGCTATGACAGAGAGTAGGATGTTAAGCAACTAAAACCACACAGTTTCAAAACTAGGGACAGGTACAAAATATTGGGGGCATCAAGAAGAGATGAGCTGCAAATGAAAAGACATAGGCACATTCTTTCTTGGCCACGCAGTACTTGGTAAGGGGAATCCAGATAATTAGCTGGACAACATAGGCAGCATTGGGAAAGAAATACATGGATGATACAGGATGAGAAGCAGCATGGCCTAGTGGAAAAAGCACAGGCCAGGGAGTGAGGAGGCGTGGGTTCTAATCCCGGCTCTGCCATACATCTGCTGTGTGACCTCGGGCAAGTCATTTTACTTCTCCATCCTCAGTTACCTCATCTGTAAAAATGGGGATCAAGATTGTGGGCCCCATGAGGGACAGGGAATGTGTCCAACATGATTATCTTCTAGACTGTGAGCCCGCCTTCTAGACTGTGAGCCCGCTGTTGGGTAGGGACTGTCTCTATGTGTTGCCGACTTGTACTTCCCAAGCGCTTAGTACAGTGCTCTGCACACAGTAAGCGCTCAATAAATACGATTGATTGATCTTATGTCTAACCCAGCGCTTAGACCAGGGCTTGGCACATAGTGAGCGTTTAACAAATACCACAATTATTAATTATTATTATTATTATACAGAGTCACAGTCCCTGCCATGTCAAAAGGCCCAAATGTCTAAGACTTCGGAAGAGTTGGTGGAGAGGAGGAGAGAGAAGGAGGCTAGATGTGAACGTCACTAACCCTAATAATAATAATGATGGTATTTGTTAACCTCTTACTATGTGCTGAGCACTATTCTAAGTGCTGGGGTAGATAAACAGTAACCGGATTGTTCCATGTGGGGCTCACAGTCTTAACCCCCTTTTTACAGCTGACGTAACTGACGCACAGAGAAGCTAAGTGCCTTGCCCAAAGTCACACAGCTGATAAGTGGCAGAGCCGGAATTAGAACCCATGATCTCTGACTCCCAAGCCAATGATCTTTCCACTGATCAGCGTGAGGGTGAGGGGGAAAGGGAAGGGAGAGGAGAGGCTGGAGTTACGGAAATCTTCACCACCTCGGCTCTGTGGTTGGGCCGTGAAGTGATACCCTGCGAGCGTCTCCTAGGCCTCACAGCACCACTACTACCTCAGCCGCTACCCCAGGGCCGCTCAACATGAGGAAATGTAGCAGAGTGGGCAGCTCACCTTTGGGGACCAGCAAGGAACGAGTAAATGCCAAAGCATTTAAAAATCAAATAAAAAGTACACGGCATTTAGCAGGATGCTCCTGCTATTGTAGTATTCATAAATTTCTTTCAGAGAGAGAGTTGACACATGTTATGGTTACAGTAGTAACTAGCAATAATAGGAAGAAAATAGGAAGTTTTAAATTTTTTCAAAAGCATATCAAGCAGGTCACTTCACTTCTCTGTGCCTCAGTTCCCTCATCTGTAAAATGGGGATGAAGACAGTGAGCCCCACGTGGGGCAACCTGATTCCCTTGTATGTCCCCAGCACTTAGAACAGTGCTTGGCACATAATAAGCACTTAACAAATACCATTATGATTATTATTATTACTCTATGCAGAGCAATATACGAAGCACATGGGAAAATACGGAACAACAGAGTTGGTAGACAAATTTCCTGACCCTAAGGAGCTTACAGTCTAGAGGGGGAGACATTAATTCACCGCTTCATCATGAAGAGCTGGTAGAAAAATCTAATATCCACTCCTTTTCTTGCTAATGATTCATTTTTCTCTCAAGTTACGAAAATGATCAAGCCGAATACATATTATAATAACGGGGAATATACGTATAGAAGTTCTAAAACAATATTAACATCATATCCTTAATTGGTATACTTGTAGTCTTCTAAAGTCATCAAATACTGCGAAATACATGAAGATAGGCACAATCAGAGACCTGTGCAAAATAATGAGGGTCGACGACTTAATAAACAGGTTGATTAGAGAGACAGAAGACAGAAATACATTTTACAATTCCATATGCATGAACATCCTGACTTACTACTGGTAAAGTCCGGAATGGCTTAATCAGAGGAAGTTTCGGAGTCACAATGATGATGCAAACCCCCTCGCACTACACAGTATATTCTGAAACAGTGAAAGATTTGAACAGCAACATGCAGGGATGCCCTTAGGAAATTAATCCCAATTTTTGAAAGGATTTGTGGAAGAACTGGAAGAATCACAAGATGTTGACCTGAGCTTTCTAAAATTCACCTGCTTCTACAGTTATAAAGCTCCAGTGGTTCAAGGAGCTTGCAATCAATTAGAGAAGCAGTGTGGCTTAGTGGAAAGAGCACGGGCTTTGGAGTCAGACATCATGGGTTCTAATCCCGGCTCTGCCACTTGTCAGCTGTGTGACTTTGGGCAGGTCACTTCACTTCTCTGTGCCTCAGTTCCCTCATCTGTAAAATGGGGATGAAGACTGTAAGCACCATGTGAGGCAACCTGATTTCCTTGTATGTCCCCCAGTACTTAGAACAGTGCTTCGCACATAATAAGCACTTAACAAATACCATTATTATATTATTATTATTATTATTATTATTATTATTATTATTATTACTACTCTATGCAGAGCAATATATGAAGCACATGGGAAAATACGGAACAACAGAGTTGGTAGACAAATTTCCTGACCCTAAGGAGCTTACAGTCTAGAGGGGGAGACAAAATATATTTTGGATATATCTATATCTATCTATCTATATCTATATCTATCTATCTATCTATATATATATATATAAGTGCTGTAGAACTGAGAGTAGGGTGAAGAGCGAGTTTTTGACGGTTACAAATCCAAGTGCCAGGGTGACACAGAAGGGAGAGTGAGTAGGGAAAATGAGGGCTTAGTCAAGGAAGGCCTCTTGGAGATGTGATTTAATAATAACTTGAGGGTGGGGAGAATAGTGGCTTGTCCTATAGACAGGGAAGAGTTGTCAACGGGGCAGAAAGTGGGTAAGGGGTCGGCAGAGAGAGGTAGACGAGATTAAGGTACAGTGAATAGGTAGGCATTAATAAAGCATGTGGGCTGGGTTGAAGTAGGATTATTTGCTTGAGCATATAAAAGCACAGGAATGAGGCAAAATAAATACCTGTCTTCGAGTCAAATACACAAATACCCCCCACTTCTTTGGCGGAATTTCTGTCTCTACAGATGACTGGTCTAATGGAGTCCGCTGTGGGCAGGGACTGTCTCTTTGTTGCTGAGCTGTACTTTCTAAGTGCTTAGTACAGTGTTCTGCACACAGTAAGCACTCAATAAATACGACTGAATTAATGAATGGACCATTATTCCAAAAACCTCGAAGGAATCCCCCCCCCCCAATTTTTTTTTTCCTGTAAGAATTTTGCAGAAACTTGGAAATCTATTTCATCAATTAGCAAAATCTGGTATCAACATAGTGTCTTGTATATTTTCACCCAAATATGCAAACATACTCAGTTTACTGCAGCCCATCATTTTGGTCATTTAAAATATCACTGAAATGCTATCATGCTTAATTATCACTGAGAGAGACAAGGAATGGGTGGGACTCAGAGCTCTGCTGCTGAAATAAGAGTCCTAAAGAAAGGTCTACGCAAACAAAATCCTTGAAGGGCAAAGACATTCAGAACTGGACTAAAGTTAAAACACATCCCTTTGGAGACGAAAAGCAAACCTTGGGAAGTAGTTTGAAAATATTTATGATTTTTGGGTTTTGCTGCCTAGTCTACAATAGATATTATTCTGGGCACATGCGCACACACACACACACACACACACACATTACATTACTTTGGGGAAAAATGGAAGTGAGCAATTTCTTTATGTTAAAATTTCTAAAAAGTAGTGTCAGTCACATGGGAATTTTTCAACTTCAGAGGCCACCACCCACTGAAATTTTATTCATCAAGTAAAATGTTGGCCCGGACTTAGACGGGGAGTAGAATAAATTGCACATTTTTTAGACTATTTCAGAACACTCAAATCCATTAAGGATCTTGCCAAGTTGCATCAACATTAGGAGAAAAATGCCCACGTTAATAGGGGTTACAAGTATTTTAGCTCCCAGCCCTTTAGGTTTGCAGCTGGGTTTTTTTTTTTCGTTTTTGGTTTTTTGTTTCAGACTGGATAAATAAAAGGACTCTCTGCCTGACTTTCCTGCCAAAGGAGCCAAACAAGGAATTAGCGGGTCCACAGAGTGAGAACTGCTTTAGTGCAGACCTGGCCAATGAGTTTGTAAACCAGCAAAATGTGACAGGTGGAATCCCAACACTGAGATGACGAGAAATGGTTTTGTGGATTTACAATGTAGGAAAATATTTGTTGGAGAACGTCGCTCCCGGGCTAATTTACTCGGACATATTTCATTTTGGTCTTCAGTTTTAAAAGTATTTTAAGGAAAACAGTCTATGTGATTTAATCTACGGATAAAATACCTGTATTTCCTACCTCTCGGATGGTGGGAAACACGCGAGTCAGGGACCATGTTGCATCTATCTTGTATCTACCCCAGCCCTTAGCACAGTGTGTTGGCCTAATTAACACTGTGATTAATTGTGATTAACTATTTGACTAATAGTGAGAATATTGATTTAACCCTTTATTCTATGCCCAGTACCTTCTAATACCTAAGATAGATACAAAATAATCCTGTCCCACATGGTGTTCACAGATTTAACAGTGAAATGGTATGGCTAATTTGTTTCCCAATTTACAGATTAGGAAACTGAGCCAGAGAGAAGTTTGGTGATTTGCCCAAGATCTCATAGCAGGCAAGTGGTGGAGCCATTAATATAAACAGGGTTCCCTGATTTTCAGTCCCCTCCTATTTCCAGTTCTTTCTTAGTCTAGCACTATTTAAAATTGCCAACTAAAACTAACGTCTTTTATATTTTTAGTCTTCTTTTTAAGAATGTCTTAGATTAAAACAAACATGAAATCAAATGAAACATAACAGTGTGGCTCAGTGAAAAGAGCATGGGCTTTGGATTCAGAGGTCATGGGTTCAAATTCTGGCTCCACCAACTGTCAGCTGTGTGACTTTGGGCAAGTCACTTCACTTCTCTGGGCCTCAGTTACCCATCTGTAAAATGGGGATTAAAACTGTGAGCCCACGGTGGGACAACCTGATCACCTTGTATCCCCCCAGCGCTTAGAACAGTGCTTTGCACATAGTAAGTGCTTAACAAATACCATTATTATTATTATTATTATAATAAAAGACAGACATACAACATGGAGAGAATGAGAGAATGCCTTCATGTCAGTAATTCTACAGCACACTCTTCCTGTTAGTTTAGTACTATAATTTGCAATAGCATATGAAAAGTAGTGGGGCCTAGTGGAAAGGGCACAGTCCTGGGAGTCTGGGGCTTGGGTTCTAATCCCACCTCTGCCACTTGCCTGCTGTGTGACCTTGGGCAAATCACTTGACTTCTCTGTGCCTCAGTTCTCTCATCTGTAAACCCGGGATTCAATATCTGTTCTCTCTCTTAGACTGTGAACTCCTTGCGGGACCTGGTAATCTTGCATCTGCCCCAGCGTTTAGTACAGTGCTTGGCACAGAGTAAGTGTTTAATACCACACTTATTATTATTTCACATTTATTCTTCATGTTTATTTTTTTAACCACACACCACACTCGCTACACATTCAAAGACAATATAAAGAATGATAGTTTGATTTACCTGAACCAAGGACTCACTCAACACATCTTCATTAACCTCTAAAACAATGTTTTTTATATCTTCATAAGGCATGCGGTATGATCCCAGGAAGATAGCTGAAATTCAAAAATACAAATTGTGTCAACTTAAGACACACTCTATTTGGAAATCTCCATTTCCATTTCAACAAGGCAGAAAACGTTATTTCACCCTTCAAGATTTTCATCAGGCAGAAGCTGTTACTCTCGGATCGGCTCTTTTATTAGCCAAGTGACAGGATTTTTCTACACGATATTTACGGCTCTAGTTCCTTTACTGCAAAATGAATACAATAAAGCCTGCTGTTAATTTGCTTATTTTTGTTCACTTCCACTAATGGCACCTAGACCAGGCAGACCTACTGGGAAATTCCATTCCAGAGATTTACAGATCAGGGCAGAGATAGCCTGACTCCCCCACAACTACTTCAAAGTACCAGCTCTTGCTTCTCATGCATGCAATTAAACACACACACACAGAACACCTAAGTCCTAATATTACTATTTGTCCTTATCTCTCCGATTCTTCCTTGTAAAGAAATTAAAGGAATTGAGTCATGAATGTTCAGTGCATCCCTGCAGGAGTTCCTGAGAAGTTCTATTAGCTGCTTTATATTTTTAGTCCCCATTTCCTTTGTGAGGAATTATTTAATTGGTCATATATCATTATATCCCACTATGATAATTTTGCAAATTACCCCTAAAAATTACACATTAATCCTAAATGTCTTTTACAGTAATAGCTTTTTTACCTTAATTTTTCATTTCTTAGCAGACATTTAATTCAAAAGTAAAATTTTCTTAGCCAAAGTTCTGCGCTAGCCCACACACCTCTCTCAAGTCCCATTATTAGCTCAAGTAATTTTTCTTTGGTTGACAATCGATCAAAAAAGCTGCATCGTTCTACGCTTAAATCATACTATCATCAACATTTTCTCAGTATAAAATTCCTTGGCTAAGCACTGTCATATTAAAAAAAAAAATTTCTTCCAGTCTGGGACCAGTCAACTCCTGGATCCCAGCAATCTAGCAGGCAGGGTTTTTTAGTAGCTCTGAAAGAGTGACATCTGATATGCCTCTCTGATATGGCTCTTAGCACAAACTGAATTAAAGTCAAATTCTCTGCTGGGCACCAGAAACGCACTGCTTTGGTCCAGGAAGAACACAGATTAGTCAACAGACTGGAAACGGCGAACAGCGTGGCCTGGTGGAAAAATCCCATTCCTGGGAGTCAGAGGGCCGGACTCCTAAACCAAGCTCTGTCATTTGCCTACTGGGTGACTTCTAGTACGTCACTTACCTTCTGTGGGCCTCAGATTCCTCATCCTTAAAATGGAAATCCTATATCTGCTCTTCCTTGGACTTAGCTTGTGAGGCCCACGTGAGGCAGGAATTGTGTCCAACTAGGTTATCCTGCATCTACTCCAGAATTTAGGACATAGGAAGTGCTTAATACATGCCACAGTTGTTATTATTGTTACAGTAAGTGCTTCCTTATAGCAGGAGAAAACTAAAGTGTAATAGACTGGGCAGACATGACAATAGTTTCACCAAAGAGTGACTCCAGGTCTTCCTTGCTCAGTAGCCTGACCTAACCCTTACACTCCTTCCTCTCTAAGGGCAATCCCTTGACCAGAGCCCCCGATACAAGAGCTTCTTGAACATATGCCCTGCTCTGGTGAGGCCTCGGCCACCAAAGATTTAGGACAAGGCCCTACTGAGAGCTCACCTGCTCCAGGAGGCCTTCCCAGACTGAGCCCCTTCCTTCCTCTCCCCCTCGTCCCCCTCTCCATCCACCCCATCTCACCTCCTTCCCTTCCCCACAGCACCTGTATAAATGTATATATGTTTGTACATATTTATTACTCTATTTATTTATTTATTTATTTTACTTGTACACATCTATTCTATTTATTTTATTTTGTTAGTATGTTTGGTTTAGTTCTCTGTCTCCCCCTTTCAGACTGTGAGCCCACTGTTGGGTAGGGACTGTCTCTATATGTTGCCAATTTGTACTTCCCAAGCACTTAGTACAGTGCTCTGCACATAGTAAGCGCTCAATAAATACGATTGATGATGATGATGATGATGATGATGATGATGACCACCTGTCCTAAAGGGCAGTCACACTCCTCGCCACTTTTGTACTCTCGGAGCTTTCCAGCTCTGACGACACTCAATCAATCAATCAATGTCCTTTGCTCTCTTCCAAGCCTTGGGATTGTCAGTGTTTGATTCCCTTTCTCAAGCTCTATATGGATTCACATATCTCTAGTCAATTATACAGGGCCAACATTAATGTGACTGTCCGCTAAGCAAAGAAGAGAATCGGGGTCACACGGGAGAAGAATTTGGGAGTATGTGAATGAGCAAGTACACAAAAAATAATTCGTTTGCTGATGTAGGTTATCATCTCGACTGTGAGCCCACTGTTGGGTACGGACCTTCTCTATATGTTGCCAACTTGTACTTCCCAAGCACTCTGCACACAGTAAGCGCTCAATAAATACAATTGAATGAATGAATGAATGAATCATGTAGCCACAGGATCATCTCTGGCTGAAACAATCACTCAGTAGGATACAATTTTTGGACATTTGTACACACTTATATTGAGGTTTCACATATATTTGAAAAGCTATTATTCATCATTCATGTTTTCACTTCCGAACATTTTGACTAAGGTCACTGAAAAAGCCTTCTGGCTTTAACTTAGGGGAAACCGGATCTCCAAGGAAAACTGAAAAAATCAGTATCGATTTCAGTGATGATGAGATTAACGGCACATTTACTTTAAGAGAAATACTACGGAAGAAGAAGAATTATTTATTGATCTGCATCTTCAGCATTAAGAGTCAGAGAATACTGACATTTTAAAATAGTTCAACATCCAGGTGTACCCACTTGACAAAGTGCACCTCACGATGAACCTTAAATCCAAACAGTTCTGAGTTTGTTGCATACTTTAAGGCTGCTTTCTTGATTTAAAAATATAAGTACTATGCATTCAGGAGGTAAAAAGCTCACTTTGGGCAGGAAACGTGTCTGTTTTTTGTACTGTGCTCTCCCAATCAATCAATCGATCATATTTATTGAGCTCTTACTGTGTGCAGAGCACTGTACTAAGTGTTTGGGAAGTACAAGTTGGCAACATATAGAGACAGTCCCTACCCAACAGTGGGCTCACAGTCTAAAAGGGGGAGACAGAGAACAAAACCATACTAACAAAATAAAATAAATAGATTAGATATGTACAGGTAAAATAAATAGAGTAATAAATATGTACAAACATATATACATATATACAGGTGCTGTGGGGAAGGGAAGGAGGTAGGATGGGGGGATGGAGAGGGGGACGAGGGGGAGAGGAAGGAAGGTGGAAGGAAGTGTGTCCCAAGCACACAGTAAGCGTTCAATAAACAAATGCAACAAAATGAATGAAAATAAATGCAACTGAAGCATTCAAGCTTTTTCAGAGATATTGATAAGTGACTACATCTACAAATTCCATTGTATTCATCCCAAGCACTTAGGACGGTGCAAAGCAGGCCATATGTGCTTAGTAAATATTATTGAGGGATTGCCTGATTGCCTTGTTTGCTAGTGTTTTGTGCAATTCATTCAGTCATATTTATTAAGTGCTCACTGTGTGCAGAGCATTGTACTAAGCCCTTGGGAGAGTACAATATAAGAGTGAACAGACACATCCCCTGCCCACAATGAGCTGACACTCTGTTGGGGGCAGGAAGAGAGACAGACGTTAATATAAATAAATTACAGATATGCTGTGGGGTTGGGAGGGAGACTGAATGAAGCAGGGGTTGGGGAAGAGGAGGGAGGAGACAGAATGCCACAGGGATGGAAGGACTGCCAATCTCTACTGGACACTGGGAAGTGCTTTGCCCAACTATCAGCAAACACACATCCTGGCCCATCTTCCCTTGCCCTTACGTGAAGTGGGAGAAAAAAAAAATCATGGGGAGTAAATGGGATTCCTATTAATGATGAGATCATGTAACCAAACCATCTTTGGAAAGAACAAGAAATCTGAGCAACACCTAGCATTTTGGAAACATGCTTCTCGATTTAATGGACAAAGACAATGAAAAATAAAATGCCTAATGCACTGCGTAATAATAATAATAATGATGGCATTTATTAAGCGCTTACTATGTGCAAAGCACTGTTCTAAGCACTGGGGAATTTACAAGGTGATCAGGTTGTCCCCAAGTGGGGCTCGCAGTCTTAATCCCCATTTTACAGATGAGGGAACTGAGGCACAGAGAAGCAGCGTGGCTCAGTGGAAACAGCGCGGGCTTGGGAGGCAGAGGTCATGGGTTCGAATCCCACCTCCCCCACATGTCTGCTGTGTGACCTTGGGCAAGTCACTTTACTTCTCCGTGCCTCAGTTCCCTCATCTGTAAAATGGGGATTAAGACTGTGAGCCCCACATGGGACAACCTCATCTTCTTGTGTTCCCCGCAGCACTTAGAACAGTGTTTTGCACATAGTAAGTGCTTAACAAATACCAACATTATTATTATTATTATTATTAAGTGACTTGCCCAAAGTCACACAGCTGATAAGTGGCAGAGCCGGGATTTGAACCGATGACCTCTGACTCCAAAGCCCGTGCTCTTTCCACTGAGCCACACTGCTTCCCCAAGCGTGGAAGCATTACACAGTGATTACGCAGAAGAATCTGGAGATTCTTTCAAGTACTGTTAATGCTTCCCTAAACTGTGGAGTACAATTTCAAAGATAAAAAATCTATCCTATACTTATTCTAAAAAGTTTTTTTTTCTGGTAAGTGAAATTGCTGTACTTGAGGGGAAAGGAAAGAAAAGGCAGAAAGAGGCAAAGAAAAAGAGAGATGAGGTACATATTCCTGTCTGACAAGAGTACAATGGAATTAATAGACATGATCTCTGTCCTCGAGTGGTTTCCTGCTTCTGGACACCTTTGACATGAAGCATTTTGGACATAAAGGGCAATACTATCCTGCACAGTGAAGAATATGATTAGATGGGATTATTGGATAATTAGGAACCCTGGAAATGAAAAATGTGAGAAAACAAGATTCACTGTAGAGAACGATGTTTTGCAGAGGTACATTAAAAACGACTGGCTGATTAATGACAAAAAAGTTACATACACAGGTTCTGGGCTGTTTTTGCATCCAAAACTCTCAATTCTTTCACTTTCTTCTTCGGTACTGCTATTTTCTTTTCTTCTGTAACTTCCAGTGTCTTTTTCACTGCAAAGGATGAGGGAAAGTTCTTTCAAAAACAATGTCAATACAAGTATTAAATGTGTGAAAATGTATTATCTAAAACATAATACAAAAATTAACCACACTCTTGAAAAACACTATTTTAAAATAAAAAACAATCATGCATTAATTAGGCAATAGAAAGAACTGTTGCTTCAGCTCAAGTACAAAAAAAGGAGAGAACCAAAACAAAAACATAATAATAATAATGATGGTATTTGTTAAGCATTTACTGTGTGCCAAGCACTGTTCTAAGCACTGGAGTAGATACAAGGTAATCAGGTTGTCCAGGTTGTCCCACGTGGGGCTCACAGTCTCAATCCCCATTTTACAGATGAGGTAACTGAGGCACAGAGAAGTTCAGTAACTTGTCCAAGGTCACAAAGCAGACAAGTGGAGGAGCTGGGATCAGAACCCATGACCTCCGGCTCACAAGCCCGTGCTCTTGTCACTAGGCTAGGACCATAAATATACTGTTTCCCTGCTAAGGGGGCAACATTCATTTTCTTCTCGATAGAATTCCAACTCTTTTACAGGCTGTATTTCAAGAACCAACACCAAAATTGAAAAATAGCTATTACAGGCTATTCAGAATCATGATCCACTGTTTATAACAATTTAATGGATTGGGTCCCTTTGCATACATTAATAATAGGATAAGAATAAACAAACAGCAATATTGCAATGTAAAATGGATAAGAGGGATCACTAATTGAGGGTGTGGTTTAATCTTGATTACAAGAAGGTAATAAATTCGCTAATTGCAAACAGTACACTCTTGCTTGAATAAACCTCTGAGATCCTTGGATTGGGGTTCAATAATGAGAAAAAGTGTTAGACAACCTCCTCTGGGGTACTAAAACACAGAATCTAGGAACTTTGTTTAATTGAAAGACTTCGCCATGACAAGGCCAAAAGGAGTTACAGTGTGGAAATACTGGTGATCTTTTTCTGGTGCACAAGAATGTAATGAGTTCTAGCAGATTGCATCTGAAAATGCAAGTTTTAATCATCCACATATCATGAGGATGCTTTCGATTAAGACAGCTTTGTCCCTCAGAACCCCTAAACCTAAATTTTCACCCAATTTCAAAGTTTATCTCTAAAAAAAGAATTCCTAAAGTTTATGAACTGAAAATTTGATTTTCTTTTCCCCTACATCAGTTTGCTGCCACAAATACCGGTCAGGATTCTAATTTTCACTTCACTTAGGGAAGATAAATACATTCCTAAAATGTATTTCTAAAAAAATGCAGAAGTGAGCTCAAAACGGTGCAGATGACGTGGTTCAAGAAATTAAATACAGTGCTAATAAAAAGCCCACATATTAGAGGTATGTTCCTAGTTTGTCTTAGGACTCGAGGTTCTTCAGTTATCTGGAGTTCCACTTCCCCATTTGCCTCCTCTCTTTGCTGCCAACCAGGTATCACTACCTTTGTCATCCTTTCTTGTTCTATCCCAATATTTATCTCTCCTACAGTCCCATCCCTCGAATTCCACACTCATCTTTACCATTGAATCCCTGTTACTGGCTCTACTTTCTATGCCCTCTGACCTACCTCAGTTCCTCCCTCAGCTCCACTTTCCACAGCTTCCTTCCTGAACTGAGACGTTGAACTGAGATGCGGAGACGTTTCATCCTTTCTTCATCCCACCCTCATGTCCACAGCACTTATGTACATATTGGTAATTTATCAATTTATATTAATGTCTATCTCCCCCTCTAAACTGTTAACCTATACCTTCTTAGGTGCTTTGTACAGTGTTCTGCACACAATAAGTGCTCAATACACAGGATTGGTTGCTTGGTCAGTTGCAAGAAGATAGGGTACCTAGGTGTACAATGACCATTAAGGGACACCGGATGATAGTCTTTGGTAAATGCAACTGAGTTTTTGACTACACAAAAGCTGGGTTATTATATATCAATTTACCAAGCTCTACTATTACAATTGAATGTATTGGACTCATGATAACTTTTCTCTTGGGAAATCTCTTTTAAATACACCCATCTACAGATTTCATGACATGATGGTGATAACACACTTAGAACCTAGTGCAAACTAACAGTAGTAATAATAATAATGTTGGCATTTGTTAAGCGCTTACTATGTGCAAAGCACAGTTCTAAGCACTGGGGGGGATACAAAGTGATCAGGTTGTCCCATGTGGGGTTCACAGTCTTAATCTCCATTTTACAGATGAGGTAACTGAGGCTCAGAGAAGTTAAGTGATTTGCCCAAGGTCACACAACAGACATGTGGCGGATAGTAGTTGTAGGAGTAATCAACCAATCAATCAAATCGTATTTATTGAGCGCTTACTGTGTGCAGAGCACTGTACAAAGCACTGTACTAAGCACTGCACTAAGCACTGACATGAGCACTGTACTAAGGAGTAGATTTAGTCTACATCTACTGGCTGCAGTGCTTTGTATGCCCAGCTTGGGAAGTACAGAACAAGGGATAGATGTCTTGTCCACGAAGGTCTTATACTCTAATAGGAGAGCTTAAATAAATAAAAGTTTTTACAGTGATCAAAAGTAATAATTGCATGTACAGATCAATATCAATAACGGTATTTATTAAGCACAGCACTATGCACTGGAGTAGATTCAAGATTCCCCTTTCAGGGTCGCAGATGGAGAGTTTCTAGTACTCTACCAGTCTCAGCTATGGGCAGGAGAGTCAAGCAGATTGCCTTCCACTCACTAGCCACTGGCCGAGCAATCTGCTACAAGTCAAAACTCACCCATGCTGGGCAGTAGTAGCAGCATGGGAGAGAGTCGAGGATGGAGACTCAAGTTTACTGCGCGGAAGGTGGCAATGGTAAACCACTTCCACATTTTTACCAAGAAAACTCTGTGGATCCACTACCAGAACGATTGCAGATGGAGAGCGGGCTGTTCTGGGGGACATGTGTCCGTGGTGTTGCTATGGGTCGGAAACGACTCAATGGCATGAGACAAGATATGAGATAATCAGGATGGACCGTAAACTCATTGTGGGCACGGAATGTGTCTGTTATACTATTACATTGTACTTTTCTGAGCACTTAGTATAGTGCTCTGCACAAAGTAAGTGCTCAATTAATACAACTAACTGACTGATACGCTCCCTGTCCCACATGGGGCTCAGAGTCTAAGCAGGAGGGAAAACAGGCACGGAATCACCATTTCAGAGATGAGGAACCCGAGGCACAAAGAAGTGAAGTGACTTGCCCAAGGTCCCACAGAGAACAAGTGGAAGAATTAGGATTAGAACCCAGGTCCTCTGACTCTCATGTCCATGCTCTTTCCATTAGTTTGTGCTGCTACCGACCGAATAAATGTGTATATTTATGCACAAATACGCAAGGGCTGAGGATGAGAATGAGGAGGGCTATAAGTGCTAGAGATGACTAATGGGTTTATATGATTTGGAATGCTGGGAATTACTTGGGAAGGCATGTTGGAGGAGATGGGCTTCCAGGAGGGCTTTGAATAGGGAGTGGGCTGTGATCTGTCAGATTTGTGGAGATTTCCGTCAATTACCCAGCCTGTAAAAAACTGTAAAAAAAAATTACCCAGCCTGAGAAGCAGCGTGGCTCAGTGGAAAGAGCAAGGGCTTTGGAGTCAGAGGACATGGGTTCAAATCCCGGCTCTGCCAATTGTCAGATGTGTGAATTTGGGCAAGTCACTTAACTTCTCTGTGCCTCAGTTACCTCAACTGTAAAATGGGGATGAAGACTGTGAGGCCCCTGGGGGACAACCTGATCACCTTGTAACCTTCCCAGTGCTTAGAACAGTGCTTTGCACATAGTAAGCACTTAACACATGCCATTATTATTATTATTATTATTTGAACATAGTAAGTGCTTAATAAATGCCATCATCATTATTATTATTATTATTATTAATCAAAAAGGGATTAAGATTGTGAGCCCCATGTAGGACAGGGACTATACGCAACCTGATTATCTTGTATTTATGTTGCGCTAGTACAGCGCTCTGCACACAGTAAGCGCTCAATAAATACGATTGATGATGATGCTAGTACATGTCTGGCTTAACAAATACCATAAAAAAGGGAGTTACAAATCAGGGAAGTAGCATAAGTGAGCTGATGGAGGCAGGAAAATCCAGGGTGAGGTACAGTTAGAAGGTTAGTTTGGGAGGAATGAGGAGTCCAGGTAGGGAAATAGCCAGTGAAAAGAGCAGATATTTTGGGTACGTTGAGTTGGTGGAGAATTGTGAAGCCAACTGTGAAGAGTTTTGGCTTCAAGCGAAGCAATTGTGGCTGCTGTGACAGAGAATCACTGTACTGTTAAGATAGGAAGATTAGGAAGAGCACAAGATTTAGGGGAAGCAGGACACCTTGGTTTTAAAGAAGAGAAGCACTACTGCCTAGTGGAGAATGCATGGGCCTGGTCATCAGAAGGACCTGGGTTCTAATCAATCAATCGTATTTATTGAGCACTTACTGTGTGCAGAGCACTGTACTAAGCGCTTGGGAAGTACAAGTTGGCAACATATATATCCCAGCTCTGTCACTTGTCTTCTGTGTGACCTTGGGCAAATAACTTCTCAGTGCCTCAGTTACCTCATCTGTAAAATGGGCATTAAGACTGTCAGCCCATGTGGAACAGGGACTGTGTCTAACCAGATAAACATGTATCTACCCTAGTGCTTAGTACAGTGACTGGACCATAGTAAGTGCTTAACAAATCGCTAAAAAAAACCAAACCCAAAACACGCTACATTTGTGTTGCCAGAGGTACACCAAATTGGAAAAATCCTTAAACTGTGAGTCCCATGTGGGCCAGAAGCTGTGTCCAAACTGATTATCTTATATCTACCCCAACACTTAATACAGTGCCGGTATTCTATGTGAGATTATAAATTGGATGAAAGGTCAGGTCTAGAGAGGTGGACTTGGGGGTCATCTGAAGTGAAATCGTAGGACTGATTCTTGAGCTTGTAAATTAGAAATCTCCCCACACAGAATAGAGAAATGAAAATAGGATTGCTTTTGCCCAATATCAGGAGACATCTTAGTGCTACCCAAACTAAAAACTTTCATTTTTCTGCCTTATTTGTTATTTCTGAAAGTTTACCTTGGAGATCACTTCCCTGGGCTTAAATAAATAGGGCCTCTCTCAGGATTAGCACTGAGACATCAAATTTCTCCCAGAGGTAGAAAAGGCTTAATATGTTAAAATTTGAGATTCCATAGTGACCATAAATGTCTCTTGTCCTTGGTTTTATTTCATTGCTTCTCCAATACAGAAACACATGTTTCTCAGATGTATGGCAGTTCTATAATTATCTGAAGTAGCTTGATGTGACTGAAGAGCTGATTCTGTTCTAACACAATACCAAGGGACGTGATTCTCTTATTGATGTGACTACAGCAATCCCATCTCTGATAATAATGCTATCATCCCTCCCGCAAAGGAAATGCTAAAATTCAACATATCTATGTTAAATTTGTTGTTTAAAACATTCAACAATTCCCATAGATAACAGTTATGTGATAGTAATTCCATAATATGAAAGAAACAATTCTTTTTAAGTCAAGTAGATTTTGATGTGAATTAATCCATCCACACATATTTTATTAATAAAATGGACATTCAATTGGGGAGACTAATGACTTGAATAAATAAAAAAAAATCCTGAGCATACTCTTATATTTATGTTAAGACAGCGGTCTGTGTGTAATTGTGTTATAAATCTATTAGTTTAGAACTGAGGGATGATCATCAGCATAAAACAAACCTGGTTACATTACTGCCCCAATCTAATTTAGTCAGTTGTACTAAGGAATATTCAGTGCTCTCCTATTAAATTCTGTAATCCCAGTGGCCACATGGCCCATGACAAGTTGCTTAATTACTTGTAATGTGAAACAGATATTAAATGCATTTTAACTGGGAAACACTGATTGATTTAAATTCTGCCACATAAATCCCAGGGAAGGCTATTCAATTCTTCTACTGTATTTTGAATCCCCTTAAAATTCTATCACAGAATTGAATTCCTTTAATAAGAATTTATACCATTCTGACAAAAGTACTATTATCCTCCATCTACAGATCTGCTTATATTACCAATGATACTTATCGAGTGCTTACTGTGTGCAGAGTGGGTAGACACGTTCCCTGCCCACAACAAGCTTACAGTCTAGAAGGGGAGACAGACATTTATATAAATGATTTATAATGTAATTATAGATACATACATTAAGTGCTTTGGGGTGAATATAAAGATTCCAAAGGTCACAGATCCAAGAGTATAACTGACCAAGAAGGATATTATAACAATGCCCAAGCTAAACGGCATAAGTGCTCGTCTCCAAAAGCTATGTGAATTCTTGTTTGGTTTCATCTGAATAGACTCGGCCACGGAGGGAATTCTTTTTTTCACTCCTAGACATGCTAATTAAAAAGTTGAGAGCTGGTTGTCCCGTTGCACCATTAACTCTCCATGTGTTGCATCATACAGCAACATGTGTGTGGGTCAAAATTAATGAATATACTTCCATTCGTATTCCAACTAGGTCAACTAGAGAGTGACTGAAATTCTGAAAGCTGGAGATAATAAAAGATGGGAGGGAGCAACATGCCCAAATAAACACCTACAAAATAATAATAATAATAAGAAGAAGAAGAAGAATGGCATTTATTAAGCACATACTATTTGCAAAGCACTGTTCTAAGCGCTGGGGAGGTTATAAGGTGATCAGGTTGTCCTCCGGGAGGCTCACAGTCTTAATCCCCATTTTACAGATGAGGTCACTGAGGCACAGAGAAGTTAAGTGACTTGCCAAAAGTCACACAGCTGACACTTGGCAAAGACAGGATTTGAACCCATGACCTCTGCCCATGTTCTTTCCACTGAGCCACGCTGCTTCTCTAATGGCTCTCTTCTCTAAAAGGGGATTTAGGCTAATAAACACATGATAGGAGAGATTTTTACTTCTTACTTTGCTTAGGCAAGAACTTCCTTAAAGAATCCAAGTAATAGTCTTTTAATCATCAGGAACAGCAAATACACCCCAAACACATGGCAAAATGAAGCAAAATAGCCCAAGATAGAACTGGCGAAGGTAAAGCAATCCCATTCCGAGTACCTTTATGCAATAGACAAATAATTCTGTTGATACTTTCCTATACTTCATTTTTACCTTCATTGGAGCACTTTATAGTTCAATTTAACAAGACTGAATGACTCAATAATTTGAACACATCAGTTCCACGCAATATAAATGAAGGTTTGCCTTTTTTTTCTACCTAGGAAGTCTTGGAAAATTGCAAAGATCTCAAGTATATAGGAATCGATGACAATGACTTTAAATTAACCATGTTGGTGAGCGACCAAGAGTTTGTTTTCGATTGTGCTTGAAGTCTATTTTCTGCATAACAGCACATTTGTTTACCAAATCTTAAAAGGGAATCTGATGCAACATGCGGTAAGAGATTGTTTTCCAGTCCATGCTTACACAGAACTGCTGTAGGCTTTTTTTAAAACCCAGAACTGCCCTACACCTGTGGATTAATGAATGTGTCGCACGGAAAGAGAGGGTTCATTTGGAAACCTTCAAGGTAAGTGAAGTGATAAGGAGACATTACTAGAAATTTTTCAGATGCTTAAAGCATATTAAACATGACTATTCCCACAACTAGTAGAGAATATACAGAAATACCCCATAATTGTTCGGAGAGCTAATTAAAGAAAACAAACTTCGTGTTTTACTTCATAAAGAAGGGGCATGGGTCCTGGGAATCATTATTTTCATAGTATGCATGCTCACCTGTTCATTAATCTCATGACCAAACTGCTAAATGTCAGTAGAGCATCATATTTAACAAATGTGATATTTTATATTTCAAAAAGTAAAATCCAATTATTTGTTTTTAAAAATAGGAAGCAGCCAAAAACCTGAAGCAGACATATTGTGTTAGCTACTTTGAACACACAATTTGAGGGTAAGATTCCACATTACTCTTCACCTATAAATAGTAGAAACTAAAAAACATTGTTTAGCATTGTTGTAAGCGCTGAGAAATCGTCATGACTGAACTCCTTAAAATCAGCCTATTTCCTGAGACCTTTTGTAAATCTGTAAAGTCAGCTATTTACTGAGCGCTCCTAAATCCGTAAGATCCTCCTGTTTACTGACCGCTTTCGGAAATCTGTCAAATCGTCCTATTTACTGAGCGCTCGCAAATCCCTAAAACTGTAATGACTGAGCACTTTCGTAACTTTTTAAAATCAGCCCATTTACTGAGCGGTCTCGTAAATCCCTAAAATCAGCCTATTTACTGAACGCTTTCATAAATCCGTCAAATCGTCCTATTTACTGAGCGCTCTCGTAAATGTTTTGTTGTCTGTCTCCCTCTTGTAGACTGTGAGCCCGTTGTTGGGTAGGGACTGTCCCTATATGTTGCCGACTTGTACTTCCCAAGTGCTTAGTACAGTGCTGTGCACACAGTAAGTGCTCAATAAATGCGATTGAATGAATGAATCTGAACCCAGGTACAAATTCTGAAGTTTTGGGGTCTCAAATAAAGGCTATTATTCAGGTATTATTTCTTCAGCCTGAAATGGATGGTCTATGTTCATTTCTGATGGGACCAATCGTAGCTGTGAACCTGACCCAAATTCTTAGACGCTTCTCTGTGATTTGGGGCATATCATTCGCGCTAGGGAGATGGCTCACTGTGACACATTTCAGTCTGGAATTTTCTGTAGATACATCTACTGGATTCCCATAATAGTAATGGTGAGTGAGGCAGTCAGTAGGTGAGGGAAGTTTTCCAGTGTGTTTGACAGGCTTTCCACATGACTTACTAAAGTAAATGAGCTCAATTTAGAGACAGAGATAAAGGGCAATAGTTTCAAATCCTGAGTGGGAAGCCCCTGAGACATTTTGGATAAACTTCAAGTAAACAAATGAATAGTTGACTGCATATCTGGCCTGCAGTGTACACTCACAATTCAGTTGTTTAAACTGCTTCTCTTAAACATTTACGCTTTCTGCTATGTGTTGCTACCTAGCTCATTCATTAATTCCTCAAATCACATTTGAGCACTTACTGTGTGCAGAGCACTATATTAAGCACTTGAGAGAGTACACTATAACAATAAACACATTCCCTGCCCACAACAAGCTTACAGTCTCCAGGGGGGAAACAGACATTAAATAAATTACAGATATGTATATAAGCATTGTATAATACATGATTCCTGCCCACAAAGAATGCCAATTTTAAATTCTATGCAAATTAATAAATACACACTATCCTTTCACTTCTGAGAGTTTGTTTGTTTTTGGTTTAGGAAGCACATGCAGCAGAACACCAGATAACTTTCTTTGGCGGTCTGTTATCAAAATTATGCCCGTACTTTCTGAAGGCTGAGGAAATCACAGACCACTTTGCTATGGACACCAAACCACAGAAGACCAAGAGAAAAATTCCAATGTACCCATTTTACTCGCTGAAGAAGAAGAGCAGCATTTTGGTTTAAGAAAGAAAACATGAATGAATCAATGGGGATATTCAGGAAGATGTCCAATTCTACAATTAAAGCAATGATTTCCCAAAGGCAGGAGCAATTATTCAATGATGGTCACTGAGATTCTCTTACACAGGTAGTCTATGAGGAAAGTAATTATTAGCTTTAAAATTCAGAGTATGTCTCTAATTTATTTTAATATTACAGAATGATAGAAGTCATAATAGAATTCATGTAGTGTGAAATACATACCTGAAAGCTAATATAATATCTAACCTTGGGAACAAAGTGGAATGAAATGTTCCTGGCATAAAAAGCCTTTGGGAAGAGTTACCTCTTGGCAAAAGAAAGAGTATCAAAATGGTATACACACACACACACACATATGTCTGTCAAGTAAAATAATGAGTAGGTGCATAATTTTCAGCAGTTATTAAATGCAAGAGTTTATAAAAAATGAGCTTCGCTGCCAGATTTTTACTTCTTTACTGTAACATCAATGCGTTGCTAGAAGTTGAGCCCTATAGGGAAGGGAAAAATGGAGGTTATTCAAACTCATCCTATCGAACTGAATTAAAGGTTTTGGTGGGAGAGGAAGGGAGGGGAGAAGATGGAAGAGGATCACATACCCCACATAGCATGGGTAGAGGTGTACATGCCACAGTTCTACCCATCCCCGGAAGCAAGCACAGGTCTGAACTGGGCCAGTTCAAAGCTACTCTTGTGTTCCTGCAATACTGTAATGGTGATATTTAGTAAATGCTTACTATGTGCCAGGTACTGTACTACACACTGGGGTGGATACAAGCAAATTGGGCTGGATACGGTCAGTCCCTGTCCCATATTCATTCATTCAATTTATTCAATCATATTTATTGAGTGCTTACTGTGTGTAGAGCACTGTACTAAGAGCTTGGGAAATACAGGTTGGCAACATATAGAGACGGTCCCTACCCAACAACGGGCTCACCTTCTAGAAGGGGGAGACAGACAACAAAACAAAACATGTGGACAGGTGTCAAGTCAACTGAATAAATAGAAATAAAACTAGATGCACAGCACTAACAAAATAAATAGAATAGTATGGGACTCTAGCTTTACTTCTATTTATTCGGATGACTTGACACCTGTCCACATGCTTTGTTTTGTTGTCTGTCTCCCCCTTCTATTAATCAATCAATCAATCAATCATATTTATTGAGTGCTTACTGTGTGCAGAGCACTGTACTAAGCGCTTGGGAAGTACAAGTTGGCAACATATAGAGACGGTCCCTACCCAACAGTGGGCTCACAGTCTAGAAGGGGGAGACAGAGAACAAAACAAAACATATTAACAAAATGAAATAGAATAGATATGTGCAAGTAAAATAGAGTAATAATTACGTACCAACATATACACATATATACAGGTGGTGTGGGGAAGGGAAGGAGGTAAGGTGGAGGGGATGGAGAGGGGGAGGAGGGGGAGAGGAAGGAGGGAGCTCAGTGTGGGGTGGGAAGGCCTCCTGGAGGAGGTGAGCTCTCAGTAGGGCCTTGAAGGGAGGAAGAGAGTGAGCTTGGAGGATATGCGGAGGGAGGGCATTCCAGGCCCTGGGGATGACGTGGGCCAGGGGTCGATGGTGGGACAGGCGAGAACGAGGCACGGTGAGGAGATTAGCGGCAGAGGAGCGGAGGGTGCGGGGTGGGCTGGAGAAGGAGAGAAGGGAGGTGAGGTAGGAGGAAGTGAGGTGATGGAGAGCTGTGAAGCCGAGGGTGAGGAGTTTCTGCCTGATGTGTAGGTTGATTGGTAGCCACTGGAGATTTTTGAGGAGACTAGACTGTGAGCCCATTGTTGGGTAGGGACCGTCTCTATATGTTGCTGACTTGTACTTCCCAAGCGCTTAGTACAGTGCTCTGCACGCAGTAAGCGCGCAATAAATACTATTGAATGAATGACTCACAGTCTCAATCCCCATTTTACAGATACGCTAACTGAGGCCAGGAGAAGTGAAGTGACTTGCCCCAGGCTCACAGTCTCAATTCCCATTTTACAAATGAGGTAACTGAGGCCCAGAAAGTGAAGTAACTTCCCCAAGGCCACACGGCAGGGCCAGTACTAAAACCCAGGTCTGACTTCTGATTCCAAGGCCCCTGCTCTATGTACTAGCCATGCTGCTTCCCAGAATCACCTGCTGACATTCAATGCTCCCGACAATACAGGCAGTGTTTGGGTCCAGCATCTCGGGTCTCTTTCCTGCCCAGGGCAACAGAGCGGGCCAAGAGAGAGCGAGAGATCCACCTTCAGCGCATGTCACCCACAGAGTCACCCCATGGAGGTACCCCCAGGAGATAGAATTTGGTCTTGTTAGTATCATCTGAAACTGAACCCACTTTTGGCTTAAAGGCCACTGCTTTGACTCCCTCCGACCACAACTACCTGTCTCAGCTTCACAGAACATCAAAATATACTCTCATGAATCTTGAATCATCAATCAGATCACCGTACTAAGCACTTGGAAAAACAAAACACAAAATGGTTGGAGGCCCCATCCCTGCCCACACATAGCCCACTGTTGGGTAGGGACTGTCTCTATATGTTGCCAACTTGTACTTCCCAAGCGCTTAGTACAGTGCTCTGCACACAGTAAGTGCTCAATAAATACGATTGATTGATTAGGGACCGTTTCTATATGTTGCCAACTTGTACTTCCCAAGCGCTTAGTACAGTGCTCTGCACACAGTAAGTGCTCAATAAATACGATTGAACGAATGAATGAATGAATGAAAGATAGTAAAACAGATTATGGATAGGGGAATTAGTGGAGCATAAGAATATCTACCAAAGTACTGTGGGTCTGGGGTGAGAATCAAAGTCCTTAAGGGCCAATTTGTACTTCCCAAGTGCTTAGTACAGTGCTCTGCACATAGTAAGCGCTCAATAAATACGATTGATTGATTGATTGATTAAGGGAGCTTCTGATTCATAGGTTTCAAAAATTTAACTTCAGGGAGGTCACAGCCACTGTCTGCTTTTGGAAAGCTGGGAGAATTTTGATTGGAAATAGAACAATTTAGACTGAGTGTAGAAATTGAATTGTTCTTTGACAGGGGAGGCTGAAGACCAGAAGCAATTTATTGTGTGTGTGTGTGATTTTGTCTATCTTTAATGTGCTTGACTTCTGTGGTTTTCCAAATAAGTGTTGGTCTTCCTTTCTGACTTTATTTCTGTTTCCCACCATCTCTCAGCATTATTCAGGCCAATCTGGGAAGATCAGCCCCCACAAACCCCTTCAATCAATCAATCAATCAATCACATTTATTGAGCGCTTACTGTGTGCAGAGCACTGTACTAAGCGCTTGGGAAGTACAAATTGGGAACATATAGAGACAGTCCCTACCCAACAGTGGGCTCACAGTCTAAAAGGGGGAGACAGAGAACAAAACCAAACATACTAACAAAATAAAATAAATAGAATAGATATGGACAAGTAAAATAAACAAATAAATAGAGTAATAAATATGTACAAACATATATACATATATACAGGTGTATATGTGTATATGTATATGTATATATGTATATATACACCCTTCAAGGTGTAACCCCCTCCCGCTCAAAATTTGATCTCTTTTGGTGCAATACCAAATGGTTTTAATGTCCAACTATTTTTCTCCTTCAGTTATCAAATTCATTTACAAAAGTCAAGGACAGAGGTGGAAAAAAAAATAAACACACCAACCAAACTTTGTGTTGTTGGAGAAATTCCCAGCTGAAGGTCAGTTAGAAAAATTAGAGGTGGATGTGGGACTAATATGGATTGAAGAAGCTTTAAAAGCTATCCATCACCTGAAAAATGGGAAAGGAGCGGGTATTGATCACGTCGCCAGCAAAATCACGGAAGGAGGAAAAGGTAGGTTATCTGCCAAGCAGTGTAAGATTGAGAGTAAAACACAGAAATGCAGAAGCAAGAAATCATCATGCAGTCGGTGAAGCAAGGCAGTTTGCCTGACTGCAACAACTGATGAGGTGGAACATTGTCTTGGAAACATTTGTTTCTATCTAATACAACTGGAAAGAATTAGAGAGGTGGTTAAAAAAATTACTGAAAATTCAAAACCTGCAAGAGAGTCTTAATTTGCATTGTATTTGCTGTTCAGCTTTGTTCTACAACTTCACAGGCATCTGCTCCTAGACCACAATTTTGAAAGCAAAGCAAGAACATGAAATGGATAGTATTTTAAAAGTGGCTCATCTTCTTCTGACAAAAGACCTGTAGAAGACCTAACAGGAAGAGTAAGGACCATTAACAATTGTGGTACATTTTAATGTGTTTCCAGGGGTTTATGTTATTTCTTTTTTAATACTCTGTCAGAGTGGAAAAACAGATTTTCAGAATTTCCTCTGCACCTTATTTAAACTTAAATTGATGCCTCTCCCCACTCCTTTGGTTCTTCCATTTGTTTTTCCTTATGGAGAAATAAATGTTCACACTGCAATTTTGATTTCAAATTTCCAATGTGTACCATCCTTCCCCCTTTCCCTCTGTGCACCAATAATTAGATAAGAACATCAGAGCTGAGGCCTGGCACCTCACTCTACACTTTATGAAAGTGGAAGGGTCTTGATTGATATGTTATTTTCCACAAAAAAATGCCCGCTGGTTGAGCTACATATGGCCTTTGCCAATTTATAAAGACTGAGGCCTTAAGGAATATTTTTAAGAATTGAGGGAATTAATATTAAATAGTGTGAAAGTATTCTATTTAAAATCGGCATTCAGAAGTAGGGATTTTAAGCAATTGCTCTACAAGGAAATTTCACTTCAGCAGACCTCAGAAGTCTCTCAATTTTCTTTTGCTAATCTGAAAATTGCTTGTGGAACGTACTCGGCTTAGTTTACAGTCACTTTCAAATAAACATGGCTTTAAAATGTCTTTAAAAGGAAATGGCTGTTATCGTATAGCTTGCTTAAACAAGGTTGACTGTAACCCTCATCATTAGAGCAACTCTGTCTGAACAAAGTGTCTGCCATATTCAACAGGATTCTGTGTATTACACCTTATTGGGGTCTATCACCAGGTTCATGAAGGAATGATTTTACGCATAATGACCAAGTGCTTTTCGACACCTGTTACCAAGTAATTCGCTTTTGAGAAGGTGTCATTTACCAGGGAACAAGCGACTGAAGTAAACCCACTTTGGCTGTTAACTTCAGTTTTCACTTCAGTAATGAAGTCCACTGGGATGGAATTACATTCACCATATTTGCAGCAGCTAGCAAATGGCAACGAATAAGGAAAACATAGTTAACAATAAAATTTCACAGAGCAAGACCTGTGAAAAGGCAGAGCTTTTGCAATGGCAGGCCCAATTCCTCAGTCATTACGGAAGAAATAGCTCATTAGTGATTTGATTAGCCCATGAACCTTTGGGGAAGTTACAGATAAGCAATTATCTGCATAGCTGCAAATGTATAAATTGTCAACTCCTCAGGGCATCAGTCAATTGTATTTATTGAGTGCTTACTGTGTGCAAAGCACTGCACTCAGGTCCTAATAATAATAAGGATGGTATCTGTTAAGTGCTTATTATGTGTCAAGCACTGTTCTAAACGATGGGGTGCATAAAAGGCAATCCCACGTGGGGCTCATAGTCTTAATCCCCATTTTACAGATGAGGTAACTGAGGCACAGAGAAGTGAAGTGATTTCCCCAAAGTCACACATCTGACAAGTGGCAGAGACGGGATTAGAACCCATGACCTCTGACTCCCAAGGCGGGGTTTTTTCCAGTAAGCCACGCTGGGGAGTACAATATAACAAAGTCGATAGACACGGTTCCTGTCCACAACAAGCTTACAGTCTAGAGGGGGAGAGAGACATTGATATAAAGAAAGTAATTATGGATATGTTCGTAAGTGCTGTGGGGCTGAGGGAGGAGTGAATAAAGGTGCAAGAGTGACACAGAAGGGAATGGGAGAAGAGGAAAAGAGGGCTTAGGGAAGGCCTCATGGACTAGATGTGCTTTTAACTAGGTTTTGAACGTGGGGAGAGGGATTGTCTGTCAGATATTCATTCATTCCTTCCTTCAAAAGTTTTTACTGAGCTCTTGCTGTGTGCAGAGCACTGTACTTCGAACTTGGAAGGTACAACATAGCAATAAAGAGAGACAATCCCTGCCCACAACGGGCTCACAGTTGGGGGTGTGGGGGTGTGAAGGTTATGGGTTGTTCCAAGCCAGAGGCATAATAATAATAATAATAATAATAATAATAATAATAATAATAATAATAATAATAACAACAACAACATTTATTAAGCGCTTACTATCTGCAAAGCACTATTCTAAGTGCTGGGGAGGTTACAAGGTGATCAGGTTGTCCCATGTGGGGCTCACAGTCTTTATCCCCATTTTCCAGATGAGGTAACTGAGGTCCAGAGAAGTGAAGTGACTTGCCCAAAGTCACACAGCTGGCAATTGGTGGAGCCGGGCGAGCAGTCAGTGGTGAGATAGATGAGATCGAGGCCCAGTGAGTAGGTTGGCAGTAGAGGAGCAAACAGTGAGGGCTGGGTTGTAATAAGAAATCAGGGTGATAAGTCATTGAGTGCTCTAGAGCCATGGTGTTTCTGTTTGATGTAGAGGGGAAAGGCAACTACTGGAGGCTTTTGTGGAGTGGGGAAACACAGAGTGAATGGTATTGTAAAAAAAAAATGACCTGGACCCCAAGTGGTATGCCACTGGGCTTTTTTTGGGAGTAAAGGTATAACAATCTTGTGCCCTCAAATGGCATCTTTAAAAATGGGTGGTGTGTGTGTGAGAGGGGAAGACAATTTCAAATAAAGCACACAAATAAATAAGGACAACACTGAACCATGAAGCCTGGGGCTCTAGTTCCCCAAATATTGAGGCATGTACGTGAGACTGCTTTAAAATCCAGATTTACCGAGCACCTGCAAACCACACCCCCTAGCCTATTAAGTCAGCAGCTGTGAGATCTATCCACGAACTCCCAATGCCACCTGGAAGGCATGCAAATTGTTCAGACATCTCCTGGAGAGAAAATAAATAAAGTGCCTCTGCTGCCTTTCTATCCTCCCTGCAATCATAAAAGTTAACAACCCTGTCAGGGGAGGAAAAGAGAGAAAGAACCAAAAGCTTAATCCTTAAAACAAAATTCAGTTCTCAAAGTTCTTTGGGGCCATCAGTGGACTTGACAGGGCACTGCAGTCACCTACTGATATGCCCAACTTGTACTTCCCAAGCGCTTAGTACAGTGCTCTGCACACAGTAAGCGCTCAATAAATACGATTGATTGATTGATTGACAAAGTTAATGTTGGCCCAGTGGAAACAGCGTGGGTCTAGGAGTAAGAGGACCTTGATTCTAATCCAGACTCCACCAATGGCCTGCTATGTGACCTTGGGCAAGTCACCTAACTTCTCTGTGCCTCTACTGCCTCTTCTGCAAAATGGAGATTTAAATACCTGTTGTAACTCCTACTTATACTGTGAGCCCCATGTGAGACAGGGACTGTGTTCGATCTGATTAACTTGTATCTATAGCTAAGAGCTTAGTACAGTGTTCTGCAAACAGTAAACACTCAAATATGAGTGAATGAATGAATATCTATCCCAAACTTAGAACAGTGCTGGACGCATAGCGAGCACTTACAAAAGACCACAAAAAGTGCTTCCACAAAGTGCCTTACCAACAGAGTAATTGAAAGTCACCTTATTCAGAAATTAACTAAAAACAGTTAGTTATTCGAAGGCCAAGTTGTGGTGATTGATACACTGTGGAACGTTGGTCTTTCTTCATACATAGAATAAAACCAGGTTTGAAATATTTCACTGAATTTCAGCTTCCTTTGGCTAACCATTGTGAAGTTGAGTAAAACGAACTAATTCAAAATGTTTAAAATATAAAGTGTAACGAAAAGCACACATAAGCACATCCACTAAACAAATGGCTACAAAACATACGGACATATAAACATACAAAATGAACTACTTTGCTCACCCAATTGGGCAAAAGTAAACCTTACTTACCACATAATTTAGGTCAATTAATAACACAGGAAATATAAACATGTGTAACAAAAACCAAAGTGGACAATTGGGTATCACAATTTGCTATCGAAAGTGGTCTCCAGAAGCAAAAGAAGTTAAGTGGTGTCCAGTTTCACCAAGGCTATACTGGGCAAGGAATCATATTTATTGAACGCCTACTGTGTGAAGGTGGTATTTTCCCAGTGGACAGCCATGCCATCCCACAAAAAAAAAGGAAAGTCATAGTTGTCATCCATATTCCCCACTCCTCCAAATAATCAAATAATGAATGGAATCCATTGGAGACCTAATGCATGCAGAACACTCTATTAGGTCTGTTGTGGCTAGGGACTGTCTCTATTGCTGAATTGTACTTTCCAAGTGCTTAGTACAGTGCTCTGCACAGTAAGCGCTCAATAAATACGATTGAAGGAATGAATGTTTGGGAAGAGTACCACAGAGGTAGATGGTGTGATTCCCTGCCCTCAAGACGCTTACAATCTAAAGGAGGAGACATACACAAGATAATTTATTGTTAGGAGAAAGAGGAGGATGGAAAGAAGGATATGTGGGTAAATGGGAAGAGTAAATTGCGGAGAACAGTGGCCTGGTGGTTTGGAAGGGACAAGGAGTTCCATGCAGAGGAAGGCCATGACTGAGGCACCTAGGGTAGGAAAGCAGAGAAAAAAAAGACAGGGATAAAATGGAGCAGAATGTGTAATCACTTAAGTTTTTTGAGATGGGAAGGAGATATGCAGATTGAACCTTTCACAATATGATCCAAACAGCTTAGTGGAGTGTGGATTACAGAGCCAAAGGCTGGGGACAGGAAACTGATACAGTAGTCTAGCTGACACGTGACTGGAACATGGACCATGGCAGTGGTCCTTTGACTAGAGAAACGGACGGATCCAGGAAATGCTGGAGAGGTGGGAAGCTGACGGAATTCGGGGATGCGCCAAATGTGAGATTCAACAGAAAGCAAGGATTCAAGGATAATACTACCAAGGTGGCGGGACTGAGAGACAGAGAGGGTGGTGGTGTTTTCAACACTGATGGTAATAGCCCACTAATCACTGGTTGTGGGGAGTCGGTTGGTCAAGAACCAAATGCTCAAAGAGCACGATTATTTTTCTGTACCTTTCAACAAAGACCAACTCAGCAAAGACCAAATTGGAGAAGCAGCAAGGTCTAGTGGACTGAGCACCATCCTGGGACTCAGAGGACCTGGGTTCTAATCCCAGCTCTGCCACATGACAGCTGTGTGACCTTGTGCAAGTCACCTCACTCCTCTGAGCCCCAATTTTCTAATCTGTATTAGTAATTTCTAATCTAATTTGTAAAATGGGGATTCATTTTTACTCCCTTCTACTTAGACTGTCTCATGTGGAACTGGTGCTGTGTCTGACCTGAATATCTTGTATCTACTTCAGGGCTTACTGAATTGCTTAGAATGGACTAAGTACCTAAAAATACCATTTAAAAGATCATTTTTTTGGACTTCAACAAAACTGCCATGTGTGGAAGAGATGCTGTGTCCTACCTGAATATTTTCTATCTACCCCAGGGCTTAGTGCAGAGCTTTGCATATACTGAGCACTTTAAAATGCCATTTAAAAAAAGGGACCACTTTGTGAACTTGAACAAACCTTTCATATTTGAATGGAGCCTGCAAACAATTCCACTGTTACTAATGTATGTCCTTGTCACCCAAGGGACCGTCTCTATATGTTGCCAACTTGTACTTCCCAAGCACTTAATACAGTGCTCTGCACACAGTAAGTGCTCAATAAATATGATTTAATGAATGAAATATAACCCAGTTATGAAAGACTCCTTGAGTTTTGGTCAAATTAATAAAAAGAAGAGTAAATCAATCCATTTTATTTTTCCAGCTATGGTGATGTTTAGTCTTTTTGAGCTGGTTCCAAAATATGGGTGTATCATAAGCTCATTGTGGCCAGGGAATGTGTCTGTTTATTGCTATATGGTACTCTTCCAAGAACTAAGTACAGTGATCTGCACATGTAAATGTTAAATATGACAACGAACTCAAAACAAATGACATTTGAAAAAAAAATCTTGAAGAGGGAAAGTTATTGTATAAAGTATAAAATGATGTTATTTTCAAAAAAAGATCTAATATGTAGGCAGTAAGTCAATGCAATAATGAAACACTAAACATTTCTATGATATCATGAAGACAGATGACACAAAATGGATGAGATATAAACAGTATACCACCCTGACCAGAAAGAGGAAAAAAAATGAAACTTTAATCTGCTCCCACTCCATTTACTGTATAGGAATAATAATAATAAAAAACAACAAGCTCCCACGGCTTCAACTATCATCTCTACGCCGATGACACCCAGATCTACATCTCTGCCCCTGCCCTCTCCCCCTCCCTCCAGGCTCGCATCTCCTCCTGCCTTCAGGACATCTCCATCTGGATGTCCGCCCGCCACCTAAAGCTCAACATGTCGAAGACTGAGCTCCTTGTCTTCCCTCCCAAACCTTGTCCTCTCCCTGACTTTCCCATCTCTGTTGACGGCACTACCATCCTTCCCGTCTCACAAGCCCGCAACCTTGGTGTCATCCTCGACTCCGCTCTCTCATTCACCCCTCACATCCAAGCCGTCACCAAAACCTGCCGGTCTCAGCTCCGCAACATTGCCAAGATCCGCCCTTTCCTCTCCATCCAAACCGCTACCCTGCTCATTCAAGCTCTCATCCTATCCCGTCTGGACTACTGCACTAGCCTTCTCTCTGATCTCCCATCCTCGTGTCTCTCTCCACTTCAATCCATACTTCATGCTGCTGCCCGGATTATCTTTGTCCAGAAACGCTCTGGACATATTACTCCCCTCATCAAAAACCTCCAATGGCTACCGATCAATCTGCGCATCAGACAGAAACTCCTCACCCTGGGCTTCAAGGCTGTCCATCACCTCGCCCCCTCCTACCTCACCTCCCTTCTCTCCTTCTACTGCCCAGCCCGCACCCTCCGCTCCTCCACCACTAATCTCCTCACTGTACCTCGCTCTCGCCTGTCCCGCCATCGACCCCCGGCCCACGTCATCCCCCGGGCCTGGAATGCCCTCCCTCTGCCCATCCGCCAAGCTAGCTCTCTTCCTCCCTTCAAGGCCCTGCTGAGAGCTCACCTCCTCCAGGAGGCCTTCCCAGACTGAGCCCCTTCTTTCCTCTCCCCCTCGTCCCCCTCTCCATCCCCCCGTCTTACCTCCTTCCCTTCCCCACAGCACCTGTATATATGTATATATGGTTGTACATATTTATTACTCTATTTATTTATTTATTTATTTATTTATTTATTTTACTTGTACATTTCTATCCTACTTATTTTATTTTGTTGGTATGTTTGGTTCTGTTCTCTGTCTCCCCCTTTTAGACTGTGAGCCCACTGTTGGGTAGGGACTGTCTCTATGTGATGCCAATTTGTACTTCCCAAGCGCTTAGTACAGTGCTCTGCACATAGTAAGCGCTCAATAAATACGATTGATTGATTGATTGATTGAACAAGCAAAATGAAGGTATTATTAAGCTTTTAACAACAACAACATATTCTTGTTTTGAATATGAGTTAGTTAATTCAGAAACTGCCTAAATTACTTGCAACTCATTTGGAAACACTCATATTCAAAACAAGAACAAGTGGTCCCTTCAAAATTAAAAAAAAAAATTAGAGGGGAAGAGATACTTTGGGTTATATTATTTATTAATCGGGTAGTTAAAATAAATGTGTCTAAGCAAAGATTAGGAGAGAAAGGTAATCAAAGGAATGATGAAAAATGTACATGGTTGAGTAAGCCAAATTCAAATATACAGAGAAAAGACAGAAATGCAAAATCAAATCCAATTGCTAGAACAGTATGTCACCAAAATCCACCTATCAATTAAAATGGAAATAAGAAATGAACAAATATTGTGCAATTGGCTATACTCCAAAAGAGGAGGCTGTACAGCTGTGTGATGCTGTACAAAAATTTTGTTTTTCCCTTGTCTGATATAATTATTCTTAAACAAAACTCCTCACTTTTATAACAGTAATTTCAGTGCAGAGCTGTAATGATCTTCAATTGCTTTAAACCAGACAGAAAACAAGAAAGAAAAGTATCATATTTTACTTTGAGGAAAAACTGGTGGCACCCTAATTACAAGGAACTGCATATAGTTTTTTTTAATTTTTTAAAATAACAACAACTATAATTATTTGCCATTTGAAGTACCTAATGGCTTCAGGTTGTTCATTTTGGGACATTAGCATTCGCCTATCATTAATCGAAGCAACTTCAATCTTCACTTAATGAATTAAGGCAAATGTGTATGTTGATTAAAAAAAAATTAAGTGGATAACTGGAAAACTGCCCCATATATCCCAAAGTAATCCCGACCACATGTATCTCCTCAAGTTATTGATACACATTCAGGGACAGCCAGAAAAGCTTAATAAAATGCCAGGACATCTTCAGAAAGGGTATAGCAATGAAAGTAAAGAGTATATCAGTCAATCAACCGATGGAATTTATTGAGCACTGTATTAAGTGGTTGGGAGAGTACAATAGAGTTATATAGCTCTCTGCCACCATATAAAGTACAGATATTCCCATGCCTGGATTACTGGGAGTCATTTTAGCTGCCAGAAAGGGTGTCAATCAATGATATTTATTGCAAACGTCCTGTTTGCAGAGCACTGTACTAAACGCTTGGGAGATTATGATACAATAGAGTTGGTAGACATGATTCCTGTCCTAAAGACCTTTAGACTTTACAGTACAAACTTAGGAAAGCCAAGTTTCCTTACGGGATGGAGAAGATTCTGTATGAGAATAGAGTGATGTATGGAATGATCACGTCCCAGACCACCAGAGTGATGGGACACTGCAATTCTCCAAAAACCTAAGAAAAAAACTGTTCTCCCTGCCAGCAGGTTTGGTGAGAAGACCTAAAAGCTTTGTTTTTTCCTTTGTTTTGTTACCACAGTACATAACATATCAGTAGGCTTAGGAAGGTTTGGGATAGGTGAATGGAGGACAGAACTGGAAAAGTTCAAGGGGAAAGTTAGGACTTTGAGAAGGCTCAAATAAGCACATTAAGAACAGGTTCACAATAGGTGATTAGAGGCTAAAGGTAGGTAGCTTTAATAATAATGACATTTATTAAGCACTTACTATGTGCAAAGCACTGCTCTGAGCGATGGGGAGGTTAACAAGATGATCAGGTTGTCCCACGGGGGGTTCACAGTCTTAATCCCCATTTTACAGATGAGGGAACTGAGGCCCAGAGAAGTTAAGTGACTTGCCCAAAGTCACCCAGCTGACAATTGGCGGAGCCGGGATTTGAACCCATGATCTCCACAATATGTCTAAAACTTGGTGTATGGATGACAAAGAAGTTAACAATCAGAGAGAGCCTCCCAGCATTTATTGCCATTGCCCTAAATGAGATACTGGACTGAAGAGAGTATTGATCAGACCTGCTCAAATGGGGAACTCAGCTACAACGTTCACAAATTAAACAACTGGCTTGTATACTTTCAAACTGATTCATTTTCTTCACTGACCTATCCAGATATAGTTCAAAATTAATAAAGAGATGTAAACATTTGCGATTAACGTTAACCCTGATGATAGAAATGATGCCATCGGATTATTCTGCTTGTCCTGTAGTGATTCACCAATAAAATACCAGCAAGAAACCTTATTTTAAATTGTGTCAAGTGAGCAAGTTACATTCAAAAGACTCTCACAGAACTGGAAAATCCTTTGCCGGCCTCTATGCTATAAGCCCCTTGAGGGCAGGGAATGTGTCTGTTTTATCGTACTCTTCCAAGTGCTTAGTACAGTGTTCGGCACATAAGCACTCAATAAATAGCATTTATTGGTTGACTGGGCATTTTAAGTTAGCACTTTTTAAGTGTAACTAAAGAGCTCAGCACAATGAACAGCTAGTGGTTTATTTTTTTACTTTCAACATCTGTGTCTTTGAGAATACTGATAGTATAGTTTTATAGCACACTTCCATGAATGGCAATCATCTTCTAATACATATGGGGACTAGAGAGCATGGATCAATTTGTCGAGTTATACTACTAGCATGGACAATCAGCCTTAACTGAAGAAATCAGGAGCACATGTAAAAATCAGCTTTAGTATTTCAGAAACGATAGGTGCCACTTGCCTTGGATGTTGTGGGTAAACTTAATAGCAGATTAAATAGGTTCCACCCATATCTTTAACACTATAATAGACTCTAACACTCAATTAAATTTACTAAGAATATGCTACTAGTCCACTATTAATCAGAGAAGCACTAAAAAGTATAGGTTGTGCCCACCCAGACATTTTCTCCTTTATCTTTACTTTCACTTACCGCCTGCCATTGCCAATCAATCAATAAATCATATTTATTGGCCACTAACTGTGTGCAGATCACTGTACTAAGCTCTGGGGAAAGTACAAGATAATAAAAGACACATTACTTGCCCACAATGAGCTTACAGTCTTGACGATGAGCTTCAGACACTGCTTTCTTGCACACCTCTCAAGTCATTCCTTGTTCACCCCTTGAGGCTAAAAGAAACTCTTTAACTGGCAATAGAATTTTTGTTCCCATTTAGGATTAGGCCAAGAAAACAATCAAAGCTATTGAAGTACAACTCCGGCTTAGTGGCTTTTATACAGATATTTCTAAAGCACATTTTCTTCTGGTCTGATTCAGAGTCTCTCCTTTATCATGTCCATTACTTTTATAAAAAAAAAGGAAATAAAAGCCAAATGCTTACACACTTATATTTGTTCATTCCTTCCCGCCCCCACCCTGAGACAAAACAACCAATATAGAAGAGATTGCTGAATTTTCGATTCACTTCAATTTTCTATTCAATTTAAGAGTCAAATTATTGACTAGACATAGGCAAGCTTTGAGGCTGCCATCATCATAACAGGCTATCTAATGTAAAGTTATCCTGGTGTTGGATTGGAGAGAAAGGTGAAGGAATTACAGTATAAGGAGTAATATAACTCATTTATAGGAGAAGCAAATCAGGACATCTGTCAACCATAACCTTTATAATATCTAGACTTTCCATAATCACTATTTCTAACATTTGAGTCCCTTCTAGACTGTGAGCCCGATGTTGGGTAGGGACCATCTCTATATGTTGCCAACTTGTACTTCCCAAGCGCTTAGTACAGTGCTCTGCACACAGTAAGCACTCAATAAATATGATTGAATGAATGAATGAATTTGAGTGTACACTGGTTCACAAAATCATGCTGTTTCATTAAGGCCTGGAATACCTGAGACAATGTAGCCACATAATTAGAGAAGTTTCAGAAAGATATACATCATGATTCAGACTCCCTCCTCACATTATATATATAGGATGATCAATGCTTCGGATCCAGACCTCAGGAAAAAGTAATTACACAATCTATTTCCATGTATTTTCAAAGAAAACTGCATTTTCAAGCATGATGCTTAAACTATTTAACTGTCTTTTATGACAAAAGAATTAAATGATGAAAACATGTGCAGCCTGATTTGCAGCCAAGCAAACACTTCCTATACATATATATATATATATGTATACACACACACACACACACACACATTTCAAACCCACTATGTTTTTCAAATTTCTACAGACAGGTAACTCAATATAAACTAGGTTAAGTTCCGCTTCAATTTTGATTTGAATGGCAACAAAAAACAACCCACATGAAAAAGAAATAGTTTCTTCATTTTACTGACAGTAATTATTTCACTTCTGTTATCTTTGTTAGACCATCAGAGCCAAATTGATCAGGCAAAACAAGTCAATAAAAAACACACACATATTTGATTTAAGCCATTGGAGAAAAAAAAGGCTAAGAAAAAACTTGGTATTGGATAACAGTAAAACTAAAAACATAAAAATACTTTCTCAAGACAAGAATGTGCCTAAAGGAAATGGATCAAGTGAGGCACAGTACGATACCAGAGCTGCAATTCAGGTCTTAAACATTTTAACTTCATTTAGTCACCAACTTGTCCAAAGTGAAGAAAATTATAACCATGGGAAGAAAAAGCACCTATGCATATAATCCACTATGCAGTACAGTATTCAAGGTTCATTAGAAATGGTATATAGAAATGGGAACCAGGGTATGCCTGATTCACTCGATATTTAAACTCAGTCTGACACTTTCAGCTCTTGCTAGAAGGCTATCTAGAAATATTAGCGGCTGCAAATTTAATAGAGAAATATCACTCAACCAGCCAAGCACCAAATAGTCCTCAAAGGAACATCATTTTCCTACAGCTCTTGAAAGTGGGGTTTGGAAAAGGAGATTCAAATATGTTGGTACATGGGCCAAGTTTACTTTCCTGCCTGTTTTCACTTTATCTCACCTGATTACCAGTAGTTACAAATCATCCTTAAACGGGAGCTCTTTTAAATCTTTCTTGGTGCCAATTTTCCTACGGACTACAGTTACTCGGGGCATTTACACAGTTATTCTTGGTCTGCCATATATTGTCTTATCTTAGGCTGTCGAGTCATCTCCGTCACATAGAGACTCCATGGACACATCTCTCCCAGATTGCCCCACTTCCATCTGCAATAGTTCTGGTAGTGGAGCCAGAGAGCTTATCAATATAAAGATAATGAAGTGGTTTACCATTGCCTTCTTCCACCCATAAAGTGTAGGCACTTATAATAATAATAATAATAATAATAATAATAATAGTATTTATTAAGCGCTTACTATGTGCAAAGCACTGTTCTACGTGCTGGGGAGATTACAAGGTGATCAGGTTGTCCCATGGGGGGCTCGCTGTCTTAATCTCCATTTTACAGATGAGGTAACTGAGGCCCAGAGAAGTTAAGTGACTTTTCCAAAGTCACACAGCTGACAACTGGCAGAGCCGGAATTTGAACCCATGACCTCTGACTCCAAAGCCCATGCTCTTTTCCACTGAGCCATGCTGCTTCTCATAATCTCAACTGTATACCTTACTTCTGATGATCCTTCTGGGTTATCTGACTACTTGCACCTATCATACCAGAGATTTAAGAGTCCATTCTTTTGGCAACTGCAGTTCCTGCTACTACTGTCTTTCTCCTCCAACTCTATTTCCAAGACAGTCCTGCATTCTGATGCCAGAATTGTTTATAAATTGGATTGAGATTCCTTCCGACAGACAGCTTTCTATGGAGTAAGACAGCTACAGAGTCCTAGAACGCTATTTGAACCCCAAGGCTTCCAACTAAAATGATTAGAGTATAAAATCTGGCCTCCAGCTCAGTGGCTAAATTACAATGCTTCTTAAGTCAGTCTAGTCTTGTGGAAGATAGAGTATCGGGCTATTAAGACACTTAATTAATCATGATTGCCACCACTTGCTGTGTGGTTTGTTTATGCCCAACCTCTCTGTGCCTCAATTAGGCCATCTGTAATAGGGAGCATTAAAAGAAGGGCTGGTAAGTAATGTTTAAAGAGAGTTGGAGAGAAAAAATTGTGCTCCCAAGACTTATTTTTACAAAGAAAAACACCATAGATAAACAGTGGTATGAATAGTGACAATAATAGCCTAGTGAAAAGCACATGGGCCTGGGAATCGGAGGATTTAGGTTCTAATCCCTTTTCAGCCCCGAGACTGCTGTGTGACCTTGGGCAAGTCAGGTCATGGGTTCAAATCCCAGCTCCACCAATTGTCAGCTGTGTGACCATGGGCAAGTCACTTAGCTTCTCTGTGCCTCAGTTACCTCATCTGTAAAATGGGGATTAAGACTGTGAGCCCCACGCGGGACAACCCGATCACCTTGTATCCTCCCCAGCACTTAGAACAGTGCTTTGCACATAGTAAGTGCTCAATAAATGCCATTATTATTATTACTATTATTATTATTATTGTTGTTGTTATTATAAGTGCCTACACTTTATAGGTGGAAGAAGGCAATGGTAAACTACTTCATTATCTTTACATTGATAAGCTCTCTGGCTTAGAACAAGTGCTTTACACATAGTAAGTGCTTAACAAATGCCATCATTATTATTTATTCTCTGTACCTCAATTACCTTATCTGTAAAATGGGGATTAAATCTACCCCCCTCATTTAAACTGTAAAGCACAAGTGGGACAATGACTGCATCCAAACTAATTAACTTCTATCTACACTCTGAGCATACAACAATGCTTGGCACATAGCAAGTACTTAACAAGAACCATAAAGAAAATTAGCAGAAATATTACAGTATTCATAATAAAGGCAGCTGCAGGATCCCATTTCTAGTTTAGTGTTCAGAGCACCCCCTCCGCATATTAGTCTGTTTTTAACATACAGAAACATTCTGCTCTTTAGTCTTCTACTATTGCTATTTCTACTTATTTCTATTTCTATTACTGTTCTATTACTTATTTCTATTTCTACATTAGGATTCCCCCTCCTCTCTTTTTTGGACAGGCCCCACAACAATGTGCTAAAATTGTAGTAATGAAGCAATAGTATTTCATTAAAATACATGGCTTTATTATTTCTTTCTCTGATATATTCCATGGATATATCAATATATATATATATATATATATATATATATACATTTCAATACATTTCAATATATCTGGATCACACTAGTCAAACGAGACTAAGTCACCTAATTTGAAGGATATTTCAAATGTGAGATTACGCTCATTGTGGGCAGGGAACTTCCTACCAACTCTGTTACATTGCACTTTTCCAAGTTCTTAGAACACTACAGCTTAGTGGAAAGAGCACGGGCTTTGGAGTCAGAGGTCGTGGGTTCTAATCCCGGCTCCACCACTTATCAGCTTTGACTTTGGCTAAGTCACTTAACTTCTCTGTGCCTCAGTTACCTCATCTGCAAAATGGGGTTTAAGACTGTGAGCCCCATGTGGGACAGCCTGATTAGCTTATGTCTAACCCAGCGCTTAGTGCTTGGCACATAGTAAGGGCTTAACAAATACCATCATTATTATTATCATTACTCTATACACAGTAGGCACTTCATAAATACCATTGATTGATCAGGGCTCAAGAACATTAGGCTGAGCATGCACAGACTTTTTGTCATGAAATATTACCCTTGCACATGCTTCACTGTCCAGAAAATAATCAGACTGGCTGCTAAAGCTCCAGAATGCTAGCACTTCTGAATGTCCCACTTCATGCCCCACTCTGCTTCTGTTTGCTTTTTGAGAACAGAGACAAACACTAGGCAATTGAGTCCATCTCTGCTGAACATAAACCATTACTAATAATAATAATAATGGTGGTATTTGTTAAGCGCTTACTATGTGTCAAACACTGTTCTAAGCACTGGGGTAGATACAAGGTAATCAGGTTGTCACACATGGGGCTCACAATCTTAATCCCCATTTTACAGATGAGGGAACTGAGGCACAGAGAAGTTAATTGACTTGCCCAAGAGGAAGTGGACTCTGATCATACATGGTCTCCATCCAAACAAACCACTTCATTTTGAAGGCACAAAGAGGGAGGCGGAAAAGATTAAGATCCAATCTTTCAACCAGGAGGTTGTGCTGAAACCCCAGCTTTTCTAGGACAGATACCTTCCAAAAAAATAGTTGGACTCTGCGGACATCTCTAAAATATAGTGTGTGCACATAATACAGCACATATACAGCACCTGTATATATGTATATATGTTTGTACATATTTTTTTACTCTATTTATTTATCTAATTTATTTGTACATATCTATTCTATTTATTTTATTTTGTTAGTATGTTTGGTTTTGTTCTCTGTCTCCCCCTTCTAGACTGTGAGCCCACTGTTGGGTAGGGACTGTCTCTATATGTTGCCAATTTGTACTTCCCAAGCGCTTAGTACAGTGTTCTGCACATAGTAAGCGCTCAATAAATACGATTGATGATGATGATGATGATGATAATACATTATAATGGTATTTGTTAAGTGCTTACTACGTGCAAAGCACTATTCTAAGCGCTGGAGGGGGATACAAGGTGATCAGGTTGTCCCCCGTGGGGCTCACAGTCTTAATCCCCATTTTACAGATGAGGTAACTGAGGCGCAGAGAAGCTAAGTGACTTGCCCAAGGTCACACAGCTGACAATTGATGGAGCTGGGATTTGAACCCATGACATCTGACTCCCAAGCCCGTGCTCTTTCCATTGGGCCACGCTGCATGTTTGGGTTGCGTCTCTAAATGGCACCGCGACTTACCTCTGCATGTCTGTGGCTGTGTGATTTAACAGCCATCACCATTACTGATCATCAGCCAGAATCCATTACTGTTACTAATGTAAAGGCGGGATACAATTAACATCGATAATTGGATCTACTTCGGTATGACTGTGGCTCAGTTGCTCCTCCCATTATCCCTGTTTTACTCCCTCGCCAAAACCGTCCCCTAAATTTTGAAGGGGAGTGGTCAGTCAATGCAAGAGAGCTAGGTGGAGTTTCAATCACGTTTATCAAAAGGCTCAAAGGGGCCCGGAGAGGAAAGGAAGAGAGAATTGTGCAGGGCTGATTGTGAATAAAAATGCTTAGAGACCGCTGCCTGGAGAGACGCTTGGCCTCGTAGATTTTAAGCAGAATAAAACTGCCACTGAAAAGCAGCTGAAGGTTGCGGAAATTTGCTCATTTTAAGCAGTTTCCTGACATAGCCATGCCCATTATAAGTGGAGTGGACTGTGTCGGGAAACTTGCACAAGACGAACGCTGCCCTAAGTATGCACATTAGCGAGTCAATGATCAGTAACGAAAATGGGACAGCTCTGAATGGACTTTATTAAGATATATTTTTAGATTAGAATCGAATCCGCACATCAAAAGAATAAAATGGGCTAACGTAGATTTGATCTTTTACAGTTCACTCCTAATTAAGGCCTGAAATGCTGCAACTGTAATATGTCTTCTAAACTTGCTAAACAAATAATCCCAGTTCAGGAAAATATATTGGTTTCCCTTTGCCTAAATAACTGCAGGGGCCCTTCTTGCCTTAGTGTGAACTGCCTTGTGCGTCTTTCCCCTTTCTTCCAACTCTAACCACTCAGGAATTTGGAGTCTCCTGGAGTAGTGGCAGTAGTAGTAGCAATAGTATTTATTAAGCACTTACTGTGTGCAGAGCACTGTACTTAGCACTGGGAGAGAATACAAAATGGGAATTAAACATGCTTTCTGGGACCCTCATGGGCCTGTAGTCTGGGGAATGAGCCTGAACTAATATCTAGGCATCATTATTATTATTACTATTACTATTATCTTTCCCAATCCGCTATCCATAAGTCAATCAAATGTATTTATTGATGGCTTACTATATGCAGAACACTGCACTTAAGTGCTTGGGAGAGTACAATATAACAGAGTTGATAGACATCTTCCTGCCCACAATGAGCTTTCAATCTAGAGGGGATTAATGACAATATAACCATATATTTGGGGTACTATCCCCTCTAGATGTGTACACTGTAGACTACTGTCTACAGTGTAATGACAATATCAACCGTATATTTGGGGTACTCACTGTACTAAGCACTTGGGAAAGTACAATACAACAATACACTGATACATTCCCTGCCCACAGCGAGCTTACAGTCTAGAGGGAGAGACGGACACTAATATAAATAAATAAACTAAGGATATGTACGTAAATGGTATGGGGCTGGGATGGGGGATGAATAAAGGGAGCAAGACAGGGTGATCCAGAACGGAGTGGAATAAAAGGAAAAGAGGGTTTAGTCAGGGAAGACCTCTTGGAGAAGGTGTGAAGGTCTCATTAGCAGGATAGACATAATAGAAGTAACATAGGTTGTTTCTAAAGGACAAGAGTGTATGGGTTCGGTTGCATTAAGAGGGAGAAAACTGAATGAGTGCCTTAAAGTCAATGGTCAGGAGTTTCTGCTTGATGAGAAGAGGGATCAATCAATCAATCAATCAATCGTATTTATTGAATGCTTACTGTGTGCAGAGCACTGTACTAAGCACTTGGGAAGTACAAGTTGGCAACACATAGAGACAGTCCTTACCCAACAGTGGGGTCACAGTCTAAAAGGGGGAGACAGAGAACCAAAACCATACTAAAAAAATAAAATAAATAGAATAGATATGTACAAGTAAAATAAATAGAGTAATAAATATGTACAAACATATATACATATATACAGGTGCTGTGTGGAAGGGAAGGAGGTAAGATGGGGGGGATGGAGAGGGGGATATGGGGGAGAGGAAGGAAGGGGCAACCATTAGAGATTTCTTAGGAGTGAAGAGATGGATGAAACATTATGTTTTAGAAAAATGATTCCAGGCAGCAGAGAAAAGTATGGACTGGAGAGAGGAAGAGTCTGGAGGCTAGATGTCTGTGAGGAGGCTGATGCAGTAGTCGAGATGGAATACGTCAAGGGCTTGTCTTTTCTGTCAAGACATTGAAACACTAAAGTCAACACAGTGCACTTTCCATCTGTTCAATTATGCTTGTGGATTCAGCTCCTCCATCAATAGCATGAATGCAATTAAGGATTTCCTAAGGTTAAGTCCTCTAACTCTAGCAATTTCATCAGACGAGTACATCTTCCCCCTCACATTTAAATGCAATTTTAATGGCTTGGACTTTCTTTTCTTTTTCCGTCTATTTGAATAACTAAAATATCTTTCCATTCCTATCTAGGCAATAAAAATGCACAATTAGTATGGATTGTTAACTCATCCACATTCATGAAAAACCCACTAAATGCCTGGCATTGCATTATTATGGGGAGACCCCCCCAAGGGAACTTTACTGCCCAGGGAGATAAAGACCAGGGAATCAGTGAGCCAGCACCATTTGACAACAGTGGGTCATAGATTAATTTAGGGATGAAAAGATAGCTAAGAGGCTCAATTAAGTCATTAATTTGCTCCTTTTTCAGGAAGCCACTAAAGGAATTCTGGCTCTCAAATTGTTTTTTTGTCAATTAAATATATTTACTGAACACTTAGTGTACAATATAACAGAGTTGGTAGACATGTCATCTGCCCACAAGGAGCTTACAATCTAGAGGGGGAGACAGACCTTAGCTTAAATACATTACCCATATGTACATAAGAGCAGCGGGGCTGGGTCGGGGGGGATAAATAAAGGGAGCAGAAATGAGGGCTTAGTTGAGGAAGGTCTCTTTGAGAAGGTGTGCCTTCAGTAAGGCTTTGAAGGTGGGGAGAGTGGTTTTCTGTCAGATATGAAGAGGGTGGGAGCTCCAGGACAGAGACTGGATCAATCAATCGTATTTATTGAGCGCCTACTTTGTGCAGAGCACTGTACTACGCGCTTGGGAAGTACAAGTTGGCAACAAGTTGGATGTGGGCAAGGTGTCGGAGACGAGGTGGGCAAGACCGTGGTACCATGAGTAGGGTGACATTAGAGGACGCAAGCATGCAGGCTGGGTTGTAGAAGGAAATCAGGTCAGTAAGGTAGCAGGGGAAAGGTGACTGAATGCTTTAAAGCTCAGGATAAAGAGTTTCTGTTTGACGCAGAGGTGGATGGGCAGCCATTGGTGGCTCTCCAGGAATGGGCAAACATGGATTGCACTTTTTTTTTTAGAAAAATGATTCGGGCAGCAGAGTGAAGTGTGGACTAAGTGGGTACCCAATAGGACAAAGAAACCTGATCAAATTAGATGGATTAGACCTAATTGCTAAGATAAATGTGTGCATATCACAAGGACCAGAGAGCACCACTCATCTGAAGAAAATGGGAGAAGAGGCCAAGGACACTTCTAGCAGAGGAGTGTACTCAATCATTAAAACTGGAAATTGATCTAGATTATTGGCTGATCACCAATGAAACCTCCAAGAAGGGCTTTAAAGTATTCAATCACCTTGCCTGATTTCCTTCTATAACCCAGCACACCCACTCTGCTTCTGTAACACCAACCTACTCACTATAACACGAACTCAGCTATCTCGCAGCCCTGCCCTGTCTCTGGCCTGGGACTACTTCCCCACTTCAGATCCATCAGACTATCACTCTCCCCACCTTTAAAGCCTTATTTAAATTACATCTTCTCCAAGAGGCCTCCTCTGACTATTTCTTCCTTTCCCCTACATTGTCTCCCTTCTTCACTGCCCTTGTACTTGGATTTGAACCCTTTATTCAGCCCCCCTCTGCCCCACAGCACTTATGTACATATCCTTAATTATTTCAATGTCTGTCTCCCCCCACAGATTGTAAATTCCTTAAATCTGTTAAATTGTGCTCTTCCAAGCAATTAGTACAATGCTCTGCCCATAATATGTTCCAAATAAATATGATTGATGGATTGAGTGAGGTGCTTCTGGGTATTACAGACTAGTGAACTTTGCTTCTATTCACCAAAAACTATCCAGAATCTACAATGAAGTTTAGGATCAGTGAGCACTTAGAAAACACAGACTATTGTGGGAAGGCAATTTGATTTTTGTAAAGGAAAATCATGCCTCATTTTCTGATGCTAAAATGGTTCAGTGGTTCTTTTGAAAAAAAAATCTGTTTTTTCGCCCCTCTGTTTGCATTCACTTTACTAGTCCACTTTTCTCTGTGCCTCTTTCCCCAATTCTTCCTTCCTTCTGCTTAGAGAAGCAGCATGGCTCAATGGAAAGAGCCCGGGCTTTGGAGTCAGAGGTCATGGGTTCAAATCCCAGCTCCGCCAATTGTCAGCTGTGTGACTTTGGGCAAGTCATTAACTTCTCTGTGCCTCAGTTCCCTCATCTGTAAAATGGGGATTAAAACCGTGAGCCCCACGTGGGACAACCTGATTACCTTGTATCCCCCAGAGTTTAGAATAGTGCTTTGCACGTAGTAAGCACTTAACAAACAGCATCATTATCATTATTATTATTATTCCCCAACTTCTCAGAATTGGGAAACTCCTGCAGGCCAAAGATTAATCCAATATTCTTCCCAGTCCATGGAGAGGCAGCATGGTCTACTGGACAGACCCCAGGCAGAAGGGCCAGGGTTCTAATCCCAGCTCCGCCACCTGTCTGCTGTGTGACCTTGGGCAAGTCACTTTGCTGTACCTCAGTTTCCTTGTCTGTAAACTGGGGTTTAAGACTGCGAGCCCCACTTGGGACAGGGACTGTGTCCAATCTGATTAGATTCTATCTATCTCAGTGGTCATTACAGTGCCGGGCATGTAGTAATGCCCGGCTTAACAAATAACATAAAAGAGGTTCTTCACATAAGTGCTTAACTGAACATTGCCAATAGTCTCATGGGAATGAACATTGGCTGCCCTCCCCCAGCACTGTCCATTGCCCAAAACATGCCATAAACCTAGGGTCCTCAAGAGATTTAAACAGCAGCAGCGCATCTTTACAAACTGTCAACTGAAGTCTTCGGTTGTGACTTGGACCGTGGATGATTACGGAATAGAGAGGAAGGTCTTTATCACCCTTTATCACCAACTGGTGGACTCTGAGCTTTCTCTTCTATGTTGCTGCTTCATTTTCATTATTTCATCTCCCTTAGTGGGTCCGCCAAACTCTGTCCCACCTTATTTTTCATCTGTGAGCCTCTAAAGGATCTTGTTTAATTCCTGCCTATGGATTTTTCTTCCTAGCATTTAGTACAGTGCTCTCAGTATACAGTAATAATAGCAATAATGATAATGATGGTATTTGTTAAGTGCTTAGTATGTGTCAAGTACTGTTCTAAGTGCTGGGATAGACACAGGGTAATCAGGTTGGACACGGTCCCTGTCCTACAGGGGGTTCACAATCTTAATCCTTATTTTACAGATGAGGTAACTGAGGCCTGGAGAAGTGAAGGGACATGCCCAAGGGCAAACAGCAGACAAGTGGTGGAACCAGGATTAGAACCCAGGTCCTTCTGACTTGCAGGCCTGTCCTCTATCTACTGGGCCATGCTACTTCCCAATAGGCACCCAAAGTGATTATTATTGCATTTGATTACAGAAATAGTACAGTGTGGCTAAGCATAAGGAACTGTCATTGATGAAGTGTTTGTACTGAGTTCTCCTTTAAATTTAGAGGAGGAGAAAGGAGGCAGATCAGAATCACTTGTAATGAAAAGTTACAATCTGAAGAAGTGGACAAAAGTAATAACCACCATTGTTTACTAACATGATTCTTGAAACTGACAACAATTTACTAAGGTGCTAAACATTGGGACATGAAGAAAATCATACTGGACGGAATCCTTGCCCAACTTGGGACTCAAGATCGAGACAGTAGGGAGGGCAGGTAACCCTATCCCAACATTAAAGACATGAAAGCTGAAGGCTAAAGAGGTTAACTTGATGGGGAATCCATCTCATGCTTCTGTTATACTTTCCCAAGTGCTCTGTACAGTGCATTGCACTCAGGGGGTGTTCAATGAATACCACTCCTATTACTACTACTACTAATACAGGGTGCTTTCTCCATAATTATGTTGCCCAATTCTAAAAACCCCTGAAATTAAATCAACCACAAATTTATATGGAAAGCAAGAACAATTCTTGGTCACTTACAAGAGAAATACTGTATGCCCTAAAAGTTGAAAGCAATAGCTGTTGGGTCATGGGGGCTGTTAGATATTTCAAATGACAGCTCTCTGAAAGAAAGGACTTCAGTGGAGAGACCTTTACGAGAACCAACTTTCTTCCAGTTTTACAATATTCAAAGCTGGCAAAGATAATCTAATCACAACCGTCCCAAGGTCTTCCTAAGATAAATAGACCCCAGATTAGATATGACTTCATAAATTCAACTTCTTGAAGCTAGTGTGAAGTTAATGTAGGCTGTGAAATATTGCCTAAAAATAGCATCTCACTACCTGCACCACTTATAACACATTTAGATACTTAATAAATACTAATAATGACCATGAAGTGGAACTTTACATTCCCCAGCTGGTAAGTGTTCAAATAATTTTTCAAGCGTACAACATGTAGTCAGAACACCAGTCAAGACTCACGTGCTACTGGAGCCAGGTTTCTGCTAAGGTGAAGAGGTTATAATTAGGATAGTGAAAGAATATATATTGAGGACAAAAAATCCCAGCATTAGCTATAGTTGGCTGGTGACACTGCCAATCCAAAGAATATCAAGTGAAGATATGAGCAGCCCTCTGAGTGCTTATTCCTAGTGGTAAAATCCAAACATGAATTCTTAACTGAGTGCTGGGATTAATTTTACAATGCTAAAATGGTTAAACATTAGAAAGTAAACAGATTCTCCATTCCAATGCCAACTGACAAGTTTGGAAATGATGTGACTCAGCAGTGTTTTGCTGATACTCAAATGATTCATTGATGAAGTTGGTTTTTCACAATTAAGGTTTTGTTTTTTTCCCCAAATAAAAAGCAAAATGAAGGAACAGCCATTAATCCTTGTAGTTGTAAACACGGAATTGAAAGTGTGAATACTGAACAGCTTTACAAAGTCACTGAGAAAAGTTTTAAATATCTGGACAGATACTTCAGATAATTGCAACTGGAATCAAACGCTCATGTCTGAGCCTGATCATTCATTCATTCAATCAATCGTATTTATTTATTTTTTTTGGATGGCATTTATTAAGCGCTTACTGTGTGCAAAGCACTGTTCTAAGCGCTTTATTGAGTGCTTACTGTGTGCAGAGCACTTGGGAAGTACAAGTCGGCAACATACAGAGATGGTCCCTACCCAACAACGGGCTCACAGTCTAGAAGGGGGAGACAGACAACAAAACATGTAGACAGGTGTCAAAAACGTCAGAATAAATAGAATTATAGCTATATGCACATCATTAATAAAATAGAGTAATAAATATGTACAAGTAAAATAAATAGAGTAATAAATCTGTACAAATATATACAAGTGCTGTTGGCGGGGAAGGAGGTACGGCAGGGACGATGGGGAGGAGGAGAGGAAAAAGGGGGTTCAGTCTTGGAAGGCCTCCTGGAGGAGGTGAGCTCTCAATAGGGCTTTGAAGGGAGGAAGAGAGCTAGTTTGGCGGATGTGTGGAGAGAGGGAATTCCAGGCCAGGGGTCGACGGTGGGACAGCTGAGAACGAGGCACAGTGAGGAGGTTAGCGGCAGTGGAGCGGAGGGTACGGGCTGGACTGGAGAAGGAGAGAAGGGAGGTGAAGTAGGAGTGGGCGAGGTGATGGAGAGCCTTGAAGCGAAGAGTGAGGAGTTTTTGATAATGACCTACCCTCATGCTTAGTACAGTCCTTTGGCACACTGAAAATTCTTAATACCATAATTACAACCCTTGAAAGATCTGTGGTAGTGTACAAGTAAGAGCAGAATTGCCTGACTGGGTTTCTCTAATAGGATATGCCATTTAATCATTGCCTCGCTCTCTGGAAATTCTTCCCCTAGTCCCAATTTGACTCAAGAAAACCTGGTCCTGTTGCACATCACTTTCAGACTGAGCACAAATATGCCAGATGATGAGAGGTATTTACTGAACAGCCCATTTCCTTCTTTTAGAGGTTCCAATTCCACAGTCACACCTTTCTCATCAAGGCCATATACTTATTTTCCTCTTACACATTAGCCTTCCACTTGACTCCAGTTTCTTATTGGTAAATAAGAGGTGTTTCCTGGCTCTGTGTAAGATGCATCTTATAAAAGATGAACTCGTAAGGGAAGACAATAGTTTGGGGTTGTTTCTTTTTTCCAGCCTCACATATAAAATCAAAAGTGACCTTTACTCAAGCATATTGTCTCGATTATTCAAGCAAACGCAGTGATTTATTTCCGAGACAAATGGCATGCAAGGTGAGGAAGCATTCTACCCACATCAGAAGCCAAAAAGAGATGCTCACACCTTAGCACTTTAAAAACATGTGATGGTTATTTAGTATGACTGCATTAAATTTAATGGACCTTCAGCAGGTGAATATGTTCTCCTCAAACCCCAGATACCTCATTTTCAAATGCCCCCAATTTCAGCCTATACACTAACTCCTTCCCTTTTTCAAAACCCACTCTCAGAAACGGAATGATTTAGTGGCACCTCTCAGGATCCCCCAATATTCGAGCTCAAAGGCTCATCCCCTTCAACACAATTCTGCCATGTGGTCATTAACTTTCATAAGGGACCTTTCATTCAAAAGATGAAAGACAGCTGCTTCAAAATTAAACTCCCTGGCTAAATTCAAGGAGAACGAAATGTCTCGTGATCGCCTTCTTTGGCTTTCACAGAAAATAGGTCTGAATCCAACTGATCACACTTTTGTTTTTTCCCCGACTAGCACTTTTTGCTCCAGGAATTGGGACTTGGCCGAACCAAAAAGTTATGGTTCTATTTTAAAATTCTTTATGCAGTCTATCTTATGAATTTCTCTTCATTAAATTCCTGCAAAAATCACTCTCCATAATGTAGGAATTCCATAGATCAAGACTACTTATGTGAATGTATTCATATTTCATGCTAATTAGTCTCTGTACACGTAATCTCTTTCCCTAGTGTGTCCAATACATGTGTCTCTGTCCTAGATTGCTCATTAAATCCACTATAGCTCATTTGAGCACTGTATCACTGTGACTGAATTAGACATTTCAGAATTCGAGGCCTAGGCTGACTTCCTTCCTCATGTGTATTTCTACAAAATCTTTACAAGTGAAGGTTTAGTACTGTGGTAGAAATAATGCATACCGTAGTCGATACGTTCTGTGAGTGTATAAACAAGGTTATCAGAAAGGCACACTCATCCTTAGTGCCTCAATTGTACATGCAGGTAATATACCCCGTATCTGACAAGGTTTGAGAAGCAGCAATCCTTATTCTTTTTAATGGGGACCTCTGAGAGCAACAATGCCTAGAAAAATATTGCACTTACTGTTATACTGAGCCACTTCCTAGAAAACTGTACAGCCAGGACTCACTCTCCCCATAAGAAAATTCTTCCTTTCAAATTAAATCAGGGAGGGTGCTCACCATTTATGACAATAATGTATTCCTGCCCAAACTATAATGTTCTGAATCTAGTCCTTTATAAGTGACAGAAGGAGGTTATGTTAAAATAATACAGAGGTACAAAGGTCTCAAATATGGATTAATTATTAAATCGCTACCCAGCTACTCTTTCATTTTTATCTCTTTTTTTAACCCATGTTATGAAAACGCAATGTTGAAGTTGTTTTTTACTTTCCTCTCATTTAGTTCTGTACAATCCCAAGGTAAAATATTCTGCAGCCCTGACAATTCAACATCAATTCTTGCTTTCCTATTTTTTTTGAAACTTCGGTTAACATACATTTTAAAAAAACATTCCTGCACTGTACCCCTGACAGATTCCTTAAATTTTAAAGAAAGACAGGGACTCCACCCTAGAAATGTGTTTCTACTGTTACACTAAGATGCCTTTAGGGATCACGATAATATTAACATTAAGGATGTTAAAATGCAATGCAACTGTTAATGGAAAGTGAGCTGGGCTTCATATTGAACTTTTCACACTCCAATTTCCCTTGGGAATTCTGGCCAGTAGCACCTGTCAATACCAATATCAGTCTTTCAACGATTTCACAGTGATTTGCTGCACTAACAATAACTACTATTGCTGAGTCACAAAGTTACTTCACAAACTTTTTTTTCAAAAAATCATTATTAAAAGGACTACTGGCCTAAGCAAAAACAAAGGTATTTGTCACATCCAAGATACATTAAACAGAGGCTTCAAAATTGGATTTAATGTGACATTAAAATCCCTATAAAATGTACTCATTCATTCAATCATATTTATTGAATGTTTACTGTGTGCAAAGCACTGTATTAAGTCCTTGGGCTTAATACAATACAATACAATAATACAATACAATATTACAATACAACAATAAACAGACACACTGCCTGCCCACAACGAGTTTACAGCCTGGGTGGTGGGGAGGAGAGGGGGACAGACATTAATAAAATAAATGAATTCCAGGTGTGTACAGAAGTGCTGTGGAGGTGGGATCGGGGGTGAACAAAGGGAGTAAGGGTGATGCAGAAGGGAGTGGGAGAAGGGGAAAGGGGGGCTTAGTCAGGGAAGGCCTCTTGGAGGAGATGTGCCCTCAATAAGGCTTTGAAGTGAGGGTGAGTAATTGTGGGTTGGATTTGAGGAGGGAGGGCGTTCCAGGCCAGAGGCACGATGAGGGCGAGGGGTCAGCAGTGACATATATAAGATGGAGGCACAGTGAGAAGGTTAGCATTAGAGGAGCAAAGTTTGTGGGCTGGGTTGTAGTAGGAGAGTAGCGAGGGGAGGTAGTGGGGAGAAAAGCAGCAAGGTGAGGTAGGAGGGGGCAAGGGGATTTAGTGTTTTAAAGCCAATGGGGAAGAATTTTTGTTTGAAGTAGAGGTGGATGGGAAAACCACTGGAGGATCTTGAGGACTGGAGAAACATGGACTGAACGGTTCTGTAATAAAATGATCCGGGCAGCAGAGTGAAGTGTGGACTGGAGTGGGGAGAGAAAGCAAGCTGGGAGGTCAGCAAAGAGGCTGATGAAGTAATCCAGGCGGGATAGGATGAGCGACTGTATTAACGTGGTAGCCATTTGGATCAGCCCTGAGCAGCCATATGTAGCAGGCAGCATAAAAAGTTCACAGCTCCCAATTCTGTGTTCAGCAGAAAACGTTTTGCAATGCCTCTCACGGCAGTCACCAGAAAGCTCTTTGTGGGCAGTGATCATTTCTTCCAACTCTGTTTTATTGTGCTTTTCCATGAGCTTAGTACAGTGTTCGGCACAAAATAAGCGCTCAATTAATGCCACTGATTGATCCCATTCATGAGGGCAGATATTTGTTAAATATATTTTTTTCCAATGTTTGGGGTCTTTCCATTTTTTTTATATTTTCCCTATTTTGGGGTTGGTCTCCATATAGCTTTTGTGAAATCTGGAATTTTATCTTTATCAAACTCTAAAAATCTTTAGTTTCTGAAGTAAATAACAGTGACAAAGTAAGCGGACTGATCCTACTAGGTGACAAGCAAGCCTGAAGATACTGAACGTTATGTTCCACTGTAACATGTCTACCTTTACTTATATTTAATATTTTGGAGTTTCTTCTATCCAAAAATCTTTGAAATACTCCAAAAAATCCTCTACTTCATCTGAAAGTAAATTCAGGTGCACTAGTTATCATTTTCTTAAAATCACAAGGACAGCAACAAAGGAACCAATAAAGATGACCTTTGAAAAATACATTTATTGGAATTTCTATGCCAAATAATCAATTCATTAGTTTCAAAAATCTTTCTGGTGGCATATCTCACTTGTATAATCGGAGAAATTAGAAGACTTCTGAAATGATTTTTTACAATAATTAATGTAGTGTTGGAAACAGGTTTTGATTATGTATTTCTATTTTGAACCCAAAAGCGATGCATTTTCATGCCTCTGAAGGAATTTTATCCATTATGAATATATTTGTACAAAAATATACATGTAGTATATGGACAGGGTATGCAAACTGGGAGCCTCGTGAGGAAGCAGTGTTGTCTTGGGAATCGATCATGCCGGGTCCAATACTTATCTGCTGCTTGACCGTGGACAAATCACTTCACTTCTCCATGCCTCAATTAAAAGGGGTCATGAACTGTGTCCAAATTATTATTGTTATTATTATTATTATTATTATTAATAATAATAATAATAATAATAATAATAATAGTACTTAAGTGCTTACTATGTACCAAGCATTGTTCTAAGCACTGGGGTAGATTCAAGTTAGTCAGGTAGGATAAGGTTTCTGTTCCACAAAGGACTCACACTCTTAATTCCCATTTTACAGATGAGGAAACTAAGGCCCAGAGAAGTGAAGTGTCTTGCCCAAGGTCACACAGCAGAAATGTGGCAAAGTCAGCATTAGAACCCAAGGCCTTCTGACTCCCAAGCTTGTGCTCTATCCACTAAACCATACTGCTTCTGCACAGCAGCTTGTGTGTACCCAGCACTTAGAACAGGGTCTGGAGCATAGTAATCACTTAAATACCATAATGGAAAAAAAAAAGAACAGGGACAGACTCCAATCCTATTATTGGAAGCTACAGTTGTTTGGCACATTTTAAGCACTTTAAAAATACCATAATAATTATGCAGATTAACTTAGCATATTGCTACATAGCAGCACCAAGATTTTTTTTTTCTGCTAAAGAGCAAAATAACCAACTGGCATGAATTCCTTTCTTGATTAATGTACCCTGGCTTGGATTACCCAAATGGTGAGAGCAAGCTCTAGAAAACTAAACAAAAATTTATTTTTTTGTGAGGTAAAATAAAGTCAAGTTGAATAACATAACATTCCTCAATAGCTTGGCTGCCTGAAGTGACTGCATTTGGAACTACTCTAAAATACAGAGCATCTAGAATTTTGTAAGTGAACCTACCGATGAAAGGTACTCATTTCTACAATAAAATATCTGGGTTGTGGACTTCATAAATAGCTTCTCCCTATGTTATGCACTAGATGGCTTCCAGAGATCCCTAATATACTGACACAATAGTAGTAAAAGCAACGACAGCAGTTATTGAGAAACCAATGAGTGCAATTCACTGTACTAAGGACTTTGGAAGCCCAAATAAAGCACTGACACATTCCCTGCCTCTGGAAAGGTTACACTCTAGTTGCCTTAGAGTGACCTTCGGTGCCATGTGATGCCTAAACATTGTAGACTGTCAAGAGAGGGACCCCAAATCAGGGTTCTGTCCCCATGGGAGAGAGATGCTCCTTGACCGAAGCAGAGCAGGATATGTAGTGAAACCAGAACAGGTGGGTACGAAGATCTCATCTTATGAAATCTCTCGCTCTGTCCCTTCTCCCCTCCTTAACTTCCATCTTCAACCGCTCACTCTCCACTGGTTCCTTCCCCTCTGCCTTCAAACATGCCCACGTCTCTCCCATTCTAAAAAACCCTCTCGACCCCACCTCATCTTCTAGTTATCACTCTATCTCCCTCCTACCATTCCTTTCCAAACTCCTTGAACGAGTCGTCTACACACTCTGCCTCGAATTCCTCAACGACAACTCTCTCCTCTACCCCCTTCAATCTGGCTTCCGTCCCCTACATTCCACAGAAACTGCCCTCTCAAAGGTCACCAATGACCTCCTGCTTGCCAAATCCAACGGCTCCTACTCTATCCTAATACTCCTTGACCTCTCAGCTGCTTCTGACACTGTGGACCACCCCCTTCTCCTCTACACGCTATCCAACCTTGGCTTCACAGACTCTGTCCTCTCCTGGTTCTCCTCATCTCTTTGGCGGTTCATTCTCAGTATCTTTTGCAGGCTCCTCCTCCCCCTCCCAACCCCTTACTGTAGGGGTTCCTCAAGGGTCAGTTCTCGGTCCCCTTCTGTTCTCGATCTACACTCACTCCCTTGGTGAACTCATTTGCTCCCACGGCTTCAACTATCATCTCTACGCTGATGACACCCAAATCTACATCTCTGCCCCTGCTCTGTCTCCCTGCCTCCAGGCTCACATCTCCATCTGGATGTCTGCCCGCCATCTAAAACTCAACATGTCCAAGACTGAACTCCTTATCTTCCCTCCCAAACCCTGCCCTCTCCCTGACTTTCCCATCACTGTTGATGGCACTACCATCCTTCCCATCTCACAATCCCACAACCTTGTTGTCATCCTTGACTCTGCTCTCTCGTTCACCCCTCACATACAATCGTCACCAAATCCTGCCAGTCTCACCTCTGCAACATCACCAAGATCCGCCCTTTCCTCTCCATCCAAACCACTACCCTACTGGTTCAACCTCTCATCCTATCCCGACTGGATTACTGCATCAGCCTCCTCTCCGACCTCCCATCCTCCTGCCTCTCCCCACTTCAATCCATACTTCACGCTGCTGCCTGGATCATCTTTGTGCAGAAATGCTCTGGGCATGTTACTCCCCTCCTCAAAAATCTCCAGTGGCTACCAATCAACCTACACATCAGGCAAAAACTCCTCACCCTCGGCTTCAAGGCTGTCCATCACCCCGTCCCCTCCTACCTCACCTCCCTTCTCTCCTTCTACAGCCCAGCCCGCACCCTCAGCTTCTCTGCCACTAATCTCCTCACCGTGCCTCGTTCTCACCTGTCCAGCCATCAACCCCTGGCCCATGTCCTCCCCATGGCCTGGAATGCCCTCCTTCCGCACATCCGCCAAGCTAGCTCTCTTCCTCCCTTCAAAGCCCTACTGAGAGCTCACCTCCTCCAGGAAGCCTTCCCAGACTGGGCCCCCTCCTCCCCATCCCCCCGTCTTACCTCCTTCCCCGCCCCACAGCACCTGTATATTTGTATATATGTTTGTACAGACTTATTACTCTATTTTACTTGTACATGTTTATTCTATTTATTTTATTTGGTTTATATGTTTTGTTTTGTTGTCTGTCTCCCCCTTCTAGACTGTGAGCCCGCTGTTGGGTAGGGACCGTCTCTATATGTTGCCAACTTGTACTTCCCAAGCGCTTAGTACAGTGCTCTGCACACAGTAAGCGCTCAATAAATACGATTGAATGAATGAATGAATGAATGAATTTGTAGAGAACTTCTAAGTTTTTCCGGAATTCACTCTGCATTTGTTCCACTAACTTATAATCTCCTGTAGGGAAGAGATCATATCTGCCAACTCTATTGTATTGTATTCCCCCAGGTACTTAGTAAACTGCTATGCACACTGTAAACTCTCAATAAATACAATTGATGGATTGATTAACTGGTAAGGTCATCCCCAGGACCACTTTAATCAATTTAGCAGAGGAGCTGCTACCTCAGGCCCAACTCAGCAAAGCCCCAAGTAAGTCAGTCAGTCGTATTTACTGAGAGCTTAGTGTTTATGGAGTGCTGTACTAAGTGCTTGTGAGAAGACAATACAACAGACAGATTTCCTGCCCACAACAAGTTTACAGAAGTTTTATGCAATGAGTTTATGCTGCTTCTAGAGAAGCACCACGGCTCAGTAGAAAGAGCCCGGGCTTGGGAGTCAGAGGTCATGGGTTCTAATCCCAATTCTGCTGCTTGTCAGCTGTGTGACCTTGGGTAAGTCACTTAACTTCCCTGTGCCTCAGTTACCTCATCTGTACAATGGGGATGAAGACTGTGAGCCCCATGCGGGACAACCCGATTACCTTGTATCTACCCCAGCGCTTAACAAATACCAGTATCATTATTATTATTTACAGTCTACAAGTCTGTTAGGGAGGCCATCCACAACTGTCCCTCCCATTCCTTTCCTCCCCACTAAGAAGAGCACCAGGGCTGTGGGGAGAAGCCCAGGCAGTAGGTAGCCCCGTGGCCACTACTCTGAGAAGATTGGGAAGGGCCACCCCTTGGTTCTAAAGGACCTGCGGGGTCCTTTCTGTATCTCAACTTGCAGCGACCTGCCTGTCTACTAAGTAAATCCTTGCCAAACAAAAGGATTAAACACGGAGGCCACTGAAGGCATTCACGAATACCAGACGGCATTTTGCCGATCTGGAAGCAATAAGTGTGGGTTGCACAGGTTCAGCTATATACCGTAATGATATTATAACAAACCTTTTTATGGGAATCTGCACAACACAGAGCACGTCACCGGTGTGGCCCTAATCCCCTGCCCTCATTAGAGAGTCCCCATGTTCCTCAACCTCTCCCAAGTCTCCATAAGTAGGGTCGCCACTTCCAACGCGTGAGATTCCACGGCTGAATGACCCCGGACACAGAGGCATCCAGTGCTGCTGTTCTTTCTCCATCCCGGCCCCAGTGCACTTATGTACATAACTATAATTTATTTATTTGTATTAATGTCTGCTCCCCCCACCAGACTGTAAGCTCATTGTGGGCTGGGAATGTGTCTGTTTATTGTTGTACTGTACTCTCCCAAGTGCTTAGTACAGTGCTCTGCAAACAGTAAGTGCCCAATAAATAAGATTGAATGAATGAAAGAATGCTTAGCAATACTAGGCAGGGGACAGGCCAGCGTAACACAGATGAAGGGAAACCTTAGATTTACGATACTCTCTTGCTAGGGAAATCAGATTTAATATTCAGGTATTCTGACCATCCAGAGAATCATTTTGAAATACAGATGTTCTCCTTAGCAAGTTTCACTTTTCCACACTAACATATGCTAACCCGGGAACAATATTCCCCTACTATTTGGCATTAGTGTCATCTTTAGCAAGTGTTTTCGCTCACAAAAAAGTAAACAGGAGCGATCGATCTGGAGGTTCTGTGATGAATGATGCAATTGCTGTTTTGATTTTTTATTATTTTCAAGCATCTGTGAAAACGCACTTCAATAAAAGTTTAGCAGGGTCAATTATAATGTTATGTGAATAAAAATGAACTTGTTTAAAGGAATTCACACTAAATCATACTGAGACCATTTATAGTAACATTTATACATTTCTGCTTATGTTAATGCTTCTCTCTCCATAGTGTGAAGTAAACAGGAGAGTAGAAATCATACTCATCACAGAAACATGTATGCTTCCTTCATGCGATTTTTGAACATCCCTTTGTGTCACATATTTCATAACCTACGGGAATGCAGAATAAAAATCACTCAGAGAGGTGCAACCCTGTCACATTAAATTAATGTTAAATAAACCAGAAACATCACAAATATTTGTTTCACATGCTTACACTTTCTCCTGAGTGTCACTCTGTCATGTTGCTTTTACAGATGTATGGTGTGTTGTTTCAACTTAAAGCGTAACTTTTTTTTATACGAGTGCCATCGTGTTTAACTCTTTTCTTGCACACCAGAGATCAAAGCTATTTATGACCTATTATAATAGTTGCAGGCTTTAAAGGACTCCGTAGAAGGTGTTTGGATCTTTTCTTGTATAATGCCACTAATTTTTAATACCTTAAGAAGATTAAAAGAAGATTCATGCAAAGAACTAAGCTTATATATGGCATTGCCACTTATTAATTTGAACAGCAATTTAGACAGCTTCCCAGCCCCTCTTTTTTCTCTTTCCCCCCGATTTGGATATTTTCCTCCCAAACTGAAGGCCCAGATGTAAATGCTTGAAGGATTAAAAAGCAAAAAAGGAACATAAGCAGACCCGATGTTTACAAGGGGTCCCTGCTCGTTGGAAGCTTTGGTTTTTTTTAAGGCGTCACTGGAATGCTTCTCTTTATATCGGTCCTTTGTGCGCTGATGAATGAAATAGCTACTGATGCTCTCGAAATAAAAGACTCACACTCTTCCTTCAATAGAAGCAGGTGCTATCGAACAGTTACTGTTTGCACAGCGGCTTCGCAGACAAAAAACTTTCTACAAAAGGAAACATACAAATAATTCCTGGGAGGCCTACTCGCTAAATCTCCAAGACAATGGGCCAGCTGCAGCAATGGCACATGGATCACTCTTAAGGTCAGTTTGGAATCGGTGCCTTTTTTTAGGAGATGACTGCCGGCTTATTTGTGAAGCGCAAATCACATAAGAATCAACATTTGGGATGAAATTTTGTTACTTGATGGATGTCTTGGTGTGTGTTTATTACAAAAAAAAAATCTCTGGGCTGTTGGTGTTTAGAGCTTTAACACAATTAAGTCCTGGAGAAAAGCACTGATATAACAGTTTCACTTTTAGCCCCCATATTTTAGCCAAGTCTATTATTTTAAAAAAAGTAGCAGTTGCACATAATATACTAGCTCTGCAAAAGGGAAAATTAGATTTTCAGCTTATAAAAATGTAAAGTGATATTATTATTCATGATAAAAAAAAAACGCCACACTGAGAACTGTGCCATCGCAATTTACTTCTTTCTATACGTAACCTGGATGATTATTATCTGCAGTCAGGCCCTGTGCCCTTAAGATTCAAGGGACTTTTTAGGAGACATTTTACAATGCTTAAATAGTCAAAAACAGATAACTGTCGATCAGTCACCTTGACGTTTCACCTAATGCTAGATCGGTACAATCTCTTATTCAATTATTCTAGGCCTGTCAGGACTAGGCCACAAACCCAATCAGGTAAAATGCACGCCACATGTTTTAGCAGTCATCCGTAAAGAGCAAAAGGACTTCAACATATGGAAAACTGAAAAGGGGTCAACTACCTTAAGGTGGAATAATACTCTCAACCCTAAAACTCCATCTTCCTTGTCATTCGTCCTCGTTATCACAGAATGACTTCTGTACCTCAACTCGCAGAACTCAGATGCAAGCCTGTTGCCCAAGCGGGTATGTCACCCTGCCCCCAAATTGGTCCTACGAGCAGAAAAATCAGGGAGATGTAAAAGGATGCAAGTTGTCCTCCCCGAGAAGCTCGGAGATGACAAAACCGTTCAGGAGCTCTGACGAGGCAGAGAGGACTGAAATCCCTCCCTAAGGCCGCGGAAGGACAAGAAGGTAGAGTAGTGTTCCTCAACCTGTGTCTACTGAAAGATCAAGAGAGCCACCTGCAGTTTGAAATCCAAAAGAAAGGAAGTCGAGAGCTTCCCCTCACAAATTATTTGAAGCTATTTACCGCCCGAGTTCTTCCCCTTCTCAATACACTGGCTGAGTTAGGATAACAAATCCCACCAAATGGTTAACGGGCTCTTCTGCGACAAGACCTCAGGTTTGAAGAACTATTAGCTTCAGTTATTATTTTACTTGTACATATCTATTCTACTTATTTTATTTTGTTAGTATGTTTGGTTTTGTTCTCTGTCTCCCCCTTTTACACTGTGAGCCCACTGGTGGGTAGGGACTGTCTCTATATGTTGCCAATTTGTACTTCCCAAGTGCTTAGTACAGTGCTCTGCACATAGTAAGCGCTCAATAAATATGACTGATGATGATGATGATGATAACAAATCCCACCAAATGGTTAACGGGCTCTTCTGCGACAAGACCTCAGGTTTGAAGAACTATTAGCTTCAGTTATTATTTTACTTGTACATATCTATTCTATTTATTTTATTTTGTTAGTATGTTTGGTTTTGTTCTCTGTCTCCTCCTTTTACACTGTGAGCCCACTGGTGGGTAGGGACTGTCTCTATATGTTGCCAATTTGTACTTCCCAAGCGCTTAGTACAGTGCTCTGCACATAGTAAGTGCTCAATAAATACGATTGATGATATATGTTTGTACATATTTATTACTCTATTTATGTATTTATTTTACTTGTATATATCTATTCTATTTATTTTATTTTGTTAGTATGTTTGGCTTTGTTCTCTATTGTACTCTATTTATGTATTTATTTTACTTGTATATATCTATTCTATTTATTTTATTTTGTTAGTATGTTTGGCTTTGTTCTCCATCTCCCCCTTTTAGACAGTGAGCCAGCCCACTGTTGGGTAGGGACTGTCTCTAGATGTTGCCAACTTGTACTTCCCAAGTGCTTAGTACAGTGCTCTGCACACAGTAAGCGCTCAATAAATACAATTGATTGATTGATTGATTCAGTGTTTTGTACCATGATTGCAGCATGGTGAGGGGATATTTTCTTTTCATTCATTCATTCATTCATATTTATTGAGCGCTTACTGTGTGCAGAGCACTGCACTAAGCGCTTCATCCATTACAACAGTTGGCAACAGGAGATAAAAATACGGAAATTTGTTCTCCTCATTCCCTTTTTAGGAGCTGGCAGAATATATTTCTTGCAAATAAAGGGATAGGATTTTTAATAGAAGTACTACAAAAACACTGAATTTCTGCAATGGCTTTTTGGCAGGCAAATTTGTATCCAGATCAGCCTCAAATGACAGCCTATGGATAATGTCAAAAAGCAAAGTTTGCATTTTTAATATTATAAAGTGATCCTGATAATAAAAATGACTATAAAATCACTGACATTCAATTATTCAGGGATTAATGATGCCATTTGCAGATTACCTAATATCAAGATCACTGCCTAATTAACTGTTTATTAGTTTCTCTACCGGAGGATGGACAGGAGAAACAAAAGCCCAAAATACAATGGCCAAAAAGGGGGCTTAATAGCCTCTCTTTCTTATACTGGGATAATTAATTCCCATCAACCCAGCTCCCTTAAAAGAAAACTGCCATACCACATTTTTAGTAAACATAAGAAAAAAAAACTTCCTTCCAAAGTCAGTTTGGTCAGTTGGTCTGTTCAACTGGAATGGAAAAAACAAAATCGGCAATGATAGTATGGAAAAGCTAGTCCTGCCACATGGACATGTGTCCTGCTCAATGAATTTTCAATTTGTTTTTTAAGTCTCAGACTTCCATTTAGCAGCTGTAGGTGACCAGTGCATTTTAAGCCACACTTGCAGCTCTATTTCAATTTCAAAGAGGTGCTGGAATTTAGTCAGTTGAGTTTAGAGATACCCCTGACTCATCACGCCATAGGTATCCTATCCAGCCCAGTAGAAATGATGAAGTGAAATAGGGCATCCACAACAGAGAGGCCAAAACCCAAGTCTGTAGACACAGAGAAGCCATGTCTGATCACGGAAAATAGCGCACGACACAGGGAGAGAACAGCGGACAGTCCGGCCGACAGCGACATTGGAGTCTCCCATCATGTATGGCGGACAAGTCTTGGTTTGGACATGAATACTTTGCAATCGAGAACCTACATGAAGCAACTGATTGCAGTGCTAGTGGTTTGCCACATCTCCCTTGAACTCTCTTCCACCTGGCAGTTCATTCATTCAATCAATCAATCAATCAATTGTATTTGTGTTTCCACCGGGGTAAATAGTGCAACAAATAAGCAAACAGAGGGAGGAGGTCAGCACCCCGCAAAGTACACAAAAGAACTTTCTTTACCAAAGCCATTTATGGCCAAAGTGACAGTAGTCTCCTGTGGTTGCTGTGCCACAGCTCCATAACTCAGCAGGTGATCAATCAATCAGTCATATTTATTGAGCGCTTACTATGTGCAGAGCACTGTACTAAGTGCTTGGGAAGTACAAATTGGCATCACATAGAGACAGTCCCTACCCAACAGTGGGTAGCCGGCCTGGAAAATGCAGTCAGGAGATCAGGTGCCCTTCTTTGAGCAGAGATTTACGAAAGGATTCCGAGAGGTAGATTTGAAAATGGCCCTGCACTACAAGTGGCAAACGCAAGGACAAGACGAAGTGGTAAAAGGATTTTTCACGTCTCCCCATACTCATGGATTGAGCCCCACTATCAGAGAGTTCCTTTATGCATCCAAAGGGCACAGAGTACTTATTTCCATTGGTCCCATTTCAGTTCATCAAGTTTCACTTTTCCTCTCTGATGAACTAGAACTTATAACTTCAGAACTGGGTTTGCGGGCAGAAACACTGACAGCTCCTGAATCAGGGGACAAGGTCCATTTCCCCAAACCACTGCCGCTCTGCCACCATTTCAGATGTTACATGGGGATCACCTGAAGCATGGAAGTCATATAAGTCAATAATCCACTTCAACAGAGGGTTCCTTCAACACTCCTCAACAGGATGTATTGGGTGACCTTTTGGCTGATTGAAGACTGACCATAATACAGTATCGCCAACAGGCACTTAATAGTAGTAGTATTTATTGAGTGCTTACTGTGAGCGCTGGGAGAGAATACACAGTTGGGAATTAGACACAGTCCCTGTCCCTCAAATCTAAGAGTATAAGTGCGGAAATGGGACTTGAGATTGACAGCAGGAATGAACCAAAACAGACAAAACACCAAATAAAACCAAAATCAGTAGGCAGCTGTGGCTAGAGGAGCAGAATTTCAAGCTCCCTGAAGCTTGGAGTTCACAGTACACCTTCAGCCACGAGTCTTTTGGGGTTTTGTAATGGGGTCATGGGAGGAGTTTTTATCCCTGAGCATACTTTTTTTCTTTTTTTTTAAGGTATTTGTTAAGCGCTTAGTATGTGTCAAGCACTGTCCTAGGCACTGGAATAGATACAAAATAATCAGGTTGGGCACAGTCCCCGTCCCACAGGAAGTTCACAATTTTAAGCCCCGTTTTACAGATGACATAATAATAATAATAATAATAATAATAATAATGATGGCATTTATTAGGTGCTTACTATGTGCAAAGCACTGTTCTAAGTGCTGGGGTGGTTACAAGGCAATCAGGTTGTCCCATGGGGGGCTTACAGTCTTAATCCTCATTTTAAAGATGAGGTAACTGAGGCACAGAGAAGTTAAGTGACCTGCCCAAAGTCACAGAGCTAACAGTTGGCGGAGGCGGCATTTGAACCCATGACCTCTGACACCAAAGCCCATGCTCTTCCCATTGAGCCACGCTGCTTCTCTAACTGAGGCACAGAGAAATTAAGTGTCTTCCCTAGAGTCACAAAGCAGGCAAGTGGTAGAGCTGGGACTAGAATCAATCAAACAATCGTATTTATTGAGTGCTTACTGTGTGCAGAGCACTGTACTAAGCGCTTGGGAGCTTGACAAGTTGGCAACAGAACTCAGGTCCTTCTGACTCCCAAGCTGAGCAGAGATCCTCAACGGCAGGAGGGAAGGTGGTGGCTAACACGGGCCTCTCTCTGGGGAGACTGAGGAATCTGAGAGCAGAAGTATTTACTGAGTGCCCCCTTGATGCCCTGCACTATAGAGGATTTTTGGGAATTACAGAATGGTGAAATGCCCATTAGGGCTGATGTTCTAATGAAGGAGACAAACCAAAAGAATATAGCGATATGAAAATAAGTATATGCAGACATTCTACAGGTCTGCACTATGTCACAGAACATTATCATGTCCTCCCTGGATGCAAACCCACGTCACATGGAGCAGTACACATTTAGGAGAAATCAGAATAGTGTCAGAATTGGACTCTCTATGCTCAAATAAGACATGTCTCTGGCAATTAGCTTTATATATGTTTTAAAAGAAACCCAGGCAGTGTTGTGAATCACTACTGTTGTGCACAAAGCTGAAAAAATCTTGTTTACAAAAAACGTAATAATAATGATGGTATTTGAATAATAATAATAATAGTAATGGCGTTTATTAAGTGCTATGTGCAAAGCACTGTTCTAAGCACTGGGGAGGTTAAAAGGTGATCAGGTTGTCCCATGGGGGGCTCACAGTCTTAATCACCATTTTACAGATGAGGGAACTGAGGCACAGAAAAGTTAAGTGACTGGACCAAAGTCACACAGCTGACAATTGGCAGAGCCGGGATTTGAACCCATGACCTCTGACTCCAAAGCCCGTGCTCTTTCCCCTGAGCCACAATGCTTCTATATGCCAAGCACTGGACTTCTGCCTGGGGTTTCTTCTAATAGAAATGTTATTTTCTTGGGGTTATTCTGAAGCAAATTTGTCAATTTTAGTTATCTTTTAACTGAAAATGCTGTACTTGTAATGTTTCTGCTATACAACGGACTTGCGATTGATGAAGATCTGGAATCTAAACTATTAGATTATACAGATAAAAAGTGAATTGCAAATAAAATATGAAGTCTCATAAATCTTTTGTCAGTAGAGCCACAAAGTTTGACCTTTTCTTCTCAACAGTTACATTTTTTATACCATACAGCATTATTCCACTTCAAGTGCATTGTTCTTAAAAGTACATAATATTGCAGAAGTAAAAAAAAAAGACATTCTACCACTAAAACATTAAAAAAATTAAAAAACCTGTAGTTGTAATATAGTGCCTTCCCTCAACAACCTGCAGCCCTTAAAGTTAATCTAGATTAATTAACCGAATACTTAAGAATGATGAAGAAAATGTGGTAAATTCAATAAGGCTGATCAAAAAAGAAGAGAGCAGGGAGAGAGGGGGGAAAAAAAAAGAATTTCACTCATAAGATACCAAAAGCAATTAAAACTTGAAAATGAAAGCTACATCAATCCCAGTGGCACTGTGAAAAGTCATGTCAACACAGTTATAATGAGTAATTTCAAACTACTAATAAGTGTGAAGCAAAGAACAAAAAAATAGCGAATGGCACAGGAAATGTAAATGAAAGTCTTAACTACTGAATGAATATATGAAGAGTGAATGTGAGACATTCACATACCCACAAAAAGGCTTCATATTTTCAGGGAGTAGCGCATGCAACAGCACCTCACAGAGTTGCTTCAGACAACGTCTCACGATGGTGTCACGGGACATTTTCGTAACAGCTCTCTACCATCGGGCAGCAAGAGCAATATGGAAGATATCTGGGGAAACCTGGACAATTAATGGATAGAGTAAAACCACTTGGAATAACCCCATACCTGGCTAATAAATATTTGTCACCCCTATTTCTATTAATACATGGATGCGCACCCACACACATCCAAAACACACACACACAAACACCCTCCCCCCTTCCACGGAGTGTTCAAATCCACAATATTTGTAAGCGGTCCAGATAAGTTTGGTTTAGGTTGAACAGTTTACCTTATCTTTTACTGATCCCAAGCAGATTTTGCACTCTAGGTGCTTGGATTTTCCGGTCCACGTGAGAATTCCGTCTTTATCCACTCGGATGAAACCCTTCAACAGTTTGGGACTCAAGGGGCAGTTGTGATATCAAACTGATATCAAACTGGAATTCTATTGATTTAAAATTGTGTCCATCTTAACAAAGCACAAAACATATATACTTCCAAGTCATTCATTCATTCAATCGTATTTATTTAGCGCTTACTGACTGCAGAGCACTGTACTAAGCGCTTGGGAAAGTGCACTAAAGAGAGACAATTCCTGCCCCAAACGAGCTCAGTCTAGAGGCATTAAACTTTCTAATGAAGCCTGAGTAATGTACCAGAAAGAAAACCTGTTCTTTTAAAGATTTTACATATTTTGCCAAATGATGTGCTGCATAATGCACCCTTGCTTTCTTTGTCCATTTTACAGTTTATGGCAAATTTCAAAATTGCATATTTTTATGTGCTTGCCATAAAGAAAATCTTAATTTGGTTGCCAAGTCTTTTCCCTGCTTTCAGTCCAGCAAAATGTTGGGCAAAAGGGGATTTTACGTATTCTTGTGTATATTAACCTTTTATATAAAAACAGAATAAAACAAAAAAATTGTGGACAGGAAATATGTAACTTTGTTTTATTTTTAACTAGTGCTTAATTCAGTACATTGCTCCCAATGGGTATTCAAATGGGTACACAAATGGGTACTCAATGAGTACTGTCAGCTGTGTGACTTTGGGCAAGTCACTTAACTTCTCTGGGCCTCAGTTACCTCATCTGTAAAATGGGGGTTAAAACTGTGAGTCCACCCCACCCCCCGGGACAACCTAATCACCTTGTAACCTCCCCAGCGCTTAGAACAGTGCTTTGCACATAGTAAGCACTTAACAAATCATTATTATTATTATTACTCAAAAATACTATTTACTACTATACTACTATGTTTTATTAAACTATTTGTTCTTTATCTCACTTGGCAAAGAAGCAGATGACCTTACCCTGGTTTAAAAACCTCTACCATTTTCTTAAGCAATTCTGCACATTCATTTGGGTTTTCACATATTACACATTCAGCAAGCAAGTTACACTAATAATAATAATAATAATGGTATTTAATAATAATAATAATAATATTTATTAGGCACTTACTATTTGCAAAGCACTGTTCTAAGCACTGGGGAAGTTACAAGGTGATCAGGTTATCCCATGGGGAGCTCACAGTCTTAATCCCCATTTTACAGATGAAGGAACTGAGGCACAGAGAAGTTAAGTGACTTGCCCAAAGTCACACAGCTGGCAATTGGTGGAGCCGGGATTTGAACTCATGACATCTGACTCCAAAGCCTGTGCTCTTTCCACTGAGCCACGCTGCTTCTAGTGCTTACTCTGTGCCAGGTACTGTACTAAGGGCTGGGGTGGATACAAGCAAATCGAGTTGGACACGGTCCCTATCCCACTTGGGGCTCGCAGTCTCAATTCCCATTTTACAGATGAGGGAACTGAGGCGCAGAGAAGTGAAGTAATTTGCCCCAAGGTCACCCAGCAGACAAGTGGTGGAGTCAGGATTAGAACCCATGACCTTCGGACTCCCAGAACCCATATCCTATCCACTTAGCCTTGCTGCTCCTCTAACTAAACATTAAGCACTAAACATTAAAACACTAAACATCTGTGTCTGTTTACTGGCAAAATTCCCAATTAATTCTACAACAAAAATGCATAACATACGTCCATGAGCCAATCAACACAGTTTCCTTGTTGTTTTTTTGTTTGTTTTTAAACTGCCAATATATATTCCCCTTCAATCCTGTACTTGGGGAACCACCCAGCTGATTCTTCAAAGGAAATAAACATTTGTTGAAACCACATGGCCTACCCAAAACAATTGGCAAATGTTAATCGTATCAAATCTTTTCATTAACTACAAACCAAATACCTGTCAAGTACCTACCACTAAATTTTCTTTGACAAACGATTCATCCCTTTTATATGTTTTATATGTTTTGTGCTTTGTTAAGATGGACGCAATTTTAAATCAATGCCCTAGAATTCCAGTTTGATATCAGGGCACCGTTCTAAGTTGGTTCGCCTTCCCTGTTGTCTATGGAACTTGGAGACCAATGATTGGAAGGGAGATATTGTGGTGTTCAGGTGGTCTTAACATTCTTCCACAACTACCCCTTGAGTCCCAAACTGTTGAAAGGTTTCATCCAAGTGGATAAAGATGGAATTCTAACGCCGACCTGGAAGTCCAAACACTTAGAGTGCAAAATCTGCTTGGGATCAGTAAAAGATAAGGTAAACTGTTCAACCTAAACCAAACTTATGTATACCACATTTATTCTATTTCTAGGATATGTCTCTCAGGTCCTTAAAATTCTAAAACTAACGGACGATTTTCTTCTGAAGTCTTTTGCCCAAAGTACACGGTCCTTCGGCTGCCAGAATTCAACCACTTCTCAACAGAAATCAGAGCAGCATTAAACGGCAGAAACCAAATTGTGGCATTGGAATTTTTTTTTTTTCTACAGAGTAACTATTTTAAGCTTTCAAGCACTCAATATTAGTGGGTGTAAATTTGTGGAAGAATATAAATTCACGTTTATTACTATAAAGAGAAGTTTATCAGTCAGTGAGAAGTTTGGTCAACAGAGTGCACGCCATTGCTAGGTCAGAACAATAGTTCTTTCAAAAAGCACCCTAAAGAATAAGGATAAGTCACCAACATTCTGCATATACCTCGCCATTGCTCACCTCCAATGGTTACCCATTCCTCTCTATCACGAAGAAATTCCTGGCCACTGGCTTTAATGCATTTAAGAGCTCCTTTCCACTTATTATCCACGCTCTTTGTACGCAATACTCCATCTCATGTTCCTCATTCCACTCTCACTAACTTTCTCACTGTGCCTCATTCTCATCAAGGCTGCCGTTAGCCTTCTGTTCACACTCTTCTCCCTGCCTTGAAATCCCCTTCAAATCACTTCTACAATCACTTCTAAATTACTCCATTTATTTATTTATTTATTTTACTTGTACATATCTATTCTATTTATTTTATTTTGTTAGTATGTTTGGTTTTGTTCTCTGTCTCCCCCTTTTAGACTGTGAGCCCACTGTTGGGTAGGGACTGTCTCTATATGTTGCCAATTTGTACTTCCCAAGCGCTTAGTACAGTGCTCTGCACATAGTAAGCGCTCAATAAATACTATTGATGATGGTGATGCAAAGCACTTTTGAAATCACAGCTCTTCCAGGAAGCCTTCTCCAATTCACTTCCATATTCCCCACCTTATAATAACCTTCCACCATTGGCTGAACTTTTCGCTCTGCATCCCAACGTTCCCCTGGTAAGAAATATTGGACTTCAACCACAATAATTTATCCAGACCTTTTTGAACCTGATAATGCTTAAGAGAATGCTGCAGGTCAAAAATCTCAAATTCCATGTTATCTTCTGCTTTTGTCGGAGTTGTCTTGTTCTGCTTGATTTGACCATATCACTTCCAAATGTTACTAGGTGCCTGTCACACTGTTTTTGTGAGATTTAATAAACAAGAATTCCATGTTAATCCTGTTCTTCCATTTCAAACTTCAACCACAGGTGTTCAGGGCACAGGGCGCTGAACCACTGAGACACTGTGGTCATGGGTCATTCATTCAATTGTTTATTCAATCATATTTATTGAGTAAAGCACGGTACTAAGCTGTTGGAAGAGTACGACAAAACAATAAACAGACATTTTCCCTACCCACAATGAGCTTACAGTCTACAAGGGGAGGCAGACATTAATATGAATAAATAAATTATAGATATAATAATAATAATAATGGCATTTGTTAAGCGCTTATTATGTGCAAAGCACTGTTCAAAGCGCTGGGGAGGATACAAGGTGATCAAGTTGTCCCACGTGGGGCTCACAATCTTAATCCCCATTTTACAGATGAGGGAATTGAGGCACAGAGAAGTTAAGTGACTTGCCCAAAGTCACACAGTTGACAAGTGGTATGTTATGTACCTAAGTGCTGTTGGGCTGAGGTGGATGAACAAAGAAGCAAGTCTGGATGAAACAGAAGGGAGTATGAGAAGAGGAAAGGAGGACTCAGTCAGGACTCAGCATCAAAACTGTTTTTTTACATCATGGGTAAAGTGCATCCCACTTCAAAAATTTTAATGCATTAAAATGACCTTTCAATGGTAAGCATTCTAGCAATGATGATGGAATTACATAAATTAGGTGAACAAAAATGCCAAGGGGTGGGGAACTGCTTCATGGGGGTTGGACCAAAGATTCAGTAGGGTGGAACAAATCAGCAGCACACTGACACGATTCCACTATGCTGCACTCTCCACTGCCAGATGTCCTGGTCACTCTAGGCAATGCATGAGGGGCCAAGAATCCCCTTCACAGACCCAGAATTCATCCTTCTGCCACAAGACACTTGCACCAACTCTTTCATTGCTTTTTACACTGATTGATTGACTGATTTTTATGAATCCTTTCCATTCCATTTCCGTTTCTGGACCGACAAAACTGCTGTGACCATCACCGGCCTCAGGGTGCAAGGATAATTCTAGGACAAGTGTGCTGGCAGGAAAAATTTGACTACTTTTTCCCATAAGTCTGTTTCACTTAATAATGGGGCAAGCCTATAGCTTTTTACAATTGATCACACTCCGTAACTCAATACAACCTTCTCTCTTTTCACTACGTTGTAAGTGAAGAATAGCATTAATAACTGGAACATCCTCAAGCATCAGAGTTAACCTGATTGTATGTGATTCCTAAAATATATACTACCCATACTTCAAAAAGGAATCCAACACTGTCCATCTTATGTATTGTAAGAATTCTTCTAACACTAAAATGGCTAAGACGATTTCCAACTCTATTACTCTTGCAGCAATACCATTAATCATTAATGTATATAAAATTTTATAAAAGCAGAAAAATCAATCAATGGTGTTTATTGAGCACCTATTGTGTGCTTACACTTGGGAAAGTATTGGGAAAGAAACAATACAGTTACAATACTAGAAGTTCATTGTGGGCAAAGATGTCTATCAACTCTGTTATACTGTGCTCATCAAATGCTAGTAAGGTACAGAGGTACACAGTAAGTGCTCAATAAATATAATTGATTGATTGCTTTTGTAGGGGCTGCAGTCATCATCTGTCCACTTCATGAAATGCCCCATGAGGGTCTTTATCCATTCAATCATACTTATTGAGTGCTTACCATGTGCCACACATTGCTCTAAGCACTTGACAGAGTACAGTATAACAATAAAGAGACACACTCCCTGCCCACAATGAGCTTTAGTCAGCAGCCTTCACCTCTGGTGACACAGCCCCTAGCAAGTTTGCTCTTCCTACAGAGCTAGGACTAGAATTCAGGAATCCTGATTCCCAGGGTCCTGCTTTTTTCACTGGATGAGCTAGATCAATTTTATAATTATTATATTTTTTAACTGCTTACTATGGGTCAAGCACTGTTCTCAGTGCTAAGTTGGATACAAGTTAATCAAGTCAGACACAGGCCCTGCCCCGGCAAGGGAGAACAGGTGATTAATCCTCATTTAACAGATGAGGAAACTGAGGCACAGGGAAATCAAGTGCCTTGCTCAAGGTCACGCAGCAGATTATCGGCAGAGCCGGAATTAGAATCCACATCCCCTGACTCACACCCACAACAAGTGTTCCCATTGCTAATAAAGTGTCCTATCTTGTGCTCATTCATGCTAAACAGTGTCTCCCCAGTCAGGTCACACATTGTGACTTTCAAAGATTTTCCATTTACTTGATTAGAGGAGAAATGTAAACCTTTAAGGATGAAAAAACACTACATCTCTTCCATTCATTTTCCCTCATCTACCCACTGGAAAGGCCCATGCTCTTTCCACTAGGTCCATTGCAATATTTAAACAAAAAAGAAAATAAAAAACCTACTATATGAATTGGAAAAAAAGAGGGGAAAATTAAAAAAAAATTCTCAAAAGTTTCCTGAATTACAGTTTTACCAAGAAAAACTAAAATGTTGCCTGAATTAAGCACATTAAAATGCATCATCTGTACTAGAATTCTGATCAAACAGAAATGTTTCTGAGCTTCAGCCCAGTGCCATGACACTCACTGATGTTTGTGCACTTCTGAAAACAGACTGCATATATAACAACTACAAAGATAATTGAACCCAGGGATGCTAAATAATTTTGTGAGTAAACAGCTGTGTCTTTTCCTTCCATTCTTCTAGACTGTGAGCCTGTTGTTGGGTAGGGACCGTCTTTATATGTTGCCAACTTGTACTTCCCAAGCACTTAATACAGTGCTCTGCACACAGTAAGCTCTCAATAAATACGACTGAATGAATGAATGAATTCTTAACGTGCATAATATATTTCAGTGCCTTCTGAGCTTTCACTTTTACTGCCTCTAGCTTTTGGACTGAAAAATCGGTAGCTTACTGGCCTCTTGCATTTATTTGAGGTTTAGTTCTCTGGCCTACATGACAACAAAATACTAACATATAAAAAGGCTATATGAAATTGAGAAAATAAATCATGGATTGATGTGAAAATGTCATGCTAGCTTCCCAAATGTATAGTATTGGGAATAAAAGCCCAGTAAGCTGGACAACTACTTGTTCCAACTAGTAAATCATGAACACTAAGCATATAAACAGCAGCTGATGTTCAATTGTGATCTCATTTATTCAACCGTATTTATTGAGTGCTTACTGTGTGCAGAGCACTGTATATGTGCTTGGAAAGTACAATTCGGCAACAGAGACAATCCCTACCCAACAACAGGCTCACAGTCTCATTTAACACCAAGTAATTTCAATTTTAAAACCTGAACCGGAGAATTTTCATTAAGAAGCAATGGCAAAAGTGTCATTTGAGAAATAGACAGTTTACCTGCGTCCGATTTATACCTATACTCAATCAATGAAGGGTATTTACTGAATGCTTACTGTGAACTATGTGCTTGGGAGACTGCAATACAATAAAGCTGATAGCCATATTCCCTGCCCACAACAACTTTACAAAACAAAGCACCAGAATTAGGGGCAAAACGCTTGAAAGTCAGATGACCTGCGTTCTTCTCCCCATTCTGTCACATGCCTACTATGACCTTTAAAAAAAAATGGGATTTGTAAAGTGATAACTATGTGCGAGGCACTGAATTAGGAACCAGGGTAGATACAAGCTAACTAGGTTGAACACAGTCCCTGTCCCAGGCTTACAGTCTAAATCCCCATTTTACAGATGAGGTGACCGAGGCACAGAGAAGAGAAGTGATTTGCTCAAGGTCACAAAGCAGACAAGTGGCAGAGAGGGGATTAGAAACCATTTCCTTCTGATTCCCAGGCCCGTGCTCTAACCACTAAACCATGCTACTTCTCTAAATCTTTACTTTGGGTAAAAATGTAACTCCTCTGTGTCTTCAGTTTCCTTGTCTGTAAAATGGGGATTAGAAATCTGTTCTCCCTCCTTCTTAGATGCGTCCCATGTTGGACAGAGAATGTGCCTGAGCTGATTATGCTTGATGCAGTGCATGGCACATAATCACCACTTAAATACTATTATTATTATTATTGAACAGCTTCTAGAGACTGGAAAAACATCTAAGTCATCTGGGTAAGTGCAGGGAAAAGGGGAATGTGGAGGATGATGTGGCTTACACAGGAACTTGAGATGCGGTAAAACTATTCTGTCATGACCCTGGCTTTTGTGCTGCGTGATATACCACCCTTGAGTTAGGTTTTTCTCGGCTACCCAAGCACCTCTAACCAAGGCCCAAACTATTGGAAGCCACGAACATTCAAAAGAGCTGAAGTCAGGGAAGGAGAACAAGTACCGCGACTCTGATTGGCCACCTCCAGGTTTAGCTAAAGCCACAAAGTGAATCAGCTTCCTATGTGGAGGAAAATATAAATCCAGAAAAAACAGAATGAGGGATCACCTGGAAGGTGAAAGCCAACTAAGCCAAACTATTGGAAGCCACGAACGCTCAAAAGAGCTGAAGTCAGGGAAGGAGAACAAGTACCGTGACTCTGATTGGCCACCTCCAGGTTTAGCTAAAGCCACAGTCAGAGTGAATCAGCTTCCTATATGGAGGAAAATATAAATCCAGAAAAAACAGAATGAGGGATCACCTGGAAGGTGAAAGCCAACTAAGACAAAACGAACAGAAATGTCTCCTGAAGTTGAGATTGAGGATGCGGGGAGAAACCTGGCAAAACAACCTTAGCGAAAACTTATACGGTAATTTGCTTTGAGTAACTCAATCTATAAAAGTAAAAAAAAAAAAAAAAGGACCAAACAGACACAATCCTCAGACTTTTCAATAGCCTCCTTTCTCTGGCGTTGTTTTCAGAAATAATTGACTGTATTCAATCCTTGTGGAAATACAAACAAAAAAAAAAAAGCCACTGTCTTTGCTGCTACTCTAACAATGAATTATTTAATAACATTCTGACAAACTCTCCCCATGGATGCTTATCAACTTCAACCTGAACTCCTCTATCACATCTAGAAATTGGATTCACCTTTAAGAGAGCAAATGACTTTAACAAACTAACAAATTGATCAATTCTCCTAATTTCTGAAAGCTCCAAGATGTGCCTAAATTGGGAGAGAATTTGATTTGGCCACATATTTACTTCTATTAATAATGTCAGACTCCCTTTCTAGACCAAAACCACCTTGTTGTCAAGGAATATGTTTACCAACTCTGTTGTACTGTACTCTCCAAGTGCTCAGTACAGTGTTCAATCAATTAATCATACTTACTGAGTGCTTACTGCATGCAGAGTACTAGGGTAAGTACAATATAAAAGAGTTGATATGCATTTACTGTCCACAATGAGCTCACAGACTACGGGGGAGAAAGACATTAATATAAACTACAGATATGTACATAAGTGCTGTGGGGTTGATGGGGGTGGGTAGTATAGTGCTAAGCACACAGCAAGTGCTCAATAAATTCAACAAAGAATGAGGGAGAATAAAGGGTAAAGATCATGTGCAAGGGTGAAAAGAAGGGAGAGGGGGTAGGGAAAATTAGGGCTTAGGGAGGCTTCTTTGAGGAGATGTGATTTTAATAAGGCTTGCACAAACGGTAAGTACTTAATAACTGATTGATTGAAGCTAATGGCAAAACTGATTAGACGAATTTGACCTGTTTTGGATGAGGCAGCTGTGCCAGGGGAAGTTTAGACAGAATGTTCAAGGGAAAATGCTGATAGCTTCAATTTCTCATTCCCCTCCTCTTCCCTGGGGAGGAATCCACCTATTTTGATTGTGAGTGGACAAGGGTCAGCAGTGAGACAGACGGTGAGTAGGATGGCGTTGGAGATGCAAAAGTTGTAGGCTGGCTTAGAGGAGTGAATCAGCAAGGTAAGATTGAATGCTTAAAAGATTGAGTGCCTTCCCACTTACAACAGTTTCAGTGCTGGAAGATTTCTGGGAGCTACACCCCAACTAGAGACCTTGATTTGCACCAAGTTAGCAATCTTGATTGAGAAATCCTCAACAGAACTGCCATGAGGATTAATAATCTGTACGTAGAACACATATATCCTCACACAGAGACATTCGTAATCAAGAACACAAACTTCCAAAAGCTTAAAAGTGGTGCATGCATTTACATTTAGTTTTTTTTTAAACCCACCTTCCTTCCCGCATTTATTGATTTGTTGCCCTTGCTGACAGAAGGATTAACTCTTACCATTTATTGGTGCCCTGGTAAGGAAAGAGAAGAAATCTAGCTAAACTAGGGAATAATAATTATATTATCACACTTTTGAAAACAACATTTCTTGGTCTTAATAATGGCTGTCAAATGCAGCTCTCTAAAATTAGGGTTTGGGCTTCTGCAATTTTACCAGGAACCCATTCTACAAATACTGATCCTGACCCACTGAAAGCCATCCTTTTAAAAGTTATACATTTTTTTCCATAACAAGATAAGTATCCTGGCTCTGTTGCATAAATATATATAATGCTACATAGACCTAGCCAGGCCAAAGTGCAAGTATTTGAGATTATGGATAAATGGATTACATTTGACCTACTGAGTAACAATAGATGCTTAAGTGGGGAAAATAACACACATTCAGGGATTAAAGACTAAATTACAAGTGTGGTCAGACTTCAAAGAGCCATTTCCAGACTTTCTATATAACTGAATTCTCTTTCATTTTGAGCATTTTTTATTTTTTTGTTGTTATGGTTGCATGAAAAATCTACCACAGAAGGTCTGGGACCTTTTGGAAAAATATTAGAAGGACACATCTAAACTTTATCATCAGCAGTCACAGTCTCGGCAAGCCCTACAATGGATGTTTGATTTTGTAATACAATTTCTATTTTTGTTATACCTTCAGATGATACAATCAACACAATGGAAAGAAAGCGCTTAGTATAGTGCCCCGCACACAGTAAGCTCTCAATATATACAACTGATTGAGGGGGTGGTGTCAGTGAGCAGAAGAGAAGGCAACAGGCGAGCTACTTATCTTAACTGAGAGGCAGCGTAGCTCAGTGGAAAGAGCCTGGGCTTTGAAGTCAGAGGTCATGGGTTCAAGCCCCAGCTCTGCCAACTGTCAGCTGTGTGACTATAGGCAAGTCACTTAACTTCTCTGTGCCTCAGTACTTCATCTGTAAAATGGGGATTAAGACCGTGAGCCCCTCATGAGACAACCTAATCACCTTGCAACCTCCCCAGTGCTTAGAAAAGTGCTTTGCACATAGTAAGTGCTTAATAAGTGCCATCATCATTATTATTATTATTCATTAAATGCTTACTTTGTGATAAGCACTGTACCAAGATCTGGGGTAGAGTTCATATCTATAATTCTATTTATTTATATTAATGCCTGACGTGTACATACCTATAATTCTATTTATTTATATTGATGCTATTGATGCCCGCTTACTTGTTTTGATGTCTGTCTCCCCCCTTCTATAGACTGTAAGCCCACTGTGGGCAGGGATTATCTCTCTTTATTGCTGAATTGTACTTTCCAAGTGCTTAGTACAGTGCTCTGCACACAATAAGATCTCAAAAAATATGACTGACTGAATGAATAAATGAATTAATTCAACATAAACAGGTCAGGCACTGTCCCACATGGGGTTCATAGATTAAGGAGGAGGGAGGTACTGAACTCCCATTTTGCAGATGAAGGAACCAAGGCACATAGAAATTAAATCCCCAAGGTCCTCCAGAAAGTAAGGAGCAGAGTCAGAATTAGAACCCTGGTCCACACTCTTCCAATTAGGCCACACTGCCTTCTCTTCTACCCCTACGCTCATCCTGCCACCTCACTCCCCACAAATACACAAAGACAGTCTCAATTCCCTGGCCTTTATTGCATCTAGACTGGCTGTATACCAATCATATCACTTCACTTCAATGGCACACCCAGCTCGCTTATAACATAACATCTTGCAGAGCATCCTCATTAAAGGAAACACACTATATTTACTACTCCATGCCTGATGATGCCCACATCAGGCTCTTCAGACACCAAGTTCTGCTGTAGCAAATTCATTCTCTAACAGCATTCTAGCCATACATAACATAAAAACAAATGTGCACCCATTTGTAGCCCACTAGACCTCTAACTGGCTTCGGGCTGATTTATCACGTGTAACTACTGCCATGTAAAGTAATGATCGTGCCCCTAACTATATTACCAACAGCTAGCGATTGGAGGTCATGTAAAGTAACTGAAGAAATGACCATTTTAAATCAGTTCACTATTAAGCTGGACAACTGAATAGTGGTTCTTGAATCTAAATAGGGAGCCTATTTTCCAGATGAATGAAAAAGTGCCTGTGAAAAAAAGACAGAGAAAATAAGTTGAGGCCACAAGCTATTTCACAAATGCTGCCACTGAACCTATCAGAGTGAAGTCAATTACTCCCTTTTCCAAGATACGAGAGTAGCATTTTGAAGAGTGGAGCTCCGCTGACTCTATCGATACGGGTCAGCCAGAAAGTCCTAGTGCCCTTCTGTGTCACCTCAACGTTGTTCGAGGAGAACGACACAGGAGCGACGAACGAAAGCTTAAGAAAGGCTGGAGACAAAGTTGAATGCTTTTCCCAATTTCAACGGGTTAGCAGGGTAAAGAATAAGCCCTGAAACCCTCCGTATCTTGCCTCGTGCACAACAGATTATTCTTAACACAGTTTATGATTATTACTACTATTATTGTATTTATTAAGTGCTTATTATGTGTTGATCAGGTTGGAGACAGTTCCTGTCTCCCTTGGAGCTCCCAGTCTCAGTAGGACTTAATGCCCATTTTGCTGTTGTTGTCTTTTGTTGTTGAGTCATATAGGACCCATAGTGATGCCATCGACGCATGTCTCCCAGAACACCCCATCTCCATCTGCAATCATTCTGGTAGTGTGTCCATAGAGTTTTCTTGGTAAAAATACGGAAGCGGTTTACCATTGTCTCCTTCCACACTTAGTAAGCCTGAGTCTCCACCCTCAACTCTCTCCCACGACGCTGCCGCCCAGCACAGGTGACCGTTGACTTGCAGCAGATTGCCTTCCATTCACTAGCCACTGCCCAAACTAGGAATGGAATGGGTATGCCTCTGTTTGACTCTCCCTCCCTTAGTCGTGATCCTCCAGGTGTGACCCTGAGAGGTGAAATCCCCATTTTAAAGCTGAGGAAACTGAGGCCCAGAGTTCAGTGACTTGCCCCAAGGTCACACACACACACAGCAAGCAATTAGCGGAGCTGGGATTAATTAGAACCCAGGTCCTCCGACTCCGGGGTTGTGTTCTTTCCACTAGGCCACAGTGCTTTCTCATGCAGCAGTAGGATGCCTGGAAAGATAGTAAGGTAGCCGTGATGCATAGCAAGTAAAAAGCAAACTTTATGACAGTCATTAGGTAATATTTACTGAGCTCCTATTGCGGTAAAGTGTTACCACAATGTACCAAATTCATGATTTCTGTCCTTCAGTAGAGTGGAGAGCAATCCGTCTGGAGCAGAGGAAGCACACACAAGGCTCTCAGGAAGGAGCCAGAATTGTGAGAGGAAACAGCACTGATCAGATTGATCAATACTACTCACTAATAATAGTAATAATAATGATGGCATTTATTAAGTGCTTATTATGTGCAAAGCACTGTTCTAAGCACTGGGGGAATTACAAGGTGATCAGGTTGTCCCACGGGGGGCTCACAGTCTTAATTCCCATTTTACAGATGAGGTAACTGAGGCACAGAGAAGTTAAGTGACTTGGCCAAAGTCACACAGCTGGCAATTGGTGCACCCGGGATTTGAACCCATGACCTCAGTCTCCACAGCCCGTGTTCTTTCCACCGAGCCACGCTGCTTCTCTAGTACACTTGTACAGTACACTGGCATCTAACAGCTCATGGAAGGTCGGGGAATGGGATTTTTGGCATAAAGGCAACCACAATAACTCTTATTTGGAAGCAGAACCAGTCCATATCAATCAATGGTATTTATTGAGCGCTCACTGTGTGCCTAGCACTGTACTATCCACTTGGGACAGTGCAATAAGAGAGAATTAGTTGGTAGACAAATTTCCTGCCCACCAGGAGCTTAGTATCTAAAATGGAGCATCATGGCCTAGTGGATAGAGTCACTTGTGAATGATGCTCATTTTACAGATGCGGGAACTGAGGCACAGAGAAGTGACTTGCCTAAGGTCTCTCAGCAGACAAGTGGCGGAGCCCGAATTGGAATCCAGGCCCTCCTGAATCTCCGGCCCATGCTTTATCCGCCAATCTCCAGCGGTTGCCTTTCAACCTTCAAATCAAGCAAAAACTCCTCACTCTCGGCTTCTAGGCTGTCCATCACCTCGCCCCCTCCTACCTCACCTCCCTTCTTTCCTTCTCCAGCCCAGCCCACAACCTCCACTCCTTGCTGCTAACTTCCTCACTGGGCCTCATTCTCGCCTGTCCCGCCTTCGACCACTGGCCCACATCCTTCCCCTGGCCTGGAACAATAATAATAATAATAATAATAATAATGGCACTTAATAAGCACTTACTATGTGCAAAGCACTGTTCTAAGTGCTGGGGGATACAAGGTAATCAGGTTGCCCCATGGGGGGCTCACAGGGTTCATCCCCATTTTGCAGATGAGGGAACTGAGGCCCGGAGAAGTGAAGTGACTTGTCCAAAGTCACACAGCTGACAGGTAGCGGAGCCGGGATATGAACCCACGACCTCTGACTCCAAAGCCGTCCATGGCTAAGCCCTCTTTCCCCTGAGCCACGCTGCTTCTCCCTCTGCAAATCCACCAAACTAGCAATCTTCCTCCCTTCAAAGCCCTACTGAGAAGTCACCTCGTCCAGGAGGCCTTCCCAGACTGAGCCCCCCTTTTTCCTCCCTCCTCCTTCTCCCCTCCGCCTTACCTCCTTCCTCTCCCCACAGCACTTGTATATATTTCTACATATTTATTACTCTATTTTACTTGTACATATTTACTATATTTATTTTATTAATGATATGTATATAGATATAATTCCACTTATTCTGATAGTATTGACACCTGTCTACTTGTTTTGTTTTGCTGTCTGTCTCCCCCTTCTAGACTGTGAGCCCGTTGTTGGGTAGGGACCGTCTCTATATGTTGTCGATAAGTACTTCCCAAGCGTTTAGTACAGTGCTCTACACAGAGTAAGCACCCAATAAAAACGATTAAATGTTTGGTTTTGTTCTCTGTCTCCCCCTTTTAGACTGTGAGCCCACTGTTGGGTAGGGACTGTCTCTATATGTTGCCAACTTGTACTTCCCAAGCGCTTAGTACAGTACTCTGCACACAGTAAGCGCTCAATAAATACGATTGATGATGATGATGAATGAATGAATGCTTCTCAAGTGATTACTATATGCAGAGCACTGTATATTAAGCACTTGGGAGAATACAAACCTCACAGAGCTGGTAGGCATGGGCCTTGCCCACAAAGATCTAGAGGGGGAGATGGACATCTTTATAAATAAATCAATTTCATATATGTACATACATGCAGTGCTGTGAGGGTAGAGTGAATCGCAAAGGCCTCAAGGGTAGTCATCCAAGTGCACAGGTGAAACAGATGAAAGAGGGAGAAGGGGAAAAGAGGGCTTAGTCATGGACGGTTTCTTGGAGGAGATGTGATTTTAATAAGGCCTTGATATCGGGGAGAGTGGTGGTCTGTCATATATGAAGGCGGGGCTAGGGGTTGGCAGTGAGAAAGATGAGACTGATATCCAGTGAGTAGGTTGGCATTAGAGAAGCAGCGTGGCTCAGTGGAAAAAGCACGGGCTTTGGAGTCAGAGGTCATGGGTTCAAATCCGGCCTACGCCAATTGTCAGCTGTGTGACTCTGGGCAAGTCACTTCTCTATGCCTCAGTTACCTCACCTGTAACTGTGAAGACTGTGAGCCCCCCGTGGGACAACCTGATAACCTTGTAACCTCACCAGCACTTAGAACAGTGCTTTGCACATAGTAAGCGCTTAATAAATGCTATTATTATTATTATTATTATTATTATTATTATTATTATTATTATTATTATTATTACAGGAGCAAAGTGTGTGGGCTGGGTTGTACTACGAAATCAGCAAGGCCAAGTAAGAGTGGGAGATCTGATTGAGTGTTTTAAAGCTGATGATAAGGAGTTTCTGTTTGGTTTGAATATTCACTCATTCAGTCTATTTATTGCGTGATTACTGTGCGCAGAGCTCTGTACTAAACACTTGGGAGAGTAAAATACAACAATAAATAGACACATTCCCTGACTGACAAGAAGGAAAATACTTGGTTCTTTCAAAAAAATACATTAAAGTCAGAAATCATGTCAGAAATGATGCTGTTTCGTTTTTTTTTTTTTTTAAAAAAGGCTGCATTTTTCCTTCTGGAGTTAAGCTGGTCTGTAATGTATTCAGAACTAGAACAATCCCAGTAGTTAAGACTATTATATACTAATTACTACCTTTACTGATCAACAGTACACATAATTAATTTCTTCAAAGAACCACTATCATTCCTAACTGGCAAAATATACAACCTAAATTACGACAGCCAAAATTTCAGGGGATCCTTTGGGGGAAAATGCATTAGCTTTCTTTGTAAAGAAATGAACATCAAACCCAATGACTAAAGTCTGATAAAAAATAATCCCAGTCCTATCTAACATTACATCTAAACTAAAAACTGAACTAGTCAATGCTTGTTTGCTCAGTCAGAAAAAAACCCCAACTCAACATCTTGTCCTTTCATATTTGTGCTATTCACTGAACTCTCTTGAATACTGAAATATGAAAAGCATGACATTTAATAAAATCAAAATGATCAATATTGCTAACTGAAATGTTAAAATTTGCTGTGGGATGTAAGAACAAAGTACCCCTAATAAGTTTGCTTGCAAAGGAAGAATTTTCACACATGGGTTAATGATTTCATTATATATGCATACATTCATATTAGGGAAGAAGCATGGCCTAGTAGAAAGAGCACAGGCCCAGGAATCAGAGGTTCTTCGTACTTATCACTACTCTGCCACTTACAATAATAACAATTATGCTATTTGTTAAGCCCTTACTTTGTGCCAAGCACTGTTCTAAGGCGCAGGGGTAGATAACAGTGGGCTAAACTGTGAGCCCACTGTTGGGTAGGGACTGTCTCTATATGTTGCCAACTTGTATTTCCCAAGCGCTTAGTACAGTGCTCTGCACACAGTAAGCGCTCAATAAATACGATTGATTGATTGATGGATGGACTGATGGATTGATTGATTGATTGATAAGCAGGTAATCAGGTTATCCCATGTGGAGCTCACAGTCTTATCCCCCATTTTACAGATGAGGTAACAGGCATGGAGAATAATAATAATAATAATAATAATAATAATAATAATAATAATAATGGCATTTGTTAAGCACTTACTATGTGCAGAGCACTGTTCTAAGCGCTGGAGGGGATACAAGGTGATCAAGTTGTCCTACGTAGGGCTCACAGTCTTAATCCCCACTTTACAGATGAGGTAACTGAGGCTCAGAGAAGTTAAGTGGCTTGCCCAAGGTCACACAGCAGACAAGTGACAGGATTAGAACCCACATCCTCTGACTCCCAAGCCCGTGCTCTTTCCACTAAACCGTGCTGCTTCTCACTGCTGTGACTTTGGGTAAGTCACTTCACTTCTCTATGCCTCACTTACCTCATCTGTAAAATGGGGATTAAATCTTACCCCTTCCTCCTAAGATCGAGAGCCCTGTGTGGCACACAGTAAGCACTTAGAATAATAATAATAATAATAATAATAATAATAATAATAATAATAATAATAATAATAATACATTTGACCAAGGCACCTGCTCCACATGTGACTAGATGCATGCTCTTATTAGAGCTCTTTTTTGTTTATTGGACACCTTTGCAACTCAAGGATCACAAGTGTGATGGCCCAGAAATGTTCTGGATACGATAAGGTAAAATCTCACATGCTGCGCACATAAAATAAGGTGCCGTAAGAGGTATGTGGTTACATTCATTCATTCATTCAATCGTATTTATTGAGCGCTTACTGTGTGCAGAGCACTGTACTAAGCACTTGGAAAGTACAATTCGGCAACAGATAGCGACAGTCCCTACCCAACAACGAGTTACACTGAGAGACTGCAGACAAAAACATACAATAATTAGAAATGGGAAGACTCAGAGTAAAACCTTAAGATCACAACACCAGGAGGAAGAAGGAAAAACAGTCCAGGAACTTTGGAAAGAAAATGCAACTCCATGCAAGGAGTTTTTACCAGCTGTCTACCTGCTGCAGTTTCTTCATTTTCTAATGCACATATAATTTAATCTCATCATCACTAGCCTACACCAAAAAGACAATCTCTGTCTCTTCTCTCTCTTCCATTTTCCCTCACACTTAGATGTTTAATTAGTATGCACAGTTATTAAACATAGCTTATAGTTCGGGAAAGTTGGCTCAAAAATGGTTTTCAGCTGTTTTCCTATACTGGAAATAATTCAGCCTTCAATCTCCTTATTTTATTATTTAGAAAATGGAATTTCATCTCTAAGGATATCTTTTGAGAAACCACCTAATAATAATAATAATGGCATTTGTTAAGCGCTTACTATGTGATAAGCACTGTTCTAAGCGCTGGGGGGATACAAGGTGATCAGGTTTTTTTTTAATGGCATTTGTTAAGCGCTTACTATGTGCAAAGCACTGTTCTAAGCGCTGAGGGGGGATACAAGGTGATCAGGTTGTCCCACGTGGGGCTCACAGTCTTCATCCCCATTTGACAGATGAGGGAACTGAGGCTCCGAGAAGTGAAGTGACTTGCCCAAGGTCACACAGCAGACATGTGGTGGAGCTGGGAATCGAACCCATGACCCCTGACTCCAAAGCCTGGGCTCTTGCCACTGAGCCACGCTGCTTCTCACACGGGGCTCACAGTCTTAATCCCCATTTGCCAGATGAGGGAACTGAGGCTCAGAGAAGTTAAGTGACTTGCCCAAGGTCACACAGCAGACATGTGGCAGAGCAGGGATTAGAACCCATGACCTCTGACTCTCAAGCCCGGGCTCTTTCCACTGAGCCATGAGCCAATGCAGGTTTCTCTGGAGGGGGCGGTGGATTCAGTAGCTCCCAGCCGGGGGAGAATCCACAAATTCTGAGCTGAGATTAATGGGATATTAGTGAATCATTAAAGCAGCTGTCCAGAGTGCATGGGCGAGTGCTAGCAAGTCGTTAATTTATAAAAGGGGACTGTCGACACATTGTTAATGAAGTGAGGCCAGGGGGCTAGGAGGAGAACCGCAAAGGATCGGTTTTGATGAAGTCTCAGTCAGATGATGATTCCAGGAGAAGGGGGTGGTCCACAGTGTCGAAGTCAACTGAGAGGTCCAGGAGAACTAGGATGGAGTAGAGGTCATTGCACTCCTCACCCTGGGCTTCAAGGCTGTCCATCACCTCGTCCCCCCTCCTACCTCACCTCCCTTCTCTCCTTCTACTGCCCAGCCCGCACCCTCCGCTCCTCCGCCGCTAATCGCCTCACCGTTAGGCCTCGTTCTCCCCTGTCTCGCCATCGACCCCTGGCCTGGAATGCCCTCCCTCTGCCCATCCGCCAAGCTAGCTCTCTTCCTCCCTTCAAGGCCCTGCTGAGAGCTCACCTCCTCCGGGAGGCCTTCCCAGACTGAGCCCCTTCCTTCCTCTCCCCCTCGTCCCCCTCTCCATCCCCCCATCTTACCTCCTTCCCTTCCCCACAGCACCTGTATATATGTATATATGGTTGTACACATTTATTACTCTATTTATTTATTTTACTTGTACATATCTATCCTATTTATTTTATTTTGTTGGTATGTTCGGTTTTGTTCTCTGTCTCCCCCTTTTAGACTGTGAGCCCACTGTTGGGTAGGGACTGTCTCTATGTGTTGCCAGTTTGTACTTCCCAAGCGCTTAGTACAGTGCTCTGCACATAGTCAGCGCTCAATAAATACGATTGATGATGATGATGATTGCACCTGGTAAGGAGGTGGTCACTGGTCACCTTTGCTAGGGCAGTTTTCAGAGAATGAAGGGGGCAGAAACCAGACTGGAACTCCCAATTCCCCCCAAATAGATCGCAGCTCTCCCACTATTCGAAGTACCCCTGAAAGACTATCACTCCCAAAATGCCTTTCCCAATGAATTCCCAGTATCCCAAATGCCATCTCTAGTACTAAAGTACTTATTTAACACTCATCTTCATGACTTACATAGGAGACTTTTCAATTATATTAGGAATTATTTAAAATAGTAAGAATAATTGTGGTATTTGTGAAGTGCTTATTATATGCCAGGCACTGTACTAAGCACTGGGGTGGATACAAGCAAACTGGGTTGGACACAGTCCTTGTCCCAAGTGGGGCTCACATTTTACAGATGAGGTAACTGAGGCACAGAGAGATGAAGTAACATGCTGAAGGTCACATAGCATATAAGTGGCAGAGCCAGGATTATTAATTAATTCATTCTTTCAATTGTATTGAGCGCTTAGTGCGTGCAGAGCACTGTACTAAGCACTTGGAAAGTACAATTCGGCAACAGAGACAATCCCTATCCAACAACGGACTCACAATCTAGAAGGGGGAGACAACAAAACAAAACAAGTTGACAGGATTAGAACGCATGACCTTCTGTTTCCCAGGCCCGTGCTCTATCCACATTTATTTATTTACTGTTTATATATAAGTACTGTACCATAGTCATTCATTCATTCAATTGTATTTATTGAGCGTTTACAATGTCCAGAGCACTGTACTAAGCGCTTGGGAAGTCCAAGTTGGCAACATATAGAGACGGTCCCTACCCAACAGCGGGCTCACAGTCTAGAAGGAGGAGACAGACAACAAAACATATTAACAAAATAGAATGAATAGGATAAATATATACAAGATAAATAGAGTAATAAATATGTACAAACATATATACATATATGCATCTCCCTTTAGAGTATAAGCCCTCATGGACAGGGAATCTGTCACTTTCTGGTTTAATATTTCCTAACCACTTTAAACAGTGCATAGTAGTTAGTGGGTGCCCACTAAATTATCCTAGTTATATCTCTATCTGTAATGACAGTTACTTTTACCTTGGAGTTTTGACTCTTAGCACATATTCCAATTAAAGGAGATTTCTGATGATATATTGGCTATTACTAAGAAAAATAACGAGCAGAGTCTGGCCTTATCATCAAACTCATTTCCCAAGAAGTGGCATTATTGTCAGAATGAAACCACCTTGTTAATTTCTGTCAACATTTTACTGACAAAAATGCCCTAATAGAATCCTTGACCTTCACTGATGTGTTTAAATATATCAACAGCAAATCATTAAGTATCAGACAATCATTTTTGAAAGTGTACAGTACTGATTTTGACATTTACAAGGTCATTTCTGAAAAGAGAAAATGGATCAAGGATATTTTACCGTGCCAGAAAATCACTATTGTTGCATTTATTATGTTCTATTCAATTAAACCGTAATAAGGTGGGATAATAATTCCCACTTTCACACTTAGTACCAATAACTGGGGGGTCAAATTACAAATTTTAACAATGGAATAATTACCATCATATCTGGCTTCGAATCAGTTGAGAAAATGGGATTTTGTTCTCACTGAATTTATTTCCAATTTTCACCACCTAAAAAGGTAGTGACTGAATTTTACCATCATTTAAATCCCAGGAAAGGGTTTACGTGCATCACCAATCATAGCTTGTTACAGACCTAGATCTAAAAAGGAAGAGGCCTATCTAAAATACTTCCTACATCTATCAAATTAACTGTACTAGAGAGATCACCAAGAAAATTTTATACAAACATCCATTAAAAAGAATGATTTGCTAGAAGACATTATGGCCTTTCAGTCTACTACTAAAAGGTATAGCAGAAAATATTTTGCTAAATCTCAGGTAAACTCTAAGACAATTTCAAATTGATTGTCTTCTAGACTGTGAGCCGGCTTCTAGACTGTGAGCCCGCTGTTGGGTAGGGACTGTCTCTATGTGTTGCCGACTTGTACTTCCCAAGCGCTTAGTACAGTGCTCTGCACACAGTAAGCGCTCAATAAATACGATTGATTGATTTAAGGGCAAGGTTCTCTGAGGTTGGAAAAGAGGACTTCGGCTCAAAGTCTAAGTTGGAGGGAAAACAGATACTTAAATGCATTTCAAGTATCTGTAAAAAATGCCTTTTTACAGAACTCGGGTCCCCTGGCGTCCGGGTTCTTTCTTCTCTGCCACAGTCTGGTGGGGATATCAAAACCCTCCACACTTTCCATGCCCTTCCTCTTCCCGCAACCATCAATGACATAAAACATTCCCAGGCATCCCCCGACCTAGATGTAGCTGAATAACCCCAATCAATCAATCAATCAATAACCCCAGTCCCAGCGCCCAGGCCCAGGCTCAGAGCCCAGAGGTGATGGGAATGATAATCAATCAATCGTATTTATTGAGCGCTTACTGTGTGATAAGTCCCATCACTCCCCCAGAATTTGGAATCCTGGATGGGCAGAACAATGGGATAAATGGGAAACCTGTGGTTCCCTGTCCTTAAAAAGGCCACCGGGTTAGCTGGAGGGATTTCCTGGGAACAAGGAGCATTGAGTACTTTTCCTTTTTGACTTCCAGTATATTCAATCTGATTTCATGATAAGGAAATCTTGTTACATCCAAGAGCTTTTGTCTTTTATTCATACAAAATTCCCCTAAGATGCTAAATGCCTGGAGATCCTAAATCAAAAATGAAATTAACATTTACATTAATGTCTGTCTCCCCCTCTAAACTGTAAGCTCATTGTGGGCACGGAATGTGCCTTCCAACTATGTTTTACTGTGCTCCCTCAATCACTCATCATCATCATCATCATCAATCGCATTTATTGAGCGCTTACTATGCGCAGAGCACTGTACTAAGCGCTTGGGAAGTACAAATTGGCAACATATAGAGACAGTCCCTACCCAACAGTGGGCTCACAGTCTAAAAGGGGGAGTGGTCTCAATACAGTGCTCTTGTCTCTATTTGTTGCCGAACTGTACTTTCCAAATGCTTGGTACAGTGCTCTGCACAAAATAAGCACTCAATAAATACGACTGAATGAACAGTAAGCACTCATTCATTAATTCGTTCAATTGTATTTATTGAGCGCTTACTGTGTGCAGGCCACTGATGATGAAGAAAAGATACTAGGTAAAATTTGGATGAGTCAGGATGTCAAATGAGAGCCTTCTACTGAAAAGACCGGAGGCTTAATGGAATCTCTATTCAATTTTCAGATATACTTCCTAAACCCTGCCCAAGAAATTCTTTAATTTAATGAACAAAGACTTCTTGGCTTCAGATTAGCAAATATCTTCAAATGCTATCAAAAAACAGCCATCAGAATGTCAGCAAAATAGGCTGTAATAACAATAATAACGATAGTAATAATAACTGTGGTATTCGTTAAGCGCTTACTATGCCGAACACTGAACTAAGGTAGATACCAGACCATCCGGTCCCACATGGGGCTCACGGTCTAAGCGGAGGGAGAAAAGGTAATGAATCCCCATTCTTTAAGTGAGGGAACTGAGGCACAGAGAAGTTAAGTGATTCCCAAAGTCACACAGCAGGTAAGTGGAGGATCTGGGATGAGAACCCAAGTCTTGTTACTCCCAGGCCCAGGCTCTTTCCATTAAGCCACGCTGCTTTCCTACCTCTCTAGATGTAATTCTCTGTAACACTTTTGCAAATCAAGTTACAATAATGGTGCTATACTACCACCCTGTCAAACTGAAGTGAAAAAGCAGAAAATCACACTTGAATATGCATCAGTGTCCTGGATTCAGTTGAAAGATTGTTAACCCAATGTAAATTCTTCTTAACTAGCGGATTCAGCGCTAAATCTACTCTGAGGCAAGTAGATAAAGAAATTTAGAACAGCAGTCCCTTTAATAAATTGTTCACAATCCCTGGGATTAATTGCTTAGACGAGCATGGAAAACTAAGGGATAAAAAATTTGGAGGCTTTTTTTTTGTCTTTCTGAAGACCAGAGATATAGTGATTAAAACTCAAACATAAAATTAATTGCATAAGTAGGTGTCATTCAAAACACTCCCAGGTGAGGCTTTTGAAAGGCAAGATAACTAAAAATAATCACTTTTAGGATTCAAAAGTATTTATAGATTTTTCCCTTTAAAAATGGAGATATAGCTATTCAGAAATAGATAATTTGCTAGAGTATTCTACCAACCAATTATTTATATTAATTGAGATGCAGCATGGCTTACTGGAAGGAGCACAGGCTTGGGAGTCAGAGGTTGTGGGTTCAAATCCCGGCTCCGCCCCTTGTCAGCTGTGTGACTTCGGGCAAGTCGCTTAACTTCTCTGTGCCTTGGTTACCTCATCTGTAAAATGGGGATGAAGACTGAGAGCCCCACATGGGACAACCTAATTACCTTGTCTCTATCCTAGCACTTAGAACAGTGCTTGGCACATAGTAAGCGCTTAACAAATATCAACATTATTATTATTAATAATAATTATTATTATTATTATTATGAACATGAACATTTACTTTGTGCAGAACATTATACTAAGCATTTGCAGAGTACAATACAAAAGAGTTAGTAGAAATGTTCCCTGCTCACAACAGAATGGGTCTTGTTCCTTGGTTTAGGGTTCAGCAGAACTCTTTTGGTGTTTCTCAGGAAGATACGGAATGAAAAAATATCTTTCTTAAATCTCAGTCTGAGATGAAATGAAAATGAAACTGTCTCTTCACAGTGAAACTGCTCACTGCATTCATCTCTTGTATGCAGTATAATGCCACCTCAGAGAGATTCAAAAAAGATACTTCAAAGGTCTAGGTTCACTTGACCAAAGAGTTAAACATCTGGAGAAACAGGAGGGGAAAGTGGAGAGGGAGGGTCTTTCTTCCCACTTAAATTTAAGAGCTTCCCAATTCCCAGTTGTTCAGAGGAACAAAAAAAAGATATGATTGGAGAATGAGACCCTCCAAAAACATCAAAGCCATTTCCTATAATATTGAGTCACCTCTGTAAACAATTGAAGGAAGACTTACTAATTCTTAAAGTGATTCTAAAACAGTGTCTTCACAGTTTGACAGGAGAATTGATTTCCTTTGACATATGAGGGAAGATATAGCCTAATGGATAGAGCATGGGACTGGGGTCAGAAGGACCTGGATTCATTTTAAAACGGGGCTCAAGACTGTAAGCCCCATGTGGGACATGGTCTGCATCTACCCAAATTATCCTGTATCTACCCCAGCACTTAGTATAGTGCCTGATGCATAGTAAGTGCATAAGAAATACCATTAAGAATAAAAACAACCAAAAAAACCTTTGCAGTCCTGCTTGCAGCATCACTGTGATACAAGCGATTAACTATAGAAAAGACGCTACAGTGATGATGACAAATGAATGCTATGGAAACATTCTATAATGTGAAATCAACAGACCTCACAGAATGCTCAGACCTGAGGAAGGCTCGGCAATCTAGCGGGTCAAATCTCTTACCTCCAGACAAGGGAAATGTTTACACCATTCACGGCTCAGAGAATAACCTCAGTGAAGGAGAACCATAACATCTCCTGGTAGCTTAGTATTGTTTTTAACTACCCTGACAACTGATAAGTTCTTCCCTATAAATTTCTTAATTGAACAATTAAATTCACGGGAGCAATTTAAGCTTAATTCCTCCCGTTCATTTTTCTGTCCAAATGAAGAACTGGGCAGTAAAATGTCCTTGTGAAATTGAAGACAATAATTATCAACACTTGTCTTTTTTTTTTTCAAGTTAAACAATTGAATTTCTCCAAACTCCGCCCCCCCCCCCAACCCCAACCCATCCAACCTTTCCTTTTTAATAACACTCTTCTTTGGATCGTCCTCAGAATCTCCGGATCCTTTTTAAAGCACCTGCATTCTTCATACAGTCATTCTGTTCATCACTCAGGGACATTCTCCAGAGATCAAGATACATCCCTGATTTTAAAGGCTATGAAAAAGGCCTCCTATGATGCTTTTCTTGCCTACATTTAAACACCAAAGACGTTATTCTCCTCGGAATACATTGCATTGGAATGAAAATCAAATGGGACCAGCTGGGGCTTATACATGATTACAGAATTTGCCTGAAAACTATGATACAAGGATACTTGAATCCATGGCTTTTGGGCACTAACACTTTACAACATGAAGGTTAGAAAAAAGTTTATGAGCAGCTTACAGGGATTCAATCTGTTGCAAAGTAAAGTCTAAGAGAGTGGTAATAGTGGCAATATTATTATTGTTCACGGAACAATAGTCACCAAATTACATCTATAAATTACCAGCTTGTGTTTTCATTGTACAATATTAGGTGTCACTAAGCGGTTACTTCTGTCGCTCTACACTAAACAATTACAGCCAAACTCCTGTCATTCTACGTTATAAACTCTCACATACTCAGGTACAGTACATTGCTCGCTTATTGCCCAAAGCACATTATCAATTCACCCTTATCACTTCAGGAGAGGTGCAGACACAGTAGCACACTAGAAACCATTTTTCATCAAATATCCAACAACTAAAGCAGATATCATCATCATTTTAAGAAACCTCAGCCCCTTCTAGCATTAGCAGAAATGACCTTAAAGTGACCTCCAAATCACTGACCTTGCTTCTTAACAAAAGAGGAAATCTCAACCCAGGTGTTTTAGTTTACTAGGGCACTGAATAGTCCCGTAAGGAAAGGGACAAGTTATATTCCGAACATTAGGGGCTCTACTTCTCATCATAACATCTTATTTGGTCTATTTTCTGCATCGGAAAAAAACAAAAATAAAGTGTTAAGGCAAAAACAGAATCTGAAAGCATTAAAAATAATGGCATACAATGCATGACCTTTCCAATCTTCCACATTTTAGGACTCAAAAGATTAATGATCATAATATTGGCAGAATGCCATACTTTAACCCAATTATTTGTTTGTGTTCATAGGAAATATTGTCAGAGTGAACTATTTTAATGCAATCTATTCGTACATAGTGACGTTCATACATCTATTCGTGATTATTTATACATGATGCTGTACAGGATTTTTCTAGAGATTAAATTACAGACTTTCTGAAATGTCCCTGAAGTATATTTAAAGATTGCAAAAAACGATTCTAAGGGAAAATAATCTTACATTAATTTTGGGAAAAATAGGGATTTGCATTGGAATGTATTATACCAACATAGGCCTCTAACCATAGATAGAAAAACAAAACCAGATTTAAGAACTTATTTTGGATTATTAAATTATATATTCTAAATTATTGATTTATATAATAATAATGGCATTTATTAAGCACTTACTATGTGTAAAGCACTGTTCTAAGTGCTTGAGAGAATACAAGGTGATCAGGTTGTCCCCTGGGGTGCTCACAGTCTTAATCTCCATTTTACAGATGATGGAACTGAGGCACAGAGAAGTAAAATGACTTGCCCAATGTCACACAGCTGACAATTGGCAGAGCCAGGATTTGAACCCATGAACTCTGACTCCAAAGCCCGTGCTCTTTCCACTGAGCCACGCTGCTTCTCAATCAATCAATCACATTTATTGAGCGCTTACTATGTGCAGAGCACTGTACTAAGTGCTTGGGAAGTACAAATTGGCAACATATAGAGACAGTTCCTACCCAACAGTGGGCTCACAGTCTAAAAGGGGGAGACAGAGAACAAAACCAAACATACTAACAAAATAAAATAGGATAGATATGTACAAGTAAAATACATCAATAAATATTTATTTATTTAAATAAATATTTATATATATATAAATGAATATATATAAATATAAATATTTATATAAATAAATCTCCATATCAATGGCTGCCCCTCTAGACTATAAGCTTGTTGTGAGCTGGGAAAGTATCTGCTAACTCTTGCAATGTACTCTCCCAAGTGTTTAGTACAGTCCTCTGCACTCTGTAAGCACTCAATAAATACCACTGACTGACTGATTATTTTGGCCAGTCCTCCCTCGCAAGCAGGAGGACTCATTCTAACCTGCCCTACTATGAAAAGAAAACACGACTGGAACAAAGAACCTTGGCTTTATCCTAGGAAAAACTAGTTTTCAAATGGAGGCAGGGCCAGAAAAGGAACACCCTGCAAATACGAATTAATCTCTCCAACTATCCAACCTATTTTCACCAAAGCAAAAACTTAAAACCACAACTGGCTTATCCATTCATTCAGTTGTATTAAATAAGTGCTTACTGTGTGCAGAGCACTGTACTAAGCTCTTGGGAGAGTACAGTACAACAACAGACAAAATCCCTGCCCACAGTGAGCTTACAGTCTAGAGGGCTTACATCTGGCTTCTAGAAGCTAGCCATCTAGATTTTTTCAGAACCAAAAAATATTTAAAATGTGGAAACCATTATAGAAATGACATATTAACATCATCATCAATCGTATTTATTGAACGCTTACTATGTGCAGAGCACTGTACTAAGCGCTTGGGAAGTATAAATTGGCAACATATAGAGACAGTCCCTACCCAACAGTGGGCTTAAGACATCATCCTCTATCCTTGAAGTTTTCCAGTCACCTCTCTGTGATCTCCAATATCATTCAAAGAGAAAGAAATGTTTTACACTGCCATAAAGGAGAGGCCCACGTCTGGTTTCATAAATTAAAATAAATAAATTCAATGTACTACATTCATAGAGAATGGATGGTAGGTGATGATCTATTTCAGGCCTGACTAGGGGATGTTCTCACCGATCAACATCTAGGGTTTGGGAAGACATTCTGATGTCCTCCGTAACAAATGAGGCCATATGACCTAATTTTATCTGAAAGCAAGTAACGTCACTATCCACACAAAAAAGCTAACTGGGATAGAATTATTATTTTGGAAAAAAAAAGAGTAGATATAACACATATCTGTGTCCCCATTAAAATGTGCTTTATTCTCCTTAAGTGCCTCCCCAAAATTACCTTAAGAAAAATTTGAAAAGGTGAAGGTGGGGAGAAAGTCAGGTACATATGGAAATTCTGATTCCACACTTGTTCCACTAATCCTACATGGTCTCAACCTGTTTTCATGGAGGAGAGGTGTTTCTTATAAAGATGGTGATGTGTAACTACGACAGAAACAGCACATGCTGTTCCCGCTCTTCACATGAAAGAGTCCCGAAACCCTCTTGTTGGGTTCCTTGGTGCATTAAGAACGTGCATTTAGGAAACATCCATATTGTGCCATTACGATGACAAATTATTTGTTAGGACACTAAGTCTCTTGGGACACTTTCCTCGCAGAACCACCCTGCCCGTGCTACTACAGCTAGAATCGCCATCTCGTTATTTGCACCCCAATCCACAGGAGAAGTCATATCACCAAGACAGTTAGAGATGGATTAGACCGCTCTATTCTCTTTGCCTTTTCATTATTCCTCTAAGGATGCCAGCCTTTCATCTGAATATGTGGGGGATCATCAAACAAGGACGGCAATCTCTGAGGAAGGTGGCTGAAAATACCTGAAGCTTGCGACAGAAAAATACTGCCACAGAAATAACCTCTTAAATTAATTCAGGCTTTCTGTAGTGCAAAAATGTTGGGGTTTTTTTCTGCAACACCATTTCACAAAGGCATCTTTTAAATACATCTTAAAAGGAGTAGTATCCCAATTTCACCTTGCAATGTCTTACATCACAAGTCAGGTGAAATTATATTAATGTCTTACATTTATTCCATTGATTTCTATTAGCGGCTTTAAAGCAAGAAAAGGCTGGCAACTTTCACGAGTGCTCTCTTTACTCTTCCTAAGGCCCCAAGAGAACCCTAGAAATTCTAATTAGTATTAGCAGTTATTACCTACACATTTTATTATTATTTCAAATGTAGTTAATATGAAGAGTCATTACTGTAATTCTGGTATAATATAACCATTATCTGTGATTACTAAGGATTTTTTTAAGTAATCATGACTGTGTCGTTCTAGCTTCATTGATCACATTTTTGTCCAAAGTCATCGGTTTAAAATCAATTCAAAAGTAGCCATGAGCTAAAAACTACAAAGGGCTACTTCAGTGGTTTAGAGACGTATATTTTAATTAGTCTGGAAGGCACAAATATAATCAAAATTTTAACAAATAGACAGGTGCTTTTATGCTCACTAGTCAATCAGTAGTATTTACTGAGTGCTTACTATGTGCTGAGGATGATTCTCAGCGCTTGGGAGAGTAAAATATAACATTACCTGCCCACAGTGAACTTACAATCTAGAGGGTACTGCATCAATAATGCATCATTCATTCATTCAATCGTATTTATTGAGTGCTTACTGTGTGCAAAGCACAGTACTAAGTGCTTGAGAAGTACAACTTCTCTGTGCCTCAGTTACATCATCTGTAAAATGGGGATTAAAACTGTGAGCCCACTGTGGGACAACCTGACCGCCTTGTAACCACCCCCGTGCTTAGAACAGTGCTTTGCACATAGTAAGCACTTAATAAATGCCTGTATATATGTTTGTGCATATTTATTACTCTATTAATTTATTTTACTTGTACATATCTATTCTATTTATTTTATTTTGTTAGTATGTTTGGTTTTGTTCTCTGTCTCCCCCTTCTAGACTGTGAGCCCACTGTTGGGTAGGGACTGTCTCTATATGTTGCCAACCTGTACTTCCCAAGCACTTAGTACTGTTACTTAGCACACAGTAAGCGCTCAATAAATACGACTGATTGATTGATTGATTGATTATTATTATTACAAGTCGGTGGTTTATGGAGACGGTCCCTACCCAACAACAGGCTCACAGTCTAGAAGGGGGAGACAGACAACAAAACATGTATACAGGTGTCAAAATCGTCAGAACAAATAGAACTAAAGCTAGACGCACATCATTAACAAAATAAATACAATAGTAAATATGTACAAGTAAAATAAATAGAGTAATAAATCTGTACAAATATATATAAGTGCTGTGGGAAGGAGGTAGGGCAGGGGATGGGGAGGAGGAGAGGTTAAAGGGGGCTGAGTCTGGAAAGGCCTCCTGGAGGAGGTGAGCTCTAAGTAGGGCTTTGGGTGCAGATTTCATATTCAAATTAAATAATTCTAAATTAGAAGTCGTTTTAATGGAAATTATAAACTGCATATCTTCCCTCATTTTGCAACTTTGAATATTAAATGTCACAGTAGAAATAGTATTTATTAAGCACTTACAGTGGGAAGAGCACCATACTAAGCACTGGGAAATACTGTGCAGGGGGGACTTAGGACGTTGATCCTTCAGGGGGCTCACAATCTAAAAGGCTGTCACCGAAAAATGAGCCTGTGGCAGAGTCTGGATAAATTTTTACGCTCACCGAGGCGAAATCATAATCACTGTAGACTGTAGAGTCAATAGGAAGGCTAGACTTTAAGATTCTTGAGGGCAGGGATCATGTAATTCTACTGTATTCTCCCAAGTGCTTAGTACCATTCTTTGCACACAGTAGGCATTCAATAAATACTATCAATCGCATTTACTGAGCACTTACTGTGTGCAGAGCACTGTACTAAGCGCTTGGGAAAATAAAATATGTCAATATAACAGAGTTGGTAGGCACATCCCTACCCACAGTGAGAGTTAGTTTACAGTCTTGTAGAGGGGGAGACAGACATTAATATAAAGTATGCATAGGTATGTAAGTGTTGTGGGGCTGAGGGAGGTGTGAATAAAGGGAGCAAATCAAGCGCATGCATGAGTGGGAGAAGAGAATACTTCGGATTGAACTGCATTTGCCAAGATCTTGAAAGACTATATTCACTAGAATTCTATGGCATATTGGAATTTTCTGAGTGAAGATGGACCAGACAATCATGAGTCCAGGCAAATATTTTACATTCAGGAAAAAAAGGAGTTTTAGACTCTGAAGCTTTTGCAAAATGAGGTTAAGACTGGGGCTGTCGATCTGTATAACATCAAACCAGAACTAAAATAAACAATCTTTAATTTTGAGCTCTTTAGGAGGGTGTGAGATTGGAGCTAAAGCCAACCTCTAGTTCGCAGCTCTGTGAAGGCCCAAGTAAATGCAGCTAACCAAGTCCCCAGACTCCTGTGTGGCCTGGGGCAAGTCACTTTATTATGATTATTATGGTATTTGTTAAGCGCTTACTATGTGCCAAGCACTGTTCTAAGCGCTGGGGTAGATACAAGCTCATGAGGTTGTCCCACATGGGGCTCACAGGCTAAATCCCCATTTTACAGATGAGGTAACTGAGGCACAGAGAAGTTAAGTGACTTGCCCAAGGTCACATGGCAGATACGTGGCGGAGGCGGGATTCAAACCCACAACTTCTGACTCCCAAGCCCGGGCTCTTGCCACTAAGCCACACTGCTACTTTACTTCTGTGTGCTTCAGTTAACCCATCAGTGTGGCTCAGTGGAAAGAGCCCGGGCTTTGAAGTCAGAGGTCATGGGTTCAAATCCCGGCTCTGCCGATTGTCAGCTGTGTGATTTTGGGCAAGTCACTTCACTTCTCTGTGCCTCAGTTACCTCATCTGTAAAATGGGGATTAAGACTGTGAGGCCCCCATGGGACAACCTGATCACCTTGTAACCTCCCCAGCAGCTTAGAACAGTGCTTTGCACATAGTAAGCGCTTAATAAATGCCATTATTACTATTATTACTATTATTATTAAAATGGGTTTAGGACTCTAAGCCCCATGTGGGACACAGACTGTGTCCAACATGATTCATGAGTACCTATTCCAGCACTTAGGACAGGGCCTGTTACTGAGTGAATACTTAACATTCATTTATTCATTCACTCAATCAATCGTATTTATTGAGCGCTTACTGTGTGCAGAGCACTGTAATAAGCTCTTGGGAAGTACAAATGGGCAACATATAGAGATGGTCCCTACCCAACAACGGGCTCACAGTCTAGAAGGGGACAACAAAACAAGTAGACAGGTGTCAGTACCATCAGAATAAATAGAATTATAGCTATATACACATCATTAATAAAATACAGTAATAAATATGTACAAATATACACAAGTGCTGTGGTGAGGTGAAGGGGGTTTGATGGAGGGAGGTAGTGAGGGTGATGGGAAGGGGAGGAGGAGCAGAGAAAAAGGGGAGGCTCAGCCTGGGAAGGTCCCCTGGAGGAGGTGAGCTAACAAGTATCATAAAAAAATAAAAGGAAGGATCACCATACTTGACATTTCAATGAAATTATAAATTGGAAAGAATAGCCACAGAAAATACAAAAAGGAAGGCTTTCGATTTGATATCATCACCATCGATCGTATTGATTGAGCGCTTACTATGTGCAGAGCACTGTACTAAGCGCTTGGGAAGTACAAATTGGCAACATATAGAGACAGTCCCTACCCAACAGTGGGCTCACGGTCTAAAGGCACAGTTTAAAGGCACCGAAGTTTAAAGGTCCAGGCACCAAACATGATTGCCTGGATTACCAGAAACTGTTTGCCATGTCTTTGACCCTTTGGCTATACGGCTTTCTTGGGGGAAATGCCTCGAGAAAGGGTAGGGGCAAAAAACAACCCCAGGTTAGCTCTCCCTAGCTTCCATTTTACTCCAGAGAGGGATTCTATTTATTTTATTTTGTTAGTATGTTTGGTTTTGTTCTCCATCTCCCCCTTTTAGACTGTGAGCCCACAGCTGGGTAGGGACTGTCTCTATATGTTGCCAACTTGTACTTCCCAAGCGTTTAGTACAGTGCTCTGCACACAGTAAGCGCTCAATACGATTGATGATGATTAGGCAGAGAGAAACATATTACCACATGAAGCACACAACACAAGTACAAGAAGTCCTCTCCTAGCTCTCAATGATATTATTGAGTGCTTACTGTGTGCAGAGCCCTTTGCAGACCCTTGAAAGATTGGAATACAATAGAGTTGCTCCCAAGGAATTTAACACATAGTGGGAGGGATAGAAAAATCAATTAAGGTTTGGGGACAACTCAGTTCCGCCCCATAAAGCTTCCTCAGTCTTTGCAGGGAAGCCAGTCCCTTCTTCTAGAACTTGCCAGGAGCAATTCTGTGCTTCTGCTTCCTTTCCGGACAGAACTGTTGGAGCGGCACCCTTGGCTTCCCAGCCATGAGGAAGAACTGTGATCCTCGCCGCATCCCGCCCTTCCCACCCTGCCAATCAGTACCAGAGCGGAAAGGACACCAGCCGTAGCAGCAAGAGTCTCCACGAAATGAACCCTGTTGGAAATTCTGCGGCACTTACCGGAATTCTCGTCGGCGCCCCAAACTTCATTCATACATTCAATCCTATTTATTGAGTGCTTCCTGTGTGCACTGTACTAAGCACTTGGGAAAGTACACTATAACAATAAACTAGACACATTATCTGTCCACAGCGAGCTTACAGTCTAGAGGGGGAGACAGACACTAATAGAAATAAACAAAATAGCCTCAGTATCTCTCCTGAGTTTGTGTTTCCATTTTCTGAATTTGTCCTTCTCTTCTGTGTTATTTTTATTGTGTCCTCTGTTCTCATGTGTTTCTACACAACAGTCTAATTCACATTGCGGCTCTTCCAATTGTCAGCTGTGTGACTTTGGGCAAGTCACTCAACTTCTCTGTGCCTCAGTTTCCTCATCTATAAAATGGGGATGAAGATTGTGAGCCCCCCATGGGACAACCTGATCACCTTGTAACCTCCCCAGTGCTTAGAACTGTGCTTTGCACATAGTAAGTGCTTAATAAATGCCATTATTATTATTATTATTATTATTATTATTATTATTATTATTATTATTCCCAAATTCCCTACCATGGTGAAATAATAGGAAGGTGCGCTTCTAATTCAAAGGCAAGCACAGGGATAATTTATTCATCCATGTCCATTTTTTAGTCACTCTCTAGGAATTGAGTTTAAGTTTCAATGGTTACTTAGCAATAGCTGAAATATACTTTTTTTAAAGACACTATTCATCATCATCATCATCGTATTTATTGAGCGCTTACTGTGTGCAGAGCACTGTACTAAGCGCTTGGGAAGTACAAATTGCCAACATATAGAGACAGTCCCTGCCCAACAGTGGGCTCACAGTCTAAAAGGGGACAGTCTAAAAGGGGAAAAATTCACTATTGAATGATAGCATGAAGAAATTAGAGCAATGATGATTAATCCATGCTGATTTATCAATTTGAGAAGCTCGTAGTAGATTTGTTTTAAAAAAAAATTCAATATACATGTGTAATATATAAAATAACTTGAAGTATCTTCCCAGTATGAGAATGAAAAGAAATTGTTCTGGATAAATTAGCAAATCATGCTTCACACAACCCAGCTCTGGAAACTCCAACATACTGTAGGCAAATAGAGAGATCTACAATATATCCTTCAGACCCAAATTGCTCGGAAACACCAATATAATTCAAAATTATTTTTAAACCACAGGACATCAATCTTATTTCGAGCTCACTGAAAGCTTCATCACGGAATTGGTATTCTGTGTCTTGTTCCCTTGTATCAATTAACACATACCTCATATTCATTTTGCCTCACAAATCAGAATTCTACTTTATAGTGATGAAACTCAAAGAGCTAAAACTCACATTTAGAGACAAATAGGAAATCACATACTGAATTGAAAACCAAAAGATGGAAAATCATCAACCTTATTATGCCTGCATAGAGTGAATTTAATCATATTCTACATTCAGTGTGTCATGCCTAAATTTTATGACACATTTCTGTAATTTGCTAATTCAAAACTGTTTTCTGGAATTGTATTCTGAATGAGCCACATAGTGAAAAAGTACACTGTTTCACTTTCAGTGTATAAGAAAGCCAGAGATAATTAAACTTTCAGAAAGAAAAGCCAACTTACCTTTCATCTGGGTAGCAAAAGTGAGAGACAGTTTTGAGAACAGGTCTGTGCTTTCAAATTTTTCTTCATTGACTTTTAGCCAAAAACAATTCTCTGATATTTCCTGGGGTTCAACCTGGAATCGAAAAGAGATAAATTGTGAAAGAGCATGGGCCCGAGTGCCGGAGAACCCAGGTTTTCCCAGCTCTGCCAATTGCTTGCTGTGTGACCTCGGGCAAGCTTCTTAACTTCTCTGAGCCTCAGTTTCCTCACCTGTAATATGGGGATTAAATGCCTGTTGTCCTCTTATTTAGACTGTGAGCCCCATGCGGGCCAGGGACTCTGTTCAACTTAATTAACTTGTACCTACCCCAGCGCTCAGAACAGTATTTGGAATAAAATAAGCACTTAACAATTACCATAAAAAGTTTAATTTTCCATATAATTAGGTCATACATTTTTTTAAAAAACACATTTTAACCTTTAATTTCCAAATCCATATCCAACCAAGTTGAGAGTTCTATTTCTTTGTATCTTCATTAACTCAGTTTTAACCTTCCTATAAATATGTACTGACACCTAGTATCATTTTGCAGTTGATGACAAAACACTGACATTGTTCAGAGCAATTACGTGAGAAGATGAACAAAACATTTTTGTTGTACTCAACATGGATGAATGTCGAAGAGGCAGTAATAGTATTTGTTAAGCAGCCACTGGGACAGTGCTAATAACAATAATGATAATACTACTACTTCTAATAATAGATATTTGTTAAGAGCTTACTCTTTGCCAAGCACTCAACTAAGAGCTGGGGTAGATAAACTTTATGCAGATCAGACACAGTCCTTGTCAAAATCTAAGGTGGCGGGAAAACAGCTATTGAACCCACAATTTACAGGAAGTATTGAGAGTGTGGGAAATACAATCCAAGGGAGTGACAAATTCCAAAAGGGCTCTCATTTTAGTAGATAGCCCAAAATTAAGTCCAACGCTCTAATGGCAAAAATGAGTCTCTAAAAAGAGATCTAGGCTAATTAATGTCTACAAGGGAGAACAAGACACAACTGCAAAGATCAAGAAAGACAGGAGGAAGCAGAAGTCATCAAGACAAGAGGTAAAGAAATCATTGCATTATAGAAAAATCAAGTCCTTGTATGGAACAGAGACTATTCCCAATCTGACTGTATTTTACCTACCCCAGAATTGAGGATGGTGCACTTGGAAAATATCATAATTTTTGCTAGACGAACAGGTTACAGATGAACACCCCAAATACCTCAAGAGTACATATTCTCCCTTTTTTAATCATATTCACAATCTCTATGATATTGGACAACACTATATCACCAAGTTTGAAATCTTGCCGATTGAAGTCTTCTAGACTTTATTTATTTATTTTGCTTGTACCTATCTATTCTATTTATTTGATTTTGTTAGTATGTTTGGTTTTGTTCTCTGTCTCCCCTTCTAGACTGTGAGCCCACTGTTGGGTAGGGACTGTCTCTATATATTGCCAGCTTGTACTTCCCAAGTGCTTAGTACAGTGCTCTGCACACAGTAAGCGCTCAATAAATACGATTGATTGATTGATTGTGAGCCCGCTGTTGAGTAGGGACCGTCTCTATATGTTGCCAACTTGTACTTCCCAAGTGCTTAGTACAGTGCCCTGCACACAGTAAGTGCTCAATAAATATGATTGAATGAATGAATGAATGAATGAATGAATGGAAAGATTAGAATACAATAGAGTTGCTCCCAAGGAATTTAACACATAGTGGGAGGAATGAATGAATGAATGAATGGAGGAAGTGTTTTATTTAACAATATTCATTCATTCATTCAATCGTATTTATTGAGCGCTTACTGTGTGCAGAGCACTGTACTAAGCGCTTGGGAAGTACAAGTCGGCAACATAAACAGACGGTCCCCACCCAACAACGGGCTCACAGTCTAGATATGTGGGACTTTGGAACTATTTTGTAAAAATAAAAGGTCACAGAATAATATCACAGTGCTTCCAAGACACTCAAGAATATCTGATGAAATAGAAGAAGAGAAAGATCGTCATACATGCGTCCCACCCCACGTTAAAAAAATAACTCATAAGTAGTCCCAGGTGTACGGCTTAAAGGGCCGGAGGGTTGTTACCTTTGACCAGTTGATTCTCTTCATTGACACCGCAGGCGTATACTTTTTCTTCGGCTGCATTCCGTAAGGCAGGGGAGGCGAAAGTCCTGGAGGAGGAGGTATACCCCCAAGGGGTGGTGGAGGTGGAGGCCCCCCAAACGTTGGTAGTAGTGGGGGCGGTGGTGGTACCCCGGGCCCTGGCAAAGGAGGTGGAGGTGGAGGGATTCCTCCGGGCAGCGGAGGGGGTGGCGGGGGTGGAGGAGGCGGGGGTGGTGGAGGGATCGCTGATGCAGTCGAAAGCCCAGGACCCTGGAATAGAGAGTACTCCTTGAAACACATTCAGTATACAAGCTGAGGCTAGTTTTCAAGTGTTCAAAAATCCCATTTTCTGCTAAAGCATTTTTTGCACTTTACATAGCAACAACAACAAAAAAAAAGTCACAAAGAACTGACCGCAAGCTTCGTGCAGGCCTGAATCGTAGTAGTAGTAGTAAGTATTATTGATTAAGTGCTTACTAAGTGGACTAAGTGCTCGTGTGATCTTGGGCAAGTCACTTAACTTCTCTGGGCCTCAGTTACCTCATCTGTAAAATGGGGATTAAGACTGTGAGCCCCACGTGGGACAACCTGATCACCCTGTATCCTCCCCAGGACTCAGAACAGTGCTTTGCACATAGTAAGCACTTAACAAATGCAAAAAAAAAAAAAGGTGGGAATTAACCATGGGTGGGTGTAGGGACAGCATGGCCTAGTGGAAAGCTTGGTCCTGGGACTCAGAGGACCTGAGTTCTAATCCCAAATCTGCCACTTGTCTGCTCTGTGACCTTGGACAAGTCACTTAACTTCTCTGTGCCTCACTTACCTCATCTAGAAAATGGGACTTAAGACATTATGGTTAAACTGGATTGTGTGACATTTTAGTCATTGCAATTGTCTCATTTACTCAACTAAATAATCTATACAACTCAAAGCCCAAACTCCAAATGATAACAGTAATGTATACACCCAACTCTGATCAGTTTTCTTAAAGGTGACTTGTGCAGTTGCTACTTTTTTTGATAATCCTTAGACCATCTTCAAACTGGAACTGTTGAAAAGAGTCATTGCAGGGGTTACTACCTGCTATTCCAGTTTTGTTTTAAGGGTCTTTTGTTGCCTAAACATTAACTGGTCTTTTCAACTCCCTCCTAACCAGTCATTTCCGGGAAGCAAGATTAAAAACTCAAAACAAAAGTCTTGCCAAGGAAGGCTGAAGGTAATAGAAATGGCCTAACTGATTTACAACACAATATTGCAATCCTAAAATATTCAGCTTGCATTTATGATTAAATAAATGTAGCTAACTTTGTTGCACTTTTGGAAAGAATATACCACAACCTTGTACGAGTCACATGATTTGTGAAACATATGAAAACCATGAAATACTCCTGCATGAAAAATAGATGTTCATGAATGGAACCTGGGAAAAATTAATTTCACAGGCTAAGAAGAGAAAAAGCTGTGCAAAGTTTTTGTTATGATTACTGCCTTTGCAGCTAGCCCTACAGGTTATTTGGAGACTTTGGGGATTGAACTGGAGTGTTTCTAGGACAAAAGTAAGCAGGTGAGTCTTCCATTATACTCTACTAAAGAGAAAGGAAGGGTAGGATGGTTAATATTCATTTATTTATATTAATGTCCCTCTTCTAGACTGTAAGTTTGTTGTGGGCAGGGATCTTGTCTACCAACTCTGTTGTTATACTGTAGTCTTCCAAAACACTTACTACAGTGCTTTGCTCCCAGTAAACACTCAATAAATTCAACTGATTGAATGAGAAAAGGAAGAGTGAAAAATAGAGGTAGAGATGGAGGAAATGAAGGAAGGGAAGAAGAGAGAAATAAGAATGAAATGGAGGAGGAAAAGACAGCACAGGAAGGGAGGGAGAATAGCAATGCTCAACTTGGGGGAGGCTTGCTGGCTCAGAAAGCGAGTGAGATGCCCTTGGGCTGCTCACGGTATATTCATTCATTCATTCAATCGTATTTATTGAGCGCTTACTGTGTGCAGAACACTGTACTAAGCGCTTGGGAAGTACAAGTAAAACAAGAGTCTAGTGAACATCATGGCCGGGTCTGAGCGCTGGGGCCGATGGCAGCATCCCACCTTTGGATTCCTTGCAACAAGTCTCAGTTCCCCAACAGCATCAGTGGGGTTTCTCCTTTCATTCATTCATTCAATCGTATTTATTGAGCACTTACTGAGTGCAGAGCAGTGTACTAAGTGCTTGCTAGGCTTCTCTGACCACAGCCAGCCAGGTACCCGCCGGACCCAATGGGTATAGACCATCTTTGCAAACCCCCATCTCAGTCCCAACAGTAGTGCCCCCGTGTTTAGCTTGCTCATTCTCACCCAGGCTCCGGAGAAGGCTGGCTAGAGTAGCAGTCAAAGACCATGGAATGGCTCAGCACAGAGAGCTACTACTTCTTCTCCTTCCTCCCCCATTCCTATTTTTTTCCTGCCCACCTCTCCCCCGTTCCCACCTCCTTCCCTTTTTTCCCCCTCTCTGGTCTTGTCTGCCTTTGCCCGTAACCCTGCCCTTGTCTAAAACCATCGTATTTATTGAATGCTTACCATGTGAAGGGCACCGTACTCTTTGGGAGAGTATAACATGACACTTTTATAAAAAATTACCTGCCTGTGGCAATTCTACAAACTTTGGACCTCACCTTTGTCCTGGCCAGGCAGCCGAACTGAACTGGTGATCCAGGGTCAAGCTAAACGTTCCCTCTTAATACTAATAATAATAATGGCATTTATTAAGCGCTTACTATGTGCAAAGCACTGTTCTAAGCACTGGGGAGATTACAAGGTAATCAGGTTATCCCACGGGGGGTCTCACAGTCTTAATCCCCATTTTACAGATGAGGTAACTGAGGCCCACCGAGTTAAGTGACTTCCCCAAAGTCACACAGCTGACAAGTGGCAGAGCCGGGATTTGAACCCATGACCTCTGACTCCAAAGCCCGGGCTCTTTCCACTGAGCCACGCCACCAACGGACTATGGTAGCCAGAACAAAGGTTCCTCTGCTCTTGGACTAACCTAGCACCTCTCGACTCCATGCATTCGAATCACCTCTGGGGATCCTGAGGTCCACTGAAACCCTTGTTGGACTTGGTACAGTGTTCTGCACATAGTAAGTGCTCAATAAATAGGATTCCTTGATTGGGTTGCTACAGCTTTTCTCCCTCCCAGGAGGGCATGAGACCAGATGAGGACTTTTTGAAGCCCCACCATAAATAGAGAGTATCCAAGCCGTTTATCTACCCCAGCATTTAGCACAGTCCTTGGCACAAAATAAGCACTTATCAATCAATTGTATTAATTACATGCTTACTGTGTGCAGAGCATGGTACTAATTTCTTGGAAGAGTACAGTACAAAGAGTTGGTAGACACATTCCCTGTCTACAACAAGCTAACAAACACCACTTTATTGTCATTATTATTATTATTATTATTATTATTATTATTATTATTAATGACTGCCACGCTCCTTGGACACCAAACTCTTTGAAAGTCCCAACCTCTTAATAGCCAGCCCTGGTTTGCTCTCAAAAGGAAAAGCTGGCAACCTTGATCTCCCATAAGGAGTTTAGAAAAACCCTAAAAAATGTTGAAATAATGCAGGAAATCTTTTCTCTAGGTCAGCGAATCTTCCAATAATTACACTTCGCTAAATTGTATTACTCGGTGGAAATGAATGTTGTCAAAATATTTCATTTCTTAATTAAAAGTGAAAGAATATAGTGTTTACTGTGCTTACCTAATTGCATCACCATTATAATCATTATTTACTCATAATAGCCAAAAGAGAAGACCAAAAGAATGACTGCCTATTAGCATTTGGAAGCAATCAGGGTATCATTAGCGTAGAATGATTCTTTCTATCGAATATGGACTTAAAGAGTCCCCTTTTCCCTACCTTCAAATAGTTTATAAAGTAGTTGACATGTTTCACATGAAAGCAAAATGGGTGTTTTAACTTCCTTGTCTAATGCAGGATTCATTAAAGCAAATTATTTCATTCAAACGGATTAGAAATATGTAGATGAATTTCTTTAAAAACTTTGATTTTTCACAGTGTGTCTTCTCTAAAGTACTGATTATAATATACGTTATGTATTTGTTTAAATACCCAAATGTGACCCAGAAATTATAATTAGAGAAGCAGCATGGCCTTGTGGACAGAGCACAGGCATGCGTTGTATGCTGGGTGACCTTGGGCAAGTATTTAATTTTGCTGTGCCTGTTTCCTCCTCTGTAAAATGGAATTGAATATTGTTTTCACTGGACTTTGAGTCCAGTGATGGTCAGAGATTGTTCTGACTTGATTATCTTCTATCTGCCCCAGTGTTTAGTGCAATGCTTGGCACACAGCTATTAATAAAACTACCATTATTATTATTGAAGTTAGGACTACCCACTTCAAGGATAGTTTATCTATCCTTAAGGCTTTCTACTTCCTTTGCTAGTGTTTCTTGTATTTTAAGTAGTCCTGTGGCCAGGTACCTTATCAATAATCCATTAGTGGCAGCCCTTCCCCACCTAGACTGTGACAAGGAAACATGTCTGAAGTTTGCTTTTTTTTTTTTAATAATTCCACCAATTTCTGCATGGCAAGCAAAGCAAAGCACTACTACTCTATGGTTTTATATCGAAAATCTTGGTTCATCAACATCTCTGAGTAAATCTTTCCAGCAAATTCACCTAACCTTTTTGTTTTTGCTGAAGTCTTTAAAACAATTTAGTCAAATTCAGGTCTACCCCAAGCTATGGCCAACCCAAGGGATACGTTTGGCGCTATAATAATAATGATGGCATTTATTACTATATGCAAAGCACTGTTCTAAGCACTGGGGAGGTTACAAGGCTATAATAATAATGATGGCATTTATTAAGTGCTTACTATGTGCAAAGCACTGTTCTAAGCGCTGGGGAGGTTACAAGGCTATAATAATAATGATGGCATTTATTAAGTGCTTACTATGTGCAAAGCACTGCTCTAAGTGCTGGGGAGGTTACAAGGCTATAATAATAATGATGGCATTTATTAAGTGCTTACTATGTGCAAAGCACTGTTCTAAGCGCTGGGGAGGTTACAAGGGGATCAGGTTGTCCCACGAGGGGCTCACAGTCTTAATCCTCATTTTCCAGATGAGGTCACTGAGGCACAGAGAAGTGACGTGACTTGCCCAGAGTCACCCAGCTGACAAGTGGCGGAGCCGGCATTTGAACCCATGACCTCTGACTCCAAAGCCCGGGCTCTTTCCACCGAGGCCCGCACGCTGCTGTTTGCTGACCTATCCCAGAATATCAAAGTCCTATCTATCTAACACCTTCAAAGAAATCAGTTCACTCCTCATCCCTTCAATGGTCCACTCTGCACCATTCCTGTTTTCTCTCTTCTCCACCATCCCAGAACCCCACACTCTGCCTCGCTTTTCCCAGTCAACACAGGAGATCCAGGCTCTTTCCGTCTTTCTTTAAACCTACTCCAGTCATGCCGACAGGCGCTACCATAAGAATGCAAACAGCTCACCGACCCCTTCCCTTTACTGCTTGTAGCCCCACATTCCCACCAGGTCCCGCCCATGGGATTGGAGTCAGGGACAGACTAAGGCAGGATGGGACAACCCTATAGTTACACATGTGGCCCTTCCCTCCTCCATTCCCCTTCCCCACTTATAGACAGATTGAGCTGAGAGGGATGGCTTCAAGGCCTAAGGGAAGTGAAGTGATAGTGCTGAGAGCCACCCCCAAAGCAAGAACTGTCACCAAAATAAAGTTAAAAAACAATTCTGAAACTCAGGGTGCCCTGAAAAGAGCGTTGGAGAGATAGGGAAGGATGAATCTGGGCAAGGGGTACCTGAAGATAGGGGGTCAGGAAAGCTGATAGGATCAGGAGATCATCATCATCAATCGTATTTATTGAGCGCTTACTGTGTGCAGAGCACTGTACTAAGCGCTTGGGAAGTACAAGTTGGCAACATATAGAGATGGTCCCTACCCAACAGTGGGTGGTGTGGGGAGATGGAGAGGGATTTGTTGTGTAATTCTGACTCTCCTTTAGAGTGTGGTAGTCGAATTGGGGTTGGTTCTTCTAAACAGCTTTAATTGAATTCAAGTCAATGGGAAAACATAACCATTTATTTATTTATTTATTTTACTTGTACATATCTATTCTATTTATTTTATTTTGTTAGTACGCTTGGTTTTGTTCTCTGTCTGCCCCTTCTAGACTGTGAGCCCACTGTTGGGTAGGGACTGTCTCCATATGTTGCCAACTTGGACTTCCCAAGTGCTTTGTACAGTGCTCTGCACACAGTAAGCGCTCAATAAATACGATTGATTGATTGACTGATTGAACTACATGCTCAAGGAACATAATGCAGCTTTACCAGCGGATACATTTGTAGTTCAATATAATTCTACTCTTGTTCAAGATTTTTTTTTCATATTATAAGCGCTATCTTTTTAAGAATCCACAAAGCATTAAAGAAGAATTTCATAAAATATTAAGCTTCACTAGAGTCTTTTTTGGTTCAAAAAAATTCAAATGTTATTTCAAACATAAAGGAAAGATGCTTTAATGGAAAGAATTGAATGCTACTAATGTGAACACGCACACATAATCCTCAACATCTCTGGAGAACAATTGGGTTCACACCTTGTTTTTAGTCTGTTTTTCACTAGGTAAACAAAATATTTGCTCTAATTGAAAATATCAATTATGTATTCAACAATATCAAAATCCTTAATTCTAGATGAAAATCAGGTGAATCAAGAAGGTTTTGGGTAGGGATTGTTTCTCTCTGTTCCCGAATTGTACTTTCCAAGTGGTTAGTACAGTGCTCGGCACACAGTAAACGCTCAATAAATACGATTGAATGAATGAAACAAACAAAAAAAACTCATAAAAATCCAAATTGTAAGCTTGTTGTGGGCAGGGAACGTGGATACTCTCCCAAGTGCCTAGTACAGTACTCGGCACTAAATACCACTGATGGTATAAACAGGCCAGAAAACACATTAAAAAAATGTACAAGAAAAGCATCAAATTAAATTTTCTTCCATTATAAACATAAAAATGAAGTTATTCAAATAATAGAAAAATAGAAATTTAGAAATTCATAAAACCATCAAGTCTTCAGAGTACAACCTGAAAAATCATGATGCAACAGAAAGTGCTGAATGATAATGCGATTTTAGCATACCTTCTGGGAAAAGCACTTACTAATTCACAGAGGATAGCGTCTAAAATTACCGTCTAGAGTTTATACATCTTTTAGTCATAAGCAAAATGGGTGACTGACACAATGAAATCGTTAAAGAATTTCTTTGCTAACTCTGCTAAAAAGAGTATAACCCGTGAAAAGTAGCAAAAACTACTACGAAAATTCACACTGTCTTTGAAAGAAAATATTGTAGATTCATTTACCCAGTCTTTTGAACTAAAAACAGAATACATTTTCTTCAAAAAATATTATATGCATCTGCCCTATCTACATGAAGTGATTAATATGAATTGTATTTTGTGTGACAATCGTCAAACAAATATAGTCTAAAATAAAATGTGCAACTGGAAAAGAGTTTGCTCATGGTCACAATTGTATATATATACATATAATGTGTGTGTATATATGTATTTTATATATATGTAAATACATGTGTATATATATATAGGACTCATTGTGACATGACAAATAGTCTATATCTCCTTTCATTACCTGGGTTCGTAGTTGCTGGATTTCTGTTTCAAGCTCCTTGATTTTCTCCTCTAGTTTCTGCAGCTCAGCCTGTGCCTCCTGACGAGCCGTGAATTCTTCATCAAACTGCAATGATCACCACCATAAATGTACTCATCCATCTATGCTACACTTAATCCTGGAGTTTCAAGCAAACCTTAAACAATGCTTTGTGTAAAGCCATGGAAGAATTTTGTTCAGCTGGTTATATGGCAAGATTGTTTGTAAAATATACTGTTCGTATTTTTCCAAGTAATACACAATCCCAAAGGTGCCCAGCTAAGAAAAATATGCATTTAATAGTTTTACAAAACCTAAACAGAAGCAGCACATGCATAATTTTCAAATGTTTAAAAATGCAGCACTTGAAAACTGAACCTCATTTAAAATGCCTCTAAATGTAAATATATATATCTATATATATACACATATCTATATATATATCTATATCTATATACACACACATATATATATCTATATATACACATATATATAGATATAGATATATATATGTAGATAACCAGGAAATTTGAAGGAATGGATGTTGTCTAGCCTACAGAATAGAAGGCTAAGAATTGAATTGATTATTGCTGTAGGTTTTTTGCTTTTTTTTTTCTTTCGGTGGGGGTAATGTTGACAAGATGTTTATTATGATATCCATGAAGCAGGCAAGACAACATGAGAAGCAGTGTGGCTCAGTGGAGAAAGAGCACGGGTTTGGGAGTCAGAGGTCATGGGTTCTAATCCCGGCTCCACCACTTATCAGCTGTGTTAATTTGGGCAAGTCATTTAACTTCTCCGTGCCTCAGTCACCTCATCTGCAAAATGGGAATCAAGACTGTGAGTCCCATGTGGGACAACCTGATTACCTTGTATTGCCCCCCTAGCACTTAGAACAGTGCGTGGCACATAGTAAGTGCTTAATAAATGTCATTATTATTCAAATTAAGGTGGAAGAGACTTTGCTCATCCACAAAAAAGAACTTCTTAAAAAGCAGAGGCAGGGAGTTGAAGTCCAGGGATCTCTCTTGGGTAGGGACTGTCTCTATATGTTGCCAACGTGTACTTCCCAAGCACTTAGTACAGTGCTCTGCACACAGTAAGCGCTCAATAAATACGATTGATGATGATGATGATCTCTCCACATGTTCTAGGACTCTTGGATCTTTAAAATGTTAGTTACTTCCTAAGGACTTGAACCTCAATTGGATGATTTTTAAGAAAAATTCCTAGCAACTGTCTGCTCAATTGTGATTTTAAACATTTCTAACAAGAATTCATTCTCAGTAAATAAAATGAAAAGAATCTAGGAATGATTATGACCCCCCTCCCCAACACAATCTTTCCCACAATTCCTGCTTATCTTTTTATGAAAACTCAAATGACAGATTAGGTTGAAATTAAGAACTCATGGAATTCCACAGGAAAATAAAAAATCTGGGAGATGGGTTTCTGGCAGGCTTTCAGCCACCTTTGAAAGCTTGGTTGGAAGGTTGAATCTTCCCTGCCCAAAGCTCTCTTCTTCATGTTGGATGGCCTCAGAACACACTGGAAGTTGAGGCTCATCAATCTTTCTTGTCATGGCTGGTGGCCCAGTAATGACTACCATTTTATATTTAACTGCAATCTTTTTTTCACCAGTGGTTTCTAAAATATAAAACAACGTTATTTCATGTCAAAATAACTGATGGAAATGTATGCTTTGATTTTTGGAAATGTGGTTGTAAATGATCTCTTTATCCCTAATACATGCATGCATGATTTACAAACGTTAAAACTGTCAACTTGATATTTGATTGATGAGTCAGAATTAAATATTCAAAAATATTGAAATTTAACTGCTAAATATTTTACCTCCCTCCCCTCCCCAAATAATCTTGAGTGGTCTGCCTTCAATGTTCGTTATTTTCCCCAATGATGGAGTGAATAATGACAATGCCAGCCAACAGTAAAGTGGAGTAGGAAACCTTCAAAGTGTTCATTCACAATGGGCTACTTCAAAACACTGGCTGTTTGAAATAAAAAGACACACACTTGGGGTATGCATTTGCTTTTCTATCCTTGCACAAAATAAGATTCATTTTCAAACAAGCGCTAAGATGTTTCTAAATAAGTTTCTTAGTAGTGAAAGAGCCAACAAATTCTTTTCAAATCCTAAAACAATACAAAGAAATTCAATACATTGTAAGATAGTAAAAGTGATCAACCTCACTGCCTTCAAGTCCTATCTTTCAGCAGACCTAAATGTTTTCTGTTCACAGGCAACACTTTGTCTTCTTGCCCAAGTACTCAAACGAGGGACAATTTTCACTCCTGATTTCATGTCACTGATAGAAGGTACAGAGTGAAAAAATGATCACTAGTGAGGGTTGTAATTACATTTCTGAATTTTCCTACTTAAAAGGGGAAAACTCATTGCAGATAATCACAATCACAGAAAAAAATGTCTTTGGGTAGATCCATTTAGCCTGACCAAGACACCCTGACTTCAACTCTGATTTGAGAAACACAAAAAGGTAACTGAAGCTTAACATTTTTCATGTTTCCATGGAATGGAAGTGTTGCTCTGTATTTTCAAGCCAAGAAACTAAATAAATAATGATATACTGAACATTCGGTGAGTTTACTCGAAGCCATGGGGAAGAAGAAAAGTTACATCACTTTCTTTCCATCGGGGATTAAAGTTTAAAGACTAGAATAGATAGGGCTAGCAAAACATCTCATTTCTCTAAGGAGGATACTATCATTTTGTAAGCAAATGAGTGCTGCAGGAGAGAAATAAGGATTTCATTTCTTTGATGACTTCCATCAATTCTTTTTGAACAGCTGTGCTTTGTTCATAAATATTAACAGCTACTGTGACTGTGTTTTTCTTCAGGTGTTGATTGTGATGAAAAGAGAATAGTGGAAAATGGTATTTTATATGCCACAACAAAATAAAGCTTACAGCATTTAAAATTAGCTAATTATTCTTCTTCAGAAAATGAAAAGATTAAAAAAAACACTGAACCCTGGAAATATTTATATTTATAAAGCTGCATCCCCACCATTACGAAGAGGAATCAATTGGTATGTTTATCAAATGATGAACATTTACTTATCTTTCGGTACCTCGTTCTTTAATAGAAGGTTCCAAAAGACAAATGTTCTACTATTTTAAACGGTTACCTTTTTGGAAAAATCCTCTGCTTTTTTTTCACTTTCTTCAACTTTGGCTTTGTCCACGCAAGCATCTATTAGAAGTGACACAAAGTTGTAGCAAAAGTGACACAATTGTTCTATTTTACTTTCTGTTTTCTCATAATGAATAACTGTCAATTTCTGACACAAATAACTCAAGGATGTGAAATTGCGAACGATAAGAAATTCATATTTTACATTAGAGGTGACAAAATAAAATTGGTCATAGTAGGGTTCTACAAAATCTTAAAAATTTAGGAAACTGTTATTGGGGGAAGCATAAGCTACATTCTTTTACTTCAACAGCAGGCTAAGAGGAGATGTGCAGAAATGGGTAATGTAAGGCTCAGAAAACCCTAGCTGTGTTACTTCTATAGAGATTAAAATACTGCTCAAGAGTTTTGTGATTCTCCTTCTTCCTACAGCATCCGTGACATTCTACCAGAGATAGGAGGTAAGAGAGGGGAGTACTGGTCAATCGGGTTGGCAGAAGGAGCCTGAAACTCAAGCCCCTCAAAAACATCTTACCTTGAAAGATCAAGATGTCAAATTAAACAAAATTATACATTTTACTACACCGTGAAATAGCACAATGATCTGTGACGGTGTCAAAAAAGACACTGGTCAAAAATGACCAGACACTTCAGAAATCCATGAAAAGCTCATGAGTTTCAGCCAGTGCTTATAAAATATCCATCGGTGATGGCTCCGTAAAAAAAAAAAATATCAACAATAAACAGAGTTTTCTATGTGAAAACTGCACCTGCAGTTCTCAGTTAATGTGACAGGGACACAGGCTGAAGCTTTAGACGGTGGCTGATGCAGTGAGATGCAGGGGATTAGAGAAGGCAGCAGAGGAGGAATTGGAAAAGAAGACTGGAGTCGGGAGAGCTGGAGAAGGGACAACAGCACCTTCTCTTGACGGCTCGAGCCCTTCTCTCGGCTTGAGAGCTAACTGGCACTGGCCCGGGGGATAAAGAAAATACCATCAAGGGGTAATAATGAAGACTGTTCTTACGTACCTATAAGGTGAGTTAAATCTATATCTAATCTCTGTCGATATTTGAAATCAGGATCCATCCCACTGCAATGGAGAACTATTTGTGAAACGCACTCTTCTATGATCCTGTAATACTGCGGCCTGATTTAAAGGAAAAAAGTGTAGATTTTTACAATCTATAAACAGCATATTTTCACAAAGTATAAAATACAGCGAGTAACTTTTTTGGTAACCTTACACTCTTAATTTTTTTAGGAACAGTAAGTCTAAAAGGGAAGCTGTTTTTGATCATGCTAAAACTATGTTATTTGTTAAATGCTTACTATGTGTCAAGCACTGTTCTAAGCACTGGGGTGGATACTAGTTCATTAGGTTGGACAAGTTCCCTGCCCCACTCGGGGTCTGTAGTCTAAGTGGGTGAGAGATATTGACTCTACATTTTACAGTTGAAGAAACTGAGGCACAGAAAAGTTAAGTGACTTGCCCGAAGTCACACAGCTGGCAAACAGTGGAGCAGGGACAAGGACCCAGGTATTTTGACTCCCTGGCACTAATAATAATAATAATGATGGTATTTGTTAAGCGCTTACTATATGCAAAGCACTATTATAAGCGCTGGGCTTGCTGATCCTCATCCTAGCACAGAATCAACTAATTCTCAGAGATTGTTCTCAAATATAACTAAAAAGAAAATGATGTGTCTTTCCAGCTCACTCTTTTTCGGGTCTTGAGGAGCACAGGAAGAGTGCTACAATTATTAGGGACGCTAAACTTCAGAGACATATATTTAAACTTCGCTAGTTATTTTAGCTATTGTTCCAAAAGTGAAATGAAACAATTTGTAGAGTGTCTGATCGTGGGTTCAAAACATAATTCAACAATCAAATTCAAGAACCACACCTGTTGAACGAATTTTAATTTGAAAGCTCAAAATTGGGGAAAAAAAATCGTGCTGCATTTTATACAGCCCAGTCGCTTGGGAGTTTTGGATCGAATTACAAAGAGGTTTGAATTAATTTTGATCAGGTTGTTTTAAATAAGCCACATTATGAAAATAAACCTATTTATGATATTCAAAAGAGGAATGATTCCAGCTCCCATTTCATAAAACTGTTGATTAAATTTTTAGTACTGTTTCATGAAGCGTAACGGAGGCCTCAAATATCAAAGACATCTTGCAAATTATACTGCCAAATAAAGATAAAAAGTAGGGTTAAGGAGATGGTATAGCTTTGGAAGATATTAAAAAAAAACTTGATTAGGCAAAAATGTTGATTTTTATCCACAGGTAACAAACATAAAAATTCCCAAGGATAAGTAATAATAATAATGATAATAATAATAATAATAATAATAATAATAATAATAATAATGGTATTTGTTAGGCACTTACTATGTGCAAAGCACTGTTCTAAGCACTGGGGAGGTTACAAGGTGTTCAGGTTATCCCACGGGGGGAATCAGTTTTAATCCCCATGTTACAGATGAGGTAACTGAGGCACGGAGAAGTTAAGTGACTTGCCCAAAGTCACACATCCGACAGTTGGCGGGGCCAGGATTTGAACCCATGAACTATGACTCCAAAGCCCGTGCTCTTTCCACTGAGCCATGCTGCTTCTGAACCATTGTACCAAGTACCATTACGGAGCCATCTGAATTAAAAATAATATTTGTAACTTAAATGTTCAATCTATGGGGAAAGGTTTAATTCCAGCTGCTTCCAAAGAAGAAAAAAAGCATGATTCAAGGCACTTTTTAAGGCCAGACAATAGAGAACTGGGCACTTCACTGTTGGAACAACGGCTAAAATTTAATTTCACGTTTTTACAAGCACAGTCTTTTGGACATAGCTTAGAGACACAGGCTATCACCCTAGCTATGCCACTAACTGTTTAGGCCTCTATGTTTCCACTGAAATCATCATCATCAATCATATTTATTGAGTGCTTACTATGTGCAGAGCACTGTACTAAGCGCTTGGGAAGTACAAATTGGCAACATATAGAGACAGTCCCTACCCAACATTGGGCTTGCCAACATGTTTTATCTGGTTGAGATGCTCACAGTATATGTGAGGCTACCTATGTCAAAAAGATTTGATTATTTGGGGAAAAGGGATCAATGTTATAGTTGATTCATTAAAAGAAAGATGGCATTTGTTAAGCGCTTACTCTGTGCGAAGCGCTGGGGGGGCATACAAGGTGATTAGGTTGTCCCACACGGGGTTCCCAGTCTTAATCTCCACTTTACAGATGAGGTAACTGAGGCTCAGAGAAGTTGTGACTTGCCCAAGGTCACACATCAGACAGGTGGCGGACCCGGGATTAGAACCCATGACCTCTGACTCCCAAGCCCGTACTCTTTCCACAGGGCCACGCTGCTTCTCTGTGGATATTGAGATACTACTGCATGCAGAGCCCTGAACTAAGTCATTTAATCAATCAATCATATTTACTGAGTGATTACTATGTATAGAGCTTCCTATGGGCACTGTACAATGGGTTTGGGAGAATATAAGCACTAGAACAGTGCTTGGCACATAGTAAGTGCTTAGCAAACACTATTATTATTATGATTTTACAACAGTATTAGCAGACTGCCCATAACAACCTTACATTCTTGAGAGGAAGACAGACATTAATATGAATAATTTACACTCTACTATATAATTTAATGATATGCACATAAGTGTTGTGATTTTTAGGGTGGGGTGAATATCAAATGGCCAAAGGTCACACATTGAAGTGTGCAACGAACCAGGGAGAAGAGGGTCTAATTAGGGAAGGCCTCTTGAAGGAGATGTGACCTTAGTATTGCTCTGAAGGTGGAGAGAGTGGTGGTCTGGCATATATGGAAGGGGAGGGAGTTCCACGGTAGGGGATGACATGGAAAAGGGGTTGGCAGTGAAACAGAAGAGATTTACTTTACTATTTACTTTATAGTAAGTAAACTGGTGCTAGAGGAGTGGAGTGTGTGGGCTGGGCTCTTGTAGAAGATTAGTGAGGTGAGGTAGGATGGGGCGAGCTGATTGATTGCTTTAGAGTCAATGGTAAGGAGCTCTGTTAGAGTCCCGCCGTCGACCCCCCGCCCACGTCCTCCCCCTGGCCTGAAATGCCCTCCCTTCCTCTGCACATCCACCAAGCTAGCTCTCTTCGTCCCTTCAAAGCCCTACTGAGAGCTCACCTCCTCCAGGAGGCCTTCCCAGACTGAGCCCCCTTTTTCCTCTCCTCCTCCCCATCCCCCCTACCCTACCTCCTCCCCCTCCCGACAGCACCTGTACACGTTTGTACAGATTTATTACTCTATTTATTTTACTTGTACATATTTACTATTCTGTTTATTTTGTTAATGATGTGCATCTAGCTTTACTTCTATTTATTCTGATGACTTGACACCTGTCCACATGTTTTGTTTTGTTGTCAGTCTCGCCCTTCTAGACTGTGAGCCCGTTGTTGGGTAGGGACCGTCTCTACATGTTGCCAACTTGTACTTCCCAAGCACTTAGTACAGTGCTCTTCACACAGTAAGTGCTCAATAAATATGATAGAATGAATGAATGAATGATGAAAATTTAAAATGTAGAAAATAGTACTGCAGCTATCCTATCCCAATTATATTCAATATCTTGTACTGAACTCTACCGAATGTCTGACTAAGGCTTGTTACATTCCTCCCACTAGCATAAAGGAGGTACTATCCTTCGATGTGGAATTCATTTACTAAATAGGGGGGTACTGCCAAGAGATCATTCTTACCTCACAAAGTAGTCATTTCTGATCAGTAGTAGATGCTGCAAAATGGATAGCAAGTAATTTTCTGAAGAAGTGTCCTTCAGCATGTTATTCAGAAGATGGAATACTTCATTCACGTCAGTATATGATGAGTCAAGGAAGCAAAGATTGTGATGACAATTTAAAAAGTCACTTGCTTATCTGAAATTTTCAGAAGTTTAAAAAAATCTTCAAAAGAACCAAAAATCCAATTTGCACAGGCAAATTTTATTTTAAATATTCTCCCAATCATGGATATTGGATTAAAAAAAAATGAACTGTAGGTTACTCTCAGTAACCATTCATTCATTCAATCGTATTTATTGAGTGCTTACTGTGTGCACAGTACCGTACTAAGCGCTTGGTAAGCACAAGTTGGCAACATATAGAGATGGTCCCTACCAAACAACGGCCTCACAGTCTAGAAAAGCTGGCCGTCTTGTGGTATTTCACAAACAATTTCTTAAAAGTCTCTCTCTGCCTTTCAATTTCCACCACTGGGCAATGTAAAAGTCATGTAAAACAGTGAATGTTCTTATTACAATGTTACATTTTTCCATGGAGGAAAATGGAATTAAATATATATTTGAAATGTTCATGAAGACGCAACTCTCAAGCAAAAAGGAGCTTGAGAGAATGAAAGCAAATTTAAGGGAACGAAGGTGGCTGATTGGACAAATATTACTAACACTTTCCTAACAGTATCCCTGCTTGAGGAAACCTGGAACTGAGACAATCTTATTTTTACTATAAGGATCTACCACATGGAAATGTATTTTAAGAGAAAGAACCATATGTATTCCAGAAGAAACTGCATTTAAATGGCCAAGACTCTTTGTTAACTGCATTAAAATGGATGATTATTTTACAGGAAACCTCACTTTTATCCTGGTGTCATTAGAAATGAAAACTCCAAATGGGTTAAAAAAAAAAAGACCTACTAAGTGATCCCCTTGACAAGTTTCAGAAGAGAATACACCACTTAGGCAGAGCAAACCTAATAATTTAGGCAAAGTAAACCTAATAAGTAAACCTGAGTGCTAAAGCTATTACAGTATGCTTTCTCAGTGGATGTTACTGGGCAGTTCTCAAAAGAAGGAATTCATGGACAGCAAACTCATGATGAATGATTTAACCGAGTGTAGATTGTACTTGCTTGCTATAAAAAAAGATAATGCCTTCAAAAACATGTCTTTCATAGGAATGCAGGGCACTTTTGTCTGAACAGAAAAATACCTAAAAAAAGAATAAATGGTTCACCTTCTAGACATGAAGTAACTCTTCCTACTCAAAGCACCATAAAAGCACCAAGTCAAAGCACCATCAATGTACCCTGACACATTACATCCTAATCATCGGCATGTAATAATCTTAATTTTTCCAGCTAAGCCCTCGGTATTTCCTGAATGATCCTAGATCTTGCCGACGTGATTACCTTGTATCTACCCAAGTGCTTAGTACATTGCCTGGCACAAGCTAAGTGCAAAACAAATACATTAAAAAAAAACCCTGTGGCCCCTACTCCTTGTTGTGAAATAGCATGTATAAATACTTAAGCATCCCAATGACTTAACAGCTGCCTAGAATAAGTACCATAAAGAAATTATCTAATTGTTATTTATTGGGGGGGACTGTGGTTTGTGTTTCCTGTTCCAACGAGGCTGCTGTAATAGTGCTGGTATGTTATTTTGTGAATGTTTCCATTCTCCAAAGACTAACATTCAGCTCTCTTGGCAGTTTGAAGCCAGTTTCCAACACAATGACTGAACAGCGAGTATGACCTTGGAGTCTGACGCTGATGTGTGCAGTACTCCGTTCCTTCTGCGGTTGTACATTTGGAGCAAGGCAAAGGGACCTCAAAAATTTCTGGCTGTATCTGAGTCTATTAAACGCCATGATTTAGGTGAGAGAGGTGCCTAGGAAGTTTGTTTTGTTTTGTTTTCCTGGCAAGCAGAAGATAATATTGGTGATCACAATGTGGTGTTTGGTGCATTGTCTCAGTAAAAGTAGGCCAGATTTGACGGTGGGAAGAGATGTGATTCGGTGGGTTCAGTGGACAGAGAGAGAAGCAGAGAAGGGAAAGTCATGAGTGAGGTAGTTAGTAGCTTAGCTGGGAAGGGGGACCGAGTGTGGGCTTTGGTACGTCAGAAGGGACTGAATAGTTACTGGGTAAGGTAGCGTGAAGAGATTAAATAAACAAGGTAAAAGATAAGGAAAATAACACAAATGCCTACCCTCATATAGTTACGAGAAAATAGCCTTGTAACCAGTAGCGGCTACTTAAGTATCCTGTGATGTGGATGATGACAGTGTTGATATTCTACCTCATCTCTTATGAATCAATCGATCAATTGATTAATCTCTCCCCCAGTAGTTATATGCATGTCTCCAAATCAATGATTCATATTTGAGTGCTTTCTCCGTGCAGAGCATTGTACTAAGCATTGGAGAGTAGAATAGAGTTAGTAGTCATGATTTCTGCTTCAAGGAATTTACAACCAACTCTGTAACCAACTCCAACAGGCCTGCCCAGACTAAGCCCCACTTTTCCTCATCTTCCACTCCCTTCTGTATCACTCTGACCTGTTCCCTTTGCTCTCCCCCCTCACACCCACAGCACTTACGTTTATATCTGTAATTTTATTCATTTGTACTGATGTCTGTCTCTACCCACCTAGACTGTGAGCTCAGTGCAGGCAGGAAATATAACTGTTATTTGTACTGTACTTTCCCAAGTGCTTAGAACAGAGCTCTGCACACCATAAGCGCTCAATAAACACAATTGATTGAATGAATGAATGAATTCAACATTAGAATAACCCCAAGACCAGGCAGGACTGTTATTACCCCCACAAAAAGATGAAAAAAAAAATGAGGAACAGTTGATTTACGGCTTCACATCTGGCTGAAAGTAAAAAGAATATTCATTGTGCATTCATGAGGTACACTGCATGTTGAAGAAAGCAGAGGAGAAAGGATAAGATTCCTCTCAATATCATTTGTGCCAGAGTCTAAGGAACATTCATGGAGCCCCAGTAAGGAGCAAGCCTCACTCCTACTGAGAGATAATGGGATGGTGCTTCGGCATGTTCCGTTGCAACAAAAATTAAGAATTAGAGTAAAATGACTGGAAAAAACAAACTATCACAACATAAATCAAGAAGTAGATTTCCACTACATAAATAAGACACAGCCCACAGGGCCACCTGCACTGAGTCACTGGCAAAATTTCCATGCAAAATAATCACAATTTTTCAATAGAAGGATATTCCATTTCAGCTCGGATGTCATTTAGGCGGTGTGATAATTCGGTCAAGTCATCGTCTTTGTTGTCATCAAACACTCTCAGCTGAATTTCAAGCTCCTCATTCTCTTTTGATTTCAAATCCTAACACACAAAAACACGCTAGGATAAGAACAGTATGCTTGAACAAAGAATATGTTTTCACCCTTAATAGTGGACCATTTTAAAACCATTTTGATAGTCAAATATTGACCAAGACAAATGCTTTTCTAAAACAAATGAGTTACACCTAATGGCTTAGTTTCAAAGTGTGAGATCACCTCAATAAGTCAAGCTAATCGTATTATTTTTGCATACTCAATTTCCCAACAATTAACATTTTAAAAGAGTAAAATCATTGTCAGTAAATGGATTGCCAACAATTACCATCCAATGGTGTACTTTGGGCTGGAGTACACTAATCAAAAATCATGTCAATAATATGACAATCCATGACTTGGACAAACATGTGAATATTATGGATGAATTATACTGATGAGGAACAGAGGGAAAATCATATTCCAGCACAACAATCACTCCAAGTACGGTATAAAAGTTATTTGAACAATTCAAAAACAGCATTTTGATTATGAATCAATTTCATGGTGCTTTCTCCTGTTTGGTCTATTATTAACTTAAATTAGAGAAGCAGCATGGCTCAGTGGAGAGAGCACAGGCTTTGGAGTCAGAGGTCACGGGTTCAAATCCCGGCTCCATCACATGTCTGCTTGGGCAAGTCACAACTTCTCTGAGCCTCAGTTACCTCATCTGTAAAATGGGGATTAAGACTGTGAGCCCCACGTGGGACAACTTGATCACCTTGTATCCCCCCCAGCGCTTAGAACAGTGCTTTGCACATAGTAAGTGCTTAACAAATGCCATTATTCTTCTTCTTATTATTATTAACTGTTGTCCATTATTTAATGTTTACCGAAAATAGCCAAAAAAACTCCAACCAATTACATCACATTGGATACCGTCCCTGAATCCCAGGTGGGACTAAGTCTAAGAGGGATGGAGAACAGGAATTTAAGCTCCATTTTGCTGATAAGCAACATGGCCTAGTGGCAAGCGCACGGGCTCGGGAGTCAGAGGACGTGAGTTATTATCCCGGCTCTGCCACTTATCTGCTGTGTGACCCTGGGCAAGTCACTTAACTTCTCTGAGCCTCAATTACCTCATCTGTAAAATGGGGATTAAGACTGTGAGCCCCAAGGGGGACAGCCTGATGACCTTGCATCTACCCCAGTGATTGGAGCAGTGCTTGGCACATAGTAAGTGGTTAACAAATACCATTATCATTATTATTATTATTATTATTATATAAGAAAAATGAAGCATGGAGAAATTAAGTGACTTGCCCAGGGTCATACAGCAGGCAAATGGCAGAGCTGGGATTAAAACCCAGGTCTTCTTTTCAATGCTTTCTCCTTAGAAATGGATTTGAAATAGTGGTATCAAAGGGGAAATAGGAGTGACGTTCTTAAAAATAATTTACAGGGAGACAACTCAATTTACACGTGAGTCATCACAAATGGACGGGGACAGTGAGATGATGCTACTAAGATACCTCAGGTTGCCAGGGATCCCTTGAGACTGTAAGCTCGTTGTGGGCAGGGAAAGAGTCTACCCACTCTGTTATACTGTGCTCTCCCAAGCACATAGCACAATGCTTCTCAGACAGTATGTGCTCAATAAATATGATTGATTGATGGACAATCATTCTTTTAAAAGACTGAGCACAGGGATATGGACTCTGTGTCGCATTAAATTGTCTTAGTTGATACAAATCCAGGATTCAGTGGAATCTAGGTGTCCTGTGGGCATTAAATAAATATTTGTCTACCACCTTACAAGACTCATTCAGAGTCTTAAAGAGAGTTATGGCTCACTTATCTATATATTTTTTTAAATCAAGCATAGGAGGTACATAAATTAGCCATTTTGTCTGATCCTATTTTGAACAGTTGGCTTTTTAGCTGTACAGCCCTGATTCAGCACAAGACACTTTAATGCCTGGCTCACAGTCTCAATCCCCATTTGCCAGATGAGGTAACTGAGGCCCAGAAAAGTGAAGTGACTAGAACCCATGACCTTCTGACTCCCAGTCTCATGCTTTAACCACTACACCATGCTGCTTCCCTGCCTCCTTCTGTCTAGGCTCCTGTCACTTAGTGCTGTAATTTAGAAACTTATAACTTGGTAACTGTATTTACAGTGATCTGGGAGAGGAACCGCAATGGCTCATCTGGTGCTACTTTCAGCAAACACTTACGTTCTGCAAACGTCTCCAAAGGCCTTTTATATGTGTCCTTACGCAGCTATGATATTAACACTTAACATATGCCACATAATGCAGGTCTATTGCTTCCTGTTCAACAAAGAGCTACTATGTTTTCGGTGCCACCCTACTTGGGAGGAGCAGTGTGGCTCAGTGGCAAGAACCCGGGCTTGGGAGTCAGAGAACATGGATTTAAATCCTGACTCTGCCACTTGTCTGCTGCTGTGTGACCTTGGGCAAGCCACTTAACGTCTCTGGGCTTCAGTTGCCTTATCTGTATAATGGGGATTAAGACTGTGAGCCCCAGGTAGGACTACCTGATTAACGTATATCTACCCCAGTGCTTAGAAGAGCGCTGGTCACAGAGTAAGCGCTTAACAAATATCATAATTATTATTACTTGTGAACTAAGTCAGTTTCCTCTGGGTAGGTTATTTAGGAAATTTCAAGAATGTAATAAAATCACTATAACATTGGAAACTAATACAGCCACCTCATACATATATTGCTAGCCAGCTCCCTAAACCAAAAAAAAATAGTACTTTTTAAAATGAGTTCCTGAGTAGGAATGAATAATTCTTGCAATTATGTGTTTCTCCTGCAAAGTGATTAAAATAGACTATCTAAACTTCTGTGCATCCTCCCACTGAAACACTAAATTTAATCCAACCAATTGATCAGAAAAGAAAGTAAAGTAATTTTAGGCATGTTGAATCAATTACAAAGATCTTCATGCAATCAATATTCAATCTCAAGAAGAGATCCACTGATATGACCTCAAAAGCATACTGGCGGAAATGACTACCATTAGAAATGGCAAGGCTAAATTCTGATTTATCCTTTTATATAATACTAGGGAACTCCACTTTTGAATGAGCTTCAACATGAAATGTTTTAGACCACCTTCTCCTGGTTTATCTGAAAAAATCAAAATTTCTAATCCTTTAAGAACAGCAAAAAGAGCTTTAAAGGATTTCCCATCTGCACGCTGCTGTAGGATCATCCTTTCTTCCGATGTTATTCTGAAAATCCACGCGCACAACTTACCGGCAACATTTTCTTAAGGCCAGAACGAAGAAACTCATTTCTCAAATGTATCCGGAAGTCAAGATCATCGGGAGAGGTCACAAGAGCATTAATAAACTGCATACAAGCCACCTACAGTTAGAAAGAACACAATAAAAAAAGTTTAAATTTAAGAAATAGAAATTTACTCCAAAGAGGACAGTCCATTTGGCTATCCTTATGGTATTGAGATAGACTTCAAAAGGAATCAAGAAATAAGTGTGTTAAAGTCCAAAAATATGGGGTGATAATCACCAATCCCAATGTAATTGCAAATGACGCTACTGAATCTCCTGAATCCAGAATATAATTAGAGATACACTTGATCATATGATTCACGATCAAACTCTTACAAGAGTTTATCATATTACTTTAATTAAAACTAAGCCACTCTTATGCAAGAAAAAATGGGTTTTTAAGTACATATCACTTTTTAAAAGTACTGATAATCTTAATTTCCTTTCCCCCTTGGTAAATGCTAACCAAGTTCTAAAGGTCTATAATTTCTTACAAGGTAAAACTTTGCATACATTGAAACACCTAGCAGTGATTCACAAATGCTACATTTTAAAATATCAGTTAACAGCGTACCGCTTTTTGCCAAATTAGATCCTTGACTCCCACCAAAGTGAGCCCCGTTTGGGACTCAGACTGTGTCCAACATGGTTATCTTGTATCTAGTAGTTTAAAACAGTGCTTGCCACATAAGTGCTTAAATGCCATTTAAGAAAAAAAAAATCTCTTACCTAATTAATTTCATTCTACCCCAACGCACAGAACAGTGCTTGACATATAAGTACATAACAAATACCATAATTAGAATTATCAACCAGTGGTATATATTGAGAACTTATGAAGTAGAGCACTGTACTTTAATTTTTATCTTTTTGGGCAGGAAATATGGGGTCTCAGGTACCTAACCTACAAAATTTGGATGCAATACTGCTTTCCCTCCTACTTGGACTGTAACCTGATGTGGAACCTGCATATATGTATATATGTTTGTACATATTTATTACTCTATTTATTTATTTATTTATTTATTTTACTTGTACATATCTATTCTATTTATTTTACTTTGTTAGTATGTTTGGTTTTGTTCTCTGTCTCCCTCTTTTAGACTGTGAGCCCACTGTTGGGTAGGGACTGTCTCTATATGTTGCCAATTTGTACTTCCCAATCGCTTAGTACAGTGCTCTGCACATAGTAAGTGCTCAATAAATACGATTGATTGATTGATTGAACCCGATTATACTGTTTCTACCCCAGTACTTGGCATGTAGTAAATGCTTAATAAATACCACAATTATTATTATTACCATAATTAAGTACTAAATAAATACCACTGGTTGATTGATTATATCTTTTCATTTGCCATTTACCTGACTTTGTATTTTTTTTTTAACATCAGACACCAACGCATATATACTATGAGTTACGGTAAACATAAAGAACTATTTTCAAATCATTACAATGATGATAACAATCATGGTCTTCTCTTAAGCATTTATTATGTGTAACTCACTGGGGTAGATACAAGACGCAGACAGAAAACTCTAGCTAAATAGCAGTGGGATCTCTGTTAAAGTGGGGAAAGAGTTGAAAGTCCCTTCCCACTAGACCTGAATTAATTAAGATGAAGGTGAGTAGAGAGCATAATTATACCCAACAGTAGGAAAAAGGTATTTTCTCCTCAAATCAAAAAGCTTTTCCTCTCTGACAGCACAAATCCTTCCTGGCCTCCTTTAGGGTGGCCATACATCTGGTTTTAGAGGTGACAGTCCCTTCCTGGTACTGGTAGGGCATCAGACACCTATTCCGTTATTTTAATTTCTACTGCTTCCCTCCGCTGTGGCTCCTGCTACCAAGTTCCACAACTCAGAAGTGGGGCCCAACTTCAGAGAGGGGAAAATAAGAACTCTAGAGAAATAACGAAGGTTCAGATGGACTTGGATGAAGTAAGTCGTAAATAGTTATTATCATTATAACTAATAATAATGATAATAAAAATTGTACAGCATCAACAAATGGGCTGGGGTAGATACAGGGTAATCAGGTCAGAGAAAGTCCCTGTCCCACATGGCCAAGTAGGAGGGAGACCAGGTATTTAGTCCCATTTTACAGATGAGAGAACCGGGGCCCAGATAAATTAAATGGCTTGCCCAAGGCCACACAGAAGGCAAATAGCAGAGCTAGAATTACAACTCAGGTCCTCTAATTCCCAGGCCCCTGCTCTTTCCACTTTTCCATTCTCCATTGGAGAAGCAGCGTGGCTCAGTGGAAAGAGCACAGGCCTTGGAATCAGAGGTCATGGGTTCGAATCCTGGCTCCGCCACGTCTGCTGTGTGACCTTGGGCAAGTCACTTCACTTCTCTGTGCCTCAGTTACCTCATCTGTAAAATGGGGATGAAGACTGTGAGGGGCAACCTGATCACCTTGTAACCTCTCCAGCGCTTAGAACAGTGCTTTGCACATAGGAGGTGCTTAATAAATGCTATTCTTTTAGACTGTGAGCCCACTGTTTGGTAGGGACTGTCTCTATATGTTGCCAACTTGTACTTCCCAAGCGCTTAGCACAGTGCTCTGCACACAGTAAGCGCTTAATAAATACAATTGATTGATTGATTGATTCGAAAAGAGACCTTTTCATTATTTCAGCCCTAGAAAATTTAAAGTATTTCTTCTAAACGTTGTGCAATCTAAAGATTCATCCATTCATTCAATCATATTTATTGAGCTCTTACTGTGTGCAAAGCATCGTACAAAGTACTTGGGAGAGTACAATACAAAAACCACATTCCCTGCCCACAAGGAGCTCACAGTCTAGAGGGGGAGACAGACATTAACATACACAAATAAATAAATAAATGACAGATATATACATATATGTATATGTTTGTACATATTTATTACTCTATTTATTTATTTATTTATTTTACTTGTACATATCTATTCTATTTATTTTATTTTGTTAGTATGTTTGGTTTTGTCTCCCCCTTTTAGACTGTGAGCCCACTGTTGGGCAGGGACTGTCTCTATATGTTGCCAATCTGTACTTCCCAAGCGCTTAGTACAGTGCTCTGCACACAGTAAGCGCTCAATAAATACGATTGATGATGATACATATATGCTGTGGGGATGGGAGGGAGGATGAATGAAGGGAGCAAGTCAGGGCACGGGAAGAGGAGAGGAGGGCTTATCAGGGAAGGCTTCTTGGAGGAGATGAGCCTTCAATAAGGCTTTGAAGTGGGGGAGAGCAATTATCTGTCTGATATGAGGAGGGAGATCCAAGACAGAGGTAGGATGTGGGTGTGAGGTCAGGGAAGAGATATACGAGATTGAGGTACAATGAGATGGTTAGCATTTAGAGGAACAAAGTGTGCAGGTTGGGTTGTGGAGGAGAGCAGCAAGGTGAGCGAGAAGGGGGTAAGGTGATGAAGTAGTTTGAAGAGGAACTCTCCTCTTTCCCATCCCCAACCACCGCCCCATAACTGCAGGTAGAAGGGAATCAACAACAGGCTAATAGCCAGGTGTTCCAGGCATTATTCCTGAACAGCACTTCTGGAAAATGCCTGATGATAGTTTCAGGCTACTGGCTAATAGTGTAATTGAACAGCTGCACATTTTAATTGATTTATTTTAAAACAGGCAGTCAGTAATGTAATACTGAAAGGGCTGATACACAGTGAAAGACTGCAAGGGGGCTCTGGGGAAATACAGGGTTTGGTAAAAGGTGTTAACTGCAAGAAGAGGAAATAACAAACAAATCAATAGTTGCTAGGGAGAAAAAAACTCAAATGGAAAACATTCCACCTTAATTACATTCCCTAGTTTTATTTAATGAAACACCTAAGAAATGATCAGTAAACCATTATATGGCTCAAGCTCATCCATGGCTATTAAAGAATTTAGGCCTTTCAATCTAACAACTGTTGCCCAGTATATAGAAATTCCAATGTTGCAGTGGCCATTCTTCGAAGAGAGCTACTTGTTGAAAAAAGAGAATTTGTGCAATTTTTCCACCCCTTTCGCTATCCATTAAGATTCACAACAAATGATATGAAGCTCCAAGGCTATGTTTCAAGAAGGAGTTATTACTAGTCGTGAAATCTTTAAAGAGCGAGCAAGGGCTATATGGAGAAACGCCTAATAGAGCAAAGTCCTACTGAATTTCAAGACCTTGTGATTACCACTTGAGATAATGAGCCTTCAAGGTAAGTACTCTTTCGAATTATATCAACTGATCATATTGAGTTTCGCCTCTGACACAAATTTTGGAAAACAGCAAAGAGTACTCTAGCACCCTCTTGTCATTAATAACTGCCTTCAGGGGTCAGTTTTGCTTCGGGTTTGTACAGCCTTTCATTCAGACACAAATACCTGGAAGGACAGGGCTGTGGATAATTTACATGACCAGAATAATATCATCACTGTGTCTGCTTGAATGTCCCTTGCTATGTTATGACAATGACATGACCCAACAAGCCCAAGTACAAGTCCAATCCAAAAGGAACAGACAGAAACGATGTCATGTTAGGACTGTTTTTGCCCGAAGAAAACCTGGCTTCAGATTTTTCATTAATGCATTAGAAATGATGAGAACATTTCGGTCTGAAGCAAGTTAATGAATCTTGAAGTAGTAATTTTCCACATGTGAAAGTGTTTGGATAAAGGAGATAATAAAATGGGGGAACTTTCTTTGTGACAATGCCCATAGAGTTTATACATTTAGTACCAGAGTGACAGTACGGTATAGGCCATTAAATGCTTTTAAAACAAGCATAGCTGTTTGAGATATTATAAGTAAGCTAACTGGGCTGCATCAGTTGATTTTTTTTTAAAAATGACCATTTTATTTGTAAGGTATTTTCAGAACCAACAAAGGGAGAAAAGAATAATTTCATCCAGAAGGGCATTACAGCCTACTATGCTAAAGGCTACCAGTGACTAATGTGTGACACCTACTTCAGCTATGCTTCCTTTCTATAATAATAATAATAATAATGGTATTTGTTAAGCACTTACTATGTGCCAAGCACTGTTCTAAACGCTGGGGTAGATACAAGGTGATCAGGTTGTCCCACGTGGGGCTCCCATAGGTTTCTAGGATAAGGGCTGCAATTAAAAATACTCAATACAGATCACAATTTATGAAATGCTAAAATCTGGTTGCCCAAATAAGCAATACCATTCAAAATTAATGGTTTTCATTGCTCCCCTATAGACCTAAGCTCCTTGTGCACAGAGAATGTGTCCATCAATCTGTTGAATTTGTACTCTCCCAGGCGCTTCATACAAGTGCTTAGCACTTTAGTGCTTTGCACAAGTTAGTGCTCAATAAATAACATTAATTGATTCAAAATTACCACTGCTTACGTATATCATCCAATATTTGGTCAAGGATAACACACAATAATTAAAATATAAATCTGCAGTGGCTAAAAAAATATATTTGCAGGCAACCAAAATGTACAGCTTTCCATATTTAAGTTCCTAAAGGGAGGAATTGTGCCTCTATTTTCACTTAACTATCCCAAACACCTAGTAGTACAATGTTCCACAAAATAGGGAACACAACCTCTTTTAGTTAGAGAAGCAAAGAGAGTGCCATAATATTCCCTGTTATGGTCTACAAATGTCTAAAAAAAGTTCTGTAATTAACACAAATGTGGGCTTCATTTTATAAAAAGGGCATCATGGAAATGACGACTTGGGGAAAGTATACAAGTAATGGCAAATATTAGTTCATGCAACAAATTGTTAAATGACGGATTTGCCTGAAAAATTAAGTTAGCAATCAATAGCTTGATATAATAGAAGAGTTAAAATCTGCTACCCTTGAGAGCAGGAAATATATGGATTTTAGATGTATGGACCACGGTGTGTGAGGTGAACATGCCACAATATTCCAGACGCACTCAATGTAAGCTCAAGCACTAGTGATATATTCTTCATGTGTACATGAAATAGGTGTATATACATAATACAAACACACACATTCACACGTGCACAGAGCTGATTCCAGGGCAAAAACTAGTGAAAATGGTCACTAATTTTTTAAATGAAATATGTAGCAACAACTCAGCTTGGATTTTGTTGTTATTAATTTCATTGCTCAGTTTTCAACTCAGAGATGATAAACCTCTGCTCACCTAATACAAGTGTATTAAAGCAAAGAAAATGATAGGAATTTAAAGAGCGGGCAACGGTTTTCCTTATGTGACCTTGATTGAGGGCCTCAGCCTGTAAAGACCATGATGATGTTCTCAATTGTCTGTCCCTAAATCTCTTTTATATTGATTTGTAAAGATTACACAAATAATCTTTGTTATTTTTCTCTAGACATTCTGGGGGAAGTCATGACTTCAGTGATCTCATTGACAAAGGATACTTTAGCCCTTGGATGGCGCAAATCTAAAGTACTAAAAAACAAATAAAATTCCCCCATTATGAATATCTGTCAAATCATGGCTGCAAGACTAATTTTTAGCTTACTTACAGAATTTCTAAAAGTCAATTAATTCCCAAATCTCTAGGTAAACATTTACAAGCTCCTTTTAATTTCTACATGATTTGGCACTTCTGACATGCATAATGATGCAAACAAAATACACAAACTTAACAAAATTGTTATAAAGTGCTCAATATAACATCTAGCCTTACTGACAAAACATTTGTGCATTTCATTGGTTTAAGACATATGTTCTCAGGAAGATAATATCACATCAGTGCTCTCATTGAAGTTATTAAATTATGGAGAAGGAAAATGAAACAGAAATACTGGCCTAGTCTGCACACGTTAAAACAAATGCCCTTTCTCAAATAATAAATTCCAAATTAATAAGACTTGCAACAGTGAAATTGACTGCTGCCTTGATTTCAAAGCAGGTCAGCTTAATTGGTATTTATTGAGCTACTATGAACAGAGAGCACATATTAGGTCTTGAACATATCACTCGTTAATTTCTAAGTGCTCAATACATTTTACTGTTAATATTGCTATTACTACAAATTCCACGATGTAGTTGAAGATGAAACAAATTGTGACCATCTAATGGAAACAATTGGTAACAAAAAAATGGACAAAAAATGACCCAGACTAAACAGACTCATATGTGCTAAGGGTGTCTAATGTGATGACAAGGTTATAAGGATTAGTGGAATAATGATTTAATTTGTGTCTACCCGCTAGACTGTAAAATCCTTGAGGGCAGGAGTCATGTCTTCTACCTCTTTCATTATCTTCCAACTGCTTAGTACAGTGCTACAAATTATGGTATAAATTATTTATTTATGTTGGTGTCTGTCTTCCCCTCTAGATTGCAAACTTGTTTTAGCCAGGGAACACATCTACCAACTCTGTTTTATTGTAGTCTCCCAAGTGTTTATCACAGTTCTCGGTACACAGTAAGCGCTCAAAATACAGTTCTCTGTATATATGTATATATGTTTGTACATATTTATTACTCTATTTACTTATTTTACTTGACATATCTATTCTATTTTATTTTGTAGTATGTTTGGTTTTGTCTCCCCCTTTTAGACTGTGAGCCCACTGTTGGGTAGGGACTGTCTCTATATGTTGCCAATTTGTACTTCCCAAGCGCTTAGTACAGTGCTCTGCACACAGTAAGCGCTCAATAAATACGATTGATGATGATGATGATGATGTACACAGTAAGCGCTCAATACATGCCATTGATTGGCTGACTACATAATGTATGGGCATAATGAAAACTATTAATTGACTGATTAGGCTCTTTTTTAGGAGGGCATTGAAGGTGGAAAGGCATATCGTTGGGCTGGTATCAAAGTGTTTATATCTCATTTGGATGTTTAAGTCCCAAATCAGTTCTTCTGCCTTTGCAGTCCTAACCAGATGGATAGTCCTTTGTCCAGAGGAACTTGCAACATCCCTGCAATATACATTTTTATCCTCAAGTAAATGTTATTGCTGCCAAATGCAGACATAGTTCGAAAGAAAACTCAAAAGCCTTCCAACACAGATTTTCACCAATGGCCCAAACAAATCTAAGGAGATTCGTCAAGTGACTGCCACCTATAAGGGGGGATGCAATTTATATCCTATTCTTGACAGTCTACCTGAACACTAAAAATAAAATACCATTCACAAAGCATGCAACAGTTAGTTTCAAGAAACCTAGAAAGGCTTCTAAACTGTAATGATGTGTGCGCAGGGAACAAGTCTACCCACTTTGAGGTATTTGTATTCTCCAAAGCCCTTAGTACAATGCTCTGCACATAGTAAATGCTCCATAAATACCATTGATTGAAATGCCATTGACTGCCATTGTTGGGTCGGGACCGTCTCTGTAGGTTGCCGACTTGTACTTCCCAGGCGCTTAGTACAGTGCTTGGCACACAGTAGGTGCTCAATAAATACGATTGAATGAATGAATGAATGAGATGATTCAAATTTTTTTTTTACAATCAAAAACACAATACACCTATTATTTTAAAATCTAACCAACTCTGTATTTAATGTCTCATATGACTTCTGACATAATACATTATGACTAATAATTTCAGTTTGCTGATAGGTAGGGTACTTATTCTTTTAAAATACAGCACCAATTCCTTTTTTGAAGAAATACCTTGTTTTGCTTTTAAGTACTTAATGTACGTTCTGAAATTTGAAGATGATAATATTAACAATAACTGTGGTGTTTGTTAATTATTCCATGCAAAGCATTATATTAAATGGAGTTGATGCAATATAAGCAGATATGACAAAATCTCTATCCTATAATGGGGAAGGAGCATGGCCCAGTCGATAGAGTATGGCAATTCACAGACATGGGTTCTAATCTGGACTCTGTCACTTATCTTCTCTGTAACCTTGAACAAGTCACTTAACTAACCTGTGCCTCAGTTGCCTCATCTATTAAATGGACTAGTGGATAGAATGCAGGCCTGGAAGTAAGAAGGAACTGAGTTCTAATCCCATCTCAACCATGCCACTGTCTGCTGTGTGACCTTGGGTAAGCCATAGTGCCTCATTTACCACATCCGCAAAATGGGGATTAATATTGTGAGCCCCATGTGAACTGGGTCGGACCTGATTAGTTTTATCTATCCCAGAACCTAGTACTGTGCCTGGCACAGATTAAACATTGAACAGATACCATAAAAAACAATGGAGATTAATCAATCAATCGTATTTATTGAGCGCTTACTGTGTGCAGAGCACTGTACTAAGCGCTTGGGAAGTACAAGTTGGCAACATATAGAGACAGTCCCTTCCCAACAGTGGGCTTACAGTCTAAAAATACAGTCTAAAGATTAAATAACTGCTCCCCCTCTTTCTTTGACTGTGAGCACCTTGTGGGACAATGACTGTGTCCAACTCAATTATCTTGTATGTACTCCAGTGCTTAAATGGGTTCCTACCACCTAATAAGCACCTGAATACCACTATTATTAGTATTACTGGACTCACAGTCTCAGGGAGGACAGGTATGATACCCCCAACTTAGAGATGAGGAAACTGAGGCACAGAACAGTTAACTGTCTTGCACAAGGTTACCCAACAGGCAAGTGGCAGAGCTGGGATTCGAACTCAAGCCCCCGGACCCCCTGCTTCTCTTCATCCTGTTTCTCTTAAAAGAACTTTGTCATTCAAACAAAAGCCCAAATTTTGATATCCATCTGCCAGTTGTGAGAGCAACAGAGTCTAGATCCAACAATTAGCTTCTTGATATGTTCCATTAAAGCAGGAAATGGAAATTAATGGTGAGCATATTTTGATCGTAAAAATAGATTCATCTGCATTTGAAACAGATGAATAAAAAGCTTATACTTTCCCTCCCAACTCTCACAGCCTCACTCCCTCCCTTCAAATGTCCCTCACTGCAACACTCACAAGCACCTTTTCAACATTATTTTATCGCTTTGTGAGCCCAGAAATGAGAACCCTTTCCAAAACGCTCAGCTCCCTTCTGCAGCAACCACATTTCAGCACAGTCCATGTTCAAAAAAAGGGGCAATATATTGGTTTAAATGATAGCTGGCTTCTAAATTTTAAAAAAAAATCATTACCATCTTAATGACATCCATTGTCTGTCCCTAGACCGTAAATCTGTTGGGTACTCTCCCAAGCGCTTAGTACAGTGCTCTGAACACAGTACGCACTCAGTAAGTACCACTGATTGACTGATGGATATCAATTAAGGGGGACAAGAACCCAAGGAACTTGCATGAGTGTCCTGGAATTAATTTTCCAACAGGAAAGCCAAGACCTTATGCCTGAAGAGAACGTATAATTTATTGAAGACTTTCTGTGCCCAGAGCACTGTATTAGGCACATGAGAGAGTACTATGAGTTAGTAGACATGATCTCTGCCCCTTAGGAGCTTTGAATTTGGAGAGGGAGATGGAGTCAAATAACGCAAGGATAGAAGGAATTTACATTAGAATTTAAATTAAAGGGCCTAGAGGAAAGAGCACAGGCCTGGGAATCAGAGGACCTAGGTTCTTTTCTTGGCTCTACCATTAACCTGCTGTGACACTCTGGGCAATTCACTTCAATTATATTCATTCAATAGCATTTAGTCCAGTGCTCTGCACACAGTAAGCGCTCAATAAATGCTATTGAATGAATGAATGACTGAGCCCCCTCCCCATGCCCGCCGCCTTACCTCCTTCCCCTCCCCACAGCACCTGCATATATGTTTGTACGTATTTATTACTCTATTTATTTATACATATTTATTCTATTTTATTTGGTAATGTCTTGTTCTGTTGTCCGTCTCCCCCTTCTAGACTGTGAGCCCGCTGCTGGGTAAGGACTGTCACTATATGTGGCCAAATTGGACTTCCCAAGCGCTTAGTCCAGTGCTCTGCACACAGTAAGCGCTCAATAAATGCTATTGAATGAATGAATGAATGAATTATATGGGCCTCAGTCACCTTATCTGTAAATTGGGGATTCAATACCTGTTCTCCCTCTTAGACTGTAGGCCCCATGTGGGACAAGGACTCTATCTGACCTGATTAACTTGTATCTACCTCAGTGCTTAGGTCTACCCCTCTAGACCATGAGGTCGTTGTGGGCAGGGAATGTCACTGTTTACGGCTGTATCGTGCTTTCCTAAGCGCTCATTACAGTGCTCTGCATGCAGTAAGTGCTTAATAAATATGAATGAATGACTGGATGAACAGTGCTTGACACACATAGGCTCTTAACAAATAGTATCATTAAACGAATATGACCGGAGAGAGAAAGGAAGTACATGCTAGGAGGTCTGCGAGGAAGCTGAGGTACAATATCTGTTTGTCATTTCCATGTTAAGTCACTGCGGATCGGTTGAAGGGCCCCATATTGCACCTGGTTTCTTCATTAATCATTCAATCACTCTGTGGTATTTATTGAGCACATACTGCGTGCAGAGCTTTATACACTATGTGCTTGGAAGAGTACAATATAACAATATAACAGACACATTCCCTGCCCACAACGAGCTAGTTGTACTTGCCAACACCCATTAGAAATGTAATTTCTGTCACCAGGTAAACAGTACAATTAAACCAGCAGAATGGCAAATAATGTTGGGGGCAAAACTAAAAATCAGTTTTCAACCAAGATGAACTAAATGATTAATTCCTACTTACCAATATATTTGACCTCTATTTTACATCTATTCAACAGGTTTACTGGGGTACTTTCAAAACTATCTTAAAAATGATATTATGAGGATTTAAAATTTTCAATTCCAGTTAGAAATTAGAAATATTTGATACACATACCGCTTTATCTACACATAGGTTTGTGTTTTAGTACTACAAACTGCACCTTTAATCTTGAAAAACTTGAATTAGCAATTAATGTGACGTTGGCTTAGCTACATGTAAAATGCCTCAAACCCACCTGTAACTGCAAAGCTTCATGATTTTCCAATCCTTCAACTATTGGGGAAAAGCGTTCTCTGTTATTTCTTTCGGCTGCTGTTGTTATAGCTCCTAAAAGCTTGTCTAAACTGGAAAAAGGAAGAAAAAAGTGTCATTAGCAAATTACTTGAATTTCCTCTTTTATTTTATTTACATTATTTTATTTTATGACATATTTACAAGGCCCATCAAAAACTGAAAATGTACTTTCTTATTTTTTTATGGCATTTGTTAAGCACTTACTGTGTCCCAGGCACTGGGGTAGACACAAGGTAATTGGGTTGGACACAGTCCATGTCCCACTTGGGGCTCACAGTCTTAATCCCCATCTTACAGATGAGGAAACTGAGGCACTGAGAAATTGAGTGACTTGGCTAAGGTCACACAGCAGACAAGTGAAGGAGCTATTAAGGAATTTCTAACTTTATTCATTAGAGACTAATATTTCGATATTAGGCTCTGTCACAAACTCAAAATAACCAATCAATGAATTGGATTACATTAGACACAACTATAACTTCAGTGTCTCTCAAATAAAGGAAGCAGCCCAGAAAATGCACAAATTATTACATTTAGAAAAAAGGTGTAATTTGGAGAAAACATACTAATGTATTTTCAGTTTACTGGAAACTTTTCCTGAACATGAAGTCTGGTTTCCACCTAATGATTAGCGAAAAGGTTGTTTTATGTTTACAACTTCTTTTTTTTCCACTTTGATTTATGGATCTAGTCAAAAATAATTCTAACGCATTAGCAAGAGGTTAGCAATTCTCTCTCAGAAAGACAAGTCCCAAACTCGATCTGAGCACTGTTGGGTGACAATACTCTGTGTAAGTGGGGAAAGCTTAATACTTACTTGCTATTTTAAAAACACTGAACTTTTGATTTAACATGACATAAAAGTCTAATCAAATATTTTGGAATTTCCAATATTTAAAACACCTTTATTTTCCATCAGGAATAATTAGGGTGAAAAGAGTAATGAATTAGCCTCATTTTATCAGTACATAAGATAATAATAATGATGGCATTTATTAAGTGTTTACTATGTGCAAAGCACTGTTCTAAGCACTGGGGAGGTTACAAGGTGGTCAGGTTGTTCCAAAGGGGGCTCAAAGTCTTAATCCCCATTTTGCAGATGAGGTGACTGAGGCACAGAGAAGTTAAGTGACTTGCCCGAAGTCACACAAATGACAATTGGCAGAGCTGGGATTTGAACCCATGACCTGTGACTCCAAAGCTCATGCTCTTTACGCTGAGCCAAGCTGCTTCTTGATGAAGATGATCTTCATCTTCATCCTGATAAGATGAAGGCATCCTAAAGGTAGGCCTCGAACTACGCTCTCAAGATGCTCCCAGTGCTTAGTATAGTGTTCTGCACAGAGTAAGTGCTCAATAATATGACTGAATGAAGACCAACAGAAACCTACAGTTCTCCAACTGCTACATCAGCACTAAATAAAGACTGTCTCCTTGATTAGGTGGCTTTTCCAAGGGGTTTGAATAAAGTGGAGGGATTCATTCATTCAATACTATTTACTGAGTGCCTACTGTGTGCAGAGCACTGTACTAAGCACTTACAAAAGTACAATACAGCAGTGAAGAGTGACAATCCCTGCCCACAATGAGCTCACTGTCTGGCAGGGGAGACAGACATCAATACAAGTAAGCAGGCATCAATAAAAATGAATAAAATGTGGTTTAGCCAATGGGAGCTGAGGAAAACATCCCAAGGCTGAAAAGGAAATAGTCCAAACAATGGGATAGAGGCAAATTAGTCAAGTTCCAGGAACAAAGTAACAGATTTGCTTGGGAAGTACAAAGAGCACCCCTTGCAAAATCTGACTCACACTGGACTATGCTGTGCCCTGGATTGCCACCAGTGTAAGGGTTCAACCAAAGTACCCCCTTGGCATTTCACAATCAATCAATCAATCGTATTTATTGAGCGCTTACTGTGTGCAGAGCACTGTACTAAGTGCTTGGGAAGTACAAGCTGGCAACATACAGAGACAGTTCCTACCCAGCAGTGGGCTCACAGTCTAAAAGGGGGAGACAGAGAACAAAACCAAACATACTAACAAAATAAAATAAATAGAATAGATAGGTACAAGTAAAATAAATAAATAAATAAAGTAATAAATATGTACAAACATATATACATATATACAGGTGCTGTGGGGAAGGGGAGGAGGTAAGATGGGGGATGGAGAGGGGGACGAGGGGGAGAGGAAGGAAGGGGCTCAGTGTGGGAAGGCCTCCTGGAGGAGGTGAGCTCTCAGTAGGGCCTTGAAGGGAGGAAGAGAGCTAGCTTGGCGGATGGGCAGAGGGAGGGCATTCCAGGCCCGGGGGAGGACGTGGGCCGGGGGTCGATGGCGGGACAGGAAGGCTGAGCAGAATGCTGAAAAGAGTGGCCAAACAGGCACAGCAGAGACCCCAGAGAATGATGGGCGTCATCACTTCAGGATGACATCGCGCTCGGCTGCAGTAAGTCACCTTGGGAGGAAATGCCCTATGCAGGTACAGCTCTTGGGTGTACTTCACAATGAGCCGCACCCCTGTCCACCCACTTGCTTGTTGCACTGTGTGTAGGAATAAAATTGGTAGGTACAAGAGAGTGTGAGGGATGCTACACAAACCACAGCCATTATAATCAATTCCTGGGCACCACTTCTCAGTTCCAGAACCTTCACGATGGGACCGAGATAAATGGTTGTTTATCTTGGGGGACTCTGCTATTCCAAACCTATTTACTGCTGTATAGTACTCCCCCAAGTGCTTGCTACAGTGCTCCTCACACAGTAAGTGCTCAATAAATACGATTGAATGAATGAATGAATGAATGAAAGTATCCCATCTAGACTGTAAGCTCGCTGAGGGCAAGGAATGTGTCTGTTAAATTGTTATATTGCATTCTCCCAAGCGCTTAGTATAGTGCTCCACACATGTTAAGTGCTCAATAAATATGATTGGTTGACTGACCAGAGACAGAAGCGAGCAGCTAGGTGCCAGGGAACCAGCTGATTAAAGTCCATGGAGATCATTTTTTTTGAGAGGTAATCGATGGTATTTATTTGTGCGCTTACTAATGTGAAGAGCACTGTATTAAGAGCTTGGGAAAGTACAATACAACAGAATTAGCAGACATATTCCAAGCTTAAAGTCTAGACGGGGAGACAGACATTAACAGGAATATGAGAGGATAGATCAACACCAGTTCTCCCACCTACTTAAACCATGAGCCCCATGTGGAACAGAAACTGTGCCTAACCTGACTGCCTTGTGTATATCCCAGCACCAAGTACAGTGCTTGGCATATAGTAAGTGCTTAAGTGCCACAATTATCATTATCAACTGTGCCCCAAATAGCAAAGAGTGCAAAGAGGATTAGAATAGAGAATAGGCCATTGAAAATCTTGAGCAGAGGGCACCATTAATACAATGAAGTTAGCCAAAAATAATGTGGAGGAGATTTTAGCGGAAAAAAGACAGGAGGCATAGGCAATTTGATATACTTAAAATTCCAAATAGTACAATGCATGAAATTAAGTTTTGCAAAATGCAAATGAATATCCACTAAGCACAGAATTCATTTTGGAAAGCAAATCGTAAAAACTAAAATGGGTTTTAAAGCAATTTGCTGTATTTGTTAGTCACTCTAAACCTCCTTTGCAAATCTATGTGCCAGTTATTTTATTCTTCATTAACTTAAAAACAAACAAATCTAGAAATCCATACTGGCTCCAACCAATAATCCAGTTAACTCAATAATCTGTGTGACCTTGGACAAGTCACAAATTCTCTGTGCCTCAGTTCCCTCATCTGAAAAATGGTGATTTAATACCTGTTCTCCTCCTGTAGACTCTAAGCTCCTTGTGGGCAGGGAACACGCCTAGAAACTTGTTATATTGTACTCTCCCAAGCATTTAGTATAATGCTTAGCACATAGCGAGTGCTCAATAAATGTGAGTGATTGTTTGATTGACTGTTCTCCCTCCTACTTAAACTGTGAGCCCATGTGGGACAAAGACTGGGTTCAACCTGATTATCTGGAATCTACACCAGCACTTGGCTCACAACAACCACTTAAATACCCCAAGCATTATTATTAATAATATGTTTCCAAAGAGTGTGAAAGGCATTTGAAGGAAAAGTGGCTTTTAAACATCTGAATCCTTAAAATGAATTGGAATTACTTTTAACTTTAAGAACCAATTCCTATAGTGGAAAAAATGTAGTGATAGCTCAAACTTTATATGTAATCTCCATCAAAAGACATTTAATTATCTCCAAATGAATAATCTATGGCAGCTCCTAAGATTTCCATCCCCTTTCTTTGGAATTTTTCAAATATCTTAAAAGACTGTGTCTCCTATATCCTCCTATAATGAAGCTATAATGAATAAGATAAGAAAATGTGATCAAATACTTAAAGAGTTTAAGAAACATTTACTGCTCTCGAATCTCCAAACTACAGATGATTTGTTCTTAGTTTATTATCCCTTCACACTTAGAGATGTTTAAAAAGCATTTCTTTCATTTCTGTTCTATTACAGTGAAGTCCAAGTCTAGAAATCAGTATAATGTTCATGCACAGAGAAAAACAGTATTATGCTCCTGCTCATCATTTATCCATACCAATGTAGTGATACTAGTTAAGCATTTATCCAGTTATACCAAAATTAGATTAACAAGTCCATTTTGCTACTAAGACAACAACCATTCTCTATGACGGCTTTTTCCTTCGTCTGATTGGGATTTAGCTTTCAGTGCACTAACACACTGCCATTACAGCTTTTGGTAACTTTTATTACTTAATCCATTTTCAGTCCAATTTAGCCTTAACTGGATTTTTGTCATTATCAAAAAATATTTTAATAGTGATAAAAGATTAAACAAAAAAAATTAGAAACGTAGTTTTACCAGACATAGGATCTGTGATTTTATCCTCTAGGACTATACTCGATGAAATGCTATTATACTCTCAATTACTCCACTGAACATGAAGATAAAATGCAAGTGCATACTACTTGGATGGCTTTTGTTTTGGCTAAGTCCCAAATATGAAAAGCCATTTCTCCCATTCTTCAGACATATAGAAAGGGGATTTATATTTTGAATCCAACAATCTGAGGGTGAGTCTACCTGAGAAAAGTGAAATGGAAAGTTCAGCAATTACTTGGTGCACCTGTTCATTATACAGACAGAAACTCTGGTAAAAAGTAAAACTCTGGTAAAAAGTAAATGTCTTTCCTTGCAATGGAAGCATACTTCACTCTAAATTATTTATAAAATTGACTGAACACAGCACAAGACACAGCATAAGAATGTTGCCTTAAATGCTCAAACTTTTGATACTCACCAACTTTTAAGATTTTATCAATTGAAAATACTAATCCCCAGGCTAGGAAAAGCAATCAAATACATAATAATGTTTCCTGAAATTTGTTTTTTTTCATTCTCTTTATTTTTCAATACTAGGAAAACACCCAAAAATATGTCATCTCATTAGTCTTATATTTCAGAACTGCATTATTACTTACATATTCTCTTCTGCAACAATGCAAATAGCAGAAAGCACTTTTACTATTTCAGTCATCATGTTGGGTTGTTTTGGGTCGATCGCCCTTGCCAACAATAAAAGGCTTCTGTCATCTCCTAGGATCCTTTGCAATCCAAACTTTAAAAGAAAAGAAAACAGTGTATTGAATCAAACGTAATACTCTCAACAGTCTCCTTTCAGAAAACCTATAGAATACATCATTTAACTTTAAATGGCAAAACAGTAGACTCATATTACGAACCTGGAACTAGAGGTCGTTGAAAAGCCATGCTGCATAAGAGGTCACTACCCACACTGAATTACGATTTTGCCAGACAGACCGATCCATATCATTAGACAGAGAGTGAAAGTGACAGGCAATGAAAACCAATGGAATTCAGAAGTTCAGTTATGGAGCTACATATACCCGATTTAAGGGATGAATGAAAAAATCCTACGATCAGCATATCCTCAACAGCTCAACAAACTCTATTGCATTAAATTCTCCTAAACTTTTAGTACAGTGCTCTGCACACAGTAAGCACTTGATAAATACCGCTGATTAACTGATATGCTCAGGAAAGTCCTTACTGGAAAAGGTGTGATTTCCGTAGATGGCAAACGTATAATCAGTCAAGGTGAAATAGTAAAGGAAGAACAGGACAGGATAGTAAAAGCAGTGGCGCTGATATAAGAATTGGGTAATGAGGAGTTCACTTGGCCAGAAAAAAATATATACAAGGGGGAGATAAGGACACATAAAGTAAGCAGTTTCAATTACTCTTATCACTTGAGTATATAAATGCCATTATAAAAAAAAAAATTCTTTGTGGACAGGGAATGTGTCTACTAATACTGTTGTATTATACTCTCCCAGGTGTTCTGTGCAGTGCTCTGCACATAGTAAGCACTCAGTGAATACCATCTACTGATTCTATCCTTTCTGCTCATTTCCCTTATATGTTTACATGACTCTCATGTGGGCTTTATGCTTATTTACATTATCAACAGCATATAATAATAATAATAATAATAATAATGGCATTTACTAAGCGCTTATGATGTGCAAAGCACTGTTCTAAGCGCTGGGGCGGTGATCAGGTTGTCCCATGGGGTCTCATAGTCTTCATCCCTATTTTACAGTTGAGGTAACTGAGGCACAGAGAAGTGAAGTGACTTGCCCAAAGTCACACAGCTGACAACTGGTGGAGCAGGGATATGAACCCATGACCTCTGACTCCAAAGCCCGGGCTCTTTCCACTGAGCCATGCTGCTTCTCTGTTGAATGACAATTCAACATATGTTGAATGTTTACTGTGTGCAGTGCACTAGGTGCTTACTATAATTAACAATATTTGTTAATAATAGAAACAATAAAAGTGGTATTTTTAAAGTGCTTGCTACGTATTAAGCACTGGTGTAGATAAAAGGTAATCAGGTCCCACATGAGGCTCTCAATCTACATAGGAGGGAAACAAGGTACTGAATCCCCATTTTGCAGATGAGGAAACAGGCACAGAGAAGTTAAGTGACTTGCCCACAGTGCCACAGCAGACTAGTGGTACAGTCAGGATTAGAACCCAGGCCCCTGACTCCCAAGCCTATGCTCTTACCACTAGGCAACACTGTTAAGTGCTTACTATGGGCCAAATATAAAAAAAATAATAATAATAGTAATAGCATTTGTTAAGCGCTTACTATGGGACAAGCACTGTTGTAAGCGCTGGGTAAGGTAATCAGGTTGTCCCACATGAGGCTCACAATCTTAATCCCCATTTTACAGATGAAGGAAACGAGGCTCAGAGAAGTTAAGTGATTTGCCCATGGTCACACAGCAGACAAGTGGCAGAGCCGGAATAACACTCAGGTTCTCCATCTTCTAGGTCCCTGCTCTTTCCACTAAGCCACGATGCTTTCCTCTTCCAACATTTGGGCATGTCATTCGTATTTTTATCCTGACCGTTAAGTTTTTGGCAACAGACAACAGAAATACATGACAATTTCCCTCCCCTTGAGGAGTTTACAATCTAATCAATTTAACGTTGGCTTATAAACTGCAAGAGGACAGGAATCTTCTTCTGAACTGGCTTTCTAGCCTCTACTCAATATAGTATGGTGCCTGTTGGAGCCTGAAATATCTGATTGATTCAAATGAGCGATAATGTATAACGGTCTGAGCAGGTTTGGGAATATGGGGGATTTTGCTCTGAGCCCAAAATGGTGTTCTTAATTTACATACCATATGCCAGATCACTTCAGTAAGGAAAAAATTTCTCCAAAAGAGACACATTTCTCAAACTTGGTGGTTTATTTGACTCAGTGCTTCAGTAAATATAAGCATATTCTCTTACCTTATTATTCATAAATGCTTTGAGGCACTGTATAAGCTTATGCTGATTCTTCTTGTCAATACTTTCTTGCCTGAACGAAAACAAATATGTTACAAAACATCTCAAAATTTCCACAAGCTTAATTAAAATGAGTAATTTATTCTTACTGTTTTTTGTCCAGGAGTCTTTCCAGGGTGTCCAATAAGAGTCCAAGACCTTCATGGCCAAAGTTATTTACCCAGCTGCAAAAATACAAAAGTTCAGATAAAATTTTAAATTATGATGATTTTGGATACAAGAAACCCACTTTGAGGCAAGAGTGCCTAATAAGATGTATTTCATCATACACTTAAATGGTAAGAGCAGTAATCCTATGTAACAGTCATGTTATCTTTACTTTTATTTCAATACTAAAATGAGAAGTCATTACTTTAACACAGAGATAACTTTCAATTGGTTTAACAGTCTAAAATATCAATTTTTTTCCCGTTGATAAGTTTAAGTCATTCAAGTGAGGATCTGAACAGAAGCCTATATGCCAATAACTTGTCTGTGGTAAAAGTATAATATGAGATCTGATCACTTGCACGACATTTTCCATAAGTACAATGAATTATTTGAGGGGGTGATGTCAGCCAGAAAATAATTCTAGGTATTGAAATGGTACAGGCCAAGTACACTGGTCTTGGGAAATAGGTCTGTTGAAAAAAGTAATAAAAGTCCCTAAGCTTTGTTCTAAAAATAAATTTCTACATAAGTCTGCTAAAGTAAAAACTGGGAGGTTTTTAACAGAAAAAATGAAATTTGTGTAAGACGGGTAAGATTTTTAAAATATGCCGAAGTAGAATGGGGATGAACTTATTTTTGTTTTAGGACTAACTAAATTCTTTACTTGAATAAAAACATAGGAATTGAAGCACTAAAGAGATAAGAACTCTAATTATGGCAAAGTCATATTTTCTCCACAATAATTCCTGCCATATTAAATGGCATGCCTTGATATCCGGAATGTAGAGCCAAACATCACAGTCCAGTTCTTCCCCTGCATTTTGGCAAAATCTAGATAAACGCTCAGCAAGACTACTGCCATCTTCACTGTAATGGTTACTCACCTAAACCACAATTATTTTAGAAAAATTTAAACTGAAAACATTATTTCAAATATAAAACTAAAAACAGGGGCAAAATAAAATACTCAAAAATTACGGTGCTACTAGGTTTCATCTAGACTTAAGCTTCTTGCGGGCTGGATCCTGGCCACCAACTATATGTACTGTTCCGGGTACTTAATACAATGCTCTACACACAGGAATTGCCCCATAGATACCACTGATTGATTGCTCCTGTGGCAGAATGTTGAGAGTAGTATCCAAAGCACACCTCAATACACTTTTTTTTTAACAAATATTAAAATGTAGCAAGTGGAAATACATTCTTTATTCTTACATTTGGAATCCCTCCCCCCCCCCCCCCTAAAAAAAATTGTCATTTTAGGAGTTGGGGATTGAATTCTTCCCAGAAAGCAAACCCTGAATGGGTATTAAGTAGGAGGGCAAGGGACTGTAGCAACAAGGGGAGGGGGCAGATCTTTATGATGCTTTCATGTGCTTATAATTGCTTCCCACGACCACGGATACAGTTTGCTCCTCTCTGAGCAAACTATTTATGTATTTATTTTACTTGTACATTTCTATCCTATTTATTTTATTTTGTTGGTATGTTTGGTTCTGTTCTCTGTCTGTTCTCTGTTCTCTGTCTCCCCCTTTTAGACTGTGAGCCCACTGTTGGGTAGGGACTGTCTCTATGTGTTGCCAATTTGTACTTCCCAAGTGCTTAGTACAGTGCTCTGCACATAGTGAGCGCTCAATAAATACGACTGATTGATTGATTGACTGAGCCACAATCTGCAGTCGCTGACTTGTCTTTCCAAGCACTGTTTTAGTCCAATAAGTATATTTTTAAATGGTCTGCTTCCCCACGACACAAATAAGCATTTCCCATCCAACTATTGCAGAGTGATAATGAATTAGAGGCCACGTGGAAATGAAAAGTTTTCTGCTCAGATTCATGACAGCGGGGTTTTAGTCCTCCATTCTAATATTCACTGATTACTCTATTAACCCCCTCTGGTTCTGGCGTTCTAACCTGTAAAATGAATATAATAAGCCTTTTCCCTCCCTACTTCATAGGGATGTAAGGGCAGGGGAAGATTATAGGAAGCTGCTTTAGAATGTAATGAAATAAAAATTTAAGTATTATTGCTGGAGCACAGAAAGCAGTGCGGCCTAACAGAAAGAGCTTGTCCTGGAGGTCAGAGCACCTGGGTTCCACCCCAGCTCTCCCACTTGTCTGCTGCGTGATCTTGGGCAAAGCTCTCAATTTCTTCGTGCACAGATTTCCTTATCTGCAAAATGGGGATTCAGTATCTATTCTCCCTCCTTCCTGGCACGTGAGCCTCATGTGGAAAACGGATTGTGTCGAACATGGTTTTCTTAAATCTCCACCAGAATGTAGTGTAGTGCTTTGTCACATAGTAATTTGCCGGTACAGTAGCTACACATTTGAAAGGTAATGTATTTTGGTTTCCATCATGCCTTCTAACTACTATACAGTAGGAAACAACCTACAAAGGACAATGTTTGAAAAGCGGCAGACAATGTTTGAAAAGTGGCACGGCCAAAGTGGATAGAGCACGGGCCTGGGAATCAGAAGGACATGGATTCTAATCCTGGCTCTGCCACTTGTCTGCTGTGTGACCTTGCAAGTCACTTCGCTTCTCTGTGCCTCCGTTTCTTCATCTGCAAAATGGAGATTAAGACTGTGATCCCCAAATGGGACAGGGGCTGTGTCCAACCAGGTTAGCTTGTATCTACCTCCGCACTTAGTCCAGGGCCTGGACCATAGTAAGAATGAATACCGTAAAAGAAAGGGGTCAGCAAGAGGGAGCACAGCCAAATAAACCTGAATATGGGCTATGGAGCAGAGGCCAGGGCTAGTGCGCCGGCGTGGAATAGTAGCCAGGTTTACTCACTTAGGTAGATATGTACAATATAACAATATCGGGAACAGAAATAATAATCTGCATGAGCATTCTGCCTTCCATGAAACTCTGGCACTTCAAAAATGTAAATGAATGCAGATGAGACACTTGTGACAGGCTGACAGGCTGGAAGTAATAATTAGAGGTAATAATTAAATTCCCTAATTTACAGATAAACTAATCTTCATGGGCGATGCTAACTCACTATTATCAACAGAAGCACCTATTAGTGAACGTAATCTTGTTAAAACAGAACACTATTTTCTACTAGAACAATGGCAACAAAGTACTGTTTCAAAGAAGAACACACATAACTCAAACTTTGTTCATTCACTCATCCATTCATTCAATCGTATTTATTGAGCGTTTGCTGTATGCACAGCACTGTACTAAGCCCTTGAAAAGTACAAATCGGGAACATATAGAGAACGGTCCCTACCCAACAATGGGCTCACATCTAGAAGGGGGAGATAGACAACAAAACAAAGCAAGTAGACAGGTGTCAATACCATCAGAATAGAATTATAGCTATATACATATCATTAATAAAATAAATAGAGTAACAAATATGTACATATATACACACAAGTGCTGTGGAAAGAGGAAGGAAGTAGGGCAGAGGGAAGGATGGGGAGGGCGATGGGGAGGGGAGGAGGAGAGGGAAAAGGGGGGGGCTCAGTCTGGGAAAGCCTCCTGGAGGAGGTGAGCTCTTCCATATATTTATGTGGATGTTAAACAATACTAAAAGGAAATTTTGATTTCCAATGTGAAAATTTTAAAAAATGGTATTACAGTGGTAATGGGCTACAAACTATGATATATTTGAAGCATATAACGATCCAGAATGATGAAATATTTTCTCAAAGGACTATGTGATAATCAGTCTGGGATAAGGAGGGTGGAAGGAGAAAAAGATTCACTTGTAAGGATTTCTTTTTTTAATCTGCAACCAACAGAAAGGCAGAGTATCAATTCCACCATGATACACCCCAAATCAAATTAAGAATAATAGATCCTGCAAGCAATCTTACCTTACTCAGTAACTACTCCACTCTGTCAGTAAAACACAGTGTAAATTATATAATAATTAAGAACATTAAAATAAAAATGAAAATGACCTACAACAAGCCCGTTGTAGGGACCGTCTCCATTATGTTGCCGACTTGTACTTTCCAATCAATCAATCGTATTTATCGAGCGCTTACTGTGTGCAGAGCACTGTTCTAAGCACTTGGGAAGTACAAGTTGGTAACATATAGAGACAGTCCTTACCCAACAGTGGGCTCACAGTCTGGAAGCACTTAGTACAGTGCTCTGCACACAGTAAGCGCTCAATAAATACTACTGAATGAATGAATGAATGAAGTAATATTCTTTCCTTCAAGGACTTCTTGAAGCATTCTTTGGCTTTATTTCTGAATTAGATTTATTTTCTAATTTTAAAAAGCAGCAGGAAATGGTGAAGCTGGTTTGTAACTATCCACGCAATCACAAGGAGTTAAAATTTGATACTTATGACCTATACTAGTCTCTGAGCCTCCCCTCAAAACCACTGAGGAGAAATAAGGCAGGTATGCAAGAGGTCTGAGTGAGTCTTTTCACCAGTAAACTTGAAGACAGAGCTAACTTCAAACTATTATTAACTCCATGCTATTGATGCCTATCTACTCATTTTGTTTTGTTGTCTGACTCCTCCCTTCTAGACTGTGAGCCCATTTTTTGGGTAGGCATTGTCTCTATTTTTTTGCCAAATTGTACTTTCCAAGTGCTTAGTACAGTGCTCTGCACACAGTAAGCACTCAATAAATATGATTGACTGAATGAATGAATGAACTATTGTGACACCTCTCCACAGAGGTGAATTTCATTTGGATTCTTCAGAGGAATATTCCAATAGCAAATGTTTCTTCCCCACGACTCTGCCACTTGCCTGCTGTTTGGCCTTGGGCAAATCACTTCACTCCTCAGTGTCTGTTACCTCATCTGTAAAATGGGGATTGGGACTGTGAGCCCCATGTGGTACAGGGACTGTGTCAACCTGATTTGCTTGTATCCACCGCAGCGCTTAGTATAGTGCCTGACACACAGTAAGCTCTTAAATACCACAATTATATGATTATTATTATTACCATTATTATCCCAGCTGAAAACTGGGAGTCAATTGCCGAGGATAGAGCAGCATGGGGAAAGGAACGGCTCTTTTTGAACAGGAGTTTTGAAAAGATCAAGAGGCCAGGAGGCAAAAACCAAAACAGGGTCAGTAGCTGCACACATCGAGCCACACCACACAATGGATGCACAATGCAGGAATGTTTCTGATTTGTACTTCCCAAGTGCTTAGTACAGTGCTCTGCACAGTAAGCACTCAATAAATACGATTGAATGAATGAATGTGGCTGGGACTGTGAGTCACTCACTGCCCTATTCAGCCATAATAATAATAATAATAGCATTTATTAAGTGCTATGTGAAAAGCACTGTTCTAAGCCCTGGACCATATACACAGTCATAAGGGAATTTCACCATCAGTGGTGTCTCCTTCAAATATGAAGGACTACATCATTTCCTAGTCATTTTCATGTACGTGGACATGTGTAGTAGTAGTAAAGCACTGAACTAGATGCTTGGGGAAAGTACAACAGAAACACAAGATGTTCCAATGGATGACATTTTAGTGCCTTGAGAACTTTTCCTACCTTGTTGGTAATCATGTACAAAATAGAAATTTAATGTAGTATTCAAGGCACATCTCTTCCAACAGGCCTTTCCTAAGCCCTTTTTTTCTTTCCTTCCACTCCCTTCTGTATCACCCTATAATAATAATTGTGGTACTGGCTAAGCACTTAAAAGTACAGTGCCAGACACTGTACTAAGCACTGAGGTGGATACAAGCAAATCGGGTTGGAGTTCCTTCCTTTATTCTTCCTCCCCACACCAGCCCCAGAGCACTTATGAACATATCTGTAATTTATTTATATTAATGTCTATCTCCCCCTCTAGACTGTAAGCTCGTTGTGGGAAGGGAAATTGTCTGTTACAGTGTTATATTGTACTCTCCCAAATGCTTAGGACAGTGCACTGCACATGGTAAGCACTCAAATACAATCGATTGAGTCCAATATTAGTGTTTTTCTGCCCCGTAATGCCTTACTCGATCCAATATTTGAGGATATTAAATCAAATTGGATTTTCGGAGTTTTATGGTCCCATGATGCTTCTACATCATCTCATTTGACGTGGATGTGAATCAATAGAATCATGCTTACAATTAAAGAGATTTCTCTATTCAATTTATGCACAAAACACTGCTAGATCAGTTTTAACCATTCTTCCCACTCAGAAATTGTACAGGGGGAACATTGCCATGAAGTCTTGAACCAATTGTCTTAATCTTGAAATGATTTATTTCAAGATGACTGTTCCATCATCAATTTCAGGCAGGATTATAAAATAAATGTTGAAAAAAATCAGGACCAGAAGTCTAGGTAATAATGACAAATATTTGCTTTTCTAAAAATATGAGGTTTATTTGGATGAATGGGAGTCATTTGGGAATATTGTTTTTAAATGTAGATAACCCAGTTTCTCATTTATAAATAAGGGAGAAAATCAGGCATGAAACTTTAGGGAGCACAATACTTCCTTTTTGAAGTTGATTTAGCTGTATAATTAGGTTAACACTTATTAAAAACCCCAACTACTAGAAACCTGTTAATTCACTTCCAAAGGTTAATAACAGGACAAAGTCCAAGATTTATTATCCATATATTCAGAGAAATTCACAAGTTGTGAAAAACACCTGGGTAACAATGTGTTACCATTCCAAAAGGTGATGTTTTTATTAAACGATTCGATTGTAAAAATTATTTAATTTATCTGTGCCTATTTCGCTCATCTATAAACATGGGGACTGTGAAGGCCATGTGGGATAGAGACTGTGTCCAGCCTGTACCTACCCTTGGGTTTAGTACAGCACAGGAAACATAGTAAGCATTTAAATATCAAAATTATTATTATTACTATTTTTTCCATTTATACTTAGTTTTCAATGGTGTTTCTCTTTCAAATAATATTTTGTCCCACAAAATGTACCTATTTTCCATTAACAAAGTAAGCTAGCAATCATTAGACAGTGTTCACTGACTATTAAATTCTGCAATTCAATTAAACATCTAATCTCTGCATGTATCATATAGTGTAGTATTTTTAAAATAGATTTTTTTACACAGAATAAGCGCTTAGTACAGTGCTCTGCACACAGTAAGCGCTCAATACGATTGAATGAATGAATGAAGCAAAAATTAATTTAACGTGCTGAATCTGAACACTGTATCAATACACTTCAATGTTTTTAGTGAAGAAAAACATCCATATCAAACCTACTATAAAATATATGAAGAATTCACCCACCTAAATATATACCTTTTTTAATGCACACTAACTCAGAGAGGATTTCACTGATGATAAGAGCTTCTCAGGAGATTAAGAGCAAAGGCCCTCTTTTAGATAGTCAATCTATAGCTGCTATCCTCATTACATTTTGCCCAGAGAAATATATCTGAAAAATTATTTTTTCTAGGCTAATTAGTCTTCACTCTGCAAATGAAATCCATATTTTTTGAAGTTACACAGACAAGGCAGAAAGAATTATTCAAATATATATTTGAAAAATGTAAAGTTTTAACTTTGCATTAGTTATATCAAAATCAGCAAGAAAAACGTATATTTTTAAAAACTCTATTAAAGCTGTAGTTTGTACCTTGGATTGTGCACAAATGTGATGTTAAAGGAGTTCAAAATAATACATTTATCGGAATTAATCTGTAATGAGATGTTGCTAAAATATGTACAAACATGGGTTTAGGTGTACTCACTTTGTACAGAAAATCTTAATCCACTTCTGTATTTCAAAAGGGTTAAAATAAAAAGAATTTCACACTGAATTCTGTGAGCTGTAATGGCAACCGGTCTCATGTGAAGGAGTCCGATATTAGTCATGTCACTGCTTTATCACTGTTTGTGCAGTGCTAATGGCTAGGGTAGAGGGTTATGTGTTCTGTGCATAGGACTGTATTTCTCTCTAATGGTGTTCTATTCCCGGCTGTAATCTCAAGCTACAACTCAAATCACCAGATCGAATAAAATGAACGAGAGTTTGAAGTTTCTTGGGGAATTCAGAAAGGTGGTAAAATATCAGATTAACCACCTGATTTCAAGAATAAAAAGTTCAAAAGTATCATTTCCCCTTTAACACACACCTAAACTCTTTATCATTGTTATTTTAAGAAACCTAATGGGGAAAAGCAAATGAATAAAACAGAAAGAACAAGACCACTCCTTTTCCATTAATGAAAATAAACTCTTTAGGGTCCTTCTAATTGCTCAATTCAAAAGTGGCAAAATCCTCAGGAAACCAGGCCTATTTACAGACAAAAAAAAAAAAATTGTTGTTGGCAATATTTTTGAATCCATACCTGCCAGTTGATGAAGGCACTGAAAATAGGGTATCTTTGTAAATCGGGCCAAAGCAACTCCACAGATGTGGGTGGAAGCAAGCTTATTCTAGACATATGACTTTTCCAGAGAGGATGAATTGCAGCATGGATGAATTTCAATACACTTCAATGTTTTTAGTGAAGAAAAACATCCATATCAAACCTGCTATTAAATACATGAAGAATTCACCCACCTAAATACATACCTTTTTTAATGTACACTAACTCAGAAAGGATTTCACTGATAATAAGAGCTTCTCAGGAGATTAAAAGCAAAGGCCCTCTTTTAGACAGTCAATCTATAGCTGCTATCCTCATTACATTTTGCCCAGAGAAATCTATCTGAAAAATTATCTTTTCTAGGCTAGTCTTCCTCTGCAAATGAAATCCATATTTTTTGAAGTTACACAGACATGGCAGAATTATTCAAGTATATATTTGACTATATAGAAAAGAGCACAAACCCTGACAGGCTCAACGAGCTACCTGCTGAGCCAAAATAGAGAGCGTTTTCAGAGCAGGGTACGACATTTGGGCTAAAACTGGCCACCGGGTGCCACCAAAGACCATTGGAAGGCAAGGGAAGGTGAGAACAAACCAGGTCTATGGAAGTCCTGTCCACTGACTCCATTCAATCAATCAATCAATCAATCAATCGTATTTATTGAGCGCTTACTGTGTGCAGAACACTGTACTAAGCGCTTGGGAAGTACAAGTTGGCAACATATAGAGGCAGTCCCTACCCAACAGTGGGCTCACATTCCTGCCTCGGGTTTCAACCTTCAGTAATGATACGGTCAGCTAAACTGCAGACCCAACCCATTTAGCTACAACTTTTTACCCCCTTCTGGCCCTGCCAACTCAAGATGGGAAAAGGGTAAGAAGAATATGGGAAAGGACTAGAACCGAAGGCGAAGATACGGATGGGAGGAAAAAGAAATGTAGGAAGAGGAAAAGGAAGCGCTCATAGCCCGAGCCTGGTTTGAAGAGGAAATAGTGGCTCCAGGAAATGCTAAGAAAAGACACAGAGAAATATGGTCTCTCTCAAAGGGTCTATTTTAGCCACACTTATTTTACATTCCTGCTACATTAAGCCTAATACTGAATACCACCTACAGGACTTTCCTAGCTTAGTAAAATCTTAGAGACTGAGTCTAAACTCGGGTGATGAACAGCTCCGAAATCTAAACTGTAAATGATAGCTACTCAATAGTACGAAAGAAAAAAATCCTGAGAAAACAAAATGCACTGCATTACTCCTATGAACCCAGGTTATCACTACTAGATCAATCAATCGTATTTACTGAGCACTTACTGTGTGCAGAGCACTGTACTAAGCGCTTGGGAAGTACAAGTCGGCAACACATAGAGACAGTCCCTACCCAACAGCGGGCTCACAGTCTAGAGCTAGACTGTGAACATCTAGAACATCTAGAACTAGATGTTACGTTTAGTACGTTGGTACGTTTAGTGAAAAAAGTAGCTACCTGCCATTTTAATTTTAAAATACTTTCATTTGTACGGTTTCTTCCCAAAGCAATCCAATGTTCTTCAGTGTAGTTAAGCACTGTCAAAAAGGTTGAACACGATTAAAATGCTGAACTACTCCCCAGAAGGAATACAGAGTTGGCTTCGAGCATCTGGCCACCCTGAGGTGGGGAAAAGTTTTTCCACCCTTCCCCTTCCTCTATGTGATTTCTTCATGTTGTGTTACATTTGCATTTATGTTGCAAACCTACAGCATTTCTCCAGGGCTGTCCTGATTCTGCCCTGCCCCAAACCCACTGTGTTTTCACCCTTGGGGTCTGTTCAACCAGAATCTGCTCCTGACTTGAGTAGAAGAAAGCTGGGGGCCTTCACAATTCTCAAATGCTTCAGCCCTGCAGTCTTCCTCTCTCAAGTTGCACCAAGAGGAAGATGCTTCACTAGTCAACCACTTAAAGACAACTTTGAATGCATATCAAATGAGAAGCATCATGAGCAAGTGGAAAGAGTCCAGGCCCGGGAATCAGAGGACCTGGAATCTAATCTAATAAGATCTAATAAGAAGCAGTGTGGTTTAGTGGAAAGAGCACAGTCCTGGGATTCAGAGGTCGTGGACTCTAATTCCGCCTCTGCCACTTGTCTGCTGTGTGCCCTTGGGCAAGCCACTTAACTTCTCTGTGCCTTACTTACCTCACCTGTAAAATGGATATTAAGACTGTAAGCCCCATGTGGGACAACCTGATTACCTGGCATCTACCCCAGTGCTTACAACAGTGCTTGGCACACAGTAAGCACTTAACAAACACCATTGTTATTATTATTATCACAACTCTGCTCTTTTTGTTTTTTGGGGGGGGGGGTTGGATTTTTTTTTTTAATATCTGTTAGGTATTCATTATGTGCCAGACACTATATTCTAAGTACTGGGGCTGATACTACCTAATCAAGTTGGACACAGTCTAAGTCCGACATGGGACTAACAGTTTTAATCCCCATTTTACAGATGAGGGAATTGAGGTACAGAAAAGTTAAGTGATGTGCCCAAGATCACCGAGCAGAAAACCAGAGAAGCAGGGTCTGTTGTGTGACCTTGGGCAAATCACAAGTTTTCTGTGTCTCAACTTATTCATCTATAAAATGGGGATCAAGTATCTGCTCTCCCTCCCTCTTAGACTGGAAGACCCAAGTGATACAGGGTCCGTGTCCAACCTGATTGCAAACTTACTGTGTGCAGAGCCCTTTATAAGCACTTGGGAGAGTACAACAGAGTTGGTAGACACATTTCCCGTCCACAAATTCATAATTTAGAGGGGGAAGGCAGATTTAATATATATCATTCACAGATATGTAATGATAACAACTGTGGCATTTGTTATGCACTTATTATATGCCAGGAACTGTTCTAAGTGCTGGGGTGGATACAGGAAAAATGGGTTGACTGCGGTCCATGTCCCACATGGGGCTGACAATCTTAATTTCCATTTTACAGCTGAGGTAACTGGGGCACGGAGAAGTTAAGTGACTTACCCAAGATCACACAGCAGACAAACAGCAGAGTTGAGATTAGAAATCAGATCCTTCTGATTGCCAGGCCTGTGATGGTGGTATTTGTTAAGTGCTTACTATGTGCCAAGCACTGTACTAAGCACTAGTGTGGATACACGCAAATCGGGTTGGACACAGTCTCTGTCTCACATGGGGCTAACAGTTGCAGTGCCCATTTTAGAGATGAGGTAACTGAGGCCCTGAGAAGTGAAGTGACTTCCCCAAGGTCACACAGCAGACAAGTGGTGGAGCTGGGATTAGAACCCATGACCTTCTAAGTGCCACGCTCTATCCATTAGGCCACACTCCTTCTCTATGCATATAGGTGCTGTGGGGCAAATACCAAATGGCCAAAGGATCCACTGAAAGTACCGGGAGCCAGGGAAAAGAGAGCTCAACTGAGGAAGGCTTCTTGGAGGAGACAAGACTTTGAAGGTGGCAGGGGATTGGTGGTATGGTGTATATGGATTAGTACAGTGCTCTGCACACATTAAGTGCTCAATAAATACGGCTGAATGAATGAATGGATGGGGAAGGAGTTCCAGACCAGATGCCAGATGTGGGAAAGAGGTCAGCGGCAAGACGAACTAGAGAGAAGTTCAGTGAGGAGCAAAATGTGTGGGCTGGGCTGTAATAGGAGATCAGCAAAATAAGATAGGAGGAGGCAAACTCATCAAGTGCTTTAAAGCCAATAGTATGGAGCTTTTGTTTGATGCAGAGGTGGATAAGCAACTGCTAGGTGTTCTCGAGGAGTGGAGAAACATGGATGGAACTTTTTTTGTCTTTAGAATATGTATATTTATTACTCTATTTATCTATTTATTTATTTATTTATTTATTTATTTTACTTGTACATATCTATTTTATTTAGTTAATATGTTTGGTTTTGTTCTCCGTCTCCCCCTTCTAGACTGTGAGCCCACTGTTGGGTAGGGACTGTCTCTATATGTTGCCAACTTGTACTTCCCAAGCGCTTAGTACAGTGCTCTGCACACAGTAAGCGCTCAATAAATACGATTGATTGATTTAGAAAAACGACCCAGGCAGCAGAAGGAAGTATAGATTGGAGTGGGGAGAGACAGGAGGCACGGAGGTCAGCTAAGGAGGCCACAGCACCAATCAAGGTGGGATACGATAAGTTCTTGCATCAGCATAGTAGCAGTTCGGATGGAGGGAAAACGATGAATTTTAGTGATGTGAAAGCAGACCTGACAGGCTGGGGTGACAAACTGAATATGAGGGTTGGACAGGAGAGATGAATAGAGGATAACGCCAAGGTTACTTCCAGCACGTGAGATAAGAAGGATAGTGGCATTGTCTACAAGTGACAGAAAAGACAGGGGGATGACAGGATTTGGGTGGAAAGATAAGGCGATTATCTTGTACCTACCCGAGCATTAAGTACAAGATTGGCACAAGGTAAATGCTTACCTAATGCCACAATCAATCAATCAATCGTATTTATTGAGCGCTTATTGTGTGCAGAGCACTGTACTAAGCGCTTGTTTTATTATATGGTTGATTTAATCCCATGGCCTCCAGGATGCAATTCCCAATTAAATGATCTTTTCACCACGTCTTAATCTAACAACCACCTCCTCAGCACATAACACAATAACCATCACCTGTAGCCATCTGATATTCTACCTTTTAAATACAGATTGAAGTCTCATCATCATTGCTTTGATCTATAAATATTGACTTCACTTAGTTTAAATAGTCACAGTGGAAACATCTTGGTTAGGCATTCAAATAGGAGTTTCTAACAACCACCTTTATTTGAAAGCTCATCAATTCCACTTATATGTGTCTATGGAGAATTTAGATTGCACGACAAGTAATATTTATTTCAAATAGCACAAAAGGCTAGTACTTATTTCATTCCCTAGAACATACTTCCCTAGAAGATGTTAATAACCTATTAAAAGTTGGACTCTGTGCATATCATTTAATTCAAAAGTAACTTTCATTATAATATGTACACCTTAAAATTCCCGGACACCAAACGAAAGATCATCCTCATTCATAAAATTGGATAATTCAAAATGTACCTTGAGTACAATTACCTGGATAAAATACTTTCACCTCAAATATATACACATTTATATATATGTATATAATATATATATATATATATGATTCTATTCATTAATGTATTCAATCATATTTATTAAGCTTTTACTGTGTGCAGAGCACTGTACTAAGTGCTTGGGAGAGTAAAATACAACAATAAACAGATACATTCCCTGCCCAAAACAAGCTCCCCTTAATTTTCCAGTACAACACCAACCAGAAAGGCTCACTTTATTTTCTAAAACCCTTACATATGTGTTTGCTTCCAAGACTAGAAATACATTTTTGGCATCCTTTTACCTCCACAGACCAAGTCAGAAAAGCCTGATGCAGGTCTAAGAAGTCTGGAGAGATCCAAATGCTGGTTTTTTCCTCAAGCTCAGTTTCAATTTGCAGTGCATGCCACGCATACCACTTAAATTTTAAATTTCTGCTATGAAAGCAGATGCCACTCCTTTACCAGGAAAACTGTTTGGACAGACTTTTCTTTATTTCTCATCTGATGTTTATACTTTGCATTCCCTTAGCTTGAACACGGTAAATACTACCAGCCAACGCACTTAAATTTTTTTAAAAAATTCAGATTTCAGTTATTTGTAATTCAAATTTCCCATCTTTCTTTACTCTGTTCTGTGACACTGAGGTGTTAAATATCTTAATAGTTTATTGCAAAGTTCAAATTAGCATCCGCCACTAAACTTAAATGCAGTGTTAATTGCTCTTTATAGCCACATCAATGCAAAAATCCAGCAGCACCATCTCCATAGCTCTTTTGCATTTTACAGTACTGATGATGTGAATGCACATTTTTGGGGTATTCAGACACTAAGCCTGAACTAAACAAAGTTAAAATGTTTGTGCAAAAACATGATAAATTACAGTATCTGCTAGTAGCACCCAAATAGGCTCACATTTTCAGAGAGGATGTGGACGAAATGAAGAATTGCTTAGTGGCAAGAGCCCGGGATTGGGAGTCAGAGGTTGTGGGTTCTAATCCCGACTCCGCCACTTATCAGTTGTGTGACTTGGGCAAGTCACTTAACTTCTCTGTGCCTTATTTACCTCATCTGTAAAATGGGGAGTAAGACTGTGAACCCCACGTGGGACAACTTGATTACCTTGTATCTACCCCAGTGCTTAGAACAGTGCTTGGCATATAGCAACCACTTAACAAATACTTATTATTATTATTATTATTATTATTATTATTATTATTATTAAAAATTGGACTACAGCTCAGTGACAGAGGAGTGCGGTATCTTAATATCTGTCACCCCCACAGACTTTAAGCTCCTCCTTAGCAGGGATCAAGTCTATCAACTGCTGTTTTGTACTCGCCCAAGCGATCAGTAAAGCCCTCTGCCTACTATAAACCCTCAAATAAATACCACTGATGACTGATTCATTCATTCATTCATTCATTCAATTGCATTTATTGAGCGCTTACTGTGTGCAGAGCACTGTACTAAGCGCTTGGGAAGTACAAGTTGGCAACATATAGAGACAGTCCGTACCCAACAGCGGGCTCACAGTCTAGAAGGGGGAGACAGCAACAAAACAAAACATATTAACAAAATAAAATAAATAGAATAAATCATCATCAATTGTATTTATTGAGCACTTACTGTGTGCAGAGCACTGTACTAACCGCTTGGGAAGTACAAGTTGGCAACATATAGAGACAGTCCCTACCCAATAGTGGGCTCACAGTCAAAGGGAAACAAAAAGGACAATAAATATGTACAAATAGAGTAATAAATATGTACAAACATATATTTGTATATACAGGTGCTGTGGGGAAGGGAAGGAGGTAAGGCAGGGGGGATGGGGAGGGGAAGGAGGGGGTGCACTGTTCTAAGCACTGGGGAGGTTACAAGGTGATCAGGTTGTCCCACTAGGGGCTCACAGTCTTCATCCCCATTTTACAGATGAGGGAACTGAGGCCCAGAGAAGTTAAGTGACTTGCCCAAAGTCACACAGCTGGCAATTGGCGGAGCTGGGATTTGAACCCATGACCCCTGACTCCAAAGCCCATGCTCTTTCCATTGAGCCACGCTGCTACACAGGCTCAGCACTGATGGATTGGTAAACATCAGTCTCCAATATTAGCAATACGATATTCATTACTGAAAAAGGAAAGCGCTCCTTGAGGAAGAACACTACCAGTAGTAGCGTTTTCACCAATCCTGCCCTGAAACAAAGTAACTGTAAATTCCAATTCCAACCCGGTTTTCTGCAATCTGAGTCAACTGGGTAGCACCAACAGCCCCGAACTGTAAGTTTGGCGGCGAGCGGCCCTGGAGATCGAGGCTGTTTGGTGCCTGCAGAAGGGCTCTGGAACTGAACGAGCTGTGGGTGATGGAAGAATCCCAGCTGAAGGTCCCGCATACGGCACTGGTTGCTACCCAATTTGGGCTGCCCGGAGCTCTATTCCCAGACTGGGTTACTGCACTGATTCATTCATTCATTCATTCATTCATATTTATTGAGCGCTTACTGTGTGCAGAGCACTGTACTAAGCACTTGGGAAGTACAAGTTGGCAACATACAGAGATGGTCCCTACCCAACAACGGGCTCACAGTCTAGAAGCGGGAGACAGACAACAAAACATGTGGTCAGGTGTCATCAGGAGAAATAAAAGTAAAGCTAGATGGACATCATTAACAAAATAAATGGAATAGTAAATCTGTACGAGTAAAATAAATAGAGTAATAAATCTGTACAAAATAAATCTGTTCTAAGTGCGGGGGTGGGGGGGGGGATAAAAGGTAATCGGGTTATACCACGTGGGACCCACAGTCCCAATCCCCATTTTACAGATGACATCAGATGGACTATACCCTCACTTCATTCATGTATAGATGCATTACTCTATTTTACTTGTACGTATTTACTACTCTGTTTTATTAATGATGTACCTATAGCTCTAATTCTGTTTATTCTGACGGTTTTGACACCTGTCTACATGTTTTGTTGTCTGTCTCCCCCTTCTAGACCGTGAGCCCATTTTTGGGTAGGGACCGTCTCTATATGTTGCTGGCTTGTACTTCCCAAGCGCTTAGTACAGTGCTCTGCACACAGTAAGGGCTCAATAAATACGATTGAATGAATGAATGAATTCAATTGCATTGATTGAGCACTTACTGCGTGCAGAGCACTGTACTAAGCGCTTGCTAGAAGAGAGGGAAAATTGAAGGGAGGGAAGGGTCTCTGAGGTCAGCTCCACCACGTGGCAGAAGCAGCGCCTCCTAGTGGCTAGAGCCCGGGCCTGGGAGTCAGAAGGACCTGGGTTCGAATCCCAGCTCCACCACTTGTCTGCTGTGTGACCTGGGGGACGTCACTTCCCTTCTCTGTGCCTCAGTCCCCTCATCTGTAAAATGCGGATTAAGCTGGTGGACCCTACATGGGACAGGTTCTGGGTTCAAACTGATTAACTTGTATCTGCCCCAGTGCTTATAAAACACTGCCTGGCATGTAGTAAGCGCTCAACAAATATCACAATTATTACTACCGTCCATACCAGAAGAAGGTCCCCCTCGGCTGGAGCCTGGTCACACCACCTCCGACTACCCCTCTGCAGTTTGTGCATTCATCACCATTCAGAATACTTATAATAATAATAATAATAATAATGGCATTTGTTAAGCGCTTACTATGTGCAAAGCACTGTACTAAGCGCTGGGGAGGATATAAGGTGATCAGGTTGTCCCACCTGATTGTGCGGCTCACAATCTTAATCTCCATTTTACAGATGAGGATACTTATATTCCTATAGACTAAAATACACTCCCATTTAAGGAGCGTATTCAAGGTTTGCTAGTTGAAATGAGTCCAGCATCATGCCTTCACTAACAAATACAAAATATCTGTTCTGCATCATTCTGAACACCATGTGGAATTTAGCAAAGAAAAGATCTTCCCTACAGTTCTGACTGAAATTTTATTAACACAGCCCTTCAGACAAATGATTGAATAAACCTAGAATTTCTTCATTACAGACGTGTAAATCCTAAGATTCTAAAGTACGATGTACTATATAATGAAGCATTAACTAAAATATATGCTCATTTTCAAGTCAGTCCACAATTCTCCCTCTTCCACCTTAGAAGTGTTCCTTTAGATAAGTTTTAATAACCCTGGGGAAAATCTTTAAAAGCGTGTTGTACTAAGGAATATTTTCACTGGCCTCAGTACATTTCAACTTTAAAAAGCCACTCAAAATCAAAAGTCTTTGTATATTTTTACATGCTGGTTCGTCTTTATTAATAGCCATTCAAAGCAGTCTTCTCTAATGCTATGTTTCATAAAGAGCACTTTTCTTCCTAAAATCATTTTATGGGAAATATCACTGTCAGGCATAATTATTATAATTACGATAAAATGGTAATAATAACATTTTATACTTTCAGAGCATATATATTTTTTTAATCTCAAAGAGGAAAAAGAAACCAATGAAATCAGGACTGTAACCGGAACTAAGGCAATGCCAAAAAGGTGTCTGAACCATTATAAACTTTAGAGGATCTTTTATCTTTTGCACCTGTTTGCGAATACCGGCAGAGGAAGCAACCATCACAAAGAAAAAAGTAGAGAAAGCATGCCGTGAGATTGGCACAGAATTAGATTCCAGGCAAAGATAAAATATAAAAGTCCTAGTGGGATACAGCACTTGCTAAAGGTGCAATGCAATTTTAGAAACAACTTTCAAAAGAAACACAGCCATTCACTATTTATGCAAATTTGCGCCAGTTTGAATCTTCACAAACACGAAGTTTTGGGACTGTACCAATTTGCCTCCAGGTTTTTCCGTTTAAGCACCATATCTGGTATTGAGCTAGGCTCCAAGCATGGAGAAACTGGATCAGGCTCTGCGCGACCCAAAGATTGTAAGCTCCTTGAGAGCAAGGTTTATGCATACCAACTCCACTGTACCACGCTCACCCAAGTGCTTAGTACAGTCTGCCGCACACGGTAAGTGTTCAATAAATACCAATGATTGATATCAGAACATCCCAGCTCAATTAAGAGCAAAATTTTCCTTTGAAGTGGGGAAAGATGCAGCATGAACAAAGAGAAAATGCTTCTTGAACATCTTTATGAGGACGGTCAGATGTCCCTAATTGCCACTGATGAGGTTATGTGTACAATTTAGAAGCTGAGGCCTGGGTGTGAATCCCTGAATGGGAAAGAAAATAATAATAATAATTGTGGTACGTGCTAATGACAGTAATAATAATAATTGTGGGTTTTGTCAAGTACTTAGTATTTTAATTCATTCAATTGTATTGAGCGCTTACTGTGTGCAGAGCACTGTACTAAGCACTTGGGAAGTACAAGTTGGCAACATATAGTGATGGTCCCTACCCAACAATGGGCTCACAGTCTAAGGGGAAGACAGACAACAAAATATGTGGACAGGTGTCAAGTCATCAAGCACCATGCCCTGGGGTAGATACAAGATCATTAGGTTTTTCCACAGGGGGAAGCAGCATGGCTCAGTGGAAAGAGCCCAGGCTTGGGAGTCAGAGGTCATGGGTTCAAATCCCAGCTCTGCCACTTGTCAGCTGTGTGACTTTGGGTAAGTCACTTAACTTCTCTGGGCCTCAGTTACCTCATCTGTAAAATGGGGATGAAGATTGTGAGCCCCACGTGGGACAACCTGATCGCCTTGTATCCTCCCCAGCGCTTAGAACAGTGCTCTGCACATCGTAAGCGCTTAACAAATGCTATTATTATTATTATTATTATTATTATTATTATTATTATTATTATTATCCTAGGATTCACATCCGGGGATCTGACTCCCAAAAAAGAGAAAGAGAGACTAACTCAGTGGCAAGAGTCCTGGCTTGGGACTCAGAGGTCAGGGGTTCAAATCCTGACTCCGCCACTTAATAATAACGGCCTTTGTTAAGCGCTTACTATGTGCAAAGCACTGTTCTAAGGACTTGTCAGCTGTGTGACTTTGGGCAAGTCACTTAACCTCTCTGTGCATCAGTTCCCTCATCTGTCAAACAGGAATGAAGACTGGGAGCCCCTTGTGGGACAACCTGATCACCTTATAACCTCCCCAGCGCTTAGAACAGTGCTTTGCACATAGTAAGCGCTTAACAAATGCCATTACCATTATTAGTACACCTAGACGGATAAGGTGGGAGGGGTCTTCTGAAGGACAAGTGAAGGAAAAGAATCGGCAAAAATGAAATATCGTTCTTCTATTTTTTTGGTTTCCTTTTATATTTTATATTCCTTTTATATTGAGAAACAGCATGGCTCAGTGGAAAGAGCCCGGGCTGTGGAATCAGAGGTCATGGGTTCAAATCCCAGCTCCGCCACTTAGCTGTGTGACTTTGGGCAAGTCACTTACCTTCTCTGTGCCTCAGTTCCCTCATCTGTAAAAGGGGGATTAAGACTGTGAGCCCCCGGGACACAACCTGATCACCTTGTAACCTCCCCAGCGCTTAGAACAGTGCTTTGCACACAGTAAGCACTTAATAAATGCCATTATTAGTAGTAGTAGTGGAATTTTTTTTTCATTTTCGTTATTTTTTACTTTAGGCAAGATAGGAAAAGGAATCCCTCTCTCTCCCACCCAAACGTCTGAAAAAGCTAACCTACATTCCACACTCAACGGAGGCTCACAGGCAGAGTGAGGCCATAGGAGAGCCTGGGGTGGAGACCTCTCCCAGCACATTCTGTTCCGTGTCCAGACTGAACCTGCAGCCATCTCACTCACAGGCCATCACTGTGTGCAACGGGAGAAATGGACCATTTTACCAGTTTGAACGGTCCAGCCGCAGCTACTCCCACTCCTGCACATCTCCTCAATATGAAACCCCCGGCCCACGTCATCCCCTGGGCCTGGAATGCCCTCCCCCTGCCCATCCGCCAAGCTAGCTCTCTTCCTCCCTTCAAGGCCCTGCTGAGAGCTCACCTCCTCCAGGAGGCCTTTCCAGACTGAGCCCCTTCCTTCCTCTCCCCCTCGTCCCCCTCTCCATCCCCCCCATCTTACCTCCTTCCCTTCCCCACACCACCTGTATATATGTTTGTACATATTTTTTTTACTCTATTTATTTATTTATTTTGTTTGTACGTATCTATTCTATTTTGTTAGTATGTTTGGTTTTGTTCTCTGTCTCCCCCTTTTAGACTGTGAGCCCACTGTTGGGTAGGGACTGTCTCTATATGTTGCCAATTTGTACTTCCCAAGCACTTAGTACAGTACTCTGCACATAGTAAGCGCTCAATAAATACGATTGATGATGATGATGAAACTGAATTCCAATTTCTTTTTAAAAAGTAGTCTCCTGCTGATAGGGAAACAACAAACAGCATCCATTTGAGCAACCTTTCAGTCTGAACAGCCCTAATTAAAGATGTGTAATATTCAACTCCCTTTAGCACTTTGGTACCTACCTATTAATAATGATGGTATGTGTTAAGCGCTTACTATGTGCAAAGCGCTGTTCTAAGCATTGGGGGGATACAAGGTGATCAGGTTGTCCCACGTGGGGCTCACAGTCTTCATCCCCATTTTACAGATGAGGGAACTGAGGCACAGAGATGTTAAGTGACTTGCCCAAGGTCGCACAGCAGATATGTGGCGGAGCCGGTATTAGAACCCATGACCTCTGACTCCCAAGCCCGGCCTCTTTCCACTGAGCCATGCTGATTCTCTAATGAATGAATCAATGGTAATTATTACTATTACTTAGGCAATCACTTCTATATCCACTTTCCTTCTTGCTATTGACAAATGATTTTAATATCTCCACTTGAAGGCAGGCACTATTTCTAGTAACTACACACTATCCTCCCAAGTGCTGGGTTCAATGCTCTGCACACAGTAACTTCACACTGAGCATTTACTATCAAGCTTAATGTGTAGAAAAAGCAGCATGGCCTAATCATCATCATCATCAATCATATTTATTGAGTGCTTACTGTGTGCAGAGCACTGTACTAAACGCTTGGGAAGTACAAATTGGCAACATGTAGAGACAGTCCCTACCCAACAGTGGGCTCACAGTCTAAAAGGGGGAGACAGAGAACAAAACCAAACATACTAACGAAATAAAATAAATAGAATACATATGTACAAAATAAATAAATAAATAGAGTAATAAATATGTACAAACATATATACATATATACAGGTGCTGTGGGGAAGGGATGGAGGTAAGATGGGGGGATGGAGAGGGGGACGAGGGGAAAATGAAAATGAAAAGAGCACAGGTTTGGGAGTGAGAAGACCTGGATTCTAATCCCAGCTCCGCCATTTACCTGCTGGGTGACCTTGGGCAACTCACTTGACATCTCTGTGCCTCAGTTGCCTCATCTGCAAAATGGGGATTTCATTCTGTTCGCCTTCCTACCTAGACTGTGAGCTTCATGTGGGACCTTATAATGCTGCCAACTTGCACTTCCCAAGCGCTTAGTACAGTGCTCTGCACACAGTAAGCGCTCAATAAATATGACTGAATGGATAATGTTGTATTTACCCCATTCAGCTGTGTCCAATCTGATAAGTTTGTATCTACCCCACTGCTTAGTACAGTACCTGGCAAATAGTAAGTCCTTAACAAGTACCATTAAAGAAAAAAAACACTATTATTATAACTTGGGAGAGTACAATCTAACAGAGTTGGTAAACACATTCGCTGCCAACAAGGAGCTTGCAATAAAAAGGGAGAGACAGACATTATTATAAACAAATTACGGGTATGCACAGAAGTGCTGACAGTGCTTCAGCGCTTAGAACAGTGCTTTGCACATAGTAAGCGCTTAATAAATGCCATTATATAAAGTGCTGTGGGGGCTAAGGGTGAGGTGAATATCAACTGCTTAAAGGGTATAAAGCCAACTGCACAGGTGACACAGAAAGGGAAGAGAGTAGGGGAAAAAAGGGCTTAATTAGGGAAGGCTTCTCTACGGAGATGTGATTTTAATAAGGCTATTAAGGTGTAGAGATTAGTTTTCTGTAGGAGATTGGTGGGCAGAGGTGAGTTCCAGGCCAGAGGGAGGACAAGGGCAAGGAATCAGAAGCGAGATAGATAAGATCAAGGTAAATTGAGTATTTCAATGGGGGTTTCGTTTTCTTTTCAATTTGCTTCCCAGATTTTGCCCTTCCATTTGGAGCCAAGATTTTAAATGACTTTGCCAGTAGTTTGTTTTTTTTCCTCAAAACTTCTGCACGCACACTTAAATATCATGTGAGCACTTGAAATGAAATGTTTTATGCTATTTTATTATTTTTTTCTCCTCTAAGAAATTTCTTCTTCCATGCATAAATTAACCTGGTACTACAGTGTGGCAATTATTGAGTTATTCCAATTTCATCAAGAAAAAAAAAAACTTTAATTTTGTTGTTCCATATGCCAGCAATTTTGATGAATTACACAGTTCCCTGAGGATCCTACTTGAATTATAAGGGCTTTTATTCACCGGTCACAGAGAATATCAACTTTTTGTTCCTAGGTCTTACATGCTGACCTGTTCCAAAACCAATTTGAATATAATTTGAATAAAAACACAGATCCCCATTAAGTATAATATTTAGATGCATATTTCATAATGACAGTTTTCACCATCTTAGACAATTAGTATGTCCATTAGCAGTTTATTATTTTCAAAATTACTATAATCACAGATCAAAGGGATACTACATTTACACTTATTTAGATGCATTCAACTACAGCAAAATAGTTTACTCTGCAGTTTTTAAGCCACTGCATGGATAGATTACGGCTCTATTTCAAAAAGAATACGCAGAAGTGTCCCTTTGGGCAAGAGATTTTCTTTAAATGTCAGTCGCACTGAAATTCAATTTATTCTGTTTAATTTGCATATCCCCATAGAGATAAAGCTGTTGCTTTGCCTTACTAATAACTTCAATGATTTTAAAAGAATTAAGACAACCTGGAAAACTCGGTAGTAAATACAGCTCTGTAACAACACAAATATGAACAAATTTGCTAGCTGCTTTCCTCAATATCAGTAATGTTCAAAGATGTGATAATATATAGGCTCTGACTTCAAATGGATTCTTCAGGAGTAAATTCGAAAACATTCTAAAAATGGGTACCTTCAGTATTCAGGGGAAAGGCTGCAGACTAAAAACTCTGTGTGTGAGCATATAAAGTTAATTCCAAGGCTAACAGTCCCTATTCCACGTCAGCACTGTCTTCTCAGAGAGGGCATTTCCTTAGCAAAACTTGGGATAGTTTTATAATTTCCTAAAGTCTCTGCTCATATATACATACATATATATATATATATATATATATATGTATATATGTTTGTACATATTTATTACTCTATTTATTTTACTTGTACCTATCTATTCTATTTATTTTATTTTGTTAGTATGTTTGGTTTTGTTCTCTGTCTCCCCCTTTTAGACTGTGAGCCCACTGCTGGGTAGGGACTGTCTCTATATGTTACCAACTTGTACTTCCCAAGCGCTTAGTACAGTGCTCTGCACACAGTAAGTGCTCAATAAATACAATTGATTGATTGATTGATTGCTCAGAAAAAGGGCCACTAAGTCCCAGTTGTCTTTCAGGAAGCTAGTTTAGCCTCCATGGTCTCCCCAACTGCAAGGTTATCTACATCAAAGCGGTGATCCTCCCAATTTGCTACCTATTTTCATTTAATGTAAAAGTGGCTCCTTGGTTAATTTGTTGGTCTTCATCCTTCCATTTTCTCTTTAGCTGGAAAGGTGTGATGTAATGAGCACTGACTGGAAACTGCTGGAGACAGCATTTTGGGATCCCATTTTTGTCATACCTAAAAGGCACTAAGCAGTATGGCCTGACAGACGGACCACTGTGCCTTGGAATCAGGGGACGTGAGTTCTAAACCCCGTTCCACCAATTGTCTGCTGTATGACCTTGGCCAAGTCACCTAGCTTTTCTGTGCTTCAGTTGCCTCACCTGTAAAATGGGGATTAAATGCCTGTCCTCCTACCCAAACTGTTCTCCTGGGACTATGTCCAACCTCACTGTCTTATATCTACCCCAGAGCTTAGCTCATTGCTTGATACATAGTAAGCGCTTACCAAATATCACAATTACAATGATTATGAACATTCAGTCAATCATTTATTCATTCATTCATTCGTATTTATTGAGCGCTTACTGTGAGCAGAGCACTGAACTAAGCGCTTGGGAAGTACAAGTTGGCAACATATAGAGACAGTCCCTCCCCACAGTCTAGAAGGGGGAGACAGACAACAAAACAAAACATATTAACAAAATAAAATAAATGGAATAGTAAATATGTACAAGTAAAATAGAGGAATAAATCTGTACAAACATATATACAGGTGCTGTGGGGAGGGGAAGGAGGGGGAGAGGAAGGAGGGGGCTCAGTCTACGAAGGCTCCTGGAGCACTTTATTGAGCACTTACTGCTATGAAGAGCACTGTACTAAGCGCTTGGGAAAGTACACTACAAATGAGTTGGAAGGCACATTCCCTAGCCAGAACAAGGTTACAGTCTAGAGGCATTCAGATGGCCTCAAGTGAAATTCTGATTCAATTAACATTAGCAATTGATTTATTCAATTGATTGATTCACTTTGCCCTATAGACAACTGTATTCTTCAATGAAAATTAACTTTAGGTTTTGAATATAATGCTATGTTTTTTTACAAAAACCTTATTTGGTGTAAACATTTATTTTCATTCAATTCAAAAACCCAAATGAAATTTGCATTCCTCAACTACCAATGCTACACAATTATTACTATTAATTCACTTTATCCCTATCCAAATAATAAAGTGCCTACCTTTCTTCATTCACTGTCAAATTGCCTCAAGTATTTTCCCCTAATTTTGTCTCTAATACCTCAGAGTATCACTATTAATACTCCCCCAGAGGGGATTTTTTTGTTCAGTTTTAATTTGCCCTCTATTCTGAGGCACTCTCAGTTTGAGGCTGTAAGGCTGAATTTAATATTTACATGCTCAATAATCAATAAACCATTAATGGTTAATAAAAGGATGTGTGTTGTGCTACTTTTTTTTCCTGACCACCCATAAGCCAAGTGTAATTGAACTAGGAATATGATTGAGCATTAAACAAAGCAATCTGAATAAATATTTGATCCAATGTAAAAACATGTATTGATGTCTTGGGAATATAATAGGTTTTGGAAGCAATCATCATCAAATGGTTTGGGACTACATTGACAAATGTAAAATAAGCAAAACATTATACCGTCTGATTTATATACCAGTAACTATGAATTTAAATAGGCTTAATCAAATTTTTAGAGAAAAATCAGTTTGGACACTTGAAATGATTTGCACATTGAAAAATGTTTAGTGATATCCTACAATATTTCATACCAACGAGTAGAAGAGTTAGAGGTTTAAGGGAATCTCGAAGTGAGAGTTTCAAGTAGCAATCTGGAATTTTACGGTTCTTTCTCCCTCCCTTTTCTGCCCACCCCTCCCAATCCAAAACTAGAACAATTTTCTATTTAGTGTATGAAATGAATCAGTCAATCCTGAAATGTTACCTCTGTTCTACCACCTCTTTGAATAGAATAATAGTTGCCACTATTGTAACTCACATAAGAATTCTGCAAACCATTTAAATTCATACTGTACATGAAAGAGATCGAGGAACTGATTTCCATTTGAGTTAAAAATAGCAATACATAACTTAAATGAAGTACCACGCAATCCATGTCTGGGGAAAATATTCCACACAGATGGATAAAGATTCCGTATCTGCCTGGTCCTTGTAAATGTCAAGGAGAAAAGAAAATAACCTGAGTAATTTTAAAATTTTCCTTGATGATGCACGTTCATGTATCTCAATCACATATATACCGGCGATTTTAATGGTTTCCTATTTTAATCAGAACAAAGATTTATCATCCACTGTAGAGTTTCCAATCAATGACTTCTATCCTTGAAAAAAGGATGACTTTTAAAAATATATTTACTCTATGCAATTCAAATTGTATTCAACCAATCTGAATGATTTAAATTGAATTAAGCAAGCCACTTACCTGACAGGATTACTGGTTAGAGAAACCCTCAGTGATTCTAGGCAATTGAGAAGTTTATCTTCCGTGATGCCAGACCGTAACTCATGAACGTATTCTTGTGAAGACAATGTGCACTCATGCTTGCTATTTTTCAGTCCTCCCTAAATTAAAAAAAAAAAATTTAATTATAAAAAATCCCCATGTCATAAAAACATATGAACTTATGTAGAATGACAATAATGATTTTGAAACTGTTCCCCTGTTCTCTCTCCTACTTAGACTGGGAGCCCCATGTGGGACAGTGACTGTATCCAAGCAGATTAATTTGCTCTACCCTAAAACTCAGTACAACGCTGGAAGTTTAACAAAAGCATAATTATAATAATAATTATCATATTAAGGGTTATGTGCCAAACACTGTGTTAAAGGTTAGGGCAGATCCAATGCAGCGTGGCTTGGTGGCATGGGCTTGGGAGTCTGAGGTCATGGGTTCTAATTCCACCTCCATCACTTGTCAGCTGTGTGACTTTGGGCAAGTCACTTCACTGTGCCTCAGTTACCTCATCTGGAAAATGGGGATTAAGACTGGGAGCTTCACATGGGACAACCTAATTAATTACTCAGCGCTTAGAACAGTGCTTTGCACATAGTAAGCGGTTAACAAAAAAACCCCATCATTATTATATCAGACACAGTCCCTATCCCATAAGGGACTCACAATGTAAAACGGAGAGACAGCCAGTATTTATCCTGGTTTTCAAGTGAGGAAACTTATCATGGGATTTGTTAAGCACTTACTATGTACCAAGTACTGTAGTAAGTACTGCACTGGAAGCAGCTTGGCTCAGTGGAAAGAGCGCGGGCTTAGGAGTCAGAGGTCAGGGGTTCAAATCCCAGCTCAGCCAATTGTCAGCTGTGTGACTTTGGGCAACTCACTTAACTTCTCTGGGCCTCAGTTACCTCATCTGTAAAATGGGGATTAAGATTGTGAGCCCCCCGTGGGACAACCTGATCACCTTGTAACCTCCCCGGAGCTTAGAACAGTACTTTGCACATAGAAAACACTTAATAAATGCCATCATTATTATTATTATACACACGAGGTGATAATGTTGGACAAAATCTCAGTCTCACACGGGGCTTACAGTCTAAGGGGGAACAAAAAGGTGAAGTGACATGTAGACCAGTTGCAGAGCTAAGATTAAAACCCAGATCTCCTTACCATTGGTTTCAAAGGACTCAATCAGCTCGCCCCATCCCACCACACCTCAATAATCTCCTACCTCAGCCCAGCCGGCACACTCCTCTCGAGCCAACTGTGACCGAATCTCATCCATTTCACCGCCGACCCCTTTCCCAAGTCGTCCCCCTAGCCCAAAACTCCCTCCCCCTCCATATACTCCAGGCCACCACTCTCTCCATCTTTAAAGTATTAATATGGTCACATCTCCTTCAAGAGGCCTTTCCCAATTAAGCCCCCTTTTCCCCGGCTCTCTCTCTTTTCTAAGTCATCCATGCCCTTCAATCTGTGATCTGTGGACATTTGATAATCGACCCACCTCCAACCCCACAGTATTTATGTACATATCCTTAAATAATACATTATACATTACTTATTTATTCACATTAACGTCTACTCCCCCCCTCTGGACTGTAAGCCCATTATGGGCAGGGAACGTACTGCTAATTCGGTTGCATCATTCATTCATTCAATCGTATTTATTGAGTGCTTACTGTGTGCAGAGCACTGCACTAAGTGCTTGGGAAGTACAAGCATCATACTCTCCCAAGTGCTTAGTATAGTGCTCTGCACATAGTAAGGCCTCAATAAATACGACTAATGGATTCATCTCCTGACTCCCATTCCTACGCTCTTACCACTTGGTCAAGTAACATCACAAAATTTTAGAAATATTTTAGGGCCTGGAAGAAATGGCAAATGTGGAATTGCTGGTCATATAAGGAAGCCCAAACTAATTCCACATTTGATTGGTCAAAGTCCTAGGACCAAATGTTTTGTGTTCTACAGAGCCTTTTCCAGATTATAAGCATATGTGTGTGTGTGCGTGTGTGTGCATTCTTTTATAATACACATTTATAATCAACAGGAGTTATTCCACAAGCATTTGGACACAGAGTTCTAAATTTCTCAAAATTCAATCCAAAAGATGTTCAACCTATAACTTTTCCAGCAAAAAGTTGTATGTCCATTCTGAAAGGTACAATGAACATACAAGGGATTCTTCAAAGATATACCTAAGGTATATCTATCTTACAGGGCATATAGTACCAGAAACACTCAAAAGGCTCAAAACAAAATGAGGGATTTTGACGGTAAGCAGGAAATGTGTCTGTTTATTGTTATATTGTACTTCCCCAAGTCCTCAGTACAGTACTCTGCACACAGTAAGTTCCCAATAAATACAACTGAATGAATGAATATTATCATCACTATTACAGAGCCAGGTCTTCTAATTACATCACCCATGTAATAATCTACTGTCCTGTTAAGGCTTAAATATACTCAAATTCTGACTTATGAACCTTATTTTTGGAAAAGCTAAACTAAGCAATGTTTTAGCCTGCAAAAATTCTAACCCAATTCCCTAGTTATTAGTTTCATGAGATGGTTTATGAGAGCTATCTCTCAATCAATTACTCATTATTCAGTGCTGTATCTTTACCACAAAACAACCCCTTCTCTTAATCATCCACTGCTGCTCACCCGAAAAAAAATGCAAAAAATAGAGTTTTCTTCATACAGTAAAGTTAATACACCCTGAAGTAAACATTTTGGCAGAAGATACAAATTTGTGATGGATACATAAATATTTAAAGGATGTTTGTGTGCTTTTTCATTTATCAAGAAAGAGTCTCTCAAATGTATTGTCAAAAGTCCTTTTCCTAGAATTTACTATCTTGTTCAGAATTGTTCTAAATCTCCATCAGTATCTCCAAAGTCCAAATATTAAGTATTTTCATACAGTTCCATTACGTAGCCTCGAAAAAAGGCTTTGACATTTTCAAAGTAATATTATGAAAAAGCACATAATATTTCCATCCCATTTTACGAGAACCTCACATATTAAGAAACCTTACCTTTCCTATGAACACACCAGCCTACTGCACTGTGAGCTCATTGTACACAGAGAATGTGTCTGTTTATTGTTCTATTACACTCTCCCAAGAGCTTAGTACAGAGCACAGTAAATGCTCAATAAACACGATTTTTTTAATGGAATTTGTTAAGCGCTTACTATGTGCCGAGCACTGTTCTAAGCACTGGATTGAATGAATGAACAATGAGGATCAATAATTTAGGACTCTTGACACTCGATTTTGCTGGAGATAGGCAGCTGTGGAAAACAACAAATGTTAGCCAAAAAGAAACATGCCACCAAAATTGTGATAGGTTGTTAAATTTTCTTTACCCTCAATTTTATCAGAACATATCCACAGGGCAAAGTAAATTGAGGTTTTTCAAATATTTCTTTTGAAAGGAGACTTCCCAGGACTGAATTTGGAATAGCTAGCAGAATTGTGTCAAATGTTGTTCATCACCAAAATTAACTATCTTCTGAAATGTTGTAGGTCAAGACACAAAGATTAAGCATGGCCTACTGGAGAGAGCATATGGCTGGGAGTCGGGTGACCTAAATTCTAATCCCAACTTCACCACATTCCTGTTGTGTGATCTAGCACAAGTTATTTGACTTCTCTGTGCCAAAGTTTCCTCATCTGTAAAATAGGAATTGAGTGTTTGTACTTCCTTCCCCTTGGACTGTGAATACCATGTGAGACAGGGTCTATATCCAACTTGATTATCTTACATTTACAAGCCTTTAGCACAGTGTCTGGCAGAGTAGGCACTTAAATTGGGACGATTACTACTACAAATTAGGTTACTAAAATCTTGACGTTCTCTAACGTAAAAGTGTAAAGGTAAAACGTATATGGAGAGTCAATGTTTTAAAAAACTGTAATGAAAGAAGTAAAGTGTAATGGTAAAACGCATATGTAGAGTCAATGTTTTAAAAAACTGTAATCAATCAATCAATCGTATTTATTGAGTGCTTACTGTGTGCAGAGCACTGTACTAAGTGCTTATGAAAAAAGAACATCATGGAAAAAGACTGGCTAAATACTGCAAAAAAAGGGTTTGGGAAAGTAACTGTCTAATCAGAAGGTGATGCTGCATTCTTAGTAAAGGTTAATATAGTACTAGGAAGAATTAAAGTAAAGTATAACATACAGATCTGAAAGATCATCCTTTTGCTATACTTTGATTTGGATTAGCTTTTCATTAGCCCATTGGGACTTGCTTGAACTACTGCAATTGAAGAAGGGTATGGAGCAAATGGAGAGGACCCCGAAATTATGCAGTGACCAAAGGAACAGGAAATAGGTCCTATGAGAAAACACATCATAAATTAGGGCTGTGTGACATATATATTGTGACTAAAAGGCAACAACTGATTCTAAATATGAAAAAAGCAAAGCTGTTGATAAGCTCAAAGCATTTAGAATATACCGCTTTCAATTACTACCCCTTGTCCATAAATTTGAAAGAAAAAAAATGACCAACAAACCTATATCCATAAACTCACAAACACCAGGCATGGGATAGTAACAGTTTGTGAATACTATGGACTACTCATTGACTGACCACAACCAATTGAGAGCCATAGTGAGTCATCATCAGTCGTATTTATTGAGCGCTTACTATGTGCAGAGCACTGTACTAGGCGCTTGGGAAGTACAAATTGGCAACATATAGAGACAGCCCCTACCCAACAGTGGGCTCACAGTCTAAAAGGGGGAGCCAGAGAACAAAACCAAACATACTAACAAAATAAAATAAATAGAATAGATATGTACAAGTAAAATAAATAAATAAATAGAGTAATAAATCCTCTCTAACACACTGCATGTTCCCAGTATATGATCTGCAGTTCAAACAACCTGCTACCTCATGCAAAGTCTGTTGGAGTCTGGGGGTCACAGAACATAACCAACTGTTCATAGACAGTTCAAAATCTGCCACTCAAGATTTCAAATCAGCCAAGGACAGTTCTCAATGGATTATCTTTGGACAGAGGGGAGGATATCAGGTGTCCACTATATAAAACTAATTATTCAAGTTCGCTTTTGAATATTCAGTTCTTTTTCTGCTTGTATCAATTATTCCCTTTAAATTCACTTTTTCTCATACTTCATTCCGTATTGTGATGTCATTCTTCTACTGCCAGATATAGCCATCAGAATTTGACATTAATTGCTTGGAAAATGGGCATGACCTAATAAATATTTAACCTTCAAATAGATCAAGTTCCATTGTGAGGACACTAAAACAGTTATTGTACAGGTTCAAAGGCATCTGAAGGGGAAATGGGCTTAAATTACATCACTGGGGACTAGTCAATCAAATTAATTCAACTGTAAATTAGAAAGAACATGAAACTATAAGTAGGACTTAAAAAAAAAGAGAGACTAGGCTACCAATGAAATTTCTGGAATATTCATGTCAGAGTATCTGTGCCTGGTTCGTTTAAAAAATCATCTTTATGGAGGCAAGAGGCTGGGCAAAATTGATCAATCATATTTATTGAGTGCTTACCATGTGCAGGGCATTGTACTAAATTCTTGGGAGAGTATAACACAACAATGTAACAGACATATTTCTTGTCCACAATGAGTTTTTAGTTTAGAGGACAAGTTTATAGTCTAGGGAGATTAAGGTCCCTTACAGCTCCATGATTCAAGTCCCGACAAAGATAACCTAAGCAGAATATCCACATCCCTCTCGAAAACCCACATTTTAAATGCACCTTTTTTTTCCAGTGGAATTTGTTACGCGCTTACTATGTGCCAGATACTGTATTAAGCACTGTGGTAGATACAACATTCCATGTCCCACATGGGGCTCGCAGTCTTAATCTCATTCTCCGGATGAGGTAACTGAGACACAGAGATATTAAATAACTTGTCCAAGGTCACTCAGCAGACAAGTGGAGAAGCCAGAATTAAAAGCCAGGTCTCCTGACTCCCAGTCTTATGCTTTTTTCACTAGGCCAAGCTATTTCCCCTGCTGTACTCCACAGAAACGGGCCACAGCTACAGAGCCCAGGGCAGAACATGAACCCACAAATAGCCTTCAACCCTGACTGTGGTTCAGGCTTCTTTTCTTTCTCCAAAAACTCAGAATTATGTAGGCTGGAGACATGATATGGGAGAAAAAAAAAGTCCTTCATAACAAAATAGAGCCCAGTAGTTAAAATCACCCTAGCAAAATTCAATAGAACTGTAATACAATAATGGCCTAACAGTAACATCCTGTTCTGATACCAAAGGAAACAATTAGATAATGGATGGATAATAATGGAAATTTTAATTAGCTGCTCTGTATGAGATTAATGAAAATTACCACTGTGCCTATTTGATCTTAAAAAAAAATAATACAGAGACAAAGTTAGCAATTAGTGAGACTCATGCTACACTAAAGCTAGGTGAAACAAAAACATTCTTTAATTTGAACCTATTCCTTAATTTGAAAATCATTAGTATGGATATACTTGTCATTATGGCTGCAAATATTTGAATACTGAACAGAAATGACAAAAAGATCAAAATGGGACTTTGAAGTAGAGAGGATTTAAAAAAAAAAATTTCTTCTTCTCCCAGAGCCAAAGTATAAGGAAAATGATGGTTTGCTTTCATTCATTCATTCATTCAATTCATTCAATCATATTTATTGAGTGCTTACTGTGTGCAGATGTTTGTGTATATGTGTATATACGTTTGTATATATAATATATATATGTATATATTATATATGTATATATATGTGTATATATGTTTGTACATATTTATTACTCTATTTATTTATTTATTTATTTTACTTGTACATATCTATCCTATTTATTTTATTTTGTTAGTATGTTTGGTTTTATTCTCTGTCTCCCCCTTTTAGACTGTGAGCCCACTGTTGGGTAGGGACTGTCTCTATATGTTGCCAATTTGTACTTCCCAAGCGCTTAGTACAGTGCTCTGCACATAGTAAGTGCTCAATAAATACAATTGATTGATTGATTGCAGAGAACTTAAGCACTTGGGAAGTACAAGTTGGAAACATATAGAGACGGTTCCTACCCAACAGCAGGTTCACAGTCTAAAAGGGGGAGACAGACAACAAAACATATAAACAAAATAAAATAAATAGAATAGTAAATATGTACAAGTAAAACAGAGTAATTGAGGGGTATACAGAAATAGATTTATATTTCATATCAGAAAAAACAGTTCTTGGTTTTAGAATGGAGTAATTTCAGTACATTCGCATTAATTTTATGAGCTTTTCCTTAAGAGAAAAAAGGATTCACACTTGGACATTGTCTTTTCTAAAAAACATCAGGTTACTGGAGGAAATTTGAAGCAACAAAAGATTGCTGGATTAAGCCTTAAATTAATGCAACCAAGTTCCTTTACATCCAGAGCTTAGTATAGTGCCCCAGCGATCACTACAGTGCCTGCCATATAGTAAGTGCTTAACAAATACCATAATTATTATTATCACTCACAAGATGTTTGTCCCCTTTGAATGTGTTGCCTGGAAATAACTTGAATGTTACCAGATTTGGAGTCAGCACTACAGTGTCTCCCAAATCCTCCACCTGGAAATCATCTTGCAATTTTAACCGTCATGTTGCAAATCCGAAACGCCGTTCTTCTTTGGCACCCTAGTTATCTGATACCCGCTACTTAGGTTGGACACAGTCCCTGTCCTGTACAGAGCTCACAGTCTTAATCCCCATTTTACACATGAGGTAACTGAGGTACAGAGAAGCGAGGTGACTTGCCCAAGGTCACAGAGCAGACAAGTGGCGGAGCCAGGACTAGAAGCCAGGTCCTTCTGGCTCCAGGGCCCCTGCTCTGTCCACTAGGCCATGATGCTTCTCAGCGTGACTACCAAGCCAGGCTTGTCATTTTTCCTAAATATGGGTAACGTGGAGAATTACAATTACAGAAAGATACCCCCTTCTCCAAAGATCATGGAATAAAATGGTCAAGTTTGAAATGTTATTCAAAGGATAATCGAGGTGCATATTTAGATCTCCTTCGAGATTTCTGGATGACACTAGAGTGAGATTTTTATCCTTATGCGATCATATGGCTATGAGATTGATGACGTATAATCAATAGTGCCCACTGCACAAGGTGCAAATAACAACTGTCTCATGCTGTTCTGCAGTGTTTAATCTTTGCCAAGCTCAGGTTTGCTTTGTTTCTGCCTCTTGATCTGACTATCTTCCAGCCTCTGCTCCAGGGATTCCTTCCACTCCTAACTGCTGGAATCCATGCTAGTCCATATTCTGTTTTTGTTTCCCAGCTACTCACATTTTAGCAACCCAGTCTGAGGTTTTACTTTGCTGGGTCTTGAATGTGCTTCTTCTCTTCCCCTCTTTACGATTCCTCTGCTTCAGGTCATCACTGAGCAGTATCTTGCTGTTGTCAATGCTCTCTCATTTTCTACAAACAGAGGTATCATTGGACAAAAACTGCTTCAATAAGTCACTGGGTTGACGAGGTCCCAGAATAGAGAAGCAGCGTTGCTCAGTGGAAAGAGCCCAGGCTTGGAAGTCAGAGGTCATGGGTTCTAATCCCAAATCTGCCACTTGTCAGCTGTATGACTTTGGGCAAGTCACTTCACTTCTCTGGGCCTCAGTTACCTCATCTGTAAAATGGGGATAAAGATTGTGAGCCCCACGTGGGACAACCTGATCACCTTGTATCCCCCCAGTGCTTAGAACAGTGCTTTGCACATAGCAAGTGCTTAACACATACCATTATTATTATTATTATTGTTTGGAGTCCTAGCTTGCCATTTGATGCAAGAGCTATGTGACTATACCACTGAGGTGGGAGAGGTAAACTCTAAATTGAACTTAGAGAATTTCAAAGGTGGCTTCTGGAATCAACTTCCCACTGACATCAGCAGCAGTGTGGCCTAGTGGAAAGAACACAGACCCCAGGAATCAGAGGAGCTGGGTTCTGATCAACATTGTGTGAACTTCAGCAAATCCTTTGTTTCTCTTTGACTCCGTTTATGTAAAATGACGATTAAATTACTTGTTAATTAAAAATGATGGCATTTGTTAAAGCACTTACTGTGTGTCAAGCCTGTCCTAAGCACTGGGATAGATACAAGCTAATCAAGTTGGACACATTCCGTGTCTCACCTGGGGTTCATAGTCTTAATTGCCAGTTTACAGATGAGGTAGCTAAGGCACCCCCTTCTCAGGGTTGCACCTGGAGAGTTTCCAGTCCTCTACCAGTCTCAGCTATGGGAGGGAGAGTCAAGCAGAGGCCTACCCATTCTATTCCTAGCTTGGGCAGTGGCTAGTGAGTGGAAGGCAATCGGCTACAAGTCAAAACTCACCCAGGCCGGGCAACAGCGACACGGGAGAGAGTCGAGGGTGGAAACTCTAGTTTACTGAACGGAAGGCGGCAATGGTAAACCACTTCTGTACTTTTACCAAGAAAACTCTGGGTACCCTACCATTGCCGATGGAAAGCGGGGCGTTCTGGGAGAGATGTGTCCATTGTGTCGCTATGGGTCGGAAACGACTCGACAGCACAAGACAAGAATTGAGGGACAAAGGAGTTAAGTGGCTTGCCCAAGGGTCACACAGCAGATGTTCTCCCTTCCTCTTAGATGGGAACCTCATATGGGACGGGTACTGGGTCTGACATCAACCCTAGTTCCTAGTGCAGTGCCTGGCAAGCAGTAAACAATGACCAACTCTGATAATCCTTAATTACTGTTATAGAACTATTTCTTATTCAGAAATTATTAAAGTAGCACACCATCTACTCGGCATCAATTGGCAAAAAAATTGTGTAACTGCATGGAGTGCTCAAAGCTCTAGATTTTCAAGGGCAAGCGCTTAGTACAGTGCTCTGCACACAGTAAGCGCTCAATAAATACGATTGATGATTATGTGGACCCCAATTTCCTCATGTCTGTTCTGAGCAGGGAAGTCTAACCTTCTCTGTCCAGAAGGCTGTTCCATTCCATCAGCTGTGAATCATGCTACTTTTTTGAGGGGGGCACCACCAGAGGAAAAAAGCACCATGAGAGTCAAAGGCAGTGGCAAGGTTGAAAAACCTCGCTCCCCAGAAATGAAGGATTTGTTAAATGAAATGTTCTTTTCCCACAGATCATAAGTGACTGCTGTTCAGTAAAGTACTTTATTTTTTATTTTTAAAAATATTGGATTTCAAATCATTTCACTTAAACAAGCCTCAAAAACTGGAAGAAATTATTCAACTACCCAAGAAAATCTAAGAATAGAAGAACACTTGCTAAATTACCATGGCTTATGCTCACTTTGGCAAGATCAAAATAAATGATCATTAAGGAAAAGAGAAGAGCAAGATAGAGAGAAAAGGAGAATGAGAACAAAACAATAGAAATGACACTCTATGTCATTCTGGGTATCCATTTCAAAGCAACTTCCTTTTCTGATGGAAATCCAAAGGAATTTAAGAACCTAATGAAATTTAGACTGTTCCTATAAGTGGATAAAATGTCATAAAACTTAGGGAGGCTACAGCTCCAGATAATTGTTTTGCTAGCCTCTCACGTCATATGAAGCTGAAAATCCATCAATCAACCATACCTACTGAGCACTTACTTTGTGCAGAGCACTATGCCAAGTGCTTGGGAGAGTACAATAAAGTAGACACATCCGCTGCCCTGAAGGACTTTACAATCTAGCAGGAATTTAACAACCTAGTAATCTTTTTTTCCATAACAGGACCAAAGATATTCTTTGTGCAAAAACATTCTCGTTTAAGTTACCTAGCATACATACCCACATAGCACAGACTCTTGTTGCACTGAATTTAACCTTTCTTTGTTCTTAGGTTTAAAAGTAGCACTGTATCTCCCCTAAACTGAATTCTGGCTGCCGCATTATCCTTGAACCAATAAAATTCCCTACTTTGAAAGAAGAAACTAGAATGTGCCATTAAGTGTACTACACAGAGACCGGTGTTTTTTGAAGACACATTTCAGAGAAGACATCAGATTGTGAGAGGATCAAACAGCAGTAGTATTTATAGGCAAGAAGCATCAGCGTCTATAAGAAATGCCACCAACAGAACCAAAATCAAAATGATAACATAGTTAATGTAAATATTTGATGGTAAAATCTCCGGAGCATCAACAAAAGCAACCATTTCTAAAGGCAATGTGAGGGAAAGTCCATTTTGAGATATTCAGGCAGTTTACTTTTTTACTCCAGACAACTGCTGCTGTGTCAATAATGAGATAAAAAAAATTATTCGATCAGGTAACGGTAAGAGAACTTCATGTCAATTATTGCTCAGGAAATGTAACCCGGACGGTTAAATGTATATACAAATTCTAATTCTAATTCATTCAATAAACACGATTGAATGAATGAATAATTTGGAAGCCACAAATCAATCAATCAATCAATCAATCGTATTTATTGAGCGCTTACTATGTGCAGAGCACTGTACTAAGCGCTTGGGAAGTACAAATTGGCATCACATAGAGACAGTCCCTACCCAACAGTGGGCTCACAGTCTAAAAGGGGGAGACAGAGAACTGAACCAAACATACCAACAAAATAAAATAAGTAGGATAGAAATGTACAAGTAAAATAAATAAATAAATAAATAAATAAATAGAGTAATAAATATGTACAACCATATATACATATATACAGGTGCTGTGGGGAAGGGAAGGAGGTAAGACGGGGGGATGGAGAGGGGGACGAGGGGGAGAGGAAAGAAGGGGCTCAGTCTGGGAAGGCCTCCTGGAGGAGGTGAGCTCTCAGCAGGGCCTTGAAGGGAGGAAGAGAGCTAGCTTGGCGGAGGGGCAGAGGGAGGGCATTCCAGGCCCGGGGGATGACGTGGGCCGGGGGTCGATGGCGGGACAGGCGAGAGCGAGGTACAGTGAGGAGATTAGTGGTGGAGGAGCGGAGGGTGCGGGCTGGGCAGTAGAAGGAGAGAAGGGAGGTGAGGTAGGAGGGGGCGAGGTGATGGAGAGCCTTGAAGCCCAGGGTGAGGAGTTTCTGCCTGATGCGCAGATTGATCGGTAGCCATTGGAGGTTTTTGAGGAGGGGAGTAATATGTCCAGAGCGTTTCTGGACAAAGATAATCCGGGCAGCAGCATGAAGTATGGATTGAAGTGGAGAGAGACACGAGGATGGGAGATCAGAGAGAAGGCTAGTGCAGTAGTCCAGACGGGATAGGATGAGAGCTTGAATTAGCAGGGTAGCGGTTTGGATGGAGAGGAAAGGGCGGATCTTGGCAATGTTGCGGAGCTGAGACCGGCAGGTTTTGGTGACGGCTTGGATGTGAGGGGTGAATGAGAGAGCGGAGTCGAGGATGACACCAAGGTTGCGGGCTTGTGAGACGGGAAGGATGGTAGTGCCGTCAACAGAGATGGGAAAGTCAGGGAGAGGACAAGGTTTGGGAGGGAAGACAAGGAGCTCAGTCTTCGACATGTTGAGCTTTAGGTGGCGGGCGGACATCCAGATGGTACTCACAAAGGTACTCACAGAGTCAGAAAAAGTTATAGGTAAAACTATAGATCTTAAAAAGATCTTAGCTGTCGTTCTTTTTTACGGCATTTGTTAAGTGCTTACTCTGTGTTCCAGACACTGTACTAAGCGCTGGGGTAGATACAAACTCATCAGGTTTCCTGTCCCACATGGACCTCCCAGTCTCCCCCGACCCCCGCCATGTTACAGATGAGGTAACTGAGGCACAGAAGTGAAGTGATTTGCCCAAGGTCACAATGTAGGCAAGTGGTGGAGCCAGGATTAGAACCTAGGTCCTTTTGACTCCAGGCCCATGCTCTATCCACTGGGCAACACTGCTTCTCATCAGAAACCCTTAAGATGTACCAACTTTCCCCCATGTAGTGTATAAACTGTGTGCCATGACGGCAGTAGAAATCTTTCTCCTTGCCTTGGTTTGTCTTGTATCATTCCTTCAGGAACATTATTCAAAGTCAATAAGCCCATCCCAGGACCAAAAGAAAGAGGGAAAATACTCTGACTACTCTTCCGCCGCCCTTCCAACATTATTATTAATTATCAGGAAAGCCAAGTAAGGCTCTGACACTCAGGATTCGAATGGACACACAAATGGAGAGCCACATCCTGGACCTATAAATAAACAAACCCTCAGGCTGGAATATTAGATCACTGTACAATGTAGCGTTCACAGCTGAGAACACGTTGTTTTCAAAAGAAAAGAGATTTAAAACTGAAGGCATTAAAACATCACACACATGGCAGTGAAATGGGAGCAAAGGTTCCAAGTCTAGCATTGGCAGGAATGACAGCAACATAAAGGTGGAGACCCAAAATGCCTTCAGCTTTCATTTTACTATACCTCATCATAGGAGTTGGAAGGAAGCAAAGCATCTGTTTCAATATGAAAAGCCAGAAACTCTCTAAATAGATGCTTCCTGAAATCTTTATCGAATCTGCTGGCAGGTTGATCAGTTTAAAGAATTTCTACATTAAACAAGAAATTACAAAACACTTGCAAGTGAGAGTAAATTACAAAGACAATGATACATGTATTTTAGTGAAGATTGTACATACGATGAAGCAATGGGTTTTTAGATACGAACATCATTGGAATCATGATGCATCTACAGTTTTTCTTTTATCATTAGTTTTAGGAATGTTGATTCCTAATTTTAGTGGGGTTTCTGCAAATTTCAAGTGTATTTGAAAAATAAATATCAAATTCCACCTAATCTGATTTTATCTTGCAGAGCTACTACCGTACCGAGTTACCCTGGGTTATGATTTTTGAGGGAGTGATGGATTATATTTACATTTATAGGTTATTCGATCCGTATCAATACAAGATGTTTTTGGTCCATTAACTAACTCATCCGATCTTCCTAGTACCCAATTTTAGTCCCTTTACAAGATACACCGACTGCCACAAAAGAGTATCTAAATAAAGCCCAAGCCATAAATGTGAAAGGGCAATTTGATCAGAATATTAATTCTGCAGTTGAATATTCATTCTTCATTAAAGCGATCCTGTAATAGTGTGCCATGGCTCAGTGGAAAAAGCCCGGGCTTTGGAGTCAGAGGTCATGGGTTTAAATCCCGGCTCTGCCACTTGTCAGCTGTGTAACTTTGGGCAAGTCACTTAACTTCTCTGCACCTCAGTTACCTCATCTGTAAAATGGGGATTAAGACTGTGAGCCCCCTGTGTGACAACCTGATTACCTTGTATCCTCCCCAGAGCTTAGAACAGTGCTTTGCACATAGTAAGCGCTTAACAAATACCATCATCATTATTATTATCAATGGTATTTGAGTGCTGACTATTTGCAGAGTACAATGGGAGAGTACAACAGAGTCGACAGACAAGCTCCCTGCCCACAATGAGCTTACAATCAAGAGGGGGAGACATACATTAATATAAATATATTATATGAGTTTTAAAGATATGTACAGTACAATCTCACCTCTATAATGCCATCTTCACCTCAGACAACTCTACTGAGGAATAGACAGATAAAGGCTGAATTTGACCCTACATTGAAGCTTACGTGTAGTTCCTCAAAATGAATGTTTTTTATCCTAAGGAAAGCTTTTTCATTATTATCATTATTATAATAGTACCAATCACTGTGCTAACCCTTGTTAGAGTCAAGTAATAAGATCTGACAAGAGTCTCTGTTCCACATGAGGCTCACAATATGAGGGAGAATAAAAATCAATCATATTTGAGTGCTTACTGTGTGCAGAGCACTGAACTAAGCATAGAATAAAACAGAACTAGTAGACATGTTCCCTGTCCACAATGAGAGAAGAGGCACTTTAAGCTTCTTGTGGGCAGGGACCATGTCTACCAATTTTTCTGAAATAGCGGCAATATTTATTAAGCGCTTACTGTGTGTGGAGCGCTATGCTATGAACTAGGAAAGAGTGTACGAGTGGGAACTAACCATGCACCCTGTTTCTTGAGAGGCTCACAATCTTTGAATAAAGGTGCAGGAGAAGACTTGAGGCGACCATATCGGGAGCAATTCAACAATAAAAAATTAAAACATCCTGAGAGGCAAGGACAAATACGCAACATACAAAACAGGACAAGGGTCACAATATGTGGCTGGAAGACCAGATTCAGAGTTCTAGGGCTATCCGAAGGCACGGCAATGGCTACAGTGGCCACTGATTTTCTCCAGGTTTTAAGGAGCCTTATGCTTTAGGTGCTTTTCTCTTTCCCACTGGAGTGTTGGAAAGCAGGATGTGACGAGGATCTCACCGACACGGAGCAGGGGAAGGAACCGGTGCCAGTTTTGGGGGGAGTAACGCAGCTGAAGCACAGAGCATACTGAGAGAGGGCAGAGGTCCTTGGGCATGTGTGGGAAGGCCCAGAGAACTCAAGAAACACGTTTCGCTCGCTGTGACGGAGGACAGGGGATGAGAGGCACAGCTGCAGCTTTTACAACCAGCTCCCCAAGCAGGGAGAGGTCCTTAGCTGCAGAGGTGAGCAAGGAAGTTAAGGGGGCCCAGAGAGACGAGCCTGCAGTGACCAGATGTTCCATTCCGCTGGAGGTGACGAGGTCCAATACCTGGTGTCATCATCATCATCAATCGTATTTATTGAGCGCTTACTGTGTGCAGAGCACTGTACTAAGCGCTTGGGAAGTACAAGTTGGCAACATATAGAGACAGTCCCTACCCAACAGTGGGCTCACAGTCTAAAAGAACCTTGGTGTCAAGGTTCAACATCTGACCTGGTGTGTACAGAGTACGTGAGGGCCGGCCGAGACGGCCTTGGCCTCAGTGGAAGTGCTGAAGAGTCATTTCACTCAGCTGCAAGCGCAACAGAGGAGCTGAGGAGGTGCAGTGGCAGCTTTACTGTACTGTACACTCCCAAGCCCTTAGTACAGTCCCCTGCACACGGTACGTACTCAAATACCACTGACTGCCCGATTGAGATGAGGAAACTGACGCACGGAGAGGTTAAATGACTTACCCAAGATCAAATGATGGAGCTGGGGCTAGAACCAAGGTGTCTTGGCCCCCATTCCTGTGCTCTAGTGTTTAATCGATTGTATTTATTGAGTGCTTACTGTGCACAGGGCACTGTGCTAAGTGCTTGGGTGAGTACAATGAAACAGTAACAGACACATTCATGTTCCCTGCCCACAATCAATCAATCAATCAATCAATCGTATTTATTGAGCGCTTACTATGTGCAGAGCACTGTACTAAGCGCTTGGGAAGTACAAATTGGCATCACATAGAGACAGTCCCTACCCAACAGTGGGCTCACAGTCTAAAAGGGGGAGACAGAGAACAGAACCAAACATACCAACAAAATAAAATAAGTAGGATAGAAATGTACAAGTAAAATAAATAAATAAATAGATAGAGTAATAAATATGTACAACCATATATACATATATACAGGTGCTGTGGGGAAGGGAAGGAGGTAAGACGGGAGGATGGAGAGGGGGACGAGGGGGAGAGGAAAGAAGGGGCTCAGTCTGGGAAGGCCTCCTGGAGGAGGTGAGCTCTCAGCAGGGCCTTGAAGGGAGGAAGAGAGCTAGCTTGGCGGATGGGCAGAGGGAGGGCATTCCAGGCCCGGGGGATGACGTGGGCCGGGGGTCGATGGCGGGACAGGCGAGAGCGAGGTACAGTGAGGAGATTAGTGGTGGAGGAGCGGAGGGTGCGGGCTGGGCAGTAGAAGGAGAGAAGGGAGGTGAGGTAGGAGGGGGCGAGGTGATGGACAGCCTTGAAGCCCAGGGTGAGGAGTTTCTGCTTGATGCGCAGATTGATCGGTAGCCATTGGAGGTTTTTGAGGAGGGGAGTAATATGTCCAGAGCGTTTCTGGACAAAGATAATCCGGGCAGCAGCATGAAGTATGGATTGAAGTGGAGAGAGACACGAGGATGGGAGATCAGAGAGAAGGCTAGTGCAGTAGTCCAGACGGGATAGGATGAGAGCTTGAATTAGCAGGGTAGCGGTTTGGATGGAGAGGAAAGGGCGGATCTTGGCAATGTTGTGGAGCTGAGACCGGCAGGTTTTGGTGACGGCTTGGATGTGAGGGGTGAATGAGAGAGCGGAGTCGAGGATGACACCAAGGTTGCGGGCTTGTGAGACGGGAAGGATGGTAGTGCCGTCAACAGAGATGGGAAAGTCAGGGAGAGGACAAGGTTTGGGAGGGAAGACAAGGAGCTCAGTCTTCGACATGTTGAGCTTTAGGTGGCGGGCGGACATCCATATGGAGATGTCCTGAAGGCAGGAGGAGATGCGAGCCTGGAGGGAGGGGGAGAGAGCAGGGGCAGAGATGTAGATCTGGGTGTCATCAGCGTAGAGATGATAGTTGAAGCCGTGGGAGCGAACGAGGTCACCAAGGGAGTGAGTGTAGATTGAGAACAGAAGGGGACCAAGCACTGAACCTTGGGGAACCCCCACAGTAAGAGGATGGGAGGGGGAGGAGGAGCCTGCAAAAGAGACTGAGAAAGAACGACCGGAGAGATAAGAGGAGAACCAGGAGAGGACGGAGGACAACAAGCTGACAGTCCCTAAACTCTTCTCTAGACCGTCTGTAAGCTCATACTCTAGTAGACTTGGTTTTCTTTTCCATTTTTGTCCCTTACTAGCCGATAGCTGAAATTGAAATTATTTCAATTTGGGCAACAAAAGCCTTCTGCCTCTACCTTTCAGGTATCAATTAATGTTTATATAAACCGTTATGCAAAAGTTACATCTGATTTCCCAAAGAACGAACCTTCCCAAAACCGGCGTTTCACACAAAATACTACCAATTACATTGCCTAAAATCCTGAATGAAGTCTCACGACTAGCTACTCGAATATTCTTTCAAAAAGGAATTTCACCAGAGCAAACTATTAAAGGGGAATTTGCTAGAATTTTCCATTGAGAATGTCTGTCAGCAAACACCAAGGCAACCAACAAAGCCCAATTCAACCCTTAACCCTACAAATCATGTTTCTAATGAACTCTCAAGTGTCATCAGTAATGTAAGAGAAATACTTGAAAATCTAATTTGTTTATAAACTAATTTTTATAAACAGGACTCTACCCAAACTTTGGTGCCGGTGGCATTGGCAACAGTAGTTTGCTCAACCACTTCATTAACTCACCTCTTCCCACTTGACCATGGGGTGCTTGGCCAGGGGAAAGGAGAAGGGAAAGAAGAGAGGGCAGAGGAAAAGGATAATAATAATAATAGTAATAATGGTATTTGTTAAATGCTTACTATGTGCCAGGCACTGCCTTAGCACTGGAGTAAATACAAGATATACGCTGCCGACAAACTTCAAAAGTGCTTAGTACAGTGCTCTGCACACAGGAAGTACTCAATAAATACGACCAAATAAAAGAAAAGTGGGTTGGACACAGTCCCTGCCCCATGAAGGGCTCACGGTCTCAATCACCATTTTACAGATGAGGTAACTGAGGCACACAGAAGTGAAGTGACTTGCCCCAGGACTCACAGCAGACAAGTGGCAGAGCAGAGATTAGAACTCATGACCTTCTAACTCCCAGGATATGAGTCAATGATAAGAAGCGTTTTCTTATGCAAAGAGTTAGGGAGCCATGGCCTAGTCTTGCTTCTGACTGAACACAGCGTAACTATGTCACTTGGGCTCGAGTTTTCACTTGACAGAATCTGGATAACAGATGCCACCCACCTCCCAGGTGTGAAAATAAGGTAATACATTCAAAATGCTTTAAGCTTTTTTGAAGGAAGGTGCTCGATAAATTCAAGTAGCATTAGCAGTATTATTTAGGGACTTGATGACATAGCTCCTTTCAGTCCCTACAGTTGTCACTTTGAAATATACAATTCCTCAATGTGCTGTTTTCCTATCATCACAACTAGAAGTGTGACATATCACGTCTGCCGCAGTGAAAATTTAGGCAGGAAAATATAAGAGGGTAAGCAAGCTTTTTGTCTCTGAACTTCCTTTAAAATGTATTATAATGAAAACGTAAATTGACTTACTTTCTGTAAATATCACAGTACCTAAATCCCTGCAGATTGCTTGCCCAGGTATTTCCTCTGGGTCGCAACTCCCTCCCTTTTCTTATACAACAGATCTCCACTCTCCCACCTTCAAAACTTTATTACCACAATCATATCTCCTCCATGAAGCCTTCCCAAAATAAACACTCATTTCCCCTACTCCCTCTCCCTTCTGTGGCACCTATGTACTTGGAACTCGGATCTCGAGAAGCAGCATGGCTCAGTGGAAAGAGCATGGGCTTCGGAGTCAGAGATCGTGGGTTCAAATCCCGGCTTTGCCAACTTTCAGCTGTGTGACTTTGAGCAAGCCACTTCTCTGGGCCTCAGTTCCCTCATCTGTAAAATGGGGATGAAAACTGTGGGACAACCTGATCACCTTGTAACCTCCCCAGCACTTAGAACAGTGCTTTGCACATAGTAAGCGCTTAACAAATACCATAATCATCATCATCATCAATCGTATTTATTGAGTGCTTACTATGTGCAGAGCACTGTACTAAGCGCTTGGGAGGTACAAATTGGCAACATATAGAGACAGTCCCTACCCAACAGTGGGCTCACAGTCTAAAAGGGGGAGACAGAGAACAAAACCAAACATACTAACAAAATAAAATAAATAGAATAGATATGTACAAATAATTATTATCTAAACCCATTAATCACCTGATATTCATCCCACCCTCAGCCCTACATCATCATCAATCGCATTTATCATCAATTGTATTTATTGAGCGCTTACTGTGTGCAGAGCACTGTACTAAGTGCTTGGGAAGTACAAGTTGGCAACATATAGAGACAGTCCCTACCCAACAGTGGGCTCACAGTCTAAAAATTCGAGGGAGCCTCGAATTCCAGAATTAGAACCTGTACATATCCGTTATTTTGGCATTCACCGAGTGCTTACTGTGTGCAGAGCACTGTGTTAAGTGCTTGGGAGAGTACACTACAACAGAGTTGGTAGCCTCCTTCCCTGCATAATTTATGTTAAAGTCTGTTTCTGCCTTCCCCTCTACACTGTAAACTCCTTGTGAGTAGGGGGCATGTCTACCACCTCTGTTGTACTGTATTCTCCCAAGTGCTTAGTACAGTGCTCTGAACACAGTAACCACTCAATAAATACTATTGATCGATCTTGGAGGCTTTAGGAAAGTGAAAGAAATACGTTGTTTGGGTAAAATGAAAGTGTTAGAAGATAATCAAGTCGGCTCTATCGTTAATTCAAACATTTATTAACCATACTAGTTTGTGCCCACACAGCAACATTTTGAGAAACATAAAAATGCATGGGAAAATTTATTTCATTAAGTCTCCCAACCTCACTGGAAGGTAAGGTATTGTATATCCTCGCTTTCACAGATTGGGCAAGTTCCTTAATCAAATTGAGCCATGACACCTATTGATAAATGGAGCTGAGACTTTGTAGCCAAGGCATCTGACTTCACCATCCCATCATTAGTCATTTCACCTCTCATGCCTTTGGCGCTTCTCTCTGTCCTAAAATGCACTTCAAAATTGCTTACTCTTCAGAGGAATAACTCAGCAGCAAAGGCCGCCGAGATCCAGAATGTGAAACTAAAAATGAACTAAATCCAGGGGCTGGATGCAGAACCTCACCAATATAGAGGCACATCAAATAAAGCTCCTCAATTATTGTCAGCCGACTGAATTTGAAGGAAGACACATGAAAGAGCCTCTAAAGAAGGAATGCTTCCTATTTGAGGAAAAGCAATAAAGGGCATGTTAGCATTTAAGTGAGAACTGAGGCGGCACGCAGGCACTTAATGGAAAGATTTCATTTTGTTCAGGTGTCCATCTTAATAATAATAATAATAATAATAATAGTGGTATTTGTTAAGCGCTTACTATGTGCAAAGCACTGTTCTAAGTGCTGGAGAGGTTACAGGGTGATCAGGTTGTCCCACGGGGAGGCTCACAGTTTTAATCAGCATTTTACAAATGAGGTAACTGAGGCACAGAGAAGTTAAGTGACTTGCCCAAAGTCACACAGCTGACAGCTGGTGGAGCCAGGATTTGAACCCATGACCCCTGACTCCAAAGCCCGTGCTCTTTCCACTGAGCCACACTACTTCCATCTTTACCAACTGGTGCCACCTTATCCCTGGTTCCATAATTTTAAGGCATGGCCAGGGATCTCAGGAGGTGAGAAGCAGTGTGGCGTAGCAGATAGAGCCTAGGCCTGGGTGTCAGAAGGTCACGGGTTCGAATCCTGACTCCACCACTGCTGTGTGACCTTGGGCAATTCACTTCACTTCTCTGGGCCTCAGTTACCACATCTGTAAAATGGGGATCGAGACTGAGCCCCGTGTGGGAAACGAACTGTGTCCAACTAGATTTACTTGGATCCACCCAGCATTTAGTACAGTGCCTGGCACGTAGTAAGCACTTAACAAATACCATCATCATTCATTAATTCTGTTCTACATGAATGTGGCTTAAGGCTGTTCATTCCCATCTTCCCTACCATATCACTCCTTTCAGCCACCTCTGCTGTCATATGTCTATCGAAATAGAAATATTTTGATCATACAAACACCATCATCATTCATTAATTCTGTTCTCCATGAATGTGGCTTAAGGCTGTTCATTCCCATCTTCCCTACCATATCACTCCTTTCAGCCACCTCTGCTGTCATATGTCTATTGAAATAGAAATATTTTGATCCTTTTTTTATCATTTGTATCTTCCTCTTACTATGACATGCTTGGCTCTACGTCCACTTTTCTCCTCCATTAGAGTTCCTTGAGAGCACGGCCTGTATGTTTTCTGCATTTCCCCCATCATCTGGTACAGTACCCGGCACCCAGTAGCATCTCGAACCAACAGACACTTAACGGTTCTGATTTGCTCCATGGAGAGCTACTGTGGGATGTATAGAAATTACTGCATCAGCCTCCTTTCTGACCTCCCATCTTCCTGTCTCTTCCTGCTTCAGTCTATACTTCACACCGCTGCCCGGAGTATCTTTCTACAGAAACTCTCTGGGCATGTCTTCAAAAATCTCCAATGGTTGCCTACCAAGCTTCGCATGAAGCAAAAACTCCTCACTCTCAGCCTCTAAAGCTCTCCATCACCTCGCCCCCTTCTACCTCACCTTCCTTCTTTCCTTCTACAGCCCAGGCCACACACTCCGTTCCTCTGCTGTCGCTAACCACCTCACTGGGCCTCGTTCTCAACTGTCCCGCCGTCGACCCCCGGCCCACGTCCTACCTCTGGCCTGAAATGCCCTCCCTCCTCACATCAGCCCAACTAGCTCTCTTCCTCCCTTCAAGGCCCTACAGAAAGCTCACCTCCTCCAGGAGGCCGTCCCAGACTGAGCCCCCCAGTTTCCCCTGCTCCTCCTCCCCTCCCCATCACCCCAACTCCCTCCCTCTGCCTTATCCCCTTCCCCTCCCCACAGCACTTGTGTATATTTGTACATATTTATTACTCTAGCTTATTAATGATGTTTATATATCTATAATTCTATTTATTTTGAAGGTATTGACACCTGTCTACTTGTTTTGTTTTGCTGTCCATCTCCCCCTTCTAGACTGTGAGCCCGTTGTTGGGGAGGGACAATCTCTATATGTTGCCAAATTGTACTTTCCAAGCACTTAGTACAGTGCTCTGCACAGAGGAAGCACTCAATAAATACGATCGAATGAATGAATGAATGAATTCCACCCCAAGAATGGTCCCTTCAGAGTGCAGTCAGAGTGGCTCTTCTGCTCCATGCTACCCTATCCAATGGAACCCCCACCTGGGAATCCAGAGGAACTCTGAGCCCCAGCAGGAATCAGTCAATCAATCATATTTATTGAGCACTTACTGCGTGCAGAGCACTGTACTAAATGCTTGCGTGTGTACAATATAACAGCATAACAGAGATGGAACCTATCAGGCAAAGGGAAGAGTATGCATTAGCACTACAATCAATTCTTCTCCCCGGTTTCTGAGTCCCGAAGTCTTCCTGTCTCGACCGAGACACAACCATCTATTGCCATGGGACACTTCATCATTGCTAAGTAGTGGTGTTCTAAATGTGAGGATAGATCTGAGGGAGTGTGTGTCAAATGCAAAGGGAGGAAAGGTGAAGGTAAAGGATATGAAAGGCTTATTAAGAAAACAAGCCCCTAGCATATTCCTTAGGTCTTATTACATAAAAATGATAATGGTCAAATACATATTTATCAACATTACCATGGCTTTCCATATGAATTATACAGCATATGACTTGCAAATTGAAGCATCATTTTTAGTTTCCTTCAAAAAAACTACAGAATGAGACATTTCTAATCACTGTCTAAATTCAGTGACGATCCCTGATTCGTTACCATTGAGCACTTTGAAAACCTAGATATTGTGAACTGTTGACTACAAACTCACATAGGGATAAAGTAATTTCCTTAATGATTTTAAAAAGCACACCACTGAGAACTGGAATTTCCCTTCACAGGGTACTTCTTGGAAAATAAGGCATTAAGAATAATGTTAAGTGAGACTTTCTATTTTATGGCAGTGACACTTCTTGACACGGAATATTCATTTTCTTCACATTCCGTTTTATTGTGCCTAAAGAATCAGAAAATGTAATCGAAGAATCTGCCTGTCACTTTTCCCCATAAAGGTACACATTTGGAAGGTTTTGCCACTATCACATGCAGCAAATGAAGAGTTATATGTTACCATTCTAGAGCTGAACAAAGTGATGCAGCGTGGCTCAATGGAAAGAGCCCGGGCTTTGGAGTCAGAGTTCATGGGTTCAAATCTCAGCTCCGCCACTTGTCAGCTGTGTGACTTTGGCCAAGTCACTTCACTTCTCTGGGCCTCAGTTACCTCATCTGTTAAATGGGGATTAAGATTGTGAGCCCCACATGGGACAACCTTGGAAGTTTAGTTCCTGGTCAAGTTTATTTCTCATTCATTTATTCATTCAGTTGTCTTTATTAAGCGCTTACTGTGTGCACAGCACTGTACTAAGTGCTAGGGAAAGCACAGTCCTGATTAATGTATATCCAGTCCAGGGTTTATAAGCGCTTAGTACAGTGTTCTGCCCACAGTGAGAGCTCAATAAATACTACTGAATGAATGACTGCAAAAGGTTATTTTCAGTGTTAAATCCTTGCTAAATAGAGGCACTGAATATGTGTGTGTGCGTATGCGAAGACACACACAAACATACACCTCACCCTTTGTTGAATGGAATAATGGGAAGAATGGAGTCTGGGAAAGCAGCGTGGCCTAGTGGAAGGAGCCTGGGCTTGGGAATCAGAGGTTGTGGGTTCTAATCCTGCCTCTGTCACTTGTCAGCTGTGTGACTTTGGGCAAGTCGCTTAACTTCTCTGGACCTCAGTTACCTCCTCTGTAAAATGGAGATTACGACTGTGAGCCCCACGTGGGACAACCTGATCACCTTGTACCTCCCCAGCGCTTAGAACAGTGCTCTGCACATAGTAAGCGCTTAATAAATGACATTATTATTATTATTATTACAGTCCCTGCCCACAATGAGCTCAAAGTGGGACTGAGCCCCCCATTCCTCTCCCCCTCCCCACCCCCCCGCCCTACCTCCTTCCCCTCCCCACAGCACCTGTATATATGTTTGTACAGATTTATTACTCTATTTTACTTGTACATATTTACTATTCTATTTATTTTGTTGTGTTAATATGTTTTGTTTTGTTGTCCATCTCCCCCTTCTAGACTGTGAGCCCGCTGTTGGGTAGGGACCGTCTCTATATGTTGCCAACTTGCACTTCCCAAGTGCTTAGTACAGTGCTCTGCACACAGTAAGCGCTCAATAAATACGACTGAATGAATGAACAACCTGATCACCTTGTATCCTCCCCAGCGCTTAGAACAGTGCTTTGCACATGGTAAGCGCTTAACAAATGCCATCATTATTATTATGATTATCATTATTAGAGAAGCAGTGTGGCTCAGTGGAAAGAGCCCGGGCTTTGGAGTCAGAGGTCATGGGTTCAAATCCCGGCTCCGCCAACTGTCAGCTGTGGGACTTTGGGCAAGTCACTTCACTTCTCTGGGCCTCAGTTACCTCATCTGTAAAATGGGGATGAAGACTGTGAGCCTCCCGTGGGACAACCTGATCACCTTGTATCCTCCCCAGCGCTTAGAACAGTGCTTTGCACATAGTAAGCGCTTAATAAATGCCATTATTATTATCATTATTTATTATTATTATTATTATTATTATTATTATTATTTTATTATTGCTAAGCAGTAAGAGAACTGCTTAGTTCTCTTACTTTTGATCACACACATCTACGTCTCCCTCTACTGGACAAAACAGAAAATAAGTCCTGTCTCTCAGTTGCCACCAAATAGAAGTCTAATTTGAGCACAAATGAAAATATACTGGCTCATCACTCGGTGCAATTACTCTCACTAGAATGGTAAAAAAAGGATCAACTCACTCAGTTTTCCGATACATGAGTTCCAGTTGACAGGAAAGACTAACACAGTGGTGCATCAGAAGCGGGAAAAATATTTTAAACTATGTTTGAACCAACCGCTCAGTTACAAGTATTCATTGGAGGCTTTGAATCTAGAAAATTGATGTAATAAGTAATCTTCTAGGCTGCTACCTTTTCAGAAATGTGTCCTCCACCCAAAGTCGTCCCCCCCCATCCCAAAAAGAAGAACTACACTTCGTGTGTGTGTGTGTGTGTGTGTGTGTGTGTGTGTATGTGTGTGTGTGTGTGTGTGTGAACCCATTGTTGGGTAGGGACCATCTCTATATTTTGCCAACTTGTACTTCCCAAGCGCTTAGTACAGTGCTCTGCACACAGTAAGCACTCATATACGACAGAATGAATGAATACATATGATTTCTAGAGTATGAGTCCATTGTTGCGTAGGAACCGTCTCTATATGCAGCTGATGATTTCCCAAGCACTTGGTGCAGCGCTCTGCACACAGTAAGCACTCAATAAATAGGACTGAATGAATAAATTGGCAATTTTTTTTATCTTACACAACTCATTCATTCATTCAATCATATTTACTGAGTGCTTACTGTACTAAGCGCTTGGAAAGTGCAATTCAGTAACAAATAGAGCCAATACCTGCCCACACTGGGCTTACAATTTACACTTTTTATTTCTCCTGCTTCAATTCCTTACCAATAGCCCGCACTGTCAATTCTAAGCCCCTAACTCCCTCCTAAAGTCTCTGGACCCCTCTTAGGGTCGCAACTGGAGAGTTTCCAGTACTTTACCAGTCACAACTACAGGAGGGAGAGTCAAGCAGAGGCATATCCATTTCAATCCTAGCTTGGGCAGTGGCTAGTGAGTGGAAAGGCAATCTGCTACAAGTCAGCAGCATGGGAGAGTCAAGGGCAGAGACTCATTTACTGTGTGCAAGGATGGCAATGGTAAACCACTTTCATATTTTTACCAAGAAAACTCTATGGATACACTACCAGAACAATTGCAGATGGAAGTGGGGCATGGTGGGAGAGATGTGTCTATGGCATCACTATGGGTCAGACACGACTGGACAGCATAAGACAACAACAACAACAAAGTCTCTGGTGACCTGGCTTCTTCCCTGCTAATAGCTCACAAATTATTAACTCAACCTGATAATAATAATGGCATATTTATTAAGCGCTTCCTATGTGCAAAGCACTGTTCAAAGCACTGGGCACTGTTCTAAACTCTGGATCAAAGCCATCAGATGGGATCAGCTCCAGGGAAGGGGCTTTCCTTTTATGTAGGTTCTCCTCCTTCCCAGGTAAGTCTCTAGAGGCAAGTCCACTCCAAAAAATGTGGCTCCCATTCTGTTCAACCTCTCCATCGATTATGTCCTCACTGCTTTTCCACATTCCACACACCCCCACTTCACAGAAATTTCTGTCCTCCGGACTCCTCTACCTCCTCCATCTTATTTTCCCAATATCTTTTCAATCATCTTTATTAGGTGACTGCTTGTTCATACTGCATATTCGTTACTTCCCTTCCAGATCTCCTACCATCTGGATTTCACTTGCTTTGTTCCACTGAAACCGTGCTCGTTAAAATTTCCAAATTACCTCCTCATAGTCAAATCTAATGACTTTCTCCCTGAAGTTCTTACCGGTCATTGTTTTCCTCTTACCACCTTGACTATTCCTTCTCTGTATCAATCCATAAATGGTACTTATTGAGCACTTGTGTGCAGAGCACTGTCTCAAATGCCTGTTGGCTCCTTGAGCTCTTCTCTACCTTTAATTTAGGGAGCACTAAATCCTAGAACTCTGCCTTTCTCACTTCATACTCACTCAAGACACTCATCAGCTCTTCAGATTTCTCAACTATTGCCTTGATAATAATAATAATAATAATTTTGGCATTTGCTAAGTTGATGTGAATGACCCTCAATCTGTACATTTTCACTCTCATGCTTCATGCCTCACCCTACTTTAAAATCACTGTTATTCCTTCTGTGTTTAGGACATCGCCATCTCGATGTCTCAAAAATCATCCGACTTTATATTCAATTCACCTGTAAGGAAACTTTTCATCTTTACTTTCTTCTCTTAGTACTTCCCTGTAAACAGCAAAACCTTCACAGCCATGGAATCACCTTTATCTCTTCTGTCATTTGCCTCCTGCCGAGTGCGAGACTGAACACAAGTTGAATCTAACCCTCCCACCAATTCATCTGCCGGCATTTTTGTTTCCCAAAGACATTCACAATCTCAGTAGAGAAGAAAAAAGAGAGAAAATGCTTTGATCGGAGGTTCAAAGTGTTTAAGTTGTTTCATAACTTTAATATCATTTTTCTAAAAATATTTTCGTACGGATGGTGGTGATAAATCCACCATTTGAAAAATTTAGGCATCCCATCTGATATTCAAGACTTTTAATACACAACCCCAGGTGGAGAAATTGTGATGGTTGCACAACAAATCTATCACTCCTACACAGCACACACCAATGAATGGCCACTCTGATATACAGCAGAACAAAATGTAGCCTTATTAATCCTGCTGGTGTATTTTTTTACTTTCAGAAAAAAAATATGTTCATCATTTTTACCCATTTGTTCCTAGGGTGTCATTAAAACAGCAGCAGTTAGACTCCAGTATATGCACATGATTACTATATACTCCAGCTGACATCTTCTATTAAAAACTTTCAAATCTGTAGCATCTTTTGGAAAATGAAATCAGAAAAGTGGCACAGTTCGCAAGTAATGTCATAAGCTGTACTAACTGAAGTCCCCTTACCATGATTATTCACTAGCAACCATAAAATTTGTATGGTAATTAAAGCCCGATAAAATACCTAACAACAGAAGCATCAATCTGAAAGATAAGGACCTATCTGATTTTGACTGGGCCCTACATTTGGAAAAGTTTTTATCAATGTATTTTTTGGAAAATATACTGATATTAAATGTAAGCCAGCAAGAAGACAATGCATTTAAATTTATCAACTACCTAATGTACGCAGAGCACTTTAGTAAGTGCTTATTATTATTAAGTGCCATCGAGTCGTTTCCAATAAATAGTGACTCCATGGATATACTTTCTTCAGAGCATCCTGTCCTCTACTATAATCAGCAACCTTTCTAATGGTTTTTCCGTAACCATTGTTATGGTTTCTATCCATCTAAGCTGCTGATCACCCTCTTCCACGTTTTCCCTGGACTTTTCCTAGCATTAGTGTCTTCTCCAGAGAATTAGTCCTCCTATGTGTCCAAAATATGCTAATCTAAGTCGAGTCATTTGGCCTTCCAAAGACCACTTTGGTTTGAATTGCCCTAAAATCCATTTGTTTGTCCTTGGGGAAGTCCACGGTATTCACAAAAGCCTTCTCCAACACCGCTTGGAAAGTACAATACAACAGATTGTAGACATGATCTCTGACCAAACTGGCTCACACACTAGACAGAGGGAGAGACATAAAATAAATTAAAGATAGGGGAAATGGGAGAGGAGAGGGATATGTACACAAGCGCTTAAGGGGAAGAGATCCAAGCGCATAAGCAACTCAGAAGGGATGGCGAATAGGAGAAAGGACTTAGTCGGCTGCAATGTACTCTTCGGGGACATGTGATTTTAGGAAGTTCTGGAAGATGGGGAGGGAAGTTCTGTTCTAGTTTGTCAATAAAAGACTGTTAGACACCTAAACCAATCTGTGACAGCCAGAATTAAGAATTACTTTACAGGCAGGCATTTGGATTTATCTGCACCTGAATGAGCAAACACCAAGTCAAAAGTTCAGTCATGCAGGCGGTTTCCATTTCATTAGGGCTTTAATCTCCACGATGCAAACCTTCCCACAGGGCCCAGACTAACCTCAGTAGATACTGCATTGCCACAACTGGACCACATCTTTTCGAGCACTGTTCAGTCGTGTCTTGATTTATCACTAAGTCGGTGATCAACAGAATGCACTTCAAGATATTCCACCTCCCAATTCTGTACCCTCAACTCCTGAAAACCAAAGTGACTTTCTCTAGAGTTTAAGGAGTCTGGCGGTGGTCTGAGTAACAAATCCCCAGCAACCTTGATAACAGAGATTTATCATGAAGTTCACCGGTTCAGTGAAAAGGCTTGCCTACAGATGCAAATGTTAATTTCAGCCCAATGCTTTCCAAAGTTTTCCTAACCATGTTGATTAACATCGGCAAGTGACAGATGTACATTCCAAACAGCTTATAACATTTTTTTATTCATTCAATCATTCATTCAATCGTATTTACTTACTGTTTGCAGAACACTGTTCTAAGCGCTTACGAGTGCGCAATATGACATTAACAGACATCCTCTGCCCATTAAGGTCTGTCTCTTCCACTACAATAGAAGCAGCATGGCTCAGTGGAAAGAGCATGAGCTTTGGAGTCGGAGGTCATGGGTTCAGATCCCGGCTCCGCCAATTGTCAGCTATGTGACTTTGGGCAAGTCACTTAACTTCTCTGTGCCTCAGTGACCTCATCTGTAAAATGGGGATTAAGACTGTGAGCCCCCCGTGGGACAACCTGATCACCTTGTAACCTCTCCAGAGCTTAGAACAGTGCTTTGCACATAGTAAGCACTTAATAAATGCTATAAAAAAAAAAGCTCACTGTGGGCACGGAATGTGCCACCAACTTTGCTGTACTGTACTCTCCCAAGCACTTAGTACAATGTTCTGCACCCAGTAAGCAGTCAGCGCTCAGTGAATATGCCACTGATGATGATAATAATAATAATAATGATAATGATGGCATTTATTAAGCGCTTACTATGTGCAAAGCACTGTTCTAAGCGCTGGGGAGGTAACAAGGTGATCAGGTTGTCCCACGGGGGGCTCACAGTCTTCATCCCCATTTTACAGATGAGGTAACTGAGGCTCAGAGAAGTGAAGTGACTTGCCCAAAGTCACACAGCTGACAAGTGGTGGAGCTGGGATTTGAACCCATGACCTCTGACTCCAAAGCCCGGGCTCTTTCCACCGAGCCACGCTGCTTGAGGATTGATGATGGAGTCTCCCATCAAGAATGACAGGATCAAGATACTGGACACAGAAATGGATTGCGGTGCCACCGACTTATCCAGTGCCTCTTACACACGGGTGTATCTTTAAGTCAAGTTCCTCTGGGGCAACGGATGGGTATTGGGGAGGAGCATGAGTGAATACTTCACTTGTAAAAAACATGTACAGTCTCACCTGGCTAGTCAGCTCCGGGTTTCCTCATTCCCAGAGAAGTCCTCTTCCCACCGGCCGTTACAGCCTAATGAGCCACGTACCAAAAAGATAACTGGGGAGGCTGGATTCCGTCAAAATCATTTCAGTGTGACAGTTGGTGTGCCCGTGAGGATCTAGCCAGTAGTGGATTGACAGTGGCCTTGAATTCTAATTTCTCAATTACACTTCTCACTCTCCCTATCTTTTAATACTGATAGGCTACAAGTTTCGATCGCAATATACTTTCAGTTAACTATAAATCCATAAATCCAGTGTTACATCCAAGCCTAAATCAAATCAATTAATGTGAGTATTCACCTCACAGTGTGTATAGTTTCCTGGTACAATCTCTGGTGCCAAACTCCTCACCAGAGCTAATCATTATTCAACTAATGATTTTTTTTTTTTTACCTTTTCTCCTTGGAGTGTCATTGGAACTATAATGGTGACTTTTTTCTTTAAAATACTTATATGACTTTCATTTACTCATAAAATACATTAGCAGAAATCTCAATTGTACGCTAAAGTCAGAATAAATAAAGTCTATTAAACATGTGTATATATGTATATATGTTTGTACATATTTATTACTCTATTTATTTATTTATTTCTTTTATTTGTACATATCTATTCTATTTATTTTATTTTGTTAGTATGTTTGGTTTTGTTCTCTGTCTCTCCCTTTTAGACTGTGAGCCCACTGCTGGGTAGGGACTGTCTCTATATGTTGCCAATTTGTACTTCCCAAGCGCTTAGTACAGTGCTCTGCACATAGTAAGCGCTCAATAAATACGATTGATGATGATGATGATGATGTGACAGGAAATCCTGCAAAGTCACACCTGTTTGTTGTTTTTTTTTTTTAATCAAACTACAGTTAATACTCTCCTGAACGATGGAGTGCCAAAATATTAAATGCCAAGAAGTCCTCCTCTCAGGACTCTCATGCGAACCACGCGTTTATCCATTTTAGTTTGTAAGGGTACTCAGCAGAAATAATGGTGAGTTTTAAGTGAATAGCAGCTTGTTTCTAAGATAGAGCCCATAAGCCTTTTGTAGCTTCAAATGTCTGAACAATGTTACTTGGTTGCTTTGGCTGTGTTTGCTTTTAGAATATTAGTTTAGCACATGGTGAGTTCTTAATCTTTAACATTTTAAAAAATTTAAAATATTATAATTAAAAACATACATCTCACAAGCTATCCAAGGGACACAATTAATCAAGCTCATGCCACAAAACCAGCATAGACCCTTTAAATCAAGAAAATGCTGATTTTAATTCCAGTGCCCCCAAAATGTAAAACTATAAAAACAAAAATTTTCCTTCATCTGTAAATCATAAAACTCTCCAAATTGGACTTTTTTTGACACAATTTCGGGGTGTTCAAACACTTTTTAGAAACAAAATGGATTCTCATGCATACAAAGAATGGCATAAAGTTCCGGTCAGTTCACACTTCAGTTTGTCATAAAACGTTAATCATCAAAGATTTTCCCCTCTTGCACCTCACACCCTCAAACCCCATAAACACTTTCAAGATTGCTTCTGTGAGACAATATTTACTCAATCCACAGCAAAGACAAAATGTGGTCCAGGAAAGGCTACTTATTTCATTAGTTACTATCATTAGGTTAATCTGCATTTTTAACTCAGACACATGGATGTATTTATATCTTCACACATTTTTCTGAATTATAGCTTCCTATCTGAACTCATCTTGCACAGATTTTTAATAATAATCAGAAAAACATGCCTAAGCATATAGCCGATGGCTAATTTTTCTTAAACCAGGAATAAGCACACTTTCATTCTGCATACAGACTAATAGCACTTATGCAGGTGTCTCTGCTCCTGGCTTGATATTTACAAATCAGAAAAACAGCCAAGTGTGCATTACACAGGGAAAATTAAGGGAAACACCAGTCATGCCAAACTCGATAATCAAAGGTGTTTGCATATTACATAACAGGTAAAATTAGCTTTTGAACATATAGACACCAGCCCCGTATGTCAGGCATTTCAAGACTGTAAGCCCGCTGTGGGCAAGGATTGTTTCTATTTGTTGCTGAATTGTAATAATAATAATTATTATTATTATTTTGGCTTTTGTTAAGTGCTTACTGTGCGCCAAGCACTGGGGTAGACACAGGGTTATCAGGTTGTCCCATGTGGGGCCCACACTTTTAATCCCCATTTTACAGATCAGGTAACTGAGGCACAGAGAAGCAAAGTGGCTTGCCCAAGGTCACACAGCTGACAAGTGGCAGAGCCGGGATTAGAACCCACGACCTCTGATTCTCAAGCCCGGGCTCTTGCCACTAAGCCACGACTTTCCAAGAGCTTAGTACAGTGCTCTGCACACAGTAAGTGCTCAATAAATACGACTGAATGAATGAATAAATGAAGTACAATATAGATCAGCAGAAAACATTTTGTTATTGTACCAATTTTCCCCAGTATCAATCATCTTTATTCAGCAGTTACAGTGTGCAAAGCACTGTACTAAGCTCTTGAGTACAATATATAACAGAGCTGGTATGCTCCATGTTCCCTGCTCACAGTCTCGAGAGATGCTTCCAAAATGTGTTCCTAAAAAATTTAGTGCATCATGGATGAATGCATCAGTGGATATGAAGTCCCAGGGACTTACCTATCCTGGGTTCTGCTCCCAAACCAGGCCTGACCCGACCACAGAGGTCTAAGGTAAGTAGAAACCGCACTGAAAATCACTCCTCACCAGCCCCCAGCTCTGGACAACTTCTAAATTCAATGAGGCCCAGTTAAAACTCGCTTAAAAAATTCAAGTTTTCATCCTACATAAGTGAGATGCACCTGCTGAACATGGATGCAACTTTACAGAGTAGAAGATGAAATTAGAACAAAAGAGGTGATGGAATTATTTTCAACAGGATGATCAGTAATGATGATGATGGCATTTGTTAAGCGCTTACTATGTGCAAAGCACTGTTCTAAGCGCTGGGGGAGGTTACAAGGTGATCAAGTTGTCCCACAGGGGGCTCACAGTTTTAATCCCCATTTCACAGATGAGGTAACTGAGGCACAGAGAAGTGAAGTGACTTGCCCAAAGTCACACAGCTGACAGTTGGCAGAGCCGGGATTTGAACCCATGATCTCTGACTCCAAAGCCCGTGCTCTTTCCACTGAGCCACCCTGCTGTGTATGCTAGGTGCCTCTCTGATGGGCAAGTTACGTTTCAAGTGAAGTTGAAAAGAATGGTGCACGCTGATGTAGTCCCTTCCAATCATAAAAAAATTTTAGGCAACTAGCACAAGATGACTTTTTCCAAAATCAGGGATTTCAGCACTATCCCTTGGTCATTTCTTGATGAAATGGCTTTTCAATCATGAAATAAGAATTCTTCTCACCAAAATGCAAGCATACTGAGTCTTTAGCATTTGTGGTAATCATATATATACAGGATATCCAAAGGGAAAAGCAATTTAAGAGGGATCAATTAAATTACCACAGCCCCCTACGAAATCTAAACAGGTAGTGCCCACGTTGTTTTTAATCAATGATAATTTATTTATTTTTTAATGATATTTGTTGAGTGCTATGTGCCATATATGACATGGCTGTGGTAGATCCAAGGTAATCAGGTTGGATATAGTCCCTGACCCACAAAGTACTCCCTGATGAGGAAACTGAGGCACAGAGAAGTTAAACGACTTGTCCAAGGTCACACCGTAAACAAATGGCAGAGCCAGAATTAGAACTCAAGTCCTTCTGACTCCCAAGCCTGTACTCTATCCACTAGGCCATGCTGCTTCTCTTTTTGAGTGCTTACTATGTGCACAGCACAGTGAAGGGTTCTTAGACACAATCCCTGCCCAAGCAATTTACAGTCTAAATTAAATAACTCACAGATAATAATAATGATGATGATGATGGCATTTGTTAAGTGCGTACTCTGTGCAAAGCATTGTTATAAGCGCTGAAAACACTGTTGCAAGCACTGAAAGCTCTGTTCTAAGCACTGGGGAGGATGCAAGGTGATCAGGTTGTCCCATGGGGGGCTCACAATCTTAATCCCCATTTTACAGATGAGGTAACTGAGGCATAGAGAAGTGAAGTGACTTGCCCAAAGTCACACAGCTGACAAGCGGTGGGGCCGGGATTTGCACCCATGACCTCTGACTCCCAAGCCTGGGCTCTTTCCACTGAGCCATGCTGCTTGGGGCTATGAGTGGGGTGAATGGCAAGTGCTTGGGCTATGGTATGTTTTTAACTTCTGTCACTTCATACTAAACTTTAAATACAATAATTCAATTACTCACCCAGAACGAGTACTTCTGGTGAAGCAATAGTGGGATCTGAAAAAAATGTAGGTAGCAGACAGGAAGAGAAGTAGGGCCCCTCCTAATGCCTTTTGCAAAGGTGGACTGGGGACTACGTTGCCAACTTGTACTTCCCAAGTGCTTAGTACAGTGCTCTGCATACGGTAAGCGCTCAATAAATACGACTGAATGAATAAATGAATGACTAAGGACCTCTCTCCCCAATTTTTTCTGCACTGCTCTCATGAGGTAGAACAGAACAGAGAAGACTAGTTCTAGTACCTTCTGCATTTTAGTTCCTTGGAACTTGTGTGGTTGTCGATCTCCACTTTCACCATTGAACCCACTCTCAGAATTTTCATAAACCATTAGCCTGATTTCAAACTCCCAAGCCTAACCGCATAAAATAATTATAACATTATAAAAAACTTATGCCTTACCTTCACTGCAATGTTTCAGTTTTCCTATCCTCAAAAACAAAATCATCGCCTAAGTCATGCCTTCCTCTGCTAACTAATGCCCCCCTCCAGACAGTATCCTCCTATAAATCAATCGTATTTATTGAGCACTTACTGTGTGCAGAGCACTGTACTAAGCGCTTATAAACAGAAAGAAGTCCATCCTGTTCGTAGGGGTAAGATGGCCTCAGTTAAAAAGGGGGGGGGGGGGAGAAGAGGGAGAGAACTTTAGGTGCCAAGGCCAATAAAAGCTATGGGATTTAAGGTGGAAGTCCAGATCATAAAAGAGGATATAAAAATGAAAAACAGGGAATGTAGGTAAGACAAGTATAGTGGAAAGTCCGATGCAGAGACAAGAGTACAAACAAGATATAATGGCTGCAGGAGAAAAGCCGGGTTCACAATAAAGGTGAAGGGTCAACTACTGTGAAAAGATCTCTTTTTTTGACAAATGGAAAACTTCTCAGGAAAATCCATGACCCACTACTCTAACATGGGAAGGGGTAGAATGAAGGTTAGGAGCGTGTAAATAACAAAATCCTCCGATCTGCAGCGAGTCTGCTAACGGGTGGGTTAGCTGGCAGAGGAAGGGGAGAACGTAGCAATAAAGGTTCACCTTGTATAAGGGATTTTTTTTTTGCTGTGGAGGGGAATGATAGGGAAGGTCTTTGCCACCAAGAATAGGTTTTCCTTGTTTTTGTCCCTCTCCCCTCCTTCAAAGCCTTATTGAAGGCACCTCTCCTCTAAGAAGCCTTTCCTAAGCCCTCCTTTCCTCATCATCATCAATCGTATTTATTGAGCACTTACTGTGTGCAGAGCACTGTACTAAGCGCTTGGGAAGTACAAGTTGGCAACATATAGAGACAGTCCCTACCCAACAGTGGGCTCACAGTCTAGAACGGCACATAGGTATAAATCAGTAATTTATTATGTATGTATTTATGTATTATGATTAATAATGTTCCTCATCACCCATTCCCTTCTGGGACTCCCACTCTCTGACTTGCTCCCTTTCATTCATTCATTCAATGGTATTTATTGAGCGCTTATTGTACTAAGCGCTTGGGAAGTACAAATCAGCAACATATACAGTCTCTACCCAACAACGGGTTCACAGTCTAGAACGGCACATAGGTATAAATCAGTAATTTATTATAAAAGTATTTATGCATTATGTTTAATAAATAAATACATTTATGCATTATTATATATTTAATTTATTTATTTATGTATGTATATTCATGTCTGTCTCCCCCTCTGGACCATGAACTCATTATGGGTAGGGAATGTGTCTGTTTATTGTTATATTGTACTCTCCCAAACGCTTAGTACAGTGCTTGCACACAGTAAGCACTCAATAAATATGACTGAATGAATGTTTTCACAATTCCAATTAATCAAGATAACTAGGTGCTAAAAGAAAAGTCAATCGAATGTTAATCACGGGCATAGCACTGTACCAAGCACATTCCTTTCTATACTTTAAATACCAGTCTGAATTAAAACTAAAGAATACAAGGGATGATGAATAAAACTCAATGCTAAAAGAAAAGTCAATCGAATGTTAATCACGGGCATAGCACTGTACCAAGCACATTCCTTTCTATACTTTAAATACCAGTCTGAATTAAAACTAAAGAATACAAGGGATGATGAATAAAACTCAATGGTAACCACCTCATATTTTTACCAATCAGCCCGCATCCCAGAATCCTCCCGAAGGGATACCAAATTCAGGCGTCTCTATCACTCCTCTAATAGAGTCATTATGTCTTAATCATCTTTTAGTAAGAGAAAAAAGGCCTTCATTTCTCTTCCCATTAAAGGAAAGAATAACAAATCTACCTTTTCGAGCACTTTAATGGTGTTTCATCACTAAATTAATCTTCTCGATACTTTCCATCTAGACAGATGGAAAGGAAACGTATACTAAGATATTCATGTTCCTGCATTTATTGATATCAGGTTCTCTTGATTCTCCATTAATCTTTACTTTCTGGCTAATGGGATTAATATCATTTTAATTGCTACAAAGTGGCTTCTTATCCGGTCATGTGAAAAACAGCAATAGCTGTATTCAGAATTTGGATAGCCCTCAAGAGGTAATTGAAGGGGCAAAACATTTTCTGGTATTGAAGGCTTTTTGATCAAGGATAATTCTAATTAATCAGCTGGCATAATGCCAGGCAGCACAGTCATGTGACCTAAAGCTAGACGCTTGGTTCATCAATTTACAAAACCAAATAGGAAAAACAAGAAATGACAGGAAGACAAAAATCTTTTTAAACGAGTTTGGAGCACTCGAACTGTTCAACGGTTAAACCTCTATCATCTCTGCACAAATGTAAAAGTGGACTAATGATTGGCTATGAAACAAAATGTGTTTTCCTGTCCAGAACACTTTCACATAAATACTTTAAACCATTACTTTTCTCATTTCAGGAGACTAAATGAATTGCCAGAAGAATGTTTATAAAGCAAAATTTTTACCTCCTGTAATAATGCATTCACTAAAAAAAATTGTATTTATTGAGTGCTTATTGTGTGCAGTGCAGTGAGAGAGAAGTGCTGTGGGGATGAGAGAGGAGAATATCGGGAATAAATCAAAGTGCAAGGGCGACACAGAAGGGAGAGGGAGAAGAAAGGGAGGAAATTCCAGGTTGGAACAGCAAGAGTGAGGGGATGGAGTTGGAAGAGCCAAAAGCAATGTAAAGCTAGAAGGCTGGCTTGGAAGGAACAAAGAGAATGAGACTGAGAGTAGCAAGTGAAGAAGGCCAATATGTAAAGTCAGGAAAAGTTGACAATCACAGCCTATCACTACGAATTACACAATGGGAATTGAAAAAATATTCATCTTCCCTGACAGTCCTAAGTAAAATGACCTTGTAGACAGAGCACGGGCCTAGCAGTTAGAGGACCTGGGCTCTAATCCCAGCTCGGCTAACTGTTCTGCCAATTGCTTGCTGTGTGACCTTGGGCAAGTCACTTAACTTTTCTATGCCTCAGTTTCCTTACCTGTAAAACGGGGATTCAATTCTGGTTTCTCCCTCCTAGTTAAGACTGTGAGCTCACATGTGGGGAAGGGACTGTGACTGATCTGATTAACTTGTACTTACCGCAGCAGGCTTAGAAGGGTGTTTGACACTTAGTAAGCGATTAACAAGTACCATAAAACAAAAATAAGCAAGTGACATTGATTGGTTATCATGACCAGAGGGAAATCCAACTCGAGAGAATATTTAAAAGAGGCCTTTAGTACCCAAACCTCCTGAAAAGAAAGACTTTACTGATTAACAGGCAAGTTGATTGTTCTCATTTTCAACATTATATCTCTGGGATCCATAATCCACATTATGCCTTCCAATAAAAGAGTGGTGATTTGGGTTAATAAAAATATACATAAAATAGGGCTAAGATTGCAATGATAAGAAACAGAAAATTCAGATAAAAGGTGTGACGACCACCATTTTTCATTATTCTTCAGAAAACACAATTTTCATTTAATGACCTGGAGCTCTGTTAAGCAGGGCAAAGGGCTCAGGTTAACCAAACTGCAAAGAATGGAAACAGAATTTCATTAGTCTTCGTAGGATGGAATAGAATTTTTTTTTCATTTCATCTTCTGCATTATTACAACCTGAATGATCACTCACAATTAAAACCCTGGCAAAAGATTACTTATGAACTACAATCAAAAATATTAATATTACAGAGCAGCCACTGATATTAATCCTGAGTAAATGAAAACTAAGTTCATTATTTCAAAGAATCCTTAGATGTTTTAAAGGAAAATTTCATGCCCAAAGAAGAATGTACTTTCATTACAACTTAACCCCATATTAAAGCTTAGCTTAATATGACAAAAGTGAGATAAGTAATAGTTGTAGTAGTTTTCCTCTCTCTAGCCTTGAAAATATAACTTATTAAAGGCACCTTAAATTAAAAACATGCCTGCTCCACTTTCTGTCCTAGGAAATTTTCTAGGACAGAAATATATTTATAATGACAGCGTAAACCCACACCCAAAAATACTCAGCAGCAGCACAAGCATATCCAAAGTACCAAGCTTCAAATAATCAATGATATTTATTACAGCGTGGCTCAGCGGAAAGAGCACGGGCTTTGGAGTCGGAGGTCATGGGTTTGAATCCCGGCTCCGCCACTCGTCAGCTGTGTGACTTTGGGAAAGTCACTTAAGTTCTCTAGGCCTCAGTTCCCTCATCTACAAAATTGGGATTAAGACAGTGAGCCCCCCATGGGACAACCTCATCACCTTGTAACCTCCCCAGCACTTAAAACAGTGCTTTTACATAGTAAGTGCTTAATAAATGCTATCATTATTATTATTATTATTTTATTGACCACTTTTTCATTCTGCAAATACTAATAATGTCATCTGTTAACCACTTGCTATGTGCCAGATAATGGTGTAGATATAAGATAATCTCCCCTGTAGGCTGTAAACCTGTTGTGGGCAGGGAATGTGTCTGTTCTATTGTTATACCCTCCCCAGCGCTTAATACAATGCTCTGTACAAAGTGCTCAATAAATACCACTGATTGACAATAGCTGGCAACATTCATTGAACTGAGGTATTAAATTGCTCCTTGGGTTTAAGGAGGAGTCTACCGCCTGGTGTAGACATGTATGAAGGTGTAGAAAAAGCGAGTATCAGGCATGTCGGACTTTGGTCCCCTGTGAGGTTCTGTGCAACCCACAGGAATGCTGGCTGCATTGGGTCAGTGAGAGGACAAGGATGCAGTTGAGGCATCCATCCTTCATCAGTTGGAGCCTGGAGCTGATCTGGACTACTGCTTCCAATGTCCTCCACAGTTCTTGACTCAGAGAGTATGCTGCAGAAAGCCCAGAGAAACAGCAACCCGATGAGCGCCAAGCCCACAGCTAAGCCGCTCAGAGAAGCAGCGTGGCCCAGTGGGATGAAGCACAGGACTTGAAGCCAGAAAGACCTGGGTTCTAATCCTGGCTCCATCACTGGGCCACTGTGAGACCTTGGGCAAATCAGTTCATTCCTCTGGACCTCAGTGACCTCAACTGTAGAACGGGGATTAAAACTCAGAGTCCCACGTTGGACGTGGATTGTGTCCAACCAGATTAGCCTCTGTCTCCCCCAGCACTTAGTACAGAGCCTGGAACATAATAAGCACTTAAACACAGTTAAAAAAAAAACAGTGAGAGAGGGTGCACTCTGTTCTGTCTCCTTCTTCCTCCCGCTGCTGTTGCTTTCATTCTTGCCAGAGGGAAGACGCAGATGAGTCTTTGAAAATGAGGAGCGTAGGGAAGAGTGTGCAAAAGAATGGAGAGCGGGCACTGGTGAATGTAAGTTAGAGCAAGAATGCAGTGCATACCTAGCCCTTCTCTCCTGCCTTTTCTCATTTCGAATATTCAACTATTATCCCCGCCGCAACAGAAACGGCCCCTACTACCACTGTAACGGCAAAAAAATATGACCTAGTACAAAGAACACAGGCCTGGGGGGTCAGAAGACCCAGATTTTATTCCCGGTTTTGTCAAAGGCTAGCTGTTTGACCTTGGGCAAGTCACTTAACTTCTCTGTGCCTCATTTTCCTCGACTTTAAAACGGGGGTTCAATACCTGTTCTCTCTCCACTTAAGACTGTGAGCCCCATGGGGGACAGGGTCTATGTTTGACCTAACTGACTGGTTTGACACATAGAAAGTGCTTAACAAGTACCAAAACACAAACAAATGAAAAACAGAATAAAGTTCCATAGACTCCTTTCATTTCCTGCTATCCTATTCAATGTGTGCGTTTGCTAATTATTTAATGAGATAATCAGCTATTTGCTGGTTTTTAAATGCATGGTGGACATACAGCTCTGTGGCCCATCCAAACCAACTAGCTGGCCATACCCAGCATAGGCTAAAAGTTGAACTCCCCACAACAATCTCCAAACCTATTGGCATTAAATAGGAGAGGATTTGCAGGTAAGAGATTAGTCTAAATTTCTCTGATGGAAGCAGAGGTACAATATCAATTTAAAATAGCTCATTAAAGGTAGACAGCCACTTATATCTGTCCTTACCTTTAGGAAGATGTGCTCCTTGGCAAATCAACACTTTAGCTTCAAATTGCAAGCATTTATATGTTATTTTGCTTATAACTTTAAGCATTTAATTCAGAAAACTGCCCCCTCTTAATTAATCTATTAATCGAGTTCTGACACAATGGTATATCTTGTAAAATTTTATGCTAAGTTAATCAAAAGCCAGGCACACTGCATATTCAAAACAGAAAACTGAATTTTTCGATGTATTTAACGTTCATTAACATAAATTAGAATTGCATGCAAGGTTTGAGATGAAAATATATTGCTAAAAAATGATGATAAACTTTAAAACCAGAATTCACTGACAGGAAATATATGTTTTCTGATAGATTAAAATACTGGCTGAGGGAAATTCATTAGAGTTCTGCTTAGGCTTAGCTCCAATATTAGAAACATGCCTCCAGGCTCATTTGTAAAGGAATTTCTTAATCAGCATCTAGGCTGTAGAGGTTCCTACACACCAGAATGAACAGGTAAAAATGGTTAGTGCTTCATAATGAGTCAACATTAGCATAATTACTTTCCATTTCATCTACTACAGTACACTGTCTGACTCTCTCATTTCTTTTCATTTCAATCATTTCTTTAGAACACCCACAAGGCCCTGTTAGATAAATGAGGCTTCAGAAGCTGTACTACAGAAACTGAGGTGAGCTAAATAATCTTGTATGTTTGCCTTCAAAATGATCAACTATCCCACACTGACATAACCCCATGCAACTTTATACCAATGCAATGGTTTCTTCTTCTCTCTTAAAACACTGCACATGATTAGACGATGACGGTTAAGTGAATGAGTGACATTTCTTGACACAAAGTCTGTCCACTTCCTACAGCGCCAGGTGCTACAAACATTCAAGGCTAACAACATGGGGGACAACCTGTGTAGCCCAGTAGCACCGAGACTAGTGATGATGATTGTATTTGCTAAGCGCTTACTATGTGCCAAGCACTGTTCTAAGCGCTGGGGTAGATATAAGGTAATCAGTTTGCCCCACCTTAGGCTCACAGAATTAATCCCTCTTTTATTCATTCAATCGTATTTATTGAGCGCTTACTGTGTGAAGAGCACTGTACTAAGTGCTTGGGAAGTACAAGTAGCCAACATATAGAGACGGTCCCTACCCAACAGCGGGCTCACAGTCTAGAAGACTGTGCCTCAGTTCCCTCATTTGCAAATGAGGGAACTGAGGCACAGAGAAGTTAAGTGACTTCTCCAAAGTCACACTGCTGATAAGTGGCAGAGCCAGGATTAGAACCCATGACCTCTGACTCCCAAGCCTGTGCTCTTTCCACTAAGCCACACTGCTTCTCAGAGGTGGATTCCCCATTGGCCCTTCAGCCACATAGGTACTCAGAGGTGAACGTCATCGGTGGTGTCTTTTTTTTTTCCACAACCAAGGGCCAAAAAATTTAACTTTGATGAGCAACAATGCCTCTTTTAATCAGGATTCCTCTCACTCGTGTCCCTCACTGCCCTTGGACATTCACTGGGCCAGGTGATCTTCAACAGCACTCCCTTCCAAGCCACAGAAATCAATCAATCAGTGGCATGGAACTCTTGCCCTTCTGACCTGTTTCAAGACCGTGAGCCCGTTTTGGGCAGGGACTGTCTCTATTTGTTGCCGAATTGTACTTCCCAAGCACTTAGTACAGTGGTTTGCACATAGTAGCACTCAATAAATACGACTGAATGAATGAGTGACAATCTACTTTGAGAATCACCCAAATGAGTGCTTCCCTTGAAATATTTCACCAGCCGCTGGAACCACCATTGTTCCTTCTGGCTCAAATGGAAGTGATTCAGCAGCAAGTGACGATAAGACCAATAATTACCTCTTCTGACAATTTCCGGGCATTTCCAATACTGCAAACTCTTTCCTGCGCCTTCTGTTCTTATTCACAATTAAGATTCATTCAATCACATTTATTGAGTGCTTACTGTGTGCAGAGCACTGTACTAAGCGCTTGGGAAGTACAAGTTGGCAACATATAGAGACGGTCCCTACCCAACAGTAGGTTCACAGTCTAGAAGGGGGAGACAGACAACAAAACAAAACATATTAACAAAATAAAATGAATAGAATAGTAAATATGTACAAGTAAAATAGAGTAAAAAATCTGTACAAACATATATACAGGTGCTGTGGGGAGGGGAAGGAGGTAAGGCAGGGGGGATAGGGAGGGGGAGGAGAGGGAGAAGAAGGAGGGGGCTCAATCTTGGAAGGCCTCCTGGAGGAGGTGAGCTCTCAGTAGGGCTTTAAAGGGAGGAAGATTTGGCGGATTTGCGGAGGGAGGGCATTCCAGGCCGGGGGTTGATGGTGGGACAGGCGAGAACGAGGCACAGTGAGGAGGTTAGCGGCAGAGGAGCGGAGGGTGCGAGCTGGGCTGTAGAAGGAAGAAGGGAGGTGAGGTAGGAGGGGGCGAGGGGATGGAGAGCCTTGAAGCTGAAAGTGAGGAGTTTTTTCCTGATGCGTAGGTTGATTGGTAGCCACTGGAGATTTTTGAGCAGGGGAGTAACATGCCCAGAGCGTTTCTGCACCAAGATGATCCGGGCAGCAGCGTGAAGTATAGATTGAAGTGGGGAGAGACAGGAGGATGGGAGATCGGAGAGGAGGCTGATGCAGTAATCCAGTCGGGATAGAATGAGAGATTGAACCAGCAGGGTAGCGGTTTGGATGGAGAGGAAAGGGCAGATCTTGGCGATGTTGCGGAGGTGAGACCGGCAGATTTTGGTGACGGATTGGATGTGAGGGGTGAACGAGAGAGCGGAGTTGAAGATGACACCAAGGTTGCGGGCTTGCTTTAGTGGCTTGGACCAAGGCCAAAACCATATTTGAACTCATCCTTAGTAAGGGAAGTTATGAGAGGGGATGACTAAAATAAAAACTAATTGTTTACCAAATGTTGATGATCGTTTCCTAAATTTAGTATTTTATTTCCAGTTAAATATTGAATCAAATCTGCACTAAATATACAAAAATAATCAGAAGGTTGCATAGGCCTATACCGGAGTGAATTGATCTCAATTCAGAAAGAGAATTATTAACAAGCAGTTTTCTTCTACTTATAAATTATGCAAAGATAAACATTCAAAGTGAAGCAAAACTTAAATTGGAAATTGGTCAAAGGAAAAACAAAATCCATTCTGCTACCTTAGCTAGATTCCAGGTTCTCCATGAAAAAAAAAAAATTGAATAAAAATTTAATTGTCTAAAAGCTGGTACCAAACTCAATATCTAGAATCAAACATTCCCACAGTTTCTTCTATTGTTAGTCCTGATAGTCTCCAAAGCTCTCCAACCAGGGACATTCCAAACTGGAATCGATGGATACTGTTTAGCAATCAACTGTATTTACTGAGAGCTTAGTGTGTGCAGAGTGATTGAGAGAGGACACCACATTATACCAGAAACATTCCCCACCCACAATGACAATCAATAATATTGAGTGCCAACTGTGTGCAGATCACTGTACAAAGCAGAGGGAAAATACAACAGAAAGAGTACACATGACCTTGAGCTAAGCCTCAAGGGGTTTATTCTGAGATCAGATGCTTATAGGAAGCAAGACATTTTGTAACATGGAATCCCCCAGCAGCTGTACTACACTCACTTCTTATGGAGAAATACAAACCAGCCTCCGCAAGCTTCATTCCTGGAGTGGAAAGAGGTTGGGACTGAAAGTCAAGAGACCTGGGTTCAAATTCCAGCACTACCACCTGTTTGCTGCCTGACCTTGGGAAAATCTTCTCGGTCTTTCGGTTTCCTCATCTCTAAAATGCATACAAAATATCTGTTATCTCTCATGCTTAAACTGAGAGCCCCACATGGGACAAGAATTGTACTTGATCTGACTTACCACCCTGTGTGCTATTCACAAATACCACTATTATCTCACCGCCGACCCCTTTCCCATGTCTTCCCCCAGCCTGCAACTCTCTGCCCTTCCATATGCCAGACCACCAAACATTATAAAGCTCATACCTTTCCCAAAGAGGCCTTCCCCAATTAAGCCCTCTTTTCTCCAGGTGGTTTTCCCTTCTGCATCATCTAAGCTCCTGCACATTTGATATTCACCCCACCCCCAACCCCATAGCATTTATGTACATATCTTTAAATTATAAGTTGCTTATTCATACTAATGTCTGTCTCCCCCTCTAAGGAAAGCGTCTGCTAATTGGGTTGTATTGTATTCTCTCAAGCTCTGCACATAGTTAAGTGCTGAATAAATGATGGATTGATTACTATCATTAAAAGGGAAAAGGACAGGTAATATAGCAAAGGAACTCATTCATGCCATTTATGAATAATAAAGCTCAGATTGCCACAAGGAAACCAGAATCTCACTGATACAGCATTGGAAAGAGCTGGAACTAGATGCCAGTTTGCATGAGCAGGGAAGCTAAGAGTCAGCTGTAGATGGGCTACATCTTTTTTGCTCACATTTGCCTCACTCGAGAGAAATGGTTGTTGAGCTTACTTCAGTTCTCCATTAAACAATGTATACATGAAATATAAATGATTATAACAGTACTGTTGGGAAAAAACAACAGTTCTGTTCTGTTGTTTTGTTCTCCGTCTCCCCCTTCTAGAGTGTGAGCCCACTGTTGGGTAGGGACTGTCTCTATATGTTGCCAACTTGTACTTCCCAAGCGCTTAGTACAGTGCTCTGCACACAGGACGCGCTCGATAAATACGATTGACTGATTGAAAAAAAACTTAAAAGGGAATCTTCGAGGCTGGATATACCAACAGATAAATTAGACAGAGAATACAAACTAGGTTTTGATAGTTCAACCAAACTCATAAGCCTAATCTCTAAATCACTTTATAGGGCTTTTCTAGGTATGAAATAGAACTGTTCATATTTTATGAGCTCTTGCTTTAAATAATGCCTAGTTTTTAAGCTAACAAATATGAAATCAGGATAGCTCTAAAAAACACTTGTAAAACACACAGATTGGGGATCATAGGGAAAAAGAATTCAAAAGACAAGTTCATGCTCTTACTAATGAAGTTTTTAATTATTCAGAGGGAATAGCAAATACCTGGTAAAAATTATTTTCAAAGAATTCTCTCTCTCGGTGAAGTACATCTCAAGGCCATTCATTATTTATCACAGAATAGAAGATGTCCAATTTTAGGGAGATGGGGATCCCCGCCCCACTGCTCTGACCTAGTGCTACAAAATCTGAAAAATCAGTATCATACAATTCATCCATTGCTTAACCATATCTATTAGAGCAAACAATTCTCTTTCTAAATGAACCAAGAGAAGATCAAGATGTGTTATTGATTTTTAAAATATTGAAAAAGATCTTTTTTTCAATTTCTCAACATTAACAAAGCTAATTAAGGGCTTCAGTTCTCTTTGTTGCTTCAGGACTAGTAAAGATGGCATACCTAATAAAGCAGAATATTGACGGGTTTGGAACTCTGAATGGCAGCACTATTCCATATATTCTAAGACTATTATCTGAAGAATTGCTAAAATTATATTTGTGCTCTAATAAAGCAGAGTAAAGTGTTTTCTTTTGTTGGATTTTCAATTTGTGAAACTGGGATTAGGAAATTGAAAACCACTGTTGATAAAGGCTTCTCAAAAATACATACTTTAAGTGGGATTACTTTGGAAATTGGCCTTTAAAAACAAAATGGACAATGGTGGGTGCAAAACAATTGAGTAATTCATTTGTCCAGAATATAATTCCGAGTTACATGTAGTAGTATGTGTGACAAACCATATATGTACTATTTAATGATGATGATGGCATTTGTTAAGCGCGTACTGTGTGCCATGCACTGTTCTATGGAAAATTAAAGAATTAACTAATATAAATCATGCAAATGAGGAAAAAAACTAATGTGCTTTTTTCATTACTGTGATTTACTACCTGCTTCCAAAGAAGATATTCCCGACGATAGTTCGTAAGCTTATTTTATCACTTAACGTGTGCTGCGATGTCACTGTGGGCATGGAATGTTCTACCAACCCTACAGTACTGTACTCTCCCAAGCACTTCATGCTATGCTCTGCACACAGTAAGGGCTTAATACAATTGATTGGTATACAGTAGTAAATGAATACTGTTGACTGATTAGTACTTAGTGAGTGCTTATTCTGGGAAGAGCGGTGTACTGAGCATTAGGTAGGGTACAATAGAATTAGTAGACACGATCCTTGCTCTGGAGAAGCTTACAATCTAGTGGAGGGAGACAGACATTAAAATAAATTCCAGGTAGGGGAAACCAACTGACTAAAGCACGTACTTACCTTAATAATCTAATGCTTCCCCTTACATATATATTTTTTTTTTATTTAGGGTCTGTCTGTCTGTCCCGCTAGACTGCGAGCTCCTTAAAAGTGCTCCTGGAAGGGAGCGTGTTTACCAGAGTGCATACAAAAAGCAGAAGTGCTGAACTGGCAATTGAGGTGAGATGAGCAAGTAATCAAATAAAAGCTCCTGAAAAAGGGATTTCAAAAGGCCTAGAAGATAGGGTGTGGATGGAATTCCACACAGAGATGAAAATAAGGTATAGTGGGTAGCTTGGTTAAAAGGGGGAGAGTGTATGAGATAGGGTGGTGGGATTTGGCTTCATTCATTCAATAGCGCTTACTGTGTGCAGAGCACTGTACTAAGCGCTTGGAAAGTACAAGTTGGCAACATATAGAGACAGTCTCTACCCAACAATGGGCTCACGGTCTAGAAGGAGGAGACAGACAACAGAACAAAACATGTAGCCAGGTGTCAAAATCGTCAGAACAAATAGAATTAAAGCTATGTTTCTGCTTGATATGGAGAAGAATGTTCGACCAGGGAAGAATTTCAAAGGGTGAAGTAACACGCACAGCACGTTTTAGGAATATTATCATGCTGTCAGAGTTAAGTGTGGACTGGAGTGGGGAGAAACTGGAAGCAGGAATGTCTTTGAGGAGGGTGCAGTGTTCGAGTCAGGATATGACAAGTACCTGAGCCAGCATGGGGGCAGTTTGGATGGAAGAGATGGAGTATCTAGAGTTGTTGTGGATGAACAACTGACAGGAATTGGTGATTAAACTGAAAATATGGTTGAATAAGTGGGGACGGGGAGCAGGAAGAGTCAAGGATTATTCCAGGTCTACCAGCTTGAGGAAGTGGGAAGATGGTGGGTTTGTCAATTCTCACGGGAAAGTTAGGTGAAAGAGAAGATTAGGAAGGGAAAGATGAGTGCCAGTTTGGGCGTGTTGAGCTTGAGGTGCCTGTGAAAGAGCAGGCAACAGTTAATACTTTACAGCATTAAGCATCATTATCACTATTTTGAAATTTTAAATTGACATATCATCGAAACAAATTGTTTTAAAAAGGCTGTCCGCAATCTTAATGGGAGAAAGAGTTGAACTTTGGTTGCACTTGAGAAAGAAAAAAATCATAAGAAAAAAATTAGATATCTAGCCAAACATCAATTCTCTACTCTTTAGATACATACTGAAGTTACAAACTGCCTTCACAAGTAACCCCAATATGACATTTTCTGCTATTTACAGTAAAAATTTGGGACTGAGTAATTAAAGAAGAGGCCCATATGCTAAGTGTTCCCAATTGTTGATACATGCAAATCAATTGACATTTTCTAGAATCGCTTCAAACAACTGGCCTTGGAGGAAATTCAAATGCTAATAGAAAAGCATACTGAAGTATGTCTAAAAGTGAATGGAAATGGTAAATCTTCCCTTCACTCAGTTTTGATATATATCTGTTTTTCTAATACACGTGTGTGTTTGTGTTTTATATGCAGTTAATAAAAATGAGAATTGAGGAATAGGAACTTTTGGTATTTTAAGAGTTTTTTGTCATGATACTGGTCAGTGGAAGTACCGCTACTTTTAATGCGGAGGACAGATGGGAAGATGTTTCAAGCTATCTGATTTGTTTCACTTTTGCTTCTGACATCTGTACCAAAACATTTCAGCTCTAATAAGTTGATAATTTAAGGACAGACTATCTCCCCCATGTGAGCTCTTCAAGTCTGAATGCCTGATGATCAGTTAAGTCTCATCTGTTCACACAGTCCAACACAGAGTACTGTTTTCTCTTCCACCCTATCAATAAAACCCCAAACCTAGTTACAAATATATGTTCATTAAGACCATTTTTAAATGTTAGCTCCCCTTAATCTCATTAGCATTGGGTTAGGGTCTCAAATTACATAACTTGCAATCGGGTTGAAATAAATCATTGATTAGATTTTCCTCCGACCACGATAGCCAAAAGAGATCGGGTGAGAAATTGGGGAAAATTGGTCGTGAAGGAGGACACTTACTTGAGGAAAAAAGTTTTACAAAAGTACTAAAAGTAACACCGAAGGAAAAAAAACTAAAAACGTACTTCTTGAAGCAGAGAAGTGTCAGTGCTTCACCAGTATGGACATAGCTTTGGATAGGGTGATGAAGTCCAAATCTAGATCAAATAGGTGAAATGAACCACAGCAAACAAATCCCTAAGGTTCAGAACGTGTAAAGTTTTCAACTGTATGCTGACCTTCCAAACCTTGTTTCCTCCCAGCCTTCTTTCTTCCTTCTCCTCCCAGGCCAAGTGGCCAAGAAAAAAGGTAGAGAGAGACCAAGTTTAGAATGAAAATGATGACTTGGCCTGACGGGTCAAAAAGCTATGCTGAGGTCTTCTGCAATATAGGTGTTGTGTCCTTGAGGGTTGTGTTTTGAGAAAATTGCATAACAATTGATTTGGTGGGCTTTAATGGGTTTAGAGGGAAGATTTACCAGTTTACCAACATGATCGACATTTTTTTAAATACAAATTCCTAGATTCTTGTTAAGCTCATAACTAGCACGATGTTCATGAATATTTAATCCAAGAAAATAGCACTGTGTTGCAGGGGTGTGAATTGGAAAAACACAAGTCTAGAAGGTACAGTAGGGCCAAGGCAGGGAAGTGTTGCAGCATCATGACAACCTCGCACGAATAGCTGACCAGATCCTCAAAGAAAGTCCCCATTTCTGATTTCTACATGCTAGCCAGCTCAGACTGCCCGTCATTAAGTATCCGAGGTTCACCTGAATGCCATATAAAGCTAAGATTCGGCTTAACCATATGGAATTGCATTTTCCCACCATGATTAAGGGGTCCAAACCTCGTACTCACTAGTGGCAATTATTTGCAGTAATCTACTGCACCGCCCTGCCAGACTTGGGCTGTACAAAGTATTAATTCACTGGAGGCAGCATTCTGACAACTAGCCACTGGTGATCTTTTTCTGCTGAACAGGAATCAATCAATCAATCAATCGTATTTATTGAGTGCTTACTGTGTGCAGAGCACTGTACTAAGCGCTTGGGAAGTACAAGTTGGCAACATATAGAGACAGTCCCTACCCAACAGTGGGCTCACAGTCTAAAAGGGGGAGACAGAGAACAAAACAAACATACTAACAAAATAAAATAAATAGAATAGATATGTACAAGTAAAATAAATAAATAAATAAATAGAGTAATAAATATGTACGAACATATATACATATATACAGGTGCTGTGGGGAAGGGAAGGAGGTAAGATGAGGGGGATGGAGAGGGGGACGAATGTAACGAGTTCTGGCAGATTGCATCTGAAAATACATGTTTTAATCATCCACATATCATGACGATGCTTTCGATTAAGACAGCTTTGTCCCTCAGAACCCATACACCTCAATTTTCACCCAATTTCAAAGTTTAACCCTAAAAAAAGAATTCCTAAAATTTCTGAACTGAAAATTTGATATTCTTTTCCCCTACATTAGTTTGCTGCCACAAATCTTGGTCAGGATTCTAATTTTCACTTCACTTAGGGAAGAAAAATAAATTCCTAAAATGCATTTCTAAAAAAATCCAGAACTGAGCTCAAAATGGTGCTGATGAAATGGTTCAAGAAATTAAATATGGTGCTAATAAAAAGCCCACATATTACAGGCACTGTCCCGTGGCTCAGTGGAAAGAGCATGGGCTCCGGAGTCAGAGGTCATGGGTTCAAATCCCGGCTCCGCCAACTGTCAGCTGTGTGACTTTGGGCAAGTCACTTCACTTCTCTGAGCTTCATTTACCTCATCTGTAAAATGGGGATCGAAACTGTGAGCCCTCCGTGGGACAACCTGATCAACTTGTAACCTCCCCAGCACTTAGAACAGTGCTTTGCACATAGTAAGCACTTAACAAATACCATCGTTATTATTATTATTATATGTACAATTTCGGCCTTATTGGGATCTTTTTTTGTCATGGTCAAAAAACAAGAAGTGTCAGGAGGCACTACTCATGTAACTAGTTTGGTAGCTAATTTAGGTAACTAATGTCAAAGTGCAACCTGGGGCAGCTTTTATATGAAACAAATAATAATATTATAATGATGGTATTTATTAAGCGCTTACTATGTGCCAAGCACTGTTCTAAGCACTGGGTAGATACAGGGTAATCAAGTTGTCCCACATAGGGCTCAAAGTCTTAATCCCCACTTTACAAACGAGGTAACTGAGGCACAGAGAAGTTAAGTGCCTTGCCCAAAGTCACACAGCTGACAAGTGGCAGAGCCAGGATTAGAACCCATGGCCTCTGACTCCCAAACCTGTGCTCTTTCCACTGAGCCACGCTGCCATCAACCAAACTGATGCATGTCACTGTCAATAGTCAGACATGAACCTGAAGAAGAGAGAGATGGCCCTATATCTAGTCACATCAGACACTGCCTATCCACACACCGAAAAGACAACACAACACAAGACTTTGAGTAGAAAACAAAGGGACCAAGATTTTTAAAAACCTGAACTAAGCAGGGTTTATAAGCAGTTAAGACAACAAGTTAAGGCTCTACAAGAACACTCAAAACTGACACAGACTACTGCCTGTTTTGATCCTTTTTTTGTAGGAAACTTAAACTGCCCTGACTCATAAATATACGTGGGATTACACTTGATAGGGGAAAAAAAATAATGGCTATTTTGAAAATCTATCCAAGGATGAATACCTTTTTTCTCCTCTACGTGAAAAATAGAATCCTGATCAATACTGGTAATAATAATAATGATGATAATGATGGCAATCGTTAAGCGCTTACTATGTTCTAAGCACTGTGGGGGGAGGAGGGATACAGGTTAATCAGGTTGTCCCATGTGGAGCTTACAGTCTTAATCCCCATTTTACAGATGAGGTAACTGAGGCACAGAGAAGTTAAGTGACTTGCCCAAAGTTAAGTGACTTGTGGCGATGGGGAAAAAATAATCAAATTTTCAGTTCAGAAAAATAATATAAGCAATAATAATTGAGCTCAGGACTACAAATGTCCCAGGTTTACAGATGAACATTAATGCTTGCTTTAACCCTTGAAATGTTCTGTTTAAAAGGTTTCCAATATACCCAATGAAAAAGTCCTACTCATCTTTTTTTTATTTCGTTGGAGTTCAAGTCTTTTTAAAGATTGAACATTACAAAATCTACATCCAACCCAAGTAACCTTTAAACATTGCCCATGTTCCTTTCGAAAGCAAAAATCACATGCCCATGCCACAAGCACCAATGTCTTAGCCACATATAGGTATCCAGCGTGGCTCAGTGGAAAGAGCACGGGCTTTGGAGTCAGAGGTCATGGGTTCAAATCCCAGCTCCGCCACCTGTCAGCTGTGTGACTTTGGGCAAGTCACTTAACTTCTCTGTGCCTCAGTTACCTCATCTGTAAAATGGGGATTAAGACTATGAGCTCCCCATGGGACAACCTGATCACCTTCTATCCTCTCCAGTGCTTAGAACAGTGCTTTCCATATAGGAAGCACTTGACAAATGCCATCATCATCAGAGAAGCAGCGTGGCTCAGTGGAAAGAGCACAGGCTTTGGAGTCAGAGGTCATGGGTTCAAATCCAAAAATCCAGACCGGAGCTCAAAATGGTGCTGATGAAATGGTTCAAGAAATTAAATATGGTGCTAATAAAAAGCCCACATATTACAGGCACTGTCCCTTGGCTCAGTGGAAAGAGCACAGGCTCTGGAGTCAGAGGTCATGGGTTCAAATCCCAGCTCCGCCAATTGTCAGCTGTGTGACTTTGGGCAAGTCACTTAACTTCTCTGTGCCTCAGTTACCTCATCTGTAAAATGGGGATTAAGACTATGAGCCCCCCATGGGACAACCTGATCACCTTCTATCCTCCCCAGCACTTAGAACAGTGCTTTGCACATAGGAAGCACTTGATAAATGCCATCATCATCATTATCATTAGTAAGCGTTCAATAAATACTATTGATTGATGTAGAGAATAAGTGCCCTGGCTTTCAACTACACACCCCTCAAAAATCACCAAACCACAATAGCAGCTGGAGACTTCCAGTAACATATATTGCACAAGGAGTCTTAAATGTACTAGCATAAAGTTAATTTCAAATTTGAGGAGACTTGATTCCTTTTGTCATTTAAAGTGTCTTTATCCTGTAACTGCTCAGGATGGCAGCACTCCTTGGTGAATGCTTTCCCAAGTAAATTTTAAAGGAAAAAGCAACAAACCACGCACCTGGATCCATAAAGCATTTTCCTTCAAAGTTAACCGAAGAATTACTGAGGGAAAAAATATATATTTTACAGCTTAAAGAAATCAAGACTATTAACATGTGAATTGTTACTGTAGAACAAATAGTGCTGGAAGGCTCTACATAGATTCAGCAGGACGTCCACTGTTGTTGTTTATATAGCCATAATATTACATTGATGAGGCAGGGTTTTTGTTTTCTTTTTTTCTGCTTACCACCTGGGCAGGGGAGGGGAAGCACCTAAGTCACATAGGAAAATGCAAAGAAGGGAATTGAGAAAAGTTTCTTCAGCAAAAATTCAACTAAAGTATTTCTAAATATTTAATCTCCAGTTTTACAATTAAGCTCCCACCCCCCAACAAAAATACAGACAACATAAATAGCGAACTGAAATAAAAATGCACTGCCGTGATACAGTGTGTACCTTTAACTGCAGTAAATCACCAATTGATTTTGAAAGGGAAAATTAGTGATGCTTATTTCTCCTCACCCTATAAAACCTCGCTCCCATTCATTCAATCGTATTTATTGAGCGCTTACTGTGTGCAGAGTGCAGAGCACTGTACTAAGCTCCCATCATTCTCCATGCTCCCTTGGTGAGAGATGAAGGATGCTCCCATGTGCTTTAGGACTCTTCTATCGCCGTCGTGAAAGCACCGTGTAACCACGACCATCCCTTCTACTCCCGAGGCTCCCTGCTCTTGCATGCTCTCAAATTCCGCCATCGCCTCTGGGTCTATTTGAAGTAGCATGGTTTAGTGGCTTGGGAGTCAGTGGACCTGGGTTTTAATCCCAGTTCCCCCACTTGTCTGCTGTGTAACCTTGGGCAAGCCACTTCTCTTTGCCTCAGTTACCTCATCTGTAAATGGGGATTAAGACTGTGAGCCCCACGTGGGACAACCTGATAACCTTGCATCTACCCCAGTGCTTAGAACAGTGCTTGGCACATAGTGAGTGCTTAACACATACCACAATTATTATTATTATTATTTTGTCTATTGGTTTGTGTTGTATTTTAATGCTTCATCACTCCTGTTGTGTCTGTCCAATCCCTTCTTCCCGCTTAAACTTTTTGATTGTGAGCTTCATGTTTTATTCCCACCTGGGTATTCTCTCTCAGCAGTTAGTACCACGGTCTGCACTAAGTGCTTTAAAAATGCTTTTACTACTACTACTCAGTCCTTCTCCCATTTTATCCTGTAATTTATGTCATATAAAACGACACCCAAGACCTTACTCACATTACCTATTGGGGTTTATGGTTTCTTTTATCAGCTCATTGAAATATACACCCCTTCATAATCTAGGCCATAAGTGCATTTTTGGAATAAAATCTCAATCATAATCACAGATATTTATTGTGCACTTAATGTGTACACAGCACTGTAGTAAGTGTTTGGGAGAGTACAAAAGAATAGTGTTAGATTTAGATTGGGGAAAGTGGGTATCCAGTTTGAATTGCAGGATTTGTATGCTTACACAATCTTACTAATTAAATCCAAAAAATCAAGGAGGGCAACCAATACACTTCTCCTCCAGGAATCTTTTGCCACTGGCTTGGATGTAAGTCTGGATGGGTGGCCCAGTGGAATTTCTTGTGGCATTTTCAGCTGATATTATGACTGGATACTTTGAATGATTTCTCTTTCACAAGCATTTGTCTGCACAATTCTTCCAATTTGTTTCAATCTAAGTAATTGTCATAGTACTATTATATCAAATCCGCACAATTGTTTCCTGTGCTTGCCTACCATTGTTGACTAAGTGGCTTAATAAAAATGTTTAGCATAGGAAACTACTCATGTTGAAAATATGAAATGTCTTATTTAATGGCCAATTGCCTACAAGGATTACGCATTACTACATTTATATGCAGTGCATGTACATTTTAATATATTTAAAAGATCTCTAAACCAGACTTGCAGATATCTTCAAAAAAATAAAACCAGTTCAACATATTTACAAGTATCACCCACAGTCCTTTAAAGACACTCCATCTTTCAGCAGATGCTTTATGAGGTTGGCAGCACTCAGAAGTTACACACTCAGCAAGACAAATAAAGGAACCTGAGCCACCTGACGATTAACTTCTTCGGTTGGTTTTCATCAGATTTAGCCTACACCAGGAACATCACACAGCCAAAGATCTTCATTGGCAACAGTGCTATCTTAGAATTCTGTTACCTAGGCAGCAAACCGACCAATGATGCAAAGTTAGGCAACCATCAATCACATCTATCGATTGTATTTACTGAGCCCTTACTGTGGGCAAGGCACTGTGCTAAGCACTTGGGAACTCTCCCAATGCAATAGGAAACATTAAAGGAAGGCTATCATCCAAAACTGTAATGTGAAGAATATTCTGCTCCATTTGGTGTCAATGCTGGACCGATCATCAATTATGCTCCATAATTTCATTACCCATCAAATTGCATTCCAGCAATCCAGGCAGCTGAATGTCAAAATCATAGAGGAAAGGGAAAGATACAAGAAGCTTCATGACTGCATCAGAGCTACCCAATTTGGTCAGAAAAACCTCATCTACCTCTACCGATTGATAAGTCATTAGGTATCAGTGGAGATAACGGAAGGTTTGAGAAAAGAATAGCCACTCCGGGATTGGTTCGATGATGACATCTGGATTCAAGAAGCTATTTGTAAGAAAATGAGTAAATCCTTACAATCCTGACCCCCCCCACCCCCCACCCTTAAAAAAGACATTACTCGAAATGGACACAGTACAAACTAAGAAATACAGGTGACAGGTATTGGGATGTAAAAGCAAAAGAGAGATCAGGCTAGGTAGCCAAACTTATGCATATATGTATTTAACTGAGTATAGAAATACACATTTCTTTATATGTCTATTTATATGCTCGGTTTTCCAATAATAATAATAATGATAATAATAATGGCATCTGTTAAGCGCTTACTATGTGCAGAGCAGAGCACATAGTGGGGAGGATACAAGGTAATCAGGTTGTCTCAAGTGGGGCTCACAGTCTTAATCCCCATTTTACAGATGAGGTAACCGAGGCACAGGGAAGTTAAGTGACTTGCCCAAAGTCACAGAGCTGACAAATGGCAGAGCCAGGATTTGAACCCATGACCTCTGACTCCCAAGCCCGTGCTCTTTCAATTGAGCCAAAAGCTATATTATTAAGCTGAATTGCCTATCCTTTTTCCCCAAACAAAGTTCCTTTTAAACGGCCAGTTTGGGCATCCAGAGTCACCCATAAATCATGTCTCTTCTGTATGCACCACTAGTCAGTGCTCAAGAGATATCTCTTTTTCAAAATGTAGTAAGTTCCTCCTTCACACTGAGAGTCAGGGACTTCTACATTTACAAATCAGATATTTGTTAAGGGCTTACTTTGTACAAGATACCGCATTGCACGACACAGCCTTGTTGACGCAATACAATTTTCTCAAATCCTTAAATTTCTTCATTTGGCATGTGGAAGGACCTAATAGGCTCGTTGGGAAAACATTTTTTTCCTCGCTACTAGGAAGCAATTACTTTTTCTAATCAAGATGATGGTTATCACTTATTTATGCTGAACTACTAACATATAAACACTTAGCATGTATTTATCACTACTTATCACTTCAATGAGTAAATTCTGAACTAGGATGATTACACAAATCAGAGAATAAATTATCTAGTGTTCATTTCCTACAAATTAGCTTATCAAGTCCAGCACTATCATACACTATGGGTTCATGAACAATTGTTTTTGTTTATGAGTTAGTTTTCCAAATATTGTCACCTTCATTTATATTTCACTACAGATTTTTCCTCCTGAGCATCTACTGGAACTTCAAACTTCTTTCCCCTCTGTTTCCCCGCCAAACTAGCTCTCTTCCTCCCTTCAAGGCCCTACTGAGAGCTCACCTCCTCCAGGAGGCCTTCCCACACTGAGCCCCCTCCTTCCTCTCCCCCTCGTCCCCCTCTCCATCCCGTCTTACCTCCTTCCCTTCCCCACAGCACCTGTATATATGTATATATGTTTGTACATATTTATTAGTCTATTTATTTTACTTGTACATATCTATTCTATTTATTTTATTTTGTTAATATGTTTGGTTTTGTTCTCTGTCTCCCCCTTCTAGACTGTGAGCCCACTGTTGGGTAGGGACTGTCTCTATATGTTGCCAACTTGTACTTCCCAAGCGCTTAGTACAGTGCTCTGCACACAGTAAGCGCTCAATAAATACGATTGATTTGCATCCATCAACCATCCGACGGTTGCCTATTCACCTCTGCAAACAGAAACTCCTTAACAACGGCTTTTAAGCACTCAATCAGCTTCTCCCCTTCCTATCATAATTCCCTGGTCTCCTACTACAACCCAAAACACACAGTTTGCTCCTGTAATGCCAATATACTCTGGGTACCTCAATCTCATCTATCCCACCACCGACCCCTTACGCATATCCTACTTTGGGCTTGACTTCCTCCCCCTTCTTGTCCAACTTACCTCCACTCTCCCTACCTTCAAAGCCTTCAAATCACATCTCCTCCAGGAGGTCTTCCCAGCCTGGGTCCTCCTCTCCCCCAGCTGTCCTCTCCTCTGCTTCACCTATGTACTAGGATCTGTACCATTAAGGACCGACCCTCATCCCCTACCCTATTAGACTGTAAACTCATTCTGAGCAGGGAGTGTGTCTACCAATTCTCCTCTCCCAAGCCCTCAGTACGATGTTCTGCACATAGTAATATCTATTTATTGATTACTATTTCCCTTATCAATCAATCATATTTATTGAGTGCTTACTGTGTGCAGAGCACTGTACTAAGCGCTTGGGAAGTACAAGTTGGCAACATATAGAGACAGTCCCTACCCAACAGTGGGACCTTATCTATAATTTATTTTAATGTCGGTCTCCCCGCCTAGTCTCTAAGCTCCTTGTGTTCACGGATTTTACCAAACTCTTCTCGAATTGAATTTTCCCAAGTGTTTAATACAGTTCTCTGCACACAGTAAGCACACAATAAAAAGCATCTGATAGTCTGAAAGTAACTACCTCATTCTTTACCATTCTACACAAAATGATGCTGTTAATTAATTGGAGGACAGGATCAAAGGAGGGAGCACTTGCTGGCCTCACATGACCAAATCCAGAAGAATTGTATCATCAGGCCACAAACTGATTTGAAACTAATTCAAAATAGAAGGGAAGGGTGGCTAAACCTTGCCTAAACCCACTGTGCCACTGTGTCCTTTTTAGCTATCCACCCTACTTTACCTCCATCTAGTCCCCGCCCTCACAATTCCAAATTTCAACCATTATTTTATTGGATTAATAATTCAATCACTCAGGAAAACTCCGTGTTTATAAATTACTTAACACCAACTACATGAAATCATACCTAATAGTGGCATCTTTTCCCCGTCTCAGGGTCGCACCTGGTGAGTTTCCAGTACTCTACCAGTCTCAGCAGGAGGAGAGTCAAGCAGAAGTACACCCATTCCATCCTAGCTTGGCCAGAGGCTAGTGGGTGGAAGGCAATCTGCTGCAAAAAAACTCCCCCATGCTGGGCAGTAGCAGCATGGGAGAGAGTCGAGGCCAGAGACTCAAGTTTACTACACGGAAGGAGGCAATGGTAAACCACTTTTGTATTTTTACCAAGAAAACTCTCTGGATACACTACTAGAACGATTGCAGATGGAAAGCTGGGCGTTCTAGGAGAGACATGTCCATGGTGTCGCTATGGGTCGGAAACGACTTGACCGCATAAGACAAGTGGCATTAGTTAAGCCCTTACTAGCTGTCAAGCATTGTATTAAGAGCTGGGAAAGATATCAAATCATCAGATCAGACACTGTACTGCACTCTCCCAAGCACTTAGTACAGTGCTCTGCTCACAGTTAGCATCAATAAATGACTGATTGGGTCCAGTCCCTATCCCACGTGGGGCTCACAGTCTAATGGAAAGGGAGAACAGATATTTAATCCCCACGATGCAGATAAGGAAATTAAGGCACAGAGAAGGTAAGTGAATTGGCCACGGTTCGTCAGTGGCGGAGTCGGGATTAGAACCCAGGTCTTCCGAATCCCAGGCCCAGGTTCTTTCTTTGTGGCTCCGCTGCATCTCATCCTCCTCCTTTGGACTTTATCAAAAGCATCATAAGCTGGTAAAGGTTTCTTCTACATGTTTAGCCCAGTATCCTAATGAGCTTGATCAGATTAGAGCTGTTCTACATTCCCTAACTTTAGTAACACTGTGCATTAACATGATGGACTTAGCCACCCCCTTAAGCTAATTTGTCTTATTCTCAATAAGATAAAGGACTTCAGGAATTGAAAGTGACATAAAAAATGGGGCTGCAGCTACCAAATTGTTGCTTAAAGTCAAGATTTAAGAAAGAAGTGTTCCTGCATGATTTAACGATCGCTGGCTACGGCAAGGTTCTTTTGTCTGGTCTCTAATACAGCTCCCCAGAGTATCTTGTTCAATATGCAACAAAACAATGATGAAGACGTTTTGACAAAGAGTCCATCTCCCTGTTGAGGTGGCATTACAAGATAATAGCTGCCTAAGCTATAAATTCAATGAGTTATTTCCATATTAAAATATCTGATAATCAGTTTTAAAGCTGCAGTGTTCAAAAATCAAAACAATATGTAAAACATTCCTTTACCAAAGGGAATGACTAATCTTCTGCGCAGCTTTGATAAGTTACAAGAAATAGGTTTATCTCAGAAGACGGGTTATGATTAATATGCGGTTTCTAAAGCTCCTTAGCAATATATGGTCTCTAACTGAATCTAATAAAGATAGGTCAGACATTTTTCATATTCCCTTTTCACCCATGTCATATTTCTAATAGGATTTATATGTATTTGGTATTAATTGTTTCAGGGACTGCACCAGCTGCAAAAATCTTTCTATTTCTTGGTGAGGGTCTTTTGTTTTGGCTCAACATGAATTATTAAACTGCTATGTTTTGATTACGACCCTTGCTGATCATTCCGATTTTGACTACTAATCCGATCACCTCTATCAGCAAATCTCCTCAGGCTATCCCTAACCCCGTTCTTGGAAACACCACAGTACAGAAGAGCAAGATGCCTATATTTATAAGCTGCCTCAATGATCGGGGAAGCTTGAGAGACTGGGAAAATATTTGCAATCTGAATGGTAAATGAAAGGAAATGTTCTTAATAACCACCTAGCCCAGAAAACTGGAACCAATCTGTTGTCGTGCTGAAGTATTATGTTCCCAACCTTCTAAGGAGAAGCAACAGGAAATGGAAAAAAAAAATGAGGTGGTGGTTGCCAAAAATGAACTCTAAGTTACTCTGAATTCAGAAAAAGACACTTCACTTGAATTCTAGGAGAAAGGGATTTGTGAAAAACCAAACAGCCTCGATTAATGCAAATGGACAATCATATTTTTCACTGTTACTTGGCAGTGTAAAATTCTGAACACGAAGCTATTAGCAGGCAAAAGAGTATAAGTACTAGATTTGAGAAACAAATAAAATGTTTAAGGTCTGTAAAAACACTCACTATCTGGGAGAAAAATTTAAAGAAAAAAATAATAGGACACAAATTTAAGAGTTACTTCTACATGAAATTCAACACATCCAAATTAAAGGGAAAAGTCCCCAGTTAGCCATCTCTAGCCCCAATGTGGACAGGGATCATGTCAACCAACTTTACTGAGTTGTTCTCCCCTAAGTGTAAGCATTTAGTACAGTCCTCTGCACACAGTAAGTGCTCAGTGAATACCACTCATTGATGTTTATTAAACACTTACAATGTGCCAAGCACTGTACTAAGCATGGGGGTAGATATTAGATAATCGGGTCAGACACAGTCCCTGTCCTATTTAGGGCTCAGAGTCTTCCCCCATTTTCCAGATGTGGTAACTGAGGCACAGAGAAATCAAGTGACTTGTCCAAGATGTCACAGAACTCAGGTTCTCTGACTCCCAAGCTCCTGCTCTTTCGATTAGTCCATGCTGCTTCTGAAATCTGCTCATCGTACAGACTATAAACTAAAGGGAAACAAAAGTGAGGATTACTTTTCTCCTAATTGTCAGTGGCTGCTTTTTAGTTCCAGGAGAGTATACCTAGTTGTCCTTCAAATTGAAGGAGAGATGAGAAATGCATAGTGTGCCTGGGAAATTTAATTAATTAATGAATTGCGGTATTTAAGTGCCTATTATGTGTCAGGCACTGTACTAAACACTGGAGTGGATACAAGCAAATTGGGTTGGACACAGTCCCTGTCCCGTCTGGGGCTCACAGTCTCGATCCTCATTTTACAGATGAGGGAACTGACGCACAGAGAAGTGAAGTGACTTGCCTAAGGCCACACAGCAGACAAGAGGCAGAGCCGGGATTAGAATCCATGACGTTCTGACTCCCAAGCTCTATCCATTACGCCATCCTGTGTCCCCAGGATGGCTCCTTGCTAGACTGCAGGTTTGCTAAACACTGGAGATTCTGCTTCTGAGACTCCTTTTTGGTATAACATAATCGTCATCGGTCGTATTTACTGAGCATTTACTGTGTGTGTGGAGCACAACATAACAGAAGTTGTGTGTTTGGGAAAGCACAACATAACAGATACATCCGCTGCCCACAGTGAGCTTACAGTCTAGATGGGAGACAGACATTAATATAAATAGATAAATTACAGATATATATGTAAGTGTTGTGGGGCTGGGAGAGGGGGTGTATAAAGGGAGCACGTTAGGGTGACACAGCACATCTACTCAAGGAGAACAATCCCCCTCCTGATTTCTGCAGCAAAGAGCAGCTTGACAGGGAGAACAATCCGACAGGACAATGCTACTTGACAGGAATTTGGCCTCTGATCCGCCCTCCCTGACTGTAGGTTTTTTGCAGGTCACCCTACTGCTGCTGCTTGGATAACCTGTCATCATCTAATCTTCTTCCACGTCTCACCCAGTGAAAGTGTAATATTGGAAACATCCACTGCCTCAGTGGAACCAATTGGACCATGTTCCAAGGCCTCATAGCTGGACATCTTTCTCCACTCATTCATTCAGTCGTATTTATTGAGCACTTACTATGTGCGGAGCACTGCACTAAGCGGTTCAAGTTCAGTGTGGTCTGTTGGTCACAGTCAAAACTGCTCAAGAAGGTAGATGTGTCTTCATTCACTCACTCAATCATATTGATTGAGTGCTTACTGTTCAAAGAGCACTGCCCTAAGCATTTGGGAGACTACAATACAAGACAGACACATTCCCTACCCACAACGAGGTTTAAGTCTTCTGTACTAGCTCTCAGTCGTCTATAGAGAAGCAGCGTGGCTCAGTAGAAAGAGCCCCGGGCTCTGGAGTCAGAGGTCATGGGTTCAAATCCCGGCTCTGGCAATTGTCAGCTGTGTTACTTTGGGCAAGTCACGTGTCTCAGTTACCTCATCTGTAAAATGGGGATTAAGATTGTGAGCCCTCCATGGGACAACCTGATCACCTTGTAACCTCCCCAGCGCTTAGAACAGTGCTTTGCACATAGTAAGCACTTAATAAATGCCATCATTATTATTATTATATAGGAGGTTGTCACCAAAACACCTTCACAGACAGTGAATCGCTTGATTGTATTCATCGTTGCCAAACTTTGACGTGCCCAAGGTACAATGCAGGGAAATGATGGCACCAGAATAACTGCCCAGGTGCTCCGACTCCTCTAAGGATACACATAGCAGAAAGACTTTACGACAGAAGACAGGACATTCTGAAGAAGGTGTGCCCAAGGAGTTGCTAAGGATCGGAAATGACTCGACGGCATTTGGAGATGACGTTCCAACTCCCCATGCTTCTTCTCTGCATTATGAGTTCATGCACTATTGCTGCTATTACTGCAGTTACCTTAAAACATTTTTCATTTATTCTACTGGTGTGCCAATGCCCTAGGACTGATGTATTAAATGGCAGTGCGTTTGAGGCTCATTTGCACAGCTGACTGAGAAATTCTTAAAAATACTGATGCATCCTTGAAATTAAGCTTCAAATACTAACTTGAGGGTCTGTCAAATATTTAGTACTACAAAAAAGTCAATCGAGAAACTTTTTTGTGCACTACAGTGCTGTAGCAGAAGAAAGGTTTGCATGTACATGCAGTGAATTTAAGCAGTGTTCAAAAATCGAATTTAATATTTGGGGGGAAAAAATTTCAGCGCTGGAAACCCTATTTCGTACCATGTGCTAACAAAGAGAACACCTAATTTTTAACAGGGAAAATTCCATATAAACATAAATAAATCTTGAAATCATTTTTAATTACTTCATTACATTTAAATCTTTCGGTCTTAAAAAAATCATCACCTTTCACACAAAATATTACAGTCCACTAGAAATAATGCTATCTTCGAAGCCTTCAAAAATATATTAGTTCAAAATCTATTTCTTAGTTCCCACTGAGATTTAAATTACCTGAGACTAATAGCTTCACTGCAAGTGTTCTATCTCATGGCTTGTAAGTTGAATTCACCAGCATGGCATCTATGTTTTATATATGTAAATTCCACAGGTTTACTGTAAATTCATGACATCGACAGCAGTGGCTTCATAAAAGATTGGTACTGCTACTGAAACAAATACACAAAATGAGACAGGAAGCTACAATAATTTTTCCTCCTTGCCTATTTTACTGCAGTAATCACAGAAAAAATGGGAGATAGTCCAGCACACAAAAAATAAGATAGCAGCTGAAAGCAGTGTAAACTCTGGGAAAAAGAAATATTCTAGCATAAATCAAGGTAAGCAATAAGGTTTATATCATAGTGCATAATATAAAATTACTTTATTACAGAAGCTACAGCTTGCATGCTACTTTCAATTATTACATTTTCTAGAATTTGGCATTGGCTATATTAAAAGAAAATTTACTAGCAATAGCATATACAGTAGTGATATATGGGTTTGCCTCCACATTTTGAGATTTCCGATAACTATGGTGAAAATTCATGATTTAGCACAGAACAAAATTCAAACACAACCTTGGGAGAATTGAACAATTAGTGCAAGTCATCAATTGCTATCACTTAACACAGATCACCGTGTAGTTCTTAAACAGTTGAATAATGCATTAGGGGAAGTTAAGATTGCAAATGCTTTACCTATTGAAGTGCTTCTATTTCTCTACAAAAGGCCATTAAAACTATGTTGTCATACTGATCAGAATTGGATCAATCAGTTGTATGTACTTTAGACATAGTGGGCTCTTTTAGACTGTGAGCCCACTATTGGGTAGGGACTGTCTCTATATGTTGCCCACTTGTACTTCCCAAGCGCTTAGTACAGTGCTCTGCACACAGTAAGCGCTCAATAAATACGATTGATGATGATGATGATGTACTGAGCACTTACTGTGGACAGAGCATTGTGTTAAGCTCTTGGGAAAGTACAATGCAATGGAGTTGATAGACGCATGTTCCCTGCCCACAATGAACTTATGGTCTAGAGGGGGAGACAGGCGTTAATATAAATAATAATAATAATGATAATGATAATAATAACAATGGCATTTGTTAAGCACTGTTTTAAGCACTGGGGGGGGGATACAAGGTGATCAGGTTGTCCCACATGGGGCTCAGTCTTAATCTCTATTTTACAGATGAGGTCACTGAGGCACAGAGAAGTGAAGTGACTTGCACAAAGTCACACAGCTAACAAGTAGCGGAGCTGGAATTAGAACCCATGACCTCTGACTCCCAAGCCTGTGCTCTTTCCACTGAGCCATGCTGCAGCCACACTGCTTCAGCATATGTATGTAAATGCTGCACAGCTGAGGAAGGGGTGAACAATGAGTGGTATTCATTGAGCACTTCCTGTGTGCAGAGGACTGTACTAAGTGCTTACCCTTAGGGAAGAACAACTCAATAAAGTTGGTTGACATGATGATTATGCAAATTGTGCAAGCACTTGATAGTCATCCCACCCTCAATCCCCTCAGTCAATCAATTAATCACATTCATTAAGTGTTTACGCACAAATCCAAGTGCAAGGGTGACAAAGGAGGAATTGGGAGAAGAGGAAAGGAGGGCTTAGTCAGGAAAGGCCTCTTGGAGGAGATGCGTCTTCAGTACGGAGTGGCTTGCATAAATTAAAATCGATAAATACCCTTAACTGATCAATTAATGATGTTTTAAAAAGCTCTTGAATTACCAAAACTGAAAGATCTTCCAATCTATACAACATAGGAGTTTTTTATTTTATTTATTTTAACCGTATATTGCTCCACCAATCAACCACTGATATTAATTGAGTGCTTACTATGCACAGAACACTACACTAAGCATTTGGGAGAGTAAAATCCAACAGAATTAGCAGACATGATCCCTGCCCGTAATGAGCTTAGTCTAAAGTTAAGTGTGTATTTCTGAAATGAGAAAATCTCAAAGCATTTCCCAAGGTTCTATATGACCTTAAACCTAAAAATCACTCTCCAAGATAGGATGATTTCACTGAAAGATAGGTCATGAGAAAATGTGAGAACTAATGACTTTGGGCTTGTTGAGGTGTGCTCTGCGAACAGTCAGATAATTTGAACATCCGGACAGTACTCAAATCAATGCACAAAATCCAAAACTTTAGCTACTGAGAATAAGCTATGAAGATCTGAATCATGGAGCAGATATGTCTGAAAGAAAATACTTCACTTGCTGAGGGCTGTCAAATGTTAAGTATTTGTTTAGGTGGAAAAAAAATGAAATTCTAAGCAGATAAATTGTTGATAGATATTTGGAAATTTGTTTATTCTGAAAGTTTCAGGCTCTGCTGCCCACTAGTTTAATTATGTCTAAAAAAGGATAGTAATGCCACTCAATCACTATATGTTAAAACTCACTATACTATATGCAGTTGGTGCAAATCTATAGTAGTCATGTAATTCAAGTGGTTTGTGATTATTCAATAATTCCTTGGCACAATATGCACAATACACTTATTTTTTTTTTAATGGTATTTATCAAGCACCTGATATGTGCTAGGCACTGCATCAAGCAATGGAGTAGCCATAAGCCACTCAGGCAGGAAACAGTCCCAGCCCCAATCCCCACTGGTGAAGCGATAACTAAGTGACCCACCCAAGGTCACACAGCAGACAAGCAGTAGAGTAGGATTAGAACTCAGGTCCTCTGACTCCCAGGGTCATTCTCTATCAACTAGGCCACACTTCATCTCAAACAGATTCATTTACTGGTTACTTATGAATTTATTTATAAATCCTGTTTCACATCCAAACAGGAAAAAAAGAAAGCAACACTGGATTCAATCTTCTCACGTTCACACTATGAAAACAGTTTCCAATATCAGCAGTATGGCATTTACCAGAAAAACTCTTTGATCCACTAAGAGTTTAGTTCACAGTGTTGAGTCTCCTGTCCTTCCCAAGCAGAATCTCAAAAGGAGATATTCTACCTCAATTCAAAACTTACACCCTCCACCTGCCTCTGACCCTACCCTTATGCACCTTATCAATCTGTGAAATTTATTGAGTGCTCTCTGTAAGCATTTGGGGGAGTGCAATGTACTAAGTATTTGGATGAGTACAATGCAACGGAGTTGGTAGACACGTTCTCTGACTACAAGGAGTCTAGAGGGGGAGACCTTCAAATAAACGATTGATATCTGCCCAAGTCCGACTACAACCCAGCCCTCATACTGCAACCCACTCACTGTAACTCGACTTCATCTATCGCGTCGCTGACCCATGACCCACATCCCATTTCAGGCCCTCTTTCCATATCCAACTGATTATCACTCTCTCCACATTCAGAGCCTTATTAAAAAGCACACCTCCTCCAAGAGGCCTTCCCAGACTAAACCCTCATTTCCCCTTCTCCCACTCTCTTCTGTGTCACCCTCACACTTGGATTTGTACCCTTTATTCTCCCCTCCTTTAGCCCTATTGTACTTATTCATTCATTCAATATTTATTGAGCGCTTACTGTGTGCACAGCAGCACTGTATTAAGTGCTTACGTACACAGCCATAATTTTATTTATATTAATGACTGTTTTCCCCCTCTAGACTCTTCAACTTATTCTAGGTGGGGAACCTGTCTACCAACAGTTTAGTACAGAGTTCTGCACTTAATAAATGCGATTAGTTGATTGACTGAGGGGATTGAGGGTGGGATGACTATCAAGTGCTTGCACAATCTGCATAATCATCATGTAAACTGAAGCATCCTCTTGGTTTCCACTGACCTGAGAAAGCACAGTTAATCAGTGGTTGGAGAAAAACTGCACCTAAAATACCCTAAGGAGCTTGGCAGAGGAGGGGATAGGTTTTACTCAATCAGTGATATTTATTGAGTGCCTACTGTGTTCAGGGAACTGCACTAAGATCTTGGGACTGTACAATACAACACAGTTAGCAGACGTGTCCCTTTTCACAAGGAGCTTACAGTCTAGATAATAATAATAATAATGATGGCATTTATTAAGCGCTATGTGCAAAGCACTGTTCTAAGCACTTGGGAGGTTACAAGGTGATCAGGTTGTCCCACGTGGGGCTCACAGTCTTCATCCCCATTTTACAGAGGAGGTAACTGAAGCACAGAGAAGTGACTTGCCCAAAGTCACACAGCTGACAATTGGCAGAGTCGGGATTTGAACCCATGACCTCTGACTCCAAAGCCCGAGCTCCTTCCACTGAGCCACGCTGCTTCTCAAGATGGGGAAACAGACACCAACATGAACTACAGATATGTACATAAATGCTGTGGGACTGAGGGTGGAGTGACTATCAAGTACTTAAAGGGCACACATATAAGGGAAAAAGCAACACAGAAGAACAAGAAAATACAGGAAAGTTCTTTAAAGTCATCATTTGATAAGCCCTCTCTCATGTATAAACCAATAATGTCAAAGCAGACGTCTGTTTTGAAACATAGGAAAAAAAGAGCCAGAACGTTTTCTTTCAGTACAAAGAAGTAAAGAATAATCAGCAAGTCCATTAAACTGAGGCCTCTAAAATTGCATTTTTAAATGAACTTGAATCCTTTAAAAGGGTTTTCCATAAAATCATTCATGAAATAAAAACACTTTCAAGCTCTGACTCCTCAGTCATTTCAAATCAGGACTAGAGAACTAATGATTGTGGCTCTACAATGTATGTTTAAATATGTACTATTTAATTACATACTGAAAACATTATGATTTTTATTTCTATATTTCTATGGCGGGGGGGATTGCTTTGCTAGATGGGAAAGCAAAATTCCTGGGACACATAGCACCAATCTGAAATATTTTTTTTACATCTCTATACACCTCATGATCTTAAGATATCTATACATATATTCATAATTTCAGGACTACTGTATGGTCATGGATTTTATAATTTAATAAATGTTCAGTTTGCCAAAACTACAAAATTTGCTATTTTGCTATTTGATGACAATGATTCCAAGGCCCTACTGAGAGCTCACCTCCTCCAGGAGGACTTCCCAGACTGAGCCCCTTCCTTCCTCTCCCCCTCGTCCCCCTCTGCATCCCCCCATCTTACCTCCTTCCCTTCCCCACAGCACCTGTATATATGCATATATGTTTGTACATATTTATTACTCTATTTATTTATTTATTTTACTTGTACATATCTATTCTATTTATTTTATTTTGTTAGTATGTTTGGTTTTGTTCTCTGTCTCCCCCTTTTAGACTGTGAGCCCACTGTTGGGTAGGGACTGTCTCTATATGTTGCCAACTTGTACTTCCCAAGCGCTTAGTACAGTGCTCTGCACACAGTAAGCACTCAATAAATACGATTGATTGATTGATTGATTGACTGATTCCACTCCATGATCAGTTAAAGATTTGGAAAATCCTAGATTGAAAAATCCTTTCAGAATATCACAGAATAATGAAAAGACCATGTATTGATCTGATTAACCTGAACAAAAAGGTGAAGAGTCACTCCAACAATTTCAAGTTTCAGCCAAACCAGGTAATTTATCCACATTATACACGAGAACTGTCCTTTAAATTCATCACTATTCAAGGAAACTGTCAAAAACCAGAGCTTTAAGGAGTTCTAACACAGATTATTTTTGTAGCTCTACTGATATACTTTTTCCCATCACACAGACTTAAACTTGGACAAGTCACTGAACTTCTCTGTGCCTCAGTTACCTAAGTTATAAAATGGAAGTTAAGACTGTGAGCCCCAGTTGGGATGTGGACTGTGTGTCCCAGCTGATAAGCGAACAATGCTTCGCACATACTAAGCGCTTAACAAATGCCATCATTATTATTATTAGCTTGTATTTATCCCAGTGCTTGACAGATACCATAAAAAAGAAAAGCTGAAAGCCAATATCAAAGCCTGTCAGCATTTACAATTTACAACGCACGAGAACTCCATATAATTGGCTGTTTAACATGTCCAAACTCCTTGCATGGAGGGAATGTATCTACTAACTCAGAATGGGAAGCAGCGTGGCTCAGTGGAAAGAGCCCGGGCTTTGAAGTACTGGTACTTCATGGGGTCATGGGTTCAAATCCCAGCTCCGCCACTTGTCAGCTGTGTGTCTTTGGGCAAGTCACTTCACATCTCTGGGCCTCAGTTCCCTCATCTGTAAAATGGGGATTAAGACTGTGAGTCCCCCGTGTAAACTCCCCAGAATTTAGAACAGTGCTTTGCACATAGTAAGCGCTTAATAAATGCTATCATTATTCCCTTATAGACTGTGAGCCCGCTGTTGGGTAGGGACTGTCTCTGTATGTTGCAAACTTGTACTTCCCAAGCGCTTAGTACAGTGCTCTGCATACAGTAAGCGCTCAATAAATATTGAATGAAGCGCTCAATGAATGAATGAACGAATGGTCCTGGGAGTCAGAAGGTCATGGGCCAGATTCAGAACCAGAATCTGGTTCTGCCCCGTGTCTGCTGTGTGACCTTGGGTATGTCACTGTACGCTCTGTGCCTCAGGTACCTCATCTGTAAAATAGAGGTTGACACTGTGAGCCCCATGAGGGACAGGGACTGTGTCCAACTTGATTTGCTTGTATCCACCTCAGTGCTTAGTATAATGCCTTGTTCATAGTAAGCACTTAAAAATACCACAATTATTATTATTACATTCCTGCAACAAAGGTGGTACGATGTTTTATTACTGGATTTTTCTTGTCCTACTGGTTATGCTCCATTCTCTAGGCCCTCCACTGGTTTTCCAGTGCTTCTACAGAGAAGCAGCATGGCTCAGTGGAAAGAGCACAGGCTTTGGAGTCAGAGGTCATGGGTTCAAATCCCGGCTCCGCCAATTGCCAGCTGTGTGACTTTGGGCAAGTCAACTTCTCTGGGTCTCAGTTCCCTCATCTGTAAAATGAGGATTAAGACTGTGAGCCTGCCGTGGGACAACCTGATCACCTTGTAACCTCCCCAGTGCTTAGAACAGTGCTTTGCACATAGTAAGTGCTTAATAAATGCCATCATCATCATTATTATTATTATTATTTCCACCAACCAGATAACATTTGCCTCCTAAACCTGTGCTGTGGCACATCCAATCCCACAGGTGGGTATCACTGATAAAATGGGGAACAACAGCTACTCTAATTCACAGACTTTTGAGAGCTCGTGAAAGTTGAAAAGATAAATAGCATGGAAAAAGGCACAATGACCAAACAGCATTCCACTCTACAGTATAGTCAAATACTTAAGATGCTAGCATGTTGCACCAGAAAGCATGTTCATAATTGCCTAAGAGCACTTACTCTAAGTGAAACCCAAATAAGATAACTGCAGTTAATAGAAATGTTAAGTCAGGCATTCGGCTATTCCAAATTCCAGCACACCTAAGATTTTCTCCTGCAGAAACTGTTTCTGGATAAGAGCCAGTGAATTAGTATGGGCATAATTACCTCATAAAGAGCAAATAAAACAGATGTTAATTGTTTAATTTCTTCTTTGTTACTTTCATTAAGTAATTGCAATGCAGTTTCAGATGCTCTATCAACAAGATACAGTCGTTTCTACCTCAAAATACCTAGAAACTAAAAATGAGCATAAAATGCAGATCTAAAATATGGAAATAAATGATACAATTACTCATTTCCTTCTACGTCACCCTTGCAATAGGATTCGCCCCTTTTATTCACCCCTCCCTCAGCCCCACAGTACTTACAGCCATATCTGTAATTTAATTTATTTATATTAATGTCTGTCCCCACCTCTAGAATGTAAACTTGTTGTGGGCAGGAAATGTGGCAATCTACCCTGTTATAGTATATGCTCCTAAGCACTTAGTACAATATTCTCTGCACGGTAATCACTCAAATACCACTGACTGATGTTGCAGAATTCAAAGAGATGATGAACGATAGGTAATACTGAACCCAGCTCTACCAATGTCAAAAGTTATTTTTTAGTAGTAGGATAGGCACTTTGAAGAAATTCCTTGAAGAGTTCCTGGTGAACTTAAAAGAGTGAATATTCTTTCTAATCAAACAACACACACTGTAACAACTGACTAAGGTCTTCTGATGTCCTCGGGTTAATGTTTGTTTCACACACTAAAACAATTGGGTTCAATGTCTACAAGTAGCAGTCCATGGTGTTTAAAGTCTCATCTTAAATAGTTAATTTATTATATGTCCATTGTCCCTTGGGGTTCAGGGAAAACATCCCTGATTGGGGGATGTGGGGGGAGCTATTCACATATATATGCATGTGTTGCCGCATACACCAATCTGTGACCAATTCCTTTCACATAAGTGGTTATAAAATTTGCCCCCTGATGCCTCTAGCATCCTTTATGCCTTTCAGCAGTTTTTTTTTTAAGGTATTTGGAAAACGTTTACTATGTGTCAGGCACTGTTTCAAGTGTTGAGGTAGATACAAACAAGTTAATCAGGTTGGACACAGTCTATGTCCCATATAGAGCTCACAGTCTTAATCCCCGGAGAAGCAGCGTGGCTCAGTGGAAAGAGCGCGGGCTTTGGAATCAGAGGTCATGGGTTCAAATCCCAGCTCCACCAATTGTCAGCTGTGTGACTTTGGGCAAGTCACTTCACTTCTCTGGGCCTCAGTTCCCTCATCTGCAAAATGGGAATTAAGACTGCGAGCCCCCCGTGGGACAACCGGATCACTCTGTAACCTCCCCAGCGCTTAGAACAGTGCTTTGCACATAGTAATTGCTTAATAAATGCCATCATTATTATTATCCCCATATTTCAGATAAGCTAACAGGCACAGAGAAGTTAAGCGACTAGCCCAAAGCTACACAGCAGACAAGTGGCAGATCCAGGATTAGAATACAGGTCCTTCTGAATTCCAGGCCCATGCTTCGTGCTACTAATAAAAGGAGTTATTGCATGGCCACTGGATACAACACAACACCACTAAACACATGGAAAGTCCAAAACAACGAATGACATTCCCTTCCCACAAGGAGCTTTTCCCTTTGGTTGGTTCGTCTCCGAGGCTCTGTTGATTTGATATTCACCCCACCCCAACCACACAGCACTTATGTATATATCTTTAAATTATATATTATAAATTATGTATTATGTATTCATATTAATGTCCGTCTCCTCCTCCAGACTGTAATCTCATTATGGGCAGTGAACGTGTCTGCTAATTCTGTTGTATATAGAAGCAGCATGGCTTGGTGGCAAGAACACAGGCTTGGGAGTCGGAGATGATGGGTTCTAATCTCACGCCCGCCACTTGCCAGCGGTGTGACTTTGGGCAAGTCACTTCACTTCTCTGTGCCTCGGTTCCCTCATCTGTAAAACGGGGATTAAGACTGTGAGCCCCACGTGGGACAAGCTCGTTACCTTGTATCTACCCCAGCGCTGAGAACAGTGCTTGGCACATAGTGAGCGCTTAACAAATACCATCACCATCATAATGTCTGGTGCTGTGCACATAGTAAGTGCTCAACACCACTAATTGATTGATTGCAGCACCCTTGGCTGTCTCTCCTACTGTTTCCCAACTAGTCACACCTTGGCCACAATCTGTCCATTTACTTTCCCAGGTCTTTAAAATGTTAATGTTATTTTTGGCAGGCTTTTCACGTTGGTCTCCAGAAGAAAGGTATTCTTCTATTGTCCAGTCTCTTTGCGGGCATTTCCTCGGAGGGCTACATAAGCATTGTTTCCATGCTGATGGATTTGACTGTGTGGTCCGGGACCTCATTACCTGTGATCTCATTTTATTCTTCATTCAGCAAGTGATAAGCCTAAAGAATTCTTTAGTCAGCCAAGCCCCAAATAGCTGTGGGCTCGAGAGCTGTTTGAAGACATGTATGGATGAGAGATGCAAAATGGGAAATTACAGAAGAAAGGTGAAATTAATCAGGCGGTAGATTGCTAACCATTAGGAAGAATATGAGGAAGGATATCATGTTGTTCTTCAGAGCATCCCACTGCTGTGGTCAGAAACAGTATAGCTAGCTTGTTTTACTATCAGTTAGACCCAAAAAAGGCAGTAATGTCAATAATGGCAATTTTTTTTGTTCTTGTGGCACATCTAGGGAAAGATGGATAATACAATTTCTCCATAGATCTTTAATTTGGCTCTTTTCCACATCACACATACTCAATCTTCCAAAGGATTGGCTAACCTTCCTGTGGAGGTTGGCTACTTCTTGGCTTATTCTTACATTACTAGACAATGAGCTTCCTAGATAGTTGAATTCGGTATTGACCTATAACCTTGTATAATTGATGGATTCCTTAGTAGTCTGTAGGCCTTACCTAGTGCAAGTTAGTATATCACCCTTATTCTGCTCAGGCTAATAATCAGACTGCCTTGTACCCGATTCTGAAAAATCAGTTGAAAAATCACCTGCATACGCCTTTTCAGATGATGGATTCAAGAGCTTTCGATGACGCTCTTCGTTTAGAACAGTGCTCTCAGTGCTTAGAACAGTGCTCCCAGTGCTTAGAACAGTGCTTTTCACATAGTAAGCACTTAATAAATGCCATCATTATTATTAGTAGTAGTAGTAGTAGTATTATTTGGAAGTATCTCCACAGATCAGAATCACACTGCAACATATTATGTTCAAGATATTAGATAAAAATGTGGTTGGCTTTATTTAACTCCCTAATATTTGGTGAGTTTAATTAAAATGCTAATCTATACTCATGCCCATCAGGTGCAATAACACTAAAAAAACCAAAGCATAAAATAGTTTCAGTGGTTTTTGCACCATTGTCACCTGTTCAATACCAAAGAATAGTCTAAGGAACCAACAATTATCGTATCCAAAAGCCCTTAGCAGCAGTATTTCTCAAGAATTCCAAAAAGGATGGATAAATGATCAGAACAATAATACCGTTGATCCAAAGACCTCAGCATTTGGTCTCAAATTTTCCTTATTTCATGATTAAACAATCATATTTATCGAGTGCTTACTGTGTACAGGGCACTGTACTAGGCGCTTGGGAAAGTACAATATAACAGAATTGGTGGACACATTCCCTGCCTATAATGAGCTCACAGTCTGGAGTACAGTCTAGAATAGCCTAGGTTAAGGGAGTAACTTTATCTTAGGGCATTTCAAACCCATCCTTACGCCAGTTAGAACAAATTATAAACAAAATTAATTTAGGGAAAAGAGGTCTCATTCAAATAAAACATATTACACAACACCTAGATAAATTCAGAAAAGTGATTTCATGAAATGCACGTATTAAAAGTACATTCAGGAAAGTAGTATGTGAAGTGTGTCTACAAAGTATTAAAAGATATGGAATAATTAACAAAAGTGACCCACCACAATTATTTAAGGAAATAAACTACCTCTAAACCTTAGTGGTTGGGAATGACTACAATTTAATTGGAACAGATATGAAAGCAGGTCATGTTCTAATTAGAATTATCAAGAGAAATATCTCACCTAAAATTAAAGGAGCAAGTCCTCAGATTTAAAAAAAAAAACCTTAGTGTTCACTATTGGGTATGCTAGCTGATAAGGAAAAAAAGTTTCAAATGGTCATTTATAAAATGAAAGTGTCATGTTAGAGTGATTCATGTCCCATTTTGTAATCTTTAAACCTAAGCTGAAGGGAAAAACAAAAAGGAAGAAGACTCCAGGTTGGGTTTAATATCAAAAAACCTTTCGTTTTTGAGCCCAGAGAGCAACAAAAATGATTAAAGATTTGGCAAATGAGCCTTTAAGGAAAAATTAAATGAGATAATTTAATTTAAAGAAGAAAAGGCAAAAGAGGGAAGTTAGCAGTTTTCCCATACTTGCATGGATAAGGCATATAGGATGGTAAGCATCTGTCCCCCCAGCTACTACAGGGAGCACTGTCTCTAGTGTCAGTTTAAACAAGTTAGAAAGTTACATGGTGTTCTTACTAAATAGAATGGATTAACAATCGCAAAACCTGCAACATCATGGTTTTTACCCTTTTGTGTTGAAATAGCATCTTTACCAAACACTGCAGATTAGCAAATAGCCAGAACCCGGCAGACTTTACATCCACCTGCATCAGAAAATCCTCTGCTAAAAAATAAAGGTTTTCAAAGATAAAATGGACTTCGATGCTGTCAATCTATTCTGATTCCTGAGCAGCTCACGATCAATGTTTGGATAGACAGGTACCGTAAAAATCGAAGACAATTTGGCCTTTGGAAGATTGATGTATCAGGGTGTCCATGCCACCACGCTCAGGTACAAGGCTTTTTAACTTCTGACATTTCAAACAATTGCATTGGTGTCGCCGAGGTATCACATGGTCAAAGCGATAACTTCCAGCGCTTAGAATAGTGCTTTGCACATAGTAAGCGCTTAGTAAATGCCATTATAAATAAAAAAAAATAAATACCAAGGATGGTGTGGAACATACTGCCAGAAGCCTACAAATCTTCATTCCAAAACAGCTCACTGGGAGTGACACATGAATAGAGTGACTGAAAACAAGATACCCATGCAATTGCTGTAAATTGGTTTATGATGGGGCAGGGCATGAGGGAGGAAAACACTAGTTACAGTAATGAACACTTGGAAGATCAAACAGGACTGTGAACTTCTGGGAGACAAAAGAAACAGTTAAACAAAGCTATTCTTGCAGCAATCAGAAACAGGGTTACTCTTTTAGCACCTAGGCTTCAGAGAGGTGAGGTGCAGCAGCAGAATTAAAATGGCGGGTGTTGAAAACAACATAACACCATCACAAATGACAACCTTTAAATGTGTATAGTGTGAAAAGCATTGCCAGTAAAACAAGCTTTTGTGCAGCTATGTAACTACACCTAAATAAAAATCTAGCAATCAGTGAGGTTTTTTTTTCTTTGGAACGTGTCAGCTATGTATAGCTATGCAGTAGGAAGCAGACTAATCATGGGGAAGTAGTCAAAAGTGTTATTTTACAAAGGGGGAGTCTCAATCAATCCAACACGGGCTTCTTATCCTACTTGACCAAATTAAATCAACAAATCCTTTTAGTTCCACCTTCATAACACTGCTAAAAATCCACCCGTTCCTCACTATTCCAACAACTACTATTCTGATCCAAGCACTTACATCCACCTTGAATACTGCATCAGCCTCCTTGTTGACCCTTCCATCCCTCCCATCTCTGCTAACTCCAGCTCTTCCTTCACTCTGCTAAACCCGGATCATTTTTCTAAAAGAAATGCTTCCACATCTCCCTACTCCTGAAGCACCTCCAGGTGTTGCCCTTACCGCCACAAACAGAAACTCCTAGACATCTGCTCCGAAGCACTCAATTATCTTCCCTCATATCATCTTCTCTCGCTGTTTACTATGACCTTACCTTAACCCCTTTTTTCCTTTCATTCATTCATTCATTCAATCGTATTTATTGAGTGCTTACTGTGTGCAGAGTGCTTGGGAAGTACAAGTTGGCAACACCTTTGACACCAACCTACTTAAAGTCATTCTCATCTTTCTCACTATCTCACTTGCTGACGTCGAACAATCAGTTATATTTACTGAGCACATACTGGATGCAGAACACTTAGGAAAAGACAATACAGTAGAGTTGGTACACACATTCCCTACCCACAAGGAGCTTACAATCTAAAGGAGGAGAGTTTAGAGGTGTTGAACTGCACTGACAGGCCTTCGGAAACTAAAGATTAGAATCGTCTGCTCTACAGTAAATGTAGAATCGAGGACTATAAATCTGTAACGGTGGAGTAAAAATAAGTGGTATAACAATAAGCTGTCCTAGATGCTGAAAGTCTTAACAGCAGTTCTACAAAGCACATGGTGCCTGTCTATTGATCCTAGTCTTTGAATCAATCAGACATTTATTGAGCACTGACTATGTGCAGAGTACTGTTCTAGGTACTTGAGCACTGTTGAAGCATCCTCATTCTAAAAAAAAAAAAACTGACACTGGGGAAAGAATAATAATAATAATGGCATTTATTAAGCACTTACTATGTGCAAAGCACTATTCTAGTGCAGTTATAAAGGCAATATTTCCCACTGCCAAGTAGACTGAAAGCATTAAATTATTTTATATTCATCAGTGATAACTTGCTGTGCTGAATCAGTATTTGTGCAGATACTTGTCAGGTAATTTTGCTTGACCTCTCAAGCAATGGCATTTATTGGGTGGTAACTATGTGCACAGCATGGTACTAAGTACTTGGGAATAATAATAATAATGATGGCATTTATTAAGGATTTACTATGTGCAAAGCACTGTTCTAAGCACTGGGGAGGTTACAAGGTGATAATAATAATAATAATGGCATTTGTTAAGCGCTTACTATGTGCAAAACACTGTTCTAAGCACTGGGGAGGATACAAGGTGATCAGGTTGTCCCACGTGGGGCTCCCAGTCTTCATCCCCATTTGACAGATGAGGTCACTGAGGCACAGAGAAGTTAAGTGACTTGCCCAAAGTCACATGGCTGACAATTGGCGGAGCTGGGGTTTAAACCCATGACTTCTGACTCCAAAGCCCGTGCTCTTTCCACTGACCCAAGCTGCTTCTCAGAGATAATGGACAAAATTCCTGCTGTCAAGGAGTTTCCAATCTTATTACTTCTTACTGGTTCTTCACTCACATATTCCCCAATTCCTCTGCTACACTGCCATTGGATCGAGACAAAGAAGCAGTGTGGCTCAGTGGAAAGAGCACTGGCTTTGGAGTCAGAGGTCATGGGTTCAAATCCCAGCTCCACCACTTGTCAGCTGTGTGACTTTGGGCAAGTCACTTAACTTCTCTGGGCCTTAGTTCCCCCATCTGTAAAATGGGGATTAAGAATGTGAGCCCCCCGGGGGACAACCCTGATCACCTTGTAACCTCCCCAGCGCGTAGAACAGTGCTTTGCACATAGCAAGTGCTTAATAAATGCCATCATCATTATTATTATTATAAAGAGAAATGGTGGTAATCCAAGCACTTAATTCACATCCTGAACTCCCTGATGACCTCCATGCATCTGTCTCTCCCTTCTCCAGCTCACACTTCATTCTATCCGGATTATTTTTCTGGAAAAAAAAACATTCAGTCCACATCTCCACACTCCTTAAAAACCTCCCACAGTTGCCTATCCACTCTGCCATGACACACAGATTCTTTACTATCGCTTTTAAGGAATTAATGAGATTTCTTCTCCTATCTTACCTTGGTGATTGGCTACTACAAGCCAACATCCACACTTTGCTCTTTTATTGCCCACTGTACCTCAATCTCATCTGTGTCACCTCCAACTACTTGCCTGATGCTTTTTTAACCAAAGATAATGTATTTGTGATCAGAGGATAAGTAGATTAAACAAAGTGTTAATTCAAATCAATCCACTTTTCTACTTTGAAAACGTTGTTCAACATGACTTATGAAACAAACTATACACTAGGTATGCAGCTTCTGGTTCCCAAAATGTTGGTGAAATTAAGGAAAAACGCTTTAAGAATTGAAGGTAAAGAAAAAGAAACAAGACTCGAGGTGGGGTTTAATATCAATAAATGTTCCGTTTTTGAGCTCAGAGAGCAACAAAAATGATTAAAGATTTGGAAAATGAGCCTTTAAGGAAAAATTAAATATTTAATTTAAAGGAGAAAGGCAAAGGAGGGAAGTTAGCAGTTTTCATGCACTTGAATGGATAAGGCATATATGGCATATATAAGGCATATATAATAATAATAATGATGATGGCATTTTTTAAGCACTTACTATGTGCAAAGCACTGTTCTGAGCGCTTGGCGTACATGACGTTACTGTTCTGGTTGAATTAAGTCAGTGTCAAGATAAGTTCATTAAGAGTCACCATCAGACATTTTATAGTTCCTTATATTCTACGGTCAACTAAACAAGGAAGACATTTGCAATGGCTAGTAAAAGCAATGCATTATCATAAATCCAGTTAGCTTTAAACTCCAGTAATCAGTGTTTTGTCTCCCTCTTCTGGATTTTAAAATTAATTAACTTTACAGACTGTAAACATGTGCTTTATGTTATTTTTTCCACAGGCTTCCAAGTCAGTCAAATAAATTATCATGGCATCAGGATATCATGGAATTGTCAGTCTTAAAAAAATCAGAATAATGAAATTAATAATTTAAGGTTTCTAATACTTCAGTGCCGGCCGAATAAAGCACGATTCCAAGTTGAATGTAGACTACAAAGGAGCTCAAAAAGACAGCAAATACATAAGGACTTTGAACAAGTTTTTTTTTTCATTTCACAATGTTTCCTAAGAACCTAAAAGACCCAGCTATATATAATTAACATCAACACATTTCATCTCTACTAGAACAAATTAAACTAATTCTGTATGGCTGATGGGGAATGCCCTGCACACAAGGAACCAAAAATTACTCAGAGAATCAGGAATTAAAGTCCTGAAAAACATGTTGATTCTCAAGGTACGTGTTCTGTAGAAGTTTGCCTAAAGAGAACACCTAGTGGAAGCAAGAGACTTTGTTAAATTGTCAGTGACTGAAGAAATGATCTTTTATGTGCAGCATTTCGTTTTCTCCATCACCACATGAATCTGTGTGTACCATGGTACTTTTATCTGACTTTTTGTCATTATTCCCCCTAAATGTTGGCTGAACAAGCAGATTCCAAGAGGTCTTCAAATCACACACCTCCTTCTGTAAGTCTGTACAGCCCTTCTGGCCCTGGGTTGCCTATATCTATACTTTGGTATTATTCTCTCCCAAGCGTTTAGTACAGTGCTCTGCATACAGGAAGCACTTAACCGAGTACCGTCGATTGATTCATTGCAAGCCACTCAACACACATGAAGCTATTCCTTTTTCCATAAAATCCCAGAGATGGAAAGGCAGGTTTTCCTTCATCCATGTTCAATTGCTAACAACCCTGCTCAAGTACTGAGGATCAGAGGTGGAGGAGGTTCAGTTCATGCCATTTGTTATTGTGCCATAACCAAAGAGAAATAAACAGAGGTGAACAATGAGTTTCGCCAACTCGCAACTTTTTACAGTATTTACTTAAATAGAATAAGAGTTTAAAAAAAATTTACCTATTTCTCCCCACCAACTCATCAAAATTGGTATCTGGCTTTTGGCATTTCCTCAAACTGATCTTTAAGAATTCAGTAGCACAAACTATAAAACTCTGCAAGGTTAATGAAAGATAGCAATAATTGGCTTTGCAGAAACTAAAAAAAAATTGCTTATTTTTTAATAGAAATGAAATTTTATATGATTAATGGATATACCTCAACTAAAAATTCAACTTAAACATGCTTTACCCTGGACAGTTAAAGACATATAAAAACAGAATCCTTGAGTGTGAAATCTACCCTTTCAAGTCATTGGTCCATTACTTCAAGCAATTAACTGGATACCAGAGTACAGCCATGGTTTTACTAAAGAATCCAATTTTCTTACAAGGATGATTTCAAGCACTGGGATAATCGGGAACAAGGTAAATGTTTCCTTAAGAAGTCATACAGAATGCCACGAAATAAAAAAATAGCTTCAACTTCTATTGACTTTGATATATCACAGCAATACCCTACATACCTCATTAAGGACTTATACACACTAAATGTACTTCTTAGGGCAAGATGATTTAAAAAAAATAAGCGACCTCCAGTTCAGCAACTTGAGGAAACCTCGGAAGATTTAATGCAATATTGTCTGATAAAAGATTTTCTAGAAGTTTTTAGTACTGAGAAACAAAGGTTCCTCTTAAAATAGAAATCTAAGTAATTGAATTCAAACGTCCTGGGAACTGAAGTCACTGACATTTCTCATTTCATGATTCTTCTCTCTATTATGAAGAACTAGAACAGAGCATGTAACCTAGGGTAAGAAGTGTTAATCAGGGAGTGACATAGTAAGGTCTCAGCTTTTCCTTCTGTTCCTTCCCACCTCCAATCTGTCTCCCTCCTTCTCCACACTCCTTTTTCTTTACCTCATTTCATCCCACACACACCTGCCCCCACCCCATTTGGGTATCATTTTCCTGCTATTCCAGTTGAGCCTCCTCCTTTAATCGATCAATCATATTTATTGAGTGTTTACCATGTGCAGGGCTCTGCACTAAGTGCTTTGGAGGGTACAATACAACAATATAATAGACACATTCCCTGCTCACACCATACAGTGCAGAGGAGGAGACAGTGGGGAAAAGAGGAAATAATAACAATAATAATAATAATGGTGGCATTTGTAAAGCACTTACTGTGTGCCAGGCACTGTACTAAGCACTGGGGTGAATAGAAGAAAATCAGTTGAACACAGTCCCTATCCCACACAGGGCAATGCGGAAGCACAATGGTCAAAAAGTCCTGCATTTGTCCACCTTTGACCTTTCCCTCTGCCTAGGCCCTCTTGACCACTCTGGATATGCCTGATGGATTGATTAACCCAAACTACCTGGTTACTTGATTTACTCAAAACAAGCCCAATCATCTGACTGACTCAAATAACTTGGTTTCACAATTGACTCAAATCAAGTAGCCAAGCTCGAATTGAGTCAAGCACAGTACAACACGGAAAAACCACTCCCTTGAACTAAATCAAGTCCCTGGCCCTGCTTATCACCATATCAAAGGAGGTCCAGGACTAAACAGAAAACGCCCCAGGGACTCACAGCTTTCTATTCCAAAGTATTTCACCTACTGTACTGTTCTGATGATTATCAATCCTGTACTAATGGTACATAAAGAAACTCTGCATTGCTTGAAGTTGAGTTGGCCCTGACTAGCAAGGGAATCTCCACTGCTTAAGGTGTCTCCCTACTACTGGTGGATGAAGCACTAGTAGTAAGAAAACCTGTCTCTGACACACCATTTTCTACGCGGATTCTGTAAAGTTTTTCTTCCACAGCTCACAGTTCCAATCCCCATTTTAAAGATGAGGTAACTGAAGCAGAGAGATGTGAAGTGACTTGCCCCAGACATTTCACTTGCAAAAGACTTGCAGACAAGTGGTGGAACCAGGATTAGAACCCATATCTTTCTGACTCCTGGGCCCATGCTCTATTCACTACGTGGAAGGCTTTTGATAAGGCTTTGAAGGTGGGGAGAGTAACCGTCTTCCATCCTCAACAAGAATCAAAAAGGAGGTATGAGATACTAGTTTCCAAAATGTGGGACAAACAAGTGACCAAAGTTGGAGGACACACACAAAAAAAAAAATATGGAAAACCACAGACGCCTAATATATGGAGAAAAGTGATTTTTCAGTTTTCGAGAATAAGGGATCTTCTTGAAGCAAAAGGGTATGCAGATTTTTCATGTAATACCTGCTTAGAAGGACAGTTGTACCATAATTTCAGCAAATTCAGACCTTAAATGATAACGTCGAGACAGGCACGTTATCATTTCATAGCATTTAAATTCTCAATTCTACACTCTTCCTAGAATCAGAAAACCCTCAAATAAAATCTTATGACTGCAATATACTACTGTGATACAAACAATCGACGACAATTCATTACTTTTGCAGGGCTTTATTTTTTAGAATACCTGTATCTATAGTAAAGGAGGGCAAGTTGGTCTACTCCAAAGATGTTATAAATGGTCCACTTTTTTCAAGGTGATATCAAAAGGCCAGAGTCACCATAAATACAGTCCAATTACAATGTGATTGGATTTTTGTGAAATACCCAGTGCTGGAAAAGCATTTTGCTCCAAAATATTTCGTGGCAGAATTCATTCGTTATCGAGCTTGCAATTTTCCAAATTATTCCTCTGCTCCCCAAGAGGTGGCTAAAGAGTATCCTACCGAAGAACATATACTTTGGGCAGGATCGCTAAAAGGATGGTCATTTTAAATTTTGAATATGATTGGAAAAATCACGAGCCTGGATATCATTCATTCCTTCATTCAATCATATTTATTGAGTGCTTACTATTAAGCACTTGGAAAGTATACAGTTCAGCAATGAAGAGAGACAGCCCCGGCCCAAGCCGGGCAGAGAACTTTCATTCCAATCCCATCTCTGCCATCTGTCTGCAATGTGACCATGAGGAGTTACAATTTCTCTGTCTCAGTGCCTCATCTATAAAATGAGGGCTCAATACCTGTTTTCCTTCCCACATGGACTGTGAGTCTTATGTGGGACAGGGATCGATTGTCTCCAGCCTAATTATCTTGTATCTACCCCAGCAAGGATGGCACTGACACATATTAAGTGCTTAATATCATCATCATCATCATTATTATTATTTTAGACCAGGAATGGATGGCTCAAGGTTCCCAAATTTGGGATTGTAGACAGGTGACTAATTAGACCATCTAGAGCATATGATTGTTCTTTTCTGAAAGGTTAGAATGAAGACTCACTTGATACTCAATTCTCTGTGTTATAATCACTCTCAAGAAATTCTTCCTTAGGTCCAATCTAGGTATCTTTCGCTTTACTTTCAGCCCATTTTCTTTTAGTCACTTCCACTGAACCCTTCCTTCTACAAGGTCAGGAATTCCTACTAATCTAGAATAATCTGGAAATCTGGTGATCATGATGTTCTTGATGTGTTTCTCCAAAATGACAGAAAAGATTCACATTTCAAGGATTTTTCCCTCCCGAAGTGATACATGAAAAACAGTTGGTCTTAGCGTTTAATGCATTGATTGTTTTGGTGAATAGACTGCAAATTGAAAACTCAATATATGCAATGCTGTAATAAAAATACTGAAATGAGAATTATTCAATTCCCAAAGGGAGGGTAACTCTAAGAAAAGAATACAACATTCGTACTCACCGTGACTTTACTTCCAACTATCTGCATGCAGTGGTCAACGAAGAGTGTTTATGGTGCAAAAAAAATAAATAGCAACAATATTAGTAAGCTGAAGCTTTCCACACAGGAAATTGAAAGTCTGTTGAATTAGTAAATAACAATTCTCAAGGCTAAGACGTGATTTAGACCAGTTACCACGTGAAGCAACAGACATATCATCACCATTTGTACTATAACATCAGAAAACAGTTGAGGTTGCTAAAGAAGGTTTTTCATATCAGTACTCTTTGTAGTTTGAATATATAGAGAAGTTTATTCAGAAGGGGGTGCACATTTAAATAAACTACTAATGCAATTCTAAAGACTTAAAAATGTCATCAGGCTGTAAATATCTAGACAGATCTAAGTGGTGCATACAAAAATAGTACAAAAATTTTGAATGCAGCATGGTTATTATTTTAACTCCATAAGAAGTCAAATTTTGTTTTTGCTGTTTAGGGGTAAGGTAGACAACTAAAATTTGGCATGTTTATCACTCAATTCTTTATGTTAATGGGGAAAACGCATTAGCTCCATTAATCATTTTCTCTGGGATGGATTAATCTATCATATTAATCTATCATATTTATTGAGCACTTACTGTGTGCAGAGCACAGTACTAAGCTTGGGAGAGTACAACATAATTGGCAGACATTTCCTGCCCACAACTAGCATACTTCGAGAAAAAGAATATATATTTGATAATGTGCACATTAACAGGCATCTGAAAGTCACCCGAAAATACTTAGTGCTATCCCCACATGAGGCCTTCCAAGAAAAAGGATTCTACAAAATTCAGTCCTGCCTCTCAGCTGTTTAAAAGTCAGAGGTTTAACCAATATCACAAGATGGGTTTTTACACCACAAATCCAACTGTAATAAAAGCAGCTTTTTGGGGTCAGGCTGCCAAAAGGGAAAGTGGAAAATCCATATGCTAAAGCTACTAAGTGTACTATTTATTATTCATTATAAACAGTAACCTCTGCAGGTGAAATGTTAAAAACTGTAAGGCATAAAACAAGAAATGGAATACCTGGTCATTGCTGAATAATTTTCAAAAGCAGTAGGGGCTACTTAAGAATTTATTTTGATGTGGGCAGGGAATGTGTCTAGCAAACCTGCCATATTGTACTCTCCCAAGCACTTAGTACAGTGCATTGCACTGAGTTAGTGTTCAATAAATGCCAGACTGATTCTTGATCATCAGCCCAAAGATTTATTGTTGAAAGAAGTACATTCACCATATCATCAATATGTGCCTCCAATGGTATACCCTTTCTAGAAATGAAACTAGGTGGGGACCTGAAAACTTGAAAAAACTCTTTTTGGGTTTTTTTTTTTTACTCTGTGTGCCAAAATAGTCCTGAACTTGTCCAGTCAATCTGTCCTAATACTTATAGCCTGATGAGAAGAGCTATTAAGTCAAACACCAGAAGCAATCATATCATTGAACTTTTGAAATAGCTACTGATGAGCGGATGGGATTTTTTTTTTAACCAAGTCACTTGACATATTGCTTTCACAAAAGGTTTAGAAGATTACGTCTCAGAAAATTATTGCAAAAATGGGGCATGGTGATTCCATCTAAGTTCATACACCTCAACTGGTAAATTGAGCTTGTGTTCACTTTAAAATATGATACATTAAGTAAATGAATAATAATCTCATTTATTTTTGTCATGCCCAAAACACAACATTTCTACCTTTCTATTATTTAAAATGTTGTTCTTGAAGATATTTTTCCCCCATTCTCTTGATATAATGATACATAAGGGAAATTTACCTCTGGGTGCACTATGACATAAGACTTGATCACATCAATAGTGGGCATTAATTTGAATGGACATTATTTAATAATGTTTCTAAAACTACAGAAAATTCCCCCTAAGGCTTGATTTCACTAAGAGTTTTGGGTAGTGAAGGTCTTTGTTAAGTGCTTACTATGTGCGAAGCACTGTTCTAAGTGCTGAGTACAATCCGGGGAATTAAGAAAAGTTCTTCCCACAACAGGTGTCTTTCTGGATATAACACAGGTGACATAGGGAGCAGCATGGTTTAGTGGAAAGAGCCCGGGCTTGGGAGTCAGAGGTCCTGGGTTCTAATCCCGGCTCCACCACTTGTCACATGAGTGACTTTGGGCAAGTCACTTAACTTCTCTGTGCCTCAGTTACCTTAACTGTGAAATGGGGATTAGGACTGTGAGCCCCACCTGGGACAACCTGATTACCTTTTATCTACCCCAGCACCTAGAAAAGTGCTTGGCACATAGGAAGCGTTTAACAAATACCATCATTATCATTACTATTATTAACAGAAGACAAATTTAGTCACACACTAGGCATAGGTCAAGGTGTGCATATTATAGAGTTTTTCCCCATAAATGCAAGGTTCTACAATGCATCATGGGAGAACTGACTGTAGGTACGTGAAGGTAAAAGCATCCTTTTAATTAAGGTATCAGGCAATGTTAGTAACTACAAAGTCCAGCTCTTAATTACGTACATTAAAGAAAGAGCCTGCTGATACAACCAAAGTAACAATTGCCAAGAAAAAATGGGGACCAATGTAATCTATCTTGTTGGGCAGAAGAAAGGACTAGCTCCAAGCCTGATCTGGATAAACTGTAGGGGAGAGGAGAGAGAAAATAAGTGAAGGAGAATCAGTGCAGTCTTATGGAAAGGGCACTATCCTGGGAGTTAGAGGATCTGGGTTTTAATCCCGGCTCCACCACTTGGTTGCTGTTTCACTTTATTTCCCTGTGCCTCAGTTATCTCACCTGCAAAATCGGTTTAAGGACTGTGAGCCACACGTGGGCCGTGGGTTGAGTCCACCCTGATTAGCTTGTATCCACCTCAGCACTTAAAACAGTGCCTGGCACATAGTAAGCACTTAATTAAAAACTAAAAATCTTGGGTAACTGGAACCTAAAAAGAATCTACAGTACACGCTTTTAGGTGCTACAGGGCAGGGCAGAGACAGATGAGAAGTTTGTGACCAGTTAAAAGAGCCAGCCGTTATACTGCCAAATCATGACAGCATACAGGCTCCCATCTGGGATGAAGGCAGATGCTCGCAGCTGCTAGTCACCTATTAGGGAAACACACACACACGTTAAGCCCTTACTATGTGCCAAGCACTGTTCTAAGCACTGGAGTAAATACAAGCTATTCAATTTGGATACAGTCCCTATCCCACATGGGGCTCACACTCTTCATTCCTATTTTCAGATAGGGTAACTGAGGCCCAGAGAAGTAAAGTGACTTGCCCAAGGTCACACAGCAGACACGTGGGGGAGCCAGGATTAGAACCCTGGTCCTTCTGTCTCCCAGGCCCATGCTCTATCCACAAGAGACGGTGCAAATCCTACAGCCAATGCAACGTCTAGCTCTCCTTACCACAACCCAATCTATAGCCTTACATTTCTCAGTTTCACAGCCAGAACAGGATATGGCAGAGTTTGAGTTTCCAACCCAGCTGGCAAAAAGGGCATCACTACAATTTTGCACCAGCCCACATTACATTGGACAGAGAGGAATGGAGAAAAGGAAGTTCCATTGCAACACTATAAATATCTGCTTGGCGTTCTGAAGTACTGTTGCAACATGGAAAGAAAACCTTATGCAACCAGAGTGACTGGAAAACTGGCTCATTTTTGTCTTACTTCTGGGCCTTTCATGAAAAATTTAGTTCAGCGTTTTAGAAACTTGTTTCTCTGACACTTCACTAAAGAAAGTGGAGTCAAGAGTACAAGTATTCCATGGGGATTTACTAGAACTATCTGTATTTGACAATTCCATCCAAAGAAAAAAATGAATTGCAATGCTATAAATTGAGAATCAAAAATTAAGTATGAGTTTAGAGCTCTAATGCTTAGTATGTATTAGTGTGATTTATTCCAATTGTCTAGATATACTTAAAATTAAGTATAAGTAAAATTCCTTTAGGATCTTATTTCAGATAAATTTGCAAAACCACTGAAATGACTTACCCTAAACAGAGATGCTATATGGGTGCTCAAATACTATTAAACAATTTAAATAATCAGTAGAGTGAAAGTAGTTTAAATTACACAGCGCATTCTATGTATATATTTGTATTCGTTACAGTTATGCAGGGAGTAGCATGAACATCTTGGTTATTAACACATAAAAATTGAAAACAGTCACACAAAGCTTAGGCTAGAATGTTTGCAAACTCCCAGTAAACCTGTGGTTAAAACAAGGTCAAATTTGAAATTGCTTTCAAGAGCATATCAATTATGGAGTGAAGAGTATTGTCTAATTTTCCCATCATCATCTTTTGTTACCCCAATCCCAAGTTTATTAATGACAACTGAGGCCAGGGAGTTTTAACTCATTTTAAACACATTGCTATGACCCTGGTGCTGGACCAGGGAAAATGTTACCAAAATACAAATGCAGACATAGAAATAACGAAGCACCTAATGTATTGGATGATTGCATTTCACAAGCATGTTAATGCCTTAAACTTTGGAATTTTCATTCTTTTAAATGTAAGAATAATAATCTTATTACCTTCATCATGCCATGTCAATCAAATTTGACTTTTATTTTTGACATAAGAAATGAAAATATGAAACAATCCCAAAACATGCATTTCCTTGCTCAAATTAAAAAAGTGTAGAGATGGAAAATAATGTACTTCATATCAGGATCAAGTGAAAAACAAAAGCTTAAAATATAAAATATCAATATTTGCCACTTTCCAAACCATGCTTGTAAACCAATGAGGCAGATACTACCGTAATCTTATTTACCAGTTCATTTTAACAAATAACCCAGGATTATTCACTTACTGTTATCTCTGTTTTGCACCCAGATTTAGTAATTTAGATTTACTAGTGTTTTTGCCTTTAGTTATTTGAAAAATAATACTGAATAATACAGCCTGCATTTCCCAAAGCATTTTCACACCAAACAATAAATAGGGTGCAAAAATGAGAAAAGATTCATCAGAATTTCAAAGTAAAACCTTTTGCATCTCCTAATTCTACTGAAAATGATGCTCATGGCAATTTCACTTATCGCTTGAAACATATTTCTGCCCTCAGATACCAAAAGCGAATTAAAAATACATGCTGCTACCCTGCTCTGGTAGTGCTGCAATGCGTTATGTCTAAATTGTTCAACATTCAGCTCCAGCAAGCTAAAAGTGCAATATAGAGCCAATACAGTAGTGGAATTCAGGGCACAAGTCACTTGTGATTCCGACCGGAATTGCTACAGTTACGTGGTGTTACTTTCTACCACTTGAATTTTAAAATATCTTTGTCGACATGTGAAGGATTATGTTTATCTTCTTAAAAAACAACTGAACCCAAAGTGTGTTAAATGTTCCATTTTCCAGAAATGAGAAACTGCTTGGAATTTTTTGAGATAAATGTAGACCTTCTAACATAATTCTGAAGGGTTAAAGAGCAACTCATCAGGTAGATATAGCAGCATTTATTACATTTACTGCAAAATATATTACAAAGTTGGTACTGCTACCATCTGCAGAACATCCCTGGGCATCTTAATGACTCGGAAGACCATTGGAAAAAAGACAGGTAAGTGTCCTCTTACGTATCAATTAACACTACGCCCTGACTGGAATGAGGCCTAGTCATTACCACCTATCAAAGGGAGAAAAGATAATTTTCCATGCCTTTCAAGGGTATCTTAAACAAGAAGCTCTGTTTCCAGGCTTTCTGTTCAAGTAGCAGACAACAGATCATAAAAAATTCAATTGTTGAGCTCATGGCATGATCTTAAGTCCCTAACACTGCTTCTTTAATTTCTCTTATCTCACAAAATACAGCCCATCAGATGAGCTGATCAGACGTGTTCCGAACATCAATGTTACCCTGTTTACCAGGATGTCATAATTTCTACTTTTATGCTCTGAGCTGCCAAAAACGTTGCTTAAAAATCCCACCAATGGCCTGGAAGGTTTGGAAGTCTCATTGGTTTATAACTAAATAATAGTATTTATTGAATGCTTACTCTTGCGCAACACTGTACTAAGTGCTTGGGAGGGTAAAATAGAAATATTGTATATAATCCCTGCACTCAATAATAAAAAGTGTCATGACCCATACTGCTCAGCAGTTGTAAGATGTACATTAAATTCCAACAGTTTATCCACAGTTGAAGGCATTTTAAAGAGAATTTCTGAGGAAAGATTTTTCCAAAGAGTTTAAGGTGATACACAGAGGCAGAAATTTGGCAATTTGAGAATTTTTTTAAAAAAAGGAAGTGATTAAAGCAAAGCTTATTTTATCAGTATGACTTGGAAAGTCTTTCACATTACTTACGGATTTGGCAGTAGCAGAAATGTACTGAACAACCATTTCACGTTTTGTTGTCAAATCTTTAAGCCGTAAGGGAGTTTTGCGATCTTCATTGAGGTTCATGTCCTCCTGTTAAGGCAGAAGCCACATAAAAGGGGAGGGTTATATTTCATCAGGTTTTCTGGTTGTAAAGTCCAAAATCAAAGCAGGTGCTTACATAAAATACATATAAATATTAAAATAATAGCAATAATACTAGTGATATTTGTTAAATGCTTACTAGGTGCCAAGCACTAATATTAAGCACTGAGTTAGCTTCTAAAGTCATCTCTAGACTGTAAGCTCGTTACGGGCAGGGAACATGTCTGCTAATTCTGCTGTAGTGAACTCTCCCAATCACTTAGTACAGTGCTCTGTACATAGTATGTGATCAATAAACACTACTGAGAAGCAGCGTAGCTTAGTGGAAAGAGCCTGGGCTTGGGAGTCAGAGGACATGGGTTCTAATCCCACCTCTGCAACTTGTCTGCTGCGTGACTTTGGGCAAGCCACTTAACTTCTCTGTGCCTCAGTTACCTCATCTGGAAAATGGGCATTAAGACCGTGAGCCCCCTGTGGGACAACCTGATTACCCTGTACCTATCCCAACACTTAGAACGGTGCTTGGTACATAGTAAGCACTTAACAAATACCAGAATTATTATTTATTATTATGATTGATACAAGGTAATCAGGTCCCACATGGGGTTCACAGTCTAAGAGGGAGAAGAACAAGTGTTGAATCCCCATTTTGCAGATGTGGGCAGGGAATGTGTCTGTTGATTGTTATATTGTACTTAGGAGAAGCAGCGTGGCTCAGTGGAAAGAGCACAGGCTTTGGAGTCAGAGGTCATGGGTTCAAATTCCAGCTCCGCCAATTGTCAGCTGTGTAACTTTGGGCAAGTCACTTAACTTCTCTGTGCCTCAGTTACCTCATCTGTAAAATGGGGATGAAGACTGTGAGCCCCTCGTGGGACAACCTGATCACCTTGTAACCTCCCCAGCGCTTAGAACAGTGCTTTGCACATAGTAAGTGCTTAATAAATACCATTATTATTATTATTACTCTCCCAAGTTCTCAATACAGTTGTCTGCACACAGCAAGTGTTCAATAAATACAACTGAATAAATGAATGAATTCCCTCCTTCCCACCTTGAGGGAAAGGACTTTTCTAATATCGTTCCTTCACAGCCTCACATCTTGGAGTCCTAAAAACTTTTACTCTTCTACCAAAGTCAGTTTCTGTTTTTACCACTTGCTCTCAATTTTAATTTAGTTTTCCACATGGCTAGTTCAATTCTATTTGTATTTTTACCTCAACCATCTGTGGTCTTCACTCTGTTGTTCAATAATAATTATTAAACTCTTCCCCAAACACCAAAATGAAGCCCTTTTTTACATCTCCTGGAATAGACCTATGCTGCAGTAGTAGCTAAGTTAAACAGCGACTAAATATGGCCACGTTTCAGTACTTTCGGTTTCTACAAAATGAATCCAAACTAATATTCCTCAAAACTGGACCATGGTACTAAACATATTTTTCCACAGTGCCTTCGTAACTTTCCTAATTGCCTCTGTAAACCAGAACTGGTGCAATTTTTGTTTTAAAACAACCTAAGACAAGCATCAGGCACTTACTATCCAATTAAATAAGTAGCTAAATGGTTTATCTACCTAGAATTAATTACCCATTTCATGTTTTTACAAGACCAAGCTAATTTTACCAGAACAGACCTCATAGTCACATGTGTTCCTTGCAGGTTTGAACCTTAAACAGACTGTTGACCGAGGGGGTGGGTGGACTGCTTTAGATTTTTTCTGAGTACTCACTGTCTAATAACAGAACTTGTGTACGCTTCACAATGGAGGATAGTCTTTAAGGGACTGGAGTGTTTTGAAGCCAAGATGAGATTTTATTATTAAAAAAACAAAGATGGGTCTTAAAATAGCAGTCAGACCCAAACACTCTGGCAGCTGAGGCCTCTTATGTATCATGTGAGTGGAAAAGAAAGGGAGGGAGTGGGGGAAGAAAGTGACGAGCCTATTATAGAAGGAACAAAAAGGGCACAAACTGAAACTTTTAGACTTTCCACGAAGGTTTGGGGTGTAGAAGATAGGGAAAATGAAGGGTAGGAATGAGGAGCGATATACAAATAATTTTGACATGTGAAAGTATTACAGTTCCAGGAAGGAACTGTAGTGCAACTTCCCTAGATTTTTTTTTTATATGTAGACTAGGCCACCCAATTTCCTACATCTTATGATTCCTCTTTACAAATCACCATACCAATCCAAGTCATGCCACAGATAACTGCGATGATACAAAGGAGGGTACTGATTAATTTCAGGGAAGTATGCCATAAAACCACAACTCACATTGTCCACAGGTTTGGACATTTCAATTTTTTTTTAATAGATTCCTGTAAAAGTATTCTACCTGGAATAAACCACAATCTTAAAAGCCAGAATTACACTGGGGAAAGTACATTATAGAAATCCAAAAACAACCTTAAGGTGAAGGAAATGGGTCTTCTCTTTTCATTTTACAATCAGAGTAATTCATGATCTGGGCAAAATGCAAGTTATTAAACATTCACTGATCACTTTCACTGAGCATTCCCCGTGTACCTTAAGATACAGACCCTCTTATGGAACTCACATAGAAATGGAAATACTTCCATTTTAAAACTCTCCTGGGCAAAGCTATTACACATTACTTCTGCTGACAAGGGGAGAGGTTACATTCTGGCTAATCCTAATTAAAGATTCATCAGAAACTAATTTGCATGCAGGCATCTTTTGCTTCAAGCACTTTGATTTTTGTCCATTTAAAAGCTCTGTTTAATTTATTCCTAAACTAGGCTTCAGTGTGAGATGAAAAATCAAGTTGAGAGTAGAACTATTCATTTAATCATTTATTGAGTGCTTACTGCATGCAGAGCACTGTAATAAGCACTAGAAAGTAGAAGCCGTGCTACCAAAATGTCCCATTAAAAAGTTGACTATAGGAAAACTGGAACAAAGCTGTCCCAAAGTGCCAGCACTCATTTCACAGATGAAGTCACCTGCCCGGGATTATTTCAATCAGAGGCATCTTGTTCCTTGACTAAGACATTTACCCTCCTTTATCTGTCCACTGAAGGTGCATTCATTCATTCAATCGTATTTATTGAGCGCTTACTGTGTGCAGAGCACGTACTAAGCGCTTGGGAAGTACAAATCGGCAACATACAGAGACGGTCCCTACCCAACAATGGGCTCTCAGTCTAGAAGGGGGAGACAGACAACAAAACAAAAGAAGTAGACGGGTGTCACTATAATCAGAATAAACAGAATTATAGCTATAGACACATCATTTATATAATAGAGTAGTAAATATGTACAAATATACACAAGTGCTGTGGGGAGAGGAAGGGGGTAGGGCGGGGGGGTGATGGGGGAGGAGGAGAGGAAAAGGGGGGCTCAGTCTGGGAAGGCCTCCTGGAGGAGGTGAGCTCTCAGTAGGGCTTTGAAGGGAGGAAGAGAGCTACTTTGGTGGATGTGTGGAGGGAGGGCATTCCAGGCCAGAGGTAGGACGTGGGCCAGGGGTCGACGGCGGGACAGGCGAGAACGAGGCACGGTGAGGAGGTTAGCGGCGGCAGAGGACCGGAGGGTGCGGGCTGGGCTGGAGAAGGAGAGAAGGGAAGTGAGGTAGGAGGGGGCGATTCACAATCATGACCTCCACAACAGTCCATAAACCCGCCTAAACAGTCTAACCTGAGCAGTCTAGGACCTCCTATGAGTGTTTAGTAACATCACTTAGTAACATCAGTTAGGCATGAGACACCTTTCCAAATTGGAAATTAGGGCAGCATCTTAGCCCATTGGATAGAAACCGGGCCTGGATTCTACTCCTGGCTCCTCCACTTTTCTGCTGGGTGACTTTAAGCAGGTCACTTCACTTCTTTGGGCCTCAGTTACCTTGCCTCTAAAATAAGGATTAAGACTGTGAGACTCAGGTGGGACATGGACTGTGAACTGCGCCTGGCACATAGTAAGCATTTAACAAATACCACAAAAAAAAAGAAAAAAATAAAAAGTTTCTTATGGTGTTTTCTTACGTCTTCAGGCATGAACCTCAAAAACCTGAATTTCTTCCCTAATTTTACCTTTTCCAAAAAGAATAATACACTCTTCCACAGTTGCAATCTGTGGCAGAGGAATTTTATTTCAAACACTTTCTAACATTATTGAGATTTGGTAGACCAGCTCTTAGTTTGTACAAATGGCAAACCTTTAAGGAGTATCTGCAAAATCTAATAGAGTTATGAACATATTCTCACTTGCCTTATGCAAGAATAACACTTACAAATGAGTTATAACTTTGCTCTATATCTGCATTATTAGTTCGGTGGTGCTTATTACAGGAAAAGAATTGGAAGAAACCTTAGTGCGTATTTTTAGCTACAGCCGTTATTTAGCAACCTCAGTGATTTGGCATTTATCTAACGGCAGCCCATCTTACCAGTATAATATTAGCTTCCATGCAGTTTAAGGTCACACCTGTACGACCAGCAACAAATTTCAAACTAAGAGAAGTTCAAGTGCAAAACACAGAATTTTCCACTGTTAGATTTAATTTAACCACACTAAATTCTAAAAACCCTGCCTTAGGTGTTGGGTCTTAAAGGCCTCAGAAAAACAAAATCTCAGAGTATTCTCTAGAGCACTCAAGTATATAATTAGTTTTAAATCTCTCAATCAGTATTATTTACAATTCATTTCACAACATCTTGCACATGGAAAGAATTGTGTTAAAATTAAATGGCCTTGTGACCAACTTCATGAAATGGGAATAGAGGAACATTTTTCAGTGGAACATATTTCCACCTATCTTTCAGTAGCTTCTTCAGAAGAAAATAGATATTTTAGCATTATTTGCTTTAATTACCGAGGTTAATAAAAATAATAATAAAAATTCTGGTATTTGTGAAGTGCTTACTATGTGCCAAGCACTGTTCTAAGCACTGGGGTAGATACAAGGTAATCAAGTTGGACAGAGCCCTTCATTCATTCATTCATTCATTCAATCGTATTTATTGAGCACTTACTGTGTGCAGAGCACTGTACTAAGCGCTTGGGAAGTACAAGTTGGCAACATACAGAGATGGTCCCTGCCCAACAGCAGGCTCAAAGTCTTCACAGTTATAATCCCCATTTTACAGAGGAGGTAACCGAGGCACAGAAAAGTTGCCCAAGGTCACACAACAGACAAGTGGTGCAATCAGGATTAGAATCCACATCCTCTGATTCCCAACCCTGGGCTCCTACCACTAGACTGTGCTGCTTCTAGGTGAAATTTGGCAAATTGAATGATTAAGTTCAGTTTTAAGTGTCCGATTTTGAGGCCCAAGAAGTCAAAGCACAGAGAGAGAGAGAGAGAAGGGATGCTCTGCCCAGAGATCCTCAGAGCCTCTGAGGTGGATACACTTAGAAAGAGTTCAGGTTCTCTGGTGTTCAGCCTTGAAGTTTTTAAAGCAATCTTGATTCTGCAACCCCTAGAAGGGGTTTCTAACTGCTCACTTGAAAAAATATCTCCCTTGAGAGAGTATTTAATCAATCAATCAATTGCATTTATTGAGCGCTTACTGTGTGCAGAGTACTGTACTAAGTGCTTGGGAAGTACAAGTTGGCAACATATAGAGACAGTCCCTACCCAACAGTGGGCTCACAGTCTAAAAAGGGGAGACAGAGAACAAAACCAAACATACTAACAAAATAAAATAAATAGAATAGATATGTACAAGTAAAATAAATAAAGTAATAAATATGTACAAACATATATACATATATAAAGGTGCTGTGGGGAAGGGAAGGAGGTAAGATGAGGGGGATGGAAAGGGGGAGGAGAGGAAGGAAGGGGATTAGTCTGGGAAGGCCTCCTGGAGGAGGTGAGCTCTCAGTAGGGCCTTGAAGGGAGGAAGAGAGCTAGCACTTACTGTGTGTGAAGCACTCTGCTAAGTGCTGGAATAAATACAACACAACCACATCAGAAACAAGCCCTGTCCCATCCAGGGCTCACAGGGAGTAGAACACATAGTGAATTTCCATTTCACAGAAGAGGAAACCAATAAGCAAGTGATTTACCCAAAGTCACCCACAGGAAAGTGGAGGACTGATTTTAGAACCCCACTCTCCTGACTTCCAGTTCTACACCATCCTAGCAGAGTTTCCTTTAGTCCCTTTTAAAGAGTGGCAGAAAGAACTCTGCCTTCTATTCTCCATCTACACCTACTCCCTTAGAGAATTCAGTCGCTTCCATGGCTTCAAATACTATCTCTATGTGGATGATCCCCAAATTTACCTCTCCAGTTCTGAAACTTCTCCTACTCTGCAGCCTTACATTTCTTTTCTTCAGGACAACTTTACCTGGATATCACCCTGAAACCTCAAACTTACCATGTCCAAAACAGAACTCATCTTTCCACCCAAACCCTGTCCTCCCCTTGACTTTACTACCGTCGTAGACAGCACTACGATTCTTCCTGTCTCACAAGCCCCTACCCTTGGCATTATCTTCAGCTCATCAATCAGTCAATAGTACTTAAGTGCTTACTATTTGTAGAGCCCTGTGCTAGGTGCTTAGGGGAGTACAATACAACAGAGTTGGCAGACACAAAGAATTTACGGTATATAGGGAGGAGTCAAACATTAATATAAATGAATAATTTATAATATACAGTTTAAAGATAAAAATTATGGTATTTGTTAGGCGCTTAGTATGTGCCAAGCACTGTTCTAAACGCTGAGCGTTGTTCTAAGCGCTGATATGTACATAAGTGCGGTGGGCTTGAGGGTGTGGCAAATATCATTCAATCGTATTCATTGAGCGCTTACTGTGTGCAGAGCACTGTACTAAGCGCTTGAGCACTGTACTAAGCGCTTGAACAGATGCTCAAATATCACAGAGCCAAATGCACAGATGAAGCATAAGGGAGAGGGAGCCACAGAAATAAGGACTTAATCGAGAAAGGCCTCTTGGAGATGGGACTTTAATAATCCTTTGAAGGCGGGGAGAGGGGAGGTCTGCCAGACATATATGTATGGGGAGGAAGTTCCAGGCCAGGTGGAGGATGTGGGAAAGGGGTCAGTGGTGAGATAGAGGAGAACGAGGCATGGTAAGTTATTGGGGGCCAGAGGAGCCAAGTGTGTAGACTGGGCTTTAGTATGAGATTAGTCAGGTGTGGTAAGGAGAGGGGTGTGTGTGTGTGTGTGTGTGTGTGAGAGGACTGAGTTCTTTAAAGCCAATGGTAAGGAGTTTCTCTTTGATGTGAAGGTGGATGGGCAACCATTAGCGGTTCTTGAAGAGTGGGGAGATGTGGACTGACCTTTCTTATTTTCAGAAAAATAACCCATGCGGCAGAGTTAAGTATGGACTGGAGTGGGGAGAGACAGGAGGCCGGAAGATCAATGAGGAGGCAGATGCAGTATAGTCAAGGCGGGATAGGATAAGTGCTTGGATCAGTATCGTAGCAGTTTGAATGGAGAAGAAAGGGTAGATTTTAGCAATGTACTGAAGATAAAACTGACAGGATTTAGTGACAGATTGAATACGTGGGTGGAATGAGAGAGATAAGTCGAGGACAACACCAAGGTGAGATAGGGAGCATAGCAGTACTGTCTAAAGTGATGGGGGAAAACAGGGTGGTAAGATAAGAACTCATCTCTTTCATTCAGCCCACACATTCAGTGTCACAAAATCCTGTTGATTCTACCTTCATACCTCTAAAATCTGCCTTTTCCTCTCTATCAAATTCATTCTGGGCAGGGATTGTGTCTGTTATACTGCACTCTCCCCAATGCTTGGTACAGTGCTCTGCAAACAGTAAGAACTCAGATTGATCCAGACTGCTGGCATACTGATCTGAGCACTCCTCATTTCTTGCCTTGACTACTTTACCAGTGTCTTCTCTGACATCCTTGTATCCTTTCTTTCCCCTTCTAGGGCATACTTCACTCTGCCGCCCAGATAATTTTCCTGAAAAAACATTCAGTCCAAATCTCCCCACCCGCCTGAAATCCTCCAATGGTTGCCCATCCACCTCTGCATCAAACAGAAACTCCTAACCATCGGCCTTAAGGCAGTCAGCGCTCACAGTCCTACCTAATGTCGCTGGTTTCCTACTAAAACCTAACCTGCAGGCTCTGCTCCTCTAAAACCAAGCTACTCACTGTAATGTAATCTCATCTTACCTGCCACTGACGCTTTGTCCTCATCCTCCCTTGGGGCTGGGAAATCCCAACCCCTGCAGATATCACAGTCCACCACTTTTTCCACCTTCAAAACCCTTCTGTAATTACATCTCCTCCATCATGCCTTTCCAGATTAAGCACTTTATTTTCCCTATCTGCCCTCACCTCTGCTTGGACTGTGAACTTGGCTGTGTACTCCTTAAGCACTTTGAAACTCACACCAGCCCCACAACAACTATGCATATATCTGTCTACTAATTCCCTTCTATCTAATCTATTTTAATGTCTGCCTGCCTCTGGAGACTGTCAACTCCTTGTGAGCAGGGATCACACCTACGAAATCGAAGGTATTGTGCTTTTCCAAGCGCTTATCGCAGTGCTCTGTGCACAGGAAATCAAAATAAATGCCACTGTTTGCATTCATAGACCCAAGCCACCCAAAGACCAAAGATCATTCTTGGACTTGGGTTCCACATTTACAATCACATTAGGGACTTCTTTGCTTTCCAGTAACTTACCATCATCTTTTCAAAGAGATCCATGACTTCCTTTTCTGACAAATTCATACATCGTTCATCCATCAGTGGCTGAGCAACTGGAAATTCACTCATCGCAACTTGAGAGTCAATAGGGTGTTGAATAAGGGGTTTTTCTTTTTTCACGGCAGATTTTCTAAAACTTGTAATTCTGTCACGCTGCAAATAGGAAAAAAAATCATTAAAAATATCATGAACCACTACCACAAAGAGGATTGAAGGGTCAAATTAGTATTAACACAGACCATTAAAATACCACAAATGTTATTTTATTTGTTAAGCCAGCAAGCCCTAATCAGAGACTGTACTGTTTTGAAATAGCTTAGTATTTAACCAGCCATGTACACATGGTTCCAAAAATTACACTCTCTCTCAATGCCTAAGGATATCTCTGGACTGTTGGTCCTAAATTATTGATTTCTTCAGCTCTGCATAGGGATTAAGCCATTTGTAATAATTTTAGGATTATATACAGAAAGGTCCAACTGGTTTCTCTCTACACAATCAAGTGTAAGTTCCTTGTGGAGAAGGAACATATTGCTTCTTTTTTTCTTACTTCCCAAACACTTGATATAGTGGTTAGCCGTAGTGGGTGCTCAATCAGTGTGATTACTGCTATATTATCTCTAATTAAAAAAGGAAAATGATGGCAACGACTTGTCCAGGTCTGAACCTAAAATCTGGAATACTTCAGGGTAGACTGTAGACTCCTTATGGGGAGGGTATGTGTCTACAAACTCTGTTGTATAATACTATCCCAAGTGCTTAATATAGTGCTCTGCACACAGTAAGTGCTCAATAAATACCACTGAAGTATTACCTAAGGGATTAGAAGTTGGACAGGAATCTGGAAGTATCAATTACTAGTCTACTTCAGCCCTGCCAATCACCCAAAAGAATTGGAAGAATCAGAATAAAATGCTCTACAGCAATGTGGTAGAAATTTAAATCGGTATGGTGGCATTTTCCTGAGAACTTCAAAGCATTTTACTGAGACTATGAAAATATTGTTTTCAAGTACAATTTCTGGTAATTAGCTTGCACTTACACACAAAACAAGTTAATTGCCATAGTTATGTCCAAGTAGAACCATTCCATTTTAAATAGTTTGGGGAAAAGAAGAGGAAGACCACACAATTAGTAATGCACATAAAAGTGAATGTTATTCAGTTTCTGGTTTTCTTGTTAATAAGCAGCACATGCATAACTTCAGTTCATTGAAAAAAGAAAAAAAATTCCTTAAATATGAGAACAGGGCGATTAGGCTTCAAGGTCATGTCAGTAAAGTGTTCATTATGTGTAGAACTACACACTTCTCAGAAAGGCATTTAATCCCTTTCAAAAACGAAGCTCTGAAATTCTGATAGGATAGCAATTTTTCTTTTATTGTTTTTGAGACCATCTAAACCATACCTTCATACTATTTTATAAAGCCAAAGAACATCCTTATGAAAGTTGAGGCATTATGAAAGGTTACATCAGCTTATTTAGGGTTACAGGCACTTTATTTGAATTATTTACATACAGGGACATGGATAAGTAAGAAATGGGTCCTTAGATTTTTGGCATTGTTTTATATCTGACCGGGTTTCAATGCAAAGCTGTATTATATCAAATTGTTATTCAAAGAAAGTAACCCTCCATAAGCTGTACATTGTACCCAAAATATTGGTTTCACAATATATTTCACAGTTCTTGAAGCATTTGTGGACACGAAAGCATTCAAATATGCAAACAGAATGTCTATAATATGGTCTTTCCCCTTTTAATATTTCCCTTGTCTTTAATTTATTTTCGTGACGGCAGGTTTATTGTGGGAAGGGATCACATCTTGCAACTCTACTGCAGTGTACTCTCCCTAGCACTTAGTACAGTGCTCTGTACTCAATACATCTTCAATAAATCCCACAGATGGATTCTAATACTTAGTTTCCTTTGACAGCACAAATTTGTTTTCAACTGCACCATGCACAATCCTCTCAGACTTTAGGTAACTGTGCAAGTTCAAGGATAGTGTTGGTTGAGACAAAGGTGTGGGAAATTCAGAACATTTTCTTAAGAGGAAAATGAAATTAATCAACATAATCCTACTTGTTAAAGCACCAGCATAATCTCTTATATTTTTAAAGATATCGAGGTAGTTAATAAACTTCTAAAGAGAAACTGGCACTCTAACAGAGGTGGAAAAAAAGTGTTCCTAGGTTTAAGTTTTAATTGTTTTCCCTATTTTAAGAGCTACATTCTATAGTTAATAGTGGGAATTTGGGCAATAGCTTAGCTTGCTATATTGGGAGGGAGAGTAAAAATCAAGTTTGGAAGTTGAAACTCACTGAATTTTAGGTAAGGCACTTTCTCAATAAAGATCAAGAAAAGGGTTTTTTTTTTTAGAAACCTGCTTACATACATAAATGCTTTCATGTCCACAAACTTCAGAGAGAAAAGAGCATGCACTGTAGCTAGAACACAACATGCCCCTACAGTCACCTTACCATATCATCTGCCAAAGTTTTTATTTGAATGTTCTAGTAAAACCAAAGGGAAAAAAAAAGAAAAAAAAATTACCTATTGCTGACATTTAAAAATCAGATAATAAAAGAACTCGAGGACACAACTTTAAACATTTCGACACCACGATACGAAAGTTTGCAAATGTTACACCCAGTCTCTTTCCGAAGCACAAGCTGTACGTTCGTTCTGAAAAGAAAGATGGGCTACACTATCGCGAGAGGCCAAATGGATCCCCAGACAAATTTCATCCCTTCCCAGAGTTTCTCTGCACCGCCTTTCTTTCATGGGGGGAGTGGACTACAGCAAACGGTGATGTTGGACAGTTGTCATGAGCCCATAACAAATGTGAGAGTTCCCAGAAAGCTGTGTGGATAAATCCATGGTGGACAGTGGCTCCATGACGATCAAAACTTCCGGGAAGAGTAAACTTCAACTCAAAAACCCACACTTAACGGGGCTCCACAGTGGGAGTGGGTGGCGTTTGTTATTGGGTGCATGGAAAAAAAATTCCTCACCAATGGCTTTAAAGCAGTCCATCACCTCGCTCCCTCCTACCTCACCTCGCTATTCTCCTAATCCAACCCAGCCCAAACACTCCGCTTCTCTAATGCTAACCTTCTAACTGCTCCTTCAACTCCTCCAAAACGTCTTCCCTAAGCCTTTCTTTCCTCTTCTCCCACTCCCTTCTGTATCACCCTGACTTGCTCCCTTCATTTATCCCCCCCCCCACCCCGCTCCAGACCCATAGCACTTATATACGTATCTGTAATTTATGTATTTTTATTAATATCTGTCTCCCCTTTTAGGCTGTAAGCTCATTTTGGGTGGGAATGTATCTCTTTATTGTTATATTGCACTCTCCCATGTGTTTAGTACGGTGCTCTGCACACAGTAAGCACCCAATAAATATGACTGAATAAATGAAAGAAGGAATGAAAGTTAGGCTAATCCTAAAGAAGAGCTAAAGGCAGGCTAAAAAGGAGGCAATACCCAGATGCCAGGGAGCTTGTTTCATTTCCGTGAAGGAGGCCAGCAGGGTACTATCCAAAGGAGTGCAGGAAAAACTGTCACCAGCTTAGGCAAGTCTGATTTTTAGCTCATGGAAAGCTTTATTGTTACTAGTATCACTATTATTATTAATAATAATAACGGCATTTGTTAAGTGCTTACTATGTGTCAAACACTGTTTTAAGCATTGGGGAAGATACCAGGTAATCAGGTTGGACACAGTACCTGTCCCACATGGGACATAGTCTTAAACCCCATTTTACAGATGAGGGAACTGAGGCACAGAAGTTAAATGACTTGCCCCAGGTCACACAGCAGCCAAGTAGCAGATTCAGAATTAGAATCCATGACCTTCTGACTCCGAAGACTACGAAAAAGTGAACATAAGAGCCATGGTTACCTTGACTGGACTGTAAACTCCTGAAGGTCAGGAACTCTGTTTTCTACTCTAAGTGCTTGTATTCTACTCTAAGTGCTTAGTACAATGTTCTGCAATCAATCAATCAATCAATCGTATTTATTGAGCGCTTACTATGTGCAGAGCACTGTACTAAGCGCTTGGGAAGTACAAATTGGCATCACATAGAGACAGTCCCTACCCAACAGTGGGCTCACAGTCTCCCAGTAAGTGCTAGATAAAAACCACTGATTGAGGGAAAAAAAGATCTCTCAATTTAAATTTTTTAAAATTAAAAAAAGTACCTACCTGTGCTGTACTAAAAATCAGGCCCCAACTAAGCATTATTATACTAACTACAATTATTCCAGGAAGAATTTTCAAGCTGATTATCCTGTTTTCCATGAGTTCCATGGGTTCTAATTTTGAATCTGCTACTTGGCTGCTGTGTGAACTTGGGCAAGAAATTTAACTTCTGTGCCTCAGTTCCCTCATCTGTAAAATGGGGTTTAAGACTATGAGCTCCATGTGGGACAGGTACTGTGTCCAACCGATTACCTTGTATCTTCCCCAATGCTGTTTTCCAGATAGTCAATGCACTTTAAAACCCTTCATAAAGCCAGGTTCCTATTCTTCCAACCCTTAAATCTAAAACTGTGATTGATCACATATTTGATATTCAAAAAAGTAAGCTTATTTTTAAATGCAAATGAATTCAAAATAAAGAAGTGGGAGATTCCCAGCAAGTTCATGCCAAAAGAAGAAACTTGGCAAGTCTACCCATTTCTTGATACAGCAAAATTAGCTTCAATGTAGGCTTTCACCTGTAGAAAACATTTTGTGATAATAGAGGTAGTGATGTTTGTTAAGAATTTACTCTGCCAAGCATATACTAAGCCCTGGGGCGGATAACCAGGTCAGAAACAATCCTTGTCCCATTTGGGGCTCAAAGTCTAAGAGGAAAAACAGGTATTAAATCCCCATTTTCCAGATGAGGAAACAGGCACAAAGAAATTAAGTCACTTGTCCAAGGTCACACAGCAGGTAGTGGCAGAGCCGAGATTAGAACCCAACTGTAAAAATTAACAATGAAAAGTGAACTGCTGCAAGTACTTAGAAAGTCTGCAAAAATATTCTGCCAACGGACCTAAGTATATTACAACTGCCACAAATTCAAAATGTTATACTTCTGTAGACGGTAAACCTGGATGCAAACACTTAAACTGCCCAATTAAGTCTAAGATATGAGCGACTCAGTTATGACAATTGATTTTCACAATTTTAAATGTTTCTGAAGCCAATCTTTTGATGCACTTGTAAAAAGTTTTCACCTTGACCATTTCAGGAACACTGAGACACAAATGACATATTTAACATTGTTACTAGTCATATTCTTAGGACTGCCAACAAAGTGACATTAAAACTTGTAAAGTATTTAGCATTGTTAATAATGCACTCAAGGGAATGAAAGCACTAACCATGTGCCAGGCACTAAGTACTGCAGTAGAATACAAGCTCATCAGTTTGGACATAGTCCATGTCACACATGGAACGCACAATCTTAATCCCCATTTTACAGATTAGGTAACTGAGGCACAGAAAAGCAAAGTGACTTGCCCAAGGCCATATAGCAAAGAAGTGGCGGATTAAAACCCAGATCCTTCTGGCTCCCGGACTCGTGTTCTACCCACTGAATTGTGCTCTCGAGACTGTAAACTCCTTATGAGCAGGGAACATCTACCCCTTTGGCCTGGAATCCCTCCCTTTCCATAACCAACTCTCCCCAATTTCAAAACTTTATTGAAAGCACACCACCTCCAGGAGGCTTTCCCTGACTAAGTTATCATTCTCCTCTTCTCACAATCCCTTCTGTGTTGCCCTTGCACTAGAATTTGCACTCGTTATTCACCGTCGCTCAGGCCAGGAGCACTTCAGTACATATCCATAATTTAATTTATATCAATGTCTGTCTCCCCCTCTAGATTTAAGCTCAGTGTGGTCAAGGAACATGTCCACCAACTGTCGTATACTGTATTCATGCAGTCGCATTTATTGAGCACTCACTGTGTGCACAGCACTGTACTAAGTGCTTGGGAAGTACAAATTGGCAACATATGGAGACGGTGCCTACCCAACAACGGGCTCACAGTCTAGAAGGGGGAGACAGACAACAAAACAAAACATGTGGACAGGTGTCAATACCATCAGAATAAACAGAATTATAGCTATATACACATCATTAATGTAATAGAATAATAAATATGTACACAGTGCTGTGGGGAGGGGAAGAGGGTAGGGCAGAGGGAGGGAGGGCGGGTGATGGAAGGAGGAGGAGAGGAAAAGGGGGGGGCTCAGTCTGGGAAGGCTTCCTGGAGGAGGTGAGCTCTCAGTAGGGCTCTCCCAAGCGCTATACTCTCCCAAGTACAGTATACACTGTACTGTATCCTCCCAAGCACTTAGCACTGGGCTCTAGGGATTCTCAGAATCCAGTCATGCCCTCTGTCAGAATTCTGCATCAAATATGGAAGTTGCAGCTTATTTCATTTTTCTATTGACAATAATAATAAAAATAACAACCACTGGGATTTGTTAAGAGCTTACTATGTGCCAAGGTACATATTAAGCCCTGTTCTAAATTATAAGATAAGTCGAACACAGTCCATGTACCATAAGGGGCTCATCGTTTATGGGGAAGGGAGTAGAGGTATCTGATGTCCACTTTAACATGAGGAAAATGAAGTGCAGAGAAGTGACTTACCCAAGGCCACGATGCCTTAGAAGGGGAAATCAGAGCATTTCCCACTGGGCTGAAAGTCTGGGTTGCTTCTCTATCCTCAGAAAGAGGCCACGTCCAAAACAAAGTTGGTTTGATGAAAGATTGGCACCAATTTTGAGCCAGAAAAAGTGTTCTACCTCAGACACATTTCTAGTTCCCAGACCTTAGCACAATCATATTTAAAGACTGCCCTCCTACTTGTCAGCCAACCTAAACCGTGATTGCCTGGAATATAACTGAAGATTAGCTTTGCAAAAAGATTAGGGGGAAAAAAATTACTTGCCAAGGAAATTTCAGGAAGCTGACAGAAAAGAAAAAAGGCAACAGCCAGTAAATGATTCTATTTATAATAAAACTGAAGTACACCCTGTTCTTCCTGAGGGTTTTCATTCCATGCTTTGGCTAGAATGTTATTAGGGAATGTTCGTCCAATAACCCAAGTCTGTTTGGACCCCAAAAGGCACAGCATTAGAAGAAACACCATGGGCACATGTGAACAGAATCAGATCCCAGCGCTTAGAACAGTGCTTTGCACATAGTAAGCGCTTAATAAATGCTATTATTATTATTATTATTATTATTATTCCAGGGTACTGAGAAGCAGCATGGCTCAGTGGAAAGAGCCCGGGCTTTGAAGTCAGAGGTCATGGGTTCAAATCCTGTATCTGCCAATTGTCAGCTGTGTGACTTTGGGCAAGTGACAACTTCTCTAGGCCTCAGTTACCTCGTCTGTAAAATGGGGATTAAGACTGTGAACCCCACGTGGGACAACCTGATCACCTTGTATCCCCCCAGTGCTTAGAACAGTGCTTTGCACATAGTAAGCGCTTAACAAATACCATAATTATTATTATTATTACTACAGTTCAAGTTTTCCCTAAGTCTAAGTTCAGTGAGAACATCATCCCCACATTTTAGGAAGGATGGATGTACCTGGATTCCCTTGATCTACTGAAAAAGATTTATTAGGTGGAATCTTCTGGATTCATTCATTCAATCATATTTATTGAGCGCTTACTGTGTGCAGAGCAATGTTCTAAGCACTTAACTCCCGATTGACTCCCGACATCGCAAATGGTGCATTAAATTTGGTGCATTTAAATCTCCATCTCTCTGCTCTCTATCTCTCATCTCTCATCTTTCACCTCACTCTCACCTCTTTATCCCATCTTTCCTCTCTCTGTCTATCTCCATTTCGCTTCTCTCTTCTGTTTCATATGTTTTGTTGTCTGTCTCCCCCTTCTAGACTGTGAGCCCGTTGTTGGGTAGGGACCGTCTCTCTATGTTGCCAACTTGTACTTCCCAAGAGCTGAGTACAGTGCTCTGCACACAGGAAGCACTCAATAAATAAGACTGAATGAATGAAATTTGGTCTATCAGCCTACTTCTCCTGCAGGTGTTGCCATTACTTAGGCTGCCTTCTGGAAAAAAACTTAATAACCAGAACATTGGAGACAGAGGTCTGCCCGTGACACTAATCTCTCAGTTAACTCCAGTTCAGGCAGCAAAATTAGACACATTTGGGAAAGTGGAAAAATAAAAGGACAAAACACCAATATATATTTCAGTGGTTTTCCACAGAAAAACTTTTGTTTATTAATAAGGCATGGTTAAACAAGATTATAAGCTCTTTGTGGGCAGGGATCATGTCTACCAATCTACTATTATACTCTCCCAAGTGTTTAGTATGGAACTCTGCTCACAGTAAGTGTTCAATAAATACCACTGGAAACCTTCGATATCAAAAGTGTGTGATCCCTGCAGTTCAGTCCAGTCTCCCTAATTCATTCATTCAATCGTATTTATTGAGCGCTTACTGTGTGCAGAGCACTGTACTAAGTGCTTGGGAAGTACAAGTTGGCAACATAGAGAGACAGTCCCTACCCAACAACGGGCTCACAGTCTAGAAGGGGGAGACAGACAACAAAACATGTAGCCAGGTGAATGAAATACTTTTAAACGAACCCCCAAATCTTATGCTCCAGGGGATAACGCGTAACTTGCAGCTGAACAATAGCTATGGAATAGAAGTATTCCCATCCTAGCAAGACACTTGATTTAGTAAAAGTCATTCTTGATGTGCTCATTGTGGGACTGTCTGCCAACTGTGTTGCACTGTACTCTCCCAAGCACTTAGTGCGCAGTGCTCTGCATATAGTAAATGCTCAATGAACATCACGGATTAATCAACTGAAATATGGCAAACCAAGAGAATGGGAGGTGACCGACAAGAATTCCAATTTACTTAAAGCCAGAGCTCAAGGGTCAAGGCTATACTAGAAAGAGCCTTGTTGGCATCACACATGAGGCTAGCCAAAATGATTGTTTGCTAGGAAGAGTAGCAGAATATTTTTCTTGCTTGCCTATCCCAGAATGCTTTAAACAACCCTAATAGTGCTCACTGGGAAAACTAGCAGAAGACTGGAGAAGCTTTATGGCCTCGTGGTCAGGTCCTGGGTTCTAATCGCAGCTCTACTGGGTGACCTTGGGCAAGTCACTGCACTTCCTGTGCCTCAGTTCCTTCATCTGTAAAATGGGGATTAAGAATATGAACCCCATGTGGGATAGGGACTGTGTCCAACTTGATTAACTTGTATCCACCCCAGCGCTTAATACAGTGCCTGGCATATAGCAGGCGCTTAACATCTAGATACCAATTTAAAAAAAAAAAAAAAAAAAAGACGACTCCTGAAGAGGTCACACCATATAAACTGAATTCTTAAGCCTACTTTCTAGCCCCTCGGACACCAACACATGAACTCCTACTGGATGGAGACCTCCCCAACAAGGATAGGTATAGCATACCCTTGTGCGGTATGCGGTATTTATTTTACTTGTACATATCTATTCTATTTATTTTATTTTGTTAGTATGTTTGGTTTTGTTCTGTCTCCCCCTTTTAGACTGTGAGCCCACTGCTGGGTAGGGACTGTCTCTATATGTTGCCAACTTGTACTTCCCAAGCACTTAGTACAGTGCTCTGCACACAGTAAGCACTCAATAAATACAATTAATGATGATGATGATGACTGCTTTGAACTGAGAATTTCAGAAATGCTGGCTACTAGAGAAATCCTATTGAAAGTTGGACAACACTTCCATTACACGCACCAAAATGTGAATTGCTCATAGAATCAAAACCTCTGGTGAAACTTAAGTTAAGTTTAATTCACTAGTCATAGGTCTACGCTTGACTCAAAAATATTTGGTACTTTGAAGATACGTGCTTTCATTCACAGAGAAGATATGAATCTCTAACTTATATTAAGAGGTTTCAAACATGCACAAGGTAGTAACTAGATGCCATGGATTTTGTTACAGGGTATAAAGTTCTGGGAACTAACAAGTCTATTTTTGAAGTCACCCCCTGAAAAAAAGTACCCACTAAAACAATTTTGGTGAGTTTTTATTATGCCAATTTAATGCTAATGATAAGTACAATGCAGTTATATTAAACAGATAAATACACTGACCAAATATTTTCATTATAAAGAGCTACAGGAAATCAGTACAATTGCACATTAGAGGTGCAATCAAACTTCATTAAAGTTTATTTATGATCCACTACATTAAATATAACTTAGTACTGTATCATTACCCAAGTATTGTATAATTATACAAGGATTACTTTATAGTCTCCATCTCTTAAGAAAAAGAAAGATGTCTGATTTAGTTATAACCTCTAATGGAGAATTTCTGATTGGAATGCACGCTATTACCATAAGAAAATTAACTTAATTTTTTCAATCAGCCAGAAATTAACAAAAACAGCAAGATGTAAAAAATCAACTCTTTTATGGGTATTGTTTTGTAGTAATGTGATGTTTTAGAAACAGTTACAATTATGCTGGTACCATGAGCATTTGATGAATTACGCTTAATACAGAAAGACCATCTATAGTCCGCTCGATTCATGTCAAAGTCATAAAAATGATTTACATTAGCTGGTGCATGTTTTCTTCCTTTTTCAGAAATGAAATAATGCCAATCTCTGGCCTGAGATGGATCATTAAAAAGTAAATGCAGTATATAGCTGTAGTTTGAAGTCCAGTTTAGGCTTCTGAAACTCTAAGGATACTACAAAGCAAATTATGTCAAAAGTACAGTTGCCATGCCACCATGGTGCCAAGGCTCTGGCCCATGCCCTCTTCCTTAACTCCTTCCCTCTTCTCTGCCTTGAGGGATAATATCACCACGTGTTCTCTGCTGAACAGAAAGGGACTTCACATCCCTAGAAGGGGGCTACAACTCTCTGACTCAGAGAATCTGGGCATCTTTCAATTCATTGTACTGAGCACTTACTGTGTGCAGAGCACTGTACTAAACGCTTGGAAAGGAGAATTCAGCAACAAATAGAAACAATCCCTGCCCAACAACAGGCTCGCAGTCTAGAAGGGGGGAGACAGACTTCAAAACAAGTAAACAGGCATCAGTAGCATCAATATAAATAGAATTATAGCTACATACACATCATTAATAAAATAAATAGAATAACAAATATGTACATATTTAAACAAGTGCTGTGGGGTGGGGAGGGGGGTAGAGCAGGGGGAGTGAGTCAGGGCATTGGGAAAGAGGAGCAGAGGAGAAGCGGGGCTTCGTTGGGGAAGATCTCTGGGAAGAGGCTTTGAAGAGGGGAAGAGTGATGGTGTGTTAGACATAGAGGGAGAGGGAGTTCCAAGCTAGAATAATTATTATTATTATTATTATGGCATTTGTTAAGTGCTTACTATGTGCCAAGCACTGTTCTAAGCACTGGGGTAGATATGAGGTAATGAGGTTGTCCCATGTGGGGCTCACAGTCTTATTCCCCATTTTACAGATTAGTTAGCTGAGGCAATGAGAAGTTAAGTGGCTTGCCCAGGGTCACACAGCAGACAAGTGGCAGAGCTGGGATTAGAACCAACATGCTCTGATGTCCAAGTCCATGCTCTTTAGGGATCAGCTAAGAGACAGACAAGATTGAGGAACAGGGAGTAGGTTGGTGTTAGAGGAGTGATGTGATCATGATGGGTTGTAATAAGAAATCAGTGAGATAAGACAGGCATGGGCAAGGTGATTTATGGTTTTAAAATCAATGGGAGTAGGATAACTTGTTTAGAATGAAGAGCAGGAGCTGGGGTCAAGTGACAATAGAGAGTGGATGAATAGGAAGGAGAGAGAAGGTTGAGTGCCTGAAAACCTGTGGTTAGGAGCTTCTGCTTGATGGAGAGAAGAATGGGCAACCATTGGAGGATTTGGAGTGGGGAAGGGTGGAGAACGATGTTTTAGAAAAACGATCTGGACAGCAGCATGAGGTACAGACAAAAATCAAAACTCTTCAGAGTTTTTCACGTCAAAGAATAAGCTTCAGTGTAGTGGAAAAAGATAGACGAGTATTATATATTGCTTATAAAATGAGATACATAGATGATAGATAGGTCACAAAGTGTCAAATATGATGCTTATGCTTACAGGTTCAGCCCCTACTAAGTCTGTTTTCAATTATTTTTGCTCTAGGATTTCAGCATATGACAATACCAGTAATAACATTAATCGCTTATGATGTGCTAAGGACTGAGAAGAATACATGGCCACTACCTCATCATATAATGTCACTGGACAAGGAGTGTGTGTTGTGGGGGGGGGGGGGGGGGGAGTCCAACAGACAGAGAGAACAGACCCAACCCACAGAGGAAGCTTAAGAAGCTCAACAACAACAACAATAAACCCAAAACGAGCTCATGTCTCATCCCTTCACTGCTCTAGCCCACAATTCCCAAGCAAAATTGCCAATTCCCTTTGGAAATGTACATTTCTGCCACCTATTCCTCCTTCATGACTCCACTGGGGACAGGATTTCTCTCTGGCAGGGGTGCAGCAAGAAGAGCAGGCTGTCAGCCCCACACCTCCTCTTCCCCATGCATCCCAGGGGGAAAGGAGGCCTGGAGCTCTAGACTCAGAGCTCCTGGAATCAGAATTAGAGTAATTTATTTACCACCACATATGTGGCACTTGGGTACCTCTAGCTGAACATTCCTAGCCCATTTGTTCAGCTTTCCCATGAAAATATCTGGTAATAAAATGTGACAATCCACTTATACAATTTCCCACATAAAACAATGTCCATTCCTGCTTTCAAAGATACAACTCCACTATCTAAAATAATTGGGACTAAAGACTGTGGGTATAATCACAGATTATGATTCTACCTTCCCCTCAAATACACTCACATAATCTCAAAGAGCAAGGGATTTCAGCCACCAATTCCTTTTCCTACTGATACCATGCTTTATGGCTCTACTTTTCTGTTTGGCCTCTTCTGCTTGCAAAGTCCCTTTTTGGATTTTATCCACAACTCAACGTGAATGAAAAATGCTGAATGTGTTTTGTTTCAGTTTTTTTCAAATGCTCTATGGTTAGTTTGGGGCTGTGAACTTGCTGTGGGTAGGGGATGTGTCTGTTGTTGTATTGTACTGTCTCAAGTGCTTAGTGCAGTGCTTTATACACAGTAAGCGCTCAATAAATATTGAATGAATGAATGACAGGACAAGATGCCTGGGCATTTCTATGACAACTTATTTTAGTTCAGATGATTGCCTGGTTTTGGTTAATCAGTGGTTTAATTTCATGAAATGCTATATAAGGACTTTGGTATGCAACTTACAGAATTTCACACATAATGGATATGTGGGTTTTCTTCGGTAGCCGTGGACTGTGGAAACAATGTTAGCATCTGGGCCAAACTCCAGCTCAAGTAATAGCCTTCTGTTGCCTTACTTGTAATTCCCAGAGCAGTTTCTACTGGATGTGGTAAGAGCTTCCTGCCTGAGTTTTTAATACGTAATAGCAGCTGTTATCATTGGTGGAATGACTGCCAAAATGTCTTCGATATCCTTACAACTGAAGAAACCAGGAGCCGGAGAAACAGTCACAGAAAGGCAGAGGAAAAGCAAAAGAACAAAGAATTGGTTTTAACTCTTTCTTCTGATAATAGTAACGATCTTGTGGGCAGGCATCGTGTCTACCAACTCGCCTGGATTGGACTTTTCCATGTGCTTAGTACAGCACTCGGCAAATAGTAAGCACTCAATAGATACCATCTACTGACTGATTACTGAGCACCCACTTGGAGCGGTATCCTGTACTTCACTTGGGAAGTGTGCCAGAAGGGACCCATTTCTTGCCTCCAAGGAGGTGAAATATAAAAACATTTACAACTAGAGTGGCCTCCCAGCATTTTGGCTACAAACACAGCCCCCATTTCTGGTCTACTTTTAAGGGGAAAAGGAGGCTGGCCAAAAAACTTGGCATGTTTCTGAGTAATTCAGTAATATTACACAGGGATAAGAAGTCCATGCCGATGGCCAGATTTGTAATATTTTATTCAGTTCCTAAGGACTTATCAAATACAGACTTAATCATAGTATTATAATAATAATAATGGCATTTATTAAGCATTTACTATGTGCAAAGCACTGTTCTAAACCCTGATTACAAGGTGATCAGGTTGTCCCCCTGTAGGGCTCACAGTCTTAATCCCCATTTTACAAATGAGGTAACTGAGGTACAGAGAAGTTAAGTGACTTGCCCAAAGTCACACAGCTGACAATTGGCAGAACCGGGATTTGAACGCTGCTTCTCAAAGTTCTACAGTATGAACTTTGAATACTAACAAATAGGCACTTTTATAGTAATTAATTTCCTCAAAGATTTCATTCCACCAAAAAATCCTAGAGCTGTTAGTCCCCTGTTCCGAGCCTCATTGTGAGATAGGGGTGTACGGTGGTAGGGTTGATTCTGGTGCTTGGCAATGAGATGCACATAGCTATAAGCAGTGTGGCTCAGTGGAAAGAGCACGGGCTTGAGAGTCAGAGGTCATGGGTTCAAATCCCAGCTGCGCCACCTTCAGCTGTGTGACTTTGGGCAAGCCACTTAACTTCTCTGTGCCTCAGTTCCCGCATCTGTAAAATGGGGATTAAGACTGTGAGCCCCGTGGGACAACTTAATCACCTTGTATCCTCCCCAGTGCTTAGAATTGTACTTTGCACACAGTAAGCGCTTAACAAATGCCATTATTATTTACTATTATTATTATTATTGGCCAGCTCGAAAAGACCAGTCCAAGATGATTTCCTCCTTCATGCTGAATGGGAAGCTGGTAAGATTCATTCATTCATTCAGTCGTATTGAGTGCTTATTGTGTGCAGAGCACTGTACTAAGCACTTGGGAAGTACAAGTTGGCAACATATAGAAACGGTCCCTACTCAACAACGGGCTCACAGTCTCAAAGGGGGAGACAGAGAACAAAGCAAAACATGGGTTGGGGAACACCACTCCCTAGCTTCTAGCTTCTAAAAAAATATCGAATTGAAAACAATCAAGATGTCTACTCATAATGAATGCTGCAGCTGCAAGTAGTAACACTGTGGTCAAAGCCCAAGAAACTAGACTCAAATGCAGTCATGCCGGGACAGCAAAGATGGACACTTGACCACTCAGAAAAACACAAACCTTTTACAGTGAGGTACTAAACACTCAGAATAAAACCCTAAAGCCCTTTAAAGGCATTTCTCTCCTTCCACACACACGACAGGTGAATAATAGTATATTATTATTTGTGAAGGGCCCATGTGCCAAGGCCCATGCTAAGCACTGCAGGAGGTACTGGATAATCAGATGGGACACAATCCCTGTCCCAGGTGGGGCTCACCATATAAGGGGGAGAGAGAATAGGAATTTATTTTCTGTTTTACAGAAGTGGAAACTGAGGCACAGAAGTTCAGTGACTTGCCCAAGGTCACTCAGCAGGCAAGGGGCAGAGCTATAATTAGAACTAGACTTCCTGTCTCCCTGGTCCTACTCTCTATCCACTAGACTATGCTGATATATGGATCACCTGACTCCAAAAAATAATATTGATTTAGTACTTACTATGTGACAAGCACTAAGCTAGGTATAGGATAATCAGCTAAGATATCAGTCCCTGTCCCACCCAATGGCACACTGTGTAAGAAGGAAGGAGAGCAGGTATTAAACACCCATTTTACACATAATAATAATAATAATAATAATGTTGGTATTTGTTAAGCACTTACTATGTGCAAAGCACTGTTCTAAGTGCTGGAAAGGGATACAAGGTGATCAGATTGTCCCACGTGGGGCTCACAGTCTTAATCCCCATTTTCTAGATGAGGGAACTGAGGCCCAGAGAAGTGAAGTGACTTGCCCAAAGTCACACAGCTGACAAGCGGACTGTTGTCTGTCTCCCCCTTCTAGACTGTGAGCCCACTGTTGGGTAGGGACCGTCTCTATATGTTGCCAACTTGTACTTCCCAAGCGCTTAGTACAGTGCTCTGCACACAGTAAGCACTCAATAAATATGATTGAATGAATGAATGAACTGAGGCCCAAGTGGCTTGCCCAAAGTCACACAGCAGGCAGTGGCAGAGTCAGGATTAGAAACAGTTTCATATTCTTTCTCCATAAAACTCCAGATTGAAAAAAAAATGGCAAGTCTGGAAAGATCATAAGGGGTCATTTGATCGAGTTCATTTCCACTGCCTCCTGGGAGGGGAGTGAGCTGTGCGATAGAACAAATGACCCCCTACTCCTCCTACGGCCCAGCCCACACACTCAACTCCTCGGGTGCCAGCTTACTTGCTGGGCCCCGAGCTTATCTACCTTGCCGCCGACCCCTTTCCCAAGCCCTTTCCTTCGCCTAGAACTCTCACCCCCTCCAAATACTGGCGTATTCATCCCTCTCTCCACTTTAGACTATGAGCCCACTGTTGGGTAGGGACTGTCTCTATATGTTACCAACTTGTACTTCCCAAGCGCTTAGTACAGTGCTCTGCACACAGTAAGTGCTCAATAAATACACTTGATTGATTGATTGATTGAATTAAAGTCGCATCTTCTGCATGAGGCCTTCCGTGGTGAAGCCCTCTCTCCCCCAGCTCCTTCTCCCTTCTGCATCATCTATGCACTTGGATCTGTTACCTCTGTCTATTCTGGACATTTCTAGTCTGTGAGCCCATTGTGGGAAGGGACTGTCTCTATTTGTTGCTGAATTTGTACTTTCTAAGCGCTTAGTACAGTGCTCTGCACACAGTTAAGCACTCAATATATATGATTGAATGACTGAATGATATTCACCCCACGGCCAACCCCACAGCACTTATGTATATATCTTTTAAGTATATATTATAAATTCCTTATTTATTCATATTCATACCTGTCTCCCCGTCTAGACTCTAAGCTCATTATGGGCAGGGAACCTGCCTGCTAATTTCTCTTGTATCATACTCTCCCAAGCACTCAAAACAGTGCTCTGCACACAGAAAGTACTCAATAAATACCAATGATTGATCACTACTACTCTGCTTTAAAAATCTCCAGAGTCAGTCTCCATGGCCTTGCTTTGGGAGATTATGGCAGGGTTTTAACAGTGTCAAAAAAGCATTTCTTTATGTTTAACTGAAATCTCGTCTTCCACAATTGAAGTCATTTTCTCTCATTCCGACTTCCCCTTTGTTCATCAGAGTAGTGAACTCCTCATGAAAATCTTCCATTGACTTGAAAATAGTTACCACATTTTTCCAGGCTAAAATGATCAATCAATGGCATTTACTGAGCACTTGCCATGTGCAGAGCACTTTATTAAGCACTTGAGAGAGTACAACAGAACAGAATTAGCAGGCACATTATGAGTTTACAGTCTAGAGAGATTCAAACCTGTGGCACTCAAAACAGAGTCCCTTCCCAAAAGCACAGTCTGGGGCGTTGAGCTGTGATTAAAGACAACTGACCAACTCATTAAGCTTCTCTGGGAGGACCTAGTTTCTGTCCTTTGATCACTTTTGCTTGCTTGTCATCAGTCTCACTGAACGGTGCTCCGGAATCATTTCTTCTAAAAGCTCAATAAATACCGTTGATTTCTTCTTCCACGCTGTAATGCCACAACTCCATGTTAACTCAGGAGGCTGATTCTTGAAACCTGTCACCCACACTGTAACATTTCACCATCCAAAAATCCCAATCCTATTTCATCTGGAGGATCACAACATCAAATATCACGACATACCTAATTAAATGAAAAAAAAAAGAAAGAAAAAAAGACTCCTGAAAAGAGTAGCATTAGCTTCTAGGTTGATGATGCTTAAAATTGAAATAAACACGAGCCAAAGCTACCATACACACCTAACGATTATCCCACTTCCTTTTAACTATGACTAATTTCACTGATGACAGAACAAATCTTCAGTGTTCAATCGATATTGCCATGTGAAAGCCTACGTAACAGCCATAACAAGTGAATTAATGCAATAAATGTCCCTGGAGTATAACTCTCAGTGCAATTTGGCTTCATTAATGCCTTGCACCATTAGTCTATAATTGTAGCACTGAAGTGAAAATCTTTGATCTGAATTTTACATTCATTTACAAAGCTATCTTGTTACTCAAAGACTAATAACTGAATTTCCCATGCACTTTTTCAGTTTCCATGGGAAATTATCAAAACACAGAATCGTTTTAATAAACTATATTTTAATTCCATGGAAGATAACTTACTAAACAAAATAATTAGGGGCGAACTTCCAGCAAGCAGATTTAAAATCGGAAACTTCTGACGCCTAATCAATTGTATTTATCAAACGTCTACAGTGTGCAGAGCACTGAACGAAAACCTTGGGAGAATATGATAAAGCTAGAAAAGCAGCATGGCCTAGTGGAAAGAGCACAGGCCGGGGAGTTGGAGGATCTTGGTTCGAATCCCAGATCTGCCACTTGTATACTATGCAACCTTGGGCACGTCACTTCACTTCTCTGGGCATCGCTTTCCTCATATTTAAATGGGGATTAAGACTGAGCCTTACGTGGGACAGGGACTGTGTCCAACCAGATTAGCTTTTATCTACCCCAGCACTTAGTTCAGTATTTGGCACATATTAAACACAAACACCACAATTATTATTATTAGTCTCCCCCTTTTAGACTGTGAACCCACTGTTGGGTAGGGACTGTCTCTATATGTTGCCAACTTGTACTTCCCAAGCGCTTAGTACAGTGCTCTGCACACAGTAAGCGCTCAATAAATACGGTTGATTGATTGATTGATAGTAGAAGACATGGTCCCTTCCCTCAAGGAGTTTACAATCCATTGAGGAAGAAAGACACAAATATTAATTTCAGATAGAAAGAATAGAGAATGGAATCAGCGAGGCCTCAGAGTCAAAGACCTGGGTTCTAAACCTGTCTCTGCCAGTTACTGCTATGTGACTTTGGGCAAGCCACATAACTTCTCTGCCTCAGTTTCAGTCAGTCCTTCGTATTAAGCATTCACTGTGTGCAGAGCACTGTGCTAGGCACTTGGGACAGTACAATGTAACAATAAACAGACACATTCCCTGCCCACAGCAGGGCTTTAAAGCTGGGGACAGCTGTGAAGGAAGAGAGAATTCCAGGCACAAGGGAGGGTGTGAGCAACAGGTCAGCGGCCGAGAGATGAGAAGGAGCACAGTGAGTAGATTATCTTGAGACTTCCCCACTTTCTATTTCACGTGGTTGAATTTCATCAATGATCATACGCTTAGGAGTTTGGCAACACTATTCTCAGTTCACTCTTGGTTTCATTTCTCAAAGGACTGCCTTGATTTCTGGCCCCTCATAACCTACTGAAAAATCATTAACCACAACAGAAACATTAAAGTGCCAAGCAAATCTTGCACTAATGAAATTTATTAATAGAAGCAAAAAAACCCCCCACAGTTCCTCATTTCTGTTATCATTAAAAACTGGTCATCACTATCTTAGGTGTAAAAAGTTTCTCCACACAAATACTATGTGCTATAGCACCCAGCCTCTGGGCTATGACCTAGCCCCTGAAAGGACCAGAGGCAGCCCAGGGATTGTCCAGGGCCTAGGTTTGAGGGTCGAGTCACAGGTGAGCCGAGCCAGACACCCTCTTTCCTTCTCCAGTCCTACATTTGGGACTATTTCTGAATGGGTTGGGCCCATGGCACCAAGGGATGAACCGGAACTGAATCTGGATCTCCACAGGGAACACCGCACATGAACTCCTGTGCAAGTGTTAGTTGTGCTTAAAAACAACTAATCCCGGGCCTTCTGGGACTACAACCCCATCAATTCTGGAAGGCATGAAGAGCACCTTGCCTGCCTGGGCCTCTCACCTATCTTCCTTCCCTACCTCCCTAAGTATTTCTGGCCAACTCCTTCTGACAGTGTTCTCTCTCCACCCTAGATTGGCTCTGCTATGGGCCTGCCTACTTCCCCTGATCCTCAAAGCAGAAATCACTTCTATGAAACTAGCCCTGGGGCTGCAACCCCTCTTTCACATGACCACTTGCTCCCACATTCTAAAGTTTTCAAAGAAGACAGAATCTTTGTAACCCAGAGCCCATTTTGCTTGTACATATCTATTCTATTTATTTTATTTTGTTAGTATGTTTGGTTTTGTTCTCTGTCTCCCCCTTTTAGACTGTGAGCCCACTGCTGGGTAGGGACTGTCTCTATATGTTGCCAACTTGTACTTCGCAAGCGCTTAGTACAGTGCTCTGCACACAGTAAGTGCTCAATAAATACAATTGATGATGATATGCTACTTAGGGTTAGCCAATGTCCAGATCAAGGAAAAACTCAATGGTATAATTATGCTTATTGTGTGCAGAATATTGCATTCTTAAGTGCAGTAAAATAGAGTTGGTAGACATCTTCCCTGTCCATGAGTACATATATATAATTTATTTTATTTTATTTTGTTAATATATTTTGTTGTCTGTCTCCCCCTTCTAGACTGTGAGCCCGTTGTTGGGTAGGGACCGTCGCTGTGTGTTGCCAACTTGTACTTCCCAACCGCTTAGTACAGTGGTCTGCACACAGTAAGCGCTTAATAAATACGATTGAACGAATGAATGAATAATAATGTCTGTCTCCCCCTGTAGCCTGTAAACTCGTTGTGGGCAGGGAACGTTTATTGTTATACAGTACTCTCCCAAGTGCTTAGTACAGTGCTTTGCACTCTGTAAGAGCTCAATGAATACAACTGAATGAAACAAAAATATGAATGAATGCCCACAAGGAGCTTACAGCCTAGAGAGGGACACAAGCATTAAAATAAATCACAGGTACAGGAAATGGCAAAATTTAAGGATAGATACATAGGTGCTATGAGGTTGAGGATGGGGTGACTATCAAGTCCTAAGGGGTACCTGACTGCATAAGCAATGCAGAAGGGAGAGTGAGTAGGGGAACTGAGGGCTTAGTCAAGGATGGTCTCTTGGAGGAGATGAAGTTTACGGAGGGCCTCGAAGGTGAGAAGAGTGGTGGTCTGTCAGGTGTGAGGGAGTGGGAGGAAAACATCCACCTACCTTCCCGCCCATCAGGGTAGAACAGCCTACCTCCCCAATATATAGGATGTTGGCATAGTAATTATGGTAGGGTGGACAGGGCAGTGGAGAGCAAAGGATTATCCCTTCTAATAAAAAACTGTTATCTCACAGTGGTTTCTTCATTTAACTGAAGCCCCTTTTCTTTTCCCCTGTGTCTTTGTCTCTCCCCAACCCCTGCCGATTTCCCTGGGACTTTGTTGGACAGGATCCACGCCTCCAAATACGTCATATGCATTCTCCCCAGTGCTCGACAGGGTGCTTGGCCCATGACAGATTTGCCAGTTTTATTGACTGATTTCCAGATACCAGCTACATAGTACTAATGGAGGGAAACACCTGAAATAATTCTATATTTTACTTTATGCCCAAAAGCTCCATGTAAATTTCAGTATTAACTGAAAATAGCTCAACTTAAAGAGCACACTTTAGTCCCAATGTCCAGTACGATGACCAAGAAAAGGCATATACTAGCCTAGGTACGGAATGAGAAAAATGAGGGAGAGAAAACCTCACATTCTGAATAAAATGAGTAAAACTGGACCATAGGACAGATCATATAACAACTGTGGTATTTGTTTAATACTATGTCCCAAGCACTGTACTAAGCACTCAAATTGTACCTGGTTCCAGTTTCAATGGGACTCACAGTCCAAGATGGAGGGGCAATAGATCTCTTACCCGTCTTTTACAGATGAGGAAACTGAAGTACAGAGAAGCTAAGAAGTTAGCAGCAGGCGAGTGGCAGAGCCAGGATTAAAATCCAGGTTCTCTAACTCTCAGGCCTGTACTCTTTCTATGATTATTTGCTTAATACTGGAAGCTCCCTCTAAACTGAATGCTCGTTGTGGGCAGGGGACACATCTACCAACTCTGTTACATTGTACTCTCCAAAGCCCTTGGTACAGTGCTCAGTGCACATTAAGGGCTCAAAAACATAACTGATAAGACTGTACACCACAAAAAGACACCTTTTCCAACTTGTCTGTTCAGATTTGAAGCACAGTTCCCAAAGGAAAGTTTTAGCTGTGAATGGGTCCCACAGATACAATCGACCCACACTTTAACAGCATCAGTGACAAAATTTAGCAATTTCCAGAAGAGTTTTACCAAGGGAATTAGAGTATGATAAGTTTTCAGATTCCCAACAGAATTCTGGGCCCTCTAGAAGGTCCTTAAAGTGAGTCTTGACTCTATTTACTGGCAAGTCACAGACCACACAGCTCTTACCTCCAAGCTGATCCCAAGTGGACGCTAGGGAATGTATCAATTATACTGAACTCCTCCAAGCACTGAGTACAGAGCTGTGCACACAGTGCTCTGCTCAATAAATATGGTTGACTTATGCTCCTAGGGGGCAGAAATCAGAACTTTCAATTCTACTGTCTTTTCCCAAGTGTTTGGTACAGTGTGCTCTCTGCACATTGTAGGTGCTCAATAAATACTGCTGACTGACTCACAGAAACTCTTCATGTCCCTTAAACCCACTGGTCTACTGCTCTATTCTGCCACAGAATAATGCTAGAGGCTAGTATGATGCTAGCCTCCTCTTAAGTCCCAATTTCATTCACTCATTCAATCGTATTTATTGAGCGCTTACTGTGTGCAGAGCACTGTACTAAGCGCTTGGGAAGTACAAGTCAGCAACATATAGAGACGGTCCCTACCCAACAACGGGCTCATAGTCTAGGAGACAAACACAGAAGATGTGGGATAAAGCTGCCATCTGCTCTCCAAACTCCCACCTGGCATTTCAGTGCACTTACTCAGCCCCCTTCTTTGGAAGTAAAATAGAACTGGCCCAGAAAAGGTCACTAAATAGCAGGTGATATTTTCTCAGTTTTCTCCCTTGCACAATGGCCATTCAATTTGTCTGTAACAGGCCTGGTACTAGGAAGCTTCAGAAGGGTATAAGCACAGTCTATGTATCTACTAAAACAAAAAACTTAGCAATGAGATGTTTCCAACATTTTCCTAAAGAGCTATGGTTTTGCATCATATCCAATGCATGTGTGAACCAAAGCAAAGAGTGCCACAATCTAAAATACAAACCAAAAAATAAATAAATAAAAAGGCTAGGCAAAAGGAATTTTTTTTAAAAAGTAGAGAACATTTAAAGTAGTCCAAAAATCCATCGAGTGTATTTACTGAGCACTTACTGCGTGCCAGCGCTTGGGAAGGTAGAAGAACTCATTTTTAGTCATTTCAGATTATGTGAATATTCAGGATAGTCATCCAAACCCAAGGCCAATTGGAGAAACACTGCATTAATTATAAAACTGTGGTCTAAAACCAGGTGCAGGCTTAATTTGGGGTGGGAGAGGTCTGGTTGGACCCTGGTTCTCTCACTTTTCTGTCAGCTCGCACTAGACAGATATCAGAAAACTTGAGATCAGATCTGCTCCAACCCTGAAATAAAAAGCCACATGACTGGAAGATCTGACTTAACCCAGGTGCAACTACCGTTCAACGCTAGGTGTGTAGCTCAGCGTCATCTCTTCCCATTAACCACTGAGTTCGTTGTCTCTATATGCTGCCAACTTGTACTTCCCAAGCGCTTAGTACAGTGCTCTGCACACAGTAAGCTCTCAAGTCACTTCACTTCTCTGAGCCTCAGTTACCTCATCTGCAAAACGGGGATTAAGATTGTGAGCCCTACGTGGGGCAACTTGATCACCTTGTATCCCCCCCAGTGCTTCGAACAGTGCTCTGCACATAGTAAGCGCTTAACAAATGCCATTATTATTATTATTATTATTAATACATACGAATGAATGAATGGTGGCAGCAGCACAGGAAAAGCCGCATTCAACAGTACGTTTCGTTGAAGGTCCCCTCCAGCTCATCTTCTCCTTTGCGGGAAGTGTGTGCAGGGTGGTTGGGAGGGAGGTGGGTGTCCCAGATGTAACTGGGTTTGATTGTCCAGGCCCATGGTTCTCCCCCCAAAAAGGGGGGTGCGGCCCAATCCCCTCAGAACCCTATCAACAAATGCAAAGAAAATACACAACCATGCGTAAGATTGGGGGAAGAGACCTGCTCACCCTACCCATTAGATCGTGCATCTATATAGGACAGGTACTGATGTCTGTCTCCCTCCTCCCCCCTAGACTGTGAGCTCCTTGTGGACAGGGAATGTGTTTGCTTATTGTTATATTGTACTCTCCTATCTGCCCAGTACAGTGCTCTGCATACAGTAAGTGCTCAAAAAATACAATTGAATGAATGAATAATTGATTATTATCCTGTATTCACACCAGCTCTCAGCAAGGGGCTTAGCACATAGGAAATGCTAAATACCACAACCACTAGAATTTAACTCGGGCCTCCGATAAAACATCTCAAAGAACCTCCAAAGTCAAAGTGGTTACCCCCTCGGTTACTCCCATCATTAGTGACCCCAAAAAACTAAAGCGCAGAATGATTAAGTGACTGGCACTAGAATCGTGCCACGATTTCAGATTTCATTAAGCAGAAGCTGGAACATTTACCAGTGGTATTAGCTCGGTCAGAATAGTACCAAGACAACCCTTTAACTTTATCTGCAATTTAGCAAAGCAACCTGCTTAATTGTGTCCAATGGTCAAGAGAAAACATGAGAGGTATCTTAGTATAAGGGAAAAAAAGAGTACACATCTCAGAATCACAGAGGACCTGGGTTCTAGATCCAGCTCTGCCACTTGCCTACAAGATGACCTTGCACAAGTCACTGAACTTCCCAATGCCTCAGTTTCCCCATCTGTAAAATCACGATAAAACCCATGTTCTGCCCCTCCCTCAAACTGCAGAGAACATGTGGGACAAGGACTGTGCATGATCTGCACACCCCAGGGTTTAGTACAGTGCTTGTCCATCGCACATAACGGACGCCCCAATTATTATTATGACGATGAAAGCGGGACGGAGAATGGTTCAATGTTTCAGTTTCACTGTTCTGAACTTAGCTACTTAAGAAAATAGAATACATCTGGCTCCACATAAAGACAAATACAATTTCTGGTGGGGAAAGAACGAGTAAAAATGGGAAAGGGTGAGGTAACGGGAAGTGAGCAATAGCTTGCTCAAACACAGGATGGTGATTCATGCTGGAGACACTACTTGAGCCTGCATTAGAGGAACACTGGTTCTTTCCCCACTTGGGAATATTCATTTGACGGTTCAGATCAGAGCTTACTGGGACCTGAGGAAATTCTCTGATGTAACTTAGCATTTTGGAAATGTGGCCAATTGAAGAATTCATCACACGTGCCTGTGCCTACAAGAATGATGCCCTGAAAGGCATCCCAAAAGGTGGCTTCTGGATAAATGTGCTCTTAACACGCCTACCAATTCTGATAGAGTATACTCTCCCAAGTGCTTAGGACAGTGCTCTGCACACAGTAAGCACTCAAATAAACACTCCTTCAAGACTGTGAGCCCGTTGTTGGGTAGGGACCATCTCTGTATGTTGCCAACTTGAACTTCCCAAGTGCTTAGTACAGTGCTCTGCACACAGTAAGTGCTCAATAAATACAACTGAATGAATGAATGAAATATGATTAAGAGATTAATCCCTTGGAAGCCCAGGTTTAAATGGTGGCAAAAGCTGTTTTGGTAAGAAATCTCTCTCATTGCTACAAAAAAACCATTCCCCCCTACAAAAAAAAAGAGAAAATATTTGTATTGGATATATTTCGTTTAAAATTTTGCATACACTGCTACTATTGCATTTAACTATTATGTCTTGCAATACCCATCCTAATTACTTCCAAACACCTGAGACTATACTAATCCACGAGCCTCCTGTAGCACTTATGCTCTTATTTACATCCATCCTAGTAAGCAGCATGACATAATAATAATAATGGTATTTAAGCACTTACTATGTACCAGGCACTGTTCTAAGCACTGGGGTTGATAAAAGCAAATCAGGTTGGACACAATCCCTGTCCCATGTGGGGCTCACATGCATTGCAAACAAGGATCAGGGAATACTTGCAGCCACTTTATGGGACATCTCTGGCCTCTTGGGGATGATAAATACATAATTACACTGCAAACATTCCCTCTGACCCATGGACCCCCTCACGTCCCCCGCAATACAGGGAAGGAGTTTCTGCAAAAGTTCAGCAGGATCAAGTTCATAAAACGATTGACAGTAACTTCTAACATGTATAACATCGACAACGTAGAGGTTTGAGAGAGAAAAATCCTAGAAGTTGTGACATTTGAGAACAGACGATATGGCCAAGATTTTTGGTGGCCAATGACACCCATACGCTCAGAAAGTGGTCTCCCTGTGGGGTTGGTCCGATCTCAATATCCTCTACCTACCCCAGTGCTTGGCACACAGTAAGTGCTTAACAAAAAACGGGTATTTCCCACAAAAATCTTTGGGTATTTTTGGGTATTACCATAGGTCTGACAGCAGCAGCTTGTCACTCACAACAACACTCCTACATTTAACCAATCAGTGGTATTTACTGAATGCTTACTGGGCGCAGAACACTGTACAAAACGTTTGCAAGAATACAATAAAGTTGGTAATCAGTCATATTTACTGAGCACTGTACAAAACGCTTGGGAGAGTAAAATACAAGACACTCCCTGGCCACAACGAGCTTACAGTCTAGACGTGATCCCTGCCATTAAAGACATTACAATTTAATGGGTTCACTGCCCTCCTAAAATCTCATCTTCAACAAACCCATCCTAATTACTTCCAAACACCTGAGATTATACTAATCCACGAGCCCCCTGTAGCATTTATGCTCTTATTGACATCCATCCTAGTAAACAGCATGACATAATAATAATAATGGTATTTAAGCACTTACTATGTACCAGGCACTGTACTAAGCAAAGGGGTGGATAAAAGCAAATCAGGATAAAAGCAATCCCTGTCCCATGTGGGGCTCACAGTCTTAATCCCCATTATATAGATGAAGTAACTGAGAAGTCAAGTGACTTGCCCAAGGCCGCACGGCAGACAAGTGACGGAGCCAGGATTAGAACCCATGACCTCCTGAATTCCAGGCCCTTGCTCTATCTACTATGTCATGTTGACCTAGAGGGAAGACCAAGAGCCTGGGAGTCAGAAGAGTCCGGTTCTAATCCCGGCTCTGTCTTTGCCGCCGTGCAGATTTTGGCAAGTCCCAACTCCTCTCTAACTTAGTTTCCTTCTCTGTAAAGTGGGAATTCAATCATCATCATCATCATCATCATCAATCGTATTTATTGAGCACTTACTATGTGCAGAGCACTGTACTAAGCGCTTGGGAAGTACAAATTGGCAACATAGAGAGACGGTCCCTACCCAACAGTGGGCTCACAGTCTAAAAGGGGGAGACGGAGAACAAAACCAAACATACTAACAAAATAAAATAAATAGAATAGATATGTACAAACAAAATAAATAAATAAATAGAGTAAAAAATATGTACAAACATATATACATATATACAGGTGCTGTGGGGAAGGGAAGGAGGTAAGGTGGGGGGATGGAGAGGGGGACGAGGGGGAGAGGAAGGAAGGGGCTCAGTCTGGGCCCCAATCAATACCTGTTCTCCCTCCCCATTAGGCTGTGAGCCTCATGTGGGACAGGGACTGTGTTCAATCTGATTATCTTGTAACTACCCCAGCACTTAACACCTAGTAAGCACTGAAATACTACCATCATTATCCTCAGCACAACTCTGTATATGCTTTTTCATTAGTTACTTTGATTAGTCTGTCATGTATGTCTCCCTTACTAGAGTGTAAATTCCCTTGTGGGCAAGATACGCATCACTTTTCCCAGATGTTTATTCATTCATTCATTCAATTGTATTATAATAATAATAATAATAATAATAATGTTGGCATTTGTTAAGCGCTTACTATGTGCAAAGCACTGTTCTAAGCGCTTGGGGGGATACAAAGTGATCAGGTTGTCCCACGTGGGGCTCACAGTCTTAATCCCCATTTTACAGATGAGGTAACTGAGGCTCAGAGAAGTTAAGTGACTTGCCCAAGGTCACACAGCAGACATGTGGTGGAGGCGAAATTCGAACCCATGACCTCTGACTCCAAAGCCCGTGCTCTTTCCACTGAGCCACGCTGCTTCTCTATTGAGCGCTTACTGTGTGCAGAGCACTGTACTAAGCGCTTGGGAAGTCCAAGTTGGCAACATATAGAGACGGTCCCTACCCAACAGTGGGCTCACAGTCTAGAAGGGGGAGACAGACAACAAAACAAAACAGATTAACAAAATAAAATAAATAGAATAAATATGTACAAATAAAATAAACAATTATTTGTTAATATATGGCTTAATATTGTTAAGCGCTTGGCAACACAGTAAATAAGACTGAATGAAAGACGTGAAACCCCTCGAGCATAAATTATTGCGAACGCATCCGTTTTGCGACAGACAACACAAAAACTGGGTGTCGGAGAAGAGACGTCCATCCTACCTGGCTCTACATCATGATGGGCGGTTTCGCTCCCGTAGAACACTGCACTACCACTTTGTTTTGATCAGTTTTGAGTTTACAGACAGGCAAGTCCGCACCAGCTGACTGTTAGATGTAGAACACCAACCTATTAATGCCGATATTAATGGTCTCTGCTAACGTAACAGTAATGTTTAATTTCACAGGTTCAGAGTTGTCAAATTCAAGTATCCAAATAAATCTGTACATTCCTGTTGAAACTACAGATCAATTATGGCAGTTTTTGAAGAGAGGATATACTTTAAAACATCTACAATTATAAACCAGCAAAGACTGCACAATAAACATAACCTCACCAAGTGTAAAAGCATATTTCCTGGCTTCTCAATTAACCCTTATGAATAAAAGGGCACCCTAAAACAGGAATCATCCAGCAGATGGGTTGGTTCCTCAATCCGATGGAGGTGATGGGAATGGGTTGGTTATCCAGAACGCCTCATTTCTCTCCTTCCCAGGGCTGTGGACAGTTGAATTGGCCCATTCCCTTCACAAGCAAGTAGAAGAGAGAAGTAAAGGCCAGGTTCTCAGTGGTGTTTAGAGGAAGAGGAAACGTAGTGAAGAAAATCTTTTTTTTCTGCTTATTTTTTCCACCACATTAAACCTTGTAAGCTTTTGTTCTGCGTCTTATTTTCCTCCCACGCTTTCTCTTTTGGGGCCCAATCGATACTCAAAAAACTCACAGAGGAACTTCCCCAAGGCCTAGATAGTTCACCATGAGTAGTTAACCTGTCTACATTTAAAAGAAGAACTGGGGTGAACCAATGTTTCGGCAAAGAGTAGCTTTTGGCTAACATTCCGTTAATTTCCTAGAAATTCCGACAATAGTTCAAGTACACTACCCTGCGTGTCTCGGTGACATTCAAATGCCTGAAACAACCAGAGAATCAGAGGGCAACACACATTCCCATATCAGTGGTGCAGTTAAGTTCTTGCCCATTCCAAACCAAGGGGTTCAGTTTCACTCCATGCTACGGGGGACGCCCAACAGAGAGGATCAGGACGACCCACAAATAATGCAGAATTCACATCAAGGTGCTCCACCTTCAGTGTCCTCATGTTAATGTTGATTAAAGCCACTTTATTAATTCATGCTTATCCTTGAAGTAGTGTGCATTTCTTTTTAACCTTGAAAAGTTATCTGATGGCATTAGTTTTTATAAATTCCCTGCCTTTGAGTCATCCACCCTTCAAAGGAGGGTCCAGCCAACTGGACATTAGGCATTACTTCGGGCGAGGAATGGTCCTTCCGATCGCCTGCCTGTCCCGCTGGGAAGCAGTCTCTCCCAGGAAGGGCGACCGTCGATTGTGCGGGAGACGAGAGACGGAATCGAACAACAGTCCAACTTGAACTGCCGGTCTTAACGGCTTTGGCTGCCTCTATTGCCATCACGGCAGCTCCAGTCTTCCAGACTGTGAGCCCGTTGGTGAGTATGGATTGTCTATGTTGCCAAACTGTACTTTCCAAGCGCTTAGTGTGGTGCTCTGTACACAGTAAGGGCTCAATAAATATGATTAAATGAATGAATTACTTCCCCATCTCTTCTGTGAGGATCCAAGAGACCAGTGCTATGAGTGCTTGGCCCTACTAAAACCAGAAAAGGTGGGGGAAGGAAGGAGGCAGGAGGAAGAGGAGAAGTGCTGATAGATAGGGCTTATCAGTGGGTATAATGTACTCAGATTGTGGCCAATTAGCAGGGAAAAAAGCATAGCCTAATAGACAAAACATGGGCCTGAGAGTCGGACCTTTGCCACTTGCTTCTTGGGCAAGTGACTAAACTTCCCAGCATTTAGAATAGTGCTTGGCACGTCATAAGCACTTAAATACCATCACTATTTTTATTCTCTGTGCCTCAGTTTCCTCATCTATAAAACGAGGATTAAATCCTCCTTCTATTTACACTACGAGTCCCATGAGGAGCAGGGACTGTGTCCAACCTGGTTATCTTGTATCTACCCCAACGCTTAGTACAGTGCTTGGCAAAGAGTAAATGCTTAACACCATTATTATTATTAAGTGAGGGAGATAGGAGTGATTGAGTGAAAAGGAACTGTTCTGTGAAATCTGTAGGAGGGAGCAGTTGAGTGGATAGGGAGAATACATATTTAGTAAGCCAAACAACACTTTGGTTGGAAAAAATATTTTTGGACATTATTCTATTTGGAAGTTCTCTGAGGAGGGCCTTCCTGCCATGCGATTTATCATACTCTGGACTTCTATACATCCCAACATAATAAAATGTCTCAGAGAACAACAGTCATAATCAAAGAGGAATGTAAAAACTGACTGCCCGGATCAGGGGTGGAGACGGGGCTTTTAAAGGTGCTTTGCCATTCTGATAAGATCATGCACCATATTACCATGTGAGCTCCTTAGGGGCTGGGATTGGGTCTTCCTACTCTACTGTGCTCTCCAAGCACTTGGGGCTGAGTGCTGGAAACGAGTGCTTAATAAATCCAATTTTGATCGAATGCATTCCCAGGACAGGCAGCGAGGAGTTTCAAACCAGGGTGGCGACACTCCGGTTGACCTTTCGATACCATCGCAGGGCCCAGTCCGCACCAGGTGCTGGTTCCTGCTGTCCGAGAGAGCTGGTAGCCTGGACGGCCAAGACCAAACAATCCAAATTCAGGAAGATTGATTGTTAAGCGCTTACAATGTGCCATTCACTACTCTGAGCACTGGGGTATTTAATCAGGTCGAACACAGTCCCTGTCCCACGTGGGGCTCACAATCTCAATCCCCATTTAACAGATGAGGTAACAGGCACAGGGAAGTTAAGTGACTTGTCCGAGGTCACACAGAAGACAAGTGGCAGAGCTGGGATTGGAACCCACATCCTTTGACTCCCAAGCCACAAGGCCACGCTGCTCTAAATGTTGTTTTTCTGAAACTGCCCAAATAACCCCCAAAACTCAGACTATCCCAGCTAAGTACAGTGCTCTGCACACGGTAAGCACTCAAATACAACTGACTAAGCCAAGATATATTGTCAACCTTATTTTAGCTCAAGTTCTTAGCTTAGTTCTGTGGCTCCTGCAGGCACTCCCCCTCGATCTCGTTGTGGGCAGGGAATGTGTCAACCAACTCTACTACATTGTTATATTGTACACTCACAACCACTCTGTGCAGTGCTCCGCGCTCAAATATGACTGTGCGCTACCACTCTTTTCATTCTGCAAAATAATACTAATAATGGCATTTGTTAAGGACTTGCTACGTGCCAGATATCGATGCCATTACAAGATAACCTTCCCCTCTAGACTGTAAACTCATTGTGAGCAGGGACTGTGTATATTGTTATATTTTACTCTCCCAAGTGCTCTGCACACAGTAAGCACTCAATAGATATAATTGGTCATCAGCTCAGACACAATCCCTGTCCCACATGGTGCTGACAATCTAAACAGAAGAACAGGTATTTAATCCCCATTTTTACAGCTGAGGAAACTAAGGCACAGAAAAATTAAGTGACTTGTCCGCGGTTATGTAGCAAGCAAGTGGCAGAGCTGCAATTACGACCCAGATCTCCTGATTCCCAGGCCCGTGCTCTTTCCACAAGGCCGTGCTACTTCTCTGCTAAGACTGGGCTAACAAGTTCAAACCTCACCAGACAAATATGTGCTCCTGGACAGCTGAAACGCTCAATCACCAGATTGCTGAACATCCACAGTAAGGAATTTTTCATTCGTTCATTCATTCATTCAATCGTATTTATTAAGCACTTACTGTGGGTAAGGCACTGTACTAAGTGCTTGGGAGAGTAAAATATACTGATAAATGGACACATTCCCTGCCTACAACAAGCCTGCAGTCTAGAGGGACAGACATTAATATCAATAAATCATTAAATTCCAGATATGTCTACACGTGCTGTCTCTCTTCAGGGCAGTTTGAAGCTGATGGGCTATACAGCCAACTGCTATCTTTTGCAGCTGCTAATTCTATTATAGAGTGGATCCAGTAAACAGCAGGAGGACGTAGGTGGTCCTTGGCATTCCCTCTCCTGAAGAAGCAATTTAGAACACTGTCATTAGATTTGTTGTAAGCAACCTGATTTCATACACCAGACTCAATTTCAGAGAGAGAGAGCGAAGCGGGGAGCTAAAACCCCAGTGAGAAACAGACCTCAGGAGAAACAAGAAACTAAACCACCATTCATTCATTCAGTCATATTTACTGGGTGCTTACCGTGTGCAGAGCACTGTACTAAGCACTTGGGAGACTATAATACAGCAATAAACAGACACGTTCCCTGCCCACAACGAGCTTACAGTCTAGAGCTTACAACTCTGGCCTGCCCAAAAGATCACCTTCAGAGTTTTGAGAGCCAGGGCATAAATCGGGAAAAGCTACAGGTTTAGCAGCTGAGCAGTTCCACACAGCACCTTGTTCACTACTGCCAAAAGTTCCTCTGATGGCTCAAAACCCACCTTAATCACTGTTCTTGGCCGGGGGAGAGAGGGGCTCCAGACATAATTTCAAGAAGAAATGTGGACGAATTGGGGGAAGCCTTTGTGGATTTGGAATGGAAAGCAGGTGAACCTGGAGCTACGTGGGAAGCTTCACAAAGCAGATGCTCCATTTCCCCCTCTAACCTCATCATCGGCAGGGAACGTGTTGTCGTGTTCTACTCTTCTAAGCTCTTAATACAGTGCTCTGCACACTGGAAAAGCTCAGCAAGTAGGACTGATTGATGTGTGGTATCTGTCAGAGGACCATACAATGACTCAACAGCTGACCTCTCACCTTCCCTCAGCTTTATCCTTATGGTCTGTTGCTTTCCCTTTCTCTAATGCATTTTAATGCATTTTAATGGCAGCCTCCCCCATTATATTGTAAAGTCCTTGAGGGCAAGGATCATGCCTACCAATTCCATTCTCTTTTTCCAACCACTTAGTTCAGTGCTCTGCACTCAGGGATTGCTCAATACCACCAACTGACTGATTTGGTCAATCAAACATTTATTGAGCACATATTGTGCACTGAGCATTGTACTAAGTGTCTGGGAGAATACAATCAATCAATCATATTTATTGAGCACTTACTGTGTGCAGAGCACTGTACTAAGCCCTTGGGAAGTACAACATAATAGAGTTGGTAGACAGGATCCCTGCCCACAATGAATTTAGAGTCTAGAGACTGCTTAGGCTAGCAGACCTCCAGATCTACTTGCCAGGTTGGGTCTAATCCAGAAAGAAAAAAGTAAATGGGCCTTTTTGCCCTCAGAGAAAGCACCACCATTTGCCTACTGTGTGACCTTGGCCAAGTCACTTCACTTCTCTGGGCCTCAGTTACCTCACCTGGAAAATGGGGATTAAGACCGTCATGGACCGTATCCAACCTGATTAGCTTGTATCTACCCCAACGTTTAGTACATTAAACCAATCCCATGGAAAAAAAAAAACCCTTCAGAGAAAATGATAGCAGTAACCAGAGATTTCAGTAGCTCTAGTGCTGTGTTCTACCAAGACAGATAACATTCTACGGCTAATTCCCTCCGATCAGGCTGTCTCTGATGCCCCACTAAGAGAACTGCTAGCCAAGAGAATCCTTACAGCCTAGCCTCTTCTCAGACTGAGAAGCAGCGTGGCTGTGGAAAGAGCTTGGGAGTCAGAAGATGTGGGTTCTAATCCCAGCTCCACCATTCGTCTGCTCTGTGATCCTGGGCAAACTGTTTAACTTCTCTGTGCCTCAGTTCCTCACCTGTAAAATGGGGATTAAGACTGTGAGCCCCATGTGGGACAACCTGAATACCTTATATCTACACCAGCACTTGGAACAGTGCTTGGCACATAGTAAACACTTAAATACCGTCATTATTATTATTGAGAGCCTCTTGATGAAGAGACAAGGCTCCATTCCTCTTTCTAGTACTTAGTACAGTGCTCTGTGCTCACACTAGGCACTTAAGAAGGAAGTGGAAAGCTAATGAGAAGAGCACAGGTCTGGGAGCTAGAGGAAATAGGTTCTAATCCCTGCTCTGTCGTTTACGTGCTCTGTGACCCTGGCCAAGTCAGTTCACTTCTCTGGGTCTCAGTTTCCTCATCCCTCTAGACTGTAAACTCACTGTGGGCAGAGAATGTGTCTGCTTATTGTTGTACTGTACTCTCCCAAGTGCTAGAACAGTGCTCTGCACGCAGTAAGCACTCAATAAATATGACAATGAATGAATGACTGAAAAACAGGGATTCAGTATCTGTTCAGACTATGAGTACCTTGTGGGATCTGATCTACTCCAGTGCCTGGCACAAAGAAATTGCTTAATTACCACAAGTATTAAATAATATTACTACTAAAAGGGAGCAGAAACACACATGCACAACACTAACTTCTTGGACACCTCTAACTCCATCCACTCCTTGCTCCCTGTTTAGCAAAGCTCCAGTTTCTCCAGAACCAGAGGTGATTGTTTTTTAGAGTGGTGATATGGGAATGGGAAAACTGGATGCATCTCATGTACCGGCTCCTAATTCTATTCAAGTTTTAATACATCTCCTTCCATTCCCCTTTACGGACCTTACTACAGATACTATGACTTTCTTCAGCAATGTAATCAGATGCCCAGATGCTCATGTGGCTAAACTGATTATCTTGTACCAACCCCAGCGCTTAGTATAGTACCTGGCCCGTAAGTGCTTAACAAATACCATTACCAACTCAGGTTGAGTCTACAAGAAATTGTAAGAACAGAACCAAGTTTGCACTGCCGACAGTATCTTGGTAAAAAATTGCCTAATTGTGATTCTAAGGTTACAGAATCTCCCAAATTTACAATTCCTCAATGAGGAATGATAAGCTAAAGGTAGTTCCAATGCCTATGAGCACATAGTGAATTACAATTAGCCAGTTTGCAAATAGCCAGCAAAGACAGCTTGAGCTTAAATGAACCAAGCGATCCAGTTTATGAAGTGGTCTGCTTCAGGAGATACTGGAGAAAGGTCCAATTTTTTTTTTAAAGAATGAGATCATCGATCTACCTCGCTTGTCAAAGTCTAGGCTCCCTTCAGACTTCAAAAAGCCTGCCCAGGCGCCGGGTATGATAGGATGTAGAAAGGGGGTCACAGTGGCCCTTGAATGAATGCCTAACGTGGGTTAATGGAAAATAGGCACGATTCAAGTTCTGAATTCCAAGTCCTGCCCTGAAATTCCAGGGAGAAAGTAGGAAGAGAGATACGCTGTTTGATCGTGGTGGATCGTCTTTCCACATCACGCCAGGGCTGGGCAACTCCTGGGCACCCAACTCAGGCAGGCCAACTCCTAGCCGGGCAAACAACCGAATAGCTAGTGTACAAATGTCTGCCCCTGCTAGGCAGCGTGGCTCAGTGGAAAGAGCCCGGGCTTGGGAGTCAGAGGTCATGGGTTCGAATCCTGGCTCTGCCACTTGTCAGCTGTGCGACTTTGGGCAGGTCACTTCACTTCTCTGGGCCTCAGTTCCCCCATCTGTAAAATGGGGATGAAGACTGTGAGCCCCCCCGTGGGACAACCTGAACACCTGGTAACCTCCCCAGTGCTTAGAACAGTGCTTTGCACACAGTAAGCGCTTAATAAATGCCATCATCATCATTATTATTATTATTATTATTGTTAACCTGTCCTTCCAATCTATACTGACAATAGGTGAGCACAGGGGACAGGGAAGATGGTATAATCTCTTCCATTGTGGGCATGCACTTTCACACTCTCATCAACCACCGCCAATCCCACCACACTCAAATAGACATTAGCCCCCAAATTAGCAACTGTGTGAGGGAATCCAATCGTTCCCCATCATCCACAATGGGCTGGCTGGGAAACTGAAGGTCAATCAATCAATCAATCGTATTTATGGAGCACTTACTGTGTGCAGAGCACTGTACTAAGCGCTTGGGAAGTACAAGTCGGCAACATAAACATGTTATGTTTATGTTATGTTATGCACACTCCTGACCTATATTCCAATACAGAGCACTGTACTGAGTGGTGGTAGGAAGATAATACGCAGCGGCCTGGGAGTCGGAGGACATGAGTTCTAATCCCAGCTCTGCCTGCTGTGTGACACTGGGCAAATCACTTTATATTTTTTTCACGGTACTTTTCGAGTGTCGTGTGCCAAGCACTGGGACAGATACAAGATAATGAGGTAGGACACGGTCCGTGTCCCTCCTGGGCCTCACAGTCTGACCTGATTATTTTTGTATCTGCCCAGCGCTTAGCACATAGTATGCGCTTAAACAATACTATAAATACAGCTGATGTATGGTGAAGTAATCCAATAATAATGATGGCATTTGCTAAGCGCTTACTATGTGTGAAGCACTGCTCTAAGCGCTGGGGGATGTGCACGGTAATCAGGTTGTCCCACATGGGGCTCACAGTCTTAATCCCCATTTTACAGATGAGGTAACTGAGGGTCAAAGAAGTGAAGTGACTTGCCCAAAGTCACACAGCTGACAAGTGGCGGAGTCGGGATTAGAACCGACAACCTCTGACTCCCAAGCCCGGGATCTTTTCACTGAGCCACAAGCTCTGTCCACGATTCCAAGGCAACAGACTCAACCCTATTTCTACAAAATGAGTGAACCAGCGGGGAGAGGAAGAGTACATGCACACACACACCCCCCAGCCCCCCGGCAAACACACACACCACAAACACACAAGCTGTAGAGCTACGGCTGTAGTTGCTTGTACCAGAAATGACTTTCATATTTAAAACCCTACCATGCGCTGTGGTAAAAACGTTTAGTACCTGAAGGTAGCAAAACCATACTCCTGCCCTTTATCCAGTGCACTCCCATCCACTGATTTACCTCAAGGAGTCACTAAGATTGGTTTTAGATGCTATGTGTACAGAAACGTAGCAATTCTTCCCCTTCTCGAACACCTCCTCCCACAAAAGCCATCAAAAATGTGCACTGGCCCAGCTCTGACATTAACTACTTTGAGCTAAATCACCTAAAAAGTATCACGCTAGTGGGTTGGGTAAATTGGCCAGGAATGGATGAGGGACTGAGTTATCCAACCCAATGTCAAGTGATTTGGGTTTGCTTTTTGCAGCTCCAATGGCAAGTGCTTTCCTTATGAACAACAGCAATTTTATGTGGGGTTCTGAGATGAGAGAAGGGAGGCTATGCAAAGGGTCACCTTTTCAGTAGAGTTTGGGCTTCTCACCCTTGGCTCATAAAACAACTCTTTCCTATCGTTGTGGGGAAGAGAAAATTATGCTTTGTTGGCTATACTCCAGGCAAAAAAAAAAAAAAAACCCAGTTCTTCCCCTTTCCATTTCTGTACCCACTACATTTCATTTCTAAACCAACAGAGTTTTGAGAATTCACGTTTCACAAGGACCTAGGCAGAGAGAGCTCAGCTTGCCAGTTTCTTTTTAGTTTCTGACCTAACTCAGGGTTGGTCTCTCCCCCTCAACACACACACACACACACACACACACACACACACACACACACAATATATGCTTCCAAAGAGGTTAGTCATTTTGAGATTGGAGATTGTGGAATTTTGCAGCACAAATCACATTTTGCAACACTCAAAATGCCCTTCTACTCCCCATCTCCATTAACTCAAAATTTCCAGTAGCCAATCTCTCAACACCGTACAGGGAGGTTTCACCAACTTTCTAGATGGCTGGGGATATTTATTCCCTGGCCAATCACCACCGCAATCACAAGCAAAGCCCACAAAATAGGGTTGGGTGCCTATGAGTCACTGTTTTGGCACTGAGAACCGAACCCTACGAGAGCCAGAGAAGCAAGGGTTTCTTTCGATCACAAAACAACAGACAGAAATATAAAGGCTTTAAAATATCATAGTACCTGGGAATCTTCTCTGACCTAAGCAAGTTTCTTGGTTCTGGGATGAGTCACACAACAGGTCCTTCCTGAATCACTTGGCTAAAACTGAGCTCACTCCTGGTCTCCTCAGGGCATCACCTCAACTCAGGACAGCTGCCCTGCTCACACACCTGAGATACATCACTCATCGTAAAGACATGGACCCTAGGAACGGCGTACTAGGTTGCACTGGGTGGATTAATCTAGTTTTCTCTCCCATCTTAAAAAAATCTGTAGAGGATTTACCGAGGTAAAATTCAACAAAAGCACAGCTTGATTGTTCCCAGGAGTAGAATGAGGCGAGTGCCGTGATACTTGGATTAAGTTTTGAAAGCCAAGAGCTGCCAATACGGGATTGATTTCTCCCTGTCCTCCAGCCAGGGAACCAATAACCTAATGGGGTGTTGTATTCTTGCATTTTAATCAGTTGCCAAATACATCAACAATCCCATTAAAGCGGCCTATCTTACGGGTCCTAAGTTGTTTGGATTTGAAAATCCCTGCATATGCAAAAAATCAGGACAAGTTTCCAAACCTGTGCTCCTTGAGAGTTCAAAACAAACTTGTACTCCTTGAGATTTTTCCAAGGTTCACTTCCCCGTTCTCAAACAGCAGGGGTAAATGTAAAAATTTTAATTTTAGGCCCAGTGTGTAGAAAGCAGCATAGCCTAGTGCATACAGCACAGAACTGAGAGTCAAGAGACCTGACTCTGTCACTTTTCTGCTGAGAAACCCTGGGCAAGTCATGTAATTTTTTTTGGTTTTAAAGGTATTTGTTAAATGCTTACTATGTGCCAGGCACTGTAATAGTAATAATATTTGTTACGTGCTTCCTATGTGCTAAGCACTGTTCTAAGTGGTGGGGTAGATACAAGGTAATCAGGTTGACCCATGTGGGGTTCACAGTCTTAATCCCCATTTTACAGATGAGGTAACTGAGGCCAGAAAGTGACTTAAATAAAGTCACACAGCAGACAATCAAGCAATCGTATTTATTGAGCGCTTACTGTGTGCAGAGCACTGTACTAAGCGCTTGGGAAGTACAAGTTGGCAACATATAGAGACGGTCCCTATCCAACAGCGGACTTACAGTCTAAAAGACAAGTGGAGGAGCCGGGATTCCAACCCACATCCTGACTGCCAAGCCCGTGCTCTTGCTGTGCTTCTAGGCCACGTCTCTGGGGTAGACACAAGCTAATCTGGTTTGATGGAGGCCATGTCCTATGTGGGGCTCACAGTCTCCACCTTAACTTGAACTTCTCTGGGCCTCATTGTCCTCACCTGCAAAATAGTTGTTCTCCCTCCGACTGTGAGCCCCATTCGGGACAAAGACTCTGGGATCTGTCCCACCCGTGGCCTAGCTACTCCAGCACTTGGCACATGGTAAGAATTTAAAAACCACTATTAGTGTTGTTATTATTACCGCCCGGCTCCCCAAGCCCGCCATTCCTTGGCACAGCTGCCAGAGGCTCCAGTGGCACTGTGACGCCCAGGCTCAGGACAGGCCTTCAGTCTGAAGACGCCACAGTCAGGGTGGCACTGCCATTCCCCGTCCCCTTCCTCAGCAACCCAAGCAGCATGGCTCAGCAGCAAGAGCACGAGCTTGGGAGTCAAGAGGACGTGGGTTCGAATCCCACCTCCGCCAGTTGTCTGCTCTGTGACCCTGGGCAAGCCGCTTAACTTCTCTGTGCCTCAGTCACCTCGTCTGTAAAAAGGGGATTAAGACCGTGAGCCCCACGTGGGACAACCTGATTACGATTAGGAGAAGCAGCATGGCTCAGTGGAAAAAGCCCGGGCTTTGGAGTCAGAGGACATGGGTTCAAATTCCGGCTCCACCAATTGTCAGCTGTGTGACTTTGGGCAAGTCACTTAACTTCGCTGTGCCTCAGTTACCTCATCTGTCAAATGGGGATTAGGACTGCGAGCCCCCCATGGGACAACCTCCTCAGCGCTTAGAACAGTGCTTTGCACATAGTAAGCGCTTAATAAATGCCATTTAAAAAAAACCATCATTATTATTATCCAACTGCCCAGGAAGGACGGGGTGCCCACAGCAGCCGGTGAGGATGCCCTGCAAAGCCAGGACCAGATCTGCACCAACTGTGCCCTCCCTATCCATCTGCGGCCTCCCTGGACGGCTCAAGTCACGAGTTGCTCTCCTCTCCCACAAAGGTCTTCTTTTTGGACCAGTGGATGCAGAGGCAGTTTGCCCGCAAGAGAGACGGAGAAACGAGCAACACCCCAGCCCACTCTACAGCCGGCCCAACTGCCACTTTTCTGCAGAGGATGGGACACTTTCCGCCCTCTCTCGCAGACTCGGCGGACTTTTTTTTTAAGCTGTGGTCCTAAAAGGCGTACTGCCCAAATCTGAGAGAGATGAATCACAAAATTCCTCACTCGGACACCAACGCAAGCCCTGAACTTGTTCACCATCTGGGTGTCACCCCGTCGCCCGGGGACAGGTTTGTTCAGTAATCGGTACAGCAAGACAAAGAGAGAGAGAGAAGTTGGGGACGGAAAGCCTGAGTTTTATATAAAATTTATTCCGTGAGGAGAATGGAATTATTTAACTGGGCGCAATGAATTGAACTTCTCTTTCCGGAGGAATGTAATCAATTAGCAATATGAGAGCATCCCTAATGGGAGGAACACACTTAGTCAAACATGGCAGAACCCCCAGGTCCCACCCAGGCGGAATTCCCTGTCAGGTTTTTTTGTACAGGATGGGGTGGCTAGCTTTCATCCATGTGCACTTCCCACTCGGGAGGAATCCACTTGAGTTAGGCACGCATGGGGGAAGCCCCTAGCTCCCACCCACGAGGATTTTCCACTTGGGAGGAATCCATGCATTCGTTCCATACCCATGGCAAAGCATCTGGCTTCCAACCCCACGAGCGTCCAGCGGGACGGGACCCTCACCCATCCATCCCACAGCTCCTCGCTTAGTGCAGGCAGAGCGGGCATCTCACGTCCTAGACAGAGGCACCCTGCAGCCATCTGTTGCAAGTCCCGATCCTCTGCACAGAGGGCCAGAGGCCGCAGGGATTTATCATCTGTGCTCCTTGGCCATTCCAGCTTCCAGCTTCAGTTGATCCAATCTCTGCCCTCCCCCCTCCTCCATACCTATTTTGACTGGCACGGGGGCAAGGGACACCTTCTGTATTCCCGGCTTGGGCCGTCAATCTAGCGGTTTTGGTCGTGGGAGCGGTATCCCACCCTCACTTCCGAGTTCCGCCTGAGCCAGTACGAGATAAAATTTGACCTTGAGATGGCCAGTACCCCAGGGTCACCTTGGGACAGTGGGCTGCCCACCAAAATCCCCATCCTGGCACAACTGCCTTGCCGACTCAAAAAGAGGCACCTGGAATGAACAACGTCTGTGTCTTTTTCTATGCCTCTTACTTAGTGTTTCTGCACTAACTTGTTGACAACTTGTACTTCCCAGGCGCTTAGTACAGTGCTCTGCACACAGTAAGCGCTCAATAAATACAATTGATGTTGATGATGATGATGATGCACCAATTCCACCACCCTTTCACCCTGGCACTTTAGGAGTGGAGTCCCCACGCAGATTATTCTGTAACCTTTCAGACGACAAACTGCCCACGTCCTAAGAAGTTGCATTCCAATCAAACTATGCTGGCAGAGAGTCTGCAGCGCCTTATTTACATCTTCCTCAACGCCTTATTGTGAAAAGTCTTGGTATTCGGTTCAATTCAATTGTATTTATTGAAGCTGAGGTCTAATTCTACCCCCAACCAATTATGGGCAATGGCTCAAACAACTGGCTCCCTCAGGAAACAATGAAGGTCAGTTGCACAGAGGTGTTAGGAGGGAGAGCAGTTGAATTATCATCATCATTATGGTATTAGTAAAACCCCCACTGTATGCCAGGCACTGTACTTAGCACTGAGGTGGGTTCAAGCAAATCAGGTTGGACACGGTTCCTGTCCCGAGTGGCACTCACGGTCTCAATCCCCATTTTACAGGTGAGGAAACTGAGGCCCAGAGAAGTGAAGCGACTTGCCCAAGGTCACCCAGATAACAAGTGGTGGAGCCGGAATTGGAACCTAAGACCTTCTGACTCGCAGGCCTATGCTCTATCCACTAGGCCATGTTGCTTCTCGAAGAACAGTAACAAACTGAGCATGGCTAATAGTAATCAATCGTATTTACTGAGCGCTTAAGCACTGCACTAAGTGCTTGGGAAAGTACAATACTGCAATCAAGAGAGACCATCTCTGCCCACAATGAGTTCACAGTCTAGCTAGAGGGAAGGAGATTTTAGGGTTGTAGAGCAACGTACTTGTTCCTAAAGATGAACTACTTAAATTGAGAGTAGGATGTATGAGGCCAAACACAGCACACCTTGTTAAGAAACATCTAAAGCAGATCTAGAGGGCCACACCTATTATATAGCCCAATAATTCACCGCCGGGCCCTTCGAATCATTGCACTTCATTCTGCAGACTAGTTATTCATTAGCAACTGTAAGAAGTGCCTCTGTGTCTATTAATGCCCAGTGTTCAAAGCCCAAGTAACAACTCTAGATTGATAAGTGGGGAAGAGATTCCACGCTGCCTGAACGCGTACCAGTACACCTTCCTAGCGCAGAGCTGAAAATCCCCTCTACTGCATTCAGGCCACAGTGCACTGACTCGCTAATGGAACCTCAGATGGCCAAAATCCTTCGTGCAGCATCAGGAAACTGTTTCCTTCCTCCACCTGCCAAACTGTGATTCTGCCTGATTCTCTATCTTTTGATGGCATTCTGAAGTCACGGGTTTGGAACTCTTAATACAGTGCTGCTGTATCGTAGCCGGCTCAATGTCGGGCGTTCTCTATTCCCAGCCACCTTTGTGTGAGACAATGAGAAGGGAGAGTATAAAAATGAATTTCTTAAACAAGCCATACTCATCTATTTCATGAAAAGTCCTTCCAAGGAAGAGTCTAAATTGGGGGTTTCTGAGAAGTCAGATATTTCACCAAAGAGGCTTGGAGGGGATAGGGAAGGGGAGGAAGATGAGCTAGATACTATGCAATGTTGGCTAAAACAAGAAAAGCTTTAACCTTTACTCAGGCTTCACTTTTACTTCACCCTTTATTCACCCCTCCTTCAGCCCCACAGCACCCAACTGTGCAAAACTGTAATTTACTGGTTTATATTCATGTCTGTCATCTCCCGCTCTAGATTGTAAGCTTGTCGTGGGCTGGGAACGTATCTACCAAATCTGTCATACTGTACTCTCCCAAACACTTAGAAAAGTGCTCTGCACACAGCAAGCACTCAGTGAACACGATTGAAAAGTTAATCAAACTGTTTTAGGACTCTCAAAAAGCTTAAACTAACTTAATTTAAGGCTCGCATCTCCTCCTGCCTTCAAGACATCTCCATTTGGCTGCCCTCCCGCCACCTTAAACTTAACATGTCTAAAACAGAGCTCCTTATCTTCCCACCCAAAGCCTGTCCTCTCCCGGACTTTCCCATCACTGTGGACACTACCAGCATCCTTCCCTTCTCACAAGCCCGTAACCTTGGCATTATCCTTGACTCCTCTCTTTCAACACACATATTCAATCTGCCAACAAATCCTGTCGGTCCCACCTTCACAGCAACGCTAAAATCCGCCCTTTCCTCTTCGTAATAATAATAATAATAATAATAGCATTTATTAAGTGCTTACTATGTGCAAAGCACCGTTCTAAGTGCTGGGGAGGTTACAAGGTGATCAGGTTGTCCCATGGGGGCTCACAGTCTCAATCCCCATTTTACAGATGAGGTAACTGAGGCACAGAGAAGTTACGTGACTAGCCCAAAGTCACACAGCTAATTGGCGGAGCTGGGATTTGAACCCCTGACCTCTGACTCCAAAGCCCGTGCTCTTTCCACTGAGCCACGCTGCTTCCCCAACTGCTTCAACCAAACCGCTACCACGTTAATACAATCACTCACGCCAAGATGACCGCATCAGCCTCTTTGCTGACCTCCCAACCGGCTGCCTCTCCCCACTCCAGTTCATACTTCACTCCACTGCCTGGATCATCTTTCTACAGAAACGTTCGGGACATGTCACCTGCTTCAAAAATCTCCGGTGGTTGCCTAACCACCTCCGTATCAAACAAAAACTCCTCACCATTGGCTTACAAGCTTTCCATCACCTCGCGCCCTCCCACCTCACATCGCGTCTCTCCTTCTACAACCCAGCCCGCACGTTCCGCTCCTCTGGTGCCGCAAACCTTCTCACTGTGCCTCAATTGCGCCCGTCTCGCTGTCGACCGCTGGCCCATGTCCTGGAACGCCCTTCCTCCTCAGATCCGCCAGACAGTGATCTCCCTTCCTTCAAAGTCTTGCCGAAGGCCCATCTCCTCCAAGAGGCCTTCCCAGACTAAGCCCCAGTATTCTTCATCTCCCCCTCCCTTCCTTGTCGCCCTGACTTGCTCCCTCTGCTCTTTCCCACTGTCCCAGCCCCACAAGCACTTATGTATATAGCTCTATAATTTTATTTATTTGTATTGATATCTGTTTGTATTGGCATCTGCGCGCCCCGGTCCCTCCTGTGGACTGTGAGCTCGTTGTGGGCAGGGATTGTCACCATTTATTGTTGTACTGTCCTTTCCCAAGCACTTAGTATAGTGCTCTGCACACAAGCAGTGCTTAATAAAGATGACTGAATGAATGAAATTCTAACTTTCTCACGCTACTGATTTTCTCAAGTGCCCAGGTTCTAATTGCCCATCTCAAAGAACACAGAGTAGAGCTTCAGACATTTAGACGCTTAGTAGACGCTTAAGTAGATGCTTCTAGACTGGGAGCCCGCTGTTGGGTAGGGACCATCTCTATATGTGGCCAACTTGTACTTCCAAAGCGCTTAGTACAGTGCTCTACAGTAAGCGCTCAATAAATACGATTGAATGAGTGAGTGAATGAATAAATGAAATTGGAGTTAAAAAGGAATTGGAGGTGTGGGGAGAAAGAAAACTGAGTAGAAGGCAAACATACACCCTAGCCAAGGCACTACTGGGGTTGCTCCTGCAAGTTGATGAAATCAACAGACTGAAACTTTTTGTTAAGGTTCCCTCTTCAAATACATTGCAGGAACTGGTTGACCTCAACATTGCATAAAACAAGCCAAATACAATAATGCCTTATCCTTATTAATCAGACCTGGATAGTTGTGGTATTTATTAGGTCTTAGATGTTAGGGTAGATATCAACTTGACAGATCAAACGCAGTCACTTCTCCCACAAGAGACCCGATGCAAAACAAACACTATTCTAAAACTGAAACCCATGTATTTTGGTAAAGTTCCTACTGGACTTTATCCTGAAAAAAAAGCACCTGTGGCTCCAAACTATCTCCTCTGGACATCACCCAGAGGTGAGCCCAAAAATAGCTCCCTGTAGTCGCAGCAGTAATTGGTTTATGTTTCTCAGTGTCAGTTTATTTTCTTTAGTGGGTTTCCCAGAGATAAACAAAATATTATGAAAGTGTTCCATTGTTCTTGCAGGCTTACCTCATTTTCATTCACAAATGAAAGCACCCTTTTTAAATAGGTAGACCCAAAGCAAATGAAAGAAGACAAATACTTTCAGATACCTTTAGGTTTTTAGTTGAAGGAAAACGAAAAAGTTTGGTTGACTTGTATGCGCTCAAGAAACACCACTGATTGACTGACATGTAAGTGAAAATGAGAAGAAGTGATCCAAATCTTAAATACTGTCCAGAAGGATAATGATAGCTTGGAGACAGATAGATTTCATGTACAAGCGTCCTTCTAAAGCTAGCAAATGAGGCAGGTGGAAAGGCGATCTGACCAGAAACATATCTAGTTGCCTTTCGACCGTGTCACACATAAAAGATGAAACAGTACAAAACAGCCGGGGCAAGTCAACACCTTGAGTGCTTTTGCTTACGCAGATACTTCCTGACCCAGACATAATTCTTCTTAGATGGAATCGTTATGCCCCCTCTCCTTGAAGTGAACGTAAAAAGTAAAATTTGCAAGTCCAGGAAGGTTGCTCTTCTTTTGGACCCAAAGCGCCTCAGAGTGTCATACCACCGCATCATGCGTCTATCGATCGTTAGAGTGTACCGTCCCGATCGCTCAGAATGGCACTCTGCACACAGCGAGCGCTCAACAAATGCGACCAAATGAACAAATCCTCGCCACTTCAGAAGGCCAGAACTTTGACTACGTAGCTCTGTCTGATAACACTGTCACCAAAGGCCTCATTATTCTTTGGGCTTTTAGGGACACCCAAATCAACAACAGACGACTCAACCCGGGCCACACGGCTTCGAGCCCTTTCGCTGAAAGGCGACAGCTCCTGCAATCGGACATCTGCGGAGGAAAACTGAAAGGCGTGGAAAAAGCGCGTCTTCTAGACTGTGAGCCCACTGTTGGGTAGGGACCGTCTCTATATGTTGTCAACTTGTATTTCCCCAGCGCTTAGTACGGTGCTCTGCACACAGTAAGCGCTCAATAAATACGATTGATTGATTACAAAACCTGAAAATCGAACTGTCGCTCGGCAGTCATTCTGGGCATCCCAAGGATGCGGGGCCCGTCTTTTCAGCGGGCATTACTTGAAAACGCTCACTTAGTACGGCGCTCTGCACACAGTAAGCGCTCAATAAATACGATTGAATGAATGACAAGCGATGACATCCACCACAGAATTGACCCAAGTTTCCCGACTCACTTTGGGACCGTAGAGTTTTCTGATTTTCGAGCCATCTACACACAGTGGAGCCACTCGAGGGGTCTTGTTCTGGCCCTGGGAACCCCTGGGAACCGTACACACCTGCCGACTGCAGAGTTTAGTTCCCGAGGTCATCGGTGAACCCCAGAGGATGCTGCTTCGGCATGCTCTTTTACCGCATCGCCTTTAACCGATCCACGGCGTGTACTGAGTGCTTACCGTGTTCAGGGCACCGTACTAAGCGTCTGGGAGAGTACACTCTCACGAGACACAGATGACACAGTCCCTTCCCACCACACATTAACCAAGCCCCCCAGGCCCGTCACCGGCTTACAGTTTAAAGGGATAATTGCGTTATTTGGGGAGCGTTTACTCTATGCCCACAACCGATCCAAGCGCTGCTGGGGCAGATAATAATAATAATAATAATGATGGCATTTATTAAGCGCTTACTATGTGCAAAGCACTGTGCAAAGCAGATATGAATCAGGTCCCACGTGGGGGATCCCGCTCAAAGTAGGAGAGGGAACGGAAGGCCGGGGGCAAAGAAAGATGAGCAACAAAGAATTCGCCATTTACTTTACCGTCTAGTTCCCCCACCAGGCTGTCAGCTCCTTGAGGCCAGGGATCTTATCGATCGGTTCTACTGAACACTCTCCCCCTCCCCCCAACTTTGTATTTATTTGTATTTACTAAGCACTTCCTGGGTGCAGAGCACTGTACTAAGAGCAGGGGAAAGTACAATACAGCCACAAAGAGCGACCACCGAAGTATTCCTGACGGGTAAAGGTGGCGGCGGGGTACCTACTAGGACCCACTTTTCTACATTCATTCATTCACTCATATTTATTGAGCGCTTACTGGGTGCAGAGCACTGTACTAAGCACCTGAGAAGTACAAATCGGCACCAGACAGAGACAATCCTTGCCCAACAACAGGCTCATGGTCTAGAAGGGGGACACAGACAAAAAATAAAATAAAAAAACCAAAGCAAGTAGATGTGTGACTTGTCAGCTGTGTGACTTTGGGCAAGTCACTTAACTTCTCTGCACCTCAGTTCCCTCATCTGTAAAATGGGGATTAAGACTGTGAGCCCCCCGTGGGACAACCTGATCATCTTGTAACCTCCCCAGTGCTTAGAACAGTGCTTTGCACATAGAAAGCGCTTAATAAATGCTATCATTATTATTATTATAGGTGTCAATACCAAAAGAATAAATGGAATTATAGCTATATATACATCATCACTAAATACATGGAGCTGTCAAACTCGGAAAGGCGCAGTATGGGCAGGGAGAGCCCCCTTTCCCACTTCACGCAGGCCGTTAGCACGTGCCTGCTGAGGGGAAAAGAAAGTTTTGGATGAGGAAGCTGCGGCAGTGAAGGGGGTTGAGGAGGAAGTCCCCCACATTCATTCAGTCGTATTTACTGAGCGCTCACAGTGTGCGCAGCACCAAACTAGGTGCTCGGAAAGTACCATTTGGCAACAGAAAGAGACAATCCCTACCCAACAACAGGCTCACTGTCTAGAAGGGGGAGACAGACAACAAAACGAAACAAGTAGACAGGAGTTGATAATATCGGAATAAATGGGATTAGAGCTGTAGACCCATCCTCCGATGGCAGGCCCGCTTCTAGGCCGTGCCGCCCTCTCCCTCCCCAAGCAGGCTCTGGGTGGGAAAGGGGGCGGCCCTGGCAGTGTGGTCCAATGGTCGACCCTTCTCTCCTTCTACAGCCCAGCCCGCACCCTCTGCTCCTCTGCTGCTAATCATCATCAATCGTATTTATTGAGCGCTTACTATGTGCAGAGCACTGTACTAAGCGCTTGGGAAGTACAAATTGGCAACATATAGAGATGCCTCGTTCTCCCCTGTCTCGCCATCGACCCCTGGCCTGGAATAACCTCCCTCCCCACATCCGCCAAGCTAGCTCTCTTCCTCCCTTCAAGACCCTACTGGGAGGTCACCTCCTCCAGGAGGCCTTCCCAGACTGAGTCCCCTCCTTCCTCTCCCCCTCGTCCCCCTCTCCATCTCCCCCATCTCACCTCCTTCCCTTCCCCACAGCACCTGTATATACGTATGTACATATTTTTTACTCTATTTTACTTGTACATATCTATTCTATTTTTATTTTGTTACTACGTTTGGTTTTGTTCTCTGTCTCCCCCTTCTAGACTGTGAGCCCACTGTTGGGTAGGGACTGTCTCTACATGTTGCCAACTTGTACTTCCCAAGCACTTGGTACAGTGCTCTGCACACAGTAAGCGCTCAATAAATACGATTGATTGATTGATTGATTGACCCCCTGCCAACCTCACACCTTGCCCAAGGTCAGGGGTCGGCAGGAGGATCCGCGTGTTTTAGCGGAAAGCGCTGGGGTTTAGGAATCAGAGGTCGTGGGTTCTAATCCCCGCTCCGCCACTTGTCAGCTGTGTGACTTTAGGCAAGTCACTTCATTTCTCTGGGCCTCAGTTCCCCCATCTGTAAATAATACCAACAATGATGGTATCTGTTAAGTGCTTAAGCGCCGGGGAGGTTAGGAGGTGATCAGGTTATCCCACGGGGGGGTTGGGGATGAAGGCTGTGAGCTCCACGTGGGCCAACCCGATGACCTTGTATCTTTTCCAGCGCTTAGAAGGGGGCTTGGCACATCGTAAGCGCTTAATAAATGCCGTCATTATTATGGTTATTATCCTTAGGCCCGCCCGCCCTCCGACCCCGGCCACGGAAAGGACCGGAGGCGGAGGGAGACTTGCAGCCTGCGAGCCCGTGGTCGGGCAGGGGTCGTGTCTCTCTCCCTCTCTCTCGTAGTTTCCGAGCGCTCAGTACAGAGCCCCGCACCCAGTAGGCGGTCGGCAGAGCCGGCCGAATGAATGAATGGTGCGGCGCGAGGTATTCTTCTCGGCCCCGTAGGCCGGGAGCCCGGGGCTCCGGTCCCGAGCGCTCAGGGCAGTGGGCAGCCCTCCCTCCGTCCCTCCCTCCCGGGGGGGCTGGGGGGGCCGCCCTCCCCTCCCCTCCCCTCCCCTCCCCTTCCCCTTCCCCTCCCCGGGTGTGTGGGGTCTCACCAGCCTGGTCCTGTTTTTGGGGTCGTCGTCTCCCGCGGGCCGCGGGCCCGGGCCCCGCCGGGCGCCCCCGGGGCCCCCCCGCGCCGCCCCCCCGCCGCCGCCGGCCCCGGCGCCCCCCGCCGCCGCCGCCGCCGCCTCCTCCTCCGCCCCCCCGCCCGAGGCCCCCGACCAAGCCGCCTCCATCCTCCCCTCCGCACCCCTCCGCTCTCCTCCCGCCCCTCCGGACCGAACCCCGCCCACCGAGCCCCGCCCCGCCCCGGCACCGGCACCGAGGGAGGGGCTGTCGGCCGCCGGGGGCCCGCGGGGACAACGGCGGGGGGGGGGGGGGGGGAGAGGAGGAAGGGAGGGGAAGGGAGAGGAGGAGGGGGAGAGGAGAGGGGAGGAGGGGGAGGGAGGAGAGGGGAGGAGGGGAGGGAGGGGAGGAGGGGGAGAGGAGAGGGGAGGAGGGGGAGGGAGGAGAGGGGAGGAGGGGGAGAGAGGAGGGAGGGGAGAGGAGGGGGGAGGGAGGGGAGGAGGGGGAAGGAGGGGGGGAGGGAGGGGAGGAGAAGGTAAGGAGAGAAGGGGGAGGGGGAAGGAACGGGAGGGGGAAGGAGGGGGGAAGGGGGAGGAGGGAGGGGGAAGAAGGGGAGGGAGGGGGAAAAGAGAGGAGGAGGGGGAAGGAGGGGAGGAGGAGGGAGAGGGAGGAGGGGGAAGGGGAGGGAGGGGGAAAGAGAGGAGGAGGGGGAGGGAGAGGAGCGGGAAGGGGAGGAGGAATGAGGAGGAGGGAGGGGAGGAGAAGGGAAAGAGAGAGGAGGGAGAGGGGAAGAAGGGGAGGGAGGGGGGAGGGAGAGGTGGGGGAAGGGAGAGGAGGGGGAAGGAGGGGAGGAGGAGGGAGAGGGAGGAGGAGGGAGGAGGGAGGGGAGGAGAAGGGAAAGAGAGAGGAGGGAGGGGAAGAAAGGGAGGGGGGGAAGAAGGGAAGGGAGGTGGAAAAGAGAGGAGGGGGGAGGGAGAGGAGGGGGAAGGAGGGGAGGAGGAGGGAGAGGGAGGAGGAGGGAGGGGAGGAGAAGGGAAAGAGAGAGGAGGGAGAGGGGAAGAAAGGGAGGGGGGAAGAAGGGAAGGGAGGTGGAAAAGAGAGGAGGGGGGAGGGAGAGGAGGGGGAAGGAGGGGAGGAGGAGGGAGAGGGAGGAGGAGGGAGGAGGGAGGGGAGGAGGAGGGAAAGAGAGAGGAGGGAGGGGAGGAGGCGGGAGAGGGGGAAGAAGGGGAGGGAGAGGAGGAGGAGAGGGGAGGGAGAGGAGGAGGAGGAGAGGGGGAGGGGGAATGAGAGGGAGGAGGAGGAGGAGGAGGAGGGAGGGGGGAGGAAGAACGGAGTCGGGGCCGCCTGTCTCTTTAAGAGCCCCGACCGCTCCGCCCCCTCCCTCCCTCCATCCCCCAGCCCCCGGGAAACAACTGAGGCCCGCCGGGGCCGGCTGCGTTCATCCATTCATTCATTCCTTCATTCAATCGCATTGATTGAAAAAAAGCAGCCACACTGCTCCCGACGGCTTACTGCAGTGCTCTGCTCCCACTAAGTGCTCGGTAAAGACCGGGGACTGACTGACTACCAGTCGCCCCAGGCACGCAAGGCCCAACAGGAGCCGCCCTGATGAAGTGGTCACACGGTTTATGGCCCTCTCCCCAACACCTCTTCTGCTCTTAGTGCCTCACTCCTTCTTGGTTCCCTGGGCTTCCTTCCTTCAGAGAGCTAGAGGTGGCCTTCATGGACAAGCAGCGTGGCTCAGTGGAAAGAGCCCGGGCTTTGGAGTCAGAGGTCATGGGTTCAGATCCTGGTTCCTCCAACTGTCAGCTGTGTGACTTTGGGCAAGTCACTTCACTTCTCTGGGCCTCGGTTACCTTCTCTGTAAAATGGGGACTAAGACTGTGAGCCCCACGTGGGACAACCTGATCACCTTGTAACCTCCCCAGTGCTTAGAACAATGTTTTGCACATAGTAAACACTTAACAAATGCCACCATCAGCGTGGCTCAGTGGAAAGAGCACGGGCTTTGGAGTCAGAGGTCATGGCTTCAAATGCCGGCTCCGCCAACTGTCAGCTGTGGGACTTTGGGCAAGTCACTTCACTTCTCTGTGCCTCAGTTCCCTCATCCGTAAAATGGGGACTAAGACTGTGAGCCCCACGTGGGACAACCTGATCACCTTGTAACCTCCCCAGCGCTTAGAACAGTGCTATGCACATAGTAAGCACTTAATAAATGCCATTATTATTATTATCCCCTTGGCGCGGCCTACTCTTCACTTCCTCTGCCTGCCCGTGCCTGCCTCTGCCTGGGACCAAACCCCTGCAGTTAATCCGTGGCTGGGCCAGGGCCGGGCCCCGACCTCCCTCCAGCCTTCCTGCCCTGAGATGCAGGACAAGTTGCTCGTTGAATCACCCTTGCGGTGGACAATAGTGAAACTAAGTTTTAGTGAAACTAAGTTTTAGTGAAACTAAGCTTTAGTGAAACTAAGCTTGCCCATGAGCCAGGGCCTATTTCCTCAGCATTTGCAGCAGGTACACTGCAGCTGCTTGGAAACCAACTGGGAGGGCAAGTGGCCCTCTTCCTCCTCCTCCTCCTCCTCCTCCTCCTCCTCCTCCTCCTCCTCCTTGGAAAGAGCATGGGCTGGGAGTCAGAGGTCGTGGGATCTAATCCCGACTCTGCCACTTGTCTGCTGTGTGACCTTGGGCGAGTCACTTAACTTCTCTGGGCCTCAGTTACGTCATCTGGAAAATGGGGATGAAGACTGTGAGCCCCACAAGGGACAACCTGATCACCCCAGTGCTTAGAACAGTGCTTGGCACATAGTAAGCGCTTAATAAATACCGTCCGTCATTATTCATTTCATTCATTCAATCGTATTTTTTGAGCTCTTACTGTGTGCAGAGCACTGTACTGAGCGCTTGGGAAGTACAAGTCGGCAACAACGGGCTCACAGTCTAGAAGGGGGGACAGACAACGAAACAAAGCAAAGCAAGTAGTCAGGTGTCAAAACCATCGGAATAAATAGAATTGTGGCTATATGCACATCATTAATAAAATAGACTAGTAAATATGTACAAGTAGAGTAATAAATATGTACAAATTTATATAAGTGCTGTGGGGCAGAGGAAGTGGGGGCGATGGAGAGGGGAGGAGGAGAGGAAAAAGGGGGCTCAGTCTGGGAAGGCCCCTGGAGGAGGTGAGCTCTCTGTAGGGCTTTGAAGGGAGGAAGAGAGCTAGCTTGGCGGATGTGCGGAGGGAAGACATTCCAGGCCAGGGGGAGGACGTGGGCCGGGGGTCGATGGCGGAACAGGCGAGAACGAGGTACGGTGAGGAGATTAGCGGCAGAGGAGCAGAGGGTGCGGGCTGGGCTGGAGAAGGAGAGAAGGGAGGTGAGGTAGGAGGGAACGAGGTGATGGACAGCCTTGAAGCTGAGAATGAGTTTTTGCTTGATTCGTAGGTTGACAGGCAATCACTGGAGATATTTGAGGAGGGGAGTGACATGCCCAGAGCGTTTCTGCGCAAAGATAATCAGGGCAGCAGAGTGAAGTATAGACTGAAGAGGGGAGAGACAGGAGGATGGGAGATCGGAGAGGAGGCTGATGCAGTCATCCAGTCGGGATAGGATGAGTGATTGAAATGGCAAGGTAGCGGTTTGGATGGAGGGGAAAGGGCGGATCTTGGAGATGTTGTGGAGGTGAAACCGGCAGGTTTTGGTGACGGATTGGATGTGTAGGGTGAATGAGAGAGTGGAGTCGAGGATGACACCAAGGTTGTGGGCTTGTGAGACTGGAAGGATGGCAGTGCCATCTACAGTGACGGGAAAGTCAGGGAGAGGACAGGGTTTGGGAGGGAAGATAAGGAGCTCAGTCTTGGACATGTTAGACATGTCTTGGACATATTAGCTTTATGATTATTATTATATTATTATTATATGTATAATGTATATATATATATGTTTGTACATATTTTTTTTACTCTATTTTATTTGTACATATCTATTCTATTTATTTTATTTTGTTAGTATGTTTGGTTTTGTTCTCTGTCTCCCCCTTTTAGACTGTGAGCCCACTGTTGGGTAGGGACTGTCTCTATATGTTGCCAATTTGTACTTCCCAAGCGCTTAGTACAGTGCTCTGCACATAGTAAGCACTCAATAAATACGATTGATGATGATGATGATGATGATTATTATTGTGCACACAGTGGGGCCTGACCTCCCAGCCACTTCTACACAAATGAGATGGAGGAGTTGGAACCCGTTTCTAAGAGACTACACTGTGAGGGTGAATGGCTGTAGGTGAAAGGCAAGAGGGGCAGGTGGACTTTTAGGGGGCAAAGCAGGGATCAAGTTCCTACAAAAGCAGTTTGGCCTCGTGGAAAATGCACAGATCTGGGAGTTGGACGACCTGCGTTCCAATCCTGGTTCTGCCACTTGCCTGCCGGGTGACCTTGGGCAAGTTAATCTCTGAGTGCTGTGGTTTCCTCTGTAAACAAGCGCTTCTTACAGTGCTCTGCACACAGTAAGTACTCAATAAATACAATTGAAGGAAAAAAAATATGATTGAATGAATAAACAGGGAGTTCAGTACCTCTCCTTCCTCCTATTTAGCCTGGGAACCTCAGAGTGAGACAGGGACTGTGTCCCACTTGATCTTTTATCTACTTTGGTGCTTGGCACACAGTTAAGCACTTCTTAGCAACACCACTGTTATTGTTATTCATTCATTCACTCGTATTTATTGAGCACTTACTGTGTGCAAAGCACTGTACTAAGCCCTTGGGAGAGTACAATATAACACCAGACGCATTCCCGGCCCACAGCAATAATAATCAAAACTTAGTGACTCGAGAAGGTTGCCCCGAGAACCCAAGATTGTTTCCCAAAAGCTTTTAGGCAGGAACCTTCACTGTCCTCACCTTCTAAATCTTTTTAAAATCACATCTCTTTCAAGAAGCCTGCCTTGACTGAGCCATCATTTCCCTCATCTTGCCTCCCTCCAGCCTCACCTATGCATTTGATATTCACCCTCCCCAACCCCGCAGTACTTAGGTAAATAATCATAATTTATCTGGGCAGGGGTCACATCTATCAACTCTGTTGTATTGTACTTTCCAAAGTGCTTAGTTCAGTGCCCTGCACACCATGAGTGCTCCATAAACACCACTGATTGATCATTCTAATGTTGTCTTTCTAGATCGTAAGCACGTCGTAGGCAGGTTATGTGTCGATCAACTCTGAGTTCACTCTCCCAAGCACTTAATAATAATAAAATAATAATAATAATAAGAGTAATAATGGTATTTGTTAAGCACTTACTCTGTGCCTAGCATTGTTCTTAGCAGAGTGCTCTGCAAACAACACAATGTTTACAATTGATGGGTTGCTGTACTGACTGTATCTCATTTGTATATTTTTTTTGCTAAACCTACCCTAATAAAACTTTTCAAAGGAACTCTGATTTCTTTTTTTATTTTCATTTCAGGAAGAATGTTATTCTTGATGTGGTTTGTCCACTTGTAGTGGCATTTCACCCACTGTTCTTTTCATCCGTGGGACGTGTTAGTTTTTCTACGTTTTGCTACAGTTGGTGTAAACAGTACAAAAGTACTTTCCATCATCAGGGATTTGGGCCTGTGCAGGAAGCCAAATACCAGAGGACTGACTTAAATGCCTGGTGCTTCAGAGAGGAACCATGTTCTGAGAAGCAGCGTGGCTGAGAAGCCGCAGTCTTCTAGACTGTGAGCCCACTGTTAGGTAGGGACCGTCTCTATATGTTGCCCGCTTGTACTTCCCAAGCGCTTAGTACAGTGCTCTGCACACAGTAAGCGCTCAATAAATACGATTGAATGATTGAGAAGCAGTGTGGCTCAGTGGAAAGAGCACGGGCTTGGGAGCCAGAGGCCATGGGTTCTAATCCCAGCTCTGCCACTTGTCAGCTGTGTGAACTTGGGCAACTCACTTCACTTCTCTGGGCCTGTAAAATGCGTATTAAGACTGTGAGCCCCTCGTGGGACAACCTGACCACCTTGCTATCCACCCCCAGCACTTAGAACAGTGCTTTGCGCATAGTAAGCGCGTAACAAATGCCATTATTATTATTATTATTAGCTGCTGTTCCAGGGTAGGTAGGTCCCACCCAGCTTCCAAGACTATTTTGGCCTCCCTGTGAGGCAGACACGGACTAGTCCTGCCCCAGGGCCAGCAGACTTGGGTGGAGTCACAAAGGACTCCAAGAACGTGTTGAGAACCAGTGTTGTGAACTTTCTCAGGTGATACTGGGCCTTGAAACGGGTGTGGCAGAAGAATGAACAGCGTGCTATTCTCCTGGCTCTGTCTCCTTCCCCAATCCCACCCTGTCTGGTTTAGGCAAGATAGGTTAATAACAGCGGGGAGGGGGTTGAAGGAAGGAAGGACCAGGAAATCGAGAAGAATAATAATAATAACGGCATTTATTAAGCGCTTACTATGTGCAAAGCACTGTTCTAAGCGCTGGGGAGCTTACAAAGTGATCAGGTTGTCCCACATGTGGCTCACAGTCTTAATCCCCATTTTACAGATGAGGTAACTGAGGCACAGAGAAGTGAAGTGGCTTGCCCAAAGTCACACAGCTGAACAATTGGTGGAGCCGGGATTTGAACCCATGACCTCTGACTCCAAAGCCCGGGCTCTATATTCAAAGCCACTGAGCCACGCTGCTTCTCTAAGATCAGGAACAACTTGAAGTGGATAATTGCTGGAGTTTAGGGACTGCTCGGACCCGAGGTAATAATCATAAATAATGATGGCGTTTGTTAAGTGCTTACTATGTGCAAAGCACTGTTCTAAGCCCTGGGGAGGTTATAAGGTGATCAGGTTGAGCTACATGGGGCTCACAGTCTTAATCCCCATTTTACAGATGAGGTAATTGACGCCCAGAGAAGTTAAGTGACTTATCCAAAGCCACACAGCTGACAGTTGGTGGAGCAGGGATTTGAACCCATGACTTCTGACTCCAAAGCCCGGGCTCTTTCCACTGAGCCACGCTGCTCTCAAGAGGTATCCGAGTCTTCTTTTTGTGAACATCTGCCTAGGAGTTCTCCCAGTCCTAAAAGGGCATGCGGATGGAGGCAGAATGCCTAGCCCCTGAGCGTGTCTCCTAGAATACATTTCACCATTTGACATGGGCTCGAAATTGCGTTTCGAGTAGAAAGGATAATGCTACAAGTGGACCTTGATACACATTTAGCTTGGTGACTATATCACAGCATCTTTTCTGACACTGTAAAAAAAAAAAATCACACAGTTCACTGACAAAATGACAAAATGGCAAGTGTTTGAAAATCAGGCCAGCCAACCCAGATTAGGGCTGTCTTTCAGCCGGGCTCTTTATCAAGCGGAAAGAGCACCACTCTGGAAATCAGGAGGGCAGATCCCAGCCTGCCGACTTATTCGCTTTTTGTTGTTGTTGTTGTTTGTTTGTGGTACTTGTTTAGTGCTCATTCTGTGCCCAGCACGGTTTTAAGCGCCTGGACCAATACAAGATAATCAAATCAGACAGAGTCCCTGTCCCACATAAGGCTCATGGTTTAAGTAGAAGGTAACAATAATGATGATGATGGCATTTAAGCGCTTATTATGTGCAAAGCACTGTTTTAAGCGCTGGGGAGGATACAAGGGGATCAGATTGCCCCATGTGGGGCTCATTTATTCATTCATTCAATCGTATTTATTGAGCGCTTACTGTGTGCAGAACACTGTACTAAGCGCTTGGGAAGTACAAGTTGGCAACATATAGAGACGGTCCCTACCCAACAGTGGGCTCACAGTCTAGAAATAATAATGGCATTTATTATTAAGCGCTTACTAGGTGCAAAGCACTGTTCTAAGCGCTGGGGAGGTTACAAGGTGATCAGGTTGTCCCAAGCGGGGCTCACAGTCTTCACCCCCCCTTTTACCGATGAGGGAACTGAGGCACACAGAAGTGAAGTGACTTGCCCAAAGTCACACAGCTGACAAGCGGCGGAGCCGGGATTTGAATTCACGACCTCTGACTCCCAAGCCCGGACTCTCTCCACCGAGCCACGCTGCTTCTTTTAGACTGTGAGCCCACTGTTGGGTAGGGACTGTCTCTATATGTTGCCAACTTGTGTTTCCCAAGCGCTTAGTACAGTGCTCTGCACGCAGTAAGCGCTCAATAAATACGATTGATGGATTGATTGATTCCCTAAGCAGTAAGAAGGTAGTAGGATTCGATTCCCGCTTTACAGATGAGGAAACAGGCACAGAGAAGTTAGGTGCCTGGGCCAAGGTCACACAGCAGCCAAGTGGCAGAACTGGAATTAGAACCTTGGTCCTCTGACCCCCGGCCCGTGCTCTCGCCACTGGGCCACGATTGCCCTCGGTTCCCCGGTGTGACCATGACCGATCTAGCTCAGAGCGAGTGTTCGGTGGGCCGCACAAGCCCCTCACCCTAGAACCCGGTCCTCCCCACAGGGGCCCAATTCTGAAATCTCAGAACCGTTCCTTGCAGGACGCTCTAGCAGATCCATCTTGTGGACACAACGAAAGTCTAGACTGTGAGTTCCTTGCGGGCCGGGAACGTGTCCGCTTAGCGTTGTATCGTGCGGTAAGGTGCTCTGCCCACAGCCAGCGCTCAATAAATATGATTGAGCCAAAGTCCAAAGAGAAGCAGCCTGGCTCAGTGGAAAGAGCCCGGGCTTTGGAGTCAGAGGTCGTGGGTTCAAATCCCGGCTCCGCCGCTTGTCAGCTGTGTGACTTTGGACAAGTCACTTCTCTGGGCCTCAGTTACCTCATCTGTAAAATGAGGATTAAGACTGTGAGCCCCCCGTGGGACAACCTGATCACCTTGTAACCTCCCCAGCGCTTAGAACAGTGCTTTGCACATAGTAAGCGCTTAATAAATGCCATTATTAAAGATGCCCCTTTTTCATCCAAATTAGACAGACTGGGCTGCGGCGGCCGCCTCTCCGGTCCTTTCTGTTTTCTCTTTATCTCTTCCTGGGTTTCTCTTGAAACTCCGTGGTATCTCCCTCCACTGGTCATTCATTCATTCAATCGTATTTATTGAGCGCTTACTGTGTGCAGAGCACTGTACTAAGCGCTTGGGAAGTACAAGTTGACAACATATAGAGATGGTCCCTACCCAACAGTGGGCTCAATCAATCAATCAATCGTATTTATTGAGCGCTTACTGTGTGCAGAGCACTGTACTAAGCGCTTGGGAAGTACAAGTTGGCAACATATAGAGACGGTCCCTACCCAACAGTGGGCTCACAGTCTAGTCATCCCTCGGCTGGTCCTCCTTTTGCTTTCTTTAGCTGTCTCCCCGGCCCAATGGGTCTAGGCGTCCCTGTATCCCCTGTAATGTCACTTATTACAGAAAAGCAGAGAAGCAGCTTGGCTTAGTGGAAAGAGTGGCTTTGGAGTCAGTGGTCACTTGTACTTCCCAAGCGCTTAGTACAGTGCTCTGCACACAGTAAGCGCTCAATAAATACGATTGAATGAATGAATGAATGAATGGTCATGGGTTCGAATCCCAGCTCCGCCACATGTCGGCTGTGTGACGTTGGGCAAGTCACTTAACTTCTATGAGCCTCAGTTACCTCATCTGTGAAATGGGGATTTAGACTGTGAGCCCCACGTGGGACAATCTGATCGCCTTGTATCTCCCCCAGCTCTCAGAACAGTGCTTTGCACATAGTAAGCGCTTAACAAATACCATTATTATAACAAATACTATTATTATGTATGTCAGTGATTACTTCCCAAGGGCGTTATTTGGGGGTTTCAGTATTTGTGTGGGCCAGTGTTTATGCCTTGGTATTTTCTGTATGTGTATCTTTCGTGTGTTTGTGTGTGTGTGTGTGCATGCGTGTGTGTGTGCATGCGTGTGTGTGTGTGTGTGTTTTCAGGCTCATACCTTTAGTGGGAGGAGGGAAAGAAAAGGAGAACAGTTGAGCCTCACCCGAGTGTGTGTGTGTGTGTGTGTGTTTGTGTTTTCAGGCTCATACCCTTAGTGGGAGGAGGGAAAGAAGAGGAGAACAGTTGAGCCTCAGCCCTATTTTCCCCCGCTCCCCGCCGTCTCGCCCCCACACGCACACCGCACAGAGGCATAACGTCCAACAATACGTGGAGAGAGAAGAAAGTAGAAAACAAAACTTGAAAGGCCCATTGCAAAACAGACTTTGGTCCCAACAAGCCTCCTCCAAATGAAAGTTCTCTAATGCTATAGGGTGGCCCGGCCTCCTGTGTGCTTAAGGGACCCAGACACCATCAGGATCCCTGAGTAGTGTCATCGGCATTCAATCAATCAATCAATCGTATTTATTGAGCGCTTACTGTGTGCAGAGCATTCCTTTATGAACCATACAATAGCCGATGGAAGAACGGGACGGCAGGCAACAAGGAGCTGGACCGCTGTCAGCTTGCCAGCATTAAGGCCATGCTCATAATAACACAGCTTTGCTGGTGGAGAAAAGTCAACAGTGGGAAGATAATACAAGCAGATGGTTTATGGCCAATTGAAATGGGGCGTGTGAAAGCAGGGAAGTGCCAACATTTGAAAGACTTAATGAACCACAGCTTCAAACAATAGGATTTATTTAGCAGCGCACAGGACAGCCTAGTGTATTCAATCGTATTTATTTTCATTTATTTCATATTTATTTTGTATTTATTTATAATCGTATTTATTAATGTATAGTGATCGGAAGAGAGACTTCTCAAACCCTTCGATCGGTGGTATTCATTGAGTGCTTACTGTGTGCAGAGCACTGTGCTAAGCACTTAGGAGAGTACGGTACAACAGAGTCCGTAGACGCGGGCAGGAGCTTACGGTCTCTCCATGAACGGAAGCTCTGGGAATGAAAGGAGATCAAGAGGCAAATTGCAGTGGGAAAAGTCTCAGTGTGATGGACAAGCCTTATGTGTCCGCAGGATAGATGGATTGTCTGACACGTGCCGGCAGTTAAGCCACATGCGTGAAAGGGTAAGATCTCCCCATCGTCCTCAATGAAAAGGGAAGAGTAGAAAAAGAAAAAAGGGTGACACTTTGAGAAGAACAAGCTCTCATATTCAGCAGTTGCGGTAGTAGGGAGGGGATTTATTTATTGAGTTCCCCACCAAGCATAATGCATCATACCAAGTACCTGGGAAAGTACAACAGAAGCACATGACACACTCCCTGCCCACCCTAACTGAAACTTCTGCCTGTTCTTCAAGGGTGGTCTAACAGACTGGATACTATAATATTGTAATCCAAGAAGCACTAAACCACAGATGGCTAATGCAGTTTATAGTCGTAGTCGTGGAAGTCGAGTGATACACTAGTACAGCAGCAGGCCTAGTGAAAACATACCGGCCTGCGAGTCAGATACTGGCCTGCTGTGTGACCTTGGGTCAGTCACTTAACTTCTCTGTGCCTCAGGTTCCTCAGCTGTAAAATGGGGACTAAATCCTACTACTCCCTGCTACTTAGACCGTGAACCCCATGTAGAGAAGCAGCGTGGCTCAGTGGAAAGAGCACGGGCTTTGGAGTCAGAGGTCATGGGTTCAAATCCCAGCTCTGCCAATTGTCAGCTGTGTGACTTTGGGCAAGTCACTTAACTTCTCTGTGCCCCAGTTACCTCATCTGTAAAAATGGGGATTAAGACTGTGAGCCCCCCGTGGGACAACCTGATTAGCTTGTTACCTCCCCAGTGCTTAGAACAGTGCTTTGCACAAAGTAAGCGCTTAATAAATGCTATTATTATTATTATTATGTGGGACAGGGACTGTGTCCAACCGGATGATCTTAATCTACTCCATCACTTAGCACAGTGCTTGGCAAGTTTTGGAATTCGCCAGTGGATTTATGTGGGTTAGGGTGCATTCATTCATTCATTAGTATTTATTGAGCACTTACTGTGTGCAGAGCACTGTACTAAGCGCTTGGGAAGTACAAGTTGGCAACATATAGAGACGCTCCCTACCCAACAACGGGCTCACAGTCTAGAAGTGGGGGACAGACAACAAAACATACTAACAAAATAAAATAAATAGAATAGTAAATATGTACAAGGGTGCAGGGAAATTAATTGGAGAGGTCTTGGAGGAGGTGAGATTGCAGGAGGGGTTTGAATATGAGGAATTTGTGCTTGATACCGAAAGACAGCGGAAGCCAGTGGAGAGATGTGGGCCAACCAAAGACTCAGGAAGATCATTTTCTATGTTTGTTTTTATGGTATTTGTTAAGCACTTACTATGTGCCAGTCACTGTTCAAAGCACTGGGGTAGATAAACATTCATCAGGTTGAACACAGTCTCTGTGTCACAAGGGTCTCACAGTCTTAATCCCCTTTTTAGAGATGAGGGAACTGAGGCACAGAGAAGTAAAGTGACTTGCCCAAGGTCACACAGCAGAGAGGGGGCAGGGCTGGGTTTAAGCTCCAGGCCCTTTTTACTCCCAGGCTTGTGCTCTATCCACAAGTTCTTGCTGGTTCCTCGTAGATACAGTAATCAATAGCATAGATTGGGTGAGGGAGAAGCTGGAGGCGGGGAGGCCAGCGAGGAAACTGAGGCAATAACCTAGGTGTAGTATGACCAGAGAGCCCGTACCTGAATCGCAGAAATTTAGGTGGGGAAATAGTGCCCAGCAGGGAGGAACAAGAATATAGACACCCAAGTTACCTATTGCAGCAAGTTTGAGGAAGCCACCTCTTCAAGTAGGTCTTTAAATAACTCACTTGGCAATGCAAGTAGCTAATTATCATTAATGAAAGCCAATTAGTGACTTATTTTTGATCACCCCCTCTGGTGTCAGTGGCAATGGTGGGGGATTAGACTAGTTGCCAAGTGATGAACAATCTACTGGTTTCTAGAAATGGCATCACAGCCAGCACCCCCATCCATCAATCAATCAATCATGCTTATTGAGCACTTGCTGTGCGCGGAGCACTGTGCTACCCATGCTGCATTCAGACCCCCAGGTCCCATTCTTAGTTGCCATTAGCAACCAGGTGACCTGGGATTTCCATGGCAGAGTTAATCCATTAGCTACATCTGAAAATAAAACAAGGTCTTTGGAGTAATGCTCGCTTAATCCGCAGCTATAGGGTAAATCCATTTCAAGCCATTGCTATCCTGAAAATGTGTGTGATGCTAAACCAAAGTAATTAAGCTGAAGGAAATCAAAACAGACAACCACACTAAATTGTTGTAATCTGGAGAAGAGTTTAGTCAACTTGTGATACCAAACTACTGTGGTTTCACTTATTTTTCCTGCCGCTGATGTTCCATTCCATTCTATATAGAGGCTATTGGACACAGTGAAGTATATGTGTGTATGTGTGTGTGTGTGTATTTGTGTAGAAGTGGTCATAGTAACAATACTAAAGACACTTACTGGGTACATTGTACTGTCCTTATTGCAAAAGTACAAAATAAGCTCATTGTGAGCAGGGAATTTGTCTGTTTATTGTTCTATTGTACTCTCCCAAGTGCTTAGTACAGTGCTGTGCACACAGTAAGCGCTCAATAAATATGATTGAATGAATGAATGAATAATGGTATTTGTTATTTGCCTATTCTCTGTGACACACGGGATTATAATTATGGTATTTGTTAAGCACTTAACTATGTGCCAGGCACTGCACTAATTATCTATGAGATAATTGGAATAGACGCGGCCTCGGCCCCACATGGGGCTCACATTCTAAGTAGGAAAGGTGGCCTAGTGGAAAGAGCATGGGCTTGGGAATCGGAGGACGCGGGTACCAATTCTGGCTCTGCCACTTGTCTGCTGTGTGACCTCGGGCAAGTCACTTAACTTCTCTCTGCCTCAGTTACCTGAACTGTAAAATGGGGATGAAGACTGTGAGCCCCATGTGGGACAGGGACTGTATCCAACCTGATTACCTTGTACCTACCCCAACGCTTAAGACGGTACTTGGCACAGAGTAAGAAGATAACAAGAACCATAATTATTATTATTATTATCATCCCCATTTTACAGTTGAGGAAACTTTGGGAACTGTCCAAATCACACAGCAAGCAAGTGGCAGAGGTGGGATTAGAACCAGACTCCCTGCCCACCAGTATCTTACCAGATACCAGCAGACACAGGCCAATCAATTAATCAATAAATCAATCATTCATTCAATTGTATTTATTCAGCGCTTACTGTGTGCAGAGTACTGTACTCAGCGCTTGAAAAGTACAAGTTGGCAACATACAGAGACGGTCCCCACCCAACAGTGGGCTCACAGTCTAGAAGGGGGAGACAGACAACAAAACAGAACATATTAACAAAACATAATAAATAGGGTATGTAAATATGTAAAAGATTATTATAAGCACTTATTGAGTGCTTACTGTGTGCAGGGCACTGTACTATCAATCAATCAATCAATCAATTGTATTTATTGAACACTTACTGTGTGCAGAGCACTGTACTAAGCGCTTGGGAAGTACAAGGTGGCAACATATAGAGACAGTCCCTACCCAACAGTGGGCTGTACTAAGCACTTGGGAGAGTACAACACAACAATATAACGGACACATTCCCCGCCCACAAAGAATTTACAGTCGAGATGGGGAGACCGATATTAATATAAAAAATAAATTATGGAAATGTACACAAGTTCTGCGGGGCTGAGGGCGGGGTGGCGAATAAAGGTGGCAAGTCAGGGCGATGCAGAAGGGAGTGGGAAAATAGGAGATGAGGACTTAGTCAGCAAAGGCTTTGAAGATGGAGAGAGTAATTGTCTGGCGGATATGAAGAGGGAGGGCGTTCCAGGCCAAAGCCAGGATGTGGGCAAGAGGTGGGTGGTGAGATAGATTGGCATTAGAGGAGCGAAGTGTGCCGCCCGGGTTCTAGTAAGAGAGTAGCAAGGTGAGGTAGGAGGGGACAAGTTGATTCAGTGCTTTAAAGTCGACAGTAAGGAGTTTCTGCTTGATGTGAAGTCAGATGGGCAACAACTAGAGATTCTTGAGAAGTGGGGAAACACGACTTGAACATTTCTGTAGAAAAATGATCCGGGCAGCGAATGGACTGGAGTGGGGACAGACAGACAGAAATATTTTCAAATAAGGTGTTTACAGTAAAGGAACTGACAATTGCGTATAGATACATGTGAGCCTAGAAGGTGTGAAACTAAATAAATATGTCAATCGGAGAGGTGGTCCTTTGGTTGTTGTGTCTCAGGGTGTTGGATATGCGTGTGTGTGTGATAGCCGCTTCCTGGTAGACCTGAGGGAGGGAGTGGGGTTGATGATCTTCTGCTCAGACCTGCCCCACTCCTGCAAGAGCCAAGTGTGGGACCCCAGGAGTCACCGAGAAGGGACATGGCCTAGTGGATAGAGCATGGGCCTGAAGGTTGTGGGTTCGAATCCTGTCTCTGCCCCTTGTCTGCTCTGTGACCTTGGGCAAGTCACTTCACTTCTCTGGCCCTCAGTTCCCTCATCTATGAAATGGGGATTGAGACTGTGAGCCCCATGTGAGACAGGGACTCTGTCCAACCTGATCACCTCATATCTACCCCAGTGCTTAGAGCGGTGCTCGACACACTGTAAGTGCTTAACAAATACCATCATTATTAATATTATTGTTATTATCACCAATGGGCAAGTCCCCAGGAGGGAGGGTAAGAAGGTTGGAAATCAAACTCCTTATCAGCTATTTTTACTACTGGCTCATTTTTTTTTGATTCCCCTGCTAGTCGTATGCTTCCTGGTCCCATCTCTAAGCCATGGTCCCCAGAAATTGGACCCAGATAGTGACATTTCCAACTTTATGTGGAGACATCTTTCCAGAATGATGCTTGTTGAGAGGACTTGCCCAAGAGACTCTTACATTTCCCAAAGTCAAGGAAGCTATTTCCACAGTTATAAAGTTGCAGCTAATGACAAGTTGTCTTTATTCTTAGTAATGTGGATGCACAAAATCTTTTGGCAAAGTATTTCTCTGTGACTTTGGAGATGGATATGTTCTTTTAGCTCAAACAATCCCAGAAAAGAGGGCAGGAAATAGGTCTTTCTATTCTGGTGTTGTATTCCCCCAAGCGCTTAGGACAGTGCTCTGTCCACAGTAAGCATTCAATAAATACAATCAACTGATAAAAAGAAGAGAGCTCCACTACCCCTGCCTTTATCTTTCAAATATACAAAGGAGAAATTGAATTGGTACATCTGAGGAAGAAGTGGAACTCCCGTGGCTTTCCATTTTTAATTTTAAAATTGGAATTCAGCTTCCTTTGTTCCAGAAGTGGACTCGGGACAAAGCGATATGCAAAGGAGGCTGATGCTTCTAGGAAAGATACCTTTGAATTGACAGATTACGTACAGCTGATAGTAGGAATATTCAGTTTAAAGAAATCTTAAAAGGAGGACACTGAACGAATTCTCTTTCAGTTTGACACATCACTGCCATAGTAGCCCCAACTCTTGGGAACCGCAGGAATAACGACTGACAAAAGTAACCCAACTCTTCAGCAGATGTCTCAGAAGATTACTTTTTCTGGCCCAAAGCTAACATTCTCTAGCCTTTAAAATAAGCTCCAAAGGAGAACATCAGGATTCTATAAGGTCATTAGTGATTCGCTCATCCTCATCTCCATAGCACTTGTGTGCATATCTATAAATTATATAATCATCAACATCAACCACCTTGAACTGTTCTCTTTCCAGTGACTTCTTTCGCACTGCTTTCAAACATGCTGCTCATTTCTCCCCTAGCCTAAAAAAAACCCCTCTCTTGACCCCTTGTTTCCCTCCAGTTTGGAATTTTACTTACATATCTGTAATTGCATTTAACACATCTGTAATTTTATGTATTTAAATTGATGTCTGCCTCCCCCACTGCTCTGGGTTGGGAATGCGTCTGCTATTTTGTTGGACTGTACTTTCTCAAGATCTTAGTACAGTGCTCTGCACGCAGTAAGTGCTCATTAAATACCATTAACTGACTGACTGAAACCAGTTATTGCCCTATCTCCCTCCTACCTTTCCTCTCCAAAACCCTTGAGCAAGCTGTCTACACCTGGTGTCTCAAGTTCTTCTCCTCCAATTCTCTCCTTGACCTGCTGACCTGCTTCAATCTGGTTTCCGTCCCCTTCGTTCCACAGTAACCACCCTCCCTCCTCAACCTCTCAGCTGCCTTCGACAGGCAGGAACCGTTATCCAGCCTCGGCTTCACTGACACTGTCCTTTCCTGGTTTTCCTCCTATCTCTCTGGCCGGTCATTCTCAATCTCTTTCTCAGGCTCCTCCTCTGCCTCCCACCCCTAACTGTCTGGGTCCCTCAAGGCTCAATTCTGGGTCCTCTTCTATTCTCCATCAACACCCACTCCCTCGGAGAACCATTCACTCACATGACTTCAATTGCCGCTTCTAGGTGGATGATTTCCAAATCTATATCTCCTGCCCTGATCTCTCTCCCTCTCTGCAGCCTCACGTTTCCTCCTGCCTCAAGACATTTCTACTTGGATATCATCCTGTCACCTCAAATGTGATATGTCTAAACAGAACTCCTTATCTTCCCGCCCAAACCCTGTCCTCACCCTGATTTTTCCATCACTGTAGATAGCACCACCATCCTTCCTGTCTCACAAGCCCAAAACCTTGGCCCCAAGGTTTATCCTTCACTCATCACTCTCAGTCAAACCACAAAGTCAATCTGTCACCAAATCCTGATGGTCCAACCTTCAAAACATTGCTCATATCTGTCCTTTCCTCTCCATCCAAACTGCTACCATGTTTGTCCAGGCACTTAGCCTATCCCACCTTGATTACTGTACCAGCCTCATCACTGACCTCCCTGCCTCCTGTCTTTCTGCACTACAGTCTGTACTTCACTCTGCTGCCTGGATCATTTTTCTACAAAAACGTTCAGACCATGTTCCCCGATTCCTCAAGGACTTCCAATGGTTGCCCATCCACCTCCGCATCTAACAGAAAGTCCTTTCAGTTGGCTTTAAAGCACTCAGTCACTTTATCCCCTCCTACCTCATCTTGCTACTCTCCTACTAAAAGTCATCCCACACACTTGGCTTCTCTGGTGCCAACCTGCTCTCTGTATCTCGATATCATCTATCTCACTGCTAACCCCTCACCCACATCCTTCCTCTGGTTTGGAATGCTCTCCCTCTTCGGATCCAACCCACTACTACTCTCCCCACTTTCAAAGCCTTATTGAAGGCCCATCTCCTCCAGAAGGCCTTGCCTAAGCCCTCCTTTCCTCGGACTGATTTGCTGCCTTTATTGACCCCACCCCACTCAGCCCATCGGCACTTATGGACATATCGGTAATTTATTTCTTTACATTAATATCTTTCTCCCCCTCTAGACTGTAAGCTCCTTGTGGGGAGGGAACATGTCTACTAACTCTGTCATATTGTTCTCTCCCAAGTGCTTAGTACAATACTTTGCACACAGTGAGTGCTCAGTCAATACAATTGAATGATTAATTGATTATTTGATGTCCATCTTCCCCTCTCATCAATCAATCAATTGTATTTATTGAGTGCTTACTGTGTGCAGAGCACTGTACTAAGCGCTTGGGAAGTACAAGTTGGCAACATAGAGAGATGGTCCCTACACAACAGTGGGCTCACAGTCTAGAAAGGGGAGACAGAGAACCAAACAAAACATATAAACAAAATAAAAATGAATAGAATAGATATGTACAAGTAAAATAAATAAATAGAGTAATAAATATGTACAAACATATATACATATATACAGGTGCTGTGAGGAAGGGAAGGAGGTAAGGCGGGGGGGATGGAGAGGGGTAGGAGGGGAAGAGGAAAGAGGGGGCTCAGTCTGGGAAGGCCTCCTGGAGGAGGTGAGTTCTCAGTAGGGCCTTGAAGGGAGGAAGAGAGCTAGCTTGGTGGATGGGCAGAGGGAGGGCATTCCAGGCCCGGGGGATGACGTGGGCCGGGGGTTGACGGCGGGACAGGTGAGAACGAGGCACGGTGAGGAGATTAGCGGCAGAGGAGCGGAGGGTGTGGGCTGGGCTGTAGAAGGAGAGAAGGGAGGTGAGGTAGGAGGGGGCGAGGTGATGGTCAGCCTTGAAGCCGAGGGTGAGGAGTTTCTGCCTGATGCGTAGGTTGATTGGTAGCCACTGGAGATTTTTGAGGAGGGGAGTAACATGCTCAGAGCGTTTCTGAACAAAGACAATCCAGGCAGCGGCGTGAAGTATGGATTGAAGTGGGGAGAGACAGGAGGATGGGAGATTGGAGAGGAGGCTGATACAGTAGTCCAGACGGGATAGGATGAGAGCTTGAACGAGCAGGGTAGTGGTTTGGATGGAGAGGAAAGGGTGGATCTTGGCAATGTAGTGGAGCTGAGAATGGCAGGTTTTGGTGACAGCTTGGATGTGAGGGGTGAACGAGAGAGTGGAGTTGAGGATGACATCAAGGTTACGGGCTTGTGAGACGGAAAGGATGGTAGTGCTGTCAACAGAGATGGGAAAGTCAGGGAGAGGGCAGGGTTTGGGAGGGAAGACAAGGAGTTCAGTCTTGGACATGTTGAGTTTTAGGTGGCAGGCAGACATCCAGATGGAGCTGTCCTGAAGGCAGGAGGAGATGCGAGCCTGGAGGGAGGGAGAGACAGCAGGGGCAGAGATGTAGATCTGGGTGTCATCAGCGTAGAGATGATAGTTGAAGCCGTGGGAGTGAATGAGGTCACCAAGGGAGTGAGTGTAGATCGAGAACAGAAGGGGACCAAGAACTGACCCTTGAGGAACCCCTACAGTAAGGGGTTGGGAGGGGGAGGAGGAGCCTGCAAAAGAGACTGAGAATGAATGACCAGAGAGATAAGAGGAGAACCGGGAGAGGACGGAGTCTGTGAAGCCAAGGTTGGATAGCGTTTTGAGGAGAAGGGGGTGGTCCACAGTGTCGAAGGCAGTTGAGAGGTAGAGGAGGATTAGGATAGAGTATGAGCCGTTGGATTTGGCAAGCAGGAGGTCCTTGGTGACCTTTGAGAAGGCAGTTTCCGTGGAATGTAGGGGACAGAAGCCAAACTGGAGGGGGTCGAGGAGAGAGTTGGTGTTGAGGAATTCGAGGCAGCACGTGTAAACAACTTGTTCAAGGAGTTTGGAAAGGAATGGCAGGAGGGAGATGGGGTGATAACTAGAAGGTGAGGTGGGGGTCAAGAGAGGGTTTTTTTAGGATGGGAGAGACATGGGCATGTTTGAAGGCAGAGGGGAAGGACCCACTGGAGAGTGAGCGGTTGAAGATGGAAGTTAAGGAGGGGAGAAGGGACTTAACGAGAGATTTCATGAGATGAGAGGGAACGGGGTCAGAAGCACAGGTGGCCAGAGTAGCACTTGAGAGGAGGGAGGAGAGCTCCTCTGAGGAGCTCTGAGGAGAAAGCTCTCATCTGTAAGCTTACTGTGGACAGGGAACGTGTCTACCATCACTTCTGTAATCTACTCTCCCAAGCAATTAGCATGGTGTTTCGCACACAGTAAAGTGCTCAAGAAATTCTACTGATTAATTACTGTGATTGATCCAGACCTCAAGAGGATCTAGTACATGACATACTTCTAAGAAAAGCAATATTGTACTTTCCCAAGCATTTAGTACAGTGTTCTGCACACAGTAAAGTTCTCAATAAATGCAATTGATTGAATATTGATTGCCCATTTATTTAAGAGTTAAAAAGAATCCATGTTTTGACTAGATAGAATCAAGGCTTTGACTAGATTACTCTTCCCACTGTTGACGGTGTTAGATCTGTAACCAAAGGTCTAATCAGCAACAAGTGGCAGGAGAGGTGGGGTTTGGTCAGATAACTAGTTTTTGATCAAATTAGAAAGTCACAAGGCTAAAATTTTAGGTGATCATTTGTAGTGATCTCATTACCAGAGATGAAATGAGTGTTTACTTACAGGAATATATAAGACACATTGCACAGATTTCTTCTGGAAGAATGGAGACTATGAGCAAGTTTATAGAGTGATTTGAGACTTTCCTAAAACAGCAAATCCTCACTCACAAAACCCAAGGATTAAAACATTTTGATTCCTGGAAATGTGATTTTCATCTTCTTCTGCTCTTCATTGTCCAGATATCTTAACGGGAAATAAATCAAACTCTGGGAGGTGTAAATGAGGTGCTATTTTTCTCCTAAATGAGGCAGCTTGGTTGCATAAATCTATTAATGATCAACACAATAAGTTGTATCTGTTTCCAGGATCACTTGCCCTGTGAAGGCTAAGCATTTGTTTTCTTCTGACTCATCACCCTTGTCTTGCCAGGCTTGGTTGGAGACTGCATTCTAAGACTGCTAAATGTAAATATTAAATATTGGAAAGTTATGAACAGAGCTTTAATTAAGGCTGTGTGACCAGAACCTTGTTAGATCTGGGAAAGATAGAAGTACTGGCAACTAGCAACTTCCTAGTGCTCAAACATTTCACCTATTCATTCAATCGCATTTATTGAGCGCTTACTATGCGCAGAGCACTGTACTAAGCTCTTGGGAAGTACAGGTTGGCAACATATAGAGACGGTCCCTACCCAACAGCGGGCTCACAGTCTAGAAGATGGCCAGGGGAAAGAGATTTAGAGACATCATCACAATCAGGTAACCAAGGAATACCTGGCCCGATCCTTTCCCTAAGCAACATATGATATGCTTCATTTTTTGGAATCAATTAGCCCTTGAGGACGACTAGGGTTTATTTAAGAAACTACACCCTTGAAAGTCTTGACAAACTCTGTTCCGTGGATCCACCACAAAATACCTTGAAGCCAGAGATCAAGAAAAGGCCTACATTTTATTTGCAAATTCTTTGAAAATATATTTTGATTCTGGTGCAGTCAGTTGTTCGTTCATCTGTTTTATCCTCCATTTATACTGCTTCCCGTTTTTACTTGTCTGTCTTTCATTCATTCAGTCGTATTTATTGAGCGCTTACTGTGTGCAGAGCACTATACTAAGCGCTTAAACCCACACTTCACTCCTCTAATGCCAATCTACTTACTCTATCTCAATCTCCCCAATCTTGCCTCCGACTTCTCGCCCACATCATGTCTCTGGGTTGGAACACCCTCCCTTCTTATAGCCGACAGACAATTACTCTCCCCACCTTCAAAGCCATAGTGAAGGTACATCTCCTCCAGGAGGCCTTCTCTGATTAAGCCCTCATTTCTTGCTCCTTTGATTCACCGCCCCCCCAACCCCCAGCCCCACAGTCCTTATGTACATCTCTGTAATTAATTTCTTTATATTGATGTCTCTCCCTCTAGACTGTAAGCTAATGGTGGTCAGGGAATGTGTCTGTTATATTGTTGTGGTGTGTTCTCCCAAGCACTTAATACAGTACTCCGCACACAGTAAGGGCTCAATAAATATGGTTGATTGATTCATTTCGGTATTTATCATCTATAAGTCATTTTGGTCCTGCTCCCTCATTGTACCGTGAACTCCTTGAGGGCAGGGAATTGGGCCTTACTACTGTTGGACTCTGGTAAGTACAGATTACAGTTCCTAGCATTCAGCTGGAGCTCAGCAATGGCATTGATTAATTGATTTGTAATAAACAAAATCAATAATAATTATTATTAATATAATAATATAACAATAATAATATAATAATAATAACAATGGTACCTGTTAAGCACTTACTACGTGCCATGTACTACTCTAAGCACCAGTGTAGTTAATGAGCTTGGACAGTCCCTGTCCCACATGGGGCTCACACACTCAATCCCCATTTTACAGACGAAGTAACTGAGGCCTAGATAAGTTCAGTGATTTGCCCAAGGTCACACAGCAGACATGGGGCAGAGCTGGGATTAGAACCCAGGTCCTTGAGAAGCAGCGTGGCTCAATAGAAAGAGCCCGGGCTTGGGAGTCAGAGGTCATGGGTTCGAATCCCGGCTCCACCACTTGTCAGCAGGGTGACCTTGGGCAAGTCACTTAACTTCTCTGGGCCTCAGTTACCTCATCTGTAAAATGGGGATTAAGACTGTGAACACCATGTGGGACAACCTGATCACTTTGTATCCCCCCAGTGCTTAGAGCAGTGCTTTGCACATAGTAAGCACTTAACAAATACCATTGTTATTATTATTATTATCATCTAATCCCGACTCTGCCACTTGTCTGTATATATGTATATATGTTTGTACATACTTATTACTCTATTTATTTTACTTGTACATATCTATTCTATTTATTTTATTTTGTTAGTATGTTTGGTTTTGTTCTCTGTCTCCCCCTTCTAGACTGTGAGCCCACTGTTGGGAAGGGACTGTCTCTATATGTTGCCAACTTGTACTTCCCAAGCACTTAGTACAGTGCTCTGCACACAGTAAGCGCTCAATAAATACGATTGATTGATTGATTGTCTGCTGAGTGACCTTGGGTAAGTCACTTAACTTTTCTGTGCCTCAGTTCCCTCATCTGTACAATGGGGATTAAGACTTTGAGCTCCACATGGGACAACCTCATTACCTTGTATCTGCCCCAGTGCTTAGAACAGTGCTTGGCACATAGCGTTTAACAAATGCCATCATTACGTATTGTTATTATTGTTCTGACTCCATTCAATCCTAAGGGTAACATTTTCCTTTTTAAAAATCTGTTTTATCACCCACAGTACAGATTAAATCATGGCAGGAAAAGGGGACCTGTGGATGCAGGCCAGGTTATGGTGGTGTTCCACATTAAATTACTATGTACGTTGGATGCCCGGAATAGTCTGATGCCCTGAAAGAGTGGCTAACATAACTTTCCAAAGGATACAGTTTACTTCCCCCTCAATTGCTTTTGGCTGGTCGTTTTTATAATGACATATTGAAAGTACCTTTAATTCTTCTTTATTTTCAGTTTGTAAATATTCTCCTTCAGAATCCACAGAGTAAGGTAATGAAATAGTCAATGATTTCCCAGTGTGTTTAGGCTGTTCACTAATCTTCCATTTTATCTCCAAAGCCACAGTTGAAGAAATTAGCAGTGCTTTTGTGTTGAGAATTTGCGGGTCACCTTTTAGCTCTTTCTCTTTATCATGCAGATTGGCCATTCTAAGCCCCTCACACTCTGCTTTTATACCTCAGCCAGAAGGATGCCCTGTGTCCTTAAGGAAGCCAATTTTGAATTACAGTGAGTTAGGCTTTAGTTCTTCTGTCAATTTTAAGTCAAAAAGCTGAAATGGCACTAAATATGATCCTCTGCTGTGAGTTATGCCTTAAAGGCTTTGAAAGATCTTGGCAGATTGACTTCCAATCAAAGTGAGCTTAGCGTGGCCCCTCTTCCCCCTAGACTGGAAACTGGGATCAGGTTTATCAACTCTATTGGTCTGTACTCTCCCAAGCACTTAGTACAGTGCTCTGTACACAGAAAGTGCTCAGTAAATACCACCGACTGACTGATTGACGTGTTTATATGGAGAGGAAAGGAGTAAATCCTGGTGCGTGAAATGAAATGCTTAACGTCGAGGGGTGCAGATTCTCAAGTCTAGGAGCCAGGTTGGTTGAGGGCTTAGTCCTGAGGAAGACTGGAGTCCAGTTTGGTCTGTGAATTAAGATGCAGCATACCTAGTGGAAAGAGCATGGGCCTGGCTCTGCCACATGGCTGCTGTGTGACCTTGGGCAAGTCATTTAGCTTCTCTATGCCTCAGTTTCCTTACCTGTAAGATGGGGATGAAATATCTGTTTTCTCTTTGTTAGATTGCATACACTAGGTGGAACAGGGACTGTGTCCGACTTGATTTTACTCTATCTACACTAGTGCCTCCTACAGGGTTTGGCACATGGCGCCGAACAAATGATGGCAATAATAATAATAATAGTATTTATTAAGTCCTTACTATGTGCCAAGTCCCATACTAAGCACTGGAGTAGATAAAAAGATAATCACAATGATTATTAAAAACATTATTAAGTCCCGGACCCATCCCTAAAAGAATCAGAATGTTCCTGGGCCCATGGGATCAGGGAGAGAGTCAGTCCGGGATGCTATTCCAAGGCAGAAGGCCTTCCCTGACTAAGCCCCCACTTTCCTCTTCTCCTACTCCCTTATAATAATAATAATAATGGCATTTATTAAGTGCTTACTATGTGCAAAGCACTGTTCTAAGTGCTGGGGAGGTTACAAGGTGATCAGGTTGTCCCACTGGAGGCTCACAGTCTTACTCTCCATTTTACAGATGAGGGAACTGAGGTCCAGAGAAGTTAAGTGCCTTGCCCAAAGTCACACAGCTGACAATTGGCGGAGCCGGGATTTGAACCCATGACCTCTGACCCCAAAGCCTGTGTCGCCCTGACTTGCTCCCTTTGTTCATCACCCCCTTCCAGCCCCATGACACTTATCTATGTATCTGTAATTTATTGATTTATATTGTCTGTTCCCCCATCTAGACTGTAAGCTCGTTGTGGAGAAGGAATGTGTCTTATTTATTGTTACATTGCATTTTTCCAAGTGCTTAGTACAGTGCTCTGCACACAGTAAGCACTCAATAAATATGATTGAATGAATAGATTATAATAATAATAATTAATTAATTTAATGATGGTGTTCGTTAAGTGCTTACTATGTGCAAAGCACTGTTCTAAGCGCTGGGGAGGTTACAAGGTGATCAGGTTGTCCCACGGGGGGCTCACAGTTTTAATCTCCATTTTCCAGATGAGGGAACTGAGGCCCAGAGAAGTGAAGTTACTTGCCCAAAGTCACACAGCTGACAGCTGGTGGAGCTGGGATTCGAACCCATGACCTCTGACTCCAAAGCCCATGCTCTTTCCACTGAGCCACGCTGCTTCTCCAATGATAATAAGAATGGTACTTGTTAAGCCCTTACTTTGTGCCAAGCACTGTTCTAAGTGCTGGGGTAGATACGAGTTAATTAGGTTGGCCTCAGTCCCTGTCCCACATGGTGCTCGCATTCTTATCCCCATTTTACAGATGAGGTGACCAAGACACAGAGAAGTTTAGTGACTTGTCCGAAGTTACACAGGGGACATTTGATAGTGCAGGGATTAGAACCCAGGTCCTTCTGGCTCCCAAACTCATGCTCTATAATAATAGCAATTGTGGTACTTGTTAAGCACTCAGTATGTGTCTTTTAGACTGTGAGCCCACTGTTGGGTACGGACTGTCTCTATATGTTGCCAACTTGTACTTCCCAAGCACTTAGTATAGTGCTCTGCACACAGTAAGCGCTCAATAAATATAATTGATGATGGCACTATACTAAGCGCTGGGGTGGTTACAAGCAAATGGGATTGGACACAGTCCCTGACCCACATGGAGCTCACAGTCTTGATCCCCATTTTCCAGATGAGGTAATGGAGGCCCAGAGAAGTGAAGTGACTTGCCCAAGGCCACATAGCAGACAAACGGAAGTGAGGGGATTAGAACCCATGACCTTCGGACTTCCAGGCCCGGGCTCTAACCTGTAAACCACCCTGCTTCTGTCAGCCATGGGTGTAAGAGGGGCCAGTGGACATAGCGCTTGCTCTGGAATTCAGACTGTCCCCACTCTGCAAGCAGGGGCTCGTCCACAAGTTTGGGGCCATCAGCGGACGTCGAAAAATTACCTTGGATTCAAAGCTCTGGACAGGTTCTGCGGGAATCCTGGAAAATAATCGGCTCAATGTGGCCAATGGCTAACACGGCCGTTACTAAAGCATTGTGGGCTATAACACTACTACAGCACTGATGCTCATAATAATAATAATGGCATTGGTTAAGCGCTTACTATGTGCAAAGCACTGTTCTAAGCGCTGGGGGGATACAAGGTGATCAGGTGTCCCATGGGGGGCTCACGGTTTTAATCCCCATTTTACAGATGAGGTCACTGAGGCCCAGAGAAGTAAAGTGACTTGCCCAAGGCCACACAGCAGGCATGTGGTGGAGTAGGGATTAGAACCCATGACCTCTGACTCCCAAGCCCGGGCTCTATCAACTGAGACATGATCTTCTGTTCATTCACTCAATCATATTTACTGAGCACTTACTGTGTGCAGAGCACTGTACTAAGCGCTTGGGAAGTACAAATCATCAACATATAGAGACAGTCCCTACCCAACAATGGGCTCACAGTCTAGATGTGAATACGCCCTGCATAAATTCCCAGACTGAGCCCCTTCCTTCCTCTCCCCCTCATCCCCCTCTCCATCCCCCCATCTTACCTCCTTCCCTTCCCCACAGCACCTGTATATATGTATATATGTTTGTACATATTTATTACTCTATTTATTTATTTATTTATTTAACTTGTATATATCTATTCTATTTATTTTATTTTGTTCGTATGTTTGGTTTTGTTCTCTGTCTCCCCCTTTTAGACTGTGAGCCCACTGTTGGGTAGGGACTGTCTCTATATGTTGATGATTTGTACTTCCCAAGCGCTTAGTACAGTGCTCTGCACACAGTAAGCGCTCAATAAATACGATTGATGATGATGATGATGATGAAAAATCCCTTCAAGTACACTTTGCTATGTGGTACACCCCTGACGACTTTATGCTTGGAGCCGCAGGAGGAATACAACTGACAGGGATGAGACAGAGCAAGCGATTCTCTATAACCAATAATTCATCCTTGGTCCTGAAATCTCAGGCTCGAAGCTCAACCCTTGTTCTCGGTCCTATTTATTGAGTGCTTGCTCTGTAGAACAGTGCTCTGCACACAGTAAGCGCTCAATAAATAAGATTGAATGAAAGCAGAGCACTGTATTAAGACCTTGGGAGAGTACAATAGAATTAGTAGATCCGATCCCTGTCCTCAAGGAGTTTACAGTCAAGTTGAAGAGACAGAGACTAAAATAACTTACAGGTTTGGGGAAGGAACAGCATTTAAAAGTATGTACACAGTGACAGAGACTCCATTAATCTCATGTTCTTTTTTTTATGGTATCTGTTAAGCACTTACTATGCATCAAACTCTGTTCGAAGCACTGGGATAGGTACAAGTTAATTAGGCTGGAACCGGTCCCTGTTCCTCATGGGGCTCACAGTCTAAGTAGAAGGGAGAAGATGTATTTAACCCCATTTTACAGTTGAGGAAACTGAGGCACAGAGATGTTAAGCGACTTGCTCAAAGTCAAACCACGGACAAGTGGCAGAGCAGGGATTAGGACCCAGAACTTCTGACTCCGAGGCCTGTGTTTTTTCCTTTAGTCCACACTGTTCCTCAGTATTAGACAAGCAGCATAGCTTAATGGAAAGAGGATGGGCAAGAGCACGGGCTTTGGAGTCAGAGATCATAGGTTCGAATCCCGGCTCCGCCACGCCTGCTGTGTGACCTTGGGTAAGTCACTTAACTTCTCTGAGCCTCAGTTACCTCATCTGTAAAATGGGGATTAAGACTGTGAGCCCCACATGGGACCCTCATTACCTTGTTTCCCCTCCCCAGTGCTTAGAGCAGTGCTTTGCACATAGCAAGTGCTTAACAAATGCCATTATTATTATTTTTTATTATCCCAGCTCCACCACCTGTCTGATGTGTGACCTTGGGCAAACCACTTAACTTCTCTGTGCCTCAGTTACCTTATCTGTCAAATGGGGATTAAGAATGTGAGCCCTATGTGGGACAATCTTGTATCTAACTCAGTATTTAGAACAGTGTTTAGCCCATAGTAAGCCCTTAACAAATACCATAATAATAATTATTATTATCATCATCATCATAAGGAGGGAGAAGATATACAGGGGTCAGTGCTACATCCTGGAAAACAGCTAAAGAACCAGGGTGCCAACTCCTAGAGGACAGAGTTCATTGCTTTCAACTCTGTTGTACTTTTCCAAGCAGTTAGTATAGTGCTCTATACACAATGTATCTGTAGATACCGCTGATTAATTCAATTTCCTTATACTTATCATTCCCTGATTTTTCTTTTATTTATTGTTCATATGTGGGGACTTCAATCGGACCTCAGCTGCCAAATGGAGGTCGTGTGGAAGCTAAGGCTCTCCTATGAATTGACGCCTTACTGTGGCAGGGAAGTTTGCATCAGCTGATGAAGCTTAGAGCTATGCCATTCATTCATTCGATCATATTTATTGAGCGTGTATTATGTGCAGAGCTGTACTAAGTGCTTGGGAAGTACAAATCGGCAACATATAGAGACGGTCCCTACCCAACAATGGGCTCACAGTCTAGAAGGGGGAGACAGACAACAAAACATGTGGACAGGTGATATGGGGCTACCCGTGTTGGAAAGGTCTAAGCCGAAATGTCAAAGTTGATTCACCTCTGCTGGGCAGCAGAGGCACGGGAATGACTCAAAGGTGGATCATCCAGTGATCAAAACGTGGATCAAAGACAACAGACTCAAGTATTTAGGGCGTGGAAGAAGGCAGTGGTAAACCACTTCCATAGCTTTACCAAGAAAACTCTATGGATATATAGACCAGAATGACCAAATGATAGAAGATGGGACGTCACGAAGAGGGGGTGTTGATGGAGCCTCTATGGGTCGGAAACGACTTGACGGCATTTGAAGATGAAGAAGGAAAGGTAAGGTCGACTAGCTGCATGGCAGACTCACTAAAGTTTAGTGGTCTAAAGTGCGCTGCTGCTTACCTCTTTGCTGTGCCTCATTCTCGCCTATCCCGCCATCGACACCTGGCCCCCGTCCTACCTCTGTACTGGAATTCCCTCCCTCCTCAAATGTGCCAAACTAGCACACTTCTCCCCTTCAAAGCCCTACTGAAATCTTACCTCTTCCAGGAGGCCTTCCCAGACTGAGCCCCCCTTTTCCACTGCTCCTCCTCCCCATCACTCTGACTCCTTCCCTCTGCTCTACCCCCCTCCCTGCCCTGCAGCACTTGCATATATATGTACGTATTTATCCTTCTATTTATTTTATTAATGATCATCATCATCATCAATCATATTTATTGAGCGCTTGCTGTGTGCAGAGCACTGTACTAAGCGCTTGGGAAGTACAAATTGGCAACATATAGAGACAGTCCCTACCCAACAGTGGGCTCACAGTCTAAAAGATGTGTATATAGCTATAATTCTACTTATGTTGATGATATTGGTGCCTGTCTACTTGTTTTTTTGTCTTGTTGTCTGTCTCCCCCTTCTAGACTGTGAGCCCATTGTTGGGTAGGGATTGTCTCTATTTGTTGTCGAATTGTACTTTCCAAGCGCTTAGTACAGTGCTCTGCACACAGTAAGGGCTCGATAATTATGATTGAATAAATGAATGAATATTGCTTTGACACCCAACTTCGGTGAAGGACAGAACATCCATGAGCAAATGAGGTCAGATAGCAGATGGAGTAATTGACTAATTAATTAAATCCAGCATAGTCTCAGGCCCCCAGATGGTAAAAACAAGCCTTTTTTAAGTCAATAAATAGGACAGTCAATAGATAACACAGCCCAATGGGAGGAGGAGGAAGAGTTAAGATTTCAAATACTTATTGGCATTTATTTTTCTGGTCCTCGCAATCCTCTCCTTGTTTATTTCTCCCAAGATTTAGGCCGTTTACTCTTGTAGTACCAGACTTGATCCCTTGAAGATTACCCATGGGGAAATTATTTGAGGAATGCTTTTGAAAGTCAGGAATCAGGTATGTAACCAGAGTTTAACTGGGGAGAAGACTTTTTCAAACTGACAAGGGATGTGATGTGGGTAATGTACAATTCGAGAAATGATATGAATGTTAGTACTTGTAGTCATGGGATTTGTTGAGATACAGTTTTCTCCACTTGAAGGTGCTTTAAAGTGTGGAGGAGAACAGCTTGAGTGGGTAGGCATGCTAACTGAGTCAATTCTTGTCCCAGGAGTAGAAGAAGGGAGGAAAAGAGAAGAATTTAGTAGCTCTAGAGGAAAGGGCACAGTCTCATAAGTCACCCCAGTCCTACCATTTGCCTGGAGTGTGACCTTGGGCTAGTCAGTTCATTTCTCCATACCTCAGTTTCCCCATCTGTAAAATGGGCAATAAACCCTCGTCTCCCTCCCCTCTTATACTGTGAGCACCACATAGGACCGGGACTGTGTCCACCCTGATTATCTTCTACCTATCCCAGAATTTAGTACAGTGCTTGGTACATAGTAGGATCTTAATAAACACAATTATTATCTCTCTTCTGGATAATAATAATGGTGTTTGTTAAGTGCTTACTCTGTGGCAGGCACTTTACTGAATGCTGGGGTAGAAACAAGATAATCAGATGATTATCAGACACAGTCACTGTCCCACATAGGGGTCACAGTCTCAATCCCCATTTTACAGACGAGGGAACTGAGGCCCAGAAAAGTGACTTGCCCAAGGCCACGTGGCAGATCCGGGTTTAGAACCCAGCTCCTCCTGACTCTAAGGCCCATGCTCTATCCACTAGGCCACGCTGCTTCTTGTCTGAGCCCCCGGTTCATACCAACAGACCTTTCTGGACCAGGTGAGCCTCAGTGACACAGAGTTCAAACCACACCTCTGATCACCAAGGTTAATGTGGAAAGTTTTTTGCTTAGTTTTACTAACATGCAAGGGAGTGACACATACATACACACACACTCACTCACTCCACTCCACCAAGGGTCCAATACCGGTCTGTGGTCAAAGGAGCCCATCATCATCATCATCAATCGTATTTATTGAGCGCTTACTATGTGCAGAGCACTGTACTAAGCGCTTGGGAAGTACAAATTGGCAACATATAGAGACAGTCCCTACCCAACAGTGGGCTCACAGTCTAAAAGGGGGAGACAGAGAACAAAACCAAACATACTAACAAAATAAAATAAATAGAATAGATATGTACAAATAAATTAAATAAATAAATAGAGTAAAAAAATATGTACAAAGCAGGGCCCATTCTGCTTCCAAGTGCTGCTCGTCCCCCTCTCCATCCCCTCCATCTTACCTCCTTCCCTTCCCCACAGCACCTGTATATATGTATATATGTTTGTACATATTTATTACTCTATTTATTCATTTTACTTGTACATATCTATTCTATTTATTTTATTTTGTTAGTATGTTTGGTTTTGTTCTCTGTCTCCCCCTTTTTAGACTGTGAGCCCACTGTTGGGTAGGGACTGCCTCTATAAGTTGCCAACTTGTACTTCCCAAGCACTTGGTACAGTGCTCTGCACACAGTAAGCGCTCAATAAATACGATTGATTGATTGATTGCTTCTGCTTCTTGCTTCTCTCTGCATCTCAGCAGGCCTCTGTGCTGTCTCCAGGTGAGGCCAGGCAAGCCTCAAAGCAACCCGCCTTTTATTTGCCTTAGGCATGGAAGCTGAGGCTCTACTTGGCATTCATTGATTAGTCCAGGCCCCTTTCTGGGGAAAACAGGGAGAGAAAGCCCCACCTCCCTCCATGCCCCATGCCCCCACAGGCCTGCAATCACCTGCCTCAGGTAGAATGCATCAGTGCCTTTGCAAAATCTCTTTCTTGTTGTTGTTCTGTGAGCCCACTGTTGGGTAGGGACCGTCTCTATATGTTGCCAACTTGTACTTCCCAAGCGCTTAGTACAGTGCTCTGCACATAGTAAGCGCTCAATAAATACGATTGATTGATTGACTGATTGATCACAAACAATCACCGGTAAGGCAGCGTGTTGTGGGCTCGCCTCACTTCTCATCTTCCAGATGACCAGGAAAAAGTTTTCTACAACGCTAAAAATTGCTTCCTTACTTGAAATTGCTTCCTTGCTTGAGTGGAGAAGCCTCGCACTTGGCTCTTCAGCCTGTGAATATGTGAGTTCAAGGAGGGCGAGAGCCAGGGAAGGCAGGAGTATGGACCTGGGATGGAAGGAGCCAGTGGCCAAGGGCTAGAGGGAGGACTTGGGGAACAGGGGTTTGATTCACCCAGTTGCCATATGTAAAATGTAGATGAAACACCTATTATGGTTGCCAAGACTGTGAGCCCCACATGGGACAGGGATCGTGTCTGACCCCATCATCTTGTATTTACCTCAGCACTTAGTACAGTGCTTGGCACATATTAAACACTTAGCAAATGCCATTATCATTATTATATTATTACAATTATTATTCATTCATTCAATTGTATTTATTGAGCACTTACTGTGTGCAGAGCACTGTACTAATGCTAACACTGCACTGCTCTGTATCCAGAAAGTCGAATTATCTAGTGTGTGCAGAGCCTTTTATTTGGGAGAATACACTAGAAGTAGAACACTCGATCCTTGCCATCAGGGAGCTTACAACCTAATGGGGAGAGAAGCACAAAATAATTCACAGCAAAGGGAAAGAAATGCTTAAATAGCAGAGGATGTAAATCGTTCAGTAATTTGGTTGTCACATTCTAGCCAAGACTACTGGAATAATAATAATAATGATGATGGCATTTATTAGTGCTTACGTATCTGTAATTTATTGATTTATATTAATTGTCTGTTCCCCCATCTAGACTGTAAGCTCATTGTGGGGAGGGAATGTGTCTTGTTTATTGTTACATTGTATTTTTTCAAGTGCTTAGGACAGTGCTCTGCACACAGTAAGCACTCAATAAATATGATTGAATGAATAGATTATAATAATGATAATTAATTAATTTAATGACGGTGTTTGTTAAGCGCTTACGATGTGCAAAGCACTGTTCTAAGTGCTGGGGAGGTTACAAGGTGATCAGGTTGTTCCACTGGGGGCTCACAGTCTTAATCCCCATTTTACAGATGAGGTAACTGAAGCACAGAGAAGTTAAGTGACTTGCCCAAAGTTACACAGCTGACATTGGTGGAGCCAGGATTTGAACCCATGACCTCTGACTCCAAAGCCCATGCTCTTACCATTGAGCCACACTGAATGAAAATATACATTCTAGTAGAACCTCGTGCATTTACATGAAGTTAAACTGGATACCGTCAATTGGTGGTCTCTATGGCTGCCATTCAGCCAAGCACCCAGCAACAAAAGGCAGAGATATCTTCTCCCAAGGGAGACAGATATAATCCCAATTGCAGCAGATAAATCTGGAGCGGGAAGAAAGTTCTTCTCTTGGTCAGTTATGGCATTTATTAAGCTCTATGTGACAAATTCAACGCTAAGAGCTGTGGTGGATACAGATAACAACATCAATTGCAGTTGCTGTCCCACTCAAGGCTCATAATGCAAGAAGTAAGAAGAGCTCCATTCTATAGATGGGGAAACCTTGATCCCGAGAGGTAGAGCATCTAACCTGAGGTCCCACAGAGGGCTAATTCCACAGCTGAGATAAGAACCCAGATTTCCTGATTCCCAGTTCTCTGCTCTTTTCATTAGGCCACACTCCCTCCTCTGGGTCTGGGAGGTTGACTAACCAAAGTCCTCCCGGTTGTGACAGAAAAGAGTGAGCTGGTCTGTGTTGTGTGAGAGCAAGCATGTCAGTGTTTGATGAGCCCACCAAGAGAGGCTTAGGTCTCTCCCACGGCAACTCCAAGTGCAAATGAGGTCACCCGTAAGAGCCTGGAATAGAAATTCTTGCTTTGTGCAGAAACGCTCTGGGCATGTTACTCCCCTCCTCAAAAATCTCCAGTGGCTACCAATCAACATACACATCAGGCAAAAATTCCTCACACTCGGTTTCAAGGCTGTCCAACACCTCAGCCCCTCCTACCTCACCTCCCTTCTTTCTTTCTCCAGCCCAGCCCTCACCCTCCTCTTCTCTGCCACTAACCTCCTCACTGTGCCTCGTTCTCGCCTGTCCCGCCGTCGACCCCCGGCCCACGTCCTCCCCCTGGCCTGGAATGCCCTCCCTTTGCACATCCGCCAAGCTCGCTCTCTTCCTCCCTTCAAAGCCTTACTGAGAGCTCACCTCCTCCAGGAGGCCTTCCCAGACTGAGCCCCCTCCTTCCTCTCCCCCTCCTCCCCCTCCTTCCCCTCCCCACAACACCTGTATATATGTATATATGTTTGTACGCATTTATTACTCTATTTTATTTGTACATATTTATTCTATTTATTTTATCTTGTTAATAAGTTTTGTTTTGTTGTCTGTCTCCCCCTTCTAGACTGTGAGCCCGCTGTTGGGTAGGGACCGTCTCTCTATGTTGCCACCTTGTACTTCCCAAGTGCTTAGTACAGTGCTCTGCACACAGTAAGCGCTCAATAAATATGATTGAATGAATGAATGAATGCAAACAAAATAGGAAAGAAGAAGTTTGGGTTGCTAGGGTTTATGCAAGCTGGAAAAAAAAAAAAGGCCCTGAAATCTCTTCAAAGCAGCAGAAGCCATAGTGATTCCACTGGGTAAGAAAAGGAATTTTAGCCCATAAACATATTTCTGCATCTATTAGGGAGTTTGCAGAGAAGCAGCTTGGAGTAGTAGATAGACCACAGGCCTGGGAATTAGAAGGTCATGGGTTCTAAACTTGGCTCCGCCACTTGTCTGCTGTGTGATCTTGGGCAAGTCATTTTACTTCTCTGGGCCTCAGTTCCCTCCTCTGGAAAATGGGGATTGAGACTGGGAGCCCCATGTGGGACAGGGACTGGGTCCAACCCAATTTGCTTGCATCCACCCCAGCGCTTAGTACAGTGTCTGGCACGTAATAAGCATAGTAAGCCGGGTTCAAATCCCGGCTCCGCCACTTATAAGCTGTGTGACTTTGGGCGAGTCACTTAACTTCTCTGGGTCTCAGTTACCTCATCTGTAAAATGGGGATGAAGACTGTGAGCCCCCCGTGGGACAACCTGATCACCTTGTTAACCTTCCCCAGCGCTTAGAACAGTGCTTTGCACATAGTAAGCGCTTAATAAATGCCATAATTATTATTACTATTATTGTTCCAATGGGCTTTCATTCATTCAATCGTATTGATTGAGCGCTTACTGTGTACAGAGCACTGTACTAAGCACTTGGGAAGTACAAGTTGGCAACGTATAGAGACGGTCCCTACCCAACAGCGGGCATTTTCATCATGTAAGCTTTCCTTGCAACAGCCTTCTTTCTCTGGTCCTCTTCACTCATTGATAGATGACCCCTTAGGTGAACCTGAGGACTCTGGGTTCCTTTTCCATCTCTAGCTAGACAGACGTCCAATCTCAATCCCTCTCTTTAGAGTTAAAGCTTTATCCTCGTCTTTCTAAATATGAGCGTGTCACATTTACAAAATCCCATCTCCCCTCATGTTCTGTTGGATAGTCTATTAAGTAATTACTGCACCCAGAACTGTGTTGACTGAAGCAAAACTAAGTATGCCTTGCAAGTTTTTTAATATCTCTCAGCAGTTGCAGTGACAAGGCATTATCCCTTCAAGAATGATGTATGTAAAAATTTCTTATATTTCAGCAACTTCCAAATAGATGGAGAGACCAAGCCTGGAGTACAATATTTTAACATAACACTATTTTATAGGATCATTGACATTTCTTAGAACAGTGGAAAAATTTCCACATATTGAAGAAAATATTAGCAAAGATATCTCCAGAGATCATGGTGTGTGCTTACTGAAGTGTGGCTCCAAACTGGATAAACAGAAAACAGCGAATGCAACAGGAGAAGGGAGAAGAAGGACGGTAGAAGAGAAATTTTGCTCAGCAGGGCCCAGTATCATCAGTCTTATTATGTCCTCCATAGACTCTAAGTGTCCTGACGACCTATTCTGTTGGATTGCACTTCCCCAAGCATACAGTGCTCAGTAAATGCCAATGATTAACTGATTGATCGCACAGGTTAACTTCACACCCTCATGAGGTTGGTGTGGTAAAAGAGATACCAGCCCTGGTAGAGCCTTGGAAAATATTCAAGTAATAATAATAGCAACAATAATAATAAAAATCATCATGAAACAGTGAAGCAGTGTGGCTTAATGTAAAGAGCAGGTTCCTTTAGATCGTCAGAAGACCTGGGATCTAATCCAGGCTCCAGTCTGCTGTGTGACCTCAGTCAAGTCTCTTGACTTTTTTGTTCCTCCGTACGTCTTCTGTAAAATGGGGATTAAATCCTCTTCCCTCCTACTTAAACTGTGAGCCCCACGTGGGACAGGGACTGCAACCATCTTGATTAATTTGTATCTACCTCAGTGTTTAGAACAGTGCTTGACACTTCGTAAGAGTGTAACAACTATCCTAATTTAATTATTATATTTTGAATTTTTGTGGTATTGGGTATTGTCTTTTCAGAGCCCTTCAACAAAACATAATAATCAGTCATTCCCTTCGAGGTTGCAGGAATTATTCTCTCTGCTGCTCTGCACGTGGGATTCTACACCCCAGATTTGACTTTCATGATCTTGGAATAAGGCATGGAAGAAGTGGAGTGAAATGGAACAAGTACAGAAAAGATCGATCCATAAAATAAATTGCTCTGTTTGCCCATACGCTGCTAACCACAGATACTAAAAGCACTGTACTATAGGGAAAGAGTGGTTGCATCTATGAGAGAGCTGGATTCTTCAGGGTCAGCAGCACGAGTTGAAATCATCTCTGAAGATTTCCTTTTCCTCAAACTATGGTTTGAAAGGTCTGTAACAGTGTGAGGAACATTTGGGAGATGTACAGAAAACCCGCAAGCCCCCAGAGATCCAGGCATCGAGTGTATTTTTAGCAGTGCTCGTAATTAAGATCTTTCTAAACAATCTTCCAGAAGTGGATGATTCAGGGTGGGAGGAAGAGCACAGAGAATAGGAATGCACAATTTAAAACCGTGAGGATCATTTCTTTCCTGAATCTGGATTGCTATATTTTATGCCCCAAAGTCCAAGATTTCACCTGAAACTTGAACTAGTTAAATCTTGGCCCAGATGGTATTCGTGACTCTTCTATTTATTCACCTTGATTGTAATCTCTCCCTGCCTTCTGTGACGAGTCATAACAAAGCGGGTGTCTGGCAATGTGGGTCACACCAATCAGAAGCTTGAAACATCTGCCTAGCGAGGGAAATGAACTGCTTTTCACCCCATCCCGATTCCAGCCATTTTGGGCTGGGGGTGGAATGCGGGAGTTGAGTCAGCAACGAAGGTGCACAAAGGGTATGTTGCATCGACTAAACGGACCCAGTAGGCTTGACCTGTGGAAGTGCAGGGCTGAGAAACAAATGAACAGGAAATTGTTGCGTTCAGCACTGGAAGTGATGAAGCGAAACAGAACTGCTTGGAGCTGGAGGACAAAAATCAACAGGATAAAAAAAAATGACCCAGATTTAAACTTCATTCACCTTTCCAACTCTGCTCATCCCCCTGGGTTTGGACAAGTGCGCTACCTCCAAGTCCTCTATTGTTCATCTAAAGGAAAATGTGGCACAGCTTCTAGAATAAAGGTTCACAGCAGGGCCACCATTCAGCAGGCTCAATCTGACCGATCATTTTGTCTCTTCTCAGGTACCAACACCCAAAACATTCTGGGACTTAGTTCAGTGACTGTGAGCCCACTGTTCGGTAGGGACTGCCTCTATATGTTGCCAACTTGTACTTCCCAAGCGCTTAGTACAGTGCTCTGCACACAGTGAGCACTCAATAAATATGATTGATTGATTGATTGATTGACTAGGAGCAGAGAAGTAGGAGCGACTCATCTAGGAAGAACTTTACTCAGCCAGGAGTTCTGGCTTCTATGCCACCCTCAGCCTAGGCCACTGAGAACTTGATGTTGCCCGCTATCATAATAATAATAATAATGAAGGCATTTGTTAAGCACTTACTATGTGCAAAGCATTGTTCTAAGCGCTGGGGGGATACAAGATGAACAGGTTGTCCCACGTGGGGCTCACAGTCTTAATCCCCATTTTACAGATAAGGTAACTGAGGCTTAGAGAAGTGAAGTGACTTGTCCAAACTCACACAGCTGACATTTGGCGGAGGCGGGATTTGAACCCATGGCCTCTGACTCCAAAGCCCGGGCTCTTTCCACTGAGCCACGCATAGTAATTGTAGTATTTCTTAAGTGCTTACTATGTGGCAGGCATTGTTCTAAGCGCTGGCGTGGATACAAGCATGTTAGGTTGGACACAGCTCCTGTTCCATATGGGGCTCACAATCTTAATCCCCATTTTACAGATGAGGTAACTGAGGCACAGAGAAGTTAAGTGCCTTGCCCAACATCACCCAGCAGACATGCGATGGAGCCATGATTAGGATGAAGATCTTTCTGAATCCCAGCCCTGTTCTCTATCCATTAGGCCATGCCGCTTCATCAGAAACAGCATTGCGTGTGGCGAATCTACTGTGATCAGAGACTATGTATCGCAAGTGAAACGAGGTCTCTGCCCTCAAGTTGCTTATACGGCAGCAGCGTAATCAACTGAAAAAAGCACTGGCCTAGAAATCAGAGCATCTAGGTACTAATCAGAATCCTGATTCCGCTGCTGGTCCGCAAGTCACGACTTCTCTGTGCCTCAGTTTCCTCAGATGTAGAATGGGGATTCTTTGCCTGTCAATCTTCCTACTTGGATTGTGAGCCCAGTGTGGGACAGGCACTGTGGCTGACCTGATTAATTACCCCATCTACCCTAGCCCTTAGTACAGTGCTTGATACTTAATAAGCACCTAACAAATATCTCAGTTATGATCATTAGGAAAAAAGTGGAAAACCTGAAAGATTTCCAGTGATGAAGCCCTCACCATCACCAAGACGCGGGTGATGTCCCATTCCTCTGGAATTACAGCAAACCTGCAATAAGTTTTAGAACTTGGAGATGTTTGTGATTTGTTTAAATCACTACATGTTGGGAAGCAACATGGCCTAGTGGATAGGGCATGGACCTGGGGCTCAGAAGGACCTGGGTTCTAATCCAGACACCTCCACTTCTCTGCTGTGTGACCTTGGGCAGGTCAGTTAACTTCTCTGTGCCTCAGTTAACTCACCTCTGAAATGGAGATTAACAAGGTGATCCCCAAGTGGGACATGGACTGTGTCCAACCTGATTAGCTTGTATGTACACCAGCGCTTAGTATAGTGCCAGGTGCATAATAAGCACTTAACAAATACCATATTAAAAAAAAAATCCCTATTCCCCCTCCCACCCCCACAAAAAATCCAAAAACCAGAAATGACACCCTGGAGTGGTGAAGAGCTTGAAAACTGTTGCTTTAATAATAATAGCAGCATTTCATTCATTCAATCGTATTTACTGAATGCTTACTGTGTGTAGAGCACTGTATTAAGCACTTCATTTTAAGCATTTACTATGTGCCAAGCACTGCATTAAGCACAGGGGTAGATATACGTTAATCAGGACAGACACAATCCATGTCCCACATGGGGCTCTTAGTCTAAGTAGGAGGGCAAACTGGTATTGAAATCCCATTTTACAGATGGGAAAATTGAGGTCCAGAGAAGTTACATGAGCTTCCCAAGGTCACACTGCAAGTAAGAGGCAGAACTTGGATTAGATCTCAGGTCCTCTGCCTCCCACACTGCTTCTCAGTAATTCACTGTGCTCGCCTGAATTTTGTTATTGTTAGTCCGTTGTTTTTTGCTTTATGTCACTTGTTAGTTCTTTACTGTGTGTCTGTCAACTGTAGCTTGTGAACCCCTTGGCTCCCAGGAGTTTGATCTATTATCTTTGTCTACAGAGAAGCAGCGTGGCTCAGTGGAAGGAGCCTGGGCTTTGGAGTCGGAGGTCATGGGTTCAAATCCCGGCTCCGCCAATTGTTAGCTGTGTGACTTTGGGCAAGTCACTTAACTTCTCTGTGCCTCAGTTACCTCATCTGTAAAATGGGGATTAAGACTGTGAGCCCCCCATGGGACAGCCTGATCACCTTGTAACCTCCCCAGCGCTTAGAACAGTGCTTTGCACATAGTAAGTGCTTAATAAATGCCATTATTATTATTATTATTATTACAGACTTTGATCTGTAGTCTTTGCACGTACTCCTCAGGCTTAGTACAGTGTTTTACATAAAGTAAGCGCTCATCAAATGTGATGAATAATAATAATAAAAAATGACAAGTTGCTGAAAAGAAGTATTTTGGCATTGAAATAGTGTGGCTAGAGGAAAGAGAATGGGCCTGGAAGTCGGGCCACCTGGGTTCTACTCAGTTACCTCATCTGTTAAATGGGAATTCAATGCCTGTCTTCCAGCCCCAAGTGTATAGAGCACGGTCCTGGGAGTCAGAAGGACCTGGGTTCTAATCCAGACACCTCCACTTGTCGGCTTTCTGACCTCGGGCAAATCACTTCACTTCTCTATGCCTCATTTACCTCATCTGTAAAATGGGGATTAAGACTGTGAGACCTATATAGGACAGGGACTGTGTCCAACCTAATTAGTGTTTCTCCACTCCAGTGCTTATTACAGTGCCTGACACATGAAAAGCACTAATTAATACTATAAAAAAAAGAAATGAGGGCTTAGTCAGGAAAGCTTACATTTACTATGTAAAGTCTACAGCACAGCCCGCTCCCTCTGCTCCTCTGCCGCTAACCTCCTCACTGTGCCTCGTTCTCACCTGTCCCGCCATCAACCCATGTCCTCCCCCTGGCCTGGAATGCCCTCCCTCTGCACATCTGCCAAGCTAGCTCTCTTCCTCCCTTAAAAGCCCTACTGAGAGCTCACCTCCTCCAGGAGGCCTTCCCAGACTGAACCCCCTTTTTCCTCTCACCCTCCCCATCCCCCCGACCCTATCTCCTTTCCCTCCTCATAGCACCAGTATATATGTTTGTACAGATTTATTACTCTATTTAGTTTACTTGTACATATTCATTATTCTATTTATTTTGTCAATGATGTTCATCTAGCTTTACTTCTATTTATTCTGATGACTTGACACCCGACCATATGTTTTGTTTTGTTGTCTGTCTCCCCCTTCTAGACGGTAAGCCCGTTGTTGGGTAGGGACCGTCTCTATATGTTGCCAACTTGTACTTCCCAAGCGCTCTGCACACAGTAAGTGCTCAATAAATCCGATTGAATGAATGAATGAAAGGCCTCTTAGAGGACCTGGGCCTTCAATAAGACTTCGAAAGTGACGTCTGTCATATATGAAAAGGGAGGGTGTTGCAGGCGAGAGGAAGGATGTGGGCCAGAGGTCGGCAATGAGACAGATGATATCTAGGTATAGTGAGTAAATTGACATTAGAGGAGCTCACAAAGTAAGCTGTCACTGATGGAATCAGCTCTTTCTCTCATCCACTAACCCTCACTCCTCCCCTATTACAATTGGCCTTCCCACTTCCCTCCTCTAGACCACCTACTAATAGTGCTTTGCTCTCATTTCTCTCACCATCGACTTCTGGCTCAGACCCTCCCTCCTGGCTAGGACTCCTCCTCTCTTGACATCTGACAAGCTCTCTCCATCTTCAAAGCCCTGCTAACCTCACATCCCTTCCAGAAAGTTTTTTTCAGACTAATAATAGTTTGTTAAGTTAATACTATGTGCCAAGCACTGTTCTAAGCCCTGGGGTAGATACAAATTAGAGTGGACACAGTTCCTGACTCACACTGGGCTCACAGTCTAAGTAGGGGGAAGGACAGGTATTGAATCCCCATTAAACAGATGAGATAACTGAGGTACAGATAAGTGATTTTCCCTAAGTCACACAGCAGGCAATTGGCAGAGCCAGAACTAGAACCCAGGTCCTCTGACTCCTGTGCTTTTTCCATCAGGACAAGCATCATCTGCACAATTTATCCATTCATTCAATCATATTTATTGAGTGCTTACTGTGTGTAGAGCACTGTATTAAGCGCTTGGAAAGTACAGTTCAGCAACAAATGGAGACAATCCCCTGCCCACAGTGGGCTCACAGTCTAGAAGGGGGGAGACAGACATCAAAACAAGTAAACAGGCAGGAGTATCGTCATTATAAATAAATAGAATTATAAGTATATGCACATCATTAATAAAAAATATAGAATTATAATTATTAATATGTACATATATACACACATGCAGTGGGGCAGGGAGAGGGGTAGAGAAAAGGGAGCAAAATGGGGTGATGGGGAGGGGAAAGGGAGCAGAGGAAAAGGGGGGTTTAGTTTGGGAAGGTCTCCTGGAGAAGATGAGACAATTCCTTCCCCCTAGACATTTAGGTACTGACCCCCACTTCCTCTTCCTACAGCACTTATGTACATACTTGGATGCTTCCCCAACCTATAATTTATCTGTTTCCCCCTCTAGGCTGTAAACTCCTTGAGGGAAAGGACTACATCGGCCTCCAGCCCACGTCCTTCCCCTGGCCTGGAATGCCCTCCCTCCACACATCCGCCAAGCTAGCTCTCTTCCTCCCTTCAAAGCCCTACTGAGAGCTCACCTCTTCCAGGAGGCCTTCCCACACTGAGCCCCCTTTATCCTCTCCTCCTCCCCACCCCCCGCCTACCTCCTTCCCCTCCCCACGGCATTTGTATATATTTGTACAGATTTATTACTCTATTTTACCTGTACATATTTACTATTCTATTTATTTTGTTAATGATGTGCATCTGGCTTTAATTCTATTTGTTCTGACAATTTTGACACCTGTCTACATGTTTTGTTGTCTGTCTCTCCCTTCTAGACTGTGAGCCCATTGTTGGGTAGGGACCGTCTTTATATGTTGCCGACTTGTACTTCCCAAGCACTTAGTACAGAGCTCTGCACTCAGTAAACACTCAATAAATATGAATGAATGAATGAATACTAAATCTATGGCACTCTTCAAATTCTTAGCAAGTGCTCTGCACAAAAGAAGTGTTCAGTAAATACTACTGATTGATCGTCTGAGATTAGCGAAGCGGAATGGGGAAGGCCAGCAAATGGCCATTTCTTTTGGATCTGCCTGACCTAGTTCAGTCACTCAATCGCTGACATTTACTTAGTGTTTATTTTGTGCAAATCCCTGTGCAAAGCCCTGGAGAGAGTGCAGTAGAGTTGGTAGACCTGTTCCCTGCCCACGAGGATCTTACAGTCCGTCAATCAATAGCATTTATTGAGCCCCTACTGTTTGCACAGCAATACTTAAGCAGTAGAGTGAATAGCCTCAATTGCTGCCCATGAGGAGCTTTAATCCGTCAATCAGTCAATTGTATTTGAGTGCTTATTGTGTGCCGAGCATTGTTCCAAGTGCTGGGGGAGAATACAGTATAATAGACTTGGTAGACATATTCATTCATTCAATCATATTTATTGAGCACTTACTGTGTGCAGAGTGCTGTACTAAGCACTTGGGAAGTACAAGTCGACAACATATACAGATGGTCCCTACCCAACAGAGGGCTAATTATGATTTTTGATAAGCCTTACTCTGAGCTAAACACTGTACTAAGTGCTGGGGTAAATACAAGGTAATCAGAGTCCCTGTCAATCAATCAATCAATCAATCGTATTTATTGAGCACTTACTGTGTGCAGAGCACTGTACTAAGCGCTTGGGAAGTACAAGTTGGCAACATATAGAGACAGTCCCTACCCAACGGTGGGCTCACAGTCTAAAAGGGGGAGACAGAGAACAAAACCAAACATACTAACAAAATAAAATGAATAGAATAGATATGTACAAGTAAAATAAATAGAGTAATAAATATGTACAAACACATATACATATATACAGGTGCTGTGGGGAAGCGTTTAACAGATACCACAATTATTAATACGATTATTAGTACATCCACACAGACCCCCACTCTTCCTACTTCCAAAGCCTTTTTATAATCACAACCTCAACCAAGAGGTGCTACCCAATTAAGCCTTCATCTTCTCTCCCCCCTCCCTCTCCATTCTGCGTCACTTACGCACTTTGAACTTTACCCTTAATTGATTTTAATGTCCGTCTCCCCCTCTAGACTGTAAACTCCTGGTGGACAGGGAACATGTCTACCGACTCTGTTGTACCATACTCTCCCAAGGGCTTAGGACAGTGTTCTGCCATTGACTGACTGACCGATTACATAGAGGTTTCACTTGGCGGCCAGCAAGAAGTCACCACCAAGCCTTAGCAGTCACTGCTGCTTCTAAGGGCCTGGGGGGGCGGGGGTAGGATCCAACCGACCCAGCCGGAATGCCAGGATGTCCCACATGGGGCTCCCAGTCTAGAGGCTCAGAAGGGCTGAAGCCTCCCTCCTGTTTCTCGGAAGCAAAAGCTGTAAGAGCAGGCCGGAGAGTTACGGCAGACCGTACCCATCAGGGCTGCTTCCTCACTTACTTGCACTAGGCAGCTCTGGTCCCATAAGGCAGCAGCATGGCCTGATGGAAAGAACACAGGCTTGGGAGTCAGAGGATCTGGGTTCAAATTCCACTCTGTCACATGTCCGCTGGGAGACACTGGACAAGTCATTTAACTTCTCTTGTCCTCCGTTTCCTCAACTGTACAGTGGGGATTCAACACCTATTCTCCCTCTTACTTAGACTGCGAAGCCCATGCAAGACAGGGACTCCCTATATTCTCTAATTAACCAGTACCTACCCCAGCACTTAGAACAGTGCTCAACAAATAGTAAGTGCTTAACAAATACCATAAATAAAAGAAGTTCTCTGTTGGTTTTTTGCCTTATTCCTTCTTGAGATGAAGGAACAAAAACATCACTGTGATCGTGACAGTGTCCCTACATGTATGAATGTGTTATATCACCATAATGCTACCTGAACAATTCTCTCTATATTTCTTAACACTTCCTAATACCTAGTATTATATTTTGATCACATCCAAACAAAGAACCGACATCCTTACTGAGCTGGATGCATTAGCCATTTAAGATTCCTTTCCCCAGGAGGTTCTAACTAATTCAGAACCTATCAAAGCATGGAAACAGTTGAAATGGTTTCCCTTCCCATTAGTGCTCTTCTTTGCGTTTATCAATTTTAAATTGTAGCCGGACCTGTTCATGTTCATCCGCTACCGATAATTGTTTCCCAGGAGAGTTTGCTGGCTCTCCCATGATTTGCCTGACTTTAATATCCATCCCTGGTCTCAATTTTTGTTATGCAGGAGCGGCAGGCCTACCTCCTTCCTCCACATATTTCTACCTGACCACGAACGCCCTAATACTACCTGGGAATTGGGATTTTATCCTTATATTTTCTTCCTTCTACAAATGAATTCACTACGGCAGTTTTCACAGTTACCTAGTTTGGTACTGAACCCCAAAAGAGTTGATTTTTGTTGTTCGCCATCTAAGGCAAATCCTTTGCCCATCATGCACCCTCATGGTTTATTTAATTTTCACTTCCTGTCTTTCCTTCCCCAGCACTCCAAATTTTTCTGAGTCATTTGAGTTGTATTCAAATATTCTGAGTGGATCCTTTAATTGGCCAAATTCACCAGAAGAGACTTACCTTTGAAGATATTTATTCATAAAATGTTTTTTTGGTTTAAATGTTCATCTCATCTTCTCATGTATCCAGTATCTCAGGGACATGTATAGATAGACTCATAGATAGATAGGTGGATGGCCAGATATATCATAAATGTACACACATGTTCCAGTGGGATTTAGTCTACCGATTTTCTCCACCTAATTTTTTTTATGAGATTCCCTAGGGGAAAAACATATAGAGCATTATACTCAAAGATATTTTTATTGTTATTATTACTAATAACAATAACAATAATATAATAATGTCACCTTAAGTGTGTTCCCCTTATACTGCAAGGCTGAGCTAATACAGTCAACCATAAAGTGATAATTTTCTGTGGGACAGAGAATAATAAGTCAGGATGACTAACCACAGCAACAATTCTTTCTTTATTACACTGTCTGGTAAAGTGGACTATCAAAGTCTCCGCTCACCCCACCTAAAAAAATAATACTACACCCATGACCCCACACAACCACCTTTGGCTAACCTTCCTGGCCTGGATTTGCTACTGCAATTTTAATTCAAAGGAGGTAGACTTTCAATGTTTCTAATTAGCTTTTCATTTTTATTATGCCATGTAAAAAAATTGAGAGGTAAGAGAAAACCAGGGAATGGGAGGAGTTCAGGTCTTCAGCCACCCCAACCACAAGACTGGCAAACTACGTCACTGTTAAGCCTCGCCACCCGAGGCCTTGTTCCCAGTGCTCTGGGGAGGAGGGAAGGAGAGAGGCAGCTTGCCACCCCTACAAGATTGAGAACATTAAGAAAGCCCCTGTTGGCTCCTGAAGCTTTATCCGTTACTGTGATTGCAGCTGTGACCTTTGGACTCCAAGCCATTAGGAAATGCTGCTCCTCTAGCCACAGTCCTCTATTGCTCATTTTGTTTTCTTATTTGGTGTTCATCATTGTCTCCTCTCAGGGTCGCACCTGGAGAGTTTCCAGTACTCTACCAGTTTCAACTAAAGGGGGAGAGTCAAGGAGAGGCATAGTGTGGAGAAGCAGTGTGGCTTAGTGGAAAGAGCATGGGCTTGAGAGTCAGAGGTCGTGGGTTCTAATCCCAGCTCCACCACTTATCAGCTGTATGACTTTGGGCCAGTCACTTAACTCCTCCCTTCAAGGCCCTACTGAGAGCTCACCTCCTCCAGGAGGCCTTCCCAGACTGAGCCTCTTCCTTCCTCTCCCCCTCGTCCCCCTTGCCATCCCCCCCCATCTTACCTCCTTCCCTTCCCCACAGCACCTATGTATATGTTTGTACATATTTATTACTCTATTTATTTATTTATTTATTTTACTTGTACATATCTATTCTATTTATTTTATTTTGTTAGTATGTTTGGTTTTGTTCTCTGTCTCCCCCTTTTAGACTGTGAGCCCACTGTTGGGTAGGGACTGTCTCTATATGTTGCCAACTTGTACTTCCCATGCGCTTAGTACAGTGCTCTGCACACAGTAAGTGCTCAATAAATACGATTGATTGATTGATTGATTCTCAGTTACCTCATCTGGAAAATGGGGATTAAGACAGTGAGCCCTGCGTGGGACAACCTGATTACCTTGTATCTACCCCAGGGCTTAGAACAGTGCTTGGCACATAGTAAGTGCTTAACAAATACCATTATTATTATTATTATTATATCCATTTCTAGCTTGGGCAGTGGCTAGTGAGTGGATGGCAATCTGCTACAAGTCAAAACTCACCTGTGTTGGGCAGCAGTGGCGTGGGGGAGAGTCAATGGCAGAGACTCAAGTTTACTGCACGGAAGGAGGCAAAAACCACTTCTGTATTTTTACCAAGAAAACTTTATGAATACACTACCAGAACGATTGCAGAAAGGAGGTGGCGCGTTCTGGGACAGACGTGTCCATGACTTTGCTATGGGTCAGAGATGACTCGACCGCAAAAGACAAGATGATTCATCATTGTCCCCATCATTTATATGTCTTTGTGTTTGATTATTTCATCTTTCTTTATGTATTCGTCTGCAGTCTCCTCTCCCTGCCTTTAGTCTTAGATTGTGAACTGTTCAGGTGTCACGAACCCCGGTCTAATTTTCAAACTTAGAGGTTTTTCCCAGGACATAGTAGAGTGTTTTGCCTACAGTAGAGGCTAAGTAAACACCACTACTACTATTAGATCAGAATTTTATGTTATTGAATGGTCTGGAATCATTCTGACTGATTCAGGACATTTGGTAATTGAAATCAAACCGTAATACAGAAAAGGAATGTTGAGAAACACGTGTTTTGAGAGAAAGTTAGCGTTGCCATGTAGAAATTCTATCAAGAAGCTGGAGAGAGATGTGTTGAAAATGAAAAAAAGCACCCAAAAAGTCCCAGAGTCGTTGCTTGACTCAAATTGAGACTTCGAGTGCTGACCTTTAACTCATGATATTATAACTAACTTAAAAACAGCTTTTTAGTACAATACCAAATATGAAAATTCTTTCATTTCCAAACCCGTGAAAAATAGGTTGTGAAGACATAATAAATTTGAGTCCTTTTGAAAGGTATTCAATCACTACTTTTGAAGTCAGTTGCAGTATTCTCTTTCTAGAGCTACTTTACATATTGGGTCATGGGACAGTCTCAGTTGTAGTCAGGAAGTTCACTGACACTGCAGTGAAGGAAAGGAAGGAGTGTGAAATTGTAACAGGAATATGAACACCAAAAGCTGCACCCACTTTGAAAAGATTATCTTCCAATAATAGTCCTTAGTATTTTTTCATTTACAAAGGTGCTTTTCAAACTAATTAATCCTCTTAGTAGCCTTGTGAGCAAGTTTGAACTGGGGGAAAAATAGAACCGTGGAAAAGCTCAGGCTGAGATAGTCTTCAGGCAGCACTGGAACTCTCCACACCTGTAAACAGGCCAATTCTGGCAGCAAACTAAAAAACAACAACAACAAAAATCCCTTTGTACGGAACTTGGTCCAGAGAATTGGTGAAGGAGAAACCTTGAGAAGTGAGTTTTCTCCTAACTCTGGAAGCATTAATTCAATCATTCATTCAATCGTATTTATTGAGCACTTACTGTGTGCAGAGCACTGTACTAAGTGCTTGGGAAGTACAAGTTTGCAACATATAGAGACGGTCCCTACCCACGGGGTGGGGGTCTGGGTATCAGAAGGACCTGTGTTCTGGTCCTGGCTCTGCCACATGCCTGCTGTGTGACCTTGGGTGAGTCACTTAACTTCTGTGTGCCTCAGGTCCCTCATCTGGGGATTAAGATCGTGAGCCTCATTGGAGAGACTGCATCCAACCTGAATAACTTGTATTAACTTATAACAATGCCTAGCATATAGTAAGAGCATATAGTAAGTGCTTAGTACAGTGCTCTGCACACAGTAAGCACTCAATAAATACGATTGAATGAATAAGAGCCTAACAGACACTATAAAAAACATAACGAAAACCTCTATTGCATCAGCATTGCCATCGTCATCGTGCTCAAAAGCATTTGAGTACCCACGAGAGCACTGTACTAGACTCTTGCAAATATGCTACAGAAGCTTCTTACATGCTGTCAGGGCTACCTCCATCATCCCCAAAGCCAGCAGCTGATGGTCAACTATTTAACTTGCTCCATGTCTACAGCAGATTGGTCCTGGCCAAACCCAGGGGATGTAATGCTGACCGACCTGCCCTGAGGTGACCTAGGGAATGCTGTGCCATCAACATAGCTCCAGAAAGGGCATCGTAACCAAAGATGCCAGAAGAACTAGGCTAATTCTGGGGTTTCTCAAGAGTTCGGGTCCCTCTACAGCAGTTCTTTTGAACAGGTTACATTAATATCACTGACATACTTTCATTATCTAGTCCTTGCTTGAAAAAATAAAAGACAAATAAGCCAACAGAATCCTTCTACTCCACGAACAAAACAAATGTGAACCTTCAAGAGACCTTCCTTCATTAAGCCCTCTTTCCCCCTATTCCCTCTTCCTTTTATATGGCCTATGAACCCGGATTCCCTTAAGCACTTGATATTCATCCAATCCTCAGCCCCAAATGATTATGCTCATATCCATGAGTCATGTATTTACATTAATGTCTTCCTATTCCTCTAGACTATCAGCGCCCTGTGGGCAGGGAATGTTTCTGCCAACTCTGTTGTATTGTCCTCTCCCAAAGTGCTTAATACAATAGTCCATGTATAGTAAGGGCTCAATAATTGCCATTGATTGATTAATTTGTTTTAGGGACCATTAATGAGTAACCTGAATTCTTTGGAAGACCTGCAGAGGAGACCAAATTCTACAGATTCCTGGGATCAGAGTTGGTCAAAAGTCTACCCTGCTGAGTCAATCCATCATATTGATTTTGCACCTACTATGTGCAGAGCACAGTACTAAGCACTTGGGAGAGTACAATAAAACAACATAGAGTTTGTAGACACATTCCCTGTCTACAGTAAGCTTACAGTCTGCTCCCCCAACATAGCATACTGGGCGTTTTTGTGATCCAGTTTTTCTCCATAAGGAGGGGAAAATCTTGCACATAATATAAATTCGATTCTACATCCTTTTGTACTTGTTGGTCTCTGAGACAGTTTTTCTTTTTACGTAATGGCCTTTGCCACTCACATTAATCCAGTTTTATTTTCAGGATCCTAGCTGGACACTGCCTTATGCGGTTTTTCAGGCTGAAAACTCAACCACCAGCGGCAGAGATTCAGCTAGCATCTTCCACCTTGCAGAACTAGGACTTGAACCTAGCTCTCTCGATTCCCTGAGTTGTGCTCTTTCCAATGGACCAAGCTCCATCCTAAAGAGTAGCTTAATGGCCAAAAGCAAGGAGGAAGATAGTTGTTGGGGGAAGGCAGAAAGGGGGAAGAGCAAAGAGCCCAGCAATCTTTCTGATCCCCTGAACTGTTGAAAATTGGACTGTAAACTTATATCGGTCGCTAAACGTTGGGTGACTGAATTACAAATATTCTTGAAAATTATCCTTATTTGTTGGGTTACTACTATGTGGCTTTTTTTTTTGTCAACATGAGATATGGTGCAGTCTTGGAAATACTCCTTAGTGATTTACATAGACTGTGGCGATAGAATATTTCTTGTCGGAACACAGCTAATCAACTGCAGGCTTCCCTGCTGCTAAATATGGCCAACAAGCTGCTTGGTGAGTCATGACTCTGGCAGACAGCTTGGTTTCTTAGACCAATGGGGATGTTATTGACTAACTCCCACTGCCTTTCTGGGAATGAACGCCTGCATTGCCGAATCCAAATCATGTTTACCCAATTTGTACAAAGTTCATGTTTTAGTCAACAGCACGTTTTAAGTCTGGTGGTGGTGCACATTTTGGGGTGGATATTAAACATTACGTTTTTACATTTGGGGAAAGTCAGTGTTTTTGGAATACAATTATTTTCTAATATTGCAGAATGAACTCTAATATTTGTAACTAAAATTGTATCCAGACGTGATTAGTAATTAAGCTCTCCAAGATGGTTATGAAAGTAATTTCCTTTTATATTGCGGTAGTTTAGGGCAAATGACTTGAAACACGGACTGATATCCATAGCCTCAACCAGATCTGCATATGATTATTAACGATGTTCTCTACAGTACTTGCGAAAGTGATTTCCATTTATAGTAGTAGTTGAAAACAAAGTGCATTGTAAAATCATTTATATTTGTAAATAAAACTATATCTACACGTGACCATTAATTATGTTTTCTATAGTCGTGGTGAATGCAGTTTCCATTTACAGCGGCAGTTTAGAGTAAATGAGCAGTTTAATCACTTTGGTGTCAACTATTATCTCTTGATCTGATCCTGCTAAAGCTTGTCCCTCTGCCCAGACAATGGGCAAAAAAGAAAATGAGCCACACTTGGTGTACAACTACAAGATCCTTGATGAAATTCTAACCTTCATGTCTAATAAAAAGTAAGTTGCAAGCTCCTAACACGTCATAGCCATCAAACCCTTGTGGACCATGAAAAATGCATGGCTGTATCATTTTTTGTCCAGACTTTGAGGTAGAAAAATGATTTAACTACTTGTAATTTACCCCACATCCATTCTTTCCACTTAGACAAAATATCACTTAAAATTCCTCACAATTTTTGCCTGAGTATATTGGCTAAAAAAAGGTGATGATTTAAGAATCATCTCCTCTGCAACAATGCTTTGTAATGTTGCAAATGCAAATGTTTCAAAAACCATTAGGCTTGTGAAAATTTGCATTGACTTCATCAGGGCTACTTCCTCTTCCTGACTACCTGTATCTCCGTGCTGAGAAAACAGCTATCTGCCAACAACAAAACCCTTAAATTCCCTCACAAACATTAATTCCTGTGAAAGTCAAGCAAAAGGGGAATAAAAAGACAGAGGAAAGTCACATTCTATTTCTCCTCACTGGGACTGGGGCTAATTTCCACTAGTGGTGAGTCTAACTCATTTTAGATCTTAATCATATGACTGTATTTATTTTTATGATTCAGGATACGAGTTCATCAAGGGAAAACTATGTGAATCTAGATGCCCTTGTCAATGATCCAACCCCCTTCCTGAGAACACCATGATCTAAGCAGGGAGAGTTAAAGAGGCTGTCCAGTTTTTAGCTGGTCACTTAAAGAGAACATTTGCTAGGGCTAAACATTCAGAGCTAGGTCACGCCTCTATTGCTCTAGCCAAGTGGAAAACTGAGTCGGGACACAGAGAGGAAGCTGCTGGAATTCTCTTGGGCATGGCTTACACTTCTTGCCTTGCTTCGGCTAAGAACCTGATTTTAGTAGACTGTGATAATCAATCAATCAATCCATGATATCTGTCAAGCACCTACTGGGGACTATGTTTTGGAAAGAAAACGTTCCTGCCCTTGGGGCTTTTTCATTCAATTCAATCATATTTACTGAGCGCTTACTGTGTGCAGAGCACTGTACTAAGCCCTTGGCACTTTTTATAATATAATGGGGATTTGGGATCAAAAGAAGTAAGTGTCCCAAGAAGCTGGAATGAAAAATGAAGGGTGGATAAACAGAGCCTAAATTGGGGTAGGAGAAACTGTCATAGACAAGATTTTCTAGTTTATATGCCTCAATTGCCACTTCATTATTTCTGTGCCACGTAACACTTGAGGATTAAATGGCCCCTCCCCTGACCCTTCCCGCCTCCTGCTTTCCTCCCTGGCTTTCCCTTTCCTCCCCTCCCCTTTTCTCCCCACTGCTCTCCTCCCCCTGCTGCTCATCCTTCCCTCCTCTGTAACTTATGTCCATATCTGTAATTTATTTATTTATATTAATATCCATCTGCCCCTCTAGACTATAAACTCACGGTGGACTGGGAATGTGTCTGTTTATTGTTATATTGTACTCTCCCAAGCCCTTAGTACAGTGATCTGCACACAGTAAGCACTCAATAAATATGATGAATGAATGAATGACTCACAACTTTTGGAAGCAAGTACATGCATATATATCAAAATATATGGATGTGTATATATTTATATACATATCTTAAGTATTTAGAAGCAGCTTGGCCTAATGGATAGAGCATGGGCAGGGAGTCAGAAGGACCTGGGTTCTAATCCTGTCTATACCACTCGTCTGCTATGTGATCTTGAACAAACACTTATGCTTCATTTACCTCATCTGTAAGAGACTGTGGTCCCCATGTGGAACAGGTACTGCAAGATTGTTGTGGGCAGGGAATACATCTGTTTATTATTGTATTGTGCTCTTCCAAGTGCTTAGTATAGTGTTCTGTACACAGTAAGCTCTCAATAAATACGATTGAATGAATGACAGGGACTGTGTCCAACCTGACAACCTTATATCTACTCCAGCGCTTAATACGGTGCCTGGAAAATAGTAAGTGCTTAACAAATACCATTAAAAAAGTATTCTATCATGTCCATCTATTAATTCATTCGATCGTATTTATTGAGCACTTGCTGTGTTCAGAGACTAAGCACTTGGTGTCTGTCGCCCCCCAACAAGTGTATAATAAGCTCCTTGAGAGCAGGGAACAATGCCTACTAATTCTGTAGTTCTTTCCTAGGTTCTTAGTATAACTTTCTGCACGAAGTAGGCCCTCAATAAATGCTATTGATAAATTTACCGATTGATATTAAAAGGATAAGGTCTGGATTAATACAAGTACTATACCATTCCAGAAGAAAACCAACTATTATTTTCATCATTGAAGAAAAGAAATCTCTGGATAGATCAATCAATCAATCGTATTTATTGAGTGCTTACTTTGTGCAGAGCACTGTATTAAGTGCTTGGGAAGTACAAGTTGGCAACATATAGAGACAGTCCCTACCCAACAGTAGGCTCACAGTCTAGAAGGGATAGATAAATACGTTCCCCCAACCTGCTATGATCCTAAATTCTCTCTAAGTCTAGAACACTTCTATAGGATTCAATCCAATGCTTGGGAAGTACAAGTTGGCAACATATAGAGACAGTCCCTACCCAACAGTGGGCTCAGTCTAGAAGGGATAGATAAATATGTTCCCCCAACCTGCTATGATCCTAAATTCTCTCTAAGTCTAGAACACTTCTATAGGATTCAATCCAGTGCAAGGATATTCATTCATGCATTCAATTGTATTTACTGAGCGCTTACTGTGTGCAGAGCACTGTACTAAGTGCTTGGAAAATACAATTTGGCAACAGATGGATATGAAAGACACCTTTAGGAATTCTCATCTTCCTCTGGTACTCAGGACTGTGTTTACATTGAAATGTTCCTCTCCTTAAACTTTTCTACTTTTGAGTTGGTAGATACTCTGTGACGAAGCCCCAGGTAAAACATATAAGAAAACCATGTCTCAGGTAAAAGGCACGCTCAGTCATAGCTCCTATGTGTAAATGAGTTAACATAGTCCCTTCACCACAGACTTATTTAACAAATATATTGGTGTTAGGACTCTTTAGCATTTGATTTTCACCTGTGCAGTTGCTATGCTTTCTCTGTTTCGTGGCTGGAGTTAAAACAAAAATCACCTCATGAAAATCTGTTTATTAAATTGCATATTTCAGACTTTGAAATTCTCTGAAATTTCGTTCTACTTACCAAGACTCCCAGCTTATCAATAAATCATTTTTCCCTCATGATCCAATCTGATCATGGTTTAGTATTTTAGAAATCATGTGTAATTTCATTTCTTTCAGGCTGGAGCAGAAAGTCATTAATTCAGGTGTTTCCTCACAATGAACCAGCAAACAGGTATTCTAATAAGCTTCATTCAGTGCTTTTAATACTCTGTCTTCATTGGTTTCTCTCTATCTTTTCTGTCATTTTACTACCATCCTCTAATAGTACCATGACTTGCTCAGCTAAAATCCTACCACTGCTGGCCACTGACCAAGCTTTATACATTATGCTTCCACATAAAGTTCTGTGATTACATACCACTCAGTTGAACAATTTCAGTAGGGAGTTTTGGTTGCTGTTCTGCAAGTAAACCACTGAAAATTAAGGATCTGATTTCAAATTAGCTTGTACGAAGTTATTTTGCATCATTCTGACCAGAAAAGTAATAGATCCTAAAATATTGTCATGTCATATGCTGTAAGAAAAGTGACTTCTCATCTAAATCTAAATTTTTTTTAGCCAAGTTTCCAGACAGTGTGATTATATTAAAGGTAAATAGTGTGATGACTCTATGGATAAAACACATAGTTATGCCACATCCATTAAATATCTCTGTGAATTGGTCCTGAAAAATGTTAGAGATTGAAAACAGCTTCATTTACACTTTGGGATATTTCATATCTGGGGTACTTCAACATAATTCATCTGATGGAAGTTGGGGAACTATAAATGTCAGAAAATATTTTTAAAAATAGAGTTTTAAGTAACACTCCCTCAAATATTTACATTTTGAGAAATAATGTTTGCATAACTCTGAGGAACAATTAACCTTGTCCCTGATGAATAATAATGTGATTCTTTTATGCCCACTAAAAGCTAGGCAGAGACTGTAACTTATTTTCTACAATAACCATTATTAACCCCTTTTCTTTAATAAATGGTTTCCCCATTCGACAGTTCCAACTTTCAGAGGTTAAGAGTTGCTATCATTCTGAACTAAGCAGAATAGATAGCAGAATAGATACAGGAATTCTTTAATATTATCAAATTCAGAGGCATCTGCATCCAAGCAGCCTATCTAAATCAATCGTGGAAAGTGAGTGAGTGCCGGAAAAAGTACAACTTCTTGGCCACCAGAAGAAACTTTCCTGGGATCAGTCACTGCAGATGGAAGGGGGAAAACTTCTGCAGCATTGGCAAAAGATTAAAACTGGATTGGCCTGTGGGGCTGTGAAAACTCCCAAGAGTCAAGATAATATGGCAACTTGGTCTCCCCATCTTTACTGGAAATGCAGCATGAAACAGTCATCTAGTGGATAGACTTTGAGCTTGGGAGTCAGAAGGACCTAGGTTCTAATCCCAGCTCTGTCACTTGTCTGCTGTGTGATCTTGGGCAAGTCACTTCACTTCTCTGTGCCTCAGTTTTCTCAGCTGTAAAATGCAGATTATGACTGTGAATCCCATGGGCAATCCTTATCCTGAGTTTGTCAAACTCCTGTTAACTTCATCTAATTTCCTTTTTGCACAATCACTCTTTGTAGACATTCCTGTTCTCTCAATAGTAATGTATGGTATTTTTTAAGCCTTTTTTAAACCTTTATTTACTCCCCCTTCTAGACTGTGAGCCCAATGTTGGGTAGGGACCATCTCTATATGTTGTCAACTTGTACTTCCCAAGCACTTAGTAAAGTGCTCTGCACACAGTAAGCTCTCAATAAATACGACTGATTGATTGATCTAATTTCCTTTTTCACAATCACTCTTTGTAGACATTCCTGTTCTCTCAGTAGTAATGTATGGTATTTTTTAAGCCTTTATTAAGCCTTTATTTACTCCCCCTTCTAGACTGTGAGCCCACTGTTGGGTAGGGACCGTCTCTATATGTTGCCAACTTGTACTTCCCAAGCGCTTAGTACAGTGCTCTGCACACAGTAAGCGCTCAATAAATATGATTGAATGAATGAATGTGGGAGGGGTACTGTGTCCAACCTGATTAACCAATTAACCCAGTGCTTAGTACAGTGACTGGCACATAGTAAGCACTTAAGTACCATAAAAGTTGTTTTTTGGGTCAGCATTTAATCTGCCCACAGTTCAGTGTTGTGTAATGACCCCAGTTAAAATAATCTCTTCTTCCATTGACCCCAGTAGAAAATAGAGTGCTTAAAGCACTTATATGGGTTAGAAACAAAAAGTGTTGCCTAGTTAGAAAATCAGGGGCTAATGAGAAGAACACAGGCCTGAGAGGCTGGAGATCTAGGTTCTAATCCTGGCCTTGCCACTTGGTGCTGTGTGAATTTAGGTTAATTACTTAACTTCTCTGTGCCTCATTTTCCTCATGGGTGAAAATGGGGATAAGATACCTGTTTTCGCTCCTCAGATGGTGAGCCCCATGAACAGGGACTGATTATCCAACTATCTGTATCTACCCCTGGGCTTGGCGTATAACAAAGGCTTAAAAAAATATCATACATTACTACTGAGAGAACAGGAATGTATACAAAGAGTGGTTGGGTATGTGCAAAAAGGAAATTAGATGCAGCTAACAGGAGTTTGAGAAATTCAGGATAAGGATAAGGGAATAACCAAAGAGTCTTCAACAATATCAAAGGTAAGAAGCTACCTAAGAAATCAGTAAGGCCTCTGGGAAGGTTATCTTCAAGTTGAAAAATAACTGGTCAAGAGATTCAGTCTTAAGCAGCATGGCCAGTGGAAAGAACCTAGGCATCAGAATGCCTCACTGCTAATCTCAGCTCTCCACTTGTCTGCCATGTGACTTTGGGTAATCAATCAATCAATCGTATTTATTGAGTGCTTACTGTGTGCAGAGCACTGTACTAAGCGCTTGGGAAGTACAAGTTGGCAACATATGGAGACAGTCCTTACCCAACAGTGGGCTCACAGTCTAGAAGGGGGAGACAGAGAACAAAACCAAACATATTAACAATATAAAATAAATAGAATAGATATGTACAAGTAAAATAAATAAATAATTAGAGTAATAAATATGTACAAACATATATACATATATGCAGGTGCTGTGGGGAAGGGAAGGAGGTAAGACTGGGGGATGGAGAGGGGGACGAAGGGGAGAGGAAGGAGGGGGCTCAGTCTGGGAAGGCCTCCTGGAGGAGGTGAGCTCTTAGTAACTTCCCTGTACCTCAGTTCCCTCATCTGCAAAATGGGGATTCAATACCTGTTCTCCCTCCTGCTTAGACTGTGAGCCCCATGTAATTATCTTGTGCCTACCCCAGTGCTTAGTACAGTGCTTGGCACAGCGTAAGTGCTTAACAAATTCCACAGTTATTATCATTATTATTCTATTTCAGCAAGATTCACACACTGTCAAACTATTTTTTTCCAGAAAACCAGTTGGAGTGACAGATTCAAATTACGATAACCCCACATGATGTTTTTGAACAAAGCCATAAACTAGTTGTAAATGAATCACTGGGACTGAATGGAACCAACAATAACCATAAAACCTGTTATTATTTTAAAACACAATATTCTTCTAGGACCTCAAATTTTTCACAGGGTTCTTTACTGAAGCAGTCCAGATGAATGCTACCCATTTAAACATACAGATCCTTACTGTAAATATATATATTTTGTAGATACAATATTCTTGAGTAGGTGTTAGTCACACCCCAGGCAATATAAAATAAATATATATGCTTTGGGACCTAGGGAAATAGTAACTGGCTTGCCCATATTATTATTTTAGTACAGAAGGATGTTTAAGTCTTTAGTGGTCCATAAAAGTCCTTGATCACCTAAAATTTCTTAGGGAAATTAATATTTTATTAGAGAAAAATGAGAAAATGCAAAAAATCCGTCCATCTAACTAGGAAGCCTACATCATAAAATCAGTAGGGTTATAAATGGTGTTGCTCCTTTGCTTTTAAGATGACTCTGCCACTGATGAGACTGCACTAATGAGGGTGATTGTCTATGAGAGCGGATTTCTTGCACACTTGCCCAGTTGGCTAATGGAAATCCAGTCAGCCACCTTTTCTGGTCCCTAGCCATTTGGGTGAGCGTTGCTCATAAGACCAGCGGTTAAGAGGGGTGGTATGTTCTACCACCAGATATATGAATCCAATTGTCATGGGAGGTAATTGTGCTTTTCTAATCTTCATTTAACTCTCTTCCTAGATCACAAAATGGGACTATCTTATGAGTGAATCTGTTTTTCTCACTAATAGTTTAGCATACAGCATAGGATTGGAGTCGGGAGACTTGGAATCTAATCCCAGCTCCCCTATTTGTCTCCTTTGTGACCATAGGCAAGATGTTTAACTTCTCTGTGCCTCAGTTTTCTCCTCTGCAAAATGGGAATTAAATATCTGTTCTCTCTCCCCCTTAATTGTGAGTCCTGAAGCTGATTATCATGCATGTATCTATTCCAGTGCTTAGCTCAGTGCAAATGCAGACATTTGTATTATTTATTAGTCCTTCCTTCTATGCAACTTGTAACAGCTAGAAAACCCTGCAGAAACTACTCAAATTTCAAGCTTCCTAGAGTTCAGGGCTACCGTAATAACTCAGAAATGAGAAAGATGATGTTCCTTTCATGAGTAGCCTGAACAATAGCAAATCTAACCAGCATTTTTTTCACAGTGACATTGTGCTTTAATAGAAATACATGTAACTGTGTTTAACATTTTCTTTTGTCCTCTTTAAGAAAAGAAATCATCTTCAAACCAGAAAACAATAACAAAAGCCTGATTATACAAGAAAGAGGAGCAAACTGTTCCCATTTCTTGAAGTGCATTAACTTTTTCGAGAGTACACTTTAGGAAAGTACCTCTCCCACTGCAGTATACAAGCTAAAACCTTTCTTTAAATGTATTCAATTTAGAATTAGGGAGAATAAGCACCAGTGTTCTGAAATAATACAGTCTGTAGCTTATTTACAATTACTTCAAGATAAATTCTCAAAGGTTTCCAAATGGGTATTAATTTAGCAACCTGGTTTCCACAGAGGGTTAACCTATGCCCAATAAGATCTTTCAGATAATCCCTCTGAATTCATCTGCAGCAGGGATGCAGAAGAGCTTCCAGAATTTGGAATAAAGCACCATGGAGAGGCAATAGAGAGTGTAAATTTTGCAAAGTCTGGTGTGTACTTTTGGAGTTATTTAAACTGCAGTGTTTTCTGCAGTTAAATCCCACAATACCCTCAAAGTTATTTGGTCCTTTCTTACTCCAAATAAACAGTGAAAACTGAACAAAATATAACAAATAAACAAAATAAACCAATAAATTCATGATGTTGAAATTTGAGATGAAGAAAGCTGAACATATCTAAGGAATTGAGAAGCAGCATGGTCTAGTGGAAAGAGCGTGGGCCCGGGAGTCAGAGGACCTGGGTTCTAAACCACGCTCTGCTGCTTGTCTGCTGTGTGACCATGGGCAAATTACTATACTTCTCTGTGCCTCAGTTCTCTCATCTGCAAAATGGGAATTCAATAGCCATTCTCCCTTCCTACTTAGACTCTGAGCCCCATGTGGCACCCAGTTATCGTGTATCTCCCTCAGGTCTTAGTGCAGTGCTCGACCGTGGCTCAGTGGAAAGAGCACGGGCTTTGGAGTCAGAGGTCACGGGTTCAAATCCCAGCTCTGCCAATTGTCAGCTGTGTGACTTTCAGCAAGTCACTTAACTTCTCTGTGTCTCAGTTAGCTCACCTGTAAAATGGGGATGAAGACTGTGAGCACCTCGAGGGACAACCTGATCACCTTTGTAACTTCCCCAGCACTTAGAACAATGCTTTGCACATAGAAAGCATTTAATAAATGCCATTATTATTATTATTATTATGTAATAAGTGCTTAATAAATATCACAACAATTCTTTAGATTTTCACTGTGTGAGCCAAAGGATCCAGGTAGTTCATGGGCTACAATGCAACAATCAAAGGAAACAAACCAAAATCAAACAGACTAGATAGTTTACAATAGGTGACTAAAAAAATGTAATTATCACTTTAAATGAAATATATCATTGACATGGAAACTTATATTTTCCTAATCATTTAGAAGAAAATATTTCAAATAGAAAGGTTCTTTTTAACCAAGAAGGGGGAGTTAAGGTTTCATATAGATGGAGGCAATTTTGGATCTTCTCTCTCTTCCCATGTCTCTCTCTCTCTCTCTTTCTCTCTCTCATCTTACTTTCCTTCTCCATTACATTTCCAGGCAGGAGGTAGATGTTGATGCACAAATATCTGAGCGTGCGTGAGCAGATTCCATACCACCACTGAAGTGCACATTTTCAGGGTTAGGGTGTCCATGTTGATTTAATTGAATAGGTCCTGCTTCAACAGATGGTTCAATGAATGCTCTGCTCCCTTTTAATTTATTTTCTGCCACCCTTGATGAAATGTTTCCCTTGTTGTCAGTATCAATATTACATTAGTATTTTATCTAAATGATTTTCTTTTTGATATTTCAACCGCAGCATGCAGAGAACAGAAGTAAAATAAGATGTTATACTTTAGCTGGAAGAAGAATGCTTTATATTGGAAAATGTCCAACAGTTTCTTATATGAAGTTGGCTTTGTAGCACAACAGGTTTAAGAGTATCCTACCTGCTGTAAGATGATTTCTATGCCCCAGCATGTGTGACTTAAATTTATTTTGGTATACCATTCGGGAACTCTTTACATTTTTTTCTGGGTTACCAAAAGAGGGTAGCTTATTGTTGCGACGGTTATAATATTTTCAAATAGCAGAACAGTCAGATGGACTGCCATTGCCACTGCCTGTGGAATTGAGCTAATTTCCTGAAGACTTCTACTTCTATCTCAGAAGCAACAGATTCTTGACATCGAAACAAAAAAAAAACTCAAGAATTTGTTCCTTGCTTCACATTTTCACTGAATCGTGCGAATCATGAACCTTTTAATTCATTCACCCAATCATATTTATTGAGCACTTACTGTGTGCAGAGCACTGTACTAAGCGCTTGGGAAGTACAAATTGGCAACACATAGAGATGGTCCCTACCCAGCAGTGGGCTCACAGTCTAGAAATGGGAGAAAGACAACAGAACCCTTTATTTCTAGGAACATGCTGCTCTTAATAAGACTTCACCTTAGATTGCCTCATCTGTAGCCTCGGCACCTTTTTTTCACAGAATGTAACTTTAAGAAGAATTTTAATGTCTTGTCAATACATGATGGGTAAAATAACAGGCCTGGATTAACAAGGTTATTTTCACATGGCAAAAGATCTCTTTTAAATGTATATGTAGTTAACTTAAAAGGCACAATGCAAAACTACTTCAGACTTCTCCAGTTGTCTTCTATTTATGAGTACCACATACATTTATTTCAAATTCTGCTTCCTACCCTTTAAAGGCTGCTCTAATGTCTTTGAAAAAAAAAACACAAAGTGATACTGTTTCACAAGACTTTTTGAGCACTAAAGCAAGGGAGCTATCCTTGTGAAGTACTTGGAGACCTACCAAAACTCTTACCCTAACTGCCTTCTACACAGCTACTTTAAATGATGAGGCTCGTGGCTAATAATGCCATTAAGAACCAGGGAGGAGTGTGACCTTATAGTCTTTAGTTTTAGTCTTAATGCATAAATCAATGCAAATTGATGTAATTAAATAGGCTGCCGACACTTTCACAAAATGACTCACTTTAGATTTGTAAATATTTCAAAAGTAAAAACTGCTAGGTGTTGCCTAATTTTTCGAAAACCCTAAAAGCTTTAAAAGTCAATTGTGGAAAATGCCTCTATTAAATACACCTAGCAAAACAATTTGAATGGGTTTCTCAAGCCTGACTCATTTTGTTGAAAAAAAAGTCTACATTTAATGTGGTTATCTCTTCTCTGCCAGGATTGCTCTTTAGGCACACAGTATCCTATTTATGTTTTTGTAGCTTCAAATATCCTGGTTTTCTCTGGTATGGATAATGATTCTTCCACTCCAGAAAGATATAGTAACAAGAGGATGTGTCCTTTGAGGACGCTTTCACGGCCAGTCAGATTACAGTAACCACTCTGGTATTCTGGCTTTGCATTATAATTACACAACTTCCAGTGATTGATCATTTTTATTGAAGGCTTACTGTGTGCAGAGCACTATAGTGAACACTTTGAAGAGTGCAAATTAACCAAGTTGGTAGACATGTTCCCTGTCCACAAGGATCTTACAATGAAGATTTTCAATCCGATTATTAGCCGTCTCCCTCTTATAACTTAGCTTGCTGGTCCAGTGAGAAGTACCTGGCTTGGAGAATCTGGTGATCTATGTTCTAGTCTTGGCTCAGCAGATAAGGGAAGAGCTGCAGTGGCTACGCCTGTTTACTTGTTTTAATGTCTATCTCCTCCCTTCTGTACTGTGAGCCCATTGTTGGGCAGGGATTGCCTCTATCTGTTGCTGATTTGTACTTCCCAAGTGCTTAGTACAGTGCTCTGCACACAGTAAGCGCATAATAAATACTAATGAATGAATGAATATACCATCACCAAGAATCACCTAGGACATTTCACAGGGTGGTCCGGCCCGGGGGGAAATTTGCAAAAGTTCATTCATTCATTCAAGTAAACAGGCAGCAACATAAATAAATAGAATTATAGATATATACATACGTACATAAGTGCTATGGGGTGGGGTGTAGAGCAAAGGGAGTGAGTTGAGGTGATACAGAAGGGATGGGGAGTTGACAAAAAGGGGGTTTAGTCTGGGAAGGCCTCTTGGAGGTGTGCCTTCAGTAGGGCTTTGAAGTGGGGGAAGAGTTACTGGTGGATTTGAAGAGCAAAAATAATATCGGGCTAAAGAGGATAGTGAAAGCTATATTGGCTATGAAAAGAACTGAGTTGTGGTGCAATAACCCAGCATTAGCAATATACTGTGGTCATCTAGGGGCTAAATTGATTCTGCATTTTAAACATCATTTTGTTCACTCTCTGCTACAGCCTGGCTCACTTATTTACCTTTTGTGCTCCATTCCCAGGAAGAACTTGATTGGAAAACATTGAGCAAATCACTACCACGTCAATCAATTCTTTCACACAGGTTCTCAGTCCTGAAGTCTCAGGTGCAAGACACGACTGTCATTCACGGAATATTTCCTGGTAACATTCTCCATGATAACTTTGCAACATTTATAAACTATTCTACTTTTTCTAACTCTTTAACTATTAATGACTAAATAGAAATTTGAATTGCCAGAGTCATTCCATTCTGATTAAATCTCAATGATATAGTACTCTGAATAATTTGCTTAAAACCTTTTTGCAGATAATTTGCAGATAATTTCTCTAGTGTTCGAGAGGAAAAAAAAATCTTGAACTTACTGTAATGATCTAGATAACATTACTAAATGTATATATCTGATATATTTTTAACACTTACAGTCTGTAGACTGTTAGCTCATTGGGGGCAGGGAACATGTCTGCCAACTCTTTTGTAGTATACTCTCCCAAGCTGTGCACACAATAAACACAGATTGATTGAACACTTCATCCCTGGTGACTTAATCACTTTCTTTCACCTAAGTCCTTACATGGAACCATCCCAAAATGTTTTGTTTCTAACTAATCTAAAGCAAGTGGGGAAGGGTTATTTAAAGTTTCCTTCCGTACTCTAACAACTTTTAGCAATCTTCATTATTGCAAAGTTCTTTCTTCTCTCATCCCATTTCTCTCTGCAAAAATTTTACGTTCCCCAATGGATAAGAACAAATTCCTTTAAATAATCATCATCATCATCATCATCATCAATCGTATTTATTGAGCGCTTACTGTGTGCAGAGCACTGTACTAAGCGCTTGGGAAGTACAAATTGGCAACATATAGAAACAGTCCCTACCCAACAGTGGGCTCACAGTCTAAAAGGGGGAGACAAAACCAGACATACTAACAAAATAAAATAAATAGAATAGATATGTACAAGTAAAATAAATAAATAGAGTAATAAAGGCAATTATTACATTACATCTGAATGTTCGTTCATTTAAGGTAGTTATTTTCAGTCAACCTGACCTTTCCTGCTATGTAGGTAGAAAGTAGGCTGATATAGGTCTGCAATAGTAATAAGAGTATTCATTAAGCACTTGCTGTATGCAGATTATGTAGTAGTAAGCACTAGGAAAGAACAGAGGAGTGGTGGAAATAAGACATTGCTCCGGTCCCTGCAGGGAGATATCTGGGGGCCAGAGGAAAAGGAGAAAGAGAGTCTTAGAAAGGGGATGAAGACGCTCTTTCCTTGCATCTTGCAAGCTCCCCTGGCTAAAAAGGATTGGCTTTGGCATGCAATAAAACTCCTCAGAGCTGAACAGGATAGGCTGGTGCACACTGATGGCAATTAGGATGTCACTAAAACAGCCACAGCTCTGCTCTAGCAAAGCAGTTCTCAAGGGGAGAACTACAGAGTGCATTATGCTCTGCCAGCCAGCAATTCAGCTATAGAGGCAGGTTTAAGGTTGCTTCAGTTGATTTCTGCCTCTTAGACTGCCACCCTACATGGGAGAGGGATTGTGTCCAACCTGATTGCCTTACCTTGTATCTATTTTAGTGATAGAACAATGTTGGTACACAGTAAACCTTTAACAACAAAGAATAATAATAATAATAGCACCAATAATAATAATAATGTCAAAAATAACTTTCACCCCCTTTCCAGACTTCCAGAGATGAATTAGTGACTTGAGACTCCTAACTACAATTACCTAGCCACTCTTATGCTCAAATCCTATGTTTCCTTTGTTATTCCTTTGATCATAGTAAAATCTGAGCACCTTCTCCATTTCTTATGGTTCTTTCCTAATGGTAAAATCAAGAGTGAGATCCAGAAATCTAGTAAGCATTCAACAACTCATTAACTGAATCCTGGCCAATGGATTTGTAAACCAAATATTAAGTTTTGTTGCATTGCAATGTACTAGTTTCCACTGTCAGATGAGGTGAAATTTCCAGTCTTTTTTAAATGTGTAGATTTCCCCCTTTGAGACTGTGAGCCCACTGTTGGGTAGGGACTATCTCTATATGTTGCCAGCTTGTACTTCCCAAGCGCTTAGTACAGTGCTCTGCACACAGTAAGTGCTCAATAAATACAATTGATGATGATGATTGGGGCTGCCAAAAATAGCAACTAAAATATCTTCAATCATAAAAGGAAAACGATGTTTGTATTTGTATAGGCTTTTCGGAAGGTTCATTATGGGCAAGGAATGTGTCTACCAGCTATCTTGGATTGTACTCTCTCAAACGCTTAGTCAGTGGTCAGCACACACGAGCTGCTCAATGATGAAGATGATAATGAGATATAGAGCAGAGTTGGATTAACTAAAGGCATCAGGTGTCCAGGAGTCTGAGGGATGAAGCTGTACATTTTCACTTTTCTAGACTTCCCCATTCATTCATTCAATCGTATTTATTGGGTACTTACTTTGTGCAGAACACTGTACTAAGTGCTTGGGAAGTACAAGTTGGCAACATATAGAGATGGTCCCTATAATAATAATAATAATAATGGTACTTCTATTTATTCTGATAACACCTGTCCACATGTTTTGTTTTGTTGTCTGTCTCCCCCTTCTAGACTATGAGCCTGTTGTTGGGTAGGGACCATCTCTATATGTTGCCAACTTGTACTTCCCAAGCGCTTAGTACAGTGCTCTGCACACAGTAAGCGCTCAATAAATACAATTGAATGAATGAATTAATGATATTTGTTAAGCACTTACTATGTGCAAAGCACTGTTCTAAGCACTGGGGGGGATACAAGGCATTCGGGTTGTCCCACATGGGGCTCACAGTTTTAATCTCCATTTTACAGATGAGGTAACTGAGGTCCAGAGAAGTGAAGTGACTTGCCTAAAGTCACACAGCTGACAATTGGCGGAGCTGGGATTTGAACCCATGACCTCTGACTCTAAAGCCCTTGCTCTTTCCACTGAGCCACGCTGCTTCTCTACCCTCTCTCCCTACCCACTAATGGTCTCACAGTCTAGAATGCTGGGCAGCTGCAGCACGGGAAAGAGTCGAGGGTGGAGACTCACATTGACTGCATGGAATTAGGCAATGGGAAACCGCTTCTATATTTTTCACAAGAAAACCCTATGGTTACATTACCAGATTGATTGCAGATGGAGGCAGGGCTTTCTGGGAGAGATGGATCCATGGTGTCGCTATGAGTCGGAGACGATGCGATGACATAAGGAAAGACAAGAAGGTAATGGAGTGTAGCACCCCATCTTGCTGCCACTAAACCCACCTCCTGTAGTAGCACTGACAATTCAGGCAGTCACCAATCTGTGGAAGTCCCACTCAGAGGCCTGACATCTTGAAAATTGGACCAATAGATTGAGCCAGAAACCTGGGTATCCATTTGACGGTATTTTAGGGACCAAAATCAAGACATTAGCTTATTCTGGGTAAACAGCCACATCATATATAAGCAAAATCTGCAGCCATGATACTTACCGAAAGATTCGCTAAGTGATCGCAAAACTTGTTAGATAGAATCATTTTCAGCTAGCATTATAATTTGTAAGTACCAGGAAAGGCCAGGCCTGCTCTCTTAAAGGCAGATGGCCAGATAATGTCTGCTGGCAGTCTTGAGTAATTTGGGTTATCCACTGTTAAGAATCACAGCTGTCATATTTTTCAGTCACATGCTTCAAAATTTGGATTTCCCCTGGGATTGAAGGATAAACAGGAGGAGACACTTTTACCCCACATCTGTTGAAACAGCATTTCCTAGGATTCCTTCTCGGGGCACATCAGGACATGATGCTGAATCTGCAATCCTATGACACCTTCTAGAATGTGAGACCATTGTTGGGTAGGGACCGTCTCTATATGTTGCCGACTTGTACTTTCCAAGGGCTTAGTACAGTGCTCTGCACACAGTAAGCACTCAGTAGATACTGTTGAATGAATGAATGAACCTTCCCATTGTAAGTGTCCTGGTTATCTTCAATGAAAAAGGACTGGATTTTAGAGTCCCAGAAGAATAAAGCTAATGTTAGAGTTGTTTTACAAGACCATTTTCAAAGCATTTTCTCCTGTTGCTCTGCTATTGCTGAGTTACCGTGACCTGAGCCCAAGTTAACATAAACCCTCTCTAGACTTGTTAACTCGTTGTGGGCAGGGAATGTGTCTGTTTATTGTTATACTGTACTCCCCCAAACGCTCAGTGCATTACTAAATTACTAATGAACCTTCAGAAACTTGGATGGGGAAAAGAGATTAACAATTGAATCTTTACATGTAGATTAGAGAAGGATCCATGAATGGAAGTGCGACTCACTTGTCAATTTAATCAGAGTGTGCTAAGCACTGGAGTGGATACACTGCAATCAGAGAAAACCCAATCCCTGTCCCAGGGATGACCTATAATCAGAGCGATGACCTGTTCTAAAAGGCTGGCTCCATTCATGACAATTACAGTAACAGAAACACTATTGGCCAACAATAAAAATATTTGCTAGCCACTAAAATACACACTTGCCAATGGGCCTGTTACTAATTTAAAAAAGGTGAAGACTAATGAGAAGTCGATCTTAAGACCAATGAGAACTTTAATATTCTAGTCACATATGAAGGTTTCCGTGGGAATTAATAGTTACTGGGGCTGGGAACCAGAATGTAATTTCTGCAGGCCGAGTTTTGTGCTCCAACTTAGTGAAGGGGAATATAGGAGGAATTAGTGAAGGTCAGGACGTATAATAGTTGTCATTAATAATAATAATTATGGTATTTGTTAAACGTTTATTATGTGCCAAGCAGTGTTCTAAGTGCTGGGGTAGATACAAGGTAATCAGGTTGGCCCACATGGGGCTCACAGTCTTAATCCCCATTTTACAGTTGAGGGACTTGAGGCATAGAGAAATTAAGTGACTTGCCCAAAGTCACACAGCTGATAAGTGGCGGAGTTGGGATTAGAACCCACGATCTCTGACTCCCAAGCCTGTGCTCTTTCCACTAAACCACGCTGCTTCCCACTGAGGAATATAGGTGGGATCAATGCAAATTTTGTCTACCTAAAGAAGCAGCATGGCCTAGTGAATTGAGCACAGGCCTGGGAGTCAAAAGGACCTGGTTTCTAATCCCCACTCCATCACTTGTCTGCTGTGTAACCTTGGGCAAGTCATTTCACTTCCCTGTTCTTCAGTTACCTCATCCACAAAATGGGGATTAAGACTGTGAGCCCCACTTGGGACGTGGACTGCATCCAACCTGCTGTCTACCCTAACGCTTAGTAAAGTACCTGGTACATGGTAAGCACTCACCAAATACCATTAAAAAAAAAGAATGTTATTTGTGAGAACTGACCTCAATCTGATTCTTCCTTTTACCCGATTCTGAGTTGAGCCATCTCACTAGGAAACTAGGACAAATTACAGGCCAGACCAAATCCAAACTTCTGGGAGGGAGAACAGAGTAGTATAAAGTTACCCCACTTCCATAGTACCCTCAGCTCTTCACACTTTCCTCGATCGACCATTGAGAAAGGAAAGATGTCTAAGTGGTCTGCCTCTGGGAGTCCAATGTCATTGCTATACTTCCCAAGCGCTTAGTACAATGCTCTGCACACAGTAAGCTCTCAATAAATTTGATTTAATGAATGAATGAATTGCACCAGCCAACGATGGTAGAATAATAATAATAATCATCATTATGGTATTTGTTAAGCGCTTAGTATGTGCCAAGCACCGTTCTAAGCACTGGGTCATAGGGCCACCTGCTTCTGATCTAGCTTTGACTTTGGCCACTGTTACGGCCACCGTCAGACCCAACTGCTGTTGCTGCTGCTACCTGGTAAATCTGGCCTGGCTGGTTTTAGGAAGTTCAATAATAATTAACTCTACTTCCTTGAAGAAGAAGAAGAAATTTGCTATTTGTTAAGCACTTACTATGTGCCAAGCACTGCTTAGGGCTGGACTTGATACAAAATAATAAGGCCTGACACAGTCCCCATCATGCACGGAACCCTCAGTCAAAGTAGGGATTTACTCCATTTTACTCATGACGAAACGGAGGTAGAGAGAAGTTAAGGTCACACAGCAGGCAAGTAGGAAATTTGGCATTAGAATGAAGGTCCTTCTCCAACTGCCAGTCCTGTACTCTTTCCACTAAGCAATACTGCTTGAGGAGAAAAGGTCTGCATGAAAGGCTTAAACTGGAAAAAGTTATTTCTCTCCTACCCACTCCAATTTAACAGTGTACACGGGTATGTGTGCATTTGGATCCTCCTGTCTACACTGTTAAATTGGAGTGAGTAGAAGAGAAATGCATTCTGCAGATTTAGGGCTGAAGGCATGACAATATAGGTGATTCTGTCCTCTGCTAGCCAAGCCTTGGCTTTTCTCTTTTCCAGCACAGTGGGTGCATATTCCCCTGGAAATGAAACTGGAACATAAAGGACTCAAAATCACCTGCATTCATGGGTAATCAAGAATAAAAGAGGGAAGAGGGGACTAGTAACAAATACATAAGGAGACTGTAAGCTCCTTGGGGACAGAGATGGTGTCTACCAACTCTATTGATTGTAATTTCCTAAATGCTTAGTACAGTGCTCTGCCCACTTAAAGTGCTCATTACTGATGAATGAGAATTTTTAAAAATGCAAGAGGTAAGGACAAATGCGTGCAATAAAAACAAAAAGCAGTAGGGTATTGTGGCTAGAAGAGCAGAAGTTCAGGCTCCTTGCAGTTCGGCGTTCAGAATCACCGCTACGGAGAGATGCACAATCACCCAAGTCATCCCTCTTGGCCCTTGCTATGCTATTGGCTCAGCAAGTAGGTGTACGGTTTAAATCTGGAAACTCTTCCTCAAAGTGACATGCATGCCTTTAATAGCTCACTTCAATTTTTCTCCTTTCTGTTTTTTTTCTTCTTAACATTTGATAAATGTCATAATAGACATTAAGAATTATGATGCCCCCTGTATTTCTGGAATCATTACTCTTGATATGACTGCATAATCTCAGAGAGTTGAAATGCTGACATTGATTGATAGTTATCCTTAATAGATGTCTATTGCTGATTTAATTACTTTTGGTTTAGATGAAGAAAGCACCTTAAATTACACGCTCCAAAATGGTTGAAGTCTTGAAAAGCAAATTTTAAAATGGGAAAAAGTAGGAGGAGGGAATTGTTGAGATCTCATTGGAAACTCCATAAAGGCATAATAGTTATGAATTAAAAATGCAGCACAGCAATAAAGGTGATTTTGCTAATCCTTTTCCAGAAATGATCTGTGTTCTAATTAATCTCATGCTATTCCTTGACCTTGATATGTACCTATGTATTTTCCTCAAGCGCTAAATGCCATTTCAAGCCTTATGTTTTGTTCATTAACAGGCTCTTTCTCACTCCTAAATCTTTCACCCCCAAACCCTTTGTGTCCCCTTTAGGATCTAACAGCTCTTCAATTGTTCACTCACATGCAACGACCAGAAATTCTGCTGATATCTGAAACGTTTCACAGTAAAAGCAAGCTTGTTTTAATGATAGCTACAGTTTTTCACGTCGCTACACTAACATTACAGTCAACCCATGTCTGCAGATGATGTAGGGTAGAGTTTCTGTGGCATGATGTGAAAGTCTTCAAATCGAAATGCTGTCTGCAAGGCAAATGACTTAATGTTTCTTATGTAATCATGATCCCTGAAATCAAGACACTTCTCAAGGTGTGCAATGACACAGTCATCTAATGCTTTAAATTATTTCTCGAGAACCACAGCAGAAGAGAATGACGGGCTTTGACTTGTTCAAAATATTCATAGTATTGGTCATTCAGACTCAGAAGCAGCCAGTTCTGCTCAATTGGCACAAGGTTTTGCAGATGGCAAGAAGTTGAATGCATTTTTTTTCTTCCCAGAGAGAGAGAGAGGATGGTGTCTTGGAACACATACAGCACATTGAGGAAAAATGACTATGCCCTTCCAAAATAACCTCTCTACCTATTGGACCCCAATCCAGAAAAAAAAAACCCAAACTTGGTTGTGTTTTAAAATGTTACGTTGCTACACAATGTTTTTGAGTGGCCTTCACTGACTATATCAGTTTGTTCAACCTTGTTAACCTTTGTTTAAATTGATTTTGTTTGGACCTGCAAAGATGTGAGTCACTTTGCTAATCTTCCCCGTCAAACTGCAAGCTCTTTGAGGTCAGGGACTAGATCTTCCACTTTATTACATGTTCCAAAGTGCTGAATACAGACATCTTCAAATAGTAGGTTCCCAGTAAATATTGATAATGATGATGAGCCATTATATCATATGATCTGTGTTATTGCAGACAGTTAAAGGGAAAAGCATTTAAGTGGTATAAAACATATCTAAAACATGAGAAGTAGCATGGCCTAGTGGATAAAGCCTGGGCCTGAGTTCTAATTTGGCTCCTCCACTTGTCTCCCATATGACTTAGGAAAATTCCTTTCCCTTCCCTGTGCTTCAGTTACCTCGGCTGTAAAACAGGGATTAAGATTGGGAGCCCCATGTGGGGCAGGAACTGTATCCATCTGGATTTGCTTGTATCCACCCCAGTGCTTAGAAAAGTGCCTGGCACATAGTAAATGCTTAATAATAATAATGATGGCATTTATTAAGCCCTTACTATATGCAAAGCATTGTACTAAGTGCTGGACAAATGCCTCTCTCTCTCCTGCAATAGATACACACACACACACACACACACACACACACAGTCAGGTACACACATCCCAGTGCTTCGCACATAGTAAGTGCTTAACAAATACCATCATTATCTTTACTCAATTTACACTGAAAGCCTGGTAGAGTATGTAGACACATCCATTCGTTCATTCATTCATTCAATCGTATTTATTGAGCACTTATTGTACTGTAGAGAGTGCTGTACTAAGCATTTGGAAAGTACAATTTGGCAACAAATAGAGACAATCCCTACCCAACAATGGGCTCACAGTCTAGAAGGGGAGAAACAGACAACTAAACAAAACAAAACTTTCTGGAGTGTAGTCAATCTCCCAGAACTGAAGCTATGTTCAGCTTAGCACAGCTAGACTGGGTGGAACATTTGAGGAGAACGAGCAGCAGCAGGATACCCAAACAGCTGTTGTTTGGAGACCTGAAATTGGGAATTCAAAAGCAAGGAGAGCAGATGAAACATTTTAGGGATACGGTAAAACAAAGTCTCAGACATTGCTGCATCCCAGATATAAACTGGCAGTCGATTCCTAAGGATAAAACTCCATGGCGCATTGCCTTCAGGAAAGGAGTGGCTGCCTTTGGCCAAGCGTTCTAAGAAACAAGAGCCTAGAAGGCACAAGAGAAAATGTCATTAAAGAGCCTAAACAGTAAACAAAACAAGGCACAACTTTTTGTGTGCCCAATGGGGTTGGGGAGTGGATCCTGCACTGGACTTTTCAGCCATACATGCACTCAGAGGTGAACATTCATTCATTCAATTGCATTTATTGAGCACTTACTGTGTGCAGAGCACTGTACTAAGCGCTTGGGAAGTACAGGTTGGCAATATATAGAGACGGTCCCTATCCAACAGCGGGCTCACAGTCTAGAAGTCTAAAAGACTCAAATGTAGCTCGTTACTCTCGAGCTTTCATCTTCAAATACAGTGGAAAACTACAAATGAGTAGGTAAGATACCCATTTGATAGAGTAGATTAGCTGCAGCATTGTGATGTATGTAATGCGGATCATTACATACATCATACATACATACATACATTTTAGACTGTGAGCCCACTTTTAGACTGTGAGCCCACTGTTGGGTAGGGACTGTCTCTATATGTTGCCAACTTGTACTTCCCAAGTGCTTAGTACAGTGCTCTGCACACAGTAAGCGCTCAATAAATACGATTGATGATGATGATGATGATGAAGTCAATGCTCATTGAAGCAGTGTGGCACAGTGGAAAGAGCCTGGGCTTGGGAATTAGAGGTCATGAGTTCTAATCCCAACTCTGCCACTTGTCAGCTGTGTGATTTTGGGCAAGTCACTTACCTTCTCTGTGCCTCAGTTCCCCCATTTATTAAGTGGGGATGAAGACTGTGAGCCCAACGTGGGACAACCTGATTACCTTGCATTTACCCCAGTGCTTGGAACAGTGCTCAGCACATAGTAAGTGCTTAACAAATACCATTATTATTGTTATAAGGGGTTCCATGTCAGACAGGGACTGCATCCAAGCTGATTAACCTGAAGCTACCCCGGCACTTAGAACAGTAGTTGACACATAGTAAGTGCTTATAAAATATAATAATAGTGTATTATAATTATACTAATAGCTACTGATTAACTGATCAATTTATCTGAAGATCTGACTGTGTTAAATTTATGTGAAGATAAATATTTTGTAGACTGACTATAGGGTCATGAATTGTTTTGTGTCAGCCTATGCTGGAGTCACGGTACTCTTGACAAAAATAACATTTTTATGCACTGTAATAAAAAGAATTAATGAAAAGTTGATTTTAAAATATCTTAAAAGCAGTAGATTTTCTAGTCTACCTATCCACTTTTGCTGGTCTAAAAGAGAACGCTTGGCTCTCTGCAGTGTAAAAACTTTCATAGCACTTTCCATTTATTGATTATATCACCTGAAATTCAAGGATCTCCAAGAATATTACATTTCAGAATGTTTTAATACTCAGTGCAGAGTTGTGAAAATAGGAGCCCAAGGAGGTGGTGTTATCCCACCAGTCTCGCAAAGTGAGAATTGGAAATTGGAAAAGAACCGAGAGGTCTTAAGTCTCCTATTCATTCTTCCTTAGTCCCGGGAAGCAATAAGTTGCAGTGGGCAGGGGCGTGAGGGTCGGGGGAAGGAGGGAGAGAGAGCACCTTCAATTCTGAACAGAGGGATTTTTTAGGATTTTGTTGAACTTCTTCAGTCAGCCAAATAAGAAGCAGTATTGCTTAGTTCACAGAACACCAGCCTGGGAGACAGAAGAACCTGGGTTCTAATCCTTGTTCCACCACTTGTCTGCTGTGTGACCATGAGCAAATCACTTAATTTCTCTGTGCCTCAGTTACCTCATATGTAAAATGGGGATTCATACTGTGAGTCCGATGTGGGACATGGACTATATCCAACCTGATTCACTTGTATCTACCCCAGCACTTAGTACAGTACCTTGCACGAGTAGGTACATAAGAAATACCATTTAAAAATATACTTAATTGTTTTCCAAACCCAAAACTGCTGAGGTTGTATATGGTCTTGTAAAATCTACAAATACAGTATGGAGAAGCAGCGTGGCTCAGTGGAAAGAGCACAGGCTTTGGAGCCAGAGGTCATGGGTTCAAATCCCAGCTCTACCAATTGTCAGCTGTGTGACTTTGGGCAAGTTACTTAACTTCTCTGTGCTTCAGTTATCTCACCTGTAAAATGGGGATTAAGACTATAAGCCCCCGTGGGACAACCTGATCCCCTTGTAACCTCCCCAGTGCTTAGAACAGTGCTTTGCACATAGTAAACAATAAATGCCATCATCATCATTATTATTATTATGGAGAGCTGGCCATTGCTCCCCGTAATAATAACAATAATAATTATGGTATTTGTTAAGCGCTTACTAAATGCCAAGCACTGTACTAAACCCTGGGTTGGATACAAGATAATCAGGTCCCACATGGGGCTCACAATCGAAGTAGGGAGGAGAACAGTATGTATTGAATTCCCATTTTGCAGATGAGGGAACTGAGGCACAGAGAAGTTAAGCCCAAGCTCACACAGCAGGTGAGTGGCAGTCAGGATAATAATTATGGGTATTTGTTAAGCACTTACTATGTGACAGGCACTGTACTAAGTGCTGGGGTGGATACAAGCAAATCGGGTTGGACACAGTCCCTGTCCTATGTGGAGCTCACAATCATAATCCCCATTTTACAGATGAGGTAACTGAGGCACAGAGAAGTAAAGTGACTTGTCCAACATCACACATCATATAAGTGGCAGAGTTGGGATTGGAACCCATGACCTTCTGACTTCTGGGCCCGTGCTGAATCCACTCTTCCATGCCACTTTTCACCCATGTCCTCCGACTCCCAGGCTCTGCTCTGTCTACTAGTCCATACTTCTTCTCTTAGTGTATTATTTCTACATCTGATGCCTGCAAATATCACATCTGCTGGGCTGCCTTTCAGTCTGCTTTAATATGCTTCACCCTTAGTTGATTAAATGATTTGTTTCCATGCTATCTCCTTTGTCTGTCAGAAGAAATAATCGGTTAACAACAAAGTTCTGGTGCTGAATGTACTCTCTGCCTGGAAATGCGTTGGAAAGATGAAAGAAAATTTTGGCAAGCTGTTCTATTCATCATTATAGAAACTGGCACTTTAAAACCTAAAATAGCCCTCAGACATAATATTTGCCCTAATAAGTAGCTATTGAGTGTGACATTATTCCCTACTATTTTGGTACTGTTTACCACTAAAATGGCTTCAGGTCTGCAGGTGCCCTCTGCAGAGCATACATACTATGCAACACTAGAAATTCAAAGAGAACTAAAATAGATACACTTCGAATGGTTCCAATATCACCAAATTTCATTTTATTCTGCCAGGCAACCCAAATTGAATGTCAATGAGGTCGGTTCAGTCTTATGAAACCGTAACCTCCTTGTAATATTTTGGGAAAATAAGGGATTTGAGAAAACGTCATGAAACCGCAATGCTGTTCACTATTTCCTAAGTTTTGTGGGTTTTTTTTTCCATTTCCTATTTCAAAAGTAGTCCACACTGCACTCCATCATTCATCTTAAGTGGATTTGCTTGCAACCATTTTCGTATAATAATGTACCTTGCTGTTAGAAGTAATGCATTTGTCACTGTAAGTGGAGGTTTATTCTGACCAGATCTGAGTAATAACCCCAAAGTTAAACTACAACATCCGACAGTCTCTAGAGAGGAATGTGTTTATTGCCTTGATTTTTGATCGAAAATTATCTGTCACAAAACATGACCCAACAGTACTCCTGTCCTCTCTAGTACTCAGGAAACATCTTTTTCAAAATGAATTTTCTTAACTCAACCTGGAGGATAAAATTATGTCAATCACAACTTGCACAATCTACTAACACTTAGTACAGTGCTCTGCACACAGTAAACCCGTAATAAATATGATTGATTGATGGTATGTTGTTCCATGCAACACTTCTCTTCTCAACGAGTTTTGGGTTTTCTTTTCTTTTTGGGTTGCAGAACATTTTTGAAATTACTATTGTTCAGTCAGTTATCAGAAAGAAATCAGCCCAAAAGGCAATCTTTGCATGTGCACAGTATAGAAGAGACAGATAGCTATATTCATCAGATGTTTCTGCTACTCCAGTATAAATGATGCACATACAAAAAAACTCAGTCAGTCACAGCTTCTTTAAACATGAAAAGATACATGTTCATGTACCAAATTTTACACATACGCACTCACACACCCACATTCTTGAGGCTTCAAACATGGTAAAACCATGTTTAAAAATATAAATGATGTAATAGCTCTTTCTCAGGGAAACTTCCCAGCTATGGTTAGAAACACACACGTGAAACAGTTGAAATATGTAATGGGGCCAGTTTAGACTGATACTCATATTGCTGAACACTGGTATACTCCCCACAAAAATCTGTTTGTACTTATCTTAGACATTCGCAGAATTTTAGAGTTACACTCACAGAATTTTAGAGAGTTCCCACAGCATATAACTCCCTACCTGGGATTTGCAGAGGATAAAAACTTTAAAAATGCTGAAAGGGAATATTAGTATGGAGAATTGTACTACTAGTTGTCAAAAAACTATTTGGGTAATTTAAGCCCCACAAAATGCACTTTGGTTTCAGGTATTTTAGACGAAAAAAAAATGATCTCCTTAAACTTCTAAATAATTGAGGGCCAAACATATCTTTGGGATCAAAATAATCGGATAACTTGCATATGTCAAAGCAGACAGGCACGGGATTTATGCTAGTGTTCTAAACCCATAGGTTAGATATATCATTTAAAAATATATCTTCAAGAGATGTAGCTGGGAGATCTGGATCAATTTTAGAAGAAACATCCAGCTTCTTGAATTGTTTCACCAGACATCACCTATGAACCAAAATCAAGACTAAATGGCAGGATGGGATGATGATGGTATTTGTTAAGTGCTTACTATGTGCTTACTATGTGCCAAGCACTGTTCTAAGCGTTGTTCTCAGTAACGAGGTCCCAGAAGATGGCTCACCGACAAAGATACAATACTCCCAGCATGACAACTCGACTGGGAAATAAAACGATAATTATAATTATAATGATAAGAATAGTGATATTAATATTAATGATAATAATAGTATTGCAAGTGCTTATTATGTGTCAAGCACTGTACTAAGCACTGGGGTAGATACAAAATAGTCAGGTTGGACACAGTCCCTGTCCCACCTGGGGATCACAGGCTAAGTAGGAGGAAGTAAGATTCAACTCCCATTTTCCAGGTAGGGAAACTGAGGCATGAAGAAGTTAAGAGATTTGCCCAAGGTCACACAGGAAGGAAATGTCAGAGGCAGAATTAGAACCCACATCCTCTGACTCCCAGTCTGATGTTCTTTACATTAGGCCCCATTGCTGGGTTTTTTTTTTTAATGGTTATTTGTTAAGCATTTACCATATGCCAGGCACTGTACTAAGCACTGGGTAGCTACAAGGTAATCAGGTTGGACAGAGTTTATGTTCCATATGGGATCACAGCCTTAATCCCCATTTTACAAATGAGGCAACTGAGGCACAGAGAAGTGACTTGCCCAAGGTCACACAGCAGACCAGTGGTGGAGCCAGGATTAGAACCCAGGTCCTTCTGACTCCCAGGGCCGAGCTCTAGCTATGAAGCCAGCTGCTTCTACATGGGTGGGGCACTTGAGGAGAAAAATATAAACAGGAGACTCAAGTAGTTGCCGCGTGGTGAAATGAAGTTAGGAAACCTAAATTAAGGACGACAGGGGTATTATTTTAAAGATACAGCAAAATAAAGTCTCAGGCAATGCCACAACCAAGCTAAAAGCTGGGAGTCAAGTGCCCCAGATAGATTGGGGTGGCCAGTGCAATTGAGAAAGAAGGATTCTGTTTGATCAGAAGCTTCATAAGGATTATGGCACAAATTGATATGTGTGGATATGGATAGTCTTTATAGTTGGGACTTTGCATCTCCAAGTGACGTTTCCAATCACACACCCACCAATAGGTGAATTGATTACACCCTCAGCAGCATCTTCTACTGCATATATGGCAAGCAGTGAAGGGAACTGGAGTCTCAAAGTGACAGATCTTCAAGAGTTTCTCCACATAAAGGCCTTTGTAGACACAGGATAGAACCACAGTTTAAAAACCTGTAAAGATCACCAATTTTCCGGAGCCACGGCATTGCAGAATATCTGCCGCAAATGTTCGTTTAACCATTAGACTCTTCCTTGTGATCCCTGATTAAAATGTGTGCTGAATCCAGCATCTGAGGCATTGTGGTTAAACTTCATTTTTATTGAATTATATCAAGGAAAAGCACAAATGCCAGAAGAAGTAGAACACGAAAACCACCCTCACATGACAACAACCTTTGATAGTCGAGCCTTTTGCTCAAGTTGAGGAAGAAAAGTTGTCTATCCACCAGGTTATTTCTAAAAACAGAAATCACAGGGGACGAATATTGATGGTGATGCTTACACCCACAGGGAAGAAGAGATCAGGGCAGAGAGGGAATAGCACAATTCATGCATTTTAATTTCTAGATTGCTAGCTTTTTCTTTAAGAAATGTTACTCAAGTAACTTAATTATATTTGAAACAACCAAGAGCAATTTCTTCAAGAATGCTTTCCAAAATTCAAATATGGAAATCCAATCAATATACTACTGGAAATCAGCCAGCAATAAAGGTATTAAGCACCTGTGTGTGTAGAAGGAGCGATGTAACACTGAAGCCTCAAGTGAACTTCCAACTTTAAAGAAAACAAAAATCCTGCATTTGACCTTCACTGGAAGACAGTAGCTTCTTAAATCGCTGTCCCTTCAATTAATACTAGAAGATGACGTATTCCAGACACATAAATTATTTTCTTTCAGGATAGCTATATTATTCAATTCTTAATTTCATTCCTGACATATTATAGGGTTATTAGCAAAGACAATACCTTAATCAATCAATCAATCAATCATATTTATTGAGCACTTACTATGTGCAGAGCACTGTACTAAGCGCTTGGGAAGTACAAATTGGCAACACATAGAGACAGTCCCTACCCAACAGTGGGCTCACAGTCTAAAAGCCTTAACTTCTGGAGCTACTGTAGATTCTATTGCCTTTTTGTATATGTAAAACATCTTCCTAATTTTTATATATTTGCACTTCATGCTCTGTTTCATCTTAGTTGTGAGATACCTATCAGATAGTCTAGTCAAATGAAGCCTAAATTCTACAACAAAATTTGAATTTCTGAAATTCTGAAGCATCAAAAGTCCTCTCAAATTAAAAAAAGAGAAAAAAACAGAATACAAAAGTGATAGATGTACAATGTGTATGTCTAGAGTTTTAAATGCTTTCGTTGATGTATATTTGGCATGTAAACTGCAAATTTTTTTTCGTTCTAGAGTACAGATTCCTGAATTCCTTTCTTCTACTGATGTTGACCCTTGAGCAGTTCCACCAGCGTCATTCACGGGCCATACTCAGTATCAAACAGCAAGGCAAGGTGACAACCTGTGAAGAACTTGAGTGGACTGAGTCTTAGCATTGAAACTTTACTTGAAATAAACACAGCTAATCTGGGTGTGTTTAAGGAGGAGAATGAGAGACAGTGGGAGACCCAAATGGCTTCTGCATGGTGACCTGAAACTGGGCCACTGAGAGCAAAGAGTGTTAGAGGAAACATTTGAATGACACAGTTAAACAAAGCCAAAGATAAAGCAGCTTTGCCGCTGAAAACTCAAGTCATTTGCTGAGGACAGAACAGCCTGCCCCACTACTATCAAAAAGAGGTGTGGTTCTCTTCAAGCATAAAATTCACGAAGAAGGAGAGACAAAGAGGCAAAGAGACAATGTCACCAGGCACTGTAAATGTCAAGCGGGATAACACTACAGGGGACGGCATTTGTGTGTGCACAAATGTGGCTGGAATTTTCAGCCTCACGTACACTTATAGAGAAACAGCCTGGGAGTCAGAGAACCTGGGTTCTAATCCTGACTCCACCACTTGTCTGTTATGTGACTGTGGACAAGTCACTTAACTCCTCAGTGCCTCAGTTACCTCATCTGTAAAATGGGGATTGTCTGTGAGCCCTATATGGGACAGGAAATGTCCCGTACTCCACATACTCCTCTTTTCTGGTGCTAACCTCCTCGCTATGCCTCGTTCTCTCCTGTCCCGCCGTCGACCCCTGGCCCACGTCCTACCTCTGGCCTGGAATGCCCTTCATCCTCAAATCTTTCAAACAACCACACTTCCCCCCTTCAAAGCCCTACTGAAGGATCACCTCCTCCAAGAGGCCTTCCCAGACTAAGCCCCCCTTTTCCTCAGCTCCCTCTCCCCTACCCATCACTTCCTTTGCTCTACCCCCCATCCCCGCCCCATAGCACTTGAGCATATATATACATATCTATAATTCAATTTACTTATATTAATGCCTGTTTACTTGTTTTGATGTGTGTATATATCTATAATTCTATTTATTTATACTGAAACCTGTTTACTTGTTTTCATGTCTGCCTTCCCCCTTCTAGGCTATGAGCCCAGTGTGGGTAGGGATTATCTGTCTTTGCCGCTGAATTGTACTTTCCATGCACTTAGAACAATGCTCTGCACACAGTAGCGCTCAATAAATATGATTGAATGAAGGTGTCCAAACTAATCAACTTATATTTACTCCAGCATTTAGTACAGTGCCTAGCACATAATCAGCACTTAGCAAACACAATACAAAAATAGAGGAATTTCATACTCTCCTTTGAATACAAATGAGAGCTATGTGTATTTATAAAGGAACACACACTACTGCTATTTTATCTTGTCAGTTCAAGACATGAAACAATAGCTGTCCCCTGAAATCTAAGACAGTGGGACAGCAGCTCCTTTGTTCTAGAGAATCCAGGAAGGTGGTAGGAAGCTCGGGGCAGGTGGCCTTCCCCAGCCTAATCGCACAAATAGGGAGGGGCACGAAAATCAAGGACACGGGTAGCAAGCCTGAGTACAGAAGCACCTAACCACTTTGGAAGCTCTGACTCCAAATTTGCATCTATTTCAAGTGGTACCGACTTTGCGATGAGTGCCTCGGTTCCCTTTAAGCAGGAATTCCATCAAGCAAGCAGTCTTTCAGTGATCAAGACCTTATCGCTACCAGCAGTAAATTTCCTTGAAAATGCCAAGAGAGGGTCATTGGGTTAATGGATTTATCCACCACAATATCCCAGGAAATTATACCATTCCACTTGCCAGGAGTTACTTCAAGGTCAACAGGGACAAACCTGAGACTACAAGGCTACCAGAGATATTTTTTTCTCTCCAATCATCTCTGTAGTTCTAGCTCTCATTTGGTCTTTCCATCACCCTACTGCCACGCAGCTCTCTTGCCACATCTCTTGGACTTCATTCTTTCATTCATTCAATCGTATTTATTGGACATTCACGGTGTGCAAAGCACTGTACTAGGTGCTTGGGAAGTACAAGTTGGCAATATATACAGATGGTCCCTACCCAAAAACAAGTTCACAGCCTAGAAGGCTGTGTTAATATTTGGCACCGTTTCCCGGCGATTACAGTGAAAATGGCATCCTGCAGTTGGTAATGCACGGATGCAGCCAGCTTGGTGGCATTTCAAACAATTAAAAATAGTATCCAATAACAAACCAATAGAAGTGATAAGTATCCTTGATGAACATTGCTTGAAATGTTGCATCTGATCCAGGAGAATATTGCTAAACATAATCTGAGTCCCTACACAGAATGCTTTATTGCGTTATGATTTTTTTGACCTATAAAAGACAAGCATCCCACAACTGTATGCCAGAGAGGCATAAATATATTATGTGCACCCTGAAGTGAAGTGCTGGGTGTAATACTGTGAAGTCATTGACAAGCTCTCCTTGCCTTAAAGAAGAAAGGCACAGAAAAAAAATGAAAAGCCCCACATGGACACCAAAGGAAGATCATATTCATCTTTCATCTGGTGTTACCTATTTGTTTTATCTGTCAAGAAATGGGAGGTATTTGGGAGGTGTTTTTATGGTATTTTGCTAAGTTCTTACTATATGCCAAGCACTGTGCTAAACATTGGAGTAGGTACAAGATAATCAGGTTGGTCACAGTCCCCATCCCACATAGGGCTCAAAATCTTAATCCCCATTTTGCAGATGAGGTAATTGAGGCACAGAGGAGTAAAGTGATTTATCCAAGGCACACAGCAGACAAGTGGCAGATCCGGCATTAGAACCCAGGTCTTTCTGACTCCCAAAGAGTTAAACTTTTATCTTGCTCTTTCCCATTGGATTCCGTTATTTCTCTTCATATTTCATACTAGATTTCAGGAGACTAGGGCTCCAGTCCCAGCTATACAAGTAGAACAATGTCTCCTGCAAGTGTTCTGTGAGTAGTAAGGATTAATGACCCCTAGCACACTTTGCATGGTGGCTAGGTGCTGCAGGAATCCTGAAAAAATATCTGGCTAGTGTGGGCAGCAAATATTGGAGGCATTTCTACTAAGCCAAACACCTGTAGGTATAGAATGCTATAGCACAGCAAGAGCATCATGCCAGTCACTTTAGCTACCTTTGGGTCCTGCATCCTCTCCCACTTCCTCTCTTGTTGTATTTTTCTTTGGAATGAACTCAGTGGATGGGGATGAGTGACAGTGGTGTCCCACAAATCACAAAAAGGCACAGGACTGAGGCTTCGTCTTTCATTCTCATCTGAAAACTCCATCATCAATACATTCTTCCTTGTGCCAGGCAGAGAGGAGAAGAAAAGGAATGGAAGGGAGACCAAGGAAAAAATAGAGACCCATAACATGAAATCCCAGAATCCCAAATTAAGGGAAACTCACAAGATAGTTCTCACCTGTTCAGTTACAACATTTATGCACACAAAACATTTCTTCATCACTGTGACACACTGCACCCAAACAAGCACGAATAGTCAGGTGAATGATCCCTACCTCCATGCAACATCCTGGAGGCTGATTTGGGATCTCGTGGGTCGACTCACACAAGATTAGTAATGATATTGCAGCATTGCTGCTGAGAGAAACCTTGGTTTCATGCTAGACTGTAAGCTCATTATGGGCAAAGAATATATCTACCAACTCTGCACAGGGTAGTACAGTGCTCTGCACTGGGTAAATGTTCAATAAAAATCACTATGCTTACAGTCTAAAGACCATAAGCTCATTGTGGGCAGGGAATGTGTCTGTCTATTATTATTTTGTACTCTCCCAAGCACATAGTACAGTGCTCTGCACACAGTAAGCACTCAATAAATGCAACTAACTGACTGACTGATCCACGCCTACAAAAACACCAGTGCTGCTCTATTATCTGACTCCCTTGAGTCCCTTTTATGGGGACTCTGTTGGGGGCCTTCTTTCCCACAGGGATTCTGGGCCACCCAAACTGGGCTGTTGCCTAGAGTTTCAGTTCAGGCAGCCCTGAGCGGCTCGCTGCTTCCCAAAACACTTCTTCTATAGCAGGGCCCAAACTCAGCCCTCTTCAGCTTCCATTTCCACAACTGCCATTTTACCTAACAACCACCAGAGAAAACTACTGTCTTCAAGTCCTCCTCAGAGACCTGTTAGAAGAAGTCCCTGGCTGCTCCCTTTCCTAACATCTCCTTCCCCTTAGCTTCCTCTAATTACAGCCTAGTAAAGTTCACCTGAGTTCCTCTGGATTACCTCTTAAAGAAACAGTTCATATAGGTCAGGGCTTGGCACCCAATAAATGCTTCATCGCTGCCAACTCTAACTCTACATCAGGGTGATGCCATCTAATGCAGGGAAAATGGACCCATTGTAAGGGCGTGAAACGGGCTATGGTTCCTTAGAGGGTCTCTGGCTTCAGAGAATATACCATTAATTGCTTGAATCACTGCATCATCTGGGTTATGACGTAGTCCTGCTTGGAGGGGAGAAGAGAAAAGGAGAGTATGGCTGCCTAACCCTCAGGTGACAAAGACCCAGGTTTTTGTATTTTGACATAACAGCTGCCTTCCTTCACACAGACCAGGCCCCTATTTTCTCCTAAACACTGGCCCCTTCGCTCTCAAGGACACCCACACTATTCAACCACCTCCTCAGAAAATCAGTGGATGAAGTAGTTACTGCTGTAGATGAGCTCACCTACCACGCTTAAACTTCACTGACCTCACCGTGACCCTTCAATCCCCTTCTTCCAGTCAGCCCATCCCAGTCCTCCTCCCCACCATATCTCCCACTTCCCCTCATTGACCCAACCACTCCCCACCCCTTGTGCTATTCTCACCCCTCTCCCGGCCCCATCCTTGTCATCCTGTCTCAATGCCACCCTTGTCTGCCTCCCCATGCTCTGGCCCCCATCAGCTCACTCCCATCCAAACTCTCCCCACCCTTCGTGCCATCTAGCGTGGCTCAATGGAAAGAGCACAGGCTTTGGAGTCAGAGGTCATGGGTTCAAATCCAGGCTCTGCCAATTGTTAGCTGTGTGACTTTGGGCAGGTCACTTAACTTCTCTGGCCCTCAGTTACCTCATCTGTCAAATGGGGATTAAGACTGTGAGCCCCCTTGGGACAACCTGATCACCTTGTAACCTTCCCAGCACTTAGAACAGTGCTTTGCACATAGTAAGTGCTTAATAAATGTCATCATTATTATTGTCTTCTTCCCCACAACACCCCTCCCCCTCCAAACAGCCTCATCCAAGTGGGGCCTGTGGAACCCCTGTTTCATCATGGGGAAGCTTTCCTTCATCCATGACCTGTTCCTGACCCAATTTCTCCTCTTCCTCTCCATTAGTGAAATGAACCCTGGCTCTCCCCAGAGGACACGGTCTCCCCTGTTGCTCTCTCCAGAGGGGACCCCATCTTCACCCACTCCTCCAGACTCACTGGGGAAGGAAGAGTTGTTGGCTTCCTTCTGTTTCCCACCATTCCCCCTCTCCCATGCCTTTATTTCCCTTCCTTAAGAGCCCAAATCATCCACCTCTACCACCCACTCCAGATTCTAGAAACGATCATCTACCACCCCTCTCCATGAGGTCCCACCTCCAACTCTTTTAATGACTTGGATCCCTTTCTCCCTTTCCTTCTCTTTCTCCATGCCTACATTGAGCCTTAGGGACTTCAATATCCACATAGATATTCCTGATGACCTTTCTACTGCCCTCTTTCTATCACTACTTGACTCTACTGACCTCCTGCTCCACTCCACCTCACCCACTTGCCACTTGCCAACTTGGACTCACACTTGATCGCATCATCTCTAGCAACTTACAGTCTCTATCCTCACTGCACATAGTAAGCACTTAATAAATGTCATTATTATTATCAGCCTCCTTGCTGACTTTCCAACCTCCTTCCTCTCCCTACTCCAGTCCATATTTCACTCTGCTGCCCGGATCATTTTTCAATAAAAAGGTTCAAGCCATGTTTCCCCACTCCCACCTCCTCTTCAAACTTAAAGTCCTTAACATTGACTTTAAAGCATTCAATCACCTTGTCCCCTCCCACCTCACCTTGCTACTCCTAATACAACCCAGACTCCACAATTCACTCCTCTAATGCCAATCTACTCACCACACTTCAATCTTCTCTGTCTCACTGCCAACCTCTCACCCATGTCCTGGGTCTGGCCTGAAACACCCACCCTCCTTATATCCAACCAACAACTACTCTCTCTCCACCCCCTTCTCCCCCTTACTGAAGGCACATCTCCTCCAAGAGGCCTTCCCTGACTAAGCCATCTTTTCCTTTTCTTCAATTCCCTTCTGTGTCACCCTGACTTACTCCCTTTATTCATCCTGTCTCCCAGCTCTAGAACACTTATTTACATAGAGAAGCAGCATGGCTCAGTGGAAAGAGCACGGGCTTTGGAGTCAGAGGTTATGAGTTCAAATCCCGGCTCCACAAATTGTCAGATGTGTGACTTTGGGCAAGTCACTTAACTTCTCTGGGCCTCAGTTACCTCATCTGTAAAATGAGGATTAAGACTGTGAGGCCCGCCGTGGGACAACCTGATCACCTTGTAACCTCCCCAGCACTTAGAACTGTGCTTTGCACACAGTAAGCACTTAATAAACACCATTATTATTATATTTGTAATTTATTTATTTATGTTAATGCCTGTCTCTCCACCTAGACTGTAAAGTCATTGTGGGCAGGGAATGTGTCCGTTATATATTATATTTTACTCTCCCAAGCACTTAGTACAATGCTCTGCACACAGTAAGCACTCAGTAAATATAATTGACTGACACTGACTGACTGAGAAGGGGAAGAGTATACAGGGGGTTAGTTAAAGGGTAAATTGATGTATAGTTTCTTTTGTGTTTGGAAGCAAAATTGGTAATGTCCTTCTACCTACGAAGAAGAGAATAAGATGGAATAAATGAAATTCAAGGATTGTGGCCTAAGTTTCCATTTTACTAAACAGTTTCAGAGAAAATCTATACCAGAGAAACTTTCATACTTCCCATAGGGACATGGGAGATCAAAGCACCCCAAAACTCTAAATGAATAAGGTAGCCTCTGCTCTCCTATAGAAAAATCATTTTCTTAAGAAGTGATAGAAACATGTTTCTCCCATCAGGAGAATTCTGCAATTTTGCATGGATCAAGACTGTTTTTGTTTTTTTTTCAAAACTAGTGTATGCAAATCACGATTAAATTTCTGAGTATTTAATCTCTTGAATATCATTTTAAAACAAGGATGATGGCACTTTGAGAAGATAATTAACTCATTATGAATAATTTATTTTATGGCTTTATATGCTGGGAAAAACAAATTTGATGTTGCTAAATTTTCAGGCAGGTTCTAGTTGAGATATCAGTAGGTGAAAGTCATATGCATAATAGTATATATAATTGAGAAACCCCATTGTAACATCCACACATTAAATGTTTCTTCATATATAATATTCATGCTAAAAACTCCCAGTCAGGGATCCAGAAAGAATTATGTCCAAACAGCGTTTCTCCAATTAAAATATTTCCTTTTTCTTCAGCTTCCTGAAAAGCTGAAAGTAACTTTAAATTATCAAGATGCAGCATTTCATATTTACAAGAGATTTACAGTAAGTAGTTATTTCCCAGGAAATAGATCAACATTATTGTCTCCATTTTACAGCCCAGACATCAGAATAGAGAAGGATGAGGGGACTCTTTTCAATATCTCAGTATGCCAGCCAATGATAGTGGCGATTGTTTTTGCCGTTCATATCCTGTCCAAGGAGTTTTCCATCTTTTTTTTGGAAACTCTACCCCTTGTAGCTATAAGGATTCATCTAAAGTAGCCATATGAAGAGGAAAAGAAAGAGGGAGGTGATGTGGCGGAAAAGCAGCAGGGAGGGTAAATTAATTTATGACATACACAGTATACAAAGCACTGTCCTAGACCCTAGGAAAGTTCAAAATAGTAAGAGACACAGTGTCAATCGCCCTCTTACCTCCTCTCCTTTCATCCCCCTCACTCCCTTCTTTGTCTGTTTCCTTCATCTTCCTTTTCCTTGGTATCCTTTTGTTCCTTTTCCCCTTCCACCTTGACTTTCCTCTCTCTCTCCACTCTTTTTCTCCCTCAACCTCTTAAAGCCCCTCCCTGAGTTCCCTCTAATGGAAAAGTTGGCACACCTGTCCCGAAGAATACAAATGGTGCGTGCATGTGTTCTCCTGTCAGTGACTTATCTGAGTTGCATTTGGTCACATTTCAGCTTTGGTCGCTGGCTCAGTGCAAAGAGCACAGGCTTGGGAGCCAGAGGTCATGGGTTCTAATCCTGGCTCCGCCACTTGTCAGCTGTGTGACTTTGGGCAAGTCACTTAACTTCTCTGGGCCTCAGTTACCTCATCTGTAAAATGGGAATTAAGACTGTGAATCCCACGTGGTACAACCCGATCACCCTGTATCCCCCTCCAGTGCTTAGAACGGTGCTTCACACATAGTAAGCACTTAACAAATACCATTATTATTATTATTATTGTTCATAAACATATTGATGTTGATCATGACTATCAAGAGTTCTACTGAACCCCTATTGAGTGCAATATGCACTAGGCACTTACTAGCAAACAGCATGGCCTAATGAAAAGAGCAAGGCCCTGAGAGTCAGAAGATCTAGGCTCTAATCACAGCTCAACCTCTTGTCTGCTGTGTGATCTTGGACAAGTCACTTAACTTTCTGTGTCTCAGTTCCCTCATCTGTAAAATGGGGATTAATTTCTACTCCCTCCTACATAATAATAATAATAATAATGGCATTTGTTAAGCGCTTACTAGGTGCAAAGCACTGTTCTAAGCGCTGGGGGGGATACAGTGTGATCAAGTTGTCCCACGTGGGGCTCACAGTCTTAATCCCCATTTTTACAGATGAGGTAACTGAGGCTCAGAGAAGTTAAGTGACTTGCCCAAGGTCACACAGCAGACTTGTGGTGGAGCTGGAATTCGAAGCCCTGACCTCTGACTCCAAAGCCCAGGCTCTTTCCACTGAGCCACGCTGCTTCTCATAGACAGTTCACATAGACAGTGAACCCCATATGGGACAGGGACTGTGTCCAACCTGATTACCTTGTATCTACAACAGTGCTTAATACAGTGCTTGGCACATAGTAAGCATTTAACAAGTACCATAAAAATAAAACAAAATAAAGTTATAAAAGAGTTTACAATCCATTGAGGTTTCAGAGAGACATTCAGTCATACTTCATCGTATTTATTGAGCGCTTACTATGTACAGAGCACTGCACTAAGCTCTTGAGAGAGTACAATATAACAATGGGCAGACACATTCCCTGCCTATGATGAGTTTACAGTTTAGAGGGGGAGACAGACATTTATATAAATAAATCAATTACATATATATACATAAGTGCTTTGGGGTTGGGATGGGGGATGAATAAAGGAAGCAAGTCAAGGCAACAAAGAAGGGAGTGGGAGAAGAAGAAAGGAGGGCTTTGAAGTAAGGAAAAGCTTTTAACGGGGGGAGAGTAATTGTCTGTTGGATTTGAGGAGGGAGGGTGTTCCAGGCCAGAGGCAGAATGTGGCCAAGTGGTTGACCATTTGATAGAGATCGAAGTACATACAGTGAGAAGGTTACCATGAAAGGAGAAAGTGTGTGGGCTGGGTTGTAGTAGAATAGCAGCAGATGAGGTAGGAGGGAGCAAGCTGATTGAGGGCTTTAAAGCCAAATGTGAGGAGTTTTTGTTGGATGCAGAGCTGGATGAGAAATCACGAGTTTCTTGAGGAGTGGGGAAAAAGGAGACAAAGATAGTATACTTTATGGGGGGGTCATAAAGGAAAACAGGTGTAGCTGATAATAACAGAAGTAAACAAAAATGATTAAATGCATAAAATAAACTAGCCAATATTTACTCAGTTATACCAGAATGTGTCTTTTCAATATATATTTTGGATGGAATAAGATAGCAGAGTTAGGGAATGGTCCCCAGACAGTGGCTGGCTGCCTGTGTGATTTGGGATTGGAATTTAATAGTTGTATGCACCCTTACAACAGTATGTACAGCACTGGACATGGGTCAGTGCTACAGAGGAACAGCAGGGCCTATTCCTGACCTGATTATATTGTATCTGCCCTAGTGCATATTACAATGTTTGGCAAATAGTAAGCACCTGATAATAATAATAATAATAATAATAATAATAATAATAATAATAATAATAATAATAATTATAGTGTTCGTTCTCCTTAACCCAGAATTCTGCAAGAATTCATTTATTCATTCAACCATATTCATTGAGTGCTTACAGTGTGCAAAGCACTGTACTAAGCACTTGGGAGACCACAGTAGAATAATAATCTGACCCATTCCCGAACCACAACAAGTTTAAGAATGCAACCCCATGATTTAGGAGAACTCTTTGTAAACATTAGTGCTAAGTTTGGCTAAAGGGGCGATCTGATCAGGGAGGGAAGGGTCAATTGGAACTTCCTCTTGGAGGAGAGGTTTTTCTGAGGGGGGTATTAAAGACAGAAATGGGCATTTTTTTGTTGTTCTTGTTGTTTTGGGGTTTTTTTGTTTGTTTTTAGAAGGGGGGAATTTTCATGAAGGGAGAAAGGCATACCCAGCTGGTCTGAGGCAGAAGACAACAGATCATGGTTCACCTAGGGAGGTATCTTGGGAGAATAATAATAATAATTCATTCATTCAATCGTAATAATAATAATGATGGTATTTGTTAAGCACTTACTATGTGCAAAGCACTGTTCTAAGTGCTGGGGGGATAATCAGGTTGTCCCACGTGGGGCTCACAATCTTAATCCCCATTTTACAGATGAGGTAACTGAGGCCCAGAGAAGTTATGTGACTTGCCCAAAATCACCCAGCTGACAATTGGCAGAGCTGGGATTTGAACCCATGACTTCTGACTCCAAAGCCCGTGCTCTTTCCATTGAGCCATGCTGCCCGGGCTTGGGAGCCAGAGGTCATGTGTTCTAATCCTGGCTCCACTACTTCTCTGCTGTGTGGCTTTGGGAAAGTCACTTCACTTTTCTGGGCCTCAGTTACCTCATCTGTAAAATGGGGATGAAGACTATGAGCCCCACATGGGACAACTTGATAAACTTGTATCTGTCCCAGTGCTTAGAACAGTGCTTGGCACATAGTAAGCGCTTAACAAATGCCATCATTATTATTGTATTATTAGAAGAGAAGAGTGCAACAGAACAGAAGGAGAAGAGAACCGAATGTTTAGAAAGAGGATGGACTTAAATCCACTGGTCAAGGGCTTTTTTTTAAACTGGAGTAAAACCACTGGAGGTTCTGGAGGAAGGTATTGAGGGAACAAAAATGGTATTTTAGGGAGATGACTGGGCTGGAGAGAGCATATGTACAGGCAGAAGAACAGAGAGGGCTGAAGCCAGGGAAGCTACAATGGGGCCGCTCAGTAATCAAGCCAGTAGGGTTTAGACTAAGTTGGTGATCAGAATGGCAGAAAAGAAAGGGGTGGTTCTGGAAAATATTTTAAAGGGAAGACCAGAGATGTGGGTAGGGAGTGTGTCTATTATATTCTGCGGTGTACTCACCCAAGCACTCAACACTCTGAACACAGTAAGTGCTCAATAAATACTATTGAATTAATGAATGGGAATAGTTGTTGTACTAAGCCGTCTTGAAAATGGAAAATCTTTGAGGAAGTCATCAAATAGGAGGATTGCTGTCCTCCTATTAAAGTCAGACTGACTTAATGGTACCCTCCTGGGCCCCGTTGCTGTGAGCCAGAAGCTCAGATGTGAATGTTTTCTGGTAGAGCATCTGCCAGGAATGGAACTTCACCTTCACAGCAACAGGAATATCTTCTCCAGAGCTAAAGTCATCACACCATGGAAGGCTGGAGGCTGGAAGGCTATGTAAGCACTAAGTGACCCCCATCTCTTGCCTCCATTCATCATCCCAACTTTTTCTTCAAGATATTTCCTTCTGGAGACCATAGGAGTGCTGCTTCTTGCATGTGACTTAAGAGTTATGAATAGCAACTAGACACAATCTTGTCATGGGGTAGAGTGAAGTAAGTCTCAAGAACTTTCTCATCTAAATACTGATAGGGGAAATAAAGGTTTGCACTCAGGGCTCTGAAGGTAGACAGAATCTGCCAGATCTTCTCTCTTCCCTGAAAGGATTGTTTCGGATTTTTCTCAGTTTACTTCCCTGGATCGGAGAGCATCAGTGATTCACTATGTGGTTAAGAACTAAACCACTAAGGCCCAGACTGGGTTTGTGTAGGCTTCTGGTATGACATCTTGCTATTATATAAGGCTTGGCTTCTTGCTTGAATTTCCTCATGGCAGAAAAATAAATGATAAGTTCTTTGAGAGAAACTTTCGCAATGTTTCAGGGGACCAAATGCGAAAAAGTCCAAACTTGGTTGAATTTAAAATAAAAAAGTCATTTTTGCCTTGGGAAAGCATGAAAGATGAGGCTGCTTAGTGGCCTCTAGGGGATTCAAGGGCATTTGGAAGCAATCATCCTCTAAGGGCCTTGATCTAGGTTTTATATGAAAGATGTTAACTACTGAGGCTGTAATATTGGAAAATAATAATAATAATAATGTTGGCATTTGTTAAGTGCTTACTATGTGCCAAGCACTGTTCTAAGCGCTGGGGGGCGGGGGGAATACAAGGTAATCAAGGTTGTCAACGTCGGGCTCACAGTCTTAATCCTCATTTTACAGATGAGGGAACTGAGGCACAGAGAAGTTAAGTGACTTGCCCAAAGTCACACAGCTGACAAGTGGCAAAGCCGAGATTAGAACCCAAGACCTCTGACTCCCAAGTCCGTGCTCTTTCCACTGAGACATGCTGCTTCTCCAAGCAGCAGCGTGGAGAAGCAGCATGGTGCACACAGTAGATAGAGCACAGGCTTGGGAGTCAGAGGGTTGTGAATTCTAATCCCAGGTCCACCACTTGTTTGTGTAACCTTGGGCAAATGATTTCTCTTCTCTGTGCCTCAGTCACCTCATCTGCAAAATGGGGATTGAGAGTGTGAGCCCCACGTGGGGCAGGAACTGTGTCCAACCCAATTTGCTTGTATCCACTCCAGCGCTTAGCACAGTGCCTGGCACATAAGTGCTTCAGAAATACCGTAATAGTAATAATAATTATTAATATATTCTATAAAGAAATAGTCCTTCCCATTACTGGTTCATGAGACTGGAGAATCAAGAAGAAGCAGAGTAAGCAAAAGCATCATTTTGACAGTCCTGTGCTTCTACTTGTCAAATCTACATGGGGTTGGTGTCAGGATGAAGGCAATATCTTTCTGGGGAATGGTTTTGAATAATTTAGGAAAATATTAAATGATTAGCACTCTGTATGATCAGCTCCAAACTACTCTTCAGTGGTACAACATTATTTTCCCTCTGTACCTTGTGTTTCATCCTGAAGGATCCCCAAGTGCTTTATAAGCCACAAAGACCTTTAAATCAATGCTGCTGTCCCGGCTGAACAATGTACTTGGAATGGCAGTGTTATAACTTTCTTGGTGGGACCCATGCATAATTCACCGCAAGGGTTTGTATATCAAGAGCAACCTGACTTACAAGCAACTTCAAAACAATGGAAAAACAGCCCCCTTAAGCTTCGAGCCTGGCATCTATGGGGATAGGGTCACTGAGCCATGTTACAGGATTGATGAGGAACAGAGTTAGTGGAAGGAGGAACATTCTTCAGGATGAAGACAATTTGCCATATTGATTGTTGTCCCAGAGGAGTGTGGCTGCTGTAGATCTGTGTAGGAAAAATGGGAATGGGATTCCCAGAGAGAAGCAGCATGGCTCAGTGGAAAGATCACAGGCTTGGGAGTCAGAGGTCATGGATTCTAATCCCGGCTCCACCACTTTTCAGCTGTGTGACTTTGGGCAAGTCACTTAACTTCTCTGGGTCTCAGTGACCTCATCTGTAAAACAGGGATTAAGACTGTGAGCCCCACGTGGAACAACCTGGTCACCTTGTATCCTCTCAGCGCTTAGAACAGTGCTTCGTACACAGTAAGCACTTAACAAATGCCATCATTATTATTATTGTTATTATTATTCAAGGAATCCTAGAGGATTGACTGGAAACTTGCAAAGGACAAATTAAGGTTTGCTTTTCCTTTAAGGCACCTGCCCAGAGATCCATTGCCTTTACTGTAGTGATTATTAAGCAATCACCGTATACCTAACACTGGAGCAGATGCAAAAACATCCAGTTGGACACAGGAAGGGAGAATAGGCATTTTATTCCATTTTTCATTTGAGGAAACTGAGGTACAGAAAACTTGTGACTTGCCTAAAATCACATAGCAGGCAGATGGTGGAGCTGCTTCATCCAAATTGCTACCTCATTGTTACAATCACTCATTCTATTCCACCTAGATGACTGCATCAGCCTCCTTTCTGACCTCCTAACTTCCTGCCTCTCCCCAGTCCAGTCCATACTTCATTCTGCTGCCCGGATCATCTTTCTACAGAAACGTTCAGGACATGTCAGCCGCCTCCTCACAAATCTCCAGTGGTTATCCATCCACCTCCACATCAAACAAAAACTCTCCGCAATTGGCTTTAAAGTCCTCCAACGCCTCGTCCCCTCCTACCTCACTTCACTTCTCTCCTACAACCCAACCCGGCACACTTCATTCCTCCGCTAACCTTCTCACTATGCCTCCATCTCACCTGTTTCGCCGCCGACCCCTGGCCCACGTCGTAACTCTGGCCTGGAACATCCTCCCTCCTTAAATCCACCAGACAATGACTCTTCCCCCTCTTTGAAGCCTTACTAAAGGCATGTCTCCTCGGAGAGGCCTTCCCAGACTAAACCCAACTTTTTCTCATCTCCCACTCCCTTCTACGTTGCCCTATCTTGCTCCCTTTGCTCTTTCCCACTCTCTTCATCCCACAGCACTTATGTACATATCTGTCATTTTATTTATTCATATTGATGTCTGTTTACTTGTACTGATGTCTATCTCTCCCCCTGAGAGCTCACTGTGGGCAGGGATTGTCACTCTTTATTGCAGTATGGTACTTTCTCAAGTGCTATACAGTAAGCGCTCAATAAATACGATTGAATGAATGAGTGAATGACTAGACTCTGGGTCTCCTCATCAATCAATTAATCAATCAATCATATTCATTGAGCACTTTTGTGTGCAGAGCACTGTACTAAGCACTTGGGAGAGTACAACACAACAATATAATACATACACATATCCCTGCCCGCAATGAGCTTACAGTCCTCATTCCCTGCCCATAGTGAACTTACAGTCTAGAAGGGGTATTTATTGAGTGTGTATTCTGTGCAGAGTGCACTGCACTAAGCACTTGGGAGAGTACCATACAATAGAGCTGATAGAAATGATCCCTGCCCAGAGGGAGCAGGTGAGACAGACAGTAAAACAATCATCAAATTAAACTGCTGGATGATGTTCACTCATTCATTCAGTCATATTTATTGAGTGCTTACTGTGTGCAGAGCACTATACTAAGCGCTTATAGTTTACATGCATTCAGCACATACATAGTGGGATGGACTGTTTTTGAGCTCTGACTGAAGTGAAAGGGGTTACTTTGTATATGTTCTTTCTCCAAGAGGGTCTGATGCTGGGTCAAGGCAATTTCCATCCACCTATGATGAGAAAGGGGCCTGGACCACCTAACCCCTGTCCCCTGCAGTCATTCGATCAATGATATATTTTTTTCTGGATATTTGTTAAGCACTTACTATGTTCCAGGTACTGTTTTACGTGCCGGGGTAGATGCAAGCTAATTACACTGGACAAAGTCTATGTCTCCCAAGGGGATCACAGTCTTATTCCCCATTTTACAGATGAGGTAACAGAGGGACAGGGAAGTTAAGTGACTTACCCAAAGTTACACAACAGACAATGTGCACAGCACCATACCAAGTGCTTCAGTCAGGAGAATGTTGGCTTTTTGTCGTTTCCAACTTTCCAGGTGGGTTTGGTCCCAGTGTCTGAGTCTAATCACCCTTTCTGGTGACGTTCATAGACACCAGAGCCTGAAGGAAGTTAGGTGATCTGGAGAAGAAATCAGGCAGGGTGAAAGTAGGAAGTCGTATATCTTCCAAAAATGCATGCTAATGTTTGCTTATGTGAAACATAATTTAGAGAGTGCATTAAATTCAATCAATACAAGAATACCCTGTGAAATCTGTTTCGAGTTGTTGTCATTATTATTTTATGCCTTTCCCTAATGAACAGTTACAAGAGTAGAGTAGGCCCTGCTATCACGTGTAAGCCCTTGGCAATGATGTTGGGTGAAGCCTTCGGCTTGGACGGCTTTTTAAAACTGCAAAAGTAATGTTATCATCTTTTTAAATGGTATTGGTTATGTGCTTACCTTGTGACAAGCACCATTTTAAGCATTAAGTGCTTAGTAGGCCATATACAGTCCCTGTCCCACATGGTGTTCACAGTCTAAGTACGGGGAGAACAGGTACTGAATGCCCATTTAGCAGTTGAAGAAACTGAGGCCCAGAGAAGCTAAGTAACTTACCCAAGGTCACACGGCAGGCTTGTGGTGGAGCCAAGATTCAAAACCAGGTCCCCTGGCTCTCAGGCCCATGCATTAACCACTAGGCCACACTGCTGCCCCTTCTTCTGCTCGTAAACCATCCTATATTCTGCCTTCTTTGAAAGCAAGCACTAATGGGACTGAAGGTTTAGAACTTAGGATTTCATAAGCTGCCAAGAAAAGAAGTACTAGCAGGTGACTTCTTTTGTGTGCCCTTTAGTACTCCATTAGCAAAGGGAATTTTCTTGCTCCTGAGAGTGAATTGCTTGCCAGTCCTACCGCCAGGAAGTCCTGAGTTTATCTCTGCTGGGAGATGGGTATCTAAACAACATAAAGCGATCCAAGCCAGCTGTTTATTGGGCTGTTATTCACTACCTTACCTTAGGAAGGCTCTCTCTGGGGTTGACTCCCTGCATTAGCTGTGTGAGAGCTGCTCAGGGCTCGTTCACTAAATATTTCTATTTTCCAGAAACTATAATTCCTGGGAGAACATTATACCCTAGCTGCATGTTACTCTAACGGCCCTGGAGCCTACCGAACCAGTGGTTGGGATAGAGTTCCCTTCAACTGATATTTGCTCCACTGAGAGAGGCTACATGGCTACCCACCTAGAAGCAGTGTGGTCCGGTGGAAGGAGCAGGTACTTGGGGGAGAGGGGACCTCGGTTGTAACTGTAGCTCTGTTGCTTGCTTGCTGTGTGACCTTGGGCAAATCACTTAACTTCCCTGTGCCTCAGAGGGCTAATCCGTAAATTGGGGATAAAATGCCTGATCTTCTTCCTAGTTAGACTGTGAGTCCAAGGGGGAACAGGGGCTGTCCTGTCTGCATATGTTATGGGCAACACTACAACTCTGTCTTTTAGACAAGTCTTTCAGACTGTGAGCCCACTGTTGGGTAGGGACTGTCTCTATATGTTGCCAACTTGTACTTCCCAAGCGCTTAGTACAGTGCTCTGCACACAGTAAGCACTCAATAAATACGATTGATGATGATGATGATGATGTTGTACTGTACTCTCTCTCACATTTAGTATAGTGCTCTGCACATGGTAAGCTCTCAATAATAATAATAATAATAATAATGATGGTATTTGTTAAGCACTTATTATGTGTAAAGCACTGTTCTAAGCGCTGGGGGGATACAAGGCAATCAGGTTGTCCCACGTGGGGCTCACAATCTTAATCCCCATTTTACAGATGAGGTAACTGAGGCACAGAGAAGTTAAGTGACTTGCCCAAAGTCACCCAGCTCAATAAATACCATTTACGCTGATTGTTTTGGCTCCAGTGCTTAGTACAGCACTTGGCATATAGTAAGGACTTAACCCATTCCACAGTTATTATTGCCCAACTTCCCGAGTAATCAGAGTAATGTTTGAGTGTCAGTTTTTTTTTAAGGTATTTGTTAAGAGCTAACTACGTGTAGGTCTTATGTCTACGAGGTCACATCTCTTCCAAGAGGCCTTCCCTGATTCAATCCTCTTTTCCCTAGCTTGCTCTCCCTTCTGCATCTTCTATACACTTCGATCTGTGACCTTTGGACACTTGATATTTGCTCCACCCTCAACCCCATAGCGCTTATGTACATACCTTTGAATTACATACTATAAATGACTTGTTTATTTGTATCGATGTCTGTCTCCCCCTCCAGACTGTAAGCTCATTATGGTCAGGGAACTTGACTGCTAATTCTATTGTACTGTACTCTCCCAAGCACTTACTACAGTACATAGTGATCTCCGCTTTTCCTTATCTTTCTCACCCCCACCCTAATAATAATAATTCTTGTTAAGTGTTTACTATGTCCCAAGCCCTGGGGTAATAATAATAGCATTTATTAAGCACTTACTGTGTGCAAAGCACTGTTCTAAGCACTGGGGAGGTTACAAGGTGATCAGGTTGTCCCACGGGGTGGTAGATACAATTAATCAGGTTGGACACAGTGCTTGTCTCACATGGGACTCACACTCTTAATCTCATTTTACAGTTGAGGTAACTGAGGCACAGAGAAGTGCTCGCCCATGGGACCCTGCTGTCTTCCAGGGGGGTCTTAGCTCTCTGTCATCTTCCCCACCCTCCATCTTCTGTCCAAACTAGCCAGAGGTCAAGACTTCCACATATGTCCATAAGCGATGTCTGTAGGATCATTATTCTGGTTTCCAAGATTTAACATCATCTCACTATACTTTATCTGTCCCAGAGCAGAGCTCTTAATAACCACAATTATCATCATTATTGTTATTGCTGCTATGATCACTTCCTATTGCAGACCACATGCTTTAGTGGACTCCTTTCTAGTCTTTCTCTTTGGTTCATAAACAGCTGGGATGAGGGAGTATAGGGAAGATGCCATGCCTCTCTGGACAGAATCCTTAACCGCAAAATAATACTCCTGCCCCTTTCACCTCAAAACTGATGTGAAGATGCATGAGGAAACTGAGAAAATCATGAATTCAAAGTACCCTGGTAAATACCCTAGCTCAGCACCTTTATTCAATCATATTTATTGAGCGCTTACTGTGAGCAGAGCACTTTACTAAGCGCTTGGGAAGTACAAGTTGGCAACATAGAGAGACAGTCTCTACCCAACAATGGGCTCACAGTCTAGAAGGGGGAGACAGAAAACAGAACAAAACGTATTAACAAAATAAAATAAATAGAATTGTAAATATGTACAAGTCAAATAAATAGAGTGATAAATCTGTACAAACATATATACAGGTGCTGTGAGGAGGGGAAGGAGGTAGGGCCAGGGGGATGGGGAAAGGGAGAGGATTAGAGAAGACTTGTCTCATTCTTTGGTTCATTATTGCAACAATTGCCAATCCAAATTATTCTGAGAAAGAAAATCCCCTCTTGCTGTTTGTGCCCTGAATAATTAAGGTACAGATAGTTTCCTTACCTGGAATAGAAAACTGTTATTAGCACCACAGGTTAAATTTCCAAAGGACATTCTTCCCTTTCTGCTTCTACATAAATCACAGTCCAGGAAATAGGAATTCAACAAACAGAATTGAGTTTGGTGCAATTATAACATTGCAAAAGCTTGGGATTTCTCAATTTTATATGTGCAAAACAAGAGGCAACCTGGGAGGGGAGGTTCTGGGAGAACCTGTCCTTAAACATAATTTAACTATTCATAAGTGGAACGTTCTTTGCCTGGGTGGGTATTAAGGCTGGACACACATACATATTATGTATATATGTCTGTACATATTTATTACTCTATTTATTTATTTATTTATTTTACTTGTACATATCTATTCTATTTATTTTATTTTGTTAGTATGTTTGGTTTTGTTCTCTGTCTTCCCCTTTTAGACTGTGAGCCCACAGTTGGGTAGGGACTGTCTCTATATGTTGCCAACCTGTACTTCCCAAGCACTTAGTACAGTGCTCTGCAAACAGTAAGCGCTCAATAAATGCGATTGATTGATTGATGGACACAAATGGATTTATCATTTCTCAACCTGCTGGTGCACAAATCAAGTTATTTTCATTCATTCATTCATTCATTCAATCATATTTATTGAGCACTTACTGCGTGCAGTGCACTGTACTAAGCGCTTGGGAAGTACAAGTTGGCAACATATAGAGACTGTCCCTACTCAGCAACAGGCTCACAGTCTAGAAGGGGGAGACAGCAAAACAGCAAAACAAAACATGTGGACAGGTGTCAAGTCGTCAGAACAAATAGAATTAAAGCTAAATGCGCATCATTAACAAAATAAATAGAATAGTAGATATTTACAAGTAAAATAAATAGAGTAATAAATCTGTACAAACGTATATACAGGTGCTGTGGGGAGGGAAAGGAGGTAGGGCGGGGGGATGGGGAGGAGGAGAGGAAAAGGGCGGCTCAGTCTGGGAAGGCCTCTTGAAGGAGGTGACCTCTCAGTAGGGCTAAAAATGTGGAACCAACTTGTTGGTTGTTGTCCATGGCACCCAATTATGTTGCCAATTTGTACTTCCCAAGTGCTTAGTACAGTGCTCTGCACACAGTAAGCGCTCAATAAATACGATTGATTGATTGATTGATTGATTGATTGAATGCTTCACAAATTTGCATGTCATCTTCCATCTTTATGGAAGTTTCCAGGGAAGAGTTTTCAAATGCCAATAATAATGGGGACCTTTATTTTGAAATTCAATTTCCAGTTTCTGCATGGTGAGAGGAGTTTCTTGCCACGGGAATGTCGGAAGTCACGCCGTGAGCCCAAAGGATGCAGCTGCCACAGCGCAGAAGAAAGAGAGGGGTGTTCTCACCCCAGATGTAGAGTCTCCGGGAGCGGGAGTCAGAGCATCATATGTCCAAGGTTCTTCAGAGAAGCAGCATGGCTCAGTGGAAAGAGCCCGGGCTTTGGAGTCAGAGGTCATGGGTTCGAATTCCAGCTCCGCCACGTGTCTGCTGTGTGACCTTGGCCAAGTCACTGAACTTCTCTGAGCCTCAGTTACCTCATCTGTAAAATGGGGATTGACTGTGAGCCCCACGTGGGACAACCTGATCACCTTGTATCCCCCCCAGCGCTTAGAACAGTGCTTTGCACATAGTAAGTGCTTAACAAATGCCATTATTATTATTATTATTATTATTCAGAGCCAATTCTGGCAGCCAACTGAATGGGTTCTTCAGACATAAAAGCGTGCATTCTGGCATGAGGTTTACTACAGAGATCCAGGAATGTCAAAGCCTCTGAATTTCTCATTTGCCGTAGAAAAATATTTCATACACTGGATCGATCACACGTCACCAGCACCGGAATTCTGCATGCATGTTGTAGGTGGTTGTTTGGTATTTCATATGTTCTTTCTTGAACAAATGTTCATGCCGTCTTATGGATGGCAATCAAAAAATTATTCCATAATAATACATAAATAATTGTTGCATTTGTTAAGTGCTTACTATGTGCCAGACACAGCAGTTGGCACCGGGGTGGATGATGATGATATTTTTTAAGTGCTTATTGTGTGCAAAGCACTGTTCTAACCACTGGGGAGGTTACAAGGTGATCAGGTTGTCCCACGGGGGGCTCACAGTTTTAATCTCCATTTTACAGATGAGGGAACTGAGGTACAGAGAAGTGAAGTGACTTGCCCAAAGTCACCCAGCTGACAGTTGGCAGAGTCAGGATTTGAACCCATGACCTCTGACTCCAAAGCCCTTGCTCTTTCCACTGAGCCACGCTGCTTCTCTGGATATTGGATTCTCTGCTTATTGGATACAACCAACAGGGTTAGATGCAGTCCCTGTCCCATACGGGGCTAAAAGTCTTAATCCCCATTTTGCGAAAGAGGTAACTGAGGCATTGAGGAGTCAAGCAGCGTGGCTCAGTGGAAAGAGCAGGGGCTGTGGAGCCAGAAGTCATGGGTTCAAATCCTGACTCCGCCAATTGTCAGCTGGGTGACTTTGGGCAAGTCACTTAACTTCTCTGGGCCTCAGCTACCTCATCTGTAAAATGGGGATTAAGACTGTGAGCCCCACGTGGGACAACCTGATCACCTTGTACAACCTCAGTGCTTAGAACAGTGCTTAGCACATAGTAAGCGCTTAACAAATGCCATCATCATTATTATTATTATCATAAGTGATTTGGCCAAGGTCATACAGCAGACAAGTGGTCAAACCAGGATTAGAAACCAGATCCTTCTGATTCCCAGGCCTGTGCTCTACCCACAGGGCCATGCTGCTTGAAGTTGAAAACTGAGTACAAGATAGGAACATACCACAGGTAATGATTTGTTTTTTAAAAAATGCACCTTATTACTGAAAAATTGATTTTTTTTCCATTATCAGCTACATTTATTTAATCACTTCCAGGTGAAGGAAGAGGTTAATAAAGTGGGGAGAAAAACTTGTTTATTTATTTCCATTTTGAAAGCACTGTATTAGTCACTTCAGTACCTAGTTCTACAGAAGTAGAAACCTCCGTGTAGCATAGAAATGTTTGCTATGGATTACAGCATTAAAATTTATGGTAAAATGTATTAAAATTCAATGATCGTCCATTTTGTTGCTGGGTACTAGGAGACTGACCATGCTGTAGAGCAAATTGAGTCTTCTGATGGCTTAATCATTCATATCATTTCATCCTGACCTCAAACAAACAATAACTTGCAATAAATGTGAAGCGGTTCTGGCCTCAGTGGTGGAATTTTTAGCATTCTGGTGATATTTTTTCCTATCTTTTCTTCATTCACACCGTTAATGATTTCTACAGGGTACAGTGCATTTTGGCATTTAATATCTTGTGCTTGACTTCCTCAGTAATCCAAGATCTATTAATGTACAAATTAATGGGTGTTCAATGGGAAAAGCTATCTGCGGGCTATTTTCTTACAAGATTAGGATACTGAGGAAATTATCTTGGACCACCTACAAATCATGATACACAGCGCTCAATAAATACGACTGAATGAATGAATTTCTATTCCTAGAAATAGGATCAGAAGGCATATCAAAACAACATGAGCTCTACATTTTCTTAGTAAATACACTTTTTTATTTGAATATTAATAACAGGAAACCTCTTAGGTTAAAAAAAATGGAAAAAAATCTAATTTTTTACATGTTTTTATGAAAAAAAAAGCCACTCACTAGAAGAAAAGATTGGGTTACACTACCCTGCCATATTTACAGATATTGATAATCAATAGTGTAGTGTCATCTTCATTATTTCCATACCTTCTATACCGTAAACTCACTGTGGGCAGGAAATGTGTCTATTAACTCTGTTATATTGTACTCTTCTAAGCACTTAGTACTGTGTTCTGTACACCATAAGAGCTCAATAAACACCATTGATTGATGGATGAAAAATATTTAAGTATATATTTCCTATTGTTGTTAGAATAAGATTTATACAGTGATTCAATAATATAATTTCCCTCTAGAATCAATCAGTCAACTTAGCAATAACATCAATTTGACATCAAGAGAAGCAGCGTGGCTCAGTGGAAAGAGCACGGGCTTTGGAGTCAGAGGTCATGGGTTCAAATCCTGGCTCCACCAACTGTCAGCTGTGTGACTTTGGGCAAGTCACTTAACTTCTCTGTGCCTCAGTAACCTCATCTGGAAAATGGGGATTAAAACTGTGAGCCTCCCGTGGGACAACCTGGTCACCTCCCCAGCGCTTAGAACAGTGCTTTGCACATAGTAAGCACTTAACAAATACCATTATTATTATTATTATCTATTAACTGTGAAGTACTGTACAAAACTCTTTCCTGCACTTAAAGAGTTCTTATTCTAACAGGGAAACGTAAGACAAAAAATCATTTACAAAAAATGAGAGCATGAGGAAGAAGCAGACAACAGTAAAACAAACACCTCAGGATGAAATAGTTGAACAAATAATTGAATCTATGGATCCATGTTAAATACCGTGTAAATAAGGAATAAAAATGCAAGTGCATATGAATGCTGACTATTGGATTAAACACATTCTAAGCATAGCTGTCACATTAAAGAGACAGCTATGTTTAATACGTGTTTAATGTGACTGAGTTATTGTGTATTAGAAGACCTTATAAATCTCCAGAGAAGGCTTCCTGGAGATGGTGGGATTTAAGGGAGGCTTCAAATATGGGGAGAGCTGTGGTCAGGAAGATATAGGGACTAGGGAAGTTCCAGGTTGGAAGACAACATGAACTAATAATAATACTACTAATAGTAATTGTGGTATTTGGTAAGTGCTTACTGTGTGCCACTGCTCTAAGCTCTGGGGTAATAATAATAATAATGGCATTTATTAAGCGCTTACTATGTGCAAAGCACTGTTCTAAGCACTAGGGTGGTTACAAGGTGATCAGGTTGTCCCACGGGGGGCTCACAGTCTTAATCCTCATTTTACAGATGAGGTAACTGAGGACCAGAGAAGTTAAGTGACTTGCCCAAAGCACACAGCTGACAATTGGCAGAGCCGGGATTTGAACCCATGACCTCTGACTCCAAAGTCCAGGCTCTTTCCACTGAGCCACGCTGCTTCTCTGTAGATACAACGTAATCAGGCTGTCAAATGTGGGGCTCAAAACTAAGGGTTAGAGATGGGAGAAACAACAGTTTGGGTGCGTAGAAGATTGTCAGCTGCAGAGTAGGGGGTGAAGAGAGCCAGTCCGGAAAATGGAGACCAGTAGAGAGCTTTGAAGCCAGTGGTAATGAGTTTCTGCTTCATGTCGAGGAGAGATGGGTATTGTTATTACCCCAAACCTGATGATTTGGAGGGTGGAGAGATGTGTGCCAAGCAACACTGAAAGAAGATGATCCTTGCAGCATTGAAGAGTTTGGATTGGAAGGGGAAGGGGCTGGAACTGGGGAAACCAGCAAAGAAGTTTCTCCCAGTAGTCTAATTGGGATCAGAATTTGGACTGGAGGGATAACTGCTTAAGTGGGGAGGAAGGGGTGGATCTGAGAGATACAATAGAGGAAGGATGGGAAAGATCAAGAAGCTGATTGGCTGTGAGGGCTGAAAGACAGTGATTAGACTGAAAGCTCATCCCTCTAGACTGTAAACCAGTTGTGGGCAAGGGTTGTGTCTGTTAGATTCATCATCATCATCATCAATCATATTTATTGAGCGCTTACTGTGTGCAGAGCACTCTACTAAGCGCTTGGGAAGTACAAGTTGGCAACATATAGAGACAGTCCCTACCCAACAGTGGGCTCACAGTCTACCCAACAGTGGGCTCACAGTCTAAAAGGGGGAGACAGAGAACAAAACCAAACATACTAACAAAATAAAATAAATAGAATAGATATGCACAAGTAAAATAAATAAATAAATAGAGTAACAAATATGTACAAACATATATACATATATACAGGTGCTGTGGGGAAGGGAAGGAGGTAAGATGGGGGGGATGGAGAGGGGCATGAGGGGGAGAGGAAGGAAGGGGCTCAGTCTGGGAAGGCCTCCTGGAGGAGGTGAGCTCTCAGTAGTGCCATGTTGTACTCTTCCTAGCGCTTAATAGAGTGCCCTGCATGCGGTAAACAACCAGTAAATACTATCGATTGATTGACTGATTGAAGAACTCCCTCTTCATATTTGATTGTCTACCACTCTCCTTAGCTTCAAAACCCTCCTAAAATCTCATCTCCTCCAAGAGCACTTCCCTGACTAAATCCACATTTCCTCTATCTTCCCCTCTGCGTTGACTATGCCCTTGGCTATGTGCCCCTAATATGTTTTGATACTCACTCCAGCCCCACTGTACTTATGCAAGTATCCTAATTCTCTACTATTTCCCCAATCTGTATTTTAATGCCTGCCTCCTCCTGTGGCCTGTCAGCGCCTTATGTACAGAGATTGAGTCCACCATCTCTATTATGCGGTACCCTCCAAGCACTTGGAAAAGGTTTCAGAATGGATTAAGGGCTCAATTCATGCCACTGACTGCTGATGTCAAGGTTGCGGGCTTTCAAGGGTAGGGAGGGTAGGGGTGTTGTCGAGAGATAGAAAAGGAGGAATCTTGCGGAGGCCACGGTGAAGAACTCTTCCAACTTGCATGAGCATCATTCATTCATTCAGTTGTATTTATTGAGCACTTACTGTGTGCAGAGAATCCTGAGTCTTGTGAAAGTTTGATAGTCTAGCTTTGTTCCAATATGCAAAGTTCTAATGTTAATGTAGATGAGAGTTTGGTTTTTTTTACTGATACTTAGAAATCGTTCTTTAAAAAGAAAGCAAGAGGCATTTAGGGCAGTCAAGATCTTTATGGTATATTTCACTAAATGATAAATTCAGGAACATTTCTTATCTCCTAGAACAGCTGTATATCTTAAAAGCTCATCACCATAAACATTCTCTGAATTCTCACAGAAAATTAATCCTGAATAATTAATGAATATAAAAGAACTAGACAAGAACTGCAGCCCTGCTAATCATTCGTTTCAATGTCAATTAGAAAGACATAGTTTCTTTGCCTGCTACATTGGGAAATATATTATTTGGTTAATTAAAAAAATTCAAACCCCAAAATGATTCTATTGTAGACACACAACAAGATTAAGTCAAATTATATAAGGTGGAGGAATAGACCAAAAAGTCTTCCATCAAGAAAAGATAAAACATTTCAGTGTACAAATCTGGCTAATACAATACCTCGAGTTTATGGATTTTTAATGAATAAAACTATGGAATTCCAAATGCCACTATTCTTAAAATTTTAATGACTGCTACTGGTCAGTTCAATTCTCTGGTGAGGGGGAGAAGAAATCTTCAAGACTGAGCTCCTTGTGAACAGGGATTTTACCCACCATTGTAATGTACTTCCCCAAGTGCTTAGAACAGTGATCTTCTAGACTGTGAGCCCGTTGTTGGGTAGGGACCGTCTCTATATGTTGCCGATTTGCACTTCCCGAGCGGTTAGTACAGTGCTATGCCCACAGTAAGCGCTCAATAAATACGATTGAATGAATGAATGAATCTGCCCACTGAAAGCACTCAGGGAACACCACTGATTAAATAAGGCCTTTTGGAGGGCTGCATATTCATGCAGTTTTGTAAGGTTGTATCTGTGCAAATGTCAGAATTATTCCCTCAGGAAGCATAATCTTGTTTTGTCTTATGCCATCAAGTCATCTCTGACCCATTATAATAAAAAAAATAATAATGGCATTTATTAAGCACTTTACTATGTGCAAAGCACTCTTCTAAGCGCTGGGGAGGTTACAAGGTGATCAGGTTGTCCCAAATGGGGCTCACAGTCTTAATCCCCATTTTACAGATGAGGAAACTGAGGCACCGAGAAGTGAAGTGACTTGCCCAAAATCACACAGTTGACAAGTGGCGGAGCCGGGATTAGAATCCATGACCTCTGACTCCCAAGTCCGGGCTCTTTCCACTAGGTCATCATTCCCCTTTTAGACTGTGAACCCCCTTTTAGACTGTGAGCCCCCTTTTAGACTGTGAGCCCACTGTTGGGTAGGGACTGTCTCTATGTGTTGCCAATTTGTACTTCCCAAGCGCTTAGTACAGTGCTCTGCACATAGTAAGCGCTCAATAAATACGATTGGTGATGATGATGATGATTTAACTGGAATGGGGTGGGTGTCGCCTCCAGGATGCATGCTGTCAACAAATTAGGACATAGGAGGAGATTTTCTGTAATGGCATAGCATTCAAAAACTAAATGCTTCTGTAAATTTAAATTATTACTTCTGGTTCTCCTAGAATCAGCTTAGTGTTCTCTTACTTCATAGGAAATATTGAGACAAATTGGTCTATTTTAGTGTAGGAACTAATTTTCTCATTTTAGGTGTAAAATAGATCCTCGAGATTACCAGATTGACATTGGTTTCACAAAACAAAGGGACAGAATCCTGAGTAAAATCATTTTTACGACCCATGACATTTCCTCTTCTTTGGGGATAAAACGGGAGGAATTATACCCCGCAGTGAGAACAAATATATCTGCCTTCAAAAACAAGGACTACTTTAGCATTTGAGAGGAGTTTTGTTTTTCAAGTAGGCTGAGTGGAAAACAAAACAAAATGGAACAATTAAAATGACAGGATTGAAATCTTCACTATAAACTGAAATGGTTGCTATGGCAACTTAAAATTAGAGTACTACTATAAAAAGGGAATGATACAAACACGCACAAAAAATTGATATTATTCCCCTTAAAATTGACTGGATACTTGGTAGAAGCAGGAATCTTGACGATCTGTATTATGTTACTATTATATTACTATTAACCCCATTATCTGTGGTCAAAAGTCTTCGAGCTATTTTGTGTAAATGAAATACACAGATAATCCAAAACCTAATTTTAGTCATGGATTTCAATCTTCTCTCCCAGAACACATTTTCCCAGAGCTGATGACAATTAGCAAAATGATCTAATTTAAGTATCTTTGTCTTTTCAGGCCCAGGTTCTGATACAGCAGTGGGCTTATTGACAGTCAAGTAATCAAAGAATCTGAACTGGCTGAAGGCAGGGAATAAGTGCTGCAGGGTCTTCTGACCCTGATCAACTGAATTTCATATATATCTATAGATAGGTAGATAAACAGATATAGAGATATCTATCTATATATAGTCTCCAACAAAATATTATTTCCCTTTGTTTTGCTCCTTGTTTCTCATCTCAGGACTTTTCCCTCTACAAAAACCAGTAAATCAATAGCAGATTTGGATTGTTTACTGCATGCAGAGCATTGTATTAAGTGCTGGGAAGAGCACAATGGAATTGATAGATATGATCCCTGCCCTCAAGAATTTACAATCTAGTTCGGGAGATAGACACTAGAATAATTACAGATAGGAGGAGGAAATAAAAGGGAATAATCCTAAACCGCCTGCCTCTGAGATCTGTGTCTGGCCGTGAGAGGGATGGTGAATGTTATGAACATCAATCAGTGGTATTTATTAGAGCTTACTGTGTGCAGAGCACCATACCAAGTGCTTAGTAGAATTGGTAAATGCAATTCCTACCCTCAAGAAGCTGGAGCTAGTAGGGGAGACAGAAATTAAAATAAAATACAGATAAGGGAAATGGCAGAATATGAGGAGGGAAATGAGGGGTTAGTCCAGGAAGGCCTCTTGGAGGAGGTGTGACTTTAGTAGGGCTTTGAAGGTGGGAAGAATGGTGGTCTATCAGCAATGAAGTGGGAGGGAGTTCCAGGGTAGGAGGGCATGAGAAAGGGATCATTGACTAGATAGATGAGACCAAGGTACAGTGAGTAGGTTGATACTGGAGAATAAAAATATACAGACTGAGTTGAAGTGGGAGGTAAACACGTTTAGGTAGGAAAGGGGGAGTTGATGGAACTGAGCATAAGCTTTTGAGGAGCAGATAGTGACAGGGAGAAAGTGAAACAGCGATTAAAACTATGTTATGCTTATTAAACTAGGTACTTGCTTTCTCCTGTGACCACTGATATTTATTGAACATTTTCTGGGTTTTTCATCTCCCTTATCAACAATTCTTTTTCCTAGTGTTCCTACCAAAAGAAAAAAAAAAGCATTGTGAATGTGAAATCTATTTGTCCGCAACCTTATTTCGAGAAAATCAGGGCACTCATGGAAGGTTTTTTTATCCAGGATATTCATGTTTACATATATACAAGCTTACACAGAAGGGTTAGAACAGTGCTGGGCACATAGTGAGTGCTTAACAAATACCATCATTATTGTTATTATTATTATTTTTGTGAGCAACTGAATTATTACAGAAATTGAGTTAGAGATACAAACTTGAATGTATTACTTTCCAAGGCATGTTCACATCAATTATCTTAATTTCCTGTGAGGGAATTATATTATTATTTCCATTTTGCAGATGAGGTAACTGAGGAGGAGAATCACATGGATTACTCAAGTCCCTTCAGTAGGCCAGGGACAAAGTAGCGACAAAACTAATTCAGTGGTCAGTCAATCATATTAACTGAACAGTTACTGTGTGCAGAGCACTGTACTAAGCACTGGGGAGAACACAAAATAACAGATACATTCCCTGACCACAACAAACTTAAAATTTAGAAGGGGAGATAGGCATTACTATAAATAAATAAAATTATAGCAGTTTGGGAGGGGGGTGGGATGAATAAAGGGAGGAAGGCAAGGCGACGCAGAAGCGAGTGGGAAAAGAGGAAAGGTGGGCTTAGTCAGGGAAGGCCTCTTGGAGCAGGTGTGCCTTCAACAAGACTTTGAAGGTGGGGAGAGTAATTGTCTGTCGAATATGAAGAAGGAGACAGGACATGGGTGAGATAGACAAGATAGAGATACAGTGAGTGGGTTGGCATTAGAAAAGCAAAGTCCAAGGGCTGGGTTGTAGTAGTAGAGTAGCAAGGTGAGGTAGAGGGATAAGGTGATTGAGTGCTTTAAAGCCTATGGAAAGGAGTTTCTGTTTGAAGCGGAGGTGGTTGGGCAGTCACTGGAGGTTTTTGAGGAGTGGGGAAAAATGGCGTGAACATTTTTGTGAAAAAAAGTTAATCTGGGCAGCAGAGTCAAGTATGGACTTGAGTGGGGAGAGACAGGAGGCTGGGAGGTCAGCATGGGGCTGATACAGTAATCAAGGCAGAAGAGGATAAATGCTTGGATTAAATGTGGTAGCAGTTTGGAGGGAGAGGAAACAGCAGATTTTGGCGAGTGTTGTGAAGGTCCAACTGACAGGATTTAGTCACGGATTAAATATGTCGATTGAATGAGAGAGAGGAGTCAAGGATAATGGGAAGGTTATAGGCTTAAAAGACAGGAAGGATGGCACTGCCTACAGTGATGGGAAAGGCAGGGGAAGGTCGAAGTTTGGGTAGAAAGATAAGGAGTTTTGTTTTAGACATGTTAAATTTGATGTGACAGTGAGATGTCCAAGTAGAGATGTCTTGAAGGCAGGAAGAAATGTGAGACTGCAGAAAGGGAGCAAGATCAGGGCTGGAAGTGTAGGGTGATAGTTGAAGCCATAGTTGAAGTCATTCTCTTGGAGCGAATGAGTTCTTCAAGGGAGAGAGTGTATGTAGATAGAGATTATAAGAGGACCCAAAACTGAATCTTGAGAGACCCCCCCCCCACAGGTAGAGGGTGGGAGGCAGAGGAGAAGCTCATGAAAAAGACTGAAATGAGCGGCCAGAGAGATAGGAGGAGATTCCCGAAAGGATAGTGTCAGTGAGGCTGAGCCTGGATAATGTTTCCCGGAGAAAGGGATGGTTAACAGTTATTGAAGGCAGCTGAGAGGTCAAGGAGGAATACAATGGAGTAGAGATCACTGGAATGGCAGGAAGGAGATAATTTGGTGACCTTTGAGAGAGCAGTTTCTGAGCAGTGAAGGGAACAAAATCTTCTCCAGATTGGAGAAGAGTCAAGGAGCAAATTGGAGGAGAGGAATTTCTGATAGTTGGGGTAGACAACTCACTCAAATAACTAGGAGAGGAATGGTAGGATAACTGAAGGGAGTCATGGGGTCTAGGAAAGGTTTTTTTTAGGATAGAAGGGACATGGGTATGTTTGAATTGTTAAAACATTCAAGCTCTCTTTGTAGGTAGAGCTTTGAGACACAAGGGAAGTAGGAAGATACATTTCTCAGGAGTCAAAAGGCCTGCATCCCCAGAAGTCTTGAGGTGGGGGCCTTTAAAAAGTCAAGAAATAGAACTGTCTCTTTGCTTCAAATCAGGACCTTAGGGCTGGCTGCTTCTTATCAGGAAGAATTTTCCATTTGCTGTGAGCACACCATCTTTTGATGGGCTGTAATTACACTGGCCTTAGTTGATTAAAAACATAACAAACAAACCAAAAAAAGCACAGTGTTTTTTATTTCAAAGAAAGTTTATATGAATCATATAAACTTTTGAATTAGACTGTATGCCCTAGCTCTGATTATTTCAGAATGTAGACTGAAACCATGAATCTCTCTCAGGATCCTATCTCAAACAATATGACAGATGACAGTCTCATAGACTCCTTACTATGGAATATTTGTAAAAGCTCTCAGTCTAACACAGAACCATGATCAGCATCCAAGTCTCAATTCCTATCTCAATGTAGGACCAATAAACCATCCCGTCACCAATACGGCTTAGGCTTTACTTCAAGGAATCAATCAATCAATCAATCGTATTTATTGAGTGCTCACTGTGTGCAGAGCACTGTACTAAGCACTTGGGAAGTACAAGTTGGCAACATATAGAGACAGTCCCTACCCAACAGCAAGGAAACAAAGCTTTAGTCCCACCGGATGTTTCAATCAAAGCAGAAATTCATATCTAATACTGCAGCACACCTTGAGCTTCCTGTTAGCATCATAATAATGATAATGATGATAGGATTTGTTAAGTTCTTACTATGTGCCAGCCACTGTACTGAGTGCTGGGGTAGATACAACCAAACTGAATTGGAAACAATCCCTTTCCCAAGTGGGGTTCACAGTCTCAATCTCCATTTTACAGATGAGGTAACAGAGGCTCAGAGAAGTGAAGTGACTTATGCAAACTCACACAGCAGATGAGTAGCATTCTGTGGCTGAGAGCATGACATTTTTCTGGCACCTCTGCAAATTACTTTCGGGATTCAAATGAATTGTTGAATTCATTTGCTCAGTACTTTGTGGTGGGAGCTGTGAACTGGATAAAACATTCAAGCATAGATTGGTCACGATAGCATTTTAGTGCACTTGACCAAAACGAATTAGAAAGTTGGCCACCTATTTATTATCTGAAAAATTTTGGCACTCTACATACTCTGGAAATGAAGCAAAAACAGTTGTAATTGTCAGACAGCGTCCGGAGGAAAATACAAATCCCTCTTTTCATTCATTCATTCAGTCGTGTTTATTGAGCGCTTACTGTGTGCAGAGCACTGTACTAAGCTCTTGGGAAGTACAAGTTGGCAACATATAGGGACGATCCCTACCCAAAAGCGGGCTCATAGTCTAGAAGGGGGAGACAGACAACAAAACAAAACATATTAACAAAATAAAATAAATCGAATAAATATGTACTTTTGACCGAGTTACCCAAAAGACTTAGAGAAACTACTTTGGGGCAAATGTCTTCTAGTTTGGATTTGCTTCCATCCCCTAGTTAATGACCAGCTTTCCTCTCTGCTTTACGGTGTGCAAACTTGGCAATCCTCTTCTATTTTAGGACCTTCATTATATATTGTCTGCACTTATTGCCATCGGCATCTGTGACTCCTTCATAATTTAGCATTTCATTGCAATGCAGAGAATTCAGTGCATAGATTTGGCTTTTCAGACTAACTTTTGTTAGTGCAGACACAGTAAAGATTGAGTGCTGAGGTGAAATTCCTACAAGGTTAGAAGAACATTTGAAAATTAAGCAAAAGAATAAGAGGCTCATGACTGGTTCTGAGTGTGTTTTTGGCACAGATTCCTCTTCGGGATTTAATATTGATAACAAGATGATTTTTGTGATCTCATACTGTTAAGAATAAATACAATGAGCTTACTTTTCCTTTTGTTTTTGAATACAGTTTTGTATCCGTTACCAAGTTTCCAGTCATTCTTTTTGAAATGCCGCCGGATCAAATCTCCAATTCAAAAGGAAGGATATGGAGTAGTGAACTCACATATTCGAGATTCTTAGGATGGATTATTGGGGATGTTACCAAACATTTTTAGTAGTTACGGCATACAGTGATTGTCCTGGATGATTTGATCATAAGAGCATTGATTGTATTTCTTTGTAGTCTAAATAAAAAGTGAAAGGATGTCAGTCTTTAGTACTACCTACCAGGCAGCTGCCAAGAACGGAGTGCAGTGAGATGAAATCAACAAGACTGGGTTAATGAAAACAACTCGGAGACAAAACAAATACTGTACCAAAATCATTTTTCAGCACCTCGGAATTCAGACTAAAGAGAAACTTATAGAAACCTGCATCACCACACGCAAATCAAGTTAAGGAACAGGAGCAACAGATGGTAGGATGCCGAAGAGGAAGAGCTCTAAACCAGGCTCTTCCAAATGTTTCAGAGAGAAGTAATGAGTGTCAGGCCAAGTGGAAAGAACATGGGTCCAGGTGTCAGACAACCTGAGTTATAATCCCATGTCCTGTCGTGTCATGGTGGGCAAGTTGCTTAACTACTGTGCCATAGTTTGCTTATCTGTAAAATGGGGATTCAATACCTCTTCTCCCTCCTACTTTGACTCTGAGTCCCATGCGGAGCAGAGTCTGTGTCTGACTTTCCTATCTTGTATCTACCCCAGCGTTTAGGACAACGCTTGCGTGCAATAAATGCTTAATGAATACCGCAATTATAGGAAGGGATTACGTCTACCAATGTTGCATTTCCCCATGTGCTTAATGCACATAGCAAGTGCTCAATAAATATCATTGATTGAATTATTAAAGTATGTGAGAAGCAGCATGGCCTAGTGGATAGAGCATGGGCCTCTGAGTGGGAAGGACCTGGGATCTAATCTAACCATTAAGCCTTGCATTAAGTGCTGGGGTAGATACAAGAATATCAGGTTGGACACAATCCCTACCTTATGTGGGGTCCATAATGTAAATCGGAGGGAGAACTAGTATTGAATCCCCTTTTGCAGATGAGGAAACTGAGGCCCAGAAAAGTGAGTCCTATATCAAACAGCAAGCGGTAGAACTGGGATTAGACTGTGACTTCTAGACTGTGAGCTCACTGTTGGGCAGGGACTGTCTCTATATGTTGCCAACTTGTACTTCCCAAGCGCTTAGTACAGTGCTCTGCACACAGTAAGCACTCAATAAATACGATTGATTGATCAGAAGCCAGGTCCTCTTGATTCCCAGGCCTATGCTCTTTCCACTAAGCCATGCTGCTATCATTCTATTAGATCCCAAAACAAGCTCTATTCGTTTGACAGATTCCAGTTCAGAGAAATTGGTAAATCTGATCAGAAAACATCTAATACCACAGTCCCTTTGAGCGGATGTTTCAGTTAATAACTCCATTACAGATAGGGATGGCAAATAATCTAACAATTCAATAGAGCTGAAGTCCTGATGTGCATAGCAAAGAAGTGATTTAATATTGGTTTGCAGGAAGCAGTTTCTGAGGAATTTTGCGAAGGGAGATATTTTTCAAGATTACCTTTATTGGGTATTCTAAAAATACACCATTATTGTTGACAGAAAGTTCTTACAATATGATTAGCAGAGAAGCAGCGTGGCTCAGTGGAAAGAGCACGGGCTTTAGAGTCAGAGGTCATGGGTTCAAATCCCAGCTCCGCCAATTGTCAGCTGTGTGACTTTGGGCAAGTCACTTAACTTCTTTGTGCCTCAGTTACCTCATCTGCAAAATGAGGATTAAGACTGTGAGCTCCCAGTGGGACAACCTGATCCCTTGTAACTTCCCCAGTGCTTAGAACAGTGCTTTGTACATAGTAAGCGCTTAATAAATGCCACCATTATTATTATTAACAGGGATCTTGTCTACCTATTCTGTTATTGTACTCTCCAAAGTGCTTAGTTCAGTGCTCCACATACAGTAAGTGTTCCATAAATTCCACTGATTGATAAATTGATCTACCTTGATTACCCTCGCCACCCATCTCACAGCCAGACTCAGATGATGTTGGCTTAAACTGATTTGTGATATTCACTGCTTTACTCATTGTAATCCCAATCAGGATTCCAGTTACCTTTCTTATTTACCAAATTCTTAAAAAATAACCTTGATTATGGATGGGAATAAAACAGGTTGAGTGATGGGTTAAAAAGAGGAACATCTATATCAGTATAAATATAGAAATGATTATGCTTAGAGAAGCAACATGGTGTGGTGGATAGAGTACTGGCCTGGCAGACAGAAGGTCATGGATTCGAATCCCAGGCCCACCAGTTGTCTGCTGTGTGACCTTGGGTAAGTCATTTCACTTCTCTTGGCCTCAGTTACCTCATCTGTAAAATGGGGATTGAGACTGTGAGTCCCATGTGGGACAGGGACTGTGTACAAACCAATTTGCTTGTATCCACCTCAGTGCTTAGTACAGTGTCTGGCACACAGTAAGCACCTAACAAATACCATTGCTATTATTATTATTATTATTATTATTTCTATCAGTTTAAAAAATGTCCAATAGATGTGCTGTACTTCCTAGTTTATATTTAGCATCCTTTTTTTTACATCATTTCAGACACGCTAATTGTTGTTACAGGTGCTGTCATTTTCACAACAGATCTCTTAGCCATATGGATATGTAAAGCCGAAGCCTCCATTCACAAGTGGATAATCCCCAGACTCTGTCCAGCCAATTAAATCCAAGTCATCATAATTAAGTCCTCTTAAACCCTCTCCTATAAAAACAGTTTGGTTTTCTGTGAAAGTTAAATGCCCTGTATTAACAATTTTTATCTACTGGAGTCCAGAGTGTTTATGCTTTCTACAAAGGAAATCAGTTTCCTAGTTACAGATGGAAGTCCAAACCCATATTTTCACACATTCCTGGATTCTTTTCATATTTATTCCAGACAGAGACAGTCCAAAAAAATGAGTATTTTATAATCTTATACCCAAAGCCAATACTTATTTTTTATCGTGGTCCTGTTATGAAGAATGTGATCATATATAATGATCAAAGAATCAATCATATTTATTAAATGTTTATTGTGAGCACAGCACTGTATTTACAGCTTTGGGAGAATACAATATAGCAGAGTTGATAGGCACATTGCCTTTCCACAATGCGCTTACAGTCTAGAGGGGGAGACAGACATTAATATTGATAAATAAATTGTGGTTACGTTCATAAGTGCTGTGGGGCTGACGGAGGGGCGAATGAAGCATACAAATTTAAGTGCAAGGGAGATGCAGAAAGGAGCGGGAGAAAATGAAATGAGGTATTAGTTGGAGAAGGCCTCTTGGAGGAGATGTGCCTTTATTAGGGCTTTGAAAGTGGGGAAAGTGATTGTTGGCTATGAAAAAGGAGGACACTCCAGGGCAGAGGCAGGATGTGGGCGAGAGTTTGGCAGTGAGAGAGATGGGAAACAATAAATTCTATCATTATTATGAGGGCCAGAGACTGAGTCCAACCTGATTAGCTTATATCTACCACAGTGCTTAACGCAGGGCCTGGCACATAGTAAGTGCTGAACCAATTCCATTAAAAAACAAATTCCATTAACAAATTCCATTAGTTCTGACTCCCAAGTCCTGTGCCCTTTTTTGTTTCAAAATGGGAATGACAGGGAGATGGGTATAGTGGAGGGTATAGGGTATACGAGGAGCAGCGTGGCTCAGTGGAACGAGCACGGGCTTTGAGGTCAGGGGTTCAAATCCCGGCTCTGCCAATTGTCAGCTGTGTGACTTTGGGCAAGTCACTTCATTTCTCTGGGACTCAGTTACCTCATCTGTAAAATGGGGAATTAAGACTGTGAGTCCCACGTGAGACTACCTGATCACCTTGTAACCTCCTCAGCACTTAGAACAGTGCTTTGCACATAGTAAGTGCTTTATAAATGTTAATATTATTATTATTATTATTATTATTATAGTGTAGGCCTCTTTTTAATCATTATTTTCATACGACATCTGCACTACTTATTTTGAACAAAGATGGAGAAACATGGGCATATGAGAAGAGAAAAAACATAGAAGAAGGGGAGGGAGGGCAGGGTACCAGAGTAGAAAAAGGACAGAACTGCCAGGCAGAAGACCTGATTTCTAATCATGGATTTTCCACTTGCTTGCAGTGTGACCTTGGGCAATAATAATAATAATAATAATGATAATAATAATAACTGTGGTATTTGTTTAGCCTAGCATTTATCATGTGTCAAACACTGTACTAAGCTGTGGATTCGATACAAGATAATCAGATTGCACCTGGGGCTCACAGATATTGAGTCCCTATGTTGCTGATGAGGGAACTGAGGCACAGAGAAGTGAAGTGACTTTCCCAAGATCACACAGAAGGTAAATGGAGGAGCCAGCATTACTACCCAGGTCCTCTGACTCCCAAGCCCGCGTTCTATCAACTAAGCCACACTACATAGACAACACAGGAGGCAGAGGGAGCTGGGGAAAGAGGGCTTCACTGTGGAAGAACTTATGGAGAAGTTGTGACTTCAGTAAGCCTTTGAAGATGGGAAGAGTGGTGGTCTGGTGCTCATGGAGGTAGGGAGAATTCCAGGACAGAGGAAGGACGTGGGAAAGGGTCAGCAGAGAGATAAACCAGATCCGGCAGAGACAGCGAGCTGGTAATGGAAGAGCAAAGTGGACTGGCTGACCTGTATGTATGCATAAATGTTTGTATACTCTATTTATTGATTTATTTTATTTGTACATATTTATTCTATTTATTTTATTTTGTTAATATGTTTTGTTTTGTTGTCTGTCTCCCCCTTCTAGACTGTGAGCCCGCTGTTGGGTAGGGACCATCTCTATATGTTGTCAACTTGTACTTCCCAAGTGCTTAGTACAGTGCTCTGCACACAGTAAGCGCTTAATAAATACGACTGAATGAATATTAGATCAATGAGGAAAGGTAGGAGGGGGAAAGCTAATTGAGTGCTTTAAAACTGATGGTAAGGAGTTTCCATTTGACAATTTGATAAATATAGTTGATGATGATGCTGTGAGCCGGTTGTTGGGTAGGGACCGTCTCTATATGTTGCCAGCTTGTACTTCCCAAGTGCTTAGTACAGTGCTCTGCACACACGATGGAATGAATGAATGAAGATGATTTAATGATTCCTGTAATGATCAGGAATATGCATTATCACTTATTTGAAAAATAGCCATAGCATTTTTAGTTTCCACTCTTTTGGGACATCAACTATCCTTGAGTTCTCAGAGATGGTTAGTGATTTTCCTTGCCCCAGGATTCCGTTGATTTGAATACATTAGTGATGTTTGCCCTGGCTAGAAAGAATCAATCAGTTAATCAATCAATCAATGGTATTTACTGAGCACTTACTCTGTGAGGTGCACTATACTAAATGCTTGGAATAGTACAACTGAGATGATAGACATGTTCCCTTTTTAATGGTATTTGTTAAGGGTGTACTGTGTCCAACATTGTGCTAAACACTGGGATAGATACAAGTTAATTAGATACAACACAGTCCCTGTTCTGCTTGGAGATCACAGTGTAAATAGGAGGGAGAACAGGTAACCCTGTTTTACAGTTGAGGAAACTGAGACACAAGTTAAGTGACTTATCCAAGGTCACACAGAAAGCAAAAGCCAGAACAGAAATAGAATCCAGTTCCTTCTGACTCCCAGGTTCATGTTCTCTCCATTAGTCCACACTTTTTATCCTAAGTGGGGCTAACAGTCAAGAGGGGACGAAGAAGTGTCCAAATCAACCATATTCTCAAATTCTGTGTCTAATAATAATGTTAACTGTGGTGTTTGTTAAGTGCAAAGCACTCTGTTAAACACTGGGAGAAGTACATCATAGTTCAGTTACGGTCCACACTTTCTCCTCCAACTGATAATAATAACAATAATAATTTTGGTATTTGTTAAGTGCTTTCTATGTGCCAAACACTGTTCTAAGTGCTGGGGGAGATACAAGGTAATCAGGTTGTCCCACATGGGGATCACAGTCTTAATCCCATTTTACAGACGAGGTAACTGAGGCCCAGAGAAGTTAACTGACTTGCCCAAAGTCACACAGCTGATAAGTAGCAGAGCCGGGATTAGAAACCATGATCTCTGACTCCCAAGCCAGTGCTCTTTCCACTGAGCCACGCTACTTTGACGATGATGTTGTCATTTCCTTTCGAGAATGGTGGATCTTATGATTTTAGGACTGACAGTTAATACCATAAATCTACCTCTTATTCTCCACATGAGACTGGGCATCATTTGTTCCTACATGCATGACCAGCTTGGACTCTAAGATCGTTAGAGGAAGGAAACCTTTCTGCTAATTCTGTCATACTGTGCTCTCCCAAGTGCTTAGTACAGTGCTCTGCACACAGTAAATGCTCAATAAATAACATCTATCGATTGATTACTTGATTAAGTCATAATTATCAGACTTGATAGATCAGTGTAATCTTTCCATGACTTTTCAGATCAGGACTTAGATCTGGAGATGGATACTTCGGTCATAGACCACAGAAATTCATTTTTCCTGGGGACTGCTGCCTTCTGTTGTCTGACCTTGGGTGTCTTTAGGTGTCATCCCCTAATATGGTGACAGAGTCTTCTTTCTTGGAAGCAGACCACGAATCAGTCACCTAATCCTCCTACTTCCTCTTATCAAAAACACATCAGCCTTTAAAGACTCCAGGTGTAAGTCTAGTTGATTAATTCTTTCATTACACATTCCTGAGGATTCCCATGTATCACCTAAAGTAATCAAAGCCATGCATGAGTATAAAAGGATTAAAATTCAAACTTGTGGTGTTTTGGCTCCGAGTAAGAAAATATTTTAGAATAAGATTGCCAATCGCTTCTGGCTTTAGTTCCATCGGAGTGGTTGTCACTGTTAATGCTTACATTGCAGTTAGACAGAAGACATGAAGGGGTATTTCAATTATTTCCTAACATGCAAAGGGAAAACTGTTCTTTCCATTAGGATCATTGTGGACTATCTGCCTCAGTGCTGAGATTTGACCAATTAAGATAGTTAAGAGAAGAGAGAATTTGATGCATTGGCTGAATATTGTTCTCCGGGTAGAGGTGAAGCCAGATTAGTTTCAAAACAGAACTAGGAATTTCTCCATGAAAGTGCTATTGAGGTTTAAATTCATAACGTTAAAGCTAAAGTATTCAAAGTTAAACCTTTGAAAATTTCCTTTGGAATTATAACATTCCTTTATGGAGTTAAAAGAAGCCTGGCATTTTAAAATCCAACACACCAATTCTACCTCCAAGCATTCAAGAATGATTGACTTTGACTTGATAACACAACAGGATCAGTAAGAAGAGAAGACTTCTATTGACTGATGAAATTGACTGTTTGGAATAGATCATTTAAGTTTGTGGAATATGGTCAGCACTGCCTATTTTGGTCAATTCTCGGTGGAGAAATGGTTACTGCAAGAGAAGATTCCTGGGCAAAAATTGTTTCAAGCAGCGTGGCTCAGTGGAAAGAGCCTGAGCTTGGGAGTCAGAGGTCATGGGTTCTAATCCCCTCTCTGCCGCTTTTCAGCTGAGTGACTTTGGGTAAGTCACTTAACTTTTCTGTGCCTCATTTCCCTCATACGTAAAATGGGGATTAAGACTGTGAGCCCCACATGGGACAATCTGATCACCTTGTATCCCCCCCACCCAGTGCTTAGAACAGTTCTTTGCACATAGTAACTGCTTAACAAATACCATTATTATTATTATTCTTATACTTAAATGGATTTTCAAGTGAAATATCATTCATTCCCCACCCATTGGAAGCGCTCAGAGGATGGCCTTGACATGAAGTCAAGAAATCAAAATGGCATGTAGTGTAAATGCATTCTCAGTCCAATATAAGCCATAATTCCCTGAATTTAATACATATATTTCTGTGCATTCCACCCATGGCAAAGGCTTCTGGATATATTCTCCCCCTCTAGTCTGTTCTCCCCCTCTAGACTTCAAGTTTGTTATGGGCAGAGAATGCATCTGCTAATTCAGTTGCATTCTCCCAAGTGCCTAGTAAGCACTTAATAAATGCCATTGATTAACCGATTGATACTTTAAAGCACAGTCAACTCTGGATCGTTCAGCAAATGGAATACTTTGGTCCCTGGCTTCTTTGTCTATCCACCAGTTGCTAAACTTTGAGATGATAAAGGGCTTCCTCTCAGGATCCACTAGAAGATAAAAGGTGAAAGCATCAAATGGTCTGATGTTAGGTTTGGTTGTAGTATTAATAATAGTATTTGTTCAACACCTACTATGTGCAAAGCTGGGAAAATATACATGAGTGAGAATTAAACAAGGTCCCTGGATCTCAAAAGGATCACAATCTATGAATAAATTGGTGACATAGGGGAAGATGAAACTATAAAACAAAATTCAAAGCAACATAAAAGACAAGGACAATGACAAATACCATATGAACAGTAGGGTACGTCGTCCACAAGGACAGAATTTCAGGCTCCTCATTGACACTGAAGCCTAAAATGCAATCACAACAATTGTAATTTTAATACTAAAAATAATCATTACATTTGTTAAGCACTTATTATGTGATACATACTGTACTAAGCACTGGGGTAGAAAAGTATAAGCAGATCAGACACGGTCCCTGGCCCCCATGGGCCTCAAAGTCTAAGGGAGAGGAAGAGCAGATGTCTTTTCCATTTTTACAGATGAGGAGACTTGCCAAGGTAACAAAGCAGGCCAATGACTGATTCAGGATTAGAACTCAGGTTTTCTGACTCCCAGGGCCCTCCTCTGAAATTCCTTCATTATCTAGGGATTTCTTCTCTTTGGATTCCCTGCTGCCCTCCATTGGTTGCTGCCTATTCCTATCTCCTGCTGATTAGATTAGAAGCCTGTCTTTCTCCAGGTTGCTCAGGTAAAGGGCTGAAACAATAGTTAATTCTCTGATGGACCAAATTCTTAGACTCTGCTGATTTGAGTATAAAGTAACTGCTGTCACCGGACCTCCAATGTATATTCATTCTCCTATCCCTCCACCATCTTCAATTCAAAACTACGAACTCAAGACCACTGTTAAGAGAAGCAACGTGGCCTAGTGGATAGAGCACAGCCTTGGGAGTCAGAAGGACCTGGGTTCTAATCCCAGCTCTGCCACTTGTCTGATCTGTGTTTCACTTCTCTGTGCCTCAGTTACCTCATCTGTAAAATGGGGATTGAGAGACTGTGAGCCCCACTTGGGGCAGGGACTGGGCCCAACCCAATTTGCTCGTATCCACCCAATGCCCGCCGCATAGTAAGCGCTTAACAAATACCATAATTATTAAATACCATAAAGAGAAAAAAAGAGTAACCTTCTTGTGGATCTCACCAGCTAGAGTGGGCTGCATGGAGAGCTGGTATTGAAGAAGCAGCATTAACAACCCCAAATTGTTGTGCTGGAAATACATTCAGAAATAATTATGGCGCCGTGGGGTACTTACTCTCTAAAGCTGAGTCTGAACCAGATAGCTGCATTTCAAACGTAACGATATGCATGTGAAAATCTATGCTGAATTGCTCAAACATGATACAGGTTTGCAAAGGTCACTAGTGAACATTTTTATTCATATACTATCCCAAATAGGCATTTGTATTACGGTGAGTGCTATGTAAGAAACAGACAGCAAGAAACTGTCCCAAGGGACTTTCTGCCTTGTGGTTCACACATGAATAATAGGCCCACACAGCACAGTAGCTGGGCATCATAGTTGAAATACTTCGTAGAACAGATGGGTTTATTTATTCATAAGCGGCAATACAAATCACCCCGTCTAGTCTCATTACCAGCAATAAGCACAGCAGTCCCTCGGGATTTTTTCAAAGGATTTTAAAGACTGTACAAGGGAACCGTGAACACCTTATCTCTCTGAGGATCATTTACATGTGTTTCTTGGACAAACACCCAGCTTCCGCTTGTGGGTGCAGAGCTGTTCTTCGAGGAATCTGTCCAAAACAATGCTTTGGAATTTTGGGCTGGTTTCTGCAACACCTTGAATGAAGAAATGCTTGGGGAAAAATATGTCACAAGAAATGTCACTTAATATGGAGCTCATTGTATTTGTGAAGCACTTAGAATGTTTTTGTTGGGGTTTTTTTGTAGAACAAAATCTTAGGCAATGTTCCAACTACACCAATTAGTTGTATACTAGCTCTGTGTGAACACACACCTAACTGTTCTCCTGAGAGGTCTGAGGAGGAGAATATGAATAACGTTGGAGTGGCACATTTTGGAGGGCAGGGAGGATCAGATGACCTCCCTTTGCTCAATTTGCAGAGTCAAGTAGAGTACTCATTCATTCATTCATTCATTCATTCAATCGTATTTATTGAGCACTTACTGTGTGCAGAGCACTGTACTAAGCACTTGGGAAGTACAAGTCGGCAACATATAGAGATGGTCCCTACCCAACAACGAGCTCACAGTCTAGAAGTGTTGAATGAATATGTTTATGATTATATCCAGGGCCTTTGATTTTTGTTTTCATTTTATTCACTGCCCCAGGAATTTTAAGGGTGAACTGTGGGAGAATTAATTAATTAATAAATGATTTGGGGTCAAATAAAGCGTGGCTCAGTGGAAAGAGGACGGGCCTGGGAGTCAGAGGTTGTGGGTTCTAATCCCGGCTTCGCCACTTGTCAGACATGTGACTTTGGGCGAGTCACTTAACTTCTCTGGGTCTCAATTATCTCGTGTAATATGGGAAATAAGACGGTGAGCCCCGTGTGGGATGACCTGATGACCTTGTATCTACTCCAGTGCTTGGAACAGTGCTTGGCACATAGTAAGCACTTAATACCAACAATATTATAAAGAAACTAAACTTAGATGCAAGCATCCGCCTTGTTGCCAACAACTCTGGGCTCAAAACCGTATATGTTGTGGGGAGGGGCGGGGAGAGGGGTGAGTGAGTGTGTTAATTACCCCATCCCTCTACATACAAATCTGAAGCTAATTGGACAGGAGTCTGCCACAACTTTTTCTGACCTAAGGGTGGGCTCCAAGGAAAATTGACAAGCCCCCACCCTCCATGTTGGAAGCCAGCCTTAATATTCCCAGTCTTCTTTCCTACATTATAAATATGTGTATTTCTCTTCCTCTCTCTCTATAAAAACACACACACACACACACACACACACACACACACACTCCAACAATTATACCAGTCATCATCATCAGTGATATTTGATTGCTTACTGTGAGCAGAGCTTGGAAGAGTACAATACAACAGAGGTGATCTTCATACCTTGAGAAGACTCCACTGATGATATGTATGTGGCCCAGTAGGCCAACACAATCAATCAGTGAATCAATCCATCATTTTTATTGAGCAATTACTATGTGCAAACCACTGTACTAAGTGCTAGGGAGAATATGACAGAAATGGCAGACACGTTTCCAACCCACAATGCAGGAGCCACAGTTCAAGCGGCATCATGCACATACTGGATTCCAAATCGAAAATATTCAGCTATTCAAAACAGAGCAAGACCCAGACATTTCACACCCTCAAAACTTTGCTGTGTTTGATGAATTCAAACTTCGACTGAAATATTGCAAAGTTCTGATTCACTACTCAGGGAAAAACCCTGTAATTTTTGGTAAACTCTCTTTAAACTGAAAATGACTGTCCTGGAAAATATCCCATGCAAAAATATTTAAGGTGAGTTGTTTATAAAGAATGCAATGCTTTTTTACTAATCCCAAACAAAATACATTTATTTGAAATAATTGTTGAATGAAAAAAATGTTTTCCAAATGAAATAATCACTGTAAATTTAAACCTAACCCAAGTTTTATTTTTCCTTCCAAACAAACAAGCTGTCATCTTCAAGGTCCTAACCTGGTTAACTCATTTGAGGAACCACTGTTCATTCATTCATTCAATCGTATTTAGTGAGCGATTACTGTGTGCAGAGCACTGTACAAAGCGCTTGGAAAGTACAATTCAGCAACCGAGACAATAATAATAATAATGGTGGCATTTGTTAAGTGCTTACTATGTGCCAAGCTCTGTCCTAGCACTGGGGTAGATATAAAGTGATCAGGTTGTCCCATGTGGGGTTCACAGTCTTAATCCCTAGTTTACAGTTGAGGTAACTGAGGCACAGATAAGTTAAGTGACTTGCTCGAAGTCACACAGCTGGTAAGTGGCAGAACCGAGATTCGAACCCATGACCTCTGGCTCCCAAGCTCAGGCTCTTTCCACTAAACCAAGCTGCTTCTCTGCACAGTTAGCACTCAGTAAGGAGTGGCCCGTTTGGACTCAGTCGTAGTGGGAGAGTAGCGAGGTGAGGTAGGAGGGGGCAAGGTGCTTGACTGCTTTGAAACCAATGGTGACTAGTTTTTGTTTGATGTGGAGATGGATGGACAGCCAGTGGATGTTCTTGAGGAATGGGGAAACATGGTCTGAACATTTTTGCAGAAAAATGATCTGGACAGTAGCGTGAAGACTTGGCTGGGGAGAGACAGGAAGGCTGAGAGGTCAGCAAGGAAGCTGATACGGTCATGGGTTCTAATCCCGGCTCCACCACTTGTCAGCTATGTGACTTTGGGCAAATCACTAACTTCTCTGTGCCCCAGTTACCTCATCTATAAAATGGGGATGAAGACTATGAGCCCTGTGGGGGACACCCTGATTACCTTGTATCTACCCCAGCTCTTAGAACAGTGCCTGGCACATAGTAAGGGTTTAACAAATGCCAACATTATTATTATTAATCATGGTAGGACAGGAAGAGTTCCCCTCGTCCCCCTCTCCATCCCCCCATCTTACCTCCTTCCCTTCCCCACAGCACCTGTATATATGTTTGTACATATTTATTACTCTATTTATTTATTTATTTATTTATTTATTTTACTTGTACATATCTATTCTATTTATTTTATTTTGTTAGTATGCTTGGTTTTGTTCTCTGTCTCCCCCTTTTAGACTGTGAGCCCACTGCTGGGTAGGGACTGTCTCTATATGTTGCCAACTTGTACTTCCCAAGCGCTTAGTACAGTGCTCTGCACACAGTAATTGCTCAATTATCATCATCATCATCAATCATATTTATTGAGTGCTTACTATCAATAAATACGATTGATTGATTGATTGATTGATTGCTATTAATGCCTGACTCCTCCTCTACATTGTAAGCTCACTGTGGGCAGGAAACATGTCTACAAAGTCTGTTGTATTGTACTCTCCCAAGCACTTAGTACAGTGCTTTTAATAAGTGTTCAATAAATACCACTGATAAGTTGATTGAAGTTCAGGACATAGTCCCTGCTCATAAGAAGTTATACTCTAACAGAAGACCCTCTCTCTTTCCCAGCTTGTGATCGGCAATGCTCCTGAAATGTATTATAATTTGGATGTAGGGGTCTCCAAATTTCTGCACAAACTGTCCAAACCTCTAATGTATAATGAAAGACTTTTCAGATGGATTAATTTATGACCTTTATAAATTTCAAGCTCCAGTACTTAATGTTCAGAAAGAGGTTTCATTTAGAAAATCATTACAGTTGGTCCTCTGCAACAGTATTAATTGTTCTAAAGACAATATATATTGAAACCTGAAGGATTAGGGAGAAAAGGAACTGTTAAATAGAAGTGATTTATATTTTCCATTAACTCCAGAGTCTTTGTCATTTTATCACATAAAACTCCAAGATTAGTAGGCTTGATGTCTGAAATAAGCTCTTTTTTTTTGGTTTTAAACTGGGGAAGTTTAAATAGTCTGTGGCAGCTTTATTTAGGAAAAAAAAGAAAATCAGTTTTTTACCAGTGATATGACTGATGACACTATGCTAATAAATACTCCACCATGTCACATTGTATATATTTTAAAGAACTATAAATACCTAAAGTTTTCATTTCAGTTCAACAGCACCTAGGCTTCCCTTCAGTGTTAAAGATAAACCTATAAAGCATTCCAGAATATTTTGCCTGTAGTTTTTGAAAGAAATGAATTACCGACCCCTGATCAATTTAAATAAGGTTAGAAACATGCTATCCATTTTGAAATAAACACCTAGCATCAAAGAACAATGTTTTATAGCCTCTAGAGACATTTTTAAATAAACAGACGTGATTAAAGATTTTCTCTGGCCATTACTTTCAAACCTGGCTTCATAGAGAACTAGCTCATGGAGCTTATATTGAGCTGCCGAATGTTGAAAAAAAATAGAAAAACAAAAATCCATAACAAAAAAGAAAGTTTGGTTCCTTGGCTCTCAGATTAAGATTTTTATACGTTAATCAAGGTAGCTACTTGAAATTTGGATCCATCTAGTTATCTGTAATTTTCTGACTTGACTCGAGGCAAGATTTGAAAAATATATTGTTGCCTTAGCCTATCCTGGGTATTTTCCTTTTCCACTTCGGTGTTACATTTACTCTTCCTTATTTTTGAACATTTCCTTGCAGCCCCCCATAGGCAAGGACACAGACACCCATCGCCCCCCAAAAAAGCATCCATGGTAACTGCTGCCTTCGTGACACAGATCCTAGTCTTTTCTCAGGTTGTTTTCACCCACGGTTGTGTTATTCTCTCTCTTGCTCCCAAATTATGTCAATCTGTGTAAGAATTTTGTGTCTCCCTCATTCGACTGCAAATTCTCGGAAAGCAGGACCAATGAATTAATGGTATTTATTGAACACTTACTGTGTGTAGAGCAATGTGCTATTTATTTTTGTTTGCTCCCAAGTGCTTAGTACAGGTAAAATACTCCAAGCACCACTGATCGATTAATGGATTGATTGACTGAGGTAGGTGGCAAAACTGGGTGGAAATTGAGGAGTTGGGTGTGATTGAGAATGTCACACCCTCAAGATGGATTAACAGGTGTTTGTTACTGCCTGAAGACAACAAGGGACCTTTCAGAAATATGGCTAAGAGTTATGTTATCGTTCCCCTTCCTCAGTGACTCTTAGAAATAGTCTCTCCTGAGGGCAGGGAGAGGACTTTCATTCATTCATTCATTCAATCATATTTATTGATCACTTACTATGTGCAAAGCACAGTACCAAGCGCTTGGGAGAATACAATGTAACAATAAACAGACACATTCCCTGCCCACAACAAGCTTACAGTCTAGAGGGGAAGACAAATATTAATATAAATAAATAAATTACAGATATGTGCATAAGTGCTGTGTGGCTCGGAGGAGGGATGGAATAAAGGGACCAAGTCAGGGTGACGCAGAAGGGAGTGGGAGAAGAGGAAAGGAGGGTTTAGTCAGGGACGGCCTCTTGGAGAAGATGGGCCTTCAGGGAGGCTTTGAAGCAGGTAGAGTAATTGTCAGTTGTACTGCCATGCAGACTTAAGCCTATGTATTTCTGAGTTCAGGGCAGGCCTATATCCTTTAATCCTCCTTCGTCCTTCCTTCGCCCATCCCACATGAAAAATTCCAATCCCAGGAATGGGAAATGCTTGGAAATACAATCACTTGAGCTAAGAAATCATATTTCAAAGACCGTGTCCAGAAATCGCATTTCAGGCTTGCAATTAGTCCAAGACAGTCCCAAACTCTGCATGGCTATGCATAGAGCTGCTCTTTGGACTCACAGATGAAGCTTCTAATGATGAAATCTCACCCATGGGGCTGAAAGAGACGGAAACACAAGTCACAAATCTCTCTCCCTGTGGACATGTACAGATAGCTCTTTGTCATGAAGCTGCCATTATTTCTACTTGGCTCTTGGAGGCCCAGCCTCAGGGAAACGTATACTCAGGGGCGACAACGTCTCTCCTGATTGCTGCATACCAGGTTGATTTATCTGCTGCTGCTGCTGCTGTTTCCCAATGCTCTTGTGTCATACCTCATGCTTTGAGACTTTGCTTAACAGTTATTCTGCTCGTCTGGCTGATCAGTGCTCCATTTCGCTCACCAAACAGCAGCAGCAGCTATTTAGGTGCCACATTATTACCCACCCTCTTCATCCATCCATCAGCAAAGCTGAGTTGCAGGGAGCACTGGCTCTATGACCCAGGGCGTTCAAGGACCTTGTTGTCATTGATTCTGCTTCACTCTTTCATACTGAGACAAGGCGCAATAGTGACACTGATGGGAAACAGCATGGCCTAGTGGGAAGAGCATGGGCCTGGGAGACATGGGTTCTAATCCCAGCTCCACACTTGTTTGCTGTGTGATCTAGGGCAAGTGATTTACCATCTCTGTGCCTCAGTTGCCTCATCTTTAAATGGGGATATAATCCTCCTCCTTCTGATTTAGATGGCAAGTCTCATGCAGGACAGGGACTGTGTCCAATCTAATAATCTTCTATGTACTGCAATGCCTAATGCATCTTCTATCGTCTTCTTGGCTCTATAGACTTTAAGTCTGATAGAAAATCAGATGCTCCACTGTTGTCAAGACATAGCATGAGGACCTAAGAGATGAGGTGCGAATGGAGCCCAATAGCCACAGTGAAAGGTAGACCTAACCTGGTTAGAGACTTGGGATGAGCCTCTAGACTGTAAACTCACTGTAGCCAGGGAAATATGTCTGTCACCTCCATTGTACTGTATTAATAATTGTGGTATTTGCTAAGCACTTACTATGTGCAAGACACTGTTGTAAAACCTGGAGTAGATAGATGCAAGGTAATGAGATTGGACAGAATCCCTGTTCCATATGTACTCACCCAAATGTTTAGTACAGTGCTCTGCAGATAGTAACCGCTTAATAAATACCACCGATGGTAATAATAATAATAATGATGGCATTTGTTAAGTGCTTACTATGTGCAAAGCACTGTTCTAAGTGCTGGGGAGGATATAAGGTGATCAGGTTGTCCCACATGGGGCTCACAGTCTTAATCCCCATTTTCCAGGTGAGGTAACGGAGGCACAGAGAAGTTAAGTGACTTGCCCAAAGTCACACAGCTGATAAGTGGCAGAGGTGGGATTATAACCCATGACCTCAGACTCCCAAGCCTGCACTCTTTCCACTGAACCACGCTGCTTCACAATCTCCAAGTGGGTCTCAGAAAAGCAGCATGGCCTAGTCGAAAGATCACAGGCCTCGGAGTCAGGACCTGGCTTCTAATCCTGGCTCTGCCGCTTGCTTGCTGTGTGACTTTGGGTAAGTCCCTTAACTTCTCTGTGCTTCAGTTTCCTCATCTGTAAAATGGGGTTACAATATGCGTTCTCCCTAATAACTTAGACTCTGAGCCCCGTGAGAGACAGGGACTGTCTAATCTTATAAACTTGTATCTACCTCAGTGCTTATAACAGTGCTTGATACATAGTAAGATTTTAAGACATACCATAACAAATGAGATACACTGAGGTTGTCAAGCGAGCAAATATTTGGGCAAACTTTAAGGCTTAAGGTGGAAGTCAATAATGGATTGTAGCATAAATCAATCAGTGATGATGATGATGATGGCATTTGTTAAGCGCTTACTATGTGCAAAGCACTGTTCTAAGCGCTCGGGGGGATACAAGGTGATCAGGTTGTCCCTCATGGGGCTCACAGTCTTCATCCCCATTTTACAGATGAGGTAAATGAGGCTGTGAGAAGTTAAGTGACTTGCCCAAGGTCACACAGCAGACATGTGGCGGAGCCGGGATTCGAACCCATGATCTCTGACTCCCAAACTCGGGCTCTATCCACTGAGCCACGCTGCTTCCATGGCATTTATTGAGCACTTACTGTGTCCAGGGAACTGTAATAAGAACTTGAGAAAGTACAATACAACAGGGTTGATAGATGCCTTCCCTACCCAATAAAAATTGTTTACTAAAGTGTATAGGGGGAGTTTTAATCTCCAGCACAAATAAATCAGGATAAATGAATCCTGGTGTGGAACCTAAAGTCTAGTCTCCTGATACATAGTGTCCTTCTGATTAAGTTTTCTATTCTTTTGGCATTATCTGGCATTATCGAATCTGAATTATGTAATCAGAATTTTCCGGGGTCAAGTTACCCTTCCTCTTGAATTTTCTGAGGTCAACTGAGGTTCTGAGATCCTACTGAGTGCTCACTTCCTCCAGGAGGCCTTCCCAGACTGAGCCCCCTCTTTCCCCTTTCCCTCTTCCCCCTCCCCATCCCCCCAGCCCTACCTCCTTCCCCTCCCCACAACACCTGTATATATGTCTGTACAGATTTATTACTCTATTTTACTTGTACATATTTACTATTCTATTTATTTTATTTTGTTAATATGTGTTGGTTTTTTTGTCTGTCTTCCACTTCTAGACTGTGAGCCCGCTATTGGCTAGGGACCGTCTCCATATGCTACCAACTTGTACTTCCCAAGCGCTTAGTACAGTGCTCTGCACACAGTAAGCACTCAATAAATACGATTGAATGAATTCATGCAAGACTTGATGGAACAAAATTGCATACAGATGAATATTGAAATAATTCCCCAAGATTTCAAAGAGGTTACCTTCAGTAACCTAACAAGATTTGGCTCTTGATTTGCTCAAGTCAGTTCAGTTGTTTACTGTTCAGGATTTTATAAAGAAGTTATTTCCACTGACAAAGTTTGCGAGGGTGCAAGACACTCTTGGATGCTGCCTCCTCATTGACAGTTTCATCTCTGAACCAAAGGACAATTCTTCCTATATATTAAGAGCTCCATAATTAGACAAGCACTACTTACCCAATTAGTCTAGAGGTCACTCGGTGCAACTAGGAATTAAAAGAGATGGTTAAATTATATGAAATGTACAAAAGAGTGAGATGAAGCATTCATCCCTGGATGGCTGACAGTGTGATGTGCTCTCTGCCTAGATATATGTGGACATTCCACTTTCTGTGCAATTGGTAACTGAATAGTGGAATTCCTGCTTCCACACTGAAGTGGCAGAATTGCATGAGTAAATGCTACTGCGATGTGAAGATTTCACAAGTTTTGATCTCACTTAAAAAGTAATTGCAATAACTGAGAAATCCTGTTTGAGAGGAACAAAAAGATTACATGGTTTACAGTTAGTGACAAAATGAAAGCCTAGGGAGTTGGGAAAAGGCAGAAGTCCAGGAATGGAGTGAAGATTATTTAAACTCTCTGAGAGCAAGAGGCAAGGGCTAGAATTGGGGTGGGAAGAAGAAATTCAGTGCCCAAGAGTTGACAGTGTGTGTAAATAATAGAAAGCCTTTCCTTTCAGTTGTTAGGATTATTTACAACCAGCTAGCAAAAGCAATGATAAAAACATCCATGAGGAAACCCTTCTTCCCTCCTCAAACTTATTGAGGCTATAAAGAGCCAATGGGTCTGCCAGGATATCATTTCATGCATGTGGACTGAGGTTCAGAGACGCCAAAGAAACCCCAAGGATTGCGACTGAATATCTACTGTGCCAGCTTTGAACGACGTATGCTCTAGGCTCAGGTGTGGTGAAACAGGAGGGGGAGAGGAGCATTCGCCTGCTAGGAGTTGTTCCATCAGTGATTTCTAACCGAAAGACACTCCTGCCCCTGCATCGCCCACCACCCCTTTCCCCCAACATATCACACCCCTCCGACCATGCCAATCTTTCGAGCAGGGGTGCGAGTAAACGAGACATATAACATGGTTAGATTTACAACAGAGTAAGCTAGATTAATGTGTGTTTAAATTGTGTGACACACTCTCTGGGCACTGACGGCTTGAAGCTTTCATTTTGTTTGGATTTTCTGCACAAAAAGGTTGCTAACCCCCTATCTAGGGCATCTTGAGTGGTGAAAAGGGTCAGCAGTAATGCTATTAAGTAACAAGGAGTGGTTCAGTCTAAAAAAACTTTGGGGAAGAACTGAGAGAGTGGAAGGCTGGAGAGAAACACCGTGTCTGACATTAGGCTTCACACTGGCTCCTCTGCCTCTCCTTCCTGAAATTCCCCTGGGTGATTTCTTGATAACTTCTTCTCCTTCCATGGATCCTGCCATGATGCCTACCAATCCCCCCACCCTCACTATTTGTCATAGAAGCAGAATAACCTAGTGGAAAGAGCATGGGCCTGGGAGTGATTCTGCCATATAATTGCTGTGTGAGTTTGGGCAGGTCACTTAACTTCTCTGTGCCTCACCCTCATCTGCAGAGTGGAAATTCAATCTCCCTCCTACTTAGATTGTGAATCCCATGTGGGACCTACCCCATTGTATACAACCCAGGGCTTAGTAGTATGGTGCTTGGCACATTAGTAGATGACCACTATTATTATCATTCATAATAATATAGTATGTAAATTAATCAATGAATCAATCATATTTATTGAGCGCTTACTGTGTGCAGAGCACTGTACTAAGCGCTTGGGAAGTACAAGTTGGCAACATATAGAGACGGTCCCTACCCAACAGTGGGCTCACAGTCTAGAAGGGGGAGACAGAGAACAAAACAAAACATATTAACAAAATAAAATAAATAGAATAGATATGTACAAGTAAAATAAAATTACTCAGATTACATCAGGATTTGAGCTTCTCCCTGTTGTAATTAGGCCCTTTAGGAAACTGTATTAACTTTTTTTGGACACTAAGGGTGTAAGCCCTAAGTTATTTCTTCAGAACTTAAAATAAGTCTTAAGTACTCAGAAAGAAAAAAAAAGATTGTAAGCTCATTTCCCAAACTCAGTGAGGGCAGGAATTGTAGCTACCTACTCTTTTGTGCTCTCTCAAGCATTTAGTACCGTGTTCTTCACACAGTAAGAGTTGCATGGATATCACTGATTGCTTGATTAAAAAGATAATTGCAACTTTCAAAGGTTCCCAACTAATATCTAGGAAACTGCACAAGCACTCAGAAAATGTGACTTGATGTTCCAAAAAATAAAATCCAAGTGTATAAGGACACATAAGACACTAATTGACATGTTAAAATATTTCTACGTTAAGGGAGAAATCATTCTGGAGCACGATCTTAGGAGATTTTCTAACAAGTGATTCATCATTTGTTTTGACAGTAAGATAGATCTGTATGATACATAACAGTTAACCGAAGTGACACGTGATTTATATGAAATATGTTATCTGTGCCTCCCCAGAGACCAGATGGATTGAACAATCTATAGCATATAGCTATAGTGGCTCTAAAACTCACCACTAAACATTCTAGACTTAATGACTGAGAGATCATCAACAAAGATTTAGACTTCATAGCTGCAGTTTTTCACCTAAATCTTGAAAAATTTCCATTTAGCTCATCTTTAAGCTATGAAAGACTTAATAGATTACAAAAATGAGCAGTAAGGAAAAAGATTAATCACTTACCCGGTGAAAATTTAGGCAAAATTTTCCCATTAGCAATGGCTAATGTCTACTTACATTTTAAAAATCACTTTGGTGTTTACTGAACTGAGGGAAATTTTTCTAAATTGGAATGTGTCTTATTCTTGCCTGAATCCCTGCATATCTGTGGGAATTTTTATCACTATTGGTTCCCTGACTTTTTTACTCCTTTATATAACATTGTACATGCTATCTTTCTCCCGTCACAAATTCCACTTTTCCTCTTCAGAATGGGGCCTTTTATAGCATTTCTGTTTAACCTCTTGTTTAATATTTTAGTGTATCATGAAGTTCAATTTTATATTATGCCAACGTTCTTGCTGAGCAGACTTTCTACAGAAATTGCTGTAATAAATGTCTTAAGCAGTTTGGAAAGCATCTTGTTTTTGTGTACCAATGATATTTCTTATTCTGGCCCTATCCCATCTAATTTCCTCCTAGATTCATCCAGTAAGGACATTAGGTTTTAGCCTCCCTATGTAGTGTCTTCCATACCTTTTCCTTGGGTAGAACAAAGACCTTCAGTTTGCTTCCTTCACATTTTGGCAGCTCTGACTCAGTCTCCCTGATAGTTGTTGAGGAAAACTCTCCCTCAGCCTCTTCCTTGGCTTCCCTTGGTGAACTGCGAAATAATTCTGGGAAGCTTTACTCACTTGCCCTTTTCACCCCTGAATGCTTTCTTTTTCCTGCGGATGTTCTGCGCCAGCTACTCATAACTTTAAATGCATTTCATGCAGAGCGTCGACGCCACAAACAGTACTTGCATCCTTTCTCAAGTTTAGCTGCCGAGCAAACTCTAATAGCAGCTGGAGGGGCTGGCAACCCATCTTGATTGCTGCTTTTTGCTATAACTTGCCACAGCAGACCAGTCTTTAATGCACGTTATTAATTCATTCATTCATTCAATCGTATTTATTGAGCACTTACTTTGTGCAGAGCACTGTACTGAGCACTTAGAAAGTACAATTCGGCAACAAAGAGAGTCAATCCCTATTCAACGGGCTCACAGTCTAGAAGAGGGGAGACAGACAACAAAACAAAACAAAGCAAGTGGACGGGCATCAATTGCATCAATGTAGATAAATAGAATTATAGATATACACACATCATTAATAAAAATGATGAGCAAAGGAAAAGGGGGGCTCAGTCTGGGAAGGCCTCCTGGAGAAGGTGAGCTCTCAGTAGGGCTTTGAAGGGAGGAAGAGAGCTAACTTGGCGGATGTGCAGAGGGAGGGCATTACAGGCCAGGGGAAGGATGTGGCTCGGGGGTCGACGGTGGGACAGGTGAGAACGAGGCCTAGTGAAGAGGTTAGTGGCAGAGGAGCGGAGGGTAGGGGCTGGGCTGGAGAAGGAGAGAATGGAGGTGAGATAGGAGGGGCCAAGGTGATAGAGAGCTTTGAAGCTGAGAGTGAGGAGTTTTTACTTCATGCGAAGATTTTTGAGGAGGTGGGGGGTGACATGCCCAGAGCGTTTCTGTAGAAAGATAATCCGGGCAGCAGAGTGAAGTATATACTGAAATGGAGAGAGACCGGAGGTTGGGAGATCAGAAAGGATGCTGATGCAGTAATCCACTTAGGATATGATGAGTGTACCGACAAGGTAGTGGTTTGGATGGAGAGGAAAGGGCGGATCTTAGAGATGTTATGAAGGTGAGACCGGCAGGTTTTGGTGACAGAGCAAATGTTTCCCCTTAATATAATTGGTATTTATTAAACATTTACTATGAGCCAAGAATTGTGTTAGGAAGATATAAAATCGGTGGAATGGACAGAGTCCTTATTCCAAATGGGGTTAACAATCCGAAAGAAACAGATAGAGGAGGAATCATCCCCATTTTACAGATGAGGAAACTGAGTGATTTGGCCAAAGTCACATGGCAGGTCAATGGCAGATCTGGAATTCAAGCCTGGGTCTTCTGACTCCAAGTCCTACGTTCTTTCCACTAAGTCATGCTGCTTCTCAATCCTTATTATAGTGTTTGCATCATGCTCCTTTCCAACCTGTACTTTATAAATAATAATAATAATATCTGTTAAACTCATTCTATTAGTCAAGCTCTATTCCAAGTGCCAGGGTAGACACAAGTTGATCAGGTCAGACACAGTCCCTGTTCCACATGGGGCTCTAAGTAGGAAGGAGAAGAGGTATCAAATTCCCATTTTACATATGAAGAAACTGAGGCCCAAGAAAGTTAAGTGACTTGCCCAAGGTCATACAGCAGACAGGTGGCAGAGCCAGGATAAGAACTGGCCCTTGCTTTTTCCACTAGGCTATGCTACTTCTAAACTTCAGTGTGACTTAGTGGAAAGAGTACAAGCTTGGGAGTCAGAGGTCATGGGTTTCGAATCCTGGCTCCTCCACCTGTCACCTGGGTGACTTTGGTTAAGTCACTTAACTTCTCTGTACCTCAGTTACCTCATCTGTAAAATGGGGATTAAAACTGTGAGCCCCACATGGGACAACCTGATAACCCTGTTATTACCACTTCCAGACACTACCTTCCCAACCTACCCGGCAAATTATCTGTGGGTTCCTTTAGGAGTGGGAGAGTGCTGGTAATGCAGATGTTTAATGTGAAGACCCAAGACTCGGTAGTGAATCCTTTACCTCTTTATTTTCAGGAATAGGCCATTTTGGACTCAGTGGTTATGCTTGTTCATTGAGTTTTATTGCCTTTGTAAGCACTTAGTACAGCACACAGTAAATGCTCAATAAATATGATTGGATGAAGAGAAGCAATTGCTACTTACCTTATAGTTCAGTCTTGCTCCTGTTTGACATTTCTCCTGTTAATGTCTTATTTTTCACTCCAAAGTGATTATTGGTTATCCCCTGAATTTGATATCACATGATCGTTTAAGAAGCAGATTGGCCTAGAGGAAAAAACATGGGCCTGGGAATTACAGAGCCTGAGTTCTAATCTTGACTCTGCCAATTGCCTGCCTCCTAGACTGTGAGCCCACTGTTGGGTAGGGACCGTCTCTATATGTTGCCAACTTGTACTTCCCAAGCGCTTAGTACAGTGCTCTGCACACAGTAAGCGTTCAATAAATACGATTGAATGAATGAATGAATGAATGCTGTGTGACCTTGGGCAAATGACTTACCTTCTTGGTGCCTCAGTTGCCTCATCTGTAAAATGGGGTTTAATGTATGTTCTCCCTTCTACTTGGACTGTAAGTCCCATGGCGGGCAAGGACTCTGTCTCTGTCTCACATGAACGACTTGTAACTGCCCCAGTGCTTAGAACAGTGACTGACATTTTGTAAGCACTTAAATATCATTTTTTTTTTAATGCAAACTATGTTTTAGTTATTATGAACGTAGGAGGCAAGAAAATTCTTCTAAATTCTTTAGGCTATTAGATAAACAGCCATATTTTCCTATCTCAATTATGACATTTTTATGTTAAAATACTGTCAAAGTGCAGAAGTATTGCAATGTATGGGGAGATTCTGCTGATTGTAAAGTTTGATAATGGAGATTTCTTCTCACAACTCAGCAGAGTTCTCTTTATTCTAGTAACAGGGCTGTGTCCTGAACAAGGGAAAGAGATATTTCACTGAATAATAATTTGTGAACAATATCATGATTTATGTGCTTGGGGGTTTGGGGCAAGCAGAAGGGAGAGTGAAAACAGGAAGCCAGGCTCACATAAGCTTATCCACCACAAGTAATTTACAGAACTGAGAGAAGCTAGCGGACATTACAAGATACTGCTGTATATCAACTACATTAATGTTAGTACTGTGAACAGCTGGATAGCTGGATGGTAGGAACAAAGCACATCACTTTAATTTGATCTAAGCTTGGGTTTTTAATTGAATTTATAACAACATGGGAAAAATGAACAGGCAGCTTCCAGTGAGTCAGAAACAATATTTTCTCTCAGATCTGAACATCTCTATGAATCAGTGATTTGGGCTTTGAATTAGACTGGAAGAGGTAGGGATCTAGATCTATTAAAGTTGGTGGTTTCCTTTCTTCTTTTTTTAAAAAAAAATAATGCATGTGGACTGCACATTATATTGTCACAAAGTAAACTGTTCCTTTGGTCATAAAGCAACAGATCAGACTCTATGAATGGTCACCTTGGCTACATAACTATTGTCTTCCTGGGAAAAGTTAGGAATTTTAGGCAAAAAAGTATTTCTCAAAGACCTTTAAAGCCAAGTGGCTCACTAGGGTCAGAGATGAATCCCCAGAAGTCTTTTGTTAGACATTTTTTGGCTAACAGGTTCCCTGGTCTCCTCACTGTGAGTCTTACAAGCTTAATCTTGCTCTTCTTTTCAAGAAAATAAAGGATCATCAGTTCTCTTAACCCTCAAAGGGTACCCTGAGCAAGCAAATTTCTCTCTCAGTAACCTCAATGGATAATCTGACCTGTCACTGTTTTGCATCCTCAGATGAAATGCTTTATCATCTTGCTCCATCATTCGCTAGAACAATGTGAGGCAAAACAGGTTCGTTCAGAGTGGCAGGATATGAATCATATTCCTGAGAATAGGGGACATATGAAGATGAAGTAGATGGTTTTTCCCCTGCAGAGAAGAGTTTCTCTTACTCCCTTCTAACTTTTTTAAATTTTGAAATGAAAGTTGTTTCTCTCCTGGGTCATAGCAGGCAGAATGTTTCCTTTTTTATTTTTTTCCAAACACAAAGAGTTCACAAGGAACTGTGAGGGAATAGGAGAGGATCAAAAAGATTTTGTCACAGATGCCTGTCCCTTAGCATGGGTGAAGGAAGTCCAAACTCAACCAGGGCCCTAAAGGTTCTCTGTAGCTCACTTTACTATTTTGGACTCCCAATTCTATTCAAAGCATGATAGCTTAATGGAAGGAGCATGAGGCTGAGAGTCAGGGGAGCTGGGTTCTAATCCTGGCTCTGCCACTTACCTGCAGTTGGACTTTGGGCAAGTCACTTAACTACTCTGTGCCTCAGTTTTCTCACCAGTAAAATGGGGATTCAATACCCATTCTCCCTCCTACTTAGACTGTGAGCCTCTAGTGGGACCTGATTATCTTGTATTTACCCCAGTGCACATAGAAAACACTTAACAATTACCATTATTATTCTTATTATCATTTATTAATAATAGAATACCTGTTTTTCCCCCCTCTCACTTAGAATGTGGTTCAGAGGCTGTGTTTCATCTGATTGCATTTTTTTTCTACTCCGGGCACATCGAAAGTGTTTAAATCAGACTACAATCTTTAGTCCAGTGTTGGGAGGCAGGGACATTACTGGCTCAACCATTACCTATATTGAAAGTTCAGGCTCAGTTTCAGATTCTGGATGACATTTATATATGTATATTCCTTACTTAAATCAGTTCAGTTACTTCTTTATAGTTCAACTGAGATGAGTGCTCTGATGATTGCAGATGTGTTTTTGGTTGTGCTCCAAAAATAAAAGGGTGAGGTAATTACCCAGATGAAATCAAGGCAAGAGATTACTACTAAGAATAGGAAAGGCAAGATTGTTTACTCAGATCAAAAGCACACATTAGACAGGGCTTCCCTTTTCTTTCCAGCTCAAAAGGACCTCCTCACTATTGGCTTCAAAGCTCTCCCTCACTTTGCCCCTTTTATTCAATTTTTCACTCAATTGTATTTGAGTGCCTACTGTGTGCAGAGCACTGTAATAAGAGCTTAGCACTGTAATAAGCACTTGTATAATGACAAGATGACAAGCTTGAGCTGACATTGTGGCGCAGTGGAAAGAGCACGGGCTTTGGAGTCAGAAGTCATGGGTTCAAATCCTGGCTCTGCCAATTGTCAGCTGTGTGACTTTGGGCAAGTCACTTCACTTCTCTGTGCCTCAGTTCCCTCATCTGTATTATAGGGATGAAGACTGTGAGGCCCCTGTGGGACAACCTGATCACCTTGTATCCTCCCCAGCACTAAGAACAGTGCTTTGCACATAGTAAGTGCTTAATAAATGCCATTATTATTATTATTATTATGCAACCTAATCAGGTTGGACTCAATCTATGCTCCCAGGAGTAACCCCATTTTACAGATGAGGTAACTGAGGGGCAGAGAAGTTAAGAGACTTGCCTTGGGTCACACAGCAGAGCCAAGATTAGAACCCACATCTTTTTGACTCCCAGGACCATGCTCCAACAGGTCAAGCTGCTTTTCACTTGTACTTGGATTTGTACCCTTTATTCACCCCACACTCATTCCCACCACAATTATGTACATATCTTTAATTTATTTTAATGTCGGTCTCTCCTTCTAGACTGTAGCCTCCTTATGAACAGGGAATATGTCTACTAACTCTGTTATGAGCTACCCTCCAGAGGATTTAGCACAATTCATTCAATCATATTTACTGAGCACTTACTGTGTGCAGAGTACTGTACTAGCACAATGCTCTGTATACAATAAGTACACAATACAATTTTTTTAATGGCATTTATTAAGCACTTACTATGTGCAAAGCACTGTTCTAAGTTCTGGGGAGGTTACAAGGTGATCAGGTTGTCCCATGGGGGACTCACAGTCTTCATCCCCATTTTACAGATGAGGTAACTGAGTCCCAGAGAAGTTAAGTGATTTGCCCAAAGTCCCATAGCTGATAATTGGCAGAGTCAGGATTTGAACCCATGACCTCTGACTCCAAAGCCCATGCTCTTTCCACTGAGCCACGCTGCTTCTCAGTTGATTGATTGAATCAGTAAAAGGGGTAGAAAATTCAAGTCCAAAGTAGACAGGCCGACTAGTCCAGGATTTTGATTCAGAATTACTAATTCTGGCTTCGTTCCTCCCACTTAACTATTAATCTCTTGGCAAATCACTTATCTGCAGCTCCTCATCTATTCTAAAAAGCAATGCATGATGGGGTTGGAGGTTAATACTAATCTTCAAAAGGTTCATGGAGATACTAAAAATATAGGAGTATATTAACTGCCATTACTGGGTTAGACCAATGATCCATCCAGACCAATGTTCTGTCTCTGGCAGTGGCAACCATATAATTTGAGAAACCATGTAACGGCTGCCCTCCATGACATCCTAATGGTTATGGATGTACCATCTAACATCATTGCATTTTCTCTCTATAGCTCTAGCTTTCCCTCGAGTAACCCATTGGACTGATTGATTATGGACTGCTCCTTTGTGCATTTATCCAAATCCCTTTTCAATCGACTTCTATTTTGGGTCCTGCATTACATTCTGTAGTAATCAAGTCCATATGGTTCCCCTTGTAAAGCAGTATAGTCAGGTGCTTCCCTAATCATGGTTGTTTGTCTGGGACTCTGAAGTCCAGTTGCACGTAGCCTTGTTAGGCTAATCTTCTCAGGTGGTCTCTCGTGTCAGAGAAGCCCTTCACGTTAAGCTCACAACCCTCAAGCTTGTGAGACCCTCCATGGGTGGGCCCAAGCTCCAGCCTCTCTCCGCCTCACTCATCTCCTGTGGCTTATTTATTTATTTTACTTGTACATATCTATTCTATTTATTTTATTTTGTTAGTATGTTTGGTTTTGTTCTCTGTCTCCCCCTTTTAGACTGTGAGCCCACTGTTGGGTAGGGACTGTCTCTATATGTTGCCAATTTGTACTTCCCAAGTGCTTAGTACAGTGCTTTGCACATAGTAAGCGCTCAATAAATATGATTGATGATGATGATGATGGCCTCTCAGGGTTACCACCTTGATTGAAGGAGGTTTTTCAGCCAGGCTTCTTGCTCTTCAATCCTCAGAGCTTCTTGCTTGACTGAGGCAGACCACAACCCACTTCCTGTTCAATTTTTCATGCCCCTGTTCTGAACAGGGGCCAAAGGGAAACAAACAAACAAAACAAAAAAACGTCAGAGAGGCTTCCCACTTCCCCCTCCCTAACTGCTCCCTCTCTGCCTCCTCTTCCCTAGGAGAACTGAATCTTAATCAGGACACCTGTGTGTGCATACCCCTCCTGAAGCACTCACAAAAATGAAGGATTTTACAGCTGGTACAACTCCACAAATAGTAGCAGTATTTTTCAGAATGCTAATGGACTGTGATCTATATGTTGCCAACTTGTACTTCCCAAGCGCTTAGTACAGTGCTCTGCACACAGTAAGCGCTCAATAAATACGACTGATTGATTGATTGATCTAGAGTACTGTGCTCAATCCTTAGGACTGCTAGAAAGTTACATGTATTTACTGTACAGTTAGCCTATAACTCAATTTACTTAGAAAATACGATTACCTGTAAAGGAGTTGCCATAGTGAAAATCTCTGTCTTTTTTTACTGTAAAATAATCCATACTGCAACATGGTAACTGGATTAATATTATAACCAATAACGGGAGCCACATATCCCTACAAGCCTTGAGTTTTGTGACTGCAAACAGTTGAGTGCCAGTTTATTCCAGCTTGAATTGTTTTTGCAGTGAGGTAGACATGTCCGATCATCCTTATTTATCTCGGCATCTGAGGTACTAACGGGGTGAACACTTTGACAAAACTAAATGAAGACCATTGTCTTGAGACTTTGACTCTGTGAGTGTTGACTGCGGATAGAGAACAAAATCGTCCAGGACAGAAATGAGACTTGGTTCTACGCCACCTTGTCACCAAACTGTATTTTCCTCCAAAACTAGCAAGAACCACCGGGGAAGTTGGAAAATTCTCTGGGCCTGTGCATGGAATTTGCCTTTGTTTTATGCCTCAGTCTATAGCAACTAGTTTTTGGGTGTCCAGGACAGTGGAGAATAACCTTGTTTATTGGAATAGCCTGGATAGATAAGTTTAAATGGGTCTTAACAAGGGAAAATGGTTTACTTGGCAGATAATGATAAACAGGCAAGCCAGTGTGTGGCTGGCAGGCAATTTTAAATCACCTTGGGACACATTCTAGCCCTAAAGTAATCAAAAAAGGAGCTCCCGAAACTACAGCATGTCATTGTATGCTGATCAAAAAGGGCTGGGGCAAATTGGAGATCCAGATAAGTGGGACTTAGATAAACAAAGTTGCAAGCTCTATATTAATTGGTGGAGATGATAAAGGGAATTCTTCTCAAAGAAAGATAGGCATTAGTCTATTCTGAAGGTCAAGAAAATGTGAAATGAAAGGAACTTGATGTAAAAAACCAAGTCATCTAACGGAATATTTGTGCTCAACGAAGAGCACTTTAAAGCCTACTACAAAAATGGATGTTCACTCTATTGATTTTGCTTTTGTTAACAATAAGCGCCCTAAAACAGGCATTCAGAGGAGGAGACAGGTGATGAATTAGTTCCTGGGAAGACAGAGTAACAGAGAACAAGGGGTGGCCTAAAGGTAGTTCTGGTAGTTCTGGCAGATACTGGCTGCCCAGAAAACTGGGGTATCACCTGCAGTTCTCTGGGCATGCAGTGTAAACTAATGACAGTGAAGTCTTGTGGAAAGGGCAGGCATGGGAGTCAGAGGACCTGTGTTCAAATCCTGCCTCTGCTTGAGTGGCTTACTGGATAGAGCAAGGGACTGGAGTCAGAAGGACCTGAGTTCTACTCCTGACTCCTCCACTTATCTGCTGTGTGATCTTGGGCAAGTCACTTTACTTCTCCAGGCCTCAGTTACCTCAACTATAAAATGGGGATTAAGACTATAATGTGGGACAGGGACTGCATCCAACCAGATTGCCCTGTATCTACCTCAGGGCTTTGTACAGTGCCCGACACATGATAAGTGCTTAAATACCACAGTTATTATTATTTTTAATCTGGGCAAATAATTTGAATTCCCTGTGCCTCAGTGGTCTCATCTGTAAAACAGGGATTGATTCACCCTCCTACTTATACTGTGTGCCTCACGTGGGACAGAGGAAGTGCCTGACATGATTATCTTGATTCTACCCCCATTCATTTGTTATTATGTGCACATTTTATAGACGTTCATCCAAATCACCCAAACCTTATTTTACCTTCTCTTAACTTGGGTCCCATTTCTGAGCTGTGGAACTTCGTTCATCCATTCAATCATATTTATTGAGTGCTTACTGTGTGTAGAGCACTGTATTAAATGCATAGGAAAGTACAATACAATAATGAACAACGACATTCCCTGCCCACAATGAGCTTAAAGTCTGTAGGAGCCATAGAGGAGGAAGGCACTTGAAATCAAAATAAAGCACAAATGGGTGCCTGATGCCCGGAAACAGAGTGGCTTAGTGGAAAGAGCGCAGGCTTGGGAGTCAGAGGCCATGGGTTCTAATCCCAGCTCTGCCACTTGTATGCTGTATGACTTTGGTCAAGTCACTTAACTTCTCTGTGCCTCAGTTACCTCATCTGGAAAGTGGGGGTGAAGACTGTGAGCCCCAAATGGGACAATCTGATTACCTCGTATCTCCCCCAGTGCTTAGAACAGTGCTTGGCACAAAGAGAAGCAGCGTGGCTCAGTGGAAAGAGCGTGGGCTTGGGAGTCAGAGGTCATGGGTTCTAATCCCAGCTCCGCCACGTGTCTGCTGTGTGACTGTGGGCAAGTCACTTAACTTCTCTGAGCCTCAGTTACCTCATCTGTAAAATGGGGATTAAGACTGTGAGTCCCATGTGGGACAACCTGATAACCTTGTATCCCCCCCAGTGCTTAGAACAGTGCTTTGCACATAGTAAGCTCTTAACAAATACTATCATTATTATTATAGTAAGTGCTTAACAAATACCAAAATTATTATTATTATACCAGAAAGGGACTGTCTGAAATAAAATCAATCATACTTATTGAGAGCTTGCTGTGTGCAGAGCACTGTACTAATCTCATGAGAGTACAACATAGTAGAGTTAATAGACACATTCCCTTCCCACAGTGAGTTTACAATCTAGAGAGGGATACAAACACTAATATAAATAAATTATGACTATGTGCATAAATGCTGTGGGACTGAGGGGCGGGTGAATAAAGGCTGCCAATCCAAATGCAAAAGTGACACAGAGGGAGTGGGAAGAAAGGAAATGGGGGCTGAGTTGGGGAGGGTCTCTGGGAGGAGATGTGCCTTTAATAAGACTTCGAAGGTGAGGAGAGTGATTGTCCATTGGGTTGGACATGAAGAGGGAGGGAGTTTCAGGCCAGAGGTGGAAAATAGGCAAGAGGTCAGAGGTGAGATAGAGGAGATAGAAGTACAGTGATTTGGTTGACATTAGAGGAACGGAGTGTGTTGTCTGGGTTATAGTAACAAATCAGGTTCTTGAGGACTGGGGAAACATGGACTTAATGTTTTGTAGAAAAAAATCCAGACAGCAGAGTGAAATATGGACTGGAGTGGGGAGAAATAGGAGGCCCGGAGGACAGCAAGGAGGCTGATACAGTAATAAGGCAGGGTAGGATAAATGCTTGGATTAATGTAGTAGCAGTTTGGATGGAGGAGATAAGTGGATTTTAGTGACGTTGTGAAGTTGAACTGACAGGGTTTTGTGGCAGGTGGAATGAGAGAGATAAATCAAGGATAACACCAGGGTTACAGTCTTATGAGAAAGAGGGGATGGTGATGCTGTCCACGGTGATAGGAAAGACATAGGGAGGATAGGGCTTGGTTTGGAAGATGAGGAGTTTTGTTTTGAACATTTTAAATTACAGATGTTGGCGGAACACCCAAGTAGAGATGTCCTGAAGACAGCAGGAAATGTGAGAAGGCAGAGAAGAAGAGAGATTGCGGCTAGAGATGAAGATTTAGGAATCACCCACAAAGAGATGGTACTTGAAACCATGGAAGCAAATGAGTTCTCTAATAATAATAATGATTATGGTAAGCGCTTACTATGAGCCAAGCACTGCTCTAAGCACTTGGGTAGTTACAGGGTTATCGGGTTGTCCCACGTGGGGTTAACAGTTTTAACCTCCATTTTACAGATGAGGTAACTGAGACACAGAGAAGTTAAGTGGTTTGCCCAAGGTCACACAGCAGAGAAGTGGTGCAGCCAGGATTAGAACCCACATCCTCTGATTCCCAAGCCCATGCTCCTTCCACAAAGCCACACTGCTTCTCCCTAAGAGAGTGGGTGTAGATGGAAAATAGAAGAGGACCCAGAACTGAGCCTTGAGGGACTCCCACAGGTAGGGGGTGGGAGGCAGAGGAGGAGTCCATGAAAGACACTGAGAATGAACAGCCAGAGAGACAGGAGGAGAACCAGGAGAAGACAGCATCAGTGAAGTCCAAGTTGGAATAATGTGTCCAGGAGAAAGGGGTTGTTTGACAGTGTTGAAGGGTGCTGGAGTAGAGGCCTTTGGATTTGGCAAGAGGGAGATCATTGGTGACCTTTGAGAGGGCAGTTTCTGTGGAGTGAAGGAGATGGCAGCCAGATTGGAAGGGATCAAGCAGAGAATTGGAGGAAAGAAAGTGTCCACAGTGGGTGTAGACAAATTGCTCAAAGGAGTTTGGAGAGGAATGGTAGGAGGGAGGTGGGGTGATAGCTGGAGGGAGCCGTGGGGTCGAGACAGGGTTTTTTTCTTCGTAGAACTGAGGACACATGAGAATGTTTGAAAGTGATAAATCAACAGTATTTATTAAGTGCTTACCATGTGCAGAGAACTTGGGAAAGTACAGTCCAACAGAATGAGCAAACACATTCCCTGCCCCTAGTGAGTTTCTAGTCTAGAAGAGTCAGACAGTAATATGAACAAATAAGTAATTTACAATATATAAAGCACTGCAGAAAAATCCACTGGATAGTGAACACTGAATGGATGGTCACCGTAAAGGAGGCCAGGGAGGATTTGTGCTGTCAGAGAGGCAAAGCTTTTTGTTTTTAGGAGAGAATACCTTTCTCCTACTGTTGGAGATAATTGCTCTCTCTACTCACCCTCACTGCTGAATAATTCAGGTCTAGCAGGAAGTGACTTCCAACTCCCTTCACTCCAGGAGCCATCCCACTGCTATTTAGATAGAGTTTTCTGTCTGGGCAGGCCTCTCTAGAACTCAAGCACATCACCATTATTATTGCTGTGACTGCCTCTTGCCATCGCCACTGCGGTTATCTTGACGAGCTCTCTCTTTTTCCTGCTGTTAGCACTGCACACCATCCAATTGGAAAGGAACACTCTCGCTGAGTGAGAAAAGAGAAAGCCCAGTCTTTATTTTACAAGAAGGAGCGCATTCACCGAAGATTAATTTTTCAATCGCTCATTCGTGTTCAGAGCACGGAAAGGTGAAAGAGCCCGATGAGGTGACTCGACTAAGGATGCTTGAGGCCTACGCAGAAAACGCTAATTATTTTAACCCATCCGAGGACACTTGGGACACAGGCTCTTGAAAGAAATTAATTAAGCCACATAAACACCCCAAGGAATATCCCTTATGCTGACAGGAAAGAGGAGGGAATTGCTTTTACACCTCTGTGCAGTTTGTCATTTACCACATGTTCCGGACCACAGAGAGGTCAGTGTTCCCCATTAGCGTCTGTCATTTATGTTCTGCAACGGAAGGTTCTGGAGGCAGGACAAGTAAATGTCAAAAGAATAATGAAGCGAATTGGAGAAATCCCAATTTTCACAGTAGGAAAGGCTGCAGAGGACAAGGGGGATTGGGGAGAGCCATTCTTCTTCAGTCAATCACTGACATTTACTCACTGGGGACTCAGCACGAACGGCAGTATGGCCTAGTAGAGAGACTATGGGCCTGGGAGCCAGAGGACTTGGATTCGAATCCTAGCTCCATACTTGCCTGCTGTGTTTACCTTGGACAAGTCACTTCACTTCTCTGTGCCTCAGTTTCCTCATCTGTAAAAAGGGAATTCCAGTACTACTATTTAGACCTTGAGCCCCATGTGGGACTGGGATTTGATTGTATCTGATCTGATTTGATTGTGTTTCTTCCAGTGTTAGTACTGTGCTTAGCACATAGTGAGCACTTATATACCCGAGTCATTATTAGGTGCCAAGTACTTCCGAAGGAACGTTACAAAATGGCATGATCCCTACCCACAAGGAGCTTACCATCTTACATTGGGAATGTCCATTTTGGGATCAGAATCTGCACCTATCAGACCCTCGCCATAAGGGAACATCTGTAAAGTGTGCCCCTTTACGCAGGCTAGGGAAATTGTTGAGCTGCACACCACCACAGCTCTGCCACACAAACGATCCTGGAAAGACCCACAATTTATCATCAGATGACACAGACTGCTTTTAGACCCAAATTCTTCCATCGGTAATAATAATAATAGTGCTATTTGTTTAATCAATCAATCAAACGTATTTATTGAGCGCTTACTGTGTGCAGAGCACTGTACTAAGTGCTTACGATGTGCAAAGCACTCTACTGAGTGCTGGGGTGGGCACAAGCAAATTGGGCTGGACACAGTCCCTGTCCCACGCGGGCCTCAGAGTCTTGATCCCCATTTTACAAAGAAGTGAAGTGACTTGTCCAAGGTCACCCAGCAGACAAGTGGTGGAGCTGGGATTAGAACCGATGCCCTTCTAACTCCCAGGCACTGTGCCACGCTGCTTGTGGATCACCTTTATCTCCCTTTTGCCTTCCCTTCTTCTCCTGGCAGATGGCTGCCTAGACCTTTGGAGAACAGAGAAAGGGTCAAAGATGACGTAAAGGAGTCAAGAGAAGCAACTTGAGTACCATATTCGGCCCAGTTCTAAGAGTCAGTCAGTCAATTATATTTATTGAGAGCTTACTGTGAGCAGAGCTCTTTACTAAGTGCTTTGGGGAGTATAATAAAACAGTTTAATGGATACAATCCAGGTCCACACGAGCTTAGAGTCAAAATTACAGATATGTACCTGGGTTCTGTGTGTCTGGGAGGGATGAATAAAAGGAGAAAGTCAGTGTGGCACAGAAGGGAGTGTGAGAAGAGGAAAGGAGGGCTTAGTTAGGGAAGGCTTCTTGGAGGAGATGGGCCTTCAATAAGGTTTTGAAGCAGGGGAGAGTCACTGTCTGTCAGATAGGAGGAGAAGGGGCAATCCAGGCCAGAGGCAGGACATGCGTGAGAGGTGAGCAGCAAAATAAGCGAGATCAAGGTACAGTGAGAAGGTTGGCAATAGAGGAACAAAATGTGTGGGCTGGGTTGTAATTGGAGAGTAGCAAGGCGATGTAGGAGAGAAGCATATTTGCCCACGGTGGCTTCTTCTGTTGTAACTCTTTCAGACACAGATATACCAGGTGTCTGAGAACAGCAGTACCAACGTATCATGCCTTATTCATTCATTCATTCATTCATTCATTTAATCGGATTTATTGAGCGCTTATTGTGTGCAGAGCACTGTACTAAGCACTTGGGAAGTACAAGTTGGTAACATATAGAGACGGTCCACACCCAATAGCGGGCTCACCGTCTAGAAGGGCGAGACAGACAACAAAAACAACATATATTAACAAAATGAAATAAATAGAATAGTAAATATGTACAAGTAAAATAGAGTAATAAATCTGTGCAGACATATATACAGGTGCTGTGGGGAGGGGAAAGAGGTAGGGCGGGGGGGGGGGATGGGGAGAGGAAGCTGCATTAGCCTTCTTACTGCTTCAGCCTTCTCTCTGATCTCCCATCCTCGTGTCTCTCCCCACTTCAATCCATACTTCATGCTGCTGCCTGGATTGTCTTTGTCCAGAAACGCTCTGGGCATGTTACTCCCCTCCTCAAAAATCTCCAGTGGCTACCAATCAATCTGCGCATCAGGCAGAAACTCCTCACCCTGGGCTTCAAGGCTGTCCATCACCTCGCCCCCTCCTACCTCACCTCCCTTCTTTCCTTCTCCAGCCCAGCCCGCACCCTCCACTCCTCTGCCGCTAACCTCCTCACTGTGCCTCGTTCTCGCCTGTCCCGCCATCGACCCCTGGCCCACGTCATCCCCCGGGCCTGGAATGTCCTCCCTCCACACATCTGCCAAGCTAGTTCTCTTCCTCCCTTCAAGGCCCTACTGAGAGCTCACCTCCTCCAGGAGGCCTTCCCAGATTGAGCCCCTTCTTTCCTCTCCCCCTCGTGCCCCTCTCCACCCCCCCATCTTACCTCCTTCCCTTCCCCACAGCACCTGTATATATGTATATATGTTTGTACATATTTGTTACTCTATTTATTTATTTATTTATTTTACTTGTATATATCTATTCTATTTATTTTATTTTGTTAGTATGTTTGGTTTTGTTCTCTGTCTCCCCCTTTTAGATTGTGAGCCCACTGTTGGGTAGGGACTGTCTCTATATGTTGCCAACTTGTACTTCCCAAGCGCTTAGTACAGTGCTCTGCACACAGTAAGCGCTCAATAACTATGGTTGATGATGATGATGAGGAGGAAGGAGCGGGCTCAGTCTGGGAAGGCCTCCTGGAGGAGGTGAGCTCTCAGTAGGGCTTTGAAGGGAGGAAGAGCCTAGTTTGGCAGATGTGCGGAGGGAGGGCTGGGGGAGGACGTGAGACGGGGGTCGATGGAGGGACAGGCGAGAATGAGGCACGGTGAGGAGGTTAGCGGCAGAGAAGCGGAGGGTGCGGGCTGGGCTGGAGAAGGAAAGAAGGGAGGTGAGGTTGGAGGGGGCGTTATTCTCACCTCCTTTGCCTCTGACCTCTTACACCAATCACTGGTATTTACTGAGTGCTTCATGTCGGTAGATCCCTGTACTAAGCACTTGGGAGAGTACAATAAAGTACTTTTCCTCTGACTGTAACTCCCTCAGCCTTGACATATGGCAGACCTCTGCTCTTCCCACCTTCAAAGCTCTTCTGAAATCACATCTAAAAAGAACACTTTCAGAATTTTTCTTCTCCCTGAAGAGAAACTTGTGGTATAGGCATCTTTCTTCAAATGGATTATTTTTTTTCTAATAATGGCAATAATTACAATAGTATTCATTAAGCACTTAGGCAGTGTACCCTAGCGGAAAGAAAATGGGCCTAGGATTCAGAGGGCCTGGGCTCTAAGCTTGGTTCTGCCACTTGTCTGGTGTGAGACCGAGGGCAAGACACAACCTCTCTGTGTCTCAGTTTCCTCATCTGTAAAAATGGGGATCAAATCCTACTCCCTCCTACCTAGACTCTGAACCCCAGGCAGGACAGGGACTGTCCAACCTAATAACCTTATATCTAGCACAGTGATTAGAACAGTGCTTGGCACATAGTAACTGCTTAATAAATACTATAATTGTCATGATATAGAAGCATTAATTCTTTCATTAAATCATATTTATTGAGCACTGTGTGCAGAGTACTGTGCTAAGCACTTGGGAGAGTACAATATAACAAAACAGACACATTCCCTGGCCACAATGAGCTTAGTCTAGAGACTGTACTAAACTAGGATTATGCTTACGAATACATATACATGATTAAGCTTACTAAAAACTAAGTTGCTGGTTATGCAACCCTTGATGACAATTCTTATGTTATCCTTATTCCTTTTCTATTACAAACAAGCCCACTTGCATCACTCCTCTGACATCATCATCCCCCTTCGAGACTGTCAGCCCATTGTTGGGTAGGGACTGTCTCTATATGTCACCAACTTGTACTTCCCAAGTGCTTAATACAGTGCTCTACACACAGTAAGCGCTCAATAAATACAATTGAATGAATGAATGAATTGTCCTACTTGCCGTACCTCAACCTTTCTCTTCTCACCATCGAACCCTTGCTCAGAGATTGTTTCTACTCTATTGTGCTCTCTCAAGTGCTTAGGACAGTGCTGTACTCTGCAAGTGCACGGTACATACTGCTGATTGATTAACTGAAGGTTTGTTCCCATCTCACCTGGGACTTATAGTCTAAAGGGGAGAATGGGAATGACAAAGAGGGGAAGTGACTTAACCAAGGTCATGCAGCAGGTGTGTGGTGGGACTGGGATTAGAGTCTGTGTTTCAATCAATCAATCAATCAATCAATCGTATTTATTGAGCACTTACTGTGTGCAGAGCACTGTTTCCTGGTTATTAGTCCTATGCTCTTTGGATAGTCGTGTCTCCCTTTGGATTGTAAGCTCTATGTGGACAGGAAATGTGTCTTCTGTTTCTGTTGTGTTTCCCAAGGACTCAGTATTGTCTGTTGCACTCTATAGTTGCTCAGTAAATACCATTACTGCTACTTCATGGGAAATAACCTCTGCCTCTCCATTATTATGCAAAATCTGACTTGTCAGTCAGTCAATATTTATTGACCATCCACTGCCATCAAGCATCGTAGCAGATGCTGAGAAAATTTGAGAGGAAGAAACAGATGTTCTTCTGACCCTTAAGGGATTTATAAGCTAATGGGGAAACAGCAACAAGCATAAACATGCAAACATACACAACATCCATACAAAGTAAGATAGACAGTGTAAACAGTAGAACGATTCAATACTTAGTACGGAGGCATATGGAAAAAGAGTTGATGAGTGGCAGTGTCCTGGGCTTTTCCAGCATATAGGGCCACAGTGCCTCAGTGGATTGTTCAGTCTTGCATTCATTCATTCATTCATTCATTCAATCATATTTATTGAGCGCTTACTTTGTGCAGAGCACTGTACTAAGCGCTAGGGAAGTACAAGTAGACAACATATAGAGACTGTCCCTACCCAACAACGGGCTCATAGTCTAGAAAGGGGAGACAGACAACAAAACAAAACATGTAGACAGGTGATCATGAGTTTCCGCTGACTCCTTTTCATGTTTGGTCACTAAATGTATTGAAATAATGACAGAAGTGCCATTAGAGAAGCAGCATGGCTCAGTGGAAAGAGCATGGACTTTGGAGTCAGAGGTCATGGGTTCAAATCTGGGCTCCGCCAGTTGTCAGCTGTGTGACTTTGGGCAAGTAACTTAACTTCTCTGTGCCTCAGTTACCTCATCTGTAAAATGAGGATAAAGACTGTGAGCTCCCCGTGGGACAACCTGATCACCTTGTAACCTCCCCAGCACTTAGAACAGTGCTTTGCACATAGTAAGTGCTTAATAAATGCCATTATTATTATTATTATTATTATTATTAATAATCCAGGAGACTTTTTGTTTTCTGTCTACAGGGAGCTCTGCAGGAGACTCTCAGTTTTCTCCCTGGCATAGGTCCATCACTACTCCCTTCAATTAGAAAAAAAAATTGGCATGTTAAGCACTTATTATGTGCTAAGCAATGTACAAAGTGCTAGGTAGATTCAAGATAATCAGGTCAGACAAAATCCCTCTCCTACATGGAGCTCAGAGTTTAACTAGGAAACAGCATTGCCTAGGGGATAGAGCACAGTCCAGGGAATCAGAAGGACCTCGGTTCTAATCCCAATTCTACCACTTGTCCAATGTATGATCTTGGGCAAGTCACTTCACTTCTCTGTGCCTCAGTTTCCTCAGCTATAAAATTGGGATGAAGACTATGAGTCCCATGTGGGACATGGGCTGTGTCCAACCTGATTTGCTTGTATCTACCCTAGAACTTAATCTTGTGCCTTGCACAGAGTAAGCTTTCCTCTAGATTGTAAGCTTGTTGTGGGCAGGGAATATTTCTACCAACTCTGTCATATTGCACTCTCCCAAGCACTTAATGCAGTGATCTGCACAAAGTGAGTGTTCAGTAAGTATGATTAATTGAGTGATTGAAGAGGTATAGAATTTCCATTTTACTGATAAGGAAAATGAGGCAACAGAGAAGTGAAGTTAATTGCCCAGAGCCAAACACTAGACAATAGTGGTATTCATTAAGTGCTTACTAAGTGCTTGGAAAAGTACGATACAATGGAATTGATAGATACGATCCCTGTCCACAAGGAGCTTAGGGTCTAGTGTAGAAGACAGGTACTGAAATAAATTAGTGATAGGGGAAATGGCTGGGTTTAAGGTATATAAATGCAGTGGAGCTGAGGGTGTGGAATATCAAGTGCTTAAAATGTACAGACCCAAGTACCTATGCTAAGCAGAAGGGAGAGCAGTTTTCCCTCACTCCCATTGTTCTTGGATTGTGAGTCCTTTGGAGGCCACAGATCATATCCAGTTATCCCCAGTATATTTTTTCTCAGTGGCTTGTACACTGGTTGGCACAAAGTAGGTGCTTAATAAATGCTATTACATAGCCATAGGGTGCTGAGAACCAGGACACATTTCTGAGAGAAGTTAGGAGTGTTTCAAAAAAACCTGCTTGTCTTTTGGGTTAAAGTATTTGGGGAAAGTATAATGTGCATTCTAAGCCCTAGTTAACCATTCTCAGATAGCAAGCACAGTCACAAACCTCACTTGCAATACTCTCCTCATGGCTGAACAATTGCAAAGCCATCAAACTATTTTTGTTCTCCTACTTGAACTGGTAGTAGCTGGAAGAACCGAGATCCTGCTGAGTTGCCAAAACAGCCTGAGTAGTGGCCAGACACCCTGAGTCAGTTTGAAGAATCTGACCGGGAGCTCTCAGAGACCCAAGGCAGGATACTGATGCCCAAAATAGAAAGAGTTGAGGAGACTGTTGAAGAATGCTCCGTGCGAAAGAATCAGGAAGGAGGCAACTACTGAGCTGAAAACCCAAACAGGAAAACTCCGGACAATAATGGTGGCTGTATCTTGCGGTGAAACCTTGCTCGATAAATGGGTAAAGCCTTGGAGTTTAAATGGATCTTTGTGTTTTCTTTCCCATTTCCTCTTCATTCTTCCCCCCTCCTTCCTTAACTTGTGAAACTGGCTGGCAATGGCACAGTGAGGTAGGTGCCCAAAACAGTTGGAACCATCTGCCCAACACCAGCGCTTTCAGCCAAACACGCATAAGTGAATTTTTCCACGTCTTTTTTGAACCTGCTCCTCAATTCCACATCCTCTTTTCATTTCCTTTCTCTCAAAAGAACCATAATCTGACAGCCCGTTTGATAAATTAAGCATTAGTGAACCTATCAAAGACTTCTAATCCCAGCTCCATCACTTGTCAGCTGTGTGACTTTGGGGAAGTCACTTAACTTCTCTGTGCCTCAGTTACCTCATCTGTAAAATAGGGACTAAGACTGTGAGCCTGACTTGGGACAACCTGATTACCTTGTATCCCCCACAGTGCTTAGAAGAGTGCTTGGCATGTAGTAAGCGCTCTACAAATGCCATCATTATTATTTTTATCTAATTGATTGGAAAAATAGGTAGAATGAGAGGATGAACAACCAGACGAATAAAAAACAACTGTGAAAAGAATAGCTTCTTTGAGAAAACAGGCTTTAAAGTTAAGGCATCAGAAAATAAGACAGCAGTTTCCAGCTTTTATTGTTTTGTCTCCTTATTCGTGGCTTAAATCATCATCAATCGTATTTATTGAGCGCTTACTGTGTGCAGAGCACTGTACTAAGCGCTTAAATCATAGAAGAATGCTAATGTTAAGGTGTGAAAAGCAGTCTCTTTATCTGAATGTTTCAATATGCCTCAAGATTTGGAGCAGAGATGCTTCAGTGTGTGATTTTTCATGCTCCTTTCAGGAACCCATTTTTCAAGGACCACCTGAATGGGATTGTTTTCTGTAGTTGATAGATTTAAATTTGCAGTGCTCTCAGTGTAACATTCTGTACTTGATTGAACAAGTAACTAGTGCCACTAGCACAATATCACATATTTTGTGTTTTAAGTCACCTTAAAAAGTGTTTACCTAAATCGAGGTAACCTTACAAATAAAAGAGAACCCTTATAAAGCAGTTCTTTACTTGGATTTCCTTTGAGTCTCAAGACACCGGAATGAAAAAAAGGATGAAAATCATGTGGTTTCTGGATGAAAGCTGGCCTGTTTGTATTGTTGGTGAATGCTGTTTGGAGAGGTTTAGGGTCTGATTGTAGTTGCAAATTCTGCCAAAGCAACCATTTGTGGTGAAGACATGGTATTGCTTAAAAAGGACTTCGAATGAGTAAAATATAAGGCCAAGGAAGTCCCGCTACAGCACATATTTGACACTCAGAGGACTTGAGTGATAATCATAGCTTTGCCACTGGCCTACTGTGTGATCTACCCCAGCACTTAGAACATAGTAAATGTTTAACAAATATAGTAATAATAAGGATAATAATAACAATTACAATAATTCTGGGTGCCAGAATGTAAGTAGCTATTGCTGAAAATTTTAGTTTTCCTTTAGACGTGAAAGACTGAATCGACTAGAAACTAGGTAACCTTTAGTTCAAAGACCCTCTGTCCATGTCTGTCTCCTGTCTACTCCTTGAGTAGATTCTACATCAAGAATCCAGATGGTAATGTAACCTCAGCACAGGTGGCATTCGATACGTGGGAGCCCAGAGCAGAAGAAAGACTGCTGTGCCCCTCCTAGATTTCCCCCTGAAAAGGGTCCCAGTATATATTATTCCCCTCAGCAGGTAAAATCCTTGCTGTCAGCCCAGCTCTGGGAATTAGGAGACCTAAATCCTAGTGCCAACACCACATATGGGAGAATGCCTGCTGGGATGATGCCATTAGTGGTGAAATTTTCTTACCAAGGTAGACAGAGCCAGGAGAAATTGATCTGGATAACCCAAGCAGGGAAGACCGCAAGGCTTACCGAGACTTCTGGACCCACTGCTCTGGGGCTTGAAGCTTCAGGCTCAAGGCTTGTCCGTCATTCCCAGGAGGAGACTCCATTGTCACCATCAATATCGTCATTACCACATGTGACCGTCACTCCAATTAGTCCCCACAATAAGAAGGGGCAAGAGGAACCCATGTGATTCACTCCGATGTGCAAGTGCTCCTCGATGAGGGGAGTTTACTGCCTATGGAACACTAACTCTAACCAAGCAAGTGACAGGGGATGCAGTTGGGTCAGGAGGTTGGGAGGTAGCAGATGGCAGCCATTTTCACTGTGAGACCGTTGTTGCTTAGGGACCGTCTCTATAGGCTGCCTATTTGTCCTTTCCAAGCGCTTAATACAGTGCTCTGCACACAGTAAGTGCTCAATAAATACGACTGAATGAATTTTGTGATGAATGCTCAGAGTCATCTCCAACTTCCTGGAGCCTGTCCCGGGAGGGGGATATGAGGCTAGCTCCCAGATGATCTATTTGTCTACTATGCTTGAGACAAGGGTTAGTGATGGCAATAGAAGTGCAGGGATTTGGGGTTTGCTAGGCAGGAATCCTCAAATCCTACAACAACAGGAGAAGGGAGAAATAGAGGCCTTTAGGGCCCAGAAGAAGCTATGGGGGCTCCAAAAGTGCCTGGGTTTAGGAGGAAGAACTCCTGAAACAATAACACATATCACAATAATATACAACCTGTAAATGGCACAGGAAGTGCATGTTTAAATCCAAATGCATTTCTTTGATGGTAAAATTTGTTAGTCTAGGATGTTTTCCCAAATTTTAGTCTTTTCTTAGAAGAAAACTACTTAAAAACAAAAAAGCAATGCCCTTTTTAATCACCACTGGAATCTACATAAAAACAAAAAAAGCAATTGCCCTTTTTAATCACCACTGGAATCATTGGACTTTAGTGGCTCTGGAGTGCAGTTGTGTTTAATTTTAACAACAACCACAACTAATTAAAAAACCCAAAGACTGTCAGTCTGATCACACTGTTTTTTTCTCTCTCCTCTCCTAAGGTTCAGAACTGAACACTTCTGATTCAGAGGTTCATTAGGGTGAGCACAGACAGAACAAATCCAGCAAACCTAACAACTAAAGATACGTTCTGTAAAAGTATCCATTTCTTCTGACAAGTAGCAGATGCACAGTAATATTCATTTCAATTGCTAGGGTATGTATTTATGATTATCTATACTGAGATGGCATTATTCATTTTCATTAGATCGAGAGCATTATTGGGATACATTTGTATTTTTCTGTGAATGCATTTCAGCATTTTTTAAAAATGGTATTTGTTAGTGCTTACTACCTGCCAGGCAGTGTACTAAATGCTGGGGGTAGATACAAGCTAATCAGGTTGGATACAGTCCATGTCCCACATGAGGCAGTCTTAATCCACATTTTACACATGAGGTAACTGAGGTACAGAGAATTTAAGTCACTTGTCCCAAGTCACACAGCAGAAAAGTGGTGGAGACATGGTTAGAACCCAGGTCCTTCTGACACCCAGGCTTAAGCTTTTATGCACTAAGCCATGCTGCTTCTCGTAGTAATGATACCACAGTTATAATGGGGTCTCCACTGATGAATAATTAACCCACCAGCCCTTTCTTAACATTGGTCCTGATCTTCAAAATAGAAAATCCTGGGTATCCTATCATTTGTGATGGTCACCTAGATAACAACCCACATTACGCCCAGGCACCCCAGACTGTTTCAACAGTCCACAACAAATAGCCTAGGCAGATGCCAACGTCTTGAAATTAAGACTGTGCCAAAGTCATGAAATTTCTGTCATGAAGAGGTTTCATCCATGGGAATAAGGAGAGTAAAAAGACTTAAGTTCCTTGTTGAGATCAGGAGCAGCCACTGAAAATTGCCCCAAATCCAGTTTGCCGTTCATCACAAATCCAATCGATTGCCATAAAGAACCTTAACATCAGCTTTAAAGCTCTCAATCAGCACCTTACCTCTCTGAATTCTTACCCATTCCACATGCTTAGCTCCTCCAACGCCACTTGCTCAAGGTACCTTGATCTGTATCTGATCGCCTAACCCTTGCCCACATCCTTCATCTGGCCTAAAGCTCCCTCCCACTTCATATTCATTCATTTATTCAATTGTATTTACTGAACGCTTACTGTGTGCAGAGCACTGTACTAAGTGCTTGGGAAGACAGTTCCCCACCTTCAAAGCCTTATCAAAATTACATTTTCTCTGGTAGAATCTCCCCATTTGGGCCTTTGTCCCCTATTCCCTTTCTTTTCTGCATTTCCTATGCACTTGGGCTCATACTTCACTTTCAGCACTTTTTTTGGTGGTATTTGTTATGTGCTTGCTACGTGCCAGGCACTGTTCTAAGCACTGAGGTAGGTCATCGGGTTAGATATATATAGTCCATGTCCCATAGGGAGTTTACAGTCTTAATCCCCATTTTACAGATGATGTAATTTAAGCACAGAGAGGTTAAGTGACTTGTCCAAGGTCCCACAGCAGACGAGTGATGGGTTGCAATCCGAACCCAGGTCCTTCTGACTCCTGGATCGATGTTTTATCCACTAGACAATGCTGTATCTCCTGATATTAAGTACAGCTAAGTAATTAATGTCCATATCTGTAACGTAATTATTTTAATGTCTATCTCCTTCTCCAGACTATAAATTTCTTGCTGGCAGGGAACATGTCTACTGATTCTGTAATATTGTACTCTCCCAAGCACTTAGAGCACTGTACACAGTAAACATCTAATAAATACCATGGATTGATAAAGTACTGTCAGAATGAGATGAGATATTAGGCCTGGTGTTCTCTCAGCAAACTACTTAATCTGGCTCTACAAAGCCAGAGTAAGCAAATAAAATACATTCAAGTTTTCAGTGAAGAAGCAACACTCATTTATTTCCTTAAAACAGATTAAAGAATAGTTATTTTTTTGGATCTGTTCTAAGTGTTAAAGGAATTGTAAATAAGAATTTACATTCAAAAAGTTTCCCCAGATAGGTCCCCAGATGGCTTTTGTTTGAAAAATAATTTAGTGGATTTTAAATTCAGCTTTTCATGAAATATTTTTAGTAAAGCTAACCGTCTTCATGACACTACCACCCCACCCTGTAATTGAGCTAAATGAAAGATACATGTTCCTGTAATATTAAATCATCAGGAGCTTGGAGAATAGATACTGCCTCTGATTTTCTGTAGGCCAGAGCATACACTATGGACACTGAGGAGGGAGAAAGCTAGTCCTCTCCAATGAAGAAAATGTGAAGAAACATTTTATCAGATATTTTACTTGGATCCCTCTGGACTTTTTCCTACTTTGCTGCAAAATGAGGACTGCAGCAAACCATTTATTGGTAAAAAAATAAAAAAACCCTTTTTTCCAGCCCCTCCTTTCTGAAGGATGGCAGCAAGTGTTCACCAGCTGGGTATACTCCGACAATAACAAGAGGAAAAGTTTTTTGTTTTTACCCCCCACAGTTGCAATTCCCAAGAAGGATTGCTGATCCTCGGTGCTTTTTAAAATAGATTCTTTATTATTAACAGTGAGTTAGATTGTTGAAGGCATTGCTATCCATGCTTTGACACAGAAATCGATGTTTTAGAAAATGAGTGAAGGTGTTACCGTGAAATGTAGCTACATCTCCATAAATATCAATCAATCATTTACTCAGCCCCTACTGTGTGCTTGGGATAGAACACAGGGTTGATAGACACTATCACTGCCCTCATAGTTTACAATCTATTGGGAAAGTCAAAAAATGATTTACAGATGAAAAAGAAAAATCAACACTTAGCTAAGTGCTTAAATAGGTGTGCATGATGATTTGTGAAGAAGTGACTATGTGGGAATGTGGAGGGTAGAAAAGCTTGCACTCCTTGCATTCCTGTAGGTGATGGCTATAGGTGACATTGGATCCTTGGGAATGAGTTCCCTTCAGTCCCAAATACAGAAGATTCTCACTACAAGATTTATTGGATGTAAGAAGGATAGGGAGGAAGTTTTTCTTCATGTATTTCTACAGAAACATTCTGGACACATCATCCCATTCCTCAAAAAACTCCAGTGGTTGCCCATCCGCCTCTGTACCAAACAAAAACTCCTCTCCATTGAGTTTAAAGAACTCCATCACCTTGCTCCCTCCTATCTCACCTCGATTCTCTCCTTCTACAACCCAACCCGCACACTCTGCTGCTCTAGTGCTAATCTTCTCATTCTGCCTCGATCTCAGGTGGCTTACCATAATCTCTAGCCCACATCCAGCCTCTGGCCTGGAATGTCCTCCCTCCTCTAATCAATTGTATGTATTGAGCACTTACAGTGTGCAGAGCACTGTACTAAGTGCTTGGGAAGTACAAGTTGGCAACACATAGAGACAGTCCCTACCCAACAGTGGGCTCACAGTCTAGAAGGGGGAGATAGAGAACAAAACCAAACATACTAACAAAATAAAATAAATAGAATAGATATGTACATGTAAGAACCACTCTCCCTGGCTTCAAAGCCTTATTGAAGGCACATCTCCTCCAAGAGGCCTTCCCAGACTAAGCCCCACTTTTCCTCATCTCCCTTTTGCGTTGCTCTGACTTGCTCCCTTTGCTCTTCCCCACCTGCCTCCATCCCCCAAAGCACTTATGTACATCTCTGTTATTTTATTTATTTGTATAGATGGTGAGCTCGTTGTGGGCAGGGAATGTCATTGTTTATTGTATTGTACTTTCCCATGCACTTAGTACAAATATTCTGTACACAGTAAGCATTCAATAAATATGATTGGATAAATGAAATAATAATAATAATGATGATGGTATTTGTTAAGTGCTTACTATATGCCAAGAACTGTTCTAAGTGCTGGGGTAGACACAAGGTAATCAGGTTGTCCCACCTGGGGCTCACAGTCTTCATCCCCACTTTACAGATGAGGTGACTGAGGCACAGAGAAGTGAAGTGACTTGCCCAAGGTCACACAGTTGACAAGTGGCAGAGCTGGGATTAGAACCCATGACCTCTGACTCCCAAGCCCTTGCTTTTTCCAGTTAGGTTAGTGGAGTCACTCATAAAGACAAATTATTGAAAAGAAAAAGAGGCATCTACGTGTTGCCTTCAGAGAGATCTTGGTCTTTGTTTTTTCACCTGCTCATAGTCTTGTTAACCAGAATGACAGGCCTACACCCACATATACATAAACAGAGCAACGAAAGCAGTGCAAGACACCACAAATAGTACCAGAGAGCTACCTTTATCAGTGCTAAGGGTGGAAGAGCTTATCAGTTGTGCACTGGTGTTTTCAACCTCATTTGCTCTCACGGATAGATTCTCCTGATCAGCAAGATTATTTCAAAATGCTGGTGACAGCTATATTAGAGCTGTTTCTTTGTTTTGGAAAATATATAATTTGTACATGTGGGAAGCAGTGTGGTTTAGCGGGTAGAGCACAGGCTTGCGAATCATAAACCTGGGTTCTAATCTGGCTCTGCCACATGCCTGCTGTGTGACCTTGGGCAAGTCCCTTAACTTCTCTCTGCCTCAGTTCCCTCATCTGCAAAATGGATATTAAGAGCATGAGCCCCAAGCGGGACAGGGACTGTTCTGACCTGATTAACTTGTATCTACCCCAGTGCTTGGCACATAGTATGCTCTTGACAAGCACCATAATTGTTGTGTGCATGTGTATGTGTGTGCACATGTGTGTGTGTTTGGTGTTGGGGGGAGGGTTGTAGAAACAATAATCTTACACGTACATTTTTAAAAATTCTTCTAGTTGAAAATAATCTATACACTGGAATTTAGGAAGGCAGTTGACAGAACACGCAATTCATATTTCCAGAAGAGGTAACACAAACTTCAGAAAAATCAACAAAAATGTGCTTATTTGGAGAAGATAGAGAATAATCAAACTTGGTGAAAACCCTCTCATGTCATCTACAGCTTGGAAATTGAACGGGCACCAAAGTCAGAAGGGGCAGAATGAGGGAAGAAAGAGAGGAGAGTAAGAATGGGGAGAGCACCTCACACTGAGGAGATGGAGTTCATTGTCACATTTCTGAGGTTTGACTTTATCTGATCTTGAGATTAACTTCTTGTATTAAGCCATCAGTGGGATGCTTTTACTGAGCTAAACAATAACGGAAAGGATTATTACAAATATCTACACTATTTACTTTTATCTGCTTGATATGCAGTAAAATGCAACAGGCTGTGAATGATTATGTTATAGTTACCCCAGTTTACCATTCAATGTCAGACAGATGGTTGAGATACAGTTCAGTGCTCCGCAATTTTCAGCCTCTAGAACCTTATTATAGCAGAAAGGAAGGAAGCATGCTATAGTGGGTAAAGCATGAGTTTGAGACCAAAGGACCTTGATTTACTTCTTTAACCTCTAACACCTTAAGTACTAATGGGCACATCACATTCCCCAGCATCTTGTTACTCTAATTCCATCCTACTCTCTGTATCGTGGTCTTGTCTATCCCACTGCTGACTCCTTGCCCTTTCCCTTTCCCATCAGAGTTCACATCTGGCAGATAACCGATCTCCCCACCTTCAAAGCCCTCCTAAAATCACATTTCCTTCAAGAAGCCATGCTAAGTACTCATTTCCCTTACCTGTCTACGCACTTGGTTCTGTAATAATAATAATAGCATTTATTAAGCACTTACTATGTGCAAAGCACTGTTCTAAGTGCTGGGGAGGTTACAAGGTGATCAGGTTGTCCCACAGGAGCGCATAGCCTTAATCCCCATTTTACAGATAAGATAACTGAGGCACAGAGAAGTTAGGTGACTTGCCCAAAGTCACACAGCTGTCAATGGGTGGAGCTGGGATTTGAACCCATGACCTCTGACTCCAAAGCCTAAGCTCTTTCCACTGAGGCACACTGCTTCTCTGTAACCTTTAAACACTTGGTATTTACCCCAGCCCTTTAGAATAGATATGTACAAGTAAAATAAATAAATAAATAGTGTAATAAATATGTACAAAAATATTTACATAAATACATATGTATATGAACATACATATATACACACATATATACACATACATATATATACATATATATAATCCAATCATAATCAGAAAGAAAGGGTAATATGTATTTTAGCTGAATAGATTTTTCAGCTTTCCAATTTTTTGGGGAATTATTAAATTAAATGTAAAGAGAGGGGTATTCAGGCACATGGTGCAGTAGAGCTCATCAAATTATTCTAGCGCAATTTTTCTAGGGCTGTTAGAGCTTGATGTTTTTAAAGCTACGACGACACTATTTTGCAGGTGACTGCTTTCCTCTGACATCATTTTCTGAATTGTGATCGAGAGGTGCACCAGTAATACAAAGGAAAATGTTAAAAGTAATGATGTAGCAAGTTTCAACTGTGCTAAATGGTACAATTCCCTCATTGAATATGAATCTTTGGCTCATAATGATTTGTGTGTTCTGCCATGTTTTTCCTGTGTGTTTAAAGCTTGTTACATACTGTAGCTGACTGTGCAGTTCGTTCCTTGCCATAGTTCTCAATCTCATAATTTTTCAAAAATGACAATATAGTTGTGTTCTGATTGTTTTCATTCTTGAATACATGCTGCAAACATGCTACATACTCAGTGAAGGAAAAAGGGCAAAGCTAAACCAAAGTCAAACACATTCAACTTGGAAAAAAGACTTCAGCTGAGAAGCTGCGTGGCCTAACGGTAAGAGCACGGGCCTGGTTGTTCCAGACTTGGGTTCTAATTCTGGCTCTGCCACTTGTCTGCTGTGTGACTTTGGACAAATCACTTAACTTCTATGTGCCTCAGTTTCCTAATCTTCATAATGGGAATTTAATACCTGTTCTCCCTTCTATGTAGACTGTAAGCCCCATGTGGGACCTAATTATCTTTTACATACTCCAGTGCTTAGGACAATGCTTGGCATATAGTATGCACTTAACAAATACCACAATAATTATTATAGTCACAGAGTACCATAAGTTCAGATGTAAACTTCCTTAGCCACACAGACTTCTGACCATGTGTACTTACAAGTCAGCACACTGCACAAACCACTGGGAAAGATTCCTACAGTATGATTCAGCAGGTAGAATGAGAGTAACCCTTCCTTTTCCTGAATTTAAAGGCACAGCCCAGATTGCTGATTGGGCCTCCTTCTCAGAGGATTCTGGCAAGTCCAAATCTTTGGGAAACGTAAATGTACTTCTCAGCTAGCAGTTCGTTCACCAATGTGTTTTTTACTTCCCCTTCTGTTTCTCTGGGAGCTTTTCAAAGAGGCTTCATGGCCTAGGGTACTGAGTCAAGGAGTCAGGAGTTCAAATTCTACCTCTGACACTAGTTTGCTCTTTGGCTTTAGGTAAGTTACTTAACTTTTCTGTGCTACAATTTCTTCATCTGCCTAAAGGGGATAAGATAACCTGTTCCCCGTTTTTCTTAGGAAGTTATTCTTGTTGGGAGCAGAAACTGTGTCTGCTCTGATTATCCCGAATCTACCTCAAAGACGGAGTTTTCCACATAGTAACTGCATAATAATTACCGTTATCATTATCTTTGGCCTTAATTCTGCCTCCAGTAGGTTCCTGAACCTCACCCTGCTAAAACATAGCTGGGTTGTATACAGTGGCCGAACTCTGCTTTTCCCTCAATTTGGAATGTTTTCGTTTTTGGATTTGTCTTGTTGGATGGAGGACCAAGCAAAGTTGGGGATCTCTGATGAGTTCATTCATGTGAATACTAGAAGCCTAGGTGGGTGACGTCGGCTCGAATCACCTGGAGCTAAATGGACCTGTCAGCCCATCACTTCTCTTTGTAAGTTCTGGTTCAGCAGACTCCAACTCCTGAATCCTCCAGGATGTTCAGAATTGAAATAAAAGCTTCCCCTCAGGCAGTTAGAGCTGAACTCCAGCTCGGTGTATTTCAGTGATCTCCTCTATGATATTTTCCTTGAAATTCCCATCCAGGGCCCATGTGTACCATCTGATTTTGCAGCGATTCTTCTCTATAAACCGTTTCATTTCATGACTGGATTTGATGTCCCAGCAGTAGTAGCTGAATCTGTTGCTTCACTTTGTGGGCAACAGTCTTCTCCTCTATTTCCTCTTCGTGTTGTGGGTTTTTCGACTGTGGAGAAATTCTTGAGAGAAAAATATGTTTGTTTTAAAATTTCTTCTGGAGCTACTTTTCATTATAGAGTTTTGGGAATTGCCCTGCTAAAATCATCTCTAGAACGCATTCCCTAAGGTATCCTCCTGCTCCTTGCAAGTACACTGTGGGTTTCTTTTTACATCTTTTACCACACCCAAAAAAGAGGAAGAGCAGGTGAGGGCTCAAATCCTTCTTTGTACTGAAAATGAAGGCAGTCTGGAGGGTGTTCTAATTTAGCCTGGGGCTGCAAGTAGATTCCTGTAGCAGGAACAGTTAGGTTTCAGGGCCATTATTTTTTCCTCTCTGAGGATCTTGTGTATGATTTTTCTTTTGAAATCTGATTAGGAATTCATTCTCTGAGAACTGTTTACTACTATGAAAATGAAAGTCACAAATGGCATATCCAAGATGACAATAAAGGCAAGCAACTCAGCAGCAGCCCACTGTAAGAGTTTGATTTGATGGTCTCAAGAGAGCAATTAGTCGAGTCAGCCATGAAACCAGCCAAGTAACTCAGAAAACACAACAGGAAAAATAGATTCCGGATCAGAACGTCTTTGTCCTACATGTTCTGGTCACCGTGTTGGATATGTTAATGGTAGACTGAATCTATTAGCCACTAATAGGAAAAACCTGAGCTGTAATAGAGATACAAAGAGGACTTGCTCCGTGATAGCTTTTACAGAAGTAAAAAGCTACAAAAGCTTTGGTCTAGTTCTCTGTATCCAATTTTCTCTTCCTCAGGCTGTCAGGGCCCAGGGATGTCATACAAACAGGAAACCGCCTTTTGGAGGAGGGAGAATTTGTGAGATTCTCATATGTTGGGATAGGCTCTGGAAAGAATCCAGTTCTAGGTATTAATAGCTCAAACATTAAGAGGTTTGCTCTAGCGATCAAAAAACAGCATATGGTTTAAGGGTAAATAAACAATATACATCCAGGCTGGGGAGAGATAAAATAAGTAACAGTACAGTAATAGGAAACTGGAGTGCTGCTATAGGAAGCCTGCATGGTAATAAGAAGCAGAAAGAGGAATATTACAGACAAGAAGCAGAACGTTACACCTCTGCTGTACTCAGCACTAAGGAACTATAGCACACTGATAATGTGGTCCCAGGTTCGAAACTGCTCTTTAAAATGTACATTGTAGAACTGGAGATCATTCAGAGGAGAGCAAAACAGATCTTGAAATGAAGGTAGGCAAATGACTAGCACTGCAATCGATTCCTTCACACAGATTCTTGGTCTCGGCAACTGGACTTCATCATCGTCATCATCTATAACATCTTTACCATCATTCATTCAATCGTATTTATTGAGCGCTTACTGTGTGCAGAGCACTGTATTAAGCGCTTGGGAAGTACAAGTTGGCAACATATAGAGATGGTCCCTGCCCAACAGTGGGCTCACAGTCTAGAAGAATATTTGGTTTATCATCACTATTGAGAGCATGGTAATAGGCATAATGATGATGATGATAGTATTTGTTAAGTGTTTACTATGTGCCGGGCACTGTCATAATCAATCAATCAGTCATATTTATTGAGCGCTTACTATGTGCAGAGCACTGTACTAAGCACTAGGGAAGTACAAGTTGGCAACACATAGAGATGGTCCCTACCCAGCAGTGGGCTCACAGTCTAGAAGGGGGAGACAGAGAACAAAACTAGATAGAAGCCAAGTCTGGTTGGACACAGTTCATGTCCCACATAGGGCTCATAGTCTTAATCCCCATTTTACAGATGAGATAAATGAGGCACAGAGAAGTGAAGTGATTTGCCTGAGGTCACACAGCAGACAAGTGGCAGAGTGGGATTAGAACCCAGGTCCCTCTGACTCTCAGGGCCACATTCTAGCCACTAGGCAATTCTGCTTCCCTTGGAGAACATACATGTTCTAATGGAAAGAGCACAGGCCCGGGAATCGGAGGGCCTGGGTTCTAATCCTGCATCGGCCATTGGCCTGCTGTGGGACCTAGGGCAAAATACATCTTTGTGCCTTGGGTTTCTTATCTGTAAAATGGGGTTTAAAGATGTGTTCTCCCTCCAATTTAGGCTGTGGTTCCCATGCGGGACAGAGACTGTGTGTCTTGTATCAATTTTCATGCTTAGTACAGTGTTTGGCGTATAGTAAGCATTTGACAAATACACTTCTCCTCATCATTATTATACAGCAGAGGATAGGATTTTACAATCCAATACCTAACCCTTGTTCCAAACGCTTGTAGTCAACTGAGTCGTTGATAATAGTAGTAAAATATTGTACAAGAATTCCCAAGATTTCCAGAAACGAGAGAAAAGGCATCATTATTTTACTTTAAAAATATACTTACGCACAAGCTAAATATAAAGTGTTTAGCAAAACATACTTGTTTATGTACAGCTGTGTTGCATAAACACACATATTGAATTCTGGCTCATATTTAATTTTGTCCCACACTTATCTAGTAATGCAAATTAGTGCAATATCTCCTCCCAGTTCTTTGCAATTGTGCACTTCTTTTGTAATGGTGGAATCCTGGGAGAAATTATTAGAATGCATGGGATTTGTCCTTTTCAATCAATTTGAGATCGATCTCTACCCTGGAGCCCTTTCGGTTAAGGTAGGAAGCTGCGTGGGTCAGTGGAAATAGCATGGGCTTTGGAGTCAGAGGTCATGGGTTCAAATTCCGGCTCCGCCACTTATTAGCTATGTGACCTTAGGCAAGTCACTTGACTTCTCTGTACCTCAGTTACCTCATTTGTAAAATGGGGATTAAGACTGTGAGCCCCACATGGGACAACCCGATCACCTTGTAACCTCTCCAGTGCTTAGAACGGTGCTTTGCATATAGTAAGCACTTAATAAATGCCTTTATCATTATTATTATTATTATTATAAGGCCAGAGGACCATCCGTACTGCATGGTTTAAGTGTTTGGCTGTCCACTGGACTGCTGACCTTTTGAAGATCCTTCCAGTTCTCTTAGTATAAGCTTCTTGGCCCGTTGCCCCTGACTTTCCCATAACTGTTGATGGCACTACCATCCTTCCCATCTCACAGGCCTGCAACCTTGGTGTCATCCTCGACTCCGCTCTCTCGTTCACCCCTCACATCCAAGCCGTCACCAAAACCGTCACCTGCCGGTCTCACCTCCACGACATCACCAAGACCAGCCCTTTCCTCTGCATCCAAACCACTACGCTGCTCGTTCAAGCTCTCATCCTATCCCCTCTGGACTACTGTATCAGCCTCCTCTCCGATCTCCCATCCTCTTGTCTTTCCCCACTTCAATCCATACTTCATGCCGCTGCCCGGATTGTCTTTGTCCAGAAACGCTCTGGGCATGTTACTCCCCTCCTCAAAAATCTCCAGTGGCTACCAATCAACCTATGCATCAGGCAGAAACTCCTCACCCTGGGCTTCAAGGCTGTCCATCACCTCATCCCCTCCTACGTCACCTCCCTTCTCTCCTTCTCCAGCCCAGCCCGCACCCTCCACTCCTCTGCTGCTAATCTCCTCACCGTGCCTTGTTGTTGCCTGTCCCACCGTCGACCCCCAGCCCACGTCATCCCCCTGGCCTGGAATGCCTTCCCTCCCTACATCCGCCAAGCTAGCTCTCTTCCTCCCTTCAAGGCCCTACTGAGAGCTCACCTCCTCCAGGAGGCCTTCCCACACTGAGCCCCCTCCTTCCTCTCTCCCTCCTCCCCCCTCCTTCCCCTACACCTTACCTCCTTCCCTTCCCCTCAGCACCTGTATATATGTATATATGTTTGTACTTATTTATTATTCTATTTATTTATTTATTTTAATTGTACATATCTATTCTATTTATTTTATTTTGTTAATATGTTTGGTTTTGTTCTCTGTCTCCCCCTTCTAGACTGTGAGCCCACTGTTGGGTAGGGACCATCTCTATATGTTGCCAACTTGTACTTCCCAAGCACTTAGTACAGTACTCTGCACACAGTAAGTGCTCAATAAATATGATTGATTGATTGACTGATTGATTAAGAAACCCCACCCTTCCAGCATTCCTATCTACTGCCTGTAAATAGACTGCAATGTCTGTCTCCTCATTTAGATTGTACGTTCCTTACGTGAGCAGGGAACGTGTCTATCAGTTCTGCTCTGTTGTACTCTCCAAGGTGCTTAGTACAGCATTCCACACACAATAAGTACTCAATAAATTTGATTGATTGACGACATCTTTGCCAGTGCCTTACCCCATCTTGGCTTCCTTTGGATCAACTTAGGAAAAACTGTATAGGAATAGTAATATTAGTTGTTGTAGGTAGTTGTAGCAGTAGTAGTAGAAGTAGTAATAGCAGCAGAAACTTTTTATGTTGTTCAGGGAAAAGATCACAGACCGGGGAATCAGGGAACCTCCGCTTCTAATTCCGGCTCCTCTTTTGCCAGCGTGTGACCTTGGCCGAGTCACTTGACTTCTTTGGGATTCTGTTTTTTCATCTGTAAAATGGGGGTGAAATACCTGTTCTCCTTCTCCTGTGGACTGTGAACCCCATCGGGGACAGAGAATGTGGCAGATCTCATTGCATTATATAATAATAATAATAATAATGATAGCATTTATTAAGCGCTTACTATGTGCAAAGCACTGTTCTAGGTGCTGGGGAGGTTACAAAGAGATCAGGTTGTCCCACGGGGGGCTCACAGTCTTAAGCCCCATTTTCCAGGTGAGGTAACTGAGGCACAGGGATGTGAAGTGATTGCCCAAAGTCATACAGCTGGCAATTGACAGAGCCGGGATTTGAACCGATGACCTCTGACTCCAAAGCCTGTGTTCTTTCCACTGAGCCAAGCTGCTTATATCAGCCCCAGTGCCTAGAACACAGCAAGTGCTTAGTAGATATCACAGTTTTTATTCATGGAGAGCACTGTACTAAGTGCTTGAGATTTGCAGAATAATGAAGTGACAAGTCCCTTCTCACAAGGAGCCTATACTCTAGTGGGAGAGACAACCATAAAAAATGTTTAAACACTGTCAAAATAAGTTGAGAGTGCTAAAGATAATGAAAGGGATGATAGAGCTCATGGTACTGGGCCATCATTTGGATAAAATTTTTTGTAGTGGGGTGGGATTTTGGAAGAATTTGAATTTGAGAAGGGAAGGAAGTCCAAGCTGGGGGAAGGTGAGGGGTAAGGGGGGTAAGAGGGTAGTGAGTGTGTGCATGTGTGCGTGTGTGTGCGCGCTAGCACATTTGTGTGTAAGTATTTGTTAAGTGCTTACTATATGCCGACTTTGATGGAGACAAGCAAATTGAGTTGGACACAGTCCCTGTCCCACGTCGGGCTCACAGTCTGAATCCCCATTTTACAGATGAGGAAACTGAGGCACAGAGAAGTGAAGTGACATCCAAGGTCACACAACAGACAAGGGACAGAGCTGGGATTAGAAGCCATGACCTTCTGACTCTCAGGCCTGTGCTCTATCCTTTCTGCCATGTTGCCCCTCAAGGTAGATTCATTCACTCGTATTTATAACAATAATAATAATAATAATAATGGCATTTGTTAAGTGCTTACTATGTGCAAGCACTGTTCTAAGCGCTGGGGGGGATACAAGGCGATCAGGTTGTCCCACATGGGGCTCACAGTCTTAATCCCCATTTTACAGATGAGGTAATTGAGGCTCAGAGAAGTGAAGTGACTTACCCAAGGTCATACATATAGAGAAGCAGCATGGCTCAGTGGAAAGATCGCGGGCTTTGGAGTCAGAGGGTATGGGTTCAAATCCCGGCTCCGCCAATTGTCAGCTGTGTGACTTTGGGCAAGTCACTTCACTTCTCTGGGCCTCAATTCCCACATCTGTAAAATGGGGATGAAGACTGTGAGCCCCCCATGGGACAACCTGATCACCTTGTAACCTCCCCAGCGCTTAGAACAGTGCTTTGCATATAGTAAGCGCTTAATAAATGCCATTATTATTATTATTATTATTATTATACAGCAGATATGTGGAGGAGCTGGGATTCGAACCCATGACCTCTGACTCCAAAGCCCGTGCTCTTGCCACTGAGCCACACTGGAGAGCTTACTGTGTGCAGGGCACTGTACTGAGAATGTAGATGTCTTTCCTCCTCAAACAAGATGTCACTGACAATGAAATTCACTCATGGGTGCCTTTGTACATGAATGCAGAGGTGCAGGGGTGACAGAAAAGGCTAACGCAGGGCCCGTAGTTCTTTCCATATTGCGCTTACACAAAGGTTGAGCCTCATTGTGCTGTCACGTTTGACGTTTGCAGCACCAGGCACTGTTTTCACTTTTGCCTCCATGGAGATTGTCTGCTTTAGAAGCCAGAGATGAGGGAAAAGTCTTACAGAGACTTCGAAGTTTTTCTGCGGGCGAGGAATGGCAGCTCTGTGGTTTCTTTCTCCAAGTGCTGACGATCCCTTGGAATGATACCGAGAGAAGCAGCTTGATTAATTTTCTAAATAAGCATCCAGAACACGACCACCTCAAGGTGTTTGGGATTATGGCAGAAGACTGCATTTTGGCATGTTGTCTTGTAATTATAGATGCTAAAGAATGTTTTTTACAAAATTAAAAGAGGCAAAATCAGAGCAGCCAAAAACACCCTTTTAATATTCATGGCTAGCTGACTTTGCCAGAAAGTGTAATTTCATTTTATAATACAGTTAGTAAAGCACAGACTGCAAATGAGAATTGTGATAAACAACATGAGGTTTTGGTAAAGTCTTGCTTAGATTTGTTTGGACCAGTATTTCTTAGGAAGAACAGAAATTAAGATGGATTGCATTTTGAACTGAGCTCTGATAGCTGCTTTTGTGTTAAATGAAAATGATTACATATTAGATGCTTTATACTGTTTATTACTGATTAGTTCCATAGATTTCCAGTTGTACTGACATAACTGAAAACCACAGATTGCAACCACTGGATAATCCTGAACTCTGTCTCACTGATTGTAAGACGTGGGGTGAAGGTTACAATGTGGTGAGCCTGAAGCATGGTTGGGAAATGCACTGCGGCAGTAATGAGCTATCCACTGCATGATTTCTCTTGGAAAAATTGACGTCAGTGGTGAATGAATGAAAATTCCTGGGTTCTCATTAAATAGGTGCTACTAGGTCTAATTTATTCAAGATGTAGAATGTATAATTTTCACAGGTTCAAGTCACAGTTGCATCATCCGACCTCTATGTCAGACCACCTTGGGACAAGCAAATGTGTGAGGAATCTCATCCAAAGTGATAGGTGGTCATTACTGTGACAATTAATTCTTCTTCCTATTCAACTGACATTAATTTGTTCACACTCATTTCAGACTTGGCATTTCCCACCCTCTGTATGTAGAATGGAATATGGTTGCTTTGCTCATGAAATTATAGGGGATAGATTGTCATCCCTAATTTAGTCATCCCAAAGAACCCAGTGCCAAGTTGAGAGATTCTACTCTGTAATCCTGATTTTAGGGAATGAAGTTGAACTCTGCAAATCGAAAAAGGCCCCTGGTTTTACTTCCAAGAAATGCTTGGAAAGTAATTCCACTGAATATTATGCATCCATAGAAAAGGTCACATACCATGCTTTTGATTCAGCAACCAAGGACACTCTAAATGCCCAGTGCTGTACTGGGTTTGAACTAGATGAAAAGAGCCCCACATTTTGTGCGGAAATAAGGAGATGTTATTGTAAGCACTGGATATAGGGAAGTAGTGTGGCTCAGTGGAAAGAGCACGGGCTTTGGAGTCCGAGGTCATGGGTTCAAATCCTGCCTCTGCCAATTGTCAGCTGTGTGACTTTGGACAAGTCACTTAACTTCTCTGTGCTTCAGTTACCTCATCTGTAAAATGGGGATTAAGACTGTGAGCCCCCCATTTGACAACCTGATCATCTTCTAAGCTACCCCGTGCTTGGAACAGTGCTTAATAAATATCATCATCATATAGAAAAGATAGATAGAAATGAGAGTGTCTGTTACCTTTTTTGTGCCAAAATCAAACTAAATTTTTTTCAGGAAGTGGTTTCTTAATAAGTAGAGGCACATGTAATGAAGATCAAAAACCTCAAATCATTTAGGATCACCAGAGCCCAGACTGGTCACGTAACCTTGAATTATAGCCAGGATAACTAAAAAAAATCCCAACTGTGAATGTGACCATCTTAGTACGTTATTCAGCATTGTAAAACTGGTGCTTTTTGGAGTGTGTCCGAAGCTAATTAAGTCTCCAATCCTCCTGCGGGCTAGTGGTTTCTGAAAGTGAGATAACAGATGTCCCAAGCTGATGAACAAGGACAAAGCTTGTGTCTTTGGGTGCTGTTTCTGCCATGTTATGCTAAATGTGGAGCTGTTGAAATGAGCTAATGTGAGGAAGTGGGTTTCACACCTGAACCAGGTGATTCAAACCAAATGAGGAGAGAAGGTAAATTTAGGCTACACAGAGAGAGGATTTCCCACACTAAGGACAAGGTGGAAGGCAAATTTTCTTGGCTAGTCGTGTAGTTTTTCTATGCCATTTTAAAATGCAGAGGCTATCAAACTAGATATTAGCATGTTCATGTTCAATAAATTCAGTCGAATTTATTGAGTGCTTACTGTTTGAAAAGAACTGTTCTAAGCACTTGAAAGAGTACAATATGTATTACTGCCCACAACGAGCTCATGGTCTAGAGGGGGAGACAGACATTAATATGAATAAATAGCTAAATAAATTAATAAATTACATATATATAAATATATGCCATGGGGATGGGAGGGAGGATGAATAAAGGAACAAGCAAGAGTAGCACAGAAGGGAGTGGGAGAAGAGGAGAAAAGGGCTTAATCAGGGCAGGCTTCTTGGAGGAGATGTGCCTTCAATAAGGTTTTGAAGTGGGGGGAGAGCAATTATCTGTCTGATACTAGGAGGGAGGGCATTCCAGGCCAAAGGTAGGATGTGGGAGAGAGGTCGGTGACGGGATTAGAGAAGCAGCGTGGCTCAGTGGAAAGAGCACTGGCTTGGGAGCCAGAGGTCATGGGTTTTAATCTCCAATCTGCCACTTGTCAGCAGTGTGACTTTGGTAAAGTCACTTAACTTCTCTGTGCCTCAGTTACATCATCTGTAAAATGGTGATTAAGAGTGTGAGCCCCACATGAGACAACATGATCACCTTGTATCCTCCCCAGTGCTTAGAACAGTGCTTTGCACATAGTAAGTGGTTAACAAATGCCATTATTATTATTATTATAAATGAGATTATGCCCATCTCTCCCATTAAAGTATAAATTCCTCGTGGGCAAGTAGCATCTTAGCCTTCTGTTATACTTTCCCATGTTCTAAACAGTGCACTGAACCCGGTGAACAACCAACTGTATTCATTCATTCATTCATTCAATCGTATTTATTGAGTGCTTACTGTGTGAAGGAGCAGTGTACTAACTGCTTGGGAAGTACAAGTTGGCAACATATAGAGATGGTCCCTACCCAACAACGGGCTCACAGTCTACTGTACTAATTGTGGTATTTGTTAAGGATTTACTAAACATGGTACCAAGCCCTGGGTCAGATATAAGCCTATCAGATACTACTCCTATCCCTAATGGGACTCAATGCTCAAGGGGGAGCATGAATAGATATCTTCATCCACATCTTTTTAGATGATGAAATTAGAGCACAGAGTAGTTAAGTGGCTTGCCCAGGGTCACCTAGAAGGCAAGAGATGGAACTGGAATTAGAACCCAGGTCTCTGATTCCCAGGCCTGGGCTCTTTCCACTAAGCCATGCTAGTACTACTATTATTACTACTACTACCACCACCATCACCTACACTGCAAAATGAAATGGAGTTAAAATTATTTCTTCTAGAAAGTTCAGATGAAAATCTTAGCTGCTGAGGAAAGCAGGGGCTTTGGGGTCCTGAAATGACCGTAGCACAATTTGCATTTATAATTCACCATTTCATTTCCCTTTGAATGTGTAGAGCCAGCTGTGGTTACCATAGTGGTTTGCAGAAATCTGTTTCTTCAGTGGTGCACACACCATATGCTGAGTAAACACTCTCTGGAGGAGAAACATATCCAAGTATTTTGATATCTGACTCAGATTCAAAATAGCTTCTTCCCAATCAACCTGGTACTTTTTCTGGGGATATCAGCAAATAGATTAACAGGTTCATGGCAGAGCACAATGATGTTTTTAAGACATTTGTTATGTGTTTACTACATGTCAAGAACTGTTCTAAGTTCCAGGATGGATACAAATTAATTGAGTCAGACACAGTCTCTACCCCACCTGGGGATCATAGGCTGAGTAGAAGGGAGGACAGGTACTGAATCTCTATTTTATAGATGAGGAAACTGAGGCCCAGAGAAGTTAAGTGACTTTCCCAAGGTCACACAACAGGCTAGTAGCAAAACCGGGATTAGAACACAGATCTTCTGACTCCCATGCCCGGACTCTTTCCAATAGGCAACACTGCTTTCCAAAGGCCAGGCTGCTCTCTGGTCTTGGAAGCTTGGAAAAATTCCCTTTTTTGCCTGACCCTACTGGGAAAATGGGACTAAACATTTTCACGGTAAATGAATGATTTCAGGCCATTTAGTACATAACCTTTTCCTATGTCCTCAATGGAATCATTATATATTTGACATTCAGGTGATGCATTCATCTAGACCTACCCCTTAAGTTAATATGAAAGAAAACACTGAAAAATTCACCAGAGAATTGTGGGCTATCTGGAGGGGTTTGTTTTTGCCTTTGTCAACCAAGAGCCACCTGTGGCATATATTTCCGTTGGGAACCATTTTAATGGGATGAAGGGGAGATGCAGCAAAATAATTTACCACAGAGGATTTTGCTTTGTAGTTCCTCATTAAGCATGCTGCTTTGATTGAGTATTTTTGCAATTCAACTATTTCTTTGGGAACTAGACTCTAAAATGACACAAAAAATTTCAGTTTCAGAATGTAATTTGGCATTCATTACATGCCACCCTGTGTTTTCAGTAACAAGTGAACTTCCTTCTGGGAGTTCTGTACAGTATAAGTGGAAAATGCTATTACTGTTCTTATTAGCTATAGTAATAATAATAACTATTAAAAGGAAAATGAAAAGCTGGAAGATAGGAGAGGCCAATGATAAACTTTAACAGTTCAGAGTCTGAGGTGGATTAACTTCTTTCTCAACATTAGGTAACATTATAATCAGGAGGAATGCTCATATGGTGTTTAGAGACATTATGATAACTGCTTCAGAAAAGCAGCATGGCCTAGTGGAAAGTACATGGGCTTGGGAGTCTGAAGGACCTGGATTCTAATCCTGACTCTGCCACTTGTCTGCTCTATGACCTCCAGCAAGTCACTTCACTTCTCTATGCCTCAGTTACCTCATCTGTAAAATGGGATTAAGACTGTGAACTCCATGTGGGGTTCAAGCATATTTGCTTGTTATTCACTCCAGAGATTAGTACAGGAGCTGGCACATATTAAGCACTTAACAAGCACAACACAATGATCACTATTATTATTACTTCTGCCCCTAAGAAAAATGACAGCCTGGAGGACATGGGGATTGTCTACACTTTCGCTTTACTGGGGATTTATTTTATTGATTGAAATGGCTAATGCAGATCAGTTTGCAGGTTTTTGACATGCTCAGCAAAAGAGTCAAAACTGATTTTTACTTTGTTATACTAGGTTTTTTTTTAACCTACGGTCTATCCTAAAATATGAAATTGCATTGTTTGGTTCATGCTCATTTTTATCACCACTCGTGCAAAATTATCAAAGTCCATTATCCCACATTGTCTGTCATAGATGTACCACAAATGTGTTCTTCACTTAAATCTTCGAAACCATATTCCTCCCTACTTTCAAAGCCCTCTGCAGTCCCTTTGGCCTTCAATGGGTCTTTGTGCTTTAAAAACTCTTGTGTGTACTTTGTAGTTTGCCGCAGTCCTGCCTGACGACTCACTCATTGCCCTCTTTGCCCAGTGGGAACATGAGGGGCGTAAAAGAGTGCGTGGGTGAAACCACACAAAGGACTAACACCACAATAAATTTCTGCTCTCTTTCGTCGTTCCTGTCTGGAGACTCCATTGGCCTGCTTAGGTCTGATCGAGGCTCCAAAAGGCTTCTGACAGAGCCAAATTTAAATGCAGAGTCCCAAGAATATTCAAACCGTGGGCTCCTAACTCTCAAATTTTTCGATCTCACTACTCCTACCTTTAATTAGCATAATTTAGACATTTCGAGGATGAAAATTTCAATCATCTCTTTAAACCCATAATGTTTTAAAAAATATTATTTTGTTTGATGGGTTTCTATCTACAGAATGCTGTCGTTTGCCTGATGTTCAGGAGAGGAGTTCAGTAATTTTTAAAAATATTTATATAAAATATGCGGTATATAGTTTTTCCCTAGAAGCAAGGTGGTAAGAAAGAGCATGGAGGGCTAGGGGCCAGCAGACCCAATTTCTGATTCCGGATCTGACCTAGTCTGCCTCGTGGCCTTCGACAAGTCACGCAACCTCTCTGGGTCTCAATTGCTTTATCTGTACAATGAGGATGGTATTGCCTGACTCTCCCTACCTTACAAGGATATTGTGTGGATAAAGTGAGGGCAATTCATCAGAAAGCACTTTAGGAAAATACAAGTGCTTTGCATAAAATGAAGCGTTATTATTAACCTTTTTCTCAAGAGGCTTGTAATCTTTCTATCGTATTATTGTTCCTCTCATATACTGTTTTGCATCTGTATTAGTGGCAACATAAGAACTGAATTTTGTTGGTTTTATATCAATGGTCACTTGGGCCACTTTGAGAAGCAACCTGGCTTAGTGGAAAGGGCACAGACCTGAGAGTCAGAGGACCGGGGTTCTAATCCGAACTCTGCAGCTTGTCTGTTGTGTGACTTTGGGAAAATAATTTAAATGTTCTGTGTCTCAGTTTCCTCATCTGTAAAATGGGGATTAGATACCCATTATTCCTCTTCCTCAGCCTGTGACCCCCAGTGGGAAAGGGACTGTATCTGACCTTATTATCTCATCTCTACCCCAGCATTTAGTACAGTGCTTGGCACAAAGTAAGCAATTAAATACCACAGTCATTATTATTAGGTTTTGGTAGTGGATGGAAGGATCTGTAGCCTATCACTGTACACCTGTTGTAAAATGATACCAGGTCAGAATTCTGACAAAACCAAGAGCAGGTGCCAAGAGCAAAGATGACATTCACATTGTGAGAAATTCTTAAATCAAGGGGAATTTTATATTTCATCCATTCATTCAATAGCATTTATTGAACACTTACTGGGTGCAGAGCACTGTACTAAGCACTTGGGAAGTACAAACCGGCAACATATAGAGGCAGTCCCTACCCAACAATGGGCTCACAGTCTAGAAGGGGAAGACAGACAACAAAACAGAACAAGTAGAAATGGAAGATTGGAAGATTGCCTCTCCCTGCCAACTTCCCCAGTGCTTCCATTGTTCACTAAACCATACTTGTCTTTGCCCTTTCCCACCTAGGCTCCATCTGAATCTTCATTTTACAGATGAGGTAACTGATGCACAGAGAAGCTAAGTGACTTGTCCAAGGTCACACTGCAGACAAGTGGTGGATCCGGGATTAGAACCCAGGCCCAGGCTTTTCCACTAGGCCACGCCGATTGGTCACCCGCAGATATGTAAGACCTGAAACAGCAAGAGAGGTTTGTCTGAAAATCATTTTTGCACCAAAATAATACCTTGCTTTTCATGCGTTATTCATATTTTTCCCAAGCATTTTAACTTCAATTACTTTATTTTATCCTTACAACATTCCTGTGAGGTAGATTGGAGCAGATATTATTATTCTCAGCTTACAGATGAGGAAACAAGCACAGAGAAGTTAGGTGATTTAGCCAAGATCACACAGCAAGCTAGGGACAGAACTAGGACTGGATCCCTAGGAACCAATAATTTCTCAATTCCAAAACATCTTTAAGGTTAGGCCTACTGTAATGAAGTAGTATGAAGTAGTATGAATGTAATGAAGTTTCTGGATAAGTAGTGACCACTGGAGAGAGAGAGTGATCTAGTGGAAAAAAAAAACATGGACAAGAGACTCAGGAGACCTAGGTTTTATAACGGCCTCTGCTGCTGGGTAAAAGCAGTATCTTAAGCTCCAGGGAAAAGCATGTTCAATACTTCCAGGTATTCAGTCAGGAAAAGGACCAAAACCTGATGATGCAATCAGATCTGATAGAACCTTTGGTTATTAATTATCTTCCTTCCTTTTCTAGGTTCAAGGCTAGAAAGTTGGGTGGACTATAATCTTGTTCTCTGTGTATAGAAGTAGAGTAATTCAATTCAGCCATCAGGATGTAGATGGTGATTGCAAAATTGCGTTTCCCAGCCAAAGGATAAACCAGAGCAGGAGAAAAGTATTTAGAAAGTAAGCACAGAGTTTAAACAATTGTCTCATTTAGGTTAAAAATATGGCTGTGTTTCATTTTCTCCCATCCACTCCCAGTGGTTAGACATGCCCTGAGATTCAGTATCTTAAGTAGAAAGAAAGTGTTCTTGTCTGCCAGGGCATTCGATGTAAATAAGGTCAGGCCTGGGAAAATCATCAGCTGTGTCTTTATGAATAGGGTTGTTCAGAGTCATGAAAGATCCTGATGTGTATTGATCCTTCATTCCCCTCCTCTCCTCCCTCTCCCCACCCCAAGGCTGGTACAATAGAGTGTGCCACAGACAGGAAAGAGCTTTCATCCTCCCTATTTTTTTTTTATGGCATTTGTTAAGCACTTATTCATTCATTCATTCAATCGTATTTATTGAGCGCTTACTCTGTGTAGAGCACTGTACTAAGCGCTTGAGAAGTACAAGTTGGCAACATATAGAGGTGGTCCCTACCCAACAACGGGCTCACAGTCTATATGCCAGGTGCTGTACTAAGTGTTGGGGTAGACACTAGATAAACAGGTTGGACATAGTCCTTGACCCACATCGGACTCACAGTCTTAATTCCCATTTTGCAGATGAGGTAACTGAGGCACAGGAAAGTTAAATGACTTGTCCAAGGTCACAAAGCAGACGAGTGGCAGAGCCGGGATTCGAATCCAGGTCCTTCTGACTTCCAGGCCCTTGGCCCTCCGCTGGGTCATGCTGCTTCTTGATGTTTCCAAGAAGAAAGGCAAATAGGTTAGCTCCAGATTCTCCAGAAATCCCACTTGCTTCAGGATGCATGATCACACAGAATCCGAGAATAGTTACCGTATTTAAATGAATTCACAAATCACCTGAAGGCATTTTGTTGAGCTCTCTAAACGCAGACTCATCAACTGTTTTATTTTATGTTTATTAACAAAACTTATAATGTTAATGCTATTATATAATGTATTAACCACTGTGGTCAGTAGAGATAGATCGGACAGTCACAGTCCCTGCTTCATGCAGGGCTCACAGTCTGAGGTAGGGAGAGTAGGTATCTTATCCCTACTTTATAGATGAGGAAACTGAAGTTCAGAGAGATTAATTGCCTGGCCCAAGGTGACTGAGCTTGCCAGTGAAGCTAGGATTAGCGTCTGGGTTTCCTGACTCCCAATTTTGTGGTCCCTCCAGATCTAGACTTCTCCTCAAAAGTCTCCTGTAGTTTCCTATCAACTTTCATATCAAACAAAAACTCCTCACTATTTCCTTCAAAGCTCTCCATCACCTTGCCCCTTCTTACCTCACCTCCCTTCTCTCCTTCTACATCCCAGCCTGCACACTCCGCTCCTCTGGTGCTAACCTTCTCACTGGGCCTCGACCTCTCCTGTCCCACCATCGACCCAAGTTCTACCTCTGGCCTGGAATAATAATGATGGCATTTATTAAGCGCTTACTATGTGCAAAGCACTGTTCTAAGCGCTGGGGAGGTGACAAGGTGATCAGGTTGTCCCACGTGGGGCTCACAGTCTCAATCCCCATTTTACAGATGAGGTAACTGAGGCACAGAGAAGTTAAGTGACTTGCCCAAAGTCACACAGCTGACAATTGGTGGAGCCGGGGTTTGAACCCATGACCTCTGACTCCAAAGCCCGTGCTCTTCTCCACTGAGCCAAACTGCTTCTCTACAATCACTCTTCTCCCCTTCAAAGCCCTACTGAAGGCTGTCCTTCTCCATGAGGCCTTCCCAGATTAAGCCCCACTTTTCCTCCGCTCCCCTTCCATTCCACGTCACCTCGACTCGCTCCTTTCGATCTTCCCCCACTCTCCCTGCCCCACAGCACTTATGTATCTATGTATAGATCTATAATTCTATTTATATTGATGCCTGTTTACTTGTTTTGATGTGTATATATCTATAATTTATATTGATGACTGTTTACTTGTTTTGATGTGTATATATCTATAATTATATTTATACCTGTAAGGAAGGAACTATCAGCTCTCCCTCTTGCCTAGATTGTGAGCCCTATGAGTACAGAAACTGTGTCTAATCTGATTATCTTGTATCCAGCCCAGTGTTTGGTATAGTGCTTGGCGCATAGTAAGCACTTATCAAATACCACAATTATACCACAAGTATTCACATGCCACTAAAGTACATGACAAAATGTACTAGGTTGTGATTTATCAGAGTCCACTGAAAAATGGCTAAAGAATAGGCCCAAAGGAATAATTATTACAGAATTCCTCTAGCTATACCCTTTGGGGGTCTATTTTTATGTGGCAGGAAACTTCCCTTCCCTTCCAGAAAGAACACTTTTTTTTTTCCTTCTCATATGCCATTTTGCATGCACAGATGTCAGGATCTGACACATGCAAACTGAGCAAAAAAAATTTCTGATGCAACTTCGGAAGCTCTTTTGAAGATTTGGCTAGTACTCAGGGACATGTTTGGAAAAGAAAGTAACCAAAGGCTTTCCACCCAAACAAACAGCTTCTAAAGATAATAAACACAGTATGCACACCTCGATGGACAAAAAGATCCAAAGAACCATGTGAAAATAATTGCTTTACTTGCAAGGAGAAACTCCAGGAAATATGTCGAGGTTTTACCCTTTGTGCCAATCAACATCTTGGTGGCTGAGTAGCATGCCTGTGGAACAGATCCTTCTTCACAGAGAAGCAGCTTAGCCTAATGGAAAGAACATGGGCGAGGAAATCAGAGGTCACGGGTTCTAATCCCGACTCTGCCACATGTCTGCTGTGTAACCTTGGGCAGGTCACTCAACTTATCTGTGCTTCAGTTACCTCATATGTAAAATGGAGATCAAGATTGTGAATCCCAGGAGGGATGTGGAATGTGTTCAACATGATTACCTTGATTCTACCCCAGCATTTAGGACCGTGCTTGGCACAAAGTAAGTGCTTAACAAACACCACAATTATTATTATTATTACTGTTATTGCTGTTAACAGTATTATTGCCGTTATAATAATAATAATTTTATTATTGCTGTTGGGACCTAGTCTTTGATGCAGGTGGATGCGAGGGCTCCTAGGGAAGCAACATGGCTCAGTGGAAAGAGCCCGGGCTTGGGAGTCAGAGGTCATGGATTCTAATCCTGGCTCCACAATTTGTCAGCTGTGTGACCTTAGGCAAATCACTTAACTTCTCTGGGCCTCAGTTCCCTCATCTTTCAAATGGGGATGAAGTCTGTGAGACCCACATGGGACAACCTGATCACCTTGTATCCACCCCAGCACCTAGAACAGTGCTTTGCACATAGTAAACACTTAACAAATACTATTATCATTATTATTATGGAGCTGAAGTCCAGGGATGCCATGATAATGGGCCCCCAAAACATCCTTCACTGTGGTCCTAAATTCTATGAACTGCCATCTGCACTGCAGTTCCCAACCCAGTCAAGTCCGCCCTCAATCCTAGCTGGATTGATTATGTTTACCAATCCCCCCCCCACCGCCCCAAGCAGAACTCTTTCCCTCCCTACTGCTCTGTCCAGGTGCCAGGGATAGTGGGCAGGAAGTAACAATAATACTAATAATTGCGGTATTTGTTAAGCACTTACTATGTGCCAGGCACCATTCAAAGCGCTGGGATAGACATAAACAAGTTGGGTTGGACATAGTCCCTGTCCCACATGGGGCTCCCAGTCTCAATCCCCATTTCACTGATAAGGTAACTGAGGCCCAGAGCAGTGAAGTGACTTGCCAAAGGTCACACAGCTGACAAGAGGCGGAGCCAGGATTAGAACCCATAACCTTCTTACTCCCTGGACTGTGCTCTATTCATTAAGCCATGAAGTGTGTGGGAGTCTCAAACCCCAGTGGACACGAGCAGCAGCCGAAGCTATTTCATCTCAGCTTCTGTTCATTCATTCATTCAATCATACTTATTGAGCGCTTACTGTGTTCTGTTCATTGGGAAGGGCAGGGCCCCCCACCCCTCCACCCAGACGGCAGAGCAAAAATCAGGGGCAGACAAGCATCCCAAACCCACCTGTCCTCTCTTTCCCTTTTCCTACCCTCCAAACCTCTGGGTGCGAGGCAAGTGATTGGGATGGAGCCTCCATGAGCTCTGACCCCAGTGACTGTACATCCTAGTAATCCTATTAGCGGTGTTTTTTTTCATGGTATATGTTAAGCGCTTACTATGTGCCAGGCACTGTTCTAAGTGCTGAGGTAGATACCAGGTAATCCGGTTGGACACAGTCCCTATCCTACACGGGGCTCACAGTCTTAATTCCCATTTTATAGATGAGGGAACTGAGACACGGAGAAGTTAAATGACCTGCCTAAGGTCATGCAGCAGATGAGTAGCGGAGCTGGGATTAGAACCCAGATCCTTCTGATTCCCAAGCCCGTGAGAGCATTTCATAAGTTATAGGCCAGTGACTGCCAGTGCTTAGAACAGTGCTCTGCACATAGTAAGTGCTTAACAAATGCCATTATTATTATTATTTATCTACCCACTCTCCGGGGTCCACATCCTTCCATGACTAGAAGAAAAGACAGTGGGCAAATGTTGCTTTGAAAACCACTAAGCATAGAATCTTTTCCTTTTTACAATTTCTCAGTCCCAAAGTGTCCAGTCTGAGACTCGTCCATCATTCTCAGCCGGAGAATCCATTATCATTACCTAGACACACTATTCGTTCATTTGTTCAATCGTGTTATCCAGTGCTTACTGCGTGAAGAGCACCATACTAAGGGCTTGGGAGAGTACATTATAATAATAAGCAGACACATTACATTGTCCACAAAGAAAAGAATCAGGAAGCAAGGAAAGTAGTGGCCAATGGTATCACGTTGGCTTTTTGGGCTGGGATTGCCATTCAAATTCCACACAGTAGGGAATCAATCAATCGTATTTATTGAGCGCTTACTGTGTGCAGAGCACTGTACTAAGCACTTGGGAAGTACAAGTTGGCAACATATAGAGACAGTCCCTACCCAACAGTGGGCTCACAGTCTAGAAGGGGGAGACAGAGAACAAAACCAAACATATTAACAAAATAAAATAAATACAATAGATTAGTACAAGTAAAATAAATAAATAAATAGAGTAATAAATATGTACAAACATATATACATATGTACAGGTGCTGTGGGGAAGGGAAGGAGGTAAGACGGAGGGATGGAGAGGGTGACGAGTGGAAGGTCAAAAAAGGTAGCACAGTATGATCATTCCTGCCACTTGATTATCAAAAAAGGTTCTGAATTTCCCCTTTAGCAGTGTGATAAGAGCACGACATTTTTGTTACAAGATCTCATTTGGTGGTTTCAGGTAACAGAATCATTGTGCTGAAAAAATAAAGGGAAAGTGTCCTTGCATTTTTTTTATCAATACAGAAGGTATTATTTCCTAGTTCATTTTTGAAGCATATCAGCCTAATACACTATTGGTATCAAGAAGTTCATTTGGAAAAGGAGATTACCTCTGATGGAATAGCAGTGATTTTGTTTTTCTCTTTGTGGTATGGAATGGGTGCTCCTATCAATCAAATAATCAATGTTATTTACTGAGTCTTTTCTGTGTTTAGAGCAGTTTACTAAGCACTTGGGAGAAGAAAATAGAGTTGGTAGGCACAATTCCTGCCCACAAGTGCTTACAATCTAGTGAGAAATTTACATACCATAAAGCATTTGCACAAAGCCTTTAATGGTTGGTGGGATAGGTTTATGACAAATTCCAAAAATCAAATTGATTTTGAACTCCAATGGGGACAAAACTGTACTCCTTAAACCCCTATCTGTGAATCAGTCAATCGATCAATCAGTGGGACTTATTGAGCACTTATTGTAGTTACTGAGCACTTACTGTGTTCAGAGCATTGTATTGAATTATATGCAGAGAGCTATACTAAATGCTTAGGACAGTACAATGTAGCAGAATTGGTAGTTATGTTCCCAGGCTGCAAGGAACTCACAGTCTAGAAGAGGAGCTTTCAATCTAGAAGACTTCATGCTAGTGAGGTTTTTTTTTTACACAGCTTACATTCCTCTTAAAAGAGAATACATACATATGATTTTCTTATTACCTCTCCAGGGCTGATCTCCTGTCTACAAATTCTGTAGTTTAGTCTTCTTTGCCCACTTTAAACTTGGTCATGCCTATAATATGCTCCTCTGGAGCTAGATGCAAAATGTATTCTATTATCAGTCTATCCATAGTCTTGCCTACAGTCCCACTTTGAAGAGGAAGAGGGGAAAAAAAAGTTTGTTCTGGTTTTGACCTTCATATAGAACACAGGGAACCTCTTGGAAGGACCGACTAGCAAAATCAGAATAACTTTTTCACTGGTTGAATTGAGGAAAGGGTGAATTGCTTATTTAACACATTAGCATTGGATATTGCCCCTGGGAAAGCAGGAAGAAGGGGAAACTGAATTAATGTAACTCTGGGCTTTGTGAGCCTAGTGGATAGGCTGGAAGATGAAAGATCTGTCTTAGCGTGTTACGGTTCACAAGATACCTGTAGCTGCAGCAGACTCCCTATTATCAGAAGTATTTCTTTAGTGATTCATGGTTCATAGGACAGGAAGATGCATGGATTAGTTCATTTTTTGTTGTTATTTCAATTTTCTTATTGTCCCTTTTTTTTCCTTATAAGTTTCTTCTTCTAGTTATGGTCTCCTATCAAGATATCCTGGCTTCAAGGGTGTTAGCGCAGGGATAGTGTGCTCATAAATTTAGTGTGTAAACGAGTCATTTCTGACAACCAGGAAGCCGACACTCAAAGAAATGGTATTTTCAATGCTTAGTCATAGCTGCTTGAAACCTAGGTTTCCTACCTCAGCCCATTGAAATCCATCAAACTGGAAATGACTGAAGATCAGACTTTCTTGAAAGATTTGGTGTTCTTCTGAATCTGAACAAAGAAGGAGCTTTCTCTCTCTCTCTCTCTCTCTCTCTCTCTCTCTCTCTCTCTCTCTCTCTCTCTCTCTCTTTCTCTCCCTCCTATCTGCAGAACACTGCATTAAGTGTTTGAGAGACCGCAGTGCAACCAAGGTGGTGGACATGTTCCCTGTCCACAAGAAGTTTACTCCACCCAACTTTCCAATAAAAGTCTAAACTGGTGGACACTGAGCTTCTGGTTATGCTTAGGCAGGGGATGGAAAGAGATAGGGGAGACTGGTTTCTTCCAAGGTAAAAATGCGTCAGTCAGTCATTCATATTTATTGAGTGCTTACTGTGTGCAAAACACAGTACTAAGCACTTGGGAGAGTACAGTATCATATTTCTGCCCACAATGAGATTACAGTCTGGAGGGGATATATAATAATGATGGTATGTGCCAAGCACTGTTCTAAGCACTGGTGTAGATACAAGGTAATTAGCTTATCTGAAGTGGGGCTCACAGTCTTAATCCCCATTTTACAGATAGGTAATTGAGACATGGAGAAGTTATGTGATTTGCCCAAAGTCACACAGCTGACAGCTTGGCTCAGTGGAAAGAGGCTGGGCTTTGGAGTCACAGGTCATGGGTTCAAAGCCCGGCTCCACCAATTGTCAGCTGTGTGACTTTGGGCAAGTCACTTAACTTCTCTGGGCTTCAGTTTCCTCATCTGTAAAATGGGGATGAAGACTGTAATCTCCCCAGTGCTTTGCACATAGTAAGAACTTAATAAATGCCATCATTATTATAATTATTATTATTAAGTGGTGTAGGCAGGATTTGAACCCACGACCTCTGGCTCCCAAGCCCGTGCTTTTTCCACTGAGCCATGCTGAAGGGGAAGTTTCACTGAAAGCATAGTCTGTACCTAAGATTTTTATACAATGAATGTTCCCCTGTTCTGCCTATGTTACTCTTTCTATGTCTGTCTCCTCTGTTGGAGGGTAAGCTCCTTATAGGCAGGGTATACTTCTCAGATGTCTGTAGGACTTTCCCAAGTGCTGAGAACAGTGCATCACACCTAGTGGATGTTCAATAAGTGCAATAAATATGATTTATTTATATAAATAAATATGATTGATGATGATGATGCAATAACTACTAATACTGTGCCTCCCAGCAGCACTAACTGCTCTCTGCCACCCAAACACCTCTTCTTCAAACCTTTTCCTGTCCTCCTTTCTGTCCCTGCTCCTTCCCTTCCTTTCTGCTTCGTACACTTCAGGGGCTTCTGGAAGATGCAGTCGCTGGTTGGAACTCAGGCCGGGAAAGACAGTGGGAAGTCCAAGTCAGTCACTGAGGACATGAGGCAAACCAAAGTGCCTTACCGCTGGTCAATATCTGCTCAGCTGGTGTTGCTTTCAGAGCAGATGGATGTAGTTTTCAAATCACCCAGTAAAACATTTTTCCATTCCATTTTTTAAAATTCAGACATCTTTTTTCTGGTACAAATAACTTGAAAATAATAAAAGTAGAATTGACCTAATGTACAAAATGAAATGGGTACAATGTACTGTTTATTTTTTAAGGCCTGGGAGAATATATTTGGAAACGCCAAGCAAGGGTTTACATTCGGAACATAAAACAGTGATCTGGGCTAGGTGCTAAAAACACTAATGGTTACTCAACCCCAGGGATGTTAATGCTGTTTTTGAGCAGCTCTGTTTTCTGATTATAAAAGGAGCTAAGATACCATGAAGTTGGCAAGTCAAGGAATATATATGTCCCACTAGGCAAGCACAGAAGACACACAGTAGGCGGGAGAAGAGCTGTTTTTCATGTGAGATAAAGAACAGCCATTGGATGTTTTTGATAGGGGTAATGATGTGCTCTATCAGGGTTTTAGAAAGATGATTTGTGCAGCTTCTATAAACTAAACTGAAGAGAGAAAATGCTGGAGGGAAAGAGGCCAATAGGAGGCCAATGATATGGTTGTCCAGCTAGAAGATGAAAACCCAACTCATGGCTGCAGCAGTGGGAGGAAAGAGTGGATCTAGGAAAGATGATTGAGAAACAACAGGTAGGACATAAAGATTGAATTTGAGAGGCAAATGAGAAAAGTCTATGAAGACATCCAAGGTCATGAATTACTGGAAAGGAAGGATGGTGATGGGAAAGTTGGAAGAGGAGGGGAACGAAGGAAGGAAGATTAGGGGTTCCCATTTAAGTATTTTAGGTTTAGGTTGCTTGAGCATCATCCAGATGGCGATATCCTGAGGCTAGTCTAAAGTATAAGATCATACATAGAGCACATGTGAAGTTAGGGCTACAGATGCAGTTATAGGAGTCAAATGGAGAGAGGTCAAGTCAATCACAGTCAATGGTATTTACTGAGCATTTAACCGTATGCAGAACACTGTACTAAGCCCTTGGGAAGGTCAATAGAATAGAGTCAGTAGACATGATCCCTGCTCATAAAGAGCCAACAATCTACAGCAGGAAGTGATGTGAGCTATTCTCTTTGAGAGGGCTTGTATGAGCCATTCTCTTAGGGAGTATTTGTTAAGCACTTTCTATGTGCCAGGCACTTTGGTGGATATAATAATAATAATGATGGCATTTATTAAGTGCTTACTATGTGCAAAGCACTGTTCTAAGCACTGGGGAGGTTACAAGGTGATCAGGTTGTCCCACAGGGGGCTTACAGTCTTAATCCCCATTTTACAGATGAGGTAACTGAGGCACAGAGAAGTTAAGTGACTTGCCCAAAGTCACACAGGTGACAATTGGCAGAACCGGGTTTTGAACCCATGACCTCTGACTCCAAAGCCCGGGCTCTTTCCACTGAGCCACACTGCTTCTCTAAGCTAAGCTACTTCTCTAAGCCATGCTGCTTGCTTGGATGCAAGCAAATCGGGTTGGACACAGTCCCTGTCCCACATGGGGCTCACAGTCTCAATTCTCATTTTACAGATGAGGTAACTGAGGCACAGAGAAGTGAAGTGACTTGCCCAAGGCCACACAGCAGACAAGTGGTGGAGGCGGAATTAGGACCCATGACCTGTTGCTGCCCAGGCCTGTGCTGTATTCACTACACAATTCTAGTGGGCGCACAAATTGAAAAGAATAGTCAGTCTAGAAGTAAGCCTTGTGGTGAGGGGCATGCGTATTTAAAGGTGAAGATAGATTGTAAGTTTCTTGAGGAAGGTGATCACATCTGCTGACTCAACTGTACTCTCCCAAGCATTTAGCAGAGTACACTGCACAAAGTAGGTGATAAATAAATGCTACTGATTGATGAGGAAACACATCTACCAATTCTGTTATATTGTACTCTCCCGAGTGCTTAGCACAGTACTTTGCACACACTAAGTGCTCAGTAATTATGATTGATTGATTGAGGAGAGGAAGAGAAACTGGTAAAAGAAACAGAGAAGGAGCAGTCAGAAGCACTGGATCCCTAAAATCAAGACCGGAGAGAGCTCTAAGAAGAAGATGGTCAACCAGAAGCCCAGAAAAACAAAGAGGACTGCAAGAGAAATGACATTGGATTAAGCCCAGAACGAGGACAATGGAAACCTTGGTGAGCATAAAGAGAGTAAGATCTGGATCGGAGAGGGTCAAGAAGGGAATTGGGAGGGGGAAGCAGAGGCAGTGGGTGCACATGGCTTATTAGAAGAATATAAACAGAAAAGAGAGAAGGGACATGACTTGGGGGTTGGAGGAAAAGCGTGGTTGGATGGAGTTCGAGAGGAGCCAGAGGAGAGAAGGAGGTCAAAGAGAGCCAGGGGTGTGAAAGGTAAGATGGTAGGAGCACAGAGTTTGAAGAATTGAGAGGAAATAGGGTCCAATGCACATGTAAATACATTAAGCATCCAAGAGTTGTTGGAAGATCTCTCTCTCCCCAGAATCCACTTTATATACATTAAGCCTTCCTAGAACCTGAAGTGCATAAAGGTGCATCTTGTAATTTCTGTGACTACTATTGGCAGACAGATGGCCCGCCTAATTGTTTTTGGTATAAAAGCAGATATTGTTAAAGTAGAATAAGAACCGGAGAAAGCTGCGGGAGCCTTCTTATCTTCGTCTCCAGAGGATTGGTGCTAATAAGTCAAATTAGTCATTTTTTATTTAGGAGATATAAAAAGGCATATGGTTTCTTGCTCTACCAGCTGTCATAAAATTTAGGAGAAAAGTATTGCTTCCAAAGCTTCCAGGGGAAAATTTCACAGAAGTATTTTAACCTTTATAGCTTACAAAACCAGTTGGCTTCCTTTCTCCGTAAACTATTCTTTTGGCTATGGTTCTTCTTAACAACAAAGGTTTAGCAGGAAGGAAAACACAGAGCTATGAATAAAATAACTGGACTGCCTTCTAGTGGACTATTGGTTAATAAATATACATAAAAATATTCTTCCTTGAGGAATCTGGTTTGTCAAACAAATCCGGTAGTTTGTAATGGAATAAACAAAGATTTTAAAACGCTAGCAAACATATGTTTCATTGCTTAACCTCCAACAGAATGCATAGTGCAAATGCTGTGCCAGGAAAATATTTTAATAAGAAGATATATATATATATATATATATATATATATATATATATAATTTTTTAAAATTCCACAGTGACAAGAGAAGCCTCATTTCCCTTGGCCTTTTCTCCTTCATCCCTGTGGAGTTGGGTGTAACCATTACTGCTGGATCAAAGGATCTTCATTTTGACTAAATTTCTTTTTCTGCCACAGTAAGGATAATAATAATAATAACTGTGGTATTTGTTAAGCGCAACTAAGAGCCAGGCACCGTACTAAGCACTGGGGTTGATATAAGCAAATCAAGTTGGACACAGTCCCTGTCCCACATCGTGTTCACAGTTTTAATCCTCATTTTACAGATGAGGTAACTGAGCACAGAGAAGTGAAGTCACTTGCCCAGGGTCACACAGCAGCAAGTGGTGGAGACAGGATTAGAACCTAGGTCCTTCTGACTCCAGACCCTATCCACTTGGCCACACTGCTTCATGGCTCTATACTGCCAGGCTCTACAATCTCTGGGCTTCTCCATGCCCGCCTCCTTCCCTCCTTTCCACCATTCAATTTTTCTTACTCTTAAGCACCTTGTTATTTTGGATGCTTTCCCTGGAAATGAAGCCAAGCAAGGTAGACAGAAGAAAGAGACGAGAAACCTGGTGGAAAACACAGCTTTCTCATGTGTGTGAAATCTCCTGGCTGTGGTATCAGTCCCAGGAAAGCACATATACTACATCACACCAGATAAGATTAATGAGAAAGTCATTGAAAATAATCAGAAAAAAATAATGGAATTCTGCAATATTAACAATAGAATTTGAGTGGCGACATAAGAATGAAGTCTATAGGTATAAGTAATATTTGGATGATGTTAATTAGTAAATACATCAATTTTGCTTGCTTAAATTGCAACCCGAGTATACAGGTTGTCATAGCAACCTGAATATATTTGTCCTTTGATGTGATTTTGATTATACCATTGTAGATTGCTTCTAACAACAGATTTAACTTTTCCTATGCATTGCTGAGGTGGAATCCAGCTGTGTTGTACCAAACGCTATTAACTGTTGCCATACACAGACACGGAAGAACATTATGACCGTGATTATCTGAGTTCCATATCATATTATACCATAGCATATCAAGTGCTTATCCTAACCTACCTTGACTACTGCATCATTCATTCATTCAATCGTATTTATTGAACGCCTACTGTGTGCAGAGCACTGTACTAAGCGCTTGGGCAGTAGAAATCAGCATCAACCTCCTCCCTGACCTCCCCTTTCTCCTGTCTGTCCCCATTCCACTCCTCATGTTATTCTGCTGCCCGGATTGTTTTTCTAACAAAAATTCAGCCCAAGATTACCCACTCTTCAAGAACCTCCAGTGGTAGCCCATCCATTTCTGAATCAAACAGAAATTCCTCACCATCAGCTTTAAAGCACTCCATCACCTTGCCCCCTCCTATCTTACCTCCCTAGCTTCCTACTAGAGAAGCAGCGGGGGATATCAGGGGGGATATTAAGTGCTTAAAGGACACAGCTCAAAGTTTATAGATGATGCAGAAGGTAGAGAATGTAGGGAAAATGAGGGCTTAGTTCAGGAAGGTGCCTGGAGGATATGTGATTTTAATAAGTCTTCAAAGGTGGGAGAATGATTGTCTTTTAGATGTGAAAGAGGAAGAAGTTCCAGACCAGAGGGAGAACGTGCAAGGGGCCAGTGGTGAGATAGATGAGATTGAAGCACAGTAAATAAGATGGAATTAAAGGAGTGAAGTATGTGTTCTGGTTGTAATAGTAATAATAATGATGGTATTTATTAAGCACTTACTATGTGCAAAGCACTGTTCTAAGCACTGGGGAGGTTACACGGTGATCAGGTTGCCCCACAGGGGGCTCACAGTCTTAATCCCCATTTTCCAGATGAGGTCACTGAGGCACAGAGTAGTTAAGTGACTTACCCAAAGTCACACAGCTGACAATTGGTGGAGCCTGGGTTTGAACTCATGACCTCCCACTCCAAAGCCTGTACTCTTTCCACTGAGCCACACTGCTTCTCTTAGAACAGTGCTTGGCACATAATAAGTGCTTAACAAACACCATAGTTATTATTCTGTAGTGTGAAAAGACATTGCTCCAAGTGAACACACCTGTAAGTCAACTCTCTTCCTCCCTTCAAAGCCCTACTGAGAGCTCACCTCCTCCAGGAGGCCTTCTCAGACTGAGCCCCCTTTTTCCTCTCCTCTTCCCCATCCCCCCCACCCTACCTCCTTCCCCTCCTCACAGCACCTGTACATATGTTTGTACAGATATATTACTTTATTTATTTTATTTGTACATGTTTACTATTCTATTTATTTTGTTAATGATGTGCATCAAGCTTTACTTCTATTTACTCTGATGAGTTGACATCTGTCCATAAGTTCTGTTTTGTTGTCTGTCTCCCCCTTCTAGACTGTGAGCCCTTCGTTGGGTAGGGACCGTCTCTATACGTTGCCAACTTGTACTTTCCAAGCGCTTAGTACAGTGCTCTGCACACAGTAAGCGCTCAATAAATATGATTGAATGAATGAATGAAGGGATGACAGTCCCCTTTCCTTATAAGCCCTTTCTCATAATAATAATGATGGCATTTGTTAAGCGCTTACTATGTGCCAAGCACTTTTCTAAGTGCTGGAGGGATATACGGTGATCAGGTTGTCCCACATGGGGCTCACAGTCTTAATCCCCATTTTCCAGATGAGGGAACTGAGGCACAGAGAAGTTAAGTGACTTGCCCAAAGTCACACAGCTGACAAGTGGTGGAGCTGCGATTAGAACCCATGAGCTCTGACTCCCAAGCCCGGGCTCTTTCCTCTGAGCCACGCTGCTCCTCATGTCCGTTACTACCTGTAGCGACTCTTTACCGCTCCTTGCCCTCTTCCCTCAGAACTCCAAGACCTTGGCTGGCTCCATTTTCTTCCCTTGCCTTCTGATTCCGCCACCTGGGGAGGTCCGTCTTTTCTGTCTGCATGACTGATTTAAGCCTTTCCCCAATCCCTCATGCCTGGGCTGCTGGTTCCTTATGCTTCAGATAGGTGAAGGGTTTCTCAGGATGTTTACATTTTTCTGCAGAATTAATGCTAATGATACCTACTATTTTTTCTAGCCCATGGCTACAGCATACAGGGTTGCTGATTGCCCCGGTATTTGGTAATTGTTCAGAACCTCATTTGTGACTCTGGGGACTGTTCCAATTTCATCTCCTAAACAAAACAAATCCACACCATAAGGTTTTTTCTTTTCAATATCTGTCTGCAGTAGGTTGATTGTGCTATAGTTCTTTTCAAATCTTTTGATGCACAATACCTCAATTCCCATATCTATCCTGGGTAGGAAGGGTAAAGATCTCCAAATGGAAAATTATCCTTTCTGCTGTGATGGACACATAATTAACCATTTGACCACTGATCCACACCAGCGAATGTAACGCGCCTAGCTTTTCGGAGGTCATGCATAACTCTTGTCTGTCCAGTTTCGTGAAGCTGTGGAATAGGTTTTCTCGAGGCGAAAATCTGAAAGTGAGCGTAGGAACATGAATCAGCTCCAGCCACAAATTTGATGTAGTGTTTGCTGGAATTGACAGCAAAAGGTAGCATTAATCCATGTACTAGTAGCGCGGTGGTTTCATTTCATCCCCCTCTAACTACGTGACTTGGAATATATTTGTGTTCTCATTTTATTTCAGCACCTCTCAGCAAACAACATGGCATCTTGAGAGAACTGTCATCATTTTGAGTCAATTCAGTTTGTGCCACTCTTTAGAGAAGTAATTCTTCGGCTCGGGCCCATATCTGTGATCCTTATACAGTTTGTCTCAGGGATGGGACCTGACCTCAAGACCCGGAGATGATAGAATAAACAAATTTTAGGGCAGGAAGGATAAGTATGGGAAGCTGGAGGAATCTGTTGACTAGGAGCTCACTGTTTATTTCTGTCTCAAACACTGTCTTGTCTTTGATCTTGGACATAAGAGCGAGGATTGGAAAGTTTTGTTTTTTTTACTAATCTCTCTCAATTAATAATATAAGACTTGATTGTATTGGACGCTAAATTTTCATCAGAAGTAAATATATTGCTGCTATACTCTAAAGATTTCCTTTTTGATTGAGATAAGTAAATTCTTGGCAGAAAATCCTCGGGTTGGGGTGAGAGAGAGTTGGGATGAGTGAAGAAAGGGGTATGATCTGATCTTTTCCCCCTAGGTTCCTCATTTTTTTTCCCCGGGAAGATTGTGGACACAGGAATGTGGACTTTCTTCTAAGCAAGAAGGAAACATAGACAATTCAACTTCTTCAAGTCAGAAGTCTTGGAGGAGAATATTAGAGGAAGACTGTGAAATGAGGAACAAATGAAGAATCCACAAATTTGGGAGGGAGCATTTTTTTTCCAAAATTGCTCTACTATTGTCTAAATAAGTAACTACCATTTTCATTCTCCACCCAACAAAAATCATTTGTATTAATATATACTTAGTATAAATTCTCTACGCTTCAGTTTCTTCATCTGTAGAATAGGATGAAATGCCTTCCTGTTCTCACCTCCTTTTAGACTATGAACTTGATGTGGCTGAAGGTCAGTGTTTGAGACGATCATTGTGTTTATCCCCAGCACTAAGTACAAAGTAAGAGCTTAACCAATACCTTTTTAAATTATCATTATTTAGGTTAATATCCATTTGTCTTAGATTGTAAATTGCCAGAAGTAAGAACTCTGCTCTGTTCAACTCGTTTAGACATCAATCAGCACAATAACCATGACTGCATTGTGGCGGTGATGGTAATTGTTATAGTGAAAATGATGATGTTATTGATAATTGTGGTGGTGATGGTGATGATAATTGTGGCAATAATGATGATGATAGTGGTGAGGCTAATGATGAGGGTAGAAATGAAGATGGTGGTGATTTTGGAGGTGATATTGATGAGGATGGCTAAAATAAAGGTAACTATGGAGGTGAGCATGATCAGAATTACTCTGATGGTGATGATAATTAATTTTTTCTGTCTTTTGGGATTGTCATGAACAGCAGTGTTCAAAATACTGTATTTATAATTTCACTGTTAAAATGATTATGCTTTCACCTTTTTAATTATTCCTTTGGAGAATGATCAAATTTCTGAGTGAAACAAAAGATCAGTGGCCCAGTGGAAAGAGCCCGGGCTTTGGAGTCAGAGGTCATGGGTTCAAATCCTGACTCCACCACTTGTCAGCTGTGTGACTTTGGGCAAGTCACTTCACTTCTCTAGGACTCAGTTCCCTCATTTGTAAAATGGGGATTAAGATTGTGAGCCCCACGGGGGACAATCTGATTACCTTGTAACCTCCCCAGTGCTTAGAACAGTGCTTGGCACATAGTAAGCGCTTAATAAATGCCATTATTATTATTATTATTATTAAAATCAAAAAGAACCTCCATACTAGGTATTGCATTTGTACATGCTGGTATACTCTAATTATTTAGTCTTTATTTATCATACATCAATGGGCGAAGAACGCCCACTTCTTTACTATTCATTATTTTTGAAAATTTTGGAAATTAAAATAGGCAATATTTTCGTAGAGTTGTTGAAACCAACTATCACCAGGGAAAGTTTTCAAAGGAGAGCAAACAGGAGCAAAACCATTAAAAGGAAGAAGTAGGTTTGGGCTTGTGCTGGCATATGCAGGAAAAGTAATGAGATGGAGATAAGGCTCCTCATGACTATCATCCTCAAGGTTATTCCTACACAACCGTACAACACCTCTGCAGGTCTCTTTCTGTCTATTTATCTATTTTTTTCCCTACAGTATTATGGGCCTGTCACTAGGAGCGAGATATAAGTCTAGAACTGCATTATTGAAGTTGCTTTCTCAATTACCTTTCCAAGATAATTACCTTTGTACTGGGGAGTTAAAGAAATCAATAGAATGTTCTTGGCAATATCTCCGAAACAGTTCATTAATATTACGAGCCATGTTAGCAAATAGTCGCTCACTAAAGATACTTGGTCTGTAAATGGTCCCAACCAGGAAGAGGTTCTAAAATAAAGCATACATCCAAAAGACTATATAGCTTTTTAATAATCACATCTGGGGTAGATTTAAACTTGCAGAAAAAGACAGAGGGCTGTCCCATCCCCACATGTGCATGTTTTCCATTCTGTTCCACTGAGTTACCCTGTCCTGGCTTGAGGCTGGCAGGCACAAATTTGCAGGTCCTAGATTTTTCTCGCCTCCTTTCCTCATGTAAATAGGAGGGCTGCCGAGTAATGGTGAATCAAGGGTCCTAAAAGGACAGCGAGACTGATGTAAAGACTGGAAAAAATGTCCTTTATGAATAGAGGAACTGGGAGTATTTAACGTGAAGAAGAAAAGGTTGAGAGTCAATAGTTTTCAAGTCCATGAAAGGATTTTAAGAGGAATGAACAGAGAGCCATAAAGGAAGAAATAGCATTAAACTGAGTTCAAAAAGCCGTATGGATGATTATTATAATATATGATAATGGTATTATAATGGAGCAGCATGGCCTAGTGGCAAGAACCCGGGCTTGGAAGTCAGAGGTCATGGGTTCTAATCCTGGCTCCGCCACTTGTCTGCTGTGTGACCTTGGGCAAGTCACTTAACTTCTCTGTGCCTCAGTTACCTCATCTTGAAAATGGGGATTGAGATTGTGAGCCCCACTTGGGACAACCTGTTTACCTTGTGTTTACCCCAGCGCTTAGAACAGTGTTTGGCGCACACTAAGTGCTTAACAAATATCATCATGATAATATTATTATTATTTATTAAGCCCTTACTATGTGCCAAGCACTGTCCTAAGTGCTGGGCTAATCAGTTGAGACACAGTCCCTCTCCCATCCAGAGTGCACAGCCTAAGTAAGAGAGAAAGCGGGTACTGAATCCCCATTTGACGTAGAAGGAAAACTGAGGCAGAAAGAAGTTAAATGTCTTGCCTAGGATCATACAGCAGGAAAGTGGTGGAGCTAGGATTAGAACCTAGGTCCTGGGACTTTTGGGCCTGTGCTGTTTCCATCAGGCCACACTGCTAGGCTCATAACCATATTGTGGACAGGGAATTTGTCTGTTTTATTGTTGTGTTATACTCTCCCAAGTGCTTAGTAATAATAATAATAATAATGGCATTTGTTCAGCACTTACTATGTGCCAAGCACTGTTCTAAGTGCCGGGGTGGATACAAGATTATCATGTTGTCCCCCGTGGGGCTCACAGCCTTCGTCCCCATTTTACAGATGAGGTAACTGAGGTCCAGAGAAGCAAAGTGACTTGCCCAAAGTCACACAGCTGACAAGCGGCAAAGCCGGGATTAGAACCCATGACCTCTGACTCTCTAGCCTGGGCTCTTGCCACTAAGCCACGCTGCTTCGTGGCCCAGTGCTTCACGCTGCCTAGTATAGTTCCCTGTATACCGTAAATGCTCAATACATGCAATTTATTGATTGATTGATTACTTCTGGACTAACCTCCAAAGGGAAATAGTGGAGGTTCCATCCTGAAAGATCTTTAGCTGGGGAATAGTCTGCTATCAGTTCCAGATGGCTAGGCCTTCCCTGTCCTGGAAGCAGACCCTTCTTCCAGGCTTCTGGTTGTCTGATTTCAAGACCTAAAGCCTTCCTGGTCAGAGGGCTTCCATTTATGCTTTTAGACTCTCAGCTTCCTCATCTGTGGAATCGGAAAACTCCTATCAGCCTCCTTCAGTGGATTGGGTAAGGAATAATGAACATAAATGGACACCTGAGGAATCTGCAAATAGGAAAGTTCTGCAATACAGGTTATAATGATGTTAGATAGACATTCATAATTATAGCTTTTGTTGAACGTTCCTTGAGTTGAACTTAGGCAGAGAATGCTAAGATTTCGTAAAATCTTTTCAAAACAGCTCATTGCTCAATGACATCTGTAAATTTTGTTTGACAGTCCAAACACTTTCTTCAACCAAATGTTTCATAACCATCACTCAATAACCATTAATTAAGCAATTAAAAGTATATTTAATGGGGAAGAGGACTCAGAGAACAGAATGAACTCAAAAGATGGTTTTAAAATAGGTTTTCTAGCACTTCCATCATTATTGACCCAAAACTTCCTAGGGGATGCTAACAATGCATTTGATAGTTGCCAAGGAAACTCTAACCTTTCCTGTATCTGCCCTTCCGCATTGTACCTGATTGTCAGAATAACTTCTGCAACTGATTATAACCGAACTATTTCCAGCATCAGTTTTCCTTCTCAATCCTTTTTCCAATTACAAGCTTGAACATTCAAGATATCTCACTCAATATCTATATTTACATTACTCAGGATTTGCTGCTTAGAGTACTTTGAAATCAGAAAGCTCTTTACAATCATTTATTTTCCTTGCCATCTTGTGAGAAAAGTACTGTATGTCTGACTCGTGGGCAGGGAACGGAGGGACTGAAAGATATTCATTCTATCACACTGAACCGGCCAAAAGGTGGGATGAAACGATATGAGACATGATCCCTTATTAAATGTACTGTCTCCTTTTCCCTTCTGTATATTCAGGGGGTGAAGAGGCAGCTTTATTTGGAAAGAAAGTGTTTTTGTGAAAGGACTGACCTACGGTGCCTCATAATGAGGTTCTCCAACTGCCTCAGTTTGAAAGCAGGTAGAATGGTCTTTGAGAAAACCAGTGAGTTCCCAGTATAGGAAAGGAGTTTAGTGAAGGATCTAGGTGGAATTTTATCTGAAAACCCTGTGAAGGTGCGCTTGTCAGGGATGAGGAGGGAAGGAGAGCAGAAAAATGGGGTGCAAGGAGGCTTGGTAGGTGAGGAAGTGAGTGAAAAGGGAGGGGAATAATCAGAAGTGAGGACGTTGATTAGTGCATTAGAAGAAGAGAATGGGGAACACCACATGGTCTAGTGGAAAGGGACTATAATAATGGGAGTCACAGGCTTTGGGGTCTAATCCCAGCTCTCTCCCTTGCTTGCAGTGTGACCTTGGGCAAGTCATTTCACTTTTCTGAGCCTCACCTTTCTCAACACTACATTGAAGGTGAAGTACCAGTTCTCCCTCCTAATTAGGTTGTGAGCCCCATGTGGGACAGAGACTGTGTCTGACCTGATTTAAGTTGTATTTACCTTAGTGTTTTGAACAGTGTTGGACACAGTAAGCATGAAACAAATACTATTACCATTATTATTCTAAGAGTAATGATAATTATAATGATATTGATAATACTACTACTATTACTAATAGCTTTCTGTGGCAAGGAAACCTGTCTGTTCACTGTTGTGAACAGACTTTTAGACTGTGAGCCCACTATCGGGTAGGGACTGTCTCTATGTGATGCCAATTTGTACTTCCCAAGCGCTTAGTACAGTGCTCTGCACATAGTAAGCGCTCAATAAATACGATTGATTGATTGATTGTTGTATTCTCTGAAGCGCTTAGTAAGGTGCTATGCACAGAGTAAGTGATGAATAAATACTATTGAGTGAATGAATGAATAAATAATAATGCTGAGTGAACTAATCAGTGGAACATGTCCTCAGTACCTGGATTTTTAACTATTCTCTCCTTAGTCTACTCACTTTGGCCAGTTATCCAATGGAAAAGCAAGGAAATAGGGTAATTCATGATAAAAGTTCCATCTCTAGGCTACACATTTATATTAATGTCTGTCTCCCGTTCTAGACTGTAAGCTCATTGTGAACAGAGAATATGTCTGCTAACTGTTGTATTGTGCTTTCCCAAGTGCTTAGTACTGTGCTCTGCACATAGTAAGTGCTGAATTACAATTAATTGCAATTAATTGATTGCTAGACAGATTCTCCACTTGAATCCTTCCACGTCTGGATTTAGGTCTGTGAAGCTTAAGGTACCTGTGAAAGTGTAAAATAGTGTAAACAACGATCTATTAAGGACCCAAATTAGAGCAAATTCCAGTCAGTCAATCAGTCAATTATTCACTGTGTGCTTACTGTGCACAGAGAGCAGTACTCTGGAGGAGCAGCGTGGCTCAGTGGAAAGAGCATGGGCTTTGGAGTCAGAGGTCACGGGTTCAAATTCCAGCTCTGCCAATTGTCAGCTGTGTGACTTTGGGCAAGTCACTTAACTCCTCTGTGCCTCAGTTACCTCATCTATAAAATGGGGATTAAGATTGTAAGCCCCCCGTGGGACAACCTTTTAGACTGTGAGCCCCTTTTAGACTGTGAGCGCACTGTTGGGTAGGGACTGTCTCTACATGTTGCCAACTTGTACTTCCCAAGCACTTAGTACAGTGCTCTGCACACAGTAAGCGCTCAATAAATACGATTGATTGATTGATTGATTGATTGAACCTGATCACCTTATAACCTCCCCAGCGCTTAGAACAGTGCTTTGCACATAGTAAGTGCTTAATAAGTGCCATTATTATTATTATTACTAAGCACTTGGGAGATTGCAACACAATAGATTAGGTAGACCCATTCCCAACCCACAAGGAGTTTACTGAAGGTTATCTACTATGAGGTGAATATGACTTGCTGCATAATAGTAGATAAAATCCAATACTCTCTTCCCCACAGCCTAACCCTCACCTCATCGAAGGACAGGAGCATGGGGACATGAAAAACCAGAAATAGGTGAGTGTCATCGGCAGATCTGCCCTCATAGTGAAATAGTGAAGGTTTCTGAACTGATGAACCACCCAGGACATCTACAGCCCGGGCTTTGGAGTCAGAGGTCATGTGTTCAAATCCCGGCTCTGCCAACTGTCAGCTGTGTGACTTTGTGCAAGTCACTTAACTTCTCTGGGCCTCAGTTACCTCATCTGTAAAATGGGGATTAAGACTGTGAGCCCCATGTGAGACAACTTGATCACCTTGTATCCCCCCAGTGCTAAGAACAGTGCTTTGCACATAGTAAGCGCTTAACAAATGTCATTCTCATCATCATTATCATCATCTTGCACTGTGGTCAGATTCAGCAGAAATCTTTAAAATACCATTACTTGCCTAGCAATCAGGCGTACCAAGGTGGCTACCTTGGCAAATACCTGCTGGTCTGTGGCATGACAGCACAGCATTCTTACTAGTAATAGCAGTAGTGGGAATAGTATTTATTATGTGAATACATAGTTGGAAGTTAGGCATGTTCCCTATAGCTTGGGGAGCTCATAATCAAACAGAAAAGCAGTGTGGCTCAATGGAAAGAGCCCGGGCTTGGGAGTCAGAGGTCATGGGTTCGAATCCCAGCTCTGCCGCTTGTCAGCTGGATGACCTTGGGCAAGTCACTTCACTTCTCTGGGCCTTAGTTCCCTCATCTGTAAAATGGGGATTAAGACTGTGAGCCCCACATGGGACAACCTGATCACCTTGTATCCCCCCCAGCGCTTAGAACAGTGCTTTGCACATAGTAAGTGCTTAACAAATACCATTATTATTCAGCGCTTAGAGCAGTGCTTTGCACATAGTAAGTGCTTAATAAATGCCATTATTATTATTATGTAGTGGCCATTTGAACTATAACTGGGCTTTGTTTGTAAAATTCTTGCATGTAATTTGCACTGTGATTCAGCCCTGCCTTCCTAGTTGCCTGATGCACTTGGTTCTCACTGGGGCCATGACTTAATAATAATGATAATAATTGTGGTATTTATTAAGCATTTACTATGTGGCAGGCACCATACTAAGCACTGGGGTAGATACAAGATAACTGGGTTGGACACAGTCTCTATCCCACGCAGCGCTCCTAGTCTCAATCCCCATTTTACAGAGTAGATAACTGAGGCCCAGAGAAGTGAAGTGATTTGCCCAAGGTCAAACAGCAGACAAGGGGCAGAGTTGGGAGGTCCCAAGCCCGTACTCTACTTGCTAGGCCACACTGCTTCTCTTGCAGGGATGAGAGAGTGTGTGAATGCCGGGGCAAACTCCAGGCATTATTGTCAATGTCACTCGACAGGTTCCCAATCTCAAAATCTTAGGGACTGAACGGAGGCCCTTCCGTGGTTTACAACGGGAGACTCCATCGTCCATCAGATGTTAGACCAGTCCTTCTCTGGCAATCTTCCCCATGGGCCAACTGAGGATCATAACACCTGTCTCCGACTGCTCAACTCAGATGTCGGGAAGACAGATGAGATCACTGAGTGAATGTGTTTTGAGTTCCTAGGCATACCAATTAGTTCAAGGTATTATTCGTTGAACCAATATGTAACAAGCTGGAACTGCTTGCTGACTCATTTCTACCCACCCTGTGATTGGAATTCCTTTGTGTAAAGTTTTAAATCTTTTGTCTGAAGCTTCCTGGCCAGTTTGACTCAGCTCTCCGCTCTTAAAGAAATTCTTCCGGAGGTCATTTCTTTTTGCAAAACAGTTTAAGCCAGAGAATGGGTTGAAGGATGAGGACAGCATTCTCTAATAGAAAGCCTCTGGATCTCGAAGTCAAGAGGCCTGGGTTCTAATAGTAGTGATAACAATTGAGATATTTGTTAAGTTCTCAGTGTGTGCCAAGCACTGTACTAAGCACTGGTAATTGCATGATAATCAGGTCAGATTCAGTCCCCGTTCCACATTGGGCTCACAGTCGAAGAGGGAGGCAGAACGGATATTGAATCCCTATTTTACTGATGAGGAAACTGAGGCACAGAGAAGTTAAGTGACTTGCTCAAGGTCACACAGAAACAAGTGGTAGATTGGGTATTAGAACCCATACCTTTTGACCCCCCAGGCCTGTGTCCTTTTCATTAGGCCATCCGTGGCTGTAGCCCACCAGTCATTTGGCTAGCTGGACCTCTTGTCCGTAGGACAGGAGGGCTAGTTTGGGTGCAGCCAAGAATCCTCAGTTGTGGCTCATGGAGTGTGTATCAGCCTAGTGTGACTCACCGTAGTTCATTGGTGCTGCCCAACTCAGGTGATGTTGCTGGAAGCAGTGATGGTGACCATTGAGAAGCAGTGCGGCTCAGTAGAAAGAGCACGGGCTCTGGATTCAGAGGTCATGGGTTCAAATCCCGGCTCTGCTAATTGTCAGCTGTGTGATTTTGGGCAAGTCACTTAACTTCTCTGTGCCTCAGTTCCCTCATCTGTAAAATGGGGATTAAGACTGCGAGCCCCCATGGGACAACCTGATCACATTATAACTCCCCTAGCACTTTGAATAGTGCTTTGCACATAGTAAGTGCTTAATAAATGCCATCATTATTATTATTATCTGGACCAGGATATTGGCTGCTGTTGGCTGAAATCCAGGCTGTATGGAGCATGATGATGGAGAAGCTAACTCTCACACTTAAAATTGGGCTCAACTTGACGGTCCTCCTTATAAAATTGCTTTCATTCTGGTAGGGGAAATCTTTTTCTAAAAACAAAGACAAACCCATTTTCCATTCATGCATTCGTATTTGAGTGCTTATATTGTGCAGAGCACTGTACTAAATGCTTGGGAGAGTACAGTAAAACAATAAACGGGTACATTCCCTGCCCATAACAAGCTAAGATCTGCCTCACCCCTAAATAAAGAATTAAACCCCTGTTAGGCTTTGACAAGACTAGAAAAAAACAGGGACCAAACATTTTCAGAATGTGCTTTGAGGTCTGATGTTTATATATTTTGAATCCATGCAGTATTATTATTATTGTTGTTAATTATGGTTTTTGTTAAGTACTTATCTGGTTTCAACCACTGTTCTAAGTGCTGGGGTAGATATGAGGTAATTAGGTCAGACAATTGTGCACACACTAATCTACATATATGTCTATTAAGGGAATGGTGTGGTTGTGTGTGTGTGTGTGTGTGTGTGTGTGTGTGTGTGTGTATGTGTATGTATGTATGTGTATGCCCTTGCCATCCTGGATAGCATTTAATCTTTATTTTACTGAAGGAAACATTTCAAATGAAGATAGATGGATGCAGTTGCCCAAAGATCCTGGGTAAAGTGATTGAAGAAAGAGGTTTCCCCACAGAGGTACTTACTTCTAGATGGATAATCAAACCAATATATTTTTCTGCTGAAATATTTGCTAATGGAAGGGTTGAGTCCTTGGACAAGGTGAGGGATAAACCTTCAGAGAGGAAGGAAATGGTTTGCACATAGCACTTGGGTCCAGTTCTCACTCTCTGCTGCAATTATCTTACCTGATAGCGGACAATGGGGAGGAAAGGGAGAACAGTGGGAATAGATGGTGTAATCTAGAGAACATCCAAGGTCTTCAGCTGATTTATTTACAAGCAAGAGCCAGCTGATGCCAAAGAAGAGCACTTGGAAGACTTCTGAGAAGGAGGTCAAGGAGACAGTGCTCAGAGAGAGAGGGTAAGGGGATGCATAAGAAAGCTTGCCACCATTTTATATTTTAAGTATGTGGTCTGAGGATGAAGAAGAGGAGCTATCTTACATTTTCCCCATGTACTATTCCAACTCCCACGTAAATAGCAGACAGGGAATGTGTCTCCTTTCAGTCTATTCAGTCCAAACCATTCAGTCCATAATAATAATAATAATAATTGTGGTATTGGCTAGATATAAGATAATCAGATCCCTCATAGTGGATAGAGCACGGGCCTGCGAGTCAGAAGGTCATGGGTTCTAATCCCAGCTCCGCCACTTGTCTGCTGTGTGACCTTGGGCAGGTCACTTAAATTCTCTGTGCCTCACTTTTCTCATCTGTAAAATGGGGCTTAAGACTGTGATTCCCCACATGGGACAGGTTCTATGTCCAACCCGATTTGCTTGTATCCACCCCAATGCTTAGTACAGTGCCTGGTACATAGTAAGCCCTTAACAAATACCATTATTATTATTGTGTAGGAGGGAATACAGGTTCTGAATCCTCATTAAGACCGTGAGCCCCACGTGGGACAACTGAATTACCCTGTATCTACCTCAGAGCTTAGAACAATGCTTGGCACATAGTAAGCGCTTAACAAATACCATAATTATTATTATTAGCATCAGATGAAGGAACTGAGTACAGAGACATTAAGTGACTTGCTCAAGGTCACACAGCAGATAAGTGGCAGAGCTGGAATTAGAACCCAGGCCTTCTGACTCGAAGGCCTCTGCTCTTTACAGTGAACCATGCTGCTTCTCATGTTTCCTTACCATAGACCTTAAAGCACTCAATCACCTTGCCTCCTACCTTACCTCTCTGTTTCCTACTATAATAATAATAATAATAATAATGATGATGATGATGGCATTTATTAAGTGCTTGCTATGTGCAAAGCACTGTTCTATAACCCAGTCCGCACACTTTTCTCCTCAAATGCAACCTATTCACTGTACCTCAGTAGCATAAGCACTCAATAAATACGATTGAATGAATGAATGAATCTATCTCCCCACTGACCACTTACCCACAACCTGCCTTTGTCCTAGGACTCCCTTCCCCTTCATATCTAACAGAACATCACTCTCCCCATCTTCAAAGCCTTATTAAAATCACATCTCCTCCAAGAGGTCTTCCCGTATAAGCTCTTATTTCCTCTTCACCCCTCCCTTTTGCATCCCTCTCGCATATGGATTTGTAATCTTTATACACCCCACCCTCAGTCCCTCAAGCACTTAAGTAGATATCCATACTTTATTTATACTAATGGCTGTCTCCCCTTCTAGAATGTAAGCTCACTGTGGGCTGGGAATGTATCTAAGTAAGCCTGTTATATTGTACTCTTCCAGAAGTATAGTGAAAAATAGCATAGCCTAGGGGATAGAGCATAAACCTAGGAGTCAGAAGATCCTGGGTTCTAATCCCGGCTCTGCCACTTGTCTGCTGTGTAACCTTGGGCAAGTCACTTCACTTCTCTGGGTCTCAGCTGTCTCATTTGTAAATCAGGGATTAAGACTGCAAGCCACAGTGGGGATATGGACTGTGTTTAACCTGATTACTCTCTACTCCAGCACTAAGAACAGTCCTAGCACATAGTAAGCACTTAACAAATACCATCAAAAAAGGGCTTAGTACAAATGCTATGCACTCATATAAGTGTTCAATAAGATTTTCTAATTGATTCTATCTGTCAATCAATGATATTTGAGTGCTTACATTCCCCAGGGCTTAATATAGTCAGTTACAAAAAATACCAATACTACTACCAAACTAAATGGATGAAAAGAATAGAGGAAAGCCCAAAGTTTCAGTGACTACACATAGTTTATTTCTGGGATGTTTTAAATTCTTTGCTTTAGCCACCACTTTATAATTGTTCCACCCCAAAGTTCCTCAGAGAATATTAGATCAGGTAAATGAAAAGCTTCAGAACACAACACAATTTTATCCACTTGGCAGGTTTGCCAGTTCTCTTGACTTAAGTTCACTGAACTTGTCGTGCCAAGTTTGGAATGCACGGTGCTCACCGTTTCATTCATTTAAGTTGATCTTTCTTGGAAAATGTCTCCAGTCCGTTCAGTTGATCAGTGGAAGTGGATCCCAGCAGTCAGGGCTGGGATCTCAAAAGATCAGGTAGCCTCAGCCTGCAAGGAGATGGGGGGAGAGAAAATGGGAGAGACTGAGGACAGAGAGAAAAGAGAGGTGGCGGGGGAGTGATAGAGCGAAAATGACGTGAGAAGAGAAAGGGCTGAAGCAGAGGTGGGAAGACAGATACATAATGGGGGGACAGTGTCAACAGTCACATGGAGACAAACACCCCCATTTACAGAGAACCACAGTGACTTAGAGAGACACACACCCACACACACACTCACACAGATACCCCTGCCTCTCTCCCCTCCGCATGGACTCACTGTGGAGCTATATTGATGTGGCTGGATGGGGTGTGAAACAACAGGAAGAGAGCGCAGCTGCTACTCTGGACTTTTTGCTGTTGCCTCTTGAGGTGAACAGGAAACATCTGTAGGCCTGGTGCCACCAGAAACAGCAGTGGAAGTTCATTCGTTCATTCATTCATTCATTCAATCATATTTATTGAGCACTTACTGTGCGCAGAGCACCGTACTAACCGCTTGGGAAGTACAAGTTGGCAACATTTAGAGACGGTCCCTACCCAATAACGGGCTCACAGTCTAGAAGGGGGAGACAGACAACAAAACAAAACACTGATCAATCAATCAATCAATCGTATTTATTGAGCACTTACTGTGGGCAGAGCACTGTACTAAGCGCTTGGGAAGTACAAGTTGGCAACATATAGAGATGGTCCTTTCCCAACAGCGGGCTCACAGTCTAGAAGAGGGAGACAGAGAACAAAACCAAACATATTAACAAAATAAAATAAAATAAAATTGACGATGCTGTGCTCTACTCCTTCACTCTGTACTCCCAGAATTCCTGCTGTCTGCTGGGTCATGGCTACCGCTATGGCTTCCTTGACTAAAAGCAGGATCTTATCGGTCCCACTGGACTTTGGGCAGGTGATGGGAGTAGGGGACATACTTTCAAAGGCCGGATAGCCCTCGAAGGCCTTCTATCTTTACCTAAAGTAGACAATGGCATTCTGAGACTAGCAAGATCTGTAGATGAAGCCAGACTATATTTTTACAAGTGTGTGAGATGTCCCACTCTGGATAGACAACAATTATTTTCCTCAACAGAACTACAGAGGAATGTGTAATTGCTTTTCAAGACAGGGGAGTTTCCCAAATTGCCTAACCACTGATAATTCACACACGGACTCCAGAAACTGATGTGCAGTTTAAACATATTAAATTGGCATCTCTGTAAACAGGGTGATTTCCACAGAAGGCAGATACTACAGCCACTGAATCGCTTTGTACAGAGCTGGTGAAGGGGGACCGGTGAATTCGAAGGGCAAATATCACACGTGTGTCTGCCAGGCAAATCTTTTTCAAGCGGGAGCACACTTCTGCTTGATTCTAGGTAACTTAAAAAGGCAAGACTCTCACCAGAGAAGTTGTCAATCTATGAGGATCTAAAGAAACAAAGCTCCTGATAGCACTCTGAATTAAATATGACTCTCATCTTTATGGAGGAGGAGTCGGTAAAAGATCTATATCATTTTAGGCTTCTCTGGGGCACAAAATATAGCAAATATTAAATTATTCAGAAAGCTGGAACAGAGTTCAAAGCTTTGAAAGGCAAATGGCACAACCTCATCCCACAAAAAGTCTTGAGCCTCCCCTACCCTCCCAGCCCTAAGGAGGACAAAACAATCAAATATCTGTCAATTCAAAATAACAAAAGCTTCCCAAACTGGCGATATTGTTGGAGGAGAATCGGCTAGCTGCATGAAGTGCCTTTCCACTAATAATAATAATGTTGGTATTCGTTAAGCACTTACCATGTTCTGAGCACTGTTCTAAGTGCTGGGGTAGATAAAGGATAATCAGGTTGTCCCACGTGAGGCTCAAAGTCCTTATCCCCATTTTACAGATGAAGTAACTGAGGCATAGAGAAGTTAAGTGACTTGCCCAAAGTCACACAGCTGACAAGTGGCGGAGCCGGGATTATTTGCCTACTAATGAGAGTTTCAGGGCTTGGGGAGGAAGTGGTTTGCTTTGACCCAAGTGTCAGAGAAACTCAGACAAGTGGTTACAAATCTACTTGGCTCTGACAAGTAGAGAAGAGAAGAGAGAGGTGAGTTTCAAAGAAGCTATCGCTAATGTTTTTCTGTAGTAGCAAACAAAATAGAGTTCCTTAATCTCGGGGTGTGGGGCAGGGTGGGCAAAGAGCAGGGCAAATCTCTCCCTCCCGAAACCCTTGGAAAGATTTGTTAGATTTTGGACTGGGCATTAAATATTCAAGTATCAATCACTTTCCTTGCTAGCAGAAGGCATGATGCAGCATCTCTCCCAACTGTGAAGAGGAGCAGCAGTTCTCAGGCTTAATGGGAAAAAGACAGCGGTCCTGATTGATTGATTGACTGATTGATGGGTTGAAGAGATGCTTACTAAACTCAGAGTGGAATTAAGGATCCCAGTGACCAGGGGCACGCATCTCTAGGACTTTTCCTGACACTGAGCAGCTCAACCAAGGTGAAGTAACATCCACGAGTGGCCACAGCTCCCATGAGCCACTGGGATTTTCCAGTAATAATAATGACGGTATTTGTTAAGCACTTACTACATGCAAAGCACTGTTCTAAGCGCTGGGGGGATACAAGGTGATTAGGTTGTCCCACATGGTGCTCATAGTCTTAATACCCATTTTACAGATGAGGGAACTGAGGCACAGAGGAGTGAAGTGACTTGCCCAAGGTCACAAAGCTGACAATTGGCAGAGTGGGATTTGAACCCATGACCTCTGACTCCAAAGCCCGTGCTCTTTCCACTGAGCCATGCTGCTTCTCCTATGTATCACACTGCTTCTCAGTATGATTCTGGCACACTTAGAAATACAGAGCCCAGCGTGGTTGTCTCTGGGGCTCTGGATAAAGCAATGTTTTTCCTTTCTAGTAAAGTTTTGATTGGTGGGCATGGAAGTAGCATTGCCTAATAGTAAGAGCATGCCCCTGGGAGCCAGAAGAGCCTGGGTTCTAATCTCAGCTCTGCCATTTGTCTGCTGTTTGACCTTGAGCAAGTCACTTCCCTTCTTTGGCCCTCAGTTACGCATCTGTAAAATGGGGATCAATGCTGCGAGCCCCATGAGGAACAGGGTCTGTATCCAAATCAATTTGCTTGTATTTATCTTTAGTAGAGTGCCTGGCTCATAGTCAGTGCTTAACAAATACTACTATTATTATTATTATTATTAATATTGAAAACCATGCCACGGCTGGGACTGAAGGATCAATCTATGCATCAATAGAATTTATTGAATACTTACAAGCACAGTACCTTTACTGTGCTAAGCATTTGGGAGAGTGGCTCAGTGGAAAGAGCACGGGTTTGGGAGTCAGAGGTCATGGGTTCTAATCCCGGCTCCGCCAATTGTCAGCTATGTGACTTTGGGCAAGTCACTTAACTTCTCTGTGCCTCAGTTACCTCATCTGTAAAATGGGGATGAAGACTGTGAGCCCCATGTGGAACAATCGGATAACCTTGAATCTACCCCAGCGTTTAGAACAGTGCTTGGCACATAGTAAGCAATTAACAAATACCATTATTATCATGTATATGTAAATTATATATGTATCAAATGTACGTGTACACACACACACACACACACACACACACCCACACACACACACCTCTCAGACATCCATGGAATAATCACTGTCATATGACCCAATGAAAAAGCATAGGACTAGGAGTCAGATTACCTGGATTCTAATTCCAGCTTTCCCATTTACCTGTTGTGTGACCTTGTGCTAATCACTTAACTACTTTGTGTGTCTGTTCTAGACTGTGAGCCTGTTGTTGGGTAGGGACCATCTCTATATGTTGCCAACTTGGACTTCCCAAGCGCTTAGTACAGTGCTCTGTACACAGTAAGTGCTCAATAAATACGATTGAATGAATGAATGAAATATCTGTTTTTCCTCTCAGACTGTGAGCCTCAAGTGTCACCAAGGACTGTGTCCAACCTGATAACTTTTTATCTACCTTGGCTCTCAGTACAGTGCTTGGATTGTAGTTAGCACTCATTCAGTACCACAATTATTATTATTATTATTAGTACTATGAATGCAGAAATGCCACAATTATTATTATTATTAGATTTCAGAAAAATAAAGAGAGTTAAAGGAGAGGATCCATTACTATCCTGGTCCCCATTCCTGAAAATTTTCTCTACTGACTGCTACTGGAAAGCCTCTTTCATTTTGAATACAGTTTTGGTCCTCACGGAGAAGTGACTTCTTGAAAAATATGTCAAAAGTTACGAGGATGTTTCTCGGCAGATAGAAAAAGTCACAAGGCCTTATCTGCAGGACCTGCCAAACCAGCTTGCTAATCTGGACCAAAGCATGGCAGCCCGCCTTCAGGCTCACGGAACACATACGCACACTAATCCCATGCCTACGCTTTGCCAACCCTCCACAGGGCAAACCAGTGTGAGGCTTTGCCATCTAGTTTCCCGAACCGAAGATTGCAAGGTTTTTCCGGAGAGAGGATGCTTAGGATTACTTCCTTGAGACACAACTGGACCCTGATAACGATTCAGGTAGTTGGATGCCTTTGCATCCCATAGATTATTTTCAGATGATGTCAAAATCTTAAGAGGGGGTTTCTTTGCAATGACTGCCCGGGGTCACTATCCTAACAGAATTGCCGGGTGTTTCTTGTTTTAACAGGGAGAATAGACTGTGGAATCTCATTGAATTGCAAAGACAGGCAAGGATTTCAAGCAAAGCCAAACATCCCTTTCCTTTGCGGTAACAAAGAATTCAACCGTTTCATTTCCAGGTGCTACATTTTAAAGCAGGAGTGTTTTTAATAAAGCTGCATGGTAGATGGCAGTCTTTTTTTAAAGGAGTATTTACACACCCTGTGAGTAAGCCATCTATTCCTGCGGCATCTTTGAAGTCATGTTTCTCCTTTCTAGAGGACCAACATTGACATTGTTTTTCCTTTCTTGCCAGTCAGGTATTTACTAATTGCCCCCATCATAGAACAGGTACTATGAACAAACTATGAACAAACTATGAAAAATCATGTTTGTTTTAAAGAGCAGTTTACAATCGAGTACCACCCACCTTTCCTTCACCTCGTTTTTACCTTTGGGACCCTTTCTTCAGTGTGAACACAGGACCTGATAAACATTATGCAGTTAACTCTTAGGAAATCCCCTCAGGCTGGAAGTTTGTTCTATTGATCCATCTACCTATCGAGAATAGTGGAGAGAGCCTGGACTGGGAATCAGAAGGACATGGGTTCTAATCCTGGCTCTGCCACTTGTCTGCTGCATGACCTTGGGCAAGTCACTTCACTTCTTTGTGCCTCAGTCACCTCATCAGTAAAATGGGGATTGATTGAGACTGTGATCCTCATATGGGACAGGGATGATGTCCAACCCAATTTGCTTGTATCTACTTCAGTGCTAAGTACAATTCCTGACACATAGTAAATGCTTAACAAATACCATTATTATTATTATTATTATCCATTCATTCAATCAATCAATTGTATTTACTGAGTGCTTATTGTGTGCAGAGCACTGTACTAAGCTCTTGGGAAGTACAAGTTGGCAACATATAGAGATGGTCCCTACCCTACAGTGGGCTCACAGTCTAGAAGGGGGAGACAGAGAACAAAAAAAAACATATTAACAAAATAAAATAAATAGAATAGATATGTACAAGTAAAATAAATAAATAAATAGAGTAATATTGCTGTCAGGGTTGATGTCTCTGACCAAATTGATTAGCTCATAGGGATTCATGGTGGCATGACTGTCTAGAAGGAGAGGAACAAGGGGGTCATTCTCAATGTGCATCTCTTTTTACAGTACCCCAGTCAATGTCATCCCATCCACTCCCACCTGCCGGTTTGCAGCAACCCTTCCCAGGGTAGGAGAGACAATCACTAGTAACCTCCTGCAGCTCCAGTCAAACCACCACAGCCAAGCACGAGGAATGGCAGGTGAAATAGCCTGGGGCTTGAGAACGGTTTGAGGAACAGTTTCACCCTGGGAAACTGCAGGATTAACTGGTGGGTATTGGGAAATATTGTCCGTTAGGGCACAGGGAGCCCATTAGTGGAGAACCTCCAAAGCCGTGGTCAAGAATTTTCATTCGAAGTGACAACAGCCGCAGCGACTGTAGACTCTCGAGGAAGAGAGTGACCTAATCAGATTGATTCTTGAGAACCATGATTCTTAGGGCTACATGCAAGATACTTTCAAGTGTGGAGAAGAGATTGGGAGCAGGGACACTCTTGCAGAAATCCAGTGGTGAAGGAATGGAGGCTTGTGCCTTTCTTATTGAGCCTCTGCTTCCTGATAGATTTAGCTTGGAGATTTTCACGTTCCCCCCCGCATTTACCTTAGTGATACATTTCCTGCGAGGGACCTTCCTTCCCTTCAGGTCACCACAAATCTTGGAGAGGACCCCAAGAGCCCCGAATCCTCTGTTTTGCCATCGGGAAACTGTCATCGTGTTGTGAAGTTATAACAGTTTTCATCAACCTAGTTCATTGTTGTGCCGACTGCTAGAGAAAATGAGATTTTCATGATCAAAAAGTGTCTGTAAAGCTACGAACACTTCAAAAATCTTCCAACTGTAGGAAGGTCAGGGACTTCTAATCATCCATAAGAAGGGAAATTAAATTTAATTGGCACTGGGCTATGTTAGCAATCCTCTGCAGAGTCAAGGCTGGAAGGGCAGACTAGTTTGCTTTTTAAAAGCTGAAATATGAAAAATGATTCTGAATGGCTCTACTTGAATATTTCTAAATCAACCAGTGCCCTTGCTGTAATCCATCAAGTGTTAATATATGGCCCCTCATGATTCTCTTAGGCTGTTTATGTTGGAAGTGGGGGCAATCATGCTTGATTGAAATAACTAAAAGGGTTTTGGAAAAAGAATCTAGGTCACCCACAGGCCCCAAGCTTAAAAAGGAGCAGATAAGAAGCTACGTTATGTCCTGATAAGTTATTATGGATGCTGCTACTTTTCAGAAACAACAATGACAAGGTTTAAAACCTTCTAAGAGATGAATATCCATGCCAAATTTACATGTTTCACTAAAAGCAAGTTAAGTTGTTATCGATAGCAAGGTCATCATCTTTAAAGAGGTGATAATTTGAGAATTATCAAATTACTGCAAATTTGTGAATCTGCAAACACCATGGATTGCCTGAAAAACAAACGACTTGATTTAGATTAGCATATTTTGAATACATAATCAGGAGGACTAATTCTCTGGAGAAGACACAAATGCTAGGAAATGTCCAGGGAAAACATGGAAGAGGCAACCAGTGGCTAGATGGTTAGATTCCATAACAATCATAACGGAAGAACTGATAGAAAGGTTATGAATTATGGCAGAAGACCGTATATCCATGGAGTCTCTATGAATCGGAAACAATTCAATGGCACTTGATAATAATGATTTGACCAACTGCTGTGTGCCATCTTTGAAATGAGGTGTGTGAGTGTGTGTGTATGCGTGTGTGTGTGTGTGTGTGTTTGCAATTGAAAAGTATTTTAGTGTCTGCTACCCCCCCTAGATTGATAGCTTCTTCAGGGCAGGGATGGTGCCTACTAATTCTATTGCATTCTTTCAAGCACTTACTACAGAGTTCTATACATAGTAAATAGCTTTGATTGATTGATTCTAACACACGAAGGGAATTACAGGGAGGCAATAGATATATCTGCATGCTATGTAGATATAAAATTCATAATTTGGACCTCATGATCCTGGTGAACTGGGGTTTTATTGGCTCTCCTGGATAATGGGCCAGAATTGGGGTTGCTCAGTTCATCTGATCTGTTACATTATACTCTCCCAAGTGCTTAGTACAGTGCTTTGCACACAATGAATACTTAATAAATGTTTGATTGAATGAATGAATGAATCCCCAAATGCTCTGACTCATTTTGCATGCTTAGTCTTCCATGTCTGAAAGGAATGATGTTTAACCCAGGCTTTGTCTAGGATTCACAGCATTCCGGAGTGTAAAATGCAGAAGTCCAGGAATGCTGTGTGACTTTTAATCCCACACTTTCCTCAACTCTTCCCAGCTCTCAAGTTCTCTGGGAAGGAAGGAGGACACATGTAACCTCAGGATGTGTTCTCAACATCTTAGTTTTCATCCAAAATAAGATTTATGCAATATTATTCACAGACATATGTGGCCATTGCATATAAATATGTGTGTCTTGATTTTCTCTCTCAATCATATCTCTAACCATGAAATCCTCCTCCACTTTTCTAAGGGCAGCATGGTGGGATGAGGAGTCAGGAGATCCAGGCTCCCTGTGACCTTGGGCAAGTCACTTATCTCTTCTGGAGTTCAATTTCCTCATCTCTAAAATGAGCCGTGATTATTTCTTCTCCCTCCCTTTTTGACTGTTAGTCCTGGGTGGAACAAGGACTACGTAGTATTCTGCCCACAGTAAGTGTTCAATAAATACCATTGATTGATTTATTGATTTCCCTCAATGCTAACAGTCTAAAAAGCTTACCAAAAAAGCTTACCCTCTATCTAGTCACCACACCCATCAGTATACTTAGCGGTATTGAATTTTGAAAGAAACGTAGAGAGAAAACTAACTTGATGAAATGAAGATATGTCAGAAAAAAAAAGTCCAGCCAAATATTGGGACATTTTGGCATATGAAGATCAAGACTCTTTTTTGTCAAGGAAATGTCAAAATTGGTTGAGAACAATACAGTTTGCTTCATTTCCAGAAATTACCCCCTGTATGGGCAGCTTGTTTGGAGGGTGTGTGGGATGAGGCAGGGGATGTGCAAACAGTAAAAGAATTGCTTGGGCTAGCTATCATCTGTGCAGATGGATTGAGCATTGGAAAATCAACATCTGGCATGCTTACACAACTGCCAAGATAGAACCAACAGTGGAAGATAAAAGTATAATAAAATTTTAGTCATGTAGGCAGAGCCACTCTACCAGAATAGCAAACCAAATCAGAAAAAGGTAAACTGAATGTACCTCAAACCACAAAGGAAGTGAGGCTGACACTCAGTTGCCTGGACTAGTTCAAAACCCAAAGTGACACTGTCTTCTCAACAATGCTTCTGGATGGTCAGAGCTTGAGATATTCTGAGAAGAGCTTGTCAGTCAGCCCTGATGAAGGAGGAATGTGGGTTTGAGCTCAACCCAGTTAACTTATGTTTAACTCTTTTGTGGCAGAATAGCATTTTCACTGACAAAATGTAAGGAGCTAAGCAGAGTCTATTTGAGAATATAGATGCCTAAGAAAACAAAGATGATGACAATTGGAAGTTTAACACATTTGTAGTTAACAGAGAGAAGATTGAAATAGTTGATGATTTTTCTCTCCTGGGTTTGATAATCAATAATAAAGGAAATAGTAGCCAAGAAATATGCTGAAGATTAATGTTAGGAAGACTTGCTATGAAGATCTTGGGAAAATTCATGAAATGCGTTGATGTAACTATTGCCACAAAAATACAAATTGTCAACTCTATGGTGTTCCCAGTGACAATGTATGGATCCGAAAGCTGGACAATGAAAAAACAGAATGGAAAGAACATCTACTCTTTTGAAATGTGGTGTTGGAGAAGGCTTTTGTAAATACCATGGGCTGCCAGAAAGACAAGCAAATGGATTTCAGAGTAAACTAAACCAAAGTGGTCCTTGGTAGGCCAAATGACTCAACTTAGATTAGCATATTTTGGACACATAAGAGGGAGGACTAATTCTCCAGAGAAGACTCTATAGCTAAGAAAAGTCCAGGTAAAACATGGAAGAGGCAGACCAGCGGCTAAATGGATAGAGACCATAGTAACCATGATGGAAGAACTATTAGAAAGGTTGTGGATTATGGCAGAGGACAGGGTGTTCTGGAGAAAGTATAATCCCCGGAGTCAATATGAATCGGAAATGACTCGACGACACAATGATAATAAGCAACTAAAAAATGATGTCCATCTATTGTGGTTTCTGTTAAATTCTTAGCAAAGCAGAGTGTGATCTCCAGCATTTATAGACATCTCTTTAAACTCTGTTGCTTCCCCCCCCATAACCCATCTCAATGCCTGTCCCCCTCACTAGATTATAAACTGATTGAAAGCAGGGATCATGTCGCCTAACTTTATGTGCAGTGTTCTACACTAAGTGCTCAATAAAAACTACTGATTTATTGCAAGTTTTGATTTACAGAGATTTCAATGCATTATTTGACTTTGAGTGGTAATAAAATTCCTTAGTTTGACCAATTGGTAACATTTCAGAAGCATTTTTTGCCTTTGTGATTTGATATTTCTGAAGCTCAAGATGATCCACCCGCTGGCACCACAGGCAAAAGGAAGGCAGATGAACCTCAAGGTGAGAAGCAAAAGTCAGAAAGAGAAAGGAGTCACCCACCTACCCCACCTGTTGAATAATGCTCTAGCTGACCGCCATATTTATATAATAAAGTCTGCCTTGGTGACCCTGTGTTACCCACAGGGCAGTTGTCCAGGTAGATAAAAGTCCTGAGGAATGTGAAGGTAATCTTTTTTTCTTCTTTCTCTTTCCTCTGCCTTTCTTTTCCTTAACAAATGTCTCATTTACTAATAATCATAATAAGTATTGTATCTGTTAAATTGTTACTATGTGCCAAACTCTGTATTAAGCACTGGGATGGATACAAGGTTATCTTTAATCTCATGCTTATTGTATTCATTCAATCGTATTTATTGAGCACTTACTGTGTGCAGAGCACTGTACTAAGTGCTTGGGCAGTACAATTCGGCAACATATAGAGACGGTCTCTACCCAACAACAGGCTGCGCACCTAGCATTCTCTGTTCTTGTGTTCTTGAATTGTTTGTACTCTCTTTTCTCTCAGATTAGATGGTAATCTCCTCAGGGGCAAGTATCCTACTTTATTTTATTAATTTATTTTATTTTTGGTCAATTCCTCACAGCACTTCATACAATGTTCTGCATGAAGGAGGTACTCAGTATAGTCTTCTAATGATGTTATAATAGTGATCATGATGGCTATGCTGCTGCTGCTTAGGAAGATGAAGAAAATGATGATGACTATGATGATCATGGGTGCATGTCCCAGAATAATTAGCAGTAATGGTCTTTACTAAGTGCAATGCTCTGTACAAAATACAATAGAATAATGAAAGATCTTGAGTTAGTTCCCAGTCCTGTTCAGTCATTGCTTAAAATGTAGTGATTGAGTGGATGCTGATCGACTGAGAGGCTGACTCGGCAGCACACACTTCCTACAGATTTTACTTCTCCACTCCCTGCCGTACCAAAGAATTTAGGAGTGTCGAGACCTTGCACCATCTTACTGAAAGGAAACGGTTGAGGTTCACACTTTCATCTTACTAAGGGATTGAAAATGTTGAAATCTGCTGTTCATAGGATAGTCTGGCAATATAGCTTTTAAGAAAGAAGAAAAGTCCAGTTGTGGAAATAGGATAGGCAGCTCCCTCCTTTCCTGAACCACCCATTTCTCTTTATGAAATAGCCACGTGGCTGTTGATATTCAAGGAACTCCCTTCTGGTGGGTTTTTCTACTGTTCTTCCAACGCATGATTCCTTTTTTTTTTTAAATCAATGAAGTCAGTGTCTCTGAACAAGTGCCACTAATTGTAACAGGAAACAGTGGAGTCTCCTGCCAAGGAGGATGGGGAAATCTCAGTTCTGATTCTTCAGGGTGGAAAAACCTACATGGAGGAGCTGAGTATAGGGATAATTATGTGCTCTGTGCCCTTTGCATTCCCTCCTCACCACTGGGCATATTCCCGCTGGGGATGACAGGTCCTTAGCATACTGTGAAGTACGAGTCAAGTTTTTTTTTATGTTCAGGACCCATCTACAGTTGCAGTGACTCCTGTACACTGAAGGCTGTGAAGTCTCTGAAGACCTAGTAGACTGTGAGTTCATTGTGGGCAGGGATTGTCACTATTTATTGCTATTTTGAACTTTTTCAAGTGCTTAATACAGTGCTCTGCATACAGTAGGTATTTTACAGATACTATTCAATGAATGGATGAAAGACACGGTGCCATAGCCTTAAGACCCAGCTGGCAGCTACCTAGGTAGCCACTGTGTTCATGGTAGCCACATGCTACCATGCTACTTAGAGAAGCAGCGTGGCTGAGTGGAAAGAGCACGGGATTTGGAGTCAGGGGTCATGGGTTTGAATCCCAGCTATGCCAATTGTCAGCTGTGTGACTTTGGGCAAGTCACTTAACTTCTCTGTGCCTCAGTTCTCTCATCTGTAAAATGGGGATGAAGATTGTGAGCCCCCCGTGGGACAACCAGATCTCCTTGTAACCTCCCCAGTGCTTAGAACAGCATTCTAAGCACTTAAGCACTTAATAAATGCCATCATTATCATTATTATTATTAGTACCACCACCATGTCAACCAACTGTATTATACTCTACCAAGAACATAGCACAGTGCTCTGCATGAAGTAAGCACTCAAAATGTACCCCTGATGGATCCAGGAAACCTTTCCCACAGTGGGGTGGGGAGCACAGAGCCCTAAACATTCATGACCCGGATTTCAGAGTTGGGGTTAGAACTCAGGTCTGATTCTTAGAGGCCTGATTATTTCCTGGACCAACAACAGGATTGATTTCTGCTGAATAGTTAAAAAAGTCAACCTCTGCTAAGGCAGACTATTAGGGCCACAAAGTATCAGGTTTGTTTGCTTGAACTTCTCATAAAATATTAATGAAATACTAGCATGTTGAGAAGTAAGTGCACACATACTAAAGACTGACAATGAAACCTTAGGGGGCTTTGGATACCTTGGGGAATGATAAGGTTCCTTATAATGCTTCGCTGGTCTTCAGTTACTTCTCAAATTTTCTTAAGTGACTTAGACAAACCAAGACTTTCAATAGCTAACAGCAAAAGCCTGAGAAGTTTAGGGGAAGGTAAAATGGCAAAATAGATTGTATAGTCCAGAACTGTACTGTTGTTTTGAATTTAATTTCCTTACTTTGACATTGACCAGGTTTGAAGTCTTTCAGAATATCACCTTTTCCAAATTATTCCCCATTCAAAGGGATGATATTTGGTGAGTTTTGCAACACGGAAATTTCAAAATACTACAACTCTGTCTTTCCAAAACTGAATCAGGTCCAGTGAGCTGCGTGGTCCCTGAAAGATGGTGATTTCCTCTCAGATGAATCCAGCTGTCTCCTTCCTAGGTACAAGTTGTGTGTATCCTTAATGACTTAAAGTCTGGAAGGGGGAAGGAAGTGATAGCAATCAGTTAATCAATCAGCCAGTATTTATGGACCACTTACTATGTGCAGAGTACAATACAATAAATCCCCCTTCCATTGATTTTTTCCCCCCCATTAGAGTGTACATTCCTTGGGGCCAAGGATTGTGTCATATTTGCTGTCTGTAGGTCTCTGAATAGTCCATTTCATCCATTAGAGAAGCAGCATGACTCAGTGGAAAGAGCACGGATTTGGGAGTCAGAGGTCATGGATTCTAATCCTGGCTCTGCCACTTGTGAGCTGTGTGACTTTGGGCAAGTCACTTAACTCCTCTGTGCCTCAGTTCCCTCATCTGTAAAATGGGGATTAAGACTGTGAGCCCCATGTGGGACAACCTGATTACCTTATATCCCCTCCAGCTCTTAGAACAGTGCTTGGCACATAGTAAGTTCTTAACAAATGCCATTATTATTATTATTATCCAGTGGGTGCTCAATACATTCTAGTGCAACAAGAAATCAACAACTGAATAATTTGAAACAATAAATTAATCAAGATATTTATTGACCACTTAGTGTCAGCAGAGTATGGCACCGAGTACATTATAATTAGTAGACATGATCCGTTTCCTTAAGAAGCCTGTATTTCAGCTGGTAGCTCGCATTTGCTACTACTACTAAGTTTATTTTTCCTCCCCCACTTCCCGGGAAAAGCTCAGAGGAAAGGAATCTCTGTCTCCCTTCTACTCCTTTCCCTCTCCCTTCAAACTCTTTCACCTCAACTGACAACATAGTGATTGTGGAGACAGTTTTCAATGTGAAAGGTTAGTTGTGTGTTTAAAATGCAACCAAATAAAAGGTTGTATTTTTGGAAGCCCTTGTTTCCTGACTCAAAATGGCCACTGATTTGATGACTTGTTTACTTGGGTTTACGGCCCCAGTTTCTGCCCTTTCCTGCATCCGTTTAAATCATCAAGGGGGCTACTGCTGAACTGTTTGTGGCACAGAATAGGCTGACAGGGATCCGAATCACCAGGAATAAAGACTTTGGGGTTCTGATTATGAAAGTTCTCCTCTATGCCATGTTCCTTGTGTCGCCAGTTTATCATTCTTGCTCCCAGGTGATTATTTAGGTGGTTTTTATTCCAAAGAGTTAATATATAGTTGCGCTGGTCCCAGCACTAGCCCTACAAATTTTTTAAAATCCACTATTGACTAGCCAAAGTCGCTTGATCGTTCCATCAATTAACAGCATTTATTGAGTTCTTACTCCATGTGGAGCACTATATATACTAAGTATGGTAGAATTATGAGATATGGTCCCTGCCTTCAAGGAGCTTACAATCTTGCAGACACTGTAGTCCCAAATTTCCCATCTCCTTATAAAGATGATGATAATAATAATGATAATGATAATAACAATAATCACAGTATTTGTTAAATGCTTACTATGCCAAACACTGTGCTAAGCGCGGGGGTAGATACAAGTTAATCAGGTTGGACACAGTCCCTGTCCCATATGGGGCTCACTCTCTTAATCCCCATTTGATAGATGAGGTAACTGAAGCACAGAGAAGTAAAGTGACTTGGCCAAGGTCACACGGCCGATAAATGGCAGAGCTGGGATTAGAACCCAGGTCTTCTGACACCCGGGCCTATTGCTTTATCTATTATTTTTTACTCCATAGTGGACATTTGTAGGGCTATTTGCTGTCTTAAAACGTGTGATGTTGTATTTAGAGGCTTGGGGAAAGCCATTTTACCAGCCCAATGAAGGCATGAAAAATACAAATAACAGACGGGTTGTGATGCTGTTAAATTAAACCTGAGTACTCAAATGGCTTCGTTCTAGACACCAATATGCACAATAGAATTAGAAGCCCCATTTGAATTTACTTTTGGAAGGCTAAATTGACTTTCCTGTCAACACTCTACAAGGAAAATCATCAGCTGGGGTTGCCTAATTGCAGAAATTGCAAACAAAACATATTTTTCTTTGTTCCTTTACAAAATTCATTAACTTGGATAGAAGTGACATTTCCTGTCCGAACCGTGCGGAGGGAATCAGCAACAGATGGTGCTCAGTGTCAAAAAGCCCAATGTGTCCACCCCTGAACCACCATAAGATGCATCCGTTCTAAGTTGTCTGCTCCCTTTCCCAGGGAATTACCACGGCCCACAAAATGTAACTCAGGAAATGAAAAGTTCCCGTCAGTCAGTGGGTGGAGGGAAATGAGCTTGTGAGGGCTCTTGTTATAGGATAGATGCAAGGAGGGGTCTGTACATTTGCCTTGGAGGCTTTGTTTAAACTTCCTCCACAAGCTATATGCAGTAACATAACTAAACGGGTTATATATGTCTGAATTTGTGGAGGGGCAGGAAGAAATTTGCCACCGAATCTCTCAACTGAAACTTTTTTGTCATTTCAAAATGAAAACCTTAATTATTCCCTGGAAGAATATTTTCAAACCAAATTGATTTTTGTAAGCAATGCTACTATTTTCTTACAATTGTACAACTGAACAAGAGCTTTGAGCTGTGTTTTCACGGGCAAAGTGAAGAAAGTTAGTTCTGGCAGGGAAAATAATCTGAAATTGAATAAGAAGCATTTTTTTCTTTTACCTTTTGGCCTGAATGATCTAGATTGGCTTCCTCCCCTGATTCAGTTCACCAACTAATTGCTCAACTGAACACTTCTCTTGACCTGTGTAGACACAGATGTAATTCAAGGGTTACAAAGTTCTTTGCATCACCTGAGGGCAATGACTCATATTATTCCCTGTAACCATGTCCCAGAAAGGCAGAAAAAGGTTAAATGACTTACATGATTGGGAGCTAACTGGTTCTGATCTTCAGCACTCCAACCACAAAATCATATTGTATCATTCTATTTTGGGGGCTATTAACTCTTTCTAGGTACTTTGATATTGCTGATGTTCACAGTTAGCCTCAGAGGATCAGACCAAAACCTTTGGAAATATTTTCAGGGAAATGAGAATGCCCTGAACTATTTTTTACTCTTCTGCTAGAATTATTGATTCTCTCCCTGGAGGATTAAAGCTTGTTTTGTAAATTTGTTCTATATGAAAATAGGACCATCTTCACTTAATGGTTTTGGTTGATAAGTGGAAATACTGACATTTCTCTTATATCTGCAATTGTGAAGTCTTTATAAGATCTGCACGGCCTGTTTTGAAAACTTGTAAAACGACAAAGGAGGATTAATTATGTTCATCCATTTCCAGTCAAAACATACCCAAAAAATAATTTGCAGACCCAATATGGAACTGAAAAAAATCTAATATAAAAAGAGTGAAAGAAAATAGAATTTAAGCTCAGAGTTCGAGGGGTTGGGAGCAGCTTGGTTTCCTCTAGGTAAAATCTCCCTTATTCCCTTTTTGGAAGCAGCGTGGCCAAGCAGAAAGAGCATGGGCTTGGGAGGCCAAGGACCTGGGTTCTAATTCTCATGCTGCCATTTGCTGTGTGACCTTGAGCAAGTCACCTAACTTCTCTGTGCCTCAGTTACCTCATCCATAAAACTGAGATGAAGACTATGACTCCCACGTGGTACAGGGATGCTGTCCAACCCAATTATCTTGTATCTACCCCAGCACTTAGTGCAGTGCCTTAGTACATTTTTAACAAATACCATAAAAAATGTCAATCAAACACTGGCATTTATTGAGCATTTACTGTGTGCAAAATACTGTACTATGCACTGGAGCAGATACAAGATAGTCTGATGAGCTTCAGTCCCTGTCCTGCATGGATCTCACAGACTAAGTAGGAGGGAGAACAGATATTTAATCCCCATTTTGCAGATGAGGACACTGAGGCACAAATTAAATAACTTGTCCTATGTCACATAATAGGCACGTGATAGATCTGGAATTAGAAGCCAGCCCCTCTGATTCCCAGGCCCATGCTCTTTCTTCTAGGCCAGGTTTGACTGCCTGGAGGAGGTTTCATCTCTGAGTACTATATGACAAGTAATTCCTCAAGGAAGAGTATGTAATTTCTAATTAGAAGGATAAAAATAATGATGGCATTTATTAAGCACTTACTAGGTGCAAAGCACTGTTCTAAGAGCTGGGGAGGTTACAAGGTGATGAGGTTGTCCCATGTGGGGCTCACAATCTTCTCTGAGGCACCTTCTCTGTGCCTCAGTGACCTCATCTGTAAAATGAGGATTAAGACTGTGAGCCCCCCATGGGACAACCTGATCACTTTGCAACCTCCCCAGCACATAGAACAGTGCTTTGCACATAGTAAGCACTTAATAAATGCCATCATTATTGTTATTATTATTATTAAATACCATTATTACTACTTCTATGAGCTTCTTTACCCAGATGAAGCACTCAATCTCATTTAATTGAAGGTGACTCTGAGCTCTACATTGAGATGTTCAGAGGGTTGCTGAGTTATTTTTGCTATTCTACTCTTAGCCCTCCACTAAGTTGCTCATGTCTTGGATTCTTAAAATTCTGACAGAGGAAACACCATTGTCCTTCGTTATCACTTGTTAGTGGCAAATTTTCCTAGGGTACTGCATAACCCTGCTGTAAACATCTGAATGGGAAGAACAGAACTTTTCTGTGGTGTTTTTCTAAGGTTAGAGCTTCTTCTTGGGGATTTTCTTCCCTGAGGAGATTGTATTGGAATTATACACTTCAGATAAATTTAGACAAAAAGCCCTTTTTCCCCCCTTTCTCTTCTTACCCAAGTTTGCTGCCACTGTAGTAGTGATAGCATGTACATCCTTTGGGCATGACGACCCTTACAAGGCACTTTGCAAGTATTATTGTTATTATTATTATTATATTTGTTAAGCACTTACTATGTGTCAAGCACTGTTAAGCATTGGGGTAGATAGAAGTAATCTGGTTAGACTCAATTCCTGTTCTATTTTGGGTTTAAAGTATAAGCAGGAGGGAGAACAGACATTGAAACCTCACTTTACAGATGAGGAAACTGAGGCACAGAAAAGTGAAGTTACTTGCCCAAGGTCACACAGCAGACAACTGGCAGAGTATAGACCAGATCCAAGATTCTCTGATTCCCAGGTCTGTGCTCCCTCCACTAAGCCATGTTGCTCCTGTATTCGTCTATAAAATGAAGAATCACTGTCAGTCAATCAATTGTATTTATTGCATGATTACTGTGTGTAGAGCACTGTGCTAAGTGCTTGGGAGAGTCCAGTATAACAAAGTTGGCACAGACTTTCCCTTCTCACACCGAGTTTACAGTCAAGAGGGGCAGAAGAAGTGACGTGTTGCCCACCACAAGGAATTTACACTCCAGAGGGGGAGGTAGACATGGTGGGGAATGAATTCCAGCTACAAGTTGCCTGGGGACCATTGGTTAGACACCCATGTCCTATTCAATGGGAAAAAAATGCATAACATTGAAATTTTTCTGTGAAAATTAGTCTGCATTTTCTTTCTCTCCTCACTGCCCCACAGAGTTTGGGAATCATCCCTGGAATTCATTCAGCATCTCCACATTTGAAACAGTAAAGTTTTAACTCTCATACTCACAGTTTTATTCCCCAGTACTGACCACACTCGATAGCTAGTGTGGGATGATGGGGGAATATGAGCTAAGAGGAAGAGGTGGAGATAAGGAATGCCACTTTCCTGAACTCTTCATTGGTATGATTCAGGAATCCTTGCTCTTAGCATGATCCTCTGCAATTCCTGTTCTGTGTGTTTAAGACTGCCTTCATCCAAGCCTTCCTATAGCATTGCCTGAATTTAAGTTTAGGTTGTTAAATTTGGAAAAATGAGGAAGTGAGTTGTCTGTCTACAGGACTAGTGTATTGCAAATACTGCTAGTTTGAGTTCATTTAGGATTGACATTCCTTCATTTTGTGGATGCAACACAGTTATGTTTTGAAGATTTCAGCTGAGCAATGAAAACTCTAATGGTTGGAGTAATCATTTATCTGTATCCAGAATGAGTTGTGCTTAGAAGTAAACACATAGATTTTCATGGCCAGCCCAACTCACAGTTATTCTTAGCTGGACTCTTGAACTAAATTGTCCACCTCCTTTATCTCATTTTGTAGACGGATACTTGTACAATGTACAATAGAAAATCTTTTTCAGCAATATAAAATCCAAGCTTACCAGCTGAAAGGATTTCAGTCATCTGAAAAGGACATCTTGTCACAATAAAAATCCATATTCACCTCCAATTTCTTTTCCATTAAAAGTGGACATTAATAATGTGTTGGGTAGAAAATACCCTTTTGAGTTATCAGATGTGAGGGAGTGCTGAATTACTGAAATCCATAACCTTGTAAGGAGGAGGAATATCCTTTGCCATCTTTCTTCTCCAGGTTTATGATTGAAATATCCCAACTAATTTGGGTGACATGTTTGAGTTTATTTCCTAAATCATGAATCTCACTCTTGCCTCAACATCCATGGGCTTGAACATTCATGGCTAGGGAAAATTAATGACACTAAGTATCAGATTTTCTCTCCTGCAAAAGCTAAAGTGGTATGATTGATGGGTGTTTTCAATACTCAAGAAGGATTTAATTTTATAGAATACTTTTCCATTCAAGGTTAAAAAAGAATTTGCTAAGGCTCTAAGTTAGTCTTCCAAAGTGTTTAATAGTCACTATGTTCCCATCAAAAATTGTTCATCTGCATAGTGAATGCAGTCACCCTCTTAGAGTGTTTATAAATCATTTTGCAAAGCACTTTAGGATCGGTGGATGAAAGGTGTTCTATTGGCATCGGTTCTTTAGACTTTATGATGATTAGCAAAATAGAGCTCTCTATTCACACGTCTTTATTTAAATTTACCGTTATGAATCTGAGTCACTCTGGGTTTGAACAAGGAATGAGCTCCAACGTGTATCATCTTGGTTAATCCGATCTGGTGAGAGGAACTGAAATGTACAAATGGGAAGCCACTCCCTGATTGTCAAAAACCTGCCATTGGGGTTTAAAAATTTATCCATGGTATATTGTAGTCCTTGATAATGTCTTCTCAAGGGATTATCCACATTCTTTGTCATGTTTTGTTGAGAACTCTAAATCATGGATATAAGTTCTCTTTGAAAAGAGGTTGAGGATCTACTGACAGCAGTGGAGTTGTCGATGGTGAGAGTGCATGTGTGAGAATGAATGTCTTTGAGAAAGAGTATCTTCCGCAGCTGGGCCCCATGAAAATCATTAATCCAACCTATCAAGGCCTTGATGAGCTAAACCCATCCACCAGTGCTTAACATGAGAAAGGTTGGGAGACCATATACTTGAGTTGCTTTTGCGGTAAGGATGAAGGAAGTAATAGTATTCATTAAGTGCTTACATTTACAGAGCATTATACTAAGGACTGGGAAAAATACAAAGGTGAGAATTAGGTGGTGTGATCCGAGCCACCCACGAGATGATGGTTTTAATCTCCTAGTCTTCTGTCAAACGAAAGAATGAGCTGCATAAGGGAAAGTAAATTTAAGCTTACAACACATTTATTTCTTCTCTTTCTCTGCTCCTCTGCTATTATCTTTACCACAGCTCAACTGCCTTCTGACTCATCTTCTCTGCAAGGGCCTTCAATGAGTCTGACTCAAGTATTACCCAAATTATGAATTAGTTAATATTTGATGCTCCTCTTTCATAAATAGAGAAGCAGCTTGGCCCAGTGGATAGAGCATGGGCTGGGAGTCAGAAGGATATGGGTTCTTATCCTGGCTCTGCCATTTGACTGCTGTTTGACCTTGGGAAAATAATAATAATAATAATAATAATAATAATAATAATAATAATATCATTTATTAAGCACTTACTATGTGCAAAGCACTGTTCTAAGTGCTGGGATGGTTACAAGGTGATCAGGTTGTTCTACGGGGGGGCTCACAGTGTTAATCCCCATTTTACAGATGAGGTAACAGGCACAGAGAAGTTAAGTGACTTGCCCAAAGTCACATAGATGACAATTGACAGAGCTGGAATTTGAACCCATGACCTCTGACTTCAGAGCCCGGGCTCTTTCCACTGAGCCATGCTGCTTCTCAAATCATGTCACTTCTCTGTGACTCAGTTACCTCATATGTAAAATGGGTATTAAAACTATGAGCCCCAATTGGGCAAGGACTGTGTCCAACCCTATTAGTTTGCGTCTACCGTAGCACTTAGAACACTGCTTGACATATAGTAGGTGCTTAATAAACACAACTGTCATCATTATTATTATTAATATCATTTTACAATGCTAATTAGCAATAACGCACTGAAAAGCAAATACGAATGCCAGGGAGCAGAACTCATTCATTCATTCATTCAATTGTATTTAATGAGCACTGACTGTGCATAGAGCACTATACTAAGCGCTTAACTCAAAACATTGCTCTTTCCTCTTGAGTGTAGAATGACCCCTGCTCTCTAACAAACCTTGTAGGAGGTTAGGTGGGAGATTATCTTATTTCCGCTTCAATTAGAGTAACTGAGTTACAGTTTCCATAGGATTCTTGAGGCCCCATATTGGTAGAGAGCTGCTGGTCCTGGAAGATGAAGTTGGTTTTCCACTAATTGCATTTTCCTGCTTGGTCGTTGGAGGGTAGAGAGAATTTTTGGGGTGACCTGGGATAGGGGATCAGAATCATGAGACCATCAAAGGGAAATGGGTCAAGGGAATGGTAGACAGGGCAGAGTTGAAGACATGTCTTTATTGCACTCTTGCAAGCACTTTATGTAGTGCCCTGGATATCATAGATATTAAATCAGTATTATTGATGGATCAATTAATTGGCTCTGCCTTAAATAGTGTCCAGTAAGGCCCTCTCATCTTTCCACTTTTACTCCTGAGCTCTTTTTCCTTCATTCCAAAGAGTTATTAACCCTATATTTTCTCATGATGTTTCTCCCCATCTTGGAGAAATACAATGTCTGCTGAGTATTAATCCTGATTAAAACCAATGTTTACTTTATTTTAGAGTTTAATTAAGTCATCAAAGGTTAATCAGTCTTAGATTTACCAATTAATTAGGGTAGGGACTTGGGTCCCCTGAAATGACCCATTTTAAAATGGAGGCTATAAGAGAGATTAGGCTACTTATATAACCTTGTGGCAGCACTGGACTGTTGCTGAAGGATGCAAAATAAAAACTAAAAAAAATTAAGCCAACTTTTGAACTATTCAAGATCTGAAAGCCAGGAACCACTAAGCCAATACTGTTTTGAGACACTGATCAACTCAAAAACATCAGTTATCTTGACCTGACAAAATGACTTATTTGATGAACATAGATATTGTCAGTCATTATAATTATTTACAATTAAATGACAGTTTCACTGAAGTAAATTGGAAAGAGTTATTAGCAAACAGAACCCCAGGGAAGAGTTCAGTTTATGATCAGATAAAAATATAATAAGCACTGGACTGGACCTGAGGAGATGTTATTCCTGTCAGCAACTGGGATTTCTTGACACCAAGTTTGAACTAATTTGTCCAAGAAATCCTGACCCCAAGTTTGGGATTTAAGGGATGACTGAATTTGTATGTCAGTAAATTTTAGTGAAAATACCATCTCTTTCACCCGAATTGACATGGTAAGAGCTGTTCTGGTGTCATGTGCCTTTTAAGTACCAGCATGATGATTGATTTTTGTTCAGGATTCTGAGTTGGCTCTAACGTTATGTTTGGGAGAGGTGGGATAGGACAATAGTAGGTTGTAAGGACACAGCAGCAGAAGTCCTAAATGCTGCAATACTGAGGGGCAAAGGGGATGGGAAACAGATGAAATCCTTGCTCTTCCTCTCAGACTTTAGTTAAGGGTAGCATCAGGCCTCATATAACCTTAGGGTGGATAGTGGCTACAATTGCTGTTGCTTCTTCTTCAGGCATGATGTGGACTCTGAATCACAAGGAGCCTGAAATTCTGCTCCTCTAGCTGCAACCTCCCATTGACTCTTGCTTATCTTTTATGTATCTGTCCTTGTATCTTAGCATGTTTTAATGTTTTTGTTTTTGGGGTTTTTTTTTAATGGTATCTGTTAAGTGCTTACTATGTGCCAGATACTTTTCTAACCACTGGGGTAGATACAAAGTACAAGGTATGTATCAGAGAAGCAGCGTGGCTCAGTGGAAAGAGCCCAGGCTTTGGAGTCAGAGGTCATGGGTTCAAATCCCCACTCTGCCAATTGTCAGCTGTGTGACTTTGGGCAAGTCACTTATCTTCTCTGTGCCTCAGTTACCTCATATGTAAAAATGGAGATTAAGACTCTGAGCCCCCTGTGGGACAACCTGATCACCTTGTAACCTCCCCAGCACTTAGAACAGTGCTTTGCACTTAGTAAGTGCTTAATAAATGCCATTATTATTATTATTATTTATTGGCATTTATTTTATTATTGCAGTACTCCTGATCTGTCTGTCTCCAGTCATCTCCCTAGCCTATAGTCATAGATTGAGAGCCCCTTGAGGGACAGAATTCATGTCTAATTCTCACATGTATTATTTCCCAACACTTATACAGTGCCCTGCTCACAGTAAGCACTTTAATAATATGATTACTATTACTATTGGATGAGGAAACTGAGACACAGAGAAGTTAAGTGACTTGTCCAAGATCACCCAACAAGCAAGGAACCAGGATTAGAACACAAGTCCTCTGCCTCCCGGGACTGAGCTCTTTCCACTAGGCCACACTACTCCTCTTAATCTTAAAGACTGGAACTCAATGTCTTATTAATTCTATCAGCATAATATATAATAATAATTATGGTATTTGTTAAGACTTACCATGTGCCAGGCACTGTACTAAGAGCTGGGGTGGATATGGCAAATTGGGTCAGACAACATCCCTGTCTCATGTGGGACAGTCTCAATCCTCATTTTACAGGTGAGGTAACTGAGGCCCAGAGAAATGAAGTGACTTTCCCAAGGTCACATAGCAAACAAATTTCGGAGTGGGAATTGGAACCCATAACCTTCTGATTCTCAGCCCAGCACTCTGTCCACTACAACATGCTGTTTCTGAAGTTGAGGGCCACCTACTAGAGTTAAAAGAAAGGGACATTTTTGGTTCAAGAGAAGTCAACAAGCATCAGTCAGTCAGTTACTGGTATTTATTCAGCATTTACTGTGTGAAGAACACTGTACTAACTGCTTGGGAGAGGACAGTACAGTTGGTAGTACCAATTCCTGCCCACCAGGAGCTCACAATCTGTCAGAAATGTGAAAAGGGATTAATAAATCAATTAATTATATTTATTGAACACTTGCTCTATACAGAACACTATACTAAGTTGTTGGGAGAATGCAATATGATGGAGTTTAGACTCACTCTATGCCCACAAGGAGTTTAAAGAGGGAGAAGAATTTACATTTTGTTTTCAGGCTTAACCTGACTGGGGATCCCAGACATGTTGGCTAGTTAGCTCATAAGATGGATAACTAGGGAAAACAGTTCCCCTTTCATTAGCTATAAAAGGTGAACTTGGGAGTCGGAGTTTCTCTTACATTTCAAGATGAAATTCTCTAGGTTTTCTACCTAGGAGAAGGAACACAGCCGTTGTGATGATTTACATCACGAAGCACAACTGCAGTCCAGCTTCATCTTTTCTAAATGAAATTCACAGAAACAATATCTGGTGCTTTGGAATAAAATAATGTTGAAGGCGTTTGTGTGCATTTAGTAGCACTGGCTTCTCCAACCACTCCCCAGCTCATGTTCTGTTATTTTTCAGTTAACCTACTCATTTTGCCTCATTCTCATCTTTCCCACTCTAAAACTCTTGCTCGTGTCATCCCCTCTTGCCAGAACTCCCTCTCTTCTCATATCTTATAGCATAGTGGATAGAGCATGGGCTTGGGAGTTAGAAGGTCATAGGTTCTAATTCATGCTCTACCACTTGTCTGCTGTGTGAACTTGGGCACTTCACTTCTCTATGCCTCAGTTACCTCATCTATAAAATGGGGATTGAAACTGTGAGCCCCACATGGGACAGGGACTGTGTCCCATTCAATTTGCTTGTATCCACCCCAGTGCTTAGTACAGTGCCTGGCACAAAGTAAGTGCTTAACAAATACCATTATTATTGCCACTGTTTTCCTCCTCTTCAAGATCCTTCTGAAATCTCTTCCCCTCCAGGAGGCCTTCCTGGATTGGTATCTTAATTTCCCCACTGTATTTCTCCACGTACTGCCACTTAAGTAGTTCCACATCCCCTATAATCACTTGAATACTCTCACCCATTCTGTAGTCATTACATACATCTTAATTCTATCACTTCCTACTAGCCATAATTTATTCTGGTTTCTTCTACCCCTGCTAGATTGTAAACTCCTGGACGGCAGGGCAGTATGATTGATTGAATGAATGAATCTTATATATTGGCATTTATTGGACTCTCCTAAATGCTTAGAATATTGGTCATTAGACTGTGGGTGCTCAAGAAAAGTCATTGCTGGATCTACTGGATGAACTAATTTTCTTAAAGAATTACAGTTGACAATACTGCTCTATGGACAGAACAGCATTTATAATCCCCATCAGAATTGACTTTTGATAATGAGTTTAAGAGAAACAGTATGGTCTAGAAAGAGCACAGGTTTGGGAGTCAGAGGACCTGGGTTCTAATTCCACCTCTGCCACTTGTCTGCCTTGTGACCTTGGGGAAGTCATCTCACTTCTCTCTGAATCAGGTACCTCATCTGCAAGATGGAGGTTAAGACTGTGAGTTCCATGTGGGACATGGACTGTGTCCAACTTTGAATTCACCCCAGTGCTTAGTACAGTGCCCAGCACATTGTAAGCACTTAACAAATGCTACAATTATAATTATTATTATTATTATCTACTCCAACTCTTAATACAGTGACTGGCACATAGGAAGTGCTTAACAAATACTATAAAAAAGCCCACATTTTAAATGTCCTGAATATCAAATTAATGAAATGGGGAACCTTGGTGAAATGTTTTAACCTCCCAGAGATTAAATTTGTTTAATGTCAACATAAATATGACCAGCACCCACATGTCAAAGTATGCAGAAGATTTGCATTCCTGTCATTTTTCAGTTATGACGGTTGTTTGTTTATATATTTTCCTTAATTTAACAGTGTGGGGTTAGAAATAAGCCCTCCCATGTCATTAAAAACTTCAAATGGTGAGAGGGAGAGATAAATTGGCAGTCAAAGGTGAGGGATCTGTGTCTTAGGTCCCGGGAGTCTCAGATATCTATAGAGTACAAATTGGACTCCGGACTCACAGATGTTAATGATGAACTGATTTATTTTTAGAAATGGACATTTCAAAAGCTGAGAAGAAAATTACTGCAATCACAGTGTAATCAAGATGTGCATCAGGAGTAGTTTTTACCAGATTAATTTTCTTGACTAATGATAAAAGTAATACCCCTCAATGTACAATATAGTGTGAATAATTAAGGAATCAAAGTTCCTTTGAACTAGGTATTTCAACCACAGAATTAACAAGAGTCTCTAGATGTTAAATATTATCCAAAGAATTTTTAAATATAAAATGAGATCATTGCTCCGTGCTATAGGGGATGATTAATTCTTGAACCAATTAATTCCACGTTCATTATTAAAGCCTTAATAGACACTTCTGACAGCCCCAAAGTTAAAAATAAGAGAATTGTGTCCATTGGAAAAGTCTATTTAGAGCACAGCGCCTTTTCATTTTCTTTCCCACCCCACACCTCATTCATTTTCTGGTGGACAGAAATTACCCAGGATCTTCCTGTTGGAACAAAAAGCACTGCAGAAGTGAGATGGGTGTGATGCATCTGCACAGATAATAGGGGGAAAGTTGACTTGAAAAACTCCAGACTCCACAGCTAGGCTAACTTGGAATCCCTGGAAGTCTGTATTTTTGAAAAAAAAAAATATTGCTGGAAGAAAACATTTTTTCTCTTCTCCTGTAATATGATCAAAGTCTTAAGAAGTTGGAAGATACCTCCTCTAGTAGATAACTTTTCCTTTGCACCAACAGTAGGTTTTTTTTTTTTTTAATCCATCTGGTAAAGTGAAAATCGTATCCTCAGGAGAGTGACAAAAATGATGAAAGAGATGGGAAATCTGTCCTTTGAGAAAAGTGGAGGGTTTTGAGTGAGGGAAGAAGAGTTCAAGGAATGACTTAATAACTGCTTTCAAGTATAGGAAAGCAGAACATGAGAGACTGCCTGAAATTGAAGAGGCATTTTGGTTGGACAGAAGGAAGAATTCCTTGGTTATCAGAGGCTAGAACCCCAGAGTGGCCTCCTGAGGAACTTAAGAGACTGTAGGCTTCTTGTGGGCAGGGAACATATCTACCAAATTTATACTCTACTCTCCCAAGTGCTTAGTACAGTGCTTTGTACCCAATAAGTGCTCAATGAGTACAACTGATTGATTGGAAAGTCTAGACATTCATCAGTCTAGAGGCAGAGGGCTGGATCAGCACCTATTCAGACCCTTCCATTTCTAGGAGTTTAAACTCCAGAAAGGTAGGCAGAAAGGAAAAGAGAGTAAAACTATGATTAGAATAAAATAGCCACTTTTTAAAATGGGCATTTTTCTCTCTCATTCATTCAATCATATTTATTGAGCACTTACTGTGTGCAGAACACAGTACTCAGAGCTTGGAAAGCACAATTCAGAAGCAAATAGAGATGGTCCCTACCCAACAATGGGCTCACAGTCTAGAATTTCATTTATTCATTCAATCATATTTATTGAGTGCTTACTGTGTGCAGACCACTGTACTAAGCACTTGGGAAATACAAGTTGGCAACATATAGAGATGGTCCCTACCCAACAACGGGCTCACAGTCTAGAAGGGGGAATGAAGATGTGTGCAGCTGAGAGGACTATAATAATAATGACAATAATAATATTTAAACACTTACTATGTATCAAACTCTATTCTAAGTGCTGGGGTAGATACAAATTAATCAGGTTGGACATAATCCCTGTCCCATATGGGACTCACAGACCAAGTAGAAGGAAGAACAGGTATCAAATCCCCACTTTACGGATGAGGAAACTGAGGCAAAGAGAAGTGACTTAGTAAAGTGCTCTGCACACAGTAAGTACTCAATAAATACGATTGATTGAAATGACTTGTCCAAAGTCACACAGCAGACAAGTGGTGGAATCAGAATTAGAACCCAGTCCTCTGGCTCCCAAACTTTAAGAACACTCTTCCCTTGTCTCTTTCTTTCTCTTCTCCCACAGCAAATTGAGAGGAGGGTTATTGGGGATCAGCTGGATGAGGTTCTGTTGGTGTTTGAAGGCTAGATGCTGTGGCACGGGATGGATGTCACTGAGACACTATGGGGACCCTAGAGGTTGAAGGGATCCTCTGTTTAGTGAGGCTGACCTTCTCTATGTACCCTCCTAACTGGACTATTTACCTCTGGCTGGAGCTAGAAATTGGAAGCAGGAAAACTCAGCTGCAAATGGGAAGCTTATCGTCTGGAGACTGGAGAGCAACCAGGTGCTGGAGGTGATAGAAAATGGAGCTGCTGTTGATTCTCACTTCTGCTGTTTGGCTACAGCCCCGTCCCTTCCTGGAGAACCATTTGCCCGAAGAAGAACTTATTCAGCCTTAAATATGTGCACTTTAAAAAAGTAGCGTGCTTTATAATCTTTTCAAAATGTTTTACTATAAGGCTGGCAAGAAAATTGCAAGGAAGAAAAGGAGAAGAAGGACCACAAGATCCAGGGTTGGTTTGCCTACATACTCCTGAAACCACTGTGGCACTCATGGGGAAGGTTTCCTCCCCTGCCAATAGTGATAGTTTTGGCTAATTTTCAGGGAAGAGCCGAGTTTCCCTCAGGAATTACCCTGAGAGGAGCCCTAGACCGGAATGCTGCTTTGACTCATTTTTCTCTGTTCCAACTTCTAATTTGGTCTGCCTCTCTGACAGAAGAAGCTTTCCATGTGGGTGATGTTATTTTTTCTCTGCTTAAGGGGTACCTCAGGTGACAAGGAGACTATGGTGAGCTTATCCGTGCTTATATCAATATAAGGACTTTCCGCTTTCCTCAAGCAAAACCCTAAGGGTACACAGCAAGCAATTAAGCTTTATATTTTCAGCTTTAAATACCATTCTGTAAACCTCATCTTTGTATTTCTCTGTAGTCATTGTAGTTTCTAATATTGATTTATCAACTCATTAGTGGTATTGAGCACTTCCTATGGGCAGAGAACTGTAATAAGAGATTAGGAGAGTACAATAAAATGGAATTAGTAGACATGTTCCCTGTCCTGAACAACCTTACATTAAGTCTTGACTTTAGCCATATTCTGTTTTGCAGTCTGGTTCAGTCCCAGTTATAGAGTTGGCGAACAGATTTTGGCTATGTTCACACACATCCTTTTCTTCTAAATTGCTCTAATTATGTTATTCAGGGCCTGTTGTATAATGCAACTTTGTTGTATTATATTCTCCTAAGTGCTTATTACAGTGCTCTGCACACAGTGAGTACTCAATAGATAACATTGATAATGATCATCGGTGCCTATCTTTGGTGTGACTTTGAAGGAGAGTGGATAGATGATGATAGGGGAAATTTGAGGTGAATGGGTAAAAGTGTAGACTGTAGGCTGTAAACTCGTGGACAGGGAATGCCTGTGTATATATCTATAATTATATTTATTTTGATGGTATTGACACTTGTCTACTTGTTTTGTTTTGCTGTCTGTCTCCTCCTTCTAGACTGTGAGCCCGTTGTTGGGTAGGGTCTGTCTCTTTATGTTGCTGAATTGCACTTTCCAAGCACTTAGTACAGTGTTCTGCACACAATAAGCACTCCATAATTACTACTGATTGAGTGTCCTACCCAAGTAGCTGTTGACTCGGCAACATTTCTTCCTACCATTGATTTATTCATTTTTATGGTATTAGTTGAGCTCTTACTATGTGCCCTGTACTGTTCTAACCACTGGGGTAGATCCAAAGTAATCAGGTTGGATATAGTCCATATCCCACATAGGGCTCACAGTCTTAATCCTCATTTTTCACATGAGGAATCTGGGACACAGAGATGTGAAGTGACTTGACCAAGGTCACACAGCATATATACATGCCTGTGTATATATCTATAATTATATTTATTTTGATGGTATTGACACCTGTCTACTTGTTTTGCTGTCTGTCTCCCCCTTCTAGACTGTGAGCCTGTTGTTGGGTAGGGACTCTCTATATGTTGCCGACTTGTACTTCCCAAGTGCTTAGTACAGTGTTCTGCACTCAGTAAGCGCTCAATAAATACGATTGAATGAATGAAATTCTAGACTGTGAACTCATTATTGGGTAGGGACCATCTCTATTTGCTGCCAAATTGTGCTTTTCAAGCTCTGAGTACAGTGCCCTGCCCACAGTAAGCACTAAATAACTGCTTACAATAATCTTGTACATATTTATATATTCTATTCATTTTGTTAATATGTTTTGTTGTCTGTCTCCCCCTTCTAGACTGTGAGCCCACTGTTGGGTAGGGACCGTCTCTATTATGTTGCCAACTTGAACTTCCCAAGCGCTTAGTACAGTGCTCTGCACACAGTAAGTGCTCAATAAATATGACTGAATGAATGAATCAGTGGTGGAGTTGGGATTAGAATCCAGGCCCTTCTGACTCCCAAACCCATGCTATATTCACTAGGCCATGCTGCCTCTCATTTTGATAGTGTCAATTCCATTTTATCTCGTGAATTAATGGTGGTATTTCCAGGCCTTTAGGTAGGTACCTCTAACCCAAAGTGATTTGGCTAGCCTAATTTAGGGGGCTATAATAGCTATTATTATTTTAATGATGTAATTGTCAGTAATTCTGTGTTTTCATTTTGGACAACTGAGCCACGGTTGACTTGGATGTCTTCAAATATCTCTATGTGATTTGCATTGTTCTCTCAGGGAACTCTTTTAGAATTTTGAGTTCTATGACCTGGGTGGATTGATCTTCGGTTTCATAGCAGTTTCTTCTGTTGTGTAAGTCACGGCAGTACATTCCCAGTTTTTATTTTTTGAGGAAAATTAAAATAATCATCTACTTCCCATTCCTGAATGTTTGCTCAGTCATGCCTACAAATAAATTATAATCCCACCTGTTTTTACTTTTCCTCCCTGCAACAATCCTAACGGCGCCCTAAATAATAATGGTATTTGTTAAGCGTTCCTATGTGTCAGGCACTGTATTAAGTGCCGAGGTAGATACAAGTTTATCAGGTTGGACACAGTCCCTGTCCCACATGGAGCACACAGTCTCAATCCCCATTTTACAGATGAGGTGACCAAGGCCTAGAGAAGTGAAGTGACTTGTCCACGGTCAACAGCAATAACAATAACAATGATGACATTTATTAAGCGTTTACTACGTGCAATGCACTGTTCTAAGCGCTGGAAAGGTTACAAGGTAATCAGGTTGTCCTCCGAGGGGCTCAGTGTTAATCCCCATTTTACAGATGAGGTAACTGAGGCATATAGAAGTTAAGTGACTTGCCCAAAGTCACACAGCAGACAAGTGGCAGAGCAGGGATTGGAACCCATGACCCTCTGACTTCCAAGCCCATGCTCTATCTGCTATGCCATGTTGCTAATAGAGTTTGCACCGAAGTTAGCTGCATTAAATGCACCAGGAGCTCAAACCATTCACCATCATAAAGGAAAGTCCTTGCAAGCTGTGATGCCAGACTCCACTCCAGAATTTGACTTGCCACTGCAATGAACTGTGAAAGGCAGAGTGCACACAGGGCAATTTATTAACAAGCCCAAAAGCAGCTGCTTCTGTGAGTTGCAAATGTTAAGTTGTTGAACAGCTCTCCTGTTTTCTGAGGTGCCCAACAAAAGGGCATTTATTACAACCTTAGCTTTGGAAAGGCGCCAATCTTGTAGGTCGAAGGAGACAAGCCGGATGGAAAGACAATGTGTACTTAATAGCACTTCCCATCAAGGGGTCCTGAGATGCCTGGATGTTTTCTGAGGTTTATAAACCTTCCTGGCTCTTTCTGTGCCTCACAGACTATTTCCAGAGTCTTGCCTGTGGGACATAAGAACTTAGTACTGTGCTGTGTGTACAGTAAGTAGGAGAAGCAGTGTGGATCAGTGAAAGAGCCGGGGCTTTGGAGTCAGAGGTCATGGGTTCTAATCCCAGCTCCTCTGCTTGTCAGCTGTGTGACTTTGGGCAAGTCACTTCACTTCTCTGTGCCTCAGTTACCTCATCTGTGAGCAGCGTGGCTCAGTGGAAAGAGCATGGGCTTTGGAGTCAGAGGTCATATAGGTTCTAATCCCAGCTCCTCTGCTTGTCAGCTGTGTGACTTTGGGCAACTCACTTCACTTCTCTGTGCCTCAGTTACCTCATCTATAAAATGGGGATTAAGACTGTGAGCTCCCCGGGGGACAACCTGTCACCTTGTAACCTCCCCAGTGCTTAGAGCAGTGCTTTGCACATAGCACTTAATAAATGCCATAATTAAAATGGGGATTAAAACTGTGAGTCCCACGTGGGACAACTTGATCACTTTGTATTCCTCCCCACCCTCCAGCGCTTAGAACAGTGCTTGGCACATAGTAAGTGCTTAACAAATACCATCATTATTATTAATGAATACCATTGATTGCATAAGGGCAATTTTTATAAGAAATGGAAAGGGGCTTGAGCAGTCGAGTCAGATTTCCCAAAAAGCTTACCGGATGGAAGCAGTCAATTGTATTAATTGAGTGCTTACCTTGTGCAGAACACTATACTAAATACCTGAGAGATTACAATGTAACAGATGCATTCTCTACCCAATCCTGGAGTTTTAGAGAAACTAAAACTAGTAGAGAAGCAGCGTGGCTCAGTGGAAAGAGCCCGGGCTTTGGAGTCAGAGGTCATGGGTTCGAATCCCGGCTCCGCCAATTGTCAGCTGTGTGACTTTGGGCAAATCACTTCACTTCTCTGGGCCTCAGTTTCCTCATCTGTAAAATGGAGATTAAGATTGTGAGCCCCCCATGGGACAACCTGATCACCTTGTATCCTCCCCAGCGCTTAGAACAGTGCTTTGCACATAGTAAGCACTTAACAAATACCAAAATTATTATTAGAGAAGCAACATGGCTCATTGGAAAGAGCCCGGGCTTTGGAGTCAGAGGTATGGGTTCAAATCCCGGCTCCGCCAACTGTCAGCTGTGGGATTTTGGGCAAGTCACTTCACTTCTCTGGGCCTCAGTTACCTCATCTGGAAAATGGGAATTAAGACTGTGAGCCCCAAGTGGGACAGCCTGATCACCGTGTATCCTCCCCAGCGCTTAGAACAGTGCTTTGCACATAGTAAGTGCTTAACAAATGCCATTATCATTATTATTATTATTATTATTATTATTATTATCATTATTATTATTATCATTATTAGAGGACTTAACTTTTGTGTGGTGCACTTACCTCTGGGGTTATGTGTCCTACATTAACCAGTTCATTCACATACAGGGATTGTGCGTGCCTACTCTGTTGTATTGGACTCCCAAAGCACTAAGTATAGTGCTCTGCACATAGTGAGTTCTCAAAGAGAGACAGCATGGCTTAGTGGATAGAGCACAAGCTTGGGACTCAGAAGGACCTGGTTTCTAGTCCAGACTCTGCCACTTGTCTGCTGGGTGAAGTAATAATAATGAGGATAATTGTGGTATTTGTTAAGCATTTACTAGGTGCCAGGCACTGTGCTAAGCGCTGGGGTGGTTCTAAGCAAGTGGGTTTGGACACATTCCCTGTCCCACGTGGGGCTCCCAGTGTCCATCCCCATTTTCCAGATGAGGTAAGTGAGGCCCAGAGAAGTGAAGTGACTTCCCCAAATTCACACAACAGACAAGTGGCAGAGTTAGGATTAGAACCCATTACCTTCTAACTCCCAAGCCTGTGCTCTCTCCACTCTGCCATGGGCAAGTCTCTTCACTACCCAGCACTCAGTATAGTGTCTTGCATATAGTAAGTGCTTAACAAATATCATTTGAAAAAAATGGTGTCAATGTTGGTGTCATGGTGATTCCACCCTTGGCTCTAGCTTAGAGGCCAGAGTCACTAGGTCAGCTGGGACTGAGACCCTCAGACTAGCTCCTTGTATACCAATCAATCAATCAATCAATAGTATTTATTGAGCACTTACTGTGTGCAGAGCACTGTACTAAGCACTTGGGAAGTACAAGTACAATCAATCAATGGAATTGGAGTGCTTACTACTACTACTGATAACAATGATGGCATTTATTAAGCTCTTACTATGAGCCAAACACTGTTCTACATGCTAGGGGGGATACAAGGTGATCAGGCTGTCCCACATGGGGCTCACAGTCTTAATCCCCATTTTCCAGATGGGGTAACTGAGGCACAGAAAAGTGAAGTGACTTGCTCAAAGTCACACAGCTGACAAGTGATAATTCTATTTGTTCTGACAATTTTGACACCTGTCTTCATGTTTTGTTGTCTGTCTCCCTCTTCTAGACTGTGAGCCCGTTGTTGGGTAGGGACCGTCTCTGTATGTTGCCGACTTGTACATCCCAAGTGCTTAGTACAGTGCTCTGCACACAGTAAGAGCTCAATAAATATGATTGAATGAATGAATGAATGAAAGTGGAGGAGATGGGATTAGAACCCCTGACCTCTGACTCCCAAGCTCGTGCTCTTTCCACTGAGCCATGCTGCTTCTCTGTGTACAAAGCATGTGGGAGAGTACAGTGCGGCAGAATTTAAAGACTCTGTCCCTGCTCACGGTGAGCCCACAGTGCCAATTCCTGAGAAGTGGCTAGTGTGTGTGGTGGCAGAGAAGCTCCCATTTCCTAAACCCTAATGGCAGTGTGGCTCAATGGCAAGAGCCCGGCCTTGGGAGTCAGAGGTCATGGGTTCTAATCCCTGCTCTGCCACATGTCTGCTGTGTGACCTTGGGCAAGTCACTTAACTTCTCTGAGCCTCAGTTCCCTCATCCGGAAAATGCGGATTAAGACTGAGCCCCATATGGGACAACCTGATCACCTTGTAACCCCCCAGCGTTTAGAGAAGCAGTGTGGCTCAATGGAAAGAGCATGGGCTTTGGAGTCAGAGGTCAGGGGTTCTAATCCCAGCTTCACCACTTGTCAGCTGTGTGACTTTGGGCAAGTCACTTCACTTCTCTGTGCCTGTTACCTCATCTGTAAAATGGGGATTAAGACTGTGAGCTCCCTGTGGGACAACCTGATCACCTTGTAACCTCCCCAGCGCTTAGAACAGTGCTTTGCACATAGTAAGCACTTAATAAATGCCATTATTATTATTATTATTATTATTAGGAGAGCTAGAGAGCAACTGATGTCTGTCTGCCTGCCTGCCTGCCTGCCTGCTGGGGTCTGGGAGTGATTCTTTTTTTTTTTTTTCCCCTCCCTCTCGATATCCTTTAACTCTGCTCTGACCTACAATTCCTCTGATCTGCAGACAGAGATGTTTGTGCCCCAGGGCAGCCCCATGACTCGGATGGAGGTTGTCTCTCCGTTTTAGGTAGAAACGGCAGCCCAAAGGGCAGGGTGAGTGCTCCTCTGTCACTGAGCGCAGCACATCTTCAAGGAGCTGAGCCTGTGTGGCTCTGATAAGAAAGTAGGATGTTTTCATTCTACGTGCCCCACGCTCTTAGCATTATTCGATTGCTATGACTAGAAAGTGATCTCTCTGCCTGAAAATTGTGGCTCAGTCTTGGAGAGGAGTGGGGGGAATATTTTATTTTATCCTATAGCACTGTCCAGAATGATGCCTATTAGAACCTGAGGCAAGGAGCTGTATTAACCAATGGTATGGTGGTTGATTGGGTGCCAAAACAGCTGAGATTTCTTGTCTCTTCCAAGTGGACCAACAACACATCCCTTGATCTACTGGTTTCTGTCTTCCTGTCCTTTTTTTTTTTAAAGGCATTTATTAAGCGCTTACTATGTGCAAAGCACAGTTCTAAGCTCTGGGGAGGATACAAGGTGATCAGGTTGTCCCACGGGGGGCTGGTGGGGGGGGCGGGGGGGGGCTCACAGTCTTAATCCCCATTTTACAGATGAGGGAACTCAGGCCCAGAGAAGTTAAGTGACTTGCCCAAAGTCACACAGCTGACAATTGGCAGAGTCGGGATTTGAACCCATGACCTCTGACTCCAAAGCCCGGGGTCTTTCCACTGAGCCATGCTGCTTCTCCTGGAGTACTGATAGAATTAGTCCTCACCGGAGTACTGATTGAATTAGTATTTGGAATACTAGCCAAGATTCTTCCCTGAGTTGATCTGAGAGAACAATGAAAAAACCTCATCATACAGATTAGGCATCTATTCCTGTGCACCGAATGGCTTCTTGATGTTAATGGTATTCTGCAAATATTTCAGAGCTGTCTTCCCCATTACCGTTTGCCTGTCTGTCTGTCTGTCCCCATTAGTTTCCAACCCGATTTTCTTGCATCCACCCCAGAGCTTAGTACAGTACCTGGCACATAGTAAGCGAGCATGGCTCAGTGGAAAGAGCACGGGCTTTGGAGTCAGAGTTCATGGGTTTGAATCTCAGCTCCACCAATTGTCAGCTGTGTGACTTTGGGCAAGTCACCTCACTTCTCTGTGCCTCAGTTACCTCATCTGTAAAATGGGGATTAAGATTGTGAGCCCCACATGGGACAACCTGATCACCTTGTATCCTCCCCAGTGCATAGAACAGTGCTTTGCACATAGTAAGTGCTTAACAAATACCAAAGTTATTATTATTATAGGCATGGTCCCTGCCCTACCAGGGGCTGATGATCAAAGAATATAAGGGGAGGGGGTGAGGGGACATACAAGGAGAGAGGAAATCGTAAAAAACTAAAGCAACAAAAGATGCACAGAATAAAAACAAAACTCAGTAGGTTCTGTGGCTAGAGAAGAATCTCAGGATCCTTTTGGCCCAGAGTCCAAGCAACAATCATAGCCACAGATATTGCTATAGTAGCCACCACAGTCTTCTGTAGGCTTCACAGAGGTTCTGTGTGATGGTGGCCTTTCTCTTTTCCTCCAGAGTAGTGGAAGACAAGATAGGAAATGACGGAGTCTCCTTTGACACTGAGGAGAGCTGATGAGAGTTTCCAGGGTGGGAACAGCGCATCTGTCTTTTTGGGAGGGGTGGAGGCAGTGTCAGTGACAGGAAATGTTCCATACTGTACTGTCCATAATGTACTGTTCCGTAGTCATTATTACTATTACTAGTTCTACTATTATTCTGGTTGCATAGCTATGACATTTCAACATCACATATGTCTACGCATCATACTGTAGAACAATATTTTGGAAAGGATGCAGTGAAAAGACCTGGGTTCCCTTTTCAGCTTTTAACACAACTTGAGCAAGTCTAATAACATCTGTTTCTGCATCTATAAAATGGGGATAGCGATACCTAGACCTTGCTATCTCCCAGGAATGCAGGGGAGCTGAAACAAAGAACATACATTACCTTAGGTTTATTCCAATTAATAATTTATCTAACAAATGACAAGATATACAATTATGGAGGATTAATAATAATAATGATGGCACTTAAGTGCTTACTATGTGCAAAATACTGTTCTAAGTGCTGGGAAGGTTAGAAGGTGATCAGGTTGTCCCTCGGGGGGCTCACAGTCTCAATCCCCATTTTACAGATGAGGTAACAGGCCCAGAGAAGTTAAGTGACTTGCCCAAAGTCACACAGCTAACAATTGGTAGAGCCAGGATTTGAACCCATGACCCAGGATTGATGGCTGACCAGAGTTAAGCCACCGAAGCAGGTAGGGAGTAGAAGATGCAGAGGCAGAATCTCTCCTCTCCCTGACTCCTCTCGACTGGTTTTCTCTCCACACTTCTTTTCAGCACAACTGTTCATTGATTAGAAGTGGCTAATGAAGCATAGTCATTATCGGTAACCAATCAACACCCTTGTTGCAACAACCCTCTTTTAGCCCTCTGATTCAGCCCTCTTTTTCCAGGCTCCTCTCCCTTCTCTGTCATCTAGTCACAAAGATCTGTGACCTTTGGGCATTTAATATTTGCCTCACCCTCAGCCCTACAGAATTCATGTACATATCTATAAATTATATATTAACGTTTGCCTCCCCCTCTTGACTGTAATAATGGCATTTATTAAGCACTTACTTTGTGCTAAGAGCTGGGGAGGCTACAAGGTGATCAGGTTGTCCCATGGGGGCCTCACAGTCTTAATCCCCATTTTACAGATGAGGGAACTGAGGCCCAGAGAAGTCAAGTGACTTGCCCAAAGTCACACAGCTGACAATTGGCAGAGCTGGGATTTGAACCTATGACCTCTGACTCCAAAGCCCATGCTCTTTCCACTGAGCCACGCTGCTTCTCTTAGTGACTGTAAGCTTGCTGTGGACAGGGAACGTGTCTACCAACTCTGTATTGTAGTTCCCTAGAGCTTAGAATAGTGCTCAGTTAGTGCTCAATAAATACCATTGGTTGGTTTGATAACACTGAAACCATGCCCAAGCTGTGTTATCTGATAATGTGATGTGCAGACTCTGAATAGGCGTGCTCTGCTGAGTGAATATTCCCCAATTCCCTAATAACATTCCCTACTGGCCAAAAACACATAGTGAAAGCAAATACTAAGGCAGACCTCTGTAGATCTCACACTATCATTGTACATGATCGAAGAGCAATGCTAATTTGAATTTGAACAATCGGGATATTCATATAGGTGCTTATAAAATTCCCAGAAGTATCTTCACTACTGACCCCATCAAACCAAAATCTTTGGGTACATTGATTTGACACTCACCTAAGTTCAGGAACTCGGGCACATCTAACTCTATTACCAGATTTAAGAAGTTAAGTCACCAGAAGTTGTCACACACCAGACAGCTGTAATGAAAACCCAAATCCTCTGACTCCCAAGCCTGTGCTTCTTTCCACTAGGCCAAACTACTCCTCTTCATTTTAATAGCCCTCTTGGAAAAGAGCATTATAGCAGGGGATGGCTATAATTTGAGACACATATTAGGACTGCAGCAAAGTATGTGCAAATATAATTGATGATGATGAAATCAGGATTTCCGATTTCCCTAGCACTTAGTGTATGAAATCCAGGAACTCTACAGTATTCTTAAATGTAGGCCCTGCTATAGGAACAATGCTCTGATAATGACACATATTAATCACTGGGTTGTGTTCCAAGGAAGGTTGAGAAGCCCCTTATCTCTAAACCAACAAAACTAGGATAAACGCCTATCTATAGTAGTTTAGGTAGGGTAATATCAATATCAACTGAAATGCTGAGTGTCTATTTGGTTCAAAACACTGTACTAAGAGCTTTGGAAATACACAAAGAAGTAAGATATGAGTCCTGTCCTCAAAGAGTGTGTAATCTAATCAATCAATCAATTTTTGAGCCCTTACTATAAGCCAAACACTGGACTAAGTGCTTGGTCTTCCAATACAACAGAAGCAGAAGATGCGTTCCTTGCCCATAATGAGCTTGTATTCTAGAGGGAGGGAATAGTTGGCATACACAGATGAATATTCTGTTGGGAATGAAGGAACAGTTAATAAAAGGCATAAGGGATTAAATAGAATTAAAATATACTGAATTAGCTGCTTGTGAGATGGTATGATTGGAAAAGGGCACTGAAATCAAGGCAAGGAAGCAAACTACAAAACTACAAAAACCTCCGCTATGCTTTTTAGCTCTTTGAATCTCAAATTTCTTTCATTTTTGGAGCCTGTCCATAGAAGAGTAAATTCTATTTTTTTTTTCCTTACGGCAATACTCATGATGTAAAGTGGGACAATCTATTTAACTTTTCATCTGAAATTGCTCCAGAGAAAATAATGCTTCATATTGGACTTTGTTTTGTAGAATTGTCAAGAGCTTTGCTGATTTGCATATGGACCAGAAGCAAATCCTTTAGAAGTAACCAGAATGACTTTGCCCTGAACATTTTAATCAAGTATTTGAATTTCTGAAAGCAAAAGGCAGAACTTTTTTTCCATAGTAGAAAACCGAGTGGATGCTGCTTATAAATATGTTTAATGTGTTTTTGATTCCATCTGAGAAAAAATATCACTAGGATACAGAAGATGCATTCTGGGAAAAAAAAAAATGCCTGAAACCCAGTATCTTTTAAGGCAGAAAACGTTGAAGATTTTAGGGCAATTTAGCTAAGCTATTTTCCACAAGTCATGGGATAAAAGCCCAACCAAAAGCAGTGAAACTGTTCCTTTATCATATTGGTAAAAAAAAAAAGAAAGGAGCCTGCGGCAAAGTGTTCGTTTTCATTCACTTCTCATGGTTTCCGTATTTAATCTAGTGATGGTTTTGGGAGTTCTAGCATCTTATGAAAATTGGCTGGGTTTTGGCTGCCTGTGTTTACGCACCATCTGTCTGGACTGGCTCTCATTCAGTTTCTGCCCAGAGGCAGGGGCTAAGTTAGACGCCTGAACCCAGATCCTTCATGGTTTACAACGCGTTGTCCAAGTAGAATGATTAATATATGGCTGAGTAAACTTCATTTCTTCAAGAAGTTAAAATCTCTTGGGTCATCTTCAGGGGTGCATGGTCAGAATATTTGTTAATATCTTTTATTCTGCTGTCCACCTTTAAGGAAAAGGGAGAGAAATAATATTTCTAGAAAAGCGATATGTTTCCAAAAGGTCAAATTCATTCATTCAATCGTATTTATTTTGCGCTTATTGAAAAGATTAGGGATACTCTAACTTGGAGGATCAACTGGTAATAATATCGATGATAATAATGATAAGCATTGCGGCATTTAAGTGTTTATTATATGCCAAGCACTATACCGAGTCCTGGTCAGGTGCTAATAATAATAATGGCATTTGTTAAGTGCTATGTGCAAAGCACTGTTCTAAGTGCTGGGGAGGATACAAGGTGATCAGGTTATCCCAGGTGGGGCTCACAGTCTTAATCCCCATTTTACAGATGAGGTAACTGAAGCCCAGAGAAGTGAAGTGACTTGCCCAAAGTTTCACAGCTGACAATTGGTGGAGCCGGGATTTGAACCCATGACCTCTGACTTCAAAACCTGTGCTCTTTTCACTGAGCCACGCTGCTTGCAATCCCATCAGAGTCTCTCTGTCTCTCACGGGACTCATGGTCTAAGTAGGAGGGAGAACGGGTACCAACGAGGAAACTGAGGTGCAGAAAAGATAAGCGACTTGCCCTAAGTCACACAGCGGGCAAGTGGTGGAGCAGGATTAGAACCCAGGTCCCCTCTAGCTTGTAAACTGCTTGTGGGCAGAGAACGTGTCTACCAACTCTGTCATGTTGTATTCTCCCAAGAAATTAGCATAATGCCTTGCACACACTAAGTGCTAAATAAATGCTTTTAAATAAATAAATAAATGCAATTGCTTGACTGATCTAATTTCCAGGCAAGTGGTCTCTTCACTAGGTAAGGCAGACATGCGTCTTTTATGTGAAGGACTTGTTCCCCATTATTTATTATGCAACTGTGTATATTTCAGATTTACTTTAAGACCAGATTTCTTGGAGGGGTATATGATCAGTCGCACGTGAAGCATGTCCCTTTCCCCGCAACAGAATGATGATAATGCTATTCAGCATTTAATATGTGCCAAAGCAGCATGGCCTAGTGGAGGATAATCAGGTCAAACCCAGGCCCTATTCTACATGGGGTTTACAGTCTAAGAGGGAGGTAGACCTCACTTTTTTTTGTCATTTTTGCATCTGTATGTCACTAGGCAAAGTGGAGTTTTCTGTCTCTTAACGGGGCTGTTGCTCCATTGCCGTTCCAAGATAACAACCTGAAAACTCTGGTCATGACAGGAAGTAAATCAGACCAAATAATAAAGTCGTAGGTTTTCCCTCTATTAATGGAGCTATTATGTCTCTTGCACAGAGAAGAAAGTAAATTACACGAAACCTTTGCTATAATGAGAACAGATCAAGTGCTTTAATAATACTTTGCAAATCTTTAAAAAGAGCTCCTGACAAATAATACATCAGTGCTGGAACCAAGATGAGGAAAAATATTAATGCCTGACTAATCAATGCCTGTCTTTCCTCCCAAAGCGGAAATTAACCAAGGCCATCCAATAGCCAAACATATCCTAAAAGAAGAAAGCCTTGTCTTCTGGTTTAATTAAGCATCTCAGCAAAACAGACCAAAGTATATCAGTTAATGTCTGAAATAAAGAAAACTCCTCTGCCCCTTTACCCTGTTTATAGCACACCCCTAATCTTTTGATTTCCTTCAAAAGCAATTTCAGTCAAACTGCACTGTTTGGAAAAAGCGATCTTTACTTGAAGAGTCTAAATTCTTGGAGGATTAATAATGGTGATTTAGAAAATTTCCTATTATTATCAGGCATGCTCCAGGTAAGGTCACTGGATTTATTATGGACTCTGATGAGGAATCGCATTGTTGCGATGCGTCTGCCAATCATGCCAGCAAATTATTCGACAGACTTGACAGATACTTGAGTGACTCAATGAATCAGTGAATGTAATTTCTTGTGTGCTTACTGAATGCAGAACACTAAGCTAAGCACTAGGGAAAGTACATTGTAGCAGAGCTGATAGACACATTCCCTGCCCACAATGAGCTTACAGTCCTAGGTATAGCAAGATGTAAAGTCTTAATGTACCTCATTTTCACTGAAGGACGATATGTGGGAAACTTCTGTCTTATCCGTGAATTCTTTCCTTTGAAATTCTTTAGACAGCCTTAGACTTTGTGATACATTGTAGTCATTGGGAAACAGATTTTTGACCATCACATACCCACTCTCTCCAAGGACCCTGATTTTGAAGCAGAAATTTGCATCATGTGTCACCCATTCAACCTCATTATTTCTTCCTTATAATGAAGCATGATACAGATCAGTGAAAGTGTCTGGGCCTACACCTTTACAGTTCTTCCAATGATAGATTCATTTAGATAGCCTGGATTATGCCAATTTGCTTGGGTTATCTTTGGTGACCTGAAACAATGGAGCAGGAAAATCCTCATGTCTCGGAGAATAATTAAATGGTTCCCAGCAATGCAATTACAGGAACACATCCAACTGTGAAATTCATCTTGGACTCTTCAAACACTTCCGTGTTTGTCCACATCAGGTTTATTGAAGGAAGAAAGATGAGAGATTTCCATTTGGCATTAGGATGGAATGGACAGTTTTAAAGGGCCCCTGTGAATGCCCTTGGAATTGAGATTTTTTTTGACTGACAGCTGCAGAATTTGAGAGGCATTCAACAGTATTTATTTGAAGTCATTGCCCCTCTGTGCAGAACTCTGTGCTAGGCTCTGAGGAATTATGAAAGAAGAAGACTCCCCTCTTATTGCAGAAGACAGCACAAATCTAGCACAAATCCAGCACAGATGTTGAAAGTACAGAAAGCATTTCAGAACTGCTGCTTTATCTAAGTGCTTAGTAGTTGCATGTTAGGTATGCAGCTCAAACAACAAACCTCTCATTTCGCTACCTCCTCATCCTCTGTTACTAGGCAAGAGAAATGAAAAAGCAGTTTTGGCAGTGGCCCCAGGAACAATGATGGGTTTGAATGGTCTTTTCCATCCTTCCAGTAGTAATACTCTTAGTGATGGGGATTGTGTCAACAACTCTGGAGAAACAGCATGGCCTGGTGGATAGAGCACAGGTCTGGGAAGGACCTGGGTTCTAATCCCGGCTCTGCCACTCGCCTGCTGTTTGACCTCGGGAGAGTCACATAATTTATCTGGGCCTCAGTAACCTCATCTGTAATGGGGGATTAAGAGTCTGAGCCCCATGGGATATAGACTGTGTCCAACCTAACACGCATCTACCCCAACTCTAAGTACAGTGCCTGGCACATAGTATAGTGCTCAACAAATACCATTAAAAAAACAAACAAAAGCACTTGTTTTGTACTTTCCAAAGCACTTTGTACAATTTTCTGCTCACAGTAAGTAGTTATTATAATAATAATTATGGTATTTGTTAAGTGCTTACTATGTGCCAGGCACTGTACTGATCGCTGGGGTGGATACAAGCAAATTAGGTTGGACACAGTCCCTGTCCCACATGGAGCTTACAGTCTCAATTACCATTTTCCAGATGAGGGAACTGAAGAACAGAGTAGTGAAGTGACTTGCTCAGACTCATTCAGCAGACAAGTGGCAGAGTGGGATTAGAACCCGTGACCTTCTAACCCCCAGGTCCAGGCGCTTCCCACTATGCCATGCTACCTCTGATCGACACAATGCCCTCTACTAAGCACTTGGGAAAGTATAGCAGAAGCAAGACACACATTTTCTGCCCACACAGTTCTTAGACTCTAATGAAGGGTACAGACAAAAAATATTGGATTAATCAGAATACACAACTGAATGTCTGACCAAATCTTAGTATTTATCTGGTTGTATTCCCACTGGAGCTCAGAGTTCAGTGAACATGTATAAGGGCAGAGGGCACCGTTTTTCCAAGAACAGGAAAGGGTCTTTTCCCTGCAAGAACCAATGTGACTATAGTTTAGTAACAGTGTTACTGGGTTGTAGATAAACTACTGAAAGGCAGGATTTAGTCTGTGGGTCAAAGGAAGGGGAATCCAACCGTAACTGGGTCACTTGGGTCTGGAACTCTAACTTAGCTTTACACGGCTCTAGCCCACTGCTAAAAGGCCCTGGACTGAAAGGAATTAGGTCACAGACGTTTAGACTGTGAGCCCCATGTGGGAAAGGGAATCTGTCCCACCTGATGATGATGATGATTATTATTATTATCATTATTATTATGGTATTTGTTAAGCACTTACTATGTTCCAAGCACTGTTCTAAGCACTGGGGTAAATACAAGGTAATCAGGTTGTTCCAGATGGGGCTCACAGTCTTAATCCCCATTTTGCGGATGAGGTAACTGAGGCACAGAGAAGTGAAGTGACTTGCCCAATGTCACACAGCAGACAAGTTGTGGAGCCGGGATTAGAACCCACGTCCTCTGACTCCCAAGCCCGTGCTCTTAGCACTGAGCCAAGCTGCTTCTCTATGAACTTGCCTCAGCATTGAGAACAGCGCTCGACACCTAATAAGCGCATAACAAATAGCATAAAATTCATTCAATCATATTTATTGAGCGCTTACTGTGTGCAGAGTACTGTACTAAGCGCTTGGGAAGTACAAGTTGGCAACATATAGAGACGGTCCCCTACCCAACAGTGGGCTCACAGTCTAGAAGGGGGAGACATAAAAGCCATCAAACTGACACTAGGCTGGGTGGTGTGGCAGTGTGGGTACCCACACCTGAAAAATTAGGTCATTGGTAGCCATCCAATCTGGATTATTTAAGCCATTTCTCCCCTAAAACAGGAAATATATTTATTTGCCCGAGTTAGTGAGATTATTACTTGAGGTTTCCTCGTCACTTGTTTGTCTGGATTTTGCTTATTTCAACAGCAAAGTTTTGTTCTCCATTGCCCCCTACTGGGAGGATGCGGTATAAAGCCGATCTCTGGACATATTTATAATTTTATTTATTTTATTAATGAAGTATATATACATATAATATATAATTCTATTTATTTATACTGACGTTATTGATGCCTGTTTACTTGTTGTGATGCCTGTCTCTTCCCTTCTAGACTGTGTGCCTGTTATAGGCAGGGATGGTCTCTATTTGTTGCTGAACTGTACTTTCCAAGAGTGCTCTGCACACAGGAAGTGCTCAATAAATACGATTGATTGAATGAATGAATAAAAGTGCCACGAACACGTGGTGACAAAGCCACTGCAGTGGCCAATGTTCAAAACCAGTGTGATCAGCGTGAGAAGCAGCTAGGCTCAGTGAAAAGAGCACAGGCTTTGGAGTCAGAGGTCATGGGTTCAAATCCCCACTCTGCCAATTGTCAACTGTGTGACTTTGGGCAAGTCACTTAGCCTCTCTGTGCCTCAGTTCCCTCATCTGTAAAATGGGGATTAAGACTGTGAGCCCCACGTGGGACAACCTGATCACCTTGTATCCCCCCAGTGTTTAGAATAGTGCTTGGCACATAATAAGCTCTTAATACCATTATCATTATTATTTCAGTGCTCTGCACACAGTAAGCGCTCAATACGATTGATTGATTGGTTGGGGTAGATACAAGTTAATTCCCAGACTGAGACCCCTCCTTCCTCTCCCCCTTCTCTCCCTCCCCATCCCCCCGCCTTACCTCCTTCCCCTCCCCACAGCACCTGTATATATGTTTGTGCATATTTATAAAGCCTCATTTTGCTCCAAAAACACTTCCAAGTTGTACTCAGCAGGTCCTATATTAATCTAATTTTAAAGATTGAAGATTAAAGCATTGTGGAGAACGAAATCTCAGGAGGGAGGGATCATTAGAATAGTTGTCCGATCAAGGCAGATAACATTTGCTATGTTATTTAAAAAGGACTCCTAGTGTAGTGCTGTTTTTCAGATAGTAAAGATGGTGTGTCCTTTCTGGTACCGTGGGTCACAGAGCACTTTGTAGAATAATTATCAAATGGGTTGTGCAAGATTCCTCTCGGTCACAGAAAGTGCTCCTGACTTTATGGGTTTTGTTGGTTAATAATAGTAATAATAATTGTGGTATTTGTTACACAGTAAGTAATAATTATAATAATAATTATGGTATTTGTTAAGTGCTTACGATGTGCCAGGCACTGTACGGATTGCTGGGGTGGATACAAGCAAATGGTTGGACGCAGTCCCTGTCCCATGTGGAGCTCACAGTCTTAATCCCCATTTTATAGATGAGGTCACTGAGGCACAGAGTAGTTAAGTGACTTGCCCAAGGTCACACAACAGACAAGTGGCAGAGCCAGGATTAGAACCCATGACTTTCTGACCCCCAGGCCTGTGTTCTATCCACTGTGCCTTAGATAGAACCCTATAGGATTCCTTATGATGATGATGATGGTATTTGTTAAGCGCTTACCACGTGTGAAGCACTGTTCTAAGCGCTGGGGGGGGGGTTACAAAGTGATCAGGTTGTCCCACGTGGGGCTCAGTTGGCCTATGAATTTCGTTTTTCAAGTTTTCAGTGGAGGAGGAAAGAAATAGCAGGAAAATCAGGTTATAGATTTTATTTTCAATAGTTGCATAGTTTATTTTACCAACCGAAAGATATTAGTTCTCCTATTCTTTTGGAAGCAGAGCCTCATTTGCACCTCAGGAAGTCAGACCTGAAGCCCCTGCTGGTTCTGCTGCGGTCGACTCACTTCTTGAAGGAAGTGGAACCCCACACATCAGGGGCCTGAACAATAGCAGCATGGCTCATTGGAAAAAGCACGTCTCTGGAGTCAGAGGTCATGGGTTCAAATCCCGGCTCCGCCAACTGTCAGCTGTGTGACTTTGGGCAAGTCACTTCACTTCTCTGGGCTTCAGTTACCTCATCTATAAAATGGGGATTAAAACTGTGAGCCCCCTATGGGACAACTTGATCACCTTGTAACCTCCCCAGCGCTTAGAACAGTGCTTTGCACATAGTAAGTGCTTAACAAATACCATTATTATTATTATTATCATCATTAGCACTTGTCTCTGCCTCTCTCACTAACTGCACCCAGATATAGTACAACTTCCTTCTAAGTACTAGCCTTCTTCCTCTCACTATTTCCGAAGGCTTTTTGTCTGTTTCGCACTTGCACTTGGATATGTACCTAGGATGTTTAGGAAAATTATTTGGTCCAATCCTTATACATGCCTTTATCTGGATCCTATAATTATAATAACCTGAAACGCAGTATTGGATCAGACAGCGTGGCTTAGTGGAAGGAGCCCGGGCTTGGGAGTCAGAGGTCGTGGCTCCTAATCCCGATTCCGCCACCTGTCAGCTATGTGACTTTGGGCAAGTCACTTTCGCTTCTCTATGCCTCAGTTACCTCAACTCTGAAATGGGGATTAAGACTGTGACCCCCATGTGGGCCAACCCGATTACCTTGTATCTACCCCAGCGCTTAGAACAGTACTTGGCACATAGTAAGTGCTTAACAAATATCATAATTATTATGTCCAAGCAGTGTGGCTTAGAGGCAAGAGCACGGGTTTGGGGGTCAGAGGTCATGGATTCTAATCCCATCTCTGCCACTGATCGTTTGGGTGACTTTGGGCAAGTCGCTTGACTTCTCTGTGCCTCACTTACCTCATCTGTAAAATGGGGATTAAGACGTGGGATAACTTGATCACCTTGTATCCCCCCCCCAGCGCTTAGATCAGTGCTTGGCACATAGTAAGTGCTTAACAAATAGCATAATTATTATTATAAGCGCTTAGTACAGTGCTCTGCACACAGTAAGCACTCAATAAATGCAATTGAATGAATGAATGAATTCACCCCTCCCTCAGCCCCACAGCACTTATGTACATATCCATAATTGACTAATTGATATTGACATCTGTTTTCCCCTCTAGATTGTGAGCCCACTGTTGGGTAGGGACCGTCTCTATGTGTTGCCAACTTGTACTACCCAAGTGCTTAGTACAGTGCTCTGCACACAGTAAGCGCTCAATAAATACGATTGATTGATCGATTGAATGTATCTACCAAATCTGTTATAGTGTGCTCTCCCAAGTGCTTAGTACAGGGATCTGTACTTGGTAAATTCTCAACATACATGACAGTGCTCTGCACACAGTAAGCACTCAGTGAGTACAATTGAATGAAATACGATTGAATGACTGATCGTTCATCTTCCCCATTAGATTGTAAGCTCCTTGATGTCTAAGAAGCAACATGGCTTAGTGGCTAGAGCCCGGGCCAGAAAATCATGGGCTCTATTCCTGGCTCCACAGTTTGTCTGCTGTGTGACTTTGGGCAAGTCATTTCACTTCTCTGGGCCTCAGTTCCCTCATCTGTAAAATGGGGATGAAGACTGTGAGCCCTACTTCCAAACTGACTACCTTGTAACTAGCCCAGCACTTAGAACAGTGCTTGGCACATAGTGAGCACTTAACAAGTACCACAATTATTATTATTATCATTATTATTAGTCTAGCTTCTACTGTGCTCAAGAACTCAATTTCACATTCGTTTTCAAAGGAGTTTCAGCTTGCTGTTACCTTTTGTTTTCTTCATTTGTCTAAGTTTATTCCCTGAAGATACTACAGTCACAGGCTCGCTCACAGCATCCTGGCTAAAACATTGATCAACAGATTTGAGTTAAAAATACCCGCTCTCGGGTTTGCCACTCACTCTGCTTATTTACGGATTACAAGACAGCGGCTCAAACAAATGGAGGTGAAAGGGAAATCCCAAGTCGGTGCTTTCCTGTTTTTCTGCAACCTGCCTGAGAAACAAATGGAATCGAATGAAGTTGTTGTGGCTACCTTCCAAACCCAAGTCTGGAAGCGGGTATCACGTTTCGGAAAGCGTGAGGACTGTCGCTCCAGAGACCATGCTTATGTACTCTGTGAAATCACTGAGGGGAGCGTCTATCCATCCATAGTATTGACTGAACACCCTGAAGTAGAAAAATCAAATCAAAAAAGGTCAGCACATCCTTTGGGAGTGTACCAAATAGAGCAGTATGGGATCAGATTCCAGACCAAAGTATTCATAACAATGATGGAATTTGCTACTATAAGGACACAATTTAATAGGGGCAGGAGAGGAGGGGAGAATTCTCATCAATAAATACGATTGATGAGAAAAAGGAGAGAGTACTTTGGAAAGATCCATGAAGGAGGTGCAATTTGCCTAAGATGCATTTGGTTGGCTTATAAATGTTTCTGAGCATCCTTTTCATGTATCCTGCTCCCACTATTTGTACATTGTCACTTTAATTTTCCTCCCAACTCAACCTTCCTGCCATTAGAATGTAATCTCCTTGAGGACATGAAACGTTTTCTTTTCTTCTCTTATACTTTCCCCAGCCCTACGTTCAGTGCTTTGCATTCAGTAGGTACTCAGTATAAATGATTGATTGAATTCTCTTGACCTCAGGATAATGGACAACGTTAAATCACTCTTCCAGGAGTGCCAGGGTTTTGTATTCCAACCCCACCCTTCACATCTCCTCAACTCTTATTATCTTCAGCAAGTGACGCCTAAGTTGAAAGGCTTCCCAACACTAGAACAGCGGAAGCAGCGTGGCTCAGTGGAAAGAGTAAGGGCTTTGGAGTCAGAGGTCACGGGTTCGAATCTGTGCTCTGCCAATTAGCTGTGTGACTTTGGGCAAGTCACTTAACATCTCTGTGCCTCAGTTCCCTCATCTGTAAAATGGGGATTAAGACTGTGAGCCCCCTGTGGGACAACTTGATCATCTTGTAACCTCCCCAGCGCTTAGAACAGTGCTTTGTGCATAGTAAGTGCTTAACAAATGCCATTATTATTATTATTAGAACTGCCCCAGGCTGGAAAACAATAACAATAATAATCACAGTATTTGTTAGTCGCTTACTATATGCCAAGCACTGTTCTAAGCACTAGGGTAGGTATAAAGTAATCAGGTTGGACACAGTCCTGGTGCCACAGTCTTTCACCCCATTTTACAGATGAGGTAACTGAGGCACAGGTAAGTTAAGTGACTTGCCCAAAGTCACCCAGCAGACAAGTGGCGAAGTCGGAATTAGAATCCACGTCCACTAACTCCCAAATCCATGCTCTTGCCATTAGGCCTTGGTGCTTCTCGGCTCCGGCCCTCCCCCCTGAGGAGGACAATACTCAAGCCCAATCTCTGGAATTCACATTTTGAGAGTTCTTCAGTTGAAGGAATCCAAATAGAATTGTAATTTAATTGTCTTGAGAGGTTGAAGAAGTCAGAACTACATTGTTAAAAGTGATTCTTGGGTCAGCTTTTATAATTTTCAATGCAAAACTTTTATTCCATTTGAGGAAATGGACTGATAAGTTCTTACCCCTGTGTTTATTGTCGCCTTGGCAATACGGAAATGAAATTTAAAAAAAATCTTACCTCTTAGAGAAGAAAAAATCCTGGATCTTTTGAAAATGTATTATCTGTGATTAGCATATTTATTAGAGGAATGGCCTTTAAATAGGTGTGAGTGAGGATGTTTTATAGAAACATTTAGCTTCCTGCAAGGCAGTGAATATAATGGAGGCTTGCTCTGTCCTAAATCCACAAGGTGAAGACTCTGAAAAATTGTGTAAGGAGAGTGAAGTACATCTCTTCCTATGTAACAACTTCTGGGGATGGGGTAGCAACATGGCCTCATGGCCTGAGGCTAGGAATCAGGAGATCAGCAGCATGGCTGAATGGAAAGAGCATGGGCTTTGGAGTCAGAGGTCATGGGTTCAAATCCTGGCTCCACCAATTGTCACCTGTGTGCCTTTGGGTAAGTCACTTAATTTCTCTGTACCTCAGTTACCTCATCTGTAAAATGGGGATTAAGACTGTGAGCCCCCCGTGGGACAACCTGATCATCTTGTAACCTCCCCAGTGCTTAGAACAGTGCTTTGCACATAGTAAGTGCTTAATAAATGCCATTATTATTATTATTATTATTATTCCAGCTGTCACTGACCTGCTAGGTGATCTGGGGCAAGTTACTTAACTTCCCTGGGCCTACATTTCTTCACTTGTAAAATAAGATCCTTGCACTTCCTCACTCTTAGATTGTGAGAACTGTGTGGCTCTGGTACAATATAAGGGATGGTAGACATGTTCATTCAATCGTATTTATTGAGTGCTTACTGTGTGCAGAGCACTGTACTAAGCACTTGGGAAGTACAAGTGGGTTCCCTGCCCACAGAGACTTTACAGATTACAAGGTGAGACATGAAGTAAATGATGGATATTTGCATAAGTGCTATGTGGCTGAGGATGGGTGAACAAATAATAATAATAATAATAATGGCATTTATTAAGCACTTACTATGTGCATAGCACCGTTCTAAGCGCTGGGGAGGTTACAAGGTCACCAGGTTGTCCCACGTGGGGCTCACAGTCTCAATCCCCATTTTACAGATGAGGTGACTGAGGCACAGAGAAGTTAAGTGACTTGCCCAAAATCACACAGCTGACAAGTGGTAGAGCCAGAATTTGAACCCATGACCTCTGACTCCAAAACCCATACTCTTTCTACTGAACCATGCTGCTTCTCTACAGATCCATGTTCAAGGGCGACTCAGAAGGGAGAGTAGGGAAAATGTGGGCTGCGTCGGGGAAGGCTTCTTGGAAGAGATGTGATTTTAATAAGGCTTTGAATAATAATAATTTTGGTATTTGTTAAGTGCTTACTACACGCAAAGCACTGTTCTAAGCACTGGGGAGGATGTAAAGTGATCAGGTTGTCCCATGTAGCTCACAATCTTAATCCCCATTTTACAGGTAAGGTAACTGAGGCACAGAGAAGTTAAGTGACGTGCCCAAAGTCACACAACTGACAAGCGGTGGAGCTGGGATTTGAACTCAAGGTAGGGAGAGTGATCATCTGTTGAATACGTAAGGGGGGAGTGAGTTCCAGGCTAGAGGCAGAACGTGGATGAGAGGTCCGAGGCGAGATAGACAAGATAGGTTCGGTCCTCTGCAGTCTGCATCTGAACCGGGTCTCTTCCGATGTGTCATTATCATCATCATCAATCGTATTTATTGAGTACTTACTATGTGCAGAGCACTGTACTAAGCGCTTGGGAAGTACAAATTGGCAACATAATTTGCCAATTATGCAAATTATGCCTGTGTGTCAGGCATTGGCATCTCGTCTTTTTACCTCCCAGTGAGCGCGACGGGCTTTCATTCAGACGGACCCACCATGCCGCTCTCTTTCACAGGACAGCAAGGTCTGCCGCCTGCTGCAGAGCCTCAGCTGTTCACCGCGTCATTCCACTGCTCCGGACTGGGCTCTGAGGAGGCCTCCGTGCGCTGCCGATCACTGGGGAAACTCAACCCTGATTAATTCTGTGAAGGGAGGGAAGTCTTCTGGCTAACTGGGATTTGTCTGAAGTGCTGACCTGACTTGAATTTGGAAGGGAAGAGACCAGTTTGCTTTCAGAATAAATGCATTAGCTGTTAATCCACCCAAGTGTCTAGGAAGTAAGTGGAGAACAACAGAACTGCAAAACCACAGTGGCAAAATGGTCCACATTCTCTGAGAGTTCCCTAGGCCTATGTCCCACTTCTCGGAAACTGTGGTAGTAGCTAGTAGTAGTTTTAGACTGTGAGCTCACTATTGGGTAGGGACTGTCTCTATATGTTGCCAACTTCTACTTCCCAAGCGCTCAGTACAGTGCTCTGCACACAGTAAGCGCTCAATAAATACGATTGATGATAGTAGTAATTGTCTACTGATAATACTAAAATAAGGAAACAGCATGGCTCAGAAGATAGAGCATGGGCCTAGAAATCAAAAGGACCAGGATTCTAATGCTGGCTCTGCCACTTGTCTGCTGCATGGCCTTGGGCAAGTCACTTCAGTTCTCTGGGCCTCAGCCACCTCATCTGTAAAATGGACATTAAGACTGTGAACCCTATGTGAGACAGGGACTGTGTCCAACCTGATTAGCTTCTATCTACCCCAGCACTTAGAAGAGTGCTTGACACATAGTAAGTGCTTAACAAATACTATTAGTATTATTATTATTATAGTAATATTTATTAAGAGCTTACGGTCCGCAGAGCACGGTACTGGAGATAATTCACAGGTGTAAATTAGACACAGTCCCTGTCTTTCTGGGGACTCACACTCTATTTATTCATTCATTCATTCAAAAGTATTTACTGGGCACTTACTGTGTGCAGAGCACTGTACCAAGTGCTTGGGAGAGTACAATATAAAGATAAGCAGACACATTCCCTTCCCACAACGAGCTTACTCTACGAATGGGAGTGTGGAGAGGGGACTGGAGACAGACACTTCAGGAATGATGAAACAATAAAACACAGCAAAGACACATACACAGACTAAATCCCCAAATCAGCAGGGAGCCGGGACTGAGGCGCGGAATGTCAGGCTCGGAGTCTAAAGGGGCCGTAGAGACCGCTGTGGCAGCCCCTAGTCTTCCCAAGATTTCTGGAGGCCTTGGGAGGCAGGTGTGGTTCCAACCAACCAACCAATCGTATTTATTGAGCGCTTACTGTGTGCACAGCACTGTACTAAGCGCTTGGGAAGTACAAGTTGTCAACATATAGAGACAGTCCCTACCCAACAGTGGGCTCACAGTCTAGAAGGGGGAGACAGACAACAAAACCAAACATACTAACAAAATAAAATAAACAGAATAGATATGTACAAGTAAAATAAATAGAGTAATAAATATGTACAAACATATACAGATCAGGATTATCCATTCATTCATCCGTATTTACTGAGAATCAATCAATCAATCGTATTTATTGAGCACTTACTTTGTGCAGAGCACTGTACTAAGCGCTTGGGAAGTACAAGTTGGCAACATATAGAGACGGTCCCTACCCAACAACGGGCTCACAGTCTAGAAGATGAATCGATATGTTCCCTCTCCCCCCAGGGTGGCAGAAGGCAGGGCAGGATGGTGAGCTGATGAGGAGAACTGGGGCCAGTGTGCTGGCAAGGCAGCCTTCCAGTGGGTGAACAGCTTTTATCCCGGCCCAGCCTGAGACCACATGAGGCCTCTGTGGGAAGAGGTCCCTGACCTACTGGGATTCAAGTTGATTAGCTCACAGGCTAAATGGGTGGTTTCTACTCAACCTAACTGAGGACGTTGTCTCCCTGCAAATGAATATTTGTGAAAATTGTTGCAAAACAGCTACCAGTTTAGTGCCTACAGCCTGGTAATTTAGGTTCCAACCTTCAGCCAAATAACCTGGATAATTTCCCCTCATTGAGCCCTTGAATGACAGTCATTTGGGAAGATTCTTGATCTCCTGAGTGAGAAAATCTTTCCAGGCTAGTGATGATATGCCCTTGTACCAGTTCCAGTTTTCTAGATGCCAAGATAATGCACCTCATCACTGCAAACAGAAGCATCCACTGCGGTGTGGATTGGAGATGAACCACACATCAACACCAAATCGACTGAAGAGCAGGAGATCCTCGCATCCCATTTGTTCAGATAGCCACTAGACCGTAAGCTTCTTGAGGGCAGGGATCATGTCTACCAACTCTGTTGCATTGTGCTCTCCTACACTTCACACAACAGGAACTCAATAAATGTGATTGGTTTGACCTGCCTTGATCAATCGATCAATCAGTGGTATTTATCAAGCACCTTCCTTGTGCAGAGCACTGCACCAAGTGCTTGGAAGAACACAGCTGAGTTGGTAGACATGTTTCCGCCCCACAATGAGCCTAATAATTGACAAAGATAGTTGATATCTGCTGTGCCAAGCTGCAATGCAAACGCTCACTGTGGTTCTTACGGTGTGTTTTTGAAGTTACAGAGGATCAGCTAATTCTGTGTGACAAAGTGGAAAGAGCACAAGCCTAGGAGTCAGAGCACCTGGGTTCTAATCCCTGCTCTGTCACTTGTCTGCTGTGTAACTTTGGGCAAGTCACTTAACTTCAGTGTCTCAGTTATCTCATCTGTAAAATCGGGATTAAGACTGTGAGCCTGTAGCTTTCCTTTGAACAATGAAACAATCTTAACAAATACAACAATTTATTATTATTATTATTATTATTATTATTATTATTATTATTTACACCAGTGTTTAGTTTTGTACTGCATAGTAAACTCTTAACAAGTAATGCAGTGATTATTTAATTTTAAGGCAATGAAAGAGTTGATCACATGGTGAAAACTTTGGCTTGTGACTAGATTAGAAGATTCTTCTAATTGCCTAAATTGATCAATCAATCAGTGGTATTCATTAGTGGAAAGAGCACAGACTTGGAAGTCAGAGATTGTTATATCGAATCCTGACTCTGCCACTTAGCTGTGTGATTTTGTGCCAGTCACTTAACTTCTCTGTGCCTCAGTTTTCTTATCTGTAAAATGGGGACTAAGACTGTGAGCCCCACGTGGGACAACCTGATTACCTTGTATCTACCCCAGCGTTTAGAACAGTGCTTGGCACATAGTAAGCACTTAACAAATACCATTATATTGTTACTATTATTATTATTACTATTGAGCTCTTTGTGCAGTGTATTGGACTAAGCATTTGGAGAAAGTACAAAATCAAAGAGTTGATAGATACAATCCCTGCCCATAAGGAATCAATGAAGACAATTGCAGTCTACATTTCTGAGCAGCAAAGGTCACTCCACAATTTTTTTTTTTATTTTTTCTAGATCTCTTCTGCACAGTGTCCACAGTGATATTTTTCTGTATACTCAGTTTTTAAAAATGACTAGCTGGTGACCCTAGTCACAACATGACTTTCATAAAACAATTCCTTGACTATGCCAGTGACAACTTTGATTGCCTGGAAAATGATATGGATTGCACCCTATAGAAATGTTTCCATTTAGAAAGATTTAAATGATTGAGGTTGTACTCTACCTCGATAATAACTCTGAACATTCCAAAGTACCGCAACGAGAAAGGCTATTTCTGCTAAATAAACTTGCAGTTAGGAGTCAGTGGCTCAGTAGTACAATCTTGGAAAAGCAAAACGAGATGAGTTACCTACATGGAAATTCCTTTCGAGACGCATGAAGACAAAACCATTAATATTCATATGAGTGATGGATGATTGACTAATAATTTTTACTGTGTGGCCAAACTGTGAATGTTTAAATGGAGCATTATACAGTTCAGATAAATGGCTTCCAACTGTCAACATAAGTTCTGCCTGGATGAATGAAAAGCATTTAAGGAAGTGACACCTTTTATATTTTACTTGGATTATTATATCAATTTAAGATCAGATTTATGTAAACTACCTATGCATCACCACAAGAGATTAATTCTCCTTCTAGGACAAGCAGCAATTGGAAGACGTATCAGCTTTATAGTGATGGATTTTGGCAGAGAAACGTTCCAGGAGTAGCCTTTATGCTTTATGCTTCAAATTAGCACAGCAAAACAGTATGTCTCATCTGTGTGCTTTTTCTGAAGTAAAAACTAAACAGATTGACAATACCTTTCGATCTTGAAAGTGGACTTTAAAAAACATTCAATCAAACATATTTGAGAGTGTATTCAGTACTAAGCACATGAGTATACTTCAATTTCAATCCATTTGTATTAAGTGCTTACTGTGTGCAAAGCACTGTACTAAATACTTGGGAAAATACAGTATAACAATAAATAATGACATACCCTGCCCACAACAAGCTTACAGTCTAGGGGTAAGGGAGACAGACATCAATATAAATAAATAAAATTACAGATATGTATAAAGTTACAGAAGTTGACATAATCCCTGCCCTCCAGCAAGTTACTGTCTAGCAGTAATTTTAACTTTACACTATTAATAAATATTTTTTGTCTGCCTGTCCTCTCCATAGATTGTAAGCTCCTTGAGGACAGAGGCTTTGTCTACTAACTCTGTTGTACTCTCCCAAAGTACTTACTACAGTGTTTTGCACTGCATAAGCATTCAAATCGACTAAATGCAGGGAGGTTAATAATTGTGCAGTTTCTGTTGCACTTTCACAATTCTAAGTAGATTGCTTCACATTCAGTAGGTTTCAATGAATATCACCAATTATTTTAAGATCCCTGATTTCAATTAACAGGACTGAATTTAAATTAGATTTAATCGTAATGATGATGGTTATGGTATTTGTTTAACATTTACTAAGCATCACGCTTTTTCCTAAGCACTGGGGTAGATACAAGTTACTCAGGTTGGACACAGTCCCTGCCTGCATGGGGCTCGAAGTCCAAGTATGAAGGAGGTTAGGTATTGAATCCCCATTGTACAGATGAGGAAGCTGAGGCACAGAGAATTTAAGTGACTTGCCCAAGGTCACACAGAAGGAAAGTGGCATAGTCGGGATTAGAACCCATATCTTCTGACTTTTAGGGCCATGGTCTTTGATCTAGGCCATGTTGATTCAAGTCTCACTGAAATGCCATTTGGGATGCTTATTAATCAGTTCCTCTTCGGCTGTGGCTGTCAGCTGGTGTAGGACACTCTGCTTCTTTATTAGTTGTAGACAGTAGAGCCTGTTGGGTTGTGATCTGAAGAACCGTGACAATTTGTACCCATGCCACGGTCACCCAACCTTGGTTAGACCCTGATGGACTGAATAGCAGGTAGATGAAGCCTAACCTTCCACGGCACTTTTGAACATATTAGTTTGCTTCTTGGGCATTTTCTTTTCAGACTGTTATCATTGGAGAAGATTATCCAAGCACCAACTCCCTACTTAGAAAACATTAAGGCAATCAGCGACTCCTTCACCTCTCTCTATCTTCCCAGAAGTCTCCACCACATAGGGAACAGCATGTGCAGACCGATGTATCACGTGCCCCAATCTCCAACTCTGTTCCAAAGTGGCTATGCCTTAATGGAAGCCTTTGGATAAAGAGAGCAGGACTTACAATCTGCTTGAAAATCAACCCTATCTAAGGAGGCCCAAAAGATGAAAGCACTAGCCAGAAAGAAATTCTATTCAGGGTTTTGCTGTGCCGTGGCAATAGTCTGTGATTTGGGGGGCGGTCACGTAACACAAGTTCTAGTCTCAATTCCACCACTGCCATGCTGTGGGAACTTGGACAAATCACTTTGTCTCCAGGGCCTCAACTATGTCATCTGCGGAAGGGAGAGAATAACATAAAACACGTGTCTCCTTACCCCTTGCCCCCGAGATGATGGTTGTAAAAGCATTTGAAACAAAGCACTTTGCCAAAAGAACAAGATGAAAGTAATTATGTAGAAAAATATAGAACAACTCTGTTGCCTAATATCTCTGAAAAACTTCCTTTGAGGAACACCCACTTCTTTTCAAGCCTGTCAAGCCCAAGTTTTGATCCCAACTCCTTCTTGTAATCATTGCATTGGTTTAAATCGACTTTATTTGGCCCATCATCGCCCGCTACTAGACTGTAAGTTCCTTGAGTGAGATTTCCACGGCTTTCTTCTAATACCTACTTCACAGGCCAGTACAGCCTGATGCACTGGAATCAATTAATCAAGCACAATCAATGCTTTTTGGCTGCATGCCATCAAATTACAGGAGGCATCAAGCTAATTGGAAAGTCTGGGAGAAAACAACAGCTGCTTCTTGCTATCACTAAAATATCAATCTAAGATGTTTATTCAGTGGAGACCAGCACATCTAGGTCACCGGGCACAAAGAACACTCCACCATTATTTCTTCCTCCTGTCTAATTTACCGGTGGGTCTTACGATCAAACTTTGACCCAGCCTATACAACGGAATCATGGACAAAGCCAGATGTGGAATAATGATAATTATAATAATGATGGCACTTAGACGCTTAGCACGTGACAAGCACTATACTAAGTGCTGGGGTAGGTATAAGTTGGACAAACAGGCCTCATGGTCTACCTAGGAGGGAGTAAGATTTAATCCCCATTTTACAGATGTGGTAGATAAGGCACAGAGATGTAAGCAGACACTTGGCAGAGCTTTGGGATTAGATAGCAGGTCTCTGATCCCCAGACCCGTGCTCTTTTCACTAGGCCACGTTACTTCTCCAATCAAGTGATGGAAGTAATTTATTTCTATAATTAATTCTATTGATTTAATTCTGTTTGTTCTGACAACTTGACACCTGTCCACATATTTTGTTTTGTTGTCTGTCTCCCCCTTCTAGGTTGTGAGCCCATTGTTGGGTATGGACCGTCTCTGTATGTTGCCAACTTGTACTTCCCAAGCACTTAGTACAGTGCTCTGCACACAGTAAGCGCTCAATAAATACGATTGAATGAGTGAAACGAATGAAAGAAATGTGCTATTCTTGGGTATTGTTACCAAGTCTGGCAGACAGCTGCTGGGAAGATTGTTTCATTGTTCAAAGGAAAGCCACAGCCAGGAACCTCAACAGTTTCACCGTGTCCAGCCTTGATAGACAAGGCATGTCATTAACCAGAAAACACGTCTCCTGGCGACAGTGGATTAACCACCCTCTCACTGCCCCAGAAATCATCTTCTCCATTTGTGGTTAGCCACATTTTTAACTAAGGCAGTGTGAGCCAGCAGAATACCCCTTGCTGAGGGGAAGTAATAGTAAGAGCCCTTCAACTGAATGACAGACACGTGGTCCATTAAAAGTATTGCTCTTTTTAAGCTGCAAGCCGGTAATAATGACTTTACCTTTTCTGTTATCAGATGGGAGATGCAAAGAATTCATTCAATCGTATTTATTGAGCGCGTACTTTGTGCAAAGCACTGTACTAAGTGCTTGATGAAGAATCATCAAAACTTTTTCTGAATTGGCTGCTCCACTGCCACCTTTAGCTGCGGAGTGAGGTACTGGCCCTGTGGATGGTTTCTGTCCACAGGTCTCTGACTTTCTGTCTGTTATATTGATAAATGTACCCTTTCAAGCACTTATTACAGTGCTCTGCACACAGTAAACACTCAATAAGTACAATTGACTGACCAACTGATTTTGCAATGTTGTCAGAGCCTCCAGAGGATGCTTTGAGCCAGGTTCTATGGGAGAGGGTCAGCAGTGAAGTATTATATAAGATTTGTCTGTTGGACAATCATAAACCGAAAATGACTTAGACTAGCCTCCTGAAGTTGAAGGTGCCCACACTCAGTCAGAGGATCAAGTGTATTTATTGAGAGTTAACTGTGTGCAGAGCACTGTAGTAAACACTCAGGAGAGTACCATATAACAAAATTCTCTGCCCACAATGAGCTTACAACTGCCACGGCTATCCTCAGGGGGATTTGTTTTCTTAGAACTTGACCTAGTTTGGAGGTGTCTATCCTTTGAATGTCTGAGGTTCTCATTAGTTCAATTGTCTGGATCCTGGGATCCTTCCAGAAAAGTTACAAATGCCTCTGTGTCTTTCCCAAAAATCAAACCTGGACCTGCTCCCTTAATATATTTTTAGGCCTGGAATGTGATTTCATTGCACTGAGGATTGTGAGGACAGCATGCCACAGCACTAAAACTTGCTTCCAGTTTGTTTCTATTTGGCTTTCTAGGAATTTGAGTCCCCTTATTTTGGGATGTCTCTCCTAACTCAGGCCGATGACTCAGCCTGGAGAGGGGGTAAAGTCTTCCCCTGTCAGAAGGGATCTGATAAATGAGCATCCTTTGTGGGTTTCAAACTGTGTTGAGTCTAGAGAATCTGAGAGTTTCTATTCTCAAACAAGCTTAGCCGCTGCCTGTGAATTTCGTCAAATAGTTGGCTTTGAAATCAGGCATTGCCTTTAAGGAACAGGTGTTGGGTTTTTGAAGAATTCTTGGATTTTTGCATGAACTGGGAAATTGGAACCCTCAGGCTGCGGGGGCCACGCGGTTTTGATCATTGTGTTTTGCTTCAGTTTTTTCCTTCTCAAAAGCTCAAGGCTCATATGTCTCTCTGAATGGATGGCGTATTTCATCTCAGTGCCAGTCAAAGGGTTCGGCTTGGGAACCCCAGGTGCCGAGAGAGGGAGAGAGGCGTCAGGTGGTTTGTACACTGCCCTGTTCTCACCACGGGCAAATCTTATTAATGGCCAAGACTTTTGTGTTTCTTTTATTTTCCAGAGGTGAGATTTGAGTAATGATTCTTCCCCTACCCTGTGCATCCTAGAAACTGTCGCATTAGATGAATGCCGGAAAGAAGCATTTCTAGTGTAGCTGCATTTTGGATAGTTAGCGCTGGACCTGGCTGCTGTAAAATCAGCCAGTGAAAGTGAAATAAACAATCCCCACTTCTTACTGTGCTTGAGTTGAACTAAAGGCTTTGGCCTAGATCTCTCTCTAGAAAGAAGCACATCTCACGCTGCTTCAACAAAAGGGATTCCAACAGGAACTAGGAATACACAGAAATCTTTGTTTAGGTCTAAAGGTTGGGTTGGTTTTACATGCATTTGAGATACAAATCTCCTTAAGTGTATCATTAGGTTTTGCTTTTTGAAACTGAAAACTAGCCAGGGTTTGTACATTTACTCTTTGGGGTATTACTAAAATTGATTTTTATTAATGAAGTAGGTTTCCAGTTTATCCCTAAGCAGCGTGACCTAGTAGAAAGTGGATGGAGCTGAGTGAGTCGGGTGACTTGGGCTCTAATCTCAGCTCTGCCAGTTGACCTGCAGGGTGATTGTGGGCAAGACATTTGAGTTCTCTGTGCCTTAGTTTCCTCATGTATGAATGGGGATTAAATTCCTGTTTTCCCTTCTACTTAGACAGTGAATCCCACATCAGGCAGGAACAATGTCTAATCTTCACAGATCCTTGGCTCATAGAAAGCACTCAATAAATGCTATCATTACTCGAGGACTTCACAAAACAGAAACATCATCAGTGCCACTTATTATTTACTATGTACAGAGCACTGTTCTAACTGCTTGGGAGAGGTCAACAGAATTAATTGTCCCATTCCCAGCCCGAATGAGCTTACAGTCTAGAAGATAAGAATTATTGACTGGGCTTTTGGATGTTTTCATTTGGGACAGCTAGCTCTTTATCAGGAAACCAGAAACTTTCCCAAACTTAAAATTTCAATCTTGTTTTGAGTCAACTGCACCTTCCAAGGTAGCTGGTAACAGGAGGACAATTTCAGTCTTAGGATCCCCAAAAGCTTTTCTCTTGAAATCCTGCCTAGGTATGCTTAGCTTTGTATTTCCTTTTCACCCGAGAGCGGTTTAGATGGATTGGGGCCAATTTTTTTCCCCATCCAGCTCTTGGGTACGGGAGTTGACACTGGTCACATTGAAGCTGTAAGAATCCAACAATGTTAACTGCGCCACCTCAAATCCCATTCCAGCTTGCTTGTTGGAGCCATTTTCTTTTTTCCATTTGAATTATCAAAATCACTGTGAAACTTGGGTTGTTTTCTGGAAGGCTCCCATAATGCCTCCAGACATCCTTTGCTTAGAGTCACACTCAAGTGGTAAACTTCAGAACGAACCAACTCTCCGCACAGGAATCCGCTTTCCTTTTCAAGCTTCCTAGAAATATCTTTTCCATTAATTTAGAGAGGGACAGTGGCCGTTTTGAGGTTTCCAGTCCCTTTGCCACCTTGAGCATGAGAAAAGGATCAAAGGTGATATCAGTGGCTTCCTCTAACATGTAACTATTTAGCTATCCAACAGTAAATAAGCTGATGGGATTTATTGATAAAGGAGGGGCGGTTTGTTGTTTGTACCAGTTAATCTTCTTTTCTATGATGCATTAATCTCCTTCAATAAAGACCATCCAATTTGGTTTTCACTCTTCAGGAGAGAAGTTTGGAATGTGTTTCAGACTTTAATGCTTGGGTTTAATGAGTCAGAAGCACATTAATCTATCTAGTGACAACAAAGGAAATGAAGAGGAAGTCTTTAATCCAGAGGGAAAGATGTGCACGGAATGGTGGTTCTTTGAAACAGAGAAGGAAATAAACTACTTTCTTTTTGGATTGAGAGTTCCCAGTTGTCCAGTTTTTGGAAATGAAAACAGGTATCTTGCCCCTTTCTGTTTTAGGGATGTTTCCTTGGCCACTCTGTGTCCAGTGTGGTTGTGTGACAGGGCTCAGGATTAGCAGAGCTGTTAGGCAGGCCATAAAATAAGAAAGCGGGGAAATTGGCTCCAGCTTTCAGTTTTGAAAACCAGAACAGGTTGCCAGTGAATTTTGCTATTTGGACACTATCAATGAATCAATCATATTTATTGACTTTATTTATTGGCTTCATTCATTTATTCTCATGCTGTGAGAAGCAGGGTGGCTCATTGGAAAGAGCATGGGCTTGGGAGGTCATGGGTTCTAATCCCAGCTCCGCCACTTATCGGCTGTGTGACTTTGGGCAAATCACTTAACTTCTCTGGGCCTCAGTTACCTCTTCTGTAAAATGAGGATTAAGACTGTGAGCCCCATGTAGGACAACCTGATCACCTTGTATCCCTCCAGTGCTTAGAACAGTGCTGTGTACATAGTAAGCACTTAACAAATACCATTATTATTATTATTATTATTATTATTATTATTATTATTATTATTGCTGAGTACTTATTGCATGCAGAGCACTGCAGTAATAATAATAATAATATTGATGGCATTTGTTAAGTGCTTACTATGTGCCAAGCACTGTTCTAAGCACTGTGGGGATAGAAGGTGATCAGGTTGTCCCACATGGGGCTTACAGTCTTAATCCCCATTTTCCAGGTGAGGTAACTGAGGCACAGAGAAGTTAAGTGACTGGCCCAAAGTCACACAGCTGACAAGTGGCAGAGCAGGATTAGAACTCAAGACCTCTGACTCTCAAGCCTGGGATCTTTCCAATGAGCCACTCTGCTTCTACTTCTATACACTGCTTCCATTGTACTAAGCACTTAGGAGAGTAGAATACAACAGAGTTGGTAGAAACATTCCCTGCTCATGATAGAGAAGCAACACGGCTCAGTGGAAAGAGCCCAGGCTTTGGAGTCAGAGGTTGTGGGTTCAAATCCTGGCTCTGCCAATTGTCAGCTGTGTGACTTTGGGCAAGTCACTTCACTTCTCTGGGCCTCAGTTACCTCATCTGTAAAATGGGGATTAAGACTGTGAGCCCCTCGTGGGACAACCTGATCACCTTGTAACCTCCCCAGTGCTTAGAACAGTGCTTTGCACATAGTAAGCGCTTAATAAATGCCATTATTATTATTATTCTTATGAGTGAAGGGAGGGCTTCTGAAGCAGTGATTGGAGTATAAGCCTGACCCTCATGTTGAACCAGAGGGCATTTGGCGTGAGCCTGGAAAATCTCTTTCTTTTAGGTCACCCACTGAGTGTCTCCAATAATGTGGAAAGTTTATTCTTTGCAGAAGGGGTGTAACTTCTACAAGACCCCAAGAAAGAAAGAACTTGCTAACATATCCATCCTATTAGCCCTGTGACTTAAAATGCACTCCCTTGCCTCCCTGATACCATAGGAAGATGTTGCTGCTTCATTAGTGCCTGCGTTCACCATCCTAAACACATCAGCTTTTTTCCTTCTTCCACCATAAGAGGAATGTGGTAGAGGACAGGGACTGAGAAGCAGTGTGGCCTAATGGATCGAGTGTGGACCTGGGAGTTGGAAGGACATGGGTTCTAATTCCGGCTCCACCACTTGTCAGCTGTGTGACTTTGGGCAAGTCACTTCACTTCCCTCAGTTACCTCACCTATAAAATGGGGATTAAGAATGTGAGCCCCACGTGGGACATGGACTGTGTCCAACTTTGTATCTACCCCAGCACTTAATACAGTACCTGGCACATAGTAAGCGCTTAACACATATCATTTTAAAAAAAGAAATGTGGTGCCCTAAAAATTGGTTGGGAAACACTGGCCATGGGGATTTGTCTTGTTGGACTGTGGCCATGTTCATGAAATCAATATTCCTTCACTCATTCATTTATGCATTCAATCATATTTACTGAGTGCTTACTGTGTGAAGAGCACTGTACTAAGCATTTGGGAAGTACAAATTGGCAACGTATAGATACGGTCCCTACCCAACAACGGGCTCACAGTCTAGAAGTCACACTGCCACCCTACATGCTCCTTATCCTAAGTGACCTAAACCAGAGGAAAAATGGAAATGTTGAGCTGTTACAAACTGAAGCAATTCCTTTGAGATGCAAGTTTTGTCTCTTCTTTTCCTTCCTCTTATCTAGTTTTTTTCTTCCTGAAATGGTACTTGGCTAGGGAAGTCCCCAAGCTACAGGAAACGTCGACACTGAGGTACTTGAAGACAAAAACTGCCTTCCATTCTGCTGAAAAAGCCACTGACCTCAGTTAAATAGGTATGGTGCCTTAAATGCATCCATGGTAAATTTATTTCTGAAGGTCAATAAGAAGATTTCAGGACAGTCTGGGAAACTACCACTTTGTTTTTAGTGTGACTTCTCCAATTAAGAGTGGGAAACAAAGCATGCTGGACCCTACTTTTCAGGATTCTCAGCTGTGGGTGTCAGAGAGATTTCCAAAGAACAAAGAGGTTTAACACACACCTGGGGTGAAGCAATCAAAAAACAACAGAAGGGAACAGTTTGTTTTGTTTAAAGGAACTGTATCCATCCCTGAGTCAGTAGCAGTAAAAAAATTTCCCTATTCAAGCAAAATTCAGTTGTTGCCAACCCTGGTTTACAAAATAATGAAAAATCTAATATTTCTATCATCTGCCATGCAGAATAAAAAGCAAACCCCTGGAGTTTAAGGAAAAGCAGAAATGAGCTAGACGTCACTGGATGTCCTATTATTCATTCATTCAGTAGTATTTATTGAGTGCTTACTGTGTGCAGAGCACTGTACTAAGTTCTTGGGAAGTACAAGTTGGTGACATATAGAGATGGTCCCTATGAAACAACGGGCTCACAGTCTAGAAGGGGGAGACAGACAACAAAACAAAACATGTGGACGGGTGTCAAGTCGTCAGAATAAATAGAAATTAAAGCTAAATGCACATCATTAACAAAATCAATGGAATAGTAAATATGTACAAGTAAAGTAGAGTAATAAATCTGTACAAACATATATAGAGGTGCTGTGGGGAAGGGAAGGAGGTAGGGCGGGAGGGATGGGGAGGAGGAGAGGAAAAAGGGGGTTCAGTCTGGGAAGGCCTCTATTACAGAGAAGCAGCTTGGATCAGTGGAAAGAGCATGGGCTTGGGAGTCAGAGGTCATAGGTTCTAATCCCAGCTCCACCACTTGTTAGCTGTGTGACTTTGGGTAAGTCACTTAACTTCTCTGTGCCTTAGTTCCCTCAGCTGTAAAATAGGGATTAAGCCTGTGAGCCCCACATGTGACAACCTTGATTACCTTGTATCCCCCCATTGCTTAGAACAGTGCTTGGCACATAGTAAGCGCTTAACACATACCAACATTATTATTATTATTACAGTTGGTTTTTAATCTTTCAGATCCAGAGTGGGTCTTTTAATACAAAGGAAACAACCCAACCTGCACACTTCACTCCTCTAACGCCAACCTAAATCACTGTACCTCAATCTCATCTTTCTCACTGCTGACCCTTTGCTTATATAATAATAATAATAATAATAATGAAGGCATTTGTTAAGCGCTTACTATGTGCAAAGCACTGTTCTAAGCACTGGGGAGGATACAAGGTGATCAGGTTGTCCCACATGGGGCTCACAGTCTTAATCCCCATTTTACAGATGAGGGAACTGAGGCCCAGAGAAGTGAAGTGACTTGCCCAAAGGCACACAATGGACAATTGGCAGAGCTGGGATTTGAACCCATGACCTCTGACTTGTTCCAATGAGCCACACTGCTTCTCCGTATCCTCACTCTGGTGTGTAATTCCCTCTCCCTTCTTATCCTACAGACCACTACTCTCCCCAGGTTTAAGGGCCAGCTAAACTGTATTAGGGAAGCGGCACAGCCTAATGTCTAGTGCCTAGAACATGGGTCTAGGAGACAGAAGGGCCTGGATTCTAATTCTGACTCTGCCACTAATCTGCTGGGTGATATTGGACAAGTCACTTCATTTCTCTGGGCCTCAGTTACTTCATCTGAAAATGGGTATTAATTCCATGAGCCCCATGTGAGACACGGACTGTTTCCAACCTGATTATCTTGTATCTAACTATTCAATTGTATTTATTGAGTGTTTACTGTGTGCAGAGCACTATACTAAATATTTGGAAAGTACAATTCAGCAATAAAGAGAGACAATCCTTGCTCACACTGGGCTTATTCATTCATTCATTAATCCAATTGTATTCATTCATTCATTCATTCAATCGTATTTATTGTGCACTAATTGTGTGCAGAGCACAGTACTAAGCGCTTGGGAAGTACAAGTTGGCAACATATAAAGACAGTCCCTACCCAACAACAGGCTCACAGTCTAGAAGCTTATCTACTCCAGCACTTTGTACAATGTCTGGCACAGATTGAGCACCTAACAAAATGCCATTAAAAAAAAATCTCCAAAAGATCTTTCATTATCATGATTATCATTAATGGTATTTATTGAGTGCTTACTGTGTGAAGAGCACTATACTAAGCACTTTGGAGACTTAAGTCCAACAGAGTTGGTAGACATGTTCTCTGCCCACAGTGATTTTACAGTCTAACAGGTGAGACAGACATACATATAAATGACATATAATTTTTGGGTATGTACCTAAGTGCTGTGGGGTTGAGGGTTAGGCCAATATCAAATGTCCAAAGGTCAAAGACCCTAGTGCATAAACGACTATGGAGAGAAAGGGAGATGGACAAAAAAGGGCCCAAACTGGCAGGCCTCAAGGAAGAGATGTGTGACCTTCAGAAGGCTTTAAAGGCGGGGAGCGTGGTGGACTGGTGTCTATTACATGAGAGGGAATTCCAGGCTAAGGGGAGGATCGGGTAAAGAGGTCGGTGGCAAGACAGACAAGATCGGAGTACACTGAGTAAAATGGCACTAGAAGAGCAAAATGTGCAGCCTGGGCTGTAGTAGGAGATGTGAGGTAAGGTAGTAGAAAGGGATGTGACCCTCATTTTCCCTACTCATCCTCCCTATGCATAATAATCATTGTATTTGTTAAGCGCTTGCTATGTGCCAAGCACTCTTCTAAGGGCTGAGGTAATAATAATAATAATAATAATGGTGCTAATTAAGTGCTTACTATGTGCAAAGCACTGTTCTAAGTGCTGGGGAGGTTACTAGGTGATCAGGTTGTCCCACGCGGGTCTCACAGTCTTAGTTCCCATTTTACAGATGAGGTCACTGAGACCCAGATAAGTTAAGTGACTTGCTCAAAATCACACAGCGGACAATTGGCAGAGCTGGGATTCGAACCCATGACCTCTGACTCCAAAGCCCGTGCTCTTTCACGTTATTTTAATCTTTTTATCCCCCCCACATTTCTGTGAGGTCAGGAGAGATAGGTTATCAGTATAGCCATTTTACATGATGAGGAAACTGAAGCCCAGAGAGGTTCCACATCAGGCCAGGGGCAGAACAAGGACCAAAATCCAGAACTCTGCCTCTCAGGTACAAACTCTGGCCACTTGACTGGTTTCCTCTCAGAGTCCTGATGTGCAGCAATGTTAGTTTGTCTCCTGCCTGGCTTGAGTTTCAATCCTGTGGTATTCCAGGGATAAGATAAAACCAGGCATTCCTTACTTCATGGATTCTAGCAGGATCTTGGGTTGGCCAAAGCAGGCCACTCTGACCACTATCTGTGAGCCTGATTTTACTATTGACCAAGGGAATTCTGGACTGCTTTCTTTGTCTTTCATATTGTACTCTCCCAAGCACTTAGTACAGTGCTTTACACACAGTAAGCACCCAATAAATATGTTTGAATGAGTTTTCATTGGGAGTGTGAGCCCCAAGTGGGACAGATATGTTGTCCAATCTGATTTGCTTGTATCCACCCCAGCACTTAGTACAGTGCCTGGAGCATAGTAAGCACTTAACATACACCATAATAATAATTGTTATTATTATTATTATTATTATTTTCAGCACCTCATAATTCTTACTTTTTATTATTGCCTTGCTAAGCTGTTTCTATCAGTGTAACCTTTCCCTGTCTGTTGCCAACCCCCTCACCCCTGTATTCTAATACTTTAAACCTCCTATGGGACAGCTTCCATGTCTAATTATCCTCTTTGTACTTTTCTCTCAGTGATTAGTCCAGTGCTGAGCATATAGTTGTTCACTAAGCACTATTGGATGGACAAAGCAAAGCAAGACATTGTTAGTTAACAGTGAAGGCCCTGGAAGCAGAGAATGAATCTCTGAAATTCTGAATAGTGAGATCCTTCTTGAAGATTGTCTTATTGTCCCCAATTTCTTGCCCCACTTGTGACGGTGAGTAGTGGAAACCCAGTCAGCGGCATATGCACCATGCAGGGTATTAAAGTTTGGAGGCATTTTACCAATGGAATGGCAGTCTTAAAATCATGAGATGACTCCCTCCTATTTTACAGAAGTTACTTAGCGTAGGTAAAAAGCCGTTTCATTATGAATGCTTTGCTGATACTGACACCATCTCTATACCTTGGTTGAGAAGATGTCATTAGCCAATGGAGTATAAAGGCCTCCTCCCCCTACTTAATGATATTATTCACTGTGCTGTAACCTCCCTTGATTAAAAAAAGGATGAACAGTGTGTAAGGATTTCTCAATGCAATACTCTCTTGGTGGGTGAGGGCATTTCAAAACCCAGCAGTTAATTGTATATCAGAATCTTCACCAGGGTTATATATGTCCTGGAGGTGGTAGTGAAGGTTCTCACCACATTCTTTGGAGGCTCACTTTTCTATTTAAGAACTTACTCAAACGTGGCCTAGTGAGGAAGCAGTGTCGCCTAATGGATAGAGCCCAGTCGGGAGACTTGGGTTCTAATCTTGATTCCCACCGATTTGCCTGCAGTGTGACCTTGGGCAAGTCACTTTGTAAGTCAGTTTGCTCATCTGTAAAATGAGGATTAAATACCAGACTGTAAACTATGTGTGGAACAGGGACGTTTTCCCATCCAGTTATCCTACCCCAACGCTCAGCACAGTGCCAGGCACAGAGTAAACATTTAACAAATAACATTATTATTATAACTATTATTGTTATTACATCGATGTTCTTTGTTTATTCATTCCTGCCTGTAAAATGTTTCTCCTTTCTTTCATTAAGACTGTAAACCGTCTGAGGAGTGGGGCTGTGTCTTCTAACTGTACTGTATTCTCTAACTAAACTTGTCTTCTAACTTCTAAGTTTTGGTTGAAGCTGTAGGGTTTCGGAGGTCCGAAGTGATGGATTATCCTACTATTGCATTTAATCACTTCCATTAAATTTTACACTAAAACTTAAATAAAAGAATAATACATTACATGGAATTTCATTTAGAGAATCTCATTCATTTGAATTTGATGCAACGAAAGTTTTAAATCATTCATTGCATCTCCAATAAACATCTGGGGTGCTTTTTTAAGAAAATGAGAAATTGGGGAAAGGCAATTGAATTATTGATGATAATACTTAATAAGGGCTTATTATGGGCTGACCACTGTGTTCAGGGTATTCATACTCAAGATAATCATATCGAACATGATTATTGTTCCTCGTGGGGTTCTCAGCCAGAGGGAGGACAGGCATTTTCACCCTATTTTACAGAGGATGAAACTGAGGCACTGAGAAGTCAAGTGATTTAGCCAATATCACCCAGCAGACAATTGGCAGAGCTGGGATTGTAATCAGTCAATCAATCAATTGCATTTACTGAGTGCTTACGGTGTGCAGAGCACTGTACTAAGTGCTTGGGAAGTACAAGTTGGTAACATATAGAGACAGTCCCTACCCAACAGTGGGCTCACAGTCTAGAAGATCTCCTCACTCCCCATCCTGTTTTTGCTGCCAGGCCACTCTGAGAACCTGTTTGTTCTGCAGAAGCCAGAAAGCACTAGCAACTCCAAAGTACCCTAGTAAAAATCCTGAGCCCTGCCATTGTCTTGCCTTGTGACCTTGGACAAGTCACTTAACTACTCTGTGCTTGAGTTTCCTAAATTTGGCTTACTGGGATGGGTGAATGGTGCAGTTTTTTTTATGGTATTTGTTAAGTGATTGTTATGCGCCAGGCACTGTTCTAAGCACTAGGGTAGACACAAAGTAATCAGGTTGGACACAGTCCATGTTCCACATGGGGCTCACAGTCTTAATCCCCATTTTACAGAGCAAGGTACCTGAGGCCCAGGGAAGTTAAGTGACTTGCCCAAGGCCAAACAGCAGACAAGTGGTGGATCCACGACTAAGACCCAGGTCCTTCTGAATCCCAGGCCTGTGTTCTATCCACTAGGCCGCACCGCTTCTCCTTTATTTCAAGGGGGAACGGTAACCTCTTCAGGCACAGTTCAAGAATGACATGGGAGAGTGCATCTTTCACATAGTATGTCAGCTCGGAATCATAAAATTATAGATATGTGACTCACCTCTTCACAACCAGCATCGATGCCTCTGCTTTCATCCTTTATCTTCAGGTATTACAACCCAAATTTTGAGTGCCATCTTTGCGATGAAATACATATAGAACAGTTAATTCTATAGCCAAAACCTCCTATTCAGACCAGTGTTAACATTTTGAATTGATCTTGATTTTGCCCTACTTAAATAAACCCTAGCCCATGTCCTTTTTACTGGACTAAGAAGATTTCCTATCAACCCAAGTTGGATTTTCCCCGTGTATCTGTAGCCAGTGTCTTACTTATCTTTCTTTCACAACTCTGCACGCACTAAATGTTTGATAAATATCATTGACTAGTAGAAGCTAAATCAGATAATCCTATATCTGATAGCTTGTGCTATTGATGATCTAGGCTTAGGCATCTATTACTCTATCTGCAGAACACGAATGAAGTTGCACGATAGTATCCAAAAATGTTTTGATTAACCAATAAATCAGTGGTATTTATTGAGCACTTACTATACAGTAAGTACGTATGCTATAAGTACAGTAGCATGTTTACTATACTATACGCAGAGCCCTGTTCTAATCGCTTGGAGAATACAATACAAGATCATTAGCAGATACATTTCTTTCCCATAATGAGTTTAAAGTCTAGAGGGATAGATAGATATTGAATAGCTACATAGCTGTCAAATACAGTTGACAAAAAAAGGTAGTTTGGAACATAAGATACTCAAGATAATCACTCCACCTGCCCCCAACATTGAGAAGGAAATACAAGATTAATGAGTGAGATGCATTTTTCATGGGTTATGGACTACCTTAATGTGTGCACATACTAGGAAGGGAGAGGGTTATTCCAGCCTGAGGTTGAACAATGAATTTGATGTCTTTATAACTAGATATTGAGATGTCTTGATGTCACCTAAGAAGACAAGGTTTTTAGGAGCCGGGATGGTGAGACAGCCGGATTTTTAGTCCGTGGATACAATCCAGTTCCGATTTATACATTGGTGCAACCAGAGACTGTAAATCATACAGTTTAAACAAATGATACTTTTGAAATCTGGTATTATTGCAGCCCTCTGGGTGGGTGGACCTAGTGAGGACCAAGTTAGTAACTCTAGTTGAATAGCTCCATGTAGAGTTGGAATTTACTCTCTTCCTCTCTAAGAATTCTTATTCTGGTGAAGCAAGGGTCAGGACCACCTTGTGGGTTGAAGGATACAGTCAAAAAGAAATGGTGTTTTGATCCTTTGGTGACACACTTAGAAAAATCCTAAATTAAAGAAGGTAAAAGAGGACCTCCTACAAAGACCATGTGCACACATAATTTTTTGTATTTTATCTTATCACAAAGAACTCTTTTATGGAATTCGTTAAGTGCTTACTTTGTGCCAGGGCACTGTACTAAGTGCTGGAGTAGTAACAAGTTAAACAGGTTACACATAGTCTCTGTCCTACATAGGGCTCACAGCTTTAATCCCCAGTTTACAGATGAGGTAACTGAAACAAAGAGAAGTTAAGTGACTCGCCTAGGGTCACACAGAAGAAGAGTCAGGGGGCTGGAATTAGAACCCAGTTCCTTCTGATTTCCAGGCCTACCCAACAGGGGGCTCGAAGTCTAGAAGGGGGATACATACAACAAAACAAAACATATTAACAAAATAAAATAAATAGAATAGTAAATATGTACAAGTAAAATAAATAGAGTAATAAATATATACAAACATAAATACAGGTGCTGTGGGGAGGGGAAGGAGGTAAGCCTGGGGGGATGGGGAGGGGAAGGAGGCGGGGAGGAAGGAGGGGGCTCAGTCTGGGAAGGCCTCCTGGAGGATGAAGACTGTGAGCCCCACGTGGGACAACCTGATCACCTTGTATCCCCCCAGCACTTGGAACAGTGCTTTGCACATAGTAAGTGCTTAACAAATACCATCATCATAATTATAATTATTTGTAAATCTTTTTATGCCTGTCTCCCCTGTAAGATTGAAAGCTCATGGAGAGCAGGGAGCTTGTGCCTTGCTTCTTAGTACAGTGCGTTACACTCAGAGGTCACTCAAATGGCATCTCATGTTTACTGCCAATGGAGAACTTGTCTTGTCTTATGCTGTTGTCATCTCCGACCCATAGCGATGCCATGAACACATCTCACCCAGAACACCTCACCTCCATCTGTAATCGTCTCGTAGTGTATCCATAGCGTTTTCTGGGTAAAAATATGGAAGTGGTTTACCACTGCCTCCTTCCACATAGTAAACTTGAGTCTCTGCCCTTGATTCTCTCCCATGCCGCTGCTGCCCAGCACAAATGAGTTTTGACTCTGTAGCAGATTGCCTTCTACTCTCTAGCCACTGCCCAAGCTAGGAATGGAATGGGTATGCCTCTGCTTGACCCTCCCTCCCATAGTTGAGACTGGTAGAGTACTGGAAACTCTCTGGGTGTGACTCCGAGAGGGGAATTTAGAGCTAGGAAGTCTGTTTCTAACCAACTGTGTGTGCCCTGGTGGGATATCTGTTGGGTGTTCATTTGCCCAGGGCTGGCTTGGCTCCGCAATTTAGGTTTTGATGATGATAAGTTTGAATCAGATGGGAAGCTGAGGAGGCCCAAGATTTTGTCTTCTTTCCCTGCCTTGGTATTACCAGTTCCCTGTATTTAGGTGAATTGGAACAGTGTAAAATGGCCAACAGAGAAACAACGGGAGGGAAAGAGATACCTGTAATTTATTTTCATGTAGTTTCCACTTCTAGACTGTAAACTCCATATAGGTAGGGTTTGTTTCTACCAACTCTATTATAACGTACTCTTCCAGTGTTCAGCTCATAGTAAATGTTCAGTAAATACCATTTACTGATTAATTGATGATATGTCCTAGTTGGGAAATGGGCCAGAAGTGACTCTGTACATTAAGAATGAATTGAGTGGACAGAGAGGATTAGGCGAGGAAGATAAGGGATTCTGCCTCTAAAACTGCAGTGTTGGCTTTGAATTACTGAACTGCAGCTACAGCGGGACTGGGAGTGGGCAGGAGCAGAGATCCACATGGCCCTTCGTGTTTGTAAGATTGGAAACCCAGATCCTTTCAGTGGTCCGAACCTGATTCCACCCTGTGGTCTCCCTCTGGATCAAATTGGGACAGTATAATTTAGCTACTTTGTTTGGCACTGCTATCTTGTATTGCTGATTTTGTCATATCCCTCTGTTTTCTGTGGATAATAATCTATTTAACCACATTAAGATTTTATACCCCACTTGGGGGAGGGACGGTGTCTAATGTATTATGTTGCACGCACTCCAGTGATTAGCATATTGCCTGGCACTTAATAAGCAATTTACAAATATTATTACCATCAGTATCATCTGTTTTCCCTATAGTTATTCCAGCATTTAGTTCAGCGCTTTGCAATAGTAAGTAATAAATACCAATCTAGTATTACGTTTACTTTTGTGTGTAGGCTTTTCCTATTTATACCTTTTTTTGTATTTGACTTTAGAGGTTTAGGAAGCCTGGTGAACCCATGGCACATTCAAATTTGCAAACCGTAGCATTGACAGATTTCCCTTGTGCAAAAATTCAACATGTTTTCATATTTTGCAACCCAGTAAAAAACACAGTTCAGAGCTCTGACTCTTTTTAAGTTCTTTTTAGAAAGGCTTCTTCTTGCCATTCAAATCTTCCTGTTTTTATCTGCAAAGGGATGTACAAAATAATGAATATTGAACTCAATCCCAGACCTCCATTTTGGAAAGAATTTCCATTCTTGTATTGAGTCCTTCCAGTTTAAGGACTATTTCTGTTAGTGAACCTGGGACTTGTGAATTTATTTCAGAGATCTCAGAAAAGAATGATGTTCATCTTTATGAAATAGGAAAAAGACAAATCTCCTTATGTACAGCTTTCTTTTAATCTACAGGATTTCTTGAGCCTGAGTATGCTTATCCTTTAGATTTCTTGGATTCCTTTTGGATTCATGACACCCCGGAAAAAAATACAGACATCTCAAGTTGTAGCTGTCGGCATGAATGCTCTGTCTATGATGGAGCAGTAATTTTGTTCAATGTTCAATGTTCAATGAATAATGTTTGTGGTTTAGGACGTTTGTATTACCTCGATCCAAAAATGGAACAGAATTAAAGTTTTTTTCTTAAACGTCAGCTGAGCATTTAGTCTTAACATTTTAGTTCCAATCCACATTATTGTTAAGGATATTTACCACAGACTTGAAAGCCTAATCAGTGGGATAAATACAACAGCAAAAAGGAAAGGATGAAAAATTCTCAGGGGAGAGTTCCTGTTGGAAATAGGACTTCATCCTGCTACAAGAGGAGAAACTTAAGACTCATTAGAATAACATGCTATTTAGAGAGGAGATTTGAAGGAACATCTCCTTTGGGGATTGAGAAAAATTAAAATATGCAACTAAAATGAAATATGTGATGTAGTAATGGTATTTATTGACAATTTTTTAATGGCTTTTGGTAAATGCTTACTATGTACCAACCTATGTTCTAAGTGCTGCAGTAGATACAGCATGATCAGGTTGGACACAGTCCCTGTCCCACGTGGGGCCCATAGTCTCAATCCCTATTTTACAGTTGAGGTAACAAAGGCACAGAGAAGTGAAGTGACTTACTCTAAGTCACACAGCAGCCAAGTGGTGGAACTGGGATTACAACTCAAATTCTCTGCCTCCTGAGTGTGTGCTTTTTACACCAGGCCACACTGCTTCTCTAAACCATCTCTTAACTATCCACTGAATTGAATGCACTGTACTAAATACTTAAAGTCCTATGGAAGCACAAGACAATTTTCCTATCTGTGAGTTTACACTAATGTATTAATAAGTATTAGTTCTGAGTCTGAGAAGACATGAAACTTGATATGACTTTGTATTTTAAATCTTCATGTTCCTACAGTATCTATTGGTTCAACAATGAACATAGTCTAGAGCTGTGGATCTTAGTTCAATTAAACATTACAAACAACCCTCATTTCATTCTTGGAATTTTGGAAAGAAGGGACTTCAAGATTTTCCTTCTCTTACTATCCCCTAGTTGCCAAAGTAACAAAGATGATTAATTGCGGTTGATTTTCCCTGACTTCCATGAGTGAAATGACAAGATGTGATGTCCCCGTGATTCTGGATTAGGAGGTGCTAGGAAGGACGTAGCTTGCTAAGAAAGAAGAGTCATTATTCCAAACATGAACCACTGGCAATGACAGTGATGAAGTTCCAACATATGTTCTAGCCTCATTGGCAGCTGGACCTAAATATTCCTGCTCAAAATCTCAAGATCCTCTAAAGACAACTCTAGGTGTCTTGGCAGAGTTAGAACTAAAGTAAGAACTGAGCATGTGTTGTTGGTTTCCTCTCGAGATGACTTCTAGTCAACAATTGGAAAATAATTTGTAGAGTAATGAAGGCTTCATACTAAATGTACTTCCTGATTACTTTATAATTTTCCAATTTTCATCACATCAGGGTCTAAAGAACAGAAAGGAAAATATATTACCTATTGAGCATAATGAAACTATTTGAAAACAATAATAAACAAAGTAGGAAAATCACCTCTCCTTCTCAAATCCTACAGTTCATCTATGAATAAGGAATATTCTTGCATCTTTTTAGGCAGAACTACAGCTCAAGGAATTCAAAAATGAATCTTTTCACAGTAATTATGGTGTTCATTAAACACTTTTTTAGATACTGAATACTGTTCTGGGTAATTAGAAGATAATCAGATCAGACAATCAATCAGTGCTTTTTACGGAACACTTACTGTATGCAGAACCCTGTATTACGTGCTTGGGAGAGGACAGTGTAGTGGAGTTGGTAGAGACAGTTCCTGCCAACAAGGAGTTTACCATCTAGAGAGAGAGACAGACGTTAAAATAAATTAGAGGTAGGAGAATGGTAGCATATGAATCATGTGAGGTGGGGTGAATATCAAAGTGCTTAAGGGCTATTGACCCAAGTGGCACAGGGGAGGATGAATAGGGGAAATCAAGGGTTAGCAAAGGAAGACATCATGGAGGAAATATGATTTTAGTAGGGCTTTGAACACAGGGAGGGCACTGGACTGTTGAATATGATGTGGAAGGAAGTTTCAGGCCATTGGGAGGATGTGGATAATGGCTCATGGTGGACAGATGAGTAGGTTGGCGTTAGAGGAGCTAAAGTGTGTGGGCTGGGTTGTAGTAGCAAATTAGCAAATAAGGTTGAAGGGAGAGAGTCGATTGCCTTAAAACCTATAGCAAGGAATTTCTGTTGTATTCAAAAGTGAATGGGCAGCCATTAGATGTTTTTGAGGAGTGGGGAGGCATGGACTAAATGCTTTCCAATACTGTACTGGAGAGGGGAGGGAAAGGAGGCAGGGAGGCTGATACTGTAGTCAAGATGGGATATGATAAATGCTGGAATCAGTGTGGTAGCAATTTGGATGAAGAGGAAGGGGTGGATTCTAAAGATGTTGTGATGGTCGAGCCAACAAATTTTGATAACAGATTGAATATCTGAGTTGTTTGTGAGAGGCGAGTCAAATATAATGGCCAGAATAAGGGCTCGTGAGAAGGGAAGTTGGAGGAGTTGTCTAGAGCTGTGGAAAAGTCTTGGGGAACTCAGGATTTGGGTAGGAAGATGAGCAGTGCTGTTTTAGATGTTATTCATTCATTCATCTATCGTATTTATTGAGCACTTACTGTAGGCAGAGCACTGTTTAGTTTGAGGTGTTGGTGAGATATCAGAATAGTGATGTCATGAAGGCAGGAGGAAATGTAAGCTTGCAGAAAAGGAGTGGTGTTAGGGCAGAAGAGGCAGATTTGGGAATCATCCTTATAAAATGTAGTTGAAGCTGTTGGAGCCAATGAGTTCTCTGTGGGAATGGGTGTACATGGAGAATAGAAGGAGACCCAGAACTGAGCACTGAGGGACTCCCACAGTGGGGTGGTGGGAGGCAGAAGAGGAGCCTAAGGAAGAGATTGAGAGAGGGGCCAGAGAGCTAGGAGGATAAGCCTTCAGAGAAGGCTTTGGGGCAACAGACGTGGGCACAGGAGTCTTCTGCCCTCTCTCTGGTATTGAGCCTGGGGTCTGACCGCTGAAACCCTCTAACCAGAAGGCAAGTAACTTAGTTCCAACTATCTCAAGGGCCTCCAGGGAATGTCAGAGCTTGAGAAGCAGCGTGGCTCAGTGGAAAGAGCCCGGGCTTTGGAGTCAGAGGTCATGGCTTCAAATCCCAGCTCTGTCACTTGTCAGCTGTGTGACTTTGGGCAAGTCACTTAACTTCTCTGTGCCTCAGTTACCTCATCTGTAAAAATGTGTATTAAAACTGTGAGCCCCCCGGAGGGGCAACCTGATCACCTTGTAACCTCCCCAGCACTTAGAACAGTGCTTTGCACATAGTAAGCGCTTAATAAACGCCATCATTATCATTACTATCACAAATAATCAAATGCCAGTAATGCCAGTACTCTACCAGTCTCGACTATGGAGGGAGAGTCAAGCAGAGGCCTACCCATTCCATTCCTAGCTTGGGCAGTGGCTAGAGAGTGGAAGGCAATCTGCTACAAGTCAAAATTCACCCATGCTGTGCAGCAGCAGCATGGGAGAGAATTAAGGGCAGAGACTCAAAGTTACTACGCGGAAGGAAGCAGTCGTAAATCACTTCCATATTTTTACCAAGAAAACCCTGTGGATGCACTCCCAGAATGACTGCATATAGAGGTGAGGCGTTCTGGGAGAGATGTGTCCATGGCGTTGCTCTGGGTCGGAAATGACTCGACAGCTTAAGACAAGGCACATGCGCTTAACAACTACCATCATCATCATCATCATCACAAAGATGAAATGTCAACAGCTTGAGATAACGGAACTGCATTTCTGCTTTCCCTTCTACCCTTTCTTAAATATGCAGGGATTTAAGACAGTCCACTCTCTTCCCATAAGCATAAGGAAGAATTGGACTCAATATTAAATGGGTGCATCAAAGTGTGTCTTAATGAGGGTTCATTAGGTTCTGGAGAATTGGCTTGTTTACTGTCTGCAGTAACTGTTCTGTCAAGACCTTTCCAAGACATGTAGCATTCAGAAACTTGAATCTTTATGGATGAGGCATTTGAGATCCTATTAAGATCGAGCAGCTGGTGTTTAAGAAGGAACAGCAGATGGCATCTGCAGAGAAGAGGTGAGGAAGCAGAGGGTTGGAAGAGATGACAGGTAAACATGCACCGTACATTTGTATTTTGAGTTTCTCACCAATCACCTCGTCCTCTAGCCTCAAGAGACTGGTGTGTTGTGAGGTTGTGTCACCTTCATATTGGAGCCCTTCAAATCAGGGGCTTAAAGACACAATCTCTATCCCTGCAAACCCCTCAGACTGGGCAGGTGATTGTGAAAAGATATGGAAGAAAACTTCCTCTGGGCATGGAAGGAAATTGTATACTCCAATAGTGTTTGGCTTATCTCCCGTGGGCCAGAACAGAGATACATCATCTAAGGAGTCATTGAGAAAAAGTGACAAAGCACAGAAAGGGCTCTAATGCCTGAAGTCTCTTCACCCCCAAATAATTCACACCAGAGGAAAGCGACAGTCATTAACCTCATCTTTCACTAGACATTGGACGTTGATATCACTACCGAAGAGTAAGCTGGAAAAATAGTGGGTTTGATTTGATGGCTTGAATTTGTAAAATGCTTTTTAGATTTTCCAAACTGACCCACCAATGATCATCACAGTATTCTTGTTAGACAGGGAGAGGGAGCCAATGTTAACCCCATTTTACAGAGGAGGAAAATGAAGCACGATGATACTGAGTGACTAGTACAGGTCAGAGACTGATCTGGGGATAGAGTCCAGGGTCTCTGATTCCCTGACTCACACTCTTTCCACTAGGCCACTCCGCATGCACCTGTTCCATGCAGTAAAGGTGGAAAGAAGTCAGGCTTCTGTTGCTTTTCTGCCCCTCTCCAAGTTGTGTCTGGCCTCTGTGTGTCTATGGCTGCACTCTTTTCCTCCCTCTCCCCTCCAGTTGCCCTCACCGGCTCCTGTCTGTCAGCTCAGTCTTCCTTTTGGCTCCTTGTAAAACAATGATGGCATGCTCTGCCATTTCTCACCAAGACCTGCAAGACTGTGAGGGCTGTGACGGTCTCCTCTGACGGTTAGCTCCGGTTGCTGGGCCACACCTAGCCTTCTTCAGACCAATGGGCCCCCCCGTCATACTTCACACCCAGTTGCATGGATCAGTGGAAAGAGAACGGGCTTTGGAGTCAGAGGTCGTGGGTTCAAACCCCGGCTCCACCACTAGTCAGCTGTGTGACTTTGGGCAAGTCACTTAACATCCCTGGGCCTCAGTTCCCTCATCTGTAAAATGGGGATGAAGACTGTGAGACCCCCGTGGGACAACCTGATCACCTTGTAACCTCCCCTGTGCATAGAACAGTGTTTTGTGCATAGTAAGTGCTTAATAAATGCCATTACAAAAATGTACCACAGTTAATATTAGTAGTAGTAGTTGGACAGAACACCCATCTTGACACTTACGTTACACATTAGAAAGTCTGAGATGGTGTGGCAGTATGGTGCCTTACAGGTTAATTAACCTGAAGGACCCCCACCCCCCCCCACCTCCCCCACCTATTCCTCTCAAATGACAGCTGAGGAGGGGGTCTTTTTACCTTTTCAGCTGAACGTGGGACACCCCCTCAGTGGGTCCTGCCTTAGACATGTTGACTGTGACCTGTCTTCTAATAATAATAATAATGGCATTTGTTAAGTGCTTACTATGTGCAGAGCACTGTTCTAAGTCTTCTAGACTGTGAGCTGGTTGTTGGGTAGGGACTGTCTCTATATGTCACCAACTTGTACTTCCCAAGCGCTTAGTACAGTGCTCTGCACACAGTAAGTGCTCAATAAATATGATTGAATGAATGAATGAATGAATGGACTATAGAGAAGCAGCATGGCCTGGTGGAAAGAGCACAGACCTGAGAGTCCGAGGACCCGGGTTCTAATCTCAACTCTGCCATTAGCCTGCTCTGGGACCTTGGGCAAGTCACTTAACTTTCCTGTGCCTCAGTTTCCTCATCTGGAAAATGGGGATTCCATATCTATTCTTCATCCCCTTTAATCAATCAACGATGTTTATTGAGCACATACTATGTGCAGAGCACTGTACTAGATGGCCCTGAATAGTAGAGAGGACAAGGTTGCAGCATTTTAAAAAAGGTTGATTAATCATTTGCCCTTGGTAATAATACTTATAAAGAGAAGCAGAGTGGCTCAGTGGAAAGAGCACAGGCTTTGGAGTCGGAGGTCATGGGTTCAAATCCCGACTCTGCCACTTGTCAGATGTGTGACTTTGGGCAAGTCACTTAACTTCTCTGGGCCTCAGTTCCCTCATCTGTAAAAAGGGGACTAAGACTGTGAACACCATGTGGGACAACCTGATCACCTTGTAACTTCCCCAGTGCTTAGAACAGTGCTTTGCCCATAGTAAGAGCTTAATAAATGTTATTATTATTATTATTATTATTATTATTATTATTATCATTATTATTACCAAGCACTTGGGAGAGTACAAAACAACGGAGCTGTTTTGTGAATGCATTCTCACATTCACATTCACTGTCATTAATTTACGGTCACAAATTGACTGTGAGCCCATGTGGGACAGGGATTTTGCCCGACCTGATTATTTAGCATCCTCCCTAGTTCTTGGCATGTAGAAGCACTTAGATGCTATTATTATGATTACTACTACTGTTACTCTAAAAAGCCCTAAAATTCTGACTGTACCACTTAATGTTGGTCATTTGGTCATCTTATTCTGGGCTGCAATTTATTGTGAGTACCTTGTTGGCAGGATATTTGGCTAGGGACTTGGCAGGGCACAGTGAAGGTATAGTATTTTATAACCTGCATACCAAGGGTGAGGAATTAGGAAGTGAAATTCCACTTGTATTTTTCCTAGAAATATTATAACTGTCAATCTGAGTCTTGATGCCACAGATACTGGCAGGTTAAGATATTAAATTTATATTTTTTCAGAGAATTCCTCAAGGACTGTTGCTCTATCAATGACAATGCAGACAGAGGAACAGGGGATATGAAAGCACAGTACACTTGACGCATCCTGCGTAAAGAACAGATACACTCCAGGGCAGCTAACCACATTCATCTGAATTCTTCATTATTTGTCAACCAGGATTACTGCCTTTCTGACTTAAGCCTTTTCCAAGGAAATAAAAGCAATGGTGCAAACAGGCAAACTCCCCAAGTCCTTCAGCTCTTGACTTTCGTCTTGAATTCAGAGGCAGTGGAATCCTCTGAGGTGTTGAATCAAAAGAAAAAAGAAAGAAGCTGGCCCTGAATAGAAGAGAGGACAAGGTTGCAGCATTTTAAAAAAGGTTGATTAGTCATTTGCCCTTGGTAATAATACGAATAAAGCATCTTTTGGGCACCCAGGAAAATAACTCCAGCTCTATGCTCAGGATGTAGCAGTAAAGGCCTAGAGGTATTGAACATTCAATTTTTGTGTTTTTGTATTTTTGGGAGATAATTGTGCCTGGATCAATTTTTGTTAAGTTAAATTAGGGTCAGGGAAGGAAAGGATTCGAAGAGGTGAAGATGTATAGTACATATGTACCTTTTCTTATAATAATAATAACAATAACTGCAGTATTTGTTAGGCACTCACTATGCGCCAGGCACTGTACTTAGGGCTGGGGTTGATGCAAGATAATTAAGTCCCACACAAGACTCACAGTGTCTTGTGTCTAGGAGTCTAGGAGTGTCTAGGAGGGAGAGCAGGTATTGAATCCCTATTTTGCAGCTGAGGGAACTGAGGTGCAGTGAAATTAAGTTACTAGCCCAAGGTCACACTGCAGGTAAGTGGTAGAGTCAGAATTAGAACCCAGATCCTCTGACTTTTGGCATGTGATCTTTCCACTACCCTACACTACGACTCTACTATGTTCCTCTACTCTCCACACCTCTACTTTTTCCTCTACCTGTAATGAATTTTAATATCTATCTCTCCCTGAAGACTGTGAGCTCCTTCTGGGCAAATAACGTTTGCCAACGTTATTGCATTGAATTTTCCGAAGTGCATAGTACAGTGCTCTCTCTACATGCAGTAAGCACTCGAAAAATACTCCTGACTGATGCAAATGCAAGCTCTGGGGAACATGTGGCATGGTTTAGAGGGCCCAGTGAATTATGACAACTTCTTTCATGGGGATTTTGCATCTTTCAAAACTACTTGCAAATTATCCACTACAGGGAATAGTCAGAGACTAGGAAGATACTCTCAGCTTAATCTAGACAGTAGAATATTAGCTCCTTGTGGGAAGGGAACACATCTACAAGTTCTGTTATATTGTATTCTCCCAGAAGCTTAGTACAGTACTCTGCACACGGTAAGTGTTAAATAAATATGATTAATTGATGAACCTAGCCCTTACTTTCCCCCAGTTATCCCAGTGGAAACCTGGTGAATTCTAAATGGGGTAATTTAGTAATCTAGACCGTAAGCACATTGTGAGAAGGGAACATGTTTGCCCACTCTGCTTTACTGCACTCTCCCAAGTGCTTAGTACAGTGCTCTGCACATAGTAAGTGCTCAAAAAATACCATTGGTGACGATCAGTTTGCCGATCTCATCACACCGATCATTGCAATTTGCTCAGTCTGTGAGGGGATTGACATCACTGGCAGATTTAGGTTCCACCTATGCAGCTCCATCCTGATTATTCACATGTAGTTCTTTTCAAAATAAAGGGAAGGAGGAAAAAATAGTAACACCAATCGGCTGCAGAATTATGTTTGTAATCACACAGGACAAGTCATGAAATTCAGGATTACGGTTCCCACGGTAACCTTGTTCTTCCTTAACTTTGCATGCTCTAAAGCAGGGCTTGTGCCTTGAGAATGTTTTTTCCTAGTACCCAAAAGCTTGCTATTGTCTTTCAACAACAGTTCTATTAAGCATTAACCTTATGCTAGGCACAGTTTTCAAAGATGAAATGAAAAGAAAATTAAATCGTTTATGTACACTGTTTCTTGAGCCATATGCTGGTACCTGGTTTAAAAAATAATCTTCATATTTCTTAATTTTTAATGGTATTTGTTAAGCACTTGCTAGGTGCCAGGCACTATACTAAGCACTGGGGTAGATACGAGCTAATCCTGTTGGACATAGTCCACGTCCCACGTGAGACTCCTAGTCTTAATTCCCATTTTTCAGATGAGGTAATTGTGAGACAGAGAATTGAAGTGGCTTGCCCAAGGTCACACAGCTGGGATTAGGACCAAGGTCCTCTGATTCCCAGGTCCTTTCTCTTTCCACTAGGCCATCCTGCTTGTCAGCATAGATTGCTTCTGATTTCACACACACAAACACAATCGAGAATTAGCAGAAGAGCTAGTGAGAGAACTGATCTGAGGAAGCTTCGTGAAGAGCAGTCTGTCTGGAGCTGAGATCTGCGTGGCTTAGTCTTCCTTCAGCCTTTATTCCACTCTGCTCCCTCTGACCCCTTCTTCCCCCGTGGCTACTGCATTGTCATGACTCTCTTTCTCCCCCTCCCAAACCCCATTCTCTTCGGTGGCTTCCACCTTCTCCCCTCCCCTGCCCATTCTATTTGTCTACAAACTTTGAATTGGATTTTCCCAAACTTCTAGTGCAGAACTGTGCACACAGTGATTGCTCGGTAAACACCAGAAATTGATTAACTGATCAGTTTCCTCATCTGTAGAATGAGTATTCAATTCCTGTTCTCCCATCTATTTAGACTGCAAGCCCCATGCAGGAGAGGGACTCTATCTGACCTGTTAATTATTATCTTTATAATAATTATAATAATTGTAGTATTTAAGTGCTTACAATGTGCCAAGCACTGTACTAAGTGCTGGGGTGGATACAAGCATATAGGGTTGGATACAGTCTCTGTCCACTTTAGCACTCCAACAACACACACTTTTACCTCTCTTCTCCCATGGCCTTTGGTTGGGTTACTATTGGGTGCATAGAACCCCAGCAAGAGAGGAGAGTGTGTAAGACCTCTAAGTACAAAGGGGGAGAAATTCAGCCAGTGCCTTAATTAAGGACTTGTGAGTGTGAAGGAGAGGGATAAATAAGACAAATCAAGAGGTTGTCCCTTAAAGAAGCACCGTGGCCTAGTGGAAAGAACCTGGTGTTGGGAATCAGAGGATCTTGGTTCTCACCCCAGCTTCTCCACTTGTCTGCTGCGTGGCCTTGGGTAAGTCACTTAACTTCCCCATGTCTCAGTTCTTGCATCTGCAAAATGGGGATTCAATACTTTTTCCCCCTCCTACTTAGACTGGAAGTCCCTTGTGGCTCCTGATTATCTTGTATCTACCCCAGTACTTACTACAATGGTTGGCACATAATAAGTTCTTTAGAAATTTCACCATTATTATTATTATGATTATTTCCTGGGCCAGTTGGGAAGTCCCACACTCTTCCTGTTTGCTGATGGGCTGGGGCAGAGGTCTCAATCTGTGGTATTTATTGAGCACTTAGAGAAGCAGCATGGCTTAGTGGAATGAGATGGGCTTGGAAGTCAGAGGTTGTGGGTTCTAATCCTGGCTCTGCCGCTTGTCGGCTGTGTGATTTTGGGCAAGTCACTTAACTTCTCTGTGCCTCAGTTACGTCATCTGTAAAATGGGAATTAAGACTATGAGCCGCTCATGGGACAACCTGATTACCTTGTATCTATCCCAGTGCTCAGAACAGTGCTTGGCACATAGTAAGCGCTTAACAAATATCATCATTCTTCTTCTTATTATTATTATTACTACTGTGAGCAGAACACTGTACAGGAGCTTGGGAGAGTTCAATACAATAGAGTCGGGAGACACAGAACCTGCTCACAAGGAACTTAAAATCTAGTGGAGAGGACGGTAAAATAAATTACTGATAAGGGAAGCAATATATTATAAAGATAGGTACATAGGTCTTTGGGGGGGGGGGCGAAAAGGGATACAAAGACAGAGGTGAAACAAGAGGGAGGATAGAGTGGGACGATGAAATGACAAAGTCATCACCTTAGCAATTCTCTCCCCCCGTGACTTCTTCCAACTCTAGGATGGAAGACATGGCCCCTTTCCACCATTCTCTTCCCTACCATCCGTCAGTCTTCAGGAGCTTGATTGTGATAGAATCAGTATGGAATCCATGCTTAGAGATCACTCCTCATATCGATTGTTTTGGGGGAACTACACTGGGATGCCGATAGTGTGTATCTGAGCTAGTCACTGACAGTAAAATAAAACTCTGGAGAAGAGGAAGCACTGATTATTGTTTAAAGGAACCCACTTGCTTCATTCTTTCCAATAAAGCACGGCAGTGTCTCCAGAAGTCGACCCAGGTTGGAAATGCTGCCTAGGGCAGTATTTGTGCCACGGAAAATGGAAAATTACTCCAATAGGCTGGGAATATGGGCAGATGTAAGTTGAATGCAATTCAATATAGAAAACTACAAAGCAATAAAGATCTGAGTTTTAAAAATCCAAGAAAATGAAATATACCCTTCAGGCCATAGACTACAAAACATTTAATCGGAGAAAGGACTTGGTTAATGGTGGATAAAACCGTTAAACTTTTGAAAAGAGTGCTTAGTAGCAGCACTGAAGAGAGACAAGCAATCTGTCTTTCAACGTATGAATTGAGGAATTGAATATCAGTCAAAGGGAGTTACTCTGGTCTTGAATAACGAAAGAAGAAGGCCACCTTTAGAATAATGGGCTAGATTCAGGTCAACCTATTTCCAAAAAATGATATCATTGAACAGTAGAGTATAGCTAAAATCTTTCGCGGAACTCGGGATCTGCACTTCCAAAGATAAGAGGAATTCGGCCTTGTAATTTTTTTGTAGGAGGACAAGAGGAGAAACTTTACTGAAGCATACTAAATTCCAGGGGAGATGGAGAGGAGAGATGCTAAAAAGCTATCTGAGTAAGTTGATGCCCCTCATTCCCATGCCTAACATTGAAGTGCAGAAAATGCCTCAACACCAAGGAGATTGAAACTTTTTTTCCACCCCCTAACTTACACATACTCGATGGATGGAACCTAACTGGAAAGGATGAAATGGAGAGAATTTGCATTTAAATAAATAGATTGTAAAAATGGATGAGAAGAAGTCCCTAAGCATGGATCAGGTGCTCTTATTCAGGCAGGTGAATTTTCTGGCCACCTTCCCTCCTAAAATTTCCTTCCTAGCTGGGGAAACTAAGTGCTTTAATAAGACAGACAAAGTACTTTTATAATGGAAACTAGAAAGATAGCTGAGAGGTCTGTTTAATCAGGGTGATATGAAGCCAGAACCTGTATAAAATGGAAAATAAAAGGGAAAAGGTCTCCCAAGAATGAGAGTGATTCAGAATAAAAGCACTATAAAATTTGATAAGAGGAGGAAAGAGTTCCAGGGACACCAGTGAGCATCAGAGTGATACATAAAGGTAGGAGAAAGGGAGTGGATGGTAGGATAAGGGTCATATAAAAATGAAGTAAATGGAAAGAATGAGAATGGATACTACAGGCAGGCATTCATTCTAAAATAGTTCAAGGTATGTCAGAACATTCTGGCATAATGCTTTTTTCGGATGTTTTCAAAACATAACTTTATGGCAGGATATCCCTATCTGGACAAGATGGATTTTCGTGCTTGTTGTTTAGTGAAGTTAGAGGCGGAGTAATACAGTCCAACTGTTGCATCTAAAACTTGAAGAGGCGGCTCACTGCTTTAAGGTACTGAATTTAGAATTCCAATGGCAAGTTGCCCCATCAGTGTTGGGACCAGACACAGATGTTAAAAGGCTCTTTGGTTCTGTTCATCTCCAAATCAGGTGCCAATAGAATATAAAACCAATCCACTGTTCTAATTCTAGGCTGCTGATTTTCTACCTAGTTCTCCTCATCACTAAAAAAATGAAATTAATCTTAAAGTTACTTTCTGAGAGCACATTGGAGAAATCTAGGATGTTCAGGAAAATTATTTGGCCCATTCCTTACACATGCCTTTAGCTGGATCCTATAATTATAATAACCTGAAACACTATATTGGACCAGACAGTGTGGCTTAGTGGAAAGAGCATGGGCTTGGGAGTCAGAGGTCATGGGTTCTAATCCTGACTGCGCCGCTTATCAGCTGTGTGACTTTGGGCAAGTCACTTCTCTGTGCCTCGGTTACCTCATCTGTAAAATGGGGATTAAGACTGTAAGCCTTACGTGGGACAACCTGATTACCTAGTATCTACCCCAGTGCTTAGAACAGTGCTTGGCACATAGTAAGCGCTTAAAAAATACCATCATCATTATTATTATTATCATCATTATTATTATCAGACCATTATTATTATTATTTGTGAGTTCAATCAGTCCCTGGCATTTATTGAGCATCTACTGTGTTCAGATTACTGAAATTAAGCAGTGGAGAGAGTACAATAAAGACAGTAGACTTGATATGCTACTTGATCTGCTTGGTTTACTGAAGCAGTGTGGCCTAGTGGATAGAGCATGGGAGTCAGAAGGACCTGGGTTCTAATCCCAGCTCCACCACTTCTCTGCTATGTGATTTTGGGTAAGTCACCTCACTACTCTGTCAGCTGTGTGACTTTGGGCAAGTCACTTAACTTCTCTGTGCCTCAGTTATGTCATCTGTAAAATGGGGATTGAGACTGTGAGCCCCACATGAGGCAACCTGATCACCTTGCATCCTCCCCAGTGCTTAGAACAGTGCTTTGCACATAGTAAGCACTTAACAAATACCAAAATTATTATTATTATTACTCTTTGCCTCAGTCCCTTATCTGTAAAATGGAGATTAATACTGTGAGCCTTATGTGGAAAAGAGACTGTGTCCAACTTCATATTCCTGTATCTACTCCAATGCTTAGAACAGTGCCTGACACACAGTAAGTGCTTAACAAATACCATTATTCTTCTTCTTATTATTATTATTGGCCACCACCCTCCAGAAATTTACAGTCTAGCAGCAGGAAGCTGGGAGGAAGGGGACAGAAACATAAAAAAAATAGAGAAGAGGAAAAAGGATTAGAAGAAATGTACTTGAGAGGATAGTCTGATTTTTTGCAACACAATTTTTACTAACATTCATTTTTTATAACTTATGGAACGTGATTTAGTGAAAATATTTACCCTGTACTGATTAATTTAGGGAGCGGAAGATGCTTTTGTTACTCTAAGTAGCTATGTCTTGACCCATCCACACCATCTAAATCTTCCTAGTGTCAGTCAGCTTTGGAATGGGATTTGGAATGTCTGGAAGGTAAGACTTTGTCAGATGAGAAAAAAAATCTATACACTGCGCTGTGGAATTGATGTACCTAATGATGATCCTTGTCACAACAGACACAGAGTTAAGATGACCTTATTGGAAGTTGACAGGTCACAAAGGTGAATTAAAGGATGTGTAATATCAATAAAAACCCCGTAAATCATAAAGGAAACACACACACACAGAAAAAAACAAAACAAAATTCCCTTTGCCTATTTTTAAAAAAAAATTGAAAAAAACTAAGCCCTAGAGTTAATGTATTCTGGGAAAATGTATTTGTCTAAGAATGGAAGAAATTTTCATGCCATTTCTAGCACATGTTGCCATGGTTTTTAATAACCATTTCAGCTAGCATGAGTAAGTACAGCAGTGCTACTATTCAATTCTGAGCACACACACGCACACACAGACATACACACACACTTTTCCTGTTGGTAGATAGATATCTGAGGCTTATCTACACAGGAAGATGTGTTTCTATTAGAATTGTTATTTTTCCTGGACAAATAATAATCATGATGACACTTAAATAGTAGACACTCCTTTAAAGCCTGTTCATATAATAAATTATGTTTTGGTTTTAAAAGAACCTTTCATTTTGTATATCACCTTACCTAAATTTATTTAGAGGATAAACATTTTTATTGCTAATGTGTTTTAATTGGCATTGGTCATTTAGGTGCAATTTTGTTACGTATGGGTAGGTTTTATCTGATGTGACATTGAATCTTTTAGTTCCAATTATTAGGTTCTACACTAAAAGGATAAATTTATCACAAAGTACCCTTATGAAGAATGTCGGGCAAAGGACTAGCTATATAAGCAATATATTATATGTACTAGCTATATAATCAATTTAGAGTATTAGAGTGCTTACTTTGTGCAGAATATTGTACTAAACGACCCAGAGAGTACATGACTTGATTTCTTCCCTCAGTGGGCCTGCAATGTAGCTGGAGAGACAGACATAAAATAAATTGCCAGTAGAGAGAAGGAATCGAGAAGAGAAGATACTTAAGGGTGGCAATGTTGGGTGTGAGTACACAAGTGGAGTTGGTAGAGAGGCAGGTGGAAGGAGGAAATAGGGCATGAGATGAGAGATAAAGATAAAGATCTTATATCTATATCTATATAGATATATATATATCTATATAAAGATATAGATATATATATATCTATATATCTTTAGATAGAGATAAAGAGAGTAGGCCTCTTGGAGGAGATGTAATTTCAGAATGGCTTGAAAAGTAGGGAGAGGAGTTTTCATCCAAGTGTAAATCAGGAGTGAATTCCAGGCAAAGGAAGGGTGAGAGAGAGAGAGAGAGAGAGACAGACAGACAGACAGACAGACACAAACACAAATGAGAATAGGGTATTCTTATGAAAGACGCTGCAAAAGGGGCCAGTGATGAAGGAAACTCTGCCAAAGGAACCAGAGATGCAAAAACGTCTGGTACAGATATTATGATGTCCACTCACCACAGATCACATACAAAATAGACATTATGTCAGGGGGATGAACCAAAGCCTTACTGAAGGCATATCTCCTTCAAGAGACCTTCCTTGACTGAGCCCTCATTTCCATTTCTCCCACTCCCTTCTGCGTCACCCTGATTTGCTCCCTTTAGCCATAATTTATTTATTTATATTAATGTCTATCTCTTCCTCTAGGCTAGAAGCTTCTTGGGGCAGGGGATATGCCCGTTACATTGTTATATTGTACTTTCCCAAGCACTTAGTACAGTGCTCTGCACACAGTAAGTGGTCGATAAATATGATTGATACAGTACTGTATAATACAGTAGGTAGACACAACCCCTGCTCTCAAGCAGCTTACAGTCTGACGGGGAGACAGGTATTAAAAGAAATTTGAGGTAAGGGATACTTTAGTATAAGAATATGTCCATAAGTGCTGTGGATAGGGATGGGGTGGAGAGTACTTAAATGCTTAGGGATTATAAACTCCTCGTGGGCAAGGAATATGTCTACTAAATTGACTATACTATGTATGTATATTATAATATATAGTATATACACTATATATCATTGTACTCTCCCAAGTGCTTAATAAAGTGCTCTGCCCACAGTAAGTGCTCAGGAAATACCATTGATTGATTGACCAATTAAGTGCATGGGAGAGACAGGAGGGAGAGAAGCAGTGAGGCCTAGTGGAAGGAGCATTCTTCTGGGAATGGAAGCATCTGGGTTCTGATCCTGGCCCTACCACTTGTCCACTCTGGGTAGTTACAAGGTAATCAGGTTGTGCCACGGGGGATTCATAGTCTTAATCCCCATTTTACAGATGAGGTAAGTGAGGCACTGAGAAGTTAAGTGATTTGCCCAAGGTCACACAGCAGACAAATGGCAGAGTCGGGATTAGAACCCAAATCCTCTGACTCCCAAGCCTGTGCCATTTCCACTGAGCCACACTGCTTTATTATTATTATTATTATTATTGTTATTATTATCATTATTATGATATCATATATGTAGGGAGATGGTGTTCTAGTCAAGAGGGAGGGGGTGAGCAAGGGTGATCTATAATAATGATAATAATAATGATGGCATTTGTTAAGCACTTACTATGTGCAAAGCACTGTTCTAAGTGCTGGAGGGATACAAGGTAATCAGGTTGTCCCACGTGGGGCTCACAGTCTTAATCCCCATTTTACAGATGAGGGAACTGAGGCACAGAGAAGTTAAGTGACTTGCACAGAGTCACACAGCTGACTAATGGCGGAGCTGGGATTAGAACCCATGACCTCTGACTCCCAAGCCCGTGCTCTTTCCACTGAGCCATGCTGCTTCTCCAGTGGTGGATGAGATGAGATTGAGGACAGTAAGTAGGCATGAAGCGCACAGGGTGGGTTGCTGGGGAGAGAGAATTGATAAAGTGCCTTGATTCTTGATAGTAAGGAGTTCTGCTTGATGAGGAGATGGATGGGCAGCCACAGGAAACACTTGAGGAGTGGGGAGATGGGCACAGAGAGAAGTAGGGACTGGAGTGAGGCTGGAGGCAGGAAGATAGGATAGGAAGCTGAAGCAGTAATCAAGGCACAGTGTGACAAGTTTGAACTAGTGTGGTATTAATCAATCAAACAGAAAGTCCTTGCCATTGGCTTTTAAAACACTCAATCAGCTTCCCCAACCCTACTTCACTCCACTAATCTCCTGCTACAGCCTAACCCCCACACTCCCCTTCTCCAGGGCCAGCTTACTCGCTCTGCCCCGATCTCATCCATTTCAACCCAGACCTCTTTCCCAGGTCCTCCCCTTAGCCTGGAACTCCCTCCCCCTTCATATACACTGGACCACCACGCTCTCCATCTTCAAAACATTACTAAGGTCACATCTCCTCTGAAAGACTGTCCCCGATTAAGACCTCTTTTCCCTGGCTCCCTGTCCCTACTGAGTCATCTATGCACTTCAATCTGTGACCTTTGGCCCACCCCAACCCCATACCACTTATATGTATATCTTTCAATTATTTATTATAAATGACATATTTATTCATATTAGTGCCTGTCTCCCCCTCTAGATGGCAAGTTATTAAGGGTAGGGGATATGTCTGCCAACTCTGTTGTACTCTCCCAAGTGCTAAGTACAGTGCTCTGCAAATAATATGCACTCGATAAATATGATTAATTGATTGGTGTTTTTTGAATACTTTCTGTGTGCAGAGCACAAAACTAAGTTCTTCTGAGAGTACAGCAGAATATAATAGATACAATCCCTGCTCTCAAGGAGCTTAACTCAGTGGAAAGAGCACGGGCTTTGGAGTCAGAGGTCATGGGTTCAAATCCCAACTCCGCCAATTGTCAGCTGTGGGACTTTGGGCAAGTCACTTAACTTCTCTGGGCCTCAGTTACCTCATCTGTAAAATGGGGATTAAGACTGTGAGCCCCTCGTAGGACAACCTGATCATCTTGTATCCCTCCAGCGCTTAGAACAGTGCTTTGCACATAGTAAGCACTTAACAAATGCCATTATTATTATTACAATTTATTTAGGGAGACAGACATTATATTACAGTGAGAGGAAATGGCAGTTTGTGAGGATATAATCATTAAGTGCTGTGGGGTGAAGGTGAAATAATTAGAAAATGCTTGAAGGGTACAGATCCAGGAGTGTCCAAAGATCCAGGGAACAATGAGTAGGAATAATAAGGGCTTAATGAGCAGCTTGCATGGAGAGGAAGGAGCACATTCTGGAGATGTTGTGGAGATAGAATTGACAGGCTTTAGTGACTGAATATGCCAGCTAATGCAAAGAGATGTCAATTATAATGCCAAGGATGAGACAGGAAAAATGGTGGTGTGTCTACAGTGATGGAAAGGTCAGAGGGAGGATAGAATTGAGAAATAAGATGGGAGGGTCAGTTTTGGATGTTGTGGCTCTGAGGTGACCACAGGACATCCAAGTAAAGATGTCTTGAAGGCAGGAGGAAATGTGACATTGCAGAGAGAGGTGGAGATGCAGATTTGGGAGTAGAGGTGGTAGTCAAGACATGGGAATGAAAGAACTCCCCAAGGGAGAGTAGTAGGTGGAAAATTACAATCCATGATTGAGCCTTGAGACACCGCGACAGCTAATCAATTAATCAGGGTATTTATGGAGCCCTTAGTGTGTACGGAGTACTGAACTAAGCTCTTGAGAGTGTACAATATGACAGAATACGAAGACACATTCCCTGCCCACAGGACCTTGTAGTCTAGAGGGGTAGGTAGACATTAAAATAAATTATGGGTGTGTTTTTAGGATTAGGAGTTCGGGGAGGAGCCAGTAAAAGAGACTGAAAAACAGTGGCCAGAGAGGTAGGAGAAGAACTGGGAGAGGACGATGTCAGTGAAATCCAGGTTTGGTAATGTACCCAGGAGAAAGGGGTGAGCTGCACGGTCTGAGGCAGGTGAGCAGACAAGAAGTATTAGGGTGAGTAGAGTCAGTGGGATTTGGCAAGAAGATGTCACTGGTGACATTGGAAAGGGATTAGGTTTCCATTTAACTGGGTTCACCTAGCCACTGTACAAAATGCTACAAAGAGTTACAAAGGACTGAAAGGAAAGATTCCTAGTTTCAAAGAGCATCTAGTCTCAGGATGTTTTGTTGTTTGTTTATGGAATTGGTTAAGTGCTTACTATATGTCAGCACTATTCTAAGCACTGGGGTAGATACAAGCTAATCAGGCCCGGTACAATCCCTGTCCCTCATGGGGCTCACAGGCTAAAATCATACAACAAATACTGTAATTGGGACATTAGGAGAAGAGTTCATTCAAGATAATTAGAACACAGACAACACATTTAACACACACGCACAACTGTGTACATAAAAAGGAGCAAATGAAATGACAAGGTGCACCAGAAGCAGATGGATTCAATCTGGGAAGGCCTCTTGGAGTGGTCTTTAGTGGAATTTGAAGGAGAGAGGCAGATGGCAGGAAACCCAGAAGTGTGAGTCATTTGTAGGGTCCATTGTAATTATGGCTCAGTATTTGTTTATCACAGATCTGTCTGATATTCCCTTGCCCCAATATCTGTCTGTAAACAAAGAATCATCTTTCCCTGATGCAGTCGCTAGCAGTGGAAGAGGGTTTGTTTGCATTGGAGTTGGTATGAACAGCTGATAATGGTAAATGGATGAGGAAAATATTAACTTCATTTCACCTGCCAGATAATAGAGAAGGCCGATATAAAAGGCCTAGAGAGTGAGTTACAGACATTTTCTAGTGAAAATAGCAAAGCTTTGAAGATAAGGATTTGTTTTTCCCCACGAAGGAAATGCAGTGAGTGTCGTGAGGAACCGGGGAGGATGTACCGGGAGTAAAAAGGTATCTCTTCCCTCTTCCCCGGCAACTTCATCCCAACCAGATGTCTTCATCTGATTACTAGCAACTCCAAGCTTGCTTCAGACAGACCTTCGGTAAGATTTTTAGTTCTGCTGAATTTTGTTCTTGCATTGCATAGTTTGGCAACAAGGGAAAACTCCCTGAAAATCTGCCAGTTTTCTCTGAAGCAGAATAAGGAATGGGATTCAGGTTTGGATAGAAATGAGGAGTACAAGCTTTGATTCACAAAGATAATGAAAAAGCAGTGGTTTCAATCTGTTGTGGAGTACGTTTTCATTCATTTTCCATCTGAGGAGAGAGTTGGTGTGTAAAGTCGATTCCCGCCCTCTCTCCAGGAAGTAGGCCAAATAAGTGAGTTCCTGCCCACATTCCCTCCCTGATTTTTCCCTGTCCTCTGTCCTAGATTAATACATTCTCCTTCCCCAGTGATAGAGCCCTCTTCTCTGCTCCTTAGCCTATCTGTACTTTATTTTAATGTCTGTCTCCCCAACTAGACTGTAAGCCTCTCACAGGTAGGGATCGTGCCCACTAACTCTACTGTATTGTACTTTCCCAAGCATTTAGTACAATGCTCTGTACACATTAAGCTCTCAATAAATACCACTGATTGGTTCTGATTACAATGAAACAGAAAGTGTTGCTATTAGGTGGCCAATTGCATCATCTGAATACTTTTTCCTACATATCTCTCCATATTTTGACTGGTTGCAATATGAACATATTTCTTATATGAAAGTTTCCCCTGAAACTCAGAGAGTTGTTTAAAGGGTAGGTGGTAGCTAGTAGTTTTAGTCACTCAAATAATTGCAAAGGGAAGATTTAATAACAACAATAATTATGACGATAATTATAATAATGATTTTTGTAAAGTGCTTACAGTGTGCCAAGCACTGTTCTAAGTGTTGGGGTAGATTCAAAATAATCAGGTTGGACACAGTCCCTGTCCCACATGGGGCTTACAATATAAATAGTATAAATAAGGTGAGACTTCCATGACAAGGTGTACTGAGGAACATTTAAGGCTTCCATCAGTAGAGTAAAAGCAATTTCAACAGTAAAATCCTCTCTCTCGCTTCTAAAGATTCAACTTGACTATTTCAGCATAGTTGTTTCTGAAGGCAGTCTGCTGTTAAGAAGTAATAGTGAATCTGGTAATTTAATGTTCACCAAGTTTCAAAAACAAGGCTCTCTTTTCAATTGTAAATTTGTCTGTAAAGTTTTCCATAATATATAAAAAGTTTCAGAGGAGATCAGATGCAGTCATGATTTGAAATCCCAGCAGTCACAACCTAAAAATTTAAATATGCAGTATAATAAACTTGTTCCACTCTTTTATTGCTGTTGCATGGAACTTTGCTACTTAGAGTTCATTCTGATGGAAATTGGTATTGTATTTGCAATGATTTAAGGGAATTTGTGTAGATGGAAGATTCCCAACAACAAATTTCCTAACTAGATCATCTCCGTTTCAAAAACTTAAAAAAGGATAGTTATGAGTAGAAGTTTAATTCTCTGAAAATAAGACTGTTCTTTTTAATACTGAGCATTAAGGGAACTAAACTGCTGAAAGGGAAAGGAAAATGAAGTGCTGGGGAAGATAAACACCACAGCGAACCATATATCAATCAAGAACTCTATGTAGTGTCAGTAGAGGAAAACAAAGCATACACCTCTGCTCAAAGTGGCCTGAGTTTCTCATCTTCATATCCCTGGTGTAGTCTTTAGTATTTAACAATAGTTTGCCTAGTTAAAGGGGACACTAAAAGAAGTTTAGACATGAAGTTACGGTAGGATGCTTTATAAAAGGGGCCTACTCTAAAAACTCCTTATAGGTCTAGAGTCTTCTTGGGCGGAATACATACAAGGGGCTCCAGATGTCCCAGAGTCCTTGAGCTAAAGCTCATCTTGAATTCTGCATAAAAATGGATGAATCTGAACTATTACATTTGCATCTAAGCTGGGAGAAGTGCTAAAGGCAGACAGATAGTGGTTTATAAGTACAATTTACGATCAGTAGGTTAATTTTCCCCATTCTAAGAAGATACTTTAAGTCTGAGTGATGAACAGATGGTTAAAGAAGTCTTTGAAGAAATTAAAAAGTAAAAGCACATGGGATAATGAAGAATCCAACTGCCCCGTAGTAAACTGAGTTCTGTCTCCTAAGTCCTCTATTTTATCCACGGGATATTGTTTCGGCAACTGGCCGCTAGCCAGCTTCACAGAATAAGATCACAAGATGTCATTTTAAAGTTCATTAACTCTTCTTTATTAATCTCATTTTGCCTTTCATCTCCTTCCTTCCAACAGTGGTTCAGGCACGTTTCTGCTCAGGGAAGATTGTTTTATGAACTGCTCTTTGTATTTTAGCTTGGATAAGCCAGTCACATGGATTCAGAGAGAGGTTCAGTCTGAACACCTCTCAGTGTTGTTGAAGATGCACCTAAGAAACTGGAAAGATTATTTTGGGATCCCCTTCCAGACAGTGAGCCCGTTGTTGGGTAAGGACCGTCTCTATATGTTGCCAACTTGTACTTCCCAAGCGCTTAGTACAGTGCTCTGCACACAGTAAGCGCTCAATAAGTACGATTGAATGAATGAACGAATCTGACCGCCTGAGAGCACTCAATAAATCCTCATTGAAAATCCCAATATCAGGGTGCAATGATAGTTAATTCATAAAGGAGCAGCTATAATCAGGTCAGTAATGTAAAACACTTGTCTTTCATGATTCAGTACTCAGTGATTTAGAACATACCAAGGATTGCCAACCAGAAGGGGAAATCAATGTGCTTTGGGACTGGTAATGGTATTTAGAAGTCAATCAGTGTATTTACTGAGCATCTTCTGTGTTCAAAGCACTGTACTTGAGAGAGTACAGTATAACAGAGTTGGTAGACATGTTCCGTGCCCACAAAGAGCCTACACTCTAGAGGGAATCAATCAAATCAGTCAGTGGCTAGTACTTATTGAGCACTTACTGTGTGCAGAGCACAGTACGAAGCACTTAGCAGAGTACAAATTCTTATTGACCCCACCCTCGGCCCCACAGCTCATATTTTATTTTAAAATCCGTCTCCAGCTCTAGACTGTAAGCTCTCTGTGGACAGGGAACATATAGACCAATTCCATTGTAGTGAATTCTTCCAAGTGTTTAGCACAGTGCTCTACACACAGTAAGTGATCAGAAAGTACCACTGATTGGTTAAGAATGTCTGTCTTCACCTCTAGACCATAAGCTTCTTGTGGACAGTGAGTGTCTCTACTAACTCTGTTGCATTGTACTCTCCCTAGATGTTAGTACAGTGCTTTGCACACAGTAAGTACTCAAGAAATCCCATTGATTGCCATAGAGTTAGATTCATTCATTCATTCAATCGTATTTATTGAGCGCTTACTGTGTGCAGAGCACTGTACTAAGTGCTGGGGAAGTACAAGTTGGCGACATATAGAGACGGTCCCTACCCAGCAGCGAGCTCACAGTCTAGAATGGGGAGACAGGCAACAAAACAAAACATATTAACAAAATAAAATAAATAAGTACAAATAAAATAGAGTAATAAATACATACAAACATATATACATATATACAGGTGCTGTGGGGAGGGGAAGGAGGTAAGGCAGGGGGGATGGAGAGGAGGGGAGGAAGGAGGGGGCTCAGTGTGGGAAGGCCTCCTCGAGGAGGTGAGCTCTCAGTAGGGCCTTGAATCGATCAATCAATCAATCAATCAGTTACATTTATTGAGCACTGTACTAAGCGCTAGGGAAGTACAAGTTGGCAACATATAGAGATGGTCCCTACCCAACAGCGGGCTCACAGTCTAGAAAGGGAAGAAAGGTGTTAGATGAAACACTCCGTGGCCTTGAGGAGGAATGGATAGAACTGCTGGCCATAACTACACTGAGTGAGTCCATGGCCAGCACCCACAATTCTGGGTCGTCCTACCCAAGCAGTGTGGCTTAGTGGAAAGAGCACGGTCTTGGGAGTCAGAGGTCATGGGTTCTAATGTCGGCTCTGCCACTTGTCAGCTGTGTGACTTTGGGGAAGTCACTTCACTTCTCTGGGCCTCAGTTACCTCATCTGTAAAAGACTGTGAGCTCCACTTGGGACAACCTGATTACCTTGTATCTACCCCAGCGCTTAGAACAGTGCTTGGCACATAGTAAGCGCTTAACAAATACCAACATTATTATTATTATACTCCACCTATTCAGTGGAGTCAGAAGGACATGTGTTCTAATCCCTGCTCTGCCACTTGTCTACTGTGTGACCTTGGACAAGTCACTTCACTTCTCTGGGCCTTAGTCACCTCCTCTGTTAAATGGGGACTGAGACTGGGAGCACTACGTGGGACAGGGATTGTGTCCAAACTAATTATCTTGTATCTACCCCAGCTCTTGGTACAGTGACTGGCACATAGTAAGCTCTTGACAAATGCTACAATTATCATTATTATTATTACTTGACTTACACATATAGAATAATGGCATTACACTCCAAAAAAAAAAATATATACTCCGAAACCTTGGCTCCCACTATTTTTTTTTTCATCCTCCACTGGAGAAGGTAAACAGGTAGTAAAATCAAATAAATCAGAATGCTTTTGTACTTTAACCCTGGCTCATCCTGCCAATGGCTGTCTGGTTATTTGCAGGACTATTTAAGTGTCCCTTTATAAATCTTTAACTATGCCTTGGGCGCCCTTATGAAACACTAGATTACACTTGAAGCATTTTTCTTGTATCACCTACAATGAGAGCCCTTAAAATAATTTGATAATTCAGAGAAAATGAAATTAATGAGCTATAATTTTTTTCCATTGGAGAACTCCCTTAATGACATCCTCACAACTCTCTCCCAAAGTCCATAATTAGGGATCGTGCACACCATGAACTTTGTCGTTCATAGGGTTTATTTCCTGCCAAGTGGATTGCGGTGAACTGAGAAGCCATCCAGAATTGCAATTTGGCAAGGAGTGCAGGAGGAGTTTGTGAAATGGGAACCTAGCTCACCGGAATTCTCTTACTTCTGTTTTTAGAATTGGAGGGAGAAGTTGGGAATCTTTTGATTTGGGTAGGATGAGGGATTCAAATGGTTGAGAATCAGGGAAATTATCCGTCATTTGCAGCGTGGCTTCATAGAAGGAGCATGGACGTGAGAGTCAGAGGGCCTGTGTTTTAAAGCTGGCTCTGCTACTTCCTGCTGTGACCTTGGACCAGGGATCATAATAATAACTGCGGTATGTGTTAAGCGCTTACTATGTGGCAAACACTGTACCAAGTGCTGGGCTAGGCACAAGTTAATCAGGTCTTACATGGTGCACACAGTCTAAGTAGGAGGGAAGAGAGGGATTGAGAAGCAGCATGGCTCAGTGGAAACAGCATGGGATTGGGAGTCAGAGATCATGGGTTTGAATCCTGGCTCTGCCACATGTCTGCTGTGTGACCTTGGGTAAGTCACTTAACTTCTCTGAACCTCAGTTCCCTCATCTGTAAAATGGGGCTTAAGACCGTGAGCCCCACATGGGACAACCTCATCACCTTGTATCCCCCCACAGCACTTAGAACAGTGCTTTGCACCTAGTAAGCACTTAACAAATGCTATTATTATTATTATTGAATTCCCATTTTACAGATGAGGGAACTGTGGCACAGGGATGCTCAGTGAATCGCCCAGAGTCACACAGGAATCAAGTGCCAGTGCTGGAATGAGAACGCAGGTCTTTTGATTTGCATGCCCATGATCTTTCCACTAGGCCATGCTACTGCTTCTCAGGCTGGGAAAAGAGGGCTGAACTGGGGAAGGCCGCTTGGAGAGGCCTGGTATTCCTGGTATCCTTCAGGGTTCCCCATCTATGAAAGGACAGTTGGGCTTAAGTGTCTACTCCACTGGGGTAGACATTTGACCTTGAAAGCCACCACCCTTTCTCTCTTATGCACAGGCAGGGATGGAGGGGCAGGAGGTGGAGATAGCTAGTCTGCCGTTGTTGAGTCATGCAAGATGTCACAAATCCCAAGAATCCTTGCCCCCCAAAGCTCTCCTCAGTGGCCAGAGGGCCAAGGAACTACCCCATGGTTGCCCCCCTCTCCTCCTACTGAGAGGAGTGAGGAAGTATCTAGGCGACCTAAAATGCATTTTGAAGGGAATGATAGCATCTCCTAGTCGATAGAGCATGGGCCTGGGAGTTGGAAAGACCTGGTTTCTAATCCAGGCTCTGCCTCTTGTCTGATGTGTGACTTTCTAGTCACTTTTCTGTGCCTCAGTTCCCTCATCCATTAAATGGGGATTAGACTGTTAGCCCTATGTGAGACAGCGAATGCTTCCAACCCAGTTATTGAGAAGCAGTGTGGCTCAGTGGAAAAAGCCCGGGCTTTGGAGTCAGAGGTCATGGGTTCAAATCCCGGCTCCACCACTTGTCAACTGTGTGACTTTGGGCAAGTCACTTAACTTCTCTGGGCCTCAGTTACCTCATCTGTAAAATGGGGATGAAGACTGTGAGCCCCACGTGGGACAACCTGATCACCTTGTAAATTCCCCAGCGCTTAGAACAGTGCTCTGCACATAGTAAACGCTTAATAAATGCCATTATTATTATTATTATTATTAATTATCATGTATCTACCCCAGCCCTTAGAACAGTGCCTGGCACATAGTAAGTGATTACAAATGCCAGTATTATTATTATTATTATTATGAGAAGCAGCGTGGCTTAATGGAAAGAGCACGAGCTTGGAAGTCAGAGGTTCAGAGGTCATGGGCTCTAATCCCAACTCTACCACTTGTCTGCTGTGTGACCTTGGGCAAGTCACTTCTCTGTGCCTCAGTTCCTTCATCTGTAAAATGGGGATTAAGACTGTGAGCCTCATGTGGGACAACACGATTGCCTTGTTTCTATTCCAGTGCTTAGAACAGTGATTGGCATATAGTAAGCACTTAAAAAATACCATTATCATTATTATTATTATTTTTAGAAATAGTAGTAAAAGTTGTAGTATAGCTGGGTGGAGTCCCTTCATTTTCCCTAACCCCACTACTCTCTCTTCCCAAATGAATTGGTTTTTTTGGTACACTTTTTATGGTTTTTATTAATTGCTTTCTCTGTGTCAAACACTCTTCTAAGCCCTGGGGTAGATACTGGTTAATTAGTTTGGACATAGTCCCTGAGCCACATGGGGCTGACTGTCTAAGAAGGATGGAGAAAGGGAGAATTAAAGCACAGAGAAGTAAAGTGACTTGCCAAAGGTTACACAGCAAGGCATTGGCAGAGCCGGGATTAGAATCCAGAAACTGTATCTCCCAAGCCCGGGCTCTTTCCACTAGGCAACACGGCTTCGCAATTGGCAGCAGCAGGAGGAGAGAGACCTGTGTCAGGGAGCAGGTGGGAATCCGCGACACCCACCAACATGCCATTTGGGGTGATAGGTCCTTTTGTCAGCCCATTATGATCCACCCTTCTGGGTTAAAAAGAGAATTGTGGGGTGCTAGGTCCAGACACTGTGGACATAGAATTCTGAGACTCAATCAGTTGATGGTATTTATTGAGCATTTACTATGTGCGGAGCACTGTACTAAGTGCTTGGGAGAGTACAATGCAACAGCGTTAGCAGCCACGCTCCTTGACCACAGTGGGCTTGAAACCTAGAGAAGCAGAGAGTGGCTACCGAGACCAAGAATCTAGATGAGTGCTCAGAGGATCCCTGAAGAATCGTAGAAGGAAGGGGATTGTTGGGCCTGTGACAGGATCCATGCAGGTATCAGAAACATCTACAACAAGGCCTTATATGTATTTGGACACTCACTTCTTTCTACAGTGGTTTACTGTTGGGTAACCCTGCCTTGTGATAAGGGTTCAATTGTTAATGTAAGCCAGCAGGTGAATCTACTGTTTGAAATGGTCGTTAACAAAATATAAATAAATTTTCATCTTTAAGGTGCCACTGTTCCTGTTTCATCCTGAGCAGTTTGGTTTACAAGTAGTACACTGAGGTATGTGTTAATCTCCTACTATGTGCCCTGCAATGGGTAGATACAAGATAGTTAAATAGGAGGCAGTCTGTGTCCCACATGAGCTTACCATTCAAGGAAGAGGAAGAACAGCTATCTGATTCCATTTATAGATGAAGAAATAGAATCCCAGAGATGTTGTTACTTGCCGTAGGTCCCACAGCAGGTAAGTGGCATAGCTGGGGATTAGAACCCAGATCCTCCGACTTCGAGGTCTATGCTCCTTCCACTAGCCCACCCTGGTATGACCCATGTTCGGCATCCAACGTTTTTGTGTGTGACTTCAGATGCCAAGTTCTTCATTTTAGAAGCAGTGACCATGTTCAGAAGGACCCGGGAGGAGAACGCAACGACTCTGGAACGAGTGGGAAGGTCAGGCCTTACCCCAGCGCCAAGCTCTAGATTCAAGTAAGCTTGACCTACTTCCTCGCAATCATCATCATCATCATCACGTGGCCCAGTGTGTTCAGTGGAGTGCAGGTGAGACCACCTGCAGCCCAGGTTCTGCTCTGAGTGACCTCAGAGACCACCCAAACTGGAACCCCTCATTAAGATTTTTGTATAGAAGTTGTTTGAGATAGCTTTCTAGGGGTGAGGGCGGGACTTTCCAGAAACACAGAAGCTTAGAGTCAGAACCTGCTTTTGGAGGCCAAAGGGTGTTTCTGTCATTTGCTTTCTTTTGTTTTGTCGAGAATGTTTTATGTTTCACTCCACAGGCCTCCTCATATAACAGCATCTCACCGCTCCCGCTTCTCTGTGTCCCTCTTTGAAGAAACAGTCGACTTTCAATTTACCCCCAGCCTTTGTGGGGAATCTTTCCTGCTTCTCAGAGTGTCATATTTGAGAAATGCTGTCTTCCTCTATTTCCTTTCTGTTGCAGGCCTACATGTGGGAACAGATACACTACATTTTGTCAGCCTTTAATTGCTTCTGCAGCAGTTATTTACTTTTCATGTTTTATTAATTTTTCTAATGTCAGGTAGGACCCCCCGATTCCCATGTCTCTTCCCTGCAAGTCCCAAGTGAGCATAATTAACATTCTGGCAGAAATGTGATGTTAACTAATTTTTTCCGTGAACTTAATCAAACAATCACATCTCATTTCATCTTCCTGTAAAAACCAATTTCATGTTCAATCGTAATTGCTCCCCTTCCCCTCTCCTCCCCCAAAGTCCACCATTGTTAAAAGGTTAGAGGATGGAATGCCAACGTGAACCGAATAACATCATTGGAAATTGAATATTCTCATCTAGCGCTTGGTACAGTGCCTGGCACATAGTAAGCACTTAACAAATTCCATTATTATTATTTCTTAATCTTTTAGCTTCCTTCCTTTCTCTATCTCCCAAAGTTTCTTCTCTAATCTCAGACTTGGGCAGAGCATTGGCTTGAGAGTCAGAAGGACCTGGGTTCTAATCCTGACTCTGCCACTTATCTGCTTTACTTCTCTGTGCCTCAGTTACCTCATATGTAAAATGGGGATGAAGACTGTGAAGCCTATGTAGGACATGGACTGTATCCAACCTGATTAGCTTGTACCTGCCCCAGGGCTTAATACAGTGCCTGGCACTTAGTAAGTGCTTAGCAAATTCCATAAAAAAAATTGGGAAGTGCCCAGTAGGCTGAATGAATTCTGGGAGATGGGATCTGAAAAATGGGGATTAAGAGTGTGAGCCCTTTGTGGGACAGGGACTGTGTCCAACCCCAGCTCTTAGAAAAGTGCTTGGCACATAGTAAGCACTTAGCAAATACTATTATTATCATCATTATTATTATTAAGTACCTATCACTCCTCTCTCAGGATCACACCTGGAGAGTTTCCAGTACTCTACCAGTTTCAGCTACAGGAGGAAGAGTCAATCAGAGGCATATCCAGTCCATTCCTAACTTGGGCAGTGGCTAATGAGAGGAAGAAAATCTGCTATAAGTCAAAACTCATCCGTGCTGAATAGCAGTGGCATAGGAGTGAGTCGAGGTTGGAGACTCAAATTTATTGCCTGGAAGGAGGCAGTGGTAAACCACTTCCATATTTTTACCAAGAAAACTCTATGGGTCTCCACTCCCAGAATGATTGCAGATGAAAGTAGGACGTTCTGGGAGAGATGTGTCCTTGGAGTCGCTATGGGTCAGAAATGACTTGACAGCATAAATTAAGACAATTCCTCCCTTCAGGAGAGAGTAGTGATACCGAGTCATTTGTGTGACACATGAGTAGTAGTGTTAGTGTCAGCAGCTATAGACAACTCTCTGAAGGAGTTTGGAGAGGAATGGGAGGAGAGGTTTGGGAGATAATTCTCCTAAGACCTAGGTCCAGGACTCTGCACAGAGTAAGAGATTAATAAATGTTATTGTTTGATTGCATTCAGTGGATAATCAATAAATAGTATTACTTCCACTACAATTTCTTCAGTGCACTTAGTAGCCCTCTCGTAGTCTGTCCAAGAGGGTATTAATAGCCTTATGCATTAATTTTATCGAAATGGAGAGACTGTAGGCTTCAGGGAAATGCCTGGAACAAAGAACGTTTGTTTCCTTTATGCAATTTTTTTGTCATCAGATCGGAGTTGATTTATAGAATTTATGCAATCAGATGTGCAATCCCAATAGCAGGCAAAGATTAGCAACAATGCTATTTATTAAGCACTCGCTCTGTGCGGAGCTCTGGACTAAGCATTCAGGACAGTGTTTTTATAGTATCTATTAAACACTTACTGTGTGCGTTGGTACTCTACAGAGCACTGAATTCAGTATAATAGAGTTGGTAGACATGATCCCTGCCCACAAGGAGCTTACCATCTTGTTTTGTCTTATGTGGTCGAGTCGTTTCTGACCCATAGTGACACCGTGGACACATCTTTCCCAGAACACCCCGCTCTCCCTCTGCCACCGTTCTGGTTGTGTATCCAGAGAGTTTTCTTGGTAAAAATATGGAAGTGGTTTACCATTGTCTCCTTCCGTGCAGTAAACTTGAGTCTCCGCCCTTGACTCTCTCCCCTGCCGTTGCTGCCCAGACTAGTTTTGACTTTTAGCAGATCGCCTTCCACTCGCTAGCCACTGTCCAAGCTAGGAATGGAATAGACAGGTTCCATTCTGCTTGGCTCTCCCTCCCAGACTGGTAGAAACTGGTAGATACTGGTAGAAACTCTCCAGGTGTGACCCTGAGAGGCGAGCTTACCATCTAGAAGGTATTAAAAGTATTAGCAGAGGTCCTTCCATGTACTGTAAGAATTTGGGACAGTATAAAGGCACCAAGTTCTAGAGGATGGAGCACGGGTCTGATCAGAGGACCTCTGTTCTAAACCTAGCACTACCATGTGACTGCTTTGTTACCTTGGCAAGTCACTTATCTTCCCTGTGCCTCAGATACCTCATCTGTAAATTGAAGGATAAATCCTCTTTCCTCCTAATAAGACTGAGTCCCAGGTGGCACAACTGGGAAGATGTCCAATCTGATAAACTTGTATCGACCCCAGCACTCAGAGCAATGCTTGGTACATGATAATAATAATAATAATAATAATAATAAGAATAATAATAATGGCATTTATTAAGCGCTTACTATGTGCAAAGCACTGTTCTAAGCACTGGGGAGGTTACAGGGTGATCAGGTTGTCCCACAGTGGCTCACAGTCTTAATCCCCATTTTACAGATGAGATAACTGAGGCACAGAGAAGTGAAGTGACTTGCCCAAAGTCACACAACTGACAATTGGCGGAGCCAGGATTTGAACCCTTGACCTCTGACTCCAAAGCCCGTGCTCTTTACGCTGAGCCATGCTGCTTCTCTGATAGGTGCATAACGAATACCATTAAAAAAAAATATAACGTAGAATTTGTAGACAAAGACCACTGACACCAAGGAGGGAGGCAGACCAGAAAATAAGTTACAGCTCAAACCCTACTATTTCACACCAAGGAGAAGAAATTAAACCAGTATATTTTCTAAGGAAACTAAATGTTTTACAGGAGGGCAGATTATACGGTAAGCAGAGCACTGTAATAAGCACTTGGGAGTGTGAAGTAGAAATCACAATCCTGAAAAGAGTTTCAGTCTTGCAGAGTTTACTGAAGAGTTTTGAACTAGGGCATTTCTTGCTTACTAAATATTTAAAGTTTAAATGTAAGGCAATTTCCATGATGGGCTTTGACAAAACAATCAAAGGCAGGAGGTTTGTAGAAATTGAGCACCTTTTTCACTCAAATAATATTTTTCCTGCTGGAAATATTCTCAAATGGCAGTAAATGCTGTCTTTTTTTTTCTTTTACATGGAGTCTGCTTTTCCAATAAGACATTTTTATTGACAATGAGCCATGGCAGGCTATGGTGACAATGTAATATATCATTACGTCTGCAGTAGGCCGTTGAAATATTGACTTTGCAGCTATATGCCTAAAAATTGCTGTTAGATATGACGGCATGTCACAGTTCAGTGATGATCTCTTTCCTTGTCTCATTACTGTGTAAAGGACACAGACTTTACACATTTCCTCCAAGAGGCCTTCCCTGAATGATCTTTCATCTCTTCACTCTATATCCACTCACAAAGACCACTTCAGCACTTCAAGTCATGTAAGCACTTGGATGCTCATATCCGCCCCTTGGATCTTTTGACCATAGTTTTAACTCTATTGCCTCCTCCAAATTTGTCATTTATTTTAGTATCTGTATGGTGCTCAGAACACAGTAAGCCCTCAATAAATATCACTGATGCATCTGCCTCCCCATTCCCCCTAGATTTTAAAATCCTTAAGGGCGAGGATAGAGAAGCAATGCGGTCTAGTGCATAAACCTTGGAGTCAGAATCCCATAGGTTCTAATCCCAGCTCTGCCGCTTGTCTGCTGAGTGACCTTAAACAAGTCACTTCACTTCTCTGTGTTTTAGTTACCTCGGCTGTATAGCTGGAATTGACACTGTGGACCCCATGTGGGGCAGGAACTGTGTCCAACCGATTTGAAAGTATCCACCCCAAGGCTTAAGACAGTGCCTAGCATGGCACATAGTAAATGTTTAACAAATTAATTAAATTCGTTCATTTAGTCATATTTATTCAACCCTTACTGTTTGCAGAGCACTGTACTAAGCACTTGGGAAAGTACAAAACAGTAATACACAGTGACAATCCCTGCCCACAAAGATGCCACAATTGATATTATTGTTATTCTTATTATTTTCATTATTACCTCCTAAGCCTATTGTACTCACAAATGCTTAGGACAGTGCTCTGCCCACAGACATCAATGGATTTGGTTGGTTACCCAGAAAATGTTATATTTTGTCATCCATATTTTCATTTCAACACACAACTCAAGTTGACCTTAAAAGCTCAAATGATAATGAAAGCGATTCCATCATGAAACAAATTATATACAAACGTTGTTGGCCTTTGTTGTTCCTAAAGCTATTTATACTACCTACTATACTTGGAAAAATATGAGAAATTGAGATAATTTTTCTTCCACTGTATACAGTGCCTTGTTAAGAATTCTAACTAGCCCTTTCTGGTTAGCTCTAAGGAATGATTTGTTTCCCTTCATGCTCTTTTTGAAATTTCTTCTTTTTGAGACATTTTCCTCTACTAGTAGAATTATATGTTCCTTTTTTTGTATTTATTGTAGTGAGTAGCATATATCTTGTCTTGGATTTGGTGCAAAGTAGCAATACTAATTCTCTTCTTTTAGGAGAAGCAGCGCGGCTCAGTGGAAAGAGCATGGGCTTTGGAGTCAGAGGTCATGGGTTCAAATCCCAGCTCCGCCACTTGTCAGCTGTGTGACTTTGGGCAAGTCACTTAACTTCTCTGTGCCTCAGTTACCTCATCTGTAAAATGGGGATTAAGACTGTGAGCCCCTCGTGGGGCAACCTGATCACCTTGTAACCTCCCCAGCGCTTGGAACAGTGCTTTGAACATAGTAAGTGCTTAATAAATGCCATTATTCTTATTAATAATAATACCTTTTTCATCTTCACTTTCTTGACAAAGCTTCCTTGACAAAACAAGAGAAGCCGCATGGTTTAGTGGATAGACCTCGGTCCTGGGAGTCAGAAGGACCTAGGTTCTAATCCTGGCTCTGCCACCTGTCTGCTGTGTGACCTTGGGCAAGTCACTTAACTTCTCTATATCTCAGTTTCCTCTTCTGTAAAATGGGGATTAAGAATGTGAGCCTCTCGTGGGACAGGCTCTGCATCTGACCTGATTTGCTTGTGTCTACCCCAGTGCTCACTACAGTGCCTGGCACATAGTAAGTGCTTAACAAATGCCATAAAGAAATGAATAAGTAAAACTAACAAACAACCCCCAAGCCCCTTTTCTAGGGGAAAACATCTAAAATGTAGTTAGAAAAATTTTATGACGTGGGTAAGCTAGATCTTTCAAGCGGCACCATTGCCTACGGGAAAGAGATGGGGCAGGATTCTGATGTGGAATCCTATAAAGTATGGAGAAGTAGTAGTAGTTGCAGTGGTGATGTAATTTGAGTGGCCAGTGGATGCTTGGAAAGTACCGTAGAAACATGATGCACAACCCCTACCAACAAGGAGCATACAAGTCTAAGGGAAAAACAGACAAAAATATTTGTGCTAGAAGAAGGAAGATGGTGTTTAATGAGTGGAATTTCCATCCTTAAATCTCTCTCCATCATCATCAATCATATTTATTGAGCGCTTACTATGTGCAGAGCACTGCACTAAGCGCTTGGGAAGTACAAATTGGCAACATATAGAGACAGTCCCTACCCAACAGTAGGCTCACAGTCTCAATACTAATGTTGGATTTGCAGCCACCAGCTACCCACGCCTCCCGGTGATTGACATCTGGAGAGTCAATCAGTCAGCCAGTGGTATTTATTGATCACTTATTGCGTGCACAGCATTTTCATAATAATAATAATGATGGCATTTGTTAAGTGCTTACTCTGTACCAAGCCCTGTTCTAAGCACTAGGGGGGCTACAAGATTATCAGGTTGTCCCACGTAGGGCTCACGGTTGTAATCCCCATTTTACAGGTGAGGTAACTGAGGCACAGAGAAGTTAAGTGACCTGCCCAAAGTCACAGTCACAGCTGAGAAGTGGCGGAGCTGGGATTAGAACCCAGGACCTCTGACACCCAAGCCTGTGCTCTTTCCACACTTGGGAGAGTGCACTTCAATAGAGTTGGTAGACATGAGCCTTGCTCATAAGGAAGTTACCAACTAGTATAATATAGAACTAGTAGTGGATGGGGAGAGTTGGGTGAGTAAACCTAAGATGATAGAGGTGCCCCCTGGCTTCCCCTGCCTCCTGCTCCCTCGGTTTTACATTGGCCACTGATGGCACTGATCCCTCCTTACTGACCTGGAAGTAATAGGTAATGTCCATTATACAGCTTTCACAACGTGACTTCATCATGGATTCTTTGTAGAAATCTACAGACGCTTGAGAGTGTCACCCTTCACCCTCCTGCCTCTTCTTTCAGTTCTGAGTGCTCTGCACGCAGCACTCAGTCAAGACCTTTGATGGATTGATTGTGTTTCTCCCCTAGTTCCTTGACAATATGAGAATTTCTTTGAGTCTTGAGTCACTATGGGTGGAACTGAGGCAGAGGGAGGCTGGGAACTTAACATGAAAATACTAAACATAAAGTCTTCTGGTGTCAAACATATGCCGACAAGCTGAAAACCAGGCTGTCTGGTACATCATCAGATAGAGGTGCCCATTCCATGGGTCAGATGAGGGGCATGAACCTCCAAAATTGTTTGATTTGGACACTTGAACTTTCTCAACCCAAGGCCTCTGAGAAGACCCGAGAGTTTCCAATCAGGGCCGTAAAGACTGAAAAAAAGGCAGCTTCCCATGTTATTATCTCTTTCATTCAACCATATTTACTAAGCACTTATTGTGAGCACAGCACTGTCCTAAGTGCTTGAAACATGACCATCCCAATCCTCACCCCCTTCCATAAAAACTTCCACCCCAAAATGAGAAGCTGTCCCTTCTGATATCCACTCCACCATTGCACAGTCCCACTTGCTGGGAAATTGTGGCAAGTTATGTTTATGAAGAGCCACTACCCTGGGGCCACTTCTCACCTACTTCAAAGCACAAAAGTCTTTTTTAATTATTTATTTTATTTCATTTTATTTACACATGCATTTATGCAGAGGTCAAATGTCACAAAGGGCAGTTGACATACATTTGATAAATGAATCTATTATACCATATTCACTTCCATAATTGTCCCATCTTTTTGCACAGTTTTGTACATTAAAATCTGGGTGGGGCACTTTTGTGGTCATAAAAGAAGTAAGTATAACAATAAAGGGAAGAAAAGGCAAGGAGATGGAAAGGGAGGGAAGGTGAGACAATTGAGGTCGTTTTTTCTCTCTTTTGCATTTCTCAAATGCAGCACCCGCTGTCCCCCACCCCTGTATTTCACTATGGGGCCCTTTTCCATACCACTACCATGCTTACGATTGTGCGGTACCCAAAAAAAATATCATCTTTTATTTTCCCTTAAAAATCGGGATGGAGTGATTATATGGTGAAGGCAGTTATGAAAATAATGGTGGTAAATGCATCCGTATTTGTATTGTCTTGGAAAAGGTTGTGATTATTGATATCTTTGGAGTGGGTAGTTGCCAAATTGGATATCTGGGAATAAACCATTAGGGTCACAGCCTCACAGCCTGCCCTGGTTCTGGACAATTATGCTCCTGATTCAAGTCAGTGGGAGTTTGGTGCGAGGAATGAGGAGAGCCTGGTTCTCCCAAACCCTGTCCTCTCCCAGACTTCCCCATCACTGTGGACAGCACTACCATCCTTCCTGTCTCAAAAGCCCACAAACTTGGTGTCATACTCGACTCCACTCTCTCATTCACCCCACACATCCAATTCATCCCCAAAACCTGCCTGTCTCACCTCCACGACATCACCAAGATCTGCCCTTTCCTCTCCATCCAAATGGCTACCTTGCTGGTACAATCTCTCATCCTATCCCGACTGGATGACTGCATCAGCCTCCTTTCTGATCTCCCATCCTCCTGTCTCTCTCCGCTTCAGTCTATACTTCACTTTGCTGCCCAGATTATCTTTGTACAGAAACACTCTGGGCATGTCACTCCCCTCCTCAAAAATCACCAGTCGTTGCCCATCCACTCACAAATCAAGCAAAAACTCCTCACTCTTGGCTTCAAGGTTGTCCATCACCTTGCCCCCTCCTACCTTGCCTCCCTTCTCTCCTTCTACAGCTCAGCCAGCACACTAGGATCCCCTGGTACCACTACCCTCCTCACCGTGCCTCGTTCTCACCTGTCCCACTGTCGTCCCCTGGCCCACATCCTACCTCTGGCCTGGAATGCCCTCCCTCCTCATATCCACCAGACTAGCTCACTCCCCACCTTCGAAGCTCTACTGAAAGCTCACCTCTTCCAGGAGGCCTTCCCAGACTGAGCCCCCCTTTTCCTCTGTTCCTCCTCCCCTCCCCATTTCCCTTACTCCCTCCCTCTGCTCCACCCCCTTCCCCTCCCCACAGCACTTGTGTATATACGTACATATTTATTACTCTATTTTGTTAATGATGTGTATATATCTATAATTCTATGTATCTATTTTGATGCTATTGATGCCTGTCTACTTGTTTTGTTTTGTTGTCCTGTCTCTCCCTTCTAGACTGTGAGCCCATTGTTGGGTAGGGATTATCTCTGCCCATCCACCAAGCTAGCTCTCTTCCTCCCTTCAAGGCCCTACTGAGAGCTCACCTCCTCCAGGAGGCCTTCCCAGACTGAGCCCCTTCCTTCCTCTCCCCCTCATCTCCCTCTCCATCCCCCATCTTACCTCCTTTCCTTCCCCACAGTACCTGTATATATGTATATATGTTTATACATATTTATTATTCTATTTATTTTACTTGTACATATCTATTCTATTTATTTTATTTTGTTAGTATGATTGGTCTTGTTCTCTGTCTCCCCCTTTTAGACTGAGCCCACTGTTGGGTAGGGACTGTGTCTATATGTTGCCAACTTGTACTTCCCAAGCGCTTAGTACAGTGCTCTGCACACAGTAAGCTCAATAAATACGATTGATTGATTGAAATTGTACTTTCCAAGAGCTTACTACAGTGCCCTGCACACAGTAAGTTCTCAATAAATACGATCGAATGAATGAATGATGATTTTGGTCAGTTTCAGTATTGTTTTTCACGGCAAGAGAAACATCTGAGAAATTTTTAATGAAAGGACCCCTTGTGGAAATAAACTGTACATTGTACATCTCAGTAAGAAGATTATTACCCAATTCATTTTTTCTCTGATCGATCGGAAGTGCAGTGGCAACTGACATTGCTTTATTCTTTAGCTTCTAGTACTGTATTGAATGAACTAGATATTGTATTTCACTCTATTGTGTAAACATTCGTGCATTCTCCATTGACAGTATTATGTATCAGAGTTCTAAAGTAGTTATCTGTAGCAAGCAGAAAGTGGTTTCCCTAGCTGTGGTTATGCTTAATGGTTCATAAATGTCTGCATAATAAAGCTCTTGTTTACTCATCCCCTTTTGTTTCTTTTCATCAGTACTAGTAGGGCCTAAAGAGCTGTTCAACAATGTAAACTAGTCACTCCATTTTGTGAAATACTAATACTGAGTTCACTATATCTTGATGCTTTTAACTATAATCCTCCTCAGACCCTGAAGTTTTAAAACTTATTGCACTATCTTAGCTAAAACCAACATGAAGTTGTGTCTTATCTTTATTTGTCTGTGCAAACACAATGGTGGTAAAGTAAATGTCTTTGAATATTAAGAAAAAGGAGAGTTTATTGAGGTTTTGGGGGGAGTTTGAGTGTCAAAGAAAATGAACATACAACCATTTTCCAAGGCTAATTTAATTGTGTTAGTTTAGAATACTGGTTAGCATATGATTAGAAGTTATTCTACCCCTATCTTTATCCTTTGCTTGTCTGGTGATTGTTAGTCACTTTTCTTATGTCTTACTTCAATATCTTTGTAATCATAATAAAAAACACTTCGCTTAACAAGATTGTAAGCCTTTGTACTCTTCCAAGTTCTTACTATTGCACAAGGTGAGTGCTCAGTATATACTACTTGCTGATGTATGTTCAGAAGATGGACAGGCTAATAAGTAGCATCTGCACAAAGCCCATCTTTATGAGGCTTTAGAGCAGAATGTTGGATTGATGACCATTTTGCTTGCTATAAATGAGTATATAAAGTCGCAAGAGGCGAAAGCGAAACTCGGTGAGGACCGGGGAAAAATAGTTGATCACGTTTGATACAGATTTTGATATAGATTATTTATCTCACTATGTACAATCCCAAGTGGTTTAATCCCATTTCTCCCCACTTCGCTCTGCTGCCCAAATTATTTTTTCTAAAAACCTGCAAAGTCCTTACCTCACTCCTCAAAAATTTCCAGTGTTCACCCATCCACCTCTGCATCAAACAGAAACTCTTGACCATCAGTTTTAAGGAACTCAATCAATTCAATCCCGCCTGCCTTGCCTCAGTGATCTCCTACTACAACCCAGTCAACACACTTAGTTCCTTTAATGTCAATTTGTGCCACTGTACCTTGATCTCATCTGCCTCACTGTTGACACCTTGCCCACATTCTCCCTCTGGCCTGGGATTCCCTCCCTGTCTTGAGCAGATGGAGCACCACTCTTTCCAACTTCAGAGCTTTATTAGAATCACATCTCCTCCAAGAAGCCTTCCTGATTTAATCACTTCCCCTATTTGCTCTCCCTTCTGTGATACTTTTGCATGTAGATCTGTATCTTCTAAGCACTTACATACATATCTTTATGCCCTGCCATTGACTGGATATGTAATTTATTTTAATACCTGTCTTCCCTCCTAGACTGTAAGCTCCTTGTGGATAGGAATCTTGTCTACTCACTCTATTGTACTGTGCTCCCAAAGCCTCAGTGCAGTGCTTTGCACACAATGAATACCATTTATTGAATGAAAAATAATACGTATATAAGGAAAACATCAAATCTCTCGAGTCCATTCTATTAAAGACTTAATCATCTCCTATTAATGTACAATAATAGGTAATTATTATGTGTTAGGTAATCCCTCGCCATAGCCCAGTGATGATACTTCTCCATATGATAATGGAAACTAAGACACAAAATGTAAGTGCCTTACTATTTTTGAATTTCTGGGTTAGTTAATTCTTTCTACACATTGAGAGAAAGTAAAACTCAACAAATCTTGAAAACATTCAAAAGGATGGCTTTGGTAGGGTATTAGCTGAAGAACTCTAGTCAGAGTTAAAATTGAACAATTTAAAAGAATTTGGGATGGATAATAACAGTAAAAATAATTCCCTAGAAGATTTTTGAGAACATCATGTAGATTGTATTACTTAGAGTAGGTGAACAAGCAACCAATTCAACCCTTGAAATTATGGAGGAACCTTTAGAAGCTCGTTGACTGTAGTGATTTATACCTATTCTAAACTCTTGGAAATATAAAACAGGGGAAAAGGTTAGAGCCAAGAGTTTACTTTTGGTTGTTGACAGGGAATAGCATTACTCACATTTAATGAAGCAATAAGGGTCTACAGAGTGTGATGATCAAGTAAATACGAATACAGTACAATAAGATTTCAGGGAGTCTAGGCAAAGTTGTAAAGTTAAATTTACTCATCTATTGTAGAGAGCATTATAACTTTTATTCACAACATAATTACACTTCAGAGTGTGTGAGTTATTAAATGATTAAATATGTATCCGTTTGGACAAAAGAAATATCATGCCTCAGAAACTTTTCACCCCAGCAACTGATAATTTTTAGAAAGTGGGAATGAGAAGAGCGGTGGAGAGTGACTGATAGTTGTAAAAATAATAATGGCATTTATTAAGCCCTTACTATGGGCTAAACCTTAGGGTATCATGTTCGGCTCAAACACAGTATCTGGGCTCAGGTGATAAGGAGGAGAAAGAGAAGGTTTCTTATCCCTTATTACAAATGAGGTAATGTCACAGTAGCCCAGTGGCTAAGCTGGGACCAGAACATCTGTCTTCTGACTTGCAGAACCATTGCTCTTTCAAAAGGTCATGTATACCTTGAATTTATATCAGATGGTTTTTATTTTTCCAAAGCCCTTTCGCATCAATTAACTCCTTTTAACTTCACAACATCCCTGCGAGGCAGAGAGAAACAAGCATTATTCTTTCCATTTTACAGGTGAAGAAGCTCTGTTATGTTGTACTCTCCCAAGTGCTTAGTATAGTGCTCTAAACACAGTAAGCACTCAATAAATACAGTTCTCTGATAAGGTCAGGAGGTGAAATGCCTTGCCCAAGACCACAGAGCAGGGTTGTGGCAGCCCTGGCAGTGAAACCCAAAATTACTGATTTCCAGCCCTGCTCTTTCCACTGGATCATGCTATATTGTACTCCACTACACTTCATGGCAGAGGGCACTGCCATGAATTATATTCTATATTATATTCTATACTCTATTATAACTGCTGAAAATTAGGAAGATAATGAGAGCACTGAACAATGGAAAATAGATCATTTGTTCCTCAAGAGGAGTATCTACAGAAAGTATTAGCTGTATCCCAGTGGAGAGGAAGGAGTCAAACAGGAATACATACAGGCGGGACTTTAAGGAACATAGATACCCATGTATTGCTTTGTCCCACAGGAAAAAATAATTTACTAGCTGACTCTCAATAATAATTCTTGTGGTATTTGTTAAGCACTTACTATGTGGAAAGCACAGTACTAAATGCTGAGGAAGGTATAAGACAGGTTGGACACATGGGGGTCACAGTCTGAATGGGAGGGAGAAGAGGCACTGAATACTCATTTTACAGATAAAGGAAACGGAGGCATAGAGAAGTTAACTGCCTTGCCAAAGGTCATAAAGCAGGAAAGTGGCAGGATTAAAACCCAGATCTTCTAACTCCAGTCCTGTCCTCTTTCCACTAGGCCATGGTGCTTCTCACATGCTGGAATGTATGTCTTAGGGCAGGGAACATGTACTTTGCTACTGTAGTTCTCTCCCAGATGTCTTTGGGGATGATAATGATCATGAAGATGCTATTGATGACAGTGGTGTTGCCATTAATGTTGATGATGATGATGAATATGAATAGTATTAGTAGTAATGGTACTTAAGTACAAATAATAATAACAATAATAATTATGGTACTTGTTAAGTTTAAGCACTTACTATGTGCCAAGCACTGTTCAAAGTACTGGAGTAGATACAAGGTCATCAGGTTGTCCCATGTGGGGTTTACAGTCTTAATCCCATTTTATGGATGAGGTAACTGAGGCACAGAGAAGTTAAGTGAATTGCCCAAGGTCACACAGCAGACACATGATGGAACCGGGTGAATAATTAAGTAGAACAATAAGCTTAGAGGCAAAACTCCTTGTGAGACTGAAATGTCACTTTCTTGTTTTGTATTTCTGAAGTACATAGTACAGTGTTTCATACTCAGTAGGAGCTCAGTAAATGCTATTAATCGAACAATCAGTGACATTTTTTGAATACTTATTGTGTGTAGTCCACTGTACTAAGAACTTGGGAGTGTATAATGAATAGGTAGATGTGGGGACACAGATATCAAAGTATGTTACAGATAGGGGAAGCAATAGATTATCAGGATACATACATAAGTGAGGTGAGGTGAGATGACTATCAAATAACTTAGGGGGTTTGGACTCAAGTGCATAGGTGACACCGAAGAGAGGGAAAATAATATGGGGAGGCAAAAGGTTAATCAGGAAAGTTTTCCTGGAAAAGATATGATTTTAGTAGGACTATGAAGATGAGAAAGGTGGTGGTTTGTCACATATAATAATAATAATAATGGAATTTATTAAGTGCTTACTATATGCAAAGCACTGTTCTAAGTGCTGGGGAGGTTACAGGGTGATCAGGTTGTCCCATGTGCTCACAGTCTTAATCTCCATTTTCCAGATGAGGTAGCTGAGGCACAGAGAAGTTAAGTGACTTGCCCAAAGTCACACAGCTGACAAGTGGCAGAGCCGGGATTTGAACCCATGACCTCTGACTCCCAAGCCCGGGCTCTTTCCACGGAGCCACGCTGCTTCTCTTAGCGACAGTAACTGAGGACCAGAGAAGTGAAGTGAATTCTCCATGGTCACACAGAAGACAAGTGACGGAGTCAGGATTAGAACCCATGACCATCTGACCCCCAGGCCCATGCTCTAGCCACTGAGCCATGTTGCTTCCAGAATGAGTCTTTCGGTTTTATTCACACACATTTACAACATGTGCTAATAAACCTTAACGGTGTTCTCCTGAGCAACCTTGAAATGATGTCAATCTTTTCCTTTTCCTGGGTGTAATACCGGGCCTTGAGCTGATTGTGGAACAAATCATGAGCTGTTAATGTGTAAACTTGATGCCAAAATATTCCGAAGATTAACAATAATAATAATAATAATGGCATTTATTAAGCACTTACTATGTGCAAAGCACTGTTCTAAACGCTGAAAGCACTGTCCTAAGTGCTGATTAATGTTAGGAGGACTTGCTATGAAGAGCCTGGAAAAAGTCCTGAAATGAGCTGATGTAACAGTTTCCACAAAAATACAAATTGTCAACTCCATAGTGTCTCCAGTGACAATGTATGGATCCTAAAGCTGGACAGTGAAAAAGCAGGATAGAAAGAACATCAATTATTTTGAAATGTGGTGTTGGAGAAGGCTTTTGTGAATACCATGGACTGCCTGAAAATCAAAGAAATAGATTTTGGAGCGAATTAAACCAAAGTGATCTTTGGAAGGCCAAATGACTCGACTTAGATTAGCATATTTTGGTCACATAATCTGGAGAAGACCTAATGCTAGGAAAAGCCCGGGGAAAACATGGAAGAGGCAGACCAGCAGCTAAATGGATAGAGACTATAACAACGATAATGGAAGAACTGTTAAAAAGGTTGAGGATTATGGCAGAGGACAGGATATTCTGGAGAAAGTATATCCATGGAGTCTCTATGAATCGGATATGACTCGATGGCACTTAATAAATGGCGGGTTGGCTGAGTCCCTGGGCCCTTCTGGGAAAGCCCTGATCCATAGGATGATAATATTCCAACGGCAGTGTACAAGGCAAAGCAGGTTTAAGTAAATAATAATAATAATGTTGGTATTTGTTAAGCACTTACTATGTGCCAAGCACTGTTCTAAGCGCTGGGGGAGATACAAGGCGATCAGGTTGTCCCACGTGGGACTCACAGTCTTCATCCCCATTTTACAGATGAGGGAACCGAGGCTGAGAGAAGTGAAGTGACTTGCCCAAGGGCACCCAGCTGACAAGTGGTGGAGCTGGGATTCAAACCCATGACCTCTGACTCCAAAGCCCGGGCTCTTTCCACTGAGCCACGCTGACATCACAGCAAATGGGGTGCACATTCAACATCCTCAACTATTCCCCGTACTCTCCTTCACTAATTTCCCTGTGACACTATTTCCCAGCACACCGCAGCTGGGACTACATTTATGTGCTAATCATGTTACAATTAAATAATTGCTTTAATCGCTCAAAGTAAATGGAGGTGATGTCTTCCTAGAGAAGACAGGCCTCAAAATATTGCAAGGGGCTATTAAATTGATCAGTTACTTTTTGAATTGCTAATTATTAACCTTATTTATAATTGTTATTTATCAGGTTCAGTGTTCATTATGAATTAATGATTACTGCATTCTGCCCTTTAATTTAGTTATTAATTAAAGTCATCTAATGTGCAAGTAAAATTTATTTCATATCTAACACCTCCAATTAATATGAATAAAATTTGGTAATTGTTTAAAATCATTCTTATTAGCACCCTGCTTTGAGCAGTCTCAATCATTAATTAGAGGAAATGATTGCTTTTAACATTTCACTTTGTTTGAGCACAATCTGCACATTTTCTTTCTTTTTGGTGCAATTTTTTTTTAAGAATCCAGTTCAGTGTTTGCTTTCTGGTGCCTTGGAAGATAGAGAATAAAGGGAAAAGGGGATGAGAGGAAGAAAATGTCTGCAATGTAAAGGGCTTGGAATGGGCTTGTTTCTGACTCTTCAAGTGTTCAAAGTATTTTAATACTTTTATGTTTAATGGTTTATTGTAAAAGTTGTCCATTTCCACATAGAGAGAAGCAGCGTGACCTAGGGAAAAGGCCACAAACCTGGGAGTCAGAAGATCTGGGTTCTAATCCCTGTTCTGCCACTTGTCCTGCTGTGTGACCTTGGGTAAGTCACTTAACTTCTCTAGATCTCAGTTCCCTCATCTGAAAAATGGAGATTCAATATCTGTTTTCCCTCTTATTTGGACTGTGAGCCCCGTGTGGGACCTGACTATATTGCATCTACTCCAGCACTTATTATAATAATAATAATAATTATGGTATTTGTTAAGTGCTTACTATGTGCCAAGCACTGTTCTAAGTACTGGTGCAGATGCAAGGTAATCAGGTTGTCCCACATTGGGCTCAATGTCTTCATCCCCATTCTACAGATGAGGTAACTGATAGAGAAATTAAGTGGCTTGCCCAGGGTCACACAGCAGGTGGGATTATATTAGATTGAGAAGCAGCGTGGCTCAGTGGAAAGAGCCCAGGCTTTGGAGTCAGAGGTCATGGGTTCAAATCCCAGCTCCTCCACTTGTCCACTGTGTGACTTTGGGCAAGTCACTTAACTTCTCTGTGCCTCAGTTACCTCATCTGTAAAATGGGGATTAAGACTGTGAGCCCCCCGTGGGACAACCTGATCACCTTGTAACCTACCCAGCGCTTAGAACAGTGCTTTGCACATAGTAAGCGCTTAATAAATATCAGCTTTATTATTAAATTATTAGAACCTACATCCTCTGACTCACAAGCCCATGTTCTTTCCACTAAGCCACACTGCTTCTTCACTTAACAAATAATAATAATGACTATAATAATAATAGCTATTGAAATTTTTATTTTTTACTGATCTGGTAACATTTTAATAAATCTGTCAAATAATATAATTAATTGAATACCTACTCTGTGTAGGGCACTGTACTAAACGTTTGGGAGAGTACAATAAAGTTAGTAGACATGGTGACTGCCCTCAAGGAGCTTATGGTATAGTGTGGGAGAGAGACCAATGTTTTGCAAATAAGAGAAAGAGGGAAAGTGTTTGTATCCAAGTTTGTAGTTGGGGAAACAAAAAACATTTAATTTACCTGATTATAATGGAATAAAATGGCTGACGCTTGAAAACGAATACCAGCTCTCTCCCCTGTTGAATAAGATGGGAAAATGAATAGTTTAAAATACTTTAAGTCCCTGTGGGCAAGGTACATTTCTACCAACTCTTTTTGTTGGGTTTTTTTAATGCTTCTGAGGAGATACAAGTTAATCAGGTCGGACACAGTTCCTCTCCCACATGAAGCTTACAGTACAGGAAGGAAGGAATAGTGTTATATTGTTATATTGGATTCTCCCAAGCAAGCGTGGCTCAGTGGAAAGAGCACAGGCTTTGGAGTCAGAGCTCATGGGTTCAAATCCCGACTCCACCAATTGTCAGCTGTGTGACTTTGGGCAAGTCACTTCACTTCTCTGTGCCTCAGTAAAATGGGGATTAAGACTGTGAGCCCCCTGTGGGACAACCTGATCACCTTGCAACCTCCCCAGTGCTTAGAACAGTGCTTTGCACATAGTAAGCGCTTAATAAATGCCATTATTATTATTATTACTATAGTGCTCTGCACACAGTAAGTCCTCAATAAATACATTTGATTAGAGAAGCAGCTTGGCTTAGTGGAAAGAGCATGATCTTGGGAGTTAGAGGACATGGGTTCTAATCCTGACTCTGCCACTTGTCTGCTGTGTAACCTTGGGCAAATCACTTGACTTCTCTGTGCCTCACTTACCTCATCTGTGAAATGGGGATTAAGACTGTCAGGCTCACAGGGGACAACTTGATTGTCTTTGATCTTCCCCAGCACTTAGAACAGTGCTTCACACATAGTGCTTAAAAATACCATTATTATTATTATTATTATTACTATTATTATTATTAGATTGATTAATTGACTACTGACTGATTTACTCTTGTGGAAGTTGAGACCCAGTTATTAGCCACGCCAGGATTAGGAATCCATCTCCTGACTTTTTGTCTACTTCTTTCTATGGGACTGCAGTGAAACAGCCCTCTCTTACAAAAGAGCAAGACCACTTTTTGAACTTAGCCCACAGTGCAAATATTATTCAAATATCACTCACCGTTCGTCTGTTCTAAAACAGCTGAACTGGTTTGATTTTCAAATTGGTAAAACATTTGCTGCTGGGCTGAAGAGAATGCCAAGTTTTGTCTGGAGAGAATCTTTCATTCAAGGTTCCTAATTCCAGCCTCCTGAATCCTGTGGCTTATAATTAAGAAGGTGGCCAGCCTCTCTAGCAGCCCTGCCACATGGATAGATTTCACAGAATTGCATGTTTTCTCCAAACCTCATTTAACTGTCAGGTGGTTCTGACTCCTTTTCACCACTGAGGCCAAAATTCATTCATTCATTCAATCGTATTTATTGAGCACTTAATGTGCTCAGAACAGAGGCTAGGAAAGCAGCCATATGGAGAGGGCTTCTTTTTGGATGAACTGATGTTTCTTATCTGATGCACTGAGTGATAGGGAACCCCTCACCATGACGGAGCCCTTGGTTTCTGCCAGCTGTCTTTGTGGCAGAGAGACGGGGCAAGGTTTATCGATTTCTAGCACTTCTGCACTTTCTGAAACCTATCCTCTGCACTTATGTATCAATGCTGATTCAATCATGCATTCAAATAGTTGTTTTGAATCTTCTCTTTGTAAATGCAATTTTTTAATGGTAATTGTTAGGTGCTTACTATGTGCCAGCTACTGTTCTAAGCGCTGGGGTAGATACAAGTTAATCAGCTTGGACACAGTCCCGTGTTCCACATGGGGCTCATGGTCTTAATCCCCATTTTGCAGATGAGGGAACTGAGGCACGGAGAAGTGAAGTGTTTGCCCAAGGTCACACAGCAGATGTGGCAGCATTAGAATGCAGGCCCTTCTGACTCCCAGCGTCGTGTGCTGTCCACTAAGTCGTGCTGCTTCCCCATTTTGATGTAATCAATCAATCAATCAATCAATCAATTGTATTTATTGAGCACTTACTGTGTGCAGAGCACTGTACAAAGTGCTTGGGAAGTACAAGTTGGCAACATATAGAGACAGTCCCTACCCAACAGTGGGCTCACATTCTAAACGGGGGAGACAGAGAACAAAACCAAACATACTAACAAAATAAAATAAATAAATAAATAAATAAATAGAGTAATAAATGTGTACAAACATATATACATACATATATATATATATATATATATATATATATATGGGCAGAGAGAATATGTCATTTACTTGTTTTTGTATCTCTCTAGTGCTTAATATGGTATACTGAACCTAGTAGGTACTTAATAAATGTTATCACTACTATTCCCACAAGATGAAATTTAGATGGGTCTAGGAAAAAAGCAACCACATTTGAGGTGAATTCTTTTTTTTCCCCAATTTCCAAACAATATCCGATCAATCAATCAATGATACTTTTTGAGCACTTTCTGTTTGCAGAGGATCCCCTCAATTAATTGATCATCTCTGATTTATCGTATGATGCTGTCTTTAGCTGCAGCATAATAATAATAATGGCATTTATTAAGCGCTTACTATGGGCAAAGCACTGTTCTAAGTGCTGGGGAGGTTACGAGGTGATCAGGTTGTCCCACGGGGGGCTCACAGTCTTCATCCCCAATTTACAGATGGGGGAGCTGAGGCACAGAGAAATGAAGTGACTTGCCCAAAGTCACACAGCTGACAAGTGGTGGAGCCGGGGACTTGAACCCATGACCTCCGACTCCAAAGCCCATGCTCTTTCCACTAAGCCATGTTGCTTCTCACCCCGTTTAGCATGAAACCCATCCTGCAGGTTGATTTCCCTTTTGGAAACTGGTTAGACATCTGGAAAGCCCAATGGCTTTCTGGCTTCAGCTTCAGGCTCTGGAGTCAACATCGCTTCTGGCTCTGTGGCTGGCCATCTCTCCCCTCATTCCAACAATCAATCAATCATATTTATTGAATGCTTACTGTGTGCAGAGCACTGTACTGAGCGCTTTGGAGATTACATTATAACAGAATTGGTAGGCATGTTCCCTATCTACAATGAACTTACAGTCTAGAGGGGGGAGACTGTGTTCATGTCTGTCTCCCCCCGTGTGAGACTGTGAGGTCAGCAGGCAGAGATTGTCACTGCTTATTGTCATATTGTACTTTCTCAAAACTCTTAGTACACTGCTCTGCACACAATAAGTCCTTAATAAATATGGTTGAATGAATGAATGAAAGAATGAATGAAATGCTCTGTAAATACCATCAATTTTGATTGATCGTTTGATTGACTGGGCGAAAAGGTGTTTCTGGAAACATTTTAGTTCCTTTAGATCTTGCTTTTCAGCTACTCTTACTTCCTCTCCTTTAGTATAGTCTCCTTTCTCCTTGTCCAGGCTCCAATAATGGCATCTTCTTTCCTCTTCCTCCAGGTGATTTCCTGACCACTTTGTTTTAAAGCCCCGGGTACCAGAGTGACACAAGTAACTGAGGCAGTCTATACACATGCAAAATGACAAAGGTGTTGTCAGTCAGAAAGGGATGCAGTGCTGTTTAGTGGAATCAAGCAAAAACTCCTCATTCTTGGCTTCAAGGCTGTCCATCATCTTGCCCCCTCCTACTTCACCTCCCTTCTCTCCTTCTACAGCCCAGCCCACACCCTCTACTTCTCTACCACTAACCTCCTCACTGTACCTCATTCTCACTTGTCCCGCCATAGACCTCCAGCCCACATCCTTCCCCTGCCCTGGAATGCCCTCCCTCCACACATTGGCCAAGCTAGCTCTCTTCCTCCCGTCAAACCCCTACTTAGAGCTCACCTCCTCCAGGAGGTCTTCCCAGACTGAACCCCCTTTTTCCTCTCCTCCTCCCCATCCCCCCGCCCTACCTTCTTCCCCTCCCCACAGCACTTGTATATATTTGTACAGATTTATTACTCTATTTATTTTACTTGTACATATTTACTATTCTATTTATTTTGTTAATGATGTGCATATAGCTATAATTCTATTTGTTCTGACGATTTTGACACCTAAGTGTTTTGTTTTGTTGTCTGTCTCCCCCTTCTAGACTGTGAGCCCTTTGTTGAGTAGGGACTGTGTCTAGAGGTTGCCGACTTGCACTTCCCAAGGGCTTAGTACAGTGCTCTGTACACAGTAAGCGCTTAATAAATATGATTGAATGGCAGTCAGAAGGACCTAGATTCTAATCCTGGCAGTGCCATTTGTCTGCTGTGTGACCTTGGGCAAGTTACTTAACTCCTCTGTGTTTTAGTTACCGCACTTGGAAAATGAGGATTAAGACGATGAGCATTAGGTGGAACTCGGACTGTGTCCAACTCAATTACCTTGCATCTACCACTGTGCTTAGTACAGTGTTTGGAAGATAGTAAGCATGTAACAAACACTATTATGATTATCATTATTGTTAATATTATTATTATTATTACCATCCACATTTGTACATGCCAATAAATCCTGTCCACAAATAACATCATTCTTGACCTGCAGAGTGGCTTCATAGGAAAACACAGAGCTCTGTAGCAGCGTGGCTCAGTGGGAAAGAGCACGGGCTTTGGAGTCAGAGGTCATGGGTTCAAATCCCGGCTCCGCCAATGAGCTGTGTGACTTTGGGCAAGTCACTTAACTTCTCTGGGCCTCAGTTACCTCACCTGTAAAATGGGGATGAAGACTGTGAGCCCCCTGTGGGCCAACCTGATCATCTTGTAGTCTCTCCAGCGCTTAGAACAGTGCTTTGCACATAGTAAGCGCTTAATAAATGCCATCATTATTATTATTATTACCATGGAGAAGCAAGTCTGTGCTCTCTGTTCAGGGAGAATTTCGCTGTGACTCCACACAGTGATGGACTGAAATGTGGAATCCATTCTATCTTGCAGTATGCATGAGAGAAGCGACATGGAAAATGGGGATTCTACCTTGCAGTATATATGGAAGAAATGACATGGAAAATGGGGATTGTGGCAGTATTGAGAAAAAAGATACAAAAAAATGGGTACACACAAAATACGAGTTGTTGGGGGAACTTGTTTTGAGCATCTGTTAGGCTGTGGCTGCTTTGCTTTGAGCCTGCAAAAACTGCCCTCCCATCCTCCAAATATCTATTCCTTTCTCATGGTTAGGCAAAGATTCCCTGTAGCACCCCCTCTTCCATTTGTGCAGCGAATTGATTGCAGCTGGATCTAGAAGAAAAGGAACAAATGTTTGGCTGATTTGGCTGCCAAATAATAGATTATGTTTGGAAACGTACCGGTGATGGACAATTAAAACTCAGAAGCCCGGGGATTGTACAGCTAAGGCAGGGAAGCAAAGACAAGGGGATAGCGCTTCCTTTTTTAGCCCTTGTTTTTGTAAAGTTATGGGGGTCTGTAAATTGTACTTTTATATTTAGCTGCAGAATGTTAATTTCCATGTTATTTTGTTTCCTAAGGATTCAGTTCTTTCCTGTGGCAGCATTCCCAAGTGTTGTGCCTTGCAATGCCATGATTTATCCACTTAAAAAGCGAGTGCCATCTGTTTGGTAAAGGTTAGATCCAGAAGTCTATGTGAAAAATCAAAACATTTGAACATAATGACATGATCAGCTTGAAAAGATAGGAGAAAAGGGGATTCTGCCCCAATATTTGTTGCATAAGAATTCATTCATTCATTCATTCAATCGTATTTATTGAGCGCTTACTGTGTGCAGAGCACTGTACTAAGCGCTTGGGAAGTACAAGTCGGCAACTTTTGGAGATGGTCCCTACCCAACAATGGGCTCACAGTCTAGAAGGGGGAGACAGACAACAAAACAAAACATGAAGACATGTGTCAAAATAATCAGAATGGTAGTTCAGTGTTGGCAGGGTGGATCTCTTTGTTGAGATTCTCTCCCAATCCCTTAGTACAGTAGGCTGTGAATCAATCAATTCTCTTGATTGATAAAATTCAAGCCCCAAATTTGCTCTGAGCTGTTTTCTCCACTTTACTGTGACTCAGTGACCTGATACCAGGGATAGACTAGAAGAGCAAGACCGCTAAAACACAAAAGGAGATCCTTAAAACAGAAACATCACAGCAGCCTAAGTGATACAGGAAGCTGGATTAAGGAGATTCACTTGAGCCTGAAATACCAGAGTAATGCGTGGGTTTTATTGTGTCTAAATTATTCAGACAGTGGCCTCAGTTCTCTGCTTCATTTAGGCTCTGATGGCCTGACGTTTTGCAGATTTCTCTTCATAGGTACTTTCCTGGAGAAACCATTGCAGAAACATACTGCAGTGATTACCACAGACAAAAGGTAGCTTCATGAATATCAGTGCATGTTCTTTAGTTGCTTGTGAACCCCAGAGAAAACATTACTGAGAATATTTAAGTGAAAAACCTTGGAATGTATTAGCATGTTTAGCTGTTTCATTAAGTGTGGTGATAATTACCTTTTGCATAGTTAACATATCAACTCTATTTTTCTTGCTGCAGCAAAGCTTGTTTAATTTAGTGTGAATATTGGATTATATTTTCATGTTTAATGGTGTTATTCTTATTAAATACGCTAACTCCAAATATCATGCAGGATTTCACAATAATCACGAAACATCACTTAAAAGTAAAAGCAAGACCAAGTGGTGATACATGTACATTCTGTTCGTTACCTAATGGGAATCTGTGCCTTCACCCTACATTACTTGGAAAATAGTTAAACATATACATTTATTAAAGGCAAAGCAGTCAGTGGTATTTATTTCAGATCACTGTACTAAGTGCTGGGAAAAGTACAATACAACAGATTTGGTTAACGTGAGCCAAAGAGTGCCTTTTCCATAAACATTTCACAGCATATTTTGCTCAATGAATATGATGATCAACAAAAAGCATTCTAAATTCCAAAACAATGCAGCAAAAATAAAATGTAAGAATATGAAAATATGGAAATGCTTGTTGGCATTAAAGTAAGGAAGGATATTTGACCAAAAAATAATAAGGAGAAAGTCTAAATCCCCAGATGTGCTATGCTTTTAGAAGTGATTTAAAAAAATTCTGAAACAGAAAAATGACTCTTGACGATTCCCAATCTAGCATGAGGAATTCAGAGAAACTATGAAAATAAAGACGAAGCTATGAAATGTAACTGCTGGTTTGATGTAAGGCTGTCCTGTAGTATTGCAGCCTTGGTAAGTAAGATATAACAATGCCGTTAGGGTGATGCCAGAAATTCAGTGACAGTACTGAGGCCCATCAGGCCAATTGATGCTGGAAAATGTAAATGGATCAAGCCTAATGACAGAAATAGAATCTTCTCTCAAGGATTCCAGTATTATAAATGAATGGAAATTATTTCTAACTACATAGCAAGTGTTGTCTAAAGAAATCTGTCCATTGACATTGAGAGAAGAATTTAGACCAACCAATTTTTTTAAAGGAAAATGGACTAATTGTGAACTAATATTCACCCAAATTAAATGAAAAAAAATTTCTCCAAGAAGGAAATGGTGTGACTTGAGAGGAACAAAGAAATGTCTGCTCCACATTATCCTCTATAATCATAAACATGGAAGAATGTTTAATGGCAGACTTAAACCGACACCATAATTTATCATCAATGACCCTAGGGTGACAGTAAATGATCCAGGTCAGTAGCACAGTCAATTGTAAGTGATAAGCTATAAAATCAAGGAAATGTGTCCCCAAATCAGTACTTACAAGGAGGAAATCACCAGTGACTCAAATCAAGACCTATTCCTAAGCAGTGATCTGCTATAAAAGCTTCCCAACTTGCTTGAAGACAATCGTTAAATGTAGAAAATTCCCAGGGAATCAGAGGGGCTGACATTGTAGTGCTCTACCTTCCTTCCTTTACTCCCTCTCCCTCCTTCTCTCGCTCATCTCTCAGTAAGTATGGAATCCCAAGTGAGAATACCTTTCTCCCAGGAACCAGCATCTCTTGCTCGACCAGTGGGATGTTTGGTAGTATTAAAGGCAGAACCAGCAGTTTGATATCTAGGAAGTACTTAATAAATCCCAACTCACTCATTAACCTCTCTTTTAGCTCTAGTGGTCCAAAATAGACATCTAAGTATGAAGCACTGTACTAAGCACTTGGGAGAACACCACAAACACAAAACACAGATTCCCTGCCCTCAGTCTAATGGGGAAGACTGACAAAAATTATTTGCAAATAGTGAAGGAGGAAGAGCCAGGATATAACAGGAAGTAGTGCAAAAATATAGCTGAATAAATAAGTGCTGACTATAGGTTTGAAATTCATAAATGCTAATGCAGTAATATCATGTATTAAGTGCTTACTGTGTGCAGAGCTGTGTATTAAATGCTGGGAAAGAAGTCACAGGTGGGAATTAGACTGTTTTTCATGGGGACTCAAAATCTATGGCTGTTGGGATGATAGAATGATGTGAATTATTTGGAAAAAGTTTCCTGAATGAATAGCTTCTGGCTCTTCTTCCTCTGTCTCCTCCATTTTTATTATCACCTTCACCTTTGACGGTGTAGGAAATGGGCTGCTCTCATTCTTTCCATTGGTTAAATATGCCCTGTTAGCCCTTAAACAAACACAGGGGTTGTGCTACTGTCTGACCCAGATGGTAGGGATTTTATAAAAAAATGAGGTGCCACTGTGATTACCTTTCCTTCTAAGGGATGAATAATAAACACGTCTGTTTTTGAAAATTAGTTCTACATTGTTAAATGTCTCACCTTGGGGGCATCGCATAGCGACTATTCACCCTTTTGTCTTCTAGTGATCTCCCACTTCTGAATCCTGTCCGGTGAACCATGATCTCACCAACACGTGCTGGGCCAGTTCATTCTTGAGGCTAGCTGGTTTCTCTTAGGACCAGCAGTTCGTTAAGTTCTGGCCCAATTCGGCCCCATGGTGTGAAATACAAAAGGTATTTTGGGTCCAGTGTAAGATCTTGTCACTTACACTTTTGGGATGGGAAGGAGTTAATAGTGAAGGGGTTGACTGAATTTTGAAAATGGACAAGACTGCATTGAAAATGGGAGTTCCAGAGAGAACCCAAACTCTCTTTAAATGTCACTTTTTGTATCCAAGGTCATGGAAAAGGGAAAGCGGGCCCCTCCCTGAGGTCAATTTTCAAACGAAAACAATCAGTGCGACCAAGGGCAGACTGTTTCTTTTTCGGTTTTCCTCCTCACTAGCCACGCACTGGTTTGCAGAGCTCCGTCACCTGCTACTAAGACTTATTGCCAGCTGAAAGGGGTGGTGAACTCATGCAAATAGCGGGAATCTCCTCTGGGGCACCCTCTCTGCCGTTCTGGAGAAAATAGTTCCATAAACATTCGGCTCAGATCCCAAAAGGGGCGGGTTGTTACAGCTGGTGGGTTTGCTAAAGCCACAGACACACAGTCAAGTGAATCAAAACACTCAGGTCATTCAGAATCCATTTATAGCTGCTAATGTGCTCTCCCAAGCCAGCAAAGTGGAAAACCTACCTGCTTGGAGTTTTTGAGTGTGGCTCACAGGCTTATTCTCTTTCCTGCCTATGCTGTTCTTTAAAGTAGCTATAACACATGTGTTCCTCTCTATCTTGGGCCAAGTACTTCTCTTATTCAGGAAACATTTCAAAATGCTACCTTCCTCTGAAACAGATGTTACTAAAATAATGCCATTTTGAAGAGCCGATGGAAACGACGTGTTCAGAACACTGACGAGGTACGGAAAATAGGTCACAATGAGGCTTCCAGAGTACTTAGCCAATAGGGACCTGCTCTCCTTTCCTTATGCAGCAGGCGAGCAAAGCAGAAATACAGTTCAGCACCGGGCCAAGGGAGACCAGGTGTGAAATATTTAAAACAAGGAGAGAAACTTTGCTGTAGTAACAGTGGAGAGATGAAAGATGTTATTTTCCAAAATGCCTCTCCAATATTAAGAATTTAGATTTATTTCCATAACATGATACGGTAGCATAACGTGTAATGTCACCAATGTCTTGGGATTGATTTTTTCAGGGGGAGGGGATGGGGGGTAGAGTTAGGGCTCCACGTGAGTCCCCCCCTTTGTGGGTCCCAAAACTTGGAGAAGGAGGAACTGCTAAGGCCATTTGGGAACTGCTGCAGCTCCAATAGGCAGGACTTAACCTCAAGATGGTTGGAAGGAAATGTTTGCCACCTGGGGCACTGGCTCTGAGAGGAGGAGGATGAATATTTATTGAATATCCACTGGGTGCAATGCACCCTACTAAGCTTTTGGGAAAGTAAGAAACAGAGAAGTGACATGTTCCCTGCTCTAGAAGCTCAAACTCCAATAGGAGATTCAGACATAAAAATATACACTAGCTGAGTAATTTAAGTACCAGCACATGCAGTTGAATAGCAAAGACTGTAAACTTGTGATGGGTAGGGAATCAAAAGATATATCTATGTAATTAGCTCCATTTCCCCATAGATATTTGTAAGTTAAACACTGAGAGCTGTTTGGAATGCTTCTTCACTTCTTTTTGTGACTCCATGCTCTATTGTAAAACAGTCCTAGAAGCATTCAGTTTGTCTGTAAAAGGCATATCGCCTGATTAAACAGGAGTATCAGAGAGTAAAAAGCATTCAGACAAGTGATTATTTTCTGGTCAGGTAGCTGTAATTAATGGGGATAATTGGTCGTGTGATTACAGTGCAATCAGTAGAGTAGAAGTGAATCGAAGGTCAAACAAGGAATGGACTTTAATAATAATAATAATTATGGTATTTGTTAAGCACTTACTATGTGCCAAGCACTGTTCCAAGTGCTGGGAAAGATACAAGGTAATCAGGTTGTGCCACGTGGGGCTCAGGGTCTTAATCCCCATTTTACAGATGAAGTAACTGAGGCCCAGAGAAGTGAAGTGACCTGCCCAAAGTCATAGAGCTGAGAAGTGGCAGAGCCGGGATTAGAACCCATGATCTCTGACCCCCAAGTCTGCGCTCTCTCCACTAACCCATGTGCTCCTTTAAATAGCTTTGACCCCCACCTAAGAACCCCCAGTTTATTAGCCAGTGTCAATTCCGTAAAGGAAAGGACAGGTTCCAACAAATGAGCAATCCTCATTAATGAATTGCTAATTGTCTTCGTGGAGCCTAAAGTTGGTTGATGAAATTTCTTCCAATTTTACTAATGTATACTTGATCCTGCTGCTAAAGTGGCCTCAGACAATCACTGACAAGAAAATACAGGTGTGTTTAGCAGGTATAACAAAGCGTAATAACAATGTGGATGAGCCTAGCAGCCTGTCAGGTGATCCCCTTGTAACGAGGTAAAAGCACTTTTCAATTTTTTATTAATTAAGAAATGAATCACTACTGCTCAGTTCTCAGACTTCCTTCCCTCCATCATTTTCTTTCCAGATCCAGACTGACAAGAACTATTTCACCCAAGTGGCCCAAACTCATTTCTCCAAGTTAGGTCCTCTCCCTGGTGGCTCCATTTTATTTTTTGAGCTAGGAGAGTGACAAGTGACATGGGGACTGGGGTTTTATTATGCTAAGCTGCGATGAGGTCTGGTGGTTTTGGGAGTTTCTCTAAATCTTTAATTTAGGGTTTGGATCTTTTGCGGGAAGGAAAAGAAATCAGAAAGTAGAAGGGTGCGGCCCACAAATGCAGATAACTGGGGTGGGAGGAGGAAGAGAAGGAGGTCTGTGTGTGTGTTTGTGTGTAGAGAGAGAAGATGTGTTTGTTCCAATGATGAGATGAAATCATCTGGTTACAGGAGTGGATACCTTAGGGCCCAGAAAGTCATTTTAGAATTGAATGGAAACGATTGGCTCAAGACATTTCCATTCCTGCCTAAAGCCAATTATCACTGGATGAAGACTCAGCCATGGAGCTCACCGGCCTGAGAGATTGAGCATTGACCTGACTTGTGGCCAGCTGTGTCCTCTATTGCTTTCTAGAGACCTGCAGGGAAGTTGAGGCTCATTTACAATGGTCTTACCCCCTTTCCCCAGTCAATCAGTCAATCAGTGGTATTAACTTGTACTTCCCAAGCGCTTAGTACAGTGTTCTGCACACAGTAAGTGCTCAATAAATATGATTGATTGATTGATTGATTGGTATTCAATGAGCCCTTACCGTGTGCAGAGCACCCTATTAAAGTGCTTGGGAGAGTGCAATTCAACAGAATTAGTAGAAAAATTCCCTTTCCACAAGGAGCTTACAGTCTAGAGAGGGAAGCAGACAATAAAATAATGCTGCATTTCCATCTCATTTTCTCTATTTGATCATGAGTTCTCCGATACAAAAAACTCAAGTATTCCAAGAATTTACTCTGTAGACTAAAAGCTAGGGTAGTACAGGGGTTGGGAACGTTTGTGCTTATTATCTTGTATTGTACTTGCCCAAGTGTTTAGTCCATTGTTCTGCACATATTATGTGCTCAGTGAATACCATTGTTTGATTGATTGACTCCTGGCCTCTAAACACTAAGGGCACCCAAGAAATACATTTTGGCTTTTTGGTAGATTTTTTTAAGGAACCATCTCTTGATTTCAATGCAAGATAATACGAGAAATAATTTACCCAAGGGTCTGTTTTTTTCAGGAGAGACCCTAGCCCAGGGCTCAGGGCTAACAGAAGTTTGCTCTGAAACTCATTCATCCCCCAACCCTAGTAGACAGGGATCCTAAGAGTTTTCTTTCACTCATATTTGTTAAAATGCTTAACACAGTGTGTTGCACTCAGTAACTGCTCTATGAACACTATTAGCATCATAACAGTTGGAATCCCAACTCTGACCTGTCTGAAATTAGCACTGGAGAAGAAGGCCATCCAGGAGATGGTAATAATAATAATTGTGGTTTTTGTTAAGCACTTATTATATGTAAAGGACTGTTCTAAGCCCTGGGGTAGATACTAGGTAATCGGTTTGGGCAAAGGCCCTGTCCCACATGTGTTTCACACTCTAATTTGGAGGGAGGGGGATTTAATCACCATTTTGCAGATGAGGTAATGGAGAAACAGATAAGTTAAGTGAGTTGCCCAAGGTCACACAGCAGATAAGTGGCAGAGCCAGGATTAGAACCCAGGTCTTCTGACTCCCAAGTCTGCACTCTTTCTACTCTTTTCAGTAGGCCACACTGCTTCACAGTTGTGGGGCAAGCTTCAGGGAGGGTGGGTAGTAGAAGGTGAACTTTGACCTGGACACTCTTTGTCTCTGTGGTCCAATAAATACATTCCATTGGTATTTAGCACCCATTAGAGAATTAAACTGCATTTTCTTGTCAAATTTTTTAAAAATAAAATAAAACATAAAAATTGACCTTCTTTCCCATAAAAGCAACACAGGGAACACATCTATCAACTCTGTTAGATTAGTACAGTGTTCTGTAATAATGATGATAATAATCATAATGATAGTATTTGTTAAGTACTTACTATGCACCAAGCAGTCTAACAGGATAATCAGGTCCCACAAGGGGCTTGCAGTCTAAGAAGGAGTGGAGAATGGGTATTGAATCACCATTATGCGGATGTGGGAACTGAGGCACAGAGAAGCTAAGTTACTTGTGCAAGGTCACACAGCAGACAAGTGGTAGAGCTGGGATTAGACCCCAGACCTTCTCACTCCCAAGTCTGTGCTTTTTCAACTATGCCCTGCTGCTTCACACTGTGTAGAGTAAGTGCTCAATAAATATGATTGATTGATTGATCAACAGTTGATTCCAGTGTAGATTTGAACATCTCTTGGAAATGTTTTATAGATAGCAAAGTAATAATAAGGATAATAATAATTATAGTACTCATTAACAGTGCTTAGCAGCCAAGTACTGTTCAAAGAGCTGGGGGAATAATAATGATGGCATTTGTTAAGCACTTACTATGTGCGAAGCACTGTTCTAAGCGCTGGGGGGGTACAAGGTGATCAGGTTGTCCCACGAGGGGCTCACAGTCTTAATCCCCATTTACAGATGAGGTAGCTGAGGCCCAGAGAAGTCAAGTGACTTGCTCAAAGCCACACAGCTGACAAGTGGCGGAGCCGGGATTAGAACCCATGACCTCTGGCTCACAAGCCCTGGCTTTTTCCACTGAGCAACACTGCTTCTCTAGATACAAGTTAATTAGGTTAGACACAGTCCCTGTACGTGAACCTCACACTCTTAAGCTCCATTTTGCAGATGGGGTAACTGAGGCCCAGAGAAGTTAAGTGACTTACCCAAGGTCACACAGTAGACAATTGATGGAGCTTGGATTAGAACCCAGGTTCTAAAGCTAGAGACTTACATGTGGAAATAGAATATGTACCACACGTTTCACAAGAGAAGGAAAAAAGCAAAAACTCAACTTAGGGATCAGGATAATGAACATGTTTTGCCACCCAGATTGGGGACCCTTGGTGTATACAGGCACAGCCCTAAATGGGTGGAGAACAAGTAATAGGCATAGAGCATTGATTTAATATTACTTAAAAATATACCCTAGTAGCTCTGTGAAGATGAATGCAAAGAAGAGGAAATATAAACTTGTAGATCATGGAGTTGGAGAGTTCTTTCAGACTTTATTTACCAGTGGTATATGTTAAGCACTTACTATGTGACAGGCACTGTATGAAGCCCTGGGGTAGATGCAAGATAATCAGGTCAGACACAGTCCCTGTCCTTCATAGGGTTCACATTCTACATCAGGGAGAGGAAGATTTAATCCCCATTTTACAGATGAGGTAAGTGAGGCACAGATAAGTTTAGAGACTTGCCCAAAGTCACACAGCCGACAAGTGGTGGAGCAGAGATTAGAACCCAGTCGTCTGACTCCCGGATCAGTGTTCTTTTTACTAAGCCGTGCTGTAATGATGATGATGATGGTATTTGTTAAGCGCTTACTATGTGCAAAGCACTGTTCTAAGCGCTGGGGAGGTTACAAGGTGATCAGGTTGTCCCACGGGGGGCTCACAGTTTTAATCCCCATTTTACAGATGAGGTCACTGAGGCCCAGAGAAGTGAAGTGACTTGCCCAAAGTCACACAGCTGACAGTTGGTGGAGCCGGGATTTGAACCCATGACCTCTGACTCCAAAGCCCGGGCTCTTTCCACTGAGCCACGTTGCTTCTCATAATAATAATAATAATAATAATAATAACAATAACAACAACAACAACAATAATAATAATAATAATAATAATAATAATATTTGTTAAGCACTTACTATATGCCAAGCAGTGTTCTAAGCACTGGGGTAGATACAAGGTAATGAGGTTGTCCCACATGGGGCTCCCAGTCTTCATCCCCATTTTACAGATGAGGTAACTGAGGCACAGAGAAGTTAAGTTACTAGCCCAAAGTCAAACTGACAAGTAGCGAAGGCAGGATTAGAACACATGACCTCTGAGTCCCAAGCCAGTGCTCTTTCCTCTAAGCCATGCCACTGTAATGGGGCCATCTGGACCAGTGTGGGCAACCTTTCATTTTCATGGTAAAAATTACCTTGGGGAAGCAGATGGGCTATGTTAGGGTTTATTGTTCTAATGCTAAAAGACTCAGGGTTTAAAAGATATTTAAGAGATTGTGCAATTTACTTGAACACTGAAGATTCGGGGAACTTTTTTTGTATCTAATTTCCTTACAATCAGAGTAATGAAGGGAACACTATGTACTTTTGACGTAAATGATCGTGCCTCTGTTGACCTTACAATAGAACTAGATATTAGTAAGAGGACATTCTCACCGAGGAGATTAAATACCCTTCTATTATATGGCTCTACTGAAGTGAGTGAAATTAATCAGGGTCAGAGTCTTATTTTGACCTCAGTGTAATGTCAGGATCAAAACATTACATAGGCTAGGCTGCAAAGGATTTTATTAGCAATTTCTGGCTGTTAAAGCTAGAAAAATTAAAAATGAAATCTGGAGCAAATGAGGTTATTAGTGATGATATAATGAGCCCTAGTGCCTCCCTGAGGAGAAATGGAAGGGGAATGTGGGTGACTCAATCCCAAGAGGGTTTACCTCACAAATAAAATTGAGGGGGCACCTCAAGCCCGGGGTGGGGAGGAAGCAGAGAATCAGAATTAAGCCTTGGGCCCTGTGGAGGGAAACAATCACTGCTTGGGAGCAGGTCACAAGATCTACCAGCTCCATTCATTCATTCATTCATTCATTCAATCGTATTTATTGAGCGCTTACTCTGTGCAGAGCACTGTACTAAGCACTTGGGAAGTACAAGTTGGCAACATATAGAGACGGTCCCTACCCAACAGCAGGCTCACAGTCTAGAAGGGGGAGACAGACAACAAAACCAATCATACCCAAAGTCTGCAGCAGATGAACATAGACTTTGTCCTCTTACATCCTGTCTGTAATGTATTTTAGTATCCGTCTCTGCTGTGTAAGTTCATTGTGGGCAGGAAATTCATTCAATTGTATGTATTGAGCGCTTACTATGTGCAGAGCACTGTACTAAGGAAATGCGTCTGTTTTGTTGTGTCGAAGCAGTGTGGCTTAGTGGAAATAACATGGGCTTGGGAATCAGAGGATGTGGGTTCTAATCCTGACTCCACCATTTGTCTGCTTTGTGACCTTGGGTGAGCCACTTAACCTCTCTGCGCCTCCGTTACCTCATCTGTAAAATGGGGATTAAGGCTATTATCCCCAAGTGGTACAACCTGATAACCTTGTATCTACCCCAGCTGTTAGAGCAGTGCTTGGCACGTAGTAAGCCTTTAACAAATGCCATTATTATTACTATTATTGTTGTTTTGTACTCTCCCAAGAACTTAGTACAGTGCTCTGCTCACAGCAAGTGCTCAATAAATACAACTGACTGATCGAGACATCATGGCTCCTACAGGGCAGGGATCATGCCTACTGATTCGGCCATACTCTACTAAGCTCCATTGCAGTACTCTCAGACAGGAGGTACTTAATAAGGTCTACTGACAGTGCTCTAAGATAGAAGGTACTCAATAAGGTCTCCTGCCTGGATCGGGGGTAGGGTAAGCAGAAATGGAACAGTGGTTATGCACTGGCAGCAATAGTTGTTCACATCTTTGGGTTTCACCAACAGTGACTTCTGCTGGGTGGTGTGAGTCTGGATGTCGTCAGTCTGAAGGTATCTTGGCTGACGTCCATCAGTCAATCAATCAGTGATATTTTTTGAGCTCTTACTGTGTGCAAAGCACACGGGAGAAGCAGTGTGGCCTAGTGGATAGAGCACAAGCCTGGAGGTCAGAAGGACCTGGGTTCTGATCTCACTCCACCACATGTCTGTTGTGCATGTCACTTTAATTTCTCTGTGCCTCAGTTACCTAATCCGTAAAATGTAAAATCTGTCAAAGAATGTGAGCCCCATATGGGACAGGGACTGTGTCTATCCTGACTGACTTATATCTACCCCTTCTTATATCTTTTTTTTAAAACATTTATTAAGTGCTTACTGTGTGCAAAGCACTGTTCTAAGTGCTGGGGAGGTTACAAGGTGATCAGGTTGTCCCACGGGGGGCTCACAGTCTTAATCCCCATTTTACAGATGAGGTAACCGAGGCACAGAGAAGTTAAGTGACTTGCCCAAAGTCACACAGCTGACAATTGGCAGAGTCGGAAGTTGAATCCGTGACCTGTGACTCTAAAGCCTGTGCTCTTTCCACTGAGCCATGCTGCTTCTCTTATATCTTATATCTATCCCTTCTTATATCTATCCCTTCTAGACTGTGAGCCCGTTGTTTGGTAGGGACCGTCTCTCTATGTTGCTGATTTGTACTTCCCAAGCACTTAGTACAGTGCTCTGAACACAATAAGCGCTCAATAAATATGATTGAATGAATGAATGAATACCTCAGCTCTTGGAACATAGTAAGGGCTTAATAAGTGCCATTATTATTATTATTAGAGAGAAGCAGTGTGGCTCAGTGGAAGGAGCCCGGGCTTTGGAGTCACAGTACATGGGTTCAAATCCCGGCTCTGCCAACTGTCAGCTGTGTGACTTGGGCAAGTCACTTAACTTCTCTGTGCTTCAGTTATCTCATCTGTAAAATGGGGATTAAGACTGTGAGCCCCCCATGGGACTACCTGATCACCTTGTAATCTCCCCAGCACTTAGAACAGTGCTTTGCACATAGTAAGCACTTAATAAATGCCATTATTAATTAATTAAATTATTATTATTATCATTATCATTATTATTATCATTATTATTATTACAATATAACAGGGATGGTAGAAACGTTCCCTGCCCACAACAACCTCAGAGTCAAGAAGAGGAGACAGACATCAATATAATTAAATAAATTATGGATATGTACCTAAGTGCTGTGGGGCTGAGGGATGGGGTGAATAAAGGGTGCAAGTCTTAGTGCTAAGGCAATGCAGAAGGGAAAAAGAGAAGAGGAAATGAGGGCTTAGTCAGGGAGGGCCTCTTGGAGGAGATGTGCTTTTAATAAGGTTCATCTAAGCACTGGTGACTAGATACCTAAGTGAGTACTTACGCATGGTGAATGTGACCCATTTCCCTCACCCTATCAGCATTTAGGTGCATATAGGCAAACTATGTTGCTTTCCCTAACCTGTAATGTATTTTAGCATCAGCCTCGATACTAAATTGTAAGCTCCTTGAGGGCAGGGATCATATCTACTGCCTAGGATACTCTTTCAAGCTCTTAGTACAGAGTTTTGCAGAGCAGTGCACAATAAATGCCATGGTATGACTGAAAGCTAGGAAGTGGGGAGAAAGATGAGCAGTTCTTGGGAGCCGTCCTTGCCCTCTGAAGGACTCCAAAATTGGGGTGGACTTGAGTTCTGAGGAGAAACAGCCATATAATGGTGATTGCCAGAAAATGGTGTATGGTTCATCTGTAGACTTGGTATTTATTGTGATACCACATTGCTTCCATGCTTCCATTCTCCTCACCTGCTTGTTTGACGCATCACTGCCTGCAAGCTGGAGTTGCTAAGACCGGTGCTGGACTCTTGATAAAGCCGAGACAGGCTATTGGGTAGAGTCCTGTTAGGCATTGGCCTTCTGAGAAAAATCCAAGGCCATTCAGTAAAAAAAATCCCTGCTGCTCTGCAGCAAATTATGAGGCTTTTAGACTACACCCTTGCCTTACGCTTTGGGCCATGTGACATTGGACAGGTTATTTAACTTCCCTGTGCCTTGCTTTCCTCATCAGTAAAATGGGGGCTAAATTTCTGTTTACTCCCCTTTAGACTGAGAGCCCTATGTGTATCTGATCTGATAAACCCATCTCTGCCACTTGTCTTCCTGTGTGGCCTTGGACAAGTCACTTTACTTCTTAGAACAGTGCTTTGCACATAGTAAGCGCTTAATAAATTCCATTATTATTATTATTATTATTATTATTATTATTATTATTATTATTATTATTCCCTGTGCCTCAGTTACCTCATCTGGAAAATGGGGATTAAGACTGTGTGCAGCCCAGTTTGCTTATATCTACCCCAGTGCCTGGCATATAGTAAGCGTTTAACGAATGCCACAGTTATCAATATTGAACTCTCCCAAGTGCTTAGTACAGTGCTCTGCACACTATAAGAGAAGCAGAGAAGCAGCGTGGTTCAGTGGAAAGAGCACGGGCTTGGGAGTCAGAGGTCATGGGTTCAAATCCCACTTCCAATTGTCAGCTGTGTGACTTTGGGCAAGTCACTTAACTTCTCTGGGCCTCAGTTGCCTCATCTGTAAAATGGGGATTAAGATTGTGAGCCTCACATGGGACAACCCGATCACCTTGTATCCTCCCCAGAGCTTAGAACAGTGCTTTGCACATAGTAAGCACTTAACAAACACCAAAATTATTATTATTATTATTAAGCACTCAATAAATACCACTGATTGATCAACCCCAGAACTTAGTATAGTGCTTGGCACATGGTAACAGTTTATACCCCAATTATTAATATTATGAGAGGTAAATGCAAAACAGCTTGTACCCTAGTTATTAATATTTTGGGAGATAAGTGCAACTCTGAGATAGAAAAGTGAGAATCTGATTGATGTGTTCAATGTAAAGTCTAATGTGTGGAAATCCCCCCTCTCTGCAGTGAGCAAAGCCAAGTGAGGAGCTTGACCAGAAAATGGAGAGTGGCAGAGAGCTCCTACTTCCCAATTTTCCAGTGTTTCCTGGGAACAAGAGACGCTTCCAGTAGCTTTCTGCCTTTGCAGAGAAAAAGTTGAAAGGTCTCAGTCCTATTTTTTAACGGCAGTTTTCCCTGGCATCTCATAGACCAGTCATAAGGAGAGAAAAAATAAAATTATCTACACTGACTATGATCACCTATCCTTGAAGAGCTTGACTTTTGCATTACGTTGTCAATTATTAAGTGATTTTTTTTTTCCAATCGAATGGCAGTAGTAGAAAAAAAGTCATTTAATAAGGATTTGGGGGCAAAGTAAGATAAAAATATTTTTTTCTCTTTAGCTTTTGATTGGCCTGAGGTGTATCAGTTCAAAGGCATTGTAAAATACATATTTTAAGGATAAATTAAGGAGGGTGGTGGCTGAGAAAATTCTGTATGCTTACTTCTGGACTGTAGAAAGATGACACGGGTATCTAATAATCTTGCAAATTTTTCATTTTCAGTACAGTTATTAATAGTCTGGGGAACGTTTCATTAAAATTTCTAAATGATGTTCTGTGATGATCTTCTACATACATTACTAATTTTCTTCTCCTTTGTTTCTGGTGGATGGAGAAAATTGAAAAAAACATGAGTGAATCATATTTTACCCACTGAAAGAGGCTTTAAACTCCCTCAGGCTATTAAATATTACCAGATGACATTCAGCAAAACCCTGAAGATAAAATTAATTTAATCAGACATGATCAGATAGCTCAATTTACAGGATGGAATTCAACAGCATCACAAGTAAGGTGAAGTTAGTAAAGATTGTTTACTAATTAGCACCATTTCCTCCTATTCTCCTTCTGTAGCTGCCACAGAAACCAACAAGAGTCTTTTCTGAAACTCTACTTCCTGAGGTAACCCTCAGTTCCAAATAGGTTTAAACACTTTAATCACCATGCAGAAATGGAAACTCTTGCACATACTCTTTAAAGAGCACCTGTCCATTAGGGACAGTGTTGTATAAATTATTTATTTAGTTCAATGTCTGTCTCCTCCTCTAGATTGTAAACTCATTATCAGCAAGGAACAGGTCCGCTAATTCTGTTGTTTTGTGCTTTTCCAAGTGCTTAACTAAGTCTGCACAAGCTAAGTGCTCAATAAATATGATTGACTGATTGATTGATAGACATCCAGCATGACTGGAAAGGAGAAATTAAGATGAGCTCTAATTTCTGTACTGAGGAATTAGGGTTTCACTGATTAATTTAATCTGATCTCTCATCTCCCACCCTGTTAACTGCCATTTCAGCATTTCCACATCAACTAAGAACTTGGGTTATCTTACTCCTCTCCCAAATCTTCTTCTCCCAGGGCACTTTTGTACAAATCCTCAAACTCTGTATCTTTCCCTTACTGGTAAATAATTTAGTTCCTCCCCACCACCACTAGATTCTTAGTTTCTTAAGGGCAAAGAGCATGTCTATTACCTCTAGAGTACTCTCCTAAGTACCTAATATAGTGCTCTGCACAGAGTAAGCACTCTCACAATTATGAATCAATTCACTGATTAGGGACAAGTCTCATAGCAGAAGGGGAAAGGTCTCAGATTTAAAGGGATGAAGTGATTTGAACTTGTTAAATTTTAATAAACAAGCTAATTAAAGGGAAAATATTTTATTTCTCTTTGAGTTGTCTGTGGACAGGTTATCAGCTCAGATATATAAAGAGGAAGGGAATTTCAGGCCAGAGGCAGGATGTGGGAGAAGGGTCGGTAGCAAAAATGCTCAGATTGAGGTACAGTGAGTATGTTGGTGTTGGAGGAGGGAAATGAGTGTGTTGGGTTGTAATAGGAAATTAGCAAATGCAGACAGGAGGAATCAAGCTGATTGGGTGATTTAAAGCCGATTTAAGATGTTTCTATATGTTATTACTCATTTAAATTATTCATTTATATTAGTGTCTGTCCCCTCCTCTAGACTGTAAGCTCACTGTGGGCAGGAAACCTGCCTACTAGCTCTATTGTATTGCATTCTCCCAAGTGCAGTCACTCAATCATATTTATCGAGCGCTTACTGTTTGCAGACCACTGTACTAAGTGCTTGGGAGAATACAAAGTAACAGAGTTGGTAATAATAATAACAATAATGGCATTTATTAAGCGCTTACTATGTGGAACGCACTGTTCTAAGTGCTGGGGAGGTTACAAGGTGATCAGTTTATCCCACGGGGGGCTCACAGTCTTAATCCCCATTTTACAGATGAGGTAACTGAGGCCCAGAGAATAATAATAATAATAATAATGATGGCATTTATTAAGTGCTTACTATGTGCAAAGCTCTGTTCTAAGCACTGGGGACGTTACAAGGTGATCAGGTTGTCCCACAGAGGGCTCACAGTCTTAATCCCCGTTTTACAGAGGAGGGAACTGAGGCACAGAGAAGTGAAGAGACTTGCCCAAAGTCACACAGCTGACAAGTGGTGGAGCCGGGGTTTGAACCCATGACCTCTGACTCCAAAGCCCATGCTCCTTCTACTGAGCCACGCTGCTTCCACCAAAATAGCCCACCAAAAATAGCTAAAAAAAACCCCAAACCTAACAGAACCTCTGTAGATGGCTTAAATAATAATTTCTTCTTTAATTTAACTATCTAGATATCCTGATTTATTCCCAATTGATCTTTTCTAAAGCATAATTAAAGGTGACAAAACTGATTTGCCAACAAATGGTGTACCTCTTTCACAGTTTAGTAGGTGGTCAGAAACTCCCTGATCCTTTAAGGAAATTTGGATGTCTACATCTCTGTCAGTAGTGATCCAATCAGAGTCAACCATATATTAAATGCTGGAATTATTCTACTGGCTCTTTGCAGTCAAAAAAAAATTTTTCCACTGTGCATAATCAGCATGACATTCTAAAACTTTAATGATTAGTTCAGTTTTAAAGGAAGGCTTTTCCAAATTATTGTCTGTCTTCAACTCCTTCTGGAGTTCTTCCATAGAAGGGGTCCTCTTTGAAGTCTTATAATCTCTGCAGGAGAAAGGGGGGAAATGAAAATTTTGCAATTTAAATGTAACAAACAGATACTATCGATGACATTTAATATACAAGACAAGTTTGAAGGTCTAAAAAACTTCTATTTCTCTGATAAGTGAATGGACAATAAGGAAGCAATTTACTGAACAATAAAAAGTGGTCATGCTGTCGTGTGTCAACAATTAGGCAAGGAATTTTCTAAAACTTGGTAAAGAGCAGTTCTCTACCTGCCTTCTGGGATGTTTGGTCAGCTGCTGGCTTGAAGGCTTCCATTTAGGCTTTTTTTAATGGGGAATTTTCCTTCCATGCCTTTCCACCATTTATAGCCACTATTGCATAAAACTAAGCATGGCTCAGTGAAAAGAGCATGGGCTTTGGAGTCAGAGGTTGTGGGTTCAAATCCCTGCTCTGCCAATTGTCAGCTGTGTGACTTTGGGCAAGTCACTTAACTTCTCTGTGCCTCAGTTCCCTCATCTGTAAAATGAGGATTAAGACTGCGAGCCCCACGTGGGACGACCTGATCACCTTGTATCTCCCCAGCGCTTAGAACAGTACTTTGCACATAGTAAGCACTTAACAAATACCATCACTATTATTATTATGGTTCTCCAAAGAACCCCATGTTTCTCCTCAAGAACCTCCAGTGGTTGCCCATCAACTGTTGCATCAAACGGAAATCAGCCAATCAATCAAAAAGTCAGTGGTCTTTATTGAGTGCAGAGCACTGTACTAAGCACTTGGGAGAACGAAATGGTGGAATGGATTACTTTCAGCTCTTCATTCATCAATTGTATCTACTGGGCGCTTATTGTGTGCAGAGCACTCTACTAAGCGCTTGGAAAGTACAGTTCAGCAATAAAGAGCTCCAATCCCTGCCCATACCGGGTGTAAAGCTCTTACTCTTGTAGGAAGAAGTTTGAACTCTTCCCGCAGCCTGGAGCTCCCTCCCCTATGCAAACCACCAGACCACAACTTTTCACATTGTCAAAATCCTCCTAAAATCCCACCTCCACCAGGAAACCTTCCTTGATTAATTCACAACACTCCAATTCATTTCAACCCAAAGAGCGACTTGTAAACGCATGTTTTTTTATGGTGTTTGTTAAGTGCTTACTATGTGCATTGCACAGTGGATAGAGCACAGGTCTGAGAGTCAGAAGGTCATGGGTTCTAATCCTGGCTCTGCCACATGTCTGCTGTGTGACCTGTGGGAACTTGTGTGAGCCCCATGTGGGACAGGAACTGTTTCCAACCTGGTTTGCTTGTATCCACCCTAGCATTTAGTATAGTGCTTGGCACATAATAAGTTATTAACAAATTCCATTATTATTATTATTATTATTATTATGTGGCAGGTACATTATTACAAGTACATTATTACTAGTACTAAGCACTACGTCAGGTACAAGCTAATCAGGTTAGACACAGTCCATGTCCTGCATGGGGCTCCAAGTCTTAATCCCCTTTTTATAGATGAGGTAACTGAGGCAAAGAGAATTTAAATGACTTGCCCAAGGTCACACAACAGATAAGTGGTGGAGCAGGATTAGAACCCAGGTCCTCCTGACATCCAGGCTCATTTTTTTTCTGCTAGGCCGCACTGCTTCTTGCTCTGCACTTTTAGAGAAGAAGCATGGCTTAATGGAAAGACCACGGGCTTGGTCAGAGGACATCCCAGCTCTGCTACTTATCTGCTGTGTGACTTTGGGGTACGCCACTTAACTTCTCTGTGCTTTAGTCAGCTCATCTGTAAAATGGGGATTAAGACTGTGAGCCCCAAGTGTGACAACCTGATTACCTTGTATCCACCCCAGCACTTAGAACAGACACACAATAAGTGCTTAACAGATACCATCCTCCTCATCATCATTTCTACCTACATTCAGGTGAAAACTCAGTTAATTAGCTATCTCATCCAGACATTTTCCTGCTCATACCTATGACATCCTTAATCTTACTCCTGCTCTGACTCTTCCTAAATAATTTCTGTCTTCTTGTCTCCACCACTAGAGTTGCATGCAAGCTTCATGAATGCAAGAAGTATCTGTCTTGTTTTAGTTTTCTCTCTATTAGATTGTAAATTCCTTGAAGGTGGGGAAATTGTGTTTCGCTTATATTGCATTATCCCAAGTACTTAGTACAGGGTTTTGCAATCAGGTATTTAAGAAATGCCATTGATTGATTTACTGATGGATTGTCAGTTCATCCCAGGACCCTTCTAGACTGTGAGCCCGCTGTTGGGTAGGGACCGTCTCTATATGTTGTCAACTTGTACTCCCCAAGGGCTTAGTACAGTGCTCTGCACACAGTAAGCACTCAATAAATACGATTGAATGAATGAATGAATGACCATAACCGGTATAGTCCGGATTCATAATCCACTTACAATCACTGTCTTGTCCTATGCTGTCGAGTCACTTCCAACTTATAGTGACGCCAAGGACACATTCATTCATTCAATCATATTTATTGAGTGCTTACTGTGTGCAGAGCACTGTACTAAGCGCTTGGGAGGTACAAGTCGGCAACATATAGAGACGGTCTCTACCCAACAATAGGCTCCCATTCGAGAAGGGAAAGACAGACAACAAAACAAAACATGTAGACAGGTGTCAAAACTGTCGGAATAAATAGAATTATAGCTATATTCACATCATTAATAAAATAGAGTAGTAAATATGTACAAGTAAAATAAATAGAGTAATAAATATGTCCAAATATATACAAGTGCTGTGGTGAGGGGAAGGAGGTAGGGCCTGGGGTGGGGGGTGATGGGGAGGGGAGGAGGAGAGGAAAAAGGAGGCTCAGTCTGGGGAAAAAGGGGGCTCAGTCTGGCATCTCTCCCAGAAAGCCCCACCTCATCCTGCATTCGTTCCGGTAGTGTATCCATAGAATTTTCTTGATAAAAATATAGAAGTATTTCTCCCCTATTTCTTTCTTCCTCGCAGAAAAATTGAGTCTCTGCCCTTGATTCTCTCCCATGCTGCTGCTGCACAGCATGGGTGAGTTTTGACTTGTAGCAGATTGCCTTCTGCTCTCTAGCCACTGCCCAAGCTAGGAATGGAATGGGTATGCCTCTGCTTTACTCTCCCTCCCATACCCGAGACTGGTAGAGTATTGGAAACTCTCCAGATGCGACCCTGAGAAGGGGACTTGGAATCATAAGAGATAAATATTTTTGCTTTATAAATTTCACTCTCCATCTTGCTCATGAGCAGAAATTTGTAGCTGCCTCTTTGGTTCATTCAGGAGACTGCTGATCGTGGCAGTCTATCAATGAGCATGAATATGGCTGGTAAGAGTGATGTATAATTAATTAATTATGGTATACAGGACCATCCCTTCTACACTGGGTGTTTGTGAAGATTACTTCCTGCTGTATTTGTATCCCCCACTGCCTGGCTCCACTTTCACTCATCTTCTAACTTTTTGTTGTAATCGCTACCAAGGTAGTCACCCCATTTCCACAGACTGATATTGTCTCCCAAATGTCAATCCTGATACCACATCGTCGGTGGGATTGGTGAGCAGAAATGGTTAATGGGGATTTAGCTGCTAAATCTGGCTTGGTTCTGCTCCACCTGATGTTGAAGAAGATTGCATACCAAGTCTTCTGTAGTATCTGCATATAGAAGATGTGAAAAAATACTTTTATACATTGTTGCATTATGCACTCCCAAGCGCTTAGTACAGTTCTTTGCTCACAGTAAGTACTCAGTAAGTATGACTGAATGAACAACAGTTAAACTTTTTTTTTTGTTTTAATGGCATCTAATAGCTTACAGTGTGCCAAGCACTGTACTAAACATTGGGACAGATTCGAGATGATTGTATCAGACACAGTCCCTATCCCACATGGGGCTCACTGTCAAATCAGTGGGGAGAGGATTTAATCTCCATTTCACATATGGGGAATTTGAGTGCCAGAAATTTAAGTGACTGGCCCAAGGTCAACCAGCAGGCAATAATGATAATAATGATGATGCTGGTTAAGTGCTTATGATGTGCTGAACACCATACTAATCACTGAGGTAGATAAAAGAGAATCACATTAGACATATTCCCTCTCCAACGTGGAACTCACAGTGTAAATAGTAGGTAAGTGGCAGAGTCAGGATTAGAATTCAAGTCCTCTGACTTCCATGCCTGTGCTTTATCTACTGGCCAGACTGCTGTGTGACCTTGGGCAAGTTACTTCACTTCTCTGTGCCTCAATCACCTCATCTATAGAAGGGAGGTTAAGATTTTGAAACCTATGTGAGACAGGGACCAGGCCAAACCTGATTATCTTTCATCTACACCGGTGCTTAGAACAATGCTTGACACACAGTAAGCACTTAACAATTACCATCATTACTATTTTTATTATTCTCCAATAGCTGTAAATCCTGCCAACTGCAGGGACCAGGGATAGGGATCCAAGGACCAGGTCACCTTTTTCTTCTGTTTGTCCCCAGCAAGATGTCAATGAATCAATGGTATTCCCTGAGTACTTACTGTATGCAGAACACTTTACTAAGCACTTGGAAGAGTACAGTACAACAGAGTCAGTCAAGACATTCCCTGCCCACCACGAGCTTCCAGTCTAGATCATGGAAGGATGGAGGCTTTATACAACAGTTCCCCTTTGAAGAAAGCATCAACCTAGCTTGAGAATCAAGCCACAGGGTGTTTCTCTTATCCCACTGCTCCTCATCAACCAGCTAGACACCCTTTTCGGTGTATTCATGGACACCCACTGGATGCAGAACTATGTAATAGCCGCTGAGGTCATTTGCTAATGAAGTTGAGAGTCTGCCATGTGTCCCAATCCCCCAATTGCATTACTGTGTGTCAGAGTAGCTTATTTACTTAAATCATTTCCCATCAGCAGCTCTAATGTTCTCTGAAGAAATGGAGTTATTTATCATGAGGTGCTCGAGAAAGCATGAATAATTTGGCTCAGCACTGTGTAAAAATAGAAAAAAAACCCACCAAATAACTGGGAAAAAATAACAATCCTTGAGTGGAGAGGCTCTGTACATTAAGACAAATAAAAACAGAAGAAATATTACAGGGTGGATTGCCCATTAATAGTAAAATCATTGTTTTCAACACCCGAGGTAAAACTAGCTGTTTGCTAATTTAGAGGAAGACAGAACGAGTAAAGCAAACCTATTTTGTAAATTTCAACTTCAGGTACTTTAACTTGACAAACACATTTTTAGCACTGCTTTTGTTCATTAGCTTATGAATTTCTGATAATTTATCAATGGCAGAGTGAAGGATGATTATCTCAAAAGGAGAAATGGAAAATAGAAAAATAGAAAATCATTGAAATGTGGGAAACCATGCTCTCCAGATCTAGGCATGAATATTAATTTTCCCCTTTGAGGTTGTTCCTGGAGGATAAAGTGCCGCTACAGTAGTTTCAAGAATTAAATCTTATTAGAGTATGTTTGAAAGGCCAAGATATCTCTTTTCCAAGACTATAATAAATTATCCAGGGGTTAGGAAATGTTTCTTTCTCCTCCTGATGTCGATTGTTAGATTAGCTGGGTATTCGAGGCTCAGATATGTGTTTGCTGTGTCTAAGATTTTGTTTAAAGGGTTAGATTCTGATCTGTTCTTGACCTGCACTATCAAAGATGTGATGCTTTCGATTTCCCAAACAGCTTATATAATGGACACTTCTTTTTTGGACCTAGTCATTTTAAGATTAAAATTTTTTGCTTGAAAGGAAAGACATCATCCCATGTCTCAACCCCCCTCATTTCCTGTCTCAGGTCTCTCTAATGCCCACGGTGACTCACAGGACAAACATTTTGAAAGAAGTTGGCTTTAATCCTCCATTTTCTAATTTTGAAGAAAATAAGACAGCTACAAACTCCTTCTGAATGAACTGTTTCCCCCCTCTTTGTGCTCAAGAAAGTTTTGGATGCCTTTACGCAAAGCCATTATTTCAATATTCTTACCCTTGGGTTCAGCTAGGGCAAGAGCTCTTCCTCATTTAAAGGTGACTTGATCCAGAGGCCCAGATTTTAGCGTGTGGGGAATTTCATTTGAAATGATTTCTTATGCTCATTAGGGTTGTCTGTGATGTTGACATTCAGAAATAATTCATTCATGTGGGAAAAAACTGTCATCAGCTGTGAAGGTTTTGAAGATTGCAGAGTTTCTAAATCTGTGAGTAAAATCAACCTCACACTGACCAGAGCTGACCTAGTTGGATATTGCGTTTTCAACTGCTTAGCAAAGAGGAGCAAAGATTGGGGAAATTATCTTGGAGTTTTTCCGGGATTTTAGCCCCAATCCAAATGATTAGATAAACACTGGGATCCAGTAGGAAGAGTCTGAGTCTGAGAGTCAGGAGATCTAGGTTTTCATCACAGCTCTGCCACTAATGTGCTGTGTGACTTGGAATAAGACACTAAACCTTTCAGTTCCTCTGATTCCTCATCTGTAAAATTGTGAGTATAGTACCTGCTCTCCCTGCTTCTTAGATTGTGAGCCCCGTGTGGTGTCTGGTTATTTGGCAACTAGCTTAGCATCTAAGCATATAGGGTTAGTGCTTGTAAAGATGATACACATTCTTGGAAGCAGCACAGCTTAGTGGATAGCAGGGATCCAGGAGTCAAAAGGACCTGGTTTCTAATCTCAGCTCCACCATTTGTCTGCTGTGTGGCCTTGGGTATGTTGCTTAAATTCTCTGTGCCTCTGTAACATCATCTGTAAAATGGGGATTAAGACCATGAGCCCCTGTCGGGCAGGAAATGGTCCAGCCTGATTAGCTTGTACCTGCCCCAGAACTTAGAACAGTGCTTGACACATAGTAAGCACATAATAAATACTATCATCATCATCACCATCACAAACAATTCCATTTTTTTGGCTGAATGATCATCCTTAATTTGACCCCAATTCATCCTCTTCTCTTTGTGTTCATCCTTTTATTCATTCAATTGTATTTATTGAGTGCTTACTGTGTGCAGAGCACTGTACTAAGTGCTTAGGAAGTACAAGTCGGCAACATATAGAGACGGTCCCTATCCAACAACAGGCTCACAGTCTAGAAGGGGGAGACAGAAAACAAAACAAAACATGTAAGTGTCAAGTCATCAGGATAAATAGAAATAAAGCTAGATGCACATCATTAACAAAATAAATAGAATAGTAAATATGTAAAAGTAAAATAAATAGAGTAATAAATCCGTACAAACATATATGCAGGTGCTGTGGGGAGGGGAAGGAGGTAGGGTGGGGGGGGGGGGGATGGGGAGGGGAAGAGGAAAAAGGGGCTCAGTCTGGAAAGGCCTCCTGGAGGAGGTGAGCTCTCAGTAGGGCTTTGAAGAAAGGAAGAGAGCTAGCTTGGCAGATGTGTGGAGGGAGGGCATTCCAGGCCAGGCGGAAGACATGGGCCGGGGGTCGATTGTGGGACAGGCGAGAATGAAGTACAGTGAGGAGGTTAGTGGCAGAGGAGAGGAGGGTGCTTTTTGTGCACAAAGAGGAGGGCTACTCCCTAACAGGACTAAAAAGACACATTCCAGTAAGAAGAACCAAGAATGAACTTGCCGAGTTCTGACACCTTTGTACATAAGGGAAGGTAGAATTTTGCTCAAGGAAGAATCAGTTTATTCTAAGACAGAGTCTTAGCATCTCAAAACCAAATGGTCACAGAATTGTACAGCCACTAAACCAAAAGGGATCTTGAGAGCCCTTGCCTCCTCATGAATTCCTGAAGTATGTTCATTCTTAATTAATTCTGGTAATATTTAGTGAATGCCTTACTGTATTCAGAGAATTGTAGTCTTCTAGACCGTAAGCCCATCGTTGGGTAGGGACCGTCTCTATCTGTTGCTGACTTGTACTTCCCAAGCACTTAGTACAGTGCTCTGCACACAGTAAGTGCTCAATAAATATGATTGAATGAATGTAGTAAGTACACAGTAGGGGATAGTAGAATTTGTAGCCGTGAACCCTGCCCTCAAGGAGTTTAAAGTCTTATTTGAGCCTTTACTCATCCTAATAGTTAAGATGCTCTTTCTTGTTGCAATTTAAGGCTTTTCCCCTCAGATAATCCAAATAAAATAATGATTCTGAATGCTTGGCATTATGTGCTACAGTAGTGGATCTCTACCTAATTTTCCTTTCTGAAGGCAATTAAGGTTGTAGGAACAGTTGTCCTACAGAGGGTTGGAGTTGCAGATTAGGAGCAGTTTTGCTTATTCTAAAATGGCAGCTGCAGTTAACAAAGGCTTGGGAGAATGTTTCTCTTTGTGTACCACATGTTCTTAATGTTTATTATAGCTAATTATGGTATTTCATAATGATCTGTCACATGGAACTGCTCAGCACTCCCAGGATAGAGCTCATCGCTGTCCCCAAAACTACCATAGGTAGAAAATGATCTTTCCCAAAGAACTTTCTACTCCGTGGCCATGTTGTTTTCACTAATTACAGCTGCAAGAAACTATCAATTACTCCTTTGTAAACACTGCTAAAGACTGAAAAATATCCTTGAAGGAGAAAGTTTATTATTTTTGAGAAAAGAAAAAAGATTTCTTGGAGGAAGTCGGAATTTTCATAGCCACACGGTTGGCGGTTATAATGTGTCTGTAGAGGACTGATTGGACTGGATTCTTTCCAGTGGAAAGGCGGTCGTGAAATCGACGGTGGCGATGGATTTACTGGGCGTTATGGAAATGTGGTTTGTGCAGGCCTAATCAGAGTCTGATTATTCTTGGAAAGGCAGTAACAAATATTAGCCACACAAGACAGTAGGCAGATGGTGCAGCAAAAAATCAAAAATTCTTCCCAGTGACTTTGGGGAGTTTCCTGGAGGATGTTACTGTAAAGGTCAGCACCCCAAAATAGGATATACAGGAGTTTCTTGGGACCCTGAATGACTAAAGAGATTGTACTCCTTTGGGATATGACTTGTATAATTTTACTAATGATGTTCATTACCAGTAATGCATCTGCATTTTTATTGCTGAGGCTTCTACGTATGCGCTTTCGCTCTTGCGTTTTATGTATCATTTATGCTCTATAAATTGGTCATGCGCGAGTTTTGTCTTCTTGTATATTGTACATCAATGTTGAAATTGTTTCTCCCATTAAGCTGAAAGCTCTCTGCAGGCAGTGATTGAGCTTAGAGTAATTAAATCGCAGGACATAGCAGACTGAAGCATGTAATGTAGCATATGGTCAGTATATGTGATCAGTATACTTCTGGATTAAGAAATGCTACCAGGGCTCCCAAAACATCACAGTTAGCCTGGTAAATCAGTCAATTTATGGTATTTATTGAGCACTTGCTATGTGCAGAACACTGCTCTAAGCCCAGGAGAAGCAGCGTGGCTCAGTGGATAGAGCATAGGCTTGGGAGTCAAAAGGTCTTGGGTTCTTGTCCCGGCTCCACCACCTGTCCTCTGTGTGACCTTGGGCAAGTCACTTAACTTTTCTGGACCTCAGTTACCTCATCCATAAAATGAAGATTTATAGTGTGGGACTTAGTTTGTGCCTATCCCGATTTGCTTGTGTTTAGTGTAAGTGCTTAACAAAAACCATAATAATAATAATTATTATTAATATTATTATTACAGTACAATAAACACCATCTCTATCCTCAGAGAGCTTACAGTCTACTGGGGGAAACTGACATGGAAATGAATTACAGATAGGGAAAGCAATAGAGTTTAGGGACATGTGCTTAAGTCCTGTGGGGCTGAGGATGGGGTAATAAAGTGCTTAAGAGGTACAGACCCAAGTGCTAGACAACACAGAAGCGAGGGCAGATATGGTATGACAATGAGAGGTTAATCTGGGAAGGCTTCTTGGAGGAGATGTGATTTAAGTAGGAGTTCGAAGATGTGGAGAGGGGTTGTCTTGGTATCCACTCCCCCAGAAGTGAGAGTAGGCACATCTTAAATTGTGAGCCCTCCATACCCCGATGGGCAGAGGTTTTTAAAATTCCCTCATGTATTCTCTCTCAGCACTTAGCACATCCAAGGATGATCTTTTTTTATAATATGCATCATAATAAGTGGCTTTTATGATTGATTAATCCCCTCAGCTACACTCAAATATTAATTAATGTTCAAAACTGTTTATTGGAAATGTACTATCAGCAACTAGGATTATTGCTTTAAAAACACTCCATATTGCAAAAGAAGAAACCTTTTATTTAATTTGATTTTGAACCACTGACCCTGCTTTCCATAAAATTTCCAAGTGATTCACTGATTTGTGGAAATCTAAACTGAGCAAGGACCCTGTTAAAGGTGAAGATGTCTTCCATAAATGGCATAAAAGGGAAAATCAGTTCTTATCAGAAAATCCCAGTGAATTATTCTTGAACAGGATACGACTGCTATTCAAATATTTGCAGCAAACCAGAATTCACTGACTATTGGATTTTTAAGTTATTGTTATTAGGGCTGGCTTCAGAGAGTAAGCACAGCTGAATGATCACCTCAGTTTGAAATACCAGGGTGAGGGGTGGTGTGGCCCTTTACAAATATGGTGGTACTTCCCCTCATAAAGAAGGTGATAGGTTCTAACCTCATGAAAAATGGTGGAAGCAAGGGTTATCTGTCCCTCAGTCCCTCTCTCTCTCAACAGTGGGAACAGCAGGATTGTGTTTATGGAGGATGAAATGATGCCTTATCAGGACAGAAGTTGGGGTCTCAAAGTCCAGCTGCCTTGGGTGACCATTTGAGGGGTGATGGTGTAACAGAGCAGCTGTGGGAGGGTGGAGAGGGGCAATAGGGTTCCTCAGCTTCACATCTTGATGAGCTTTGGAACAGGAGGAAACAACACATGTTCCCTTGCCTCAAGGCAACCTACCCTGAAGCCGACCCTGTGATAGCAGATATACATAATATCACCGTCTGTGCGAGTATAAGTCTCTGGGACGATAAAACAATCAATTTCTCCATGACCAGAGGGATGGAGAGCCCCATGTTGAACCCCCAAAATGATGTACATCTCTTGGGATGTAAACATACATGCACACAAACACACACCCGCACACAGATTATACATCTATTTGCATCTATTACAGGTTGAGTAAATCTAGGCCATACAACATCTGTATATTTCCACTTCCTGTGATCTGTGGTATGCGCTTAATAAATACGATGGAATGAATGAGACAACACAAACATTCCATCTAATGTCTAAGGTCAATCTGCGTTTCAGTCTTCTGAATGACTTTAGAACGACAATTCAAAATGAGGGGGCTTATAATTAAGATAAGCAATCCTGCCCATTCACTTCAAAATACATAGTTATTCAGAAGTTACACTTCAGACCTGACCAAATCCATGAAGGAGGTCTTCATTCTGAACTCTGATACCGATGAACACCCTGCTAAAAATGTTGGTCTAGAACTAGTCTCATTCATTAAAAGCAACAAGCCCATTCTCTGAGTCTGGTGGAGACTTTGCCTGATTATGATGCATACAAATCAGTTTAGGTTTTATTAAAACACCTCCACTTGTTCATAGGACTTATGGATTGCTGAAATGGATTTATTTTTCCTAAAGATTTAAAAAAGTGAACGTGGTTATAACACTGGGATGATGAAAAGACATTTGATTTAGCTGAAAGTGATTTTATGCCTCGAGTTTTACGGGCTTTTGATTTTTAGGGGAACTTCATTAAATGGATTGTAACCATATATTCTCAGCCCACAACCCACATAATAAGCTATTCGACAGTAACCCTTCCTTATGCTGTTGCAAGAGATTGCACAGGGTGGTTTAAAGGATGTGCTGACATCCTTTTGTGGACATCCTTTTGTGGTCACTAAAGAGCCTCAGACCTAGAAAACTCTATCCATTATCAATCAGTCAATTAATAGCATTTCCTGAACACCTCCCATTGACAGAGGACTGTACCAACAAAATGCTTGGGAGAATGTGATACAGCTGTAGATCTGTTCAATGGCCTCAGGGCACTTACCCATTATTCCATAATGAGGCCCCAAATGAAAAAAAAAATCATGGTATTCGTTAAATGCTTACTACATGTCAAGCACTGTTCTAAGCGCTGGGGTAGACACAAGTTAATCAGATTGGACACAATCCCTGTCTCACACGTGGCTCACAGTCTCAATCCCCATTTTACAGAGGAGGTAACTGAGGCCCAGACAAGTGAAGTGACTTGCCCAAGTTCACACAACAGATAAGTGACAGAGCCAGGATTAGAACCCTGGTCCTTCTGAATCCTAGTCACTTGCTCTATCCACTAGTCCATGCTGCTTCCTGAAAGGATGAACCAGCCATACAACTTTCTTTCAAATAATAATAATAGTAATAACACAAAACGGGAATTGGGACCTAGGTCCCCTGACCCCCAGACATAGTGGAAAGAGCCTGGGTGTCAGAGCATGTGGGTTCTAATTCTGACTTTGTCATTTGCCTTTTGTGTGACTTTGGGCAAGTCACTTCACTTCTCTGGGCCTCAGTTTCCTCATCTTTCAAATGGGAATGCAATACATGTTCTCCCTCTTATCGATGATCTTGTATCTTCCCCAGTACTTAATGCAGTGCTTGGCACATAATAAGTGCTTAACCAATGCCATCATTTAGTGGTAGTAAAGACATTTGTTGCACATCCTCTCAATTCAATCCAACCTTCCAAAGCCCTGGGGATGTTAAACAGAAGACCAAGGTATATTCCTGCCCATAAGGAGGTTATTCTCTATTTAAATCGAAGTCTCAGGGATCAGAAAGCATCTCAGGAGGTAGGTAACAAACTAGACATCCTTGACAGGCTTCGAAGTGATACCTCCCAGAGGCTGAGGCTGCTCTTGTCAGTCTTTCAAATGAGTTATTTAATTAAAATGAATGTTCTCCCTGGTTTCTTAGACTCTGTCAGTATCCATTATTTGCCAAGATTTTTTTTACCAAGTTAGACAGATGGTTCTCTCACTTTGAAAGACAAGGCAAAAGGCCAAAATATAAAGACCCCAAATGGCAGACTCCTACTAGAAAGTGGAAATCAGGAATTGTCTTCTCTTGACATCTTTTGTCTGAAGGCTCAAAATAATGCTGTTTTCTAGGGAATTGCAAACCCCACTTTATAAGATGCAGTATCACAGATTTGTTCAACTGTAAACTCTAAGCAATATTTGGAAATTGGCAACAGATCTTTTAGCAGGTTGGTTTCAGGGGATTTAGAAAAAAGGCTGAAAGCATGCTTACTCAAAAGTCACCTGCCTACCCAATTCAGTTTTGTGACAATCTATTCTTTCAGATTTGGCCAGAATGTCCATTCTGCCATAATTCGAGCAGAAAGAGGACATTATTTTTATTTTCCTTTTCTGAAATGTGTCTTTGCCCCCATTCAACCCTGCTGTCACAAGGTTTTCAGGGTTGGCTTTGAGGGATTGTGTCTAGAGGGATTGTGTCAGCCCTTCTCCTCCTTAGAGTTGCCTCCCGGAATCAAAAGGCAAATGAAGTTTACCTGTCTTAAAAAAAGTATCGTCTACTGTTCTGAATTTAGATTCATTCAGGCACCTGGGAAGGGTGCATAGATTTTCTCAGCAATATGGCTTCTGCAGAACTTTCTATCTAGGCTGGGAAATTTAACAGAAGCAGGAAACGGAAGGGTCAAAAGGTTTTTGATTCCAGAGTAGTTCAAAAGATGAGAGATGCTTCTTTCTGTCAACATCCTGGATAACTCCTTCAGGAGAGACAACCTGACATGCCCATTTTGGAGCTTTGCCCAGTACTGTATAAAACAAATAAACCAAATAAGAATCCAAGGTAGCATGTGTGGTACTGAATGATCAATTCAACCATGTCATTTTCCTTAACAATTTTTCTTTTAATAGTATCTGTTAAGCGCCTACTATGTGCCAGGCACTGTATTAAGCTTTGGAGTAGATGCACGCTAATCAGGTTGGACACATTCCATGCTCCACATGAGGCTCACAGTCTTAATCTCCACTTTATAGAGGAGGTAACTGAGGCATGGAGAAGTGACTTGTTCAAGGTCACACAGCAGACAAGTGGCAGTGCAAAGATTAGAATTTTTGGACAGGAAATGTGCCACTTGTCCATTTTATGCTTACAGAGCACCTAGTACAGTGCCCTGCACTCAATGAGCACTCATAAATATTGTCACAATTACTTCGCTACCTAGAAAATCACAATAAAAAAGCAGGATATATATTTTCTCTCCATTGTCTCTTAGATAGGGTAGGGAAAATATGTTTCTTTAATCAATCATATTTGTGAGCTCTTTTTCTTTGCAAAACACTATATTAAGTGCTTGGGAGAGAACAATAGAGTGAAAAAATATAATCCCTGGCCTCAAAAAGTTGACAGCCTAGACAGACTATTTCTCAGACAGTCATTCAGCCATCCTTACTCAAACACCCTTCATTTAGAGGTTGCCACACATTTCCTGGAGGATCTTTCCTCCTCTTTTTGTGAAGAATTCAATTAAAGAATCATAGTACGTTTTATTTAATCCCTTTCTCTCATCTCATTTCCCTTCTGTTATTTGATAGATTTTTGCAAAATAGCACTTTTAGATCTAGAAGCTCTGATTCCACCTACTAAAATAATCTGTTTATGTATGTATCCACCCCACTCAGAAAGACTCCATGTTTAAATATTTTCACATGATGTCACATATGCAATTAAGCAAGATAATAATAATAATAATAATAATGGTATTTGTTAAGCGCTTACTATGTGCCAAGCACTGTTCTAAGTGCTGGGGGAGATACAAGGTAATCAGGTTGTGCCACGTGGGGCTCAGGGTCTTAATCCCCATTTTACAGATGAGGTTTCATTACACACACTACATTACTATTACTATTAATTTACTATTACCTCTACCATTACTACTACTGCTATTATAATAATGATGGCATTTGTTAAGCACTTACTATGTGCAAAGCACTGTTCTAAGCTCCGGGGAGGATACAGGGTGATCAGGTTGTCCCATGTGGGGCTCACAGGCTTCATCCCCATTTTACAGATGTAGTAACTGAGGCACAGAGAAGTGAAGTGACTTGGCCAAAGTATTATAATTGTGATAATTGTGATAGTATGAGCTTGGTCAGGTTGGACCCAGTAGGCATCAATCACTGGGGCTAATTGCTGATGATTAGGCGTTCCACACCCAAATAGCTTTTCTTTGTTTCTCTTGATGCAGTTTTTCAATGGCTACATCATCCTCATTCATGCTGTAGGAATGAGTGTGTGATGGTGTGTATGACAGGCGAAAGGATCCAACATCTGGCTTAATGCTTCCCCTTTGACTGTGAAGGTGTTTCCTTCCTAAGTTACCTTTGATATAACCCAGGGTTAGGAACTCATGTTGACAGAAACTAAATGACATATAAAAAAAACCTGGCAAAGTTACCATTTGACAACATGAAAATTTCCCATCCAGCTGGTCATTAGGCCTTTCCAACTGTCAGTGTCTCTTGCAATCTGTTTTAAGAGCAGCACATAATTAGCTTTATACAGATTAGAGACATGGGGGGTAATATTCCAACCCAAATATCAAAATCCCAAGAAAGTTAACTCAAAGCGACATATGTCTCAACTAGCCTTCCTTAGTCTTTACTTCTGAAGACTGTAGCAGTTGATTTATGGCTGTTAACTTTAAATCTTGATATGGAAATGCAGCAATTAAACACCTACAGGAGCTCTGGAAGAGGCTACAGGAGCTGATATAAACAGCAGTATGTCATTCGGGGATATCATCGTCTTATGCATAAATACTTCACCGCTCATGTCGGCTATGAGTTTCTCCTCACTTTGAATTCAATTACTCTTGGCAGGTTTCTCAGGCCACGTTGAATGGTCCCAAACCTGGATTCAAAATCATCATCTGGAAATATTTTCCCTGACTGTGTTCCTTTACAGAAAAATCAAAACTGAGCACGCTTGAAAGCAGGAGTGAAATTCTTTGAATCACCCAAGCAGGAATTCCTGACCACTGATAATGGTGTCCCAGAAATGCACCTCCTCTAAGATAGCTGGCAGATTCTCAGAATCTGCTAAGTGCTGTGTACTGACTCTCTCTGATGAAGGAATTCCCAGTATGTATTTGGAAAACCCTTTAGAAAACCAAGGCTGTCCAGCAGTAATGCATGATAGAATGCATTACTCCCTAGAAATCTCCATGTCCATTGTTGCAAAGATAGACAAAGGACATTATAAATCAAATAGTTATAGTAGTGGCAATAATGGTAATAGCATTTATTGAGCCCTCAATGGGTAAAATGCACTGTATTAAACACTTAGGAAGTACAATTAATCAGTCAATCAATGGTGTTTATTGACTGCTTACTGGATGCAGAGTACTGTACTAAGCACTTGGGAGATTACGATATAGGAGAGTTCAGATTAGCTTTTTACAGAAAAGTTCTGGACATGTCACCCCCCCAAAAAAAATCTCAAGTTGTTGCCCATCAACCTTCATATGCAGCAAAAACTCCTCACTCTCGGCTTCAAAGCTCTCCATAACCTTGCCCCCTCCTACCTCACATCCCTTCTCTGCTTTTACAGCCTAGCCCACACACTCTGCTCCTCTGCTGCTAACCTCCTCACCGTGCCTCGTTCTCGCCTGTCCCGCCATCAACCCCTGGCCCACATCCTACCTCTGGCCTGGAACCCCCTCCCTCCTTACATCCACCAAACTAGCGCTCTTCCCCCCTTCAAAGCCTTACTGAGAGCTCACCTCCTCCAGGAGGACTTCCCAGACTGAGCCCCCCTTTTTCCTCTGCTGCTCCTCTCCTCCCCATCACCATTACCCCCTCCCTCTGCTCTCCCCCCTTCCCTGCCTTTCAGCACTTGTGTATATTTATACATATGTATTATTCTATTTATTTTATAAATGATGCAAATGTATCTATAATTCTATTTATTTTGATGCTATGGATGCCTGTCTACTTGTTTTGTTTCGTTGTCTGTCTCCTCCATCTAGACTGTGAGTCTGTTGTTGGGTAGGGATTTTCTCTATCTGTTGCCAAATTGTACTTTCCAAGAGCTTAGTACAGTGCTCTGCACACAGCGAGTGCTCAGTAAATACATTTGAATGAATTCATAGACACATTCACTGTCCACAATGAGCTTACAGTCTAGGACTGCAAGACATGCAAGGGACACATTCCTTGTCCAGTAGGAGCTTACACTCTCCTGGGGCCCGTGGGTTAATTTGGATAACCACAGAGGGTGGTTCCAGCATGGCATTAGGATTCAGAGCAAACAGAAGATCTGTAGAACAAACAACTCAGACTTCTAAAAACTACTTGCAGCAAAGCAAGGAACCACCAACCTGCAGTTCTTCTTGTTTATTAGCAAATGGAGGCCGACCAAATTAATCAATCATAATTATTGAGCACTTATTAAGCACAGAGCCCTATACAAAGTGCTTGAAAGCGTACAATATAACAGAGGTGGTAGACACATAGAAGATGGGCTTGGGAGTCAGAGGTCATGGGTTCAAATCCCAGTTCCACCAGTTGTCAGCTGTGTTGCCTTGGGCAAGTCACTTAACTTCTCTGTGCCTCAGTTACCTTATCTGTAAAATGGGGATTAAGAATGTGACCCCCACGTGAGACAACCTGATCACCTTGTGTCCGCCTCAGCGCTTAGAACAGTGCTTTGCACATAGTAAGCACTTAACAAATGCTATTATTATTATTATTGTTATTCTCTGCCTACAGTGAGCCTACAGTCTAGAGGGACTACTATTACTACTAATAATGATTTTCGTGTTTGTGAAGCACTTACTATATGACAAGCCTATATTAAGTGCTAGGGTAGATGAAAGATAACTGGTCAGACAAAGTCCCTGTCCCATTTGGGGTTCACAATCTAAGTAAGAGGGAGACCAGGCATTGAATCCCCATTTAACAGATGAGGAAAATGACTAAATACTTGGGAAAGTACAATACAGTAGAGTTGGAAAACATGATTACTGCCCATCCCAGAAGGAGCTTACAGTCTCCGGGAGGAGCTTTCAGTTAATCAGTGAAGTCATAGGATCTGCCCAAGTTTACTGAGCAGACAGGTGGCAGAGCCAGGATCACTTTCTATGCACTTAGTATAGTGCTGTCACATAGTAAGTGCTCAGTAAATACTACTGAATAATGATGAGAACACAGGTCCTCTGATGCCCAGGATAATGGGTTTTCCATTAGGCCACACCATTTTGCTGCCAAACTACAAGTTGAGCAGGAAGATCAGCCCCAAAGAAGCATGTATAGCATTGGGCATTTGGAAGACTAAACAGAAAACAGTTCATACATGGGGGCAGTAATCAAAACTGGGGCAACAGTCTAGGAACAGAGGCTTTGAGAAGATCACAAGAACAAAAGAAAAGAGAAGAGTGGCAGGAACTGTAAGAAAAGCTTCATTTCAATAAATGATCACCTTGGGCATTCACATGCTGTGAGTGTCAACTGCTTAGTACAGTGCTCCACACACAGTAAGCGTTTAACAAATGTGATAGAAAGAAACTGCCCCTTGATCATGCCAACCATATCAGGAAATATTTCTATTGAGCACTTATGTTGTGCAGAGCACTGTATTAAATACTTGGGAAAGTACAATACAATAGAGTTAGAAAATATGATTCCTGCCCATCCCAGAAGGAGCTTACAGTCTAGGGGAGGAGCTTTCAGTTAATCAGTTAATCTTGCAACCTTTTACCTTTCTATGACACCAGTTTTCCCTGGTCCATATTCACTGTATTTAAATGAAAATAAACGTGACTATAGAATTAGGACTCTTGATTAGTTCCTGTTTCATATATTTTTTAAAAAAAATCAGCTCCAGTGTACATGGAGCTCTCTTAGAACAAATGGAAAGCTTGATAAGTATTCTTCAAAAATCAGGTTATTTTCTTATCCTATGGTAGACATCATGGTAAAGTCTGCATCTTTAGTCTTCTAAAGAAATCCTGGACCAGGATTTTTTCCTCAGTGATCCTAGTATTTTTAATATAATAATATATTATTATATACTATTATATTAAATAATATATAATATAATAATATATAATATAAAATATAGTAATATATAATAATAATGGTATTTGTTAAGTGCTTACTATGTGTGAAGCACTGTTCTAAGCACTGGGGGGATACAAGGTGACCAGGTAGCCCAACGTGGGGCTCACAGTCTTAATCTCCATTTTACAGATGAGGTAACTGAGGCATAGAGAAGTTAAGTGACTTGCCCAAAGTCACCCACCTGACAAGTGCTGGAGCCAGGATTAGAACCCATGACTTCTGACTCCCAAGCCCATGCTCTTTCCACTGAGTCATGCTGCTACTTAATCCTCTACATCTTTTTAATCATCACAGCCTTCCATTCCCTCTCAAGTTCACACCTGGAGAGTTTCGTGTTGTCTACAGTCTTGACTATAGGAGGGAGAGTCAAGCAGAGGCCTACCCATTCCTAGCTTGGGCAGTGGCTAGTGAGTGGAAGGCAATCTGCTACAAGTCAAAACTCACCTGTGCTGGGCAGCAGCGGCAGGGGAGAGAGTCGAGGGCAGAGACTCAGGTTTACTGAGCAAAAGGAGGCAATGGTAAACCACTTCCATATTTTTACCAAGAAAATTATATGGCTCCACTACCAGAATGATTGCAGATGGAGGTGGGGCATTCTGGGAGAGATGTGTCATGGCATCACTGTGGGTCGGAGACAGCATAAGACAAGACAAGACAGCCCTCCAGAGATTTCTTTCTCCAAATCTCTTTGGTAAATCATCTAATGTTTCCATTACTTACGTTGAGGAAAATCTGCTTACCTGGTTTTGATGTGTTAGAGTGGGTTACGGTTCAATTTTGTTATGTTCATGCTGGAACTCTCCATTTGGAATATCTCTGCAGGCTTTCTCTCCGTCTTGAGAGTCCAAGGGATGTTTCACAAGAAAGATTGGAAAGCAATGTCATAGGGATCGCTATAAATTCATTTCTCAAATTAAACTGGTTGGAGATTAATGAAGCATCACAACTTTCCGGTTTTCTTAAAAGCTGATACTTCAATTCTTATCCAAAATTCAAGTTTCTCTTTTCCGTTGACCTTAAAACAACCTCCTCACCTTTCCTCACCTCTCCCCATTTAGACTGTAAGCTCCTTGTGGACAAGGATTATGTCTACCAACTCTGTTGTATTGTATGCTCCCAAGCACTAGTAATCTGTGGTGCCCTGTATTAGTTATGTTTGTTAGTTAATTAGTGCTCTATAATCAATATAGCAGTCATTTTTAATGAGCACTTTGTGCAGAGCACTGTACTAAGCATCTGGGAGTAAACAGTATAACTGAGTTGGTAGACACAGTCCCTGCCCAAAAAGAGTTACAGTCTAGAGGAGATACAGGCATTAATATGCATAAATAAATTATAGATATGCACATAAGTGCTATGGGGCTGAGGGAGGAGTACAAAATGGCACAAGTCCAATTGCAAGGGTGACACAGAAGAGAGCAGGAGAAGAGCTTAGAACAGTGCTTTGCACATAGTAAGCACTTAATAAAAGCCATCAAAAAAAAGAGGAAATGAGGGCTTGGCTGGGGAAGGATTCTTGAAGAAGATATGTTTTTAATAAGACTTTGATAGTGGGGAGACTGCTCTTCTGTCAGATATGAAGAGGGAGGGCGTTCCAGGTCAGTGGCAGAACATGGGTGAGAGAGTGGTGGCAAGATAGATGAAGTAGAGATACAGTGGCATTAGAGAAGCAAAGTGTGAGGGCTGGGTTGTAGTGGGAAATCAGGGAATTAAGGAAGGAGGTGGCAAGATGAGTGAGTGTTTTAAAGACAAAGATTAGGAGTTTCTGTTTGTGTGAAGATGGATAGGAAACCACTGGAGGCTCTTGAAGAGTAGAGAAATATGGACTGAAAGTCTTTGTTCAAAATGATCTGGGCAGCATAGTGAACTATGGACTGGAGTGAGGAGAACCAGGAGTCAGGGAGGATAGGAAGGAGACCGATGCAGAGAGGGAAGTTTTTGTGGAACAAAGTGGGAGGGAGCCAGATCAGAGGGTGTCAAGAAGAGAACTGGAAGAGAAGATATGGAGATGGTAGGTGTAGACAACTTGCTCATGGAGTTTGGAAAGGAATGGTAGGGGAAAGATGGGGTGATAACTGGAGGGAGTCTTGGAGCCTCGGGTGGGGCAGGGTTTGGATAAGTGAAGCATGAACACGTTTGAAAGCAGTGAGGGAAAGTCATTGGAGAGTGAACAGGAGTGTACTCTGCACACAGTAAGCACTCGGTATAAACAATTGATTGCTTGACTGTCATTTTTCTTTGTCTCCATGTCAAATGACTTAATAGGATTTATTGAGTGCCTACAGTATTCACTGAACCATGTGAAGTGTCCCGGAGAGTACAATGGTTGTAGAAAACCTGATCCCTGTTCTTAAGAGATTTACAATTTCTGGGAAATTTTTCATCTTTGAATGACCAACATTCCCAACAAATTTCCACTCCGCTGTGCCATCTTTTGATTAAAAACCAAACAAAACAAAACCAAAAAAGAAACATCTTTTTCTTCAGAACTCCACTGGAATCATGCCTTTATTGATATCCATATTAGAGTTGTATGGAGAGAGTGTGGTTTTTAATTATTTTACAGCAAATCATAAGAATGTCTAAGAATTAAACTCCTTCATGCTGGTCCTTTCTTCTAGATAATGAGCAGCTGATGTTTCTCTGTTAATTTGCCTAAATAGCATACCAATGCTAAATGAATCTCAAGACTTTTTCTCTCTTCAGACTGTTTAGGCTTATGTGGTGGTTTGAAGAATCGTTCTCGGTGAAATGTGATTCAGTACTTTTTTCTGGAGTGGGAATAAACACTCATGGGTTGCTGACTCACTTCATTTTGTCACTAAAATGGAATGAAAAATGAGTTTTAAAGACAAGGTGAGATTTTGTGGTGATGTTCTATTCTGAAGGGAAAATAAAAAAAATCTATTGCAGAGTTCTGAACTCAGAATCTGTTGGAGGGAAAAATATTTTTCAGCATCTCATGATTTGAACAGGAATGTATAGAAATTTATTGATTTTAGCAAAGTTGGAGTTTAGAGAGGTAATTTGAGTGCATTCTTTTCAAAGATCAGAACAGAGATTCATGTGAGAGAATTCCTGGCTGGAGCTAACATAAAAGATTCGAAGAATGGAGCATAGTACCTGGAAAGGATTATCTTTCAAAACTCGAGATTTTACATAAAGCTAGGATTATGATTCTGCTCTTAAAGGAAGAGCACCCAAAGAGAGGCTTTTCTGATGAAGAAAAGCTTTTAGCTTGGCTTCCTGCTGAAGAAAGAAGGCAATGACTAAATCCAGAAGGGCCTAGAACCCTCTTCGTCACTCTTTGGTGCTGCTTAACTTTGATAAGATCAGGATATGGAGAAGATAGATGGAAAATGGTTCTAGAGGTTTCAAGAATGATTACTTTGAAGCCAGTGGTGAGGATTTTTTTGTTTAATGCAGAGGTAGATGGGCAACCACTGGAGTTTTTTTTGAGGAGTGTGAAACATATCCTGAACGTTTTTGTAGAGAAATGATCTGGGCAGCAGAGTGAAGTATGGACTTGAGTGGGGAGAGATGAGAGGCAGGAATGTAAGTGAGGAGACTGATACAGTAATTCAGGCAGGATAGGGTGCTATTAAGGTGGTAGCGGTTTGGATGGAGAGGAAAGGAAAGATTTTAGCGATGTTGTGAAGGTGAACCTGACAGGATTATGCGGGTCAAATGAGAGAGAGGAGTCAAGGATAACGCCAAGGTTATGGGCTTGTGAGACAGGAAGTATGGTGGTGCCATCTACAGTGATGGGAAAGTCATGGGGAGGGCAGGGATTGGGTGGGAAGATAAGGACTCTGTTTTGGACATGTTAAGCTTGAGGTGATGGGTGGACATCCAACTAGAGATATCTTGAAGGCAGGAGGGAATGGGAGACTGCAGAGAGGGAGAGAGATTAGGGCAGATCCTAGGTGCCTCTCTTCATTCGTTCATTCATTTATTAATTCAGTCATATTTACTGAGCGCTTATTGTGTGCAGAGCATGGTTCTGAGTACTTGGGAGAGTACAATATAACAATAAACGGACACATTCCCTGCCCACAATCTACGGTCTAGTTAAAAGTTTAAATAGGTCTCCTAGTGTTACAGCTTAAGACTTCTTAATTTCTCTAAAATGGTCTGCAAGCAGATAATACCTGACTTGAGGAGCAGTACTGCCTAGTGGAAAGAGCTCAGGCCTGAGACTCAGAGGACCTGGGATAGAATCCTGGCCCCACCACTTAATAATAATAATAATGATGGCATTTATTAAGTGCTTAGTACGAGCAAAGCAGTGTTCTACACTTGACTACAGTTTGACCTAGGATAAGTCTTTTGACGGTTCTATGCCTCAGTTTCCTTATATGTAAAATAGGGTTTCAATACCTGTTCTCCCTCTCATTAGACTGTGAGCCATATATGGGACAGGGACTGTTTCTGATATGATTAACTAAACGTGGCTTAGTGGAAAGAGCACAGGCTTGGGAGTCAGAGGTCGTGGGACTTAATCCCGGCTCTACCACTTGTCTGCTGTGTGGCCTTGGGCAAGTCACTTAACTTCTCTGGGCCTCAGTTACTTCATCTGGAAAATGGGGATCTGTGAGCCCCACATAGGACAACCTTATCACCTTTTATCTATCCCAGTGCTTAGAACAGTGCTTGGCACATAGTAAGCACTTAACAAATACCATCATTATTATTATTATTATTACCTTCCCCAGCACTTAGAACAGTGATTGCCACATAATACGAGCTTAAAAATACCATAGTAGAATAATTGCCCGTGCCTAAACTAAAAAGCATCATCCCTGAAGTCTCTGGACACACACTGGAATGTGTAGCATCACCCTCTGACCTTCTGGCAAAGAAAAGCGTAGCTGTCAAGGAGTGGCATGGAGCAAGTGTATTTCACATTGGCATTGACTTATGGTTAAGGAAAAAGCGGTGACTGAAAGACTGAAAATCCAACCACAGGAGATGTCTATTTTGGGGAGCAAGACCAGGATGCCAACTGTGAGTCTCAACTCATAACTTGGCAAGTCCCACGATGCAAACGCACACGAGATAAGAGAGTGTATCATACACTTAAGGCATGGGGCTGGCTTCATTATCACAGCAGATGATAAATAGGGCAATAACCAGAGCCCATTGACTGTGGGAGAGAAGCTGCAGTCTGGAATTTACATGTGAATATCACAAGTGAAAAATGTTTCCTAATAAAGTCTGAACTAAATGTCAGGCGGGATTTCTTTATTCCTTTAGAGTATTTCATGAGCCAAGACTCTAAACCCAAGAGGGCTGCTGGGAAATTCCCAACTAGAGTTTCTCATTTTCAATCAATTTATTTGAGTCCCTTGGTGATTATGCCCATGTCATAAAATAGAGCTCTGTTCCCGGTTCAGGGTATTTAAATATTTGTTTACAAAATGATTCCTGTTCTCGAACAAGGCAGACACTTTGGCTCCTGGTAGCTATCAGAATGGACAAACATTATCTCTCAGGTCCATCTCATTTCTGCCCACAACACTGGCAGTCACAGTAAGATCATAACTCATAAAATTTTGTAAGTTTTTTTGGTTGGGAGGTGGCAAGGAAGGGGGTGGTGTTGGAGGAAATTATAGATGGATGGTGTGACTTGCAGGCTTTATGGATTATTAAGCACTGTGACATCCTCAGAAGAAATATAAATCATATATAAATCCCACCGATACTGTGAACTGAGTTTATTAATAATTGTAAATAATTAAAAATCCTATTTGACATAGCAAAAATGATAAAAGTGATTTTCTTAGTATAAAATGCCTTGCTATGGTGAAAGACATTATATAAATGAAGAGGATTTTACATCTTGATAGGCTCTGTCCTCCCAAAAGCATTCGAAGCACTTCACAAACTAATTCCAACTGCGATGAAAGCAGAATGGAAAGTGTGAAGACGGTATTGCTGTTGGATGGTGTGGGGAAATAAAAGCGGCATCACCTAGTGGAAAGAGCATAGGCCTGGAGGTCAGAGGACCTGGGTTCTAATCACAGCTCTACCACCTACCTGCTGTATGATTTTGAACAAGTCACTTAACTTCTCTGTTTCTCAGTTGCCTCATCTGTAAAACAGAGATCCAATACCTGTTCTCTCTCCTACTAGGACTGTGAATCTCATGTGAGACCTGATTATTCATATCTACCCCATTTCTTAGTACAGTACTTGGCACATAGAGAATTATTATTGTCATTATTATTACCATTATTGTATGTTAGTATATTAATATTGATAATATCATTATTATTATAAGAAAATTTGGACCATTTTTCCAACTACAGAGAAAGTGACCTCAGATGTATTTCAAACTTTTCATCAGCTTGCAAATCATAGACCCTCCACCACAGGCTATTGCCTATGATTTTAGTACAGTGCTCTGCACATAGTAAGCGCTCAATAAATATGATTGATGATGATTTTGTGGCCAGTAGGAGTAAAAAGACCTCTCGGGGTCACACCTGGAGAGTTTCCAGTACCACCACAGGCTATTGCCTAGGATTTTGTGGCCAGTAGGAGAAAAAGACCTCTCAGGGTCACACCTGGAGAGTTTCCAGTACTCTACCAGTCTCGGCTATTGGAGGGAGAGTCAAGTGGAGGCATATCCATTCCATTCCTGTCTTGGACAGTGGCTAGTCAGTGGAAGGCAATCTGCTACAAGTCAAAACTCACCTATGTTGGGTAGCAGCGGCATGGGAAAGAGTTGAAAGCTGAGACTCAGGTTTATTGTGCAGAAGGAGGTAATGGTAAACTGCTTCTGTATTTTTACCAAGAAAGCTCTACGGATACACTACCAGAATGATTGTAGAAGGTGGTGCAGCACTCTGGGAGAGTTATGTCTATGGCATCTTTATGGGTCGGACATGACTCGACAAGTATAAGACAACAACGACAACAAGGAGACAGAGAGTCTACTTATTTTTATTTTGTGTCGTGAGGATTCCCTCCTCATTATACTCCTGTGATTTACATTTTGTCGAAGTTTCCCTGGACATTCCCAGGAAGGCTATTTCTGATTGGAGATGATGAGAAACTGGGCCAAAGGTCCATCAAAGCAGCCAAATGCAAGGAACTGACATGTCATTAACCCTCCCCATAATAAGCAGCATGAGAAGCAGCAGAGAAGCAGCATGGCTCAATGGAAAGAGCACGGGCTTTGGAGTCAGAGGTCATGGGTTCAAATCCCAGCTCCGCCAGTTGTCAGCTGTGTGACTTTGGGCAAGTCACTTAACTTCTCTGCGCCTCAGTTCCCTCATCTGTAAAATGGGGATTAAGATTTTGAGCCCCCTGTGGGACAACCTGATCACCTTGTAACCTCCTCAGCGCTTAGAACAGTGCTTTGCACAGAGTAAGCACTTAATAAAATGCCATTATTATTATTATTATTATTAATGAGTATATCTCTCTATCTCTCTCAGTCTCCCCCCTCTCTCTCTCTCTCGCCCTCTGCCCCCTCCCCCCATCCCTCGGTCTATCTTTGTCTCCTCTCTCTTTCTCTCTCATTTGAAATAAAGTACAATCCAACACAGGAAATGTGCAAGCAATTTTCCTCTTCCTTTTCAAACAGCGTGTCATACGCTTAGAAAAAATTTAATCAATACGATTATGATTCATGCATGCCTAATTTGCCACAAGATTGATTTGGAAAAGCTATATGATAGTCAAGAAGTTTTTTGATCTTTTTAAAAAAAGCTTGAGTGCCCTTTGATAAAAATGGCGTATTGTATTTTCTCCAGAAATATATTGAACCTCAAAGGTTTGACTTCCAACTTTGAACCCGTATCTTTTTACTGGGTTTTTTAACTTCATAGAATGGGTCCCCTTAGTCATAATGAATAGTGTCAGTAGGTCTTCGTTATCTTAGAAGCACATCATTCTGTATATATCACCGAAAATCTAGCTCTCTGTTCTCACGGTCTCACTATTTGCAGCATATTCAGTGAAGTTCATCTCTACAGCTTTTAAAACATAAAAAAAACCAGCATGGCCTAGTGGAAAATTACATGATTGTCATTATTATCGTTATTATGAAGAAACTCTGCTTCAAAGGGAGTTTCGTAGAAGAGACTCTAGCTCCTTGAGAAGGAGGAGAGAGGAAGTACTATTTTTCCAATCCATCTTGTATCCTTGAGGATTGTTCCGCAAGCATGTTGGGACTTTGGAAGGAGGGTGGCTGGAAGGTGTTATGTATTCCGAATAGAACTTTTCCCTGCACCTCCCTTCAATCTCCCTTTGGCCAAACTCTCCCAAACTCCAGTCAGGTTACATACCCCACGAAGAGGTGGAAATGAACTTACTTGAATTCCATTCACCACTGGCTTCTCCACATCTATCTTCAGAGCTAAGCAAGGAGGATCCCCATGGGGTGAAATCAGTGTGTGGAAAAGGAGAATAGAGGAACTGCTTAGAAGTAGTTAGAAGCAGTGTGGCATAGCAGATGTGGCCTGAGAATCAGAATAATAAAAATAATAATAATAATTATGGTATTTGTTAAGCACTTACTGTGTGCCAAGAACCGATCTAAATGCTGGGGTAATAATAATAATAATGACATTTATTAAGCACTTACTGTGTACAAAGCACTGTTCTAAGCGCTGGGAAGGTTACAAGGTGATCAGGTTGTCTCACAGGGGGCTCACAGTCTTAATCCCCATTTTACAGATGAGGTAACTGAGGCACAGAGAAGTTAAGTGACTTGCCCAAAGTCACACAGCTGACGAGTGGTGGAGCTGGGATTTGAACCCATGACCTCTGACTCCAAAGCCTTTGCTCTTTCCACTGAGCCAGCTGCTTCTCTGCTTGGGTAGATACAAGTTAATCAGGTTAACCCACTTGGATCTCACAGTCTTAAACCCCATTTTACAGATGAGGTAACTGAGGCACAGAGGAGTTAAGTGGCTTGCCCAAGATCACACAGCAGACAGGTGGAGGAGCCAGGATCAGAACCCATGTCCTCTGACTCCTAAGCCAGTGCTCTTTCCACAAGGCCAAGGGTTCTAAACCCGACTCCACCACTTGTCTTCATTTCTCTTTGCCTTAGTTATCGTATCTGTAAAATGTTGATTGAGACTATGAGCTCCACATGGAACAGGGACTGTATCCAACTTGACTTGCTTGTACCCACCCCAGCGCTTAGTACAGAGCCTAGCACATAGTGCGCACTTAAAAAATGCCATCATTATTATTATTAATTAACCTCAGCCTTATACTGGAACTTTAAAAGGAAACTTCCTAAAGGAAACAGGGAGCAGAACCAAAGGATATTCTCTCCTTTTCCCACCCCATGCAATAATAATAATAATGATGATGGTATTTGTTCACAAGGTTGCAAATGCTGTCACGAATGACATCAATCAATCATCTTGGAAGAATTTTCCAGATAAACGGTTGTAGTTGAAAATGGCTCTAATCCTTCGTGGAACCCATAGTTCATCAGCTGCTGGAAAATGTAGTTGGGACCATGAAGTTTGCTTTCTGAAGAAAGGAAACTATCTTAACTATGTGCCAGGCACTGTACTAAGCGCTGGGGTGGATACAGGCAGATCAGGTTGGACACAGTCCCTGTCCAACATGGGGCTCACAATCTCAATCCCCATTTTCCCGATGAGGTAACTGAGGCCCAGAGAAGTCAAGTGACTTGCCCAAGGTCACACAGCAGACAAATGGCAGAGCCAGGATTAGAACCCATGCCCAGGCCCGTGCCCTATCCACTATGCCAGGCTGCTTCTCTATCAGCCCTTAGATTCCTTCCTGTAAAAGTCACACATTCCTTGCCTTAATCCTGATTCCTCCCTCCCCTAATCCCTCAATGCCCACTCTTCACTTCATCCTCACCTCCAATGGGCCTCACCTCAATAGGCTCAAATCTGGAACCTTTAGAAACTTATAATAATTGTGGTACTTATTAAGCACTTAGCATGTCTCCAATAGGCTCAAATCTGGAACCTTTAGAAACTTATAATAATTGTGGTATTTATTAAGCACTTAGCATGTGCCAAGCACTGTACTAAACTCTGGGATAGATACAAGATAATCAGGTCCCACCTGAGGCTCACAGTCTAAGTAGGAGGGAGAACAGGTCTTTTATTGCCATTCACAGATGAGGGAACTGAGGCACAGAAAACGTAAGTGATTTGCCCAAGGTCAAATGGCAGGTAAATGGCAGAGCCAAAATTAGAACATAGGTTCTCTGATTCCCAGGCCTGTGCTCTATCCACTGGACCACACTGCTTCCACTTACTAGAGGGTCTTTTCCCTGCTCCAGTCACTACTATGGAATTCACAAGGTTGCAAATGCTGTCATGAATGACATCAATCAATCATCTTGGAAGACTTTTCCAGATAAATAGCTGAAGTTGAAAATGGCTCTAATCCTTCGTGGAACCCATAGTTCATCAGCTGCTGGAAAATGTAGTTGGGACCATGAAGTTTGCTTTCTGAAGAAAGGAAACTATCTGAGCCCCCTTTTTCCTCTCCTCCTCCCCATCCCCCCCCACCCTCCCTCCTTCCCCTCCCCACAGCACCTGTATATATGTTTGTACAGATTTATTATTCTATTTTACTTGTACATATTTGCTATTCTATTTATTTTGTTAATGATGTGCATCTAGCTTTATTTCTATTTGTTCTGATGACTTGACACCTGTCCACATGTTATGTTTTGTTGTCTGTCTCCCTCTTCTAGACTGTGAGACCATTGTTGGGTAGGGACTATATATGTTGCCAACTGGTACTTCTCAAGTGCTCTGCACACAATAAGCACTCAATAAATATGACTGAATGAATGAATGAATCAAGACTCCATTTCCACAGGTCTCTTTGTCTCACTCATTGAATTTTATTAATTTTACCACTCCCGGAGTTACTTTAAAGAAGTCTCAATACAGGTGCTTTTCATCTAAACATCATTAAGGGAAAATATTTTAATAAATATTCATTTCATCAGAGTTTTTGCACCGAATCAATGCTAAACACGGAATAATATTTGGTAAAAGGCTCTTCTGTGACTTCCAATGGGTTACTTCTACCTTAGTAGGTATTCTGTAGCACAGCATCTATTGCCAAATTACAAGAGGTAATGTATATTTTAATTGGATCCCTGTTACCTATCTCAAAACTGCAAATGAAATAATTACTTAACATTCCGTCTTCAAGATTTTATCAATTTTTTATGACTAAATTCTCCTTTCACTTTTAAAAAGTTTAACACTTATCAGCAATTATGAATATAAAAATAAAGTCTAATGTTGTAATAAAATACAGTGCATAAAATGCTGCGGAAATGTAACTGGTGGTTAATTAAGAGATAATGTCCACAGTGCTGAATAGTGTCATAGGATAATGGTCTCTTGGCTCAAATGTTAAAGTGAGGAAGCACCATTATTTTCTGACTAGGAAAGTAGTTCCTTTTCAAGCCGATTTTATTTCTGCTGCAGACTAAAGATGGATAAAACTTCTGAGCCATTAGATGAATGAGGATTGGCTTCATGAAGTCAAGAGTTATGATTTTTAGTCAATTAGGCGATGGTGTTTCCACCACAATTCTCGCTAAAGCCCTGACAATTATCTAGGTATGTGTATTTATGACTTTGGGCACACACAAAAACTTGCAGAAAATGTGAAGGAGAATGAAGGGCTGATGAGTTTTAAAAGATTATGACTTGGATTAAAGTGGAGAAAAACAGTGGTCCAACTCACCGGGAAGTGTTTATTTTGTTAATATGTTTTGTTTTGTTCTCTGTCTCTCCCTTCTAGACTGTGAGCCCGTTGTTGGGTAGGGACCGTCTCTATATGTTGCCAACTTGGACTTCCCAAGAGCTTGGTACAGTGCTCTGCACACAGTAAGCGCTCAATAAATATGATTGAATGAATGAATGAATGTATATATGTTTGTACGTATTTATTACTCTATTTTATTTGTACATATTTATTCTATTTATTTTATTTTGTTAATATGTTTTGTTTTGTTCTCTGTCTCTCCCTTCTAGACTGTGAGCCCGTTGTTGGGTAGGGACCGTCTCTATATGTTACCAACTTGGACTTCCCAAGAGCTTGGTACAGTGCTCTGCACACAGTAAGCGCTCAATAAATATGATTGAATGAATGAATGAATGTATATATGTTTGTACGTATTTATTACTCTATTTTATTTGTACATATTTATTCTATTTATTTTATTTTGTTAATATGTTTTGTTTTGTTCTCTGTCTTTCCCTTCTAGACTGTGAGCCCACTGTTGGGTAGGGACTGTCTCTATATGTTGCCAACTTGTACTTCCCAAGTGCTTAGTACAGTGCTTTGCACACAGTAAGCGCTCAATAAATACGATTGAATGAATGAATGAATGAAACCTGTTGCCAACTTGTACTTCCCAAGTGCTTAGTACAGTGCTCTGCACACAGTAAGTGCTCAATAAATACAATTGAATGAATGAATGAAACTTCTAACAAGGTGTTAGGAAAGTCAGAGAACACTGAAAGTGGGGTTTGAGTAAGTCTGGGTCCAGGTATGATGATGGATAAAGTATCTTTGGGATTCTCTAGAGGTTCACCCTGGGGAGAACTAAGAAGCTCACTAAACTGGTTCTCTTCTCTAAGGAATAAACAGGCCTTGTATGCGTGAAAGAAATTTTTGCAACCACTCTGAAATTACAGGGTGAGTGTGTAAATCTAGCAGTGACATATTCCATGGCACATATTTGTGAAGTGCCACCATTTATGTTCTGATTTGCAGCCCCTTTCTCACCTGAATTTATGCACTTCAGCTTGAGAAAGTTTGTGTGTGTGTGTGTGTGTGTGTGTGTGTGTGTGTGTGTGTGTCCTATTGAGAGTGCGAACACATCCTTTTATATAGGGCTCTAAAGAGACCTAATGGAAAAGAAGATTCTATCAAACCTTAATGTTTTTGAAAAGCTTATCCTTAGCCATACTGACATTTGTCGCTTAGCAGTCCTGTCTGTTTTCTCATTGACTCTTGCTCTGCTTATGTTTTCTAAATCTCTGACCCATTGTAACAAGCCCTCTCCTAATTCCAGTCTGGTCTTTCCACTGCTGCTGCCATTTTTTTTTTCCAAAAGTCACCTAGCCCTTTCTGTTTGTCCCATTATAGTTAAATCCTAAAATCCACCATGAATTTTTTGCAAGTACCTGTGGTCCGTAGTAGGATTATTGATATTTGTAAATCTCTCAGCAGAAAACTAACTCCTTCACAAAGAGTAAATCCCTCACTCTTTGTAAGGAAATAAGTCCAAACCCGGATGCTTCTTTCCACCAAAAACCTAACCCATCTCCCTGTCCTCCTTCCTAGATTGTCAACCCGTTTAAGATGGGGTTTATTTCTACGTGTTCTCAAGAACACTCCCAGATGCTTAATAATCAATAAATGAATGGTATCTGTTGAGTGCTTACTATTTTCTGAGCACCGTACCTTGCATTTGGGAGAGTACAATACAACAGAGTTGGTAGACTCATTCCTACCCTCAAGGAGTTTACAGTAATCTGGACTCCACCACTTGTCTGCTGTGTGACCTTGGGAATGTCATTTCACTTCTCTGGGCCTCAGTTCCCTTCTCTGTAAAATGGGGAATGAGGCTGGGAGTCCCATGTGGGACAGGGACAGTGTCCAACCCATTTTGCTTGTATCTACCCAATACTTAGTACAGTGCCTAGCACATAGTAAGCGCTTAACAAATATCATAATTATTATTATTGTTAGTAGTAATTGTGGTATTTGTTAAGCATTCACTATGTGCCAGACACTGTACAAAGCACTCGAGCAGATACAAGCAATTCAGGTTGGACACAGTCCCTGTCCCACATGGGGCTCACAGTCTTAATCCCCATTTTACAGATGAGGTAACTGTGGCAACATTAAGTGACTTGCTCAGGGTCACACTGAAGACAAATTGTGGTGGATGCAGGATTAGAACCCAGGTCCTTCTGGTTCCCAGACCTGTGCTGTATCCACTAGGCCATGCTGTTTATAGTCTACGGAGGAACCTACAGTTTAGAGCATAGTACAGTTGATAGGCCCTTTTTTTCTTTCTTTTTTTCTTTTTTAATGGCACTTGCTAGACCCTTATTGTGTGGCAGGCACTGTACTAAATTCTGGGGTAAATACAAACTAATCAGTTTGGACACAGTCCAAGTTCCACATGGGGCTCACAGTCTTACTGTCCATTTAGAGAAGCAGCGTGGCTCAGTGGAAAAAGCACAGGCTTGGGAGTCAGAGGTCATGGGTTCTAATCCTGGCTCTGCCACTTGTCAGCTGTGTGACTTTGGGTGAGTCACTTAACTGCTCTGGGCCTCAGTTCCCTCATCTGTAAAATGGAGATTAAGACTGTGAGCCCCGTGTGGGACAACCTGATTACCTTGTATTCCCCCCCCAGTGCTTAGAACAGTGCTTGGCACATAGTAAGCACTTAACAAATGCCATCATTATTTTACAGATGAGGGAACTGAGGCACAGATAATTTAAATGACTTGCTCAACAGCAGTTGAGTAACAGAACTGTTCAAATGAATTTCCATACCACCACATATTTTAGGACTCTGACAACACCTCAGAGTTCCCAGTAAAGCTAAAAAGAACATAAATTGTGGTATTCTGTCCTGTTATCTCTTTGAAGTCTGTTTCTTCCCAATCCCATCACTCTCAAAATCCCTGTCCCCCTTTCACTCCCACACTCAAAAATCCAAAATTCAAACCCTTAGTACAGTGTCTTGCACATAGTAAATGCCCAATAAAGACAATTGGATGAATGAAGTGTAAAATTTATGTAAGTTTCAGCACCTGTTCAAGATGAAAGAGACAGTGTGCTTTCAAAGAAAATCACTGAACAATCAAGACATATTAAGCAAAAGACCGTAATAATGAATTTAAAATAATTTTAGAATTAATTTCCAGGCCATTATTGAAGTAATATAAAGCTGCTTTTTATGTTCTCCCAGGTTTGTTAGTTGAATGTGAATTAATAATGGAATTTTATCTAATTCCCTTTATACAATTTTAATATTAACAGTTATCATTTTTGAGACACTGTTGAAATCAGCTAGAGAACAAAATGTACTAATTTTTCTTTTAAAGGATTTTGCAAATTCTAGGTACATAATAAACCTTTTAGAATTGGAATCAACTTTTTATAGGAATAGATCAAGTTCAGCCTAGAATGTGCACTAGGAAATTTATACTTTAATCTGGAAGAATGTTCATACATATCAATTTATAACCACAAAAGCCATATTTTAATGGCTGATATATAAATTATCATGAGAAGTATTCATCTGGAAACATCAGTGTAACCTTTAACTATTGAATCACAAATACAGAGTTTGTGATTATAAATACTTTGCTCCATGTTGAATTTATTATCGATAGACTGCTAACACCATTCCCATCTTTCTTCTTCAAAGGTTTTTGAATTGGTTTTGCTCTTTGTTCTCCAGTATCATTGGTATTATTAGGAGATTTCAGTGCTCCAAAAGAAAATGGCTATAGTCAGTTGATTCATTGTTAAGTGGTGAGCACTGTGTAATCACTTGAAAGTTACACTGAGGTAACAGATTGTGGTAGAGAAAGAAAGGAAGAAAATAAATGTAAATATTAGTGAGCTCATTTTCTCTGTCAGAGTATTGATTCCATTCATCTTTCTTGACAGATAGGATAAATAAGCAAAACACCTAACTTCTAAGGCATCAATTGAACAGGAAAAGGGAGTGTAGAAAAGGAGGAGGAAAAAGATAAATGTGAGTTGGTTAAAAGAAGAAAAAATGCAATCCGTCTTTATGAGGAATTTATCATTTTCCTTCTTCCTTTCAAACCATCTTAATAAGCATTTGATAAATGTCTCTTTAGGTGTAACAGAAAAATCATGTTTAAAATCTTAATTCACAGGTCATCGTTCAACCATTTCACCTTAATCGGAAAAAACTTTATCAGGTTCTTTTTGAACAGCTGTTTAATGTCTTGGGTTTAACTTTCTAAGCATTGTAGAGAAACACTGAAATTTCATCATGAGTGATGACCAATTTGTGAAAAATAGAACACAAAGCATATTTCCACAGCAGCATTGGGAACTGTTTATATATAGGAAAATTCAACAGATACTGGTCTCATGAGAATGCACATTATTCCAACAGCATTTATGCAGGCTTTAGATGTTTCTCTCGCAGGGATTCCATGATATTAAAATGAGGGGTTTGTGAAAGTTGTGCAAATATGGGATGAAGGTTGAGTGCACAAGTATACTGTTTAGAGTGTCAACTCCTTGTGGGGCGGGAACTTATCTTCAGCTTCTGTTGAACTTACTCAAATGTTCAGTACAGTCCATCACACTCGCTATGGGTTTGTTAACTACCATGACTATTAATGCTAGCAATTATACCTTCAAATATGGAGCTTTGAAGAAGAATCAGTAGAGAAAGAGTACAAATGTCATTAATCTCAATTTCCATGTAAGGCTATTCATTTGTGGCACCTCCATTGAGTAAATGGAGTAATGGGCAGGGATTGTCTCTCTTTATTGCTAATTGTATTTTCCAAGCGCTTAGTACAGTACTCTGCACACAGTAAGTGGTCAATAAATATGACTGAATGAATGAATAAAACATCCAGACATCAGGTGAAGAGGACACAAACTTAATCAAAGGGCATTTAGGGCACAAAGACTGGAAAGGAGAGAGCTGCTAAACATTTTTATTTTTCCCACTGGGCAATTTGAAAAAGATAGAATGAGTCGATAATTTGACTTCACTCCATGTTGCTGAGCAGGAAAGCAAATGTTGAGAAGCTGTCTCTTAAAATTCTAAATAACGTTATATGTGTTTAACAAATCAGATGAAAACATGTAATTTTTTTCTTTTGTATTTCCCAGCCAAATTTTCAAAATCTTCCTCTGCACCTGCAGTGTTGCAGGCAAAGTGATTTCCAAACAGAAATAAGATAATTTTGATGATGTACTACTTGATTCGTGGAAATTGAAAATAGTAATTAAATGTAAAAACTTCATTAGTTATACCAAAAAATAGTTTGATCAGAATGAAGTCTAAAAGCTGAGCTAGGCTCCCTTCTTCTCTGATGCATTTTCTCTGAACAGGCTCTCTTCTTTGCTGATCATCTAGCTGGTGTGGAGATCGCATCTTAAGTTGTACTTACTGTAGCAGCAGGGAGGATCTGTGACATTTTAGTGTAAGTCAGTTCATTCAATCCTTGGCAATTATTAAGTGCCTAGTGTGCCGAGTGATGAACTAAGCACTTAGCAAGGTACAATAGTCGACATGATGCCTGTCTTCAAGAAGCTCACAATCCAGTGGGGGAGATACATACTGAAATAATTTATATAATAGGAGGGAGAGGAAAATTGAATACATATGCACATGAATGCATGCTAAGGAATAGGATGCATACACAACTGATACAGTCTTCTAGACTGTGAGCCCACTGTTGGGTAGGGACTGTCTCTATATGTTGCCAACTTGTACTTCCCAAGCGCTTAGTACAGTGCTCTGCACACAGTAAGTGCTCAATAAATACGATTGATTGATTGACTGATTGATTGATACATGTGTTTATGAATACATCAAGTGTGTAGTCACTAGTTGAAGTGGTAACTGGGTGGATACAGCTTGCAACCTCGGCATTAAGCTTGACTCTGTTTCTTTGAACCTCTGAATTCGGTCCATCACCAAATGCTGTTAATCAATCAATTATTGTTCTTTACTGAGTGCTTACTGTGTGCAGAGCACTGTACAAACACTAAACAGCGTTGAAAGAAACATTCCCTGGACTGAGGGGCTTTCAGTCTAGAGAACTGTAAGTTTTTCTTTCACATCTCCAGAATCTGCCTTCTTCCCCTCCATCCAAATGGCCACTATTCTGGTCTGTGAGCACACTGTTGGGTAGGGACCATCTCTATATGTTGCCAACTTGTACTTCCCAAGCACTTAGTACAGTGCTCTGCACACAGTAAGAGCTCAATAAATACGATTGATTGATTGATTGATTGGTCCAAGAACTGTGAATATTCTAATCTCCTCACAGACTGCCTGGCTCCAGTCTCTCTCCACTCAAGTCAATTATTTTACTCTTTTGCCCGGATCATTTTTATAGAAACATTATTCTGCCCATTTTCACAAATTGTCCTGCAGTTACCCATTTTTCCCCCAAACGATAAAGAAATTCTTGACCATTGGTTATAGGGCCTATAACCACTCAACTAATTGTCTTCGCCTTACTTATCCTTGATATTCTCCTGCTACCCTCCAGTTCGGACACTTCGCTCTTCTCAAGCCAAGCTACCCACTGTGCCTCATTCTCATCTCTCTTGCTGATGACCTCTTGCTCCCATCTTTCTTGTTGGCTGGAACTTGCTCCCCCATCCCATCTGGCGGACCACTTCTCTCCCTAACTTCAAGATCCTTTTGAAGGTCTTTGGATGGAGCTCTTCCCTGATTAAACTCTCAGCTCACCATGTCAACATTTCTTTTTCACCTAAGCACTTGGATATTCACATCCCACCACAGCACTTAAATGCATATGTAGACTCTATGGCTTTCCCTTATCAGTAATTTATTTTAGTGTTTGTGCCCCCTACTAGACCATAATCTCCTTGAGGGTGAAGATTATGTCAACTATATTGTACTCTCCCAGCCACTTAGAAGCAGCATGGTTTAGCACGGGCTTGGGAGTCAGAAGGACCTGGGTTCTAATCCTGGCTCCACCACTTGCCTGCAATGTGACCCTGGGCAAGTCACTTAACTTCTCTGTGCCTCAGTTAACTCATCGGTAAAAGGGGGACAAGACTGTGAGCCATATCAGATGGGGACTGTGTCTCCTCAATGCCTAGAACAGTGCTTGACATGTAGTAAGCACTTTACAAGTATCATTATTATTATTATTATTATTAATATTATTATTGTTGTTATTATTATTACTTAGTACAGTGCTCTGCAGAGTAAGCAATTATCTCTAATTATAAGAATAATAATTGTGGTATTCACTAACCACTTAATAATAATAATAATAATGATAGCATTTATTAAGTGCTTACAATGTGCAAAGCACTGTTCTAAGTGCTGGGGAGGTTACAAGGTCATCAGGTTGTCCCACGGGGGGCTTACGGTTTTCATCCACATTTTACAGATGAGGGAACTGAGGCCCAGAGAAGTGAAGTGACTTGCCCAAAGTCACACAGCTGACAATTGGCAGAGCCTGGGTTTGAACCCATGACCTCTGATTCCAAAGCCCGGGCTCTTTCCACTGAGCCACACTGCTTCTCTAATATGTGCCAGCCACTGTACTAATCTCTAAGATAGATAATCGGGTTGGGCACAGTTCCTGTCCCACATGGGGCTCACAGTCTAAGTAGGAGGGAGAACAGCATTTATCCCCAGTTTGTACATGAGGAAACTGTTGATTGATTGTTTTACTTGGAGGAGAAATTAACCGGGGAAGGCCTCCTGGAGGAATTCAGGATTTCACTGGTATCCTAGCCTCGACGGAGTGGAAGGTGACTCAGGAAATCATTTGGGCCAGTCCACTGCTTCCAGGCAGGCAAAAGACCATCTCATCCTCTTCTTGAAGATCTTAAAATAATAAAGATTCTTTTATTCTTTGATAGTATTTGACAGTGTCTTCACAAACAGCCTTGGGAAAGGAATTGATCTCCTCAAGCTTAGGTCCTAAGGCCCTTGTGCCTTTTTCCACTCTCTATCTGAACATAAGCATGTGAGAACAGTCCTACTTGGGGGCCAACAGAATGGTCCAGTCCGATCTATCCCCAAATTGCTCAACAGTGGTCAGTGAGCTGCCTTGAGTAGCAGAATCCAGCAGTAACATTGGCTCTGTCCCTGAGAACAACTCTTAAATTGTGACTTTATCTTCCTGATGTCCACCTGATGTGGAATCTGGTTAAGTGGGAGATGAGAATGTTGATGCTGCAAAGAGATGAATAGTTATTATCATACCTTCTTTCAATGGTGTGCTTCCAGCTCATCCATCAATCTGCATATAGGATGAGTGTTTTAGGAGCTTCAATTGTCGTATCTCTGAATATATTAGAATATCATCCCAGTCCTTTGGAAAAACCTTCCAACATGGCTTCCAGGTCCTTTGTGTTTTGGAGTGGAGAAATGTAGAATAGTTTGGACAACATTAGATTTAATTCATTATTATGTAAGCAGCATGGCTCAGTGGAAAGAGCACGGGCTTTGGAGTCAGAGATCATGGGTTTGAATCCCATCTCTGCCACATATCTGCTGTGTGACCTTGGGCAAGTCACTTAACTTCTCTGAGCCTCAGTTCCCTCACCTGTAAAATGGGGATTAAGACTGTGAGCCCCACGTGGGACTACCTGATCACCTTGTATCCCCCCAGCGCTTAGAACAGTGCTCTGCACATAATAAGCACTTAACAAATGCCATTATTATTATTTTTAGTATGATGTAATAATTACCAGAATAACATATAGAAGAAATCTAGAATTTGAGCTTACTTAGTGGATAGATACATACAAAGATTTGAAATACTATACTTAAGAACTGGATGACTAAGGATGACCATGGTGGGATCATGGACATGGAACTCAACACAGTAGGATAAATATGGTCATGAAAACAGGAGACGGTAAAAACAGAAGCTGTGGAGAGGGCGGAAGGGACAGAGCATAGCTTGGATGGAGAAAGCTGGGATTTGTTCAGGATCCTGGCTATATAATTCTGTCTCATCTTTCCACCAATACATTTGCAATAGTTGTAGGAAATTCTTTATGTTTATTAAATGGGTGAAGGAGTATGTGCTAATTTATGTAAATCTACTTGTCCTTCATGCCCAAATCCCCTTTGAAAAACATTCAAATTGTGACTTAGTCACTTCTCCCGTTGTATCGTTTAAATGGACAGACTTTGATGTTTATTTTTTTGTGCATTGTTATGGTTTGTGACTCTTTCAAGAAAGAGATTAATTAATTTTTTTAATAAATGCAATTAATAAACTGATAACCCAACATGTCCCCTGGAGACGCTCAACAAATATTTGGTGAAGTCTGTGATTAAGAAGCAGGCAGTCATATTTGTTCAGTGTATTTTAGTCTCTATAAAATGTGAAAGTCAAATCTTCCTCCTATATTTTTCATATTTTTCTAATTTCAATTCTGTAACTAGCTCTATAGATAGCTTCTGCTTGACTGCTTAATTCTGTCTTCATACCAAGTGGCTCAGGAATTCTATTCATAATTTAGAAAGATTTCTTGAAAGAGAAATATTTAACTCATAAAAATCCACGGTACAAAGAGAAGCAGAAGCATCAGACAAAAGGCCTAAAGTGCTAATCAAATATTTATAGTACTTACGTCCCCCCCACCCCCACCATTTTTTTGAAAGAACTACCAGGAAAGCAGAACTATTCTTTTTTTTTTTTAGATTAAAAGAATTTGTTTATTCTGCCTATCTCTGGATATTTTTTACATGTACTTTAGACTACAACAGAGCATGCAGTAATATTATTCAGTGTTCTGTATCATCTGAACATTGTACCGTGCTGCCATCATTCAGACTTCAGGAACACTGATTCAGTTCTGATCCTGGAAAATTCTGGCTAAGATTTTGCCAGCACTGGAAATTCATTTATTCATTCGATCGTATTTATCGAGCACTTACTGTGTGCAGAGCACTGCACTAAGCGCTTGGGAAGTACAAGTTGGCAACATATAGAGATGGTCCCTACCCAACAGCGGGCTCACAGTCTAGAAGGGGGAGACAGACAACAAAACATATTAACAAAACAAAATAAATAGAATAGTAAATAGTATGTGATCTCTCAGTAATTTCTGCAATCTGATCTTTAACCTTTCACTTTAAAAATGATGCTCAATGTTGATAACATCTTTGAGATGTTATGTTATCTCCTCAAGGTGCCATTCGATGAGGCAGAATTTATGCAATTGTTAAGTGGGGTGTTTCCCCAACAGTGGAGGGGAGAGAAAGCAAATATCTGTGGTGATTCAAGGGAATTTTGGGTCCCAGCTAGCCTGCTGTGTTACCTTGGGTGTGTCACTTAGTCACTCTGGCCCTCAGTTTTCTCACCTGTAAAATGGGGATTTTCTCACCTGTAAAATGGGGATCAAATAGACTGAGCATCCCCTGTGGGACAGGGGTTGTTTCTGATCACTGATCACATAACCTTTGATCGACTCCAATGCTTAGCATTTACTAAGTGCTTAATGAGTGCCGTACTTATGATTATCAGATCTCAGTGGGTATGAAATCAGTTTCAGTTGCTGTGCCTGCTGAGATGCTTTTCTCAGCAGTTGGGATGAGGGCCAACTATTCTTTGCATGTTGGGACGTTTTCTATGCTTTCTAGTGTTGAGAAGACTACTGAAATGATGTCAACTCTTTGGGATTCTCTGCTTGAATGTGATGAGGTTGGAGCCATCTTCATTCTTCAGACATATCATGATGGCTAGAAGAGGATCTTGTAATGTACAATTTTATTATATTATACCAGGGCCTTAGGACAGTGCTTTTGCTCTCAGTTGGGGCTCAATAAATTCTAGTGATTCTTTGATTTGACTTTTCACTGCCATAGTTCTCCCCATTTTATCTTTCCCCTACTGGAATTCATTAGTGTTTTTGTTTTCCCATGAAAATCGAGAAATTCCTAATGGCAAAGAACTGGGAAGAAGGGGATTTTTTAAATAATGAATTCCTTTTATCCCTTCAGCTTGGAGAAATGTTTACACACATGCTTTGCTTTTGTCTTGTCTTATGCCATCAAGTCGTTTCCGACCCATGGTGACCCCACAGACATATCTTTCTCAGAACGCTCCACTCTTCATCTGCAGTCATTCAGGTAGTGTAGCCATAGAGTTTTCTTGGTAAAAATATGGAAGTGGTTTACCATTGCCTCCTTCTGCGCAGCCAACTCTCTCCCAAGCCGCTGCTGCCTAGCATGGGTGAGTTTTGATTTGTTGCAGATTGCCTTCCACTCACTAGCCACTGGCCAAGTTAGGAATGGAATAGGGAGGCCTCTGCTTCACTCACGCTCCCATAGCTGAGACTGGTAGAGTACTGGAAACTCTCCAAGTGCGACCCTGAGTGGGGGATGCTTTGCTATAGCAATTCAGAAAATGGGATCATGGTCTATTGGAGTAAAGAGGGATTCATGACAGAAGGATCCATGACAGGTTGGCACATTCTGTGTTGCACAATATTAATGACATGAAATCCTTCAAGATGATATGAGAAGCAGCGCTCTATCCACTAGGCCACGCTGAGGGAGCGGACCAAGGGCTGGGAGTGTGTGTGCGTTCCTTGGAAACCGAAGCATCAGGGGCAGTGACCTCCATGTCAGGAGCAGTGGGAACCTCAGTCTGGGCCACCACAGCTGGGGCTTTCTCAGCTCCTCGAGAGGGTTTGTGCTTCCCAAACTGGCCAAGTTAGGAATGGAATAGATAGGCCTCTGCTTCACGCAGGCTCCCATAGCCGAGACTGGTAGAGTACTGGAAACTCTCCAAGTGCGACCCTGAGAGGGGGATGCTTTGCTATAGCAATTCAGAAAATGGGATCATGGTCTATTGGAGTAAAGAGGGATTCAGGACAGTTAGAAGGATCCATGACAGCTTGGCACATTCTGTGTTGCACAACATTAATGAGATGAAATCCTTCAAGATGATATGAGAAGCAGCGCTCTAACCACTAGGCCACGCTGAGGGAACGGACCAAGGGCTGGGAGTGTGTGTGCGTTCCTTGGAAACCGAAGCATCAGGGGCAGTGACCTCCATGTCAGGAGCAGTGGGAACCTCAGTCTGGGCCACCACAGCTGGGGCTTTCTCAGCTCCTCGAGAGGGTTTGTGCTTCCCAAACTGGCCAAGTTAGGAATGGAATAGGTAGGCCTCTGCTTCACGCAGGCTCCCATAGCCGAGACTGGTAGAGTACTGGAAACTCTCCAAGTGCGACCCTGAGAGGGGGATGCTTTGCTATAGCAATTCAGAAAATGGGATCATGGTCTATTGGAGTAAAGAGGGATTCAGGACAGTTAGAAGGATCCATGACAGGTTGGCACATTCTATGTTGCACAACGTTAATGAGATGAGATTAATGAGATTTGTGTTTCCCTAACTTGGCCAGTTTGTGCTTGACTTTGACAGGTCAGCCCAGAGCGGGAGAGTGGGAAACCACCTACCCTCTGGTCCCAGCTCCAGGGTGGGCGGAGGAAGTGAAATGAAATGCTTAGTACAGTGCTCTGCACACAGTAAGTGCTCAATAAATACAATTGAATGAATGAGAAGCCCTGTGTTTGTTTTCTTTTCATTTAAAAAAGGCAAAAAATGCATTCTCCATAAGGAGTAGTGGTCTGAGGCAGGGCCACCTGGGGAATGAATGAACTCTGCGGCCATTTCTGAGCCCAGCAGAATTATCTGTGTGCAGTAGGTGGGCACTAGAATGGCATCAGACTGTGGCATATGCCTGGAAGAGGGAGGTGACACCATGTTGTATCATAGTTAAACCCCTTCTACTAAGGTTTGGTAGATTTGATAGGACACCCAGACAAATCTGTCAACTTACTAAATGCCTCTTTTGCAAATTGCACCCCATTGCAGAACAGTAAAGAGAATGCATATTGCTTCTTTTAGGGACCATTGTGGCATTGCAATGTAGTCTTATCCTTTTATGTAATAAAAATAGTCATAATTGTGGTATTTATTAAGTTCTACATGCCAGGCATTAGATTAAGTGCTGAGTTAGATATAAGACAATATTAAGTCAGTCTTTGTCCCACATGGAGCTCATAGTCTAAAGTAAGCGGAAGAATAGGTATTTACTCCCTCTTCCACAGATGGGGAAATGGAAGCACAGAGCAGTCAAGTGAGTTGCCCAAAGTTCAACAGTAGGCAAATGGTGGATCAGGGACTAGAATGCAGGTCCTCTGACACCCAGGCCCCTGCTCTTTCCACTAGGCCACACTGCCTCCCTTTGGGGAATGGTCATTCTTGGCCTTAGGAAGGAGCAAACAGAAAGTGTGACATGGTTTCTAAGTGGCAAATTACAAAAAAAGCAGGTGCCAAGATATATTGAATACTAAGCCATAAAATTTTTCTTGCTCTTTTACAAGGATGGCTTGCTATTTATCGACCATTCCAGGGGTATCATTTTCTAGGCAATTATATTACTAATCTTATTGAACTTTACACTATCAAAATGACCTATTCACAAGCACATTTTCTGAAAATAAAGACAGCTAGGGTACTCAAGATCTATATGGCATAATTGAACCGATTCACATCAAATTTGTCTTTAAATGGCTATGTACTGTATACATCTTGGTGCTCTATTGCTATTGACTGGGAAGTTTAGAACTCATGAATGGCATCCACACCCCTTAATTACCACAATTAGTGCAGCTCTTTAACTGTTCAGGGAGATTTGTACCTTCTTTCATAAAGGGAAGCAACATTGCCTAGTGGCTAGAGCCGCTTCGCATGAACCTTCGCATAAAGCAAAAACTCCTCACTATTGGCTTCAAAGCTCTCCATCACCTTGCCCCCTCCTATCTCATCACCCTTTTTTCCTTCTCCAGCCCAGCCCTCACACTCCATTCCTCTGCCACCGCCAATCTCCTCACTTTTCCTCATTCTCGCCTGTCCCACCGTCAACACCTGTCCCACGTCTTCCCCCTGGCCTGGAATGCCCTCCCTCTGCCCATCCTCCAAACTAGTTCTCTTCCTCCCTTCAAAGCCCTACTGAGAGCTCACCTCCTCCAGGAGGCCTTCCCACAATGAACCCCCCCATCCTCTCCTCCTCATGGTCCCCACTCCCTCCTTCTGCCCTACCCCCTTCCCCTCCCCACAACACTTGTGTATATTTGTACATATTTATTATTCTATTTATTTTATTAATGATGTGTGCATGTCTATAATTCTATTTATTTTGATGGAATTGACACCTGTCTACTTGTTCTGTTTTGCTGTCCGTCTCCCCCTTCTAGACTGTGAGCCCATTGTTGGGTAGGGACAGTCTCTATATTTTGCCGGATTGTACTTTCCAAGTGCTTAGTACAGTGCTCTGCACACAGTAAGCGCTCAATAAATACGATTGAATGAATGAGTGAATGAATGAATGAATAATAATAATAATAATAATTATGGCATTTGTTAAGCGCTTACTAGGTACAAAGCACTGTTCTAAGCGCTGAGCACTGTTCTAAGCGCTGGACTGGGAGTCAGAAGAATCAATCAATCAATCAATCAATCATATTTATTGAGCGTTTACTGTGTGCAGAGCACTGTACTAAGCGCTTGGGAAGTACAAGTTCTTATCCCCAGCTCAGACACTTGTCTTCTGTGTGACCTTGGGCAAGTCACTTACCTTCTCTGTGCCTCCATTACCTCAGCTGTAAAATGGGGATTAAAACTGTGAACCCCAGGTGCGACATGGGCTATGTCAACCTGAATAGCAATGTCTCCGAATGATATTTTACTCCAAGTATCTGTTTAGTGGACTCTGTCCCTTTAATTCAGATCTGAATCTGGTTAGGCGTGTCTATTTTTCTTATTAAATTTGTTAAGAACTTTCTATGTTCCAGGCACTACACTAAACTCTGGGGTAGATACAAACTCATCCGGTTGGTCACAGTCCATGCTTATGTGAGAATCTCAGTTTTAATCCCCTTTTCACAAATGAGGTAACTGAGGCACAGAGAAGTGAAGTAACTTGTCCAGGCCACACAGCAGACAAATGCCGGATCCAGGATTCAAACCCAGGTCCTCTGACACTTAGGCCCATGCTCCTTCATGAGGTCACAGTGCTCCTTGCTGCCTCTCCCCTCCTTAGTAATGAAAGGTCAACTGGAATCTGAAGCTGCAGCAGTGCTTTCATAATAATAGTAATATTAACAAGTAATAATAATAATAGTGGAAAAGGAACGGGCTCAGGAGTCAGAGGTCATGGGTTCAAATCCCAGCTCTGCCACTTGTCAGCTGTGTGACATTGGGCAGGTCACTTAACTTCTCTGTGCCTCAGTTACCTCGTCTGTAAGATGGGGATTAAAATTGTGAGCCCCATATGGGACAATCTGATCAGCTTGTGTCCTCCCCAGTGCTTAGAACAGTGATTTGCACTTAGTAAGCACATAACAAATACCAACCCCCCCCCCAAAAAAAAAATGGCATTTATTAAGCACTTACTATGTGCCAAGCACAGTATGAAGCACAGGCGTGGATACAAGCAAGTCGAGTTGGACACAGTCTTTGTCCCATGTGAGGCTCACAGCCTCAAGACCATTTTACAAGTGAGGTAACTGAGGCCCAGAGAAGTGAAGTGACTTGCCCAGGGTCACACAGCAGACAACTGGTAGAGCCGGGATTAGAACCCAAGACCTTCTGACTCCCAGCCACTACGCCATGCTGCTTCTCCTCTTGACTGTGGCTCGTCCCTGCTTTGGACCTTGAGCAGGGATTGGGCTCTCCAGATCCTGCCCAGTCCCAGTCGTGACCATGGAATGGGTGTGTTATTCCCTGATGGAGTCCAGCTGTATCAGGCCATAGTATTTACTGAGTGCTTACTGCATGCACTTTACCACCAAGGGCATGGGCCCGGGAGTCCGAAGGTCATGAGTTCTAATCCTCACTCTGCCACTTGTCTGTTATGTGGCTTTGGGCAAACCACTTCACTGTGCCTCAGTTACTTTAACTGTAAAATGGGATAAAGACTGTGAGCCCCATTTGGAACAAGGACTGAGTCCAACCTGATTTGCTTGCATCCACCCCAGCACATAGTAAGTGCTTAACCATTCAATCATATTTAATCATATTTGGACACAATACCAATATCAATACCATAATATCAATATCATAATTATCATTTAATTGTTATTATTATTACTAAGGTAAGTGCATGGAATAGTACACTACAATGGAGCTGGAAGACAGCTCTCTGGTCCTGAAAAATAGCATGGTCCTGTGGAAAGAGAACAGACCTGGGAATTAGACATGGGTTCTATTCCCGGCTCTGTCTCGTGTCTGCTGTGTGACCATGGGCAGGTCGCTTCACTTCTCTGTGTCTGTTACCTCATCTGTAAAATGGGGATTAAGACCGTGAGCCCCATGCAGGACAGGGACTATGCCCAACCTGATTACCTTGTATCTACCCCAGTGTACAGAATAGTGCTTGGCACAGAGCAAGCGCTTAACAAATGCCACAGTTATCATTCTATATCTCATTTCTTCCTTTTCCTGCAATCACAATAAAAAGATGGCACCGTTGAGGGAGGAGGCGGAAGCTCTCCATAAGTATGTTATTTGTAAATATTTTTAGACCCATCATCCCTCTAAGACTGTAAAGTCCTTGTGGTGAGGAAGCAGATCCTATGCTTCTGTTGAACTTTTCCCAGTACTTAGTAGAGTGCGTTGCACTCTGTTGGCATTTGTTGCTGAATTGTACTTTCCAAGCGCTTAGTACAGTGCTCTGCACACAGTAAGTGCTCAATAAATACGATTACATGATGCCTGATATGCTGGCATCTTGCCCCCTACCAAAATATAAGTTCCAGGGGCCTTTCTTAGTTGGGTTCCACCATTAAAACACTGCTACGAGCTGCCCTACTCCGATTGGTACCCTCAAGCAAGATCTCACTGGAGGGAGGTTGGAGGTTCTGAATCCCGTTTACCCGACTGTTTTGTCCCTGCTTCCCCATGAATCACCCAGAAAATGGTGGAGGTAGGAAAGGAGCTCATCCCGTGGCAACTTAAAGTGTTAGCAGGTGGAGGCCAATGGAACATCCCAACCTCCCTTCTTCCCCCTCCCTGCCTGCTCTTCACTAGCAGTGTCAAAACTGATCTCTAATATTTGGAAAAGGGTAGATTCACTTCGCTACGATGACGCAAAGATGTCCAATCTGAGGAATTGACCTAAGAAGAGGCTCTCTCTCCATACAGCCACATTGGCTTCATGGCAGCAGAAGTGCATGCCGTTGTTACAGCCACCGCGATGGGCTTTGAAACAGGAACAGTTCCCAGTATACCAGGCCTCTCTGCACTCTCAACGAGCATCGGGTTAGTGTGGGATTCAGCTTGCCCCAAGAGATTCAAGCCCAAATCAGATTGTTCTTCTGAAAAAGACTAAAAATAAATAAATAAATAAAAATCCCTTAAAGGCCCTGTCAGAATGTGAATAATTTCAGACAACCAAGAATGCAATCATTTCCAGAAAAAATATATTCCTACTGTAATAAGGGAAAACAATATTACATATTTTTTTCATCTTCCACTTAGATGCTTAAATTAGGTAATTCAGTGTAAAACCTTACAAGCCCTTCTTTTATGTTTATTTCTATTTTCTCTCTGCCTCTGACCCAAGCACTTTAATCGCCACTACCCCCCCTTCCCTTCAGAGCACTGACTTTCTTTCTGACACAGCAACAGAAAATAAATAAATATATAATTATATAACATCATCATCATCCTCATCAATCGTATTTATTGAGCTCTTACTGTGTGCAGAGCACTGTACTAAGCACTTGGGAAGTACAAGTTGGCAACATATAGAGACAGTCCCTACCCAACAGTGGGTTCACAGTCTTGATTTATATATAAATATATAAAATAAATTATAGCTTCTGGCACCCCTACTAGATTGTCAGAACCTTGAAGGCAGTGTTGTACCTAGCTACTATTTTGTACTCTCCAAAGCACTTAGGAGAGTGCTCTGTACACATTAACACTCAGTATAGGATTGATTGACTGATTGACTGTGCATAAGGACTCCAAAGAGGTTCAAAGAAAGGAACAGCTCTCAGACAGGTCAGAATCCTTTGCTGGATTATTTTTGAGGTTCTGGACTTTAACCATTTTTTCAAATCAGAATAGGATCTCCAAATTTCTTTGGCTCACTGGAATTTTTGGGTTTATTGGTAAGTCTGATTAGACAAGGCTTCTTTGCCCTTCTCCCTATCTGAGCTCGTTTCAGTCTTCCAACAGGATAGCAAGATTGTCCTGCTGATTGCTGTGCCTTGGGTTAATCCAGGAAGGACTCTTTGGAGTGGGATTTTGAAATCCTGATGAATCATGCCGGAGTTCACGCATAGAGCAACCCGGATTATACCTCCTACTGCTATGTGGCTGAGCATTTGAATTACCTCTCTTCAGAATGGTAAAAATCCATGATTATTTTTTAAAGAAAGAAGATGCCTGAACTCAGTATTGAAAATTGAATTCAAGAATAATTTACTTAAAAATGATGTAGAACAGCTGTTTTGACAGTTTCCATATCCTTTGGTAGGGCACACTGAATGTATTTGGAGACATTTGTATTACCCTATTTTCCCATTGAAGCCACAGGGTAGCCATTGATTTTAGTGGCAATGATGTAGTTAGCACCCAGAGTAGTGCCTTGAGGGAGTCTTCCCTGCTATCCATTGTACACATATGGAATAAGCCTTGTTCCCAATAATGGACTAGGGTAATAAGGATAAAAAGGTTCACTTTGATCTGAATAGAAAGAATATATAACTTATTTAACAAATCTCAGGAAGAGGCTTGGAAGCACTAAAAAATCTTTTGTTCTCTCCCATTCTGAGATCAGCTCTCATCTAATGTAAATTCATCTCCATTGAGCAAGTAAATGACAACTGCTGGAAAAATATGGCACTCTAACTGAACTAGATAAAAAACGATCTATCTCCCTCAGTAAGTCACGTGCATATATAGTGCACACGTTTGCAGGCCTGTGAGTTTTTCAATATGATCCGATGAGTTGAGAGTTAATAGATCAGTGTTATTTATTGAGTGCTTGCTGTGTGCAGAGCACTGTTCTAAGTGTTTGGGAGAGTACAACATAGCAGAATTGGTAATCACATTTCCTGCCCACAACCATTTCACAGTCTAGAAGTCCTGGTTTTGGCTTTTTCCACAATAGGGATGTTTTGTGAAAATATTCACCTTTACATAAGAAGGTGAATGAGGCCGATCATAACCACTAGATTATTGAAATATCAGAGGGGCAGATAATTATGGCACATGTTAAGCGCTTAGTATGTGCCAAGCACTGTTCTAAGCTCTGGGGTAGATTCAAATTAATCAGGTTGGACACAGTCTCAGTCCCACATTGGGCTCACATTCTTAATCTTCATTTTTTTTTTCACAGATGAGATAACTGAGGCACAGAGAAGTTAAGTGACATACCCAAGGTCACACAACAGAATAGTGGTGGAGACGATGTTAGAACCCTGGACCTTCTGACTCTGAGGCCCCTGTTCTATCCACTGCACCATGCTGATTCTCAACATGTTAGATGAGGTGGTATTCAGGACTGCCAATAAGAAGGCCAATTTAAGTCAAGAAAACACGTTTGAAGATGAAAGCCAGATTCTACCTTGATTGAAACATTTCCATCTCTTTGGATGACTAAAAGAATCCTCAACCACCACCATTCTTCTGACCAGCTGCTGCACATTCATTCATTCAATCGTATTTATTGAGTGCTTACTGCGTGCAGAGCACTGTACTAAGCGCTTGGGAAGTACAAGTTGGATTTGATCAGACAGCACCCTGAGTTACGCACTGGTCTCTCTGGATGGTCAGATTCCAAATTCCGATGCATTTGTTGTTTTGAAATAACTTGGGGTCATGGGATCTCAAAAGCCAATCGAGGGGATTATTTACTTGTTGTTTTACTGTTTATCCATTGGTTATTGAATTTCATCATTTTAGGATTCAGATATCCTTAAGCAGAGTAGGAATGTATGAAAACCTCTATCTCTGGGCAACACAGGTCTGGAGTTATGGGCACAGGAAAGGCTCGAGCAGACAACAACGAAGAGGAGAGTGATCCCCTAGTCTAGGAAAAGAAAAGGGGTGGGAACCAGTGATCGGCAGCTCTCTTCTCCTCCCTCTCCTCTCCTCCCTCTCCTCTCCTCCCTCTCTTCTCCTCCCTCTTCTCTCCTCCCTGCTCCCCTCCCCTAGCATGGCCACCCACACACAGCTGCTCAGTTCAGTGCTTAGCACACAGTAAGCATGTAAGTAAAAACGATTGAATGAATAATAATAATAATAATAATAATAGCATTTGTTAAGCACTTACTATGTCCCAAGCACTGTTCTAAGGACTGGGGAAGATATAAGATGATCAGGTTGTCCCATGTGGGGCTCACAGTCTTAATCCCCATTTTACAGATGAGGTAACTGAGGCACAGAGAACTTAACTGACTTGCCCAAAGTCACGCAGCTGACAGTTGGCGGAGCCGGAATTCGAACCCATGACCTCTGACTCCCAAGCCAGTGCTCTTTCCACTGAGCCATGCTGTTTCTGGGCTCCATGTCCTACATTGTTGAGTGACTTGACCAAAGGGTCTGTGAAATGATGAGGACTGTGGCAACCAATCATTCAGTCATATTTAGCATGGCTCAGTGGAAACAGCAAGGGCTTGGGAGTCAGAGGTCACGCGTTCTAATCCCGGCTCTGCCACTTATCAGCTGTGTGACTTTGGGTAAGTCACTTAACTTCTCTGGGCCTCAACTACCTCATCTGTAAAACGGGGATGAAAACTGTGAACCCCATGTGGGACAACGTGGTTACCTTGTATCTACCCCAGCACTTAGAACAGTGCTTGGCACATAGTAAGTGCTTAACAAATACCATAATTATTATATTTATTGGGCACTTACTCTTTGCAGAGCTCACCTCCTCCAGGAGGCCTTCCCAGACTGAGTCTCCCCTTTTTCCTCTCCTCCTCCTCCTCCCTCTACCCTACCCCCTTCCCCTCCCTACACACTTGTATATAGTTGTACATATTTATTACTCTGTTTATTTTATTTGTACATATTTATTACTCTATTCATTTTATTAATGATGTGTATATAGCTATAATTCTATTTATTCCATTTATTTATTCTATAACTCTAAAATATATATAGCTATAATTCTATTTATTTATTTATTTATTTATTTATTTATTCTATAATTCTGTTTATTCTGATGGTATTGACCCCTGTCTACTTGTTTTGCTTTGTTGTCTGTCTCCCCCTTCTAGACTGTGAGCCTACTGTCTGGTAGGGACTGTCTCTATTATGTTGTCGATTTGTACTTCCCAAGCGCTTAGTACAGTGCTCTGCACACAGTAAGCACTCAATAAATACTATTGAATGAATGAATGAATGAATCAGCATCAGTGGCATTTCTTGAGCACTTACTATGTACAAAACACTGTACTAAGTGCTTGGAAGAGCACTGCACTAAATGCTTGGGAGAATATAATTTAACACAGTTGGTAGACATTTTCCTTTCATACAACGAGTTTTCAGTCTCTACAGAATCAATGGGGAGTTGGAGGTGTCAGGGACATAGAAAAAGTCAAACCAAGACAGAGTGTGGAACTCTTCTCCAGAGCCTAGCTCATCGCTTTGCACGCAGAAGGGGTTCACCTCATTTTTGGCATTATAATTGACATCTCTTTCCATGACCTGGCATATTCTGTCACTAAAGCCTGTCAATTCTTGTACACATTTACTATTCTATTTATTTTGTTAATGATGTGCCTCTAGCTTTACTTCTATTTATTCTGATGACTTGACATCTGTCCACATGTTTTGTTTTGTTGTCTGTCTCCCCCTTCTAGACTGTGAGCCTGCTGTCGGGTAGGGACCGTCTCTATATGTTGCCAAATTGTACTTCCCAAGCGCTTAGTACAGTGCTCTGCACACAGTAAGCACTCAATAAATATGATTGAATAAATGAATGAATGGGGCATTGGAGGTATCGGGGACATAGAAAAAGTCAACCCAGGACAGAGTGTGGAACTCTTCCCCAGAGTCTAGCTCATTGCTTTGCACACAGAAGGGGTTCACCTCATATCACTGAATTAGTGAAAGACCAGAATGAGCCACAGTGGGAGAAATGTGGCTCTGTCTGTCTCTCATGAGAACCAACATGGCCTGGTGGATACAGCCCGGGACTGGGAATCAAAAGGACCTGTGTTCTAATCCCGGCTCTGCCCCTTGCTGGCTTTGTGACCTTGGGCAAGTCACTTAACTCTTCTGTGACTCAGTTACCTCATCTGTAAAATGGGGATTCATACTTTGAGCCCCATGTGGGGACATGGGCTGTGTCCAACCTGACTGGCTTGTATCTACCCCAGCCCTTAGAACAGTGCTTGACACATAACAAGCACTTTACAGATACCATCATCAAGCAACGTGGCTCAAGAGAGGCAGCCTGGCTCAGTGGAAAGAGCATGGGCTTGGGAGTCAGAGGTTATGAGTTCTAATCCTGCTCCACCACTTGTCTGCTGGGTGACTTTGGGCAAGTAACTTCACTTCTCTGGGCCTCAGTTACCTCATCTGTAAAATGGGGATTAAGACTGTGAGCCCCATGTGGGACACCCTCATTACCTTGTATCTCTCCCAGCACTTAGAACAGTGCTTGGCACATAGTAAGCGCTTAACAAATGCTATTATTATTATTATTATCATTATCATTATTATTATTATTTTACCAAGTGGTTGGGGGGCAACTGGAATTGGCCTTGCCAGTGGGTGGGCACAGAGAAGCAGCATGGTGTAGTGGATAGATCACAGGCCCAGGAGTCAGAAGGACACGGGTTCTAATCCCACCTCTGCCACACGTCTGCCGTGTGACCTTGAGCAAGTCACTTCGCTTCTCTGTGCCTCAGTTATCTCATCTGTAAAATGGAAATTGAGACTGTGATCATAGGACAGGAACCACTGGACCGTGTCCAATCTGATTTGCTTGTATCCACCCCAGCGCTTAGTACGGTGCCTGGCACATAATAAGTGTTTGACAAATACAGTAATTATTATTATAATTATTATTTCACAGCTTCAGGTAAGCTAAATGTCCTGACTACTTGTCTCCTTCCCTTCCTGGCTTTATTGTCTTTGTTCCCGGAAGCTTACTACAACTACTGGCCAGAGCTCTTCCTTGGAGGAATGAGGACTGAGCTGGGGAACCGCATTTGTTACTTATTGATAACTTGAAAGAACTACACCAAGTTCAAGTCCAGTCGTACAAATGTGTGTTGTCGATACTTCCAAACCACCATAGCTCCATCTGGCCTTCTCTAATGCTGTAATTAGGATCCAAGCCCAGTGCCCATGGAAGAGAGAGGCAAGAACATTATGCTTTGCATCCAACTCAACCCCTGCCAGTTCTTTCTGGCCTGTTTCTTGGAGGAAATGGTGGGTCCAATTGCATGGACTTGTTTTGGGCAGTAAAATGCACGTTTATAATGGAATCAATCTGGCAAAAGAATTATCAAAATTTTAACTTGGTAAATCATTTTGAGGTTCATTTTACTCAATTAAACTGGGTTTTCAACATTTTATTAACTTTTTTAATTTAAACATCAACACATTCTCCTGTAAATAATTTATTCCAAAACAGCAAAACGTTTTATCCCTATTTGAGTGTTGCTTTTGGACAGTAATCAACCTTTAAAAATGTATGTGCTCCCCATATGTTCCTGCATAGCTCTAATTTAATTTTTTTTCTTTTTTTCTTTACATCACATCTCAGTGTATCCCTCACCTGTGTTCTCCATTTGTATTTCCTCTGCTTAGTCATTGAGTAGTATTTTATTTTCATTTTTATTAATTATATTTGTCAAAAGCTCAGAATGTGCCAAGCCTTTCTCCTGCCTCTGGTTTGAGTCTCATTTCTGCTTTCCATTTGATCAGTGAAGATATCCTTCTCTCATTACCCCCCTTTTTCTACTTATGTTTGCTGTTTATTCTACATTTCTGGCTTTAATTTCTCAGAAGCATCTCAGAAGCATTGTTCTTTTCCTTTATTACTTTTCTTTCTTCCTGATTTAGTTCTTCTTCTGTCACCTTTGTTTTCTCTTCCTGTGGAACCCCTGCTCCATCATGGAAAAGCTTCCCCTCATCCTTGACCTGTTCCACTGCTCCTCCTCATCATCACTGAAATCTGACTCTCCCCAGATGACAAGGTGTCCCCTGCTGCTCTCTCGAGAGGTGGCTTCATCCTCACCCCCTCCCCCAGACTCATGGGGAAAGGAGGAGGTGTTGGCTTCCTTCTCACTCCCCATTGCCACTTTCGCACCATTCCACCTCCCCCGTTGCAGTCATCTGCCACCACCACCCCTGCCCCACCAGGCCCCACGTCCAACTCTTTTGAACCATTTTAATCCCTTTCTTACAATCCTTCTCTCTTTCTCCATTCCTATATTGATCATTGGTGACTTCAATATCCACAAAGTTGTTCCTGATGACCCTTCTGTTGCCCACTTTCTATCACCCCTCAACTCCAATGACCTCCAGCTCCAACCCAGCTGATCCAGTCACCACCTTGTGACATCTCCTTCAAGAGGCCTTCTCTGACTAAACCCTCATTTCCTTTTCTCTCACATCCTTCTGCATCGCTCTGATTTGCTCCCTTTATTCACCCCTGCCTCAACCCCAAAGCACTTATGTGTACATTTGTAATTTATTTGTTTATATTAATGTCTGACTCCCCTCTAGACTGCAAGTTCTTTGTGGGCAGGGAATGTATCTGTTTATTGTTCTATTGTACTCTCCCAAGTGCTTAGTACAGTGCTTTGCACCTAGTAATCACTCAATAAATACGATTGAATGAATGATTGAATTTCATTGGTTGATTGATTTTTTTTCTCCTCCTTTCCTCTCTTCCTCCTCTTTTTTCTGCTCTCTTATTGTTATACCCTTTCTCTACCTGAATCTCCCCTTTCCTCTTCCCCTTCCTCTCCTCCTTTTCTCTTTCTCGTCCTGATTTTCCTTCTCCTATTCTCTCTCACTCCTCTTCTTCCTTCTTTTATGCCACGCCCATCTTTTTCTCAGTAAAAAGAGATGGATGATTAATCAATCGATCAAGGACGAGCAAACCTGAATTTGAAATCCTGTCACAAACACAGAAACCAAAGAGCTTAGGTCTCCCTATTCCCTATATAAGGTGAAAAACAACAACAGCAACAAAAACTTTCCAAGAGCTATGAATCCTGAACATTTCCTGGAGATATAAAAGCTCTCCTAATTTCATTATCCATGCTAACAGAGTGGTTTTGCTTGATATAGACTCCTCTTTATCGTGCGGTTGGGATTCTTTGCTGAAATCACTAGGGTCTTTAATGCTTGCCACCAACTTCTCCAGTACTATAGAACTTTCCCTTTAGCTAGTTGCCAGTTGGACAGAGATATAAACAGCTTAGGATCAAGGCTCACAGCAGCTCTCCTTTCTACTGCAAAATTGTTGAATGGACAGTGCCTGCAAAGCGTCCACTCCATCCTCTGCCAAGAAGGCTAGCTATGTGCCCTCTTCCGCCTGCGCTGGGTCAAACTGCTCAGGGTAGGTTTTTGGCAAGCTGGCAGGAAGCCACTTGAGGTATGGGTTTTTTTGGCTACCATTCTTTCCCATCTGCCAAGAGTTTCTTTCGCCTCGGCAGGGGAAAAGAAACATACTCTGACATCTTTCACACTCCAACGTCTAGGGTCCAGGAAGCTCAAAATCAAAGCATCGGCAACTGGACTCCTGCTCTCCGACATATAATTGGCCTCAACAGGAGCAGAATTCTAGGTCAGTACTTAAAAGAAAAACGAGAGATGGCTAAAACCCCCACCTGCCTCCTGCTGCTCTTCAATGCAAGGTTGGTGAGGGCATATGTCCTGTCCCTTAATCCAGCCCCTGCTAATGCAGAAAGCATCGCTAACAGGCTGGGACCTTTTCACACATCGGGATGAATGCTTTTAATAACAATAATAATGATGATGATGATGATGATGGCATTAATTAAGTGCTTACTATGTGCCAAGCACTGTTCTAAACTCTGGGGATGTTACAAGGTGATCAGGTTGTCCCACATGGTGCTCACAGTCTTAATCCCCATTTTCCAGAAGAGGTAACTGAGGCCCAGAGCAGTTAAGTGACTTGCCCAAGGTCACATAGCTGACAATTAGTGGAGCCGGGATTTGAACCCATGCCCTTTGACTCCAAAGCCCGGTCTCTTTCCACTGAGCCACGGGACTCTAGTCTTGTCTGTGTCATTCAATAATAATAATAATAATAATAATAATATTAGTAATAATACTTGTGTTGGGCACTCACTATGTGACAAGCACTGTACTAAGGTCTGGGGTCAATACAAGGCAATGAGGACAGACACAGTCCCTGTTCCACAATGAGGCTAAACAGTCTAAAAGGGAGGAAGAACAGATACTGATTCCCCATTTTTTACAGGAAACTGAAGCACAAAGAAGTCAAATGACTTGACTAAGTTCACCCAGCCAGAGTCAGAATTAGAAGCCCTTCTTTTGCCCCCATGTTGCCACCTATATTGAAGTTAGCGAGACTTCAATTTTGTCCTTGTGGGTCTTACCTAGAGTGCGGAGTTTCCGGCCTCTTGGTGGCCAATCTGGCTTTCACCTGGTGTATAGTTGTGACACAATAATAATGATGGTATTTGTTAAGCACTTACTATATGTCAAGCACTGTTCTAAATGCTGGGGTAAATATGAGGTTATCAGGTTGTCCCACGTGGGGCTCACAGTCTTAATCCCCATTTTACAGATGAAGTAACTGAAGCACAGAGAAAATAAGTGACTTGCCCAAAGTCACACAGCTGAGAAGGGGCAGAGCCGAGATTAGAACCCACGACCTCTGACTCCCAAACCCGGGCTCTGGCCATTAAGCCACGCTGCTTCTCTGCTTCACAAGACACCCTTATGCTTGTTGTTTTTATTTTCAGCGCCTCACCTACCTCATGTTAACCTGGGAGGGCATATTTCTTCAAAATGGTACATATGCATCATCACATTATACTGCAAGCCCGAGGCAATTCATGCGACATCCCATGCATCTCTTTGTCGAGTATTCTTGAGGGCCAGGAGTAGTCACCTTTTCCAGAAGTTAGTCCTGAGCCGCAGTGGCTAAAAGCATGGAGGCTGATGGGCGGGGATGTAGATTTCAGGAGCTGCGCTGGAGGGATCTCACATAAAAAGAGTGATTTCCTTTCTCCAACGTCTGAGGCTTCTCAGAAATAAATGGCTGTGTGCTCCCTACTGGTTTCCAACAGAAAACAAATCAGGAACTTATCATGATATTGCAGGATAAATGGCATTTGAAATGTTCTGTTCAAAGTTCAAAAGATATAAGGCAGCCTATCCTTTGAGATCGCCCTAAATACAGTCTATATTTTTAATTCATTAGAGAGACATAAAGCTAACTTATTCAAAGAGTTCATTTCCTTCCATTAAGCCAACTTTCTGTAAGAAATGGAATAAGAAATTTTAAAAAACTACTCAGTTATAGCAGTCTTGCTTAAACTTTAGGTCACATGTCTTATTTACTTTTTGTACATATCTATTCTATTTATTTTAGTTTGTTAGTATGTTTGGTTTTGTTCTCTGTCTCCCCCTTTTAGACTGTGAGCCCACTGTTGGGTAGGGACTGTCTCTATATGTTCCCAATTTGTACTTCCCAAGCGCTTAATACAGTGCTCTGCACACAGTAAGCGCTCAATAAATACAATTGATGATGATGATGATGATGATTCCCACTCACTGGGTATCAGGAGACATGATCACATTCACTTATATTTTACATGCACAGGCCTTGGAAGTTTTGTAGCCCCATCCAACATGGGAGAATTTGTGTAAGACTCTTGGATATATATATATACATATATATACATATATATATATATATAAAAGCTCACCCTTGTATTTTGTTTCGGTTTTCATTGGAATTCTCTTGGGACTACCTCTCTGACTTATAGGAGGCCTACATCTATCTCTGAAATTCTATGGAAGCCTTTTTCCAACTGAAAATATCTTTACCTCCAGACTTTCCTCACACTGATTCCAGCCTTTCTTGATTCCTTCACTGGGGCTCTCTGGAAAGGTCCCCTGTTGAAAAGGGACAGACGATTCTTCACTTTTCCTCAAGTGCCCACCTTTCCAATATTCATTTGTAGAGCACTTTAATTTTCCAATGCACTTCCACACCAGTTATTTCATTTCATCCTCACAGCAGCCCAGGGAGGAAGAGGCAAGTATTGTTATCCACATTTTGCAGATGGTGAAACGGAAGCACCTCAATCTTGGCGATTTGAGCTGAAGGGAATGGATCCCCTGAATTTTACAGGTACATGACAAGTGCTTCAATCCAATCAGCTTCCTTCCTAAAATGGATTGTACAGCAGGTGGGTGGCAGTGGTTGAACTACATGTGAGTTAAAAAGGCCAGACATACATAGTCTGCTACATAGGTAGCAGATAAAAGATAAATAGATTGGACACCGTCCCTATCCCCCATGAGATTCATAACCTCCATCTCGCTTCATTTTACTGGTGAGGCATAGAGCAGGTAAGTGACTTGTCCAAGGCCACACAGCAGCCCAGTGGTAGAGCTAGGATTAGAAACTGGATCTACTGACATCCACTCTCATGCTCCTTTCATTAGGTCACTCTCCTTCCCGTTAACAGAATTCAGTCTCTGAATTATCTGAATAATTTACCCCGTGAGGACTTAACCTATGAATAGGCTCTGAGCACATGCTATTAACTATCAAATGTTTTCATGGAAGATAGGGTCATTTGGTTAAATATACTCTCTACTCCGACCCCAAAGTGTCACATAGAGTACATCTTTCAAAAGCATATCAACTCTGTTTGTTTTTGATTATTTTATTGTAAAAAATGGCAATCATTTAATAAACTATAATAACACCATTAGTGTAGCAAATATAGTAATGTAAAAGACTGATTACATTTGTAATGACAATCAATTTCCTTCCCCTAATTACATTAATTACAGCGTTACATACCTTTGCAATTTACACAGGATTATACTCAATTAGGCTCACGATTTATTTCAATCAAGGATTTTTGGCTCTGTCATAAATCTTTGGAATACAAAATTGGGCAGACAGTGGCATCTGAAAATTGAATCGCAGCCTTAGAATTCAAGAGGGATACGTGCTTTGCTACAAATTACAAAGGAGACGTTACTTTACAGGAAATGTACAGAAGAATCTAGCAAGAGTAAAACCTGTTTCAAAATTGTGCCTGATTTTCACCACCGTTTTTCTCCCCAGCTGTTCAAAATATTAAGATTCATAGTGGTTTAATTTAGCTTAAAAAATCAATGTATGATCAGAGAGCATATGTGTGCACCCATCGGGATCAATGGCAACACAATGATGAGCTGGCCACGGCAGAGCTGAATAAAACAATAATCTCTATTCTTTCAGATAATTTCCCTGACAGCCAACAGAAGCCCAACTATTCAGTATAAAACAAAATGCTTCAGGTAGCCTGATTCGTTTTCAGACACAAATTATAATGCTCTAAACAGTAACTACTACAGTGTGGTTAATAGAAGAAAAAAACCCATCCCTGGGACCTTGAACGGTTCAACCCATTTATAATGAGTCATTTGATTTAGGTTGGTGTACCTTGGATTGGAGATATTATTTACCTCTGTAGTCCTAGCGCTATGTTTTACTGAGTCTACTGCAAATTAGGTGGCCAGAGAATGACTAGAGAAGGCTAATTAGAATGACAGGTTAGTTGAAAGTAAAATCTACCCTTCTCTTTCATTTCTGCCTCAAAAATGTTTAGGGAATTTCATGGGTTTACCATGACAGCTTCTGAGCTTTAACCTACGGGTGAAAGATTGGCTCTCGAGCAATGCAGTGCTCCTGATAAAGAAAGGAATCTCGTATTAGTGTTGCTAGAATTTTATTTCTATGGTAACCATGATGTCACCAGTGTCTGCAGTCCCGAACCCTCCCATTTCTAATAACTTTAGCTGATCGGGTAAGAGAGTATTGTAAAATGAAAAAAAGGAATTAATTGAATTGAACCACCAGATGCAGCGATAGAGATAGCAAGCTTGGTTAAGAGAAATGGGGAGAGGAAGAAGATGACTAGGGCTTGTATTCTGACCTGAAAGGAGGTGGTTTCTGATAGAGAAAGCATATTCTGAAAATCAGAGATGAAAAGTGAGAAAATAAAACATAATCATATATTGCAATGCTCATGACTGGAGTGAACAGGTTAGACAATGAAAAGTGTAAGAAATTCAGCTGAGAACTGTCTTTACAGCCCTGTTACTTGTGCTTACTCTGCATGCATGCACTATATGCGTTAGCTAAAAACAGTAATTGGTTGGTATCACAACAATGACCTAATAAATCAACTTTCAGGATCTGAGCTGGAAGAGAACTCTAAAGTCTAACTGACCCTGATGCCGTGTTTTAATTCAATCGTACTTATTGAGCACTTACTGTGTGCAGAGCACTCTACTAAACGCTTGGGAAGTACAAGTTGGCAACATATAGAGATGGTCCCAATCCCAGCTCTACCACTGGGCTGCTGCGTGGCCTCGGAAAAGTCACTTAACCACTCCGTGCCTCACCAGCAAAATGAAGTAAGATGCAGGTTATGAACCTCATGTAGGGCAGGGACAGTGTCCGATCTGTTCATCATATATCTGGAGACTGTCTCAGTTGGGATTATCTTTTATGTAAGCCAGCGCTTAGCACCATACCACAATGGGGATTCTTATCTTAATCGAACATTTTCACTTGTGTCTTTTATATTGCCGTGCCGTACTCACCCGAGCTACAGTGCTCTGCACTCAGTAAGAGCTCAATAAATATGATTGAATAAATGAATGAATGCAGTACTCTTTACACAATAAGTACTCAGTAAAATATGATTGATTGGTTGACTTGGTTATTCACTTCCCCTCAGTCCTCTCGTTTTTGTAATAATAAAATAATAATGATAATAGTGACATTTGTTCTCTGCTTATTGTGTGCTAAGTAATAATAATAATAATGGCATTTATTAAGCACTTACTATGTGCAAAGCACTGTTCTAAGTACTGTATTAAATCCTAGGGTCAACCTAAAATAATCAGGTTGAACTTAGACCCTGCCCCGCGTGGGGCTCATAGCTTAAGGAGGAGAGAGAACAATGATTGAATATCCATTTCCCAGATGAGGAAACTGAGGCACAGCCAAGTTAAGTACAGCTTCTAGACTGTACATTCACTGTGAACAGGGTCCGTGTTTACCAGCTCTGTTGTATCATATTCTCTTAAGTGCTTAGTATAGTGTTCTTCACACAGTTAACAAGCAATAAATACCATTGATAGATCAAGTGACTCACCCAAGGTCTCAGAGCAGACAAATGGCATTGCCTGGATTAGAATACAAGTCCCTTGACTCTAAGGCCTGTTTCTCACAACTCCACCATGCTGCTTAGTCGAAGTATCCTGAAAAATAGTTTCCTTAGGTTAGCTAACCCTGTGCATTATTTTGATCCATACACTCCTAAAAGGCTACGTTAACTGGGAAGATCTTTAGACACTGTCAGGCCTCTAAGTGCAGGCAATCCTTTGTGCCATCATGTTGGGAGGGAGAGTAGGGCTGGACGAGACACTGTTGGACTTTGATTTCTGTTGACAAAGAAGGGACTTTCTCAGGGAAACCTTTTTTCATTCATTCATTCAATCGTATTTATTGAGCGCTTACTATGTGCAGAGCACTGTACTAAGCACTTGGGAAGTACAAGTTGGCAACATATAGAGACGTTGAACAGATCAGCTTTCCAAACTAATGAAACTAATTGTTTTGTGTCTAATGTTTAAATATTTCACAGGGGACCATCCCTCCCCATTAGAGAGAGATAACTTGCCTAGCTTGCTTATATGCCTGCCAGCACTATTACTTTTCTATTAATAATAATGACAATAATGACATTTATTAAGCACTTACTATGTGCAAAGCACTGTTCTAAGCGCCGGGGAGGTTACAAGGTGATCAGGTTGTCCCACGGGGGGCTCACAGTCTTAATCCCCTTTTATAGATGAGGTAACTGAGGCACAGAGAAGTAAAGTGACTTGCCCAAAGTCACACAGCTGACAATTGACAGATCCGGGATTCGAACCCATGAGCTCTGACTCCAAAGCCTGTGCTCTTTCCACTGAGCCACGCTGCTTCTCTATTGTTATCTGACTACACCTATCAACTACATAGACACAAGAGCAATAAAAAAATACGTCCAGCTAACACATAAGCTGAAATGCAATTGATTTTAGCTCTCTAAATCTCTGTCTTATAAGCACTCCTCTCCTAAGATAACCTATAGAGAAAAGCAAAATAAGAATAGTTCTTTGAACTGCACTGAAAGGCCAAGCCATTCAGCTTTCAGCATACAAAATGAAACTTTCCCTTAAAGAGAATGTCTGTTTACATTTCTGGGTTTGATGGAGCATGACTTAAAATTACATATCATTTGCATGATTACATACATGAATGGCACTAATGTAAAGATACATTTACAAACAAGAAGATGACTGACTGTAAGATGAAAGATGTCTTTGAATAATAACCATAATAATGGAGGTTGACATCAAAACATCATTGCAACAGCCTTCTAACTAAATTCATTGCCTCAAGCCTCTTCTCTCTCCAAACTATCCTACATACAGCTGTTGGTAACTTTTCTTTAATATGCCTTTCACAACACATCACTCCCCTCCTCAAAATCCTCCGATAGCTATTCATTTCTCTCTGAATTAAACAAAAACTATGATCTCCTTACCTCAGTACAGGGAAAGCACTTTGCATTCATTCATTCAATCATATTTATTGAGCACTTACTGTGTGCAGAGCACTGTACTAAGTGCTTGGAAAGTACAACTTGGAAGCAGATAGAAATAATCCCTACCCAACAATAAACTCACAGTCTAGAAGACTGTCCACTTTGCACAGTACTCTGCACACAGTAGGCAATCTTACCATTAATTGATTGATTGATTGATTAATTATACAGTTGCTCCTTACAGTACTCTCCAGCTCTCTGTCTCTGTTCTTCTCAATCTATCATTTTAACTCTTCCTAGCACTTGTCATCCTACTTCCCGATTCCCTCGGCTTGGAAGTCCCTCCCCATTCAAATCCACCAAACCACCACCCTCCTCATGTCAAAGCCCTCCGACGTGGCTCAGTGGCAAGAAAATGGGCTCGGGAGTCAGGGGTCATGGGTTCTAATCCCGGCTCTTCCACTTGTCAGCTGTGTGACTTTGGGCAAGTCACTTCACTTCTCTGGGCCTTGGTGACCTCATCTTTAAAATGGGGATGAAGACTGTGAGTCCCACGTGGGACAAGTTGATCATCTTGTATCCCCCAGTGCTTAGAACAGTGCTTGGCACATAGTAAGCACTTAATAAGTACCATTATTATTATTATTATTGTGAGAAGCAGCATGATTCAGTGGGAAGAGCATGGGCTTGGGAGTCAGAGGTCATGGGTTCTGATCCCGGCTCCGCCACATTTCGGCTGTATGACTTTGGGTAAGTCCCTTAACTTCTCTGTGCTTCAGTGACCTCATCTGTAAAATGGGAATTAAGATTGTGAGCCCCATATGGGACAACCTGATCACTTTGTATCCCCCGAGTGCTTAGAACAGTACATTGCACATAGTAAGTACTTAACAAATACCATCATTATTATCATTATTAAAAACTACCTTTTCAAGAGATATTTCCTGACTGTTCCCCACCTCTCTGGTCAGATCAATCCATCACCCAACTTAATATATTCACATGTATCTTTGTTTCTTAACTCTTTTGGGGCATGAAATGTGTCTACCCACTCTGTTTTATTGTACTCCCAAGCACTTTATACTGCTGTGCACATAAGCACTCAGTAAATGTGATTGATTGGTTGAATATTTAATTGCCTTTTTTAATTATTTGAGTCTTGTAATCTTTGTATGTTTGGCAAGTCGTGTCTGCTCATTGTCACCATCAGTCTGTATTCCCTTTAAAGTCAGGGAACAAGTCCTTTACTACTAGTGGATCTTTCTAAGGACCAAGTTCAGTGCCTTACATGTTGTAGGTGCTCGGTTAATGCTGTTACTGCTCTTGCTGGTGAGCAGATCATCACCATCATAAATTTCTTAAGAACAAGATCACCCTTGACCTTATTTCCATAGTACCGGGTCCTCCAATCCACATTTTGAGAATGTACTGGGTTAATAACCCCATGCTAGACCATCGGTATTAGGGAAGGTTCTCAAGATGTCTGCTTACAGATCCAGAGTTCTCTGAGAGCATAAGGATGGGGAATGATGAAGCAATCCATTTATGGAGAGCACTGTTTTCACTGTGGAGGAGGATTCGGGGAAAATATCAAACATCCTTCCTTCCTTTCTGGAGCTTGCAATCTAATGGGGTAATAAAACACACACAAAATGGCTCCAAAATATTAAGCCACTTGTGGGCAGGGTTTGTATCTATCGACTCTATTGTACTTTACTTTCCCTATCAGTTACCATTGCTTGACAGAGAGACATGCATTGGGTGGTTCCATTTTACACCAGGCCATTCTGAAGAAAATATTAGCTGTTTGTAACATCTACATTTAACCTTACATTCATCAAAGAACAGTACTACAAGAACCCCTAGGAATCACTCTTTTGTCATTGCCCTGACTTTTGAAAAACATTTTTCCTTTGGTCAGAGGACATTTGACAAACTCTGTTATGAAACCGTTGCACCACAGGTGATTTTTTGCCTTCACTGGGAAATGGAAATATGCTAAAATTATAGGAAAACCTGTGAGAGGTGGCTTTAGATTTCAAGGATCCATTTTAAATAACTTGGACTCTTTCTTTTTTAAAGAAGAAGGAGAAAGCAGTATAATAGGGAAGGAACATTTTTCATTTTTGAGCAGTAGAAAACTCAGCCAGCTATTGAGAAGTAGCATATGAGAATTTTAATGCTTGCCCAGGACCCTGGATTTCTGGGTTCACACCCCTCAGCTAGGAGGAGAAGGGTGGTTAGTGATCCAAATGCAGAGAAGCCAAATGACCTAGTAAAAGGAGCCAGTTTCGGGAGTAGGAGGATTGTTTTGCACACAGTAAGCACTCAGTAAATACGACTGAATAAATGAATGAGATAACTGAGGCACAGAGAAGTGAAGTGACATGACCAAGGTCACACAACAGGCGAGTTCTAGACTGTGAGCCCGTTGTTGGGTAGGGACTGTCTCTATGTTGCTGATTTTTACTTCCCAAGCGCCTAGTACAGTGCTCTGCACACAGTAAGCACTCAATAAATATGATTGCATTCATTCATCCATTCATTCAATCGTATTTATTGAGCACTTACTGTGTGCAGAGCACTGTACTAAGCGCTTGGGAAGTACAAGTTGGCAAAATAAAGAGATGGTCCCTACCCAACAGCGGGCTCACAGTCTAGAAGGGGGAGACAGACAACAAAACAAAACATATTAACAAAATAAAATAAATAAAATAAATATGTACAAATAAAATAGAGTAATAAATATGTACAAACATATATACATATATACAGGTGCTGTGGGAAGGGGAAGGAGGTAAGGCGGGGGGGATGGGGAGGGGGAGGTGGGGGAGAGGAAGGAAGGGGCTCAGTGTGGGAAGGCCTCCTGGAGGAGGTGAGCTCTCAGTAGGGCTTTGAAGGGAGGAAGAGAGCTAGCTTGGCGGATGTGCAGAGGGAGGGCATTCCAGGCAAGGGGGATGACGTGGGCTGGGAGTCGACGGCAGGACAGGCGAGAACGAGGCATAGTGAGGAGATTAGCGGCAGAGGAGCGGAGGGTGCGGGCTGGGCTGGAGAAGGACAGAAGGGAGGTGAGGTAGGAGGGGGCGAGGTGATGGACAGTCTTGAAGCCCAGGGTGAGGAGTTTTTGCCTGATATGAATGAATGAATGAATGCTCCATACTGCAGAATTAGCAGGCTCGGTCCTGGCCCGTAACAAGCTTATATTCCGGAGGACTGCAGCCTGTTTATAAGGTCCCAGTGGTCCAGTGCTGGAATCTCACCTGTGGGCCACAGGCAGTGGGGGCTTCTGGTCTTGGTCTCGATGTTTAGTTCTGGCCCAGATTTGTGATCCAATTTTAAACTGGAGCTCCAATTAGCCTGGCCGCAGCCTCGTGTCCTGTAGCTGTGCTCTGACTTGGGCTCCCTGAGCCACCTAGTCTCAATATTTGGGAGAAGAAGCATGGTGTAGTGGCTAGAGCACAGACTTGGGAGTCAGAAAGTCATGGGTTCTAATCCCCGCTCTACCACTAGTCGTCTGGGTGACCCTGGGCAAGTCACTTCACTTTTCTGGGCCTCATTTCTCGCATCTGTAAAATGGAGATTAAGATGGTGAGCCCCATGTGGACCAGGGACTGTGTCCAACCTGATTTGCTTGCATCCACCCCAGCGCTTAGGACAGTGCCTGGCCCATAGTAAGTGCTTAATGAATACCACAGTTATTATTATATTATTATTATTTGTGTAAGGAAGAAGCTTGGAAACCCGGCCCGCACTGGGGTAGAAATGTTCTGTTCTGGCTTGAGGCAGGTGTGTGGCCTCAGTCCTGCCCCAGATTTGTGGCGGTGGGGCTGGGAACATTGTTTAAGCGCCTACTTGAGTGTTGCCATTTGGATGCCCCCCGGGCCATTACCCACACTCTCTCTGGTTCACCAGGCCACCCTGCCCCTAGTCTAGTGGATAGAGCACAGGTCTGAGAGTCAGAAGGATCTGAGTTCTAGTCCCTGCGCTGCCACGTACCTGCTACGTAACCATGGGCGAATCACTTCACTTCTCTGGGCCTCAGTTATCTCATCTGTTAAAAGGGGATTAAAGTCCTATTTGGGTTGGGGTTGTATCCACCTGATTAGCGTATATCTTGTATTATTGTATTATTATTATTATTTACCATTAATCATTAATTAATTAATATTATTCTTGTATCTTGTATTTTGGGGGAAGCAGCATGGCTCAGAGGAAAGAGCACGGGCTTGGGAGTCAGAGGTTATGGGTTCTAATCTCTACTCCACCACTTTGCTGTGTGACTTTGGGCAAGTCACTTAATTTCTCTCTGCCTCAGTTCCCTCATCTGGAAAATGTAGATTAAGGCTGTGAGCCCCATGTGGGGCAACCTGATTACCTTGTATCCCCCCAGCGCTTAGAACAGTGCTTGGCACGTAGTAAGCACTTAACAAATGCCATTATTATTATTATTATTTGAATCATTGACCACTCGACTGTAGGCCTTTCCTCCTGTATTTAAGAGCTCCACCTAAATTGTCAAGTGACTCATTCCTCAAGGATTCTGGGAGATTTAGCTGTCTGGCTTCTGGGAAATAGTTCTAAGCCAGAAAGCTGTACAAGTTCCTTCCCTTTTATTCCCTTTAATCTCTGTCCACTTCCGAATGAGCCCTGAAGATTTCCACCATCAGGATCTGCCAACAATAACCACCCTACATTCTTGCTGCATTAAACTGTCATATTACCCATTTATGCATCTGTAAGTGTGTGTTCAGTAGACCTGCCTAGCTCTTCCTGAAGGTTGAACTGCTTATATAGTTATAAATTTGTATGCAGTCCACACTTTGAAATAAGTTACAAATTACTTGCAAATTATTTGTAAAATTATTAGCACCTTAATCCATTATTACGATTAAATGGAACAGAAGGGAATGAAATTGGAAAATCAAACTATGGGCTTCAAGGCTGTCCATCACCTTGCCCCCTCCTACCTCACCTCCCTTCTCTCCTTCTACAGCCCAGCCCACACCCTCCGCTCCTCTGCTGCTAATCTCCTCACCGTGCCTCATTCTCACCTGTCCCGCCATCGACCCCCGGCCCACATCATCCCCTGGGCCTGGAATGCCCTCCCTCCACACATCCGCCAAGCTAGCTCTCTTCCTCCCTTCAAGGCCCTACTGAGAGCTCACCTCCTCCAGGAGGCCTTCCCAGACTGAGCCCCTTCCTTCCTCTCCCCCCTCGTCCCCCTCTCCATCCCCCCATCTGACCTCTTTCCCTTCCCCACAGCACCTGTATATATGTATATATGTTTGTACATATTTATTACTCTATTTATTTATTTTACTTGTACATATCTATTCTATTTATTTTATTTTGTTAGTATGTTTGGTTTTGTTCTCTGTCTCCCCCTTTAGACTGTGAGCCCACTGTTGGGTAGGGACTGTCTCTGTATGTTGCCAACTTGTACTTCCCAAGCGCTTAGTACAGTGCTCTGCACAAAGTAAGTGCTCAATAAATACGATTGATTTATTCTTGCAGATAGAAGCAGCGTGACCTCGTGGAAATAGTGCACTAAAACTTGGTTCTTTACCTCCTCCCTACTGTGTGACCTTGGCCAAGTCACTTAACTTCTCTGAACCTCAGTTTCCTCATCCTGTAAAACAGGGATTCAGTGCATGTTCTCCCTCCTATTTGGAGTGTGAGTCCCATGTGGAACTGGGACTGTGTCTGACTTGATTATCTTATATCTGCCCCAGGGCTTAGTAGAGTACTTGACACACAGTAGATGCTTAATGAATTTAATTATCAATCAATCAATCAAAAGTATTTATTGAGTGCTTATTATGTGAAGGGTGCTGTACGAAGTGCTTGGGAGAGTACAGTGCAAAAGAATTTTCAGTCATGTTCCCTGCCCATAATATCATGAATTATTAATAGTACATGGGTTCTAGTCCTTGCTCCACTACTTTTTTTCTGTGTGAAATTGGAAAGGGGAGAGAGGGAGTGTCACAGTGGGATCATTCATTTATTCATTCAATCGTATTTATTGAGCACTTACTGTGTGCAGAGCACTGTGCTAAGGAAATGCATCTGTTTTGTCGGAGCAAGGAATTGGGGCTGCCGGGATAGGCGGAACTAAATCTCCCTCTTCCTGATCAACCCCTGAGTTAATAACAATAATAATAATAATAGCATTTATTAAGCACTTACTATGTGCAAAGCACTGTTCTATGCTCTGGGGGTGATACAGGGTGATCAGATTGTCCCACGTGGGGCTCACAATCTTAATCGCCATTTTACAGATGAGGGAACTGAGGCATAGAGCAGTTAAGTGACTTGCCCAAAGTGACACAGATGACAAGTGGTAGAGCGGGATTTGAACCCACGACCTCTGACTCCAAAGTTTGTACTCTTTCCACTGAGCCACGCTGCTTTTCTATGTGCTACAGAACACACTCCTGGTGGGTCATTCATAGCATACAGGAGTTGACGTGTACAGTCATACAATTGGTCATCATCATCATCATCAATATTATTTATTGAGTGCTTACTGTGTGCAGAGCACTGTACTAAGTGCTTGGGAAGTACAAGTTGGCAACATATAGAGACAGTCCCTACCCAACAGTGGGCTCACAGTCTAAAAGGGGGAGACAGAGAACAAAACCAAACATACTAACAAAATAAAATAAATAGAATAGATATGTACAAGTAAAATAAATAAATAAATAAATAGAGTAATAAATATGTACAAACATATATACATATATACAGGTAAGAGCAGAGCTAGAAATAGAATTGAACTGAATCGACGTTCAGCTTCAGTCCACATAATTTATGTTTACTGTCTCTCTGCAATCCTATTGTAATCTCCCAGTTCTACTCCTGACTTGCTGGGTGTCTTTGGGCAAGTCATTTAACCTCTCTGGGTTTCAGTGAAACTGTTTTCCCTAAGCCTTAGATTGTGGCCTCCATATGGAACAGAGAATGATTTGGATCTGATCACCTAATAGTAAACCCAGTGCTTAGCACCATGTATGACACATCAATCAATCAAATTAAATTAATGCTTACTATATGCAGTGCACCATACTAAGCGTATGGGAGAATACAATGTAACTCAGTGTCAGGCGTGTTCTTTGCCCACAGTGAGCTTTCAGTCTAACAATGAGCTTATAATAGGATATTAAAAGGTAAAATAAAATACATAAGTGAAATAAATACCGAAATAATAGAATTCTGCTGAAGATGGCATTAACTTATACTCAAATGCCATCAAGTCTTCTAGAGTCTTCTAGACTGTGAGCCCACTGTTGGGTAGGGACTGTCTCTATATGTTGCCAACTTGTACTTCCCAAGCGCTTAGTACAGTGCTCTGCACACAGTAAGCGCTCAATAAATAGGATTGATTGATTGATTGATTGAGTCATTTTTGATGCCTAGCAACTCCATGGATACACTCTCTTCAGAACGTGTCATCTTCTGTCATAAAGTCGTTCTGGTATGTGGCACCATATCATGTCATCATGTAGAGTGTCCAAAGAGTTTTCTGTATTTCCCATTTTTGCACAATATGAACAAAAACTTTCCCATGAAAAGAAGCAACATGGAGATGGGCAGATCCTTTCGATTCCTCTGAAGTAAGAATTGGATGAACATTTGTGAAGAAATCATCATTTTACAGACATTTCTGTTTAGAAATTTGTTCAGCAAAAGGACTAATATCTTTTAGGAGTAGGAGAAGTTTATTTTGCAATTCTCTGCTTTTAGTATATTATTTCATGTCAAGATTAAAGAGGAAGGAATCAATGCTAACCCTATCTGTTGAACCATAACTGTTTATTTCCATGTCAACTCCTGTTTTTATGGATCTTTCAGGGAGTTTCTTTCCATTTTTCATCATTTCTGTTCAACTCCAGATACAATTCAGAAGTTAAGGCCCAGGAATTTCAATTACTGTTTTAACATAATGGAAAACAATAGATGCATTCGGATAGCCAGCTGATCACAAGGTTTCTGAGAACAGCAAATAAAAAATGTTATTTAGATGAGATGCTATAGGTGTCCTAGACTCTAACATGAAACAGCTGATATATGTTTATTACCATTAAATGTTTCATCTCAAATGACGACAGTGATACTCAAAAAACAATGTAATTTTTATTGTTTTGAAACTGCCTGGAGATCCATGACATTTTTATGGTGTTTCTCTAATATAAAGAGATGTTTTTCATCTATGTAAAACATCTATCTCTTGATATTTTGATTGAAGTAGAGCATTCTGTTCTATCTGGGTAATGTCAATGAATTTGGGGATGGGATTTATTCCAAGTGCTTGCTTTGCTAGGCAAATTTCCCTCTGCTACATATCTCAAAAGGTTCTAGTAGCCCTGGACAGAATGTGCTTCTATTTTAAATATCATAATTTGCTATAAAAAAATCCTATATTTAGCTGAAAGGAGGCATTTACCTAAAAACCTTTTAGAACATTTTTTAATCAATCCGTAGAATTCATGTAGAGCACTAGACTAAAGCACTTAGGAGAGAGTGATAGGGCTTTTTTTTTTCATGGAATTTGTTAAGTGCTTACTGTGTGCCAGACATTGTACTGAGTACTCTACAAACTAATCAGTTTGAACAGTGTCCATGTCCCACATGGGGTTCACAGTTTTCGTCCCCATTTTACAGATGAGGTAACTGATGCACGGAGAAGTGGAGTTACTTGCCCAAGGTCAGCTGTGTGACTCTGGGCAAGTCACTTAACTTCTCTGGGCTTCAGTTACCTCATCTGTAAAATGGGGATGAAGACTGTGAGCTCCCTGTGGGACAACCTGATCACCTTGTAACCTCCCCAGTGCTTAGAACAGTGCTTTGCACACAGTAAGCGCTTAATAAATGTCATCATTATTTATTATTAAGTGGAGCCGAGATTAAAACCTAGGTCCTTCTGACTCTCAGACCCAAGATTTATCTACTAGATCATGCTGTTTCTACTAGAGTTGGTAGACGGGATGATCTCTGCCCTCATGGAGCTTGTCATCTTGCAGAGGAGTCAAACACTAAAATAAATTACACTTATGAGTAAACAACAGAATTTAAAGAGCGGTAGTAAATCTTATGATGGGGAGGGGTAGGTAGACTGCGGCTTAATTCGCAAGAAAGAATCAATCAATCAATCAATTGTATTTATTGAGCGCTTACTGTGTGCATAGCACTGTAATAAGCGCTTGGGAAGTACAAGTTGGCAACATACAGAGACAGTCCCTACCCAACAGTGGGCTCACAATCTAACAGTGGGCTCACAGTCTAAGAAGAGGGAAAGGGGATGGATCAATGACAGGGTAATAGCGATGGCCTCCTGGCAGAGATGTGATTTCAGATGAGTCTTGAAGATGGGGAGAGCAGTGGTCTGCAGACCACTGCAGAACGGGGCGGGAGTTCCAGGTAGAAGGGAGGGTATGAGCAAGAGCCTGGTGAAAGAGAAATGAAAATAAGGCACATCGAGTAGGTTGGCTTAAGAGAAGTGAAGTGTGTGGACTGGGTTTCAGTGGGAAAGGAGCAGTCAATAATCACAACTGCAATAGACAAATCCAACAGTGATATTTATCGAACATTCACTCTGCATAGAACATTGTACTAAGCACTTAGGAGAGTACAGTGGGAGCCTTGAATGACTGTTTTTACTGGATTGGTCTGGTTAGGGAAAAAAAAAACAAAAAAACTTCCTATAACAAGCACATATGTACAAGAAGAGCACTGTACAGACCAGAAAAGTAGACTAAGAGCCATAGTCTTTGCTTCCTATCTTGACCTATAGGCCCACCAAGCTAAATAACTACATTTTAGGATGTCCAATTTCCAGACCTATTGGACTCCCTTGTTGGCTCCTTTAGGGCCTGTTGGAGGATTCAGGCCAGAGCAGAGCCAATGGTGGCCAGAGTGCCAATGGTGGCACGGCAGTGGAGACAAGAGGCCGAGGATTGGGAAAGTCTGGTTGGAGGAATGTTAATGACCATAGTGGAGGTAGAACTGAGGGGACTGAAGGAGTAGTAGGAAATGCTTCCTTTCAGCAGTCATTCCTGGTAACCATATTTGCCAAAGACCCAGAAGCCTACATTTCCCGGAATCCTCTAGCCTATGACAGTTCGTGAGTGTCAAGATTTGTGGTGGGTTAGAGGCCGTCTGGGGGGATCATGGACATTCCTCGTGAAATGAGATGAGATGAGATGCTTCAATTTCAGCAGGAGGGACTCAAATGTAAGAACTGCCCTATCTCCCTCTTACATTTTTTCAAAGCACTTTTATGTCCCTGAAATGATCACTGAGACCCTGTTACTCTTAAAATTTGTTGCTGGAAATGCATTGCAGCTAAAATGAGGGGTGATCCATGGAGAAGGAGGGACAAAATAGGACGGAAATGAGGAAAGGGGAGCGGAGTGGGGGAACCTGTCACAAGCCCAATAAAGAGAGCAAGGATTGAGGTCAGATGGAAACAGGTAAAGGTACTCTGTAGCTCAAGACTGAAAGGAGTGCAGGTGAAAAACAAGGGCAATGAGATGACGTGAGATGCTTCAATTTCAGCAGGAGGGACTTAAATGTAAGAACTGCCCTATTATTAGAACAACTAATAATATTAGTCTTTGTTAAGCGCTTACTATGTGTCAAGCACTGTTTTGTTGTCTGTCTCCCCCTTCTAGACTGTGAGTCCGTTGTTGGGTAGGGACCGTCTCTATATGTTGCCAACTTGTACTTCCCAAGCGCTTAGTACAGTGTTCTGCACACAGAAAGCGCTCAATAAATATGATTGAATGAATGAATGAATAAGTAGATACAAGCAAGTAAGGTTAGACGGAGTCCAACGCAGCTGTCTTTAGAGGTGGGTCTGTGGGCCTGGATTCACAGGATGACTGAAGAAGACCTGGAGATCTCCATCTCATTGAGAAGTTCCAGCAGAAATAGACTCTAAAACAGTCTAGTTCAGGCTAGGCTGGGTGAGTTGGTTCTATCATCAATCAGTCAATCAATCATATTTACTGAGCATTTATTATTTGCACAGCACTGTACTAAGTGTTTGGGAGAGTACATTATAACAGAGTCAGTAGACATGTCTCCCCCCCCCCCCCCACCCACAAGGGACTTACAATCTAGAGAGGCAGACAGACATTAAAATAAATTATGGATGTGTCCATCAGTGCTGTGGGGCTGAGTGGAGTGAATAAAGGGTACAAATAAGTGCATAAGTGACCAAGAGGGAAAGGAGAATGAGGCCTTAATGGGCTCTTGGAGGAGATGTGATTTTTATAAGGCTTTGAAGTTGGGGAGAGTGATCATCTCTCAGATGAAGGGGCAGGGAGTTCCAGGCCGGAGGCAGAACATGGGTGAGGGGTCAGCGGCAAGTCAGATGAGATCAGGGTATGGTGAGTACAGTGGTGAGTCTCTGCTGTTCCTGCTCTCATATAATTGTACAACTTGGGGCCAAGCTCAGGCTATTACCTCGGTTGGAGTTGGAAGAAGAGGAAGAAATGTCAAAGATGGCAGATACGTTGTGCTCTTTTCAATCAGTCAATTGATCATTAGTATTTATTGAGCACTTACTGTCCTTTACCCCTTTCTCCTTCATTCTCTTTCTTCACTCTTTTCTTCCCATCTTCCTTTCTTCCTTCCCATACCTTGTCGGTCTTTCCCTTTCCTCCTCTCCCCAGATCCATACATTCTGAGCCAATCAATCAATCAATCAATCAATCGCATTTATTGAGCACTTACTGTATGCAGAGCACTGTACTAAGCACTTGGGAAGTACAAGTTGGCAACGTATAGAGACAGTCCCTACCCAATAGGCAACCTATGCCCATCCCGTGTGGATTTTGGGTGTGTCTTAATCCCACTTATTCCCTACATGTTATCAAAAGCCATCATGGTTTGTTGAATGACTTTGTATCAGGCGTTCTTAGTTCCTGAGTTGTATTTGAGCCCCATCTAGCCCTCATAATTTCTTAAGTAGGAAGTTGGCATTTATAACTTTTACTCTGATCAATAGGGCCTTTTTATAGCTACCTCCCTGGTGGCTTCTAATATCAGCTGTATTCACTAATCCTAATTTATAGATGTATTCCAGCCTTATTTTCAACGGCAATCCCAACGTGCATCTGTTCTGGTTTGCTAATAGAGAGAAGGGCAGAGATAAATGGGTTCATATTAACTGGTTGTAGATGCATAGGGGAGTGGGAGAAGAGAAAAGTTTTCTGTCTCAGGGAGGATCACAGCACCTCCCAGCAAATTATCTTGAGAAGTGACCTATTGCTGACATTGAGCGGCTGTAAAAGTGGGAATGAAAGGACAATCTTTAGAGAACTGGCCATCCCAAAGGACTGGGAGATCAATTTGAATGGACTGTTGTGTTCAGATAGCTGTAGCTGTGCTGAAACTACTGATTTCTCTGACGTTTTTGATTTTTGCTTGCTTTCTGTGCTACCTTGAATTCTCATTATTTCCTGGTGAAGGGTATGAGTTAAACAAGCATTTACATATCCTCAGCTGGGCTGAACACTGAACGCGTGAGCCGTGCGACCTTCACAGACATGATTTAGAAATATGGAGCTGAATTGGCAAGTAGAGCAGGTTTCAGTCCTACTCTTCAGTCCCCATTTCCTGAGACATCCATCAGTGACAATGGAGCACGGGTTCACCACGCACAGACCTGGTACTTTCTGTCCACACTCCGCAGGTTAGCAGGAGAGACTTGACGATCGATCCAACAGTGATATATGCCGAGAGCTTACTTTGTGCAAAGCACTGCACTTAGCACTTGGGAGAGTACAGCGCACTAGAGTTGGTAGACTCAGTCCTTGCCACCCAGAAATTTTCAGACTAATGGAAGAGACTGGGTCATCATCATCATCATCATCAATCGTATCTATTGAGCGCTTACTGCGTGCAGAGCACTGTACTAAGCACTTGGGAAGTACAAGTTGGCAACATGTAGAGACAGTCCCTACCCAACAGTGGGCTCACAGTCTAAAAGGGGGAGACAGAGAACAAAACCAAACATACTAACAAAATAAAATAAATAGAATAGATATGTACAAGCAAAATAAATAAATAAATAAATAGAGTAATAAATATGTACAAACATACATGCATATATACAGGTGCTGTGGGGAAGGGAAGGAGAGCAATGCCGTGACTGGGCAAAATGTACAGGTTTCCTGACAAATTGGTAGAGAGGCAAAGCAGCAGGAGGCGAGGCAGAGAAATTTGCTCGGAGAAGCAGAATATCACCCAGGCGGCCCAGTCTGAGCTCGAAGGTTAGGCTGATGCTTTGAGTGAGTGATCACCAGATTGGAACAGTGCATGGGCCGTAGAAGTCAAGGGGGTCCAGGTCTGACCCTTCGTTAACAAGGTTATAATGTTCCTCAGGGCAAGCAGTGTTGGCAGATCTTGTCTGTGGAGAGAATAGTGGTGGTGTTTACAAAATGTCTACTATGTGCCAAGCACTGTTTATTTATTTATTTTACTTGTACCTATCTATTCTATTGATTTTATTTTGTTAGTATGTTTGGTTTAGTTCTCTGTCTCCCCCTTCTAGACTGTGAGCCCACTGTCGGGTAGGGACCATCTCTATATGTTGCCAACTTGTACTTCCCAAGCGCTTAGTACAGTGCTCTGCACACAGTAAGTGCTCAATAAATGTGATTGATTGATTGATTGATTGATTGTGTGTTTTCCAGGAGACTCCGCTTATTTACAATACAGTAGCACGGTTGAGCACATGACTACGGCATCAAAATAATGTACATTAGCTACAAGAATGTATTTATGCTCAGTTCTGCTGTAAAGCATGCTGTCACTTTGCCTTGTGGCAAGAGTGCTGTTAGGGAATTACAGAATGTTTGTCGGACTGCTTGAACCTTTTATTTGTACATATTTATTCTATTTATTTTATTTTGTTAATATGTTTTGTTTTGTTCTCTGTCTCCCCCCTTCTAGACTGTGAGCCCACTGTTGGGTAGGGACCATCTCTATATGTTGCCAACTTGTACTTCCCAAGCGCTTAGTACAATGCTCTGCACACAGTAAGCGCTCAATAAATACGATTGAATGAATGAATGAATGAACTGAGGTATCTTATACAAGATAATCGGGTCAGATCCAGTCTTTGTCCCACGTGGGACTCACTGACTGTGTGTGTGTGTTTGTGTGTGTGTGTGTGTGTGTGTGTGTGTATAATTTGCTGTTAGCTCGTTGTAGCCAGGGGATGTGTCTGTTCATTTTTATATTGTACTCTCCCAAGAGCTTAGTACAGTGCTCTACATACAGTAAGCACTCAATAAATATGATTGACTGCTGTTAGAACACTAGGCTTTAGTAATAATAATAATAATAATAATAATAATAATAATAATAATAATGGCATTTATTAAGCGCTTATAATGTGCAAAGCACTGTTCTAAGCGCTGGGGAGATTACAAGGTGATCAGGTTGTCCCACGTGGGGCTCACAGTCTTCATCCCCATTTTCCAGATGAGGTAACTGAGGCCCAGAGAAGTGAAGTGACTTGCCCAAAGTCACACAGCTGACAAGTGGCAGAGCTGGGATTTGAACCCATGACCTCTGACTCTAAAGCCCGTTCTCTTTCTACCGAGCCAAGCTTTAGGTGGACAGTGTTTAACCCTATGCCTGCACAGTGAGAAGCACCAGAATCTTAGAGCAGAATGGCAATAAAATCGAACCTCCAGTGAAAAATGTACTCTGAGATGATCAGATATTCTGCTTTGCAGATGTGAAGGCAAATATTTAAAGATTTCTAAACAGTGATATTTTAGAAAGTCGCATAATTTGCGTCGTTGGAGTGTAGATATTCCAAATATCCCAAAGGGGTCTCTACTCCAAAGAGAGGAGATTTAAGTTACATAATATTGTTGTGGTCGTCTTGTTTGTTTTTTCATTACAATGGTGACATGGTGTAATGACATGCTTTCATTTTGTAACCTAGTCCCCATAGAGTTTCATTAAATTTCCCTCTTCTGTAATCTCACATCACAATAGCAGTGAGACACAGCCCCTCTCCAGGCTTCTGTTGAAATTATCCTGCAATTTTAATGCATTATTTATATCAAAATTTCTACTGTCAAAATGTTTATGGTTTGGGGAAAAAAAAACGATTGCATTGCTTTCATATTTTCGCATAAAACTATTCCTTAAAGCACAAAAATCCTCTTAATTGGCACCAACATTTCAACCCAGTTAAAAATGAGTCTGTCATTGGTGACTTACTCAAATGGCAATTTAGAAGGAAATAATGTAGGTAAGGAAACAGGCTCTAAATATTTTAGTGCAGCTCCAGAAAAAGTGCATTCAACTGTCTAATCGCTAAATTGTAAGCAGGAGGCCGGGAGAAACTTAAGTCAGGTTATTAGAAAACAACAATAGTACAAAGAAAAATTTTCACAGACTTGTAAAAATCAAACCAATTATCCACTAGATTGTAGGCTCCTTGAGGAAAGGGAGCATGTCTACCAACTCTATTGTATTTTCTCAAGCATTCGGTTCCGTGCTTCGCACACAGTAAAGGCTCAATAAGTGCCACTGATTGATTAAGTAATAGCGTGGCTCTGGGTTCAAATCCTGAGAGTAGCGTGGGATCACATCAAAAAAGTGGATGATGGTATTTATTGAGTGCTTATTGTGCGTAGAGTAACAGTGCTGACAAAAGGATGTTCTCCACCCCTGGCAGATGGGGGTGTTTCAGGACAATGCTAGGGTTAGGATTGGTATTAGCCAAGGTTTAGGTCAGGAATGCCTCTGAGGGCCATGTTGAATCATTCCCACCACCTTGGATTCACAGTTCTTCTACCCCGTAGAGAAGTTTTCCTTGGAATCCCAGGAACAGCTTTATTCCCAATGGTTATATGACTAGTATCAGTCATCTTTTTGATGCATTTGGGGACATGGAAGGTGGCCTTGGTAAATTAGACCACTGGACTCCTCGTGGGCACAGAATGACTACCAATTATTATTATTATTATTATTATTATTATTATTATTATTATTATTATTATTATTACCAACTCTGCTGTACTGTATGCTCCCAAGTGTTAGAAGAGTGTGGAGTGGAAAGAGCACTGGCTTGTGAGTCAGAGCCTGTGTTCTTATTCCAGCTCTACCAGTTATCTGCTGTGTGACTGTAAGCTCATTGTGAGCAGGGGAAGTGGCTGTTTATTGTTGTATTGTAATCTCCCAAGTACTTAGTAATAATAATAATAATGATGGCATTTGTTAAGCACTTACTATGTACAAAGCACTGTTCTAAGCGCTGGGGGGGATATGAGGTGATCAGGTTGTCCCTCGTGAGGCTCACAGTCTTCATCCCCGTTTTGCAGATGAGGTAACTGAGGCCCAGAGAAGTTAAGTGACTTGCCCAAAGTCACACAGCTGACAAGTGACAGAGATGGGATTAGAACCCACGACCTCTGACTCCCAAGCCCTGGCTCTTTCCACTGAGCCACGCTGCTTCTCTAGCAGCAGCTACAGTGTTTTGCACTCAACTGTCTCTATCTGTTGCCAATCTGTACTTTCCAAGTACAGTGCTCTGCACAAAGTAAGCACTCAATAAATACGATTGAATAATTAAATAAGTACAAGTGAATGATTGAGTGACCTTTGGCAAGTCACTTCTCTGTGCCTCAGTTTGCTCGTCTATAAAAGGGGGATTAAATCCCTCTCCCTTCAATTTAGACCGTGAACCCTATGTGGGACCTGGACTGAGCCCAATCTGATGATCTTGTATCCTCTCCAGTGTTTAAAACATTGCTCAACACGTAGTAAAAGCTTAATAAATACCATTTAAGGAAAACACTTTGTACAGTGTTCTACACCCAGTAGACACTCAATAAATGCCCCACTTTGCAAAAACTTCCAATGATTTCCCTTTCACCTCAAGCAGAAACTACTCATCATTTGCTTTAATGTGTGCGAAAAACTTCTTATTTTAACTTGCTGATTTGCAACTACAACCCAGTCCACCCTCTTGTCTCCTTCAACCCCAACTTAACACACTCAATCAATCAATCAATCATATTTATTGAGCGCTTACTGTGTGCAGAGCACTGTACTAAGCGCTTGGGATATACAAGTTGGCAACATATAGAGACGGTCCCTACCCAACAGTGGGCTCACTGTAGAGAATTTCTACAGTGTAGATATGGCCTTAGCTTGCATTGGTAGTACACTATTCTTTTTTGGTGGGTTTTTTTTCTTTCCCGGGAGAAAACAAAAAAGAAGTTGCTTTGATAATCTGTTGCAAACTACTGTGGCCAAAGGACACAGACATCCATAGTGGAAAATAAAGAATTGATTTTCAAACTTTTCTAAGAAGCGTCATGTGTCAGAAACTGAGCTTTGTTGGATAAATAGAGCTTAGGGCAAAAACATTTCTGCATTTCATTTCACTGTAACGCTACAAAGTGTACCCAGAACAATAGCTTTTGCAAAGATTCAAGATCTGTTATCCGTTATGAGAAGCATCATGGCTCAGTGGAAAGAGCCCGGGCTTTGGAGTCAGAGGTCAAGGATTCAAATCCCGGCTCTGCCAACTGTCAGCTGTGTGACTTTGGGCAAGTCACTTAATTCCTCTGTGCATCAGTTACCTCATCTGTAAAATGGGGATTAAGACTGTGAGCCCCCCGTGGGACAACCTGATCACCTTGTAACCTCCCCAGCACTTAGAACAGTGATTTGCACATAGTAAGTGCTTAATAAATGCCATCATCACTATTATTATCAGCTGGTCTGGTCAAAAACAGTTGTGTATTTTAAAGTTCTTCACTGTTTGGGCAGAAGTTTTAAGACAGATAATGTCGCTTTGAGGAAGGGGTTATTTTTGGAGATGTTTTGGTGAATGGAAAATTATAATATAGTTAGCTCTGGTTCAAAAATGGTGCCTCCTGATGGGGTGATTGCATCCAGTGGGATTTTCACACCAAGAGGCTCTTGCAAATTTGCACATTCTAGGAAAATACAGTCAGGCACCTTTTCTCCTGCCCTGCCATTTGGGTCAGCACTCAGAAATTAGTAGTTAAAAGGGGAAATGCATGTATTACAACCAAAAGGATATGTGCTAGTCTGTGTATATTTGCCGAAGGGGTAATAGTTTGGACTGAATCCTTCTCATTCTCTTTCCTGTTCTCTTTATTTCTAGGAGCAAGTGTTGCAAACTTACTAGTAAGGAGAATGGGCGCAGTCTGTGATGACAGAACAGAGTATTTCTGAGACCTGAACAGCAGCAGATCCCATCAATGACTCAATGGTATTTACTGAGCACTTACTGTGTGCAGAGCACTGAACTAAGCACTTGGGAGATTACAGTATAACAGAGCTGTTAGACACCATCCCTGCCCACAAGGAGCTTACAGTCTAGAGGTGGAGACAGAAGTTAAAATAAATTAGGGATATGTACATGAATGCTGCGGGGCTTATAGTGACAGTCTTCCAATGTCTTGTGATAACCAGGGGAGAAAATGAGATCGAAATAAGAAATGATTTAACAAAATAACAACAATAACACCAAAAACATTTCCGTGTCCTCTACACAGCTCGTCAAGGCCTGAGCCAAAAAGGTGCGGGAATTAATCTCAAGTTGCGAAGTCACAAGTGACATACCCCTACTATTGCCCAGAAGCAATATATGTTGCCAACTTGTACTCCCCAAGTGCTTAGTACAGTGCTCTGCACACAGTAAGTGCTCAGTAAATATGATTGAATGAATGAATGAATGAATGAAGCAGTGTGGCTCAGTAGAAAGAGCCCAGGCTTTGGAGTCAGAGGTCATGGGTTTGAATTCCAGCTCCACCAATTGTCAGCTGTGTGACTTTGGGCAAGTCACTCAATTTCTCTGTGCCTCAGTTACCTCATCTGTAAAATGGGGATTAAGACTGTGAGCCCCCCATGGGACAACCTGATCACCTTGTAACCTCCCCAGTGCTTAGAACAGTGCTTTGCACATAGTAAGCACTTAATAAATGCCATTATTTAAAAAGTCTCTCCTACCAACTTGACACATCCACAGGCCAGTTTGGCTGGCAGAAGTTACCTGCTCAACTTACCTTGAACCTTACATTTGTGTTCATTCAATTGGTTTGGTTATGGGGCTTATTGCTGTAGTAGGGGGAGAGAGATGGTTGAATAATGATGATGATGATGGCATTTGTTAAGCACTTACTATGTGCTGAGCAATGTTCTAAGCACTGGGGTAGATACAAGGTAATCAGGTTGTCCCACGTGGGGCTCACAGCCTTAATCCCCATTTTACAGATGAGATAACTGAGGCACAGAGAAGTCAAGTGACTTCCCCAAAGTCTCACAGCCGGTCAGTGGTGGAGCCGGGATTAGAACCCACAACCTCTGACTCCCAAGCCCATACTCTTTCCACTGTGCCACGCTGGTTTTCTAAAATGAGAATAACAATTATGTCAGTAATAATAATAATAATGATGATGATGATGATGACAATAATAATAATAATAATAATAATAATAATAATAATAATAATAATAGTGGCATTTGTTGACCACTATCTGTCGAGCAACGTTCTAAGTTCTTGGGTAATAATAATAATAACTGTGGTATTTGTTAAGCATTTACTATGTTCTAGACCCTGTTCTAAGCACTGGGGTCCATACAAGGTATTCAGGTTGGACATAGTCCATGTCCCACTTGGGGCTCAGAGTCTTAATCCCCACTTTACAGATGAGGTAACTGAGGCACAGGGAAGTGAAGTGACTTGCCCAAGAGCATACAAGGTCCTACTGAGAGCTCATCTCCTCCAGGAGGCCTTCCCAGACTGAGCCCCTTCCTTCCTCTCCCCCTCGTCCCTCTCTCCATCCCCCCATCTTACCTCCTTCCCTTCCCCACAGCACCTGCATATATGTATATATGTTTGTACATATTTATTACTCTATTTATTCATTTATTTATTTTACTTGTACCTATCTATTCTATTTATTTTATTTTGTTAGTATGTTTGGTTTTGTTCTCTGTCTCCCCCTTCTAGACTTGAGCACACTGTTGGGTAGGGACTGTCTCTATATGTTGCCAGCTTGTACTTCCCAAGCGCTTAGTACAGTGCCCTGCACACAGTAAGCGCTCAATAAATACGATTGATTGATTGATTGATACAGTAGAAAAGTAGTGGAGATGGGATTAGAACCCAGGTCCTGCTGACTTTCAGCCCCAGGCTGTAGCCACTAAACCCTCAGGGACTTGAGGGCAACATTCTTCTTTAAAATCTGATAAGAAGAATGGGGAGAGTTCATACCTTCCTGTTTGATTGTGTTCCATCATTCATTCAATCGTATTTATTCAGTGCTTACTGTGTGCCGAGCACTGTACTAAGCGCTTGGAAAGTACAATTCAGCAATAAAGAGAGACAATCCCTGCCCATTACTAAAGTAACTTTGTACTTACCATTACAACAATTCAGCTTGGATATAAATTGCAGCAAAACAACTATAAAGAACCAGAGGAAGAAAAAATAAACAATGAAGCAACATAGTTCAAATTCCATTCCGTTTATAAAGAGGCAGGGATAAATCAAAAGAGACAGACATAAATTGGTAATGGCTCTGGGCTCATCAGAATGTTTACAGAAGAACCAATTACATCTCAAAAACCCCAGCTTCAGGGGCAGAATCCCTCCCCACTTTAGCCCCACCCATCACACACACACACACACACACACACACACACACACACACACACATACTCTGTATTATCTTGATCCTGTAATTTGAAATGACAAAGGAGTTGGATTCAATCAACTGAGAAGCAGCATTGCCTAGTGGAAAGAGCCTTGGCTTGGGAGTCAGATGAGGTTTTAATCCCAGCTCCGTCACTAGTCTGCTGTGTCACCTTGGGCAAGTCGTTTCACTTCTCTGTGCCTCAGTTACCTCATCTGTAAAACAGGAATTTTGACTGTGAGCCTTATGTGGGACTTAGACTGTGTCCAATCTGGTTCAACTTTTTTTTTAAATGGCATTTATTAAGCGCTTACTATGTGCAAAGCACTGTTCTAAGCGCTGAGGAGGTTACAAGGTGATCAGGTTGTCCCACTAGGGGCTCACAGTCTTAATCCCCATTTTACAGATGAGGGAACTGAGGCACAGAGAAGTTAAATAACTTGCCCAAAGTCACACAGCTGACACTTGGCGGAGCTGGGATTCAAACCCATGAACTCTGACTCCAAAGCCCTTGCTCTTTCCACTGACCCATGCTTCCAACACTCAGTACATAGCCTAGCACATAGTAAGAGTTTAACAAATGCCATAAAAAATCAATAAATCAGTCATATGTATTGTACACTTGCATTGTGCACAGCACTATATCAAATGCATGGGAGAATACATTGTAACAAAGTAGGTAGAAACATTCCCTGCCCACAAAGAGCAGGCAATTGATGGTATTTATTGAGTGCTTGCTAGGTGCAGAACACTGTACTAAATGCTTGATATTAAGAAATATTAAAGTTTGGCACTTCTGTTGGAAAAGAGTCTTGGTTTTGGCCCAAGAGGACATTGCCACTACATTACAGATGTGTCACAAATGTTTCACTGTCCGGAGTCCTGAGTGTTAAGTCCACTTAACAAATCTTGTACCAGGCTCTCACTGAGTGTAATCTGCTCTGTGGTTTTTAATTAGGCAACTTCGAGAGTTCTAGTTACTCTTTCAAGTCTCTAGTGCATTAGTCATTAAGTTTCTTCTTCAGGACAACAGTGACCAGAGAGCGTTACATGTCTTTCAGCCTGTAAAGTTGTAAAAATTAAGGTACAAGGAAAATTTTGCATTGAAAAATCAACCACCGGAGCCTGCCTAGAGGAAAGAGAGCAGCACAGAGTTGAGTAGCTCACATGCCCTAATTTAATACCCACACGTACTCTGTCGTTTGGAGGGCTTATATCTATCCTTTCCTGGGGAAAAGGAGAAGAAAAACGAGTACAGTGTTAAAAAGTGGAAGGAGTAGGAGGAATACAGATGGAGGTGAGAAGGATCAGAAGGTTTGAGGGGGTAGAAGTAACGGCGATAGAGTATTAGGAGACTGAATGGGAAAGAAACTTTTTTTCTAAATGCAAGACAGAGGGGGACAACAGGAGGGGGTGCACACACACACACACACACACACAAACAGCCCCCCCCCCCACACACACACACACATGCACAGAAGGGAGAAACTAGAGCAATTTCTCCTGAGGCTGCAGATACTTCAATTCCTTCCAGTCGCCTGTTCCTCCTTTAGCTCCAGCTCTCAGCACCCCACCCAGAAAGGAAGAGGAGGAGGAGGAGATGGGAAGATGCAGTCTTTGCCAGCCCGGATCTGGGGCAGAGCTCAGATGGAGAGTGAACCATCAGCCCAGAAGGCCCACAGCACATTTAGAAAACTTTTTCTAGAGAAAATGTTATGGGCTGGTAAATACGGTAATGCAGCCTTCAACGGAGCCTGACTTGCAATTGGATTCAATTAATGCTAATTGAGTGTCCACAGGGTGCATGGCTCCGTAGGAGGCCTCACCCCAGGAATAGCTCAGACACTGGCAGCCCGGCTCATTAGTCAGACTCTGTGCTAGGATTGCAGCATTGTATGTCAGCGATGGGATGGGTGGGTCGTGTTTTGCTTGCTCCCAGAAATTGGTCTCAACAAAGGGCCATTACAACCTATGACCATTCAGCCCTAATATTTTGCTCCTCTAATGCTAATCTTCTCACTGTACCTCAGTCCCACCTATCTCACCCCTTTCCCACTTCCTGCCTCTGGCCTGAAACACCCTGCCTCTTCAAATCTGACAGACGGCTACTCTCCTTTTCTTTCCTTTTTTTATTTATTAAGCGCTTACTATGTGCAAAGCACTGTTCTAATTGCTGTGGAGGTTACAAGGTGATCAGGTTGTCCCACGGGGGGCTCACAGTCTTAATACCCATTTTACAGATGAGTAACTGAGGCACAGAGAAGTTAAGTGACTTGCCCAAAGTCACACAGCTGAGAATCGGTGGAGTTAGGATTTGAACCCATGACCACTGACTCCAAAGCCTGTGAATCACTGGCATTCAATGACCGCTTACTATGTGCAGAGCATGTACTAAGTGCTTGGGAGAGTACAATATACCAGAATTAACAGACATACTGTCTGCACATAGTAAGAGTTCAATAAAATGCTACTGATTTAAAATGAGCTTACTTGGATGGGTATATCATTGGGATCTTCATTCATTCATTCATTCAATCGTATTTATTGAGCGCTTACTGTGTGCAGAGCACTGTACTAAGCACTTGGGAATTACAAGTTGGCAACATACAGTGACGGTCCCTACCCAACAACGGCCTCACCTTATAGAGCTTCATGGGTGAGTCTAAAACAGCAATGATAGTGACCCTTCCCTGCAAGTTAAGATGAACTGTCAGTGGCTTACAAAATCTCTTCACTCAACAATTCAGGAGCAGTCTGTGAAGATTCATTAGCAACTTCTTCAAATGCCGTCAAGTCATTTCCGACCCATAGCAACTCCATGGACACACTCTCTTCAATCAATCAATCAATCAATCGTATTTATTGAGCGCTTACTATGTGCAGAGCACTGTACTAAGCGCTTGGGAAGTACAAATTGGCAACACATAGAGACAGTCCCTACCCAACAGTGGGCTCACAGTCTAAAAGGGGGAGACAGAGAACAGAACCAAACATACCAACAAAATAAAATAAATAGGATAGAAATGTACAAGTTAAATAAATAAATAAATAAATAAATAGAGTAATAAATATGTACAACCATATATACATATATACAGGTGCTGTAGGGAAGGAGGTAAGATGGGGGGATGGAGCGGGGGACGAGGGGGAGAGGAAGGAAGGGGCTCAGTCTGGGAAGGCCTCCTGGAGGAGGTGAGCTCTCAGTAGGGCCTTGAAGGGAGGAAGAGAGCTAGTTTGGCGGATGGGCAGAGGGAGGCCATTCCGGGCCAGGGGGAGGACGTGGGCCGGGGGTCGACGGCGGGACAGGTGAGAAAGAGGCCCGGTGAGGAGATTAGCGGCAGAGGAGCAGAGGGTGCAGGCCGGGCAGTAGAAGGAGAGAAGGGAGGTGAGGTAGGAGGGGGCGAGGTGATGGAGAGCCTTGAAGCCCAGGGTGAGGAGTTTCTGCCTGATGCGCAGATTGATCGGTAGCCATTGGAGGTTTTTGAGGAGGGGAGTAATATGCCCAGAGCGTTTCTGGACAAAGATAATCCGGGCAGCAGCATGAAGTATGGATTGAAGTGGAGAGAGACAGACACGAGGATGGGAGATCAGAGAGAAGGCTGGTGCAGTAGTCCAGACGGGATAGGATGAGAGCTTGAATTAGCAGGGTAGCAGTTTGGATGGAGAGGAAAGGGCGGATCTTGGCAATGTTGCGGAGCTGAGACCGGCAGGTTTTGGTGACGGCTTGGATGTGAGGGGTGAATGAGAGAGCGGAGTCGAGGATGACACCAAGGTTACGGGCTTGTGAGACGGGAAGGATGGTAGTGCCGTCAACAGAGATGGGAAAGTCAGGGAGAGGACAAGGTTTGGGAGGGAAGACAAGCAGCTCAGTCTTCGACATGTTGAGCTTTAGGTGGCGGGCAGACATCCAGATGGAGATGTCCTGAAGGCAGGAGGAGATGCGAGCCTGGAGGGAGGGGGAGAGAGCAGGGGCAGAGATGTAGATCTGGGCGTCATCAGCGTAGAGATGATAGTTGAAGCCGTGGGAGCGAATGAGGTCACCAAGGGAGTGAGTGTAGATTGAGAACAGAAGGGGACCAAGCACTGAACCTTGGGGAACCCCCACAGTAAGAGGATGGGAGGGGGAGGAGGAGCCTGCAAAAGAGACTGAGAAAGAACGACCGGAGAGATAAGAGGAGAACCAGGATGTCTTCTGGACATCCTATCTTCTTTCATAAAGCCGATCCGGTCTGTGCATCCATAGAGGTTTTTTTTAAAAAAAATAGCAAGGCAAATTATGTGGGCTTGATTTATGTCTCTCTCTCTTTTTTAAAAAGTGGTCCGCCTTGACTACAAAGGATGAATTCCAGACCTGAGTGTCATTGGAAAGTATCAAGGATCTTCTCCCTCTTAGAACAAAGAAGTGGTAGTTAAGAGAGTCTTCATTTAGCATCTTTGCTCTGTTATTGTTCAGAGCAAATCACTGATGAATAATTTTTTCCATCTCTCAAAGTGGGATAATCACATTTTATCCCCTTTCCCATCACCCCCACCCCCTCCACCGTCCCCAAGTGATAGTGGATGAGTATTACTAAACAAACATAAAATGTTTTAACATTTCATTCAAAAGGCTGAATACTGTTATAACATACTGCGACTGTAATCAACCTGAGAGGAAGGCATCCATTGGTGAGCATTGGAAAATAGACCTGTCCTTTTAATTTCACCCTTTGTGTTGTCTCACAGACTTTCATACCATCATTCTCTGCACACAACGGGGACTCAACGAATGCCCTTCACTGTCTGACTGGTGGACTTGACGGTTGTTGACTGACAGTGAAATCATTGCTTCAATCTAGCTGCAGGACCAGTTAACCGTAGCTATTTACGATGCTTGATACGGTCACTGCATCTGTCTGGAGCAATTTAAATGGCCATGGCTAACTGTGCTTCACTGCAAATCATGATCCATATCTCTGTGGCCTGGTATATATGATGACCTCGGTGACTTAACAGATTAGGCAATTATTGCATATCTATATTTAAGGTGTCCGAAATTGTTTCAGGCTGTAGGTGGAGATGCTTTTCCCTAAACAGAAATACAAACCAAGCTGTCTTGTCATTCAGTCAATCATATTTATGGATCACTTACTGTATGCAGAGCACTGTGCTTAGCCCTTGGGAGAGTATATGTTGCCAACTTGTACTTCCCAAGTGCTTAGTACAGTGCTCTGCACACAGTAAGCGCTCAATAAATACGATTGATGATGATGATGATGATACAGTGTAACACCAAAACAGTCACATTCCCTGCCCGGGAAGGGCTTACATTCTAGAGAGGGAGTCTGTCTTCTACTGGGGTCACCATTTTCATCATCATCATCAGCAGCAGCAGAATTTACTGAGTGTTTACTGTGTGCAGAGCAAGGTACTAAACACTTGGGAGAGTAGAAATACCTCAGAATTGGTTGACACCCGTTATCCAGTAAGCTTGGTTAGCTTTCAAATGTCTCAATCTCAAATCTAATACTGTTCTTTTGTGCGGGAATTAGTAGGAGTGCGGATTAGTGTGTGATATAGTGGAAAGAGAAGAGCGCAGAACTGGGTGTCAGGATACTTGGGTTCTAGTTCCAGCCTTTTAGACTGTGAGCCCACTGTTGGGTAGGGACTGTCTCTATATGTTGCCAACTTGTACTTCCCAAGCACTTAGTACAGTGCTCTGCACACAGTAAGCGCTCAATAAATACAATTGATTGATTGATTGATCACCAGTTGTCTGCTGTGTGATCTTGGACAAATCATTTCACTTTTCTCAACCGAGGTTTCCTCATATGCAAAGTGGAGCTTAAATACCCTCTTTCCCTCTTATGCTGGAGCCCCTGTGGGCCAGAGACTGTGTCTGATCTGAATGTATTGTATTTAACCCATGCTTAGCACGGAGTGAACCTTTAACAATCTCCAAAATTACTATCAGTAGAAGAAATGGCTGGATTAAATTCATTTGGCACCAGGGAAAATAATTTTAAAATTTGGGTACCAGCAGAAGGGTGTAGTGGCTTCATGCCATGAACCCCCAGATTCGAGTCTTGCCATCTTGGTCTTTGTGACCCAGACAACAGGAAGAACAATAATAACATGAGTGCTGGTAAAAGGCAGGACTAGCTCCGTGCCATATACCCAAATTTTGGCCGTACCCATTTGGGTTGAGTCCCCGTTGTGTGCAGAGAATGATGGAATGGAAATCTGTGAGACAACACAAAGGGAGAAATTAAAAGTACAGGTCTATTTTCCAATGCTCACCAATGGATGCCTTCCTCTCAGGGTGATTACAGTCAGTAATTACAGTATTCAGCCTTTTGAATGAAATGTTAAAACATTTTGTGTTTGTTTAGTAATACTCATCCACTATCACTTGGGGACGGTGGAGGGGGTGGGGATAATGGGAAAGGGGATAAAATCATCATCATCATCAATCGTATTTATTGAGTGCTTACTGTGTGCAGAGCACTGTACTAAGCGCTTGGAAAGTACAATTCAGCAACAAATAGAGGCAATCCCTGCCCAAAACGAGCTCACCGTCTAGAAGATCTACTAACTCTATTCCTTTCCCCTACTGCTTGCTAAGTGCTTACTAAGTGCCAAGGACTGTAGTAAGCGCTGGGCTAGACACAGGTTAATCAGGTAGGACCCTGGGCAGCTGACTTGGAAAGGGCTTTTATGTTATATCTTGCTGATTCTGTGTCCATTTTTTCTTGGGAGTCAATATAATAATAATAATAATGGCATTTATTATCCCACTTTGAGAGATGAAAAAAATTATTCATCAGTGATTTGCTCTGAACAATAACAGAGCAAAGATGCTAAATGAAGAGGGAGATGATCTTTGATACTTTCCAATGACTCTCAGGTCTGGAATTCGTCCTTTGTAGTCAAGGTGGACCATTTTTTAAAAAAGAGAGAGAGAGAGAGGAATCAAGCCCACATAATTTGCCTTGCTATTAAAAAAAAACAAACAAACTCTATGGATGCACAGACCCGGTGCCAGGAAGCACACTAAAAATACCAGTCAGCAAAAAGGGGGCTGGCTTCATGCTTCAGACCCATGCGCCTCTGTCCTCCTTCTAGACTGTGAGCCCATTGTTGGGTAGGGACCATCTCTATATGTTGCCAACTTGTTCATTCATTCATTCAATCGTATTTATTGAGCACTTACTGTGTGCAGAGCACTGTACTAAGCGCTTGGGAGGTACAAGTTGGCAACATATAGAGACGGTCCCTCCCCAACAGCAGGCTCACAGTCTAGAAGTACTTTCCAAGTGCTTAATACAGTGCTCTGCATACAGTAAGTGCTCAATAAATACAATTGAATGAATGAATTTGGTAAAGTACTTCAGCCTTATGTTTATAATTGATTATTATTATGGTACAAATAACTCTTCATGATACGTGAATATACCAAGTGTGTGAGACATTCTCAGAATGTGAAAGACACATTGGACTCCCTCAAGCCAGACAGTTGATCAGATCATGTTGATGGCAAGGAACCTCATTTTAATTTTGATTTTAGCTTTCTGGAAATATAGTTTTCTCTCTCTCTTTCTCTCCCCCCCCCCCCCGCCTTCATTTTTTTTTTCTTTTTTCTTTACCCTTATTTGGCTAGGGTTAGTGAAACCTAGTCTCCAATCTTGCAGTATTCCTAATGAACATTGTGAATATTCCACTTTAACAGCTTTTTATAGCCACCATTTTTTATTAATGCACTCTGAATATGCTGGATTTTTTTATTGTGAATAACTCATAAAGGACGGTAGTAAAAATAGTCATAACATGCGACCACTTTCTTCCATTTTTATCTTCTTTTGTAAACTTAGATGCAGCTCAGAAATGCAATTAAAGCGAAACAAATTCACCATGTAAACATTTAGGACCACGATAACAGACACTTCAACTCCCCCTGGTTCCGTTAATAATAGAACAATGTTTTCAGAGCTTATTTCTCCAGCCAACTTCCTTATTTATAATTATCTAATATTAACGATTAAAAATCACCCGCACATCTGGAGGGTAGACATTTCATTAGTATCTGGTTACTCTTAAAAAGAATCGTTTTGCTTTCACATAGAGCAATCCTCATGGTTTAAGTAAGGGATATTTTAGGATGAAAATACTCTCGATGTCCACTTCGAATCTCTGGCAGAATGAAGGTATCACGGGCAAGGTTTCTCTTTTCTGACCATTTAAATCATGCACAGCACTGGATAAGAAGAAATGGTATGTGAACGTTTAGGTGCCAGGAAAGAAATCCACAGGAGGTTGTTTCTGTGCTGTTTAAAGCTTTATAACTCAGTAATTGGTGGTGTCTGAAAGGAGCAGACAGGGCTTTTGAATTGGATTTTCCAGTAGAAAATTCCACTTTTTTAATCTCCAACTGAGCAAGTCTAATGTTAGGATCCAGCCTAATGTGAATGGGGATTTCTCTGTTTTATCTTCACTTTTTGACTTCCCTTACTCCCAAGGTGTGCCACAGGGATAGTGAAAAATAATCGGCTGATGAGGTTTGCTGAAAATATGAAAATGATGCAGATTTAGGGCATCATTATTTTTGAGAATAAAAAAGAATTAAAAAAGGAGCAATCACTTTAACAGAAATAACCTCTGGGAGCAAAGGATATTTCTCTAACCCTCATGTTCAAGGTTTTAATATCAATTGGCTGTCTGGCAATGTATTAAAATATATAAAAATCTCATTTTGCACCTTCTCATGTAGGATTTCTTAAAGGAATGGCCTCTAATTTATATTTAATGAAATACCTTATTTTTACAGGAGACTTTTGTTTCACTAGAAAATATAGAGTAAAAATCTCATTATTTCCTTTGCATTTGGGAAAAGAATGCTTATGCAACATACAATCTCCTAATCGTAGCACTTCTCTGTCTCAGAAAACTTCATATTTCTCCAACTCCCGCTTGAATAATTCATATTAGCATTAAACAGGCTAGTTCTTTTATAGTAGAAAATGGAGCTGGTTGCTGATGACCCTAACTGGATTTTCACAACCACCCTGAAAATGTTACCTGGATTTTTGCATTGACTAATTATAATTTGAGCATGTTTTGGCACTGACATTTATTTTGGGATCTGATCATGGTTGTGGACCCCTGAAAACTTGTTCTTTTCCTTCTTTCCTTTTCAGCTGAACCCTTAGCACTAAATGACTTGAGTGTTTGCAGAAGCTAAATTTCTGCCAGGGAAATTTCAAGAGATATCTCGTAGGCAAATGGGTACGAGGGGCTAGAATCAGCATTGGCTTTAAAGAGCAGGCAAGCATTTATTCATTAATATGCATGCTAAACAGTCCAAGCTGGTTGCTGGGGAACCAGAGGAGAGGAAGTCAAAGAACTACAAAGCTCCAAATGACTAAGTGTACCAACTTGAACTTTAAAATGATGAGAAAAATGTTGTGAGTGAATCACCTGCCACAATTTAGCGTTTGGAAATGCACTCTTTTTCTAAACAGCTCCATTTTAGAGCGCCATCATTTTAACAGCCCCTTGTTCACCTTCAGCCTTGGATACAGGTCACCATTTCATGGCGAAACATTACGATTCACTAGGGTGTCTTTGGAAAAGCCTCCTCATTTGATATTTATCAGTGTTTTCTCAGAAATTGCCTCTTTCTGAATGGGGCACTTGGATTGAAGTTGATTGTAACTTTTTAATGCAGCTTCCAACCATGTGACTCTGCTCTGGAATCAATCAATCCATCGGTGGTGTTTATTTAGCACTTACTGTGTGCAGAGCACTGTGCTAAGCACTTTAGAGAGTGCAGTTCAACCGAGGTGGTAGGGCTGAACCCTACCACGAGGAGCTGGAGTCAGAGAAGGGGGATAACAAATGATGGTATTTGTTAAATGCCTACTATGTGGCTGGCATTGCACCAAGTGATGGGTGGACACAAGCAAATCAAGTTGGACACAATTAACTGAGGTACAGAGAAGTGAAGTGACTTACCCAAGGTCACACAGCAGACCAGTGGCAGAGCTGGGATTAGAAACCAAGACCTTCTGATTTCCAGGCCCGTGCTTGATCCCCAAGGCCATGCTGCTGTTCCTGTGGTCACAGCCCTTCTGCTGTGACCACGTTTGGAGTCGTGGCTGATTTCAGGAGTCACTTCTGGCTCTGCGGGATTTAGCCACTCTAACCATCCCTCTCACCCTGATGACCTTGTTCCTTGTTCCTTCTTACCTCTGTTTTTCCCAACACGGACAGAACACTTTTATATGTCTTTCTCCCTCTGGAGTTTTATCTAAGCCAGGCATTCATTCTTTCATTCAGTCGTATTTATTGAGCACTTACTGTTACAGAGCTTATTTAGTACAGTGCTTGGAAAGTACAATTCAGCAATAAAGAGAGGTGATCCCTGCTCACACTGGGCTTGCAGTCTAGAAGGGGGAAGATAGACATCAAAAGAGGTAAACAGGCATCAATATAAATAAATAGAATATAGGTATATAGAAGTCAAAACAAGTAAACGGGCGTTAATATAATAAATAGAATTATAGACACGTACATCTACACACAAGTGCTGTGGGTTGGGGGGAAGGGAGGTGGAGTGAGAGTTGGGGTGATGCAGAGGTGGGGGGAGCTGAGGAAAAAGGGAGCTTAGTCTGGGAAAGCCTCTTGGAGGAGGTGAGTCTTCAGTAGGGCTTTGAAGTGGGGGGAGTGTGATTGGCAGATATGAGAACAAGGGATTTCCAGGCCAGAGGTAGGACGTGGGCCACGGGTTGATGGTGGGACAGGCGAGAACGAGGCACCGTGAGGAGGTTAGTGACATCAGAAGAGCAGAGTGTGCAGGCTGGGCTGGAGAAGGAGAGAAGGGAGTTGAGATAAGATGGGGCAAGGTGATAGAGAGCTTTAAAGCCAATAGTGAGGAGTCCTTGCTTGATACGGAAGTTGATAGACAACCACTGCAGGTTTTTGAGAAGGGGGGTTGACATGCCCAGAACGTCTCAGGTTAAACTCTTTCCAGAGGATTGGCCAGATGCATACCTTCACATTCATACTTTGAATTATACCCTCAAAACAGCTGCAGGTTACTAATATATTATAACCTTATATTATAATATATGTATATTATATACAATATATTATATATAATATATTATATAAAGCATATATAATATATTATATATATAATAATATAATGTATTATAACCTTGTTGTGGGCAGGGCATGTGTCTACCCCATCTGTTTTATTGTATTCTCCCAAGGGCTTAGTACAGTGCTCAGCACACAATAAGCACTCAATAAATATGATTGATATTATTTGGGAAATTTAAGCATTTAATATAATATTATGTGGAATGAAAGGAAATCCAATTGGTGGTTGGAGTTCTGCATTATTATTTTAGAGATATAGTGTTAGTGAATGGAACGTCCATGGGGGCAGTGACATTGCTCCTAATGAAGAAGCTTGATCTCTGGAGAGGCCTGAGAGTCAGGGGTCCTGGGTTCTAATCCTGATTCTTCCACTTACTTTTCATTCATTCGTTCATTCATTCATTTATTCATTCAATCATATTTATTGAGCGCTTACTGTGTGCAGAGCATTGTACTAAGTGCTTTGAAAGTGCAATTCAGCAACAGACAGAGACAATCCCTACCCAACAGCGGGCTAACAGTCTAGAAGGGGGAGATAGACAACTAACAGAACAACAAAACAAAACAAACAAACAAACGAAAACAAAACCCGCTATGACCTTGGGCCAAGTCACTTAATATCTCTATATCTCTATCACCTCATATGTAAAATGGGGGTGAAATGCCAATTCTCTTTCTCCTCTAGACTGTGAACCCTACATGGAACAGGGACCGTGTCTGACCCGATTATCTTTTATCTACCCCAGCATTTAGTATAGTAATAATATTAATAATAATAATGGCATTTATTAAGTGCTTACTATATGCAAAGCACTATTCTAAGTGGGGGGAGGTTACAAGGTGATCAGGTTGTCCCAGAGGGGGCTCACAGTCTTAATCCTCATTTTACAGATGAGGTCACTGAGGCACAGAGAAGTTAAGTGACTTGCCCAAAGTCACACAGCTGACAAGTGGCGGAGCCGGAATTTGAACCCATGACCTCTGACTCCAAAGCCCAGGCTCTTTTCCACTGAGCCACACTGCTTCTCTGTATAGTGCTTATCACATCATAACTGCCTAACAAATACCAATATTATTGCTAAGATAGAGAAGAAAAGGAGGCAGATGAAGGAAATAATAATAAGAAGAAAATAATTGTGGTACTTGTTAGTGGTTACTATGTGCTAGGCACTGTTCTAAGTCCTGGGGTAGATACAAGCAAATGGGGTTGGACACAGTCCCTGTCCTAAATGGGGCTCACCATCTTAATCTCCATTGTACAGATGAGGGAACTGAGGCACAGAGAAGTGAAATGACTTTCCCAAGGTCACACAACAGACAAGTGGCAGTGCCAGGATCAGAACTCAAGTCCTTCTGACTCCCAGACTCATGCTCTATCCACTAGGCCGTGCTGCTTCTCGTGGACACAGGAAACAGCTACCAAGGACACAGATCCCAAGAAACATAAAGCAAGATGCAAGAACGGCGACACACAGAAGACAGATGGAGAGACTCCAGGACACATACACAGACACAGATGAGAGAAAGACATCATCCCACACAGACAGACTCTCACGCACCCCCACACTCACACATACGCGCACACACCCAGATGACAGTGACAACAGCAGTACTGTCAGGACAGAGCCAGAAGGAAAATGTTCCGGCCTCCATCTGATGAGCATTTGCCTCTGGCTTTGGTCCTAAACGACAAAAGTCGGTCTGCAGGCCCGGGTTTCTGCTCCTTGTAGGAACCCTGCTTACTCTGCAAAGCGGAGTCTGAAAAGGCAGTGATATTTTAGACTGTGAGCCCGTTGTTTCATTGGGATTTCTCTATCTGTTAATAATAATGATGGCATTTGTTAAGCACTTACTATGCGCAGAGCACTGTTCTAAGCGCTGGATGCAAGTTGTCCCATATGAGGCTCACAGTTTTAATCCCCATTTTACAGATGAGGTAACTGAGGCTCAGAGAAGTTAAGTGACTTGCCCAAGGTCACACAGCAGACATGTGGCAGAGCCGGGATTCGAACCCATGACCTCTGACTCCAAAGCCTGTACTCTTCTCCACTGAGCCACGCTGCTCCTCTGTCTGTTGCCAAATTGTACTTTCCAAGCTTTTAGTACGGTGCTGTGCACACAGTGAGTGCTCAATGAATTCATTCATTCAATCGTATTTACTGAGTGCTTAATGTGTGCAGAGCACTGTACTAGGTGCTTGGGAAGTACAACTCAGCAACATAAATATGATTGAATGAATTAATCAGCCCTCTGAGCCTGGAACAGGATCCATGGGCTGGCTGGGCTGCCAGGGAATGGAAACATTTGCGGAGAACTCTTCCTGCTTCCCAGATATGGCCAGCTGTTCCGTGGACCCCACAGGACTCGCAAGGGAGCTCTAATAACTATGGTAATGATAACTGAAGGATGTGTTGAGTGCTTACTCTATGCCAAGCAAGCACAGAAAGCCAAGCGAGAAGCAGCGTGGCTCAGTGGAAAGAGCCCGGGCTTTGGAGTCAGAGGTCATGGGTTCAAATCCCGGCTCCGCCACTTGTCAGCTGTGTGACTTTGGGCAAGTCACTTCACTTCTCTGGGCCTCAGTTCCCTCATCTGTAAAATGGGGATGAAGACTGTGAGCCCCATGTGGGACAACCTGATCACCTTGTAACCTCCCCAGCGCTTAGAACAGTGCTTTGCACATAGTAAGCGCTTAATAAATGCCATCATTATTATACTAGGCTCTGAGGTAAATAGAAGATAATCATGTGAGACCTGGCTGGGAGAGTGACAAGCCTGAGCCTGCAGCTGACAGAAGGGATGGCTGATTATTTTCTTTGAAAGGAACTTTCTCGCTAATATGGCACAACTGTGGACTGTGGCCATGGGGCGTCTCTTTAAACTTGACTCGAGAATACTCGAGTAGTCTCGAGAATACTGCAGTGTTTCCACCATTTTGGTTCATCCATTGAGCCAGCCCTGTGAACCTTCTGGGACTTTCCACAGAAACGAGATTGTAAACCCGCTTTTTTAAACTCTCAATCAATTAATCAATCATACTTATTGAGGGCTTACTATGTGCAGAGCACTCTTCTAAGTGCTAGGGAGAGTACTATATGACAGAGCAGAACTCTCAAGAATTATTAGTGTCCCTGTTTTACCCTGAAGAGAAAGCAGGCCCTGGGTCAGCGGCGTCTTTATAAGCTTTGGCAAACACCTGTAGAAGCAGCGTGGGCCTGGGTCTGGAGTCAGAGGACCTGGGTTCTAATGCTGCCTCAGCCAATAACCTGCCATGAGAACTTGGGAAAGTCACTTAACTTTCTGTGCCTCAGTTACGTCCTCTGTAAAATGGGGATTAAGACTGTGAATCCCATGCAGGACATGGACTGTGTCCAATCTGATTGTTTTGTATACATCCCAGCACTCAATAGTTCTGACACATAGTGAGCACTTAACAAATATCATTTAAACAAAAACAAACTGAGCAGTGAATGATGATGGAGAATGATGACTGAGAAGCAGTATGGCCTAGTGGATAGAACACATGCTTGGGAGTCAAAAGGACCTAGGTTCTAATTCCAGCTCTGCCACACATCTGCTGTGTGATCTGGGGCAAGCCACTTAACTTCTCTGTGCCTCATCTAAAAAATTAAGATTGTAAGCCCTATGTGGGATAGGGACTGTGTCCAGACTGATTAGCTTGTAGACTGTGAGCCCGCTGTTGGGTAGGGACCGTCTCTATATGTTGCCAACTTGTATTTCCCAAATGCTTAGTACAGTGCTCTGCACAGAGTAAGTGCTCAATAAATATGATTGAATGAATGAATCTACTCTAGCACCCAGAACAGTGCCTGACACATAGTAAGTTCTTAACAAATACTGTTGTTGTTTTTTAAAAAATGGAGTCTCCCTAGATAATTCTGAATGAACTGGGATCTGGCCATTCTTGGTGGGTTTTGAGGATTTAGGAATCAATGCAGTATTTAACCTGTGGAATGTGGCCCATTGACTCCTGCAGGAGCTGTCAGTCAATCCATCAGTGGTTTTTATTGAGCACTTACTGAGTGCTGAGCACTGTACTAGAGAAGCAGTGTGGCTCAGTGGAAAGAGCCCGGGCTTGGGAGTCAGAGGTCATGGGTTCCAATTCTGGCTCCACCTCTTGTCTGCTGTGTGACTTTGGGCAAGCCTCTTAACATCTCTGTGCCTCAGTTCCCTCATCTGTAAAATGGGGATTAAGACTATGAGCCCCATGTGGGACAACCTGATTACCTTGTATCTCCCCCAGCACTTAGAACAGTGCTTGGCACACTGTAAGCACTCAACAACCACCAAAATTATTATTATTATTACTAGGCTCTTGAAGAGCCCACAAAGAGCTTAAAGTCTAGAGGGGGAGATGAACATTAAAAAATATTACTGATGGAGGAATGGGAAAATTTAAGAATATGTACTTAAGTTCCTTGGAGTTCGGGGTGGGGTGACTCTCCAACTTGTAGGAGGAACAGATCCAAATGCCAAAGGGAGGGCAAATTAAATTAGTCATTAGTATTTATTGAGTGCAGAGCACTACACTAAGCGTTTGGGAGGGTATGTGGATAAAATATCCCTGCAGTAGTGTCTATTTCACATATCACTGGACAGCTATCCGTGACCAGGAATTCTATGATGGATCAGTATTTTCCTGAACATTATCTTCAGCTCTCACATTCCTGTAGCTGAATCACTTGATACCCGATTAAGAGGCCAAGTTATTTAACATGATTCTAATGAAGGAGAAAGGAAGACAGGGCACCCTTATGCAAGGGAAGGAGTAATACAACCCTTAAAGTCTTTTTACCTGTCCAGCAACTTTGTCCTATTATTTCATCTCCAAAGACAAAATACGAGGGGCTGAGAGAGCGGAAGGGCCATGAAGAACAGAGAAGCAAGCAGACTCAGAAGGGGTGAGAAGCAGTGTGGCCTAGTGGGAAAAGCACAGGCCTTGGAGTCAGAGGGACTTGGTATTAATTCTGGCTATGCCCCTTATTTGCTCCTCCTTCTAGACTGTGAGCCCATTGTTGGGTAGCGACTGTCTCTATATGTTGCCGACTTGTACTTCCCAAGCACTTAGTACAGTGCTCTGCACACAGTGAGCGCTCAATAAATGTGATCGAATGAATGAATGACCCCGAGCGAGGTGCTTAACTTCACTATGCCTCACTTACCTCATTTGTAAGATGGGGATTAAGACTGTGAGCCCTATGTGGGACAGGGACTGTGTCCAACCTGATTATCTTGTATTCACCCCAGCTCCTAGTATACTGCCTGGCACATAGTAAGCGCTGAAAAAATCCCATGATAAAGGCTTATGGCCTGAATCATGTACATTCATTTGGAAGGAAATTCCAGATAGGGAGAGAGCAAGGAGACGCATAGCAGGGGGCTGGGGGGAGTTATCTAGCAATCAGTAATATTAACTGAGCACTAACATGTACTCTATTAGATAATAATTACTATGTGCTAAGCACTGTACTAAGCACTGGGCTAGATTCAAGAAAATCAGGTCAGACACAGTCCCTGTCCCTCTCAATCAATCAATGATATATACTGAACACTTACTGGGGGCAGAGCACCATATTAAGTAAGCACAATACAGTATTTTGGATTCCTGCCTTTAGAGAGTTTATTATTATTATTATTATGATTGAATTTGTTAAGAGCTAACTATATCAAGCGCTATTCTCAGCACTAAGCTACTTAGATTATGAGCCCCATATGGGACAGGGATTGGGTCCAACCTGATTTACTTGTATATAAACCAGTGCTTAAAATAATGCTTGACTTACAGTAATGGCTTAACAAATATTATAATAATAATAACAATCATAAGCTTACGACCTAGCAGTTAGTCTTTCTTCTTGCCTAGAAGAAAACATAATCAATGTCTCCTCAAGCCTGGTGGGAGAAAAAAGAGCCCACTGAGTCTGTAAATATTTGGTAGAAACAGCCTTCTCTGACTGGAAAATGCCTCTCAAATAGCAGCTGGTTAGAGGAGGAATCTGACCACAGATCTCTGGAGGACATTGTAGGCCAACTTTCTGTCTGCATAAGCTGTGGAAGCACAGTATGCTAAAAAGCCTCTTGATCTTTCCCTCTCCAGACCCAGATTTGTGAACTAAATTCTTGCCCCGAGCATCTTCTTCATCCTCCTCCCCCCTCCACTCTCAACCCCATTTTGGAATCTACTGGACCGTTTTGGAATGATTACAACTTCCAGGTCTGCCTGCTTGCTCTATTGTTCCTGATGGCATTAAGGAAAAAAGGAAAAACCTTCTGTACACCTCCTGCTTTGACCAAAGTCCAAACAGACAGCAGGCATTCAGCTCAATTCTTCCCATCTGGGTAAAGTGCGTGGGGCATGTAGTTTGGTCTGGCAGATGTGATTCTTTCTTTGAAAGGGTTGAAGGTCTACTCTCACAGATGAGGCACAGACAGGGTGGTTAACTGCTGAGGAGGATTTTTACAATGAAGGGTAGAATGAAAAATTACAGTATTTAAACTCCTTTATTCACTTCATCGTACCCAAAGTTAGAAGGTTACAAATTTAAAAACATTCTATTAAATGTTTTCCTACTTTGATGGTAGTGATATTTAGCCATGCTAGCAATCACAATATTCTGCTCTTTGCATTTCATATATTTCTACAGACCCACTATCAGCCAATGCTGTAAGTTTTCCCAGGACCGTTTTTACAGTCAGAAACATTTCCAACGTAGGAGTACTTGGTTTATGTCTTAAATCTGCTTCTATTAGTTTCACCGCTGAAAAAACACACTCCGCTGGATTTGTCTCCGTCCCTTTCCTTCTCCTCCTCTTCTTTCCTGTACTCTTTTTCTTCCTCCTGTTAATAATAATTCTGGTATTTGTTAAGAGCTTGCCCTCTGCCAAGTACTGCAATAAGCACTGGGGTAAATACAAGAGCATCAGATCAGACACGAACTCCATCCCACTTGAGATTCACAGCCTAAGTAGAAGCAGCATGGCCTAGTGGAAAATGCACAGGCCTGAGGCTCAGAGTACTTGAGTTCTAATCCTGACTCCACTGCTTTTCTGTTGCGTGATCTTGGGCAACTCTTCTGAACTTCTGTTCCTCAGCTACCTCATGTGTAAAATATGATCCCCAGGTAGGACATGGACTGTATCCAACCTTGGTATCTTGTATCTACTCCAGCACTTAGTACAGTCCAGAGTATGTGCATAAGATATGCCATTTTAAAAAGGGAGAACAACTGTAGAATCCCCATTGTACAGATGAGGAAACTTAGGCATAGTTTGTCCTTTTCCACTTCCTTCTCCTCTTCATCCTCCTCTTTCCTCTACCCCATTTTCTCTCATCCCATTCCCCCCTTTCCTTCTTCTTCCCCCTTTTCCTTCCCTTCTCTCTCTCTCCTCACCCCTCTTCTTCCAGCCTTTTTTCCTCCTTCCCTTCCTCTTCTTCCTTTTCTTCTTCATCCTCTTTCTCTTCTTCGGCTCAATAGCCCATCAGCTTCTGCCTCTTCCTCTGGGAATTTGGTCTGCTTCTTAAGGCAGAGCAGGGGAGGACACAAACCTAGGCTTCTCCCTCTGGCTGGACTCACTCTGAATGAAGGAGGAAAGTGGCAAGCAAGCAAAACAGCAATAATGTCCCCAGGAATCTATCAATTAATCAATCAATCAAATGACATTGATTGAGAGTGAAGAGCACTACACTAAATGATTGGGAGGGGACAGTACAACAGAGTTGGTAGATATGCTCCCTGCCTACTAGGAGCTTATAGTCTAGAGGAGGAGGCAGACACTAAAATAAATTATGGCTCTGTACATTTTTTTTTCACTATTGGGGGAGAGAGGATGGGTTTACAAAATTCTCAGACAATAGGCAAATAGTAAATACTACTGAATCTCTGAATAAGTCCCATGCTCCATTAGTCACTAGTTTTCCAGTTTACATTGATGGCAGACTGGTTGTCAAGATATTTGGATTGCCTTTGGAGGAAGAGATGAGTGGCTAAAGGAAAGTAGGAAAACCTATGCTGTAGAACTACATTTCCCAAAAGGCAAAATAATTTTTATGAGCCCCCCCAACCCTTCCAACCCAGTATTCCAGGGTAATGACCTATAAAAAGTCAGAGAATGAGGCCACTTGCTCTTTTATTTACAGCCTCCTTAGTGTGTGTGTGTGTGTGTGTGTGTGTGCGTGTGTGCATGTGTGTGTGCTTGTGTATAATATATAATATAATATAAATTGTAAGTTCTTACTAAATATATGGTATTTATTAAGCACTCACTGTATGTCAAGCACTATGTGCTGGGGTAAATAGAGATCAATCCATCAATCAATCAATCAAATCAATCACATAAGGCTCAAAGTATAAATAGCAGGGAGAATGGATATCGAGTCCCCATTTTACAGTTGAGGAAACGGAGGCACAGAGAAGTTAAGTGACTTATCTAAGGTCACACAGCAGGCAATTGGCGGAGTCTGGATGAGAACCCAAGTCCTCCAACTTCCAATCCTGTGCTCTTTCCACTAGGCCATGTTGCTTCTCTCTCTCTCTCTCTCTCTTTCTCTCTCTAGTCTTTGTATATATGTTGTCTGCTCAATATATTTATTTTGACCGCTCAAAATGTCAATATTTTTCTTTGTCTCTCATTGCAGAGCAGTGCAAAATGATTTTGCTGTTCTCTACTTCCCAAATGCCTGGTAGAGAGAGAATGAACAGTAGAAAGATTATTTGAAGGAAGATGTTAAGAGGAAGAGAAGTAAGGGTCCTGGATAACCATCAATCCAGATCACCAGCCACTGGATAAAAGAGTGTTTGCTCTTTATGGAAAATATAGGAGAAACCTGGGCTCATATGAGTCTCTCTATATATGAATACGCATATATATATACACACACAGATAAGCTCTTAAAAATGTCTGTGAGAGAGAGAAGGGGGGATAGGGTGGAGAGAGAGAGAGAGAAATAAGTGAACCCTGGCAAAGACAGCGGTACTATTCTTCCTTCACAGTGAAATCTCAGAAGAAGCTATTGGAAGCAATTCTCCTCATGCCCACCCCATGAGGTTACTCCCTAAGGGAATGCAGGGTATTTCTGTTGATTAAGATTCTCGGATTGATTTTGAATTTAATCAGCAAGAAATTGCAGGAAAGACAGTTTCCTGCCCTTTTCTGCAGAAAGGAAACAAGAGTAAAAATAGATCTAAAATGCACTGTCTCCGGTCTGCGCAACTGCGAGGACCGCAGTGTTAGCTGAGCATTCATTTCTGCCTTAAACTAAAACAAGACTCACAGGAGAAAATTAAAAATGAAATCACAATCATTTTGCTGAAATTCAACATTAACGTTTGGCGGCAGGCCATTACATGAAGGAAGTCAATAGTCCTGAATTTAATAACGTTAAATCCTGGTATGCTTGGAAACACTTAAGTGCAGATAATAACCCTGTTTTTCTATTTAAAGTAATAGGTTGACAGGTAGTGGTGAGAGCAGGGAACCAATCAAAAAATCTGGGTATTGGTGGTGAATTTGTAGGTGGATAACAGAAGGCCAAGCTAATAAGGGAAGTGAGAGTGCAAAATGTTTTCCAGATCCAGTCCATTCAGGTCACAACCTAGGATGTTTTCTCTGCTCCAGTTATGATTATAATCATTACTAGCATTATTCATTATTGAACTAGTATTTTTGACAATGGGAACTGCATTTGTTGACTGCTTATTTGGTTCGGGGCATAGGACTGAGCACTGAGGAAAGTTCATTCAGTTCTCCTGTAATTCTAGGCTTTTGTTCCTGTGGAACAAAAGTATAGGCTGAATAGCGCTTGGGTTCAGACTGAAGTGGGTAAGGATGTTAGGCCGGAAAATCAGTGAGGATGATGACACAGTGGAGTGGTCTTATTTTAATATGATCTGAGCTTGGGTGGGGAGGGAGGGACCGACCTGGAAAATGTGACGAAGGAAGGGCTGCAGGGAATCAGTCTCTGATTGAATGTCAGAGCCAAAATGAAATGGGAGTATTATTGTGGCAACTGGAGTTTCTCCCTGGAAAACTGGCCATTCTTCCTGTCCACCATCTACTTTATGTGGTGTCTACGTGCAGACGACTTTTGAGGATTAATTAGTATTCATTAGAGTGATTACTAGTCAGAGTTGGTGAGGTTGTGCTCTGCTCTTTCAGCAAAACCACTCTGCTCAAGAGAGCTTGTGCTTCTTAGTAACTACCTCGCTAATTCACTAGATTGTGCTAGAAAAACTGGTGAAAAGACCTGCCGTGCTGCTAGTTAATTATCTCCGGTTGGAAGCGTGAGTTTATGATAAAACAGTGAAAGCTCATGGAAAAGTGGATAGGAAAATTACTTGGAGAATTCAAGCTACACTGCCTCTCTGCCTGTTTGGTCATCAGTCAGTCTGTTATTTCCTTCTTCTTTGGACTCATAAGGAGTGTTATTCTATCCCTCCTTCCTTACGTGTGAAGAATAAACTCCAAACTGCACTGATCTGAGCCTTTTTCAAAGGGAATAGGCAAATTTCACAAGCTTCTTCCTGGAAAAAAAAAGAAGCCATTTCTAGTATAAATTGACTTTCAGCTGTATGGATTTTTAGCCTTGAAATAGTAAAAAATCGAGTTCAGGGATCGTGTTTTCTTACAGTATTGAACTCTCTTGGATGTTTAGTACAGGTTCTGTACATACTAGGCACTAAATAATTGCCACTGATTGGATGTGAGAGCATTTCTTTGGATCAGAGCTGAATATTAATTACTTCTCTTGATACCCTAATGAGAACATAACTCGGCAGGGGTGAGAGGGCATTTCTGGGCAGCCACTATTACTATAATCAACTTGGCCACTCAGTGTCTCTTGAAGTCTCTTGACTGAGATTTGTCTGCCATTCCCAATGTTAGCTCTTCATCATCACCATCATCATGATCATCACACTAGAGTGTTAGCTTCTTTCATTCATTCATTCAATTGTATTTATTGAGTGCTTCCTGTGCACAGAGCACTGTACTAAGCGCTTGGGAAATACAAGTTGGCAACATATAGAGATGGCCCCTACCCAACAGCGGGCTCACAGTCTAGAAGGGGGAGACAGACAACAAAAAAAAACATATTAACAAAATAAAATAAATAGAATCAATATGTCCAAATAAAATAAATAAATAAATAGGGTAATAAATACGTACAAACATATATACATATATACAGGTGCTGTTGTGGGCAGAGAACTAGTTTACCAACTCTATTATATTGTACTCATCTATTCTATTTATTTTATTTTGTTAGTATGTTTGGTTTTGTTCTCTGTCTCCCCCTTTTAGACTGTGAGCCCACTGTTGGGTAGGGACTGTCTCTATATGTTGCCAATTTGTACTTCCCAAGCGCTTAGTACAGTGCTCTGCACATAGTAAGCGCTCAATAAATACGATTGATGATGATGATGATGATGATGATGTACTCCCCCAAAAGTTTAGTAAGGTGCTCCGCACACAGTAATCACTAAGTACCACTGATTGATGGATTGATTTACAAGAAGATCGGCTTTGGCCAGATCCTAGGAGAAAACTATCTAGATAAGATGTGATTTCTATTTCCACCTTTTCAGTTGTGGTTGGGTTTTTTCTCCCAGAAGAAGTAAATGGGTTGTATTTCAGGAACTTTCTTCAAGTAAAGGAATCCCCCTGAAGGGAAAGGAGGAATGAAGACACTGTTCCAAATGGAGATTCACCCAGTTATGATGAACAAAAATGGAGGAAAGACCAACTCTAAATAAGAGACCCATCCTTTCGAGTATGAAGAGAAGAAGCATGGCTTAGTGGATAGAGCACTGGCCTAAGAGTAAGATGCACCTAGGTTCTGAAAGCAGCTCTGCTACTAGTCTGCCGTGCAACTTTGGGCAAATAATTTTACTTCTCTGTGTCTCGGTTATCTTTTCTGTAAAATGGGAATTAAGACTGTGAACCCCACGTGTGACATGGATTATGTCCAACCTGATATGTTTGTATCCACCCCAACGCTTAGTACAGTTCCTGGCATATAGTAAGTGCTTAACAAATGCCATTAGTATTATTACTAACCTGATTATCTTGTATTTTCCCCAGCACTTAGTACAGTGTTTGGCACACAATGAATGCTTAACAAATACTTCATTTCATCCCACTTGGAGAAGCAGCACGGCTCAGTGGAAAGAGCCCGGGCTTTGGAGTCCGAGATCATGGGTTCAAATCCCAGCTCTGCCAGTTGTCAGCTGTGTGACTTTGGGCAAGTCACTTCACTTATCTGTGCCTCAGTTCCCTCATCTGTAAAATGGGGATGAAGACTGTGAGCACCCTGTGGGACAACCTGATCACCTTGTAACCCCTCCAACACTTAGAACAGTACTTTGCACATAGTAAGTGCTTAATAAATGCCATTATTATTATTATTAAAAACAAAAAAAGAATAAAGGATATTACTGATTCTGATTACTGATTCTGAGGATTTTATCAGCATATGCGAGTGTTTACATGTCTTCCAAAATCTGGAATTGGCAAGACCTGAAATGAAAGCAATTATCTTGATCCTGAGAATAGCATAACTGTTGTCATTTTTCCCAGTAGTAGTGAGTTAAAAAATCATATTAATTACCATACTACAGGCAGATGGATTTCAGAATAGCAGGCCTATCCTTTAGCCAAGAGTACAAAATGGCAACATTTCTACTGGAAGTGTAAGAGTTATCAGATACTTCCAGAAGCAATCTGCTGGCCTAATTCAAGGTAGATCCAAGATCCAGTTAACACATGGTGCCCAGCATGGGTCTGGGAATGGAAATAATAATACTGTAATAATAATAATTGCATTTATTTATTACTTATTATATACCAAGTTCTGTACTAAGTACAGAGAAACAGAATGGCTCAGTGGAAAGAGCACGGGCTTGGGAGTCAGAGGTCATGGGTTCTAATTCCGGCTCCGCCACATGTCTGCTGTGTGATCATGGGCAAATCACTTAACTTCTCTGGGCCTCAGTTACCTCATCTGTAAAATGGAGTTTAACTGTGAGCCCCACGTGGGACAACCTGATCACCTTGTATCCCCCACAGTGCTTAGGACAGTGTTTAGCGCTTAACAAATGCCATCATTATTATTACTGGAGTAGATTCTAGATCATTCATTCAATCATATTTATTGAGCTCTTACTGTGTGCACAGCACTGTACTAAGCACTTGGGAAGTACAAATCGGCAACATATGGAGATGGTCCCTACCCAACAACAGGCTGGTCGAAGGTAACCCCTGGCCCACATAGAGCTCCCAACTGAAGTAGAAGGGAGTAAGATTTAATCCCCATTTTACAGATGTGGAAAGTGAGGCATAGAGTTGCTTAAGCTCACACAGCAGGGAAGAGGAAATGAGGTTAGAGGCATGATTGGAGGGTGTGGCCACATCATCTAGTAGAAAAAGCATAGAACTGTGAGCCAGGTGATTCAGGCCCGGCTTCTCTTTGCTACCTGACTGCTGTGTGACCTTATTGAAGGTTATGCAACCTCTCTGGTACTACTTTCCTGAGCTATATAAAGAAGAGTTCTACCTGCTCGCCTCACTTCTTAGATTACGAGCCTCATTACATGGACTCAATTGATTATGTTGTATTTATCGCAATGGCTGGAACACAGTAAATGCTTAATAATTACATTACTACTACTGCTACTAACAGAGACGACAATAATAATAATTACAATATTTGTTTAGCACTGACAAATGAGAATATTGTTAACCAGTGTGGCTCAATGGAGAAGCAGCATGGCTCAGTGGAAAGAGCATGGGCTTTGGATCATGGGTTCAAATCCCGGCTTTGCCAACTGTCAGCTGTGTGACTTTGGGCAAGTCACTTCACTTCTCTGTGCCTCAGTTACCTCATCTGTGAAATGGGGATTAAAACTGTGAGCCCCCTGTGGGACAACTTGACCACCTTGTAACCTCTCCCAGCGCTTAGAACAGTGCTTTGCACATAGTAAGCGCGTAACAAATGCCATCATCATCATCAAAGAGCACGGGCTTGGGAGTCAGAGGTCATGGGTTCTAATCCCGGCTCCACCACTTATTTGCTGTGTGACTTTGGGCAAGTCACTTCACTTCTCTGGGCCTCAGTTACCTCATCTGGAAAATGAGGATTGAGACTGTGAGCCCCATTTGGGACAACCTGATTACCTTGTATCTCCTCCAGCGCTTAGAACAGTGCTTGGCACGTAGTAAGTGCTTAACAAATACCAAAATAATAATAATAATAATTATTATTATTATATGCATTGCACCCAAGTTGTCTAGACAGTAAGATCCTTGTGGGTGGGATATGGGTCTACCAACCTGTCGTATTGTACTCTCCTAAGTGCACTGCTCTACACAGAATAAGCGCTCAATTAATACCACTGATTGATTGATTGGTTGACAGCAGTAGATTACGAAATGCTGATTATTCTGGTGTTAGCAGGTAGTCTAGTTGCAAGGCCCTCCCCAGATGATTGGGGCCCATCTGCTCTGCCTCCAGGTTTCAGAATCTCTCTGGACCCCTGAGGTTCTCAAATCAGCGGATGGAATTGAGCCCAGTAGTTTAAAGAACCAAGCCTGGAGCCTCAGGACACAGAGAAATCCTGAAAATGAGGGTTTCTTCAGGCTCAGCTGTCAAGATCACATCTGCCAATCTTTCTCTTATCCATCAGGGGTAAAGTAATTTCCGTGGCTGCTGGAATTAGCAGCATGGCCTAGTGGAAAGAACATGGTCAGAGGATCTCGGTTCTGAGCCGGTTGTTGGGTAGGGACCATCTCTATAGGTTGCCAACTTGTACTTCCCAAGCACTTAGTACAGTGCTCTGCACACAGTAAGCACTCAATAAATACGATTGAATGAATGAATGAATCCCAGCTCTGCCACGTGCTTGCTGTGTCACCTTGGGCAAGTCGTTTCACTTCTCTACGCCTCAGTTTCCTCAATTGTAAAATGGGGATTCGATACTTAGACTGAGAACCCCATGTGGAACAGAGACTGTGTCATAACTGTTTAATTTCTTTCTACTCCAGTGCTTAGAACAGTGCTTGACATGTAGTAAGTGTTTAACAAATGCATTAAAAAAAAAGAAAGAGAGAGCCTGGCATGTCAGTGTTTGGCTCTGTGACCTGTTGCACCAGGTGGCTTTCTGTCCTCCAAATGCAAGCATGCCACATGGCCAAGCCATCTGACTTCCCTGTCCTGAAACTCAGGATGTGTTTTGTCTTGCTTTTTTAAATGGTATTTATTAAGCACTTACTATGTGCCAGACACTGTACTAAGTACTGGGGTAGATACAAGTTATATCAGATTGGACACGGGTCCTGTCCCTCATGGGGCTCACAGTCTTAATCTCAATTTTACAGATGAACTGACTGAGGTACAGAGAATTTAAGAGACATGCCACAGGTAAAACAACTTTAGAGTTGGATGTAATGATGTTCATCTCAGAGGAATTATCATTTTTCATTTCTTCTTTTAGCCCCATCCTCCCTCTCAGCAATCAATTGATGATTTTTATTGAGCATTTGGGAGAGTACAAAACAATAGAGTTAGCAGAAACAATCCCTAAACTCTCCAAAATAATCAGAAAAAGACCTGGTTTGGATAATTGGATATTTGTTATGATAAATCTTTTTTTTTACTGTAGTGATTTTTTTGACATATTTCTTACCCTGGCTCTCTAATGAAGAGAGAAAAGTTTGGGAAATACCTTCTAATTACTGTTATTTTCTGCCACAGCTGGCAAAAGAAAGCAGGACAGGGCCATATCTGATCCGCTTGACGCATATTTACCCCAGTGCTTGGCACATAGTAAGTGCTTAATGGATGCCATAATTATTATTATAAAGGGCACCCACAAGTGTGCCCAGGTCTTCTATGATGTGGGTTTGGATTGCCTTGCAAAATTCCAGATCAAGAAAAAACTCGTGTTGAAATTCTGTTTCCATTGTTAAGCAAGCGCACACGCTGATTCTTCCAAAACTGTGCCTGCCATCTGACAAATATTCCTTGTTTCCTTATCAATCAATGGTATTTATTGAGTACTTACAATGTGCAAATCACTATACTAAGTGCTTGGGAGAGTACAATACAATACCCTTGGCAGACATGTGGCTTGCCCACAGAGGGCTTAATAACACAAAAACCAAAAGGCTTAATAAAAATAGGTATCATGGAGGAACAGAGTGCAATAGCATTATCGATATGCCAGTCTACCACTCATTGTATCCAAAGAATGCATTGAGTAGCTATGGGGAGCAAAGCACTGTGCTAAGTGTTTGGGAGGGATACTGGAGGTAATGTATGCTAAATCATACACCATGTCTGCTAAATAATAATAATAATGATTATAATTATGGTCATTTGTTAGGTGCTTATATGTGCTTACTGTTCTAAGCACTGGGGTAGATACAGGGTATCTATTAGATATTAGATATTAGAGAAGCAGCATAGCTCAGTGGAAAGAGCATGGGCTTTGGAGTCAGAGGTCATGGGTTCGAATCCCAGCTGTGTCACTTGTCAGCTGTGTGACTTTGGGCAAGTCACTTAACTTCTCTGGGCCTCAGTTCCCTCATCTGTAAAATGGGGATTAAGACTGTGAGACCCACGTGGGACAACCTTGATTACCTTGTATCCTCCCCAGCGCTTAGAACAGTGCTTGGCACATAGTAACCACTTAACAAATACCAACATTATTATTATTAATCAGGTTGTCCCACATGGGGCTCACACTTTTAATTCCCATTTTACAGATGAGGTAACTGAGGCACAGAGAAGTTAACTAAATTGCCCAAGGTCACACAGTAGACAAGTGGCAGAGGCAGGATTAGAACCCACCTCCTCTGACTACCGAGGCCGTGCTCTTTTCACTAAGCCATGCTGCTTCTCCACATCCCAGAGAGGTGATGCTGTTCCTGTGAACCAGCCGAGAGGGAGATCCAGTACCTAGTTTCACCGCCCAATGCTCAGCCGGCTGATATCCACTGTGGGGCCTTAAATTAGGTGGCATTTATTAACTAAACACCAAAGAAGCACTTCTGTGAGTACTGAACACCACTGGCTCGGAGGCTTTTAAGTTCTGTCCAGCTTTCTCGGGATGGTGTTTTAGGGGAGTCAGCTACCTGTTCCAGCCTGAAGATGGAAGCAACTGTATGCTTTGTTGACAGGAACTCCTGACTGCAAAATACATCTGTGGATAAGTACTGATTCTGTGCATTTTGAAATGTACCTCCAAGGCATACCAAAGGTGCAGAGCTAATCTTGTGATTTATGGAGAGAGGCTCTATGGGTTAGCCTAAATCAACAGGGACTTTTCATCTAATTTGATATAATGAGAGTTAAGGAAATGTTCGTGCGTGTGAGAGACAGAGAGAAAAGGAGAGAGAATATTTGTCTATTTGTAAAGGAATAGGAGAGGGCCTGATGAAAAGCACAGTGACACTGACAATTTTTCTGACAGGCACTGGGTGAATTTTTATCTTTTTCACCTGCAAGAAGAGATTTGGGCTGTGCAGCATGAACACACTGTTCATGTGAGTTTGAGGAAATGAGCAGCACTGTCGTGAAGTGAGAAAGAGAAATCTCAGCCATTGAGCCGAGAGGAGTGTCAGTGACCAGGGCTGCATGGAGTAAAACTAATGCTCATTTTTCAAAAACCCTTCAAACTCTCATGCTCTTAAAGGCACAAATGGAAGCTGCCTCATTTTCAAACGAAAGGGGATGGTGTAGCTAGTCCTTGATCATTTGATGTCCACTTGTTTCACTTTTATTTCTCGTGAAACTGCATTCGGTTGCTCCTAGGACCAGGGCATCTGCTAGATTGATATTGGTTCCTGGGTATTCATTCATTCATTCAATCATATTTATTGAGCACTTACTTTGCACAGAGCACTGTACTAAGTGCTTAGGAGAGTACAATACAACAGAGTTGGAGACACGTTCCCTGCCCGTGATGAGCTTACAATCTAGAGGGGACATGAAGATGGCAGAAATGGAACTGCCCAGAATTAGATATGAAATCTGGGGTAAATCCAAGTCTCCCAGCCTTTTGACAGATTGGGCTGTACTCTTCCAAGGGCTGAGTACAGTGCTCTGCACACAGTGAGCATGCAATAAATACCATTGACCTGATTGATTGAGCATGATACTGGCTCTTTAGACTTACAGTTTGGTTTGATGGCATATAAGTATGGAATTCTTCTCACCATTCTCCCAAATATATGCTGGCCTTCTTAACTCCATTTCTTTTCTCTTTGATTTTCCTCACATTATTGGATAATTTGTATAGGTAGTGGAATTATGTGACAGTTCGTCAGGTTCAGGCTCCTACATTGTCCCATTCTTCACTAGACTAATTATCAGTCCATAGAGCTTTGCTGTCTCTCCAAAACGGTCATGTGCTCTGAAATTTCAATCATCAACATAACGGAGTTTCTGGGTGAGGGTTCTGAAAAGTTTTAGACTTTCATAATCTCAGAAAGCTACCCTATGGGGGAGGACTGAGATCTTCGAAGGCGGGGAATAAGTAATCCGCTCTGGTTGCATTCTCCCAAACACTTTGTGTAGTGCTCTGCGTCCATCCATCAGTGTTGCCAACTTGTACTTCCCAAGCGCTTAGTAAAGTGTTCTGCACATAGTAAGTGCTCAATAAATACGATTGATTGATTGATTGATTGATCAGTGAGCATGCCTTCTGATTGCTCCTCCTCAGTCTCCTTCCCAGGCTCATCTTCCATCTCCCACTCCCCTAACAGTGGAGATCCCTTAGAGCTCAGTTCTGGGTCCCCTTCTATCCTCCATCTACAGCCACTCCCTTGGACAACTCATGAACACCCGAGGCTTCAATTACCATCTCTAAGTGGATAATAGCCAAATCTACCTCTCCAGCAAGGGACATGTCTACCAACTCTTATGTTGTACTCTCCCAAGCACTAGTACAGTGCTCTGCAACAGTAAGCATTCGATAAATACTGACTGATTGATTGATTAATCGATAAATACCATTGATGACTGACCAACAGATGGGATCTAGAGCAGACTTCTTGTCACTCAAAAACAAGATGTCCCAGATCAGTGACATTGTGGAACCTGGAACCAACATCAGTGTAAGCCTCTAAGTCTCAACTGAGGGTAGGGAATAAGCCAGCAGTTGGGAAGCCTGGGTCTTTGGTGTCATGAGAAGCAGCGTGGCTCAGTGGGAAAAAGCCCGGGCTTTGGAGTCAGAGGTCATGGGTTCAAATCCCGGCTCTGCCAATTGCCAGCTGGGTGACTTTGGGCAAGTCACTTAACTTCTCTGTGCCTCAGTTCCCTCATCTGTAAAATGGGGATGAAGACTGTGAGCCCCCCGTGGGACAACCTGATCACCTTGTAACCTCCCCAGTGCTTAGAACAGTGCTTTGCACATAGTAAGTGCTTAATAAGTGCTGTTATTATTATTATGAAAACCAAACTGCAGAGATTCTAGAGGATACAACTCAGCCAGTCAATCATATTTATTGATCGCTTAAGCTCTGGGGAGGTGCAATACAGCAGTAAACAGACACATTCCTTGCCCCTGCCCATGATGAGTTTATATTCTAGGGGTAGTTTTACAGCCAAGCACATGATTGGCAGAGAGAAGACCACATGAGAATTAAATGTTTAGAGTAATTTTTCTGGAATTCTAAGGATGTTATACCACTGGGGATAAACATAGAAAATAAGTGATTGAGTTTTATTTTACATGCTTTTGTCCTTTACTAGTGTTTGCTTTTCCTAGACATGCATGCTCTTGTGCTCTAGCTGTTAAATCTGTTAAATATCTGTTAAATACTATATTCTTTATGGATGCAGTCCCAGTGTCAACAGTCCCAGTGTCAACAGCAGCATCTTGGAACCACAGAACAAATTCTTCTTCACTTGGGACCTAGTTTCCTAATTTGCCTCTAGTTTATAGTAACATCCTTTATGTCTTTTTCAAATGATTTTTGTTATAAACAACACTGTTTGAGTGCTCATTCTGCGTGGCCAGCCCTCACTACTCCCCCACTATGGACACTGTGAGATCACGATCTAGACTACAAGTTTGTTCTCTAGACTGTGAGCTCGTTGTGGTATTTCACTCTTCCAAGTCGTTAGTACAGTGCTTCGCACAAAGTAAGCGCTCAATAAATGTGATTGAATGAATGAATGAATGAATGAATGACAAGGGTTCAGAAAGCCCTTAGGTAAGTCAGTTCCATTTCAACCACAGGGACTCTGCCAGAAGAATTAAGCAGCTGTCTCCATCGTCAATCTGCTCAAGTTGCCAGTCGATAGTAGCAGTTCAACTAGTGCAACCAGAAAAAGTTGGGGTACTCTGTCTGGGAAACACTCCCCGCAGCTTAATGGAAAGTTACCCATGACCTACAGAAGTCTTTGACACGTTCAGTCTAGGGAAAGTTCTGGAATCGCAGGCTGACCCTGCACGGTCTCAGGCGATTCCCGAAGGGGGTGGTTACAGCTCAGAAACCTCTTGGGTACCAGCGAGAACTGCCACGCTGTGTTAAGACCAGATGTGCTGGAATTAGAAATCGGACATAATGAAGTTATGTGTACAACAAAAATTGCAATCAGGACCGTAAGACTAGCATGCTACTTATTTTTCCAGTGGCACCGATAATGAAAATTCTGTTAAGCCACCCTCTGTGTGCAATATCAATAGAGACAAAATAAAATAACACCAAATAAAACAAATGCTCTGGAGCTTTTCAAGGAGATCAGAAGGTGGGTTTGTTCATTTTCAGGTATGCTATTGTACCGTGTTGGGAAGAATCCAAATGAGTATGCTGCATACTATGATATGGATTACTCTGGCTGTAGAGCTGATTGCATTTTTGATCTTTGCAGTAAAAAAATATATTGTGCACAGTAAATAATGAAAATGCTCTGAATTGGTTCAAAGAACAGCAGCAATCCAGAAGTTCTGATGGCAGTGCAGCCACTCAGTCTACCTCCCATCGCATAGGGCTCTTGACTCCATTCACTGCCCACTGTCTGTCTTCATCGTGAAGGTCACAGTGAAGGTCGATCCCCACGGAGCTTATGAGTTCTTACTCAGACATCCAACTCACCGGTCGTATGGCGAATGCTACAGAGAGTAGTTAATTTAAGCCTTCTTCGCAGTAGTCGTTATTTACCTTTGTATAATATACGAGCACAGCCTCTGGGCTTTGTAGGATCTATAATCCATGCTTCTTTCTCTATTGGAGTTTACAATGTGAACAATACAATTCAACCATTCTGAGACATACCTATTATTTTATTAGTGTTGGCTGAATAAGCACACCGATACACTCATCAGTTAATGGCTGAATTCCAAGTGAGCAGCCCTCTCTGTACAGTTAAGCAAACTTCTCCATTACTTACCATTAGGAGCAAAGCCGAATCCATATCTTTTAAAGAGCGATATGAGACCATTGCAAACTTAAAAATTAGAGCTAGTCTCATCAAATCCACACAGTAAAGAAACCACAGGCTGGCCTACCACAATAGCTATATCTCAGCATCTCTGTAAGTAACTTGGAAATCTTGGCTTCGCATAATGCTCAACTGTTACTGCTTGCCTCAAGAGACTAACTGCAGGCCTTGGCTGTTAGAATTTTGCCACTCCTAGAGAGCAGTTAAACCATCCTGGCAAGCTTCCCATTCAATTTCTGACCTAGCAGACATCTCCCATTCAGAGAGAGTGTTGCGATATTAATATTCAGACATCTTACTGGCTTTGCCTATTTTTTTTCCAGCTGATGTCTTATTAGTTGACACAATGAAAAGAGCGAACTGCCTAATGAAGCTTTAGAATACCAAGAATAGAGGGTAGATTTTTTAAAAAAGATATGCACATAATACATGTCATCAAAATCAGGGGCATTGTTAATGAAAATTAGCTTGCAACACAGTCACTTGAGGAAGCTAGGGACCGTTTCCTTTCAAGATCACCACACAAAGTGTGGAAGGAAACATGAGTGGGGGACTGTTACCTGCCTTTAATGTAACAACTCCAATTTATAATGGAATTAATTCATTCAAAGCTATAAATACCAATCAGGGGTTTTACATCTGCTAAATTAGGCCCCTCTCTTCTCCCACCCCAGATGGTGATGAGACAGCCAGTTAGTAGTGCAGTTTTGTGCTTTGGGCTGAGAGGTTGCAATTTGTTTATTGTCTTCTGATGCACATCCGTGAACCATATGGCAAGTGTCTTCGAAGGAACAAATTGTCCATAATACACACCCTGTCTGAGGAGAGAATAGTGAAAGCATATCAAAGCAAAAAAAAAAGGTAAAAACAAAACAATAACCGCAAAATAATCTAGTAATTATATAGATTTTTATGAATGCTACCCAAATCCATCATGCAGGCAGTCAACGAATCAATTGATGCTCTGCAATACTCTGCACATGGTAAGCACTCAATAAATACAATTGAAAGAATGAATGAATCAATGGTATTTATTGAGCGCTTACTGGGTGCAGAGCATTGTATTAAGTGGTTGGGAGAGTACAATACAACAGAGATGATTGAAATGTTTCCTGCCCACAAGGAGCTTTCAGTTTGGGGCAGCAGGGGAGACACAGATATTAAAATTAATTGTGAATCAATCAATCATATTTATTGAGCGCTTACTGTGTGCAGAGCATTTTACTAAGCGCTTGGGAAGTACAAGTTGGCAACATATAGAGACAGTCCCTACCCAACAGTGGGCTCACAGTCTAAAAGGGGGAGACAGAGAACAAAACCAAACCTACTAACAAAATAAAATAAATGGAATAGATATGTACAAGTAAAATAAATAAATGAATAAATACAGTAATAAATATGTACAAACATATATACATATATACAGGTTCTGTGGAGAAGGGAAGGAGGTAAGATGGGGGGAATGGAGAGGGGGACGAGGGGGAGAGGAAGGAAAGGGCTCAGTCTGGGAAGGCCTCCTGGAGGAGGTGAGCTGTCAGTAGGGCCTTGAAGGGAGGAAGAGAGCTAGCTTGGCGGGTGGGCAGAGGGAGGGCATTCCAGGCCCCGGGGGAGGACGTGGGCTGGGGGTCGATGGTGGGACAGGCGAGAGCGAGGTACGGTGAGGAGATTAGCGGCAGAGGAGCGGAGGGTGCGGGGTGGGCTGGAGAAGGAGAGAAGGGAGGTGAGATAGGAGTGGGTGAGGTGATGGAAAGCCTTGAAGCCCAGGGTGAGGAGTTTCTGCCTGATGCACAGATTGGTAGCCATTGGAGATTTCTGAGGAGTGGAGTAACATGCCCAGAGCATTTCTGGACAAAGACAATCCGGGTAGCAGCATGAAGTATGGATTGAAGTGGGGAGAGACACGAGGATGGAAGATCAGTGAGAAGGCTGATGCAGTAGTCCAGATGGGATAGGATGAGAGCTTGAATGAGCAGGGTAGTGGTATGGATGGAGAGGAAAGGGCGGATCTTGGCAGTGTTGCGGAGCTGAGACCGGCAGGTTTTGGTGACGGCTTGGATGTGAGGGGTGAATGAGAGAGAGGAGTCGAGGATGACACCAAGGTTGCGGGCTTGTGAGACGGGAGGGATGGTAGTGCCGTCAACAGAGATGGGAAAGTCAGGGAGAGGGCAGGGTTTGGGAGGGAAGATAGGGAGTTCAGTCTTGGACATGTTGAGCTTTAGGTGGCGGGCAGACATCCAGGTGGAGATGTCCTGAAGGCAGGAGGAGATGTGAGCCTGGAGAGAGGGGGAGAGAGCAGGGGCAGAGATGTAGTTCTGGGTGTCATCAGCGTACAGATGATAGTTGAAGCCGTGGGAGCGAATGAGGTCACCAAGGGAGTGCGTGTAGATCGAAAACAGAAGGGGACCAAGCACTGAACCTTGGGGAACCCCCACGGTAAGGGGATGAGAGGGGGAGGAGGAGCCTGCAAAAGAGACTGAGAATGAATGACCGGAGAGATAAGAGGAGAACCAGGAGAGGACAGAGTCTGTGAAGCCAAGGTTGGATAGCGTGTTGAGGAGAAGGGGGTGGTCCACAGTGTCGAAGGCAGCTGAGAGGTCGAGGAGGATTAAGATGGAGTATGAGCCGTTGGATTTGGCAAGCAGTAGGTCATTGGTGACCTTTGAGAGCGCAGTTTCCGTGGAATGTAGGGGACGGAAGCCAGACTGGAGGGGGTCGAGGAGAGAGTTGGTGCTGAGGAATTCGAGGCAGCGCATGTAGACAACTCGTTCAAGGAGTGAATATATACATACATGCTGTGATGTCCAAGCTGGGGTGAATATTAAGAGCTTGAAGGGAACTGATCCAAGGGCCTGGGAGTCAAAGGATATGGGTTCTAATCCTGGCTGTGCTACTTGTCTGATGTGTGACTTGGGCAAGTCTCTGAGCTTCACTTTCCTCATCCATAAAATGGGCATTAAGGCTGTGAGTTCCATTTGGGACAAGTACTGTGTCTAATACTATTATCTTGTATCTACCTCAGTGCTTGGTACAGTGCCTGACAGTAGCAAGTGCTTAACAATTATAATAATGATTATCTGCTATAGGATGGCATAGTCTAATGTCTTAAATTTGACATCTTTGTTTATCTCAACACAGTATATTGATAGGGTGCAGCCTACATCTTTCACCCAACTTCATTCCAAAGGCTTTATCTTAGTTCATTCCATCTCCTCCTCCTCCCTTTAAATATTTTCCCTCTACTTGCCATGCTGTATCATTCCTGCTTTCAAAGAGAGGTTTGAGGAGCACCTCTTCCCAGATGTATTACCAGAGAACAGATAACTGTCCTTTGTACTTTAAGAAGAGATCACCAGTGGTAAAGTTCACTAGTAGACAAATTTCTTCAATAACCCTAGGTAGTCTTCATTCTCTTTTATGACACCAGGTTCCAAGATGCTTCAAGGAACCTGGAAACTGGAGTCATAATATGCAACTGATTCCCCACTTCACTCTTCCATCTCTGAAGGTTACATTGAAAGCCTTTAAAGCAATCATGCAAGAATTTCTGTAAGCTGAAAGTGGTGCTCTTGAAACACATATACGAGAAGACTTGCAGTTGATTATAAATTGCTTCTCTGAGTTAGCCTAGTGCTGTGGAATGACAGTAAGCTAGAATAAAATTGATGCTATCTGTCAACTTTACCTGGAAAGCATTACACACGACCAGATATTTATGTCAACGACCCAGAATTTAATGCTGTCACCAAAGTCTGCCAGATTGGCAGTCTACTTTTCAATGTTGCATACCTAGATGATGAAGTAAAAAAAAAATGGAATAAAGACCAGCATGTTTTCTGGGAGATGTAATTAGGCTGATCATCTAATTCTATTCATTAAGTGCTTACTGTGTGCAGAGAACTCTGGGAAAGTAAAATACAACAGATTTGGAAGACATATTCCCTACTCACAAGGAATCTATAGTATAAATAAAGAGAAGCAGAGAGAGAGTCTAATAGGAGAAGCAGTTTGGCTCAGTGGAAAGAGCACGGGCTTCGGAGTCAGAGGTCATGGGTTCAAATCCCGGCTTCACCAACTGTCAGCTGTGTGACTTTGGGCAAGTCATTTAACTTCTCTGTGCCTCAGTTACCTCATCTGTATAATGGGGATTAAAACTGTGAGCCCCCCGTGGGACAACCTGATCACCTTGCAACCTCCCCAGTGCTTAGAACAGTGCTTTTCACATAGTAAGCACTTAACAAATACCATTATTATTATTATTATTAAATGTCCCCTTGAAGACTTTGATGACCAGGAACATCATGAGTAGCTTAGTGGAAAGACCCCTGGTGTGGGAGTCGAGGGATTTGGGTTCTAAACCTTGCTCTACCACTTGCCTGCTGAATGACCTTGGACCAGTCACTTAACTTCTCTATGCCTCTGCTTCCTCATCTATCGAAATGGGGTTCAATACCTGTTTCCTCTCTCCCTTGCACTGTGAGCACCCTGTAGGACAGGCACCTAGTCTTAATCTGATTTTATTGTTTCTAACCCACTTAAGTACAGCACTTGGCACAGAGTAAGCATTTAGCAATACTGCAGTTATTATTCATTCATTCATTCAATCAATCATATTTATTGAGCACTCACTGTGTGCAGAGCACTATACTAAGTGCTTGGAATGTACAATTCAGCAACAAAGAGGGATAATCCCTGCCCAACAATGGGCTCACATTCTAGAAGGGGGGGGAGGCAGACATCAAAACAAGTAAACAGGCATCAATAGCATCAGTATAAATAAATAGAATTATAGATATATGCACATCATTAATAAAATAAATAGAATAATAAATATGTACATATATACTTAAATGTTGTGGGGCGGGAGGGGGGTAGAGCAGAGGGAGAAGGTTGGGGTGATGGGAAGGGGAGGATGAGCAGAGGAAAACGGGGGCTTAGTCTGGGAAGACCTCTTGGAGGAGGTGAGCTTTCAGTAGGGCTTTGAAGGTGGGAAAGTGTGCAAGTTTGGAAGATTTGAGGAGGGAGGGCATTCCAGGCCAGAGGTAGGACGTGGGCCAGGGGTCAACAGCGGGAGAGGAAAGAACAAGGCACAGTGAGAAGGTTAGCACCAGAGGAGTGGAGTGGGTGGGCTGGGCTGTAGAAGGAGAGAAGGGAGGTGAGGTAGGAGGGGACAAAGGGATGGAGAGCTTTGAACCCAATAGTGAGGAGTTTTTGCTTGATAAGGAGGATGATAGGCAACCACTGGAAATTCTTGAGATGGGGTGTGACATGCCCAGAATATTTCTGTAGAAAGATAATCTGGGCAACAGAGTAAAATATAGATTGACGTATATACTGGGGACTGACTGAAGTTTAGACTGGGGAGAGACAGGAGGATGGGAGATAAGAAAGGAAGCTGATGCAGTAATCCAGGAGGGATAGGAGGAGTGATTGTACTAACATGGTAGAGGTTTGGTTGGAGAGGAAAGGGCAGACCTTGGTGATGTTGTGAAGGTGAGACCGGCAGGTTTTGGTGACTGACTGGATATGTGGGATGAATGAGAGAGCGGAGTCAATTATTGCTTCATAGTCTAGCTATCGTGCTAAAATCTGCACCCCCCCCAAAAAAAAAAAAACAGTCAAGGAAGGCATGTTAGTGATAACACCTAGTGAAAACATTTCAGTAGTTAAATGATGAAAGCTAATGGCCAAAGGACAAAATTCATATCTCACCTCCAATATGAGACCTTCACACTTACAAAGAGGGAAACTACCTGGTAAATCTAGCCACAAGAGTGAACAGTGAAATTGCACTAACTGGCCCAGTGCTTAGAGAAGTAGCATGGCTAGAGAAAAGGCCACAAGCAAGTGGGAGTGAGAAGACACAGGTTCTAAGTTCTGCCATTTATTTTATTTTATTTTTAATGGTATTTGTTCAGTACTTACTATGTGCCAGGCACTGTTCTAAGTGCAGGGGTAGATACAAGGTAATCATGTTGGACACAGTCCCTATTCTGCATGGGGCTCACAGTCATAATCCCTGCCAACTGTATGACCATGGGCAAGTCACTTATCTTCTCTGTGCCTCAGTTTCCTCATCTGTAGAATGTGGATTCAATAGTTCTCGCTCCTACTGGGAAGGAGACTGAAATACCTGATTCTCCTGTAACTACCCCAGTGCTTAGTACAGTGCTTGGTACATAGTAAACCTCTAGCAAATACCACATTTATTATTATAGAGGGGATCTTCTCTCAGCCTATTGGGCTGGGACTCAGGAGGATTTGGATTCTAATTCCGGATGTGCCACTGGCCTTCTGCATGATCTGTCAAAGTCTATCAATCGGTAGTATTTATTGTGTGTCCACTGTGTGTCCTTCTTGACTGTGAGCCCGTTGTTGGGTAGGGACCGTCTCTATATATTGCCGACTTGTACTTCCCAAGCGCTTAGTACAGTGCTCTGCATATAGTAAGTTTGTACATATTTATTACTTTATTTATTTATTTATTTTACTTGTACATATCTATTCTATTTATTTTATTTTGTTAGTATCTTTGGTTTTGTTCTCTGTCTCCCCCTTTTAGACTGTGAGCCCACTGTTGGGTAGGGACTGTCTCTATATGTTGCCAATTTGTACTTCCCAAGCGCTTAGTACAGTGCTCTGCACATAGTAAGCGCTCAATAAATACGATTGATGATGAATAAATCCAATTGAATGACTGAATGGATGAATGTGTGCAGTATACTGTACATTTAACTTTTTGAAGTTTGAGGTTCCTCCCTAGTTAAAATAGAGGTAACAGACCTGCTTTTCCTACCTCTTTGATTATGAGCCCCTTGACAGCTCAGGACCGCGTCTGACCTGATGATTATCTTGTACTTTTTACTCTGAAAACCATAGTTAAAGAACTTGTTATACAGCATAATAATAGTAATAATAATAATAATAATAATAATAATAATAAAAATGGTATTTGTTAAGTGCTTACTATGTGCCAGGCACTGTACTAAGTGCTGGGGTGGATACAAGCAAATCAGGTTGGACACAGGCCCTGTCCGGCATAGGGCTCACTGTCTTAATTCCCATTTTACAGATGAGGTAACTGAGGCACAGAGAAGTGAAGTGACTTGTCCAAGGCCACTCAGCAGACAGTGGAGCTGGGATTAGAATTTATGACCTTCTGACTCCCAGGAACATGCTCGATTCACTATGCCATGCTGCTTCCCATATACATACCTATACATCCTGAAAATATAATTGAATCACCTCTTATTGTATATCTTAAATACAGTAAATACTTGCAAGGTGACATAGGCCTATATCCATATTAGTCCTTTCTCTTCTCCAATCTCTGTAGCTCACTTTGAAATTGGTGGCCACCTCACCTCTCCTTATCAGGTTTGGTGCCTGTTTCTTTTGTTACTTTTCATTCATTCATTCAATCATATTTATTGAGCGCTTACTGTGTGCAGAGCACTGTACTAAGCACTTGGGAAGTACGAGTCGGCAACATATAGAGACGGTTCCTACCCTTTTGTTTCTGTTTCTTTGGGAGAAGCAGCGTGGCTCAGTGGAAAGAGCCCAGACTTGGGAGTCAGAGGTCATGGGTTCTAATCCCGGCTCCGCCACTTGTCTGCTGTGTGATCTTGGGCAAGTCACTTCACTTCTCTGGGTCCCAGTTACCTCATCTGTAAAATAGGGAGGAAGACTGTGAGCCACAGGTGGGACAACCTGATCACCTTGTATCTACCCCAGCGCTTAGAACAGTGCCTGTGGCACATAATAAGCACTTAACAAATATCATCATCATCATCTGTTTTGAATACAATGGCATTTTTGCAGATAAGATGATGGGGATGGAGCCTCCGTCAGGGGTGGGGGCTTAGGGAGTTGTCATTTCGGCTATTTGGTCTAGGAAGAAGACACCTGTCTTGCTTTTTAACAGGACCCTCTGAAGTCAATTAAATCCAACTCCCTTAATAATTTAAAATGGGGTTTTAGCTGTTGGCCCAGGTGAATTGGTTAACATTCTAGGCCTTGCTCCTGAGGATAAATCACCTTGAAAGCTGCTCTGACAAAAGCCTAGATAGTATTCTGTGAAAACATAGATCTGCTGCAGGGGAGCCTCCATCTTTTTTCGGGCAAGTAAATTCTAAATTCTCCTCAGCTACAGTTCAACCACCTGGATAGAGTTTACTTTTTAGGTGGGATCGCCGGTCAAGCCTGCTAATCTGCTTTTCTATAAGGTTCTTATTTACAACGGTGTTTTAATGAGTTACGCCACTGAAGCTGGAGGTATGATCCTCCTGATATTAGGGCCGGCTTAGCGGGATGGTTAATGATGCATGGTTTGCTAACTCTGCTGTACAACATTGCGGACGGACTCTAATATCATCGACTTTATGCTAAATTCATCATAAATAGAACAGTGCCACCTTTTGGATGCAAAACAATGCAAGAAACCTGAGGGAGGATTGCAGAAGATTTTGCAAGTTGAATGGAAAACTATTTTGCGATCGACTTGTGGGGTGATGAAGCTTCTGGGTGAAGGTAGTCTAATTCTTTGCTTTGGCTTTCTTTTTTTTTCTTAAGGCAGTGTCTACAAGCTGAGTGTGCATTTCACACGATTGTGATGCTTCAAGAGGGGCTTACTATTGTTACACTCTAATTATGTTTTTCTGAGGAACGAATTTGTATGCATGGTGCAGATAGTACGAAGGATACCATGGTTACCATTGTGCACACAGCAACTTCTTTTATCCAGTGCCAATTAATCTGAGGTAATATTTGGGAGAGGAGGATGTCGGCGAAGGAATGTTAATGCCTCCTTTGAAAGATGGAAATCTGATTTCGCGGGACAGGGAGCGTTTTCTTAGAAACAGGTGTTGGGTTCTGAACATTGTAAAAGCCCCTGCAGTGTCTCCTCAGGTCTACAAGGTGAGGTTTCTCAGCTCTTCCCAGATTTGGCTCAAGACCCTGTATGAAGATGACAAATGGGTTCCACTAAGCCCAGATAAGGTTTAGATAAGGTTTCAAGCGCTTAGTACAGTGCTCTGCACACAGTAAGCGCTCAATAAATATGATTGATTTATTGATAACATAGGTTCCCCCAGTCTGCCAATCAGGAAGCAGCGAGGAAGTTTTTTCCAAATCCTTGGGATTTAGGGGATTTTGGATGAACAAACCTTGAGAGTCATTCAGTCAGTCGATGGTATTTGTTGAGTGCTTACTGTGTGCAGAGCACTGTACTAAGCCCTTGGGAGAGTACAATACAACCAAAAGCATTGAAGGGGAGTAAGGCTGTGATGTTGGAGTATGGGTGTGGGCTGTTGACACCCAGAGGCAGCAGGCTTACCCCATTTGGCATGTGGAACCAATGTAGTGAGTGATTTCTTTAAAGCTGCATTCATTTTACAGGTACCATGTGCCCTCTTATAGATTGCAGCTTAGAAGAGCGACACATGGAGGGGCCTGACTTATGGTTGTTACTCAATCAGTCAGAATCTCCTGGTGTGAAAAAATGACTGTGTCTGGAATTTCATTAGGTTCCGTAGAGTTAATTTAGTTTCTCTTGAGTTACTGCTACGAATTAAGCAATGGCGCCTAGAGGCTTAAAGTGGAAAGTGTCTCCCAAAGCACCTAACCTATTTCTTAGTGATGCAGGCATGGGGAGAATATGCAGTAAGTGGGTATAGTTGTAGAGAAATTTTGATAAATATTGGAGATCCTTTCTTTAATGGTATTTGTTAAGCATTTACTTATGGTGGCATTTATTAAGCCTTTGCTATGTGCAAAGCACTGTTCTAAGCACTGGAGAAGTTACAAGGTGTTCAGGTTGCACTTCCCAATTGCTTAGTACAGTGCTCTGCACACAGTAAGCACTCAGTAAATATGATTGAATCAGGTTGTCCAACGGGGGGCTCACAGTCTCAATGCCCATTTTACAGATGAGGTAACTGAGGCCCAGAGAAGTTAAGTGGCTTGCCCAAAGTCACACAGCTGGCAATAGGCGGAGCCAAGATTTGAACCCAAGACCTCTGACTCCAAAGCCCGTGCTCTTTCCACTGAGCCATGCTGCTTCTCATGCCAGGCACTATACTAAGCTCTGTGGTAGATATAAGATAATCTGCTTGGACACAGTCCCTGTCCTCAGGGAGGCTCTCAGTCTTAATCCCCATTTTAGAGGTGAGGTAACTGAGGCACAGTGAAGTGAAGTGACTTGCCTAAGGTCACACAGAAGATGGGTATTGGAGCCAGAATTAGAACCCAGATCCTTATGACCCCCAGACCCTTGCTCTATCCACTAGTTATGTGCCAGTTGGCCGGACTCTGAGGAGGAAGGGCATCTTCCTGTTGTGTAAATTCAATCCTGCCTATCTATGAAAGGAGTCAAGAAGGGGAAAAACAAGGTAACCTTATTAGATGATGAGAATCAGAGGTTGCTGAGTCAGGGAGTAGGAAGAAAGCCGAAATTCCCTTGAGAAATTCTGGAAGAAAAGTTTGGGAGGACTAAGAGCCAAGACCCTATGAGAGGGGACTCTGGGAAGCAGAGAGATAGCCGTGACTTCAGGCTAAGAAAGGAGACCTCAGGTTTCAAGAATCAGGGGATCCAGGAGTTGGGGGGCCCAAATCTAAAAGACCTTGGTAAAGAATGAGAGAAAATTTTATCTGAGCCCTCTCTATGTTTTCTTACACCTGTTGAATTCAGAAACCTGGGCCAGGGAATGCTATGTAAGATCCATTAAGGATTTGGGACGTGATCTAAGCAAAGGGAAGGGCATATGTGAAAACTTGGAGGGGTAAGAGGAGATGTGCAAAAGTGCTTTGAACATCTGGTAGGAAATGTGAGGTATCTGTACAAAGAGTAAGTTGTCCTTTGGCTTGAAGATGAGGAGAGATGAAGAAGGAAGGCGTTCCAGGCCAGAAGCAAGATGTGGGTGAGAGGTCAGCTGTGAGATAGATGAAATCGAGGTATGGTGATGGCATTAGAGGGACAAAGTGCGTGGGTTGGATTGTAATAGGAAAGCAATGAAGTAAGGTAGGAGCGGGCATGGTGATTGAGTGCTTTAAAGTCTATGGTCAGGAGTTTCTATTTAATAAGGAGGTGGATGGCAACCACTGGTGGTTCTTGAGGAATGGAAAAATGTGGACTGAAAGTTGTTGAAGAAAAATGATCTGGGTAGCAGAGTGAAGTATTCACTAGAACGGGGAGAAACAGGAGCAGGGAGGTCAGCAGGGAGGCTGATGAAGTAATCAAGGCCGGATAGGACCACTACTTGTATTATTGTATTAGCAGTTTGGATGAAGAGGAAAGGATGGATTTTAGTGATGTCATCAAGGTTGAACTGACAGGATTTAGTGACAGATTGAATATGTGAGTTGAATGAGAGAGATAAATGGAGAAGCAACGTGGCTCAGGGGAAAGAGCACGGGCTTTGGAGTCAGATGTCATGGGTTCAAATCCCGGCTCTGCCAACTGTCAGCTGTGTGACTTTGGGCAAATCACTTCACTTCTCTGTGCCTCAGTTACCTCATCTGTAAAATAGGGATTAAAACTGTGAGCCCTCCGTGGGACTAACCTGATCACCTTGTAACCGCCCCAGCGCTTAGAACAGCGCTTTGAACATAGTGAGCACTTAACAAATACCATCATTAATTAATTAATTAATTAAATGGAGGAAAACGTCAAGGTTGCAGATTTATGAGGAAGGAAGGATGGTGGTGCATCTATGGTGACAGAAAAGTCCAGAGGAGGACAGGGTATGGGTGGGAAGATAAGGAGTTCTGTTTTGGACATGTTAAATTTGAGATGTTGGTGAGACAACCAAGTAGAGATGTCTTGAAGGAGGAAATGCGAGACTGCAAAGAAGGAGAGAACTCAGGGCTGGAGATGTAGATTTGGAATCATCCACATAGAGATGTAATTGAAGTGGGAGTGAATTAGTTCTTCAAGGATGTGGGTGTAGATGGACAATAGAAGGGGACCAAGATCTGAATCTCGAGGGACTCACACAGTTAGGGGGTGGAAAGGAGAGGAGGAGCCTGTAAAAGAGACTGAGCAGAGCAGCCAGAGAGATAGGGGAGATCCAGGAGACGACAGTGTCAGTGAAGCCAAGGTCGGAGAAAGGGGTGGTCTAAGGTGTCCACATACACACTGCATCCATAAAAGTTCAGGGCTCTCATAACTCTTACACTAGAGGGTAAGAGAGGACAGCTATGTGGTATCATTAACAGGACATCATCTTCAGTTTACTTGACAATATTGTGATGATTTAGACTGAGCCATCCTCACTTTTTTGCCTGGTCAGTCAATCAATCAATCGTATTTATTGAGCGCTTACTGTGTGCAGAGCACTTTACTAAGTGCTTGGGAAGTACAAGTTGATCCCCTTGTGCACAATGGCACACATTGCGAGATGTGTGGTGAGAGAATGGACACAGTCTGTGGTCACAGTAGAGGATATATCTGAAATCTCATCAGCAATAGCAACATTGAGCTCTTCCCAAATGGGTCAGCCATCACTGAGTATGACATTTACGCCAAATGTCCACTTTTGTCGCCTAATGCAAGGAAAAAGCAAAAAAGCAAACCGAAACAGCCACATAAAAAAAATACACATTTGTCGTCTGTACAGTGAGGCTGTGAACTCCTTGTGGGAAGGGAATATGCCTACCAACTCTGTTGTATTGTACTCTTCCAAGCACTTACTAATGTGTTCTGCACACCTTAAGCATTAACATTCAAGAATCAACATGGCCTAGTGGAAAGAGCCTGTGAGTCCAAAGGGCCTTGGTTCTAATCCCAGCTCCACCACTTGATGATGGTATTTGTTAAGCACTTACTATGTTCCAAGCACTGTTCTAATTCTGGGGTAGATACAAGGTAATCAGGTTGTCCCACATGGGGCTTTCAGTCTCAATCTCCGTTTTACAGATGAGGGAACTGAGGCACAGAGAAATTAAGAGGTTTGCCCAAAGTCACAGAGCTGACAAGTGGTAGAGCCAGGATTTGAACCCATTACCTCTGACTCCTAAGCCGGGGCTCTTTCCTCTAAACCACACTGCTTCTCACTGTCTCACTTGTCTCCTGTATGATCTTGGGCAAGTCACTTAATTTCTCCGTGCCTCGGTTACCTCATCTGCTAAATGGGGATTAAAACTGTGAGCCTCATGTGGGACAGGGACTGTGACCAACCTGATTAGCTTGTATATACCCCAGCGCTTAGTTCAGTTGTTGACATATAGTAAGTGCATCGCTAAGACCATAAATAAATAAATAAATGCCACTGATTCAGTCATTCAATTATATTTATTGGGAAAGCACCATGGAACAATAAACAAATGCATTCCTACCCACAGTGAGGTTACATTGAGACAGAAAAGAAAATTAAAGCAGCATCAGAGTTCGTTAAGGAAATTGTTTTATGGGACAGTACATTGTACCGGCTTCTTCTACTGGGTAGAGTCACAAGACTGGATCCCAGTACTTGTCTCACTGCAAAACCACCCCCAAATTAGGTATTACTCTGATATAATAATAATAATAATAATAGCATTTGTTAAGTGTGTAAAGCAATGTGTAAAGCACTGCTGGGAGGATACAAGGTGATCAGGTTGTCCCACGTGGGGCTCACAGTCTTCATCCCCATTTTACAGATGAGGTCACTGAGGCACAGAGAAGTGAAGTGACTTGCCCAAGGTCACATAACTGACAATTGGCGAAGCCGGGACTTGAACCCATGACCTCTGGCTCCCAAGCCTGTACTCTTTCCATTGAGCCATGCTGCTTCTCTGATGAGAAAAGACTTCTCCAAAACAAGTGCATCAACAACCTGTCCCTGAGAGCCACCCTCCATCTTCTCCATAGGAAAAGCGGCATGGCTTGATGGAAAGAGCCCAGGCTTGGAAGTCAGAGGAAGCCAGACGTTAGATCTGCCCCTGGTCTATTGTGTGACCTTGGGAAAGTCACTTCCCTCCTCTGGGCCTCAATCCCCTCCATCTGCAAAATAAGGATTCAATACCTGTTCTCCCTCCTACTTTAGCTGTGAGCCTCATATGGGACCTGATTATCTTGTATCTAGCCCAGTTCTTAGTACAGTGGTTGGCATAAAGAAAGCATGTAATAAATATAATAATATTAATATTATAATTGTTATTATCCATCCATATAACCTTGCCAAGTGTTGTGATATGTTCCACTCCTGGCTAGCTCATATTTTACATGTGATAATAATAATAATGTTGGCATTTGTTAAGCGCTTACTATGTGCAAAGAACAGTTCTAAGTGCTGGGGGGGATACAAGGTGATCAGGTTGTCCCACGTGGGGCTCACAGTCTTAATCCCCATTTTACAGATGAGGTAACTGAGGCTCAGAGAAGTTAAGTAGCTTGCCCAAGATCACACAGCAGACATGTGGCAGAGCCGGGATTTGAACCCATGACCTCTGACTCCAAAGCCTGTGCTCTTTCCACTGAGCCATGCTGCTTCATGTGATGTCATGGTTTCTGAGTGATGAAATCATGAAGTAGCCCAGTCTAAGTGGGGATGATTTAGGATGTTAGAATTTTGTTTTTTTAAATCCAGTCTTTGTAGCACATCTACCCGGGATTATAATTATTGCTAGGAAGCCAGGAACTGAGGAATCATGATTCCCCAATAACTCCCGTTCCTGGGTCAGGAAGGACACATAAAAACAGAGTTTGTAAGCTCCTTTTTTAAAATAGTATTCATTAAGCATTTACTATATGCCAGGCGCTGTACTAAGCACTGGATTAGATACAAGCTAATCAGGTTGGACACAGTTCCTGTCCCACAACGGGCTCACAGTCTTAATCTCCATTTTACAGATAAGTAACCAAGGCACAGTGAAGGTAAGTGACTTGTCCAAGGTCACACAGCAGACCAGTGACAGGGATGACATTAGCACTCAGGTCCTCTGCCCCCCAGCCCCATGTTAATAATGATAATAATAATAATAATAATAATAATAATAATAATAATAATAATAACATTTGTTAAGCACTTATTATGTGCAAAGCACTGTTCCAAGCATTGGAGAGGTTACAAGGTGATCAGGTTGTCCCATGTGGGGCTCACAGTCTTAATCCCCATTTTACAGATGAGGGAACTGAGGCACAGAGAAGTTAAGTGACTTGCCCAAATTCATACAGCTGACAATTGGCGGAGTCAGGATTTGAAACCATGACCTCTGACCCCGAAGCCCAGGCTCTTTCCATTGAGCCACACTGCTTCTCTGTTCTTTGCACTAGGACACGCTGCTTCTCTCCCTGTGTGCAGAGATCACGTTTACTCACTTTACAGTATTATCATCTCTCAAGCACTTAGTACAGTGCTCTGTGCAAAGTGAGTGCTCAAGAAACACCACCGATTGATTGGTTTATCTCACTTACTGCCCGGATCCACTTCGTACACTATTATTGAAGAAACCCCTCCCTTTCAGAGTTCAAGATATTGGCACTTTCTTGGGCTCAGCGAGTGGAAGAATGTGTATATATATATGTATATATGTTTGTACATATTTATTACTCTATTTACTTGTACATATCTATTCTATTTATTTTATTTTGTTAGTATGTTTGGTTTTGTTCTCTGTCTCTGTCTCCCCCTTTTAGACTGTGAGCCCACTGTTGATTAGGGACTGTCTCTATATGTTGCCAATTTGTACTTCCCAAGCGCTTAGTACAGTGCTCTGCACACAGTAAGCGCTCAATAAATACGATTGATGATGATGGAGGTAGAAAGAGCAGGAAGAAGCTTGTCCTGTTTGCTCTTTGTGAACCCTGGGTCTAAAGATTACGGTTGAGCGGTGGAGGCCAATAAGCATATAGCTCTTTTGGGGCATGAAACCAAGAGAAGAACACTGACAGAATGTCTAATGGCTCCCAAGAATCTGACAAGTTGGAAGCAGGGAAGAGTAAAGCCGGAAGGTCTGAAAGAAGTCCGGCGGCCAGGAGAGAATATGAAATAGCCACTACAGGACTATTAAAATATACATATAAAGTTCCCGGCAAATGTTTGTCTGGTCTCCAGCCAGTTTGAATTATTATTATTAATGTCACCTGGAGAATATTCTCAAGAACAAGACAAATTAGTTGCCTCATTTTGAAATGTATCTTTCGAGTATTGATTTGTCTCGTCTTATTTTCCAAAAGGAGCCTGCTATGAATTTTAAGTACGTGGCTACATGCATTAAATATTTGCCCTCAGTCTGTGCCTGGAATTTTCACTTTCGTGGGGCTAGATTCTGTCATTAAGCCACGTGTGGATTAGTAGTTTCTAGTTAACACTGAAAGTTAAACATATTTTCCAAAATTAGCATTTATAAGTATGTCTTTAGCAGTCTGTGGGGTTAATCCGTTCTGAAATGCAAATAATATACATATCTCCAAAATGCATAAAGCACGCTCAATTTGATATGAATAGAAATCTAACTGTGCATTCATCTCAGGAAATGGAATATCCTAATTCTGGCAGCTATGGCTTGATTTTTCAACAGTGTGAACCACTTTCCGTCATCACCTTAATAATGTAGTCATAACATATTGTTGATATGTTATGTTTAATATACTTCAAGCACAGACAAAATGCTATTACATGATATATTAAAGGTAACGAGTTCATACTTCTGTGAAAATGTACCAAATGATGGAAATTAGAAAGATTAAACATATGCATCAGTTCAACCCAACCTGCATTTAATTAAACATAATTCTGAATTTAAGGGAAACTGTCAAGGTTGATAGCATGTAATTTTTGACCTATACATTTTTTTCCTCTTTGAATGTTGAGGAAGTCTGAGGAATTTGAGGTATGCACATTTTCTTTTTGTTTCCCAGGGAGCTTCTTCGAGTTCTTTTTTTTAAAAAAGAAAAACATTTTATGGCTGTTTGATGTTGAAGGGACAGGAACTCCCTTCTATTACCAGCTGGGTATACTGAAATATCAATGGAGTATCACAACAAAATGCTTTTGTATGAAACTTCTCAAGTCACAGCCAATAGTGCAATGCTCTTGAGTCATCTTTTCAATAAGAAACCAGAAGAGCAATATAATGAAAAGCAGAACGCAATCTAAAAGAAGAAAAATAAGACACAAATCACAACCTGGGATTGAATTTGATTCTGGACCAAACATGTAAGTCAGTCATAGAACCTGCAAAAATTATTTTACCCTCTAATTTTAAACTGATCACTGCCTCTCTCATTAGAATGCAAGTTCCTTCTTCATTCATTCATTCATTCATTCATTCAGTTGTATTTATTGAGCACTTACTGTGTGCAGAGCACTGTACCAAGCACTTGGAAAGTACAATTCAGCAACAAATAGAGACAATCCCTATCCAACAATGGGGTCACAGTCTAGAAGTGGGGAGACAGACAACAAAACAAGACAAACAAGTAGACAGGCAACAGCGTGGTTCAGTGGAAAGAGCCCGGACTTTGGAGTCAGAGGTCAAGGGTTCAAATCCTGGCTCCACCAATTGTCAGCTGTGTGACTTTAGGCAAGTCACTTAACTTCTCTGGGCCTCAGTTACCTCATCTGTAAAATGGGGATTAAGACTGTGAGCCCCCTGTGGGAAAACCTGATCCCCTTGTAACCGCCCCAGTGCTTAGAACAGTGCTTTGCACATAGTAAGCGCTTAATAGATGCCATTATTATTATTATTTGCATCACAGCACGGGCTTGGGAGTCAGAGGACATGGGTTCTAATCCCAACTCCCCCACATGTCTGCTGTGTGACCTTGGGCAAGTCACTTAACTTCTCTGAGCCTCAGTTACCTCATCTGTAAAATGGGGATTAAGACTGTGAGCGCCACGTGGGACAACATGATCACTTGGTATCCCCCTCAGCGCTTAGAACAGTGCTTTGCACATAGTAAGTGCTTAACTAATGTCATCATTATTATTATAAATAAATAGAATTATAGATGTATGCAGATCATTAATAAAATAGAATAATAAAATAATAAATATGCACCCAAGTGCTGTGGGGTGGGGAGAGGGGTAGAGCAGAGGGAGGGAGTAGGGGCGATGGGGAGGAGGAGCAGAGGAAAAGGGGGGCTCAGTCTGGGTAGGCCTCCTGGAAGAGGAGAAGCAGCATGGCTCAGTGGAAAGAGCACGGACTTTGGAGTCAGAGGTCATGGGTTCAAATCCCGGCTCCTCCAATTGTCAGCTGTGTGACCTTGGGCAAGTCACCTCGCTTCTCTGGGCCTCAGTTACCTCATCTGTAAAATGGGGATTAAGACTGTGAGCCCCCCGTGGGACAACCTGATCACCTTGTAACCTCCCCAGCGCTTAGAACAGTGCTTTGCACATAGTAAGTGCTTAATAAATGCCATCATTGAGGTGAGCTTTCAGTAGGTGCTTTGAAGAGGGGAAGTGTGCAAGTTTGGCGGATTTGAGGAAGGAGGGAATTCTAGGCCAGAGGTAGGATGTGGGCCAGGGGTCGACGGTGGGACAGGCAAGAACAAGGCACAATGAGGTGAGCGGTGACTGTTGTCAGTCAATGCTTTGACTGTATTTGAGTGCTAACTGTGTGCAGAGCCCTATGCTAAGTGCTTTGAACAGTACATATAACAGAGTGTATAGAAGCAGCATGGCTTAGTGGAAAGAGCACAGGCTTGGAAGTCAGAGGATGTGAGTTCTAGTCCCAGCTATACCACTTGTCTGCTGTATGACCTTGGGCAAGCCACTTAACTTCTCTGTGCCTCAGTTACCTCATCTGTAAAATGGGATTAAGACTGTGAGCCTCATGTGGGACAACCTGATCACCTTGTATTGCTCCCAGTGCTTAGAACAGTGCTTTGCACATAGTAAGCACTTAACAAATACCATAATCATCATCATCATCATCATGATCCCCTCCTCAAAAAAAATCACCACTTCTTCTCGCATATAAGAAAAACTCTTGACCATAAATTTCTAGATTCTCCCTCATATCCATCTAATCTCCGAGTGCACTCTTCTCTCCTCTCCTTCTAAGGCAAGTTTTCCTTGCTTGCATCTTGCTTGCATCTTGCTTGCAACTTTCCCATCTTCAACACATAGCTTTCCTTTTTTTCTCTGCAGAAAAATCCTCACTCACTTCAAATCCACTATATCACATCCCTTCCCTAGTTTCTGCGTATTTTGCCGTCCTTCATATTCAAGATTTATTTATATTCATGATTGTCTCCCCCCTTGAGACTGCAAGCTCATTGTGCACTAGGGTGTATGGCCTGTGCATTTATCAATAGCCAGGATAAGTCAGCGGCAATAAAGCCAACTGAGGCCACAAAACAAATTCTTAATTTAAACCTTGGATGCTCAGTATAATGCTGGTTGGTTGCTGATTCTGTTTAGAAGATTGAAAATAGTCATTATTGGGGTGACATTTCTGTTAGCAATAAACTGGCCAAGACAGTAAGGCATTTGTCTAGAGCAGCTGGTTCTTTGGATGGACGGAAACCCAGATGGAGAAGTTCCGAGTGACTGAGCGTTAGTAGGGTTATGGAGTGAGTTGGCAGACAGTTGTTTCTTCTTTGGGAGAGAGAGACAGTAGGTCATTACCAGTGAAAATCCTGCATGAAAGAGAATTGAAGAAAGAGCTGCTAATGTAACAATTATAAAAAAAGCCCAACAAACTCCCCAAACCCCAACATGATAAAAATCAACCAAGACTCTCTTCAGTATGATCATGTCTTAATTGAAGTGATTTGAAAGAAAAGCAGTTATAAATAGTTTAACGTAGAATTTGTACTTGTAAAAATCCATCTTTGTTTTGTGTGAAAAGCAAGCTTTGTTGTTTTCCAGTTTCAGTGGGATTGGAGGAAAACGTGCAGATGGGAATAGCAGAACAAGGTGATTTCAGCATCCAATCCAGCTACTTGATCTGGGTTTATCTCACTGGAAAACATTAAATGGGGCAGTGAAGGCAGATTGTCTGTTCCCCCGAAGCTCTCACTCTAATCTCAACTCCCTAAAACGGGGATCATCTGATCTACATACCGAAGCTTGGTATAATGGAGAGAAAAAGAAAGTCAAGATTAATTAGACCACAGAATAGATCGTATTTTTAAACTATTCATAAAATTCAATTTGCTTTGGAATTCACAGGACTCATGGCAGTGTAGCAAGCACATTGATTAACTTAGGAGATGACATGTTGCCGAATTGTACTTTCCAAATGCTTAGTGCAGTGCTCTGCATGCAGTAAGCGCTCAATAAATATGATTGAAAGAATGAAAATGGGTCCTGTTTTCAAGTTTCTATTAACACACTTTTTTTATTTAAGAATTTGTTAAGCTCTTACTATGTGCCAGTCGCCATGCTAAGCACTGGGATAGATATAAGCTAATCAGGTTGGACACAGTCCGTATCCCATATAGGGCTCACTATCTTGATATCCATTTTACAGATGAGGGCACTGAGGCAAAGAGAAGTTAAGCGGCTTACCCAAGGTCACACAGCAGACATGTGGCAGAGTCAGGATTAGAACCCAGGTTCTTCTGCCTCTGAGGTCCATGCTTTATTAACTAGGCCACAGTCCCCCCTTTAGGACACCCAGGAAGCAGGAAATACACTTTCATAATTTAAAGAATTATCTCCCAAAACTGGACCAAGTTTATGAATCCCATAGTTCTATCTAATTCCAAAAAATCCATCTAGTTTTCCAATTCAATTTTTTAGTTTTGGGGTGTGTTTTTCATTGTAATTCATGAAAAGACAATTTATTTCAAGTATTTTGGCTTGTTGGATGCCCAAATCACCCAACTTTGCAGCCATTTTGTGAAAATGTTGACAATTCCGTTCAAAGTTTGGTGGTGTAGCTTGCGAATGGGTTGAAATGTAGTTGGTATGTCCCCATCGTTCCCTGTTTGTGAGTTGGGCGAATCAGTAATTTAGCCCATTTCTAACACTTTCCTAAGATACTTTGACTCATGATGCTTTTGCTCTCTGAAAGGCCTATAAGCGTATATCTGCCAGCTCAATCCCAGATCAGTCTGCCAGAAACTAGATTATCAGACAAAACTCTTCATTTCAGAAAGAAAGTTGACCATTAACTCCAATTCTAAACCTGTGCTTGAACAGCTCCTCTTCCTGAATCAGAACTCATACTCATTTCCTCCCCTCTGATGGAGTTTCTATCTTGAATGATCACAGTAGATTGTTCAGGGATACAAGTCAATAAAGTTCAATGCTCCGGTGGGTAACATTGTCTGCCAGACATTTTTTTTTTCCCTTGATAGCTCAACAACAGCTCATGCTCTTTTAACACTGGAAGGCGAGGCAAATTCAATGGGTTTCTAGTATGGAGGCTGAAATAGGATTGCTTTTCTTTGGTGGGCAAGCCTGCACTGAGCTCTGACCCTTCTTCAGGTGTTCTTTGTCCCCCCCACGGTATCATTAACCCACATCAATAGATGTGATGTCAAAGAACTCAGAAATTCACATTCGGTCGATAATTTAGGGCTTGATCTTTTCCCGCTTACCCCATTCATTTACCAGATGGAGTGTCCACCGGATTGATTTTAACAGCTATCCCCTTGAACGTATGGACCTCATCGAGTTTCTCAGAGAAGGGGTCACCAGAAAAAAAAAAAAAGCATCCCTGAAGAATATACAAGGGAAGCTTGCCTGAAATTATTATTTTCAATTGTTTAATCAGGTTTCCTTCGGGTACCTTTAATACAGTTTGTCATTTGCTGTTCCGGCATCTTTTATAAATTACTATCTTACAAGCTTGCAGATAGGATCGACAAACTCCCAAACTCTTGTCCCATCTCCATTTCCACTCAGGCTCAGTAGCTTCTAGTAGATTGAGAATAACACTACAAGTCATGATCATTCTTCTTCTTCTTCTTGCTAGTATTATCCCTTTTTTATTATGGTCTTTGTTAAGTGCTTACTATATGCACGACACTATACTAAGCGCTGGGGTAGATACAAGCTTATCAGGTTGGACACAGTCCCCGTCCCACCTAGGGCTCACAGCCTTAATCCCCATTTTACAAAGGAGGTAACAGAGGCACGGAGAAATGAAGCGATTTCCCCAAGATCACCCAGCAGACAATCCCAGTGCTTAGTACGGAGCCTGGTACATAGTAAGGGCTTAACAAATACCATCATTATTTTATTATCAAGTGGTAGGATTAGAACCCAGGTCCTTTCGACTTCCAGGCCCACTCTCTACCTACTAGGATATGCTGCTTCTCATCTCTCGTTGATGTTTCATTATAAATTGATACATGCCAAAGGAAGAGGGCCACACTGCACGGGGAATGATACGAGCAGTAGTCATCTATGAGAGCTCCATAGAAGCAATGGGGTTAATTGATTAACCTCTTAGCTTTTTGAACTGGAAACTCCCCCTGTCACGCGTGCCAGATATTGTCAAGTCTAAGAATCCTGGGAGTTTCCATATTGTACTCTCCCAAGTGCTTAATACAGTGCTTTGCACACAGTAAGCACTCAATAAATACTACTGAATGAATGAATCCCAAATGGCGACTTTCTATTAGCTCTTCAAAACCTACTCTCTTTAAGTAAACACTATAAATGACATTGATTATCTCTTGGGTATTTTCCACTGGTTGTAATCCTGGCTCTGCCACTTGTCTGCTCTGTGACCTTGGGTAAGTCACTTCACTTCTCTGTTACCTCATTTGTAAAATGGGGATTAAGATGGTGAGTCCCATGTGGGACAGGGACTGTGTCCAACCTGATTAGCTTGTATCTACCCCAGCACATAGAACAGTGCTTGACACATAGTATGTCTTTCACAAGTACCACCACCATCATCATCATCATTATAAAGTTGAGCATGACGTGATTCAACTTATATTTTTATTTCTAAAACATGCTTATTGATACTGTAGAGAAACAAGGACTAGCTCACTTCTCCTCCCAGAAGCTTCTCAGCACCCTTCCTGGCAATGAGGACTGTTGCCCCTTCAGTGAGGACCCAGAACAGCTGATCCCCATGGAGTGGAAGAATCAGGAGCTGAGCTTCCATTCATTCATTCACTCAATCGAGCACCATCAGACCGATCCCTCCGGGAAGCGCTGCTGGGGGAAATCTTGGCAATAGGACCACTTCAACGATATCATAACCGAGGCCCGCCCGCCCGCCATCACACCGCGAGGACTTGCCGCTCCCGGAAGGCTCCTCTCCTCAGAGCGCCGCCATTGACGCCCGGGACTCCGTTCCCGAGAGGCCTGGCCGCCCGTCCTCCCGCCATCTCAGCGCCCCCACGGACGCCCCGCCTGCCTCCACCCCCCCCCACTTAGGAGGCCTTCCGTAAAGTGCCCCTCATCCCCCCCCCTTCCCGGTCCGGTCCTGACTGACTCTACCCCCGCCCGCCCCCAGGTAAAAAGCCCTTGTTAGCACCTTGTTAGCACCATGTTACATGTTACATTAACGACAACCTCATTCCCACCTCCTCAGCCCTCCCATGCTAGTTGACTGTTCGCTCCCCTCCCCAGGTATCTCTGCTCCCTGACCCCCCTTAACTGGCCCACCCTACTCCAGCTCTTAATAGTTTGTATCTGCTCTCTGTGGCATCATTGTTTGCCAATTCTATTATTGCCATAGCATATTGATTGCTCAACTACACCCTGTGATGCCATCGCCTACTTTTATCATTGTTACTGTTTTATTGCTTCTGCATCTCAATTGTTAACCCCCCACTGTACTGTCACTCGCCCTGCTGACCTCACCATGAACTTTCAGTTCCCTTGCTCCCAACTGCCATTCCCATTCCTCACCTTCCCCTTCCCCTCTCCCACCCAGCTGTTTCCCTCCCTCTCACCCACCAAGACCGCTCCCCCTCAACCCCTACCAAGGATTCCTCTGTACCAGCGCAGGTCCTCCGCTTCTCCCTCCCGACCCCCCTCCTCCCCTTCTCCCCGCCCCCACCCCCATCCCAGTTCTCCTTTCCCATCGCCACCCCCCTTCCCACTCTCCCCGCCCAGGCCCCCGCCAACTCATCCCAATCCAAACCCTCCCCACCCCTCGCACCCTTCCCCCTCCCTCCCCACCCTCGACAGCTGATGCCAAGTGTGGCCTCTGGAACCCCCGCTCCGTTTTAAGTAAGATCCCTTTCATCCTGGACCTTTTCCTTTCCAGTTCTCTACTCCTCCTCGCCCTAACTGAAACATGGCTGTCTTCGGACGACACGGTCTCTTCTGCTGCTCTCTGCAGTGCAGGCCTCTTCTTCTCCCACTCCCCCAGACTCACTGGAAAAGGAGGAGGTGTCGGTTTCCTTCTCGCCCCCCAATGTCGCTTTTGCACTATCCCTCCTCCCCCTTCCCTTTCCTTCCCCTCCTTTGAAGCCCACATTATTCGCCTCTACCACCCCCTCCAGATTCTTGTAGCCGTCATCTACCGCCCTCCGGGCCCCACTTCCAACTTCTTTAACGACTTTGACCCCTTCCTCACATTCCTTCTCTCCTTCTCCATGCCCACTCTGATCCTTGGAGACTTCAATATCCACATGGATATCCCTAACGACTCCTCTGCCGCCCGCCTTCTATCTCTCCTTGACGCTGCCAACCTCTTCCTCCACCCCACCTCACCCACTCACCAACTTGGTCATACCCTCGACCTCATCATCTCCTACCGCTGCACTGTGTCCACCCTCACCAACTCTGTGATCCCTCTCTCTGATCATAATCTTCTCACCTGCCTCCTCACTCACACTCCTTTCCCCTGTAAATCCGTATTACTCCCTCACAGAGATCTCCGCTCTCTGGACCCCACCCATCTTTCAGAACGCCTCACACCCCACCTCGCCGCCCTCTCCTCTCTACCCAGTCTTGATGATCAGATTACTGCTCTCAACTCTACCCTTTCTACTCAGCTAGACTCGCTCGCTCCCCTTTCCCTTCGCCGCTCTCGCACCACTAACCCACAACCCTGGATCACTGCCACTGTCCGCCTCCTTCGCTCTTATGCTCGAGCTGCCGAACGCTGCTGGCGAAAGTCTAAACACCATGCCAACCTCGTTCACTTCAAGTTTATCCTTTCCTGCCTAAACTCAGCCCTCTCTTCTGCCAGACAAAACTATTTCTCCTCCCTTATTGACACCCATGCCCATCACCCCCGCCAGCTCTTCCGTACATTCAACTCCCTTCTCAGGCCCCCGGTTCCTCCCCCTCCTCCTTCCCTCACCCCCAACGATCTGGCCTCCTACTTCATTAACAAAATTAAATCCATCAGGTCCGACCTCCCCAAAGTCTCTTCCCCCCTTTCTCCAACCCCCCGGCTCTCAACATTCTCTGCTACTCTCCCATCCTTCCCAGTGGTATCCTCAGAGGAACTCTCCTCTCTCCTCTCAAGTGCTACTCCGGCCACCTGTGCTTCTGACCCCATTCCCTCTCATCTTATGAAATCTCTCGCTCCATCCCTTCTCCCCTCCTTAACTTCCATCTTCAACCGCTCACTCTCCACTGGTTCCTTCCCCTCTGCCTTCAAACATGCCCATGTCTCTCCCATCCTAAAAAAACCCTCTCTTGACCCCACCTCACCTTCTAGTTATCGTCCCATATCCCTCCTACCATTCCTTTCCAAACTCCTTGAACGAGTTGTCTACACGCGCTGCCTAGAATTCCTCAACAACTCTCTCCTCGACCCCCTCCAGTCTGGCTTCCGTCCCCTTCATTCCACGGAAACTGCGCTCTCAAAGGTCACCAATGACCTCCTGCTTGCCAAATCCAACGGCTCATACTCTGTCCTAATCCTCCTCGACCTCTCAGCTGCCTTTGACACTGTGGACCACCCCCTTCTCCTCAACACGTTATCTGACCTTGGCTTCACAGACTCCGTCCTCTCCTGGTTCTCCTCTTATCTCTCCGGTCGTTCTTTCTCAGTCTCTTTTGCAGGCTCCTCCTCCCCCTCCCATCCTCTTACTGTGGGAGTTCCCCAAGGTTCAGTGCTTGGTCCCCTTCTGTTCTCAATCTACACTCACTCCCTTGGTGACCTCATTCGCTCCCACGGCTTCAACTATCACCTCTACGCTGATGACACCCAGATCTCCATCTCTGCCCCTGCTCTCTCCCCCTCCCTCCAGGCTCGCATCTCCTCCTGCCTTCAGGACATCTCCATCTGGATGTCCGCCCGCCACCTAAAGCTCAACATGTCGAAGACTGAGCTCCTTGTCTTCCCTCCCAAACCTTGTCCTCTCCCTGACTTTCCCATCTCTGTTGACGGCACTACCATCCTTCCCGTCTCACAAGCCCGCAACCTTGGTGTCATCCTCGACTCCGCTCTCTCATTCACCCCTCACATCCAAGCCGTCACCAAAACCTGCCGGTCTCAGCTCCGCAACATTGCCAAGATCCGCCCTTTCCTCTCCATCCAAACCGCTACCCTGCTAATTCAAGCTCTCATCCTATCCCGTCTGGACTACTGCACTAGCCTTCTCTCTGATCTCCCATCCTCGTGTCTCTCTCCACTTCAATCCATACTTCATGCTGCTGCCCGGATTATCTTTGTCCAGAAACGCTCTGGACATATCACTCCCCTCCTCAAAAACCTCCAATGGCTACCGATCAATCTGCGCATCAGGCAGAAACTCCTCACCCTGGGCTTCAAGGCTCTCCATCACCTCGCCCCCTCCTACCTCACCTCCCTTCTCTCCTTCTACTGCCCAGCCCGCACCCTCCGCTCCTCCACCACTAATCTCCTCACTGTACCTCGCTCTCGCCTGTCCCGCCATCGACCCCCGGCCCACGTCATCCCCCGGGCCTGGAATGCCCTCCCTCTGCCCATCCGCCAAGCTAGCTCTCTTCCTCCCTTCAAGGCCCTGCTGAGAGCTCACCTCCTCCAGGAGGCCTTCCCAGATTGAGCCCCTTCTTTCCTCTCCCCCTCGTCCCCCTCTCCATCCCCCCGCCTTACCGCCTTCCCCTCCCCACAGCACCTGTATATATGTATATATGGTTGTACATATTTATTACTCTGTTTATTTATTTATTTATTTATTTTACTTGTACATTTCTATCCTACTTATTTTATTTTGTTGGTATGTTTGGTTCTGTTCTCTGTCTCCCCCTTTTAGATTGTGAGCCCACTATCGGGTAGGGACTGTCTCTATGTGATGCCAATTTGTACTTCCCAAGCGCTTAGTACAGTGCTCTGCACATAGTAAGCGCTCAATAAATACGATTGATTGATTGATTGATTGATTGTAAACGATTTTCCCTAATCCTTATTGAACACAGCCTTGACATTGAAAACTGTCCTCCAGACTACCTGCTAGCTGAATGTCAAGTTCCAGGAGCATGAAGACTTCTGCAAGAAGCTCCACAGCAACATTATAGTGGCTTTTCTGGATCAAGAATCCCCAATCACCATCTCCAGCTAAACAGCCAACGTGCATTTTTCTGTAGTATTGCCTAGCAGGCAGGCATTGAGACATTGGACATCACAGCTGAAGCCACCAAAATTGGATCAACAAAAATGATTCAGAGATAAAAAGACAATTCCGTCTCACAGATGAAAAGACAAGAATTGCAGGAACGGTGCCTGCAGTCATCATAATCATCAGCAGCAGCAGTTTTTACTGAGTGCTTACTATGTGCAGAGCACTGTCCCAAAAGAGAAACGTGTTACAGAAACCCTATCGTAACTGGAAAATTACATGAGACGTGTACCATGGATGGTGGGATGCCAAAATTGAAGAGATGCAGACCTATGAAATATCAAAGCTATGCATGCCATCACTCAATCAAGACCTTCTTCTGAAAGAGCTAAATAATAGTAATAATAATGATGATGATGGTATTTGTTAAGTGCTTACTATGTGCAAAGCATTGTTCTATGCTCTGGGGAGATACAGGGTGATCAGGTTGTCCCACATGGGGCTCACAGTCTTAATCCCCATTTTACAGGTGAGGGAACTGAGGCCCAGAGAAGTGAAGTGACTTGCCCAAAGTCATACAGCTGACAATTGGCGGAGCCTGGATTTGAACCCATGACCTCTGACTCCAAAGCCCATGCTCTTTCCACTGAGCCATGCTGCTTCTCATGGCTCTGGACATGCTCTCATGGTACCTCCAAAATGTTGAGATGACTTCTGCTTCATCAGAGACAAGAAGAGAATCCTGCAGATACGGCAACAACATATCGACACATCCATTCTTAAATGAGGCCCTGATAAACACTGCAAACTTGCCACCAAGAAGAGGTGTGACATTGGGCCCATTTACTGTGTAAAGAGTAGCAGCATGATGTAGTAGATACACCACAGGCTGGAGAGTCAAAAGGTCATGGGTTCTAATCCCGGCCCCCGCCACTTGTGTGCTGTGTGACCTTCGGCAAGTCACTTTATTTCTTTGTGCCTCAGTTACCTCATCAGTAAAATGGGGATTGAGACTGCGAGCCCCAACTGGGGCGGTACTGTGTCCAACCCGATTTGCTTGTATACACCCTAGTGCTTAGTATAGTGCCTGACACATATTAAGTGCTTAACAAATACCACAATTATTATTATTATTATTATTATTATTATTATTATTATTATTATTATTATTATTGTTATTATAAAAATCAGAAAGTCAGTCAGAGTCATGGAAACCAACAATGAACACAGACCTAATGGTATACCTATTGCCATCCACATGAATCAATTAATCGTATTTATTGAGCGCTTACTCTGTGTACTATACTAATCATTCATTCATTCAATCTTATTTATTAAGCGCTTACTGTGTGCTCTGCGTACTAAGTGCTTGGGAAGTATAAGTCGGCAACATATAGAGATGGTCCCTACCCAACAACGGGCTGGGAGAGTATGATACAACAGAGCTGATGGACCCACTAATTTCTGTCTTCCCCTCTAGACTGTAAGCTAATTGTGGGCAGGGAATGTGTCTGTTATATTGTCCTCTCCCAAGAGCTTAGTACAGTGCTCTGCACACAGTAAGCACTCAATAAATACAATTGACTGATTGACTGCCTACAACGAGCTTATAACGGAAGGGACGCTGTGATGAAAATGATTACATCAGCTTCTCTTCAAACTTTACAGCACTTAGAAGATGTCTTGGACCTCCACCACACAACCATCATCACCATCCTCAACAGGGCAATCCGTGGCAACACTCAAAAGATCTTGTTATTATCAACTGCCTGTAACATCTTAGCTAGAGTCCTTCTGGATGTGGTACTGGAGAATAAGATTGACTATGTGCTTCTGGAACTCCAATGTGCCTCAGATCACAGTGGACACAAATGTCACAGCGTGTGAAATGTGGGAGAAGTACAGAGAGGAGCCCCATGATCGCAATGCAGTTTTCACGAACCTCAAAAAGCAATTGATACCACCAAACTGATTAATGCAGGGACAGAAAGAAACAGATGAAGACAGAGGTGGATATGGAGTTGAAGGGAAACATGGAGAGGGATAGGGATGGAGATGGGGGGAGACTGAGAATGACTCCTATGTGGCTTTGGACCTTCCGCTCCCTTCAGTCTGGGTTTCTCAGACCAACTGCACCATCACGATTACTGCCAAATTGGCTTTTGCTAGTTCTGCTGGCCTTACTTCCCAAACTTCAGGGTAGGGTTTCTGATGACTGATTTCTGATTTTTGAGATTTTTGAGAATCAGGGTGATCTAGTGGAAAGACGAAGGGCCCAATATTCGAGAGATCTAGGTTCTAATCCCAATCCCGTCATTTGCCTGCTGAGAGACTTTGTCATGTCACTTAAATTATTTTCTGTCTCATTTTTCTCAAATGTAAGGTGGGGATTAAATTCTCCTCCCTGTGAATCCCACGTGAGATGTGGTCTGTGTCCAACATGAATATCTTGTATATCTTGAATATCTTGTATAAGAATATCCCATCTCTTAGTAATAATAATAATAATAATTGTGGTATTTGTGAAGCACTTACTATGTGCCAGGCACTGTACTAATATCTGGGGTAGATACAAGCATTGGTAGAGTGCCTAGCACACAGTAAGAGCTTAACAAATACTATTAAAAATAAAAGAAGTTCTCAATAAACACTCACCCTTGAGAAATTATTTTGACCACTTCCCCTCTCCTTTGGGAAGTAGGGGTACAGTAGCCAGAATGGAGTACATTAGGGCCCTCACTGGCAGGATCTGGACAATTACCCCTTTGTCACTGTGTCTGAGACAATAAGGACATTAAATCAATCAATTGTATTTATTGAGCGCTTACTGTGTGCAAAGCACTGTACTAAGCGCTTTGGAAGTACAAGTTGGCAACATATAGAGACAGTCCCTACCCAACAGTGGGCTCACAGTCTAAAAGGGGGAGACAGAGAACAAAACCAAACATACTAACAAAATAGAATAAATAGAACAGATATGTAAATAAATAGAATAGATATGTAAAGTCAGGCACTCGGATGATGACACTTTCAATTATACTCACACAGAAGCTCTTTTATGAGTGAATCAAACTTTTGAAGATGTGGAGTTAGAAACTAAGCTAGAAGTCATGGGAGAACAAATAATAATAATAATAATGTTGGCATTTGTTAAGCGCTTACTATGTGCAAAACACTGTTCTAAGCGCTGGGGGATACAAGGTAATCAGGTTGTCCCACATGGGGCTCACAGTCTTCATCCCCATTTTACAGATGAGGGAACTGAGGCACAGAGGAGTCAAGTGACTTGCCCAAAGTCACACAGCTGACAAGTGGCGGAGCCTGGATTAGAACCCATGACCTCTGGCTCCCAAGCCCGTGCTCTTTCCATGGAGCCACACTGCTTGAAAACATGGAGACTTTCTGAAATGTTAGTAACTATTAGGTTTAATTATAGGCACAGCTCTGAGTCATGTTTCTCAACTCTCCTGGTTAAATATATTAAACAAACTTTCAGATTCTTTTGCATAGTACATTAAACAGCTTAATCATATCATCCTTTCTTGCATCAATAAATTCAGCATTTGTATGCCCAGTGCAGCAACTTTTTCTTCTCTTGTGCCACTTAGCTTCCTTTTAAGCATACAAATCTCCAGTAATCTCCATTTTGGTCAGTCTTTATGAGTCAAAAGCATCCTTGAGAATCATTTAAATTTAGTGTCTTTAATAGGAATTAAATCAATTCGTTATGAAATTTGTCTTGCCTTCTTCGCTTCAACTCGAACTCTAGTTTGGGGTTTTGAAACGTCTCTCACTCTACTGATTTCCCACCAATTTTGGCACCATTTTTAATTCCTCCATTTGTCTTTAGTCATGATGTATTTGTCTCTGTTTTTAAGCCGGCGTTTTGTTATTCCAAAGCATACAAAGCTTTTACTAAAGGAGAACAACCCCTCATACAGTTGTTTTCTAACAGCCTGGTCTGATGGCTGTAGTGGACACACAGGAGCATACTGCTAAGTCACCGCTGGAGACCAAAGTTCACTAATGTCATTTTTTTGTTAATGGTATTTGTTAAGCCTATACTCTGTGTCAGGCACTGTATTAAAAGCTGGAGTGGGTACAAGTTACTCATGTTGGACACAGTCGGTGTATATATACATATATATGTATATATGTTTATACATATTTATTACTCTATTTATTTTACTTGTATATATCTATTCTATTTATTTTATTTTGTTAGTATGTTTGGTTTTGTTCTCTGTCTCCCCCTTTTAGACTGTGAGCCCACTGTTGGATAGGGACTGTCTCTATATGTTGCCAACTTGTACTTCCCAAACGCTTAGTACAGTGCTCTGCACACAGTAAGCACTCAATAAATACGATTGATTGATTGACTGATTGGAGCTCACAGTTTTAATTCCCTGTTTTTACAGATAACTGAGGCCCAGAGAAGTTGAAATAACTTGCCCAAGGTCACACAGCAGACAAGTGGCAGAGCCCGGATTAGAACCCAGGTCCTCCGACTTCCAGGCCAGTGCTCCTCAAAAATCTCCAGTGGCTACCAATCAACCTAAGCATCAGGCAAAAACTCTTCACTCTCGGCTTCAAGGCTGTCCATCACCTTGCCCCCTCCTACCTCACCTCTCTTTTCTCCTTCTCTAGCCCAGCCCGCACCCTCCGCTCCTCTGTCACTAACCTCCTCACCGGGCCTCGTTCTCACCTGTCCTGCCATCGATCCCCGCCCACGTCCTCCCCCTGGCCCGGAATGCCCTCCCTCCGCACGTCCACCAAGCTAGCTCTTTTCCTCCCTTCAAAGCCCTACTGAGAGCTCACCTCCTCCAGGAGGCCTTCCCAGACTCAGCCCCCTCCTTCCTCTCCCCCTCCCCATCCCCCCCGCCCTACCTCCTTCCCCTCACCACATCACCTGTATATATGTTTATACAGATTTATCACTCTATTTATTTTACTTGTACATATTTACTATTCTATTTATTTTATTTTGTTAATATGTTTTGCTTTGTTGTCTGTCTCCCCCTTCTAGACTGTGAGCCTGCTGTTGGTAGGAACCGTTTCTATATGTTGCCAACTTGTACTTCCCAAGTGATTAGTACAGTGCTCTGCACACAGTAAGCGCTCAATAAATATGATTGAATGAATGAATGAATGAATGCTCTATCCAGGTTGGGGGTACCACATTTCAAGTCACCAAACGGCAGCGGCTTTGGTATCCTGCTGACATGCGTTTTCCCATTGTACCCACCTAGAGAAGTGCTAGTACTACACTAAAGCTGGTGAACTGATTACAATCCAGGACCTCAGTATTGGCAATAATAATAATAATAATGGCATTTATTAAGCGCTTACTATGTGCAAAGCACTGTTCTTGAGTTACTTGGTAATCTTGAGTTGCTGTTGGATATTGAGTACGGTTTGGAGGTGGTGCTGGAAAAACTGTTCCAGAAGCTGAAAGTGTCTTCTGAAACAGGTGCTGATCTCCCAACCACATGCAATAGAAAGCAGCATGGCCTAGTGGAAAGAATTGGGGCCTGGGTTCTAATCTAAACTCTTCCACTTGTCTGCTGTATGACCTAGGACAAGTCACTTCACTTCTCTGGGCCTCAGTTACCTCATCTGTAAAATGGGGATTCAATACCTGTCATCCCTTCTACTTAGACAGTGAGCCCCATGTGGAACCTATCTTGTATCTATCCCAGTGCTTAGTAGAGTCCTAGGCACAAAGTAAGCCCTTGACAAATACTATTTTTATTATCATTATTTTTAGAATTATTTTTATTATTATTATTGACACATAATGCAATAGAGAGTGCTGATTAATGCATCAATCCTTTTAGCTATGCTTACATGCATGGATAGGATCTCATCGTTAGCTGCATCATCTCCGAAAACAGAAAATAGCTCTGTGTCTATGTAAACGCTAAGAAAAAGTTCCTGGTGCAAAAGGGTTCTCACCATCATCAACGTCAATGGTACTTATTGAGCACTTGCCATTGTTGGGTAGGGACTGTCTCTATCTGTTGCCCAATTGTACTTTCCAAGCGCTTAGTACAGTGCTCTGCACACTGTAAGTGCTCAGTAAATATGATTGAATGGATGAATGAATACTAAGCGTTTGGAAGAGTACACTACGACAAAGTTAATAGACACATTTCCCGCCCACAGCAAGCTTACAGTACTGAGTAGATTGGGGTAGAATAGATACTTCTTAATCCTTATCATCCATCAGAAAAGGTGATAGTATGTGACTGAAATATTTTTCCTTCTTTGGCTGTGGAGCTTCATTTGAGTTCACATCTCATATTGAGATTCTCATAGCCAGCCTCCTTGGAGTTACTCAATTCTATTTTGTAAAATAAGTTTCAATTTATGAAGATAATAGGCCAGCAGAACTGAAGAGACCCCTGCTGACACATGAAATAGCCAAAGCAAAGGACTAACAGTAGCAGATACCTGGAGGGGAACTGTTATGGTATTTGGTTTGCTTTTACCTCTTCCTACTGCTATGTGAATATTTCTGCTGTACCCACTTAGTGTGAGTACTGCCAGTAATTTCATCTAGCCCACTTGTCTTACCTTTTTATTGTTATTTTTGGAGAGGAAATAGCTGGATTGGTGTCTTTCAGAGCTCTTCTAAAGAATCTTTAAACATTATAATAATAATTATGGTATTTGTTAAGCATTTACTATGTGCCAGGCACTGTACTAAGCACTGAGGTGGCTACAACCAAATTGGGTTGGACACAATCCCTGTCCCACTTGGGGCTCACAGTCTCAATTCCTATTTTAAAGATGAGATAACTGAGGCATAGAGAAGTGAAGTGACTTGCTCAAGGTCACACAGCAGACAAGTGGTGGAGCCAGGATTAGAACCCATGACCTTCTAACTCTTAGGCCTGTGCTCTAGCCACTATGCCAGGCTGCTTCTCATATACTTTATACCTCTAACTTTAGGGTTATAACCCATCAATCAATGAATAGCATTTTTTGAGTGCCTATTGCATCCTGAGCATCGTACTAAGCACTTTGAGGAGTACGGTAGAAATAGTGGACAGGACTCCTTAACCCCAAGGAGTTGCTCCACATAAGTAGAAAGAGCTTCATTAAGCAGCTGTGATCCCGGTCCCAGAAATTAATTTCCACGGAGCGCTCATTGAGGAAATTTAGGCAGGTGACTGGTGATAGAGAGCCCAAAATGGGAAAATCGGGTATGAGACTGATTCTTTCATTGGACCAAGGACTGCAAAGGCGTGGGCTACTCACCTGTCAAACATTTTCAATCCATCAGTGAATTGTATTCATTGAGTGCTTACTATATGCCAAGCACTGTAGTAAGCACTTAGGAGAGTACAATACAATAGAATTAGCAGATATTGGTTGCAAGGTAAATACCCACTGAACTGGTGTGTTTCCTTTCTGAGCAGGTGATTTCCCCTGTGTAGGTTTTTACAACATAAATAATAATAATAATAATGGCATTTGTTAAGCACTTGCTATGTTCTTAGCACTGTTCTAAGCGCTGGGGAGGATACAAGGTGATCAGGTTGTCCCATATGGAGCTCACAACCTTAATCCCCATTTTCCAGATGAGGTCACTGAGGCACAGAGCAGTTAAGTGACTTGCCCAAAATCACACAGCTGACAAGTGGCAGAGCCGGGATTTGAACCCATGACCTCTGACTCCCAAGCCCAGGCTCTTTCCACTGAACCATGCTACTTCTCTACTCCAAATGTTCCCTACCCCCAAAATCCAGCATGATGGAATACCCTGGCATGGTCACCAACTGCTACTGTCAGCTAAAAAGTTTAGCCAATTCCTTCAGACGGTGGTAATCAGTAGTACATGAAGCTTTCACTTTGGAAAACTGTAGGAGCCTACACACAGCACTATCAAAATCGAATTCTTTTCTTTTCCCGGTTCTATTTCTCAGTCTTTCTTTCTCATTGTGTGTTACATAAAAGAGAGCATATGTTTTGTTTCATTGCATTTTCTGGGCCAGACGACATGCAGGGGAAGATTGAATGATACACTACAACAAGATCCCTATCTTTCAAGATGTGTTTTCTTTGACGGCCATCCTTAGTCTTTTGCCAACATTATTTGTTGTTGCTGAGCACAATTCATCATTGTCTTTATTTCCCTGTGCCATTTGTTTTTAGTTCATTCCTACCTTTTTTTCTGTAAAAAAAGAGCTGAAGCTCTGAACAACAGAGTGAGAGTAAAGACTGTGGACAAGGGGTAAAGTCTCTGTTTAGTGCTGTTTTGTTTGCTTTGAATACTTATTCTCTCAAGATTCATGGGAACATTGCACAAAGATATAATTACTCATTGTTATCAGAGCTCTTTTTCTGATGTTTGAAGTGGAAGATTAACTCCTTTCCTGTTAAAGTTCACTGTTGCAGTGGCCCATTTTTCACTGGTTATGTTAGTTTGAGCCTTCAGAGGTAACATTTCCGAGTTTCCAAATCTGGATGAATTCCCTCACATGTCTCCAGTAAATTTGCTTTCCCAACTCTTATACTTAAATGCAGTTCATCTACAGACTCATTAAGTCACAAACTTCTCTAAATTAGTTGTTTGCAGGAGAGATCATGAAGCACCATTGCCCGTGAGGTATATTATCAATCCAGGATCCCTGGGTGATAGTTCACATGGGACGGAGTGGGGGAATTGCCCTGGCTTTCCATTTTCTCCTAAATACAAAGTATATTGGCTGAGTGCATTAGAAATTTTCCCTACAGATAAGTGGTTCCAGGGAGAGAATCCCTAACAATTATCTCTAAATTTCAAAAAAGAAGCATGGAAAATGGTGGGCTTCCCTTTGCCAAGTTTACCACCATCCAGACATAGTGGCTGCTCCTTGGGTGATGATTTTGGAGAGCTGAAACTTCATTTCTTGTTTTAGGTACTGGGGGCTTTAGCCAATCAGGTAAGCTGCACAAGGAGTAGTAAAAGAAACAGCATTTATTGTTGTCCAATAAAAGCACTGAGCACTGGGGAAATACCAAACAAAGTGACACTTTCCTTTTCCTGAAGGAGTCTAAATTCTAATGGGGATGACAGACTTAGACCAACACTTGCTACTACTAATGTATACATACTAATAGATGTACTAATATTTATAATACTAATAATAATGTTACCATATTATTATTATCTGGTATTGTATGATGTGCAATTATGTGTATTATCATAATCATATATAATGATAACGATAATAATTGTGGTATTTGTTAAACACTTAATATGTGCCAGGCACTATACTAAGCACTGGGGTGGGTACAAGCAAAACGGGTTGGACAAAGTCTGTCCCACATGGGGTTACAGTCTCAATACCCATTTTACAGATAAGGTAACTAAGGCACAAAGTAGTAGAGCGATCTGCCCAAGGTCACAAAGCAACCTATATTGTTGAATCCATATTTATTATTGAATTTTAATTTGTTTTCACTGTGCTTTCCCCATTAGATTGCAAACTCCTGAGGACACTTACTATGACTCTTCCTCAACTGGGCTCTCCACAATGCTTAGTGTAATGTTTCTATACAGTAGGTGCTCAATAAATATTGGTGCTTGATTCGCATTACTGTAAATTGCCTTATGACTGTTTTCCCCTACATAGATTTTGAGTTTTGCATGGGATAGGACCAGATCTTAATTTGATTTTCTAGTATCTACCTTAGTGTTTAATACAATACCATTTCCAATTTAAGAGTTTCCTAAATGTTAGTATCCCTCTCAGGGTCACACCTGGAGAGTTTCCAGTACTCTACCGGTCTCGGTGTGGAGTTACGGTCGGTCCCATGGGGTCGGCCTGGAATGCCCTCCCTCCACACATCCGCCAAGCTAGCTCTCTTCCTCCCTTCAAGGCCCTACTGAGAGCTCACCTCCTCCAGGAGGCCTTCCCAGACTGAGCCACCTCCTTCCTCTCCCCCTCGTTCCCCTCTCCATCCCCCCATCTTACCTCCTTCCCTTCCCCACAGCACCTGTATATATGTATATATGTTTGGACATATTTATTGCTCTATTTATTTATTTTACTTGTACATATCTATTCTATTTTATTTTGTTAATATGTTTGGTTTTGTTCTCTGTCTCCCCTTTCTAGACTGTGAGCCCGCTGTTGGATAGGGACTGTCTCTATGTGTTGCCAACTTGTACTCCCCAAGCACTTAGTACAGTGCTCTGCACACAGTAAGCGCTCAATACATACGATTGATTGATTGATTGATTGACTACAGGAGGGAGAGTCAAGCAGAGGCCTACCCATTCCATTCCTAGTTTGGGCAGTGGCTAGCGAGTGGAAGGCAACCTGCTACAAGTCAAGCTCACCTGTGCTCGGCAACAGCATCACGGGAGGGAGTCGAGGATGGAGACTCAAGTTTATTGCATGGAAGGAGGCAATGGTAAATCGCTTCCATATTTTTACCAAGAAACGTCAATGGATACACTACCAGAGCGATTGTTGTGCAGAGGGAGGCAATGATGTTCTGGAGTCAGGAGAGTAACCCAAGTTTCAGTGAGAGTGGTCCACAGCAGCAGCAGTGATGGGCAACCTTCTGTGCCTCCATCTGTCCCCTGGCAGAGCCGTCCTGGCTTGGCCCAGAATTTCCACCGTTCCCTCCCCTGGCCCCAGGTACAGTTCCCATAAATCTGATCCACTTTGACCTATAGGAGAAGAAAACTTTCCTTGGATCTTTAGGAGAAAGAAAGAAGAGGGCAACCATGCAAGCAGAGCATTCTGAGGAGAGCTGTGTGCTTTTCCACTCTCTAGACTGTAAGTTTGTTTTGTTGTCTGTCTCCCCCTTCTAGACTGTGAGCCTGTTGTTGGGTAGGGACCATCTCTATATGTTGTCGACTTGTACTTCCCAAGAGCTTAGTACAGTGCTCTGCACACAGTAAGTGCTCAATAAATGATTGAATGAATGAATGAATGAATGAATGTAAATGGAGGTGGGGCATTCTTGGAGAGATGTGTCCATGGCGTCACTATGGGTCGGAGACGACTTGACAGGATAAGACAAGACCTTAGTGCTTAATACAGTGTCTTTCCCATTTTAAGAGTTTACTAAACATTAGTAATAATGAATGTAGTTGGCCCAGTGCTACCCAATCTACTCTGTTTGTCAAGCCTGAAGATGCTAAAAGGGATCTGGAAATTGGCATGAGAATATACTTTCCAATCACCTAGAAGTTCTTCCAACTCAGCAGGCCCCAAGTGTCATTGAAATTCTTTGAGAGTCATCCAGGAGCTGCTATCTGCTGATGACTGTTTTCTGGAGGGACAGAACTAAATGGTACCTAGGGCATTTATAAATCACTTCGTAGAGTCATCACAGTGTTGACTGACAATAAGCCTAAAGAAAATTAAGATCAAGTATTAAACTACACCCGGGAATTCCTGCCTGCAACATATCCTTTTCAGGCTCTTAATCCTGCTACTAGATTCCCTGTCTAAGCAATGATGCACTAATAATAATGATGGCATTTATTAAGCGCTTATTATGTGCAAAGCACTGTTCTAAGAGCTGGGAAGGTTACAAGGTGATCAGTTTGTCCCACGGGGGGCTTACAGTCTTAATCCCAATTTTACAGGTGAGGTAACTAGGGCACAGAGAAGTTAAGTGACTTGCCCAAAGTGACACTAGTAGGCAAAGAAATAGAAATGTGAAAACTGTGGAGATGATGGAATGTTGTTTTACACTAAATTAAATGTCTGCAAAAGGGTGGTGATGCCCAACCACCTATGAGGCTATAAGATTTGGGACTATTGCAGAAAAACCATTCAGCTTCATAGTTTCATTAATGTTGTGGTGAGCCCACAACAAGCTGCCCTATTAGTGACTAAGCAGCGTGGCTCAGTGGAAAGAGCACGGGCTTTGGAGTCAGAGGTCATGGGTTCGAATCCCGACTCCACCACATGTCTGCTGTGTGACCTTGGGCAAGTCACTTAACTTCTCGGAGCCTCAGTTACCTCATCTGTAAAATGGGGATGATGACTGTGAGCCCCACGTGGGACAACCTGATCACCTTGTATCCCCCCAACGCTTAGAACTGTGCTTTGCATATAGTAAGTGCTTAATAAATGCCATTATTATTTTTATTATTACCCCACAACAACAAGAAAGGAGAGACTGGGAAAGACACCGATGGGCTCTACCTGAGACAGGTGATTGCGGGACTGTGGGATGGAGCCTGGAGTGAGGCATGGCCTTCTTTCCCTGTTCTCCAGGCCCAATTGACGACTGCCACATAGAGACACAGCTGCAACGCCTAGGGCAGATAAAAGGTGGTCATTTTGAATCACGAAGGTGGCACGCTGAGGGCATGCAGAGAAGCAACACAGAGGCACGCTGAAGGCACGCAGAGAGGCAGAGGGAAGCACCTGGAGCATAAGCAGTACAGAGAAGAAAGCACTTAAAAAGCATTGGCTCGGCAGAAGCAGCAGGAGACCAGCAGTTTGGCTCAGTGGAAAGAGCCCGGGCTTTGGAGTCAGAGGTCATGGGTGCAAATCCCAGCTCTGCCAGTTGTCAGCTCTGTGACTTCAGGCAAGTCACTTCACTTCTTTGAGCCTCTGTTACCTCATCTGTAAACTGGGGAATTAAAACTGTGAGCCCCCCGTGGGACAACTTGATCACCTTGTAACCTCCCCAGAGCTTAGAACAGTGCCTTGCACATAGTAAGCGCTTAATAAAATGCCATTATTAGTATTGTTATTATTGGAGGCAGAAAGGAGAAGCATTGGCAGAATGGGCTCCCTTGACCAGCAGACTGCTATTGGACCCTTGGTGGAGTGAGGGAGGGAGGGAGTGAGGGTGTGTGTATGTGTCACTCCCTTACACTTTGGTAAAATTAAATAAAACACTTTCTACAGTAATCTTGGTCGTAGGTGGTATGGTGTGTGATTTTGGGCAAGTCACTTAACTCCTCTGTGCCTCAGTTCACTCATCTGGAAAATGGGGATTAAGACTGTGAGCCCCATGTGGGATAACCTGATTACCTTGTATCCCCCCCAGTGCTTAGAACAGTGCTTGGCACATAGTAAGTGCTTAACAAATGCCATCATTATTATTATTAGTATTACTATACGTCACTGAGGCTCCCCTGGTCCAGGAAGGTCCTGGTTGCTGTGTGCCAGGGGGCTCATGACAAATGTCACCTATATTTCAAACACAAGACCAAATGACAAGATCAGGTCAATAACAAAATAAGATCCTGGGACATGTTAAGATTATCACAATTAAGTCTTATAGGTATACAATTTTTCTGCTTGGGAAATATGAAAGAATAAGTGATTCCAAGATGTCTTAGCAGCTGATCTATGGTAATCTGAAATGGGCAGTGCACAGCCAAAGAGGCGAGAATGGAAGTTTTAAATAAATAGTGGAACACCAGTTCAAGAAGTCAGAAGGGCCTGGATTCTAATCCTGACTCCACCACTTGACTGTTCTGTAACCTTGGGCAAGTCGTTTCACTTCTCTCTCCTAAATTACCTCATCTGTAAAGTGGGGATTAAGACTGTGAGCCCCATGTGCGAAATGGACTGTCCAATCTGATTAGCGTGTATCTATTCCAGTGTGTATCTACCCCAGTGCTTATTACAGTGCCTGGCACATTGTAAGCGCTTAATGAATACCATAAAAAAAAACAGTGTGGTCTAACCATGGAACAATGGATGGTAGTGGGGCTAAAACAACCCACAGATAGCCAGACCCCACAGTCACTCAGTCTATTAATGGTACTTATTGAGTGCTTACCATTAGTAGAGAACTGTACTAAATTCTTGGGAAAGCACAATACAGCCCTGGTAGCCATAATCCCTGGCTGCTGGGAGCATACACTCTGCAGGGGTGATCAGAAAGATTATTCTCTTTGCACAGAAACCGCACAGAGATGTGAATGCAAGAGAATGCCAATCTTGAAAACAGAAACATACTCTTCAAGAGGTAAACACACCAGCATCCACGGCTGTTTTTATATGCACAAACATATTAGACTTACAGAGGTCTTCAACACCTGCTTGAAAAAATTGTATCTCACTCTCAAGAGCCTCATCTTTCCATATGAAGGAAACTACACACACTCACACTCACACATACAATGGTTGAGGCATAATAATCAGGTTATGAAAATGAAAATATTTGCCTTCCTGTCAAACCGGGAGTAGGTAATAATAATAATAATAATAATAATTTTGGTATTTGTTAAGCGCTTACTATGTGCAAAGCATTCATTCATTCAATCGTATTTATTGAGCACTTACTGTGTGCAGAGCACTGTATAAAGCACTGTTCTAAGCGCTGGGGGAGATGCAAGGTGATCAGATTGTCCCATGTGGGGCTCACAATCTTCATCCCCATTTTACAGATGAGGTAACTGAGGCACAGAGAAGTTAAGTGACTTGCCCAAAGTCACACAGATGACAAGTGGCGGAGCTGGGATTTAAACCCATGACCTCTGACTCCCAAGCCCGGATGTTGCCACTGAGCCACGATGTTGACTAGTGGAAAAGTGTTGAAGCTGGGAGTCAGGAGGCCCAAATTTTAATCCAAGATCTCCTTCTTGCCTGCTGCTGGGTGGCTTTGGACAAGTCACTTTTAACCTCTCTGAGCCTCGGATTTCTCATCCTAAAATGGCAAAGGGTATCTGTTCTCCATATTCTTTAGATTATGCACTCTAAGTGAGGCAGGGACAATGCCTAATCTTATCTCTATATCTTTCCCAGAGTTCAGCCCATATCTAGGCATTTAATAAGTAATATAATTACTAATTTTGATACTTTAGAAATGCTCCATTGTTTCCTTAGAAAAAAATGCATCTAAGACAATCCTAATGCTCCAATTTTGATCCTGGGAAGTAGTAATGAGAGTATTAAGTACTTACTGTGTTCAAAGCACTCTACTAAGTGCTGGACCACTACAAGCGGCATGACTTAGTGGAAAGAGCATGGGCTTGGGAGTCGGAGGACATGGGTTCTAATCCTGCCTTCACCACTTAGCTGCTGTGTGACCTTGGGCAAGCCATAACTTCTCAGGCTCTAGTGACCGCATCGGTAAAATGGGGATTAAGATTGCGAGCCCTGCGTGGGACAGCCTGATAACCTTGTATCCACCCCATTGCTTAGAACACTGCTTGGGTATAGCAGTGAATAGTAAGTGCTTAACAAATACCATTATTATTTCTCCCCCTTCTAATAATAATAATAATAATAATAATAATAATAATGTCATTTGTTAAGCGCTTACTATGTGCAAAATACTATTCTAAGTGCTGGGGGGGTTACAAAGTGATCAAGTTGTCCTACGTGGGGCTCACAGTCTTAATCCCCATTTTACAGATGAGGTAACTGAGGCTCAGAGAAGTTAAGCGACTTGCCCAAGGTCACACAGCAGACAACTTCTAGACTGTGAGCTAGTTGTGAGGTAGGGACCGTCTCTATATGTTGCTGACTTGTACTTCCCAAGCGCTTAGTACAGTGCTCTGCACACAGTAAGCGCTCAATAAATACGATTGAATGAACGGGAGAAAATATACCAGTGGGAATTAAACATGGTCCCTGTCCCTTGTGGTTGTGGGTGTCACTGGAAAAAGGGATTGGAGGCTGACACAATGCAGCACAAACAAATAGACAAAGTGTGTGTGTGTGTGTGTGTGTGTGTGTGTGTGTGTGTGTGTGTGAAATAAATCCAACCAACTGGGCCCATAAGAGCATTCTTATCACCTGTGTTGGGGCTGTCATGAAGACATATCTAAATGTGGTCACATTGATGCTGCCAGTCAAATGGAACCACATTTCATCTGTTTTTGCTGTGTCACTGTAATAGCAACTGCAGACAGTTACAAATTCATTTAAATTTAATCTTTCTCTGACAGAGTGAAATTGAACTATCAGCATTTTAATGAGTTCTGGACAAACTTCAGAAGTTTCAATTGTGTCCCCAAATGTAATCCAACCATTTTATTCTGAAAACAGAGTATGAAATCTAAAAAATTGATAGAAGACTGTCATAGTATTTTATTAAAATAACTGTACTCAAATCCTTTAGAAACAAGAATGTAAATTGAACCTGTCTAAAATGTTAACGAAAATTTTTAGAAGGGGACTCTGGACTTTCATCATATTTTAAAAGTTTTAGTCTATTTCATCTGCATCTTTCCTCTAACTGTAAGCTCCTTGTGGACAGGGAAATGTCAACCAACTTTGTTGTGCTGTACTCTCCTGAACACTGAGTATAGTGCTCTGCAAGCAGTAAGCACTCAATGAACGAACTCTATTTATTGATTTTCTTGATCAATGGTGTCTGCAGTGAAGAAGTAAAGGACTTGCCACTTCAAACAATCAGTTGTATTTATTTAATCAATCGATGGTATTTATTGAGTGCTTACTGTGTGCAGAGCACTGTACCAAGTCCTTTGGCGAGTACAATAAAACAGAGTTGGTAGACACGTTCCCTGCCCAAAATGAGCTTACAGTGTAAAGGGATAGGCTGACATTTATTTAATAAAATAATAATGATAATAATCGTAATGGTATTTGTTAAGCACTTACTATGTGCAAAGCACTGTTCTAAGCACCGGGGGGATACAAGGTGATCAGGTTGTACCACGTGGGGCTCACAGTCTTAATCCCCATTTTACAGATGAGGTAACTGAGGCACAGAGAAGTTAAGTGACTTGCCCAAGGTCACAAGCAGATATGTGGCAGAGCCGGGATTAGAACCCATGACCTCTGATGCCCAAGCCCATGATCTTTCCACTGAGCCACGCTGCTTCTCTATGGTTATGTACTTAAGTGGTGTAGGGCTGAGGGAGGGTTGCACTTCCAAGTGCAAGGATGACACAGAAGGGATTGAAGAGTAGGAAATGAGGGCTTGGTCAGGGAAGGCCTCCTGGAGGAGATGTCCATTTAATGAGGTTTTGTAGGTGTGGAGAGGGGTTGGTCTGTCAGATATGGAGAGGGAAGAAGTTCCAGGCCACAGTCAGGATGTGGATGAGGGGACAGCCGTGAGATAGACGAGATTGAGGTACGGTGAGTAGGATGGCGTTGAAGGAGCCAAGTGTGTGGGCTGAGCTGTTGGAAATCAGCAAGGTAAGGTAGGTGGGGGCGAGGTGATAGAGTGCTTTAAAGCCAATGGGAAGGAGTTTCTGTTTGATGTGGAGGTGGGTGGGTAAGGAATTCAGTTTCAAGTTAAGAATGTTGATGTATTGATTGGAATTGGAAAACTGGGCTAATTCTCAATTGGCATTTTGGAGGGCTTCTCTTCCCACGATGCGTCACACTTGCTCAGGTGACAGTTAGCCTCTTTCCAGAGCCCCAAGACTGGGCCCTGCTTTTAATTTCTACCCTTGCCCTTTCCTGTTCCCCACAACCGGCTTTCTCTAGTTGCCTCCTTCCCCACTCCCGCCCCAGCCCCGCAAAGCCCTTCCCTATGCTGCTGCCCGACCCCGACTCCAACCTCCTCCTCATCATTATATCACAACCTTGTCATCATCATTATCATTGACATATATTGAGTACCTCCGTCTTCTACCTGTATGGAGTTCCCTTGCCCTAATTTTAGAAGTAGTCCTTGGAGAAACAATCTTAGGCTTGAATCCCAGAGCCAGGAATATATCCAGAGTTCTTTGAAAGTTATCAATCAATTGATAGTATGAATTGAGCACTTGCTCTGTGCAGAGCACTGAATGAAGTACTTGGGAGAGCACGATACAGTGGGTAGACAAGATCCCTGCCCCCAGAAATCTTACATTCTAGAGGAGTTTACGATCTAATAGGAAGGAATGGAGAATGTCGTTAAAAACCTATGAGAGGATTAAACCTACACGATGAAGCTCGTATGCTAAGCAAGTTCTTTTTACATCTGAATCATAATTCCAGAGAAAGAAAAGCAGAATTCCTGTTGGGTTCAATGCAAGAGCTAGAGTGGACAGGCTCATTTAAAATCCATCTGATCTTGGGTCAAGGAGAAAAATGGTGTTTCCATCACCAGATACCCAGGAGCCACCAAATCAAACAAGATTAGCTGTGGATCCCTTGAAGAATCTAAATCTACGTCTTGGAGTGTAAAAAGGTGTATCTCCCTACTTTACTAGGGATGCTACTTGGCACAATTTTCTCAGTCAATACATGTAGTAAGTCTACTATAATAACAAAACCAGAGCCTGCCAGATGTTTTCTTTCTAATTCCTTTATTATCTCCATTTCTGTTCCAGTCTAGTTCTGCAAGAAGGAAATGACTGTTATTGGCCACTGGAACTCTAAGTACAGTAATGCCACTTAAAATTATATTAACGAGAAACCATCCTCCACTCCACATGCTCTCAGACCCTCAGAATTCCTGACTCAATCCCTAAAGGATGAAGCAGCATGGCTCAGTGGAAAGAGCATGGGTTTTGGAGTCAGAAGTCATGGGTTCAAATCCCGGCTCCACCAATGATCTTCTGTGTGTCTTTGGGCAAGTCACTTAACTTCTCTGTGCCTCAGTTACCTCATCTGTAAAATGGGGATTAAGACTGTGAGCCCCCGTGGGACAACCTGATCATCTTGTAACCTCCCCAGTGCTTATAACAGTGCTTTGCACATAGTAAGTTCTTCATAAATGCCGTCATTATTATTATTATAAAAAACATAGCTGTAAAATTATAGCAAAAAGACTGATCCAAAATGTTTACTAAGAGAAAAGTGATCACACAAACAGTCTAACACAAAATGCAGAAATGCCTTTGTATTTGGTATTTATGTCATCTCTCGTTCTACTTTCCGGTGTGTCTATATTGCTCTCCAGAGACCTATTTTTAAGTAATGTTACCCTGTATCTGCAGAGCAATCGGCTGCATTATGATAGCCTATTGACAAAATCCTACACAGTGACTATTTATGACACCTTGAATTAGATTACTCAACTTCATATTTACTCTTTATAATCCAAGAGATTCTTCTAATATATATGTGGGTGCCTAGAAATATGTAAATATATACATCAGTTTCCAGTGTATTTCCTCCCAGGAAAGAATGGAAAGCTACATCTTAATGCAAAGTGATTTCCTGAACTTCGACAATAGTTTTTCTAAGCAAAGAAGTTATCATCCAAATGATTGAAACTCCCGCAGAGATGATGTAAGATATTTATTAGTTTTTTGACAGGTTAATTACTGGACTGAAAATGATAGCTGTTTTTCTTTATATGTCAATTGAAAATAAAGTAATTAAACAACCAAGCAAGGGGCCCATATTAAAAAAAATAGGCAATTAATGACCGAACAAAAATGACAACTGAGCGTTGAGAGAGGTAGGGCCATTAAGAAATGAAACTTACAAATTTAGACCTGCCTGTAGAGTTTCTTTTGAGTCTTTTTCTTGACATGGTCAATAGTCAAGGACCCAATATGAAGAAAACATATATATATAAAACTAATTCATGAAGTCCAAATGCATAATAGGTATGCAGAGCAGTTTTTTAAATGTTGTTAAGCATTTACTATGTGCCAGGCACTGTACTTAATCACTGGGGTGGGTACAAGATAATCAGGCTGGACACAGTTCCTGTGCCACACAAGGTTCACAATCTAAATAAGCATTTTGCTGTTGAAGAAAGCAAGACACAGAGAAGTTGAGTGACTTCCCCAAGGTCACACAGCAGACACGTGGCAGAACTGGGACCAGAACCCAATTCCTCCAACTCCCAGACCTGTGCTCTTTCCTCTTTTTCCAACCGGCCATGTTTCTTCTCAGTTGCATTTGATTTTTGGCCAGTGAAGGGAATTGGGTGTGCAAAGAGTCTGAACAGCAAGTTTGCAACCATCCAGAGTGTGATCTGAAGCACAGTACAGGAAGAGTGGGATCAGAGTTTTCCCCAGGTTGATTCTCCAGGATCAGATGGTCAGAGGAGCCTAGGTGCATCAAAGGACAAAACAAGAGGGTGTTAAAAAGACCTGGGAGACTCTCCCTTCAGGAGCATAATTCTGTATCAGAGAGAGGCCACTCAGGAAGAATGCACGCAACTGTACAGCTGTTCAAATGTCCTAATTGCCTATAAGCTCCCATTGCTTTGAGGTTCTCTCACAGTTTGCCTTGCAAATTCAGCAATGCCCAGCCACACTCGCTGCCGTTCCGAGAGAGCAGGAGCAACAGTTAAAACCACTTTGAGAGAGCCGCGATCCATTAAAAAAATAATTTATTTTCCAGCGATTCACTTGCTGCCTGATGTGAGAACTTATCACATGGTGACCTTTCAGGCCGAGAGTGTTTCTGCATTCTTGTGAGGAGGCAGAAAATTAAGGTATTCGGTGCGTTTCTCTTTATGGCTGGAACGCACCGAGGCATAATTCTCCCCGGTTTGACACAGGCGTGCATTTTGTAATGATAATGGTCAATCTTTTCTGAGGTAGAGGATGGTGCCTGCAATACTGATGAACCTCCTTAATTGGTTCTCCGGCAGTTTGCCGCATTGACCAGAAAAAAGGAAAAGAAGCCCAAAGGTTTATTCCAACATCTTCAGAAGTGAAGCCCACGTGGGATGACATTGCTATTTTATTTAGCTACAGCGATTTGGCTAACTTTGGGGAGGAACGCACCAAAGGTGAGGCTGTTGATTTTGTCTCTTTTGTGAGTCATATGCCTGGTAATTTGGCTTACTGTGGATTCCATCCCTGAGTATTCATTACACAGACCGCTTTGAGGAGTGATTGGTAAATCCATCAAAGCTCAGCCAAGCATGCCAGGATGAGAAGACTAGGTCTCCACTAATAAAGAAGGACAAGTGATGATTATGACTTCATCTCATGAGAGCTGTGAAAAGAGCACGGGAGTAAGAGGACCTGGTTTTTAATCCTGTCTCCTCCATTTGTCTCCTGGATGACATGAGGCAAATCGGGTTGCTTCTTTTTGCCCAGTTTCCTCACCTGTAACATGTGGATTCAATACTTGTTCTTCTTTCTACTAAGAGAGGGAGCCTCCCGAAGAACAGGGACTGTGTGACATGATTGACTTGTCTCTCTCGCCCTGGCCCACAGTTAGAACTTAACAAATCAATCAATTGTATTTTTTGAGCGCTTACTATATGCAGATCACTATACCAACTGACGATTGCCTCTGCTGTGCTTTGGCAGAGGACGTATGGCCTAATAGACCTATGTGAGGGCCAAAGGGGAACGATCAGAGTTGGGCGGCTCCATCAGTATTACTTACTGAGCACATTTACTGTGTTTGGACCACTATACTGAGTGTTTGGGAAAATACAGCAGATTAGTAGGCATATACCCGGTCCTCAAGGAGCCTTCTGTCTAGCAGAAGAAGCAGGTGTTAATAAAGTAGAAGTCAGAAGGTGTTTGACTACCAAGATTTTACATATGTACTTCCAGCTGGGGTTGCAAGGACCCAAATGTTTGGGCAGCAACGAGCTGCTGAAGTGCCAGCTGCAGGGATATAAAAATTAATCTGGGAAGACCTCCCAGAGGAGATGCCATTTCAGAATGGCTTTGAAATCAGGGAGAGCAACATCCGCTGTATATGAAGGGAGAGAGAGTTCCAAGCAGAAGGAAGGGGGAAAGAAAGAGGTCAGCACTAGGAGAGATGAGAATCAGGCACAGCAATTTGATTACCTTGAGAGAAATAAGACATGTTTGCTGGAGATGAGTGAGAGAAGACTATGGATAAATAGGAGAGAGAAAGTTCATGGTCAGGAGTTTCTGCTTGTTGCAGAGAGGATTGTACCACGGTCCCCTCACCAAGGGACAGTAGCCATGTCTAATTCTCATCTATGTATTCTCTCCCAGCACTTTATTACAGAGTTCTGCATGTAGTAAGCGCTTAATAAATACTATTACTCTTAGTACTACCCCTCAAACATGGGCCATACCCTTCCCAACAGGTTTTGTTCATCTGACCCACTACTCTCTTACATCCCAGAGAGTCCTTGACTCAAAACATTCCAAGTTTTGAAAATCAGCAATACCACATTTCTTGTTTTACACTCTTTTTCAGCTTTACAACATATTGATTTTGTAAGATCAGCAAGACAGAAACCTCTCAGAGTGTCCACCATCGTAAAGCGGATGGGTTTAAGGCCCCCACTCACATTAGCAACTGATCTCTAGAGACCTGAGTTCTAATCCCTGCTCTGCCACTTGCATACTGTGTGACCTTGGATAAGTCACTTAACTTTTCTTTGACACAGTTTTCTTATCTGTAAAATGGTTGTTACATACCCTTTCTCCCTACCCCTTAGACTATGAGTCCTGTGTGAAACAGGGAACTGTGTCTAAAATTATTGCGTTTTATCTATCCCAGCATTTATTACAATTGCCTGACATATAGGAAGCACTTAATATCACGAGTATTATTATTTTTCCCAGCATGGATGTTCCATCCAACAGCAAATGAAGTGTGTTCGCTGACTTTGGGTTTCGGTAGGTGAAGATTGTTATTTCTTTCCAGTTTTCCTGTCAGGTCTTCCTTCGCAACATGGCTAACATCTGGCCTTTCCTCTCCATCCAAACTGCTACTATTCTAGGTATTTATCCTACCCTGTCTTGACAACTGCATCAGCCTCCTTGCAGATCTCCCTGCCTTATGTCTCTTCCCACTCCAGTCATACTTCATTCTGCTGGTCCAGATCATTTTTCTTCAAAACTGTTCAGTCCATGTTTCCCCAATCCTGAAGAACCTCCAGTGGTTTCCCACCCACTTCTGAAAAAAACAGAAACACCTTACCATAGTCTTTCAAGCACTAAATCTTATTGCCCTCTTGTATCTTTCCTTGCAGATTTTCTACTACAGTCCAACACACTCACTTTACTCCCCTCATGCCAACCTACTCCTCAGTACCTGGGTCTCATCTATCTCACCACCGACCCTTCTCCTATGCCTCTGACCTGGAACTTCCTCCCTCTTCATTCTGACAGAGCACCACTCCCAGCAACCTTCCCCAATTTAGCCCTCATTTCCTCCACTCCCTCTTCCTTCTGCATCATCCTTGCACTTGGATTTGTAATAATAGTAATAACAATGATTATGGCATTGGTTAACCACTTACTATTTACCTAAGTGCTACAACAGATACAAGGTAATCTTGTTGGACACAGTCCCTGACCCACATGGGGATCACAATCTAAATGGGAGGGAGCACAGGGATTGAGTCCACATTTTGCAGATGAAGAAACTGAGACACAAAGGAGTTAAGTGACTTGCTCAAAGTCACGCAGCAGACAAATTGCAAACCTGGGATTGAAACCCAGGTGCTCTGAACTCCCAGGCCTGTGGTCTTTCCACTAGACCACGATTCTAGTTTAGTCACTGCAACCTCAGCACCAAAGCACTTAATTCATTTTAATGCCTGTCTCCTCCTCTAAATAGTAAGCTCCTTGGGAGAAGGCTGTACCAACTCTGCTATATAGTACTTCCCCAAGCACTTACTACAGTGCTCTGCACACAGTAAGCACTCAATAAATACAACTGATGATGATGATGATAAATAGCAGAGACTGATTCCTGTAATCCTCCTTCCTGCCTTTCCCCCACCCTCTCTCTTGAAGATTCAGGAAACCAGATGTTTCCTGCTTTCTAATCAGTTCAGATGACGTTTTATCTCTAATGGCACACAGGTGTTTTGCAACCTCAGGCCCCTCACTACAAATTGGTGGTCTGCTTTTTTTTTTTCTACACTTCTCGTGAAAGTCAGTTTCCTTTCTCTTCAGGCCTACCAGTAGCTCCTTTGGATTATTTCCAAGCCTTTCTTTTTTGTTTTTAGTTTGGCCCTCTGCACTGTTTAGTACACCTTGCTCATTTTAGAATTTTATCTTCTCTGATCCTTATGATAAAACTATACTTCCAAGCCAAACTTCTGTGGAACCCTTTTTGGTTGAAGTGGAATTATACTTACAAGGACACTTTTATTAATCTGATTTTTTTAGTGCCTCTGGAGAATGGCAAAGGCTACAAAAAAGAAAAATGTGTGTGTGAATAAGGTAAGCAAACTTCTATATGACATAAAAATTCTGGGTTCAAGGCTTGGATGAAGGTTCATGGCAGCTTTTATTTATCTTCACTTGTTTGCTACCTTTAATCATAGGCCTGCAAACCCTGTGAGTAGTAATAAAATATATTTAAAGATCTTGCAGAAAGTTCCTTAGACAGTATTTTATATATTATGTCTCCTTTTAAAGAATGTGCTACTTGTTGGGCTAGCAGCACTGAGGAGGACTTGAACTTCTTTGTGTTTATTACCTGGAGGTGAAATCCCTTTCTAACCAGCATCAGTCAATCAATGGTATTTTTTCAGTGCTTACTATGTACAGAGTAGTGTACTAAGCATTTAACACTGTACTATATTTACCAGTTCAATACTAATTGATATTTATGGAAAGTGTTAAGTGCTTAATCTATTTTCTATTACTACAAGTAGTTTCAAAGTTTCTTTTTCTTTCGAAGGAAAGGACAGTTCAAAGAATCAGACAGTGCTGAAAAGGTGGAATTTAAAGAGTCCATAGGTGATCATAGATGGTCTCTGGTCACAGGTATTGATGATGGATGTTGATCAAACGAGAGCCTGAAGGCTTCTAATCCTGGCTCTGCCACTTGTCAGCTGTGTGACCTTGGGCAAGTGACTTACCTTCTCTGTGCCTTGGTTACCTCATCTGTAAAATGGGGATGAAGACTGTGATCCTTAGATTACCTTGTATCTACCCCAGCACTTAAAGTAGTGCTTGGCACATAGTCAGCGCTTAACAAATACCAACATTATTATTGTTATTCTTATTATTATCTGAGCTAGTTTTAGATTTCTCTGACCACCTGGTTGACTTGAAGAGGGCTCACTGAAAGCCCTTCATTCGTTGAAACTCAGACTTTGGGGGGAGTGAGCAGCCTTGATGTGAGAAACACAGAGGCTATTTACACCTTTGCTTCTCACATGTTGGAATGCCACATGATGTCTCAGTTTTTAAAGTTATTCTGTCTGCTAGGGGATCTCACTCTCGGACTATATGCAGGCCTAAACCCTTCTTCCTTTGCTAAGAGAGTCTCTGATGATAACTTTTATGGTATTTAACTGTTTACTATGGGGGGTAGATCAAAGATGATAACATTGAGCCCTGTCCCATCTGTGATTCATGTGGCCTTTGTATGTTCCCAAGTGCTTAGGACAATGTTTTGCAAGAAGAAAGCACTCAAATACCATTGATTAATTGATAAGGGTGAAGAACTTGTACTTTATCCCTGTTCCTCAGATGAGAAAATTGAGGCACAGAGAAGTTAAGTGACTTGCTTAAGACTTAACAGGCAAGTGGCAGAGCTGGGACATAGAACCTGATTGTTGTGATTTCCCCTTCCAAGGCCCCTTCCACCAGGCTATGGTATCTGCCTGGACAGATGTTCTCTGAGACAATTTGTTTTAGGGACAAGGAGTTTTTAGTCAGTTCTCACCACACATGCTCTTATCAAAACATTTAGAAGCAATTAAACTCCCAGCCTTGGACGGAGACCATTTCTTACATTGGACACAGCTGTGTCTGAGCTGGATTAATAAGTGAGGTTGTTATGGTATTTACTAAGCACTGTACTTGATGTTTGGGGAAAATAAAATATAGTTGGTACAGTTTACCAATTACCAAGTCTCTAAGGATATTTTATGTGTGTTCCTAGATATCCCCCCCACCTCCACCACAGATGCTCTTCTTCTAATTACAGAGTCTAAATCAGCAGGAAATATCCATTAATTGTATTGGAAACAGTGCTTGGGAGAGTGCTCAATAAATATGATTGAATGAATAAAATGTAACAGAGTTGGTAGGCATATTCTTTGCCCACAAGGAGCTTACCTACTAGCATGTGGGCTCCAGTAAAAGGCTGGAGTCTAAATGATCATGTCATTGGCCTTTGCTTCAGATACCTAGTCTCATTATGAATTTCACTTATCCTATGACAGTAGACCCATTACAATGAATGAATATAGAGGCAAAGTAGTGAATGACACATCTGGCTACTTTTCCTTTAGGTCGGCTGCTGATTTTGAAGAAGAAATAACCATCTTGTTGTAGTGGAATGGAATATAAACTTCCCAACATGGTCCTTTTAAATTTTATATTCCATAGCGGAGCGAAAGGGTCAGGGAGAAGAGTTTAAGATTAGTTTAGAAGCTAGTAAAGGAGAGTGTCTCATGTGAAATAAGACTAAATGCACAAGTGGCTGCTATTAATCTCTTTAACTTATTTATTTTTAATTTTATGAACCTTGCCAGATTCTAGGATGATACTGATTGACGGTTTAACATTTTAAAATTGTTGGCTAATCTGTGTACCACACATTTGGAACTGCAGCCCTGTTCTCTCTGACACACCACTCAATCACTATAATTTACAGGATAACAGCATCAAAGAGCAGCTGCTCTAGTTATGGGTGTGAATATTTCATTTAGAAATCCTAAGTGGAATTGACTTTAAAATCATGATATAAAATTTGATTGTGGCTGGAACTTGCAAACCTCATTAACCAAAATCCAGAACCTTTTAGACTTCTCACTTTGAAGAGGAAATATTCCTCAACTGTTAAGCCACCCAACCTAAACCTACTTTTCATAGTTGCACTTATTAGTCAAATTTTGATTTTCTTCCTAGGGGAAAATAATAGCTGGACGTTCATGGGATGAGGGTGGAGGTCTTTTAAGAGGTATTTCTAGTTGGAAATTCTTTTATGCTACTTGCTAAATGCTTAAAAGTCAAGCAGCTTAGCCTAGTGGATAGAGCACAAAGGTCATGAGTTCTAATCCTGGCTCTGCCACAGGTCAGCTATGTGACCTTGGAAAAGCTGCTTCACTTTTCTGTGCCTGATCTATAAAATGGGGATTGAGACTCCATCTCCACCTATACTCACTCCCTTGATGAATTCTTTCACTCCCACGGCTTCAACTATCTCTACATGGATGACACCCAAATATACATCTCCACCCCTGTCCTCTCTCCTTCCCTCCCTCCCGGCTCGTATCTCCTCTTGCCTTCAGGACATCTCCATCTGGATGTCTGCCCACCATCTAAAATGCAACATGTCCAAGACTGAGCTCCTTGTCTTCCCTCCCAAACCCTGTCCTCTCCTTGACTTTCCCACCACTGAAGATGGTACTACCATCCTTCCCGTTTCACAAGCCTGCAACGTTGGTGTCATCCTTGACTCCACTCTCTCATTCACCCCACACATCCACTCTGTCATCAAGACCTGCCTGTCTCACCTCCACAACATTGCCAAGATCTTCCCTTTCCTCTCCATCCAAACCACTACCTTGCTGGTTCAATCTCTCATCCTATCCCAACTGGATTACTGCATCAGCCTCTTTTTGATCTCCCATCCTCCTGTCTCTCTCTGCTTCAGTCTATACTTCACTCTGCTTCCTGGATTATCTTTGTACAGAAATGCTCTGGGCATGTCACTCCCCTCCTCAAAAATCTCCAGTGGTTGCCTGTCAACCTTCGAATCTAGCAGAAACTCCTCACTCTCAGCTTCAAGGCTGTCCATCACCTCGCCTCCTCCTACCTCACCTCCCTTCTCTCCTTCTCCAGCCCAGCCCTCACCCTCTGCTCCTCTGCTGCTAACCTCCTCAGTGTGCCTTGTCTCACCTGTCCCGCCATCCACCCCTGGCCCACATCCTTCCTCTGGCCTGGAATGCCTCCCTCCTCACATCCACCAAACTAGCTCTTTCCCCCCACTCTTCAAAGCCCTACTGAGAGCTCACCTCCTCCAGGAAACCTTCCCAGACTGAGCCCCCCACCTTATTCTCTCCTTCTCCTCCCCTCCCCATCAACCCCACTCCCTGCCTCTGCCCTATCCCCATCTCCTCCCCACAGCACTTATGTATATTTGTACATATTTATTACTCTATTTTATTAATGATGTGTATGTATCTATAATTCTATTTATTTTGATGGTATGGACACCTGTCTTGTTTTGTTGTCTGTCTCCCTCTGCTAGACTGTGAGCCCGTTGTTGGGTAGGGACTGTCTCTATATGTTGCCGAATTGTACTTTCCAAGCACTTAGTACAGTGCTCTGCACACAGTAAGCACTCAATAAATATGATTGAATGAATGAGACTGTGAGCCCCACGTGGGACAGGTAGTTTGTCCAACCCCATTTGCTTGTATCTACCCCAGTGCTTAGTACAGTGCTTGGCACATAGAAAGCACTTAACAAATACTCTTATTATTACTACTACTATTTACAATGCGTCAAGCTTCACTCTAAGCACTGGAATAGATAGAAGCCCTCAGGTTGGAAACAGCCCCTGCCCCCCATGGGGCATTCAATCTAAGTAGAAGGGAGGAGAATTGAATCCCATTATAGTTGAAGAAACTGAGTCACAGAAAACTGAAGTGACTTGTCAAAGGTCACCCAGCAAGCTTTTGGCAGAGCTGGGATTAGAGCCCAGATTATTTCCACTAGGCCACTGCTACTCTCAAATATTCATTCATTCCTTCAGTCGTATTTATTGAGAGCTTACTGTGTACAGAGCACTGTATTAAGCGCTTGGGAAGTACAAATCGGCAACATATAGAGACAGCCCCTACCCAACAATGGGCTTACAGTCTAGAAGGGGGAGACAGACAACAAAACAAATATGGGTGGTTTCCCTGTTTATTACCAGGTAGCCCAAGGTGAGGGTAAGGCATGCAGGGTGGAGTGGCAACCACCTGGAGCTATTTTTTTTCCATCCATTAATCTATCCCAAATGTATCATCAAATTTGCCTAGTGGATAAGGCATTCTAGCACCTTCCAAACCCCATATCTGTCTTCCCATTACACCATCATCCTAGGGAATATAATAATAATAATAAATAATAATAATGGTATTTGTTAAGCACTTACTATGTACCAAGCACTGTTCTAAGTGCTAGGGTAATAATAATAATGGCATTTATTAAGTACTTAATACCTACAAAGCACTGTTCTAAGCCCTGGGGAAGTTACAAGGTGATCAGGTTGTCCCACGGGGGGCTCACAGTCTTAGTCCCCGTTTTACAGATGAGGTAATTGAGGCACAGAGAAGTTAAGTGACTTGCCTGAAGTCACACAGCTGACAATTGGCGGAGCTGGGATTTGAACCTATGACCTCTGACTCCAAAGCCTGTGCTCTTTCCACTGAGCCATGCTGCTTCTCTGGTAGATGCAAGGTAATCAGGTTGTCCCACATGGGGCTCACAGTCTTAATCCCCATTTTATAGATGGGGTAACTGAGGCCCAGAGAAGTTAAGTGACTTGCCCACAGTCACACAGCTGACAAGTGGCTGAGTAAGGATTAGAACCTACGACCTCTGACTCCCAAACCCATGCTCTCTCCTCTAAGCCACATTGCTTCTCATAACCTCATGGCAGGTTCCCTGCAGTTGAGGTGAGTGACACAGAGCCTTCCTGCAGCTGTCAACCCTACTTCCTGCACAGGCCAACCCTTATTGCCAGCCTGCACACGAGAAGAACCCTCATTTTAGGGACGGCTCGTCCCCTCCCATCTCTGTTGGCCACCTGTGATTAGAAATAACCTAGTGGAAAGTACCACACCCTCTAGACACAATACTGCATTAGGAAGCATGAATGTCTTTGATTTTTATGAGAGAAATATATGACTTCATTCTTACTTTTAATGCAGTGTTCTGGATTACTGGATAGTAATCCTTCTCCAGCCCAGCCCGCACCCTCCTCTCCTCTGCTGCTAACCTCCTCACTGTACCTAGTTCTCACCTGCCACACCACTGGCCCCTGGCCTAGAATGCCCTCCCTCCACACATCCACCAAACTAGCTCCCTTCAAAGCCCTTCTGAGCACTCACCTCCTCCAGGAGGCCTTCCCAGACTGAGCCCCCTTTTTCCTCTCCTCCTCCCCACCCCCCCCACCTCCTTCCCCTCCCCACAGCACCTGTATATATGTTCGTGCAGATTTATTACTCTGTCTATTTGACTTGTACATATTTACTATTCTATTCTGTTAATGATGCATATCTAGCTTTATTTCTATTTGTTCTGATGACTTGACACCTGTCCACATGTTTTGTCGTTTTGTCTGTCTCCCCCTTCTAGACTGTGAGCCCGTTGTTAGGTAGGGACCGTCCCTATATGTTGCCAACTTGTACTTCCCAAGTGCTTAGTACAGTGCTCTGCACACAGTAAGTGCTCAATATATACGATTGAATGAATAGTATATTTGATAACAGCATTCACTTCACTCTGGGACTTCAAAAGGATAATCTCTTCATTAAAACGCCCTTTCTCTCTGCATTTAGTCTGAACGGAGTCCTCTTATTTTTAGATTTTATTAGCGATCCCTACTATTAGAGATAAGTGTCATAATTAAGGCACTGGACATCTGCAGTATTTTAAGCTCACTTTTCATATGCTACTGATTAACTGATAAATTTTGACACTCGGGCCTTATTTATTTTTGCATCTATTTTAATCACCCGGACACTTCAGGTGGTGATCTATAGGAGAATGTGCTGTCTACAGATAAACACTTTGCAATCAACTGCTCTTTGAAGTGATGGTAGAAAGATTAGGCCTCTCGTAGTCTTTTTCTGTGTTTTGCCTCTAGATTTTAAAGAAAATTCTGTGTCCACAAACACTGATTAAACTCCAGTTAGTACTTTAAAAATAGCAACGGGGAACTAACCAGGAAACAAAGATTTTCCCCTGTAGAGGTCGATTATTTATGTATCTACTCCGAAACTAACCCAACGTCATATAACCCAGAACTCCCCATAATATTTAAATATATTACCGTCAACAACCATATAACAAGTATGATCGATATTCCTCGAACTGAGCAGGAATCAAAATGCATCCCAAATGTCAGCGATGCATGTAAATCCGCAGGTACAGAAAATCCCATGTGATGTATCATGAAGAAAGAAGACCTCTACATTAGCACCATTTGTGATTTTTATTGAAAGTAAAGCACCCTCTTCTAAATGCAGAAGTAAACCACACTTTAAATCAGTCAGCAAAGGAACTTAAAATTAAAATCTTGCTAGCGGGCTGAAGTTTGTACTTTCCCTTGTGAATATTTATCATGAGATATGGTGCTTTTTTTTTTTTTCCCTAAAGCACGCTTTTGTAATGATCCATATTTAAGGATACCCGATCCAAACTGTGTTTCTCGCTACCTGGGATTTTACAGTCCTTCATCTCTAATTGTGTACAAATTATTTTAATAGAGCATCACTTGTGCGGGCTGTTCTACTTTAGGGATAGTGATGGTAATCCTTCCTTGCTGTACAGTCCCCTGACCACTGTAAACAGCTAGAAACATCTTGCTTAGACTTGGCCATTTTGAGTTGGTGTCCCACTGATAAAACTGAAGACACATAATTACATGTGCTGCTAACACGGTAGAGTGCTGTTAGGGGTTTAATTTAATGGTGCTTGAAGAGTCAAATGAGTGTTCTGTTGATGTCTTAAGTGTTTGGAAAGGAATTTTAATCAGTTTACCATACTCATATGAAGTGTATCAGGAAATCCCTCAATTCTACCCAGGGGAAGAACAAGAAAAATGACAGTGTGAAAGGGTTCCTTTTTTTGAGCCTTCAATTGAAGGGCCTTCTGACTAGTATATGTGTTTTTTTTCCATGCACAGGATAAAAGTATGCATGGAATTAATTCTGCCTGGACCTTTCCTTCTCCTGCTTCAAATTAGTACTGGTTTTAGTTTGGGTTTTTTTTTTCCCCATTGAGGAAAAGTTCCCCCCCGCCCCCAAGAAAAAGTGTGTTTTTAGTTTCTAAAAATAAATCACTGGTTAAAAAACTGTACCCTGAGCTGCATGACCAAATAGTGTTGGTGTTTATTGAGCACTCATTGAGTGCAGTACATTGAACTAATTGCTTAGGAAAGTATAACAAGTGCATGCTAATTTCTCCCCTGTATACACTTTCCCAGAACTTAATACAATGCTCTGCACAGAGTAAGCGCTTAATCAATGCTATTGCTATACTAGGGAGCTTACACTCTAATTTCCCTTGGTTTAATTTATAAGAACAGACTACACAATGAGCAGTCTGGAAGCTGTGCAGATGTGAAGGGAGAAAGTTAAGAAGGATTTGAGTTTACTCTGTGCAATCAGTGGTATTTATTGAGCACTTACTGTGTACAGAGCACTGTACTAAGTGCTTGGGCCTGTACACTATAGCAAAGTGGGTAGACATGTTTCCTGTCCAGTCTAGAGGGAGAGACATTTAAAATATGGATATATACATAAGAGCTGTAAGGTGGAGGGTAGGATGAATAGCAAGTGGTTAAAGGATTCACGCCCAAGGGCATAGACATAGGCTTAGTTGGGGAAGGTGTCTTGGAAGTCCGCTTAGTACCTAGCACTGAACTAAGCACTTGGGACAGTAAAATGCAATAGAGTTGGTAGACAGAATCCCTACCCTCAAGCATCTTAGTTTCAGTGGAACTGTATGTGCCAAGCCTTGAAATAAGCAGGGACTCCTGGCTCGTTGAAAAGCAGCATGGCTCAGTGGAAAAAGCACAGGCTTTGGAGTCAGAGGTCATGGGTTCAAATCCCAACTCCGCCAATTGTCAGCTGTGTGACTTTGGGCAAATCAGTTAACTTCTCTGTGCCTCAGTTCCCTCATCTGTAAAATGGGGATTAAGACTGTGAGGCCCATGTGGGACAACCTGATCACCTTGTATCCCCCAGCACTTAGAACTGTGCTTCAAGAGCTTAGTACAGTGCTCAAGTGCACACAGTAAGCACTCAATAAATACGATTGAATGAATGAATTGAAAGGCCATCTTGGCTCCCTGGATGGCGTGAGAAGTCGGTCTGGCCCAGCTAGAGGTTGGGACTTCTGTCGTTTGTCAGCCAGATGATGCGGTCAGGGGAAGGAGGTTTGGGCGAGCCGGGGTAGGGCTGGGGGCCGGAGCCGGGGACCAAGGTAGCCGTAAGGAGTAGCAGCATGGCCTGGTGGAAAGACTGTGAGTCAGAGGTGGTGGGTTCTAATCCTGGCTCTGCCTCGTGTCTGCTGTGACCTTGGGCAAGTCAGTTAACATCACAGTGCCAGGTGCTTAGTACCATGCTAAGCGCTTAGTATGGTGTTCGGCACACAGTAAGCGCTCAATAAATATGATTGAATGAATCTCTGTGCCTCAGTTGTCTCATCTGTAAAATGGGGATCAAGATTGCGAGCCCCATGTCGGACATGGGCTGTGTCCAAACTGATTACCTTGTATCTACCCCAGTGCTTAGAACAGTATTTGGCACGTAGCGCTTAACAAATACAAAAAAAATTATTATATTATTATAAGATGTTCCCTAAGACTTTCTTTCCAGAGTCCCCAGGAAAAATGGATCATGAGTTTTCTTAAAGATTGTAGTTAAACGGAAACAAATCTAGGCCCTTAAATCCCAGCTCCACTGACCCATGGGTTGTCTCTCGTTCTCTACGGTAGTGTCTGTGACTTTATTTGCCAATCACTGACAACCGTCTCTTTTCCAGAGAATAACAGTTTTATCGAGGAAGGGGCTTCTTAGGTTTCTTTCTAATGTTACTCAGGTACTTGGGCCTTTTTTTGACAGGTGACATCTTCCTTGGTAGCAGTTGAAAAGCAATATGGCCTAGTGGAAAGAGTATGGGCCTAGGAGCCAGGGATCCTGCGTTTTAATCTCAGTTCTCCCATTTGCCTGCAGTATGACCTTGGGCAAGTCATTTGACTTCTCTGTGCCTCAGTTTATTCATCTGCTACTTAGACTAGTTCTTATAAGAAGCAATTCTGCTGAGTCTTTAACCAATAATGGACCATAAATCCAAATAATGAGCTTTCTTTCTCTGCCCTGACATTATCACTGAACTGCTGTGTATGAAATGCGGTCAAAACGTTCTCCTCACTCTGCATCGTTCTCGCCTGTCCCGCTGTCAACCCCTGGCCCAGGTCTTCCCCCTGGCCTGGAATGCCCTCCCTCCGCACATCTGCCAAGATAGCTCTCTTCATCCCTTCAAAGCCCTACTGAGAGCTCACCTCCTCCAGGAGGCCTTCCCAGACTGAGCCCCCTCCTTCCTCTTCCCCTCCCCACAGCACCTGTATATATGTTTGTATAGATTTATTACTCTATTTTACTTGTACATACTTACTATTCTATTTCTTTTATTTTGTTAATATGTTTTGTTTTGTTATCTGTCTCCCCCTTCTAGACTGTGAGCCCGTTGTTGGGTAGGGATCGTCTCTATATGTCTCTATATGTTGTCAACTTGTTGTCCCGAGGTGACCCTCGGGTACCGGCCATCTCAAGGTCAAAAGCTATCTCGTGACCACCTGAGCCAGCAGGCGGAACTCGGAAGTGAGGGTGGGATACCGCCCCCACGACCAAATCTGCTAGATTGACAGCCCAAGCTGGGAATACAGAAGGTGTCCCTCGCCCCCGTGCCAATCAAATTAGGTATGGAGGAGGCGGGGAGGGCAGAGATTGGATAGACTGAGGCCGGAAGCTCCAGAACCAACACACTGAGGCCAGGGCCGCGGGATGGGTGAGTGTCTTGTGGGTGGGACCCAGGTATCCCACTGCTGATGGGAATTATGAGTGGATTCCTCCCATGTAGGGAGAGCACATTGTGAGAGCTAGCCGCCCACCACGTGCGCGGGGAATGTCATGAATTCTTCCCATGTGGGAAAGTAAGTGGATTCTTCCCGAGTGGGAAGTGCACATGGGTGAGAGTTAACCAACCCACCCACGCACAATTAACGGATGATTGTGTTCCTCCCATGTAGGGAAGCTCTAATATTGCTAATTGATTATATTCCTCCCGAAAGGGAAGCTCAATCCATTGTGCCTAAACAATTACATAAATTCAGTTCACCTCGCGGAATAAATTTTATATAAAACTTAGGTTTTCCGTCCCCTGCCTCTCTCTCTCTCGCCTCGCCGATCACTGAACGAACCCGTCCCCGGACGACGGTTGACACTTGTACTTCCCAAGCACTTAGTACTTGCACACAGTAAGTGCTCAATAAATACGATTGAATGAATGATTCTTCGTTCATTTAGAGATTTAAAATTGACAAAAATTCATGTAATTGACTCTTAGGTCAAAAGCATTTCTTATTAGGTGCCAAGCCTGCTGTGAGTTAGTGAAAACTTTGTTGGTATGTAGGTGAGATAATCTGGGTAGAACTTCCCAACAAGGATAGTGGCTAGTCACAGAACTGGCTTAAAATTGGAGAGCTTCATTTGGAGGAGACTCTAGGTTGGTACTACCTGTGGACTAGATCCTCTGTCGTGGCTCCTTTTTCCCCCTCTTCCTTTTCTAAAACTTTTTGCTTAGTCAAAGTTTATGATTGAGCAAGACTGGTGTACATTTTTAGGAGATGCAAATAAAGCCAGAATGCCGTGTTCATGTGTAAATCAATACATTTCATTGAATTTCTCCTCTGACACTATTCTATCCCTGGAGCTAGCAGAGGCAATTTTAAGACCTCAGACTCTGCTTTCTTATAATAATGATAATGATAGCATTTATTAAGCGCTTACTATGTGCAAAGCCCTGTTCTAAGCGCTGGGGAGGTTACAAGGTGATCAGGTTGTCCCACGGGGGGCTCACAGATTTAATCCCCATTTTACAGATGAGGTAACAGGCACAGAGAAGTTAAGTGACTTGCCCAAAGTCACACAGCTGACAATTGGCAGAGCTGGCATTTGAACCCATAACCTCTGACTCTAAAGCCTGGGCTCTTTCCACTGAGACATCCTGTTTCTCTGGAGACACTGAAAAGAATACCCCTCCCTCATTAAGTACTTCAACCAAACAATTAGTGGTGGAACAGAAATTTAAATTACTTGTCCTTTTAACTACAGAGTAGTGGATTGACCCTAGTCAGTCTGTCATTAGTATTTGAGCACTTACCATGTGCAGAGCACTGTACCAAGGGAATGGGGGAAATACAATATAAGAATAAACAGGCACATTCCCTGCCCACAATGAGCTTACATTGATGCTTACCATACTTAAGAAAATTGAGAGATTCTGGGGCTAAATTAAAGCAGCAAAGTAAGAAGAAATCTTACTGGAATCTCTAAAATTGATATTGTGAAATTTGCTAATCCAAATCCATCCAATCATCCCTGTCCCAAACGGGGCTCAGAGCATGTGGGGAAGGGAGATTAGGTACTTAGATTTTCACAGATGAGGAAACTGAGATGAAGCAATTTGTTCAATGTTCCACAACAGGAATGTGGCCAAGTCTGGGTGAGAGCCAATAATAATAATAATAATGGTATTTAAGTGCTTACTATGTTTCAGGCATTCATTCATTCAATCGTATTTATTGAGCACTTGCTGTGTGCAGAGCACTGTAGTAAGCACTTGGGAAGTACAAGTTGGCAGCATATAGAGACGGTGATAGGTGAGGCTTTTCTGGCTCTTCATTCACTCATTCATTCATTCAATTCACTCAATCGTATTTACTGAGCGCTTACTATGTGCAGAACACTGTACTAAGTGCTTGGGAAGTACAAGTTGGCAACAGCTAGAGATGGTCCCTACCCAACAATGGGCTCACAGTCTAGAAGGAGACAGACAACAAAACAAAACATGCTGACAGGTGTCAAGTCATCAAGAATAGAAATAAAGCTAGATGCACATCGTTAACAAAATAAATAGAATATTAAATATGTACAAGTAAATAGAGTAATAAATCTGTACAAACATAGGCACTGGACTAAGCACTGGAGCTGATAGAAGCAAATCGGGTTGGATACAGTCCCTGTCCCTCATGGAGTTCACAGTCACAATCCCCATTTTACAGATGACAACTGAGACCCAGAGAACTGAAGTGACTTACCCAAGGTCACACAGCAGACAAGTGGCGATCTGGGATTAGACCCCAAGACCTTCTGACTCTTAGGCCCATGCTCTATCCACTACACCATCCTGCTTCTGCTCCTCTGTGAACCATGATATTGGGTCACACCATCTTAGCCTTCTGACAATTCTATGTGCAAAGGCATTTCCACCTGAAATCGGATGGAAAGGGATGTGAAAATACACTCATACCAATTAAAGTTTAGCTTTTTTAGTCGACCCTCCCCTTAGTTTCGAGTGTTTTATTTTTTAATTTTAAACTAAACATTATATTGATTAGTTCCAACAACGGATTCACAGTTGAACACCAAATTGCCTTACTGAGGCGTCAGGAAGTACAGAAAACTTTATTCCTGGGTTGTGTTCATTTCACAGGGGTGGGTGCCACTAAAGCCTCTTGGCTTCATCCTGATTATTCCCTCATGCACTCAACATAGGCACAGCAATGCATAACTTTGTGGATCTAGCAGTGTTAAAAGCTACAGTGCCTTAGTCTGTGGATTAAATGCCCCAACTGAGGTTCTGCTTAATGGGGTGCTAATTGGTAAGTGCAGAAGCATAACTAGGCTGTTAGGAAGGTGAGCGCTGGGAGTGGCGTTGTGGAAGAGTTGCAAGTACCTAGGATTGTAATAAAGACAAGCTGAACTTTATTTCCCTGTGCTGCAGTTCTGTTACATAAAGTCTGGTTCACTTTATTCAGAAACAGATTTAACATGGGCTGATAGGCAGGGGAAAATTGTTATTCCGTTCTTTGAGTAGTATTCATCATTCTCTCCGTAGGACACCGATCTAATTGAATATGCATTTAGATGTGTCTAAGTATAAGCCACTGAGAATCGCCTATTAGTGGAGAACACAGGAGACTTTCTGGAAGCATTTGCAACTCGAATCTGCTTATTCCTTCGCTATCTCTTCCAGCAGTCTGTGGGATGGCCCTCTTTGGTCATGGGGAAGGACAGTGGCCTCACTTTTTCCAACTGAGTTCCACCACCCTTCCCCTTCTTTCCTGCTCCACTTGGGTTTTGCCCCCTTCATGCAAATATTTCTCGCTGTTCTTCCAGATGCTATGGAAGAGAAGCAGCGTGGCTTGGTGGAAAGAACCCGGGCTTTGGAGTCAGAGGTCATGGGTTCAAATCCCGGCTCTACCAATTATCAGCTGTGTGACTTTGGGCAAGTCACTTCACTTCTCGGCACCTCAGTTACCTCATCTGTAAAATGGGGATTAAGACTGTGAGCCCCCGTGGTACAACCTGATCACCTTGTAACCTCCCCAGCGCTTAGAACAGGGCTTTGCACATAGTAAGCGCTTAGTAAATGTCATTATTATTATTAAAAAGTGAATATTGTTTGCTAGCCACCAGGAAATTTCCAACTAGATGACCCACTGATATCTTTCTACTCCTTTTTCCCCTCCCCACCCCAGACCAATAGCTTATTCACCATCCTGTTGGCCCCAAGTCTTTCAAAACTGATCCTCCCCTAAACGCTTATTCCTTCTAGTGTTTGGCCCTTGCTAAACTGTTATTTTCAAATTATTCAATGGGCCCTCTCCCTAGATTTTGTCCTCATTTATAGTACCTGGTAGGAGTTCAGTCTTGTGTTATATTTGTATAGGGTCATCAAATAGCCTTTTAAAGGAATTAGAAATCTATGAAAATAGGGTCAACATTGACTTTCTTTTTTTAAAGTAGCGTTTTTCTTCTAAAGTGTTATGGGTGGAAGTATACTTGACGGTAATTCATTTGTATCTCTTTTGCACCAACTGGACTAAAAAGACTTTGCAAGGACAAATCATTTGATCTAAACTCTGTGCTGTTTGAAGCCTAGTACATTTATGACCCACTCCCCATTTCACCTCCCTGACTGTGCAGTGACAGAGACACCAGGCCTTGGTTTGATATTCCGATATTTAATGCTAATTCTTTCCCTCTCAAATGTTTCTGCTGTATTTCTACTGAGTTTTGCCTTCATTTCCTCAATTGTTAAATGGGGATTCAATACCTGTTCTCCTTCTTACTTAAACTGCGAGATCCTCGTGGAAAAGGGAGCGTATCCCACCTAGTTATAATAATAATGATGGTATTTGTTAAGCGCTTACTATGTGCAAAGCACTGTTCTAAGTGCTGGGGTAGATACAAGGTAATCAGGTTGTCCCACTTGGGGCTCACGTTCCTACTCCCCATTTTAGAGATGAGGGAACTGAGGCACAAAGAAGTTAAGTGACTTGCCCCAGGTCACACAGCTGATAAGTGGCAGAGCGGGGATAAGAGCCCACCACCTCTGATTCCCAAGCCAGTGCTCTTTCCATTAAGCTATGCTGCTTCTCTAATTAGTTAATTAGCAGTCTAATTAGCAGTCTAATTAGTTACCTAATAAAGTGCTTTGTACATTGTACACACTTAACAAATGCTGTTATTAACATTATTCCAGTCACTACAACATATCCTAGATCCTCCTCTCTACCTTTCATTCTTCCCTTGTAGCTTAGGATCTGCAGAGAATCAGCGTGGCTCAGTGGAAAGAGCACGGGCTTGGGAGTCAAAGGATGTGGGTTCTAATCCTGCCTCTGCCACTTGTCAGCTGTGTGACCTTAGGCAATGCACTTAACTTCTCTGTGCCTCAGTTCCCTCATCTGTAAAATGGGGATGAAGGCTGTGAGCCCCACGTGGGACAATCTGATAACCTTGTACCTACCCCAGCGCTTAGAACAGTGCCTGGCACATAGTAAACACTTAAATGCCATTATTATTATTATTGTAATTATTATTCTTAATCAGGACTCACACTTAATTCTGGGATGACACTGGAGACTGGGCAGCCTTTTGTAATAATAATAATGGCATTTGTTAAGTGTTGACTCTGTGCCAGGCAGCGTTCTAAGTGCTGGGGTATATATAAGGTAGTCAGGTTGTCCGATGTGGGACTCCCAGTCTTAATCCCCATTTTACAGATGAGGTCACTGAGGCACAGAGAAGTGAAGTGACTTACCCAAGGTCACACAGCAGACGAGTGTTGAAGCTGGGATTAGAACCCATGTCCTTTGATTCCCAAGGCCAGGCTCTTTCCATTCATTCCTTCATTCTTTCATTCAATTGTATTTGTGCGTACTGTATGCAGAGCACTATACTAAGCACTTTCCACTAAGCCACACTACTTCTTTGTAGCTAAACAAGACTGTGGGAATGGAATGAATCATATTAGATTCCTATAGGGTGTGCAGAGTTCTAGAGTGTAAGTTTGTCCTCTAGGCCATAAGCTCATTGTAGGAAGGGGTCACGTCTACCAACTCTGTTATATAGTACTCTCCCAAGTACTTAGTACAGTGTTCAATCAAGCAAAAACTACTCACTCAGCTTCAAGGCTCTCCATCACCTTGCCCCCTCCTACCTCACCTCCCTTCTCTCCTTCTACAGCCCAGCCCACATCCTCCACTCCTCTTCCACTAACCTCCTCACTGTACCTCGTTCTTGCCTGTCCCACCATTGACCCCTGGCCCACATCCTTCCCCTGTCCTGGAATGCCCTCCCTGCACACATCCACCAAGCTAGCTCTCTTCCTCCTTTCAAAGCCCTACTGAGAGCTCACCTCCTCCAGGAGGCCTTCCCAGACTGAGCCCCCTTTTTCCTCTCCTCCTCCTTCCCATCCCCCCACAGCACTTGTATATAATTGTACAGATTTATGACTCTATTTTACTTGTTCATATTTACTACTCTATTAATTTTGTTAATGTGCATATAGCTTTAATTCTATTTGTTCTGGTGATTTTGACACCTGTCTACATGTTTATTTTGTTGTCTGTCTCCCCCTTCAAGACTGTAAGCCTGTTGTTGGGTAGGGATTGTCAATCAATCAATCAATCAATCATATTTATTGAGCACTTACTATGTGCAGAGCACTGTACTAAGCGCTTGGGAAGTACAAATTGGCAACATATAGAGACAGTCCCTACCCAACAGTGGGCTCACAGTCTACAAGGGGGAGACAGAGAACAAAACCAAACATACTAACAAAATAAAATAAATAGAATAGATATGTACAAGTAAAATAAATAAATAAATAGAGTAATAAATATGTGCAAACATATACATTTATACAGGTGCTGTGGGGAAGGGAAGGAGGTAAAATGGGGGGGATGGAGAGGGGGACGAGGGGGAGAGGAAGGAAGGGGCTCAGTCTGGGAAGGCCTCCTGGAGGAGGTGAGCTCTCAGTAGGGCCTTGAAGGGAGGAAGAGAGCTAGCTTGGTGGATGGGCAGAGGGAGCAGGGCACTCCGGTCCAGGGGGATGACATGGGCCGGGGGTCAATGGCGGGACAGATGAGAACAAACAATCTCCCATTCAAGCATCCGGATCTTCTTAGACTTGAGCAGATTTCTCTGGGATGGATTCAGAATCGCGCTCCCAAACGTATAGATTCCCAGGTCCCTTCTTTTTTCATTAGAGACATTTCATGTCTCTATATGTTGCTGACTTGTACTTCCCAGGTGCTTAGTACAGTGCTCTGCACACAGTAAGTGCACAATAAATACGAATGAATGAATGTTCTGCACAAAGAGCTCAATAAATGTGATATTGATTGCTAGGGAGAAATACAAAATTCTTGGCCCCCAAGGAGCTAAGGATATAAGCATGAAGTGGGGAGAAGGGAATGGCAACTGTGGAAGAAAAACTTTGCAGACTCTGCATTGTGTTTTTAAAAAAAAAAAGGTATGTCAAGTCCAACTCAACTTCAAGCAATACAGAGTTTCTTTATAACGTTTCACAACAGTGCTTTGTACATAGTAAGAGCTTAGTAAATGACATTATTATTATTATTATTATTATTATTATTATTATTATTACTATTAGTAAGGCATTCATTATGATGAAAAGAATACAAGAGAAATACTTTAGGATAGAAAGCATTTTCCTTTCAGTCGGGGGCCCAGGTGATTTGATAATACTGATAAGCAGGACCAGGGGTTTGATTAGTTCAATCAATCATTTATTGAGCACTTACTGTGTACAGAGCACTGTACTAAGCACTTGGGAAGTACAAGTTGGCAACATATAGAGACAGTCCCTACCCAACAGTGGGCTCACAGTCTAGTTCAAGAGAGTAGTTTCATCTTGGCATTAGGCATGCCCAGCATGGTCAAGCAGGCTTAGGGCTGAATCAACTAGGAGGGGAAAGGTCAGAGAAAAGGGGGGACAAATGCAGAGTCTTGACAATTGCACTTCCACACAACACAAACCAAGATAAAACAGTTGAAAACAAAATCATAAGTTGAAAATGCAGTACAATATAATGATAATAGAGTACAAACAATAGGGTTTAGGGCATAGAGGATCAGAGTGTTTCATGATACTGGCAGCTCAGAGTCCAACAGTAAAAATAAGCACAACTCTCCCAAACATCAAAGTTGAGAAGAAACCACATTATTGCTAATCTTACGGGGCCAGGAGGTGGGACTAGTGACATGGGTTCAGGGAGGCTTCCTTTCTGGGCTGCAAGCCTTGTTAGCTCAGTAGTAAAGGAGTTAAATTATTTGCCCAAAGTCACACAGCTGATAACTGGTGGAGCTGGGATTAGAACCCACAACCTCCGACTCGCAGGCCTGTGATCTTTCCACTGAGCCACACTGCTTCTACTAGTGCTACTAATGCTGCTAGGCTGTAGGCCCAGTGTGGGCAGGGATTGTCTTTCCCTATTCTTAAACTGTGTTTTCCAAGCAATTAATACAGTGCTCGGCACACAGTCAGCACTTAACAAATACGACTGAATGAATGAATAAAGAAGACTAGATAGAACTTTATGCTGATCATAATAAACGCCATCATTATTAACAGTGGTATTTCGCTACGTTGTAAGCGCTGGGATATGTTCAACACATCCAAATCAGACATAGTTTCCGTCCCACGCAAGGGCCCAACAATTCAAGAGAAAGAAGAATGGGTATCTTGTCCCCATTTAACAGATGAGGAAATTGGGGCAAAGAGAGCTAAGGGACATGGCTGCTGTTTCACAATCTTTCTACTAGGCCATGTGGTCTCCTTGGCTGTCACTGCTGGTTATTGCTTCCTTTGCCCTGCTATACTCTACTTTCTCTCTGAGTGGTACAGAAGCTTTCATATATCATTTTCAAGAAAGTCTTTGTAGTCACTACTTGAGTGATGGGAAGAGGACACAGTGAGGACTCCTCAGTTGATGGGAAACTTGAATCGTAGTTGAACATTCATTGAGACATAGAAAATAGATGTAAGAACTAGCACTCGTAGGTCCACCTCGACATGCTTTCTGGGTGCAAATGATACTGAAAATGGGTACCAGGACAATGTTATTAGTGCCACTAGGATCATAACCTGATATAATCTTAATTAGATTCCACCCTTAAGTAAGCTTCCTTCCTAAAATGTATCCACACATACTATCTTCTGGAATTTTAGTGATAATAAAAAAAACAGCGTTTCAATTTCACAGCTTAGTTTTTGGAGTAAGACATTTAAAATCATCCTATTTCTCAAAACATAACAACTGGTTTAGAAAGCAGAGGTGATAATGGCATGATCACCCACAATTAAAGTTGCCAGCAAAGTGATTTATGGCTACTTTAAAAATAAGCAGATAAACTTGATTAACAGTGAATACATTTAATAAATTCAATGTGTTCTCTTACATTGAATTTGTTCTGCTTCATATTGGAATCAATCATATTTGAGTGCTTAGTGTGTGCAGAGCACTGTACAGAGCGCTTGAGGAAAGCGTAATATAAAAGAGTAGGTAGATGATTTCCCTGCCCATAATGACCTTAACAATCTAGAGGGGGAGACAGACATTATTATAAATAAATGGGTAGAAAAATCATTTCCTTCTGTGCCAATCATTCTCAGTCCCTTGACTAAAACATTCTCCCTGTTCCGTTTTTTAGAATTTTAGTCCTACTGATTCAAAATTCTACCAAGGGGGCAAAAAGGAAAACTCCAATGAAGACTACTTCCACACAGATTATTTTAATTTGCCTTCATCTGTTGTGACTGTGTCTCTACAATATTTACTACTACAGGGACCCCTGGATGAAGCAGTATGGGTTAGAGGATAGAGCACAGGCCTGGGAATCAGAAGGACCTGGGTTCTAATTCAGACTCTGCAAAAAGTTTGCTTTGTGACCTTGAGAGAGTCACTTAACTTCTCTGGACCTCAGTCACCTCATCTGTAAAAAATAGGAATTGAGTGTAAACCCCATGTGGGACAAGGTACTGTGTCCACCCTGACTGACTTGTTTCTATTCTAAAGGTCATGGGTTCTAATCCTGGATCTGCCACTTGTCTACTGTGTGACTGTGGGAAAGTCATTTCACTTCTTTATGGCTCAGTTACCTCAGCTGTAAAAATGGGGATTGAGACTGTGATTCCCACATGGGACAGGAACTATGTCCACTTCGATTTGCTCATAGCCATCTCAGCTCTTAGAACAGTGCCTGGCACAAAGTTAGTGCTTAAAAAAATCCATTATTATTATTCTAATGCTTAGACAGTGCTTGACACATAGTAAGTACCATAATGATTATGTATGTCGCACTACCCCTAGAGCCCAGGGTAATATCTTGGAAATATGTCCACTTGAGGAGGAAAGTGAAGTCTTTTGGAAAACCCCAGGAAATTTTGAGAGAGAAAATGCAAGTGAGCTCCAGGGTCCGAGAAAACTGAATCAATCCATAGTTTTAGAGCATCTTGGCAGGAGAGCGCTTTAGCCTTCTATAGGGCACCCACTGAAGGAATGAGGGAAAAGCAGGGTATATTGTACTCAAGTCTGTTATATTGTACTCTCCCAAGTGCTTAGTACAGTGCTCTGTTCACAGTAAGTGTTCACTAAATACAGTTGACTGACTGAAAACATTTAGTACAGTTTCAATGCTCAAAGTTCAGGTATGGAGATGTCTGGATTGAGTTTAATGGCCAGTATCACCGAAGTTACAAGTGTCCTGACCAGGCACTTAATCTCATATCTTAAAAAGTCTGCTTTTCATTATCCTGGTAATGCTATTTTCTTTCCACAGTGTTTCATTTTTAAAATTTTATTAGATATCTCCCCTACACCTTTTCTAATTCTTACCCCCACTGTCTTAAAAGCCCAAATCTCCAAGTCTTCCCAAAAGATGTCTTGCTTGAGTTGATCAATATTAACTTGGGGTGGAAAAAAAAAATCAGAGGCATAATTAAACATCATTCATTCTAGCTTTATACTGCCTGGTTTTAAATGGCTTAGCAATGAGAATTTTATCACTTCTCAGAGACTATTCCACCCGCCAACATATTTCAGAAATGTCCTTGTTCAGTTTCACCTCATTACTCCTCACAGAGCACACTCCCCTTTGCAGTTTTCCCTGTCAGAATGGGGTTGGCCTTCATGGTGTTGTTTAGTGGACATGTTTATGTTTACAGGTGGACACATTTACTGAAATGGGTAAATGCCATTTTTAAAAGTCAGAAAATCTTTGAAATCCAATTTTTCAGGTCTTAAGGAGGGATGGCAGACATCTTTACTTGCATTTATTCTTTGGCATTTCAAGAGAAAACTGATAAACATATGCTTGTGTTGATAATTATAGCCAGATCTATGAAAATGTATAATTATTATTATTCCTGGGAGATATTTGTTTTACAAAAGCTGAACAGTGACTTCTCAAAACTTGTCAATAGGTAATATTTCCAGATGACAAAAGGCAGTTCCAAATCTTACTATCTCACAGGTCACCCACCTTATTAAAATCTAAACATTTTTTTTCTTCAAAATATTCTAAGGTTGCTATTTCTTCCTACTCATTTTGTCTTTTAAGGTTCTCTTTTTCATAGTAGTCAACATTAGTTCAGGTGAAATCTTCCTTTTCAGTCTCTTTCTAAATTTCCTAATCCTTCTAAAGCTGTTCAATATTCCTATCTTACATTTAAATCAATTCTTAATTGGTGTTAGTGTGGCTCTGCATTTCCAAAATTGAGTCTTGAGTGGGACGGACAGTTTGTGTCTCTAGACCGTAAGCTTATTATGGGCAGGAAATGTTTCTGCTATTGCCCTGCACATAGTAAGTGCTCAATAAAGATGGTTGATTAATTTATCTGACCTTTACTATCCTGTATCTAACCAGAGTTTAATGTTATGTTTGGGACGTAGTAAGTATTTCACAAATGCCGTAATCATTACTATTCTTGTTTTAAGTTGGTGAGCTTTTTTTTGTCTTCCACTTGATAGTCCTCTTGTCAATTTAGATTTCTATCAGTGTTTTCTTAATTAACATTGTAAATAATTGAATACCACCTTAGCTTTGTTTGGTATTGCTAGTGCTTAAAATTTAACACTTATCCATAGATTTCTAAAGGAGTTCAGACATTTACCGCATCATTTTTCTCCATCTATCTGTGACCAGGCTTTTTCGCTAGTATTTCTCTTTTCAGTTATATATTTGCTCAAGCTGTTTTATTCACTTTGATTCAAGTAACATTCCTTTCCTATTGTCCTAGTGTTCTTCAAGCTCTTCTTATACCATATTTTCATTTGGTTTGATCTCTACACCTCCATTTTTTAGTATGGAAGCAAGTAATCTTGCTTATAGATAGTGCAAGTTCACTAAGAGGTTTTAATGTAATTCTATTGATGAAACTCTGGGTGATGCTCCCAGAAACGCAGTTCCTTTTCTTTTCAGAACAACACATTTTCACTTTGCCTTAATCATGTAATTTCTGGGGGATAACTGAGTGTCCTTTTCCATTCTGAAAATTATTTCCATCCTTTCACTCCCTGAATTTCTTACATCATTAATTTACATTACAAATCTCTCTTCTCCTACCCACCCGCCCCCGTTCTTTTTTTCCCCTTTTTAGAAATATCTGGGTGACGCATAATCTGGGCTCTCTGACATTTTCCCCAAGCAAATACTTTGCTCCTATTTTATTGTTGCTGCAAATGGAAACTACATGTGTCTCTTTTTCTGCTTCATATACTTGGTGTGTAATTAACCACATTAAGTATTTTCTCACAAATACTGTTTCTGGGGAATTCAAATATCTGAAAAGTCAATCGATTTAAGTTATGTCCACTCCCTGTCTTATGTCCACTCTCCTTCATCCGGTGTTTGTTTCTCTTGCCAAGTCTATTTGGCAGGGCATTTGAAATTTTCATTGCTGCCGAAGAGGTAATCTACCAAATCATATCATTTGCCTTAAAGCAGTTAACTTTACTACCGGTAATAGTTAATTCCCATAGATCTCTTGGGCCTGATCCTATGGGGATCCTAATTCTATCCTGTGTTTCATGGCGATATTCTTCACCTCATATTAGTGTTGGATACTGCTGAGTAGCTGTTGTCTTTCAGCCTGGGGATAGATACATTTTAGTGCTAAATGAGCTGATCTCTTTAAAATGATGAACTTTAGAGGATTCTTGGGTCTGTTACCATGATGGTGATTTATTGTTCAAATTTATTCCCTGGGCCATTGTTCCTCATTGCACAAGAGCTTAAATGGCTAGTAATTGTTTGCATTTTTCATTTACCATGTTTCGTTTTAGTTTTCATGGGACCCCAGAATAGCCTAAAGGTGGGGTGGGGAAAAAAAGAAATAGATAAAGAAATGTAGTGATATGTCTACTGATCCTTTGTAATAATGTGCATTTTCCTTGCAGCACCAATAAGTCTGTCAATTAGAATATAAAAACTTTAATGGCACCATCATTTGCATCGATAAACATAGTAAAAACCCACTGAGAACCCATTCAGACTAGCTTGCTAGTTTTTGACAGCACTGCTATTGATGCAAATTACTGAACTGAGAAACCCAATCTATTATAGCATGATGTCATCCAGCAGGTCACTGAAGCACTGGGCAGTTTAACAGATCCTTCAACAGTGTGCTATCTTGGTCTTTACTAATTGAGTACAAACAAACTTGATTTTTTTTACATGGTCGCTCTTTACCAACAAATACGTTATTTTGAAAACAGGATTGGCTTTCTTGCATTTAATATCTGGAATGATGTTATGTTTGGCAGTGTCTTGAGAAACTGGGGTGTAGTTGACTATGATGAATGAGTGATTCTTTTTTGAAAATCTTCCAAAGAACCAGACAAGTTATAAAGTGACATGCTGCCATGCCCTAGAATTTGACAAAATCTATAATACAAAGTTAAAAAGAGCTGCAGCGCTGTAGGATAGTCATGTTTGCTAATATAGGCAAGAAAGAAATGTTGATTAGATTCAACTTGTTTCTAAAGGCAGCTGGCTTGAAAGAGCATCATGTCTTTTAGCATTTGTGAAGAGAAAACTTGGTGAAAGATTCCTGGCTCCTTAGGTGTCTGAATAAACCCGACTGGACAAACTTCTAATTGTTTTCCTGGCTTTTGAAATCAATCAATCAATCATATTTATTGAAATGATACATTTAAATGAAAAGATTATCAGGTTTGGTTTTGGCAGAATTTAAAAGGGTGTTGATTTTAATATGACCAGAGAAGACTTCCTTAATAATGAACAACAGTCTTTCAAACCATTTTTTTTGGAGGGTATCTGTAGCCTTAATCATTGCATAGCAATATAATGCTTTGTATTGTGAAAGATTGGGTGCATATTTAAATGCTTTAGCAGGAGGGAGGTATGTGAAAATTCTGAATGACACTAGGATCTGAAAGATGTTAAGATAACAACTAGAGCTTCATAATGCATAATTTGGATAACTGAGGTGTTAGTTTCTGATCTTCCAAGTGCTTATCTGAATTGATCCACAATTGAGCATGCATTCCTACTTGGACCCATAATGGGGAACAAATCTAAATCTTGGAAAAGGTCTTCATAAAGAAAAATGGCATGTTTTGTTTATGGTCCGTGGAAAACCAATTGAAGGATGCAGAGATTATCTTTTCACTGTTTCATTACTGGTCAGTATGATTCGGTACTTCAGTCAGTGGAATTTGAGGGTGGGAGGAAGGTGGAGAAGTTTCACATTATTTGGGCTCTGATTATGAAAGACTTACAAACCCAGATTCCCATATTAAGTGATAAGTGGCCAGCTCTGGACTTCAATTGTCTAAACCAAAAAACAGGGCCACATACTTGAATACTAGCCAGTAACTCCATTAAAGTTAGAAGTTTTCTCTGTGACAAGCACTTCCACAGGGTCTCTCTGGTATTAGTACTTTGGGGTAGTTGTGGTGTTTCAGGAAACATGTCACCTACTGGGATTTTCTTTGCTTATGCCCTTGGTTGGGTACCCTTAAGCGTTCATTCATTCATTCATTCAATCATATTTATTGAGCACTTACTGTGTGCAGAGCACTGTATTAAGTGCTTGGGAAGTACAAGGTGGCAACATATAGAGATGGTTACTACCCAATTCAGACCCATAGCACTCATGTTCAGATCCTATACTCCACTATGTCCCCCTTTATAATTTTAATATGCAGCGTGGCTCAATGGACAGAGACTGGGCTTGGGAGTCAGAGGTCATGGGTTCTAATCCCATCTCTGCTGCTTGTCAGCTGTGTGACTTTGGGCAAGTCACTTAACTTCTCTGTGCCTCAATTACCTCATCTGAAAAATGGGGATTAAGACTGTGAGCCCCACGTGGGACAACCTGATCACCTTGTATCCTCCCCAGTGCTTAGAACGGTACTTGGCACATAGTAAGCACTTAACAAATGCTGCCATTATTATTTTAAGAGAAGCAGCATGGCTCAGTGGAAAGAGCCTGGGCTTGGGAGTCAGAGGTCATGGGTTCTAATCCTGGCTCTGCCGCTTAGGCAAGTCACTTCACTTCTCTGTGCCTCAGGTCCCTCATCTGTAAAATGAGCATTAAGAATGTGAGTCCCACGTGGGACAATCAGATTACCTTGTATCCCCCCAGAGCTTAGAACAGTGCTTTGCACATAGTAAGCACTTAACAAATTTATTATTATTATTATTATTATTATTATTATTATTATTATTATTATTATTATTATCTCCCCTTGGAGACAAGTTCCTTGTGGGCAGGGATTGTGTCTGCCAACTCGTACAGTGCTCTGCACACAGTAAGCACACAAATGCCTCCTAACTCTCCAGTCCATACTTTGCTACCTGGATCATTTTTTTTTAAAGGGGCGGGGTGTTCAGGCCACATCTCCCCACTCCTTAAGAATCTCTGGTGGTTGCTCATTCATTTTTGCAGCAAACAGAAACTCCTTACCATCATCTTGAAAACACTCAATCAGCTCTTCCCCCTCCTATCATACGTTGCTGATTTCCTATTACAACCCTGTCCCTATATTTCATTCGGCTAATGCCAACTTACTCAATGTACCTCAATCTCATCTGTCTCACTGCGAATGCCTTGTCCACATTGTTCCCCTTTACTACCTCTTCCTTCACCTACAACATACCACTGTTCTCCCCATCTTCAAAGCCTTATTAAAAGCACATCTCTTCCAAGAAGCATTCCCCCAACCAAACCATTTAATAATAATAATAATAATAATAATGACATTTGTTAAGCGCTTATTATGTGGAAAGCACTGTTCTAAGCGCTGGGGGGGATACAAGGTGATCATGTTGTCCCACCTGGGGCTCACAGTCTTCATCCCCATTTAACAGATGAGGTAACTAAGGCTCAGAGAAATTGAGTGACTTGCCCAAGGTCACACAGCAGACATGTGGGGGAGCCAGGATTGGAACCCATGACCTCTGTCTCCCAAGCCTGGGCTCTTTCCACTGAGGCACACTGCTTCTCATTTTTCCCTACTCCTTCTCCCTTCGGCATCACCTATGCATTTAGATTTGTACTCTTTTAACTTCCTGATATTCATCCCCACCCTCAGCCTCACAGAACTCTGGTACAGATCCATAATTTATTTTAATGTCCACCTCCTCCCGTGGCCTGTAAGCATCTTGTGTGCAGGGAATGAGTCTACAAACTCTGTTGCTTTGTGCTCTTCCAATAAACCTTATTTACTAATTAATGGAATTTGAGGGCTCACTGTGTGCAGAACACTGTACTAAGCACTTGAGCTGAGTACAGTATCACAGTTGGTAATCACATTCCGTGCCCAAGCCCTTACTTCAGTGCTCTGAAAACTGTAAGCACTCAATAAGTACCATTGATTAGCTGATGCTCGTGGGTGAACTTGCTCACATAAATGTGTTCCCAGCCAGCAACTTTGGGCAACTTCGATATTTGCCCAGATACTAAAGTTTTAACCTGCTGTGGAATTTGTGGCAGCTCAGAATTTTAAAGGACCCAATTAGGGGAAGGATGATTTCAGTCTTATTGAGGACTTATTGTGGACAGAGCACTGTACTAAGGACTTGGGAGAGTAACAATAAAGTAGGGTGGGTAGATATGTTTCCCTCTTCTATGTATTGATGCCTTATAATGGCAGGAGAGTTTGTGTATGTTGATGAAGCTTAGAGCTCTGCCAGCATGTTTTTAATATGCTTCCAAAACGGATATTTACTGGAGCTTTCTCACCCAAATTGGAAATTTCTCAACTTTTAAGTTCACACTTAACAAATATCATTTTCATTCTTTGAGGGGAAAGACACATAAATGAGAACCCTTTCTCTTGCTTTTGATGTTCTGTTCGTCCCATCATCATCAATCGTATTGAGCGCTTACTGTGTGCAGAGCACTGTACAAAGCACTTGGGAAGTACAAGTTGGCAACATATAGAGACAGTCCCTACCCAACAGTGGGCTCACAGTCTAAAACACATGTCCCAGGAGAGTGACATGTGTCTAGCTCAGTATTGATTGCCCAAGTTTTTACTTGTCTGAGTAACTTTGTCATTTAAATCAGTCATATTTATTGAGCGTTCAGTGTGCAGAGAACTGTACTAAGCACTTTGGAGTACAATGTAACATAGTGGGTGGACACCTTCCTAATTTTGTACTATTCTCCAAGTGCTTAATTCAGTGTTCTGCACATACTAGGTGCTCAAATACCTTGGATAATGCATCTTGTATACAGAGTATGCACTGTGACCTAATCTGGTAGTGATTACCTTCAAGGGCTCTTGCAGCATCTGAGGTTTCTAAAGGAGTCTGTGGTTCCTTACCCCTTAGACAGTACAAAGTCAGAAGCCCATCTGGGATCTTCAGAACTGTTCCCAGGAAATTGAGGTAGGTTGATTTGTTTCTATACACCAGTGGATTTCTAGCTATTAACATTCCTGTCCAAGTTTTACAGTTCTTTGTGCAGGTTTTAAAGACAGTGCTAGACTACATCAGTCCCAATAACATAAGAAGACCTGAGGAAGGAAAATGCAAATAGTCATAAAGAGATCTTACTGATGTACAAAAGTCAAGAGCAGAATGCTTAGTGTTTTGCCTTACTCAATTGAATAATTTTGAATGGCATCTATTCAGTGTAATTACATTCCTCCTCAGTTATCTATTAAAAAATACAATCTTCTCAAGGGGATAGCCTTATTGAACTTGTTGAGTTCATAAGAATCCTGCGGAGAATCAAGAAAATCTGCATTACAATACCTAGATGCTCAGAAATCCTACAATTTGTGCTTGGGGAAACATGTTGTGCTGAAAGGCTGCAGTTTGAAAAATTGTATCCTTAAGGATTTGTTTATGGTTAGAACTCAAATGAGGAAATCTTAGATATTCAACACAAGGATTTGGTCCCTGTTATATAGCTTAACTGGCCAACCCTCCTATTTAATTTCCTACTAGGCTATATACGCTATGCACTGGGGTAGATACAAGCAAACCAAGTTGGACATAGGCCCCGTCCCACGTGGGGCTCATGGTCTTAAAGAAGCAGTGTGGCTCAGTGGAAAGAGCCTGGGCTTTGGAGTCAGAGGTCATGGGTTCAAATCCCAGCTCCGCCACGTGTCAGCTGTGTGACTTTGGGCAAGTCACTTCACTTCTCTGGGCCTCAGTTACTTCATCTGTAAAATGGGGATGAAGACTGTGAGCCCCCCCCGTGGGACAACCTGATCACCTTGTAACCTCCCCAGCACTTACAACAGTGCTTTGCATATAGTAAGTGCTTAATAAATGCCATCATTATGATTATCATTAATAATTATCATCATTATTATTATGATTATTATGATTATTATTATGTAAAATTCCCATTTTACAGATGAGGAAACAAAGGCCCAGAGATGGTAAGTGACTTGCCCAAGGTCACACGGCAGACAAGTGGTGGAGCAGGGATTAAAACCCAAGTCCTTCTGACTCACAGGCTCATGCTGTAGTCACTAGGCCAGTGATGCTTCTCTAAATAGTTCAGAAATACCTGCCTAGTTATGCACAGGTTAAGTGGAGGGTGGGGAGGAAGCACATACAGTTTCTAATATTTTTTCTGTTACATTGTACTCTCCCAAATGCTTAATACAGTGCTTTGCACACTAAGTGCTCAGTAAGTACAATTGAATGAATGAATAAGCTGGGGAGAAAAAGACAGGGGCTCTCAATCTCCATCCCATTCTTGTTGTCCCCAGTCTCCTGTGCTGGACAGTACCATCAAGGGCATTGGAAAATCTAGAAAGAATTGTCTGCTAATGTGAGGGGTAGCATTTGGATGATTTGCCACATAGTTTGGGGGTTCTTCAAGCTGCCATTTGAAGTGGACCCTGAGCCCGTAACTTCTTTGACAAGCTTTCAATGCCCATTGCAATTTGACTGGATGGACATCCTAAGGAGCAACAAGGTTAGAGAAAAAGATACTCGAGCAAAATGGTGAGAAAAAAACAGTTAAGACAGCTGAAATGGAGTTCTGTGGCTTTGTGAGATAAGCCATGAGGGTGATTTTCTGTTGGTTAGCTGCAGAGATTTGTCCTCTTCCCCTGTCTAACTCTTCGATGCTTCTTGTGTTCCATTATGAATGTTCTTAAGCACAGTGCACTTGGGTAGCAGTGGTTGAAGGAGAAAGAATCAGCCTCCTCTTTGTAAAAGGACATCATGTATCGTGCTAATAGCCGGAACCTATAGAGGGTCTGAGCCTTTACCTAAAATATTATTATCATTATGGAATTTATGTACTTCTATCAATAGAAGACCACACATAAGGGAATTCTAGATGAGGGAGGCATGTTAGAGAAGAAAGAAATGAGTGGAATACATAGTAATAAATGGACATTTAAGGGAACCTGAATAAACATGACTCAGTACCACAATTCCAGTAGAAAGGATTTGAATACATTGTAAAGGAAAATATTAGAAGCGTAAATGTACAATCAATATATAATGGAGTCCAGCAATAGTGAATTCCAGAAAGTCAAGTTGAGTTCATTTCATTCACTCAATCATATTGAGTGCTTACTGTGTGCAGAGCACTGTACTAAGTGCTTGGAAAGTACAATTCAGCAACAAATAGAGACAATCCCCACCCAACAATGGGCTCACAGTCTAGAAGGGGGGAGACAGACTTCAAAACAACTAAACAGGCATCAATAGAATCAATATAAATAAATATAATTATAGCTATATACACATCATTAATAAAATAGGTAGAATAATAAATATGTACATATATACACAAGTGCTGTGGGGTGGGGAGGGGGGTAGAGCAGAAGGAGCGAGTAAGGGTGAGGAGGAGGGGAGGAAGGGCAGAATAAGAAAGGGGCCTTAGTCTGGGAAGGCCTCCTGGAGGAGGTGAGCTTTCAGTAGGGCTTTGAAGGTGGAAGTGTGCTTGTTTGGCAAATTTGCGGAGGGAGGGCATTCCAGGCCAAGGGGAGGTCGTGGGCCGGGGGTTGATGGCGGGACAGGCGAGAACGAGGCACAGTGAGGAGGTTAGTGGCAGAGGAGAGAAGGATGCAGGCTGGGCTGTAGCAGGAGAGAAGGGAGGTGAGGTAGGAGGGGGCGAGGTGATGGACAGCCTTGAAGCTGAGACTGAGGAGTTTTTGCTCAATACAGAGTTGAACAAAAGTCAAATCCAGGAAATAACTGTGGCTTCCTATAGAGTTCTATCTCCTCGATTTATGCAAATTTTAATAAAATTCCACAAGATATTTCCTTTAATCCTATTGTGCCCTATGAAATTAAATGATTTGCCCAAGGTCAGCTAACAGGCAAGTGGTGAAGCCAGAATTAGAACTTAGGTCCTCTGACTCACAGGACCATGCTCTGCCCACTCAACCATGCTGCTTCCGTATCGAAATTGATAGAGGAGGGGAAGAAACACTCCAGAGACTTTGCTTGTGCATTTCCCTGAATTATTTTATTACTCCCCAGTTGCTGAAACACTTGAAAAATGTGATCTCTAGGGAGTAAATTGTACCCTCTCAAATATCAGAGAGAGCTAGCCTTTGACTGCTGCTGCTACCCTTCTTCCCACAAGCTCCCCTGGCACTTGACCTGGGAATTTGGCTCTTTGACCTTACTAGGGATTTCCACTCACCTAAGAGGCATCCTTATTTCTTCCCACAATACAGTCCATGTCCTTGCAGCATTGTTGTAGGTATTTATGCAGCATTCACAATATCATTATTGTGATCAGTCACGCAGTAAACACTCATTAAATACAATTGATTTGTGTGTGTGTGTGTGTGTGTGTGTGTGTGTGTGTGTGTGTGTGTGTTGTGTACTCATTTGCAACACGTGTATATCTTCAGGTGCTTTTATTTTTCATCCCAAATATATCCTTTGAAAAGTTCCCAGATACTTCAAGGGGAGAGGGAGCAATTCTTTGGAGAGTCCCGAGTGAGCAGTCAATGTGTCTACCAACTGTTAAATTGTGCTCTCCCTAGCACTTAGTACAGTGCTCTGCGCCCAGAAAAGGTTTAGTAAATGCAATTGATTGAATCATTGACTCACAAACACTTTCAAATGCATCCAGTTTGGTCAATGATTCTTTTGGGAGTCATACCCACTCCTAATTAAAGTTTTAGCAAAATCTCATTGTCCCTAAGAAACAATCACTCTTTTGTCAGCGAGTCCAAAAATGAAGTGAGTTTGTGGAGTCCAACTATATGGAATGGCATAAACTGAAGTCTTAGATCTAACAGCCGTTTGTGGAATTCCTTCCTTTCTATAAAGTAACGGTTATCTATAGAGGCTCTGCAAAAGGGGAACATTCTAGTTGAGAACTTAGAAGGATATATTCACAGGGTGCTTACGATCTGCCCATGCTTTCAGCAGAATGATGAACCTGCGCGTGAAATATTCAGTGATGTCAATGACATGGGACACCATAAGAATTATTGCAAAGTTCTTAAAAAGATGGATTAATCTCTGCCTCACAAGTAAATGTTCTTTCTGTAGGGCATTTGTTTAGTCAAATGAAGCACAAAAAGAAATGAGATAATAGAACAATTTGTCACTCAATGCTGAAACAGAACTGGAATAGTGAATTTTATGCTACCACGGAAGAATTTTATTAATAAAAACTCAGTAAGCTTGCAGAATATTTCCACAAATAGGGAGAACTATGACTTTAGCAAATGCCAAGTATATTTGACTTTAAAATGAATTTTTAAGGGAAGGAAAAATAGTAAATTGTCGCTCTTCAAAGTCTGAAGGAACTTATCCAAGACCAAGGAGAAGGAGACTATATTATATCTCTAGGGCACAAATAAAATTACAGGCAAAGGAACATATTTTTATTCAAACATACTCCAAGGGTTTTAAGTAATTATTTTGCCTGGCTCTTCTGCAAGCCCAAATAGAGTTCACTTTATCTCTCTAAGTATCTTTTTTTTTTTTTTTACTTTAATCACTTTCCTTCCACGTCTTACAGGTATATTCTGATAAGTAGAAGGTTCTCTTTCTTGGCAGGCTATTCAGTCAAAGGCATTTATTGAGTACCTATTTGGAAGAGTTCCCAAGCACTTAGTACAGTGCTCTGCACACAGTAAGCGCTCAATAAATACGATTGAATGAATGAGAGGGTACAAGACAATATCACTACCCTGCCCACAAGGTACTCTCCAAAGAATTGATCCCTTTCCCCTTCATGTGTCTAATGTTAACCTGACTCTACCTCAATTTTGCTTTTCTCCCTGCCTCCTTTCACCCATGTCCTCTCTCTGGTCTGGAAAACCCTCTTTCCTCATATTGGAGACATGATTACTCTCTTCCAAGAGGCTTTCCCTGACTCAGCCCTCCTTTCCTCAGCTCCCACTCCCTTCTGCATCACTCTGATTTTCTCCCTTTATTCATCCCCTCTCCCAGCCCCACAGCACTTGTGTACATAGCTGTAATTTATTTATTTATTAGTAATATACATCTGTGTCCACCTCTAGACTGTAAGCTTGTTTTGAACAGGGAATGTGTCTGTTTATAATTATATTGTACCCTCCGGAGAGCTTAGTACAGTGCTTTGCACACAGGAAGTGCTTAATAAATACAATTGAATTGAAAGGAGCTTACATTTTAGAAGCTATTGGTTGTGTTTGCTGATTTTCAAAAAAAAACCAATTTTGTGATCCATAGTCTATGCGCCTTATAGACATTGCCTTAATGATGATCCTTTCAAAAAAAAAATTCCGTTAGTCCCAAGAATATCTGCTTTCCCACATCATCAGTTTAGACACCTCAACAGCTGGTAACCAGCAATCATTTATTCATTCAATCAATCATATTTATATTAAGCCCTTACTGTGTGCAGAGCACTATGTTTTAAGCCCTTAGGAGAGTACAATGCAACAATAACAGAAACATTTCCTGCTCACAATGAGCTTTCCATCTAGAAGAGGGGAGACAAACATTAATATAAATAAATTGCAGATATGTACATAAGTTGGGGTTGGGGAAGGAACAAAGGGAGCAAGTGAGGGTGACACAGAAGGGAGTGGGAGAAGAGGAAAAGGGGGTTTAGTCAGGGAAGACTTCTTGGCATTCTATTTCTGTGAGGTCCTTTAGGGAGGAGGGGACATATTAGAACCTCTTAATGCCTAACTGTTGTCACCCTAAGCAGTGATGAGTTCTGATTACTAAGCAACATCAGTGGAGCATATTTATTGAGTGCTTACTATGTGCAGAGCACTGTACTAAGCTCTTAGGAGAATGTAATACAACAGAGTTGGTAGACATGTTCCGTCACTAATTAAATCTGCCAAAAAATCACACTTCCCCCCCGCCCCCAAAGCCCTACTGAAGGCTCTTCTCCTCCAAGAGGCCTTCCCAGATTAAGCCCCTCTTTTCCTCATCTCCCCCCATTGCCTCAACTCTTTCCCTTGGCTCTACCACCCTCTTTCCACGTTACAGTACTTGGGTACATATGTACGTATCTTCAATTCTATTTATTTATATTGATGCCTGCTTACTGGTTTTGATGATAATATTAATAATAATGGCATTTGTTAAGTGCTTACTATGTGCAGAGCACTGTTCTAAGCTCTGGGGGGTTACAAGGTGATCAAGTTGTCCCACGTGAGGCTCACGGTCTTAATCCCCATTTTACAGATGTGGTAACTGAGGCTCAGAAGTTAAGTGACTTGCCCAAGGTCACACAACAGACATGTGGTGGAGTCAGGATTCGAACCCATGACCTCTGACTCCAAAGCCCATGCTCTTTCCACTGAGCCACGCTGCTCCTCCTTAATGGGTATATATTTATAATTCTATTTATATTGGTGCCTTTTCACTTGTTTTGATGTTTGTCTCCCCTCTTCCAGACTGTAAGCCCAGTGTGGGCAGGGATTGTCTCTCTTTATTGCTGAATTGTAATAATAATAATAATAATAATAATGGTATTTGTTAAGCTCTTACTACATGCCAAGCACTGTTCTAAGTGCTGCAGTGGATACAAGGTAATCAGGTTGTCCCACACGGGGCTCACAGTCTTCATCCCCATTTTACACATGGGGTAACTGAGGCACAGAGAAGTTGTGATCTGCCCAAAGTCACAATTTTCTGACCTGCCCAAAGAGCCCATGCTCTTTCCACTGAGCCATACTACTTCTCAATTGTACTTTCCAAGTGCTTAATACAGTGCTCTGCACACAGTAAGTGCTCAATAAATAATGAATGAATAAATAAATGAGGTTCACAGTCTTAATTCCCATTTTACCGATGAGGTATCTGAGGCACAGAGAAGTGAAGTGACTTGTCCAAGGTCACACAGCCAACAAGTGGCAGAACTGGGATTACAACTAAGGTCCTTTGGCTCCCAGGCCCAACCTCCTTCTGTTAGGTCACGCTGCTTTTCTTGGAAGTGGAACAGGCAAGCCCTCAGAAATGAGACTATAACAAGAATCATCACCAGAGGCTGTCTAGTTATTTCCTATCTATAGCAACTTTAAGGACTTTATTCATAGTGTATTCTAGGTAAATAATATGGAAGTGATTTACCATTGCCACCTTCCACGCAGTAAAAACCCAGGTCTCTGCTGTTGTCTTTGATCAACATTTTGATCATTTTATCATCTGTCTCTGACACTTTTCCATGATGCTGCTGCCCAGCACAGGTGAATCAACTTTATCTGATACTTTATCAACTTTATCTGATACCTTTCCATTATGGCTAACCCTGGTTAGAAAATATCTGTCAATGGCAAAGCTCTAAGCTTCATTGGTGTATGCAAACTTTCCTTCCACAATAAGACATTGGTTCACAGGAGAGGTAACAAGAATGCAAGTGGCAAATAAGGGGTGGTATCCAGATAGTGAAACTACATTCCCCGTAGGAGACCGTGAAGGGAATGTCACTATTTATTTTTACAGTGTACTTTTCCAAGCTCTTAGTTCAGTACTCTGCTCACAGTAAGCGCTCAATAAATAAGATTGAATTGAATGAATGAGTAGCAGTGTTGGAGACTGCCCCTTTCTTTTCCGGGGCAGTTGCAATTCATTAGCAGTGGTCAAACATGCCATACCTTTCATTCATTCAATCCTATATATTGAATGTTTACTGTGTGGAAGGCACTGTACTCAGAGCTTGGGATAGTACAAGAGAACAATACGCAGATATATCCCCTGCCCACAAGCAGCATGTCTAAGCAGACTGTTTTGTGTGCTGTGTCTTAGTGTCATGTGGAGTGTCTTAGTGGAGAATTGGGTAGATGAAATGTTTGGAGCTCTGCTCCAAGTGGCTGCTGTGTGTTTTTGGAAAAGAGGCTCTAAGAGAAACCTGAACTCCCTGCAGGTCTCTGCTGGGAAACCAGATAAGTAAACTCTTTTGTTCCTAATCTAAACTGATTATTTGTTTAGGAATTGTTTTTTGCTTTTTCGGTTTTTTTCTTCCCTTGAGCGACTTGATGCATAGACTGTTGTTAATAGTTTTCTAAGTAGGACTTAGCCCTGGGGTTCTCATTAAAAACTTTTAAATAGACTAGAATAAAATCACATGAAGGTTAAAACAGCAACATACACATATGGTTTAGGATGTGAAACAAAAGCATTCAATCTGGGATTGGGAAGTTGATTTACTCACTCCAAGATTCGTGCTGTTGTAAGAGCCCTGAAGCCCTCTTATTCTGAGAGGATTTTGTCACTAGGTCTACATAGTATGAAGACATTTTACATGAAATTGCAGGCCACAACCTAGAGGTGTTGACATTGGATAACTTAGGGTTTTCAAGTGCTCTATTTGAAGGCTTCTAAACCCACTCTGCTGTTAAAATTATGCAGAATTCTATAACCATCAGTATTGAGAGTTTACTATGTGTTGGGTATTGTGCTTAGAAACAAAGTAGAAGACACAGTCGCTGCCTTCAGGGAACTTACAATTTAATGGGGAGACCAATAGCCTTAAATACAAAAGGAGAAAAAGGGAGAATGTGGATACTATCAGGGAGAAGAAAACACACGTGGAGTTCTGGTTTATGTACACATCCCTTGCCACTTATACTGCCTGTTTCTGCTACCCTGCCGCTCTCAAATGGAAGTTGGCTTGTTCAAAACTGTTAAATCTCAATAGCATTTCAGTCTGATGTTCCAAGGAAGGTCAAGGGAATTAGCCCACTCCTCTGACTATATCTGTTCTGATAATTGTCCCTTCTAGCATTTCACTGAAGATGGGCTGAACAGTGAAGAGGAAAGATGGTAGTATCCCATTCTTAATGTTAGACAATGGGAAAACTGATTTATGTGATCTGCTCAGAGTAGGAATAAAATCCAATGATTTGTGAACAGCACTAGGTGACAAACTGTCTACTGCTAACACATCTACTGTTGTTTTCCCCTATTTTCAGGTATTCCTTTTATGCTCCTTTTAATTTTCAGTGGAAGGTCTATTAAGGATTGATTGGTTATATCAGCCTGCGTTTGATAGACTGACGTAAACCTGGATCTGTTTAGCAATAGTGGACTTCTAAGTTGTGGAGAGAAAACAATTTCATTTGATTAAACCAAGTCTGGAGTGACAATAACTATGCTTGAATTGCTTGAGTTTCTTTTCACCAATTAAATAGGTTGGCCACACAATTTTGAGACAATGTAACAGTATTGATCTAGAGAATTGAAATTTTGGTCAATTTTCTTGAATCTTAACAGGCCTGAGAAGGATTATTTAGCAAACTGAGAGTGCTTTCCTGAAGCCTGGGCCCTGGAGATTTAATAGATGGACCGGGATGAAAGGCATTTAATGTCATTATATTGATCACACTGCCTTATTATATTATGGATATTTACTTGCCCATAAAGTAATTATTTGCTGGGTGTGGTAGAAATTGCATGTTGTAAAAACACAAATCAGAGCCTAGAAACAACATAAGCTGTTAATTCATCGTGGGCAGGGAACATGTCTGCCAACTCTGTTAAACTGTTTTCTCTCAAGCACTTAGTACAGTGCTGTGCACACATGAAGCATCCAATCGACATAACAGGGTTGGTAGAAACATTCCCTTTCCAATGTGGCATTAAAGCACTCCATCACCTTGCCCCTTCCTATCTCACCTCCCTTCTATCCTTTTTGAAACCCAACTCACAGATTTTGTTCCTCTAGTGCTAACCTTCTCACTGTGCCTCCATCTCTCCTGTCTCACCACCGACCCCTGGCCCATGTCCTCGTTCTGGCCTGGAATGCCCTCCCTCCTGTAATCTGACAGAAAACCACTTTCCCCTGCTTCAAAGCCTTATTGGAGGCACATCCCTTCCAAGAGGCCTTCCCAGATTAAGCCCCACTTTTCCTCATCTCCCACTCCCTCTTGGATCACCCTGACTTGCTCCCTTTGATCTTCCCTGCTTCCAGCCCCAAAGCACTGAAGTCCATATCTCTAATTTTATTTATTTATACTGATGCCTGTCTCCCCAACTCTAGACTGTGAGCTATTTTAGGGCAGGGAATGTCACTTTTTATTGTTGTACTGTACTTTCCCAAGCACTCAGTACAGTGCTCTGCACACAGTAAGTGCTCAATAAATATGATTGAATGGATGAATTAAGAACTGTCTTCTCAACAAATAGATTAACATAGTGAGTCAAGAATCTGACAAGATGTTCACAGTATAGGGCTTAAAGTATCAAAACACCCATTTTAATATCTTTTGTCGTGGGGGGGGCGGGGGTGGAGTAAGAATACAACTTATACAGAAGTGTTTCACAGAGGCAAAGTGGAGAGTGAAAAAGGGATTCCAAAAGAAGCCATCATTTAAAAGGGAAAAGAGATTTGTTTGGCTTGAATGATCCAGGTGGGCATTCTATGGGTCTTAGGTACTGGATAATTTCTAAAGCCTTCAGTTGACTTGGGCGGTGTAGCCAGAGCTGGTAGAGAAATTGAGACATTATTAGACTCTTGTACGACTAATGATGAATGAGCCTTTTTAGTATGAGGGAAATTCTCTCAAATGAGACTATAGCTTTAGGGAGAATAAGGCAGACAATTTAATCTAACTTTATAGAATATCCGATTACAGAGCTTTCTATTACCCAGTGAGTGTATTGGGGTTTTAAGAGCATCGGTGTTTGGTAAAATCCATAAAGTTCTTTACGGTGATTAGCCCTCCATTGTTAGATAAATATGGTAATGAAAATCATAAAGTATCTGAATGGAACTTGGTGTCTCAAAAGGTAAATGATTTCCTCACTCTCACTAATGGGGTGAGGTGTATTTTTTTTTTTTTCCCCACATCAACCAAGTATCCCTGCTTTGACCCGTTTACTTTCTATTTGGGTCACAAATAAGACTGTGTTCCATCCTTAGAAAAAATGACCCAATAGTTGGGTACAGATGAATGTACCTAGCTGATTAAGCTAAATCCAAGATGAATGGACCCTGTCTCTCTAGCCAAGCTGCGCTAAGCGCTAAACTGGACTGCTCATGATCATTGTTGAAATTCATTACTTTCTGGGGTGTTGGAGCCGTGATAAAGGAACACACTGACCCCCAAAACTGCCTTCCTGCCCCAGATAGCTGTACAGAAGAAGCAATGGTCTGTAAGTTTCTTGTTGGCAGGGTCTCTGTCTACCTCCTGTATTATACTGTATTCTCTCAAGTTCTTAGTTCAGTGCTCTCAGTAAGTGCACCCAGCAAATGCAAGCAATTGCAGGCAAGCTATTTTCAAAACCAAGTCATTTTGTTTGAAATGGTACTAAAATGTCTTCCACTCTGAGTAGAAACATGAGCAGAGTGAAGTGGATTATTTCTACAGAGCTTTAAATATTTTAGGAGAGACATTGGACATCAATTGGTAAAAGAATAAGAGGATACAAATACTAAAAGCATCAAATCAATGGAAATAATATACAAATAAATGATAGGGCATAGAGTATCTCCAGAGGGTTTTTGTTTTCATTTCTAGAGTGGCTTGGAGGTGTTTTAAATTGAGAGTTTCAGATAGGACAGTAGCTGTGTAATCGGATGGTATTCCATTTCCTTGAACCCTTGGCACAGAAGAAACACTAAATAACATAACCAAGGTGGAGGGAAATGTGTTGAGCACATATGAACAGGGAGGAGATGACATTCAGAGAGAAATTTTAGTAAATGCTTGGGTATTACGTGGTCACTAAGGCCATTGAACACTGCAGTGGGCCACCGTGTCTCATGGCTCAGTATCCCAAAAGTCATCTGTCAACTGGACTAGAAATCAATGCACTTATAGAGCTTTTAAAAAATGCTGTGATATCTAGGTTTCTCTTAATCCTTCTTTGGTTGCTTAACAGTCTAAAACAAAAGACCGTTTGCATGAGGCTGGACTAAATTAAAGTGTGACTATACATCTCAACTTGGCTGCACACTGAAAACTCTTATGGGTTTAGAGAAAAGAGCAGAAAGTGGCTAGCCATTCACAGGCAACTCTCTTTCCAAACCTTAAAGGTTTTATCCACAATTAGCTGCACTATTGATAGTGTTATGAATTCTTTCTGAGCTGTAATGTTGAGTCCTTGTTTCCTTGAAGTAATTAAGGTCAGTCACCTTTAAGAAATGACATGTTTAAATCCATTAAGCTTTGGCCATGTGCTTCCGGATATGAGTATTGGAATGATGAGACTGAACTCCCTGAAGCTCTTTGCCAAAAACCAGATAAGTAAACTGTTCTGTTCTTAATCTAAACTGAAGATTTGTTTAGGAATTGTTGTTGCATTTTTCCCCTACAGCTATATGGAGCAGAGGCAAACACCAGAGGTTTATCCCTCTCATATATTAATGCTTGAGTCAAAGTACTTCACACCTCTTGTTGTTGTTTTTTTCCAGCATGGAGGGTCAATTTACAGCTAATTGATTTAAAATAAACAGAGATGCTAAGTGATTTCCATTTCGATAAGAACTAGTAAATGGGGGCTAAATGGAGGCAGAAACAGAACTAGTAGAAAGTGAAGGAAGGCCTTTTCCAAGGAGATGCAGGCCGACTTGGATGATGGAGAAAGTGTCTTGAAACTTCCTGGCATACCTAGGTGCCCACATTAAGAGTTGAAACTAGAAAACTGTTTGTTACTGGAGCTCCCACAATGTACCCTGAGTTAGTTACCTTGGACATGGAGAGTTTTGTGATGATGGCATCCAGAGGGCCGGAGCTGGATGGGTTGAGCAAGGTTCAGAACCAATCCCCAGAGGGCTGCTTACTCCTCTCCTCTCCTCTCCTCTCCTCTCCTCTCCTCTCTGGAGAACAGATATTGAGGGAGGAAGAGCCTATATTCTCTATATTCTCCTGGGCTTTGGCCTCAGAACCAGATGTGATTCATATTATGCAAAAGGAACTTTTTCCAGTGATGCATCCAAAAGGATTCCTTAAATGCAGCTGAGAGTAAAGAATAAAGCTACACCTGGCAAAATCACCTCCCCCAATCCTAGTCATCTCTCCCATCTTACTTTTTCAGGATGGCAAAGGCCAATTGTATTTCTTATGTTGTTGCTATTCATCCCCAATCGTTATGAAGCCCCTACAGGGCTCATACTTAACTGACGACATATCAAGTGGGTGTAGGCACTGCTCTCACTATCTGAAAAGCTTTGGGAGTTGTACCCTTTGCCCAGCCCCTCCTGTACCTGTTCTGGGGGGTGGCAGACTGGAAGCAGCATGGCTCAGTGGAAAGAGCATGGGCTTTGGAGTCAGAGGTCTTGGGTTCAAATCCCGGCTCTGCCAGTTGTCAGCTGTGTGACTTTGTGCAAGTCACTTAACTTCTCTGGGCCTCAGTTACCTCATCTGTCAAATGGGGATGAAGACTGTGAGCCCCCCGTGGGACAACCTGATCACCTTGTAACCTCCCTAGCGCTTAGAACAGTGCTTTGCACATAGTAAGCACTTAATAAATGCCATTATTATTATTAAGTGGACTAAAATGTTTGACACCATCAACAAAACAATCAATAATAAGAAATCAAGAACAACGGTGGTATTTTAAGTGCTTACTATCTGCTAAGCACCTACAATGTCTTTTAATAACCATCTTCCTGTCGGGAATTTAAACTCCTTAGGAGCAGGGATTGTGTCTATTGGCTCTACTGCATTCTTCCAAGTGCTTAGTACAGTGTTCTGCAAAGAATAAGTGCTCAAATACCACGGAGTGGCATGGACACAGTATAATCAGATCAGGCACAGTTTATGGGGGGGAGAAAATATGAGTATTAAATCCTAGTTTTGTAGATGGGCAAACTGAAGTACAGGGAAGTCAAGAGACTAACCCAAGATCATACAGCAGGCAAGTGGTGGAGCCAGGATTAGAACACAGGTCTCCTGACTCCCTTTTCTCTGCTCTTTCTACCTCTCAAAATTAATTAACATCCTTGAACTACTCTGGCATGGTCAATCTTGTCAGAGTTGAAGCTTCCTTGAATCCTTTCCATCACCCTTAGAACAAAATGGGGCTGTATGTTGGTTGAATTGAGATGTATCTTCATTAGCCTTTCATTATTAAATCTTTAACATCATTTAAATTGAAGTGTTCTATTTTGAACTAGGCAGGGAATCCTCACAACCACCCCAATACATCTGCATTCATTTTACATGTTGTCCTTTATTAGGCTATTTGTTCAATCCGGGCTTCTGGGAAGATTAAAAACACTTGGAAACAATGCTGCTCTTGATGCACAAATTAATTGTTTTGCATGCCATTGAGTGGAGACATAGTAGTGATTATTGCTGCTACCAATTAGGACAAATGGAACAGAAAATGCCAGTTTAATCAAAGCTGTTGGGCTGATATTCAACTGTGTATTATCAAACTTGTCAAGCTAGTGTTGACTAGCTTTGTGGTAGGAGTGTTTTGTGTTTTTTTTTTTAATGGAGCCAATCTGGATGACTAAAACAGAGTTGGGTGTTCTGATGATGCAGATGAGGGAGGAAACTAAGGAAAACTATCACTCATTTCAAAGTACTTTAACATTTGAAATGGAGAATGCCAACTCCGGAAGCTGAGTTGGGTTTGGAGAAGTACAATCTTCTTTATTAAAGCCTTAAGAAAATATGGAGAAATCTTTCAGCTCCTAACCAATTAGAATATTTCACGTGCTTTAAATGTTTGACTGGTTTAATTTGCATTTTGTCTTGACTTTTGTAAGGAAGTTCACTCAATTGGATATCAAACATCTTAAAAAAAAAGACTCACTGGTATTGTGGTTTTCGAGGTGGTAAAGTTATCATCAACACATCACTGCAAGGGGTTTGAAATGCAGTCCAGCTACTTAGGAAGCAGATTGTGCTGCAGTTTATTTGCTCACTACTGGGGACTCCACCAATTAGAGTTCTGCCCCTTGGCCTTTGTCAAAAGGTTGATCAGTGTAATGAGCCCACTGTGGGGTAGGACCGTCTCTGTGTGTTGCCGACTTATACTTCCCAAGCCCTTAGTACAGTGCTCTGCACACAGTAAGTGCTCAATAAATATGATTGATTGATTGTAATCAATTGTAATCATAATGCATGTTCAATGCAGGAACCCATACTTGTTTTTCTTGAACTGTAAGCATGATATCAGTCAATAAATGTTACTGTTCTAAGCACTCGGGAGAAGACAATACAACAGCGTTGGTAGACACATTCCTTGATGACCAAACTAGAGAAGGAGACAGATACTGATGTAAATTAATTACAGGTATGTACATACAAGCTGTGGGGCTGAGGGTTGGGTGAATATCAAATGCTCACATGGTACATATCCAGATATGTAGGTGATGCAGAAGAGATTGAGGAAGGCCTCTTGCAACAACTGTGACTTCAGTCAGGCTTTGAAGGTTGGGAGAGTGATGGTCTGATGAATCTGAGGTGGTTGGGAGTTCCAGACCAGAGGGAGGACAGAGGAAAAGTGCTGGCAATGAGATTGGGGCAGTGAGCAAGCTGGAGGAATGAGGTATATTGTGTGGCCTATAAGTTGGAAATCAGTGAGATGAGAGGAGCGGGCAAATTGTTTGATTCAAAGCCAGTGGTACGGAGTTTCTGTTTCATGTGGAGCTAGTGGGGACAACCCCTGTAGGTTCTTGAACAGGGAGAAGTGGAATGAACATTTTATTTTTTATTTTTTAAAAAGATCTCAAAGCAAATGGGAATCAGGGAGAGACAGGAGGCAGGGTGGTCAGCAAGGAGGTAGATGCAGTAATCATGGTGGGATAGGATTGGTGATTGGATCAACATGGTAGCAGTTTGGATGGAGAAGAAAGGGTAGATTTTAGACAAGTTGTGAGGTACAACTGACAGGATTTGATGATAGATTGAATATGTGGGTTGAATGAGAGAGATGAGTCAAGGATAATGCCAAAGTAATAGGCTTGTAATATAGGGAGGGTAGTGGCAATGTCTACATGATGGGTAGGACAGAGTTTGGGTGGGAAGATGTTCTGTTTTGGACTTGTTCAGTTTGAGGTGTCTGGGAAATCCAGATAGAGATGTCCTGAAGGCAGGAGGAAGTGAGAAGCTGCAGAGAAGGAGAGAGTTCAGGGCTGGAGAGGTAGGTTTGGGAATCATCTGCAGAAAGATGGTAGTTGAAACCATGGGAATGAATTAGTTTTCCAAGGGAGTATTTGTAGATGGAGAATAGGAGACCCAGAATTGAGCCTTGAGGGACCCCCACAATCTCCCACTTTCAGAATGTGGCAGGCAGATGAGGCGCTTACAAAAGAGATTGAGAAGGGGCAGTCAGAGAGATGGGAGGAGAACCAGGAGAGGATAATATCAGCGTAGCCAAAGTTGGATAATGTTTCAAGGACAAGGGGATGGTCTATATTGTCGAAGCCAGTTGAGCGATCTGAGAGGATTAGGATGGAGCAGAGTCCATCAGATTTGACAAGAAGGTCGTTGGTGGCCTTAGAGAGGGCAGTTTCTGTGGAGTGAAAGGGGATAAAGGAGTCTATTGGAGTATGAGGAAACGAAGGCAGCAGGGGTAGACAACTGTCAAGGAGTTTGGAGAGGAATGGTAAGAGGGAGATGGGGTGATAACTGGGGGGAAACTTGGGAGTGGAGGAGGGTTTTTATAGGATGGGAAATGAGAAAAAATCTCTAGAAAATTAGTCATCTTTTCAAGATGGACTTTTGATTTTATTTTGGATACAGAGAAGAGGAAGTGATCAGTAATTGAAAATGAAAGCCTAATAACTTTTGTCAATGAAGAAAAAATTCCCACAAAGAGAGAATTTCAAAAGTCTGCAACCATACAGAATGCTCTATTTGGCTAATATGAATTTGAATTTCACAGCCCTGGAAGTACTGGACATGTGAAGGTTTCCTGAAGCATTAAGTATACCAAATATGCCAGGCATGTTGGAGGCCTTGTCTGGAGCAGTACTATACCAGCAGAATATTCACAAACCTCCATGGATTAGGCACATCAAACTTGCATGACTTCAGAAGCAGACGGAGCGCTACCCTGGGAAGACATGCATTGGGTGAGAGTAATCAAGGCACAGGATATTTGTTTGATCTGGAAAACCGTGATAGACATAGGAGCATGGTTTGGGTTTGAAAAAGAAGTATCTTTATTTCTGTCCTCATTTAGATATTCTCAGTACTTGGAGGAAAAAGATTGGCTAGTTTTATCCTCATTGGAAGTCATCTGCCAACCTGCAACCTAATCTTTGTAGTTCTTCCTGGCTGTAAGTAGCTATTATTCTGCAAATCTTTTCAGGAGGCTGGAATGTGAATTTCACAAAAAGATTTAATTTTAGCAGAGTCTTGTGACATCTTTACTTTTGCCAAATTTTAATTACATGCAACTATGCTCAGGAAAAACATACATAAACACATAACTATTTTTCTGTACTTAAGTAGAAGCAGAGATGCTGCTGTCTAGGGACCAGAAAGAGTTCAGAAAGCACATAAATCTTTTTTTTTTTTTTTTTTAAGTGGAGGAAGGCTGACAACAGAAAATAAAATGAAAACGAAAAAAATGAACTACAGTATAAAAGTTTCCTGTTGGAATCCTAATACTTAGCTGTCTATGTTTATTAGGGGGCTGAGTTGCAAAAGTTAGAGGTGCTATTGAAGTAAGCAGAAGCTTTAATGGTCAGTGGAATAAAATGTGACTTGCTGTCATCCATGTTGTGCAGAAGGAAGGTGAGATGAAATATGGAGAGATCAAGTCAGTAGCACTTTCTGTGAAAGTCCTGAAGCTTTGTTTGGAGTGAAGAATGAATCAGGACAGGACAAGAGGTCATGCGTTTGAGCCACTGCTTTAAATGATAGGAAATAAAAAGCTAGCATATAGGGTAAGGATGATTCAGAATGTTGAAAAAATAAAGTGAGCCCAAATTCCTAATAAAAGTAATAATAATAAATACGGTATTTTGTTAAGCCCTTTGTGCCAAGCACTGTTCTAAGTGATGGAGTAGTTAAAAGGTAATCAGATTATCCCATGTGGGACTCACACTCTTATCCCCATTTTACAGATGAGGTCACTGAAGCATAGAGAAGTTAAGTGCCTTGCCCAAGGTCACACAGTCTGTCTCCCCCTTCTAGACTGTGAGCCCGTTTTTGGGTAGGGACCGTCTTTATATGTTGCCAACTTGTACTTCCCAAGCGCTTAGTACAGTGCTTTGCACACAGTAAGCACTCAATAAATATGATTGCATGAATGAAAGGTGGCGGAGCTGGAATTAGAACCAGTCCTCTTACTCCAGGCTCATGCTCTTTTCAGTAAGCCACACTGCTTCTCTACTAGGTACTGTTACTGCTGACTCAACCTGAATTTCTGATTCAGATGGGTATATGATCAAGGAATAAACACTGTCTTTTATGGGACGTTATCAGGAAGACACTCTATTAGGTCACTGGGGCAGGAAACAATTTCTGAAATAACCAACAATCACTGGGCACTCCAGGGGTCCTTTGCCGTCAGTAAAATGGTCACTACCAAGTACGTCATAAATGGATTATTTTGAATACTACTTTTCTGACATGGATGCATATGGAACTCTGTGTGTCTGTGCAAGTATAAATAAACCTACCCAGTTGTCTTTGGGCCTAGGGAGGCCAATCATGTCATTCTTGCAAAGGGGCATTCTGTTTTGAGCTGCCTGCTTCTCACCCTGGTTGAATTTCTGTCCAACTTCTTATTTTTAATGCTGAACTTTTTTACACCTCGGTTCCGGATACAGAGTTCCATGTTCCTTATGCTGTGCCAGAATTCTCCTAGACCAAATATTTACAATAATTGAGGTATTAAGTGCTTGCCATGTACCAGATGCCTTAGTGATTGCCTTAATGTTGTATCACCCTTCCCTTTATGAAAGGAAATGAGATTTTTTTTTCTGTTGATAATGCCTTCTTCTTCTTTGGAAAACTGAGGAGAGAAAGAGTTGGTAACAAGCGCATTTTCAGGATACAGCCTCACTGAACTTTTGCATGATGAGCTGTCCTCGGAAGATTTTCACTGTGTCTCTATCGAGATGAATGTGTCCTTCAGGGAATTAGAGAAATATAAATCTGAACTTTGACCTTTAGTCCCTATTACCTATTTTCTTCTTCACAGCAAAATTTTCCAGGTACTAAATGAAATAAGCTTCTTGGTTATTATAGAATGTTATGCTGAAAAGTGCATTGCAATGGCATTTTATGCACTTTTTTATAAATCACTAAAAGATTTTAAGATGAGATTCAAATCCATTATCCAATGTGGTTTGTTTTATATAGATGATAAATATCACATAGAAGAGTAGCATGTATTGCTGTGAGACTGATCTTTCTTTACTTCTCCAGTGAGATTCAAGAACAGGTACCTCTGAGAAAATCCAGTGTATATACAGGTGTATGAGTATTGACTTTTTAAAAAAAATCAAATACATTTAGCAAAAATCTATGGGAACAAACAGAAACCCAACTGGAATTTCACTTATTATCCTGTTTAAAATCAAAAATCATTTCAGTGTACTGATTATGCTATATTTTATGGGGTATAATTTTTCCCCATTTTTTTTCCAGAAAAAATCTTCAAGGGAGATACGTCTGTGAATTTGAGGGCTAGAAGGGCTCTGACAAGGCCCTCACTTCCCCTCATCTCTTTTCCTCCTGGTTATCTATGCACCTGGGTCTGTACCCCTTAAACATTTTGATATTCACTCTACCCGCCCCCAACACTTCTGCACATATTTATCTGTAATTTATTTTAGTATCTGTCTCCCCACTCTAATCTTTAAAGTCCTTGTGGGGAGGATTCATGAGGTCGATCTATTCCATTGTGTGACCTTGGGCAAGTCATTTAACTTCCTTGTGCCTCAGTTCCCTCATCTCTAAAATGGGAATTAAGACTGTGAGCCCCACATGGGACATGGACTGTGCCCAACATGATTACCCTGAGCCTACCCCAGTGCTTAGGACAGTTCCCGGCACATAAGCACTTAACAATTACCATTAAAAAAAAAAAAGTATCGAATCAATCATATTGAGCACTTACTGTGTGCCGAGAACTATACTAAGCTTTTGGGAGAGTACCAAATATCCAAGTTGGACACATTCCCTACCCACAACAAGCTTACAGCCTCTTCTCCCAAGAGCTTTTGTACAGTGCTTTGCACACAGTATGCGCTCAATAAATATCAGTGATAGTTCTATGGGTTATCAAGCTACCATCCTATCCAAATTCCAGGAAAGCCTTTGTTCATAACTATCCCAAGTAAATCATTGTCCATGTGATTTTAAAATTTGCTGTGGGATGGTGCTCTAGAGGAAAGGCACTGCACTCATCGAGTCTTAGGAAGGTGGAGTTATTTTCTCACCTTTCATTGATTTTTTTTTTTTTTTTAGGGGGGAAAGGGGACACACATGGGTTTCTGGTTTCTTCTTTTCTAGAACCCAATTCAACTCTTTGTCCTCTCCCTATGGACCATCTCACTGAGTGCCGTAGTGTGATGCTGGAAAGGCTAGAGAGCAATGAAAGGGCAGCAGTGAAGGTAGCAGCTGATTGCCAAGCAGATTAATTATCCAATTAAGTTCATCTGAGATGCAGATCCTAGAGATGGGACTGAGAGGCAGAAGGTCATGGGTTCTAATTCCAGCTCCACCATGTGTCTGCTGAGTGGCCTTGGGCAGATTACTTCACTTCTCTGTGCCTCAATTACCTCATCTGTAAAATGGGGATTCCGACTGTGAGCCCAAACGGGACAAAGGACTTTGTCCAATCAGTTTGCTTGTAAGCACCCCAGTGCTTATTATACTGTTTGGCAAATAGTAAGTGCTTAATAAATACCATAATTATTATTATTTAAAAAAAGCCCTTTCTCAGTGTCCTCTGCCTGCTACCCCTTAGATTCTATGAAGCTGAATTACGATGAAAGATACAACAATAATCCATCACTTTTATTTATTGAGTGCTTACTGTGTGCAGAACACAGAACTAAGTGCTAGGAAGAGGATAATATAACAGAGTTGGTAGGCACAGCACACCCTCCTAATTCATTTAGAACAGTGCTTGGCACATAGTAAGCGCTTAATAAATGTCATTATTATTATTATCATTATTGAATGCTTACTGTGTGCAGAGCTCTGTACTAAGCACTCGGGAAAGTACAGCACAGCAATAAAAAGTGACAGTCCCTGCCCACAATGAGCTTATAGTTTAGAGGAGAGACTGATTTTAATACAAATAAATAAAATTACAGACATCAATCAATCGTATTTGAGTGCTTACTGTGTGCAGAGCACTGTACTAAGTGCTTGGGAAGTCCAAGTTGACAACATAGAGAGACAGTCCCTACCCAACAGTGGGCTCACAGTCTAGAAGGGGGAGACAGAGAACAAAACCAAACATATTAACAAAATAAAATAAATAGAATAGATATGTACAAGTAAAATATATAAAATAAACACTTTTAATCCCCATTTTACAGATGAGGTAACTGAGGCCCTGAGAAGTGAAGACTGTGAGCCCGCTGTTGGGTAGGGACCGTCTATGTTGCCACCTTGGACCTCCCAAGCGCTCAGTCCAGTGCTCTGCACACAGTCAGCGCTCAATACGATTGATTGATTGAAGTGACTTGCCCGAATCAATCAGTTGTATTTATTAAGTGCTGACTGTGTGCACAGCACCGGACCAAGTGCTTGGGAAGTCCAAGTTGGCAACATAGAGAGATAGTCCCTACCCAACATGTACAAAAGTGTCAGGGTGATGCATTAGGGAATGGGAGATGAGGAAAAGTGGGGCTTAGTCTGGGAGGGCCTCTTGAAGGAGATGTGCACCCTGGCTCCTCACCCTGGGCTTCAAGGCTGTCCATCACCTCGCCCCCTCCTACCTCACCTCCCTTCTCTCCTTCTACAGCCCAGCCCGCACCCTCCGCTCCTCCACCGCTAATTTCCTCACCATACCTCGCTCTCGCCTGTCCCGCCATCGACCCCCGGCCCACGTCATCCCCCGGGCCTGGAATGCCCTCCCTCTGCCCCTCCGCCAAGCTAGCTCTCTTCCTCCCTTCAAGGCCCTGCTGAGAGCTCACCTCGTCCAGGAGGCCTTCCCAGACTGAGCCCCTTCCTTCCTCTCCCCCTCGTCCCCCTCTCCATCCCCCCATCTTACCTCCTTCCCTTCCCCACAGCACCTGTATATATGTATATATGTTTGTACATATTTATTACTCTATTTATTTATTTTATTTGTACCTATCTATTCTATTTATTTTATTTTGTTAGTATGTTTGGTTTTGTTCTCTGTCTCCCCCTTTTAGACTGTGAGCCCACTGTTGGGTAGGGACTGTCTCTATATGTTGCCAATTTGTACTTCCCAAGCGTTTTGTACAGTGCTCTGCACATAGTAAGCGCTCAATAAATACGATTGATGATTGATGATGATGTGCAGCCAATAAGGCTTTGAAGGGAGGGAGAGTCATTGTCTGTCGGATCTGAGGAGGGAGGGGGTTCCAGGCCAGAAGCAGTACTTGAGCTAAGGATCGACAGGGAGACGGATAAGATCTTGAATGAGTCAGATATTATTCACAGAGTAAAGTGCAGAGGGATTTGCTGAACTATTTTTTACTTGCCATCAGGATGGCCTCGAGTCCACAGAAGCAGAGTCAAGCAGCTAAGTGACGGCCCACTTAAAATTGTTGAAAATTGTGATAAATTCCAACTCTTCTTCTTCTTTGTTCTGTAATCTAAAGAAGCAGTATGGCCTGCTAGAAAGACTACCGCTCTGGGTATCAGGGCATCTAAAATCAAAACCCAGCTCCACCACCTACCTGCTGTGTTACCTCAGGCAAGTGACTTAATTTTTCTGTGCCTCAGTTTCCTTGCCTGCCAAATGGAGATTAAATATCTGTTCTCCATCCCCCTTACTGTGAGAACTCCATGTGGGCCAAGCGTTCTATCTGATCTGGTTATCTTGTAACCCACCCCAGTTTACACAGTGCTTGGGATAGAGTAAATGCTTAACTGCCACTATTAGTATTACCCCTAAAACCTGATAAGAAGTTATCAAGCTATGGTTACAGATTCAGTTCAGGGTGAAGCAGCCAGATTACTGAGCATGTCTGAGATTAATTTCTATCCAGAAAGTGAAAGTAGACCAGGTAATTTGTGATCAGGAAGAACCTTTCCTAGCCTGCAGAAACTGATGATAGGAACTGCTCAGAAGTCACTCCAAGCATTTAGTACAATGCTCTGCATACAGTAGGCACTCCAATAAATAACGTTTATTCTATAATTGAGAAAACTGTGGCTCTTAGAACAGTATCACCTCAGAAAAATGATTTGGAGGAGAACCCGGACCAGACAATTTTTTTTTTTCCCTGCAAATGATAATTGACAGCAATTCATTTGCATAAGGAGTTGAGAGAATATTGGACACAGCCCAAGACAAGGATGCCTCAGTGCTCTAGTCAATTGTTGAAACAGACATTGCCGAAAAGCAAACAAAGTTGCACATGTGCAGAAGATTGGGTTTGAATAAGATGCTAAGGAATTTCTCATATCTTCCCAAACCATACCTTCCTCATCTGCAGGAGTTTGCTTAGGTGAATTGCTTTTCCAAAGAAAGATCAGGATCAAATTATTAGAAATCAGAGGGCAACACGGGTGAATGAGAATTTGGAGGCAGGCAGATCTAATAAAATGATGTGAGGATGGGGAGAAAGGCATGCGGATTTAGGAAATATGTCCTGGGGCAGGGATCAGGAGTAGAGGGAAGTCTGTCTGCCTGGCAAGTGAATATATTTTAGGCTTGGGTAAACCCCAAGGAGTAATTGCTGCCCATAGGCCAGAGTGCCTGTGGTGTTGGAATAAACCTAACAAGAACTATTGGAGGTAATCCGGCTTCTATTGTGATGATATTAAAATGAACAGCTTACAAATGACTCAACTCTGAACTGTCATAAATCTGAGCTCTTTTCTAGAGGAGTCACATGTTAAGCTTTCTCTTACTTGAGGCCAATTTTGGAATCCACAGGCCTGAGTGATACGTCCTCTTTTTAGCTTTTTGTGACATGTTAAGATGTGAGGTACAAGGTTTTCCTTAGATTTGACATTTAACTTCACGTCATCTTTAACCTATCCTCTTAGCTTCTTCTACAGTACAATTTACATCTCAAAGAAAATACAGGAAGGAAGGTGGAGATGAACTGGAAATGAAGATTAATAAGCCAGATAATATGGGAAGACAGAAAGGTGGAGTAAATTGGATGAATATATTTAACACGAAGATTTCACTGCGGTGTATATTGGCTTTGACACTTGTGCAAGGGGAAGGATTGAGGAATTGATATTTCAATCAATCATTTACTGAGTATTGTTTGCAGAGTACTCTTAAGAGTTTAGGAGAATACAGTACCACTGTTTTACAAACAAAGCTTATGCTGGGTGTTTGACAGGGATTTTCTTGTGAATTGATGATGTAGATTACATTCCACTATGTTGGATTGCACAACACTGGTTTTTAGCCTCACTTCTTTAAAAAAATGATCTTTGTAAAGCACTAATTGTGTGCCACTCACTGCACTAAGCCCTGGGGTAGAAACAAAATAACAAGGTTGGACACAGTCCACGTTCCCCATGGGACTCAATCTTAAATCCCATTTTACAGATGAGGTAACTAAGGCACAGCGAAGTTCATTCATTCAATTCAATCATATTTGAGTGCTTACTGTGTGCCGAGCACTGTACGAAGCACTTGGGAGAGTACAATACAACAATAAACAGACACATTCCCTGCCCACATCGGGCTTCTCCAAGGTCGCACAGCAGGCAAGTGGTGGATCGGGGATTTGAACCCTGGTCCGCTGATTCCCAGGCCCATGCTCTTTCCGCTAGGCCATGCTGCTTCTTGATTGGATAGAATCCCTAAAAGTCCACTCAATGTGGGGCAGCCATTTTAGGATGCCGAGATTGTGCATCTCCCATTGACTTTTTCAGCCTCACATGCCCTTACAGGCAAACTTGACCATCGGTTCTGTCTTTCAAATTTGAAAATGTAGGTCAGGCTTCAAAGGTGCCATATTACTGACCCCATATCTTGACCCCACCTCACCTTCTAGTTATCGCCCCATATCCCTCCTACCATTCCTTTCCAAACTCCTTGAACGAGTTGTCTACACGTGCTGCCTCGAATTCCTCAACACCAACTCTCTCCTTGACCCCCTCCAGTCTGGCTTCTGTCCCCTACATTCCATGGAAACTGCCCTCTCAAAGGTCACCAATGACCTCCTGCTTGCCAAATCCAACGGCTCCTACTCTATCCTAATCCTCCTCTACCTCTCAGCTGCCTTTGACACTGTGGACCACCCCCTTCTCCTCAACACGCTATCCGACCTTGGCTTCACAGACTCTGTCCTCTCCTGGTTCTCCTCTTATCTCTCCGGTCGTTCATTCTCAGTCTCTTTTGCAGGCTCCTCCTCCCCCTCCCATCCCCTTATTGTGGGGGTTCCCCAAGGTTCAGTGCTTGGTCCCCTTCTGTTTTCGATCTACACTCACTCCCTTGGTGACCTCATTCGCTCCCACGGCTTCAACTATCATCTCTACGCTGATGACACCCAGATCTACATCTCTGCCCCTGCTCTCTCCCCCTCTCTCCAGGCTCGCATCTCCTCCTGCCTTCAGGACATCTCCATCTGGATGTCTGCCTGCCACCTAAAACTCAACATGTTCAAGACTGAACTCCTTGTCTTCCCTCCCAAACCCTGCCCTCTCCCTGACTTTCCCATCTCTGTTGACGGCACTGCCATCCTTCCCGTCTCACAAGCCCACAAACTTGGTGTCATCCTCGACTCCGCTCTCTCGTTCACCCTTCACATCCAAGCCGTCACCAAAACCTGCCGATCTCAGCTTCTCAACATTGCCAAGATCCGCCCTTTCCTCTCCATCCACACTGCTACCCTGCTCGTTCAAGCTCTCATCCTATCCCGTCTGGACTACTGCATCAGCCTTCTCTCTGATCTCCCATCCTCGTGTCTCTCCCCACTTCAATCTATACTTCACGCTGCTGTCAGGATTGTGTTTGTTCAGAAACGCTCTGGGCATGTTACTCCCCTCCTCAAAAATCTCCAGTGGCTACCAATCAATCTGCACATCAGGCAGAAACTCCTCACCCTCGGCTTCAAGGCTGTCCATCACCTCGCCCCCTCCTACCACACCTCCGTTCTCTCCTTCTCCAGCCCAGGCCGCACCCTCCGCTCCTCTGCCATTAATCTCCTCACCATTAGGCCTCGTTCTCGCCTGTCCCACCATCGACCCCCGGCCCACGTCATCCCCCGGGCCTGGAATGCCCTCCCTCTGCCCATCCACCAAGCTAGCTCTCTTCCTCCCTTCAAGGCCCTACTGAGAGCTCACCTCCTCCAGGAGGCCTTCCCAGACTGAGCCCCTTCCTCTCCCCCTCGTCCCTCTCTCCATCCTCCCCATCTTACCTCCTTCCCTTCCCCACAGCACCTGTATATATGTATATATGTTTGTACATATTTATTACTCAATTTTACTTATACATATCTATTCTATTTTATTTTGTTAGTATGTTTGGTTTTGTTCTCTGTCTTCCCCCTTCTAGACTGTGAGCCCACTGTTAGGTAGGGACTGTCTCTATATGTTGCCAACTTGTACTTCCCAAGTGCTTAGTACAGTGCTCTGCACACAGTAAGCGCTCAATAAATACGATTGATTGATTGATTACTGTCTGGTAGAAATTGTCTTGATGGATCAGCGACTTTCTAGTTGGAAGTTACATCTTCTAGGATGCTTCTAGGTTCCCAGCTATCAAGTTTATCTACTATTTTGCTTTGAAGTTTCATGAATTAACAGCCCTGTCAGCCACAGACATGAGCAGGTATTTTCAGTGCAGTTGGTTCTTTCTCCTTTTACCTCTTTAAGCTTGAAAGGGGAGGTATTTCTCTCCCTATTCTATGGATCAAAAAATTGAAGCACAGTGTCAGTACAGTGTCCTGCACACAGTAAGCGCTCAATAAATACGATTGAATGAAATATGATGGAATGAATTCTCCTGCCCATGATCACTCATCAGGTCCTGGTACTAGCTTTGGCTCTTTCCCTATGTCCCCATGCTTTGTAAAACTTACAAACATATGGAAAATGTATTTATATGGAGAATGGAGAAGCAGTGTGGCTCAGTGGAAAGAGCCCAGGCTTGGGAGTCAGAGGTCAAGTGTTCTAATCCCAGCACTGCCACTTGTCAGCTGTGTGACTTTGGTCAAGTAACTTCTCTGTACCTCAGTTACCTCATCTGTAAAATGGGGATTAAGACTGTGAGCCCCCTGTGGGACAACCTGATCTCCTTGTATCCTCCCCAGTGCTTAGAACAGTGCTTCTCACATAGTAAGCGCTTAACAAATGCCATTATTATTATTATATTAATGTCTGTCTCCCTTTCTAGACTGTAAGCTCACTGTGGCCAGGGTATGTGTCTGCTCTATTGTTATATTGTACTCTCTCAAGTGCTTAGTACAGTGTTCTGCACATAGTAAGTGCACAATAAATATGATTGGTGCATAGAAGCTAATTGAATAGATGAGTCACTTCATGCACCTTCAAAATCACTAGGTATTTAGGTTTTGTAAATCTAAATTAGTTAAGAAGTACAGTTAAAATTTATAATAATAATAATAATAATGGCATTTATTAAGCACTTACTATGTGCAAAGCACTGTTCTAAGAGCTGGGGAGATTACAAGGTGATCAGGTTGTCCCACGGGGGGGCTCACAGTCTTAATCCCCATTTTACAGATGAGGTAACTGAGGCACAGAGGAGTTAAGTGACTTGCCCAAAGTCACACAGCTGACAATTGGCAGAGCTGGGATTTGAAACCATGACCTCTGACTCCAAAGCCCGGGCTCTTTCCACTGAGCCACGCTGTCCTCAGATGTCCTCCTTAAATCACTCAGTACAGTTTATGTATCCCTTAACCTGAAGAAGGTTTCTGTGGAGCACTACTGAGTGAACTGTGTTTTTTTTTTTTATTTGTATGGCATGCCATATAATAATAATAATAAAGACATTTATTCATTCATTCATTCAATCGTATTTATTGAGCGCTTACTGTGTGCAGAGCACTGTACCAAGCACTTAGTGCTTACTATGTGCAAAGCACTGTTCTAAGCTCTGGGGAGGTTACAAGGTAATCAGGGTATCCCACGGGGGGCTCAGAGTCTTAATATCCATTTTACAGATGAGGTAACTGAGGCACAGAGAAGTTAAGTGACTTGCCCAAAGTCACACAGCTGACAATTGGTGGAGCTGGGATTTGAACCCCTGGCCTCTGACTCCAAAGCCCAGGCTCTTTCCACTGAGCCACGTTGCTTCTCTATATATAGCATAAACACCTTGCCCTAGCATTTTTCTAGCTGTCTAGACTCTTAAATGCTCACAGTGGTTTGACAGAACTCTACATAACAGAAGGTCCTGAATTCTGCGCTTAATGTGATCTTTAATGTGATATAGGGAGTTTATATTATGTAATAAAATGACCGAAAAACCCTCTGTCATGTTTTGCCTCCAGTAAGGTAAAATCAAAGTTAGATTCTATACTGCTCTGGAAATGGACTATCAGAACAAAGCATTTGGCAAGGTAAAACTGAGTTTATGGCTTCTGCCCCATCTTTTGCCAAGGTCTACCATGGAACTAGCTGGCTGAAATACCAGAGCCAAGTCAGATTGTGGCTGCCCACCTTCCTCAGTAGTACAATTACACGTTACGTCGCTTTAGCTACAGTGGTTGTTTTATGCTGTCGAGTCGTGTCGGACACATAGTGACCCCATGGACGCTTCTCTCCCAGAAAGCCCCACTTTCCATCTGCAATCGTTCTGGTAGCGTATCCAGAGAGTTTTCATGGTAAAAATACGGAAGTGGTTTACCACCATCATCAATCGTCATTAATCGTATTTATTGAGCGCTTACTATGTGCAGAGCACTGTACTAAGCGCTTGGGAAGTACAAATTGGCAACATATAGAGACAGTCCCTACCCAACAGTGGGCTCACAGTCTAAAAGGGGGAGACAGAGAACAAAACCAAACATACTAACAAAATAAAATAAATAGAACGCACAGGAAACCTGAGTTTCTGCCCTCGACTCTGTCCCAAGCCACTGCTGCCCAGCACAGTTGAGTTTTGACTTGTAGCAGATTGCCTTCCACTCGCTGGCCACTGCCCAAGCGAGGAATGGAATGGGTAGATCTCTGCTTGACTCTCCCTCCCATAGCCGAGACGGGTAGAGTACTGGAAACTCTCCAGGTGCGAGCCTAAGAGGAACTACAATGGTGGCTTTCACAAAATCCATCTCTGCCTGTAGCCTGTAAACTCCTTGGTAGGCATAGATCACGACTACCAACCTAGTGGATAGAGCACAGGCCTGGGTTTCAGAAGGACCTGGATTCTAATTCCTGATCCACCACATGTCTATTGTGCGACCTTGGGCAAGTAACTTCTATGTCTCAAGTACCTCATCTGTAAAATGGAAATTGCATGAGCCCTATGTGGGACAGAGGCTGTGTCTAACCTGATTATCTTGTATCTATCCCAGCATTTAGGATAGTTTGGCACATAGTAAAACAAGTACCATAATAATGTTTATTGTATTATTCCTTTCCAAGTGTTCAGTACAGTGCACACAGTAAATACCATTGATTGATCAGAGACTGAAATGAAAAATCAGATAGGAAAAAGTTTATTGTGTTTTTTTTTTTTTGTTTTGCTCCCTTGCCCATTGGATCACAATCCTTAAAATGGATCTCTAATGAAACCAGTTCAAAAGGAGGTGCTGTGTATAGTTGTAAGTTGTTTATAAATACCAAAGGAGCTTTCTTTGCCGAGAACTGTAAAGGCTGACAGGGTTTGAAAGATGATCGTCCTTGCTGTGAGTGAATTCCTTTTGGAGCTGAATAGAAAATGAAACGATGCTTTTTAGAAACCTTAAAAGGACACATTAGAGATGGAAAGAAGTAATTAACTAATTGTCAATTTTTGCATAAAACAAACCGCTGTTTAATTTGTCAGTTTGAAACCACAAAGCTGAAAGATCAGTCTTAACCTGTCTGAGTTCTCCTCAGTGGGCAGGAATACACGTTCGTCGGAAAGCTTGTCACATTTCCACTTGGAAACTGAGATTTTTTTTCCTCTTTACTTCTCACAGCACTGATCATAATGGAGTGTCCCATCATAACTGATGGATGAGACTACATCCAATCAAAAACCTTTCAGACAGGGAACTAGAATGAATTGATCATAGAGATAGCAGTATGTGCAACATCACTCGTGTGCTAGTAGTGATAATTGTGATATTTAAATGCTTACTATGTACCAAGCACTGTACTACTCTATATATTGAAAACTGAGACACCCAAGTTAAGTGACTTGTCCAAGGTTACACAGCAGACCAAATGGTAGAACCAGGATTAGAATGCAGGTCCTCTGGTACTAATACCTGTGCTCTTTCCAATAGATCATATTCCCTCACTCTGTCATCATTTGTCCATCCTAGTCCTGTTCCCACTGGGGCAGTGACTATAGCAGGTGAGGCCCTGTCTTCTTTCAGGGGACTCCTAAGAAAATTTGCTGTAAAAACCACCTTTTTTTCCCCAGTGATTTCCATTTCTCAGTGTTCAAGGCAAAGGCCACCAGGAATGAAGATATGGACTTCTTGTCCTGTCTTATGCTGTTGAGTTGTCTCCAACCCATAGCGACACCATGGGCACCTCTGTCCCAGAATGCCCCCACCTCCATCTGCAATTGTTCTGGTGGTTTTTTTGGGGGAAGCCAAATTTTGCTAAATTGTTGCCAGAATCCTGGTCGTTGTCTGGTGTCAGCTGGTTTTGTTAGTCTGTGAATTCAGTGCAGGTGCCTTGGCTGCTCCTTGTGATCTCTGTTTTCTCTACTGTATAGGATCATACCTACAGCGTGGCTCAGTGGAAAGAGCACAGGCTTGGGAGTCAGAGGTCATGGGTTCTAATCCTGACTCGGCCACTTGTCAGCTGTGTGACTTTGGGAAAATCACTTAATAATAATAATAATGGCATTTATTAAGCACTTACTATGTGCAAAGCACTGTTCTAAGCGCTGGGGAGGTTACAAGGTGATCAGGTTGTCCCACAGGGGTCTCACAGTCTTAATCCCCATTTTACAGTTGAGGTAACTGAGGCACAGAGAAGTTAAGTGACTTGCCCAAAGTCACACAGCTGACAGTTGACAGAGCCAGGATTTGAACCCATGACCTCTGACTCCAAAGCCCGGGCTCTTTTCCACTGAGCCACGCTGCTTCTCTACTTAACTTATCTGTGCCTCAGTTACATCGTCTGTAAAATGGGGATTAAGACTGTGAGCCCCAAGTGGGACAACCTGATCACCTTGTATTCCCCCAGTACTTAGAACAGTGCTTTGCACATAGTAAAGTGCTTAACACATGCCATTATTATTATTATTTTTATTTTTATTATTATTATTATTACTGAGCAACACATATAATCCCATATACTGACTGTATATGCATATATATCCACTCTGAAGGACTTAAACATTAAGATTTTCTTTCCTCTGTTCATTTTCTACAAGGTGACTTAGTCACAAATAAACTGTTTCAGCCTTTATAAATGCATTCCTTTTGATGTGGATTTTTCCATTCTCTCTCCTGGAAAGTGTGAGGGGGTAAGGTGTTCTCTAAAGACACGGACTGCTCGTGGTGGTTGTCTTGAGAGATTTCTAGGTCTCTGTTCAGGGATTTTATTTCACAGCATCTCAAGCTTCTAACACAAGTGTCTCATGATATTATTTGGTGTATTCTGTATTTCACTGCTGAAATTTCATTTTATCAGTTTCTCCTCCAAACTTCGTGTGGAATAAAGATTTTAATAAAAAGTGGAGATGTGATTGAATAGAAAGTTACTGGCAAGGAAAAAGTTATTAGTTCAATGACTATTATGTGACCAACATATTGAAATTGGAGATGGGCCTGGCAATATTTTACCAGTCCAACATTCCAATAAAGTGTTGTATAGTAAATTATCATCATCATCAATCGTATTTATTGAGTGCTTACTGTATGCAGAGCACTGTACTAAGCACTTGGGAAGTACAAATTGGCAACATATAGAGACAGTCCCTACCCAACAGTGGGCTCACAGTCTAAAAGGGGGAGACAAAAATTATATGGGGTAACTGTTCAAAGCCCCTCTCAGGACCACACCTGAAAAGTTTCCAGTACTCTACCAGTCTTGGCGATGGGACAGAGAGTCAAAAAGAGGTCTACCCATTCCAATCCTAGCTAGGGCAGTGGCTAGCGAGTGGAAGGCAATCTGCTACAAGTCAACATTCACCTGTGCTGGGCAGCAGCAGCATAGGGGATAGTCAAGGGTGGAGACTCAAGTTTATTTTACTTGTACATATTTACTATTCTATTTATTTTATTTTGTTAATATGTTTTGTTTTGTTGTCTGTCTCCCCCTTCTAGACTGTGAGCCCGCTGTTGGGTAGGGACCATCTCTAAATGTTGCCAACTTGTACTTCCCAAGCACTTGGTATAGTGCTCTGCACACAGTAAGTGCTCAATAAATACGATTGAATGAATGAATGAAGGCGGCAATGGTAAACGATTTATGTATTTTTACCAAGAAATGCTACCAGAATGATTGCAGATGGAGGTGAGGCATTCTGGGAGAGATGTGTTGAAGACGACTCTACAGCACAAGACAACAGGTTGAAGAAACAGAACAGAAAGGATAATTACTCATGAGACTAGTTTACTGATAATACTACTACTAATTTTGGTATTTGTTAAGCGCTTACTATGTGCAAAGCACTGTTCTAAGCGCTGGGGAGGATACAAGGTGATCAGGTTGCCCCATGTGGGGCTCACAATCTTAATCCCCATTTAACAGATGGTGTAACTGAGGCACAGAGGAGTTAAGTAATTTACCCAAAGTCACACAGTTGACAAGCGGCAGAGCCGGGATTTGAACCCATGACCTCTGACTCCCAAGCCCGGGCTCTTTCCACTGAGCCACGCTGCTCAGGGCTCCGATATGCCCTGTTGCTGAGAAAAGAGAACTGAGCACTGTATCAATACAATGCAACAAGGTTGATAGATGAGTTCCTTGCCCACAGGGAGTTTACAGTCCAGAGGGGAAAACAGACATAGGCACTGGGAGGGTGGGTGACTATCAAGTGCTTAAAGGGTTCGTCTCCAAATGCATAGGTGACACAGAAGGGAGAGGGAATAGAAGAAATTTTGGCATAGGTGGGGAAGACTTCTTGGAGATGTGTTTTTTTTTTTTTTTCTCTTTTGTAGGAGGGTTTTGAAGGTGGGAGTGTGGTGGTCTGTCATCTATGAAAGGGAGGAGAGTTCCAAGCCAGAGGGACAAGCAGTCAGCAGTGAGATAGACAAGGTAGAGCAAATACGTTGGCATTAAATGTGGACTGCATACAAGCCAGAGGAGCAGAGATTCTTTTCTCACAATGAGTTGTAGCAAATCTCCTAAAAAGAGAAGTAATAAGCCCTTACATACAAATTACATCACAATCATGACAGTAGGAGTGCAACCCCTTGGGACGTAGCTTGGCCTGGAGGAAAGAGAACAGGCCTGGGAGTCCAAGGAGCTGAGTTCTAATCCCAGCTCTATCTCTGCACAAATACCTCAGTTTCCTCCTGTATAAAATGGGGGTTCAATACTTATTCTCCCTCCCTCTTGGATTTTGAGGGGCAGGGCCTATATCCAGTCTGCTTAGACTATAGCTACTCCTGTTTTTAATCCAGTGCTTGTCACACAATGCCTAATGGCTACTATCACTGTTGATGGTCCTGGTAACAGAAGATGCAACACTGAACCCATCTGGCAAAGACATACTTGCAATCCCTTGACCTCAAGTAGGCCTTTAGCAGCCATGACCCCTCTCCCCGAGTCCTTCCTGACTAAGCCTTCCTTTCCTCTTCTTCTACTCCCTTCTATGTCACCCTGACTTGCTCCCTTCATTCATCCCCCCTTCTGGCTCCACAACATTTAAGTACATATCTCTAACTTTATTTTTACTAATGATTGTCTCCCCCTCTAGACTGTAAGCTCACCTATGGGCAGGGAATGTGCCTTTTATATTATATGGTCAACTTGTACTTCCCAAGCGCTTAGTACAGTGCTCTGCACACAGTAAGTGCTCAATAACTATGATTGATTGATTGATTATATTGTTATACTGCATTCTTCCAAGCGCTTAGAACAGCACACCACAACTAGTGAGCAAATACAATTTACTCACTGATTGACTCCCTTATTTCCTTCAGTCTCTCTTCTCCCCTTTCATAGGGAATGCTAATATGGACATACTTATTCCCACATAAACTCTCCCATTGACTAAGATATGTACACAGCTGTAGACTTTAAAAAAAAATGCTTCTGGGTTTTATGGGACTACAGTCAGTCCCAAAAGCTGGAAGTGAGTAACGAGAACTAACATGGTCTAGTGGATAGAGCCTCGGCCTGGGAATCAGAGGATCTGGGTTTTAATGCCGACTGACACTTGCCTGCTAGGTGACCTTGAGAGAGTCACTTAACTTCTGCGTGCTTGTTAGTTCATCTGTAAAATGAGGATTGACTGTGAGCCCCAGGTGACACAGGGTGTATCCACCCTGATACGCTTGTTACTGTCCCAGTGCCTGGCTCATAATAAGCGCATAACAAATGTCATACGAAAAAAAAAATGGGACAGGCCCTAGAATTTCAGGACTGTCTCTCTGCCCTGGAAATCAGGATCTTCAGCCACCTTATCTTTCCTCCTCTTCCCTCCCTCTTTCCATTTCTTCACCCCTCCATCAGCCCCATCTGTCAGAGGGAGTCGCCTGGCCTGCAGTGACCAGGAGTGAGATGAGAAGTGAAACTATCCTGCAGGTTGCACCGCTGAGGACTTGACAGGGCGGTTGCCTTCAAGAGGGTTTTAGCATCCTAATTTCTTTTGATTACTTATTATCACCGAATTTTTGTGGGCTTGGTTAGTTTTTCCGTGTCTCTACCTCCTGCCATCCTGTCAGTAATCCTTAGAATTGCATTACAATTTGTTAAATCATTTAATCTTGTACATGAAATCGGCACCTGTATGTCCTTTTTTTTAGTTCTTCAACCTGATTGTTTTTATCGCTGCTGATTTCTATTTCCTAACCCTATAGGCTGTCTTTACAAGTGCCCATGGGGAGACACTAGACTGGGGAACTACCAGAACTTGGTGATTTAGCATTGTCCTTGACGTAATGAATCTTATGTGTATAAGCAGGCTGTCCATTAAGTAATACTTCAGCTACCTCTTTTAAGGGAATGGATAAAGGGGTTTCATTTAGTCTCAAGAGCAATGACTCAGGGGAGTAGTGTGAGTTAGGAGTTGGGTGTGTGTGTATGTGTGTGTTTTGTTAGCTTAGAGTACATAGGTCTACTGGACTAGCCAAGATACAAGTTATCCACTGTTCTGCCAGTAAGTGTATTTCTTTTTCTCTAGAATGCTGAAGGGAATTAGGTGATATTCACTGCTTTTACCCAGAAATGCAAACCTGTCTGGTTAGAGTGAAACATATTGTTGGAAGAAACAGTCGTGCGCTTTGTACATGGAGTAAGAAATAGGTGAATACTACAGCATGAGTTCCCTTTAATGAAAGTTTTGCAAGAATGCAACGCCTACTAACATAAGGGAGAACAGGGACTACTTATAAGCATGAATAGTGAAAAGTCTATTTTCTTTGCTAAGAGAACTGCCTGGCTACTTAGTGCCTTAACTATCCATTCCTATCAGCTAATTCTGTAACTGATTTACTTATTTATATTTACGTTCACTATTTACATCTATAATTATATATATATATACTTATTCAACTGTTTATTTTGACCACTCAGGTATGTGTTTATATCTGCCTTCTCTTTTCAATATGAGCACCTTTGGGCAGGAAACATGTCAATTCCTTATTCTGTACTTCTGAAGAGCCTAGTACAGTGTACTGCATGACGTCGGGGCTCAAAAAATGCTGCAGCTGTTGCTTCTACCTGTCCCACACCTGCAGACCACTCCCCTGTTACCATCCTGAACCATTTCTCCTCCCCTCTTCCCCGCAACAAAAAAGCAACTATATATACTACTTGCCTGTTCTGTAACTCTTTGAAGCCAGTTTCCATGGGTGGGGGGGAACAGGGTGTAAAATGGGGCACCTACCAAGAAATTACACTGCTCTGTAAAATGCTGCATAGGACATCATTCCATTATGCTGCATATGTCTGCAGCATCGTGTGATGATGTCTAAAGGAATGGAGGGCACTGTTGGCCAATTTTTTCCTGCCTCAGGAGGGTAAAATGTCGGCAGAGAGCCCTGAAAAAAGTGAATATCAAATGAAAGAATTTGAAAGACTTCTTCAATGTGGAGTTTCCCTCTGAGCAATAACATCCTCGTGATTTTCACTTCTCAGAAGTATTTTTGTATTACCGTGTCCCCCAGAAGACCGGGGACTGTCATAAAAAATTTGGTGGGGGGGGCGGGGGAAGTGCTTGAGAAATGATATTCTGAACCATCTTTCTGTTCTTCTGTTCCCCCTAAGGGCGCTGTTCTGACACTTTATCTGACAATGTCTTGTAGTCTATGGAGCTTTTACTTCTATTTAAGACTTTAAAAAATCCATAAAAATCAATTGTATCTTTTGTTGTATTTGCATTTATATAGGTCTTTTAATACACTTTGTATCATCCCATTTTCAGACCAATGAGCTATATAGTTTTACAGCAATGGCTAGCGTCGTCCAAATTGGCAATGCCAGTGCTTTTTTTTTTTTTTTCTCCTTCGCCTTCTCATCCAAATGCAAGTTGTGTGAGCTTTCATGTAGGCTGTAGTAGCCACGTATCGCAGTGCATTGCTGGATGGGGATGCTAAATCACTCGGTGTATTTCCCTGCCAGACCTTTGAGAAGTGTTTGATCTTTTCTTCTCAGAAGGATTCCCCTGTCTTAGGAATAGACTTCAAGGAGCTCAGTGTTACACATCTTTCCTGTGACAGTGCCATCCAGGGGAATTGAGGACTGCTCAGGTGCATCATCGAATAAATCCCAATGTACTGAGTGTCCTCTGGAGGTTTGTGCAAAGCCCTCAGGACTGGAATGTACAAGTTGACCTCACTCTCAAAAGGAAAGGTGGCATCCATTGATTTGGATTTCAGCCTTGAGGGCCAGGAAAGGACATTGGAACAGCTACAGAGCAGCCCAATGGCAGGGGTGTGAGCCATTTGGGAGCTTTGGCTACCAGAAATCCGCAAATCACCTCATCCACACCCACTCGTCTGGAGTGTGTACTGCTGCCAATTGTTAATGGGGTATTTTTTTACCTTTTTTACTTCTCCTCCTCTTCCATTCCCCACTTCCATCAGCAGAGGCAAGAGAATTCCAGTCTGGCTCTTACTTCTATGGGTACCCTACTGTATATACTATACAGGGCCAGGAGTATAATTATCCTTGAGAACGATGATTTGCCATTTCAACAAACCAAACCCTGTCATTGTCAGACCAGAACACTAGAGTGAATGTGTTTGGTGTGTTGTGGGTAGCCCGCATATTTCCTATCCTACTCTTCAGAAGGCTTGTCTGGAGTTTTGAAACCCAACCCAGGTAGTTGTAGTAGTAGTGGTGGTGGTAGTAAGAGTACAGAGAAGCAGCGTGGCTCAGTGGAGAGAGCACGGGCTTAGGAGCCAGAGGTTGTGGGTTCTAATCCTGACTCCGCCACATGTCTGCTGTGTGATCTTGGGCAAGTCACTTAACTTCTCTGAGACTCAGTTCCCTCATCTGTAAAGTGGGGATTAAGACTGTAAGCCCCATGTAGGACAATCTGATCATCTTGTATCGCCCCCCAGCACTTAGAACAGTGCTTTGCACATAGTAAGTGCTTAACAAATGCCATCATTATTACTAGCAAAGGTTTTTAGTGCTTACTGACTGCAATACACTTTGCTAAACTTTTGGGAAAAAAGTATTATACCTAGTCTGCCCTTTGTAATGGGCAAAAAAGACATAGAAAATATTTAATAGAGTAATCAGAATACCCTTTGCATCATTGAGAAATTCCCATCACATTCTGCTATCCACCACCTCAATGGGAATGCGAATAGCACCTGAAGCATGAGCCTCATATGACCTTAGGAAAGCTAGTGGCTGTGGTAGCCATTGGTGTGAAATCTGAATCATGAGGAGAAATTCTGCTCCTCTAGCCAAAGCTCCTTACTTGTTTTTATTTTGTGTATTGCATATTTGTCCTTGTCCCTTACACTGTATAAAATTTTTCAGGTTTCATCGCTCTTGATGTCTGTCTCTGGTCCTTTTCTCTTCCCTTCCCCTTTCGTATTTATAAATTGTGAGCCCCTTGAGGGACAGGGTATCTGATTTCCTCCTGTTTACTCTTTCCTAAACCTTGGTACAATGCTCTGCACACAGTAAGCACTTGGTAAATACTGTTACTACTTACTTGTAGATAGACAGTACAGTTGGTTATGCAGGTAGAACCAAGTGCTGAGATAGAGTATAGGTAAGTATGTAAATGCTTGATTTTTTATTTTGGCACCCCAAATGTAGCATAACATTAAGAAGATTCCTAAATTCAGTTGTTCGTTCAAAGATCATGCAGATGGTGGGAGGTAATTTCTAAGTGGAATCAAATTGAGATTATCCATTCCTTGTAAAAATCAGACTCTCAAAAATGCTTTCTTCCCTACTGAAGAAAAAAAGTACTTAACCCTCAAAATTCATGAATGAGGTAAATCCTTGCAGAAAAAACATTTTCTTGGGTTTTTTTTTTTTGTTGTTGTTGTTATTTTTATGGTATTTAAGTGCTTACTATATGCCACACCCAACTAAATGCGGGGCTAGACACAAGCTAATCCGGTTGGACACAGTCCATGTCCCACATGGGGCTCAGAGTCTTCATCCCAATTTTACAGATGAGGTTACTGAGTCACAGAGAAGTGAAGTGACTAGCCCAAGATCGCACAGCAGACCGTGATTATAACCTAGGTCCATTTGACTCTCAGTCCCGTGCTCTCCCAGCACTCAGAATAGTGCTTGGCACATAGTATGCACTTAACAAATACCATCATTATTATTATTATTTCCTAGGTCACACTGCATTGTAATAAAATTTAGATTGTGAGCCCCCAAATGGGACAGGGACTGTGATCTGATTGTACTGTATCTAATCCAGTGTTTACCCCTGTGAATGCCACATAGCAAGCACTTCACAAATAACATAGTTGTTATTTTGGGAAGAGACTTGAATTCTAATCCCAATTTTGCCAGTACCCTGCTGCGTAACCTTGGGCAAGTAATGTAATTTCTCTGTGCCTCCGTTTTCTTGTCCATAAAATGAGGATAAGCCATCTGTACTCCCCTTCATCCAATAGACTGTGACCTACACAAGGGACCAGGATTATTTCTGATTATCTTGTCTCTATCCTGGTGCTCAGTACAGTTTTGTGCTAGTGTAGGCCCTTTTATAGATACCATTGATTGCTAGTATTATAACCAAAGCAATTTTTCTTTCTAATAATCCACACCTGGGCTTGGTTTCCAGGTTTGAATATGAGGGTTTTGTGGCATCTGATTAGGGAGGTGCTGCATTGGAGAGATAATTGAGTGCTGATTGGGTGTGGAGCCCAATGCTAAGCTCTTGGGAGAGTACATTACAGTAGAGTTTCTACAAGAACTGAGTTTTTTGGTCCCTTGGTGATCCAAATCAAGTTTTGTTTTTTACACAAGCCTGCACATACATGGGTTGCAGAGAGTGAAAGGGAATGATTAAAGAGTGTAGAGGAAAAGTCAGCTTGATCCCCTAGATCTAAGCTTGTTACGGACCAGGACGCTTTCTGCTAATTCATGCAATTGTATTTCATTCAGTCTTATTTTTTGAATGCTTACTGTGTGCAGAGCACTGTACTAAGTGCTTGGAAAGTACAATTTAGCAATAAAGAGAGGCAATCCCTGCCCTCACCTGATTTTCTGTTGTACTCTCCCAGTGCTTAGTTCAGTGCTCTGCACAATAAAGACCATTGATTGATTGACAGCCCTGGTCGAGGGCACAGGGAGTTGAGTGGAATGGGACCAGAAGGTCCAGGGTAGCAGAGATAAAATCCTGGAAAGGGGAACAACAACGCTATCAGAGATAAGAACTAAAAACGAGCTCATACAGACAGAATGTAGAAAAAGCAAAGATCTCCAATTGCTCACAAAATTTTGCAGGTTTGAGCTTGTTGATAAATCTGTTTCTCAGTCTTCTGTCCCTCACAATCTCTGAAGACTCAGAGATGAAGCAAGGAGAGCATGTGCCTTTAGAATTAATCTGCTTTCTCCCAACGTGGGACCCAACCTTGGCAGAAAGATGCTAAGAGACACGTAAATCAGAAAGGTAACCTGTGTGTCTCCTGATTTGGTATGCTAGTGTAGAGCTGTCTCTGTGGTAATATGTTCTGTAATGCTCTGTTGAACCTGTTCTTTTTAGCGAAATGAAAATGCATGTGTTTGACATACTTGGTCTAGTTGGTTGTTTGATAAAATGAGATTTTTCTTACTCTTTTTTTTTTTTACCCTTCTTCATTTTCTACCGAAAATGCCTCTGCCCATTTTTTAGATTGTCGAGAGTATTATAGATAGTCTTGAAATGTGATCATTTAGAAGACATTGTTCTCTGGTATCTTTGATAGTATCCAATACCGATCCTGACTGAATTTGGATTGACCCTAAAAATGATCTGACTTTGAAAGTTTTTAACAGATACATCCATTGCTGGGCTTTTAGGGGGAGGGAAAAAAAAAGCCTTGCTTTGCCTTTTCCTCCATTTCATATGGTGGCACATATGCCTGACTGTAGGAAGGCAAAATAAAACCGGCAGTTTTCAGAACTGCTTGAAGGGAATGAAAATATGCATTTCTCTCTGGAAAGTCATTTTCACTTTCCTGGCCAATGATGCTATATTCAGACACCACCCTCTGAGGTATGAAAGTTTAGGAGCTAATCGTCGAGGAATAATAATAGGTTAGCCAGTTAAAACTCCCTTGCCTGCTTACAGGTCAGAGGTAGCTGGGTCTATTGAGTTGATTTTAAAATTCAAAAGGGGAGGAGGTGATTCAAATCTCTCCCTCAACTAACTTAATAATTTGTACCTAGAGGTTAGAATTTCCTAGATAGGAAAAATTTTATTTGCTTTCCCTTCAGATTAGTCATTTGGGGTGGTAGCAAGGTGGTGGGGGGCTGTGAGGAAATGCACTTTCTATGAACAAGCTTTATATTACCTGGGTAGGAATTTAGCAACACGACCAGGGTAACTAAATGTGTACAATAACCTGTCAAATTTACCTGCAGAATAGTCAGTGAAGCTCACGCTCACTGGAGGCTGCTGAAATAATCTGATTATTTCATTCGTCTGCTGTTAGCCGTGAATCCGTTTGCAGCTATCTTCACCAGATCAAGAGAACGACAGTGGATTAACTATTCAGGTTGGCACCTCAAAACAAGAGACAAGACTATTGAGCTCAGATTTTATCTCAGCATATTGGATGGGGGAACGAATGGTAACGAATGTGAGGCATCGTCTCTGGAGTGATTTGTGATCCCAAGACACACAACTCTTTCCTTCACATGTGAAGGGTCCCAGGCACCCCTATTTGTCATTCTCCAGCCCCGAGGCCAAACTGAAGATTTTTGGGGGTTTCAGTTGAAATTGGGGGTGGGATGAGCACAGAACTAAATGATCTTAATGCCAGAGTTCGAGGAGGCTGGCAAAGTGGCACAAAGTGAGTAGTAGGAACAGGTACTTCTGAGCGGCAGCTGTCAATCATTCCAACTCTCCTTGAGCAATCAGGAGACGTACATGAGGATCCACTCCTCTAGTGACCAAATAACTAAAAAACCTGCGTGATCTCAGCATTTCACTCTTCTGCCCTTTAAGGACCAATCATGACTAGATTATTGATCGATTGATTGATTAAATCCCTCCAATATTCCCCAGCTATCAAGACAGGTAGCACTTTGAAGAGGCAAAAATTGATCTGAAAACAGGCTTCCCACCAGATGTTTGTCTTGCACATTGCAAACGTAGCCAAGAGACTTGTTAGGAATAACTATTTTTTTCCCACCTTACAACTTAATAGATATTTAAATTGGTCCAGAGAAGAATGCCAAATTTTCTAAGGAATAACACCTTTCACTGCGGTCCTCAAGAGTTGAATTTTTTGTTTCATCTTCAGACATACTTTTTACAAGCAATATCTCATCTGTTAAGAAAGTTTTACATTTACATAATGCCTTTTACAAATGAAGGTTATTTGTGTTGAATTTTACAGCCTTGTCTTAGTTTTTGCCATGTGCAACCCTGATGTATTAATACAATAACTGAATCAGATTGGCTAACGAAAAGGGATATCCTTGGGGTACAACGTTTTGAGTATTCGACCTTGGAATATGAATTTTTTCAGAGGAACAGCAGTGGAGATAGAGAAACTAAAAATAAACAGCATAAGCTGGCCTGAAGATATTTCTGTATGAAGTAGGATATTTTATTTTTCTTGACTTCTAGTTAGATGTGGAAGATGAGAAAATTTGTTAGCTAATTTTAAAGGTAACTTTACATGCAAGAGGCTAACCTGAAGTTAAGTACTTACCTCTCTAAATCACGGTTTCTGAGGAATGAAGTAGTTTATCCCGAACAACTGAATATCAGCTTTAATAGTGTTCAGATATTTCACCCAGTCTATGTAGACCTGCATCGATTTTTCTGTTAGGGTATAGTTTTCCATTTCCATTACACTGTGAAAAATTTTAAGGGCCACATTAATTTGATACGAGTTGCCTGGCACAGTTATCATTTTCTTACTCAGATGTATTATAGGAAAGAAGAATTTCAGATTCATGAAAAGTCAAAACATTTTAGGTCTTTCTAAAAGCTATCTGCTGATGCAGTCAATTTGGTTGCTTTAGGAACCATGGGAGTAGTAACCCCTCAGAATAACCTGTGGCCCTTGAATCAGAAGGACTGGAGTTCTAAACCCTGCTCTGCCATTTGTCTGCTGTGTAACCTTGGGCAAGTCACTTAACTTCTCTGTGCTTCAGTTCCCTCATCTGTAAAATGGGGATTAAGACTGTGAGCACCATGTGGGACAGGGACTGTCTCCAACCTGGTTATCTTGTATCTACCCACTGCTTAGTACTATACTCTCCCAAGTGCTTAGTGCAGTGGTCTGCACATAGTAAGCACTCAATAAATACCACTGATTGATTATTATGGTGTCTGGCACATAAGCGCTTAACAAATGCCACTTAAAAAAAAAAAAAACCGCCCCCGGGACTGTCTTGAGATCTCTGTAAGGTCACTTGAACTCTTTGTGACATCCAAGGTATTATGCTATGCAGAGTGGGGCAGGAAGACCAATAGTGACAGGATGAGAAGATAGTTCCCTTTGGATTCTCAGCCTCTCTTGAAACAGTGAAAATCAATCAATCGTATTTATTGAGCACTTACTGTGTGCAGAGCACTGTACTAAGCGCTTGGGAAGTACAAGTTGGTAACATATAGAGACAGTCCCTACCCAACAGTGGGCTCACAGTCTAGAAGGGGGAGACAGAGAACAAAACCAAACATATTAGCAAAATAAAATAAATAGAATAGATATGTACGAGTAAAATAAATAGAGTAATAAATATGTACAAACATATATACATATATACAGGATATACATATATACAGACCTCAGAAGTCTCTGAAAAAACCTCAAATCACTCCATTAGGTCTAATTGTACATTAGCTCTCATTGGTTTTGTTGTTGTCCTTGTTAGTTTATATTTTGCTTTTTAAAGAAACCATTTGAGTCTCTTAAGCCAATCCTGTCTCCCCCTTAATCAATCAATCATATTTATTGAGTGCTTACTGTGCACAGAAGACTGTACTAAGTGCTCGGGAGAGTACAATATAACAGAGTTGGTAGACACATTCCCTGCCCCACAAGAAGCTTAATTATTGTTAGATTGAGTCCCTTGAGGGCCAGGAGCCCTGCCTAATTCTCCTCATTGATTTTTTTTTTTTACAGTGTTCCATACAAAGTGGGCACTCAAATGTCATCACATGAATGGAATGACTTCATTTTACCGTTATTGTGCAAATGTAATAATAATAATAATAATGTTGGTATTTGTTAAGAGCTTACTATGTGCCAAGCACTGTTCTAACCACTGGGGTAGATACAAGGTAATCAGGTTGTCTCACGTCTACACTTCTGTTGGACCAGTGACCAATGCAGTAGGAATCTCCATCCAAAATGTTTGCTGTTGAAGTGCTAGGGTTTTGGAGTAGTTGAAAACACATATTAGACCTAGATAGACCTGTATGAATATTTTAGGATAATTTCAGGAATGACAGTTTCCTGAATTCTAAATCAGGGTCTGAAAGATAGAGCTGCAACCACAAATAAGTGCTGTAAAGAGCTATTAATGTGAGTACTTTTCAATAGCCCCATTATGAAAATTTATTATTATGGAGAGAACTAACCACCTACGTTACAGCCCACTTTATTGTGAGTTAAGAGCAACGTCCTCCAAAATAACTCTGTCAGTCTGTAGTTTACACCTCTTCTCAACAGAGCTTGTCATGTTGATTTTTGTAGCCATCTATCAATCCTCTTCGGTCTGATTTATGAGCATTTTTCACTATTCCATATATCATTGATATACATTTCTTTTTTCAAGGGTCATGAGGCTTTCTGCTAAATACCTCATTTTACAGTTCCTGAAAGTAGCAAAATATAAAGAGCAATTTTGGTGAAGGAAAAAATAAAACGAATGCTAAAGGAAGTCTTGGTTAATAATGACCTAGATTGAGGGACAGAGACTTATGCCTTTTATTGGCTCTGTGGTCATTATCTGTGGGGAAGCATAAGCAAGATCCTGTTTCAAAGCTGTCAGGTTCTACACAGCCAAACCGGCCCCAGGGTATTTATGACAAATGGGTATCCAGCAGTTTGTATGGAAAAGTAGTTGTGGATAAATTCACAGCAGTCTTGTGAATATACTTAGCTGTAACGGAATATTGTAGAGAAGCAGCGTAGCCTAGTGGTTAGAGCTCGGGCCTGGGAGTCAAAAGACCTGGTTTCTAATCCCAGTTCCACCCTCTTGTCTTCTGTGTGACCTTGAACAAGTCACTTAATTTATCTGTGCTTGTGACTTCATCTGTAAAATGGGGATCAAACCTGTGATGATGATGATGGCATTTATTAAGCACTTACTATGTGCAATGCACTGTTCTAAGCACTGGGGAGGTTACAAGGTGATCAGGTTGTCCCATGGGGGCTCACAGTCTTAATCCCCATTTTACAGATGAGGTAACTGAGGCCCAGAGAAGTTCAGTGACTTGCCCAAAGTCACACAGCTAAGTGGCAGGGCCGGGATTTGAACCCATGACCTCTGACTCCAAAAGCCCGTGCTCTTTCCACTGAGCCATGCTGCTTCTGTGATTAATAATAATAATAATAATGTTGGTATTTAAGCGTTTAGTATGTGCCAAGCACTGTTCTAAGCGCTGGGGTAGACACAAGGTAATCAGGTTGTCCCACATGGGGTTCACAATCTTAATCCCCATTTTACAGATGAGTTACCTGAGGCACAGAGAAGTGACTTACCTATCTACCCCAGCACTTGGTATAGTGACTGGCACAGTGTAAGAACTTAAAAAATACCACTTAAAAAATTAAAATAAAATAAGGCCTGGTTTCCCAAGAGGAATGACCAATAAGCTTTTCTTGGCCTAAATTTGTCATCTTTTGCTAAATGCCTTTAGCAGTATTGGTTTACAAATGGTTGTTCATCACTCCACTGGCTGAATTCACTTTTAGAATCTCAGAATTTTTGAAACAAAAAAGTACCCCTCAAATTCCTGCTTCAGAGAGGTAGATGCAGAAAGAACAGCAAGGAAAGACTTAAGTAGGATAAAGCACACTGAATTTCTTTAAAATAATAATAATAATGATGGTGTTTATTAAGTACTTACTATGTGCAAATCACTGTTCTAAGAGCTTGGGAGGTTACAATGTGATTAGGTTGTCCCATGGTGGGGCTCACAGTCTTAATCCCCATTTTACAGATGAGGTAACTGAGGCACAGAGAAGTTAAAGTGACTTGCCCAAGGTCACACAGCTGACAAGTGGCGGAGCTGGTATTTGAACCCATGACTTCTGACTCCAAAGCCACTGAGCCATGCTTAGTACTTTTTCTGTTGAAAGAGAATGTCCCCTAATCTTTTCTCCTAAAGCTAAAACATTGCTTTTTTCTGAGGATATTGGTGTATAAGTTCCATACTGATTTTCTTTCAAGGGATTGATGTATATCTCCTTCACCCTCTGGCTTGTTCAAACTTGGTTGGGAAGTTTTCAAATAGTCAAATCCAGTGAACTTTTCTGGGACTTTTTCAAACAATCATGGCATTTATTGAGCACTTACTGTGTGACAAACTCTGTACTAAGCACTAGGGAGAGTACAATGCAATGGAGTTGGTGGACACATTTCCCAGAAAACTATAGGAAATGGAAATTTCTTGGAGCGGATGGACCTAACCAATAGGACTCAAAGGAGGTCTCATTCCCTCAGTGATTTGGATTGGCTCTTTTGTCCTCTTGCAGATTCCCCTGCCTTTTCCATGTATTGGACTAAGTATCCAGGCCTGAAAACGTGGATCAGGAATAACAGGATCTTAATTATTGTTTAGTTGAAAGTTAAATTTGATTCCTCTCATTCTCTGGCCACTGAGTTAGAATTCTGTGTGTGGCTTTAAAATGACTGGCATAGTAATAAATCCATGGCTTCTCCATAGGTAACCATGCTTGACCTCCTTTCACAGAACATCACATGGATTGCAATCATTACCCTGTCCTGTGGAACTGTAATTCATGATGTTTTTCAAAGGCACACCATTTAACACTCAAGTCAAAAAACTTTTCATCTTAAATATTGGATTTCCTCATGATCAATACAGTGCTTACTCCATTCAATCGTACTCCATCTTATCAAGTTGCTCAAAAATACTGAAGCTCAATAGTCACTGGTCCAAGTCTGTTTGCCCTTCAACAGAAAAGCCATTAAAAAAAAAATCTGTGGACAGAGTGAGGAGTATTCTTAAGGTGCTCAGGGTGACCAAGGGGAAGACTGTGAGGAAAAGCACCATTTGTACGGAAGTAGAGTTTGAAAAGAGTAATTCTGTAGTTCTCTCCCAAAGGTTTAGTACAATACTCCACACAGAGTAAGCATTCAATAAATATCATCGATTGATAGATGGGTTCTTAGGTTTCTTAAAGTCAGAGACATCCAGTGTCCCTGGAATCTCATCCGATCTAAGGTCACAATGAGTTGAGATCAGAACTCTTAAATATGCAACTTCTCTAGAAGATCTGGTGCAGGATTTAGTCCAACTCATTTAGTTATCTCCAACTATCTGGGCGTTGCAGTCCTCAGCGAGATGCGACACACATCACATTTACCCCATGACAAATGATAGTAAACCCAAAGTTGGTCTGTCAGTCACCAGTTAACCCTCTTGAGAGCTTGTGTAAGCACATATGGAGTTGCTTTCTAAATCATCTCCTGACCTGAGAAGCAGCATGACTAGTGGATAGAGCATGGGCCTGGGAATCAGAAGGATCTGCATTCATTCAATCATATTTATTGAGCACTTACTGTGTGCAGAGCACTGTACTAAGCACTTGGGAAGTACAAGTTGGCAATATATAAAGACGGTCCCTACCCAACAGTGGGCTCACAGTCTAGAAGTCTAATCCCTGCTCCTCTGCCCATCTGCTAGGTGACGTTGGGCAAGTCACTTCACTTCTCTGTCCCTCAGTCACCTCATCTGAAAAATGGGGATCAAGACTGTGCACCCCATGTGGGACAGAGACTAAGTCCAAACTGATTAGCTTGTATCTACCCCTAGCAATTAGTACAGTGCCTGGAAAATAGTAAGCACTTAACAAATACCATTAGGAAAAACAAACAAACAAACCCTCCGTTGTCTGAAAGCTCTCAGTGGGTGGGGAATGTGTCTAGTGCTCCTGTTTTTCTTCAAGTGCTTCATTAAGTACCTCACATTCACTGGATGCCCAATAAACATCACCACTACTAATTCTACTCACCTCAAAAATAAGTTTTGGCCTGTGCTATTCCAAAGCAGAAATTCAACTTGATCCCAATTGGTGGGGACTGAGCCCTTTAAAAAAACTCAGGGCAATCTGTTGAGTAGGCAGATTTACTTCATTAAGGTGTTGCTCAGGTGGTAAAATGCCTGTAGCCTTGCTGGAAGGCACATCCTGAGTTCTCTACAGGTCATCTGGCAGGTAGACAGAAAAACAGTAATACATTTCTCTTGCACAGTGGGTACAGGTTAAGATCATTTGAGACCCACTAGGCTGAATAATTCTTTAAAATGGCTGAAAACCGTGTGGAGTGAACAAACATTTTACCTGCTGTTCTTCATGTTTTATGATAATGTAACTATCACCTGAGATGTCGCAACAGCAAAACAAAAAGACATTTTCATTTGCCAGCCACTCTTTTCCTATCATATAATATCCTTATTGACTGTGGGTTGGTGGCGGAGTTACATTGTTCAGGCAATTAACATTTTGGGTGGGGAGTTGAATCTGGTTTGTAGTGTGTGTGTGTGTGTGTGTGTGTGTATAATGTTTTTATATCCATATAAATACTTTTCCTCTAAAATACTTGGTTTACAACTGTGGCAGTTTCTATGGAGAAAATGGGATGTTAAAAAAAGTGACTGTGTGTGGTGGGATAGGCCTACTGGAAAGCAGCGTGGCTTAGTTCATTCATTCATTCAATCGTATTTATTGAGCGCATACTGTGTGCAGAGCACTGTACTAAGCGCTTGGGAAGTACAAGTTGGCAACATATAGAGATGGTCCCTACCCAACAACGGGCTAGAAGTGGGAGACAGACAACAAAACCAAACATGTGGACAGGTGTCATCAGAATAAATAGAAGTAAAGCTAGATGCATATCATTAACAAAATAAATAGAATAGTAAATATGTACAAGTAAAATAAAGAGTAATAAATCTGTACAAACATATATACAGGTGCTGTGGGGAGGGGAAGAAGGTAGGGCAGAGAGATGGGGAGGAGAAGAGTGGAAAGAGCATGGGTTTGAGAGTCAGAGGATGTGGGTTCTAATCCCGGCTCTGTCACTGATCAGCTTTTTGACTTTGGGCAAGTCACTTAACTTCTCTATGCCTCGGTTACCTCATCTGTAAAATGGGGATTAAGACTGAGCCCCACGTGGGACAACCTGATAACCTTGTATCTACCCCAGCACTTAGATCAGTGCTTGGCACGTAGTAAGCACCTATAACAGATACCATCATCATCATCATCACTGATGGAGATTTGGGGCTTGAAAAAATGCTTCTAACTGACTTTTTGTAGATGTGCAGATTTTGAGGGCCAGTTTACCACGATGCTATTCAGGGCTGTCTGTCTCTGCCAGCTTGACTTGAATGTCTTCCTCTTTTTTCAAACCTCGCACTGATGCAAGGAATCGATATTGTAGTTTTGGTGGAAAAAATCCTTTTTGACAAAAGCTCCAAGATTGATTACCTAGATCAATACCATTTTTAGGAACAATTCATCAAGATTGTACTTAAACAGGGACCATGATGCATTTAAACTGTTAATAACACAAAAACCCCTCCTCCTCCCTTGTGGATTATCTATTTTCTTTTTTCAGCAGAGCAGCAGATTTTTTAAAACAGTTCCTTGCCCTTTCAGTCGAAGAAGATTTCCAAGGCAAAAGACAAGATCATTTTTCCAAGACACAGACAGTTCTCATTCTTTCTGGAATTCTCTTACCAACCCTGCTTTCTGAAACACTTATTGCTTTTATTCCACAACCATCTTTCACTTGTTCTAAGAGTTTACAGATTTGGAACCTTTGGGATTTCAAGAGACTCTGAATATTAAGAAAGATACTATGGGAGAAATTCAAGATAAGGCAAAAATAATAATAACAATAATAATAATAATAATGGCATTTGTTAAGCGCTTACTATGTGCAAAGCATGGTTTTAGCGCTGGGGGGATACAAGGTGATCAGGTTGTCCCATGTGGGGCTCACGGTTGTCATCCCCATTTTACAGATGAGGTAACTGAGGCCCTGAGAAGTTAACTGACTTGCCCAAGGTCACACAGCAGACATGTGGTGCGCCAGGATTCGAACCCATGACCTCTGACTCCAAAGCCCGGGCTCTTTCCACTGAGCCACGCTGCTTCTCAAAAAGGTACCCAACCTCAGTATTCCTGACATCATTCTCTCCCAGTTCTTTTCCTTCCATTGGGGATACTTCTGTCAAACCAGTGTATTTGTTTTTTTTAAATGGTATTTGTTAAATGCAGAGTATGTTGCCAAGTGCTGTACTAAGTGATGTGATAGATATGGGATAGTCCCTGTCCCACATGGGGCTCTCAGTCTGAATCCCCATTTTACCAGAAGAGGTAACTGAAGCCAGGAGGTGTTAAGTGACTTGTTCAAGGTCACACAGTAGACAGGCGGTGGAGCTGGAATTAGAACGCAGGTCCTTTGACTCCCATGACCATGCTATATCTACTGGACCATGCTGCCTTATAGGAACTTAGTCAAATGGATAATTTATAGCCTCTCTTTCCTCTGAACGAATCCCATCGCCTCACTCAGACTCACAGAGCACTTATTGTGGCAGAGCACTCTATTAAGCGCTTGACTCTTTCTCTGGCTCTTTCCCTGTTGGTTTTATGGTACTTGTTAAATACTTACTACGTGCCAAACACTGTTCTAAGTGCTGGGGTAGGTATAAGCCAACTAGGTTGGACACAGTTCCTGTCCCACATGGGGCTCACAGTCCAAAGTGGGTGGCAGAACAGGTATTCAGGTATTCAACCCCCCCAGTTGCATTACAGTTGAGGAAACTGAGGCAAGTTAAGTGACTTGCCCAGATACACAGCAACTGACAGCTGGGATTAGGACCCAGGTCCTCTGATTCCCAGGCCCATGCTCTTTCCACAAGGCCACGTTGCTTCCCTGGCTCTTCCTCTGCCTCCTTCCCTTTTAATTGTGAGCATCTCTTAAAGGCCAATTAGGTGCCCCTTTCTATTCTCAATCTAAACTCACTTCCTTAGAGAGAGATCATTTGCTCTCTTGTAAACTCCTGGTGGGCAGGGAACATGTCTTCCACTCTGTTGTACTGGACACTCCCAAGTGTAAAGTGCAGTGCTCTGCACACAGTAAGTGCTAAATAAATACCATTGATTAATTGATTGACATTCCCAACCTCAAACTCTAGGTGGATGACTCCCAAATTTACCTCTCTAATCCCAAACTAACTCCTCTACAATCTCACGTTTCCTCCTGCCTCTAGAACGTTTCAAACTCAACGTGTCCAAAATACAACTCATATTCCCTGTCAAATCCTCTCCTCCATCTAACTTTCCCATCACTGTTGGCACTACCATCCTCCCAGTTTCTCAAATCCATGATTTAGACATTACCCTTAATTCCCTTAATTCTTTCTTTCAACTCCCATATCAATCAATGGTGTTTATTGAGCACTTATTGTATGCAGAGCGACCTGTCAGAAATTCCTGTCAGTTTATGCTTCACAGCATCTCCAGTATCCAACTCTTCATCTTCATCCTAACTGCCACTGTGCTGTCGTATCCTGACTCTACCACATCCGTTTCTTCACTGACCTACTGGCCTTCAGACCGTACTTAATTCTGCTGGCCAGATAATTTTTATAAAACATCATTCCAAGCACACCTTCTCATTCTTCAAAAAAACCCCAGTGATTGCCTATCCCTCTCCACATGAAGCAGAAATACCTGAGCATTGGCATTAAAACAGTCAGTTGGTGCTCTCCCCTCATCTATCCTCCCTCCCCTCCTCAGTTTGCATGCCTATCTCCTCTAATAGCAACAGATTCAGTATGCCTTGTTCTTCTCTCTCTTAATAATAATAATAATAATAATAATAATAATAATAATAATGGCATTTATTAAGCACTTACTATGTGCAAAGTACTGTTCTAAGAGCTGGGAAGGTTACAAGGTGATCAGGTTGTCCCACACGGGGGACTCACAGTCTTAATCCCCATTTTATAGATGAGGTAACTGAGGGCTTACTGTGTGCAGAGCACTGTACTAAGCACTTGGGAGAGTACAATACAACAATAAACAGACACATTCCTTCCCCACAATTACCTTACAGTCTAGAGGGTAGGCTTGAGAGTTAGAAGAGCTGGGTTCTAATTCCGGCTCTGCTACTTGCCTTGCTAGGTGATTTTGGGAAAGTCACTTAGCTTCTCTGGGCCTCAGTTTTTTCATATATCTAGTAGGGATTCAATATCTGTTCTACTAGCTACTTAGACTGAAAGCACTATGTGGGACAGGAACTGTATCCAACCTGATTATCTCATATCTACCCCGGTGTTTGGCACATAGTAAGTACTTAAACTTCTGCTATTATTAATCTATTGCTTTGTCCTACCTGTAGTTTGTTTTAGTGTCTGTCCTGATAGGTTGTAAACTCTATGAAGGCAGGGATTTTGTCCACTAACTCAACTGTATTTTGCCGAGCTCCTAGTACAGTCTTCTGCACAAAGTCAGCATTCTAAAAATACTATTGACTGGTGACTCCAGCAATTGTGTCCTTTTTAATTAATGACTCCTCTAGGGACTGGTCCCCCTTGGGCTGAATTCCTTGGGTGATTCAGACAGAATCTGATTTCTGGGCTTATACAACGCTGACAATTGTGATTAGGGAGGTTTAATCCTGCACTTGGTTGGTCTTCATTCAGTTTATCATAATAGCCAGAAGCTGGCACAAACCAAGAGCATAGCTCAATCCTGTCTTTTGCACTGGAAATCTTTTAAGAAGTAGATAGATTCCTAGCTGTCCAGGATGCAAAGCCTGCCTGGAGGCAAATGAATAGTCCATGTTACCCTTCCATTTATATTCTCGATGACAGACTGGAAAATTGTTGTGTTATTTTAGTGACTGAGAACCAAGAGGTACATATTTGGATATTGTTTTGGGGTTCCTTGTTTACACAGTTAATGTAGACTATTCTTTTTTATCTCTTATAATAATGATAATAATAATAATAATAATAATAATAATAATAATAATAATAATAATAATGGCATTTGTTAGGCACTTACTGTGTGTGAAGTACTGTTCTAAGTGCTGGGGGCGGGGGGGATACAGGGTGATCAGGTTGCCCTGCATGGGTGTCTCAGTCTTAATACCCATTTTACAGATGAGATAACTGAGGCACAGGGAAGTTAAGTGACTTGCACTATTTGCTGTGCCCAAGTCAATGAAGGTGGTATGTGAATGCTCTTCAAACTGGGCAAAGAGGCTCCTCACACCTAAAGAGAAGTAGTGGTTGTTGGTGGCTATTGGGATATAGAGAAAGCAGTGTGGCTCAATGGAAAGAGCATGGGCTTTGGAGTCAGAGGTCATGGGTTCAAATCCCGGCTCTGCCACTTGTCAGGTGTGAGACTTTGGGCAAGTCACTTCACTTCTCTGGGCCTCAGTTCCCCCATCTGTAAAATGGGGATGAAGACTGACTGTGAGCCCCCCGTGGGACAACCTCATCACCTTGTAACCTCCCCAGTGCTTAGAACTGTGCTTTGCACATAGTAAGTGATTAATAAATGCTATCATTATTATTATTATTATAAAGGCTTAGATGCTTGCAGTCCATTAGAAGTTAATTGGTGGTTGGGGAGCTTTAGGGATGGATAGATAATGAGTCAAAAGGATCAGATGGAAAAGGAGTACAAAAAGAATGCAGCTCAGAGTAGAGGCCCTCGGCCAATAGGAACATGGGAAACAGTGTGACCTTGTAGATAAAGCATGGGCCTTGGAGCCAGAGGACCTGGGTTCTAATCTTGACTCTGCCACTTTTTTAAAAAAATACCATTTTTGCTAAGTAAAACTAGGTTCCAGGCACTCTACTAAGTGGTTGAGTAGATCCAAGATAATCAGGTGAGACACAGTCTCTGTCCCACATGGCGCCTCGCAGTCTTAGTCCCCATTGTACAGATGAGGTAACTGTGGCCCAGAGAAGGTAAATGACATGCCCAAGGTCACACAGCTGACAAGAGAAGCAGCGTGGCTCAGTGGAAAGAGCCCAGGCTTGAGAGTCAGAGGTCTTGGGTTCTAATCCTGGCTCCACCACATGTCTGCTATGTGACCTTGGGGAAGTCACTTAACTTCTCTGAGCTTCAGTTCCCTCATCTCTAAAATGAGGATTAAGACTGAGTCCCATGTGGGATAACCTGATCACTTTGTATCTCCATGGCGCTTAGAACAGTGCTTTCAACATAGTAAGCGCTTAACAAATGCCATCATCATTATTATTATTGAGTGGTGGGATTAGAATCCAAGTTTTCTGACTCCAAGGCCTGCGCTCTTTCCACTGGGTGATGCTGCTTTTCACTTGCTTGCTGTATGACCTGGGGTAAGACACTTAGCCTATCTGTACCTCAGTTTCCTCAAATGTAAAATGAGGTTTCAGTGCTTGTTATCCCTCTGACTTAAACTGTGAGCCTCATGATGGCCAGGGCCTATATCCAGCCTGATTAACTTGTAACTACCCCAATGCTTAGAACAGTGTTTGACATGTAGTAAGCAGTTGACAAATACTATTAAAAAGTAAGCAACTTCAAGGACAGTGACCACAGACAATTAGCAGGTAAGGAAGATCCTGAACCACAACCACTAATTAATCAATTGCATTAATTAAGCAGTTACTGTGTACAGAGCACTGTACTAAGTACTTGTAAGAGTAAACTGTTATAGAGTTGGTAGACATGTTCCTTATCCGCAAGGAACTTTCAGTCTGGACGGGGAGAGAGATATTAAAATAGATTTCTGGTATGTACATCAGTGTTGTGGGGCTGAGGGAGGTGGGGCAGTGAATAAAGGGGGTAAGGGGAGTGAGGAAAATGAAAGGTTAGCTGGGGAAGGCCTCTTGGAGAAGATGTGATTTGAATGAGGCTTTGAAGGTGGAGAGAATGGTTATTGGATATGAAGGTGAGGGAAATTCCAGATATTGCATGGCCCAAATTAGCCTTGGAGAGACCTGGGCAGAATCCACAGTCATGGAAAACCAAACTGCAAGTGAACAACACCCAGAAGGCATGATGGAAGTGAGCTGTAAACTTGTTGTGGGCAGGGAATATATCCGTTTGTTACGTTGTACTCTCCCAAGCACTTAGTACAGTGCTCTGCACACAGAGAAGCAGCATGGCTCAATGGAAAAGAGCACGGGCTTGAGAGTCAGAGGTCACAGATTCAAATTCCGGCTCTGCCAACTGGCAGCTGTGTGACTTTAGTAAATCACTTAACTTCTCTGGGCCTCAGTTACCTCATCTTTAAAATGGGGATGAAGACTGTGAGCCCCACGTGGGACAATCTGATCACCTTGTATCCTCCCCAGTGCTTAGAACAGTGCTTTGCACATAGTAAGCGCTTAACAAATGCCATCATAATCAGTAAGCACTCAATAAATATGATTGAACGACTGACAAGTAGAAAACCAGCCCAGGGGTGGAACTGGGGTGAAGGGGGTGCAGAGCCCTCTACTAAACACCTGTATCCCAAGAAACCAATATCACTTGGTCAATGAATCTGATGAAGTTTCTAGCTCCTTTTGGGGAGATGTAGTCGTTCTCATTAAAATGCTGTAGAGTGCTTTTGGCAAATGTCATTCATATGTTAAGAAATGAGGAGATTTTCATAAATGCCTAAAACCCTCTCCCACTCAACTCTTTGAGTTAGTGTTTGGCCACTGTACTGCCCTGAGGAGAAATGACCAGAGACCAGTGCTTGCCATCAATCAATCAGGCTGTACATGTCCCCTTTGAGATGGTGATATTTGTTCATTATGTGGAATGAAAGAGAAAAATGCCAAGTGCTCACTGGGAATATTCTTTCCAAAATTGTATTTTATAGCGTAAGTTCCATGTAGGCAGGGAAAAGGCCTTGTGTTTTTGATTAATTTTCTCACAGGCCCAGTATAGAGAAGCAGCATGGCTCAGTGCAAAGAGCACGGGCTTTGGAGTCAGAGGTCATGGGTTCGAATCCCGACTCCACCACTTGTCAGCTGTGTGACTTCGGGCAAGTCACTTAACTTCTCTGTGCCTCAGTTACCTCATCTGTAAAATGGGGATTAAGTCTGTGAGCCCCACGTGGGACAAGTTGATTACCTTATATCTACCCCAGAGCTTAGAACAGTGCTTTGCACATAGAAAGCACTTAATAAATGCCATTATTATTATTATTATGGTTCATTGAACTTAGGGTATTACTACTAAAGACTGTCTCTAGTCATGCACATTTTAAAAAAATGTGAAAATCTGCCTTTGCAAGTTCTTCAGAATATCTTCCAAACTGTGCTTTTAGACACTTTCCTTATTCCATCCTGGTTTCAGTTCTGTGGCAAGTGTGCTCACAGTTCCCCCAACTGTATTGCAGGCTTTCCTTTGCCTTTTGCAGACAGTCTGGTCCCACCCATGTCCCTAAGATTAGAATAACTAAAACAGAGAACAATCTCTCTGAAGTCTCCCTTCTTCGTTTTGGGAAGGGCTGCTGTGCCTTGGTAAGTCTAGAGATGGATTTTTCTTTTAGGAAAAATAAGAGCATCATTTTGTTGGTTTTAATTACCTTATGGAGTTGCCAGACTATTGAGGAAGTTATAGGAATAGTGAAGCCAGGAATCTTTAGGGAACAGTAGGGAAGTTTTTGACAGCAAATGATTCCATGAGTGCATTGGCAAAGCCCAGTGAAAAGTCAAGCATGGCAAAACATTATCTCCTTGCAGCTTGTCAGAAGAAATGCAGGATTGTCCTGCCAGTGTTGTAACACCCACCACAAAGACAGTGGAATGGCAGTGTCTGAGCGATTCTTTCCCTTTGCATATCTCCCCCCAGCAAAGGTGCTCGCCACTTCTAAAAATAATATCGTCCCCACAGTGCCACAGGGAAATTGACTACGTGAAAGGATTTTCAAAAGATGGAATGGAATTCCATTCTTTTTGTGGAACGCGGTGAATCATATTATCACCCCAGGAGTGAACGGAATCCTTTTATTTTTGGACGGTTTCAATGTGTGGTCGGCAAAGAGGCTGTAAAGATCTTTTTGGCCCTCAAGGTGAACCCTGTGAATGAAGACATAGGTGGGCTGACAAGAGAAGTGTGCGTGGAGATTAGGGGGGGCGGGTGGAAGAGCACGCAGGTGTGATTTGTGCTTTTCACCACCTAGTCCTTGCCCTGTCATTTATGAGCATGACTCAGGAATGCTAAGATTCATTCGAAAAGTAAGAGGGAGCAGTCATTCCTGTGGAAGCATCTGGGATTCAAAACACAAGTTATTTTCAGGTGTTTTAAAGTGGCTGTTACTTTTTCTTCTTTAAATGGCTGTCAGTGCTTTTACGGCTGATAGAGAAAGAAAACCCATGGAAGCAGGAAAGCTCTATGCTTAGTTATTTTTCTTTTCTGGTATTAGAAATGAATGCAGTCATAACTAGACTGCTGAGCTTACAGTTTGCCTTTTGCCACTTTATGTATTGCTGTAGAGTAAGGCATTTAATCATTTCCTCTACGCACTGCAAAAAGGTCTTCAGAAGCTTTTGTCTTAAAGCCATACATTTGTGTTTTTCCTTTTGTATCATTTCATCAAATCTTGGGTCTGACAGTCTTTTCATTGTTCTATTGGTTTATAAAAGCTGTAGTCCCTTTCAACCAGTTCCAGTCATTATTGGGACAGAAGGAAATAAACTGGTTTTAGCACCTATTGGCTGAAATGTCTGCTCCTTGGGGAATTAGGCAAAAGGGTTGAAATAAATTGGGGAATCCCAAAAATTCAGTGTCCTTTTCCAAAAAGAGAGTAGTGGGTGTTGGAAATAAACTCCTTCATATCTGCTTCTATATTTCTTCTACTGCCAGTCCCACTATTAAAATCAAATCTGTCAATGAGTGGTGGTTATTGAGTAACTACAGTGTGCAGAGCACTGTACTAAGCACTTGGGAAAGCACAGTACAACTGAGTTGGTAGACATGTTCTTTACCCACCTTCTATTGGAGCTGACATAATCTGAGAGAAAAGGAATGCATTTTCTGTAAACATTAATAAGATGTCTTCTTCCACTTGGATCCCAAATGGTATTCTAATTACTTTGACACTTCATAGGAATTATGGATGTTGGGTGTTTTGTAAAAATAGTGTCCCATTTTGTACTTTAAATCATGCTATTTGCTGTCATTGGAATAGACATGGATTTACACTCTTTTCAGAAATGAAACTACTTTATAGTGGACATGAATCCATGCAAGAGACTGCGATTGGAAGACCGCAGAACCCCTGATAATCCAGTCCATATTGCGTGACCATAATTGTGTGCTATTTTCCCGCTCACACACATTACCCTTTGGCCTCTATCTTGGCCCTAATGGTGTGAAAGAGGCTGGAAGTTATCTGAATGCATTGTCAGTCTTCCAGAAAACACATGCAACTCTATGGATTGTGAGCATCAAATGTTGTTCGTGAGACTGTCATGAAGCCTACAAACCCAGACAAATGAGGACCCAGTTATCGTTGCTCAGAATCAGCACAGCACTGTGCACCCAAAATAAGTCTGAAGAAAGCTTAACTTGCACAGCTGCTTGTAGTGAAAACAGAAATGATGGTATTTGCTAAGCGCTTACTATGTTCTAAGCACAGGGGGAGATACAGTGTTAACAGGTTGTCCCGTGTGGGGTTCACAGTCTTAATCCCCATTTTACAGATGAGATAACTGAGGCACAGAGAAGTTGTGACTTGCCCAAAGTCACACAGCTGACAACTTGCTGTGTGAAAGTAGTGATTGTGATTTTTTTAAGTTGTTACTATGTGCTAAGTATTATATTATGTGTTTGGGTAGATACAAGATAATAAGGTTGGACACAGTGCCTGTCCCACATGGACCTCACAGTCTAAGTGGGAGTGAAAATAAACATTGAATTCCTATTTTATAGATTAGAATCTGAAGTGCTGAGAAGATAAGTGACTTGCCCCAAGTCAAACAGCAGGCATGTGGCGGGACTGGATGTAGAATCCAATTCTCCTGACTGCCAGCCCATGCTCTTTCCACTAGGCCACACTGTACTCTGGGAAACCCACACATTACCAGACTTATTTTTTAATAATAATAATAATAATAATAATGATGGCATTTATTAAGTGCTTAGTATGTGCAAAGCACTGTTCTAAGTGCTGGGAAGGTTACAAGCTGATCAGGTTGTCCCATGGGGGAGGGGGGCTCGCAGTCTTCATGCCCATTTTACAGATGAGGTAACTGAGGCCCAGAGAAGTGAAGTGACTTGCCCAAAGTCACACAGCTGACAAGTGGCGGAGCCAGGATTTGAACCCGTGGCCTCTGACTCCAAAGCCCGGGCTTTTTCCAGCAACACAGAAGTAAAAGCTAGCATTAAGTTATTGTATCTGCACAACATATTCTCCAAAACACAAGGGCCACCTTCAATTCTTTAGTTTGTGTAACTCCATAATAATATGGTATTTAAGTGCTTACTCTATGCCAGGCACTGTACTAAGCCCTGGGGTAGATTTAAGGGTAATTGGGTTGGACGCAGTCCCTGTCCATTGTGGGCAGCGATTGCTTCTCTATATTGCTGTACTGTACTTTCGAAGTGCTTAGTACAGTGCTCTGCACACAGTAAACTCTCAATAAATACTACTAAATGAATGAATGAATAGGGCTCACAGTCTTAATCCCCCTTTTACAAATGAGGTAACTGAGGCCCAGAGAAGTGAAGAGACTTCATCATCATCAATCATGTTTATTGAGCGCTTACTGTGTGCAGAGCACTGTACTAAGCACTTGGGAAGTACAAGAGACTTGCCCAAGTTCACACAGTAGACAGGTTTTGTTGTCTGTCTCCCCCTTCTAGACTGTGAGCCCACTGTTGGGTAGGGACCGTCTCTATATGTTGCCAACTTGTACTTCCCAAGTGCTTAGTACAGTGCTCTGCACACAGTAAGTGCTCAATAAATACGATTGAATGAATGAATAAATGAAAGGGGTGGAGCCAGGATTAGAATCCATGTCCTTCTAACTCCAAGGCCCATGCTGAATTCACTAGGCCATTCTTCTTTATACCTCTGCCGTTCATTCATTCATTCAATCATATTTATTGAGTGCTTACTGTGTGCAGAGCACTGTACTAAGCGCTTGGGAAGTACAGGTCGGCAATTCCTGCCCTGAGCTTTAAACTCGCATAGCTACCCGTCGGAGCTGCTGAAAACAACTTCTTGCTGCTTTCCTTGTGCTTTTCGGAATTCAGGCTGCACTCTTCTGAGGTACCACAACAAGGGGGAGACTTCTATTTGACCAGTATTGATGTTGAAATGAGACTAGTAATAGGACATTTTACAGTCATCGTGTTCCATCAACAGTTATTTGCCTTGCTGTAAAAGTAAAATGCCTCTTTTGATGCAATTTTTCTAAACATGCAGAATAATGTCACCCATCTGTAGAGATGCAGTGTGGCTCTGTGGAAAGAGCATGGGCTTGGGAGTGAGAGGTCATGGGTTCTAATCCCGTCTCCGCCACTTGTCAGCTGTCGGACTTTGGGCAAGTCACCTCACTTTTCTGAATGTGTTACCTCATCTGTAAAATGGGGATTAAGACTGTGAGCCCCACGTGGGACAACCTGATCACTTTGTTATCCCCCCAGTGCTTTGAACAGTGCTTCGCACATGGTAAGTGCTTAACAAATGCCAGTATTATTATTATTATTATTACCAAAAAGCAGTGACTATTTCCTCAAAGGCTTCCAAACCTTATCAACAATGAGAGTAAAGGAGCCTGTAGTTTTAACTGCAAAAATGCAAAAATCTTCCTCCTCCCATATTTATCCTGGATCCCTGAGATAACCTGGATGGCTGGAATTGTTGTATGAGACTAGAATCCTAGGCTGCAAAGGTCCTTGAGAAATCTCCCATCTCCATCACACAGGCAAATTTACTCTGTTAGGGAATGGACACTTTCCTAGTTTGTTACTCCTTAAAGTTGTGTAATTCTTATTTATTTCCAGTCTAAACATTCTGTCATTGCAGGAGATGCTCACTTTTTCTATCTTGCTGTCAGTGTGGAGCAAAAAATTCATCAGTTCAGCAAAGATATTTATTAAACACTTATGCAGTACAAACCACTATATATAGTAAGAAGTAGCAATTTTTTATTACACTCTCCCTTCACCTTTCCCCGATATGTGTTCCTGTCCCAGTATAACCCCAGATAAGCTAAAGAACTACCATATATAAACTTATAATTTGGTATAATCTATTAGGGATATTTACTTGCAGTTGGAATATATTTTTCCTTCCTACCTTCCAAGCTGGCCTTTTCCACAGTGGAAGAAATAATTCAGTAACTTTCTACAGGAAGGAAAACATGGGCCAGGTAAACTAAATATGGAATTCTCTGAGATTCTAACAAATGGTGATTTTGCTGAGACCTAAAAGCCTTAAATTCCATGTAAGGGAGACCTTTGTAGACAGAAACTCAGAAATGTGTCACCAGAAAGCTTGCGATGTCAGGTATTTAGTGCTTACTAAGTGCCAAAACCCTGGGTTAATGTTGGTGTTGATATAACATAGATTGTTCCATGTGAGTTCTCACAATCTAAGATCTCATTATTTAAGTCGCTTTGTATTCTGATTTATTACTGGTAATATCCTGGGATAATTTGACAAGGATGAAAATGTTTGGAAAGATAGTGGGATTGGAAGTAGATGGACCATCACACTTCTGGGGACACTTTAAAAAAGAAAATAGGATCAGTGAATAAGGAAAATATCAATTTCAACTTTTAGACACTGAATAACGTTCAGTACGAGTGCATTGCAGTTTGCATTTCATTCAATTTTACAAGCATGTATTAATAGTTTCTAGAACAGGTGCAGAGCATGAGGCAGTGCTGTATTGCTTAGAGTCTGACTAAAATTAAAAATCCAGTTTATTATACCTGAGTGTCCATGCATTGTTCTCCAAATTTTAAATGAAATTCATTCTCATCTTCTAAAGACCATCAAGATGCCAGGCCATGCCCCTGACCCTTCCACCCTTCAGAGAACAATAGAGTGCAATTAAAAAAAATCATTCCAATTTGATATCCATTTATGAAGCCATAAGATGTAGCCCTGTTTTTAAAAGCTGAAGTTTGAACCATCAGGAGGCGTATAGGAACTTCTACAGATTATGATGTTTTAAATCAAATCTGCTGGAAGTATCACCTGTTCCCTACATAATGTTTATTGGCTTTATAGAAGTGACATATATCAACAAAAATAGATTCTGGCAGCCAATTATTTGTCACTATATTCAGGGAGAGTTCCTGACTATGCACTATAATTCTTTCTTTCACCAACAAAAGGTCTCATTTGGAAAGAAAGCGAAAGCCAATTACCGATAATCAATGACCTTGGGGAAAATGTGACGAGAAAGGGCATCTCCTACTTGCTTGACTTTTTAATTCCATTCAACACTCTAAAAATATGCCCATAAAAATCAAGGGTTTTTCAACTTTCCTGACAAGTTGGTGCTTAATTCTTGGAATCTTGTAGATTTGGTTTTAAGCTTCCTTTTTTGTTAATATTGAAACCTATTGAATAAGTGAACCGTTCATAGTGCAAGTTCAGCCAGTATATTCAGGATTTAGATGTACTTAAGTCGAACTCTCTACCATTTTCTTGACTGAAAAACCTGTTGGAGCCATTAAGTAGCCCAAAGATCTCCTGGCCATTAAATACATTGCTTGAAGAAGCAGTGTAGTCTAGTGGATTCAGAACAGTCCTGGAAGTCAGGAGGATGTGGGTCCTCGTCCTGGCTCTGCCACTTGACTGCTGTGTTACCTTGGGCAAGTCACTTAACTTCTCTGTGCCTCAGTTACCTCATCTGTAAAATGGGGATTAAGACTCTGAATCCTCTGTGGGACAGGAACTGTTTCCAACCCAATTTGCTTGTATCTACCCCAAGCCTTAGACCAGTACCTGGCACATAGTAAGTGCTTAACAAATACCACAATTATTATTATAATTATTATTATTAGTCAACAGCTGGGCAGCTGTACTGTGGGCTTTCTAGAACAAGGAATTGAATGTACTGCTAAAACCAAGATTTGGGGCAGTAGCCAAAGTACAGTAGCAAAGGTGTGTAGTACACTGGTGAAATTCAGTTATAATGAATCTTGAAAACTGGAAGGGGGCTTTATTTTGTGTGCCTCTCAGGACTGAGGTTGGAAACAAGCTGGTAGTGATGAAGACCACTCAAGTAGTACAGTCCATTCTACCACCACAAGCGCTTAGCACAGAGCTCTGCAAATGTTCAATAAATACCATTGATTGATGCAGTGAGTTTGGCTCATTCAAGTCCCCCGATGCTTTCCTTTCATCACCATGAGCTACTGCTAAAATTATCTGGATAATCCCTTGAATTCTCCTATTGTATTTGGCTGGGTAGATATTTCCAGGATATGAATGTGATATTTATGTGCCACCCACTATACCTGTTCTGGGGTAGATATAACAGGAACTGTCCCACTTGGGGCTCACAGTCTAGAGAGGAAGAACAGGTATTTAATTCCCATTTTCAGGTAAGGTAACTGAAGTATGGAAGTTAAATAATTTGCCCAAGTTGAACCCAAGTCTCCTGTCTTACAGTCCTGTGCTCCTTCCTTTAGACCATGCTGTTTCTGTATCTCTTCCCTCCCTCCATCTTTTCTGTGCCTTTTGCAAACAACCTGCTCAGTCATTGGTTTCCATCGAGCTTCCATCTCTTTTACTCTAGCCACACAGAGTTAATTATTAAGAACTGAATCAGTAAACATTCAATCAGTGGTGTTTATTGATCACTTTTCTGTGTGCAGAGCAATGTACTAAGTGCTTGGCAAAGTGCAATGCAATAGTTGATACAATACCTGTCCGCAAGGAGCTTACAATCCAGAGTAACATGTTTAGATCTTGGGCATAGTGAAGCAGCATGGCCTAATGGGTGGTGCACGGTGCACGGATGGTGCTCTAATCCTGGTTCAGCCACTTGTCTGCTGTGTGACCTCGGGCAAGTCACTTAACGTCTCTATGCCTCAGCTACCTTATCTGTAAAATAGGGATGAAGATCGCGAACCCCATGTGGACGGGGACTGTGTCCAACCTGGTTACCTTGTATTAACCCTATTGCTTAGAACAGTACCTGGAACATAGTAAGCTCTTAAAAATACCATAAAAACCCCACAAAAACACATGGATGTGACCTAAGCCATTTTAACAATTACCTTTATTAGCTTGTAATGGCAATTGGTAACCAAGTGATATTTTGGTGACACTGGAACATCAGTAAAAATCTATATATGGGAAGAGGTAGTTTCTTAAGCTTCTGCAACATTTTTCTTCCTAATGAATTTCCAGGTAGAATTTGAATTGTTCAGTAATTTGGTTTTGCTATCATTAAAACTTGAAATCTTGGTTAATTTTCTCCAACTCAGCTGTAACCAACCCTAATAGGCAGGGATCATTTTTAGACTGTAGAAACAGAAGGTTGCATTGGCAGGCATCATTTGTCATCACATATTTCCATATATTCATGGTTTTTGCTGTTGTGAGAATGGCAGGGAGATAACATACCATGTTAAGTGGGTGAAAATGAAAGAATGAAGTAAAGATATTATCAAGATGAAAAATATACATAAATATATATACTAATAGTGAAAGATGTTGCTTCTTGGAAACTTCATCATTGTTGACCCCTCTAAGTCTAGAGAGTTCTTAGCTACAATCTATTAGCTGCTTGCCTATCTCTCTTAATTTTAAACTTTTTTTGAAGTACAAACCTATCAAACATCAGAGTAGTCAGTTTATTTGTCTGTTCTCTGATTTATAGGTCCAGTTCCATATGGTGGCTTTGCAGGAACTCAAATGAGTTTGTTTTTCCTTTATTTTCCTTTTTCTGTTGGTTAGGGGAGCTAAAATGTCCAGATGGGATTGAAGCCTTCAAAAGGTGAATATTTCTTGACAGAGTGTGTGAAGTGATTGATTTAACACAGTTTTTGAAGATATTTTTCTTGTAGAAAATTTGTTGGAATCCAAATCTGCCAAGAAAAAACCTAGTATTGTGAACCATATTCTATTGCTGGACATTTTGCGGCAGCATAGACGTGGTCCACATCTTGGGAGACTTATGCCCCTTGTCCTCTCTCCCGATGAAGACATCTAGGTCCAGCATTTCTGCCTGTTCAAATTTCAGGCTCTTCTATCAGTCAACTGTGTTCGTCCAGTGAATTTGCAGCAGCCAGCGTGGCTCAGTGGAAAGACCATGGGCTTTGGAGTCAGAGGTCATGGGTTCAAATCCCAGCTCCACCAATTGTCAGCTGTATGACTTTGGGCAAGTCACTTTACTTCTCTGTGTCTGTTACCTCTTCTGTAAAATGGGGATTAAATACTGTGAGCCCTCCGTGGGACAACCTGATCACCTTGTAACCTCCCCAGAGCTTAGAACAGTGCTTTGCACATGGTAAGCACTTAATAAATGCCATTATTATTATTATTAACAGTGGCCCAGAATCCCCTGGCAGCAGCTGCCATCCACTATCTAATGCCATCAGACAGATTCCCTTTCAATCACTTCCCGCATAGGAGGACATCAGTCCACATTAGAATACTGCATCTACAAAGTCTCAACCTCTTTTTGATTGTTTTACTCTTCTCAGCTGGAATAAAGTTCTTGGTTCCTGCCTAATGTTTCCTGTGTAAGGTTAGGTAGCTACCCCTATTAATGTTTGACACTTAATGAGCCTCTGGTAGCAGTATTAGCCTTTACTTAGGACCCAATTGATGATGTGCACCATACTGGATGCTTAGAAAGTAGTAATGATAATTGTGGTAAAGTGCTTATTATGCACTAATATAATAATAATGGTATTTGTTAAGCACTTTCCTTCTATCTACCCCAGCGCTTAGAACAGTGCTTCACACATATTACGCACTTAACAAATGCTATTATTATTATTACTACTACTATGTGCCAAGCACTGTTCTAAGCCCTGGGGTAGATAAAAGGAAATCAGGTTGTCCCATGTGGGGTTCATCCCCATTTTACAGATGAGGTAACTGAGGCATAGAGAAGTTTAGTGACTTGCCCAAGGTCACACAGCAGACACAGTGGGGGAGCTGGGATTAGAACCCATGACCTCTGACTTCCAAGCCAGTGTTCTTTCCACTAAGCCATGCTACTTAAAACCAAATCTGACACATTTCTTGTCAGGAGACCTGGTTTCCAATCCTAGCTCTGCCACTTAACTGCTGTGTTACCATGAAGAAGTCACCTTGCTTCTCTATGCCTCAGTCTCTTCATCTGAAAATTAGGGATTGATAGCTCTTTTTCTTCCCTCTTAGACTGTGAACCCCATGTGGTAAAAGGATTGGGTCTGATCTGATTGTACTGTATCTACCCCAGTGTTTGGCACAGTGTTCTGCATGTAGTAAGCACTAACAGACCACAATTAGTGTTACTGTCTGTCCAACCTCACTCTAAAGCTCTTCAGCCTTTCCTTGCTGAAATGAGACAGAAGTGCAAGTAGCCAATCCACCTTTCATAAACTGACTAATGAGTTTTGGTTAGGGCTGTTGAAGTCCTGTGGATTCTGCTAAATCTTTACAAACAGGTGCTAAATTTGCCTCCTGCAGACTCAGCTGTCTCTAGGTGGCTCGCATAGCATTTGGTAGATATCATTTCTCCATCTCTCTCAACTCCACTTAACCTTAATTATTTGATGTGGAAAAATGGAAAAAAAGGTCTGAAACTACGTGTAGGCAGCACATCGCCACATCATTGAATTCACAAGTTCTCCGTTTTTAGGCAATCATGCTGCTTTGAAATATCTGTTTCGTAATAATCGTAACTGGTATTCGTTAAGTATTTTCTATGTGGTAAGCACTGTGCTGAATCCTAGGATAGATACAATACAATCAGATCCGACACAGTATCTTTCTAACATGGGACTCACAGTCTAAGGGGGATGGAGAATCCTCATTTTACAGATGCAGCAAATGAAGCGTGGAATGCAAGTGACTTGCCCAGCGCTTAGAACAGTGCTTTGCACATAGTAAGTGCTTAACAAATGCCATCATTATTATTATTAAATCAACCCAGCAGCAATTGACGGGGCTGGGATGAGGATATATATCTCCTGATATCTTTGCTTTTCCCTTAGGCCATCTGCTTCTCACTATCAGGGATTGTCTCTATTGCTGAATTGAACTTTCCAAGGGCTTAGTACAGTCCTCTGCACACAGTAAGTGCTCAATAAATACGATTGAATGAATGAATGAGTATTAGACACCCATCCCCTCCTTGAGAGATAAAATGAGTAGTGGGATAAGGACAAATGGAATGAGAAGAACCAGCCACTTGGGGTAGAGAGCAGTTGCTCCTGAAAATGACCAGGAAAAGTGAAAAAGAAAGTGAGACAAAGGAATAACAGTGAAACAAATTAAGAGCTGTTCATATTAGTGGTGACACTAAAGAGAGATGAAATTCCATTTCTCACCCCTCTGTTGCTGTCTCGATTTAATTGACAAAACATGAATTTAAAATGTTGCTGCTGTGCTGTGGTGCAGTCTTGAAATTTTCTTCCTTCCACTGGTGCCTCAGCACAGCTGTGGCTTTCGACTAGAATCTCCCGACAGCAACATGAAACCCATTGCTCTGTTAGGGAAGCCTAAACTGGGAGGCTTTTTGACTCTGACATGCAATTGCTATTTTCTATTTTAATATAAAATCTTGAAGTTGAAACCAGCAGGGCCACAGAAGTAGCATTAAGAGGATGCTGCACAGTGGAGAGTTAAGAAAAAAGAAAAGCCAACAAATCGTAAACACAGCATGATCCAAATGTCCTGTCCCTGGTTCCCATTTCGAATGCCACGCCTGCAGGTCTGGGCAGATCTGGGTTTCAGTTGAGTGTTTTAGACTTTAGCTGGGTAAGTTTCTGCATTTGAGTCAAGGGATGCATCTCCCATGGTCTTATGTGGCAGTGCCATCCATTCTCTTCTCCATTCATTCAATCATATTTATTGAGCACTTACTGTGTGCAGACAACTGCACTAAACACTTGGAAAGTACAATTCGGCAACAGATAGAGAGAATCCCTACACGACAATGGGCTCATAGTAAAACATTCACTCATGCAATCATATTTATTGAGCACTTACTTGTGCAGAGCACTGTACTAAGTGCTTAAGAAGTACAAGTCGGCAACATATAGAGACGGTCCCTACCCAACAACAGGCTCACAGTCTAGAAGGGGGCGACAGACAACAAAACATGTAGACAGGTTTCAAAACTGTCAGAATAAATATTATTATAGCTATATGCACATCATGAATAAAATGAATATAGTAAATATGTACAAGTAAAATGGAGTAATAAATCTGTACAAATATCTGCAAATGCTGTGGGGAGGGGAAGGAGGTGGGGGGGCGATGGAGAGGGGAGGAGAGGAAAAAGGGGGCTCAGTGTGGGAAGGCCTCCTGGAGGAGGTGAGCTCTCAGTAGGGCTTTGAAGGGAGGAAGAGAGCTAGCTTGGCGGATATGTGGAGGGAGGGCATTCCAGGCCTGGGGGATGACGTGGGCCGGGGTTCGATGGTGGGACAGGCGAGAACGAGGAACGGTGAGGAGATTAGCGGCAGAGGAGTGGAGGGTGAGGGGTGGGCTGGAGAAGGAGAGAAGGGAGGTGAGGTAGGAGGGGGCGAGGTGATGGACAGCCTTGAAGCCGAGAGTGAGGAGTTCTTGCTTGATTCGTACTGATTGACAGGTAACCACTGGAGATTTTTGAGGAGGGGAGTGACATGCCCGAAGTGTTTCTGTACAAAGATAATCCAGGCAGCAGAGTGAAGTATAGACTGAAGCGGGGACTGTGAGATCCTACAGACTATCAACTGAGGACATGTCTACTAACTCTAATATACTCTCCCAAGTGCTTACTTATGGAACTCTGTACACAGTAGGCTCTCAGTAAATACTACTGACTGACTGATATCTACAATCAAATTAGAAGACATGATGTCTGCCCATGAGGAGTTTTCAGTCTAGAAAGAGACAGATTTTAAAAGAAATTACAGATAGGGAGAAATGGCAGAGTTACATGCATCATTATTATTATCATTATTATTATTATTATTGTATTTGCTATGCGCTTACAGTCTCAGTCCCCATTTTACAGATGAGGAAACTGAGGCACTGAGAAGTGAAGCAGCATGGCTCAGTGGAAGGAGCCCGGGCTTTGGAGTCAGAGGTCATGGGTTCGAATCCTGACTCCGCCACATGTCAGCTGTGTGACCTTGGGGAAGCCACTTAACTTCTCTGTGCTTCAGTTACCTCATCTGTAAAATGGGGATGAAGACTGTGAGCCTCACATGGGACAATCTGATCACCTTGTATCCCTCCCAGTGCTTAGAACAGTGATTTGTACATAGTAAGCATTTAGCAAATACCACCATTATTATTATTATTAAGTGAAGTGACTTGGCCAAGGTCACACAGCACACAAGTGGTGGAGCTGGGATCAGAAAATGTACATATGTGCTGTAGGGCTAAGGATGGGTTGAACATCAAGTGCTTGGAGGTACAGATCCAAGTGCTTTGGTGGTACAGAAGGGGTGACAAGTAGGGGGAAATGAGGGCTTAGGGAAATGGATAACTCCTAAGGTGGTGGTGAAAAGTTTTGACCTACAGAGAAGAAGCATTAACTGGGGAAAGAATTGGTTTAACCTCACTCATTAGACAGTTCCATCCCTCCTAATCCATTAGAGAAATAGAGCCTTTTTGTTTCAAGAAGAAATTAATTTAAGGAAATATGCAGCCTCTCCTAGCCCTTTCTCTTCATCCCTCCCTGACCATCCTTTTTGGGGCTGTGGGGCCCTGCCCACTTCTTAAAAACAGTGTCTATCGTAAACATTGTGACCTAGTGAAAAGATTCTGGGCCTGAGAGTCAGAGGACCTGGGTGCTAATCAAGGCTCCACTACTTGTCGGCTGTGCGGCCTTGTCTGTGCTTCAATTTCCTCATCTGTAAAATGAGGATTCAGTACCTGTTCTCCCCACTTTTTAGGCTGTGAGCCCCATGTGGGACAGGGACTCTGTCCAACTGGTTATCTTGTAACTACTCAAACATTGAGGCTTCGATAGATTGTAAGTGCTTACCAAGTGTCACACATTATCATTCGATTAATGGCATTTGAGAGCTTGGGAGAGTACAGAATGACAGAGCGGCGGTGTTCCCTATCCATAAGGAGATTACAGTCTAGAGGACTGGAATCTGCAGTCTAGTCAAAACTTGTATCAGTGCCAAGAGAGGCAGCACGGCCAAGTGGATAGAGCATGGGTTTGTGAGTCAGAAGGACTTGGGTCCTAATTCAGTCTCTGCCACTTAATAATAACAATAATGATGGCATTTGTTAAGTGGTTACGATGTGCTAAGCACTGTTCTAAGCACTGGGGTAGATACAAGGTAATCAGGTTGTCCCGCGTAGGGCTCACAGAGCTAAACCCTGTTTTACAGATGAGGTAACTGAGACACAGAGAAATGATTTGCCCAAAGTCACACAGCTGACAAGTGGTGGAGCCGGGATTTGAACCCATGACCTCTGACTCCAAAGCCTGTGCTCTTTCCAATTGTCTGCTCTGTGACCTTGGGCAAGTCACTTCACTTCTCTGAACTTCGGTTTCCTCATCTGTAAAATGGAGATTAAGAATTTCAGGCCCATGTAGAACAGGGACTGTGTCCAACCATTTCTATAGTATGTAACTAGAGAAGTGAGATCGAAAGTGTAAAGAGACTGAGACTGAGTGTAAGAGTCTTTTAGACTGTGAGCCCACTGTTGGGTAGGGACTGTCTCTATATGTTGCCAATTTGTACTTCCCAAGCGCTTGGTACAGTGCTCTGCACATAGTAAGCTCTCAATAAATATGATTGATGATGATGATGATTACCTTGTATCTACACCAGCGCTTAGTACAGTGCCTGACACATAGTAAGTGCTTAACAAATACCATTACAAACAGTACCAGATTTCCATATTTGGGGTGGCAGTAAGAGAGCCAGTATATATGTATATTTTCTCTCTCTCCCCAGCTCCCCTCCATTTCAATGTTGCATTTAAGAACATACCATTAAGGAGAACTTTCAGTGCAACCCTCACCAGCTACCCGTCGTGTGCTTGTGTACAGTTCCTTCTGACACCTTGTTCTGCTTCTTCCAGACAGATGCAGGCTGAAAGAACGTTGCAAATTATTTCATATTGTATCCAAAATGCCTAGTAAAAATGCAGACTTAGGAAGAACTTTGTGTTTTAATAGCAAAGAATGGAAGAAAATACTGGTCCTCTATTTTCAGAAGGCCCGAAGGTAAAAGTTCTGTTTTATCTGAAATAGCAAAGTCTACTAGAAAACTAGCTTACTTACGGAATTGCTATTTATTGGGCAAACCTTTGGTTATCCCCACAGCACAGCTTTCCAACTTTCAAGTAAGAGTAAATATAATCTATATAGATATAAAATACTTAATACAACCTTGCATAAATAGAAATCCATCAGCCTGCTTTTTATTTATTTTCACACCCTATTCCCATGCTACATGAAGCTCTCTCAATGAGTGAAACCATTATTCTTTCATTCGTTCCTGGCAGAAGTCATTACTCAGCATGGATGAGTGGTTACTTGCAAGTGTGGTTTAATATATTATAAGAATACTTTCCATTTCCAAGAAGAAAGGGATTGTTATTGTTATTAGACGCTGTTTCGCAGTTCGTTTTTACTCTCACACATTTGTCTTTTTAAATTTTTACCTCTGAGCTTGGGTTTTTAATAACTTGTACCTCTTGTCCAGTAAATTACCATAATTGAAAAAATAATCTTTGAGACCAGAAATCAAGAGATATTACCCTTGTATGATCTCTGTCCCTTGGTTAGGTGACCTTGTGACATCAGGTGAATGGCATTGGATGGGCCCCTAGCTGGCCTCATAAGTTATTTATTCATATTAATGTCTGTGTCCCTCTGTTGACTGTAAGCTCATTATGGGCAGGGAATGTGTCTATTAATTCTGCTATAGTGTAGTCTCCCAAGTGCTTAGTACAGTGCTCTGCACATGTTGGATATTGACCTAGGCTGTGACAATCTGAGTCTTTGCCGCTGTCTCTGTACCAAAAAACAAAGTTACCGATGTCACAGTATGGAAAAATGCTAGTCTCTGGTTTCCTGCTGGTGGTGATGATTTTGGAATTTAAGTGCTTACTGTATGCCAAGCACTGTAATAATAATAATAATGATGACATTTGTTAAGTGCTTACTATGTGCCAAGCACTGTTCTAAGTGCTGGATAATAATTGTGGCATTTATTAAGCACTTACTATGTACTGGGGTGGATACAAGCAAATTGAGTTGGACACAGTCCCTGTCCCATGTGGAGCTCACAGTCTCACTCCCCATTTTACGGATGAGGTAACTGAAGCACAGAGAAGTTAAGTGACTTACCCAAGGTCACACAGCAGACATGTGGAGGAGGCAAAATTAGAACCCATGACCTTCTGACTCCCAAGCCCGTGCTCTGTCCACTGACCTGGAATAAATTAAAGATAATCATGTCCCACATGGGGCTCACATTGTAAATAAGAAGGAGAACAATTATCGAATCCCCATTTTGTAGGTTAGGGAACTGAGGCACAGAGAAGTTAAGTGACTTACCCAAGGTCACACAGCAGGTAAGTGGCAGAGGTGAGATTAGAACCCAGATCTTCTTGGAAAAGCAGCGTGGCTCAATGGAAAGAGCCCGGGCTTTGGAGTCAGAGGTCATGGGTTCAAATCCCGGCTCCGCACATGTCTGCTGTGTGACTATGGGCAAATCATTTCACTTCTCCGGGCCTCATTTCCCTCAGCTGTAAAATGGGGATGAACCCTGTGAGCACCCCCGTGGGACAATCTGATTACCTTGTACCGCCCCGCCCCCACCCAGTTCTTAGAACAGTGCTTTGCACATGGCAAGTGCTTAATAAATGCCATTATTATTATTATTATTGTTATTCTGACTCCCAGGTGTGTTCTCTTTCCACTAGAAAAACAGTGGAAAAACATTTTTCCACTAGAAAAAATGAGAAGCACTGCTTCTCATTTGCTAGTGACTGTCTAGGAAGCCCTTATATTCATTCATTCAGTCATATTTATTGAGCATTTACTGTGATAGCGCTTGGAAAGTACAATTTGGCAAGAGATAGAGACAATCCCTACCCAACAATGGGTCGTGACATAAGATAGGGTGCATGACAAGATGATGCTCAAGGGAGAAGTTTAGGAAGCACAAGAGGTAAGAAGCAGAGGGGAAAGGCACAAAATGAGGAATTGCATAGAAAACACCTACTCCTATTGAGGGAACTGATATGTTTTTAGAAAGGTCAGGGATTTCTGCCTTGTGATTCATCAGTACTGTTGAGAAATGTCAGCATCTTCCGAACCACCAGTGAAAGCAGGAAATGATTCTTCAAGTGGGGCCAGCAGATCATCAAATCCTAGTCTTTATATCCAGGATGGAAAACTAGCATTACAATCTGGTGTGCGATACTGTTTTGAGAAAAACAAATTAATGCCTCGGCAGTTTCTAATCTCTATAGTGTGGATTTTCACTTTGGCATTCTGGCCAAGCTTTCTCTTGCTTTGCTTGTGGCCTTACATATACATTTTTCTGTTTGTCAGCCCTCTGATCTTTCTGCTCTCCAGGTCCCTGTACTTTCTCTTAAAAACACCAGCTGCTTAAAACCGAAGTAGCAAGGGATAGACACTCTTTCTGTCTTTAGTACTGATTGAGAGCTCACCTCCTCCAGGAGGCCTTCCCAGACTGAGCCTCCTCCTTCCTCTCCCACTCCTCTCCCCTTCTCTATCCCCCCGCCTTACCTCCTTCCCCTCCCCACAGCACCTGTGTATATATATATATATATATATGTTTGTATGTATTTATTACTCTATTATTTTATTTGTACATATTTATTCTATTTTATTCTGTTAATATGTTTTGTTTTGTTCTCTGTCTCCCCCTTCTAGACTGTGAGCCCACTGTTGGGTAGGGACCGTCTCTATATGTTGCCAACTTGTACTTCCCAAGTGCTTAGTACAGTGCTCTGCACACAGTAAGCGCTCAATAAATATGATTGAATGAATGAATGATTGTAGCAGTTGTTGTGTGCTAAGCACTCAGATGCAGGATAATCAGCTCATATACGTTCTCCTTTCCCATAAGGGGCTAACAGTCCAAGTTGGAGGGGTAATCGGTTGTTTTTATCCCCATACTACAGATGAGGAGACTGAGGCCTAGAGAAATTAAGTGACTGATTTACCCAATGTCACACATTAGTCAAGTGGCAAAGATGGGATTAGGACCCAGATCTCCTGACTCCTAAATCCATACTAGGATTAGACTACTAGCCCTTACTCTTATTTCCTACAGTTAGGGTTTGCCTCAGGGTGTGACTGGTGCTTTGACCTTCTAGTTGAAGAAGGACCTTTCATTCATTCATTGTCGCATTTATTGAGCACTTACTGTGTGCATAGCACTGTACTAACCATTTGGGAGAGTACGCTATAACAACAAGCAGACATATTCCTGCTCACAGTCTAGAGGGGGACACAGACGTTAATATAAATAAATAGATACATAAATTACAGATATATGCAGATATTACTCTATTTTACTTGTACATATTTACTATTCAATTTATTTTATTTTGTTAATATGTTTTGCTTTGTTGTCTGTCTCCCCCTTCTAGACTTTAAGCCCGTTGTTGGGTAGGGACTGTCTGTATATGTTGCCAACTTGTACTTCCCAAGCGCTTAGTACAGTGTTCTTCATACAGTAAGTGCTCAATAAATATGATTGAATCAACAAATGAATACATAGACCTGTCAAGCATGGATGGGGCAAAATTAGCTGAAAAGCAGTTCAAGGCATGGCTTGGCTTTGCAAGCTAACCTAGCTAATCAATGTCTGTATTTTTTTTAGCATTTATGATGTGCTGTCCACTTCTTGGGAGAGTTCAGTGCAATAGAGTTTATAGACATGATTCCTTCCCACAAGAGTTAACAGTGTAGAGGGGACAATGGATATTAAAATGAATAACAGATAGAGGAATGGCAGAAGATAAGGTTGCGCACATACTGTAATATAAAAGTGTTGAAGTGGTACAGTGAAGAGGAGAGAGCAAATAGTGAGGAAATGAGGGGTTAGTCAGGGAAAGTCTCTTGGTGGAGGCGATGGTAGGACTTTGAAGACAGGGAGAAGAGTGGTCTGTTTGAAATAAAGGGGGAGAAAGTTCAAGGTCAGAAGGGGGACTTGGACAAGGGGACAGCAGGGAGTTAGACAAGATCAAGGAACATGGTGTCAATTGAGTTAGAGGAGCAGATTAAGGAAATGGCTTAAACCTCATGGCAAGGAGTTTCTATTCGATGTGGAGATTGATTCCAGTAATGGCTAGTGATTCTCCAGGGTATGAACCTAAAGGAAGGTGATTCTTCGTATTTGCCTACTCATTTGCATTCTCCCAAATGTGGCTCTGTGGAAAAGAGCACAGGCTTTGGAGTCAGAGGTCATGGGTTCAAATCCCCGCTCCGCCAATTGTCAGCTGTGTGACTTTGGGCACGTCACTTCACTTCTCTGTGCCTCAGTTACCTCATCTGTAAAATGGGGATTAAGACTGTGAGCCCCCCGAGGGACAACCTGATCACCTTGTAACCTCCCCAGTGCTTAGAACAGTGTTTTGCACATAGTAAGTGCTTAATAAATGCCATTATTATTATTATTATTAATACGGTGCTCTGCACACAGTAAGTACTCAATAAATTTCGCTGATTAATTTTAGGGCTCCACAAACTATTTTTCAGTGGACCTTTTCAGTAATCTTTACTGAGTACCCATTGGGTGCCAATCACCCTGGAAAGTACAAAACAGAGAAGAGACGTGTTTTTTGTCCACCTTCTTGCTGGTGTAAGCTCCCCACATTTAACTGCCAGAAATGATGCAGAGGCTCCATATTATGCTTCCTTTTCAATTGAGTGGCTTGTGCTTTTTGGAGTGAGACCATGTGTTCTAGTATCTCCAGGACACTTGTAGGTTTTCGGAGCTGGCTACCTTGGAAACACACGAATCTTTCTCAAGTGACATGTATGTTCTCTGCCTTTTCTGAGACTCCATTTCCCAGGGGCTTTTGGCTTTGAGTCTACCTTCTCCCTTCCACACTTACCAGCATGGAGCTGGGATATCAGAAACTTTCCCCATGGGATCACCGGCATATTTCTTCTGCCACAGCTTCTGCGTTGATATGTCTTCATTACTCTGAGTGCCAGAATAGAATGATTTAAAATAAAACGATCAATCAGTGGTTCTTACTGAGCACTTAACTATATGTGGAGCACTGTACTCTAAGCTCTTGGTAGAGTATACTACAACAGAGTTAGCAGATATGTTCCCTGCTCACAATAAGCAGGTAAGCAGCATGGCCTAGTGGGTAGAGCCCCAGCCTTGGAGTCAGAAGGACCTGGGTTTTAATCTCAGTTCCACCAGTTGCTTGCTGTGTGACCTTGGACAAGTCACTTAACTTCTCTGTGCATCAGTTTCCTCTCCTGTAAAGTATTCTCCCTCCTATTTAGACTGAGAGCACCACACGGGACAGGGACTTCATCTGACCTAATTTGTACCTACCCCAGTTATTAAAACAGTTTTGACAGAAAGTAAGTGCTTAACAAATACCATTTTTTAAAACAAGCTTGCAAAGTTTATTCCACCTCTATTAATTGCACCCGGAAACAGTTCATAAAAAAAATGTTGGGAGAATTTAACATGATAGGGTAGTAAGCATGTGGTGGGTTTCTGGGATGGTTAATGGTGCTTTTCAGTTGGTTTCCCTTTTCAGTTACACTAAGACATTGATAACTGAATTTTAACACTCATGTCATTAAGAAAAATGTCAGTGTCCCCCCCTCCATTTGCGGATCCCAGGAGCCATTGAATGCTTGTTGATTTGGCATGCCTCAAAGTGCAAAATGTCAGGGTTGATATTTGGATTAAGTGATTTTTATCACATTTTCCGAAGCAGAGACTAGGACAGTGACATATATAAAAGTGCAAGGAAAATGACATTTAGGTAGGTTGGTTTGGTCAACTGCGGCAAGATATCATGAGGCTCAATCAATCAAGCCAATGGTATTTACTGAGCACTTTTTAAAATGCATTTGTTAAGCGCTTACTATGTGCGTAGCACTGTTCTAAGCGCTAACAGAACATTGTACTAAGCACTTGGGAGAGTATAACAGAGTTAGCACACGTGTTTCCTGCCCACAAGGAGCTCACAGTCTAGAGGGAACCAAATTTAGTGAGCTGGTTAGTAACCTAAGCAAGGACCAAGGGAATACAAACCAATCTTGTAATAATAATAATAATTATGGTATTTGTAAAGCACTTACTATTTGTAAAGTACTTACTATGTTCCCTGCCCACAAGAAGCTTACAGTCTAGAGGGGGAGATAGACTTTAAAATGAATTATAACAATAATGATTGTGATACTAATAATAATAATGGCATTTATTAAGCGTTTCCTATATGCAAAGCACTGTTCTAAGCACTGGGGAGGTTACAAGGTGATCAGGTTGTCCCATGTGGGGCTCACAGTCAATCCCCATTTTACAAGGTGATCAGGTTGTCCCACGTGGGGATCACAAATCTTAATCCCCATTTTACAGATGAGGCAACTGAGGCACAGAGATGTGAAGTGACTTGCCCAAAGTCACACAGCTGACAATTGGCAGACCTGGGATTTGAACCCATGACCTCTGACTCCAAAGCCCGGGCTCTTTCCACAGAGGCACGCTGCTTCTCCAAGGGTTACTTGTAGTCAGCAACCCTTAGCATTCTGTCATAGCTTGTCTACATTCTCCAACCTTGGTGCTACAAGTCAGATGATTTCCACCAAATAATTTGTGTCATCCCAGGTGCATTTTATTAACGATGGCATTTACACTGTCATTCCGATCAGTGACTACAGGTTTGTCACTAAGTACAGTCCCATCCTTTAAAATGAATGCTACTTTTTGAACTATGTCAAAGCAATCGCAACTGGAAAAAGCAAACCTCTTTAACATTATCCTGGACTTTCTCTCTGGCCTGAAATATGATAAATCTAAGCTTAATCAAACTTCACGGAGAGGAAAATTCCAGGCATTAAGGGCCATCAGTGCCTTGCCATTCGATGTGGGATTTTGAGATTAACTTGTTCTTGGGACTTGAGCTGTGTATGGCTCTACTGATTAAGTTGAATTGCCCAATTACAGGCGAGCTAGAGCAGAGCATCAATGCCAGTCCTAAACAAGTGAATCTCAGGAGTCTGGGGTACTCGAGTTTCCAGGTGAACCACTCGGATAACTGAGCAGTGCGTGTGTCTGTCTAGCACCCGTATAATGCGTTTCTGTTCGGCACGTGGGTTTTCTGACAGGGACTTCCAGAGATGATTAATCTAGCCTCTGAGGGAAAGAAACTGGAGCTGCTTTGCATTGGAACTATGTCAGACTGAATGATGAGGAACTAAACTAAAGTCTCCATTATTGTTTCCAAGTTACTCGATCTAAAATACGAAGTCTGCATCTTTCTTTGATTAGCTCTGGATTGGATCTGAAGATGGGCCTTGGTGATAACAACCCGGTGCTAGATTGTGAGCTCGTTGAGGGCAGGGAATTCATTCAATCATATTTATTGAGCACTTACTGTGTGCAGAGCATTGTACTAAGTGCTTGCACTGTACCAAGCACTTGTGTGTCTGTTGGATTGTCCTCTCCCAAATGCTCAGTACAGTGCTTTGCACACAGAAAGAGCTCAATAAATACTATTGAATGCAGTGATCCGGGGAGCTTTAAGCCATACCACGGGGACTATATTGGTGTCCAACCATTCATTCTTGCAATCAATCATATTTATTGAGCATTTACTTGTGTGCAGAGCACTGTACTAAGCACTTAGGAAAGTACAATACACCAGTAAACAGTGATATTCCCAGCCTACATTGAGCTTACCCTCTGAGAAAAGCTACAGTCCCATCAGTTACAAACAAGGAAGTAATGCTATTCCCTTCAAATCTGTCAGACCTCCGCTTTCCCTATTCAATTGATGGTATTTGAATGCCACATACAGTACTAAGCACTTGGGAGAGTGCAATACAACAGAGTTGGTAGGCACATTCCCTGCCCACAAGAAGCTTACAGTCTAGAGGGGGAGATAGACTTTAAAATAAATCATAACAATAGTAATTGTGATATTAATAATAATAATGGCATTTATTAAGCGCTTCCTATATGCAAAGCACTGTTCTAAGCACTGGGGAGGTTACAAGTTGATCAGGTTGTCCCATGTGGGGCTCACAGTCAATCCCCATTTTACAGATGAGGTAACTGAGGCACAGAGAAGTGAAGTGACTTGCCCAAAGTTGCACAGCTGACAAGTGGTGCAGCTGGGATTTGAACACATGACCTCTGACTCCAAAGCCCATGCTCTTTCCACTGAGCCATGCTGCTCCTCATTTAAGCGCTTACTATGTGCCTGACAATGTACTAAGCTCTGGGGTGGATAAAAGGTAATTGGGTTGGACGCAGTCCCTGTCCAACACGGGGCTCACAGTCTCCATCTCCATTTCCCAGAAGACGTGACTGAGGCTCAGAGAAGTGAAGCAACTTGCCCAAGGTCACATAGCACATATGTGGCTCAGTCGGAATAGAGCCCAAATCCTTCTGACTCCAGGCCCGTGCTCTATTGACTACGTCACACTACAAGGGCTGGTAGGCCGAAGGTGGGGTGTAGCTCTCCCAGATCATATCTTCTGATTCATTCATTCATTCAATCGTATTTATTGAGCACTTACTGTGTGCAGAGCACTGTACTAAGTGCTTGGGAAGTACAAGTCGGCAACATATAGAGATGGTCCGAAACCCAACAGCGGACTCACAGACTAGAAGGGGGAGACAGACAACAAAACAAAGCATGTAGAGAGCTGTCAAAATTGTCAGAACAAATAGATTCAGGCAGAATTAAGCATTACATGGTAAGCATTTAACAAATATAATAATAATAATAATGATAAGATCTAAATCCTGGTCACATTCAGATACTCTCCAAGTGTCCCCTTTTCCCACCACCCCTTACTGGGGTTTTAAAGGACAAAATAGTTTCAAACAAGATGATTTCTTCTGATAATACTTGCATCACTGCACTTGTGCATTTAAAATCACTTCTTGGATTTTTGTATAGAGATTCACTCTACTAAGTCAGACGCTCATCCACATAATCAGCTCTCTGTTCTCTTTCTTCCTAGCTATAATTACTTTTTGTCCCTGTCTCCCCCGCTATATTAGCAGATGCTTGAATGCAAAGATAGTGTCTTCTGACTCTATCAAATGCTCCCAAGTGCTTTGCACAGTGATCTGCACGTAGTAGGTGCAAAAAAACAGGATAAAGAACTAACATTCAGCTATGTTCTGCCATATTACCTTGGCTTGAGTCCCAGACTGCTCTGTCTTCATCCTGATTTTCATAATCTGCATTCTAGCTACTAAAGAATAAAGCTGATTCAGCTTTCTGGATAATGAGACTGTTCTAATAAAAATGAATAACCTTTGCCTATTGAACAGGAGAACCCTTGAAATAAAAAATAATGAACTCTCAATTACTGAGAACCTTAACTATCTGGGTGAAGGGATTGTTTCCCAAGCTTTTTTGACTTGATCACAGAATGAGGGCTATTAAATTTCTCCATTAGTAATTCTGAAAAGAAAGGCCCATCGTAAAATCTCTGCAGTGGTCCATAATAAGGAACCTCTTTTAGACTGGTAAAATCCAGATCATCTATTAAAACCCAGCAAAAAGGCTAACGAATGGAGGTGTCAAGTCTGCTTTTCCCAACTGAAGAACCCACTGGATGCTACCTTGTCTCTAAGCTCTTCGATCTCCTCCTTAGGCTTTTTCTAATTCTCCAAGCTCAACCAATTTTTACAACACAATCAATGAATTACTGAATAAATTGCAGTAAAATCTTTATTTTCCCTCAGAATCAGAGCCAAGATTCAATCAATGAGTGTGGTTTTTCTCACCTTTTGGCATTTGAAAACCTCAAACTGTTAAAAAAAAAATCTTAAAGAGAAAGATCTCTGGCAATAATTATGCAGCTATACAGGATCCAGGTAGCTTTTGCAAATCATTTGCATGAGGGGATCTTTAGAAAATATTGACGGCATACAGCACATCTGATTAAGTATCATCCAAAGACTGTCAATTCCCATGATGTGCTAAATTTATCTTTATCTGTAGCAGGCTTTCTGTACCTTCTAAAGGACAAGTTTGTGTATGCACACAACACTGTAGCAATTAATTCCTTCTGGTTTCAGCTTAGATTGTTATGTGTATGGCTTATGGTTCATAACTAACCCTTTTGGAGAACTGGGAAACTTCTAGTCACAGTGAAATGATAGCTTCCTTTCCACATGCATCATTGGATACGGTTGGTAGATCTTTCATGTAGTTTGCCTCAAATAGTAGCCACTCTTTGATTAGAGTCAAGGATATAGTGAAATAGAAGGATACACTAAAATGAAGCCATAATTCTGGTGTTTGTTAAACACTTATTACACATCATTCACAGTCTTAAATGCTGAGGTAATAATAATAATGATGGTATTTGTTAAGCTCTCACTATGTGCCAAGTACTGTTCCAAGTGCTGGGGTAGATAGAAGGTAATCAGATTGTCCCATATGGGGCTTTCGGTCTTAATCCCCATTTTGCATATGAGGTAACTGAGGCACAGAGAAATTAAGTGACTTGGCCAAGGTCACACAGCAGACAGTGGCAGAGCCGGGATTAGAACCCACAACCTCTGACTCCCAAGCCTGTGATATTTCCACCAAGCCATGCTACTTCTCTGAGAAGAGATAATCAGGGCAGACAATCAGGGCTCCAAGGGGAAGGGAGAAGGCTGTGACTCAAGTGGTCGCAGTCTGCCAGAAAAGTGTCTGGGATGTGGACATGATTCTGAGAATGGCAAAGAGGCCCAATCTTCAGACAGTGCTGGGAATCGATTGCTGCAGTTGGGCCACAAAAGAGGCAAGGAGTGGCTCTCTTGCTGCCAAAAATCCATAAGGACTGAGAAACAAGGAGGGAAGATGAGATCAGTGCCTGGATCCACAAGCAATGAACATGAAAAGCAGGGTGGTCTAGTGGATAGAGTATGGGCCTGAGAGTTAGAAGGACCTGGCTTCTAATCGCAGCTCTGCCACTTGTCTGCTGTGTGACTTTGGGTGAGTCACTTCACTTCTCTGTACATCTGTTACCTCATCTGTAAAACGGAGGTTAATATCATGAGCCCCAAATGGAATTTGGACTGTTTGCAACCTGATTAACTTATTAAATTAACCCAACACTTAGTATGAGGCCTGACACACATAGTAATAGCTTAACAAATGCCATTCAAAAAAAAAAAGTCAGCCTACATGTTCACAAGGAGGCCAGAATTCTGCATTCCTCATGGCCTCTTTTAGTTACACACAAACCTCTAAATGAATTTTACCACCAGGAGTGTCTTTAAGTCTGAAAGACAACTTTCATTTATATTATAGAGTATAAGTATATTGATATTCACCACACCCACAGTACTTATTCATATTAATGTCTGGTCCCCCCATATAGACTGTAAGCTTACAGTGGGCAGAGAATGTGTCTAACAACTCTGTTGTATTGTACTCTCTCCTGTACTTAGTTCAGTGTTCTGCACACAGTAAATGCTCAGTAAATACAATGAATTAATGGATTAATGTAGCCTTGGGATAGGGTAGCATCAGAGAGTGAAGGTGGATAAAGAACTGATCCATATATGCCATCCTCTATCCCATAAGCTCCTTGTGGGCAGGGAACATGTCTACCAACTCTATTCTCTTCCAAGCACTTAATATTGTGCTCTGAATACAGTAAGCACTCAGTAAATCCCACTGATTGAGTGATAAATTGTGATGGAGACATTGAAAAGACATCCGGATATTCCCTGAGCTTTTTTTATTTGTATGTGGTTTTGTAACATATCAGTAGGAGTTTTTAGAAATCGGTGTCAAGGCTGTGAATGATAATTCAAAGGTCTTTTAAATAGCCTCCAATCAATCAGTTGTGCTTCTTGAGCACTTACTCTGTGCAGAACATTGTACAAAGTGCCTGGCAGAGTATGGCATCAGAATTGGTAGAATAAGATTTTATTTCACTGCTAAGGTTAGGCCCTCATCTAACTCACAGAGCATTCATCAAAGATTAAATGTGCACGGATAGGCAATGTGGTTTAACGGAAAGAGCAAGGGACTAGAAGAGTGAAGACATAGGTTGTAGACTCTGCTCTGCCTCTGGGCCGCTGTGTAACCTTGGGCTAGTCATTTAACCTCTCTGGGCCTTAGTTTCCTGATCAGTAAAATAGGAACAGTAATACTTTTTTCTTTTCTGTGGACTTGGAGCATTCAGGTGGAACCTAAGTGAGAAAACACACAAATAACCCCAGGAAAAGCTGTTTGCATATGACGTCTTTCACCCATAGAAAATAAGAATTCCACCCAGGAAATATTGAGAATGGAGGTCAGACCCATTGGCTGGCATCCAGAGAACTCTATGATCAATCAATTGCATTGTTTGAGCGCTTACTATATGCACGGCACTGTACTAATCATGTGGGAGAGTACAATACAACAGAATGAGCAAATTCGTTCCCTGCCTATAACGAGCTTACAAAGTAATTAAAGCAAGAGGATAGAGTCTTCGCAACCGACAAAGGATACTTGGGGAAAGAGTGGCTCAATAAGGAATGAGTGGCAATGTGGGATGGGCTTCCACCTTGTAAACATTAAATTTAAGTCTCATGCCTCAGTGTCTCTTCCAGCTCTGTGATCCTATGTGCACAAAATTGACCCCAGAGGCTTTGAGACTGAAATAGAAATGGAAACTGTTTTATAGGAGAAATCCATTTTGGGGTGGGCAGGGAAACAAAGTGATAGCTAAAAGCCTCCTCAAAAGTCACATTCACTTAAAAAGCCTGGAAAACTTTCTGGCCAGTTTCATTTTTGCTTCAACCATTTCTATTTGTGATTCAGCTGTTTACTCGATAGCAGGAACTATCTAATTAGAATTTTAAAAAATAATTTTAGGTATGTTATAGGCCTCATGCTGCTGAGATATGTCAGAAGTCAATATGAAGTTTGAATTTTACAAAAAAAAAATCTCTCTTCCATATTTTCTCATCTTTGAATAACTAAACTTTCAACACAAAAAAATGGGGTTTTCTTTCTCTTCAAATAGGTAGATCCAACCGTTGGTGAGCAAAGAGAAGTATAGGAAATTGAGACTTTGATATGAATCTCCAGAATGCTTTCCATTTAAAATATCCTCTGCTTTGAATTCTTCACTCCTCACCAAATCAAGTGTTGGCTATTTCCCAAAACCCATCAAAAGAGTTTTCATTTTTGTTTTCTTTTGAGAGATGAATGGGGTCTGGTATTCAACAAAGAAAGTGCTGAGCTGCAGGTGCTGGTGGCTAGAGTTGGCATCCATTAGTGGTCACTGTGCCAAGATGAAGCCAATTGTGCTTGTGTTCGCATTGCTTTAGGCAGAACAGATGTGGATGTCACTGGTCTGAGCACTATTCCGTTCTCTACAAATCTGTTTAGTGCTTTTGCTGTGGTCTCTAATTTTCCAACACTATTTTCAGGGATGTAGAATTCTCTCAGCACCGAAATGGAGTGTTGGCTTCTTTGTTTACATCCTACACCATCCTCACATCTCAAATTGCCTTCAGAGCAAAACCTGTCCCTTGTTAAAACGTTGCTGATGTCTTTCCTTCCCAGCAAACAGGAACCTTCCTGGTCCTAAATTGCCATGTCTTGTCCAAATAACCACTCATCTGAGCCACTGAAAAAGACCTGCAACCGAACTTGGTGGAGACCCCTTTTCATATCTCTGAATCCATCTGAACTAATTGTGAAAGAGGCACCTACCCGCCCATGTAATGAATCTTTTTGAGAGATTGATGATTCTCAAGTGGGTAATCTACCTTAGATCACACCTTTCCTGTCTCTTAGGTAAGTGTTCCATGGGAGAATTGCCAGTGACCGATTTGCTGGGAGTGAGGACAATGCCAGCTGTTAGCATTTGCTGTTGGGTACAGTTTGGGATCTCTAGGAGAATGTCAAGAAGGGTCATTTCATTCTATCAGCATGCGAAGGATTAGATGGAGATGTGCATGTGGTTTTCTAGAGTTTGCATTTGGAACTTTGGATCAGTATTTATGATCGTGATGGCTTTGCTTATCATGTGCCAAATGCTGGACTGGATAGTTAAAAGATAATCAGGTCAGACACAGTCCCTATCCTGCATGGAGATTGCAGTCTAAGGAGGGAGAACAGGTATTGAGCCCCCATTTTGCAGACGAGGAAACGGAGACACAGAAAAGATAAAAAAAAAAAAACTTGCCCTTAGTCACACAGCGTGCAGGTGGTAGAGCCGTGGTATTTCCACTAGGCCTTCCTGTTTCTCAATGTGTAACAGATGTCTAATTACCTGGTCAGGTAAAGCCCTAAAACCTCCCAGAGGGGAAAAACAAAACAAAAATAGAAAGTTCTCAGCCACCAGTTCGATGCGCTGATTGGGGCAAACCAATAGCTGGTAAACTACCTCCAAGAGCAAGCAGGAATTGAAGCAGTCAGTGCTATCTACGTTGGCTATCAGCTGCTCTAGTCAATGAGCCCAAGAACCCATTGCTGAGTCTGGCTTGATTTGGAATCAAGTCCCGAAGACAGAAATGTGCAGGAAGACTTCGACGTGTATATTGGATGCATTGAGGACATTTCCTGGGAAATAAGGGGAGCACCATTCAGATTTTCTTGGGAGCCCCTCTACAGTATGTATTCTGCTACTGTCCATCTCATAGTTTCTTGTCATGTTGTATTGTCCGCTGGCCGAGGCTGCATTGGACAGTCTGGTCCAGTCCTGGACTGTTCCTTGGCCCTGGACTTTCCCCTCTACTCATATAAGTTCTCGGCCACCTCAGGCATTTGGGCTCTGCTGAACAGGGAAACTGAGGCACTTAAAATCAAACCAGATCCCACATCCTTTCTTGAGTGGATACTAAACCTCTGGAGTTGGTCTTCCAGTGGTTCTCTGGATTTCTGGCCCAGCTGGTCTTGACAAAGCAGGCCCTAGGCTTAATCTGCTTTGCATGTGTGGTCCTGTTGCCCAAATCCAGAGGGACAATGCTAGGGATGCTTAGAGACAAGCTGTACGCTATAACCCCAACCAAGTCTTGCGGGGTAATAATATAATAATTTTGCCATTTTGTAAGCAGTTACTATATGCCAAGCACTGTATTAACCGCTGGGCTAGATTCAAGTTAATTAGAATGGACCCAGTCTCTGTCCCACATGGGGGCCTCTCTGCCTAAGGAGGAAAGAGAACAGAAAACAAGAGACTGGAAATGAAAAACCATTTGTCTTGCAAATCTTTTGGTGTTGCCATTTCTAATTAACCAGTGATAAAACAAAATTACTTTCATTTTCATGAACTGTGCTGAAGTGATTAGTGCTCCCAGCACTTAGAATGTTCATATCCAGGAAAAGATTTTGACACTAAACAGTCCGATGCCTTAAAAATAGACTTTACCTTGTCATTATTCATAGCCTATAGGTGATGAATTACATACTGCATAACATGGTTATTGCTGCAATCCATTGCCATTGGGTCAAAACTAATTTTCAAGTCCAGTGTGTGTGGATTATTGACAGCATGTCTTAGCCCATTCTTATGTTTGGGTTTATTCTGAGGTATTTTGTATTTTAAGTACTAGAGATTATTGACAAAGGAGATTGATATACTGTGTCAGGTTAGGTCCCGTAGAGAATCTCTGTTTGTCTAAGCCCAGAAGGCTTGCAAATAATTTCTTTAAGATCATTTCAATCATCTGTGAATGGACCTAATAAACTATCAAGACCTCTTATGTTAGCTACTCTTTACTCATTAATTTTATGAATTGCCCTTAAAGGTATAAAACTTCTTTACCCACTAATTTTATGAATTGTCCTTGAAGATATAAAGCTATTTCCACAATGTGAGTTTCTTTTTTAATAAAGGAACATTCACACTCTGAGTTGCAGAGAACAAAAGTGATCTTTTTATTACGCATGAATAGTCACTATAGAAAAACCTGTAAAAATTACTCCGAAGGTTCTGTTGCATAAATAGAAAACAGTTTAACTAAAAAGTGCAATCTTTTTTTATTGGAGACCTAAAACATAATGATACTGCTCGCATTTTTTGACACTGTTGAAGCCTTTTGGTTGTAACTTACAATGATAGACCCATTTGAAATCATATCGGTATAGATAAAAAGAGGTTTTCCTTGAAATAGCACTTTTGCTACGTTTCTGTACCCAAGGGATTCTATTTCAGAGGTTTATAAGTCACCAGTAGGGGTGTCTAATGAAATATCAGCACTAAAACTAGTTCTGGAGGTAAAGTGCTGCAATATCATTTTTAAACATAAACATTACAGATGGCAATTGCATTCCTTTATAAATCTCCAGGCAGTGGACGTGCAGAGATCCTCATTTGGCCAAGTAAATCGAGCAGGAAATTCTCCTCCCAGATCCACTAGCTTGTTCTGCGACCTTGGAGAAGTCCTCTTCCTACTTCTGTTCGGAGAGAGATTTGCAGATTGCCTAACTTGTTGGGCCCTGTGAAATGACACTATTCCTATTAAGGCAGAAACTTCTGAAGATCCTCTAAAGCTTGGCAAGTCTCTTCATCATCATCATCATCAATTGTATTTATTGAGTGCTTACTATGTGCAGAGCACTGTACTAAGCACTTGGGAAGTACAAATTGGCAACATATAGAGACAGTCCCTACCCAACAGTGGGCTCACTGTCTAAAACACATGTCCCAGGGGAGTAAGACGATCGTCTTCAGAGGTTCTACTTTCTTCTTTTGACAGGCCTGACCTTGTTTACTAATATTCAACCCCTCAGGGAAGCAGGATGCACTCTGGGGTGAACTCACACCAACCAGGTTCCTTTTTCCTAGGACACTGTGGGAAGAAATGAAGCTGAATCTACACAGGTTAATTTGAGCAGAGGCTTCTTGATTATATGGATGGTTTGGGCAGAATGACCTGCAATAAATGTTTATTTCGGTCTGTATTATTCAAGTGGGCTGGCCACATTAACCAAATCCATGTGAAAGACAGAGAAGCAGCATGGTCTAGTGAATAGAGTACAGGTCTGGAAATCAGAAGGACCTGGGTTCTAATTCCGGCTCCACCGCGTCTGCTGTGTGACCTTCACTTCTCTGAGCCAGAGTTGTCTCATCTGTAAAATGGTGATGGACTGTGTGCCCCATGTGGGAGATGGACTGTATCCAACCTGATTAGCTTGCATCTACCTCAGCACTTTAGCATAGGGGCTGGTACACAGTAAGCACTTAGGAAATACCATAAGTAGGTTAATAAAATTAAGTACTGTTTTGCCAGAGGTCTTGAGATGATTAGTGGTGTTATATAAAGTAGTTCCTCTTTGCCTATGTAGCTGTTCCTTCATATCCACTCGCCTCCGTGGGTGTTTACATTACCTTACTTGTTAATAACCTGGCTGACTCCCGTGACCTGATGTGATCTATGCTGCACAACTTCTTAGAGTTTGTCTGTCGCTCTTTTATGCACACATCAAAGGTATACCCACACTTCAAACTCCATATAGAGGATTCCCAAACCCATTTTGAAAGTATCACTTCTGTTTTAGAACAGTGCTATGCACATAGTAAGCACTTTCTAAATGCTATCATTATTATTATTTTAGACACGGTTCTATAAAGAACAGCCAAACACCTATCAAATGCTTATGGTATGTAGACTTTATAGCAGCACTTGGGTGGTTTTTGTCACGCCTACATGCAAGGATCTCAACTATATTTTCATCTTTGAATAAGAAGGGCAATTGTAGTTACAGCAGAAGTTTCTGTTCAGTAGTCCACGACAAAACTGCCTGCAATTAGGTAATATCTCTCTACAATAGAGTAAGCATTTAATTAATTCAAATGTCGTTTCATCATGCTTCCTTTCTTAGGATCGTGTTGGCGCTAGTGTATTGCCTTATGTCATGCTATATTAACTCAGCATGCCTTTCTGGCATTTCCAACACTATCTTGTTCTTATCGATGCCACCCCTTAGGTCTGTAGCTCAAGTCATACTAGGTTAAAATAGTTTAGTGCCCACACAGAGATGCTGGAACTGGTACAGGGTTGATGCCCAGCAAGTTTGGGGAGCTTGGGGTTTTTCAGGCCTACAGTTGAAAGCTGGTGCCAGAGTTGGAAGAGAGTGAGGAAAGGGAGAACAAGATACAAGATTCTTAGAGGATGTAAATAGGACAGGTGCCACAATAATATTCAGCAATGATGATGCCATTACGCTTGTCCCATTTTCTTTCCCCACCAATGGGTGCTATAGAGAACCCCCATAGGTGAATTTGTTATTGTTTTGTCTTTTGGGTTTGGGATTTTGGGGGTATTTTTGATATATTGAATGGGATATGACATTTTTGCTGTATGAATTTAGAATCCACTGGTTTTTATTGGGCTGACTTACAGTTTTATTTCCAGTAGATATTGCCTCTTTCTGGGTTTATAAATATGTATAAAAATAAAAGAGAATTAATTCCTTTGCAGGTAATGCCACTGGTCAGAATGGTCTTCTTCCTATATGAGTCCATATGTAGATTTCCCTACTATCTCACCCACCTCCTCCCTCTGGCATGGAATGTCCTCCCTCCTCAAATCTGACAGACAGTTACTCTCCCCCATTTCAAAGCTTTATTCATTCATTCATTCAATCGTATTTATTGAGCACTTACTGTGTGCAGAGCACTGTACTAAGTGCTTGGAAAGCACAATTTGGCAACAGAGACGATCCCTACCCAACAATGGGCTCACAGTCTAGAAGGGGGAGACGGGCAACAAAAGAAAACAAGTAGATAGGCATCAATAGCATCAAAATGGATCAGTAGAATTATCATTATATAAACATCATTAATAAAAAAATAGAATAATAAATATGTGCAAATATACACAAGTGCTGCGGGGCGGGGAAGGGGGTAGAGAACGGGAAGGGAGTAGGGGAAATGGGGAGGGGAAGAGGAGCAGAGGAAAAGGGAGGCTCAGTCTGGGAAGGCCTCCTGGAGGAGGTGAGCTATCAGTAGGGCTTTGAAGAGGGGAAGAGAGCTAGTTTGGCAGATGTGAGGAGGGAGGGCATTCCAGGCCAGAGGAAGGCTATGGGACAGGCGAGAACGAGGCCCAGTGAGGAGGTTAGCGGCAGAGGAGCTGAGTGTGCGGGCTGGGCTGTAGAAGGAGAGAAGGGAAGTGAAGTAGGAGTGGGCGAGGTGAAGGAGAGCTTTGAAGCCAACAGTGAGGAGTTTTTGCTTCATGCAAAGGTTGATAGGCAACCAGTGGAGATTTTTGAGGAGGTGGGGTGATATGCCCAGAGCGTTTCTGTGGAAGGCACATCTCCTCCAGGAGACCTTCCCTGACTAATCCCTCCTTACCACTTCTCCCACTCCCATCTGCGTCACCCAGACTTGCTCCCCTCATTCATCTCCCCTCCCAGCCCCCAGCACTTATGTCCGTATCCGCAATTTATTTATATTAATGTCTGTCTCCCCTATCGTAGAATGTAAGCTCACTGTGGGCAGAGAATGTTTCTGTTTACTGTTCTATTGTATTCTCCCATGTACTTAGTACAGTGCCCTGGACACAGTAAGCACTCAATATATATGACAACGAATTTCTTCAGTCATTGAAGTGGTCTAATTCAAATTCTAAGTAATATAGGGCCTACTTTTGTCAATTGATTATACTTAAATATATGAGGGTTACGTCCATGTGCTTTTGTGCATGCTTCCTGATAGGCTCTGGTGTGTTCCCACTGATGGATAATGTCTGGGGAAAGCTGCTATCCCTCCTTTCACACTTATATCTGTGAGCCAGAAACAGGGGGATAAGGGAGGATAGAAAGCCCTAAATATTGTTTGTCACTGTGACAGTGTGGAAGCACAAGACGTTTTGAATAGGGTAGGAGGAAAAACCCATGGCCTTGCCCTCTCTAATAGATAGTTGCAGCTATGCCAGACCCCTATCTGAAACCAACCAGTTGGAAAAGCTTGGATAAAAGTTATTTTGGGGCCTGAATGGTCCAGATCCACTTTCATGCCTTGAGATTTCATTGAATAAGTGGTAAACATTCTCATATGATTGACAGTTTTCGACAACTGGAAAGTTATTTGTGCATTTGCAACAGCTCTTCAAGTGCTGGTGATGGGGACTGGTTTGTCAGGAATTTGGGTTGGCCACAATGCATCATTAATTAGTCTGTCACTTTATGTACAGCTATTGTAGCCAGCTTTCCACTTATCACCCGAACATCTCACTTCAAGGTATTGACCTCTTAGAACTGTTCCAAAGGTTTCCTGGAAATGTAAGTATAACATGTTGAAAGAACTTCTTCCTTTTTTTCTACTGTTCCTTAACCATAAACCTATAAAGTTGAAGTAGAAAGATGACATCATAGAATGGATAAGACCAATGACAGACCAACTCATCCATTCACCCATTCCTTCACCTGAAAAAGTCAATCATTCATGCTTATTGAGTCCTTACTGTATCCAAACCATTCATTCATTCAATCGTATTTATTGAGTGCTTACTGTGTGCAGAACACTGTACTAAGCGCTTGGGAAGTACAAATTGGCAACATATAGAGACGGTCCCTACCCAACAATGGGCTCACAGTCTAGAAGCGGGAGACAGACAGCAAAACAAATATTCTTTCTGGTGGTGATGAGGGAAGGGTCTGATAAGGTCCTGCCAATATTTTTGTGTGTGTTTCTTTAGACATGTCAATCTGTGACTTGGGAATTTTGTTTTCACCCCACCCTCAGCCCCACAGCATTTAGGTATAGATCTATAGGTTATATATTATAAATTATTTATATTAATGTCTGTCTGCCCCTCTAGACTGCAAAGTTGTTGTGGGCAGGGGGTGGGTCTACCAACTCTGTTGTACTGTACTCTTCCAAGCATTTAGTACAGTGCTCTGCCCACAGTAAGCACTCAATAAATGCCACTGATTGATTATAGATACTTCCTCGCCTCAGGTCCAATCCGCAGAGGTTAGGACTAGGCCATTATAATGTGGGCTAGTCCTTAGTCTGCTGTGGGCAACCAGATAGCAATAGCAGGTCAGAATTATATTTTATAGCTCATAGGACATGTTACTATGTCATGTCTTGCTATGTCTCAATCAGCCTGTGATGCTAGCTTTCCTTTCCCTACAAATTGATCGTTTTTCTTTTCTAGTAGTTTTTGAGTGTCACTCTGTTCCAGGACCTGTACAGCAACGGGGAAAGATAGAAGTTAATACGGTTGGTCTAAGTCCCTTTTCCACATATGGTTCACAGTCTTAATCTCCATTTTACAGATGCGGTAACTGAGGCACAGCGAAGGTAAGGTACTTGCTTGAGGCTCTGCCAATTGTCAGCTGTGTGACTTCGGGCAAGTCACTTAACTTCTCGGTGCCTCAGTTACCTCATCTGTAAAATGGGGATTAAGACTGTGAGCCCCCCGTGGGACAACCTGATCACCTTGTAACCCCTTCCTTCCTCTCCCCCCATGCCCCTCTCCATCCCCCTCATCTTACCTCCTTCTCTTCCCCACAGCACCTGTATATATGTTTGTACATATTTATTACTCTATTTATTTTACTTGTACGTATCTATTCTATTTATTTTATTTTGTTAGTATGTTTGGTTTTGTTCTCTGTCTCCCCCTTTTAGACTGTGAGCCCACTGTTGGGTAGGGACTGTCTCTATATGTTGCCAACTTGTACTTCCCAAGCGTTTAGTACAGTGCTCTGCACACAGTAAGCGCTCAATACGATTGATTGATTGCAACCTCCCTAGAGCTTAGAAAAGTGCTGTAAGTGCTTAATAAATGCCATTATTATTATTATTAAGATCATACATGAGACAAGTAGTGGAACCCAGGTCCTTTGATTCCCAAGCCTATGCTTTTTCCACTAGGCCAATGCCTCGGTGCATTTTTGTATTTTGACATTGAAACACTTTGCTTTAGGCCCTACTTCATCCCCTGTGTAGGAGAGACAATGGGTGCCTGAAATCATGGAGTCTTTCTTCTGCTAAGATTGGATGGGAGAGGAATCTGCTTTATGCTATAAGGGGGTGAGCCTGGGTTAGGGAGGTTGGTGGTAAGTTCTGCTGCCCACAATGTCATGCTTCTATGTGTCCATCTATTCATTTTTCTGGGGCTATTGGCCTGAGTGCCCAGGGCCTGAAGGAATGAAGTCTGAGAACACTTATGGATATACATCTATAACTTTCCTTTTCTATCTCCCTCCCTCTCTCAGTCTGTTTCCAATAAAAATTGTGTGTGCCTTCGTAGACACAGAAATTGTTAAGAATCATTTTGAACTACAATTTTTAATGAGAGAACACACTTCACAAAGGGTGTGCTTACTCTGAGCTTCATGAAGCTCTTTGAATTTTTGTTTATTTGAACTTTGAAAGGCCAAATGTATTCACAGATTCTAGTCTATTTTCAGTAAGATGTCGCTAAATTATAGAATGAGTGAAAATTATTTCCTTATAAAAAATATATAGTTTTGTTCCAAAAACTGCTACCTTGATTTTTTTCATCCCCGTTCCTCTTTACCTTTTCCATTCATGGGGAAAAATGAAGTTGTCCCTGAGCAGCGTGGCTCAGAGGTAAGAACTTAGGCTTTGGAGTCAGAGGTCAGGGGTTCAAATCCCAGCTGTCCCACACGGGGCTCTCAATCTAAGAGGGAAAGAGAAAGGGTATTGAAGCTCCATTTACATATGAGGAACTCGGACACTAGGAAGTTAAATGACTTGCCTAAGATCAATCAATCAATCATATTTATTGAGTGCTTACTTTGTGCAGAGCACTGTACTAAGCACTTGGGAAGTACAAGTTGGCAACATATAGGGACAGTCCCTACCCAACAGTGGGCTCACAGTCTAGAAGATCACACAACAGTCAAGCGGTGGAGTCAAGATTAGAACAGAGGTCCTCTGATTTTCAGGCCATGTACTTTTCACTAGTCCAAACTGCCTCACAGCCATAGCCACTGGCTACCATGGATCTACCAACAGAAAGATTGCCTTACATTACTTAGCAAAATAAGTAGATTTCAGGGCAATACCAGGTGAGTGTGAGAGTGGGTGGTCCCACTTTCCTCTTCAATCTATGCACTTTGCAGAACCAAGAGGCTGCGTGGCCCCCATTTTGAATGTACACATCTAGGATGAGACTTTCTCCGTCAGTCAGTTGTTATTTATTGAGTGCTTACTGTGTGCAGAGCACTATACTAAGTACTAAGAGCTGGTAGACACGTTCCCTGTCCCCAACGCGTTTACAGGCTGAAGGGGAAGACAGACAGACATTCATGTGAATGATTTATGATTATGTACAAAAGTGGTGTGCAGCTGGAGGAGGGGTGAATGAAGGGTGAAAATCCCGTTGCAAGGGTGATGCAAAGAGTGGGAGAAAGGGAAATATCATGTGAGAAAGGGATGATTTCTTCTTAGTACACTCTCATTCTAGCTGTGTAGTTTAGATGCATAGATCGGAAGTGAACTGGCTCTTAGAATAAGTACAGGATGATATAACATCAAGAAAATTTGCAAATGAGAATTTAAAAAATGCACAAAAAGTGATATATATATAAATGACTGAAAATGCATTATGGCATTTGGCACATAGTAAGCACAGCGTGGCTCGGCTTGGGAGTCAGAGGTCATCGGTTCAAATCCAGGATCTGCCAATTGTCAGCTGCATGACCTTGGGTAAGTCACTTAGCTTCTCTGTGCCTCAATTACCTCATCTGTAAAATGGGGATTGAGACTGTGAGCCCCACGTGGGACAACCTGATCACCTTGTATCCTCCCCAGCACTTAGAACAGTGCTTTGCACATAGTAAGTGCTTAACAAATGCCATCACTTCCCCCCCTCTAGACTGTGAGCCCATTGTTGGGTAGGGACCGTCTCTACATGTTGCCGACTTGTACTTCCCAAGCACTTAGTACAGAGCTCTGCACACAGTAAGCGCCCAATAAATACGATTGAATGAATAAGCGCTTGACAAATACTATTATTTTTATTGTTATTATTATTATATAGCTTTGGCCACGATCGCACATACTCCAATGGTTTATACCATCTCACAAAGACCATTGTTCACCTCAAATCCTCCTGTTCACCATCAGAAGAGCAGCAGGAGATGGACCTCAGCTCTAAAATTTCAAGCACCTCCCTCCTCTGATCACCTAAAAAAAAATAAGAGCACTTTAAATCAAGGACGTGTTTTAAAGATGGCTGTGAATAACCTGATCCTATGCAATCAGTATATGGAGGATATGGAATTTATCTGTGGATAATGAATATCCTTGTGACTGTGGAACTCATAAATGATAAGGTCAACCCCATCTTGTGAAAGCAAATCCTCTATTTTAAGCAAATTAATAAAGTGAAGGACCTAAAGTTCTAGAATAAGAGTGACAAACCCTATTCAATTTTTGTCTTCCTCTGATTCCTATTTTTCCAGCCCTTTGGTTTTCTGAACACCAGGAGAATTCACTTAGCATGCATTTATTTGAATTTTCAGTTTCCTGCCTGTGGTTAAATGGAGATGCATTGTAAAATTCTTAAGAAGAGCACACCTGATCCCTGAATTAGATAATCTTTTTTTATTATAGATTTAATGAGTGGGACCTATGGCTATAGAAGAAAATTACTATACATTTTAATGGAGCTGCCCATCGTAGAGTCATTTGAGGAAGATGTACTGAAGGGTATTATACAATATTAACATCTCAGAAATGGTTTCCACTAAGTTCATTTGTCCTGAGTGAACTCATCTGCCCATGAAAACTATTTTCCATGATTGATTAATCTATCAATAGCATTTGAGCACTTACTGTGGGCAGAGCACTTGGGAGATTATACAGAGTTGATAGACACATTCCTTGCCCAGAAGGAGTTTGTAGTCTAGAAGGATATGTACATAGGGATATGGATATGTACATAAGTGCTGTGTGGTGACTATAAAGTGCTTTATATAGAGATGGAGTGAGAAGGACCGGGATTCTAATCCCAGCTCTGCCATGTCTGCTGTGTGACCTTGGGCAAGTCATTTCACTTTTCTGTGCCTCAGTTACCTCATCTGTAAAATGGGGATTAAAGTGTGAGCCCCTGGTGGGATGGGGCCTCACTTCTCTGGGCCTCAGTTACGTCCTCTGTAAAATGGGGATTAAGACTGTGAGCCCCACGTGGGACAACCTGATCACCTTGTAAATTCCCCAGCGCTTAGAACAGTGCTTTGCACATAGTAAGCACTTAATAAATGCCATTATTATTATTATTATTATTATTATCATGGGCACTGTGTCCAACCTGATGAGCTTGCATCTACTCTAGTCCTTAGAACAGTGCTTGGCACATAACAAGCCCTTAAAAAGTACCGTAATTATTATTATTAAGGGGTACAGTCCCAAGTAGATTCATTCATTCATTCAATCGTATTTATTGCGCGCTTACTGTGTGCAGAGCACTGTACTAAGCGCTTGGGAAGTACAAGTTGGCAACATATAGAGACAGTCGCTACCCAACAGCAGAAGTAGATGAGACACAGAAGGGTGTCTCAAAGGTGGAAAGAAAAGGCTAAGTCAGGGAAGGCCTCATATGATATGCCTGGGGCTTTGTAAGATGGGGAAAATGGTGGACTATCAGATATAAATGAAGAGGGAGCTGTAGGCTAGGAGGATGTGGGCAGGGGCTTGGGGGTGAGACATGAGATTGCGATTCAAGTTGCCAACTTGTACTTCCCAAGCGCTTAGTACAGTGCTCTGCACACAGTAAGCGCTCAATAAATATGATTGAATGAGTGAATGATATGTAATAATAATAATTGTGGTATTTGTTAAGTGCATACTATGTGCCAAGCACTGTTCTAAGTGCTGGGGTAGATACAAGGTAATCAGGTTGTCCCATGTGGGGCTCACAGTATTAATCCCCATTTTCTAGATGAGGTCACTGAGGGCAAATGAAGTGACCTGTCCAAAGTCCCACAGCTGACAAATGGTGGAGCCGAGATTAGAACCCACAACCTCTGACTCTCATGCCCAGGCTTCTGCCACTAAGCCATGCTGCTTCTAGGGGTAATTTGGCACTAGAGGAGTGATGTGTGTGGGCTGGGTTACTGTAGAAAAGTGATATAGGTGGGGAAGAGTTGATTGCCGGCCTTAAACCTGGTGGCAAGGAGTTTCTCTTGGGTGCAGTGGTTGATGGATACCCACTGAACCATCGAAGATTTTTGTGAAGTGGAGAGAGGTGGACTGAAATTTCTTTTTTTAGAAAAAAATGATCAGAGCAGCAGAGTGAAGTGAGGCCTGGAAAAACAGTAGACAGGGAGGTCAGCACAGAGGCTCATGTAGTATTTCAAGGTGGGATGTAATAAGTGCTTGGATCAGCATGGAAGCAGTTTGGATGGAAAAGAGGCAGATTCTAGAGAGGTTATAAAGGTAGAAAAGAACCAACACGATTTGACCACAGACTAACTGCAGGTTGAGAAGATGTCAAGGTTACGGGATTGTGAGACGGGGAGAATGATGGAGTTGTGATGAAATGTTACAGCAGGAGTTTCAATTTTACTCACTGATTGCACTTTGTGCTCTTGACTGTCTCCGACTCTGCATATCTGTGTTTGTTTAAAAGATAAAATTAAAAGGGTGAAAGGGGAAATGCAGTTTTTGTGAAGTTGCTTCTTATCTACATACACTATAGCCAGAATTTTCTGTTTTAAGCATCACCTAATTCTAGTTAGGAATGTCATCAGATCAGCTGAAACCAATATATATAGGTTTGAAAAAAATATATATATTTGAAAATATGTATATATTTTAGCTTGGTTGCTAAATTTGGGAAAGCAATAAGAGGGCACCTAAATCACTAGTGGTATCATCAATGATATTTTTTGAGTGTTTACAATGTGCAGAGCACTGTACTAAGTGCTTGGGAAAGTCCAGTGCAACAGAGTTGGTAGATATGTTCCATGCCCACTTGGGTCTTAATACCAGGACCAAATCACCAGATTTCTTCTTTAATTTAATTCGTGATTTTGTGCATCCGTGAAGCGTTAATGTTATTTGCAAAGTGTCAGCTCCATTTGAGGTAAGCTCCTTGTGGACAGGAAACGCCTTGTAGTTCCTATCGCACTTTTTCAAGTGTTAGTACATCAGTCTATCAATCATATTTATTGAGCACTTATTGTGTGCACTGCATTATACTAAGTACATTACATTGCATCCAATGGGTGCTCAATAAGCACAGTTTAATAATGATGATAATAATAATAATGAAGGTATTTGTTAAGTGCTTACTTTGTGTGAAGCTCTGTTCTAAGAGCTGGGGGGGTGGGGGGTACAAGGTGATCAGGTTGTCCCACGTGGGGCTCACAGGCTTAGAGAAGCAGCATGGCTCAATGGAAAGAGCACGGGCTTTGGAGTCAGAGGTCATGGGTTCAAATCTCAGCTCCGCCAATTGTCAGCTGTGTGACTTTGGGCAAGTCACTTCACTTCTCTGTGCCTCAGCTACTTCATTTGTAAAATGGGGATTAAGACTGTGAGCCCCCCGTGGAACAACCTAATCACCTTGTAACCTCCCCAGTTCTTAGAACAGTGCTTTGCACATAGTAAGCACTTAATAAATGCCATCATTATTATTATTAATCCCCATTTTACAGCTGAGGTCATTGGGGCACAGAGAAGCTAAGTGGCTTGCCCAAGGTCACACAGCTGACAAGTGGCTGAGCTGGGATTCGAACCCATGACCTCTGACTCCCAAGACCGGGCTCTTTCCACTGAGCCACGCTGCTTCTCTACTCCATTCCACGAGTTGTTCATTTCAGTACCACAAATTGAACCCTCCTGATTTCCAATGCACCAAGACTGCCAACCATCGGTAAACCAGTGCAGCTGTGCCTGCTGCTGAATGCTCAGGAATATTGGCATATTGAAGCCCACCACTGCCACAGGTTTTTATGGCCATCAGAATATTTTTTATGGGCTTTATAGAGATGAGCAATTTGGGCTCATTTTTAGAGAGTTTTTGTGAATGCACAGCTGCTCCACTGCTTTCGGCAGCAACGGCTGAGACATTTGAGTAAATTTCCCGGATAACTGGCACCCCTTCAATGTACCCAGTTCTGAATAACATGGAAGTTGCTTTCTTGCATAACCTTGAATTTAGGAAAACCTGGTTTTTAGTACCTGTTCTGCCCATGTTTCCATGGACTCTGTGCATGCAGAAAGGCTTTAGAAGAGCATTTCCTAATTCTGCTGTAGCATTCTATTGAAGGTGCAAGGTGAAAATACATGTTCTGGCAGGACTGAGAGCACTGAAACCCCTCAAAATGTTTTAGGTTATCTCTTCATTGTCCAACAGTCATCCGCTTCACAGTTTTTCAATAAATCTGTTCATTTTGTTAACCTTCTGCAGGAGACCCTTTGTGGAATCCTGTTATCTACTTCCCTTTGTTATATAGGGGTGAGGATGTCCCTCCTAATGTCCCCATCAAGCCCATACCTTAGTTTTCTGAAAGTCCAGATTTAATTATAAACTAATTACGTAAAGATATTTCCTTTATGAAAATTTATCCATTATAAATGGCTACAATCAGTAGAATACAAATTTAATCACTCAACTATGTCCAGTTGGTTGAATTAAAAAAAAAAAAGTTGATAGGAATTTCACTGCATCCTTATCAGTTCCTTTTTTTTTCTGAGGGAAGAAAATTTCCATAACATTTGGATTGAGAGGGGAGAATTAAATTCCCCAGATTCCAATTCAACAGTAATTGACAGGACTGTTTGAAAGATTCATGGTAACAGGTAGAATTAAATGAGTTATTATCATAGTGTTCAGAATGGCAAGAGTGAAGATTTATTTCTTTTCCAGTAGCACTATCATACTATTGAAATATGCTATTTTACATTCTTTGAAACTGTATTCCTCCACAGAAATCATTTCATTAAATGGGATTGAAAATGGTTACCCTATGGTCAAATTAATCACTAGCATATATGTACCATTTCTATAGTCCTAGTTATTCATTCATTCATTCATTCAGTGGTATTTGAGTGCTTACTATGTGCAGAACACTGTACTAAGCTCTTGGAAAGTACAATTCAGCAATCAAGAGAGACAATCCCTGCCCACACCGGGCTTACAGTTTAGAAGTGGGGAGACAGATATCAAAACAAGTAAACAGGCATTGATATAAATAAATAGAATTATATAATATAGACATCAAAACCAGTAAACAATCATTAATGTAAATAAAGAGAATTATAGATATGTACATATAGGCACAAGGTACATATATATACATCACCCATAAAAAAGGAAAAGTTAAGACTCTTTTGGGGGGGCTTCTTTTTCCCAAGGGCCTGTATGCAATACCATGATAAATAGAGTTATGAAAATGCTTCCTATTCCCTACTCCAATTTTCCAGATGTCCTGAAAATGTAGACGGTTAGGGGGCCTTCTTTCAAAAGTAATCCAGATCTCTATCACAATTAACAGGGGTTTCACTTGACCTAAAATTGAGGAAATCAATGAGTCAGTGGCATTTATTGACCCCTATTATGTGCAGAGCACTGTACTAAACATTTGGGAGTGTGCAAGGCAATAGTTAGAACACACTATTCTTTCTCACAAGGAGCTTACTGAAACCAACATTTCTTGTTTCTCATATGGGTCATCAAATGTTTAAAATCTTTTCAGAAATAGAGGAAAATTTTGCCAATCAGGTTTCAATACACGTTAAATTCTCTCCGTAAACATACTCCCCATATAAACCAGATTTGTGAGTTTTATTCATATCGGACCACCTTGATTGCTGATTTTATTTTGACTCCCTATAAAGTTTGACTCTTCAAAAACAAGAACTAGATAAATATTTCCACATTTTAAAATTGCATTTACATATTTTGTATGATGCCATTTAGGTTTCTTCTCTAGTTTTCTCTCCACAGTCACTGACAGGGGTCTTTTTTTACATATAACAAGCAGAAGAATAGGGAGAGAAATGTACTAATTGGTTCCTTTTCTAATGGAAACCTGTGATTTCTACCTCCCTCTTGATGTGCCTTGTCTGCCCTTTACCGCTGAGCCACATAAACAGGCAATTCCATCTCTATGATGCTGTTCAACTGAATATTTTTGACATATAATAGGCTGTAGTTAAATATTAGCTAGATTTTTTTTTATGAGGGTGAATTAACTCAGCAGATGAAATTTCTCAGATGCTCCCGGCTGTCTGAGATTTTGATTATTTTGATTTTTTTTTTCAAGCATAGGTTTTTCTCTCCTTAAGAAGAAATGTTAATTCTACTGGCTGTGTTAAAAGATCCAGACCACGGAGAATTGAAAAGAAATATTAAACCCCGGGGCACTTGGAAGTGCAAGCCATGGTCGACTAGAGACTTCAGCTAATGCCTAACAAGACCTCCCAAAGATGTTTTTATGAGGATTTTGATATATAGAGATCAAGAAAGGAACTTCTGTTTAGTTAGAAGGGAAAAGAGATCAAAATTACATGGAATATAGCTAAGTGGTCCATTTCTATGGAAGAAGAGGGTTGATGAGGTAAAGAGAGAGGAGTTAATCATGAAAATGATCCTCTCTGTTAATGTAAAGCAGACATGAAAACTATAATGGACTCTGGGCATAATCTTTTGACATCTTGAAGAATATTCATACTGATGAAGTACTGATTTAGAAAAATGAGAATGAACATAGTTTTCTTTTCCTGTGCTATTCAGCGTTTTAGGTATCCCAACCAAGAAGAAAGTCCATTTAGTATTTCATTAGAGAAAATAATATCCTGTTGTTGAAGATAATAAGTAATGTGGATGGTAAAAATGAAACACAAAACTCTTGATGAAGAGATGTAGTTGACAAGATGCCAATGAAAGAAACAATGTGTGTGATTCTAAGACAATGACCTGAAAAACTGAACCCCAGTGTTGAATTTGTGTGTGCATATTACAAAGTGATTAAATATCGTAATTGTAAGCCAGGCCCTGTGGTGAATACGACATAAACATCTTAAACACCTCCTTGAAAGGCATCACACAGCAATTCTTGCAAACGTATCCGCTTCGCTATATTAGCTAAATATACTGAAATGTCGCATTCATCACTTCTGTCGTCTAGAAAGGCAGAGTGAGACTGCTAAGAAATTTAGAAATACAGATCACCAAACTGTTCCTTTTTTATAGGTAGAATAGATAAGATTAGAAATTTAGCAACTTGCTTTTGAAAAGCCAAGAATATTCTAACGATCTTAGAAGTTTCACATCATATAGCCCTAAAAACACTAACAAGTCTGCTGCATGAAGTTCTGTTCCAAGGAAGTTCTACTCCAAAGATTTAGTCGAGTGCATATTAAGTTGCTCAGATATTTTGATCATGTTATGCCTCAGTGCTTTTTCAAGGCTGCCATGTAGAGTGAAGAGAAATACTCAACTCTGGCACACTTCTAAGCATAAGCCACACTTGCCCATCCAGCTGAATGAGGAAACCATATGTAGAGGAAGGCGAATGCTTTTGAAGGTAAAATAATGCAGATTATCTAATGTCTAAGTAGAGCTTTGGACAATTGGGAGACAACAGCAACAAGCACATCAACCTGGTTTATAGCTATTGAAAATGAGATGGTGTAGAGCAGAGGTTTTGAAAAAGATGCAACTCTAAGAGGAAGAAATGAAGAAGGTATCAGGCGCCGAGGTAGTAAAGGTGGCTATAGCATTTAGGCCAATTGCAAGGCTCTCTCAGAGGTCTTCCAATATTTGAGATGCTCAAAATTCTTGCCAGAAGAGAAGTGGAAAGGTATCATGGTCTAGTGGAAAGGGTGTGGAATGGAGAATTAGAAGACTGAGGTTCTAATTTCAGCTCTGCCACACACGAGCAATTTGATCTTGGGAAAATTCCTCAGTCTCTATAGGCTTCAGTTTTCTCATGTGTCAGTCAGATTGACTAACTGAAAACAGGGAGCCCTACCTACCTCTTAGATTCTGAGCTCAGGGTGCGATAGAGACTGTGCCAAGCCTGATTATCTTGTTATAAGTCTCTGGTAGGATAGATTTCAGCCTTGAAAGACAGAGCGTGAGTTTGAGGGTAAATCATTATGTTCCTGGGTAGCTGAATCTCCATTCATACAAGTGAAGGTGGATGTTCAGCAATGTTATGAAGAATATGATTGATAGCCAGTTTGAATAACTGCATTCCACTCCCCACCCTCCACCCGTCCACCTGCCACCCTGTCCATTTTTTCCTGAATATGAGAGTTTTGCTTTAAGTATCCAGATAATTATTTCAGTCCCCCATTTCACTTTGCCTGAGGAGATGCAGCTGGGGAGTGCACATTTTCAAAGCACTGAAAGTAAAACATTGGCCTTCTAAAAGGCAGATTTTTATCTACATTTAGAGGAAGACAGAACACAGAATAGGTTTGAAATGCACTTTATCTGTTATGAATAAAATTACCAAATAAAGAGAAATACCAACTGTACTCCCCATTATTTAGAAATAATGTTTAATTTTTCGCTAATATATTGGCCCATTTCTGGTGGCAACTCATGGTTTAGCATTTGATACGATACGTACTTTTAGAACAGAAGCCCAAGATAATGTGGCTCCTCATATTGCTGAATTTATTATCTTATGAATCAACTGATTTCTCCCGCATACTAGTTTCACTGGAGTTATGCTACAGAGCAGAGTAGGGAATCCATATTGAATCTGAATTTTTTTATGGTATTTAAGCACTTTCTCTTTACTAAGCTCTGAAGTAGATACAAGCCTATCAGTATGGATAGAGTCCCTGTTCTACATGGGGCTCCCAGCCTTAATCCCATTTTTATAGATGAGGTAACTGAGGCAGAGAGAAGTTAGGAGACTTGCCAAAGTCACGCAGCGGACAAGTGATGGGGGCAAGATTAGAACCCAGGTCCTGACTCTCAGGCATGTGCTCTAGCCACTAGGCCACGCTGATTCTCTGCTTAATTCCCAGTACTGCTCTGCATACAGTATGTGCACAATAATTACAACTGGTTGATGTACACTTTCAATTTCGCATGCAGCAGATGCTTGAGTATCCTGCTATCATACATCCTCTGTGTTTCTGCTAATTTCACCTAAATTTAGATGAGCTGGGTTCCATGACCTTGTTTTTGGTAATTTTTGCCTTGTTCTCTAATGGCTCAAAAATGCCATCAAAAGGAACCTGGATGTGCTGGGTTGTTTTTTTTTAAATATCTAAGTGCTCACTATGTGCCAAGCATTGTTTTAAGTGCTGAGGTGATTCATTCATTCATTCAATCGTATTTAGTAAGAGCTTACTGTGTGCAGAGCACTCTATTAAGCACTTGGTAAAGTACAATACAGTCGTAGAGAGAGACAATCCCTGCCCACATTGAGCTCACAGTCTAGAGGTCAGGAGACAGACATCAGTACTGGTAAACAGGCATCAGGGCATCAGTACAAGTAAACAGGCATTGATATAAATAAATAAAATTACAGATATATACATAAGTGCTGTGGGGAGGGGTGGGGGGGAAGAGAAAAGGGAGCAAATTAGGGTGATGTGGAAGGGAGGGGGAGATGAGGAAAAGTGGAGGGTAGTCTGGGAAGGCCTCTCGGAGGAGATGTGCCTTTAGTGAGGCTTTGAAGGGGCAGGGGGGAGGTAGGAGGGGACAAGGTGATGGAGAGCCTTAAAGTCAATAGTGAGGAGTTTTTGTTTGATATAAAGGTAGATAGGTAGATACTAGCTAATCAAGTTGGACACAGTTCATGTCCAACATAAGACCCACACTCTTAATCCCCATTTTACAGATGAGGTAACTGAGTCACAGGGAAGTGTGGTAACTTGCCCAGTGTCACACAGTGGACAAGCGGTGGAGCTGGGATTAGAACACAGGTCTTCTGAATCCCAGTACACTGTACTAAGTGCTTGGAAGAGTATAATACAACAGAGTTAGCAAATGTGTTCCCTGCCCATAACAAACTTGTATCACAGATATCCTGGAGAAGATTAGATATCACTACTACTTTATAGACCCCCAGTTGGGCATGAAGCTTAAAATCCTGTTGGCACCCAATTCTTTCTCACCCGATCTTCTCAAAGGCATGCTGACCATTTTGGGTGGCTGCTATATTCTACTTCTCTGTATCAGTGGACACCTAGGCAGTGTAATTCAGTGACAGGATTGGTTCTTTGCTGTTGTTGGAAATCTATGATGGTGAGTAGGTATAGAGTGTACAAAAGTATTGGTCTCCAAGTTCTCAAAATGTTTCAGATCAAGGTTTGAAGTTATAAAACTGTAAATATCTTGCCAGGTAACACTCAGTGAAAACTGGTTTCTAGTGGTAGAGGAACTGGAGAAATGCCTGTGATCCCTCCAGTCGTTATAAAACTCTCAGAGCTCAGACAGGTAAATTTAGTTTAAAACAGTGAAAGGATAGAAAGAGGAAAGTTATGCCCAATATAAATGCTTACAATTTCCTAAATACATAGGCTTCATTTCACAAGCAGACTGCCTTCAATACACTATAAATACTAAGGAAACTTCTTTCTGTAATACAGAATGTTTTCCAGGTGCTCAGTTTTCAAGGGTCTGAGCTAGTGTGAATTTTGATATCTTGTAGCATTTGCTAAACATCCCACATATTAAGGAGGAGCTTATATTAGTATCTGAGGACTAGTTCATTTTATTGTTTGTGGGTTTCGGCAAGAATGCTGTCAGATTAAGGTATTTACCATTTTCAGGGCTCCATGGAAAGTCCTACATCAAAAGTTTGAGGTAGGACCAGGCTTTCGCATGTTGGCTGGTTTTCAAGGTTTCAAAGGGACCCTTCAACAATAATAGAGAACATAGGTGGGATCACTGACAATGATCAGTGGCAGGCAGTGAGACTTAGAAGAAAAAGCATTGGACTGGGAGTCAGAAGACCTGGGTTCATGATCTGACTGCCACATGCCTGCTGGGTGACCATGGAAAAGTAACAACTTTTTTGTTCTTTAGTTTCCACTTTGTAGAATAAGGATTAGATACCTCCTCTTTCTTCCCCTCATTAATATTAGGGTAATTGGTAAACACTCTCTGTGTGTCAAACACTGTTCTAAACACTGGGGTAAATACAAGTTGTTAAGACTATACACAGTAATAATAATAATAATGATGATGGCATTTATTAAGCACTTACTATGTGCAAAGCACTGTTCTAAGCACTGGGAAGGTTACAAAGTGGTCAGGTTGTCCCATGGGGGGCTCATATCCTTAATCCCCATTTTACAGCTGAGGTAACTGAGGCCCCGATCAGTGAAGTGACTTTCCCAAAGTCACACAGCTGACAAGTGGTGGAGCTGGGATTTGAACCCATGACCTCTGACTCCAAAGCCCGGGCTCTTTCCACTGAGCCACGTTGCTTCTCTACTTCATCATCATGATGTGATGAGGATGTACTTCATCATCAGTACATGATGATGGTATTTGCTAAGTGCTTAATATGTGCCAAACACTGTTCTAAGCTCTGGAGTAGATATAGGTAATTAGGTTGTCCCACATGGGGCTCACAGTCTTAATCCCCATTTTACAGATGAGGGAACTGAGGCACAGAGAGATGAAGTGACTTGCCCAAAGTCACACAGCTGACAAGTGGCAGAGCCAAGATTGGAACCCTCAACCTCTGATTCCCAAGCTCATGCTCTTTCCACTAAGCCACACTGCTTCTCTCACATGTCCCACATGCGGCGCTCAGTTCGAGGAGGAGGAAGAGCAGGCACTGAATCCCCATCCTGGGTGTGAGGAAACTGAGGCACAGAGAAGTGAGGTGACTTGCCCAAGGTTACACAGCAGGCAAGTGGCAAAACTGGGATTAGAACTCAAGTCCTCTGACATCCAGGCCCATGCTTTCCCACTTTTTCTTTTTCCCCTTTTTTCACTAGGCCCTGCTGCTCCTTCTTCCCCTTGTTCTCGGAGTTCCACTCGTGATCAGAGGCTGTCCAATCTGATTTTCTCGTATCTACCCTAGTGCTTGGCACATAAGTGCTCAAAAAGTGCCATTATTATTATTATTTTTAAAATTATTTACTCAATCTACATCAACCTCATTTCATTCACATTTATCTTCTGGCTCTTGTTCTCCCTCTGGCCTAGAATTACCTCTATCTGCGTCTGTCAGATCACGATTCTCTCCATCTTCAAAGTCCCTCTAAAATCACATTTCCACCAAGAAGACATCTGTGACTAATCTCTCATTTCCCCCCTCTATTCACCCTCCCTTTTGGGTCATTTATACAGTTGGGTTTGTACCCCTTAAACACTTGGTTACCTTGCTCCACCCCCACAGTACTTTCCTACACATCTTTATGCTCCACTGCTTCCCTTATCTGTAGTTTATTTTAGTATCTGTCTCCCCAACTGGACTGTAAGCTCCTTGAGGGCAGGGAAGTTGTCTGTCAACTCTATTGTACTGTACTCCCACAAACTCCTACACAGTGCTCTACACACAGTAAGCACTCAGTAAATAACATTTATTATGATTATTATTACCACCACCTGCACAAAATGTCCTCGTAGTCTCAGAATGGTCCTATATATAGTATTTAATGTCAATGAGGGCCTTCTAGCTTTGGTGATGAGATGGGTTCTTAGTTTTGTGGTCAGCCAAGACCTCTGGAACACCTCAGCTCTAGCATCCCGCCACTAAGTCTCATGCTGCTTAGCTTGAGCTGCATTTCCTGATCAAGTTTTCTGTAGACCTCCTTTTTTTTTTACGAGGGAGTACTGCGAGGAAGCAACACGGCTTAACAGTTTGAGCATGTCCTAATCTCGGCTCCACCACACTTCTATTGTGTGACTTTGGACAAGTCACTTCACTTATCTGTACCTCAATTGCTTCATCTGTAAAATGGAGATGAAGAGTGTGAGCCCCAAGTGGGACAGGGACTGTATCAACCTGATTAACTTGTATCTACCCTAACACTCGACAAATATCATAATTATTATTATTATGATTATCATTTTCATGCTTCTACTGTCTTGCTGCCCCCTCCCTGAGTCTGGAAACTTTGGGTTGAGGACTTCAGCTCTACTTCTCTGTCAGGGGATTCAGAATGCTTTCCCTCCCATCAGCAGGATTTAGAGCAAAGAAAGGATGAGTAAAAAATATCCATCTTCCCATCCCTATGTGGACCATTCTCGGTTGAAATTTTAATAGCATGTATCAGCCGACAGCTGTACAGTCCCAAATAATGAAATTTTCTTGGTTAAATTGGCCCTTATATCCATCCCAACTGTGGAAGCAGAACCCCGGCTTGTGTTGTTATAATCTCCAGAATCAAGTGCCCTAAGGTGTGCTATGACATTTGATGAAATTAAAAAACAGTATTAAAGATAAGTGTGTCAAAGGACAAAGGAGAAACAACCTGACCTAGTAGAAAAAGCCCAGGCCTGGAGTCAGAGTAGTTAATAATAATAATGATGGTATTTGTTAAGCGCTTACTACGTGCAAAGCACTGTTCTAAACTCAGGGGGGATACAAGGTGATCAGGCTGTCCCACGTGGGGCTCACAGCCTTTAATCCCCATTTTACAGATGAGGGAACTGAGGCACAGAGAAGTTAACTGACTTGCCCAAAGTCACACAGCTGACAATTGGTGGAGCTGGGATTTGAACCCATGACCTCTGGCTCCATACTTAGGTTACAGCCCTGGCTGTAACACTTTTCTGTGGTGATTTTAGGCAAGTCAGTTAATTTTCCTGGACCTTGGTTTCTTCGTCTGCAAAATGGGAATTCAATACCCATCCTCCCTCCTACTTAAACTGTGAGCCGCACATGGGACAGTGACTGTATCTAACCTGATTAGTTTGTATCTACTCCACGGCTTAGTACAGTGCTCGGCATAGGATAAGTATTTTACCAATACCACAGTTATGAAATATTAGTCCAGAGGTGACAAACAAAGGAAACTCATCACCCAGGCCCTCTGATCGCTATGACTGATTTATTACTGCGCCGTCTTAATATTTGGTAAGCAGAGACAAAGCTTGATGTCAGGATAGGCCTTGGTGAGGAAGTGAAACCCTTTGATGTTCAGTCCTTAACTTCATTCTTCTTCTACCAATGAATGCACTGCCAGCTGATAGCTGTCATTCAGTCCAGACTGGCTCAGCTATCTGCCAATCAAGAGGCATGGCTAGAGGCAGGGCACAGACCCTAGCTCATAAACAATTTGGATGCTCTGAGGCCCCAATTAAATTTTAGCACCGAAACCATCTCTTCGTCATGGCAAACACATTCTTTCTCTATCTTGAAATTGACGAGGCCTTGGGAGAACAAATGACTTTCGAAATCCTTCACAAGGTGGTTGCAATTTTCCCCATCAAAAAAAGAAATCCCCTGTCAATATGTTAATTTTGAAAATGGCTGCTGTCAGGTAGGCCTGGGATCCAGACATTCTGGTTGGATACCCTTTTGCAAGCCACATAATCAAATTGACCAAATGAAAATAGCAATGGGCAGCAGCTGAAATGAAAATCTACCTGTCTTCAGCTGATACCTATATGTTAAATTACCTTTCCCAATTTAAGAACATTAGATTGTAAGCTCCTGGTGGGCAGTGAGCGTATTTTTAGATTCTGCTGTATTCCCCCAGGCATGTAGTTCAGTTCTCTGTGCTAAGTAAGAGCCCAAAAAATATGGCTGGTTACTTCAGTTGACACACTGTTATGTTTTTTCAAATTTCCTCAAAACTCATTAAGAGTCAGCACAGGCTGCATCTACAAACCACAATTTGAGAAATCCAGCTGTAGATCCTTTGCAGAACATGTGAATTTGGGCCAAGGTAATATGGAAGGCAAATTGTGAGTTTAGGGGAGGAAAAAAGTCTGAAAAATAATCTCCGAAGCTGGGCCTGTTCTGCTAAAATCAAAACCCAGTCTCTGGGAGGTGGATAATTGATGAAGATCAAGGTTACCGGTGGCCCATAGGAAAATTTCATACGTTGATAGGTCCCTTGGGTTTGCAGGAGAGGCTCTGATCCACTGAGCCAATAGCAAGAGTGTATGCTGTCCGCATTGAAGGCTAATTGCTCTTTTATTGTCTAATAATTATGGAATTAACACATGGTCCTCCTGTAAATATTGAGCCTCTTCCTGTGGAATTTAAATTCCTACAATGCTGGCAGCCTGAGAAGTGCAGCTGGAAGGAATGCTGCCCTGCTACCTGGCCGAGAAATGTGTTAGTGACACACTGGAGGATCCTTCAGCCCAAGCCCCTTCTGCCTGCCAGAGATTAGGAAAGGAGTATGGACCCAAGATTACTGAAGGTTGTCTAAACAAGTGAACATACGCTTCTGCAAAAAGGATAGGGGAGAGTGTGTGCGTGTGTGGGTGTGTGTGGCCTCCTTCCGTCTTCATTTGAAGGCTTAATTTGGAGATTTTTGCTAAGGAAAATATTACTATAGCAACCGATTCCCTCTCAACTCTCCCATTCCCATCCACCCCTAAAGAGGGAAAGGATGTATTCCCAGTGACTTCTTTCAACAACTCCCTCCCTGCCAATCAAAAGAAGAAAATTAAACCTAAGTTTTTGATTTTAGGTTGACAGCATTTTAGGGGGTGCTGAGTAGCTCACCAAAGCTCATTAGCTCTTTCAGACTGTAAACTCCTTGTGGGCAGGGGATGTTTTCCACCATCTGTTGTGCTGTACAGTGCTCTACAAAAAGTAAGCACTCACTAAAAACCATTGTTTTACTACACTGGTTCTCCAGAAAAGCTGTGATCAAAACCCAATTCAGACCCCAGGGTACTTTCCTCATGGCCAGATCCTCTCCTCCTTGGGTCTCATGCCAGCTAGCAAACGAGCAGGCAGTTCTAGTTTAGTTTAGTTTATCTCTGGAGTTCACCATGCTGATATGTTTCTGAAGACTGAAGTATGGTTTATTCTTAATGACCTGTTAAATGCCAAAGGAAAAGATAAAATTATATTTAGGGTAATGCTTGAAATTTGCCAGTTTGAGAGGTTGAAGGTTTTCTTTTGTGCTTTTATATGGAACTTCTTCTCCCTTTCCCAACTTTCCCAAGTAGACACCTTGTTAAGAAACTGCAATCAGTTAACAAAATATTTTATGACGTGTGGAGTTTGATTTTGGTGTGATAAATAAATAAATATATGTGTGTGTGGTGTGTGTGTATACGTATATACACACACACACACCACACACACACATAAAAACTATATACATATATATATAAATATATAAATATATTATAAATGTATTTATATAAATATAAATAAATGTATATATATTTACATGCACACCAGTAACAAGTTCCCTGATAGCATTTGAGGAATCGGGATGCATTTGTGAATGTCTCCATCAAGCCAATAAAGCAGAAATTTACCTAAGAAAATTAGAATATTTTTCAAATTGAAGCTTCTACATAGGACACATTTGCAAATGCAAATGTGTCCTATGAGTGGTATGGCTTTTACGCAATCACCTCGCGCTGTATCTAATACGGTCAAAATGAATGGCTGAAAGACAGGGATGTCTGGCAGAAGGTCATTTTAACTGGTAGTGCCAAAGTGACAATATCAAAGGTCACTACTGATTTTCCTAGTGGTTGCCAAACTGTAACGATGATTTATGCTATCCATCTTAACCATATGGGTTGAGACATCATCTTTAGTTGCAGCTCCATGGCAATAATGGATATATCTATAAAGTATATATTATAAATTATTGGTACTAATGTCTTTCTCCCCTTCTAGACTATAAACTCATTGGGGACAAGGAAGGTGTCTAGAGAGGCAGCATGGCTACAGAAGCAACATGGCTCAGTGGAAAGAGCACGGGCTTTGGAGTCAGATGCCATGGGTTCAAATTCCGGTTCCGCCAATTGTCAGCTGTGTGACTTTGGGCAAGTCACTTCATTTCTCTGGGCCTCAGTTCCCTCATCTGTAAAATGGGGATGAAGACTGTGAGCCCCACATGGGACAACCTGATCACCTGGTATCCCCCCAGCTCTTAGAACGGTGCTTTGCACATAGTAAGTGCTTAACAAATACTATCATTATTATTACCAGCTCTGTCGTACTCTCTCAAGTGCTTAGTCCAGTGCTCTGCACATGGTAAGCTCTCAATAAATACCATTAATGATGATGCTGCCACACATGACATTGAATTATAATGATGATAAAAAATTATGGTATTTAAGTGCTTACTATGTGCCAAGCACTGTAATAAGCACTGGGATAGATACAAGATAAGCAGGTCCCCCATGGGGCTCACATTCTAAGTAGGAGAAAGGACAGGTTTTGAATTCCTATTTTGCAGATGACGGAACTGAGGCTCAGATGAGTGAAGTGACTTGCCCCAGGTCACCCAGCAGACAAGGGGCAGAGCTGGAACTAGAACCCAGGTCCTCAGACCCCCAGCCGCGGGCTCTTTTCACTAGGCCAAACAAACAAATCTGGGGTTGTGGTTACTTGGAAGAAATGTGGACTAGATCTCTGGTGTCTTCACGAGGCTCCAAGGTATGTGTTCCCAAAAGACTTGCCAAGTGAAAACAGTCCAGTCAATCACATGTATTGATTGAGTGTCTACTGTGTGCAGAACATTGTGTTGAGCTTTTGGGAGGGCACTGTAGACTGGTAGGGGGAATGTTTTCACTCCAACCATTTTACAAGCTCTTGAAAATATCCTCAATTTTTCATCTGGCAAATGGTACATGATTAGTGGGACTGGGCTTGCTTTCTGTGTAAGTACTTTGAAGGCACAGCCCTGGAGAAACAGCGTGGCTCAGTGGAAAGAGCCTGGGCTTTGGAGTCAGAGGTCATGGGTTCAAATCCCGGCTCCACACTTATCAGCTGTGTGACTTTGGGCAAGTCACTTAATTTCTCTGGGCCTCAGTTGCCTCATCTGTAAAATGGGGATGAAGACTGTGAGCCCCCCGTGGGACAATCTGATCACCTTGTTAACTTTCCCAGCTCTTAGAACAGTGCTTTGCACATAGCGAGTGCTTAATAAATGCTATCCAAAAAGGCAGGGATTACATCAATCAATCATTTATTGAGTGCTTACTGTGTGCAGAGTACTAAGCACTTGGGAGAGTACAGTATAACAATATAGCAGTTACATACACTGCCCACAATGAACTTACAGTCTACAGGGGGAGAGAGACATTAATACAAATGAATAAATTACGGCTGTGTTCACAAGTGTTGTAGGTCTAGATGGGGGTGTGAGGATGATGCAAAATAGGGTGATGCTGAAGAGAGTGGGAGAATAATAATTTCACCTCCTTCATCTCCCCTTCCTCCCCCTCCCCATCTCCCCCGCCTTACCTGCTTCCCCTCCCCACAGCACCTGTATATATGTATATATGTTTGTACATATTTTTTACTCTATTTTATTTGTACGTATTTATTCTATCTATTTTATTTTGTTAATATGTTTTGTTTTGTTGTCTGTCTCCCCCTTCTAGACTGTGAGCCTGCTGTTGGGTAGGGACTGTCTCTATATGTTGCCAACTTGTACTTCCCAAGCGATTGGTACAGTGCTGTGCACACAGTAAGCACTCAATAAATACGATTGAATGAATGAATGAATAATAGCGATGGTATTTGTTAAGCGTTTACTATGTGCAAAGCACTGTTCTAAGGGCAGGAGGGCGGGGGATACAAAGTGATCAGGTTGTCCCTCGTGGGGCTCACAGTCTTAATCCCCATTTTACAGATGAGGGAACTGAGGCACAGAGAAGTGAAGTGATTAGCCCATGAGGGCTTATTCAGGGACAGTTTCTTGGAGGAGATGTGCCTTCAAAAAAGCTTTGAAGGTATTGAGAGTAATTGTCTGTCAGATATGAAGAGGGAGGGTGTTCCAAGCCAGAGGCAGGAAATGGGTGAGAGGTTGATGGCAAGGTCAGAGGTAGATAAGATAGAGGTAGAGTGAAAAGATTGGCATTAGAGGAGTAAAGTGTGTAGCCTGAATTGTTGGAGAATAGCCAGGTGAGGTTAGGAGGGGGGAAAAATGATCTAGTGCTTTAATGGTGAGGAGTTTCTGTTTGATGAGTAGACGGATGGGCATTCACTGGAGGTTATTGAGGAGTGGGAAAACGTGTCCTGAGCATTTTGTAGAAAACATTTGTGCAGCAGAGTGAAGTGTGGATTGAAATGTGGAGAGAGAGGAGGTAAAGAGCAAGGAGGCAGATAAAGTAATCAAGGTGGGTTAGAATACGTGCTTGGATTAACACGATAGCAGTTTAAGTGGGGAGGAAAGGGAGGATTTTAGCCATGTTGTGAAGGTTGAACTGACAGGATATAGTGATAGATTGAATATGTGGTTTGAATGAGAGAGAGAAGACAAGGATAACAACAAAGTTATGGGTCTACCATCATTTTATATTGTATACCTCCTAGTGCTTAGTACAGTGTTCTGCACACGTAAACACTCAAATACTATTGACTGCTTTGGGAATCCTGTCTGCTAACTCTGTTGTACTCTCTCAAGCACTTAGTGCAGTGCTCTGCGCACAGTAAGTGCTCAGTAAATACAATTCATTGATCATAATAAATGCAACTCTGTCGTCATTTGGTATTTTGAAAGAAAATAATAATAATAATGATAATGGCATTTATTAAGCAGTATGCGCAAAGCACTGTTCTAAGCGCTGGGGAGGTTACAAGGTGATCAGGTTGTCCCACGGGGGGCTCACAGTCTTAATCCCCATTTTACAGATGAGGTAACTGAGGCCCAGAGAAGTGAAGTGACTTGCCCAAAGTCACACAGCTGAAAATTGGAGGAGCCAGGATTTGAACCCCTGATCCAAAGTTCCAAAGCCCGTGCTCTTTCCACTGAGCCATGCTGCTTCTAAAAATGTGTGGCTTGTCCCTGATCCCCCCTTCAGAATATTTCAAGGGAAGCAAAAGCCAAGGCAGCTGGTTCAAAGGTACATGGTAGCCAAGTTCTCCATTGCCATTTGGATGAAAAGTAAAGATTGAATTATAATAGCCATTGGGAAAATCTCCTAAAGCATTTAGCATCGTGGTTTTCAAACTGAATTCAATTCAGGGGAGTTTAATTTACTAATGATTACATTTATAGGGCACTTACTATGTACTAAGCCACGTACTGTGTCCTAAGCACTGGGTTAGATACAGACTGTAATAATGATAAATAATAATGGCATTTATTAAGTGCTTACTATGTGCAAAACACTGTTCTAAGTGCTGGGGAGGTTACAACGTGATGAGGTTGTCCCACGGGGGGCTCACAGTCTTCATCCCCATTTTCCAGATGAGGTAACTGAGGCACAGAGAAGTGAAGTGACTTGCCCAAAGTCACACAGCTGACAATTGGCAGAGCCGGGATTTGAACCCATGACTTTTGACTCCAAAGCCCTGGATTTTTCCACTGAGCCACGCTGCTTCTCCTACTCAATCCCTGTCTGGTGCAGGGCTCAAGTCAAATCAATCAATCAATTGTATTTATTGAGCGCTTACTGTATGTCTCATTCCCATCTGACACAAGAGGAACCAGAGGCCTAGAAAGCCCAAGTAACCGCTGGCCAGTGGCAGAGCAGGGACTTGAACCCAGCCCTTCTGACACTGAATCCAGACTTATAGCTGACAACCGTTAAGGAAAATTTATAAAGAAAAAGATACCAATGGTGCAGAGTCTTCCTGGGACACAAGGGTAAATTTTTTCATCATGAAACCTATCTTTTGAAAATTCAAGAGAACATTAATCCTCAGTGTTTTAATTAAATTTCCTTCATTGTTCCATATATTTGATTAGAAAACAATGTTCATTGATTTACAGGAAGTAAATGATTGAACCATTAGCCTCAGCCCTTTTGGATTTTATTGAATTAAAATTATTTGGTACAAATGGTAATTACATTTGACGAGTTCCAAACAAAACTACAGTGCTCTATTCCTCCTTTTTTTTATTAACCAAATTCATAACTCAGGTGTTAATTGATGGGGTTTTCTTGGGGGAGCCATGTGGATTATTTTTCATCTACTGACAGTTGATATTTTTTCCAACAATTCCCCAGGAACCTGTGTTTTTTGTCAAATTGACTCCATACCCCTCCCTAGTCAGCCAGTAGTATTTGAGTATTTACTCTGTGTAGAACACCTTACTAAGCGCCTACCTAATTTTGGTCCCTTAATCCGGATCCACAGAAAGAATTATCCCAAGTGAGCCCCGTCAAGACCTCTCAGGCCCCAGTCTGTTTTGGAAGATTCTTTAAAATGACCAATTTCATGTTAATCTCCGCAGCTCTCTTTCCCATATGAGCTGTTCCCTCCAACACAATGGCCTCTATGTAGTCAGTCGATAAAATGTGTGATGATATCTGTCAAGGGCCATTAGTAGCAACAAACAAAGTTTATGACTGAATGCAGCAGAATATGTTTTTGACCTTCTGAAGGAGTTGTTGCTAGGGTCGGGTCTGCCTGTGTTCTGACTGAGGCAGGCTCTGATCTTGGTTTGTTGGGTGCAATTTAGTATGTAAAATGGGGAAATAATTCCACATGCCCTTCACCCCCCCATGTTTTCCCAGCTATCACAATTTCTTCAAGGCTACCTGCATCATAGACAGATCACCTACAAGGCTTGAATGCTTTTCTCCAAAGGGCTGAACACAAGATCAGAAATCCCACGGGTTCATTCAGCTGAATAGAGCCATTGAAAAGCAATGCCAAACACAACCAGCAACAGCCCCCCAAATCTTGCCCACTCAGTGCCATTTGCCACAAGATAACTTGGTGAAAGAGTGTCGATGGCTGCGTGCAAGCCAATACCATCAATGGACAAATAAATCAGGGGCAAGGCCCTTGCTGATGGTGGAGAATCCATCAATCAATCAGTGGCATTTATTGAGCACTTACTATGGCAGAGCACTGTATTAAGAGCTTGGGAGAGTACAATATAACAGAATTAGCAGACACATTCACAGTCCATAATGCGTCTTGGGAGGGTCAGACATTAATATGAAGAAACCCCCAAATAAAGAATTTGTAGATGGGCCTTAATTGCTTGAGACAAATGCCCATTTGAAGCCTCTAGAAAAAGTACCCTAACATTAGTCAACGGTTTTTGATCAATTATTGTGTGCAGAGCACTCTACTAAGTGCTTGGGAGGGTACAATGCAACACAGTTCGTAGACATGTCCTTTGGCCACAGGAAGCTTAATGTAGAGGGGGAGACATGTTAAAATAGATTATGAATACGTGCATAAATGCTGTGTGACTGAAGGTGGGGGTGAATATTAAGTGCTTTAAGGGAACAAATCCAAGTAAGGGAAATGAGGATTTAGTTGAGGAAGGCCTCGTGGAGGTGTGATTTTAATAAGGCTTTGAAGGTGAAGGGAGAGTGGTGGTCTGTTGGATATGAAGTGGGAGGGAGTTCCAGGCCAGACAGAGGATGTGGGCAAGGTGTCAGAAGTGAGGTAGATAATCTCACCGTACAGTGAGTAGAACTGAATTAGGGGAGTGAAGTGAGTGAGTTGGACTGTAGAACAACCCAGGTGAGAACAAGCTCAATGAGCCCTTTTGGTAAGGAGTTTCTGTTTGATGCGGAGGTGTATGGATGAACACTGGAGGCTCTTGAACAGGAGGAAAACCTGGACTTACTGGTTTTAGCAGAGTGATGTGTGGACTGAAGTGGGAAGAGACAGGAGACAGGGAGGTCAGTGAGGTGCCTGATGGAGTAGTCAAGGTGGGATAAGAGAAGTGGTTGGATCAGGATTGTAACAGGTAGCTAGGAAAGGGAAGGTTTTAGCAATGTTGTGAAGGTAGAACCAGCATTTTTTGAAGACAGATTGAATATGAGAGTTGAATTCACAAGATAAGTTGAGAATAATGGCAAGGTTATGGGCTTGTGAGACAGTGAGGATGATGGTGACTTTTCTTTTTTTTAATGGTACTTGTTAAGCACTTACTACCTGCCAGGCACTGTACTAAGTGCTGGGGTAGATCAAGATAATCACATTGGACACAGTCCATGTTCCACATAGGGCTCACAATCTTTAATCCCCATTTAACAGATAAGAGGCACCGAGACATTAAGTGACTTGCCCAGGGGCACACAGCAGAGGAGTGAAGCCAGGATTAGAACCCAGGTCCTCTGATTCTGATGTCCAGTCTTTCTCCACTACGCCACGCTGCTTCTCATTGGCCATGCTGCTTCTCGTGCTTTCTGCAGTAATGGGAAAATCAGAAGGAGGGCATGATTTGGGAAGAAAGATGAGGAGTTCTGTTCTGGACATGTTAAGTTTGAGGTGTTAGTGGAACATCCAGGTAGAGATGTCCTGAGTGAGAGCATTGTACTAAGCACTTAGGAGAGTACAAGTCATCAAAGTCAGTAGACACTCATCTCCTTGTCTGCAAAAACCCAGTGAAAGCATTTCCAGTTCCAACATGCCAAATTATACGATGGAGAAGCAGTGTGGCTCAGTGGAAGGAGCCTGGGCTTGGGAGTCAGAGGTCATGGGTTCTAATCCCTGCTCTGCCACTTGTCTGCTGTGTTACCTTGGACAACTCACTTCACTTCTCTGGGCCCCAGTTACCTCATCTGGAAAATGGGGATTGATTGTGAGTCCCACGTGGGACAACCTGATCACCTTGTATCCCCCCAGCGCTTAGAACAGTGCTTCACACATAGTAAGAGCTTAACAAATGCCATTATTAGTATTATTACTATGTATTAATTACCAAGCCTCCTTCTTTAGCTAGAAAACAGGGATGATATCATTGGCACTGTTAAGTGGGATCTGTTTGTTTTCTTTTCCTTAAAATTGCCATCAACATCCCTAATGCAGACGGGGTCTGCATTATTTCTTTTTCATATACTCCACTTTGAATTTTTTCTGGCTTCAATTGCTTTTTTTTAATTGAAAAAAACCTATTTCTAGTTTAAAGAGTTGATTAATAAAGGGCAATGGCAGTGATAAAAAGATCCTTTTTTTTCAGTGTGATTAAATTATTAGAACCCTCCAGGCAGTGATTGCGGACATCTTAATACTATAATGGAAGGTGTTTCTTTCTGCTCCAGTTCCTGGTGAAGTGCACTGAGGATTGCCAGTGAAATCTGTCCTCAACTTTTCAGTAGTGCGAGACACCCGATGAACAGTTGTGCAGGAATCAAACAGATTGTCTGTGAGTAAACCTTGATGTCCCAAACAATTGTCTATAACAGGAATGATCACATCATTGTAACATCATAAGCCAAGACTCTTAAGAGCTAGAAGTAACGCATTCTGAAATTAAAAATTGAAGGTATCTTAAACGGCTAATTTTAGCAAGTTGAACTTCACGGAAACATATACAAATTAATCTCCAAATATCTGACTGAATTTCTCAGAGGTTTTCCTTGATCTTACTTGAGGTGAGACTGTTATTTAATTAAGTTTGACTGAAGAAAACATAAAAGAAAGCATCAAGGAGGAGCAGATTTTTATAGCTTGTTTCAAAGTACATAAGGGCAGCATATTTACATACATCAGCATATACTATTTTCTTAGATTTAATAAACATGAAGAACTATGGATGCTTGAAATGTATTTGTGGAAAGATGAAAAAGGCTTGCATAGCCAGGATTCTAAACAACTCCCAGCTTTCTCCATCCAAGCTAACTATGCCATTTCCCCTGGTCCCCATGGCTTCTTTCTGCTTTCACTGTCTCCTGTTTCCATGCCAATACTTATCCCTCTGTATGGAGTTGCATTCCCCATGATCACACCCTGGTGGTTCTTAGTCATCTAGTGGTTTAATTATGATATTTATTCCAAACGTGTGTGTGTGTGTGAATCCCATATGCAAACTCAAGACCTAGATTTCCAGTATATGTAGCTAAAAGTCCAAATTGTTCCAGTGCCTTTTTGTTCTGTGAAAGTAAGATTTGTCCTGTGTCTCAAAACCTCCTTCTGCCCCCAAATCCACTGATTTTGTGGTCTAGTTCAGTGTTCTAATGATAATAATGATGGTATTTGTTATGTTCTTACTATGTGTCAAGTACTGTTCTAAGTGCTGGGGTATACAAAAAGTAATCAGGTTGTCCCCACAAAGGGCTCACAGTCTTAGTCCCCATTTTACAGATGAGGTAACTGAGGCACAGAGATGTCAAGTGGCTTGCCCAAGGTCACACAGCAGACAGGTATCTCCAGCCTTCTGTATATACATTTATTCAATTGTACATTCCATTTATTCTGATTACCCTGTAAATATTTTCACATCTGTCTTTCACAGTAAAGTGCCAACTCCTTGTGAAGAGAGAATGTAACCTTTTTGTTTGTATTAAGGACTTGGGGAGCACTGGTCACCTAGTGCTCAATAAATGCCATTATAGCTAGTAAGCACCCTCTAGACCACAAGCTCGTGGACAGGGAATGTGTCTGTTTATTGTTCTTTCATTCATTCCATCATAATTATCGAGTGCTTACTTGTGTGCAGAGCACTGTACCAGGTGCTTGGGAGATTACAGTATAACAATAAACCAATATATTCCCTGCCCACAACGAGCTCACAGTCTAGAGGAGTTATTGCTATATTGTACTCTCCCAAACACTTAATACAGTGTTCTGCACACTGTAGGTGCTCAGCGAATACAACTGACTGACTGCCGACTGCTACTACTACTAATGATGGTATTTGTAAGCACTTATTATGTGTCAAGCTCTGTTCTAAGTGCTGGGGTAGATACAAGCTAATCAGGTTGGACATAGTCCCTGTCCCACATGGGGCTCTCAGTCCTGATCCCCATTTTACAGATGAGGTAACTGAGGCACAGAGGAAGTGAAGTGACTTGCCCAAGGGCACACAACCAACAAGAGGCAGAGCCAGGATTAGAAGACCAGCTCCTTCTAACTCCAGGCCCGTGGTCTTTCCACTAGGCCATGCTGCTTCCCTTCAGCAAGCACTCAACTGATGTTGGCTAATGCTATCCTTAAGGATAGGGCATTCCTGAATAAGAGGATATAATGAAGAAGGGACACCATTCAGGGTGGACTTGGGAAGAAGTGTTTGCAATTTGTAGAACTGGAAGGCAAACCTCTACTGAATATTCAAGTTCACCAATGGAGAAATCCCCTAATGGTGGAGTTACTGTGGTTGTCAAGAGTAGAAGTGCCTCAGAGAAGCATTGGGGCAAACATTACTTCCACTTCTGTACCCCTCTGCTCAATTTCTAAGCTCCTTGAGAGCAGAGATTGTGTCTAGATCGAGACTCCCAAGGGACAGGGACCTAATCTAATTCTCAACTGAATATTCTCTCCTAGCGCTTAGAACAGTGGTTGATACATAGGAAAAATTTAAGAAATGCAATAATAATAATAATACTAACACTAATGTATTCTCCTAAATGCACTGCAAGCAGTGCTCGATAAATATTATTGATTGACATATTTCAGAGGCAATTGCTTCTTATCTCGAAAACATTTCCCTTAATACTGTAGAGGTGGAGTAAGGCATGCCTAACATATCTTTATCAGAAGTTCTTATAACATTATTATAACCCTCACTGTTAAAACAGAGAATGTTTCAGCTCTAAGCTTCCCCTGAGTTTTCAACAGTGGCCGAGCATATAGTTCCATTCCTTCACACTTACCGTCTGATGGTATTAAGTTATCAATACCTTAGATTGTACTGCTCTGCCTTAGGGACCATAAATCTTTGGGAGTATCTACCGCACAATAAATAACTGTCAGATGTGTACACCCATTATGCATATATTAATAATCAGTCATGGCATCCATTCATTACTCAGTCTGGCCATGGATTCTGCCAACAGCGGTTCACATTATTTATTTGGAGAGCGACTTCAAAACCTAGCCCTCTGAGCATTCAAAATCAGCTTTGTCCTAGAAGTTTGTCAGTTGGTGAAGAAACTTCGTTGCTTGCTAATCGTGACAGACTGTGTAAAGTCATAACTCTAGCATGTTGCTCATTTATCCCCACTTTTCCCTCATGAATTTTAAATTGCAATAGGACATTCTACTGCTTCTGGACTAAAACGAGATATTCTCCTTTGAACTCATTAATGAGCAAAATGGAACATGCGTTAGGGCTCTTTTGTGGCTAAGAGAAGCAGCATGGCCTTGTGGACAGAGTACGGCACTGGAGTCAGAAGGCCCTAGGTTCTAATCCTGCCTCTTCCACTTGTCTGCTGCGTGACCCCAGTTACCTCATCTGTCAAATGGGGATTAAGACTTTGAGCCCCACATGGGACAACCTGATTACTTTGTAATCTACCCCAGGGCTTAGAACAATGCTTGGCATATAGTAAGTACTTAACAAATACCATAAAAAAGAGTTCCCTAAGGGAATGGAATGTCAAAAGAACAGCCCCCCCCCCCCCAATTTTATTCCATATAAAAAGCAAATGTGGCAATTATCCCACGAATCAAAGGACTGTAAATCAAGGGAACCAGGACCACTTTGAGACCCGTTCATGATTTCAGGACCAGCTTGAAGCTCAGAGCTAGGCTCACAAAGATTTAAGATCTTTTCTAGCAGGACACGCTAGGAATTATTGAATCTGTGGGTATCCTTTTGGGGAAGGCAGAATGAACAAGTCTATATACTGCTTCTGAACCCCATGTTGCTCTCTGTTGACTTCTGGTAATCTGGGCCTTGCCTAAATTGGGGACGTGTCAGGGCTGAACTTAGAACCTGAGAGGCGGAAGAGAGGCTGCAAAGAGCCAAAGTTCATTCATTCAATTGTATTTATTAAGCGCTTACTGTGTGCAGAACCCTGTACTAAGCACTTGGAAAGTACAATGCAGCAATAAAGAGAGACAATCCCTGCCCACAATGGGCTTTTTAACAGCACCTTTCACTTACCTAGTTCTGAGAGCCTTGGCCAGTTGGCAGGTTCAGGGGTGTAAAAGAGGAATTTCAGGAAAGTGTGTTATAAAATCCCATGGAAAATAGTGTCCTGTAAACACTGCCTCTCAACTGTGTTGAATCTCCACAAACTGATGCCACCTTTCCTCTTCTGTTGCTGTTTAAGTTCTTCTGAAAACTATTTTTGCCAGTCTCCTCCCATCATATTGTAATAATAATAATAATGGCATTTGTTAAGTGCTTACTATGTGCAAAGCACTTTTCTAAGTGCTGGGAGCACTGTTCTAAGCCTTAAGGGCAGGGAAAACATATCTTGCTATTTTGTACTCTCCCACACACCTAGTGCAGTGTCTGGGGCTCAGGAGAAGCTCAGAAGTGGGACACTGACAAAAAAACAAACAAATGAAAAGCAGAAGTCAAGAAAAGTTCTTGAAGGTGGGTTGCACTTGTCCACGGGGTTAAGGAGAGAATGGCTTTGGCCTTGGATGCCTCCAGAGCGGTGTCTTTGGGCAGGACTTGGCACAATTGGAGTATTTAGACCCCATGGAGTCCTGTGTTCCCTGTGTTATGGCTACTGTTGATTTTTCCAGCAAAGTTCTCTGCTCCTTCAGCGGGAGATCTGGAAATGCTGAGAATAATTAAAAAGTCATCTTCAAAGAAAGTTGACACTCAGTTCCTCCCCGTTGAGAAGCATTCCTTGCCTTTTAAACTGCTTGTAGGACCACAGTGAAAACAACTGGTGAAATGGGTTTTAATAATAATAATAATTATGGAATTGGTTCTAAGCTCTGGGGTAGATACAAGCTAATCAGGTTGGACACAGTCCATGACCTACAGAGGGCTCAGAGTCTTAATCCCCACTTTACAGATGAGGTAACTGAGGCACATAGAAGTTAAGTGACATGCCCAGGGTCACACAGCCGACATGTGGCAGAGCTAGAATTAGAACACAGGACCCTCCAACTCCCAGGCCCATGCTCTATCCACTGTAAAAATTGATCTGTAAAATGGGGATTAAGACTGTGAGCCCCACATGGGACAACCTGATTACCTTGTATCTTCCCCAGCGTTTGGCATATAGTAAGCGCTTAACAAATATCATCATCATCATCAATAGGCCATGCTGATTGGTTTTCTCTTCCTTCCTCTTTGTTTCCCCTTCCCTCCCTCCCCCACCACCTAAAACAAACAAAACGTTTCAGTGATCCATAAGCAGAAAGCTTCAGGTTGCCAATTTAAAAGCCTTGGTATCCTGTAAGCTGCTATTGTCACAGATCTATATCTCTCAGCGGACAGTTATTGAACACAATCAGAATTCATGAAGGCTTTTATAAAAATCTCCTGGTATTATTCCCTTAACAAGAAGCTACGTGATAAATACTGAAACAACAATAGGCGCAAGATTTAAGTGTTTCTTATTTCAACCTAGCCATCATATTTTGGGAGAGACCATTTTAAAAATAATATCAATCAATCATGTGAGTGCTTACTGTGTGCAGAACCCTGTACTTGGGAGAGTACAGTATAACAGAGTTGGTAGGTATATTCCCTGCCCACAGTGAGTTTACAGTCTAGAAGGAGACCGACATTAATATAAATAAATTATAGATATGTGCATAAGTGCCGTGGGGCTGAGGGAGGGATGAATACAGTATGTAAGTTCAAGTGAAAGGGCGATGCAGAAGGGAGTGGGAGGAAATGAGGGCTTAGGCGGTTAAGCCTTCTTGGAGTTGATGTGCTTTAAATAAGGTTTTGAAGGTGCGGAGAGTGATTATGAGGTATGAAGAGGGAGGCTGTTCCATGCCAGAGGCAGAACATGGGCCAGAGGTTGGCAGCAAGATAGATGAGATCAGGTACAGTCAGTAGGTTGTCAGTTGAGGAGCAAAGTGTACAGTCTGGGTTATAGTGAGAAATCAGGGGGCAAGATGATTGAATACCACAAAGCCTGTAGTAAGACGTTTCTGTTTTATGTGGAGGCGGATGGCAACCGCTGGACATTCTTGAGGAGTGGGGAAAGAAGGACTGATATGGAAACAGTGAGGAGGTTGGCAGCGGAGGAGGTGTGGGCTGGGCTGTAGAAGGAAAGAAGGGAGGTGAGGTAGGAGGGGGCGAAGTGATGGAGAGCCTTGAAGCCGAGAGTGAGAAGTTTTTGTCTGATGTGTAGGTTGACTGGTAGCCACTGTAGATCTCCATCTGGATGTCTGCCTGCCATCTAAAACTCAGTATGTCCAAGACTGAACTCCTTATCTTCCCTCCCAAACCCTGCCTTCTCCCTGACTTTCCCATCACTGTGAACGGCACTATCATCTTCCCATCTCACAAGCCCGCAACCTTGGTGTCATCCTCAACTCTGCTCTCTCGTTCACCCCTCACATCCAATCCATCACCAAAAACTGCCAGTCTCACCTCCACAACATCGCCAAGATCCACCCTTTCCTCTCCATCCAATCAATCAATCAATCAGTCATATTTATTGAGCACTTACTGTGTGCAGAGCACTGTACTAAGTGCTTGGGAAGTACAATTTGGCCACATATAGAGACAGTCCCTACCCAACAGTGGGCTCACAGTCTAAAAGATCTGCTAATACAAACTGCTACCCTGCTGGTTCAATCTCTCATCCTATCCCGACTAGATTACTGCATCAGCCTCTCTCTGATCTCCCATCCTCCGGTCTCTACCCACTTCAATCTATACTTCATGCCGCTGCCCGGATCATCTTTGTGCAGAAACGCTCTGGGCATGTTACTCCCCTCCTCAAAAATCTGCAGTGGCTATCAGTCAACCTATGCTTCAGGCAGAAACTCCTCACTCTCGACTTCAAGGCTGTCCATCACCTCACCCCCTCCTACCTCACCTCCCTTCTTTCCTTCTACAGCCCAGCCTACACCCTCCGCTCCTCTGCCACTAACCTCCTCACTGGGCCTCATTCTCACCTGTCCCACTGTCAACCCCGGCCCATGTCCTCCCCCTGGCCTGGAATGCCCCCCCTCTGCACATCTGCTAAGCTAGCTTTCTTCCACCCTTCAAAGCCCTACTGAGAGCTCACCTCCTTCAGGAGGCCTTCCCATGCTGATCCCCCTCCTTCCTCCCCCCTCCCCATCCCCCCCCGCCCTACCTCCTTCCCCTCCCCATCCCCCCCCGCCCTACCTCCTTCCCCTCCCCATCCCCCCGCCCTACCTCCTTCCCCTCCCCACAGCACCTGTATATATGCTTATACAGATTTATTACTCTGTTTTACTTGTACATATTTACTATTCTATTTATTTTGTTTCGTTAATATGTTTTGTTTTGTTGTCTGTCTCCCCCTTCTAGACTGTGAGCCCGTTGTTGGGTAGGGACCATCTCTATGTGTTGCCAACTTGTACTTCTTAAGTGCTTAGTACAGTGCTCTGCATACAGTAAGTGCTCAATAAATATGACTGAATGAATGAATGAGTGAAACATATGGATGATATTAGCTGTGCTTGATTTTCATAAATTGGAAACCCCTTTCCTGCTTGTTCTTGTTAGAGTAACAAGTATTTGTGTCTTAAGTGGGATATAGTCCAGTTTTCAAGTGGATCGCACAGGCTGTGTGGAGCCAATGACAGCCAACCCCAACCCCATTGATGGATTTCAAGGGTCCAGCCTGTACCCTGTAAGTGTCAGTGCAGTCCTTACCATGCTCAGCTCTAAGTGTGGAATCGACCCTCGGGAGACCCGCAAACAGCAGCTCACAGCATAAATGGAGCAGAGACAAAGCTGGAAACTGGCAAATTTTCATTCATGGGCCCCGGCTTCAAAAGTGCTTTCCTGATTTTTCTCCTCCCTATTTCTGCTTCAAACCTCTTGAAGAGTCTTGCTTGACACAGCTGGGATTGGTTTGGCATGGCTGAATATGGTTTTCTAGAGGAGGGAATTTCCTTGCCCCTGCTAACAAAAGGCAGTGCTAGTAGTACACCTAAACTTCCAAACCTTTGGACAATCTCCTTCATGGTGGGCTAGAAAACTGTCACTTTTTTTTTTCCAGGGATTGATGATGATGATGATGATGGCATTTGATTGGTGATGAAGTTAAATTGCCCAGATCCTCAGCACACAGTTTGCACAGGACTTCCATCCTCCATTACCTGTTTCAGTGACAGCCTCCTTTTAATAACCAGAAGAGCCAAATAAATTTAGTATGCGTTCCCTGCAATAATTTTCAATACCTACAAATGGCTCTCAAAGTAAGACAGCGCAATACAAAGAAGAAACTATCCACTGTGGAACCGTCCCATATAAGATACCCTAGTATTTCATTTCTATTTCGGGCAGAGCGAGTTTCAAATTTACCCATTTCTGAAATGGCTTATCAGGCTCGACGCCGCGTGGGTTTTTGCTTCCATCAGCGGAGGCTCTCCAGTGGCAGCTGCAGTGCCGTCATTCCTTGGAAATGCATTTTTGGTGACACGGAAGCAAAACGAGACACACTGCTCTTGGCGCCCGGGTGCCCCAGTGGTGCTGCGGATGATTTTTGAGGTGCTTTCTGACCCTGAAATCTCATTCTGCAGTATGAGCTTGTCCAACTCTGTGGAAGAGAACAACTATTGATTCCTACCTGGGGAAAGGTAAATGGCCCAGGTTAAGTGGATGGAGATTCCAGGTCTAACAAAATGTCCATAGTCACTCAACTCCTTCTGGGCTGCAAGTGCCTCAAATTGTAAAACAGGCGGGTATGGATCTAATCCATCTGAGCTAATGGTAGCTGCCTCTTTAACTGTCTCTTTATAACACTGCTGCACTTTAGAAATTGTAGAACTATCGGGTGCTTTAGCATTGTCGCCTTCTCTTTCACTTTGTTTTATTTTCATATACCTGTTCAAAAAAGAGGAAGAGTTCGTGATTTAGAGAATAGGATTTAGGAATTGGGAGACCTGGGGTTTAGTACCACATTTGCTTCTGGATATGTGGTCCTTGGAAAGGCAATTAACTTCCCAGTGCTTCAGTAGGAGGAGGAGGAGGAGGCAGATCTCCATCTTGGTGAAGGACACTGAACCAGGTGCTTGGGAAGTACAGAATAACAAAGCTATACATTTTCTCCCCACAAAGAGCTTACACACTAGTTTCTTCCTTTGTAAAATAGGGATCAAATTGCCTGTACATGCCCTTCTAGGGGCACAAGCGAGGTGGTGAAGATGAATGAGTTTTGTTGTTTCTATTATTCAATTTCCTTGAAAGAGGAAAAAAAAGTAGTAATAATAGATCCCCCGAAGAAATAGACTAGCTTTAGTTCTCATAGTCTGTGGTTGAGAAGAATGGATTTCTGTTTTATTGTACTCTCCCAAGTGCTTATATGGTGATCTGCACAGAATAGGCTCTCAGTAAATACAATTGATCGATTGAAGTTCTGGATGATTTTATAGGTCTGAATCCAACTTAAGCATGTGCGTCCTTCAGGGGATACACATATAGAAATGTATGTAAAAACAGCCAAGCTATCAGTAATCGAAATACAAGCAATAAGATCCACCGCCATGATTCCCTCTTTGTCCCTTCCTTGTTTCAGGAATCTATTAGATTTTGCTTTTATCTCTTCAAGTTTCTTCTTACTTCTTCCTCCTCTAGGGGATAGAGTAGAATTTTGATGTCGTGATCAATCCATCAATGGTATTTATTGAGTGCTTGGGAGAGTACAATACAGAAGAATTAGCAGACTCATTCCCTGCCCCTAATTAGCTTGAGCTGAGTAATGGGGTTATTCAAAAAACTTCCCTTACATGGGATTGTGCAGAAGGAATGGGAACTGGGAGGCGATGCTGCTTGCTTGTAATGCCGCACCAGAGCCAGGTGGTTGAGCCTGGTGGGGCAGTAGTTGGTGACAACTGGAGTGAGCAGCTGTGTCTGTTTGCCAATACCCAAATGCCCCTTCTGAGCATAATGGGAGCTTTTGTGCATCTGGATGATAGGCTTCTGAAAATGCCAAAAATTCCCATTCAAGCTCTGGAAAAGCTGTTTCAGTCACAGCAGCAATGGTGGGCTAGGCAGAGGCTATTATTGCCGCCACAGCAGAAGAGGAAGAGAATTCTCTGTACCTCAATTACCTCATCTGTAAAATGGGAATTGAGACTGAAACAGGGACTGTGTCTTACCCAGACTGAGCCCCCTCCTTCCTCTCCCCCTCCCCATTCCCCCGCCCTACCTCCTTCCCCTCCCCACAGCACCTGTATATATGTTTGTACAAATTTATTACTCTATTTTACTTGTACATATTTACTATTCTATTTATTATATTTTGTTAATATGTTTTGTTTTGTTGTCTGCCTCCCCCTTCTAGACTGTGAGCCTGCTGTTGGGTAGGGACCATCTCTATATGTTGCCAACTTGTACTTCCCAAGTGCTTAGTGCAGTGCTCTGCACACAGTAAGCGCTCAATAAATGTGATTGAATGAATGAATGAATGAATGAAAGGCACTTGATAAATACTACTAATTAATAATAAATGATCACGGTGGTATTTAAGCACTTGCTATGTGCCAGGCACTGTACTAAGTGCTGGGGTAGATACACACTAATTGGGTTGGATGCAGTTCCTGTCCCACACGGGGCTCACAGTCTTAATCCCCATTTTCCAGATGAGGTAACTGAGGCACAGAGAAGTGAAGTGACATGCCCAAGGTCACACAGCAGACAGGTGGTGGAGCTGAGATTAGACTCCGAGGCCCCTGCTCTATTCACTAGACCACGGTACTTCTATAATAATAATAATAATAATAATGTTGGTATTTGTTAAGTGCTTACTATGTGCAAAGCACTGTTCTAAGCACTGGGGTAGGTACAAGGTAATCAGGTTGTCCCATGAGGGGCTCACAGTTTTCATCCCCATTTTACAGATGAGGGAACTGAGGCCCAGAGAAGTGAAGTGACTTGCCCAACATCACACAGCTGACAAGTGGCGTAGTCGGGATTTGAACCCATGACCTCTGACTCCAAAGCCCGGGCTCTTTCCACTGAGCCACGCTGCTTCCCCTTCTGTAGCTGTAGCTTTCTGTAGCTGCTTCTATACTACTTGACTGGACACCACCTAATAGGTCCTGCCTTAGACATTTCAGAGAGAGAGAGAGAGGGCCAGAGCCCCTTTATTAGACTCTACTAGACTGTAAAATTCTTGTGGGCCGGGATCATGTTTACTGACTCTGTGCATTATTATATGGCTCTGCACATAGTAAGTCCTCAATAGATACCACTGATTGAATCCCCAAATCCTGACTCCCCTTCCCATATTAACATATATGGTCACTTTACTGAATCTTGAAGATAATTTTCTCGTTCATGTATGAGAGTCCACTATGTAGGAGAGTTGGAAGAAAGGGTAAGGAATATATCTGAAGTCGTGACCCTCTCCACAACCTACCACCCCTCACTGACTGAATCAAGGGTTGAGTATTGTTTTACCTAGATCCCTGCTGAACCTCCAAAGAGATGCCATTTATTTCAGTCAGGGCAAAACCAATTAGAATAGTGTAGCCTAGTATCAAGATTACAGGACAGGAAATCAGGAGACCTGAGTTCTAGTCTCAGCTCTGACTCTGGCTTTCTGTGTAAACTTAGAAAAGTCACCAAATCTCTCTGGGCTTCAGTTTCCACATCTGTGAAACGGGGATAAAAGTACCTACCTCTCTTACATCACAGGAGTGTTGAGGAGGAAATGAGGTAAGTGACATGAAAATGCTTTGGAAACCCAGCTCTTTCCTAGTATAGTAGAGCTGGAGATATTTGGAGTCTTCCAAACTTTCACCCTCCCCTTGGTTTGTTTCCCTGAGGGTGTTTCCTGTTTTATCCTCTATGTTTTCTTTTTCTCCATCCTGCAGCAGTAACTGTGACGTTGTCAAACACCTACCCAAGCTCCTTGAAATCCACCTTGTTTTGGATTTCTGGGAACAGTCAGCCTTTATTGTGCAGCAAATTAATTCTAGTAATGAACACCCAGCCCAAATCTTTGCAGGTAATTAGCAGCTCTGATTACCCTAGAGCCACGGTCAATTTCTCTTGGAGCTACTGGCAGATCAGAGAAGCAAGCCCTGTGATTTTTAGCACATCTCGAGTTTGGAAAAAAATAAAGTGTGGATTGCAGGTGCGAAAAGTGTTGCTGAAAACATTTTCAAAGTATAGTCCTTGGGGAACAAGGACCATAATGGTGTGGCAGAGTTAGTGAGAAACCTCAGGGCTCTGTTTGCAAATGAACTGTTGCTTTTGCAGTTCTGGGAAAGTCTTCAGCAGTTTTTGGGCAAGTGAATGCATTTTTTTTTTTGGCCCAGGAGTTTCGTAACAGCCTGATCTTGGATTTTTCCTATAACAGAAATTAAGGGCAATTCGACGAAGGAATTGCTTGAGATTCATTAGCGATACCACAGACAAGAACATATCATTTTCACGTTGTGACTTCTCATTAAATATACAATTTAATAAAGCATCAACGGTCTGGAGGGCAAAGGTTCCTCTAAACATATGAAGGGATTCCTGGAAGAGGGAAAATCAAGATGGTTAAACTTATTATCAGAAGATTAGACTATGCATTTTTTAAATTTTATTTTAAGAGACCATTGGTGCTTACATAAATATATCCTTAAAGCAACTTGGGTAATGGGACAAATGGTCTATTTTACATCCTTTTAACATCACCTTGTTGGCACAACCAATCTCTCTCTGCTCAGGGCATCATGCACAGCATACATCTGACACCTTGGAAATGATGTCTCAAGTGAACCTAGAGGCTACTAAAAGTAATTTGAGCTCAAGAAGGTGTCTGGAAAAAGGAAAAATGAAAATGGTAGTCTTGAAAGTCAGAAATTATTCTTGCTCAACTTAAATCTAATTCAAAATGGATACAGCTCCGGGGGAGAACAGCAACCACAACTAGGATATTTTGTATAATAGAAAACCCAGACATGGCTACTTAATCAAATAAAAAATGATCGTGTTTGGAGGCTCCCAAATGAATAACAGCCAAGTGCCTATCTGTCATAATTGGGGCTGAACGCATATTTATGAACCGGGACATTACCCTTGAATTGTTGCTGGATTCACATGTCGGTTCTCGTTGTTTGAGCAGCAAAGAATCTGACTTCCACAGAGCTGACATTTCAAGGCTCCTTCCTCAGCCGGGTGAGGTGCATTGGAATTGCAGGTGCTGGTATCGTCATGAGGTGGCTATGGAAACTTTTCGAGTGACTTCTGTGCTTTTTTCCTGGTGTCTGTTCAAATAATTTCTTGTCAAATAGTTACTGAGGACTTATTTCTGCCAACAGGCCTTTTATTAAGCAGTGTGGCTCAGTGAAAAGAGCCCAGGCTTTGGAGTCAGAGGTCGTGGGTTTAAATCTCTGCTCCTCCACTTGTCAACTGTGTGACTTTGGGCAAGTCACTTCACTTCTCTGGGTCTCTGTTCCCTCACCTGGAAAATGGGGATGAAGACTGTGAGCCCCACGTGGGACAAAGTGATTACCTTGTATCCACCTCAGTGCTTAGAACAGTGCTTGGAACGTAGTAAGTGCTAAACAAATACCAACATTATTATTATTATTAGAGTTCAGCTGGAGAAGGTGATAGGCCTTTCTCCCCAGAGGGAGATTATGAAGGCTTTGTAGACCTAATTATTTATGGTTTGTTTAGTGAAGTAAGCACCTCTCAGGGTTTTACCTGGAGAGTTTCCAGTACTCTACTAGTCTCAGCTACGTGAGGGAGAGTCAAGCAGAGGCCTACCCATTCCACTCCTAACTTGGACAGTGGCTAGTGAGTGGAAGGCAATCTGCCACAAGTTAAAACTCACCCATGCTGGGCAGCAGTGGGATGGGAGAGACTCAAGGGCGGATACTCGAGTTTACTGCATGCAAGGCAGCAATGGTAAACCAGTTCTGTATTTTTACCAAGAAAACTCTGTGGATACACTATCAGAAAGATTGCAGATGGAGAGTGGGACATTCTGGGAGAGATGTATCCTGACAAGTGAGGTGAAGCTCCTCTCCCTCAGATTTCCACCCCACAACTAACCCTGGATGTCCCCTTCCCCAGACCTTGGGCTCAATCCTCCAGACTACTCCGTGGTCTCCCACATTTTTATGTGAATGACAGTCACTTTAGCTCATAGTCCTGCCATCCAATATTCCAAGGGTGAAGATGGATGAGGCAGCAGCTGGAGGGATAAAGTGAGGGGAGCCTTTGACTGAGAGCCTTGTGGTGCCTAACAGGAGGACATGGTATAAAAATATGAAAAAGAAGTGTTCATAAGCAGTGACTGAAACAAGGGGTCAAGGAATTATGCCAAAGGGAAAGATCATTATTATAATTATGTTAAGTTTTTACTAAGTGCCAAGCACTGTACAAAACACTGGGGTGGACACAAGATAATCAGGTTGTACACAGTCCCTACCCCACATGGTCCTGGGAGTCTAAGTAGGAGCAAGAACTGGTTTTGAATCCTCACTTTACAAATGATGGAGCAGAGGCCCAGAGAAGTTAGTGATTTATCCACAGTCACACTGTAGGCAAGTGGTGGAGCAGAATTAGAATCCAGCTTCTCTGACCCCTAGGTCAATATTCTTTCCACTAGTCTGTGCCACTTATTCTGAACTATATATTTTTGCTGTCAGTATAGTTGATGTCCTTTTGCCCATTATGATGCTTGATCTTGTTTTAAAAGCTTAGTACAATGCTTGGCATGAAGTAAGCACTCAGTAAATTATGTATATATTAAGTATATTATGTATATATGTTTGTACATATTTGTTACTCTATTTTTATTTTACTTGTACATATCTATTCTATTTATTTTATTATGTTAGTATGTTTGGTTTTGTTCTCTGTCTCCCCCCTTTAGACTGTGAGCCCACTGTTGGGTAGGGACTGTCTCTATATGTTGCCAACTTGTACTTCCCAAGCACTTAGTACAGTGCTCTGCACACAGTAAGCACTCAATAAATATGATTGATGATGAGTAAATACGATAGAATGAATTTTGTGGAAAAAGCACGTTAGGAAATCAGTAGACCTGGGTTGTAGTCCCAGCTCTGCCTCTTGCCTGCGGGGTGACATTGACCAAGTCACTCAATTTCTTTATGGTCCAGTTTCCTTATCAGAAAAATGGAGATAAAATGACCTATTCTCCCTCCCTATTAGACGATCAGCTCCTTGTGGTACAGGAACAGTTTGATCTAATTTTGTAGCTATCCTAGCTCTTGGCATATAATAAGCACTTAATCACTCTTATAGTTATCTGTCCTCATCTTGCCTACTGGAAGGTTAGGAGTTTTCTGAGGAACAGCTATGAGACATATAAAAACCTAGTATGTGGAAATCTTATTTTTGGACATTTTCAATAAGACATATGCTTTAATAATAATAATGTTGTCATTTAAGTGCTTACTATGTGTCAAGCACTGTTGTAAACACTGGAATCGATACAAGCTAGTCAGGTTGGATACAGTCTCTGTTCCACATGGTGCTCACCATCATAATCCTCATTTTACAGATTAGATAATTGGGGCAGAGAAAAGTTAAGTGACTTGCCCAAGGTCACATGGCAGACAAGTGGCAGAGCAGGGATTGAAACCACTATGAGCTCTTCACCACACTGAGAGACCATCCCTGTTTCTAACTCCAATCTCCCATTTATTTGATACTCTCTAGTTTTCCCTGGAGCTCGACTGTATTCATTAGACTTGCATTGAAAACCAAGCCAGTCTGCAGAACATGATGAAGTGCTTAATGCCAAAGAGTCTTTTTTTCTTTCCTTCTTCAATGAATGGGATCATTAATTTCACAGGAATCAGCTGGGTGTTTGAGGGAGGGCCTCCAACCTGAGGAACAATTAGCAGGAGGCCACTGCCTGGTCTGTCTCTGTGTCAGTAGAAAGGGAAGAAATTGAACCCCACTGCCTCTAAGGCAGTGTGGGGGAAAATATGTCACAGTTAATAGATGGGAATTGAAATGAAGCACCAGGATCTAGCGTTACTGCTACCTCTACTCACTCTTGCTGTTCTGCCTCTCAAAAACCTCTCCACCAAAGAGGCCAGGGAGGGTCCGACCGAACTCCCAAACTCAGAGTTTTGTGGTGAGCCCACAACGAGCTGCCTTATCAGTGACTGTTTGTGATCCTGCAAACATCAAGAAGAAAGAGACTGGTGAAAGCAGTTATGTGCTCTACCTGAGGCAGGTGAGGCAGGCCTGAAGGGGCAGAGCATGGAGGGAGGTGGAGCCTTCGCTCAGTTCTCTATCCAGTAATGGGCCTGGGCCAATTAGTGACTGTCACATAGAGCCACAGCTGTGATGCCTGAGGCACATCAAAGGTGCTCATTTTGAATCACAGCAGGCACCGAAGAGCATGTGGAGGAGAAGCATGCAGAGAAGCAAGAAGGAAGCATGCTGAGAGCAGCACTGAAGCACCTGCAGCAGAAGCAGCGGGAAAACAACACTTGGAAGTAGAAAGAAGACACATTGGCAGACCGGGCTCCCTTTGACCACAGACTGGTATTGGACCCTTGGTGGAGTGGAGTGAGTGAGAGTGTGTGTGTATATGTCACTCCCTTGCATGCTGGTAAAGCCAAATAAAAAGCTTTCCACGGTAACCTTGGTGATCAGAGGTGTGGTTTAAACTCTACTGCGTGTCACTGAGACTTCCCCGGTCCAGGAAGGCCCTGATTGGTATGAACCGGGGGCTCGTGACAGGTCTTTTGCTTCAGTTGTCTTTTGAAGCAGAATCGAATCAATCCACCAGTCAATGTGTATGTGTGTGTGGAACACCGTCCAGAGTGGTTGGGAACATTAGATGCTTCTTCTTCCACAGAGTCGACAGTATAGAAGGGGAGGGGATGAGGTCAAATCAGGCAGGGGTTAGATACAGTTAGTGGAGGGAAAACAGAGGTACAGTTGGTTATATTAGGAGAAGTGGGTAAGCAAAATAGTGGTATTATTATCATCATCATCATCAATCGCATTTATTGAGCGCTTACTGTGTGCAGAGCACTGTACTAAGCGCTTGGGAAGTACAAGTTGGCAACATTATTATGATAAGGATTCAGCACATACTGTGTGCAAAGAGCTGGGAAAAAATAATATGCAGGTAAGAATTAGCAGTGATCTCTGGGCCCAAGGGGCTCCCATTCTCATAAGAAAGGGGATTGGCAACAGATACTTAATGGAAGATGAACAATAAATACTACAGTGTGTAGTTTAATACGTGTATAAGTGACTGTAAGTAGATAAACGCTGAGGAAGCTGTTGGGAGGGGAAGGATACTAATCTTGGAAATCCTCCCGGAGGAGGTGGGACTTCAGGGGAATTTTGAAACTGGTTTGAGTTACTGACTGTCAGATTGGAAGAGGGAGCAGGAAATTCCTGGCATGGTGAAGAGCAAGCCTGAAAGGTGTCTGTATTACTGCTACACCCTGCTTAGCATCTAAACGTGTTCTATGGAATAGGAATGTTTCAAGCACTAAACAAAGCAGAGTTTCTACATAAGGAATGTAAAGTGAAGTAGTAATTTCTAAGGCCAAAAGAAAATGAATCTGTTTAAAAAAAAGCAGAAGTTAAAGCACAATTAGTGTTACATGATCCAATAACAATGAAAATATCTACCGATATTAAAATGTTTTGATTTCAATTTTTAATTTATGTATATGTAAATAGTTTTCACAGCATTACATTTCACATCCTATTCAGCAAGGCATTGCATTAATTTTCTAGTACCTGTTATTATCTATACAAAAGTAGATTTGCCATTATCTAATGCTAAATTGAAATGGGTTTTAATGGGTCAGACAAAATACTTCAGATGTTGAGGCACTTAAGCGAAAGTGAACCTTGCACTCTGGGAAATATAGGCGTTAAATATCAAAGGTGCATGAAAAGAATACATAAAGAAGAACATAGTAGAAGTGTTGGAAGAGATAAACATTAAAATAATTACACGTAGATCAGTCACCCTAAAAATTGACCATGTTTGTCTCTTCCATTACAATGAAAGTCCCCTGTGGGCAGAGATCATGTAACTTGGTTATTCTGTAACTCCCAAGAGCATAGGACAGTTCTGCGCTCCTCATGAGCTCTCAATAAACGCTACTACTACAAATATCACTCTATTCTGCATAAAATTGGTTAAAGGTAACCTATCCCTAGCTTAAACTCCTTCCTCTTGTCTCCCCATAATGTTTGTACAGTTGTTCTTGGTGCACAACCAGAACAGAAAAGTGATTATCCATGCTAACAAATTTAATTTCATGTTTTCTTCCATTCTAATGTTTCTCGCTTGTCATGCCTCCTAGTTTCTCTCCATCATCATCATCATCAATCGTATTTATTGAGCACTTACTGTGTGCAGAGCACTGTACTAAGCGCTTGGGAAGTACAAGTTGGGAACATATAGAGACAGTCCCTACCCAACAGTGGGCTCAGAGTCTCACACTCTCCAGGATATTTATGTATGTCAGTGAGGTATAGATGCATTTTATTTCTTTTATCTCACTTTCAAATGTTTTTTTTTCATCTTTAATTCCCTCAACTATTGTTTTGCCTCTGAATTTATTAATTCTGTTATGTGCCAGGTTAACAAGTGACTGTTTCTTTTCTGTCTGGTGAAATGGTTGTTTTTGGGGGAAAGATTTTGGGGCAAATCTCACATCTTATTTACTGCCCACTGATACTTCAGAAGTCTTTTTCTGCATTACTCCCATTGCGAAAATCCCATTAACTTATTTTTTACTCCCACTTCCATATCATGAATAAAAATATTGAATTGAATGGACCTAAACTTGGTAGCACGGTGATACCCTACTAGATTTTTTTTCTCCACAAAGGAATCTACTGTATATTGACAATGCTTGATTTCCATCTCTCTAAGTGATCGTGGGACTGAGTTGTCCTCTGAATAACTTTGAAAATCTTTTAATAGCCCAAAGTTTTGGACCCTGGTGCCCTTGGCATTCAGAAAGTTTACAGACTGTCTGTTTGCCAACAATTAGGTTTTTTTATTAATACTACTAAAAATCACAGCAATAATAATGACATTGTATATCTGCCTTCCAGGTTCAATGACAATATTGCGGGTGGTGAGAGTCCATCTATCTGCAAGTGGGTTATTGATAGAGACTATGTCTTTGACCATTCCTTTGGCATAATAAAATGCTTCTTCCTGCTGACAGCTTTTGCTATGCAAAATCCCTGGGGCTGTTTTCATTCTGTATCCTTCCTGTCATAATCTCAGTGCTCCTGTTAGTAGTCAACCCATTTCTGATGGTGCTTTGCCAGACTATATAGCTGTCAGTTTTTTAAAGGGAGGTCTGATGTAAAGTGAAATGCCCTCTGAAATTATTTACAAGATGGTTTGAATCCTCATGCCCCATTATGATTGGCCCCTTTGGAAACTTAACCTTCTAATTGCCACAGCCATGCCACCATTTGCTTCTATCAGGTATTAAAGCAGTAGTAATAATAATAATGGCATTTACTAAGCACTTACTATGTGCCAAGCTCTGTTCTAAGCACTGGGGAGGTTACAAGGTGATCAAGTTGTCCCACAGGGGGCTCACATTAATCCCCATTTTACAGATGAGGGAACTGAGGCCCAGAGAAGTTAAGTGATTTGCCCAAAGTGACCCAGCTGACAATTGGCAGAGCCGGGATTTGAACCCATGACCTCTGCCTACAAACCCCCTGCTCTTTCCACTGAGCCACAGTACAGTCTTCCTTCATTACAGTTCCTCTTCAGTTCACCCTATCCTCAAAATCATAGGATGTGTTAGAGGCCTTTGAAACATTGTTTCCATCTTTTGAAGATTTCCTCAATTGATTAATCAATGGTATCTATTGCATGCCTACTGTTCTGATCTCTGTAATAAGTGCTCAGAAGAGTATCAGAGACAAACCTGTATTAATGGAGCTTATAGACTAATGGACACAAAATAATTTGTGGAAGCGGAGAATGGGAAGATGGATGTATGGATAAATCAGTATTTAGTAGAATGAAAAGAGCTATGATTGCTTCTAAGTATATAAAGGCTGAGGTGGTAGCTAAGAAGATTTAACGTCGGGAGAAGAAAACATTGAGGAAAGTTTTCTGAAAATGGGGGGATTTCAGGGGGGCTTTGAAGATGAGAGTTGTAGTCTGGTGGATTTGAAGAATGGGAAGTCCAGGCAGGTGCAAAGATGTCAGAGGAGTAAAGTCAATTGTATTCTTCAATAGTAGAGGTAGCAGTGTGGTTGAGCTCAAATATAGTCTTCAGGGATTTAGAGATGTCCTTGTTTGGTTTAGCTGTGTTATTTTATCCTCAAGAATAGTGGTACATGCATTTCTAGAATCATTCTTTTACTGCTGAATTGTTACTCCCATAATTATTTGAGTTCTACTGTCTACCTAGTTTTTATGACTTTTTAAAAAATTAATCATGAGGGCCAAGAATTCCATCAAACATTTTCAAATAATTTCTATATTGGTTGACTTTTTATGGCATCTTAAAACCCCAATATTTACTTGTCCTCTGTGTAAAACTCCCTTATTTGAAATTTGCCTACGTTTGTTCCCTTCCCCGCTTCTCCTCCGCCCCCTCCACCCCCCGCCACTTTTAACAAGATTATAAAAAGGACATTGACATCTCAGTACTCTCTGCTGTTCATGATATTTTTCATCTCAACAATCGGCACCAAGTTTTCTTCCCTTCTTCTGTCAAGTCTGCATTTCTATGATTTTTGGGCAAAATTCCTTGAAGAGGTAAAAGTTATTCACAATGTATCAGAACTAGGTGGCTTGAAAGTGTCTCTTACTGGCATGTAATCTGAGAGGTTTTATTTTGTTAAATTCATGTCCCCAGGGTTCATCAAGAAGGGAGTGCCTATTATTTTATGGTACTTCTCATATAGAAATATCAATCATATGTATTGAATGCTTACGGTAGAGAACAGCACTAAGCACTTGGGAGAATACAATATAACAGAATTAGTAGATATGTTCCCTACCCAAAACGAGTTTACAGTCTAGAGGGACAAACTTGCAGCCTAGAGGGAATTAGCTTAGGCCTTTAATAACTTATCTAAGGGATCAAGCACTGTCACTTCTCTATGCTACTGGCAGAGTTAGTCTAGGACACATTTATGCCCAACACTGATTCAAGAACTTTGCATATGACAAATTTAAGGACAAAACAAATTATGCTTCCTTTGCACACCTATTAATATGAATGAAATAAAAACAGACAGGAGCAGACGAAAAACAGCTAGTTCTAAAATAAACATGAAATTTAGATGGATTCACTAAGTAAAGCACTATCAAGAGAAACAAGTGATTATGAAGTGGGAAAGAAAGGCATGTAAATCGTACTTACCAAAGTACCTGGTGGAGTCCATCTGTAGGAAATGATGAAGAGAACCCTGCGTCGTGAAATACTTACTGAACATAGGAATGTGTTCACTGTAATAAAAATGAATCTGAGGCTTGACTATTTTAGCAGCTCATTTCTAAATCAGCAACTTGATTTTTTATGAAGATGATTAAAAAATGCTTTTACAGAGGAATAGTCTAACACTGATATAGTGCCTGCACTGAAAGCTTGCAGAAATGCTGTCAGATCACTCTATCAGGTGAGGTTTACAGCTCCACTTCCATACTTGAATTTGACTGGCATGAGCTAAATAATACCTGCCTTGACAAATGCGCTGACAAATGAGCAAAATGTCTATTAAAACATTATGCTATCCATTTCACTCTCGGCACATTTGCACGGACTCCTGGATGCTTATCTGATTTATGTAAGATTTCTTGCAGAGGGAATTTTGAGCATCTGGCTATTCTTGTAGAAATGATCTCTGGAATCCACCCAGAATTAGACATCCTGGTTTTTCGGTAGCTTTTTGAGCCATTTTCAAATTCACAAAACATCTTTATTATCTACTTTAAACTGTATCTTTCACTCTATTTCAGGGCACAGTTTTGAATTCAACTGTTCTCTCTGCCCTACCTGAGCCCATTCAGGTCCATTGGGCTGAGTGACACAAGCATGCCCTAAATTTAGTAGTGATCTGTGTCGAGAAAACATATCAAAATCTACATCTTGTCTATCTGTGAACAATTTTGTGCTGAAAGATTGTAAGTATCTAGAGGTCGGGGAATGTATACCTTGCGGCTCTTGTATTTTCCAAAGCAACTCAATGCAGTGTTTGGCAATCAGGTGCTCAATAAATACTGTTGATTTGATTTGTGGATTAGGAGATCAGTGATGGAGCCAAATCACCTTGAGTTCTGCTCTTTTCCCCCAGGTGGAGCGGAAGGAGATATCTTCTGCCTGGAACATAGTAAGCCCTTAACAAATACCATAATAATAATAATAATAATGATGATAAACCATCAGGAGGAGACAACCTAATGTGTGAGTACATCAGATGATCAGTCAGTCATAGTTGGAGTGCTTACGCTGTGTGCCGAGCACTGCACTAAGCACTGCACTACAATTCAACAGATACATTCTCTGCCCACAACAAACTTACAGTCTATAGGGGAAGACAGACATTAATATAAAATACATACAATTAGTACATTTAGGGTCTCTAAAATCCTGAAAGAGAAAGTGTCTTAAACCCCTCTATGGAGTTGTAGCATTAGGTAATGCAGATAAAATTAATGGGCACATAATAATAATAATAATGATGACATTTATTAAGTGCTTACTATGAGCAAAGCACTGTTCTAAGCGCTGGGGAGGTTACAAGGTGATCAGGTTGTCCCACGGGGGGCTCACAGTCTTCATCCCCATTTTACAGATGAGGTAACTGAGGTACAGAGAAGTGAAGTGACTTGCCCAAAGTCACACAGCTGACAAGTGGCAGAGCTGGGATTTGAACCCATGACCTCTGACTCCAAAGCCCGTGCTATTTCCACTGAGCCATGCTACTTCTCTTGCCTTTCTTTTCCGGGCTTGGCTACATTCGAGTTCAGCAGTGATTCAATAATCTCAACCATCTGTGTCAAGATCGATTTTTTTTTTTTTTTACCTGCAATATTCCCCATCATCTACCAAAGAGAAAGATTAAACATGTACTACCCTCAGGACGTGTGTCGGGTGCTGTCCTGTTTCTGTGGCTGTTATGTTGATCATATACAATCATGCAACATCTCGACGTGCAAGATAGGGAACTAGAAAACACAAAATCAACCTAGCGTTACACTGTGGTAAAGTGTTGACTGAATTACCTTGCGATACTGGCTGGTGTTTTTGTCTTGAATGGCAGTTTTCGTTTGAAATACATGGCTCTCAGTAGCTCACAGAAAAACCTGGCCCATCACCGCTCGATTATTTCCTGATAGTAAGGCAACAACTCCTGCACTCAACTCTGAATTTATGACTGAGCAGCTTTTCCTGACTAATTAGCATTATATGAACTGGCATCAATCACAGAGGTCTTAAAGGAAATTCAGGCAAGAGCAACAAAAATGATTAAAGTGCTCAACTTATGGGAAATGATTAAACAGGCTAAATATGTTTAACTTGGCCAAATGATGTGGTAGGGATGTGGAAAGAAAGCACAATGACCTACAAGTATTGTAAAAGCAAAAACACTCCAGAAGATGACTGAATAGGGTAGTAAGAAATAGGATAAAATGTAGTGAAGCCAAATTTTGCCTATTAAGAACAACTTAATCATGTGAGCTACTGTTATTATTAATAGTTTTTTGGTATTTATGTGGCAACATAATCATATATAGGCTGGGAAATAAATGAAACCATATCACGCAATAATATGCTCCTTTCAGGTTGAGTAGAATGAAGCATAGTTATGCAAGGTCCTTCCTTAACTGTTTCTATTTTGGTTTAGGTTTGTGTGTTGTAAGGTTAAATAATAATTGAGGTATTTGGTAAGCACTTAGTATGTAGCAGGCACTGTACTAAATGCTGGGGAGGGTACAAGCAAATCAAGTTCGCAGTCCCTGTCCCCTAGAGGGTTCACAGTCTTAATTCCCATTTTACAGATGTTGTATTTTCCAAGCACTTAGTACAGTGCTCTGCACACAGTAAGAGCTCAATAAATATGATTGAATGAATGAGGTAACTGAGGCCCAGAGAAGTTAAGTGACTTGTCCAAGTTCATACAGCAGACAGGTGATGGAGCCTGGATTGGAATCCATGACCATCTTGACTTTCCAGCCCAAGCCCTATCCACTGTGCCATGATGCTTCACAAAGTGTTTAATTATCTTAAACACAAAGATAATGGCTGGACATAATGAGGTCCTTTCATATTGTCCTTTGAATTCCCTACCACCCATTTTTCCAGGGCTGTGGCTAATTTCACTACCATTCAACTCCCCCTTCCTGAGCCTGTTATGGTACTGCTGCAGAGAAAAATCATTCTGCATTTCCTTTGCATCTCTAAATGCCAGTCTACAATCAACATTCTTGCTAATTCCTGTATGGAACCTCCTTTCTAACCTCTACTGTCTCCCGATGGCCTTCCCTTAAGAGCTTGGCTCAGTGCTCTGCATGGTGGAGGTGCTCAAATGCCATTCATTAATTGAAGTGACTTACTGCCATGGATTCCCATCATCATCATCAATCGTATTTATTGAGTGCTTACTATGTGCAGAGCACTGTACTAAGCTCTTGGGAAGTACAAATTGGCAACATATAGAGACAGTCCCTACTCAACAGTGGGCTCACAGTCTAAAAGGGTCTAAAACAGTCTAAAACAGTCCCACTGTTGGGTAGGGACCATCTCTATATGTTGCCAACTTGTACTTCCCAAGTGCTTAGTACAGTGCTCTGCACACAGTAGGCGCTCAATAAATATGATTAAATGAATGAATGAGTGAATCATGTGCTAATTTCAAGTTCCCCAATCAGAAGCAGCATGTCTCAGTGGAAAGAGCCCGGGCTTGGGAGTCAGAGGTCATGGGTTCTAATCCCGGCTCCACCACATGTCTGCTGGGTGACCTTGGGCAAATCATTTCACTTCTCTGTGGCTCAGTGGAAAAGAGCCCGGGCTTTGGAGTCAGAGGTTATGGGTTCGAATCCCAGCTCGGCCAATTGTTAGCTGTGTGACTTTGGGCAAGTCACTTAGCTTCTCTGTGCCTCAGTTACCTCATCTGTAAAATGGGGGTTAAGACTGTGAGCCCCCTGTGGGACAGCCTGATCACCTTGTAACCTCCCCAGCGCTTAGAACAGTGCTGTGCACATAGTAAGCGCTTAATAAACGCCATCATTTTTTTTTTCCTCTGGACCTCTGTTCCCTCAGCTGTAAAATGGGGATGAAGCCTGTGAGCCCCACGTGGGACAACCTGATTACCTTGTATCCCCCCAGTGCTTAGAACAGTGCTTTGCACATAGTAAGTGCTTAATAAATGCCATAATTATTAGTAGTAGTAGCGAAAGTGTTGATAAACTGCCTACTGTGAGAAAAGCATTGTACTTAGGCCCTGGGGAATATCCAGCTATATATCCATATCTATATATAGTTATATAGCATGATGTAGTGTGTAAAGCCCCCTCTCAGGGTCACAATTGGAGAGTTTCCAGTACTCTACAGTCTCGGCTATGAGAGGGAGAGTCAAGCAGAGGCCTATCCATAACATTCATAACTTGGGCAGTGGCTAGCGAGTAGAAGGCGATCTGCTACAAGTCAAAACTCATCCATGCTGGGCAGCAGCATGGGCGAGAGTCGAGGGCAAAGACAAGTTTATTTTGCGGAAGGAGGCAATGGAAAACCACTCCTGTATTTTTCCCAAGAGAACTCCCTGGATACACTATCAGAACGATTGCAGAGGGAGAGCGGGGCATTCTCGGAGAAATGTGTCCACAGTGTCGCTATGGGTGGGAAACGACTCGACAGCATAAGGCAAGACAACTGGATAGAGCACAGGCCTAGGATCGGAGGGTCCTGGGTTCTATTACTGGCTCTGCCACTTGTCTGCTGTGTGACCTTCGGCAAGTCACTTCCCTTCTCTGGGCCTCAGTTATTTCATCTGTAAACTGGGGATTGAGGGATTGGGACTGAGTGCCCTGTGTGTCACAGGGACTGCATCCAACACAATTTGCTTGTGTCCACCCCAGCACTTAGTATAATGCCTTGCACATAGTAAGCACTTAACAAATACCATAATAAAAAAGATAATAATAATTATTATTATTGTTATTATATAACCATAAATGTGTATAGATATACAAGATACATATGTGTGTATACATATATATATATACACACACATATGTATACACAAGATATATATGTGTGTGCATATATATACCTTATATATTTGTATGCGTGCGTGTATATATATACACATATATATATGGACTGTGAACCCACTGTTGGGTAGGGACCGTCTCTAAATGTTGACAACTTGTACTTCCCAAGCACTTAGTACAGTGCTCTGCACACAGTAAGTGCTCAATAAATACGAATGAATGAATGAATGAATATATACGCACACACATATATACAAGATATATATATACACACACACACACACACATATATATATATATATACACACATATATATATATATACAAAATATATGTGCATATATATACCTTATATAAAGGAGCAGTGTGGCTCAGTGGAAAGAGGATGGGCTTGGAAGTCAGAGGTCGTGGGTTCTAATTCCGGGTCGGCCATTTATCAGCTGTGTGACTTTGGGCAAGTCACTTAACTTCTCTAGCCTCAGTTCCCTCATCTGTAAAATGGTGATTAAGACTGTGAGCCCCACGTGGGACAACGTGATTACCTTTATCTACCCCCATGCTTAGAACAATGTTTGACACTTAGTAAGTACTTAACAAATGCCATCATTATTATAATATAGATATAAACATATAGAGAAATACACACAGAGTTGAAAATCAGATGCAGATACAGTCCTTGTACCTCAGAGGGCACAAATTTAGGGTGGAGAGGGTTTTGGTGACAGGCACGTAAAGAAAGATACAGCAGTGAGAACAACATGAAAGACAATATTCGAGGTCCAAGTTCGGCAAAAGAAGAGAATCAAGAGAATGGTCGTAACTGTCGCTCAGGTCATCCCCAGTCCAATCAATCAATCAATGGTATTTGATCCCTTACTGTGTACAGACAGCACTGTACTAAATGCTTGGGGTAGTACAATATAGCAGAGTTGGTAAACACGATCCCTGCCCACAGTGAGTTTGCAGTCGTAAGGGGGAATCCAATCACAACTAAACCTTAGCTAGCATTCTAAATTGTGTGGAGGCTCATAATAATAACTATTGTTATTTTCATTGTGGTATTTAAGCATTTACCATGTGCCAAGCACTGTACTAAGTTCTGGGATAGGCAAAAGATAATCACAGTCCACATGGGTTTCACAGTCTAAGTAGAAAGGAGAACAGGTATTGAATACTCATTTTGTAAATGAGGAAATTGGGGCACAGAGCAGTTCAGTGATTTGCCTAAAGTTGCACAGAGAGTAAATGGCAGAGAGGGGATTAGAACCCAGTCCTCTGATTCTCAGCCCTGGGCTTTTTCTACTGGGCCACACCACTCAATATGCTTCACCCTGCCATTAATTTCAGATTTGCTGCCAGAAGCAGCATGGTTTAGTGGATAGATCTCGGGGCTGGGAGTCAGAAGAACCTGAGTTCTAATCCTGCCTCTGCCACATGTCTGCTGTGTGACCTGGGGCAAGCCACTTCACCTCTCTGGGCCTCAGTTTCATCATCTGTAAAATGGGGATCAAGAATGTGAGCCCCATGTGGGACAGGGACTGTGTCTAACCAGATTAAGAACAGTGCATACAAGGTAATAATAATTACAGTACCTGTTGAGTGCTATGTACCTTGCAAGCACTCAACAGCTACCGTAATTATTATTATTATCCTCATGGTTCTCGTAGTTGGTAGAGGGCAGGTTGGAAACCAAGGCCCAAGATGAACTCCTTAGTAAGGGGCGGTGAACAGGTTGGCTTTTCTGTGGTGTTGGTTGGTGGTCCGATGGGGTGGGAAACTGAAGGTTCCCAGTGCTGTAGTTTGAGTCCTTAGTACAGTGCTTCACTTAGAGGAGGTGATCAATAAAAATCACTCACTGAAGTATGAACAAAGGTAATGATATTCACCATGCTACAACCTAAACACCTGTACAAGAACTCCAAAGATTAGACATGTCCCCTGCCCTCACCTACTTAGGCTCTAAAGGAGAAGCTGATCCTTTAGTGTGAAATGACCAAATTTTTGATCTTTGACTGCTCCCTTCTTTGTATCATTCTGGAGTCCCCACCTCTCTTAGGCTTTTCTGCTGTTCCTTCATCTTTCCAGAACTGCCTGTTTCTCTTTGTCTGTCATGTTCTTTTAGAGTCTTTCCCTCCAATGGAACTGTCCCCACCGCTTGCCTCCTCCATCCCTGATTTTCCAAGCAACTTGCTTTCTTAACTTGATTTGAAAAAAAAAAATCTAGACTCTAGGTTCCTCTATCAATCAGTCATCAGTCATTTATTTTTGAGTACTTACAGGTTGCGGAGCACTGTACTAAGAGCTTGGGAGAGTACAGTATAACAGAGTTGATGGACACGTTTCATGTCCACAACAAGTTTACAGTCTAGCTTCTCTAGCAGACAGACATTAATAGGAATAAATTGTGGATATGTATATAAGTGCTGTAAGGCTGAGGAAGTGGTAAATAAAGGGTTCAAATCCAAGCACAGGGGAGTGGGAAAACAGGAAATAATGGCCAGTTGGGAAAGGCCTCTTGGAGGGGATGTACCTTCAATAAGGGTTTGAAAGTGGGGAGAGTGATTGTCATGAAATCATCCTCAGTGGAAAGATCACTGGCTGGGAGTCAGGGACCTGGGTTCTAATCCCATTCTGTGTGACCTGGGGCAAGTCACTTAACTTCTCTGTGCCTCTGTTTTCTCATATGATAAAATGGGGATTAAATGCCTATTCTCCCTCATCTTCAGACTGTGAGCCCCTTATGGGACAGGGACTGTATCTAACCTGACGAACTTGTATGTACTTTAGTACTTGGCACACAGATAAGTACTTGACAAATGATACAAATGTCATTATAATTATTAACAGCAAGTTTTTGAGGTGAAAATATCTTGCTCTGCGCCTCTACTTATTCACCTATTGTAGGGCTCACACCACATGATGTATTGGTTGGAAATTTAACTTCAATTTTTCAGTTATTCTATGGAATCTGTCATCTTATTTTTCAGTGAGATGTTCAGTGACTGGTGTCTTTCTGTCCAGGCTTTCAATCACTTAGTTTATCAACTCTAAAAGGACAGAGCAGTGAGCAGGTGGGCCCTTCATGTATGCTCCAGTGCCTGGTAATGACGATGAACACAAGCTCTCAATTATTGCTGATATGTGGCAGAGACTCTGATCCAGATCTCTTTGTTGGTGAGAACGGGGAGAGCGAGATGTGGAATGGACAGTTGGCTGGCCAGGAGACCAGAGAGTGGAAGCCAGGACTGACTTTGAAATTATTAATGCCTCATTTATAATGGGCCTGGTATTCTCCCGGCTTGCAAAACTTCCCTTGGATGCCAGGTGATTTTAGCTGCCTCACATGCATTTGAGCAAGATGGGGAAGCAGGTACAAAGCAGGCCATGGGAGGCCAAAATGGAAGAAGGCTTTTGGTGGGTAGCTTTAGAGAAATCGCTTTCTTTTTCCTCTCCAGCAGAAAGATGATGAGAAACGTTGAGTGACCTGAGAAAACTTTGAAAGACTATTCTGGAGGGAATAGTGGAAGAGTGTCTCCTTTGAACCAATCATCATCATCAATTGTATTTATTGAGCGCTTACTGTGTGCAGAGCACTGTACTAAGCACTTGCACTGTACTAAGCACTTATAATAATGATAGCATTTATTAAGCGCTTACTATGTGCAATGCACTGATCTAAGTGCTGGGGAGGTGATACGGTCATCAGATTGTCCCACGGGGTGCTCACAGTCTTCATCCCCATTGTACAGATGAGGGAACTGAGGCACAGAGAAGTTAAGTGACTTGCCCAAAGTCACACAGATGGCAATTGGGGGAGCCAGGATTCGAACCCATGACCTCTGACTCCAAAGCCCGGGTTCTTTCCACTGAGCCACGCTGCTTCTCAACTAATCCTTCTCAATTCCCTCTTTGGCTGATTCTGGCAAACGCTTCTTCCTGGAACTCCCTCCCACTTCATAGCTGGCAGATTACTATTCTCCCCATCTTCATGGCCCATCACCTCCAGGAAGCCTTCCCTAGTTTCTGTCCCATCTTCCCACCCTAGCTACCCCAACTCAAAGATCACTTCACTTCTCTGTTACCCAAGTACTTTGGGTACTCAGATCCCAAAGGTCTGCCCTTGTAGCTGTACTGAACCTACCTATATAATCTGTTGTATCCTCCTACCTATAATTTATTTCAGCATCTATCTGCCTGCTTGATTGTAAGCTTTTTGAGTGTGAGGATCATGTCTACTCAATCAATCAATTGTATTGATTGAATACAATCAATGGTATTTATTGAGTGCTTACTGTGTAGGTATTATCCTCAGTGCTTGGGAGCATACGACACAAAAAGGAGGTAGAAACGATCCCTGCCCACAAAGTACTTATAGAAGGGAGACGGAGACAGACATTAAATTGCATTACAGATGGATAGGTGCATAAATGCTGTGGAGCTGGGAAAAGGGTGAAAATCAAACTGCTTTAGGGAACAGACCCAAGTGCATAGGTAACTATAATAATAATAATTACGGTATTTGTTAAGTGCTTACTATGTGCCTAGCATCATTCAAGGGATGGCTTAGACAAGGAAGGAGAGTTTAATCCGTGAAGGCCTCCTGGAGATGTGCTTTTAGGGGGATTTTGAAGGTGGGGAGTGAGATGATCTATTGGCTATGAAGGGGAAGGAAGTTTCAAGCCAGAGGGAGGATGTGGGCAAAGGGTTGGTGGCTAGAAAGATGAGATCCAGGTTAGTTGTAGCGTAACGAAGTGGGCAGGTTGGTTGGGTGGTGGTAGATCTACTGTGCTCTCCCAAGTCTCAGTACCAAGGTACTCAAATAATACTGACCTATTTTATGGCTCTGAGAAGACCATCAGAAGGCCAAGGGAGGAGGAGGAGGAGGATGAAGATGATAAGGAGACAGGAGATAGAAGAGGCCTTCAGTAAGACTAGAGCCACACACAAGGAGTCTGCTATTTAAGCGATAACAAACCTTTTTTGGGGAGTCACAGGGCTTGAACTTAGTTCCTGGGACACCTCCCAAATTGGGCAACAGAAAGTCTTGAAGCATTTTCTAATGAGCACAGCAGACGTGGGGGAGCCGGGATTAGAACCCGTGACCTCTGACTCCCAAGCCTGTGCTCTTTCCACTGAGCCATGTTGCTCCTCTCCTTGACATGTACCATAAAAAAAAATCCTCTCTCCATGATACCTTCCAAATTGCCCACAATTTAGACTTTCCTACTCCCCTGTATGCCCATCCTGCAGCTGATTTGGGAGGCTTCCTGGTCCAGTTGGGCCTGACCTCAGCTGGGCAGACCCTCTGGCCAGCTGTTTATTGAGAAGCATTCTCTTCGGGAAAATCCCCTTCTGTGGATGGTCCCAACAAAATACTTTTCAGTATCCCTTTGTGATTGGCACCAGCAGAGACCCCTTAGTCACACACGTGCATTATAATCCTCCTGGAAGGGAAATTATTTTCAGGGTCTTAGAGAAGCAGCATGGCCTAGTGAAAAGAGCATGAGTCAGAGAGTCAGAGGACACAGGTTCTAATCCCACTCTGCCACTTGTCTGCAATGTGACCTTGGGCAAGTCATTTTAATAATAATAATAATAATAATAATGGCATTTATTAAGCGCTTACTATGTGCAGAGCACTGTTCTAAGCGCTGGGGAGGTTACAAGGTGATCAGGTCGTCCCACGTGGGGCTCACAGTCTTCATCCCCATTTTACAGATGAGGGAACTGAGGCCCAGAGAAGTGAAGTGACTCGCCCAAAGTCACACAGCTGACAATTGGCAGAGCCGGGATTTGAACCCATGACCTCTGACTCCAAAGCCCGGGCTCTTTTCCATTGAGCCACGCTGCTTTTTACTTCTCTGGGATTTGGTTACCCTATATAATAATAATAATAATAATAATAATAATGTTGGTATTTGTTAAGCGCTTACTATGTGTCAAGCACTGTTCTAAGCACTCGGGTACACACAAGACAATTAGGTTGTCCCACATGGGGCTCACAGTCTTAAGCCCCATTTTACAGATAAGGTAACTGAGGCACAGAGAAGTGAAGTGATGGCCCACACTCCGTCCCACACGGTGCTCATTGTCTAAAAGTGGCAGATGAGAAGGGGAAGGAGGATTAGTGCCCCTATTTTAAAGATGAGGAAACTGAGGCCCAGAAAAGTTGAAACTCGGCCAAGGTCCCAAAGCAAGCGATGGAGCTGGGCTTGAGAATTCCAGCCCGACGGTCTATCCAGGCCCTTGAAGGAAGTGCAGCTTTACAAACTGCTATCTTGCTCTGTGGCGAATTCCTCTCACACTGTCTCGTTAGATCCTGTCTGTGGTAACCAATCAGGAAAAGTAGCCTCTGGGAGGCCCTTAAAACAAAGCTTTTAACTGATGGAATATGATCTTCCAGAAGCTTAGCAGCTCGTCATGTATGGGATTTGCACACTTCCCCTCTAGAATGTAAGATCCTTCGTGGACAGGGAATGTGTCTACCAACTCTGTTATATTGTACTCTCCCAAGCACTTAGTACAATGCTCTGCACACAGTAAGTGCTCAATAAATACGATTGATTGATTGACCTGTTCTCCTGTCTCCATTATTCATTCAACTGTATTTATTTAGTGCTTACTGTGTGCAGAGTGCTATACTAAGTGCTTGGGAAGTACAAGTTGGCAACATATAGAGACAGTCCCTACCCAACAACGGGCTCATTAGGCCTTTCTGCTTTTCTAATTAGGTTGGCATTCCGACTCTGATTCAGCCCAGGATCTGAAGCAAATATATGAGGCTGTGTTGTTTTCCATCCTTCCTCAGACATGATGATTGTCTCACGGGACAGTCTGAAGTGTGCAATGAAGATCATTCATTCAATCGTATTTATTGAGCACTTACTGTGTGCAGAGCACTGTACTAAGTGCTTAGGAAGTACAAGTTGGCAACATATAGAGATGGTCCCTACCCTACAACGGGCTCATTAGGCCTTTCTGCTTTTCTAATAAGGTTGGCATTCAGACTCTGATTCAGCCCAGGATCTGAAGCAAATATATAAGGCTGTGTTGTTTTCCATCCTTCCTCAGACATGATGATTGTCTCACGGGACAGTCTGAAGTGTGCAATGAAGATCCTATAATGTTGGTGGCCAGAGCTGGCAGTAGCTTGATTCTCTAGTACTGTTGGCCCTAAATGTAGCTCATAATAACTGTGGTATTAAGCGCTGTACTAAGCACTGTGGTGGATACAAGCAAATTGAGTTGGGAACAATCCTGTCCCTTGTAGGGCTAATATTCTCAATCCCCATTTTACAGATGAGGTAACAGAGACATGGAGAATAGTAATAATAATAATAATAATAATGACATTTATTAAGCACTTACTCTGTGCAAAGCACTGTTCTAAGCACTGGGGAGGTTACACGGTGATCAGGTTGTCCCACAGGGGGCTCACAGTCAATCCCCATTTTACAGATGAGGTAACTGAGGCACAGAGAAGTTGTGACTTGCCCAAAGCCAACAGCTGACAATTGGCGGAGCCGGAATTTGAACCCATGACCACTGACTCCAAAGCCCGTGCTCTTTCCACGAGAAAGAAGGGATTTGCCCAGGGTCACGTAGTGGACAAGCAGCAGTGCCGGGATTAGAACCAATGACCTTCCGACTCCAAGGCCTGTGCTCTATCCACTAAGCCTCGCTGCTGGAAAATAGATATGGGAGTTTTTGCTCCTTAAAGGCAGCATTGAGCCCACTGTTTGATTGTACCTAAGAATATATAGGATGTTACTAAGATCGATTTCACTAAAAGCCTCACAGAGAAAGCACATATGCACTGTTTGTATCTGAACAATCATGTAATGTCATTGCAAGTAAGTTAGAAAAAATATGGCGCATGTAAAGCTCTTCTAGTCAATTACTAGATGATACATAATGCAGTTGTTATATTTAGTGCACATCTATTTCATTTAATCTCGTGCCTCCTCATGAATAACGAATGACTAGACCTATATAAATTGTGTTAATCGCTACCTTCCTATGCATAGAAGACATGATGGTAAATTGTTGCTTTGAAGAAGGGTTTTAGGATTTCAGTTGAGAACAAAAAATATTAAAATATGTACAGCACTCTGTATGGAGTTATGCTAGTTCTGTCAACCTCTGAGGATTTTTTTTCAAGCATTTGAAGGTAACTCCTCAAACGGTTTGTCTGCAATGTGACTTTTAGACTGTGAGCCTGTTGTTGGGTAGGGACCGTCTCTGTGTGTTGCCAACTTGTCCTTCTCAAGCGCTTAGTACAACGCTCTGCACACAGTAAGTGCTCAATAAATACGATTGAATGAATGAATGAATGCAATCAGGCCTGAATATATCATAAAGGCTTGTATATAATTCATTCATTCATTCATATTTATTGAGCACTTACTGTGTGCAGAGCACTGTACTAAGCGCTTGGGACAGACACACTCCCTACCCACAACGAGTTTACAATCCAGAGTAGGGGAGATAGACATTAATATAAATAAATTACAGATACGTACATCAGTGCTGTGGGGCTGGGAGGGAGAAAATCCTGGCTCCGCCACATGTCTGCTGTGTGACCTTGGGCAAGTCACTTAACTTCTCTGAGCCTCAGTTACCTCCTCTGTAAAATGGGGATTAAGACTGTGAGCCCCACGTGGAACAACCTGATCACCTTGTATCCTCCCTCAATGCTTAGAACAGTGCTTTACACATAGTAAGCGCTTAACAAATGCCATCAAAAAAATTAATAAATAAAGGGAGCAAATGAGGGTGATGCAGGGGATGGGAGAAGAGGAAAGGGGGAGCTTAGACAGGGAAGGCCTCTTGGAAGAGATGTGCCTTCAATAAGGCTTTGAACGCAGGGAGAGTATGTAATATTATCATCATTTAGTGAAATGCAATAATTTTCTCCTATTGACTATCCACTAATACAGGCACAAAGCGTAGCTTGAGGTGAAGCCTATTTTGTCACACACTTTTAGCCAGTAACTTTCTGACTCACAATGCAATGTTGACTAGATCAATCAATCAATCATATTTATTGAGCTCTTACTGTGTGCAGAGTACTGTACTAAGCGCTTGGGAAGTACAAGTTGGCAACATATAGAGACAGTCCGTACCCAACAGTGGGCTCACAGACTAGATGTTTGGGAAGGGTGTGCTGCTCCTCAGAAATGTCTCTTGGGATCTTTTGTGGGCCCGTTTTCAGCTCAACATTGCTGGGAGTTTCAGTGGCACCCATAATAATAGTTAAGATTTGGGCTATTGAGTAGGGTGTTGCGTTCAGACCATAATAGATTTTTTAAAAAAGAAGTGAAGGGAGAGGAAAAGTTGAGAGGCTGAAGAGCAGGAAAGAGAGAGAGAAAGTGTGTGTGTATGTTTAGGCAGAGGGTTACAGAGGTTATGAGCAACTTGAGAGAGGAAATGGCCATAAAACCTAGAGATCTCTCTGGTATCTATCAAGCTGTCTGGTACGCAGCTCAATGGAAAGAACACGGGCTTGGGAGTCAGAAGTCATGGGTTCAAATCCCACCCCTGCCAATTGTCAGCTGTGTGACTTTGGGCAAGTCACTTGACTTCTCTGTGCCTCAGTTACCTCATCTGTAAAATGGAGATTAAGACTGTGAGCCACATGTGAGGCAAACTGATCACCTTGTATCCCCTCCAGCACTTAGAACAGTGCTGTGCACATAGTAAGCTCTTAACAAATGCAATTATTATTACTGAGTGCGTAGTGTGTGCAGAGCACTTTGCTAAATGCTTAGGAGAGTACAATACAACAGCGTTGGTGGCCATGCTCCCTGCTCGTAGCTTGCAGCGCAGAGGGAGAGAAAGACATTAAAATCAATTATGGACCTGTATATATGTGCTGGGGGAGAGAGGGTGGGGTAACTATCAAGTGCTTAAAAGGGTGGAAATCTAAATGTGTAGGTGACACAGAAGGGAGAGTGAGCAGGGGCGATGAAGATTTAATTGAGGAAGGCCTCTCGCAGGAGATGTGGTTTTGATTAGGCTTTATGAGGTGGGGAGAGTGGTGGTCTGCCATTAAAAGGAAAAGGGGAAGTAGTTCCAGGCCAGAGGGAGGAGGTCATGTGCAGGGGGTGGGTGGCAAAACATTAGAGAAGCAGCGTGGCTCAGTGGAAAGAGCACGGGCTTTGGAGTCAGAGGTCATGGGTTCAAATTCTGGCTCTGCCTGTTGTCAGCTGTGTGACTTTGGGCAAGTCACTTCACTTCTCTGTGCCTGTTACCTCATCTGTAAAATGGGTATTAAGACTGTGAGCCTCCCCCCCACCCCCCCCCCGCCGTGGGACAACCTGATCGTCTTGTAACCTCCCCAGCACTTTGAACAGTGCTTTGCACATAGTAACTGCTTAATAAATGCCATTATTAAAACAGATGAGATTGAGGTACAGAACGCGTGTTGGTGCTAGAGAAGCCAAGTGCTTGGACTGGACTGTAGTAAGCAGTCAGTGAGGTAAGGAAGGTGGGGCCCAGCTGATTGAGTGCTTTAAAACTGATGGCAAAGAGTTTCTGTTTGATGTGTGATGTAGAGAAGCAGTGTGGCTTAGTGGAAAGAGCCCAGGCTTGCGAGTCAGAGGGCGTGGGTTCTAATTCTGGCTCCCCCACTTATCAGATGTGTGACTTTGGGCAAGTCATTTAACTTCTTTGTGCCTCAGTTATCTCCTCTGTAAAATGGGAATTAAGACTGTGAGCCCCACGTGGGACAACCTGATTACCCTGTATCTACCCCAGCACTTAGAACAGTGCTTGGTAGATAGTAAGGGCTTAACAAATGCCATCATTACTATTATTAACAATACTATAATATATAATTTTATCAAGCAAAAACTCCTCACTCTCAGCTTCAAGGCTCTGCATCACCTCGCTCCCTCCTACCTCACCTCCCTTCTGTCCTTCTTCAGCCCAGCCTGCACCCTCCACTCCTCTGCCACTAACCTCCTCACTGGGCCTCGTTCTTGCCTGTCCTGCCGTTGACCCCCAGCCCACGTCCTTCCCCTGGCCTGAAATGCCCCCCCCTCCACACATCTGACAAAGTAGCTCTCTTCCTCCCTTCAAAGCCCTACTGAGAGCTCACCTCCTCCAGGAGGCCTTCCCAGACTGAACCCCCTTTTTCCTCCCCTTCCCATCCCCCCCGCCCTACCTCCTTCCCCTCCCCACAGCACTTGTATTTATTTGTACAGATTAATTACTCTATTTATTTTACTTGTACATATTTACTACTCTATTTTGTTAATGATGTGCATATAGCTATAATTCTATTTTTTCTGATGGTTTTGACACCTGTCTACATGTTTTGTTTTGTTGTATGTCTCCCCCTTCTAGACTGTGAGCCCATTGTTGGGTAGGGACCATCTTTATTTGTGGCCTACTTGTACTTCTCAAACAGTTAGTACAGTGCTTGGCACACAGTAAGTGCTCAATAAATATGAATTAATGAATGAATATAATGATTATTATTATTATTATTATTATGTGGAGGTGGATGGGCAATCACTGGAGGTTCTTGAGGAGTGGGAAGATGGGGACTGAATATTTTTTTAGAAAAACGATCCGGGCATCAGAGTGAAGTGTAGACAGAGTCTACATCCTGGTGCATTATGCTTGGTTAGTTTGAGGCAGTAATGGATTGAACTAAAGCATCCTGGCCTACTGGATTGAGCACAGGATTGGGAGTCAGAAGGACTTGGAGTCTAATCCTGGCTCCACCGCTTGTCTGCTGTGTGACCTTGGACAAGTCACTTCACTTCTCTAGGCCTCAGTTACCTCATCTGTAAAATGAGGATTACTACCACACAGGACATGGACTGTGTCCAAACTGATTAGCTTGTGTCTACTCCAGTGCTTAGTATAGTGCCTGGCACATAGTAAGCACTTAGCAAATACCATAAAAAACAAATGAAAGAAACCACTAAAGTATACCACATGCATCCTTCTTCTAGACCCTTTTTCCAAGCCTCTGATGAAAGTCTGAGAAGTCACGACCTCTTTATTTGCTCTAACGAGGATCTTTTCTTGCATTCTGTGCTTCTGAAATTTTTTTTTTTAATTACACCGCCCATCTGCACAGGGTGGTGTTGACTATTATTTTTCCTCCTTCTGTTCTCTCTTCTGGAAAACTCTTTTGGTAAAGCATATTTGCTCATGAATAACTGTTTTATTATAGTTTCACTGTTTGCTGAGTGTTGCTGACATAAATACTGCTGTATAAGCAAATTATTTGGTTCCTGGTTCAAAGGCATGCAGTCGAAGACCGGGTGACTTGGCAATTACAAGAAGATGTATTTGATTAGAGACTTGTAGATGGAGTGAGGTCTAACAGAGGACTTTCAAAACTTCTTTTTTTTTTCAGGAATGTCACAGTGACATCATGTTTAATGCAACAAAGAAAAGTAGAGTGTGGGTGTGCGAATTATTCCCCCTGAGGAATGGAGACTTGAAGCAGAAAATGGGCTAGAAACAAATGCTGTTCCTCCCTTAACTGAAGGACCAGTCTTTATCTGGAAGGGCAATCTGACTTGAAGGTCATAAAGATTTTCTTTGGAGACAGCTGAAAAATTCGATAGTTGAGATTAATTCTGTTACTTATTCTTCTGTTAACAGGCATTCATTTTCATCTTATAGTCCTCCAGGAGGAACACGCTCCACTCTTTTTTATTTACAGCATGAATATGTGAACCAGGGATAGTTCACATACATTGATCCTTGTTTTTTTGTATTTGAAGGTGACACTACAGACTGTGGTGGTGTTTCTGCCTGTGAGGATGGTGAAAGGGTCCGCGTAGCCTGCAATATTTGTCTTTGAGACTGCACAGGCCTACATCACTTGAGAAAAATGGGTGCCGGACCCATTTTTTTTTAACAGCCCTTATGTGATCTGCCAATTTACCTAATAATAGGGGAGTTTAGATTAATACTTCTAGGTGTAATTTCACCATGGAAGACTAACATTGGGTAGATATGGTCAAGGGAGATTTTTTTACGTAGAATTGCATATTTGAGCACAGGCTTTCAGGTAGCCTAGTGACCACTTTATCAGTACTGGCTACCTGTGGGAAAAGTGGTCCTGCCTCATTCTCCTGGTTCTTTCTCTCTCTTTCTCTCTTCCCCCACACCTACCTCCAACCCCCGGTGGTCTACAGGGTTGATGTTAGGGCGGGGATTGGAAATTCCCAAAGGTCTGTCAATCAGTGTGTCCTGTTGATCTCAAATGGCTAGACTGAATTCATAGCATCAGAAGCTTAATCCTATCCCCTGGGGACATCTTGGTTAGTATGAATTTGACACTTGATGTTAGACTTGCTTTGGGCAAACTGGTCTCAACATGGACTTTTTCAGGGGAAAATTCCTTCCCTGAAATACTTCATTCCCTGTATAGCCACAATCATTAATTATCCATGTAGTGTGGCTTGGCTTTAACATCTAGGCTTCTCTGCAGCTTCTCTCTTTTCCCCCTCATAGGCTGGACGACTCCTGGGTTTGGGTTGATCCTTTTCTGATGGCTTCATGTCAGATTGCCTATCTGGCCTCTGGCTCTTTGTCATTTGGAATCCTTTTGTTTTTAAAATTGCAACCTCCTGCTGTGAATTACTTGTCTTCTTCAGGCTCTGGCCTTAATTAGTCTAGCTGAGAGGATGGATAAACAAATTAGCAATTTAAAATGAAATGTCTTTGTCTCACAGAGATTCATTTTTTGTAAAAGGAATGATTTTCTTCCACATATTGTCATTATCTTACAGATATCTGGACACACCAATAAAGATCCAGAGATAATTATTAATAATAATAATAATAATTTTGGTATTTGCTAAGCCCTTACTATGTGCCAAGCACTGTTCTAAGCACTGGGGGAGATACAAGGTAATCAGATTGTCCCACACAGGGCTCTCAGTCTTCATCCCCATTTTCCAGATGAGGTAACTGAGGTACAGAGAAGTTAAGTGACTTGCTTAAAGTCACACAGCTGATCAGTGATGGAAGTGGGATTAGAACCCATGACCTCTGACTCCCAAGCCTGCATTCTTTCCACTGAGCCATGCTGCTTCTCTGATATTGATGCTTGATATTGATGATATCAAAGCATTTAGCCTTGAAGTTTCAGAGGCATGATGGGCCACTTTCAGAAATTTTTGGATGAGTTAACTCAGAATATTTTTCTCTCTGCTTTACATAATTATTTTTAACAAGTCCTGCTTTCTGAATGCTTGGCAGAAATTAATGTCCTGTTTCTGCAGGAGCCTTTACAAACAAGGAAACCAATTTCAAAATTAAATGTTTCCTAGGCCCTTCTGAGGCTGGCAAAAATGATGTATTCCACCCAGAAACTAGACCTTTATGTGTGTATGCGTGTATAAAATTGCCATTAAAACTTGAAGGTGGGAGGTTCAAAACAAACTTAAAGAGGCATTACTTCACCTACTGGATAGTCAACTTTGGATGCAATAACACAGCAAGGTGGGCAGGCTGAAAATATCACCAATTCAAGAAGAAGCTTAGATAAATTAGTGGAAAATTGGTTTTTTACAGAGAAAGGTAGATATATTAGGCCAAAGAGAGAGGTGGATTGATTTATGGTTAAGCTCACTGAGGGAAGGGACTGTGTCTGGTATATTATACTCTCCCAAGAGCTTACACACAGTTACTGCTCAATAAATACGATTGACTGACTAACTGACCCACAGGTAGGTGGGAGGATCATCTGGGAGTGTTTGGAAAAATAAACCAGTATTCTGTAATTGGGACTGCCTTGGCTTAACTTGTCAGCCTACTTTGTTTCAACTCACGTATGCTCTTTCTCATTTTAATACAGGAATTTCCAGGTCCATAATGGAGCATATTTTGTACAGATTAAATTTAGGACATTCAACATTCTGGGACTTGCAGTACAGAAGTCCCAGAATAATAATGCACACCCCCAAGTGCTTAGCACAGTGCTCTGCATTTAGTAAGCACTCAGTAAATATCATTGGCTGATTTGTTAATTAGGGTAGGAACCAACCCTTTCAACAAAAGCTTCAGCGCTAAAGGCAGGAAGTGGGAGCAACCGATCGATGATATTTATTGAGCACTTCTGCGCAGAGCACTGTAATAAGGGTTTAGGAGAGTGCACACCACAACAGAATTAACAGACACATTCCCTGGCCATATTAGAACATTTAGTTAGGTCAGACGTACTTTTTGATTTGATGTCTGATCAATAAGAAAGCATGATCCTGTAAGAGAAGGCTTGGCAACTTTTTTATGCAGAGAGCCAAAGGGAAAACCGTTGAACTAATAGTACCATTTAAACACATTCTAATGTCTCTTACTTTATTATGGAGTAGTAATCAAAAAGAAGGAGCATTTATAGTTGATGTTGTACTTTCCTTACCATTTTGGAAAGAGCCCGGGCTTGGGAGTCAGAGGTCATGAGTTCAAATCCCGGCTCCACCAACTGTCAGCCGTGTGACTTTGGGTAAGTCACTTCACTTCTCTGGGCCTCAGTTCCCTCATCTGTAAAATGGGGATGAAGACTGCGAGCCTCACATGGGACAACCTGATCACCCTGTATCCTCCCCAGTGCTTAGAATAGTGCTTTGCACATAGTAAGTGCTTAACAAATGCCATCATTATTATTATATGAGAAACAGCGTGGCTCAGTGGCAAGAGCCCGGGCTTTGGAGTCACAGGTTGGAGATTCTAATCCCTGCTCTGCCACTTGTCTGCTGTGTGACTTTGGGCAAGTCACTTCGCTTCTCTGTGCCTGTTTCCTCATCTGTAAAATGGGGGATGAAAGCCCCACGTGGGACAACGTAATCACCTTGTATCCCCCCCAGTGCTTAGAACAGCGCTTCGCACATAGTAAGCACTTAAGAAATGCCATCATTATTATTATTATTTTCTAATGGGACATAGAGGGAAGAGATAATTAACAGAAGGATGGAAGAGGGAAGATAAAGAGGAAGAAAGAAAAAGGTGGGAGAAAAAAGAGAGTGAGATAAAGACAGAGGACATGAACTCACTCCTAGTGGTTTTTCCCATTTGGGAAGAAGAAAGGACATGTGCCAAAGTTACAAAGCACTGTGCCTGTTGCTACAGATGCTTCATCCAATCCCTCCTTCTTCTCCCTCTCCGCCTCCTCTTGCACTACTGCCTCTGCCACTTGGCTGGGTGAATCTGCAGTTACCACGTGCATCATCTGGTACTTTCCCTATTCATTCATTCATTCATTCATTCATTCATTTAATCGTATTTATTGAGCGCTTACTGTGTGCAGAGCACTGTACTAAGCACTTGGGAAGTACAAGTTAGCAACATATAGAGATGGTCCCTACCCAACAGCGGGCTCACAGTCTAGAAGGTAGGCCCAGGGCTTCTCTAGCTGATGTGTGTGCAGCCCAGCCACTGTTGCTATCGGTGTGTATGTGTGTGACACCCATCGAGGCGTGCTCTTACCCAGGTTTTAGTGCCCTTGGTGGGGAGGACTGGACTCTTTCCCTGACCGGATTGGTCAGCTTGCCCTGCCGTCTGGTGAGGATGATGGGAGAATGGAGTTCCCGCCTGGGTTTGAGAGACAAGTTTGGTTTCAGGAAGTGTCAGATGAGATTCCAAAGCCTTAGGTTACCGATCCCCAGTATCAGGGGGATGGGAACATGGTTGGGAGCGAGCCCCACGTGGTGCTATGAGAGAGCTTGAGGGGAGGCGAGAAAAAGTGAAAAAGACAAGGAAAATGCACTTTGGGAAAGTAAATTTTATAATACTCGTGGGGGATCTGATACTAAGGAATGCTGAGGTGGAGGGGTGTGAGGGAGCAAGCTGACAGTTCTGTAGGTACAGAGAACAAACTAGACTAGGCTGATAAGCCTCCTCACCGTGCCTCATTCTCGCCTGTCCCACCGTCGACCCCCGGCCCACATACTTCCCCTGGCCTGGAATGCCCTCCCTCCACACATCCGCCAAGCTAGCTCTCTTCCACCCTACAAAGCCCTAGTGAGAGCTCACCTCCTCTAGGAGGCCGTCCCAGATTGAGCCTCCTTTTTCCTCTCCTCCTCCCCATCCCCCCACCCTACCTCCTTCCCCTCCCCACAGCACTTGTATATATTTGTACAGATTTATTACTCTATTTATTTTCCTTGTACATATTTACTATTCTATTTATTTTGTTAACAATGTGTATATAGCTATAATTCCATTTGTTCTGACGATTTTGACACCTGTCTACATGTTTTGTTTTGTTGTCTGTCTCCCCTTTCTAGACTGTGAGCCCGTTGTTGGGTAGGTACCGTCTCTATATGTTGCAGACTTGTACTTTCCAAGCGCTCAGTACAGTGCTCTGCACACAGTAAGCGCTCAATAAATACGAATGAATGAATGAATGAATGAAAATCATGGAAGCAGACTGACAAGGAAGGTACAGAGCCACTATCTCTGAGGATCTTCCTGCAAAGAATAGACAACAATGTGTCCTGGCTTGTTTACACATTCAAATTCCTGGAGGCAGAGGGCTGGACCAGATGACCTTTTAAAGACTGCAGGGTAACCCCAAGAGTATTGCAATTCTGTGGCTTAGAAGAGGGGTTGGGAGTGAGAGTGGAGTGGGTGGTACTACCGTATGTTTTCATATATAAATGCTCAATAAATATGATTGAATGAATGAATAGACTGCAGAGGGCTCTGACAGCTTCAGCATTCCATGACCAACCCTGTGGGGAATGTTTAACACACTCAGAGGTTTATGTCATATTTGGCATCCAGCTCAGACACTGAACTATTGTGTTGGGATGGACTGGCACACATTAAAATTGTGGTATTTATTAAATCCTTATTTGCCAAGCACGGTGCTTCGCCCTGGGATAAATACAAGATAGATCGGATGCAGTGTCTGTCTCACACAGGTCAGGAGAAACAGCTTGGCCTAGTGGATAGAGCCTGGGCTTGGGAGTCAGAAGGACCGGGGTGCTAATCTTGGACCTGCCACTTGTCTGCTTTGTGACCTTGGGCAAGCCACTTAACTTCTCTGAACCTCAGTTACCTCATCTGTAAAATGGGGATTAAGACAGTGAGCCACACAGGGAACAGGGACTGTGTCCAGTCTGATTTTCTTTTATCCACCCCAGTGTTAACTACAGTGCCTGACACATAGTAAGTTACTGAAATACCACAATTATTATTATTGTTATTATTCATCTAAGGAGGAACAAGACAAGGTATCTAATTCTCATTTTACAGATGAGGAGACCTGAGGCACAGAGAAAGTCAAGTGACTTGTTCAAAGTCGCACAAGAGACATGTGGCAGTCAATCACATTTAATGAGCACTTACTGTGTGCAGAGCACTGTACTAAGTGCTTGGGAGAGTACAACACAATGCTAAACAGACACATTCCCTGCCCACAGTGAGCTTACAGTCTAGAGTGGAAGACAGACATAACTCTAGCTCTCAAGAGCATGCTTTTCCTACTAGGCCACATTGCTTCCTTCACATCCAGATTAGGTGTAGTGAGAAATCACCAGGGCTGATTGGCTCCAACAAGCAGATCTTTTTCCTCTCTTTACAGAATACTGTCATTTGGGCATGGCTTTGTTTTACCCAAGGATTTTCTGACCTATTTATAAAAAATGCAAATAATCTCAGAGTGGAGATTATTTTGTAGTTCTTGTTCAAGTGCAAATCCTTTATGTGTTAAAAATTATTTGGCCTAAATTAAGACTGAAGAAGAGACTCACTAAGAGTATCTCAACAATGAGTAATGATACTTCTCTTTCTAAATAGCTATGAGTTATAATAGCCAATCATTGTATCATTTAAATATGAGCTTTTCCTTGGAGAGTGCAGGTTCTTATGCCAAGTTTGGTTCCTCTTTGTACTTTCCTTCACATAAAAGAAAAAAAAATATCATTATGTATGGAACACCAGTTGTGTTGTAAAACACCAGGTCACAAATGTTACAACTGTTGACGGTGAGCATATTTTACTTTTTTAAGTTCAGAGCCTGTGAGAGCACATCCCTGAAAATGAAACTCATCATTTATCTGTCTGGATTTCATGAAGGCAGAAAATGGTGTGAAATTCTAAGTGCCCAATGCTGCAAAGACCTGAGGGTTTTATTTGATTTTATTTTTTGATGCTGGCATTTCCACAAACTGGGCCAATTCTATGCTTTCCTTGTCCATGACTATTTCAGCTCTTAATTAACGATGAAGATGACAATAAACGCCAAGAATGTGGTGCAGGAACTTCTGGGTCTGCTTTGAAGAGCCCATTTATTTCTCCTTTCTTTCAGAATGAAATATGTGTTACTAGACTCCTAGGATATTTCTACGATAGCCTGACATTATAAATGTTTGCATCTCCCTGCCAGGTATCCACCTTATCGAAGTGGAACTGTATATTTGGAAGCACGCTACCTATGAAATTGATTGGAAAGTCTTTCTCTGTTGCATCGTTCTGACAGAGGGATTTTGCATTGCTGAAACTGCAAAGTTGATTGGCTTCCCCTTTTTGCTTTGGGTGGATAATTTTGACTTTCCATAAGGACACCTCTTGCTTTCCTATTTGCAAAAGCGATTGAGTGGAAACTGCTAACCTTGATTCAGTAAATGAGAATTTGGTGTCATAATACTGGGCTTAGAGAGAACATAATTATGACAATTGTAATAGACGATGTTGGTGGTCTGAATATAAATATCACTCTGCAAATTGCTGCCAATGAGTTGAAAATTCGATCAATCATGGAATTAAAATACACTCCTGTGGGTAAAGGAGAATTCAGATCCCAGAAGGTACAGAATGACTGGGGGAATGCTATGGAACAAAACTGGATAGGTAGCTTTTTAATTATGGGAGAAAAATGATCTTAAAAGACTACATTTTGATTAGGAGGTGGGGCAATTGATGTCTCCTCATAGTTAGTGTTCAGAACAGTCACACATCAGGAAAAGTTAAAACACATGCTGGCCTTTTTTCATTCGATTGTTATGCTCCATACTTCAGGGCTTGTGGGAGTAAAAGAGAAGCAAGACATGCATGCCCTGCTTTCATAGATACTTCAATCAAATAGGGAAGGAATAATAATAATAATGATGGTATTTACTAAGCGCTTACTATGTGCAAAGCACAGTTCTAAGCACTGGGGGATACAAGGTGGTCAGGCTGTCCCATGTGGGGCTCACAGTTTTAATCCCCATTTTACAGATGAGGTAACTAAGGCACAGAGAAGTTAAGTCAATCAATCAATCAATCAATCGTATTTATTGAGCGCTTACTATGTGCAGAGCACTGTACTAAGCGCTTGGGAAGTACAAATTGGCATCACATAGAGACAGTCCCTACCCAACAGTGGGTTCACAGTCTAAAAGTTAAGTGACTTGCCCAAAGTCACACAGCTGACAAGTGGCGGAGCAGGGATTAGAACCCATGACCTCTGACTCCCGATCCCAGGCTCTTTTCACTGACCCATGCTGCTTCTCCTAGAAAGAAGAAAATAACCTGTCTTCCATTGTGCTTCCCCAAACACTTAGTGCACATATATGCATGTATTATGTCCTTTGTATTCAACGACAACCCTGATGGTAAAATTCATTCATTCAATCATATTTATTAAGCACTTACTGTGTGCAGAGCACTGTACTTAAGCACTCAGAAAGTACAATTCAGCAACAGAGACAATCCCTGCCCACAACCGGCTCACCGTCTAGTCTCTAAGAGTGTGTTTGTCCCTGAAAAAAGGTTAATACTAATGTAGTCCTGCATGCAAAAACCCTGCCTCTCGTCGTGTTGTCTTTCTTGACATCTGCAAGGCCTGCCACTGTTTTCTCTTTTTCCTCTTTTTCACTGCTTCTAACAGAGCTTTTCCCCCTCAGTGTCGGACCTGGAGAGATTCCAGTACCCTGTCTGTCTCGACTACGGGAGGGAGAGTCAAGCAGAGGCCTGTCTATTCCATTCCTAGCTTGGCCAGTGCCTAGAGAGGGTAAGGGAATCTGCTACAAGTCAAAACTCACCTGTGCTGGGCAGGAGCGGCACGGGAGAGAGTCGAGAGCGGAGACTCAGGTTTACTGCGCGGAAGGAGGCAATGCTAAACCGCTTCCATATTTTTACCAAGAAAACTCTGTGGATCCACTACCAGAACGATTGCAGATGGAAGTGGGGTGTGCTGGGAGAGATGTGTCCATGACGTCGCTATGGGTCGGAGACGATGCTACGGCATAAGGCAAGACAACAGAACTTTTGCTCAAAAAGAGCCTCTCCTTTCTTGTTGGCAATTCACTATGCTGACACATCCTTATCCACTCACTCCCAGTTTCCATCTGGGATGAACGTTGCCTGAGGCAGTGTCTTACTGTGCCCTTAAAATGTTTCCTCTGCCTTCCTTGCTTTTGATAGGCGCTTAATTCGTGCCACCCATTGAATGACTCTAAGATGGGGTCCAAGGCACAATAAATGTTCCTCATTTATAGTGGTGCACGCAAGAGTTCCCTCTGCCTTTTAAAGGGCTTGTCTTTCATAGCGGGTCACGGACACACGACTCATTTCAACATGAAATGTTGAAAAGATCAGTTGAGCAAACTGAAACCCAAGCAAGATGGTGTGTCACTCCATTCTGAACAAAAATAAGTGGATTTGGCATAGCTTAGGATGATCTTCCTGGGATCTTTGGCCCCGTTTTTTATTGCAGTACTTTCTAAAGAGCAAAATGGCATTATTGGATTTCTTCCACAAATATAAAGACGATAATACAGATGAATAAGAGGAAAGGCTCTGCCTGAATTTATCACGTACCTTCTGTCTAAAACAGGAGAATTGTTCATTGCCATGGTCTAGTTAACGAGCCACTCTAGACTGACTCTGTTCCATGGCTTCAGTGCCAATGAAATAGCTAAGTGCTTTGCATGCCTACAAGTGTATGATTTTCATAGGGGACTCTGGTTGCAATATCCTTCATCTCGGACTTCTGAAGATGCTTGGGGCACAAAATGAAGGAAGACCATTAGAACTAATTGGACAGGAAGGAAAGGAAGAAATTAAAACTACAATTTAGTATGTCACCTGAATCCATAGTGAACATTTAAACAACCAGTTAATAATAATAATAATAATAATAATGATGACATTTATTAAGCACTTACTATGTGCAAAGCACTGTTCTAAGTGCTGGGGAGGTTACAAGGGGATCAGGTTGTCCCACGGGGGCTCACAGTCTTAATCCCCATTTTACAGATGAGGGAACTGAGGCACAGAGAAGTTAAGTGACTTGCCCAAAGTCACACAGCTGACAATTGACGGAGTCGGGATTTGAACCCATAACCTCTGACTCCAAAGCCTGTGCTCTTTCGATTGAGCCAGGCTGCTTCTCTCAAAAACTTTGCCTCTAATATCAAAGTCATGTACATCTAAAATACATTCAAAATGAACATGGTTGCTTTCCTAGAGACAACTTCCAAGAATTAGGATGATCTCACAACTTCATAATAATAATGGTGGTATTTAAGTTATTTTTATTACATTAAATACTGTGTATCAAGCACTGCTCTTAGAAGTGCTGGGCTAGATAGAAGGTAGGTGTCTCTGTCTCACTTGGGGCTCACAGCCTAAGCAGGACGGAGACCAGGTATTGAATCCCCATTTTACTGATAAGAAAACTGAGGTACAAAGAAATTAGATGATTTGCCCAAGGCCACACGGCAGGCAAGTGGCAGAGCTAAGATTAGAACGCAGGTCCTCTGATTCCCAGGCCTCTGCTCTTCTCACTTGTCCACACATTTCTTTTCTGGAAGAAAATAACATCTTTCTATTCTACTCTCCAGCCTGAATAATGTTCCAGCAAAAAAAAGAAAGGGGGGAAAAAAGATTTCCATAATTTGAAACAGATCAGTTATCAATTATATTACAAAAAAAGGTCCTGTTATTAGTTGGTTTGAGTTTAGATAACCCTTTGGGGGTTTGCTTTTCTGGGCTACCAGGCCACTTGAGCATGAAAACATTACCTGGAAATTTAATTTCCTTATCAGATTCTTTGCCTTTCAGGGTATAGTTAAAAAAAAAATTGTATCTTCCTTGGCATTCTGATTCCTACTAAAGAAGGGATACTGAAACGGAAGTAAAATTATCTAGCCAAACTCTTCAGTGTGTTAAGATTTGCTTTTAGAAATGGAAAAGGAAGCAGGACTTGCTTGGGGGCTGTTGTTTCCCCAATTGGTAGCCCAAAATTCCTTTTTTGGAATTTAGGGTCTGTAAGATGAATGCTCGATACATGTATGCATGGAAAGAATTTGCTCTTCCAAGCTGCAACTCCTTGGAAAAAAATTCCATGTGAGGCTACTCATCACCAAGCCTTACAGAGTGGAAAATATGTGGGCAGCCAAAAAAGTTGTGCAGAAACTCTATGGTTCAGGATTGACTCCTGAGTCACTTAGCTCCATTATTATTGGGAGTCAGAGGATGTGGGTTCTAATCCCGGCTCCACCACTTGTGTGCTGTGTGACCTTGGGAAAATCACTTCAGTTATCTGTGCCTCAGTTACCTCATCTGTAAAATGGGTATTAAAAGTGTGAACCCCACATGGGACAGCCTGATTACCCTTTATCCAGAGCAGCACTTAGAACAGTGCTTGGCACATAGTAAACACTTAACAAATACCATTATTATTATTATTATTAAAACACTACGCCAAGGTATTGCGGCCTAGTGATAAAATGCATGGAGCTGGGACTCGGGAGACCTGAATTCTAGTTTCCTCTTACCCACTGACTTGCTTGGGCAAGTCACTTAACCTTTCATGGACCTTAGTTTCTTCACCTGAAAAATGTGGAGAAGGGTAGGGATTGTGTCCAACTTTATTATCTTGTACCTATGTAGACACTCAGTACAATGCTTGGAACATCATGCGTGTGCAATAAATTACCTAATTTCTCCTTGACATCTAAACCCCTATGAGCCCTTGGGATTGTCCTCCTTTACTTCCAACTTTATCATCATCATCATCATCATCAATCATATTTATTGAGTGCTTACTATGTGCAGAGCACTGTACTAAGCGCTTGGGAAGTACAAATTGGCAACATATAGAGACAGTCCCTACCCAACAGTGGACTCACAGTCTAAAAGGGGGAGACAGAGAACAAAACCAAACATACTAACAAAATAAAATAAATAGAATAGATATGTACAAGTAAAATAAATAAATAAATAGAGTAATAAATATGTACAAACATATATACAGGTGCTGTGGGGAAGGGAAGGAGGTAAGATGGGGGGGATGGAGAGGGGGACGAGGGGGAGAGGAAGGAAGGGGCTCAGTCTGGGTCAACTTTACCAATAATAATAATAATTATGGTGTTTGTTGTTAAGTGATTACTATGTCCCAGGCACTGTTCTAAGCGCTGGGGTAGATGTGAGTTGAACACAGCCTGTGTCCAATAGAGGGCTCTCAGTCTTTATCCCCATTTTACAGATGAGGTAACTGAGGCACTGAGAAGTGAAGTGACTTGTCCAAGGTCACAGCAGACAAGTGGTGGAGCAGGAATTACAACCCAGGTCCCTCTAACTCCCAGGTTTGTGCTCTCTCCATTAGGCCACACTGCTCAATCAATCGTCTGTTTGAAACCTGTGACTCTGAGTATTTTCACCACATCCTAGAAACAGTGTTCCATGCATCCATGACATGACTGGATGATCCTCTGGCGATTGAACTCGTACAAAGGTAATTAATATGGAAGCCACCATCCATATTTGCTTCTAATCACTGAAAGAGCATTCTCAAATCTCTGGCCATCTGACTCCTAGACCAGATATCTTGTGGATGTCATCAACGTAGGTAATAAATCAGATACATATAGCTCTTGGCCTTTCAACTTTCAAGCACTGTCAGCTTGATTTCAAGAAAATGCTAATTGGCAACTAACTGATGAGTGACCTTTGACTTTACGAAGTGAATACAATTTCAGATTTTCCCTTATTAAGCACTGCTACATCCAAGGTGTGCAGAGGGCTGGTCAAGTACTGCCCTCTTGCAGAAAATGAGTTTTTTTTGTTTCCTGAGAAGACCCGTAAGTAGTATAGGATGACATCGAGCTGAAAGCTGCTGGATAAATAGCCAATTGAAATGGCCATCCACCTTGCTCAGCTAAAATTCTAGAAGGCAACTCTGCAAGAGGTCTCCTTTTCAGCTTTTTCATATCACTGTTTCATGCTGTAAAATTAGAATTTGGTTACATCGAAAACAGTTCCTCCATTGAGAACACCAGAATAGATGGAAGGTTGGTTGAAGGGAAGAATGATATTGTATTTTAGAAGGTAAACAGAAAACTGACTAAAACAACAGTGTAAATCCCTAGGAAGATTTGAATGGAACACAATTCATAGTTCTACCATCAAGTATACTTATTTACTGGCAGTGATCTTGGAAGATTTAAGATAGGATCCAGAAACAGATTCATTCATTCAATTGTATTTATTGAGCGCTTACTGTGTGCAGAGCACTGTACTAAGGGCTTGGGAAGTACAAGTTGGCAACATATAGAGACGGTTCCTACCCAACAGTGGGCTCACAGTCTGTTTCACCCATAAGTAAAAATGAAACTTTTCCTCTAAATTTTAATGTTACTACTGATCAGGAGCACTTTGCTTACGGATTGTTTAAAATAATTGTTCAGTTTAAGTTCAGCACATTTTAAGAATGGAATTTCCAGAAAAATAGATTTTCCTCTCTCAGTGATATATTTATTCTTTATTGTGTCCAATATCTCCTCTGTTCCAAGGATTTTGCTTCTTCAACCCTCTGTCCTTTTACATGTTTTTATCTCAAACATTTTGTTACCATTTCTCATTTAAATGAGGTAACACCAAAAACTTATTCCCACATGTAAATCATGCTTATACCCAGGGCCTAGTGTTCAAATATTAATATAATAAGAATAATAATTATGGTTTTTGCTAAACTCTTGCTATTTGAAGGCACTGTACTTAACGCTGGGGTAAATATGAGCAAATCGGTTTGGGCACAGTCACTGTCCCACATTGGGCTCACAATCTTAATCCCAATTTTATAGATGAGGTCACCGAGGCACAGTGAAGTGGCTTGCCTGAGGTCACACAGCAGACAAGTGATAGAGTGGGGATTAGAACACAGAACCTTCTGACTCGGAGACAAATCCTCTATCCACTAGGCCATGCTGCTTCTATAGGAGGTAAGACAACCATTCGAAGATCCAGGATGGAGGCTTACTGGTAAGTGACAGTGAGAGCCACCTGAAACTGTATTATTCTCCATGCTGGAGTGAAAAATGAGAATTTTTACCCATTTATTTTCTTCCTCCCCTTTCTTCTATTGCTCTGTGCATTTTACCTACTGGTTCATTCATTCAATTCAATTCAAGTCATCTTTCTAGACTGTGAGCCCACTGTTGGGTAGGGACCGTCTCTGTATGTTGCCAACTTGTACTTCCCAAGTGCTTAGTACAGTGCTCTGCACACAGTAAGCGCTCAATAAATACGATTGATTCAATTGTATTTATTAAGCATTGTGCTCAGAGCACTATACTAAGCGATTGGGAAAGTACAATAGAACTGTGACAATCCCTGCCCACAGCGAGCTCAAAATCTAGTGAAGCAGCGTGGCTCAGTGGAATGAGCCCGGGTTTTGGAGTCAGAGGTCATGGGTTCAAATCCCGGCTCCTCCACTTGTCAGCTGTGTGACTTTGGGCAAGTCACTTCACTTCTCTGTGCCTCAGTTCCCTCATCTGTAAAATGGGGATTAAAACTGTGAGCCCCCCGTGGGACAACCTGATCACCTTGTAACCTCCCCAGTGCTTAGAACAGTGCTTTGCACATAGTAAGCACTTAATAAATGCAATAATTATTATTAGAGAGGTGTTTCTACAGGTGTTTTGACCGTGCACCAGAGTGCATTAGTTATAGCCAAAAGAGATCCAGTTTCTGGTGAAGGAGTCAGAATTGAAATGGGAAGAAATACGCATGGTGAGCCTTCTTTGATTGCTTTTTACTTTCTTGTCATTACGAGAGTTTTTCAAGTGGGTTCTACCATTCTTCTTCCATTCATAGTGATTTTAGGGAAATTTGGCTTTGACTTTGGGGAGATATACCAGACACCTGTGGAATCATTCCAAATTACATTTACAACTCACTGTGGTATGTATTTGATTCTGGGGTAAGACCAGGTGATTGTCGTTATAGTGATTCGCTATGAGAAATCTCTCTGTTCCCATTATAAACACCCAATTTGTCAGGGTTTACAACTCATCTCTTACTGAAAATCTCCTTGTCTCCACAATAGAGTGATTTCAACTCAGCATGCTAGTCTGGATTTTCATCCTTAAGCAGGAATTCTGTATTTCTAAGGCCTAAATTGAAGGACTGTAATCAGTCAGTAATTGATTGCATGATGGTTGAAGTTTTATGTTCTGAGACCAGGGAGAGAGGAATAGCCAGTGGTGGCTGTGGTTCAGTAATAGCCATTTTGTCTGGAGTTCCCTGTAAAGTTTTAATTAGGAGCAAAAAGCTGCTCTTTAGCATGACTGACTGGTGAACAAAGCCCTATAAGATACCACCTGTGACACAGAAACAGTTATTCTCACTCAAGTGGGTTGACTCCCTACCATGCCAGGATGGAAATGTGTCCAACAAATCAATCTTTAGCTGTGGTGGCTGTATTCTAGGTGGGAAAATTGTTTTCCTTCAGGCAACAAACTTCTTCCGATGTTGACATCCAGTTATGAATATCTTATTTCCTAGTTTCCATTCAAGTCATCCCTAAATAGGCCACATGCCCATTCATTCATTCAATAGTATTTATTGAACGCTTACTGTGTGCAGAGCACTGTACTAAGAGCTTGGGAAGTACAAGTCGGCAACATATAGAGATGGTCCCTACCCAACAACGAGCTCACAGTCTAGAGACCATTTCCCCCTAACTTTTCCTCCTGCAACCCAGACTGGGAAACTGTTTGCCCAAGGAATTGCATGGAGGGGTGCTCTCACATCAATCAATCAATCAATAGTATTTATTGACCACTTCCCAAACTGAGAAACTGGCCAAATGATAATTTTAAGAATTGTATTTCAGTGAGAAGCGGCATGGCTCAGTGAAAAGAGCATGGGCTTTGGAGTCAGAGGTCATGGGTTCAAATCCCGGCTCTGCCAATTGTCAGCTGTGTGACTTTGGGTAAGTCACTTAACTTCTCTGTGCCTCAGTTATCTCATCTGTAAAATGGGGATTAAGACTGTGAGGCCCCTTGGGACAACCTGATCACCTTGTAACTACCCCAGTGCTTAGAACAGTGCTTTGTGCATAGTAAGCACTTAATAAATGCCATTATTATCATTATTAGGTGTTTAGGATGTGCCAGGCACCATACTAAGCACTGGGATAGACACAAGCTAAACAGGTTGGACATAGCTCATGTTCTACATGGGGCACAAAGACACAATCCCCATTTTACAGATGATGTAACTGAAGTCCAGAGAAGTGAAGCGACTTGCCCAAGGTCACCCAGCAGACAGGCAGCAGAGCCAGAATTAGAACCCAGGATTTTCTGGCTCCCAGGGATGTGCTTTATACACTAGTCCAGGCTGCTTCTCATATTGTGCAGAAGAGGCTGTGGGTAGAAATGGTGAAATTGTAGGAAGGAGACAAACACGCTGTTTTACTCAAAGGAGAAGAAGATAACTCAATAAATCCAAAAAGCAGTAGTGATGGGAAGTGTCATGTCAAAGCAGCCGGCAGAGCCCTCCAAGACTCATCCAGCATTCATTCATTCATTCAATCGTATTTATTGAGTGCTTACTGTGTGCGGAGCACTGTACTAAGCACTTGGGAAGTACAAGTTGGCAACATATAGAGATGGTCCCTACCCAACAACGGGCTCACAGTCTAGAAGGGGGAGACAGACAACAAAACAAAACATGTAGACAGGTGTCAAAATCGTCAGAACAAATAGAATTAAAGCTATATGCACATCATTAACAAAATAAATAGAATAGTAAATATATACAAGTAAAATAAATAGAGTAATAAATCTGTACAAATATATGTACAAGTGCTGTGGGGAGGGGAAGGAGGTAGGGCAGGGGGATGGGGAAGAGTAGAGGAAAAAGGGGGCTCAGTCTGGGAAGGCCTCATGGAGGAGGTGAGCTCTCAGTAGGGCTTTGAAGGGAGGAAGAGAGCTAGCTTGGTGGATGTGTGGAGGTAGGGCATTCCGGGCCAGGGGGAGGATGTGGGCCGGGAGTCGACGGCAGGACAGGCGAGAATGAGGCCCAATGAGGAGGTTAGCGGCAGAGGAGTGGAGAGTGCAGGCTGGGCTGTAGAAGGAGAGAAGGGAGGTGAGGTAGGAGGGGGCGAGGTGATGGACAGCCTTGAAGCCGAGGGTGAGGAGTTTTTGCCTGATGCTTAGGTTGATTGGTAGCCACTGGAGATTTTTGAGGAGGGGAGTAACACGCCCAGAGCATTTCTGCACAAAGGCGATCTGGGCAGCTGTGTGAAGTATGGATTGAAGTGGGGAGAGACAGGAGGATGGGAGATAGGAGAGGAGGCTGATGCAGTAATCCAGTCAGGATAGGATGAGAGTCGGGATAGGATGAGATGGTATATATAGAGATGGTCCCTACCCAACAACGGGCTCACAGTATAGAAGGCGGAGATAGGCAACAAAACATGTGGTCAGGTGTCAATTCATCAGAATAAATAGAAGTAAAGCTAGATGGACATCATTGACAAAATAAATAGAATAGTAAATATGTACAAGTAAAATAAATAGAGTAATCTGTACTAACATATATACAGGTGCTGTGTGGGGAAGGAGGTAGGGTGGGGGGATGGGGAGGGGGAGAGAAAAAAGGGGGCTCAGTGTTCTAAGCACTGGGAGTGGGGGGCATCAAGGTAATCAGGTTGTCCCACATGGGGCTCACAGTCTTAATCCCCATTTTACAGATGAGGTAACTGAGGCAAAGAGAAGTTAAGTGACTTGCCCAAAGTCACACAGCTGACAAGTGGTGGAGCCGGGATTAGAACTCATGACCTCTGACCTCTGACTCCCAAGCCTGTGCTCTTTCCACGGAGAAGCCTATGCGTCTCTGCATAGTGTATAGGTCTTTGCTACATAGTGGATTGAACACAGGCCTGGGAATCAGACAGTCATGGGTTCTACTTCTAGCTCTGCCACTTGCCTGTGATGTGACCTTGGGCAAGTCACTTCACTTTTCTGTGACTCACTTACCTCATCTGGAAAATGGTAATTGAGACCGTGAGCCCCACCTGTCACAGGGACTGTGTCCAGCACTTTTTGCTTGTATCCACCCCAGCGCCTAGTACAGTGCCTGGCACATAGTAAGCACTTAAGAAATACCATAATTATTATTATCATTTACTCTGTAAGTATTCACTCTGTAAGCATTCACTCAGTAAGCATTCGGGTGAAGTAGTGGGGTCTAGTGGAAAGCACATGAGCCTAGAGAAGCAGCATGGCTCAGTGGAAAGGGCATGGGCTCTGCAGTCAGAGGTCATGGGTTCAAATCCCGGCTCCTCCACTTGTCAGCTGTGTGACTTTGGGCAAGTCACTTCACTTCTCTGGGCCTCAGTTCCCGCATCTGGAAAATGGGGATTAAGACTGTGAGCCCCACGTGGGACAACCTGATCACCTTGTATCCCCCCAGTGCTCAGAACAGTGCTTCGCACATAGTAAGTGCTTAATAAATGTCATTATTATTACTATTAAAGAGCATGGGCTTTGGAGTCAGAGGTCATGGTTCAAACCCTGACTCTGCCACACATCTGCTGTGTGACCTTGGGCAAGTCACTTAACTTCCCTGAGCCTCAGTTCCCTCATCTGTAAAATGGGGATTAAGACTGTGAGCCACCCGTGGGACAACCTGATCGCCTTGTATCCCCCCCCAGCGCCTAGAACAGTGCTTTGCACATAGTAAGCGCTTAACAAATACCATCATCATTAGTAGTAGTAGTAGTACTAATAATAGACTGTGACTTCTAGACTGTGAGCCCACTGTTGGGTAGGGACCGTCTCTATATGTTGCCAACTTGTACTTCCCAAGCGCTTAGTACAGTGCTCTGCACACAGTAAGTGCTCAATAAATACAATTGAATGAATGAATAGTAGTAGTCAGAGAACCTGGTTTCTAATCCTGACTGCCACTTGCCTGCTGGGTAATCTTGGGCAAGTCACTTAACGCTTCTCTGAGCCTCAGTTGTCTTATTTGTAAAATGTGGATTAAATATCTGTTCTCCCTCTGAGAATGTATGCCCCATGTGGGACGGGGGTCTGTGTCTGACCTGATTATTTTGTTTCTTGCCCAGTGTTTAGTACAATGCATAGCCCATAGTAAGTGCTTAACAAAGACCATGATTATTCAGTCAGTCAGTGGTATTCACTGAATGCCTACTATGGGTCAGAGCATTCCACTAAATCCTTGGGAAAGTATAACCGAATTAGCAGGCTCGTTATCTGCCCAAAATGAGCTAATAATGATTGCTTGACTTGGGAGTGCTTTACTTAGCACTGAGGCAAGTGGGATCTGTTTTCTTTTGTCACCTGCTCTAGTGGGGAATAAGGGAATATGTCCTTGAGTTATTTAGAGGCTATGCTAAGGAAGGAGAGAAATTCATGAAATGAGTCCACTTTCTTGGCACCCTGTAAAAACGTCTTCTCTATCCCTTCTTGTCTTTCTCTTTATCCTCACTTTCCTCCTGTCTAAGCAGAGAAAGCTTACTACTGAGAGTTTCCAGTCTTCTCTTCTTCTACTAGAGTGGAAGCTCTAGTAGTGCACAGGGCATGTATATTGTTTAATATACATCACAAATGCCCAGTACTGAGTTTTTATCAGATAACAGATCTGATTTGCCAGTTTGGCTCTTTAATCTCTCCTTTTAGGAAAAAAATATTCATTTGAGTTACTTTCCTATTTGGGGTGAGGGCAGAACTACTCCCTCCTTTTCCACAATTAGTTCTACCTGTCTGAGAATGGAGGGGAGCAGAAGAGCTTATATTTTGAGGGGTGGAGGAGATACAGTGATGGCAGAGTACATTAGGTGAAACCTTGAAGCAACATGTTGTAGTGGACTTATGGGCCCATAAGTCAGAAAATCCTGGGTTCAAATTCCACTCCATCGCTTGTCTACTGTGTGACCTTGGGCAAGTCATTTCACTTTTCTCTGCTTCAGTTACCTCATCTGTAAAATGGGGATTGAGACGGTGAGCCCCACGTGGAACTGTGTCCAACCTGATATGCTTGTATCCACCCCATCGCTTAATACATACAGTGCCTGGCATATAGTAAGTGCTTAGCAAATACTGTAATTATTATTATTATTGAAAGATCAGGAGTACAACAGTGCCAACAGTATTATTTTGAGCATTTATGCCACCTCTCTCCCTGAATAATTACTTTCCCACTTTTGCCCACCTGAATTCCTTAAAATGACTGCTGAAAAACCTCCCTTTTGTCCTGCCCAAGACTGAGACATGGACTAGCCAAATTCCAGAGAAATTGAAATAGAATGTGTATTAGGCTTAGGTTTGATCCTGGAGTGGTTTTGGCATTCAAACTCTCTCCCCCTGGAGGTTGGGGGTTTGAGCACAGAATTACCACCAAGATGACTAATAATAATAATAATAATGGCATTTATTAAGCGCTTACTATGTGCAAAGCACTGTTCTAAGCGCTGTGGACATAGCACCAGCAGACACTCTGAATTGAATGAGCTTATCCTTTGCATTTGTACATAATAATGATGGCATTTATTAAGCGCTTACTATGTGCAAAGCACTGTTCTAAGTGCTGGGGAGGTTACAAAGTGATCCAGTTGTCTTGCGGGGGGCTCACAGTCTTAATACCCATTTTACAGATGAGGGAACTGAGGCCCAGGGAAGTTGTGACTTGCCCTCAGTCACACAGCTGACAACTGGAAGAGCTGGGATTTGAACCTATGACCTCTGACTCCAAAGCCCGTGCTCTTTCTACTGAGCCAAGCTGCTTCTCATAATCACAGTCTTCATCCCCATTTTACAGATGAGGTAATCGAGGCCCAGAGAAGTTAAGTGACTTGCCCAAAGTCACACAGCTGACAAGCGGCGAGCTGGGATTTGAACCCATGATCTCTGACTCCAAAGCCCGGGCTCTTTCCACTGAGCCACGCTGCTTCATCTGCCCTTCATTTTCAGATGTTGCTGAATTAGTACAGTGTTCTGCACACAGTAAGCGCTCAATAAATACAACTGAATGAATGAAATCCCATCCTATCTCTGTGTGGGAGTGTGGCTGAAAAGGCTGATGTATGACCAACCCACCCTGCGGCATTGTTTGCATTTAAGGATTGATCCTTGCTGCTCTCCTTTGTAGACTCTGCTTCCAAGTATCTCCATCTTTGTGAAGCCCTTGCCCAAAGAGAAAAATGCCTCCTCCAATTGCCATCTGTCAGACTGGTCTGGCTTGCCACAGTGCTCTTCTGGAAATTGACTGCCATGTTGCATTGTTTGAGATGGTGCTTCACTATCTCTTGGAAGCACTTGCACTTAGTACAGTGCTCTAGCACTTAGTAACCTGTTCCATATGCAGGAAGGACTTAATACCACTGGTATTAAGTGGTATGAAATCTCTCGCTCCATCCCTTCTCCCCTCCTTAACTTCCATCTTCAACCGCTCACTCTCCACTGGTTCCTTCCCCTCTGCCTTCAAACATGCCCATGTCTCTCCCATCCTAAAAAAACCCTCTCTTGACCCCACCTCACCTTCTAGTTATCGTCCCATATCCCTCCTACCATTCCTTTCCAAACTCCTTGAACGAGTTGTCTACACTCGCTGCCTAGAATTCCTCAACAACAACTCTCTCCTCGACCCCCTCCAGCCTGGCTTCCGTCCCCTACATTCCACGGAAACTGCCCTCTCAAAGGTCACCAATGACCTCCTGCTTGCCAAATCCAACGGCTCCTACTCTGTCCTAATCCTCCTCGACCTCTCAGCAGCCTTCGACACTGTGGACCACCCCCTTCTTCTCAACACGCTATCTGACCTTGGCTTCACAGACTCCTCCCTCTCCTGGTTCTCCTCTTACCTCTCCAGTCCTTCTTTCTCAGTCTCTTTTGCAGGCTCCTCCTCCCCCTCCCATTCTCTCACTGTGGGGGTTCCCCAAGGTTCAGTGCTTGGTCCCCTTCTGTTCTCGATCTACACGCACTCCCTTGGTGACCTCATTCACTCCCACGGCTTCAACTATCATTTCTACGCTGATGACACCCAGATCTACATCTCTGCCCCTGCTCTCTCCCCCTCTCTCCAGGCTCGCATCTCCTCCTGCCTTCAGGACATCTCCATTTGGATGTCTGCCCGCCACCTAAAGCTCAACATGTCGAAGACTGAACTCCTTGTCTTCCCTCCCAAACCTTGCCCTCTCCCTGACTTTCCCATCTCTGTTGACGGCACTGCCATCCTTCCCGTCTCACAAGCCCACAACCTTGGTGTCATCCTCGACTCCGCTCTCTCATTCACCCCTCACATCCAAGCCGTGACCAAAACCTGCCAGTCTCAGCTCCACAACATTGCCAAAATCCGCCCTTTCCTCTCCATCCCAACTGCTACCCTGCTCATTCAAGCTCTCATCCTATCCTGTCTGGACTACTGCATCAGCCTTCTCTCTGATCTCCCATTCTCGTGTCTCTCTCCACTTCAATCCATACTTCATGCTGCTGCCCAGATTATCTTTGTCCAGAAACGCTCTGGGCATATCACTCCCCTCCTCAAAAATCTCCAGTGGCTACCGATCAATCAGCGCATCAAGCAGAAACTCCTCACCCTGGGCTTCAAAGCTGTCCATCACCTCGCCCCCTCCTACCTCACCTCCCTTCTCTCCTTCTACAGCCCAGTCCACACCCTCCGCTCCTCCACCGCTGATCTCCTCCCCGTACCTCGCTCTCGCTTGTCCCGCCATCGACCCCCGGCCCACGTCATCCCCCGGGCCTGGAATGGCCTCCCTCTACCCAACTGCCAAGCTAGCTCTCTTCCTCCCTTCAAGGCCCTGCTGAGAGCTCACCTCCTCCAGGAGGCCTTCCCAGACTGAGCCCCTTCCTTCCTCTCCCCCTCGTCCCCCTCTCCATCCCCCCATCTTTCCTCCTTCCCTTCCCCACAGCACCTGTATATATGTATATATGTTTGTACATATTTATTACTCTATTCATTTATTTATTTATTTTATTTGTACATATCTATTCTATTTATTTTATTTTGTTAGTATGCTTGGTTTTGTTCTCTATCTCCCCCTTTTAGACTGTGAGCCCACTGTTGGGTAGGGACTGTCTCTATATGTTGCCAATTCGTACTTCCCAAGCCCTTAGTACAGTGCTCTGCACATAGTAAGTGCTCAATAAATACAATTGATGATGATGATGATGGTCGGTCGATGACTGCAATTTTTAAGATTTGTCCTGTGTCTTGTTAAATATACTGCCCTCACCCAAAATAGGAAAGTAACTCAAATGAATATTTTCTTTTTCTAAAAGGAGAGATTAAAGAGCCAAATTGGCAAATCAGATCTGTTCTTGTCTGATAAAAACTCAGTATTAGGCACTTGTGATGTATATTAAACAATACACATGCCCTGTGTACTACAAGAGCTTCCACTTTAGTAGAAGAAAGAAGAGAAGACTTGAAACTCTCAGCAGTAAGCTTTCTCTGCTTAGATAGGAGGAAAGTAAGGATAAAGAGAAAGACAAGAAAGGATAGAGAAGATGTTTTTAGAGGGTGCCAAGAAAGTGGACTCATTTCATGAATTTCTCTCATTCCTTAACATAGCCTCTAAATAACTCAAGGACATATTTCCTTATTCCCTCCTTTTCCTATCTGTAATTATTTTAGTGTTTACCTTCCTCACTAGATTGCAAGATTCTTGAGGGTGGGGATCGTGTTTCTCAACTCTGTTGGACTGTGTTCTCAGTGCTGTAGTAAATTGATCCTCTAAAAGTAATCTATGTGGGAGATGTTGTGTCTCCCAAACCCAACAAGGGTTATCTGGGCTTTTAGCCCACCAGTTTGGAAAAGAAAACGGGTTCTGTGGCATGGGATTCAGAAGATACAGATGACCACAGGAGACTTCAGAGGGGAGGAAGGTTGATAAAGATAAACATGGATTTCTTAACATCACTGGGCGTGCTTATTTCCTTTGGCAGGTGGAATGAAAATTAATGGAATGTATTTGGTGCACATGAATTGTTAAACAGAAAAAAAAGCAGTTTCTCTGAAGTAAACATAATTTATTGTTAGGTATAGGTATTGGCAAAATCAACGTACAGTGTTTCCCTTTGTCAATGAGTTAGTGAGGGCAAATGTAAAATAAAGAACAAGTTTCTCTATAGAAGTTTTCACAGATTTTTTGTGCATGGTCAGACCTGAGGAACTCTTGGGTTCCTCTGCATTTCCTCAATACTTGCACAGGATGCAGGCATGAGTGCGGACTGTTTTGAGACTGCTTTGGTGAAGGTAGCCAGGTTGTGTAAGGTGCACTGAGGAGGGTGATCCCTTCCATTGGAATGGCCAAGTTCCAGGATTCAAGGAAGCAAAGCCAGCTCCATGGCAAAGATTTCTTCTTCAGCCTGACTTGCATCTCTCCATCCCTGGCAGAGCAGAAGGACTCCAAAAGGTTTGCTTATGGAGCAGATGATGTTGGCCAGGGCAGAGAAACCTTCATCCTCACTGTCATCATCATCATCATCAATTTTGATGAAGCATTTATTTTGGGCAGAGCAATGTTCTAGGTGGTGGGAGTACTTAATACTTGTGATATTCAAATCCCGAGGACTGTACTAAGTGCTGGGGTAGATGCAGGTCAGATACAGTCCCTGTCCCATTCAGGGCTCACAATCTAAGTAGAAGAGGCAAAGGGTTATTTCATTCCTATTTTATAGAGGAAGAAACTGAGGCCCAGAGAAGTTAAGTGACTTATTCATGGTCACAAAGCAAGCAGGTGGCCAAGCTAGTGGTAAGTAGATCTCTTTCCATCAGACCCCATTGCTGCTCTTACCATATGAGGTCTCTCCTTTTTCTTTGACTGTAAAATATTAGCCACGATCAGCCGATGTATGCTTCCTTAATGAAGAATAATAACCCGTTCTTGGGTAAGGACCGTCTCTATATGTTGCTGATTTGTAATTCCCAAGTGCTTAGTACAGTGCTCTGCACACAGTAAGCGCTCAATAAATATGATTGAATGAATGAATGAGTAATAATTATGGTACTTGTTAAGCACTTACTATGAACCAAGCACACAGATACAGGTTAATCAGGTTGGACACAGTCCATGTCCCCATTTTACAGGTAAGGGACCTGAAGCCCAGAGAAGTGAAGTGACTTGCACCGGGTCACAGAGCAGACAAGTGGTGAAGGCAGGATTAGAACCCAGGTCCTATTGACTCCAAGGCTCATGCATTATATCCACTAAGCCTCACTGCTCCTTCGAGAGTAGTTTTCTTCCCCAGCTAGTGGTCTCGTGGCTGTGAAGGAGTCCCCGGGATCTGCAGCTCTTACTTCATTTCCAAGTGGCAATGTTGGACTGCTGTTGTCCAACTTCACTGGGATGGCTTTTACCACCTTTTCTCTCTGGCTTCACCCTAGCAAATCCATGCCCATCAAGCTGCCAAGTGTTTCCTCACCTTGAGGGCTTCAACTGAGACAGAGTGAACTGAATTGTAGCTGATCTGTGCCACGTACACTTGTGCACATCTTTATGCAATTAGAAAAGTTGATTATATGCATCTTATTTCCTAAGTCTTCCCCGTAAATAAGTGGTATTTATTGAGCACTTACAGTGTGCCATGTGCTGAACTAGGTGTTTGGGAGGGTGAAATTCAGTGTAGTTCATTGACATACATATTCCCTGCCCACAGGGAGCTCGTTCTGGAAGGATGTATCTGTAATTATGTATCTCCCATCTGTAATTTATTATGTCTCCCCCACTAGATTGTACCCTCCTGGGGGAGCAGGGATCATGGCCCCAACTCTATTGTATTCTTCCAAGTGCTTAGTTCAGTGTTCTGCCAGCAGTAAATGCTCAATAAATACGATTAATTGATTGATCCTTCACAATTCCTCTGGGGGGTCACCAATGTTTTTTAATCTGGGGATAGTGGAACAATTGCTGATCATCACTTTTTACCCAAGCCAAGAATGACTTCTTCCCCTAGAAGATGGTGTTACCCCTAAGATTTAAAAAAGGACAATGTGGAAATATTGCTTCGAACAATGGTGACATTTGCCTTTTTTTTACATTCTTCTCTGTATACTAGGTAAACCACTGTGATGATCATGTTGAAAAGATCATTTCATTTGATCACCTTATTTTCAAATTTGGAAATGTAACCATTAACTACCAGGTTGAAACTGTAAGCACAAAGTAAAACATAAAAGTAAACTATATTTTCTTCCCAATAATCATCGGAATTATAATTAATTTTCAATGAAATATATAATTACCCTTCATGGTCAAAGATGGCATGGCTCAGTGGATAGAGGATGGGCTTGGGAGTCAAAGGTAATGGGCTCTAATCCCGCTACACTGCTTGTCTGCTGTGTGACTTTAGGCAAGTCACTTAACTTCTCTGCACTTCAGTTACCTCATCTGTAAAATAAGGATAATGACTGTGAGCCCCACGTGGGACAACCTGATTATTTTGTGCCCCCCCCCCCCCCCCCCCAGTGCTTAGAACAGTGCTAGGCAATACTGAGAGCTCACATCCTCCAGGAGGCCTTCCCAGACTGAGCCCCTTCCTTCCTCTCCCCCTCGTCCCCTCTCCATCCCCCCATCTTACCTCCTTCCCTTCCCCACAGCACCTGTATATATGTATATATGTTTGTACATATTTATTACTCTATTTATTTTACTTGTACATATCTATTCTATTAATTTTATTTTGTTAGTATGTTTGGTTTTGTTCTCTGTCTCCCCCTTTTAGACTGTGAGCCCACTGTTGGGTAGGGACTGTCTCTATATGATGCCAATTTGTACTTCCCAAGCACTTAGTACAGTGCTCTGCACACAGTAAGCGCTCAATAAATACGATTAATGATGATGATGATGATAGTAAGCACCTAACAAATACCATTATTATTATTATGCCATGCTGCAATTTGTGTGTATGTGTGCGTGCACACGTGCATATAACTGAAAACTTGTACTTCCCAAGCGGTTAGTACAGTGCTCTGCACACAGTAAGTGCTCAATAAATATGATTGAATGAATGAATGAGTGAAAAGGTCACTGTACATATGCAGAGACTGTCCCATGCCATAGTAATCATTGTCATCATCATCGTAATAATAATGTTGGTCATGTGTGATGTTTACAGTACCTAGTGCTGTTTGTTCTTTTGGCTCCTGTTCTCTTGATTCTAACAAAGCTTCTGCCTCGTGTGAGCAGTTCCTTTTTGATTTCAGTGGGCCTTACTGGTCACTCTGTGGCCATTGACTCCATTTCCAGCTGGGCTGCAGCATTGTCTGATTCAGTGAAACGTTGTTAGGATAACAACTGAAGCAGCATGGCTCAGTGGAAAGAGTCCGGGTTTGGGAGTCAGAGGTCACGGGTTCAAACCCCGACTGCCAATTGTTAGCTGTGTGACTTTGGACAAGTCACTTCACTTCTCTGCACCTCAATGACCTCATCTGTAAAATGGGGATTAAGACGTTGAGCCCCACGTGGGACAACCCGATCACCTTGTATGCTCCCCAGTGCTTAGAACACATAGGAAGCGCTTAACAAATGCCATCATCATTATTATTACTATTATTATTGTTATTCTCACAGATAACATATAGTCATGTGTAGATCTGGGGGAACAAACCTGGTCTGCCTCCTGGTTTATCAAGTGTGGACAAGCCTGGTCTGCCCCTCGGTGGTCTCTTAATGGATGCCCTTGAATCAGTCATGTGACATGAAAAATTGTCCATGTAATTCAAGCTAAAAACAAAAAGAAACCTCTTGTGAAAAATAATAATAATAATGGCATTTGTCAAGCACTTACTATATGTTCCAGGCACTGCACAAAGTGCTGGGGTGGATAGAAGCAAATCAGGGTAGACACAGTCCCTGACCCACGTGGGGCTCACAGTTTCAATTCCCATTTTACAGATGAGGTAACTGAGGCGCAGAGAAGTAAAGGGACTTGCCCGAGGTCACACAGCAGACAAGGGGCAGAGGCAGGATTAGAACCCAGGTCCTTCTGACTCCGAGGCCTGTGCTCCATCCTCTATGCCATGCTGCTGCAAAAGTCTCTTGCCTGAATGATCTGAATGGTTCTCCCCTACCTTTCGTTCGTAGAGCCTGGTCCAGGCCCTCTATGGCAGAATGTGCCCAATTTCAAAATCCTTTCATGGAGTCTTGTATATTTCAAGTCTGTTTTCATTCTACTTATGAAAAACGAACATGATTCTTGATCCAAAGAGGGGAAAAAAAAAGGAAATGTCAGAAAACATTTTCCAGCCAAAAGAACTCGGAAATCTGAGGGGAAATATGAGAGTCTCTCTCAGATGTCTCCTATTTCTCTGATGCAGAAAGAGAGCAAGTAACACTTTTCCAAATCAGTCAGGGCTCCTACAGAGAGAAAAAGTGAAAGAGGGAGCACATTTAGAGAGGTGGGGAATCTTTAAGTTACCATTCATCACACCCAGTCACTTGAAGGAGATTCACTAGACCTAATCATTTTACAACGAGAAGGGAAATACCAGGGGAAAATGAACCCAGTTGGCTCCTCATTCCCATTTTCTGAAGGAGTATCCTAATTTCTAGAAAGAATGACATCTACAAGGAGAATCAATGTGCCTCTTCTCTGAGCAGTAGATGCTCAGTAAAGCCAATTAGTTTCCACAATTACACCAATAATTTGTTGAATCAATCAATCAATCACATTTATTGAGCGCTTACTATGTGCAGAGCACTGTACTAAGCGCTTGGGAAGTACAAATTGGCAACACATAGAGACAGTCCCTACCCAGCAGTGGGCTCACAGTCTAAAAGGGGGAGACAGAGAACAGAACCAAACATACCAACAAAATAAAATAAATAGGATAGAAATGTACAAGTAAAATAAATAAATAAATAGGGTAATAAATATGTACAACCATATATACATATATACAGGTGCTGTGGGGAAGGGAAGGAGGTAAGATGGGGGGATGGAGAGGGGGACGAGGGGGAGAGGAAGGAAGGGGCTCAGTCTGGGAAGGCCTCCTGGAGGAGGTGAGCTCTCAGCAGGGCCTTGAAGGGAGGAAGAGAGCTACCTTGGCGGAGGGGCAGAGGGAGGGCATTCCAGGCCCGGGGAATGACGTGGGCCGGGGGTCGACGGCAGGACAGGCGAGAACGAAGCACAGTGAGGAGATTAGCGGCAGAGGAGCGGAGGGTGCGGGCTGGGCTGGAGAAGGACAGAAGGGAGGTGAGGTAGGAGGGGACGAGGTGATGGACAGCCTTGAAGCCCAGGGTGAGAAGTTTCTGCCTGATGCGCAGATTGATTGGTAGCCACTGGAGATTTTTGAGGAGGGGAGTAATATGCCCAGAGCGTTTCTGGACAAAGATAACCCGGGCAGCAGCATGAAGTATGGATTGAAGTGGAGAGAGACACGAGGATGGGAGATCAGAGAGAAGGCTGGTGCAGTAGTCCAGACGGGATAGGATGAGAGCTTGAATGAGCAGGGTAGCAGTTTGGATAGAGAGGAAAGGGCGGATCTTTGCAATGTTGCGGAGCTGAGACCGGCAGGTTTTGGTGACGGCTTGGATGTGAGGGGTGAATGAGAGAGCGGAGTCGAGGATGACACCAAGGTTGCGGGCTTGTGAGACGGGAAGGATGGTAGTGCCGTCAACAGAGATGGGAAAGTCAGGGAGAGGACAAGGTTTGGGAGGGAAAGAAATCAGTCCTGTTGAAGCTACTTCCAACTGGGTTAGGTTGGAATTCTTGGAAGTGAGGCCCAGAAGGAAGCTGGGAGTGATGTGGGGATAATGTATCGTAGAAGGCAGCAACCTGGTCTGGTGGAAAAAAACATGGGATTGAACCCAGGAGATTTGAGTTTGAGTTGTACCCTGCAACTGGCCTACCATGTGACCTTGGACATGTCACTTAACATCTATGGGCCTGTTTTCTCATCTGTAAAATAAAGATAAATAAAGATAGATGAGGAGCCCCACATGCAACATAGACCTTGTTCAATTTCAAAGAGTATTTACCCCAGCACTTAGCAGATAATAACTTGTAGAGAAGCAGCATGACCCAGTGAAAAGAGCACAGGCTTTGGAGTCAGAGGTCATGGGTTCAAATCCCGACTCCGTCAATTGTCAGCTGGGTGACTTTGGCCAAGTCACTTAACTTCTCTGGGCCTCAGTTACCTCATCTGTAAAATGGGGATTACAACTGTGAGCCCCACGTGGGACAACCTGATCACCTTGTAACCTCCCCTGCGCTTAGAACAGTGCTTTGCACATAGTAAACGCTTAATAAATGTCATCATCATTATGCAGTGTTTAGAACAGTGCTTTGCACATAGTAAGCACTTAATAAATGCCATTATTATTATTATTATTCATTCAATCGTATTGAGTACAGATCACTGTACTAAGAGCTTGAGAGAGTATACTATAACAATAAACAGGCACTGTCCCTGCCCAGAACAAGGTAGAGGGGGAGACAGACATTAAAATAAATAAATAAATGACCGATATGTACATAAGTTGGACATCAGGTTGGACACAGTCCCTGCCCTACATGGGACTCACAGTAAAAGAGAGAAAAGTTGTTTCAAATTCCCATTTTACAGTTGAGGAAACTGAACCACCATGAAATTAAGCGACTTGCTCAAAGTCTCCCGGCAGGTAAATGGCAGAGCTGGGATTAGACTCCCAGTCCTGTGCTCTTTCCACTGGCCATGCTACTTCCCAAGTAATAAATCAGTATTGAGGCTTTTAATAAGAATGTTTCTCCCTGCCATGTTAAAGACAGTAAAGGTTACTGATGGTTATCGGCCTGTGTGTTCTCAAGGAGTTAATCTGATTTTCCGGCTTCTTAGGTGGGTTCCATTGTACTTCCCAAGCACTTAGTACAGTGCTCTGCACACAGTAAGCGCTCAATAAATACGATTGAATGAATGAATGCATGGATTTGTACATATTTGTAATCTCAGTTTTGCCAGTTCCCATTTAAAGGGGAAGTGGTGGTTGGCTAGAATCTGGGTTTCTCCTTTCTCCCTTATTTCAAAGAGTGTACAGTCTTGACCCATTCCATTTTATGGGGCAGTGCTGAACGCTAGAAGCGAGGAGGGATTAGGGTACTTTCCCATATCTTTGCCCTATTGAACAGCATATCAGTTCTCAAATAGAAGTATTAATGAGGGTTAAGATTTTTTACCATGTGGTATAATTTTGTTGAATGATCTACAAAGTAAAACCCTTTCCATGTATTCTACTAGTAGTAAAATAAATACACTGACCTTTTATATCATTTATCAGCTGAAAACCTTGACCTTCTTTAATTTTACATCTTCAGGGGGTTGTGGATTCTTTTTTTTCTTTTTACAATCCCAGCCTGCCAACCTTCTCTATCTTTTTTTTTTCCAAATAATGAGGATTGACAGGGGTGTGGTTATCATAAGAAATTGTATCCCTGGGATGATGCAATATGTGAAGCCTTAATGGGGAGTGAGGCATATTGATGATTTACGACTTTATACAACACTCGTTAGGCACACACATCAATGTGTAACATCCCATAAATTATATTACATGGTGTAAGAAGCCATAAATTGTCATTCTTACTGTGAGTTATTACCATTAAAGACTTTTATACCCCACTGCTACTGTGCGTTTCCACAATTTCCCTACCAATTCTCTTCCTAATGATTTCAGCATCTACAGAAAAGAAAGTGTGAGATGTAGTGTCTGATTAGGTAGCACAATTGCCTTAGAGCTGCAGAGCCATAGGTTAAACTACTTTCCAGAGAAAATGTGATCAACTAGCCACCAATATCCTTATCACAGGGTATTTCAAAGAAACAATGAGCAGATTCCCCCTTCCATGTATCTTATATATATATATATATATATATATTTGCATAATAAGAATCAATGAAAATTCATTTTCACGGGGCCTAAGTGTAGCAGTCAGTAAGTTGGGGATTGCAGAGGAAAGCTTGCCATTTATCATGAGGCATCGGTGGCTGAAATTGGGAATTGCCTCCTTCAGACGTTCCTGTTGTATTTATCAATTTGACTTTTGACCTGCTATCTTGAGTAAAAATCTCCTTCTGGAAATGGACAGTTCAGATGGAGCAAACAAACAAACAAACAAAAAATGAAACAAAACATAACCAGTATGGGTTCCGGGCACAGAGGAATTGGAAGAGTTCCTCTTTTTTAGGGGTTTGCAAGTGAGGAGGGTGGGGTGCTAGGTGGTGAGCCTGTAATTTATCCCAGCTATTTGCATTCTCATTTACACCATTGTTTCCGACTTCCTGAGTGCGATTGATGCTGTCATTTCCGAATTCACACTTGACTTTCGAGCTTATTTTTTGGATATTTTTCTCCTTTTAGAGGATCTGTTTTTTTTTTTTCTCAGGCTCCTGGCAATCGGACGTCATTATTATGAAAAGTGGAGCGGCTGCCTTGGAAATTAAATTCAGACAAGTCAAATAATTTCTCATCTCTGCTTTCCACTGCCTCAGAGAAAAATCATTCTTTCCCGGGTAGAAGGGTCCGTCCGGGTTAGATGGATTGGGGGAGCCAGAAGCTTTCTTGCTGTTAGCCACACCTTTGTTTATCTTCTATTCGATATCTCAGCCCTGTGCCCCTCTTCCCATGCAGCATTTTGGAGTTCATTCTCCCAATAGCTAGTTAATCCCTTTATTTTAAGCATGATAAAAATGGTGATTGCGATAAAAAATGAATGTTAACATCTTGTTAGCCATTTTTGTCGCATTATAACAGAAAATGCTGCTTTATATTTTTGTGGGGTTCCCTCCCACCCATCCCAATCTGGCTTCTGCATTTGCGGTTAAAGGCTGCCCCTTTGTGGGCCACCGGAGAAAAATACCAAGGAATGTTCATTTATTCATCCAATCGTATTTAATAATAATAATGGCATTTATTAAGCGCTTGCTAGTGCAAAGCACTGTTCTAAGCGCTGGGGAGGTTACAGGGCGATCAGGTTGGCCCGCAGGGGGCTCACAGTCTTAATCCCCATTTTACAGATAAGGTAACTGAGGCACAGAGAAGCTAAGTGACTTGCCTAAAGTCATACAGCTGACAATTGGTGGAGCTGGGATTTGAACCCATGACCTCTGACTCCAAAGCCCGGGCTCTTTCCACTGAGCCATGCCGCTTCTAGCGCTTACTGTGTGCAGATCACTGTACTAAGCGCCCGGGAAGTAAAAAGTTGGCAACATATAGAGACGGTCCCTACCCAACAGCGGGCTCACAAAACTGCAGGAATTCAGGCCTGGTGTTGGCCTGGGGACAAACACCTGTTTCCAAAGGCATTTTTCTTTCGTCCCAAGTTGGAAGGGAGCAAAGCTGAGTATGAGGGGGTGATTGTGGTGGTGGATCCCTCCACACATATGCCAAACTAGCTCTCTTCCTCCCTTCACAGCCTACTTGGAGAAGCAGCGTGGCTCAGTGGAAAGAGCCCGGGCTTTGGAGTCGGAGGTCATGGGTTCAAATCCCAGTTCCGCCAATTGTCAGCTGTGTGACTTTGGGCAAGTCACTTCACTTCTGCAGGCCTTAGTTCCCTCATCTGTAAAATGGGGATGAAGCCTGTGAGTCCCCCGTGGGACAACTTGATTACCTTGTACCCCCCAGCGCTTAGAATAGTGCTTTGCACATAGTAAGTGCTTAATAAATTCCATAATCATTATTATTATTATTATTACTGAGAGCTCACTTCCTCCAGGAGGCCTTCCCAGACTGAGCCCTCTTTTTCCTCTCCTCCTCCCTCTCTGCCCTACCCCCTTCCCCTCTCCACAGCGCTTGCATATAGTTGTGCATATTTATTACTCTATTTTATTAATGATGTGTATATATCTATAATTCTATTTATCTATTTTGGTGCTATTGACGTCTGTCTACTTTTTTCGTTTTGTTGTCTGTCTCCCCCTTCTAGACTGTGAGCCCGTTGTTGGGTAGGAATTGTCTCTTTTGCCGAATTGTACTTCCCAAGCGCTTAGTACAGTGCTCTGCATGCACTAAGCATTCAATGAACATGACTGAATGAATGAATGAATGGGGATGTTCCCAAGCCAAAAAACCATCAAGCCAACCAAAAACCCCTTCTTTTTTCTGCAACCATGACTTACTGGTCCACTTAGTACAGTGCCTGATACATAGTAAGCGCACAACAAGTACCACAATAATAATAACGATAACAACTCAATATCCCTGGCTACCTTGAGAGCAGCAGGTGGCCTTCAGCCCCCAGAGCATTGGTTAGCTTCTGCCTCATCACCCCAAGTGGTGAAACTATTGTGGGCAGTGACTATTAGTATGGTATTATTGCGGTATTTATTAAGCACTTACTATGTGTCAACCACTGTTCTAAATGATGGGGTAGATACAAGGTAATCAGGTTGTCCCACGTGGGGCTCACAGTCTTAATCCCCATTTTACAGATGAGGGAACTGAGGTGCAGAGGAGTCAAGCGCTTAGTACAGTGCTCTGCACACAGTAAGCACTCAATAATGTACAATTAATAGTGATAATAATGACATTTATTAAGCGTTTACTGTGTGCAAAGCATTGTTCTAAGCGCTGGGGAAGTTATAAAGTGATCAGGTTGTCCCACGTGGGGCTCACAGTCTTAATCCCCATTTTACAGATGAGGTAACTGAGGCCCAGAGAAGTGAAGTGACTTGCCCAAAGTCACACAGCTGACAACTGGCAGTCGGGATTTGAACCCATGACCCCTGACTCCAAAGTCCGTGCTCTTTCCACTGAGCCACGCAATTGAATGATTGAAAGTGACTTGCCCAAAGTCACACAGCTGACGGAGTGGCGGAGCTGGGACCAGTGACTCCCAAGGCCGTGCTCTTTCCCAGGCGCTTAGTACAGTGCTCTGCACAGACTTAGCACTCAATAAATACGACTGAATGAATGAAGGGAGACCCCAGGGGCCTAGGACGTTTGCGGCCTGGGGGCAGGACTGCTGCTGACCCTGGGGACCACTGCGGGCTGGGTCAGAGTGCTGGCCTGGGATGGGGGAAAGAGGGAGAGCCCCGTCCCACCACGTTGCTGTCATTTCAGACGGCTCTGGTTTATCGGGTTGGACACAGTCCCTATTCCACATGGCGCTCCCCGTCTTAATAATAATAATAATAGTATTTGTTAGGCACTTACTATGCGCAAAGCATTGTTCTAAGCGCTGGGGAGGTTACAAGGTGATCAGATTGTCCCACGGGGGGCTCACAGTTTTAATCCCCATTTTACAGGTGAGGCAACTGAGGCACAGAGAAGTGAAGTGACTTGCCCAAACTCACACAGCTGACAGTTGGCGGAGCGGAATTTGAACCCATGACCTCCGACTCCCAAGCCCGTGCTCTTTCCACTGAGTCGTGCTGCTTCTCCTAATCCCCATTTGACAGATTAAGTCCTCATTTCCTTTTCTCCCACTCCCTTGGACGACTCCTTTGATTTGCTCCCTTTATTCGCCCCTCTCCCCCAGCCCCACAACATTTGTGAACACGTTTATTTCTATTCATGTCTGTCTCCCCTTCTGGACAGTAAACTTGTTGTGGGCAGGGAATGTCACTGTTTAATTGTTACAGGGCACTCTCCCAAGTACTTAATAAAGTGCTCTCCTCCCCTTCCCCATCCCCACAGCACCTGTATATATGTATATATGTTTGTACGTATTTATTACTCTATTTATTTTATTTGTACATATTTATTCTATTTGTTTTGTTAATATGTTTTGTTCTCTGTCTCCCCCTTCTAGGCTGTGAGCCCACTGTTGGGTAGGGACCGTCTCTATATGTTGCCAACTTGTACTTCCCAAGGGCTTAGTACAGTGCTCTGCACACAGTAAGCGCTCAATAAATACGATTGATTGATTGATTGATTGAAATATGCTTGATGGATGGATTGATTGAGAGGGGAAACAAGAACAGTGCTCTGCACACAGTAAGCGCTCAATACATACGATTGATTGATTGATTGAAATATGATTGACGGATGGATTGATTGAGAGGGGAAACAAGAACAGCTGGATACAACAGTCTGTCAACATTCTCCCATTAAGAACTAAAACTGGCTAGAGCTCGCCTATTTAATCCGGGCAGCCGTTATAATGACTTGCTAATTAGCAGCTAAAGACTTGAAACCCTCGTCCATTTGCTCTGTGGATCCCTCCCAGGTGGGAGCTACTCGGTGGCCACCTACTAGAGGAACCTGCGTTGGGCCCTGGACTCTACAGATCAGCTGCTGCAGCTCCGGACTTTCTTTCTCTTCTAATAATTATAGTGTTGGTTAAGCTTGGGACAATGACTGTGTCCAACCCGATTTGCTTGGATTCATCCCAGAGCTTAGTACAGTGCCTGGTGTATAGTAAGCACTTAACAAATAATAATGATTCATTCATTCAATCGTATTTATTGAGTGCTTACTGTGTGCAGAGCACTGGACTAAGCGCTGGGGAAATACAAGTTGGCAACATATAGACGCGGTCCTTACCCAACAGCGGGCTCACAGTCTAGAAGGGGGAGATAGACAACAAAACAGAACATATTAACAAAATAAAATAATAATGATGATAGTATTTGCTAAGCACTTACTATGCGCAAAACAGTGTTCTAAGCGCTGGGCCACTATTATTAAATGCTCAACAAATACCACCATTAGCAGAGGCCTTTGAAGAACCCAAGGCATCTCCCAGGTGAATTAATTTGTGCTTTCATGTCAATGTTCACTAAAGGAATAACCAAGCAACAGCTTTGCAACTGTTGAATAGGTAGTAAGACTTGGAATTTATCACCTTTCAAGAGCTAATCAATAAACAGTATTTATTCAGGTTCTCTTGTAGTTTGTTGATTGAACCAAGCACGTGGGCAAATGCAATACAAGTTAAAGACAGACGTGGTTCTTGTCCACAAGGAGCCTACGATCAAAGGGGGAAGACAGATTTTCATGAAACCTAATTAAGGTCTTGGTGAGCTTGATTTTATTTTATTTATTGCAAACATTTGTTTTTTTCTGCTAATTGTGTTCTGATATTCCTCTGAAGCCTATTTAAGTGAAGGTTTGGGTTTAGTCTTATTCTGCAAGAAAATGAATACATAATGAACAGGTAGATATCTTATTTACATGCGAAAACAGTGCCATCACTTCTGTCACTCCCACTTGCTCTGCATGTTCTGAAGCATCTGCCGGAATGCAGTCGGGATGATATTTTTGTGATTGAATATTTTTCTTCAAGCTTTGTTGAATGTTCGGGAGGTCAGGATCCGGCAGACAACGATATATACAGAAAGATTGAAATATTAGTACAACTGCAAAATTGTGGTAAAACTAGCTAGAATAGGAAAAAATAGCTGAAGGACTATGAGCCAGTTTTTCCAAACGAAGATGGTCTGAATTTTGATTTGAAAAACAGAAATGCGAGGCCATGATGCTTCCTTTGGGGGCTGGAGAGGGAAGAGTTGTTGTCATCTTCTGGTCCTCACTCCCTCCTAGTTCTCCAGCTGATTGGGTTTGTGTCTGGTTCTTGCGATCTCCTGATCCTTCCTTGCTGTCTCCACTATGTCAGGCTGCTCCTTATTGTACACTCCCAAGTACTTAGAACAGTGCAATCAATACAGAGCCTTCCCTACTGAATGCTCACCTCCTCCAGGAGGCCTTCCCATACTAAGCCCCCCTTTTCCTCTGCTCCCCATCCCCTCCCCATCGCCTCAACTCGCTCCCTTTGCTGTACCTTCCTCCCCCCAAAGCACTTGTGTATATATGTCCATATTTATAATTCTATTTATATTAAAAATGTGCATATATCTGTAATTCTATTTATTTATATTGATGCAATTGATGCCTGTTTACTTGTTTTGATGCCTGCCTCCCCCCTTCTAGACCATGAGCTGGTTGTGGGCAGGGATTGTCTCTATTTGTTGCTGAATTGTACTTTCTAGACTGTGAGCCCACTGTTGGGTAGGGGCCATCTCTATATGTTGCCAACTTGTACTTCCCAAGCGCTTAGTACAGTGCTCTGCACACAGTAAGCGCTCAATAAATGATTGATTGATTTCCAAGAGCTTAGTACAGTGCTCTGCACACAGTAAGAACTCAATACATACGATTGAATGAATGAATGAATAAATACAATTGCTTGACTGACTGATAGGAGGGAGAGGGGTAATAATAATAATGGCATTTATTAAGTGCTTACTATGTGCAAAGCACTGTTCTAAGCACTAGGGAGGCTACAAAGTGATCAGGTTGTCCCATGGGGGGCTCACAATCTTAATCCCCATTTCACAGATGAGGTAACTGAGGCACAGAGAAGTGAAGTGACTTGCCCAAAGTCACTCAGCTGACAATTGGTGGAGCTGGGGTGATAGATTGCCTTAAAGCCTATGGTGAGGAGATACTGTTTGATGTAGAAATTGATGGTCAATCATTGGAGGTTTTTTGAGGAGTGGGGAGATGTGGACTGAAGAGTTTTTTTTGTTTTTTTCTTTTAAATGATCCGGGCAACAGGGAAAGGGCTGAAGTCAAAAAGATTGGAGAGCAAGGAGATCAGAGAGAGGGCAATTCAGTAGAGTAGAGATGGCATACCACAAATGGCTGGACCAGTGTTGTAGCAGTCGGATGGACAGGAAAGTGCAGCCAAATGGAGAGGAGTACACAGAGGAAAGAATCAAATTTAATTTGCCTTCCCTTTCATTTCTAGCCTGAACTCTTGAAGCTAATCCCTCCACTCTCCTTGGGATGTAGATAGATGTTATATCAGTTTTCTAGGTGGTGTATTGCCACTTCAGAATTGGTGAGAGTCAAAGGTAGACCTTGAGCCCTCGGAATACTAATGTTCTGTTCCTAGACATAAGCACACTTCCTAAGCACCATCTAGCAAATCCATGCTAAATTATTTCCTCGGAAGAAAGTATGGGATCCTGAAGACTGTGAACCTGTTGTTGGGTAGGAATTGTCTCTATCTGTTGCTGGATTGTACTTTCCAAGCGCTTAGTACAGTGCTCTGCACACAGTAAGTGCTCATTAAATACCATTGAATGAATGAATGAATGAATGGAGGTCAATGACCAAAAGGAGTTAATGCCCAGGTTGTGACCTAAGCAGCAATGATTCTTGCTAGTCGATAGCAATATAATAATAATAATAATAATAATAATAATAATAATAATAATAATAATGGCATTTGTTTTTTAAGGCATTTATTAAATGCTTACTATGTAGAAAGCACTGTTCTAAGCACTGGGGAGGTTACAAGGTGATCAGATTGTCCCACGGAGGGCTCACAGTCTTAATCCCCATTTTACAGATGAGGGAACTGAGGCCCAGAGATGTTACATGACTTGCCCAAAGTCACACAGCTGACAACTGACAGAGCCGGGATTTGAACACATGATCTCCGACTCCCAAGCCCATGCTCTTTCCACTGGGCCACGCTGTCTCCTGTGGCTTTCAAGAAAGAGATGAGCAAAAAACCCATCCAGGTGTCTCTTTCCCCCCATTCTTACCTATCCAGAGGTTTGGTTGCAGACAATGCAGCACATGTAAGAGTAGAATGGTGTAACTCCACTGAATTTCTCCCTAAAGGAAGAAAGCAACAAAACCGGTGAGATTCTATTCCACAGATTTTCCTCCTCGGAGGGGAACCAAGAAGAGGAAATTACCAAGAAGAGAACAATGGGTTCTCTGGGGGGTTTAAAATATAATTTACATCACACGGGGTTGATAAAAGGCTCTTCTCTCAGTTCTGTATCACCCCAGGTATTCATTTTAGCCATTTCAGTTAATAAATGGTATTTATTGAGGGTTTACTGTGTGCAGAGTTCTGTACTAAGCACTCGGTAGAGTGACTTTGGGCAAGTCACTTGACTTTTGTGCCTGTTACCTCATCTGTAAAATGGGGATGAAGACTGTGAGCCCCACGTGGGCCAACCTGATCACCTTGTATCCTCCCCAGCGCTTAGAACAGTGCTTTGCAATCAATCAATCATATTTATTGAGCACTTACTGTGTGCAGAGCACTGTACTAAGCGCTTGGGAAGTACAAGTCAGCAACTCATAGAGACAGTCCCTACCCAATGGTGGGCTCACAGTCTAGAAGGGGGAAACAGAGAACAAAACCAAACATACTAACAAAATAAAATAAACAGAATAGATATGTACAAGTAAGATAAATAGAGTAAGCGCTTAACAAATGTTATTATTATTATTATTATTATTATTATTACTCATTCAGTTATATTTATTGAGCACTTACTGTGTGCAGAGCACTGTATTAAGCACTTGGAAGAGTTCAAGATAACAATGAATGGATACATTCCCTGCCCACAATAAGCTTACAGTCTAGAGAGGGAGACAGACAATAATATGTGACAGTAGATTTGGTAGACATAATCTCTGCCCTCGTGAACTCAAAATCAAGGCGGAGAGAGAGGTATTCATTCAGTCGTATTTATTGAGCACTTATTGTGTGCAGAACACTGTAATAAGCGCTTAGGAAGTACAAGTTGGCAACATAAGGTATTAAAATTTTAGGTAGTCAAGATGGGATGCAACGTTAAAATAAATTACACAGTGTATAAAAATATATACCTAAGTGTTGTAGGGCTCAGGTGAGGTGAGTATCAAAGTGCTCCAGAGATACAGACCCAAGTGGATTGTGGACTAGGGATAGAGCAAGGGCCTGGGATTCAGAAGGACCTGGGTGCTCTAATCATTCAGTTATATTTATTGAGCACTTACTGTGTGCAGAGCACTGCACTAAGCGCTTGGGAAGTACAAGTTGGCAACATATAGAGACGGTCCCTACCCAACGACGGGCTCACAGTCTAGAATTCGAGCTCTGCCACTTGTCTGGCATGTGGCTTTGGACAAGTCACTTAGCAGTATGGCTCAGTGGAAAGAGCCTGGGCTTGGGAGTGTCCCAAGGTGACCCTGGGGTTACCGGCCATCTCAAGGTCAAATGCTATCTCTTGACCACCTGAGCCAGCAGGCGGAACTCGGAAGTGAGGGTGGGATATCTCCCCCACAACCGAAGCTGCTAGATTGACGGCCCAAGCCAGGAATACAGGTGTCCCTCATCCCAGTGACTATCAAATTAGGTATGGAGGAGGAAGGAGGGCAGAGAATTGCCAACTTGCACTTCCCAAGCGCTTAGTACAGTATTCTGCACACAGTAAGCGCTCAATACGATTGAATGAATAAATGAATCAACTGAGGCCAGAAGCTGGAATGGCCTAGGAGCACAGGTGATAAATTCCTGTCGCCTCTGACCTTCAGGGGCAGAACACCAAGACATGCAGCGGCCCATGTGTCTTTCTCTACCCAGAAGGCCAGATAATAATAATAATAATGATGGTATTTGTTATGTGCTTACTATGTGCGAAACACTGTTCTAAGCACTGGGGAGGTAACAAGGTGATCAGGTTGTCCCACGGGGGGCTCACAGTTTTAATCCCCATTTTACAGATGAGGTAACTGAGACACAGAGAAGTGAAGTGACTTGCCCAAAGTCACACAGCTGACACTTGGCAGAGGCGGGATTTGAACCCATGACCTCTGACTCCAAAGCCCGTGCTCTTTCCTCTGAGCCATGCTGCTCTACAACCAGAACCGACATACTGAGGGAAAGGCCTGCAGGCCTTCTAGACTGTGAGCCCACTGTTGGGTAGGGACCGTCTCTATATGTTGCCAACTTGTACTTCCCAAGCGCTTAGTACAGTGCTCTGCACACGGTAAGCGCTCAATAAATACGATTAATTGACGGGTGAGTGTCTCGTCAAACGTTCGTGGGTGGAACCCAGGTGCCTCACTGAAGATGGGGAACATAAGTGGATTCCTCCCATGCAGGGAAAGCACATGGTGAGAGCTAGCTAGCCACCCACCACGTGCAAGGGGAATGGAATGGATTTGTCCCGTATGGGAAAGTAAATGGATTCGTTCCGAGTGGGAAGTGCACATGGGTGAGAGCTAGCCACCTAACCCACATGCGATTAACATATGATTGTGTTCCTCCCATTAGGGAAGCTCGAATATTGCTAATTGATTGCATTCCTCCCAAAAGGGAAGCTCAATCCATTGCACCTGAACAACTAAATAATTCAATTCGCCTTGTGGAATAAATTTTATATAAAACTCAGGCTTTCCATCCCCAGCCTCTTTCTATCTCTCTCTCACCTTGCCGATTACTGAACGAGCCCATCCCCGGACGACGGGTGACAGGAAGTCATAGGTCATGGGTTCTAATCCCGGCTGTGCCATTGGTCTGCTGTGTGACCTTGGGTAGGTCAATTCACTTCCTCTCGCTTCAGTTCTGGCATATGTAAAATGGGAATGAGACTATGAGCCCCACACGTGAGGCTGTGTCCAACCCGATTTACTTGCATCCACCCCAGAACTGTCAAATAGTAAGCACTTAACAAATACCACAACTATTGTTCTTTGATTGAAGAGGAATGGAGTGAGGTGATGCACTATGTTTGCTTTCATTGTTACCAGGTAATCCAATAGAGTTGAAAAAACCCTTCAAACTCAAGGACAATTGAATTGTGTTTTTAAAATATGTTGAGATTCTGACATTTAATTTTAAATAATATTATGACAGCATTGAAGGGATTAGTTTTTTTAGTTTCATCTAGAGCACTCAATTTCAAGTTTGCATATTCATCCAGATAGAATTTCCGCCTCCTGTTGTTCACTGATCATCACTTATAACTTTAATAAAGCTGTTTGCCAAATAATTCATGTGTTAAACAGCCGTTCATCTGCACTCCCAAGTCCTTAGTGAAATATATACAAATTGCATTATTGGCCGAGTTGGATGGAAAGCATTATAAATGGACTCATTTTCTTTGTCCCTTCATCTCTGGACGGGGGACAAATCCAAATTTAAAGCAGAGGATTTATTGGACCCTGTCAATGGTCTTAACTATCTTAAGGGAGATTGTCATTGAAAAAGTAATAGCATTTTCTATTTTCTGTAGAATATGGAGGGCAAGGCTAAACTTCTGTGAGGCATGGTGAAATGCGATGAAAGAGAACAGAGATTAGAGATCCCAAACCACCACTGTCATGCCTGGAGTTGATCTGCAGTCAGGGTTGAGCTGACCAGAGTGAGGTTGCATCTATGAATATAGGGAAATTGCGTGGATGAGTAGAAGGAACATGGGCCTGGGAATCAGAGGATCTGGGTTCTAATCCCTACTCTGCCACTTGTCTATTGTATGACCTTGTGCAAGTAATTTCTCTGGGCCTCAGTTTCCTCATCTGTAAAATAGGGATTAAATCCTACTCCCTCTACTTAGACTGCAAGCCCGTGTGAGACAGACGCTACATCCAACCTGAATATCTTGTATCCATCCAAGTCGTAGAGTAGTGTTTGGCACATAGTAAGCATGTAACATAGTAAGTGCATAGTAAGCACTTAACAAGTATTGTTATTATTATTATTTAGGTAATATGAGAGGAAATCTCTTGCTGTGTCAGTGAAAATATAATTATAATATATAATAATAATATAATATAAAAGAGAAGGAGCATGGCTGAGTGGAAAGAGCATGGGCTTAAGAGTCAGAAGTCATGGGCTCTAAGCCCGCTTCTGCCACTGATCAGCTGTGTGACCTTGGGCAAGTCACTTAACTTCTCTGGGCCTCAGTTACCTCATCTGCAAAATGGGGATTACTACTGTGAGCCCCACGTGGGACAACCTGATGACCCTGTATTCCCCCCCATGCTTAGAACAGTGCTTGGCACATAGTAAGCGCTTAACAAATACTATTATTATTATTATTATTATTATTATTATTATTATTATTATTACCCTTTTCTGGCCCTTTGCCATCAGAGAGAACGTGATTTAGGTCCAAGGGGATGAGGGAAAGGCAAGACTTGCTGTAGCAGAACAAACCGTTGAGTTGTCTTTGCTGCTGCAGTGATGGTTTGCACTAAACCATCCTCTCTATCTCATCCATTTCCCACCCTGTGAAAGTTGGTGATAATTGTGGTATTGATTAAGTGCTTCCTAGGTGCCAGGTAGGACACTAAGTCCTGGGGTTGGTACAAAATAATCAGGTTGGACACCTTCCCTGTCCCCATGGGCTCACAGTCTAAGTATCAATCAGGGCTATTCATTAATTGCTTACCGTGTGCAGAATACTGTACTAAGTGCTTGGGAGAATACCAAACCTTAGAGTTAGACTCATGACCTTTGCAGTCTAGCTTACAGTCTAGAGGGGGAGATAGAAATAAATTACAGAGAGGGGAAATGGGAGAGTATAAGGATATGTGTATTAGGGGCTCAGGGTGGGATAAGATATCACGCGCTTAAAGGGTGCAGGTTCAATTGCACAGACAATGCAGACATGAGAGCAGGTAGGGCAAATGAGGGTTTAGTTAGGGAAAGGACTCTCAGGAGAGATGTGATTTTAGGATGGCTTCTAAGTAGGAGGGAGAACATTCATTCAATCATATTTACTGAGCACTTAATGTGTGCAAAGTACTGTACCGAGCACTTGAACATGTATTGAATCCCCATTTTACAGATGAGGCAGCTGAGGCATAGAGAAGTTAAGTGACTTCCCCAAGGTCACACAGCAAGCAGGCAACAGGGCTAGAATTAGAAGCCAGGTCCACTGAATTTCAGGCCCGGGGTAAGGAGAATGCGCACCGTCTGGGGTCACAGAAGAAAATATCTCTGGAACTTGCAGAGCTGTAGACCCCACTGTGTCCTTAAGCCATTGCTGAAATTTAGGTTTGAATGGCGTTTAATACTTTCTCGGGAAAACCGTGATCTCTAGAAAGGGTGTTGCTTCAGTACATTTTTTTTCCATTAAAACAATTTGTCATTTCAATCCTTTGTGATTTATTTAGTTCTGGTGTTTAAATGAGTAAACAGAATAAGGGCACGCAGCGGACACTTTATCCTTCTAGGGGCCATAGTCAAGGACGTTGTGTGTTTGTGTGTGTGTGGGTGTGCATGCACACACATATGTGTATCTATGGGTGTGAATGGAGTGGGCTAGATTGTGTTCGTAAGTAGCAAATGATCGCATTAGCTGTAGAAAGATTGGAGGAGGTAGGTTATGATCTGGCTTGGTTTAGTGGATAGAGCACGGGGCTGGGAGTCAAAAGGTCGTGGGTTCTAATTCTGGCTCTGCCACTTGTCTATTTTGTGAACTTGGGCAAGTCACTTCACTTCTCTGTGCCTCAAGTACCTCATCTGGAAAATGGGGAGTGAGACTGTGAGCCCCACGTGGGACAGGGACTGTGTCCAACCTGATTTGCTCGTATCCACCCCAGCGCTTAGTACAGTGCATAGCACATAGTAAGAGTTCAACAAATACCACAGTTATTATTATCTGGAGTTTACAGGAAAGGAGAGGTTTGGTATGACAGGTGGGGACAGCTGGACAAAAAGTCTGAAGAGGAGACAGAGAGAGCAGGGGTGAGGCCAGGGATGATGGTGGACTGTGAGCCCACTGTTGGGTAGGGACTGTCTCTATATGTTGCCAACTTGTACTTCCCAAGCGCTTAGTACAGTGATCTGCATACAGTAAGTGCTCAATAAATACGATTGATTGATTGACAGGAGAGAAGGCAGGATTAGTTAGATTATTTTCTTCTATCTCTAGTTCTGAATTTGACTTGAACCAATTCCTTTTGAAGAGATGAGATGCTGGGAGGGAGGAGGGAATAAAAAAATTCAGAAGACCTACTTCAACTCTATGATTCAACTCAGTGATTCCATTCCTGGCAGATCGTGGCTGAAGAGCAGCTGTTAGAGAGTCTTGTTTTCTGGAGAGAGTAGCACGCTTGGCTCCTATCTGTCAATTCAGCATGGTTCAGCAGGAAATGGAAATGAAAGGGGATTTTAAAATATTTTTGTGAATTCATTGGGCTGAATTTGAAACCTCTGGGGCATTGCCATTAAGTCACTGCAGATGTGTCAAAAACCCAACATCTCATTTTCCCTTTAATTTCTTTCCTTGATTTATCTGGTCCTCCTTTCTGTCATTCTGACATGATGCGGGCACCTGCTTAGGTCACAATTATTTGCACACGATAGATTTGAATACATTCCTCCTGGAGCCTCACTTTTTACGTACCTTTTGGTGCCTTCAAAGTTCAGAAGTTTAAATCCGCTTTGAAATTGCCAGTAGTATTCCAACTTGAACGATCTGCTTCTCCAGGGTTCAAATGCTTAACTCACTTTCAATCATGTATATAAGTAGAATCCCGGGAGCATGCGAATGAAGTTTTTATGACTGTCAACGCCTCTTGCTTTAATTCTGCTGTCTTCCACTTGACAACACTTCTATTCCTGTCATCAAATCCCATGTCTGCAACCTCCATTAACTCTTCCAAACTTTTAACTCCTTCCTGAAGTTCCCAGGACCCCCACTCTCTCCCTGCCCCAAGGCCCCCCTCCCCAATCCTTGAATACCTTGACAGCTTGTTTATTGGCGAAATTGAAAGCATCAGGAAAGATATTACCAAATTTTCTGCATTACCTTCTCATCACTCCTTTAAACTCTTTGTCTTCCTCCTGCTTTCCAACTTGTTTCTCACCTATTCCCTAATTCCACCCCCTTTGTATGTGCCATGGTAATCTCATTCCTTTTCCCCCTGCTTAATGTACTTGCCCTACTATTCTCTCCTCCCTCACTATCTATTTGATCTCTCACTGTCTGTTAGCACCTCTTCTCTGCCTTCAAATATCCCCAGGTTTTCCCACATACTTAAGAAAATCAGTATATTTATCACTTAGCCCCCCACTGGTTATTGACTCATTTCCCTTCTCCCATGACTATCCAAACACCTAAGTTTTCCCTACTGCCTTTATTACTTCTTCTACACCAACTTTCTTCCTGACCTTTTCATTTCCTTAAACTCTCACATTAATCGGTTGGCTCAATGGAAAGAGCAGGGGCTTGGGAGTCAGAGGTCACGGGTTCAAATCCCTGTTCCGCCAATTGTCAGCTGTGTGACTTTGGACAAGTAATTTAACTTCTCTGTGCCTCAGTTACCTCATCTGTAAAATGGGAATGAAGACTGTAAGCCTCACGTGGGACACCTTGTATCTAATAATAATAATAATGGCATTTATTAAGTGCTTACTATGTGCAAAGCACTGTTCTATGCACTGGGGCGGATACAAGGTGATCAGGTTGTCCTACGGGGGGCTCACAGTCTTCATCCCCATTTTCCAGATGAGGGAACTGAGGCACAGAGAAGTTAAGTGACTTGCCCAGAGTCACACAGCTGACAATTGGCAGAGCCAGGATTTGAACCCATGACCTCTGACTCGAAAGCCTGCACTCTTTCCACTGAGCCACGCTCCATTGTCTTGTCTTGTCTCCATTGTCTTGTCTTTCAAGCCAAGTTTGGAAGAGTTAATGGAGGTTGCAGACATGGGATTTGATGACAGGAATAGAAGTGTTGTCAAGTGGAAGACAGCAGAATTAAAGCAAGAGGCGCTGACAGTCATAAAAACTTCATTCTCATGCTCCTGGGATTCTACTTATATTCCACTCAGCCACGTATCTGATCACCTTGTATCCTTGCCAGGGCTTAGAACAGTGCTTTGCATGTAGAAAGTGCTTAACAAATGCCATTATTATTATTATTATTATTATTATTATTATTATTATTATCATATACCTGCCACATCCTGCTGGTTTTTGTCTCCACAATATCTCTGGATGCACCCCTTCCTCTCCAAGCTACCACTTGGGGACAGTCCTATCACAGCCTCCCGGCTGATCTCTGTGACTCCAAACTCTCCTCTCCTATCTCCATGCAGCAGCACGGATTGTCTTCCTGAAGTGATCCGCAGCATAAATCTCACCTCCACTGGCTCCCGGATTAAGAAAATCCTTTTTACAGTTGACTTCTAATCCCAGCTCTGCAAATTGTCCTGGGTTCAAATCCCGGCTCTGCCAATTGTCAGCTGTATGACTTTGGGCAAGTCACTTAATGTCTCTGCGCCTCAGTTACCTCATCTGTAAAATGGGGATTAAGACTGTGAGCCCCCCGTGGGACAACCTGACGACCCTGTAACCTCCCCAGTGCTTAGAACAGTGCTTTGCAAATATTAAGCGCTTAATAAATGCCATCATTATTATTATTAATTATTCATTCATTCAATCGTATTTATTGAGTGCTTACTGTTAGCAGAGCACTTTACTAAGCGCTTGGGAAGTACAAGTTGGCAACCTATAGAGACGGTCCCTACCCAACAGTGGGCTCACAGTCTAGAAGGGGGAGACAGACAACAAAACAAAACATATTAACAAAATAAAATAAATAGAATAGTAACGTAAGCTCCTTGTGGCCCTGCTTGTTTTACACTACCCAAGGACATTTTATAACTCAGTGTACCAAGTAGGACCTCAAATACTGCTGCTATTTAATCTTGGCTTCAAATTACTTGATTTGATCCTAGGGAAAAATATTTATTATCTGCAAGGGTGTAAATGCAAAAAATGATTCTCTGATGGTTTTTTTTTTTGTTTCAATTAACCTAGAAGTTAACTTTTGACATATGTTAATATTTGAATGACTGTAGGCTGGCTTACTTTTTAAGTGCATATTCCCAAAAGGTGAAGCTTTTCATAAAGCAGTTGAGTTTGGGTAAGTTATAGCCTTCACGAGACATTTCAAAGGTCAAACATTTAGGATATAATTTGTTATGAAGAGTCTTTGAATTCCACTTGAGACAATTAGGGAAACAATCATGAAAAGGGAACTGATATTTACTGTGCTTTTACAGAATTGTTTTACATTACGCTTCCTATCAGTTCAAAGAGTTTAACAGAATTGTGGGTAAAAGAAGCAAATCATGTGCATATTTTTATGTGCCTGGAGGCAAGTTTGAACTCTTCATTTAAATTAAAATAATAATTAATGCACAACAATACTTTATGCTACAATATTTGACTGGATACCTTAATTAGAGGATACATATTTGTTTCACTGACATAAAGTTGTATTTAACTTTAGTAGTAAACTAATCTGGGCCTTTGAAAAGGGTCTGGTTTCTATTTTCAGGGAATGCTGGAGTCTGATCTCAAGAACAGATTGAGCTGCTTGCAAACTTCTCAGAAATAAGCGGTGTTTAGCGCCACTTAGTCATTTGACATTTTAACAAGATACTATTCAACAGTTCAGTCTCCAATAGCTTTTCCCCCACTGCTTTCAAACATGCTCCCATATCCTATCCTATTCTAAGAAAGAAACAAACACCTTGACTCCATGGCTCCCTCCAGTTATCAGAGATCAGATATCCAGTTATCAGTATATAGAGAAGCAGCGTGGCTCAGTGGAAAGAGCAAGGGCTTTGGAGTTAGAGGTCATGGGTTCTAATCCTGGCTCCGCCACTTGTCAGCTATGTGAATTTGGGCAAGTCACTTAACTTCCCTGTGCCTCAGTTACCTCATCTGTAAAATGGGAATTAAGACTGTGATGGGACAACCTTATCACCTTGTAACCTCCCCAGTGCTTAGAACAGTGCTTTGCACATAGTAACCGCTTCATAAATGCCATCATTTTTTTTATCACCCCATCTCCCTTTTACCATTCTTCTCCAAATTCCTTTAATGAGTTTTTCTGCACCCACTGTCTCCACCTCCTCTCCTCCACCCACTCCAATCTGGCTTCCGCCCCTTTCACTCCCCAGAAACTGCACTCTAAATGATCTCCTTCTTGTCAAATCCAATGGCCTCTACTCCATCCTAATCCTCCTTATCTCTCAGCTACCTCTGACACAGTTGATCACCCCCTTCTCCAGGAAACAGTGTCCAACTTTGGCTTCACTGGCACTGCCTTCTCCTAGTTCTCCTTCTATCTTTCTGGCCATGCATTATCAGTCTCTTTCATGGACTCCTCCTCTGCCCCTCACCCTCTAACTGTGGGAGTCCCTCAAGGCTTGGTTTTGGGTCCCCTTCTATTCTCCAGGTACACCCACTCCCTTAGAAACATTCCCTCCCATGCCTTCAACTACCATCTCTATGTAGATGATTCCCAAATCTACCTTTTAAGCCTGGATCTCTCTCCTTCTCTGCTGTCTCTCACTCTTGTACCCTCCCAAGTGCTTAGTACAGTGATTTGTACACTGTAAGCACTCAATAAATCTAATTGAACGAATGAATGAATTTCCTGCTACCTTCAGGACATTTGTATTTGGATATCCCACCGACTACTCAAACTTAACGTATTCAAAACTGAACTCCTTTGCTTCCCTAACAAGCACTTTCCTCCCCTTGAATTTCTCATCACCGTAGACAGCACCTCTATCGTCCCTGACTCATGAACCTGAAACCTTGGAGTTATCCTCGACTCATCTCTCTCATTCAACTCACACATTCATTCCGTCATCAAATCCTATCAGCTCAACCTTCACAACATCACAACTGCTACCGTGTTAATCCAAGCACCTATCCTTTCCCACATCAGCCTTCTTGTTGACATTCCTACCTCTTGTCTCTCCCCACTCCAGGCGGTACTTGACTCTGCTACCTGGATCGTTTTTCTAGAAAACTGTCCAGCCCACATTTTCCCATTCCTCAAGAACTATTTGATGTTATCGATGCCTGTCTGCTAATTTTGCTTTGTTGTCTGTCTCCCCCTTTTAGACTGTTGTTGGGTAGGAATTGTCTCTACCTGTTGCTGAATTGTACTTTCCAAGAACTTAGTAAAGTGTTCTGCACTTAGTAAGCACTCAGTAAATACGACTGAATGAAGGAATGACTGAATAACCTCCAGTGGGTGCCCATCCACCTCCACATTCATTCATTCATTCATTCGTATTTATTGAGCACTCACTGTGTGCAGACCACTGTACTAAGTGCTTGGGAAGCACAAGTTGGCAACAAATTGATGGTCCCTATCCAACAACGGGCTCACAGTCTAGAAGGGGGAAGCAGAAAACAGAAACAGAAAACATGAAACAGAAACTCCTTGCCATTGGCTTTAAAGCTCACTCACCTTATTCATTCATTCAATCATATTTACCTTCTGCTACCTTACCTAGGTCTTTTCCCACTGCAACCCAGCCTGCAAACTTTGTTCCTCTAATGCCAACCTATTCACAGTACAATCTCATCTGTCTCTCTGCCAACCTCTCATTCACACCCTACCTCTGACCTGGAACGATTCCCCTCTTCATACCCAGCAGACCAAATTCACACAGCTGACAAGTGGCGGAGCCAGGATTAGAACCCATGACCTCTAACTCCAAAGCCCGGGCTCTTTCTGCTGAGCCACACTGCTTCTCTATATACTGATAACTGGATAACTGATCTCTGATAACTGGAGGGAGCCCATGAATGACAGGGACTGTGTCCAACCTGATTAATTTGTATCTACCCCAGGGATTAGAACAGTGCTTGGCACATAGTAAGTGCTTATCAAGTACCATGATTATTATCATTATTAGTCAAGTTCAGATATGAATCAGGAATGAGGAAAGAAATTAAATAGCAGGAATCCCAGCTGAGACCTAAAAACTTGTAGAAATCTGCTGATTTCAGAAAGCATCAATCATTCAATTGTATTTATTGAACACTTCTTTGGTCCACAGTATAGTATGAAGCACTTGGGAGAGTACAGTATAGAAGAGTTGGTTGACATGTTCCCTGCCCATAACGATCTTACAGACTAGAAGGTGGGGGAGAGATAGACATTAATATAAATAAAGTACAGATATGTAAACAAGTGTTATGAGACTAAGGGAGGGATGAATAAAGGATGCAAATCCAAGTGCAAGGGCAACACAGAAAGGAATACTTGGTAAGAAAATGAGAGTTTAGTCTGAGGAGGTCCCTTGGAGGAGATGTGCTTTTAATATGGCTTTGAAGGTGGGGAAGAGTCCTGAGTTTTTCCTAGGACCTGCAGTCACTTATTAAAATCATACCTCCTCCAGGAAGCCTTCCCTGACTAACCTCTAATTTCCCCCACCCTGTTTGCCCTCCCTTCTATCTCGTCTTTGCATTTGGATCTGGACATTTAAGCCCATGATTAGTCACACATCCCCAGGTCCACAACTCTTAGGTAGGTATCCTTAGACTTTGCTGATTTCCCTTTTTATAAGTTGATGCCTATCTCTTCTAGAGTTAATGAGTTTTTGTTTTTGAGCATATACTGTGTGCATTGTACTAAATAATTGGGAGAAGGAAATACAATCTAACAAGAGGTAGAGTATGTAAGCTCCTTATGAGCAGGGATAGAGCACAGGCTTGGGAATCAGAAGGGTCTGGGTTTTAATCCTGGCTTTGCCACTTGTCTGCTCTGTGACCTTGGGCAAATCACTTAACTTCTCTGAGCCTCAGTCCCCTCCTCTGTAAAATGGTGATTAAAACCATGAGCTCCCATGTGTCCAGTCTGATTAGCTTGTATCTACAGTGCCTGGAAAATAATAAGCCTTTAACAAATACCATAAAAAAATCCTATTGTCCTGTCCCAAACTCTCAGTACAGTGCCCTGCACTCAGTAAGCACTCAGTAAATGCCACTGACTGACTAGTCATAACCACTGGACAATCCTTACTCAGTGCAGTTTGGGTGAGATGGGCTGTTTAGGGGTAGATACTTTAAGAACTTTTGGATTTAGTTTTATGTATCCTAAGTATACATAATGCATGTGTGCATATATATAAATAGCCAACTGTACATTCAATTATTTGTTCTGATTACTCTTAGTGTATTTTTTATCCACCTCTCCTATTAGGGAGATGCTAAATTCCATGTCTTGTGATTCTGCTATGCTTTCCAAATCCCTAGATCAATTCATTCATTCATTCATTCAATCATATTTATTGAGCACTTACTGTGTGCAGAGCACTGTACTAGGCGCTTGGGAAGTACAATTTGGCAACCTATAGAGACGGTCCCTACCCAACAGTGGGCTCAAAGTCTAGAAGGGGGATGCAAAACATCCAATAGATAAATTTGGTGCTTATTAAATACCATTACTACAACTAATAGATGACTACATTTTGGAACAGGTGTAAATGAAACAAAAATGTCGACACTGGTTTTAGTCTTTCATTCATTCATTCAATTGTATTTATTGAGCGCTTAACTGTGTGCAGAGCACTGTACTAAGTGGTTTAAAAGCACAATTCAGCAATAGAGACAATCCCGATTCTGCCAATTGTCAGCTGTGTGACTTTGGGCAAGTCACTTAAATTCTCTGTGCCTCAGTTCCCTCATCTGTAAAATGGGGATTAAGACTGTGAGCCCGCCGTGGGTCAACCTGATCTTCTTATAACCTCCCCAGTGCTTAGAACAGTGCTTTGCACATACTAAGCTCTTAATAAATGCCATTAAAAAATCCCCACCCACACTGGGCTTACAGTCTATTCTGAGTATCTATGGAATGAGTACTAAATGAAACACGTTGGTAAACGTTGCTTGTTTTAAATAGACTCATGATAGCATTCAGATCGAAAGGAATTGCATTCAAGTCTGGTAGTGTAAACTCACATTTTCTAAGACTTTTAACTGGCTATTTAAATGTCAGAGTTCCTATTTGAGCATTTTAAATGGAAGGATTCCATAAAGACTTGAAGTTAAGAAGTTGAATACGATCAGTGTATGCACACTTGTGAGGAAGCAGACTAGGTCCTGTTTGCCTCGAGCAAAGTGTTTAAGATCTGGTTGAAAATTCTTGGAACTGACAGATAACCTAGAACTGACATGAAAATTCAAACACATATTGGAGAAGTGTGAACCTCAAAATGCCACAGTCAGGCATCTTGTGTGGAGGTCCTGAAAGGTTAATAAGGCTGGAAAAAGAGGCTTCCATAAAATTCCTAAAGTGCCGCTACTGAAAGGGTCTCTGGGGAAAGGGTGTTTTACAGTTTACTCCATGATAATGTACGTTTTGACTAGAATGTGTTTAGGGAGTTATGGAACAAGTAATTGCTGCATTAATGAAGGAAATGCTTGTTCGGAATTTTCCCTAACATGGGATATTATGAGAATGCACCCTTTGAGTTTCATGAAAACTGGGTGAGGTGTACTTAGAAAAGTCCACTTAGTTTTGTTGTTGTCGTCTTATGCTGTCGAATCGTGTCTGATCCATAGTGATGCCATGGACACATCTCTCCCAGAACGTCCCACCTCCAATATCGCGCTGGTAGTGGATCTATAGAGTTTTCTTGGTAAAAATACGGAAGCAGTTTACTATTGCCTCCTTCCACACAGTGAACCTGAGTCTCTGCCCTCTGCTCTCTCCCATGCTGCGGCAGCCCAACATAGGTGAGTTTTGACTTGTAGTAGATTACTTCCACTCACTAGTCACTGCCCAAGCTGAGAATGGACTGGATAAGCCTCTGCTTGACTCTCCCTCCCTTAGTCGAGATTGGTAGAGTACTGGAAACTCTCCAGGTGTGAATCTGAGAGGTGCCATTTAGCTTTAAGGACCCAGTATAATAATAATAATGGCATTTATTAAGCACTTACTATGTGCAAAGAATTGTTCTAAGTGCTGGGGAGGTTTAAAGGTGGTCAGATTGTCCCATGGGGGGCTTACAGTCTTAATCCCCATTTTACAGATGAGGTAACTGAGGCACAAAGAAGTTAAGTGACTTGCCCAAAGTCACACAGCTGACAATTGGTGGAGCTGGGATTTGAACCCATAACCTCTGGCTCCAAAGCCCGTGCTCTTTCCATCGAGCCACGTTGCTTCTCGAGGTTCTCATGGTTTACCAGTATCATGGTTTACGTTCTTCCCTGGAGAAGCCAGAGAAAAGCAGCACAGTCTAGTAGAAACTACATGGGACTGGGAGTTGGAGGATGTGGGTTCCCCTTTTGGCTGAGCCACTTGCCTGCTGGGTGATATCCTTTGGCAGGTCAATTGACTGCCTCCGTGCCTCACTTTCCTCATTAGTGAAGTGGGGGTTAAATACCAATTTTACTGCATATTTAGACTCTAAGCTTCATGTGGGATGAGGAGACTGTATCTGACCTATCTTGTACCTAAGACTGTGAAATCCCCGGAGGATAGACTTCTAGACTGTGAGCCCGTTGTTGGGTAGGGACCGTCTCTATATGTTGCTGACCTGTACTCCCCAAGCGCTTAGTACAGTGCTCTGCACACAGTAAGCACTCAATAAATATGATTGAATGAATGAATGATAGGGATTCATTGTGGGCAAGGAATGTGTCCACCAACTCTGTAATGCTGTACTCTCCCAAGCATTTAGTACAGTGCTTTGCAAACAGTAAGTGCTCAATAAGTACAATTGATGGATTGATTGAATGATGGTTGACAGGAAGGGGACAGTCTCCTTTTGAGATGACTAGCGCATCAGTATGTCTAGTTGCCAAATTCTTGAAGGCATGTTTAAACATCAGTGATTGGTCTGTGGGGTGTACACTGAAACTTGTGCGGAAGATGTGGCAGCTTTACTACTTAAGCCTTGCTTGTTTCACTGACTGTTTAATCTTGAAATTCACAGGAAATGTGTGAAGGTCAATATTATTGCCACAGACTGAGAGAAGAGCATGTGTGAAGCTGCTTTTGTAAATTATTTTGTGGAAGCAAGCTAAGCAATCATGAGACATAATAATGTGGTCCTAAACAAAGGCTCTCTTATCTTTGGCACAAGGGGGCTTCAGACTGTATGCCGATTTAACAAAACCATGAAAAATTATTTTGTGCATGTTTTGTTAATACAATGTGTGAAAATAATAAAAAAAGAGGCTACAGCTGAGATCATCATCTAGATTTTCCTTTGGTGTTCACATTTTGACACCCCGCTGACTTCTGGCTGCTTCAGCTTTCTACACTTTTGTCAAATAGAAGCTCATTATGCAGGTTTCAGATACAGGAGACAAAATGAGATGTATTATGCATTAGGGTGTGTATGTGTGTCTATGTATGTGTTGTATGTGTGTGTTTGTGTGTGTGCACCTCATATATAGGTTTCAGGAAAAGTTGGAAATGCAAACTCTCTCTAGAATGCCAGGATGATCCATGTCTGAATAGGTCGCATGTCCAAACTGCATAGCAAATATATGGTGAAGAAAATATTCATTCCTATATCATTGATTCCCTGGGAGCTACTTCAGGATGTATCTAAATAGTCCAGGGAGTGAACATACATTATTTTCCGGTGCTTTCTGTGTAGGATTATTTATGTGGGAAGCTTCAGGCTAAATAAGTGTGGGGGCTTTGGTAACTGCAGGTCACCACATATTCCAACCCATTCCACCAAAATCCCCTAGTGAATGAACCTAAATGGTCTAGAAACTAACGTTCTGGTTTCTGCCCATCCTATTGTTTCCTCTGCCGCTAAAACATACACTTCCCTCTAGACTGTAAGCTCACTGAGGGCAGGGGATGTGTCTACCACCTCTGTTGTATAGTGCCCAGTACGATGCTCTGCATACAGTAAACTCTCAGTAAATAGCATTGACTGGCTGATTGATTAAAGCACTAGAATATGCTTTGTAAAGTATTTTCAATGGTGCAATGTAAAGACATTACAATCTGTGATGTACTGGGAACAAAGAGGGATTTATGACTGTGTAGGCTTCTAGGGAAATGGATTTGTGTGGCTACACTATGTTTTAAAATGAGCCATATAAAATAGATATAAAACAAAAATAAAACGGTGTCCAGCCTGATTATCTTGTATCCACTCCAGTACTTAGTACAGTGCTTGGCAAATAAGTAAGCACCTAACAAATACCAGTTATGATGGTGGGTTTCCTTGAATGTGTTCACTGATCTGGATTCAGCCATGAGATTGCCATGGTCACTAACAATTACTTCTTAAAGCTCATGTGTCCCAAGATATCATTAGCTCTTTCTCTGGAAAGAAATGTGCCATTTAGGAAAAAAATCACTCACTAGCAACACTGTAGCTGTAGTGCTTTCTTAGTAGCTTGATTGTGAAGTAATGGGCTAAATAATAATTACAAACATTTTCAAAGTGGAGTTTTGAGAACTCCATTGCTAAAATGTTAAGCATCGAGTATTAACACAAATTTTATTACAAAACAAAAATTACACAGAACCTAAGGGCCTTTTGTAAAGTTGGGTCTTGACCTTGTAGAATACTATAAATTGAAATGTATTCCCTTTAAATCACTTCTGAAGTTGTCTTGATGGCTGTTCTAGATTTATGATTTTAGTTTGATTTATTTTGGTTTTAATAATCCAGTATGAAAAGATCTTGTTGATAATACAGGCTGAAGTTGATAGAAAATAATCGGATCAGAAAGTCTCTCTGTTCTGTATGGGAGTCACAGTCTAAGAGGAAGGGAACCAGATATCTTATCCCCATTTTAGAGACGAGAAAATGGATGCACAGAGGGTGAAGAATGACCCCAGATGACCCACTACGCCAATAGGAAAGCAAGAATTAGAATGTAGGTCTCTGGCTTTCAACCTCAAACACTAGGCCACCCTGGGTGGGATTCTTTCTGTGGAAGTTTGTGCTCTGAATTAATACCATGTGAAGGATCTAATTTTCCAGAAGGCCAGGTGGATACATTAGAGTAGACTGAGACTGCAGTCTGGAGCTAATATTGAGCTTACTCAAGAAGGATCAGTGCTGGACAGAGGAATTAAATATATTTAGCCTCGAAAAATTTGGGGAAATGGCTCCTGGTGTTTTCTGAAATGACCAGGTTTGACAGCCTGCCTCATTCTACTATATATAAGGCAAGGTGTGTCTCACTTAAATGCCGACACTATAGCTCTGAGACATCGAGATTGGTCCCCAATCACCATGGTTTCCAGGGGCTGGTAAATGCACGATTGATCAGACTTTGTCATTTTCACACTCAGAACCCAGAGTCTAGTTTCATCCCTGCTTGGTATTCATACTACCAGTGATCTCGGGAAGCTGACAGTACCATCTCCACTATAATTTGCTTCCTTTCTGGCAGGGGAGGAAGGCTATTTAGGAGGAGGACTATTTTATTTAAGTTCAGAGAAAATTCAGACATAAATACAATAGTAGAGAGAGCAGCTGTGGGGTGAACTTTGGCATCTTCAGCTTCCTTGAGGAAAATAATAATAATGTTGGTATTTGTTAAGTGCTTACTATGTGCCCAGCGCTGTTCTAAGTGCTGGAGGGGGATGCAAGGTAATCAAGGTTGTCCCACATGGGGCTCACAGTCTTAATCCCCATTTTACAGGTGAGGGAACTGAGGCACAGAGAAGCTAAGTGACTTGCCCAAAGTCACACAGCTGACAAGTGGTGGAGCCGGGATTATAATCCATGATTTTTGACTCCCAAGCCCAGGCTCTTGTCACTGAGCCATGCTGCTTCTCTAAAAAGAATCATGAAAAGGATCATGCCCTCCAACTCTATTGTATTCTCCCAGGAACTTAGCATAGTGCTCTCCCCAGAGAAGGCACTCAATAAATACTAATGACTGATTGATTGATGTAGGAGAGAATTAATGCAGACCCAAATCAGTGTTGAATAGAGATCTAGTACAGACCTAACTATAGGCCTTTTTCTTCCAATGACCATGTAAGTTAGGCACAAAATGCTTATTAAAGTGTTTAGTGCTGAATTGAATTAATTGTGATAAGGATTTTTAGACTTTTTAAGAAAGGTCGTTTTAGTGAATATCATGAAACACAAATACCTTCAAGCAAGGAAGACACCCACTGGACCTGGAGGGTTTGTCAGAATGAAAGATGAATGCCATCTGCTAATGGATCCTTACCTCCCCCAAGCGCCTAGTACAGTGCTCTGCACAGAGGAAATGCTCAATAAATATCATCGATTGTTATTCTTGGACAAGTTTGTTCAGCTCAGTACCCTCAACCTGAGCCCCACCCACTCAGCAGCCGACTCAGTTTAAAAGCTTGTTGGAAGTTCAAAAAACAGAAACAAATCCCCACAAACTGTCTTTTCATTTTTTTCAGATTGGAATATATCCAAATTGCAGAAGCAACTGAATTCTGCTCTGTTCCAAATCCCCCAATTTGGATCCAAACAACATTTAGTTTTAAACGATCATCCTTCTTTTATGTTGGGCTTTTGGGAAGAGTAGACAATTAAGTTCCATTTGCTTTGCTCTTAATTATCACTCTTTAAACCAACCTTGCCAATTATGGCTTATGGTCTGGAGCAAGGAAGAATGGCTACTCTCCATCTAGAGTGAATATTTCAGTGCACTGTGACTGCTTACTGTGGCCCACAGATTTTCACCTGTAGGCCCAGAGGAAGCTTGAAACTGATGATCTTGTGCAGGTGTGGGGTTGCAGGTTGTCTGATAGGAAATGCAGCCTGGTGTGAAAACTCAGCTGTGAAATTCAACAAACATTTCTTAGGGTCCCCCAGGACCTCCTGGAGGTGTTTGACATTCTGAAGTTTAGACTGTAGCATTTTTCTGAGCATTCTTAATTTTTTTTCTGTTCCTAAGTAGCAAATTGATTAATATGGGGACAACAGTATCCAAGCCTAGTGGTTACTAAGAAAAAAAAAAAGGTTTAATACTGAGGAAACTAGTTTAACATGCTGTACTTCTCAGAGGTGCTAATTTTTCAAAATTAAAACATAGAAAATAGAGCAAATACTTCCAATTGCTGTTTCCCTAATCCGTAATGAACAGCTGTACCCTTTTAAAAATTGCATAGGCCTTTGTTATATTTTGGGTTTATGGAATAGAAAAATCACATTCTCATCCTTTCTCCTTGCACAAGGAAATGAACGGGATAACCACACTTTCACTGATACTGATCCAGTATAATGAGATGGGACATAATCCCTGCCCCACATGTGGCTTCAAAGTTCAAGGGGGAAGGAGAACAGATATTTAATTCCCTTTATACAGGTGAGGAAACTGTGGGCCAGAGAAGTACCTTGCCCCAGGTCTCTGTTGGAAAATGGCTGAGTTGAAATCGGGACTTGGACTATAATAATAAAAATGACTGTAGTATTTGTTAAGTGCTTCCTATGTGGAAAGCTCCTTTACAGTATAGCTAAAATTGTTCTCCACTGAAACTGCTACTATGCAAATCCAGCATTTATCTTATCTTGCCTTGACTACTGGTTCCCTGGTTCCAACCTCACCCCACTCCAGTCCATACTTCACTCCTGCCCTGTCAGTCATTTTTCTAAAAAAAAAAGTTCAGTCCGTGTCTTTTTCCAAGAACTTCCACATCAGACAGATGTGGCCACTGACCTTAAAGCATTCATTCAACTTTCCTCCCCCTACTTTCTCTGAAGCCAAACTACTTACTGGATCTCAATCTTATCAATCTTGCCGCCCACAACTTTCCCTCCCGCTTCATGTCTGACAGACCACTACTCTCACCATCTTCAAAACCTTATTAAGGTCACACCTCCTCCCAAAGGCCTTTCCCACATCCTCCCTCTATCCGGGAACTCCCTCCCTCTCCATTTATGAAAGACACCACTCTCCCCACCTTCAAAGCATTATTAAGGTCACATCTCCTCCAAGAAATCTTTCCCAATTAAACCCTCTTTTCCCCAGCTCCCTTTTCCTTCTGTATAGTCTATGGACTTGGATCTTTGCAAAGTTGATATTTGCCCCGCCCTGAACCACACAGCACTTCTGTACCTATCTTTAAATCTATTCTAAATTATTTTATTTCTATCAATATCTGTCTCCCCCTCTAGACTGTATGCTCGTTATGGGCAGGGAACATTTCTGCTAGTAGAGTGCTTTGCACGTAGTAAGCACTCAATAAATATGATTGAATGAATGCTAATTCTGTTATATTATACTATCCCAAGTGCTTAGTACAGTGCTCTGCACCTAGTAAGTGTTCAGTAAATACCATCGATTGACTGAATCCCCCAACTAAACCCTCATTTCCATTATTCCCTCTCCCTTCTATGTTGCCTAAGCACTTCAACCTGTAACCTTTAGTCAATCAATCATATTTCCCAATCAGTTGTATTTACTGAGGTCTTATGGTGTGCACAGCACTGAACTAAGCACTTGGAAGAGCACAAAAGAACAAAGTTGGTAGACAAATTCCCTGCCCACAATGAGGTTACAGTCTAGAGGAAGCGTTGGACATTCACCTCCCACTCAGTCTCACAGCACTTTTTATGTGCTGTGGCTTGGCGGAAAGAGCCGGAGCTTGGGAGTCAGAGGTCGTGGGTTCGAATCCCGGCTCCGCCTCTTGTCAGCTGTGTCACTTTGGGCAAGTCGATTCCCTCCTCAGGGCCTCAGTTCCCTCCTCTGTCAAATAGGGATGAAGACGTTGAGCCCCACGTGGGCCCACCTGATCGCCTTGTATCTATCCCAGCGCTTAGAACAGTGCTTGGCACATAGTAAGCACTTAATAAATACCATAATAATAATTATTATTATTATGTATCTGTTATTTAATGTTTGTTTCCCTGGCTAGACTTGTGGTCTATGTCCTGACTCGGAGGCTCAAATCTTTCCACTAGGCCAAGTGGCTTCTCAGTCGTGACTCTCCTTCCTGTGCTTTTTCCAACAAATGTTGATCCCTGAATAAATATTTGCATGCTGTTAACTCGATGTGTTGTCTTTCATACTCACTTTGCTTCCCATTTCATTGATTTTTTTTATAAGCATGTTTAGGTAACCAAAGATTTGGATTCTAACCTCCACCTCCCACTGGTCTTTCAAAAAACATTCATTCAGTCATATTTATTGAGCATTTACTGTGTGTGCAGAGCACTGTAATAAGTGCTTGGGAAGTACAAGTCGGCAACATATAGAGACGGTCCCTAACCAACAACGGGCTCACAGTCTTTCTCTGAAATAATAGGAGACTTAGGTGCTGATGATAGCCTACAAGGCTGATGACTTTTCTCTGCTCTTTTCCCCAAATCCAGCTGCTGGGTTGTTTCTACTCTAAAAGCCAGAGCTTTCCTTCCAAAATCATTTTCCATGACAGAGCTGATCTACACCATCAACTGGACCTTAAGGTCCAGTCTGAAGAGAAGCAGCATGGCTTAGTGGAAAGAGCCCGGGCTTTGGAGTCAGAGGTCATGGGTTCAAATCCCAGCTCTGCCAATTGTCAGCTGTGTGACTTTGGGCAAGTCACTTAACTTCTCTGGGCCTCAGTTCCCTCATCTGTAAAATGGGGATTAAGACTGTAAGCCTCCCGTGGGACAACCTGATCACCTTGTAACCTCCCCAGCACTAGAACAGTGCTTTGCACACATTAAGCGCTTAATAAATGTCATTATTATTATTATTATTATTATTAAGGTACCGGCTCTAGTATGTCTTCTACTTACTGAATGATGTTTCTATTTTAATTTACATCTACTTATCTAGACATACCCTTCCTTTATATTGATGGACTAAGATTTGGAAATTAAGCACAGTAATTGCTGCATAATTAATACCGGTCATGTACACTGTCAACATTTATTTTCACTGTGGGCGGGGAATGTGTCTGCTGACTCTCTTGTATTGTACTCTCCCAAGTGCTTAGTGCAGTGTTCTTCACGCAGTAAGTGCTCAATAAATGTCATTATTTGATTGACTGTGCAGCCTTTAGAGCTATGTTATTTTGCAATGAAATAAATAAGTTTTAGAACGCTTTGAAAAAAGTGTCCAAAGCAAGATTAGCTCCTTTGTGCAACTAATAGAACTTAAGAGAGAGAGATGGTGGCAAGGACACTGAGCTTGCAATATTCAGGCTCCTGCAAAGGCTGGGGTGAGAGTCCATTCTGCTTCAATCAATCAATCAATCAATAAATTGTATTTATTGAAGACTTACTGTGTTCAGAGCACTGTACTAAGCTCTTGGGAGAGTAAAATGTACATCCGCCAAACTAGCTCTCTTCCTCCCTTCAAAGCCCTACTGAGAGCTCACCTCTTCCAGGAGGCCTTCCCAAACTGAGCCCCCTTTTTCCTCTCCTCCTTCCCAACCCCCCTTTGTCCTACCTCCTTCCCCTCCTCACAGCACTTGTATATATTTGTACAGATTTATTACTGTATTTATTTTACTTGTACTTATTTACTATTCTATTTATTTTGTCAATGATGTGCGTATAGCTATAGTTCTATATATTCTGACGATTTTGACACCTGTCTACATGTTTGTTTTGTTATCTGTCTCCCCCTTCTAGACTGTGAGTCCATTGTTGGGTAGGGACCGTCTCTGTATGTTGCCAACTTGTACTTCCCAAGTGCTTAGTATAGTGCTCTGCACACAGTAAGCGCCCAATAAATGTGATTGAATTAATGAACAATATAACAAGTGAGATTTAGATTTCAGACTCTTTAGGGCCACAAAATTAGCCAAGCAATCAATCAACGAATGGTATTTATTTAGCACTTACTATGTGCAAGACACTTACTAAGCACTTGCAAGAGTTCAATGTAATTGGTAGACAAAATCCTAGCCCACAAGAAGCATGGTCTAGGGAAAAGAGCACAGGACTGGAAGTATACAAAACTGCTTTCTAATTCCAGCTCTGGCACATGCCTGCTGTGTGACCTTGCCCAAGTTACTTGACTTCTCTGTCCCTTGGGTCCTCATCTGTAAAGTGGAAGTTAAATACCTATTCTTTTTTTCTTGATAAACTGGTATCTCTATGTGGGACAGGGACCCGGATCTGATTATAGTACATCTATCCCCAGCACTTAGCACAATGCTTACCTCAAAATGAGCACTTAAGTGCCATTATTATTATTGTTATTTTTGTTTTTATTATTGGGTGAAACCAGGTTTACTTTATAGAGACAAACATTCAACCAGTCACATTCAATCAGTCAATCATATTTATTGACTGCTTATTCATTCATTCAATCGTATTTATTGAGCACTTACTGTGTGCAGAGGACTGTACTAAGCGCTTGGGAAGTACAAGTCAGCAACATACAGAAACGGTCCCTACCCAACAACGGGCTCACAGTCTAGGAGGGGGAGACAGACAACAAAACAAAATGTGTACAGGACACTGTACTAAGTACTTGGGAGAGTACAGTATAGCAGAGTTGGTAGACACATTCCCTGCCAACAAAAAACTTACAGTCTAGAGACTTGTTCACGTATAAACACATAAGCACGTACCCTGGGAGGGTGGCAGAGGGAAGGGTGAGCCTTATAGAGGGCGGCAATGGAAAACTGTCCAAAAGCAGAGATGGAGGAAGTGAAAGAGAGTGTGGTGTAAAGGAAAATCTGGATAACGTGGTCAGCATCAACAGAAGTGCTAATGCTGGCCACAGTCTGAGAGCGGAAGGGAGATTTGTACCTTAGGTAACTGAAACGGGTGAGAGAGAAGCTTCTTCCCTACCCTCAAACCATAAGTGATGGGACTAAAATCATATCTCCTTCAAGAAACCTTCCCTTATTAATCTCTCATCTCCCCACTCTCCCTCCCTTCTGTGTTGCCTGTAAACTTGGGTATCCTCCCACCCACTATCTCCACAGTACTTATATACATACCTTTATATTCTGTCATCCTCTCAGGGTCACACCCGGAGAGTTTGCAGGACTCACCAGTCTTGACACCTGCCTACTTGTTTTGTTGTCTGTCTCCCCCTTCTAGACTGTGAGCCCATTGCTGGGTAGGGACCGTCTCTATATGTTTCCGCTTTGTACTTCCCAAGCGCTTAGTATAGTGCTCTGCACACAGTAAATGCTCAATAAATACGATTGAATGAATGAATGAATGAATGAATGACTACAGGAGAGAGAGTCAAGCAGAGGCCTACACATTTCTTTCCTATCTTGGCCAGTGGCTAGTGAGTGGAAGACAATCGGCTACAAGTCAAAACTTCCCTGTGCTGGACAGCAACGGCAGAAAGACAGTCGAGGGCAGTGACTCAGGTTTACTGCCTGGAAGGTGGCAATGGTAAACCATTTCTGTATTTTTACCAAGAAAACTCTATGGATACACTACCAGAACGATTGCAGGTGGAGAGCAGGGCATTCCGGGAGAGATGTGTCCATGGTGTCGCTAATTCCGGGAGAGATGTGTCCATGGCGTCGCTATGGGTCGGAGATGACGATGACTCGACGGCCTAAGGCAAGACATACTGTAAAGTCTGTCTCCCCATCTAGATTGTAAACTCCTTGAGGGCAGGGATTGGATCAGACCTACCAACTCAGTCGTATCCTCCGAAGCACTTAGGGGCTGCTCGGCACACCGTACTAAGTGCTCAGTAAATATCACTGATCAAGTGATGGATTGACCTCACTGTGCCTTGGTTGTAGTCGTTGCAGTGTTGCTAAAAGGCAAGCAGTGGATTTGAGCAACTCCCCCTGTGCTGAGATACAGAGCAAGTGTTCTGAATTTTTGGAATTAATAATACAAGTACAAGAAGTAAAACACTGTAACTAGAATGAAAAGTAGATGCAACATTTGTATGTTATTTTCTAAAGCACCGAGCAATACATTATGGCTACAAAATCCAAGGAAATGAGGTGAAGTAGGGAGTATTTACATAAAGAAATGTTAAAATAACAAATTCAAGATCAATACATTCCTGCCACATGGAAAAAAATATGTTCATAATGTGAGAATAAAAATATACTGTTTTAGGCAGCTTGTGAAAATGACCAGTAGGTCTCATCAGAAGAGAAGTATCGTGAGGATTACCTGTCAAAATATAGCAATTTACTCAGTGGGATAGTTTTAAAGGATTTCTACTCCACAAAATTCAAGACTCATTAATCTTCAAATTTAGAAAATTAAAATGACAAGTGATCAACCTTAGAAAGTTCTAGACTTTTCTTTTTTCCATGAGGGGAATAACAGACCTCCTTGAAGGATCTCCAAACTCATTTCCCTAGAGGAAATGATTCCCTGCATCTTTCTAGTCAGAGTCCAGCTCCCAAAATGTACCACTTCTGGACTGTTGTTGGGTAGGGATTGTCTCTGTTGCCCAATTGTACTTTCCAAGTGCTTAGTACAGTGCTCTGCACACAGTAAGTGCTCAATAAATACGATTGTATGAATCCCTTCTTTCTTCTAGCAGAAAACATCATTTCCTCCCCATTTTGGGCCTGAGGTGGTTTTGTTTCATATTTAAGAAAGCAGCATGGCCTAGTGGAAAGAACACAGGCTTGGAAGTCAGAGGTTCTGGGTCCAAAACCAGGCTCTATCGCATACCTGCTGTGTGACCTTGGTTAATACACTTAACTTCTCTGTGCCTCAGTTCCCTCATCTGCAAAATGGGGATTCAATACCTGTTTTCCCTCTATTAAATTTGTGAGTCCCTTGTGGGGACCTTGTGAGTCCTTGTGGGGATACATAATTATCTTATGTATACCCCAGAGCTTAGTACCATGTCTGGCACACAGTTAGCACTTAAAAAATATCACAATGTATAGTTACATTTTTAGCATTTTGAGTTTATACATACCTGATCCTTTCTGTACTGATCTGCCATAATTAAAATGTATTGTAATTGAGTTCCTTCACAGTGTTGAATATCTTCTTGATTTTCGCGGTTGTATTTACTTTAATTAGATTTCTACTTCTATAGAATTAAGGTGTTTTTTTTTCAAGTTCGAGATTTGTATTTGCCTTGTAATTGCTACACTTCACTTGCGACCAACGTGTGAAACAATTCTATTTATTTTTGCTCTCCTAGTGTCTTTTGCATTCTTTCCTATTTAAGATTATTGATGAGGGGCGGAAATGGTAGGGACTAAGAAACAGGAGGAATATGTGATTTATTTTGGAATCCATAGCCATAGACTTGATTTCATTAAAAAAATCCACTATTGTAAGTTTTCAAAGTGAAATGGCTACCCTTGTATCTAAAATGAGGACCATCGGATAAATATAAACTGTGCCCAGGTATTCTGACTATGATTGTAGGTTTTTACTCAATCAGAGACAAGATTAAGCATCGAAAAGAGATGTGTGTCTCACCCCGCCCTGAGCAAAGTTGTATTGGGTATTGTTTTAATGCCAATTGTCTGGTGACATTGAAGGACCTCTTTGTGGTTGTTATTGACAATGCTGATGGATCTCCAAGCTACAGAAATACACTTCCACTCTGTAAATCCTAGATGGTTGAATAGAAAACACAGGGAGAAGCTAGCTTGCTCTGCAGAATTTTGAGGCTCTGGAAGTGTTAGAATGGGCCAGGAATGGAAACGTCATGTTCAATCACGTATTGGGAAAACAATGGGGAGATGGGAAGCTATAAGAAAAAGAAAATAATTTGACCTCAGGAAAGAGATAATTGCATTGGCACTGTGTCCTTGATCCTCCAAAGAAAGTTTGTTCTCTGTATCTCACTCCGCCTCAAACACATTGCTCACTTGTTCTCCCACATCAGGGACACACTCCTCCTCTAGTCTGCCAAACGTTCCCTTCAAAGACCTTCTAAAATCAATCAATGTGTTAAGCACTTGGGAGGGTGCAATACAACAGAATTGGCAGACACATTCCCTGCTAGAGGGGGAGACAGGCATTAATATGAATAAATAAGTAATTTATAATCTATCACTTAGAGATATGTACATAAGTGCTGTGCTGTTGGGGGTGGGGTGAATATCAAATGTCCAAAGATCGCAGATCCAACTGCATAGACTCTGCAGAAGGAAGAGTGAGCTGGAGGAAAGAGGGCTTAACTGGGAAGGCCTCTTGGAGGATATATGATCTTAAAAATCCTTTGAAGACAGAGAGAGTGGTGGTCGGGTGCATATGGAAGTGGGAGGGAGTTTTAGGCCAGAGGGAGGACTTGAGAAAGGGTTCAGCAGCGATATAGATTCATTCATTCAATCGTATTTATTGAGAACTTACTGTGTGCAGAGCACTGTACGAAGCACTTGGGAAGTACAAGATGAGATCGGAACACTGTGGCTCTAGAGGAACGGAGCATTTCACGGTATTTCCTGGCGATGCCTTCCTATCAGTCACTGGAGCATTCAATTAATTGATCAATCATGTACATATCTGCTTAGAGCCTCCCTAATCCACCTTTCAATCAATCAAAAACCACCACTTTCCCTATCTTCTTTCATCTTACATATAACGGGCTCCTCACTGCATTCTTTTCTGTGTGCCTTGAGGGCTGTAACTTTTCATCTTCTACTGTATGCCCTTCCAAGCACAGCGTTTCTATTTGATGTTCTCCTTTCCCCAACCCTCGGGCTTTGTCAATGGTTTTGAGTCTCAGCAGGCAGGATTTGGATTAGCTCCACAGAAGAACTTGTTGACAATGAGAATTACTTTCCCAAGTGCTTTGTACAGTGTTCAGCGTGGTTCAGTGGAAAGAGCACGGGCTTTAGAGTCAGAGATCATGGGCTCAAATCCCGGCTCCGCCAATTTTCAGCTGTGTGACTTTGGGCAAGTCAGTTAGCTTCTCTGGGCCTCAGTTATTTCATCTGTAAAATGGGGATTAAGACTGTGAGCCCCCCGTGGGACAATCTGATCACCTTGTAACCTCCCTAGCGCTTAGAACAGTGCTTTGCACATAGTAAGTGCTTAATAAATGCCATTATTATTATTATTATTATTACGATTGAATGAGTGAATGAATGAATGAATCATACAGTCTCAATCAGAACCACTGATTGATTGATTACTTGGCATTTGAAGTGATGATTTTGGAATCTCCTCCCGAGAATCCTTTCTTCTCTATGAGACAATGTTGGGACAGTCTAGGCTGAAGTCGGTGAAATAGACTACTAAATTGCCTTTCTGGGTCCCTTTTTTGGATCTCCAGTTCTGTAAAAATTGATCTAAAAACCAGCATGTTAGATTGTTCAAGTCTATAGAGGGGTTTTCATAATGTTCAGATCATTAGTAGGAAAGCTCGGCAGAACCATAGTTGAGGAAGAATTCTAAAAATAAATATAGCCTACTAATTTTGACAGGTTTTGAGTTAATGCATTAGATCTACAATGAAATTTTAATGGAAAATGATTAAAATCTGGAAAGACAAATTTCTCCTTCCTCCCCTGAAATGTATAACATCATCAGTGTCAATTTGATTTGCGAAAAGCTTGTGCCTTAAGTAGAAGCCAATTTACATAATCCCAGAATCAGTCCCAGAACTCCGATTATGTTGAAAATGTCCTCCTTATTTTGGGAGAAACAAACTTAAATTGCATATGAGTCATGAAGGTTCTATGAAGGAGTGCTCCTTGAATTGCACAGTTAGCTATACACTTAAAGGTGCAGAGGTTAGCTTTCTGCTAAAACAAAATCCTGGTGAGCGTGCCTATATGCAGGTTAAAAAAAAGAGCCACTCTTTGAAGTCTCACTAAGAATCAATCTATATTAAAATTTCATAAATATCCCATCTTGCTGTTTTCATTGTTTGAGGATGAAAAAAAATGCAAACACTTGTTCTTCCTTCATCCCTAATGTGTCATACTGCCTTACTGATCACATTGAAGCCATTGTTCATCAAAGCTTTTGAGAAACCTGAAAGGGATTTAAAAGAAAAGAAACAAAATCCAAAATAAGAAAGCGGAAGACACGGCTGAACTTTTTCTGCTCTGAGCCTGGGTTCTCAGGCTATGTCTTTCAACACTGTTTATCTGTGATGGCTTTATATGCAAACCAAAGATGAGAGGTTATGGTTAGGTCAGTGATGAAGGAAGAAGACAAAGTTCCATACAAGCTGCCCTGCAGATTTAAAGAACTGGATGGCAGAGAGCAGTTTTCAAAAAAGAGGATTTGGAATACCAGCATATCTTTTCAGATAATTAAGAAAAGATGCTCTTTGTTAAAAACAACAAAAATCCCCCTCCCCCCTGAAAATATTTTAAAATAATGAACTTTCTAAGTTGTTCTACTGCAGAGGAAGAGGTGAAGAGGACTTGAAGGTACAGTTTCCAGCCTTAAATTCCTTGGGATTCGATGCCTGCTCACTGGTGGTGGTGGTCTGAATGCAGCTAGTTCCCTTGAGAATTATATTTACAAGATTAATTTTTTTTGAAGAAATCAAAAGGTTTCCTACTTTAAATTATTTGGCCATTCTCCCTCCCTTGGTAGTCACACGTTTAGACTGTGAGCCCACTGTTGGGTAGGGATTGTCTCTATATGTTGCCAACTTGTACTTCCCAAGCGCTTAGTACAGTGCTCTGCACACAGTAAGCGCTCAATAAATATGATTGATTGATTGATTGATTATAGCCAGATGCTGAGATGAGTCATGTCAGAAGAATTGTTGTTTGGGCATATTTCTAAGGATGCAACTTGGTATTCCCATCATGTCAGGTGCCATCATCTTGTACCTTAATTAGAGTGGGAGAGAAACCATTATTACCTCGTTCCCCCAAGCATCCCATTGTCACTATTGGGCACAGGTTGCTCGGCTGGGCAGATCACTGCTCTGATCCACTAATGTCATTTTTTTTCTAGTCTTGGGATCTATGCAAAAGATATTGCTGATAATTCTGCAGTATCAGATCAATGTAGTAAAGTATGTGTCTCCCGGAAATGATGATTCAATTCCTTAACTCTGAGATTGTTCTATTTACTGGGATTGCCTCTCTCAGATGGCTAGTCACTGGAGGATATTCAAATCTGTTTTGTGGTTTAGGAGCATCAGGGACTCATGGTCAGCACAGTGCAGGCAAGGAGATAGCGTCACTCTGGAGAAATCTGGATGTTTTCTAGATCTCCAACTGTTTTCACATTAAATATTAATGCCGTCTTCTGTATGCCCCTGGGTTTTCTCACCTGATCCAGAAAGTTCAGTGGATTGACAATCAGGGTTTTAAGAGCATTGTCCAAGAGTTGCCTGAAGGATAATTCTGGATCTAGAAGCAGCGTGGCTCAGTGGAAAGAGCCCGGGCTTTGGAGTCAGAGGTCAGGGGTTCAAATCCCAGCTCCGCCAGTTGTCAGCTGGGTGACTTTGGGCAAGTCACTTCACTTCTCTGTGCCTCAGTGACCTCATCTGTAAAATGGGGATTAAGACTGTGAGCCCCTCGCGGGACAACCTGATTACCTTGTAACCTCCCCAGCGCTTAGAACAGTGGTTTGCACATAGTAAGCGCTTAATAAATGCCATCATCATCATCATCTAACCAGAGCCCAATGCAGTGCATATTGGTATTCACATTACATGCTTCTCATTTAACCCTCTCTCTGATTTTCCCCTTTAAATCCCTCATACACAAGTCAAAATAGGTCTTCGGCACAGAAGAAATGACACTCTTCCTTCATACCTGGGTGGCCAGAAGTTATCTGTGTTTTGTTTTCTAACAGCTATGGTCTAGGTTCTGTTAAAAGCAATTTTTCTTTACCAAAGACAGAACACATTTCTCCCTTGGAGCTATATGTTGGCTAAATTCAGAGTTTACAAAATAAAACTGATTTTTCAGCGGTCTGGGAGTAAAAGAATCCAATTGCAGTAAGTTAAAAAAAATCCCACATAGAAACACTTGGATTCAGTTACCTCATCTGGAAAATGGGGATTAAGTCTGTGAGCCCCACATGGGACAACTTGATTACCTTGTATCTACCCCAGCACTTAGAACAGTGCTTTGCACATAGTAAGCACTTAATAAATGCCATTAAAAAAAAATTTCTCTGCCCCAAGGCAAAGTGGCATGAGCTGCACTGCCTTATTTTTAAAGCAGTTTAGGGATACGGAGTACTTTCCTATAATAAGAATGATGGTAGTGATAATTATTGAGTTTTGTTAAGCATTTACTAATTAATTAATTAATGAGAGATTGTACAAATTTATGACTCTATTTTACTTGTACATATTTAATATTCTATTTATTTTGTTAATGATGTGCATCTAGCTTTAATTCTATTTGTTCTGACGACTTGACACCTGTCCACATATTTTGTTTTGTTGTCTGTCTCCCCCTCCTAGACTGTGAGCCCGTTGTTGAGTAGGGACCGTCTCTTTAATGTTGCCAACTTGTACTTCCCAAGCACTTAGTACAGTGCTCTGAACACAGTAAGCGTTCAATAAATACAATTGAATGAATGAATGAATGAGAGTATTTGTTACTGTTTCTGACAACCGTCTCCCTGACTAACCCCTCTTTCCCCTTTTGCCACTCCCTACCGTGTCGCCCTGACTTTCTCCCTTTGTTCAAACCCTCTCCCAGCCCCACGACACTTTTTGTACATATCTCTAATTTATTTTTATTAATGTCTGTTTCCCCCTGTCTAGACTGTGAGCTTATAGTGGGCAGGGAATGTGCCTGATTATTGTTGCATTACACTCTCCCAGGAGCTTAGTACAGTGTTCTGCACACAGTAAGCACTCAATAAATATGACTGACTGAATGAATCAGCAGTGTGCAGGGGTTCCTATAAGAGAACACCTTGAAAAATGGGAAAGAACCCTCTGTCTTGGTCCCCAACAATGCAGTTTACTGATTTGCCCATATGTGATTTAGGGACCAGTGGACTCGACCCCACAGAGCCAAGACCACTATCCCTTGGTCCCCTAATATTAGGCCTTCCCAAACTGAGCCCCCTTTTTCCTCTCCTCCTCCCCATCCCCCCTGCCCTACCTCCTTCCCCTCCCCACAGCACCTATATATATGTTTGTACAGATTTATTACTCTATTTATTTTACTTGTACATATTCACTATTCTATTTATTTTATTAATGGTGTGTATATAGCTATAATTCTATTTATTCTGATGGTATTAATACTTGTCTACTTGTTTTGTTTTGTTGTTTGTCTCCCCCTTCTAGACTGTGAGCCTGTTGTTGGGTAGGGACTGTTTCTATGTGTTGCCAACTTGTACTTCCCAAGCGCTTAGTACAGTGCTCTGCACACAGAGCTCAGTAAATACGATTGAATGAATGAATTCCCTTCAGACACTCTTTGGCCCTCCCTGGTTCCCCCTGAAGGTGGATATACTCGTCTTTGTTGTAAATCTGGGTGGTCCGGGACTTTCCTATCCCGGCTCTGCCAATTGTCAGCTTGTGACTTTGAGCAAGTCACTTAACTTCTCTGTCCCTCAGTTACCTCATCTGTAAAATTGGGGTCAAGACTGTGAGCCCCCCATGGGATAACCTGATCACCTTGTAACCTCCCCAGAGCTTAGAACAGTGCTTTGCACATAGTAAGTGCTTAATAAATTCTATTATTATTATTATTATTATTATTATTATTATTATTATTATTATTATTATTATTATTATTATTATTCCTGAAGTGTATTTGCATATTTCGGGGGAATTTTATGGTTGGGAATCTTGCAAAAGAGTTATGGCTGGGTCAGTTAATGTGACCTTCTGGGGCCCCTTCAGTATTGCCAGGCTCAATAAACAGCTTTTCTTTTGGTGATAGGATGATCTGTATTTGACTTGTACACATTCACTATTCTATTTATTTTGTTAATGATGTGCATCTAGCTTTACTTCTATTTATTCTGACGACTTGACACCTGTCCACGTGTTTTGTTTTGTTGTCTGTCTCCCCCTTCTAGACTGTGAGCCCGTTGTTGGGTAGGGACCGTCTCTATATGTTGCCAATTTGTACTTCCCAAGTGCTTGGTACAGTGCCCTGCACACAGTAAGCATTCAATAAATACGATTGAATGAATGAATGAATGAATCTAGGTCCTCTGACCCTCAGGTTTGGGCTCTTTTACGGGGCCATGCTGCTTCTCTGAGATGAGAATCTTAAGCTTGTTGAACATCCTCATCTTTCCTGCTCCCCAACTTTTGCTTCCTCCTTCTCTTCCATCTGGACCTTCCCCATTCACCTCCAAATTCCATCTGGACCTTCCCCATTCACCTCCAAATAGCTCTACTCTCCACAGCTGCAAAACCATTCTGAAAGCACATTTCTTTAAGAAGACTTCCTTGATTAATCTCTCATCATCATCATAATAATGATGATGCCATTTATTAAGCGCTTACTATGTGCAAAGCACTGTTCTAAGCGCTGGGGAGGTTACAAGGTGATCAGTTTGTCCCGTGTGGGGCTCACAGTCTTAATCCCCATTTTACAGATGAGGTAACTGAGACACAGAGAAATTAAGTGACTTGCCCAAAGTCACACAGCTGACAATTGGCGGAGCCGAGATTTGAACCCATGACCTCTGACTCCAAAGCCCATGCTCTTTCCACTGAGCGATGCTGCTTTTTGCAGTCTTACCCTTTATATCTCCCACAACTGCCACTTCAGTCCTTCCATGTTACACATTTCAATACTCCCATTTTCCCAAATCCCTTAATGTACATATCTTTATATCCTGTCACTTCTCCATATGCATATTTTTTTTAGTTTTTGTCTCCCCTGCTAGATTGTCAGTTCAGTGAGGGCAGGGTTCATTTCTCCAATTTCTTTTTCATATTCTCTTAAATACTTAGTACAGTACTCTGCACTCAGTAAATACTATTGATCAATTGAAGGACTTCAGCGCTCAACTACTCTCCTGATATAAACAAGGTATTGAAGGAAGTTTCAGCAACTCTTGTTAAGTGTTGCTGCTAGGTGATTTTCAGGAGGCTCCTGTTTAAGTTCATGTAACTTCTACAGATGCCTCGTTTCCAGTCAGGAGTTGAGTTTAGAGACTGGGAAAATATAACTTTTTATCTTTAAACCTCACACCACTAATATTGCCCAGTATCCTTACCCAACATGTTAGGGTGATTGGTTGAGTTTAATGCTTAAACCTGAGTGGAATTAGAAGGGCTGAGCTTTGAGTGTGGTGTAAGGAGAATAGTCTTAAGTTCATAGTGTAAGTTCATAGTAGTGTAAGTGTTCATAGGTGTAAGTTCATAGTCTTTATTGTTAATTAGTTAAAATGCTCCTTGTGATGGGGTAGGCCTTCAAAAGTTGTGCTACATTAGTAGTAACTAAATTAGAATTATACTCTGTTAGTGAACTTACCTTTTAGTGTTGATGGGAAGAGTACAGATGGTTATTATTAGCTGCAAACTGAATGACTGATTTATTATGTCAGCTGGCTGCAGGTGAATATTCCTCCTAAGTAGCCTCAGCTCAGGGATTTTTAAAAGTTTGACTCAGTGGATGAAGAAAGTCTGGTCCTCTCTGTGGTATTAGGTATTAGGAAAATGCTCATCTGGTGTGCTAGATTGTGAATGGATGTAAAAAAGAAGAGCAAGGAAGATGTTGAAACCTAAAATGCTCTCCACTTGCAATAATACTGATGATTGTGGTATTTGTTGAACCCATATTATGTGTCATAAGCACTATACAAAGTGATAAGGTAGCTACAAAATAACCATTTGATAAAGTCCCTGTCCTACTGAGGGTTTGCAGTGTAAGTAGGAAGGAGAACAGGTATTTAATCCCTATTTTACAGATGACAAAACTGAGACACAGATAAATGACTTGCCTAAATTCACACAGCAGGCAAGTAGCGTAGTCAGAATTAAAACCCATGGCCTCTGACCCTTAGGCCTATGCCCTTCCCACTAGCTTATCCTGTTTCTCCATTACCTGCAGAGAGTTCAGAATGTAGTAACACGATGATATCATCTGGTGTTTAAACTTTTATTGTCTGTGAAGTACTATGTAAGAATCAGAAGACCCGCCATCTAATTCTGCTGTGTAACCTTGGGCAAGCCACTGAACTGCTCTGGGCCCTATTTGGCTCATCTGTAAAATGGGGACCACCCTCCCCTTTAGACTGTGAACCCCATTGTCTAATGGAAACTGGCTTGTGTCAACCCCAGCACTTAGTACAGTGCTTGGCACAGAGTAACCATTTAACAAATATCAATCACAGTTAATATTATTATCGTAAGTAGTAATATTTGAGAGAAACAGGTCCAACATTTCATGACTGATTTCTTTGGTCATAGATTTTCCCCTTCTCTCCACTTCCAATATCCTTCTCCTCCTCCTCTTCTTTCCCAGTCTTTCTCTCCTCTTTCCCTCTTTTCCCATCCTCTTCCCCTTCTTTACCATCTATCCCTCTTTTCCACATCCCCTTAGTACAGAGCAATGTACTAAGTGCTTGGGGTCATACTCTACAATACAGTGGGTGGACACAATCACTGTCCACAAGGAGCTTACACTTTTGAAGGGGATACAGACATAAAAATAAATTTCAGAGAGGGGATAAGACAGAGTATAACTGTATGTATCTAGGTGCTGAGGAGCTGGAGGTAGGGAGAGTTTTTAAGCCCCTAAGGAATACAGACCTCAGAGTATAGGTGACCAAGAGGGAATGGTGAATAGAGTGCTAAGGATGCCAAGTAAATTCATAATAGAAAATTAAGTTCCTAAAATGGGCTTAGGCATGAGAACTTTTTGCTGTTCATCTGTGGGTTTGGTTTTTTTTGTGTGACGCATACTTAATTTTATGTGATATAATTAACTCTCTGCTTATGATAAGTTCATTTTCCTGCTTTCCTTTTGCTATTTAAAAACCAAAAACTTTTATATCAAATCACTATTGTAATGGTCTTAATGTGTGCCAAATGCATTGTTGACAAGGCACAAGCAGGCAAAAATATAACTTTACAAACGATTTCAATGGCATTTCTGCCTCTAAGGCATTTATTCCAAACAGTTTCTTGAACACTAATTAAAGCGTGGATTTTTTTTAACTCGTTTTCCCCTCTTCATTAGTGAGGACCTATTAAAAAGAGAAGGAATTTCTGTTAGAGAGAATCATTCTACTTTCCTATTGCTCTGAAGCCCAGACAAGGACATTGGATGTTTTAAGCACTAAAATTTAGGCTGATATTAAAACAGCAATCTAAGCATTTGTGCTCAAAACACTACCACTCCCTGCTTCCAAACTGCTTCAACCCAGAACAGCATAAGAGATTAAGGAACAGCCAAACATGCACTGCTATTCATGTCATACCTATTTAATTCTCTTTTATGAAATAGGTGTAATAATAATAGTAACAATAATACTAGTAACAATAATAATTGTGGTATTAAGCACTTTGTGTCAAACATGGTACTGAGCGCTGGGGCAGATACGAGCAAATCAGTTTGGACATAGTCCCTGTCCCACTTGGGGCTCACAGTCTCAATCCCCATTTTACAGATGATGGAACAGGCCCAGAGAAGTGAAATGACTTACCCAAGGTCACACAGTGGACAAGTGGCAGTGCTGGGATTAGAACCCATGACTTTCTGACTCTCAGGCCCGTGCTCTAACCATCAATCATGTCATGTTGCTTCCTGGAGGAGTTTTATCTTCAGTAGGGTTTTGAAGAGGGGAGAGTAATTGTCTGTCGGATCCAAGAAGGAGGACATTCCAGGACATGAGGAAGAGGTTGGTGGTGAGATAGATGAGATGGAGGAATAGTGAAAAGGTTAGCATTAGAGGAACAAAGTGTGTCTGCTGGGAAAGGGGCAAAATCATTCCAGATATAGTGGCAACCCAGAGGAAACATATCTGTTTAGGTCCTGCAAGGATAGGTCCAGAGGCGGTTCAGTATCTTTATCCCTAACCTAGATTCAGTATCTTTATTAGTGACCCAGATAAAGAGCTTCAGGATATGTTAATCAAGTTTGCAGATAACACTAAATTTAGTGAGATTGTTTGCACTTTAAAAGTCAGAATCACAAGTCAAGGTTGACTCTTCAAATTAGATAAAAGATTCAATAAGGTTGATTCAAAGTAATACACTTAGGGGGAAAAATGAAGTAAGATTGGGGGAAAAATTGCCGAAGATATTGTCTAGGCACAAGAACAGTTGAGAGAGCCCAGGGAATCGTAGTGAAGCAGAAGTAACAAATGAGTCAGTGATGTAGTTCCATAGAACTTGGGATTTGGGTGAATTAACTGGAGCCTAAAATGCAAGAGCCTTATGAAGTATTTGTTTTGGTTTTGTTGTGCATCTAAAGGATTCTGAGGACAGTACTCTGTTTAGATTTGGGACAGCAGGAGTCTTGTTGCCATGCAACCAGAGAAGGGCAATGGGTCAAGGGATGGAAAATAGATCTTGGGAGTGGAAATGAAAAGGATTTGGAGTTGCCCAGCTGCCTCTGGGTGTATGAAGCATCTATCAGGTGGTTGATGGCGGAGTCGGCCACGCTTAAATATCTTGCTGGGGGAAATATGTTTAAGCTATGACCTGTCTGCTGAAAATGCTAATTGACAAAGATAGTAAAGGTTATAAAGGGCAGTGGGTCTGCCGAGTTATGACTCCTTGTTCAATTTCCAATTCTATTTCACCAATAAAACTCTTATGTGAATTAGAAAAAATGAATCCATTTAGCCAATGAAATGGATATGTTAATTAGAAACACAGATAGCTGTCAATCTGTAAACTTCAAGGGTACGAAAGAGGTCAAAGTTATTTATTCAGGTTGACTTGATCTCAAACGGAAAAGGTACTGGGCTCACACACTACACAAGCACATCAGGATGAGTGGGAGATGGGGCTGAGGTGGAGTAAAGTGACAAAATAATAATAATAATGGCATTTATTAAGTGCTACTATGTGCAAAGCACTGTTCTAAACACTGGGGAGGTTACAAGGTGATCAGGTTGTCCCACGGGGGGCTCACAGTCTTCATCCCCATTTTACAGATGAGGTCATTGAGGCACAGAGAAGTGAAGTGACTTGCCCACAGTCACACAGCTGACAATTGACAGAGTCAGGATTAGAGAAGGGAAATGACTTGGTCGAGGTCTCACAACCGACCTGTGGTGGAGCAGGGATTTGATCCTAGGGCTTTCTCTTGCAGGGAACGGAGTTAGGATCACAGTCAAGACCGGTGGGAGTGTCAACAGTTCCCCGTTTTGGTTGTGAGGGCTATTTGGGGAGAGGCAGAGATACTGGGATGCAGAGCGGGGCAGAAGACGTTGAGAACTCAGATCCGTCTGCCCCTCCATCTTCCAACGGATCTCCTCCACCCTTTCCTTTTCAGCTTCTCGGTCCATTTTCTTCAGGAATCTCTCCCTCCCTGCCCTCGCTGCTGGGTTTTCTTTGCTTCTCAAAAGACCCTTGAGCCAGGGTTTAGGTGGTCTACAAATCCTGGGAATTATGTTGGCTATCATGGCCATTGCCTCTGACCAGACTCTAAGAGGGAAGCGAGGCGAAAGAGTTAGGCATCAGGACCCTGTCCTGGACACTTGGCAACATAGAATGCAGGTAATGACACAGTCCTGACTCTCAAGAGTTTAGTAATAATAATAATAACAATGGTGGTATTTGTTAAGCGCTTACTATGTGCAAAACACTGTTCTAAGCACTGGGGGGATACAAGGTGGTCAGGTTGTCCTACTTGGGGCTCACAGTCTTAATCCCCATTTTCCAGATGAGGTAACTGAGGCAAAGAGAAGTTAAGTGGCTTGCCCAAGGTCACACAGCTGACGAGTGGTGGAGATGGGATTCGAACCCATGACCTCTGACTCCCAAGCCCATGCTCTTTCCACTGAACCACACTGCTTCAATGGATGGGACAAACAGTCATGACTTGTCAAATATGCAGCAAGTAAAAGAGTGAAAGCGTAAATAATGGTGGTAAAAAGAAAAGTGCATCACATCACTATCTTTGGGATAGTCTAATGGTGAAGCAAGTTGCATCTTCTCTTAATTTTCGTAATTATTTATTGTCAAGAACTCTGCTAATTATCATCATCATCATCAATTGTATTTATTGAGCGCTTACTGTGTGCAGAACACTGTACTAAGCGCTTGGGAAGTACAAATTGGCAACATATAGAGACAGTCCCTACCCAACAGTGGGCTAATTGTGGGATTAGTTAAGTGCTTACTGCATTCCAAGTACTGTCCTAAGCGCTGGGATAGGTATGACCAAATCAGGTTGGACGTAGTCCTTGTCCTGTATGGGGCTCCTGGTGTCAATCACCATTTTACAGATGAGGTAACTGAGGCACAGAGAAGTAAAATGACTTGCCCAAGGTCACACAGACAAGTGGTGGTGGCATGATTAGAACCAATTACCTCCTGCCCCTGAGGCCTGTGCCCTATCCACTATGCCACGTTGCTTCTCAAGTGCTTATTGCTGGGTAGATGCAAGATAATTTAATTGGGCACTTGCAAATAGAGGACCTATTTTTCTGTCCATATCCTCCCCTTTATGACAGTTTTTGTACTCTACATCTCCAATTCGTCTTTAGATCATAAGCTTCATGGGCAGGCACTATGTCTACCACATACATTGTGCTCTTCCAAGTGCCCATTACAGTGCTCTGGACACAGTAGGTTGATTATTTTGTGGACAGGGATCATGTTTACCAACTCTAATGTTTTATACTCTCCCAAGTGCTCGGTAGAGTGCTCTGCTCACAGTTCATAATCAGTGAATGCCATTGATTTATTGAACTTTGTCACTTTCTCTGATTTGTATCTAACTTGCTGATTTTTCCTTAGTCAAGTCTCCTTCCACCCTGACAGCGGGTTGAATAGTTTGTCTTTAAGAGAAGAACATTCTTGGGGAGCAGAAAGGACCCCATAGGACTTATTCACCTTTTCTAGGCAACAATGTATGCCCTTGGTTTATGTTATACATTCCTTTATCTGCTTTTCTCATCTGCTTATCTATAACTGCAGTATGGTTTCTTTCCCTCCACCAACTTTTTATGGTACACTTGCGTCTGCCAGTCTCCTCTGTTAGCTTTACAATCTAACAGAGTACAGGGCTCTGCACTCAGTAGGTGGTCGGTAAATCCTACTGAAAGAATACATAGTTTCAGTATGAAGCAAAGACAGGCTCAGAGGTGAAGGAATAGAATTGGACTTTGTTTTAGGAAACCTACAGTGATTGGTTTGTTTAAGAACGGAGGGACACAAATTGACTCAAAAATTGAGTCAAAAATGGACTCAAATTGACTCAAAAATTGACTCAAAGTGACTCAAAAAGGAGTCTAGAGGTACTAGTTAGGATAATCAAGAAGAGAAAATTAGTGGTTTGACTTTAAAAAGAGACTAGTGATGAGAAGTTTGGGAGATTGGTAATTGGAGGAAAGAATGGTTTTTCAATTCTGAAACACCAGATATTAGGGGTTGAAGTAAATTTGGTCAAGTTGATTTTAGTACAGTCGCACAACCACAATAAGCCTTTTATTAGTAGCTATTACATTTGTGGGCTTACTAACTGGTGTACACTAGTCCTTGGGATATAAAACAAAAAAATAGGACGTTTTCTTCCCACAAGGAACTTATATCCTAGTTTAATGTTCATTGTTTTCCCTGCAAGAGAACTATACATAGTCATCTGCTATTTATTTTCAGGGCTGTTTCACTCTCTTTCCTGCTAATGCAAGTCCCTCTCTTCACCTATCTGTTCTGTGATGAAGTTGAAAATGAAACTAGAAAAAATAAGGTAAGATGGCAATTTTTTTCCCATGTCTTTAGGTCTCTGTTACTAAGATGGTGAAGTTCAGAGTCAAGATTTTTAAAATGCTAGGGGTTTTCTCTCAAGAATGAAAAATGAAACCAGTAAGTTTTTACGTAGATCAATCTGCACTTTGGTTATTGTTGAATATTTGTTTTCAATTGTCAAATTCTCCAGAAGCAGGCCTACAGTCTGGGTTTTCTAAATACAGGGCTTTTAGTGACAATTTCAACACGAGCTTCCATTTCATCTGCTATTTGTGAACTGGCCACTTCAGATGAAGTGGAATTTTGGGCACTTGGCCCAAAGGATAACCTTCCTACAAATCAATGTTGGCAACTAAAGATATGCTGTTTTTCTTCTGAATTGGTTCATATCTCCTGGAAAATTGCTAAAATAATGGCATTTTATCACCAGTGATATTTTCAATTTCAAAGAAGAGCTTCAAAAGTCTTCCTATCAATAATATTTATTGAGTGGTCTGCTCTGTTTAGCACTGTACTAAAAGGATAGGAGAAAACAGTGAAGCTAGATTCCTGCCCTCAATCAGCTTCCAACTTACCAGGGAAGACAGACCCTAATATAAATTGTAGGTAAGAGGAAGCAATAGAGTTTAAAGATGTGAACATAAATCCTATGGGAAAAGGGGAAGGGTGAAGCCAAGAGTTTAGGTGATGCTGATATGGGAATAGGGTGAGGAGAGAAGAGATTATTTTCTTATTTAGGTAGTGCTACACAGCCAAGAATGTCCACACTTAGGAGTGAAAATAAATCCAATATTATAAACTCCTAAAATAGGAGTTTTCAAGTCTCTTACTTAAGCTGTACCCATGATCCTCCTCTTCCAAAATTCATCTGTTAAGGTGACTTCCAGACAGTTGGAGATTAGGGTCGAAACTCCTGAAGCAGGTAGACAAGTTGCTGAGTTTAGAATGGTGTTTTACCTCCATCCGCATTGAGTGGGGTTGCATAAATGACAAACGCTTTCTGATTTTACCCGCTGATTTCTCGCATTTCAGTGTTTTGAAAGCACAGGTACCTGTCAGAGTATGTTATTTTTTTCTCATTCAACTTAATTGGTTTTCTCCTTACATGTTGATTAAATAAAAACACCCAATGGATTAGATGAGGAGGCAACATATTTATGAAGAAATATGCATTACAGTACTTACGGAAATTACATTTATGATGAGTGCCATTTAGTTTAGGACATACTCAGGGAGAGTATCAGGATTTTATAAAATCGTTACTCAATCTTCTGCTTAGTTAAGAGGAATCAGAACCGAGTCCACAAACATTCTATTTTTTTTTGGTACCTAAGTTAGATGAAAGGGACAAGACCGGAGATTGTATCCAAAGATGTCTGCTTTGTGAGCTTAGGCAAGCCACTTCTCTGTGCCTCATCTGTAAAATGGGGATTGAGACTGTGATCCCTACATGGGACAGGGACTATGTCCAACCCAATTTGCTTGTATTCATCCCAGCATTTAGTATAGTGCCTGGCACATAGTAAGCACTTATCCTATACCATAATCATAATTATTATTATTATTAACTCAGATCCTCTGGCTCCCAGGCTTTTGCTCTTTCCTCTAGACTATGCTTCTGTCAGTGCTTGACACACATAGTAAGACATTAACCAATACCATGATTAATTAATTCGTTATAGTGGCACAAACATGGTGGTGACTCGGGAAAATCCCTTCCCTATAGAGCAGTGAGATGGAGCTTTTGACTCAAGCAGAATCTCAGCAAATTCCCCTCTAAAATGGTCCTGGACTTCATCCCTCCTTTGAACAATCAACTAGCTTTTATTTGAGAATGGAGCACTGCCAAATGGGGTGTTTTACACCAATACCTAGGACAGTGCTATGGTTTGAACTTTATTGCACGCTGATGGACTTGAGCTCTTGTATCATTAAAGATTGTCTATGCAGTTAGGCTGGTCCAGTGGAAATGAAGGGTCTCTCCCCAACAAAAACTGTAGTGACTTTTGAAACTTAGTTTGAAGGCACCTTTGGATCCCGTAAAGGTAAGACCATAATCATTTTCCATGGCCCGACTGCATAAACAGCTATGCTAGTAGGTCGAATCGAAGGCAAAGCATTTACCCAGGAGGAGGCAGCCAAAAAGGAATTGTGTCTGCAAATCTAATTTTTAAAATGTTCCTTGTCTACGCTACTCTCATTTCACTGATACTGAACTTCATCTCCCAAGTCCCAAAGTCCATTTCTGACTTTTACTTTATAATATTCAACTCATTATAAGATGCAAAATCCTCTGCTTCTGTGAACAGCCGTTGAGTATCAGAGAGGAATGTTAAATGTAATTTTTATCAAGGAGAGTGGCACATGGGAACGTCAGGAATAAACGCATAATGGCACCAAAACAACTGGCATAAATCAGCTGCTGGGCAGATAGTCTCAGAAGAAAAGTCAAGAATTCATTGTACCCGGAGATTCAACAATGCCCTCATTTCTGGATGTAGTCATTCAAGGTCACGCCTGAGGCATATAAAAGGACAGTGTAACAGAGTATTCACTGTTAACCCAATTCCACTTTCCAAAACTACATAATGAATTTCCTTTGGAAAAAGGCATTAGGTAAATCCACCTTGCCAAGGAGTCTCCTTGAATCTCAGTTACAGAGGAACTAAAAGTAAAGTGCAGTACAACCTTGCAAGTAATGCTCAAACCTCGTTAGGACTAAAAAGTTTATGGGTCCCCACATTGACACCCCACATTGACCCGTGTTACTTCCTTTTTCCTATCTGTACCCTCTTCAATTGCTCTTCATGTCCCAAGACATGCTGTTGAGAGGCAGCGTGGACTCGTGGAAAGAGCACGGGTTTGGGAGTCGGAGGACCTGAGTTCTAATCCTGGCTCTGCCTCTTATCTGTTGTGGGAATTTGAGCAAGCCACTTAATGTCTCTGTGCCTCAGTTACATCATCTGTAAAATGGGGATTAAGACTAAGAACCCCATATGGAACAAAAACAACAAATGTGAGCCTGCTGTGGACAGGGACTGTCTCTATTTGTTGCTGCATTGTACTTTCCAAGTGCTTAGTACACTCTCCACACAGTAAGTGCTCAATAAATATGATTGAATGAATGAATATATTGGAGGACATTTAAAATGAAGCACCGTTGTTTTTATTAAATTTGGCAGATGGCACACGATGGTTTTAAATTTTTGGAAGAGTTGTGAAGTATTATAAGTACTGGTTCATGCTCAGTTAGTAGAGAATGAGACTCTCAATCTCGGGGTTTTGGGTTCATGATCCAGGTTGGGTACATTTATTTCCTCCCAATTAAACAATCAATGGTATTTATTGAGTGCTTACTTTGTGCGGAGCACTGTAATAAGTGCTTAGGAGAGCACAATACAACAGAGTTAGCAGACACAGTGTGGGCAGGGAACACATCCACCAACTCTGTTGAATCATAATAATTATAATAATAATAATGATGATGGTATTTGTTAAGCACTTACTATGTGCCAAGCACTGTTCCAAGCACTGGAGTAGATACAAGGTAATCAGGTTGTTCCACTTGGGGCTCACAGTCTTAATCCCCATTTTACAGATGAGGTAACTGAGGCCCAGAGAAGTGAAGTGACTTGACCAAAGTCACACAGCTGATAAGTGGAGGAGTCGGGATTAGAACCCATGACCTCTGACTCCCAAGCCTGTGCTCTTTCCACTGAGCCATGCTATTCTCCCGAGCACTTAGTACAGTGCTCTGCACAGACTAAGCACTCAATAAATACCTTTGATTGCTTATTCAGGACACATAATGAATAATTTAGCGTATTCTAGTTGACCACAAGTAAGCTATGGATGGTGGGAAACAAGTTTTGCACTGATTCACCTCTATTAGCAGGAAAATATTTTAAATAAAATCTGATGGTTCCTGGGCAAACTCTGCTTGTTTCCTAAGTTACGTGCCTACATTTTGAAAGCTTTGCCACCGTTCAAAACATGCCAAATAGTCTTAAGTATAACTTTAGAGATTGAACGAAAAAGATTCTCAGGAAATCTTTCCAAATCACAGACAATATCATTTGGGGAGTAGAGTTATTTTCCCCAAATTGTTCATAATCCCTCTTTTATTGGTGATTTTTTTTCATTTTAGGATAGTGATATGCCTTGGACTATCCAAATGTAAAGTTAACATTTTTAGGAAAAGTGCATAAGGAAATTGATTTGCGGTATGTGAAGAAATTGATGATAAATTCTACCTTTGGATAGGAGATCAAACATTTTTCCATTTATTTATGTCACAATTTTTCAATAAGTTGCTTTCACTAACCTTTTTTTTTTTTCTCTGTGGTCTAAATAATGTAGGAATTTTTCCTCTCTTCTATGAGCATGTAATGTTTAAAATGTTCTGGAATTGTCAGTCAGTGATTTGTATTTCATCGGTGTTGATTAGTTTATCCTGTTTTTGATGAGCTCATGGGAGGCTAAAGAGTGAACTATCATGAAAAAGTATGTTTAATATAAAGTACGTGAGTTGAGAAATGCCACTGGGGGGAAAATGCGAATGTCTTATCAACTCTTCCCTTGTGTGTACATTGTATATTGGAAAAAAAGAACTTTTAGTATTTTTACCTCTGTAGTTGAAAAACGAAAATGTTTGACATGAGCAGTTATATTTTTTAACTTATTAAAATTGCAGTTATTTTAGCAATTTTTGCTGGTGCTCTTGTTTCTTAGGAAGTACTCTGTGCCAGATAGGATTCCAATTTTGATATTACCTGCTACAGAAAAGCCGATTAGTATTCAGTTGCTTCTGATATTCTCATTTAAAGCTCTTCAGGCAACTGCCCAGAATTAGACTGAGACAAAGGAAAAGTGAAAAGTTGATTGATAAACTCCCGAGGATGGATGACTAAAGAATACAATATCAGCATTCTGGGTAGATATCACTATAGCTTTTCGATGCCCAGGGTATTTTTATAAAAGGTCAAAAGACAATTCATAATCATAAATCAGTTTAAAAACTTCGGAAACAGGTTGAAATGTGTTCTGTTTGCACAAGCGTGGAACTAGAGCAGCTCAGTTAACTAAATGATGCATAGGATATTTTATTGCCATAATTTGATAGGACTATGATCTTGCCTTTAAAGAACAATTGTCGTTGTTCTTCTAAGCCTGCAGGCTTATTATGGGCAGGGAACAGGTCTACTAATTCTGTTGTATTGCACTCTCCCAAGCGCTTAGTGCAGTGCTCTGCACACAGTAAGTGCTCAATAAATATGATTGAATGAATGAATACACATAGTAAACACTCAGTAAATGTGAACGATTGATTGCTAACTTAACTTTTATCTACTAGAATGCACAAAATATCATACAATAAGAATGTAGCCAAAATTGCTTTTTCAGTTCTTACCTAGTAAATTACAGTGACAGTTGTATACTGTATTGTTTTATTCTAAATGCTTTCCCTGAATTCTAATTAGTTTCACCTGAAATCTTCCTCTAACATTTGTTTTTTTTTAACCTGGAATGTAGCCTATTGCCAGTTGATTTCCAGTTCTAATCATAGCCAGAAGGAGGAATTCAAAAGAATCACCAGAATTGTCTCTCTGTACTTTTAATCCAGTGGAAGAACCTAACAGAATTACACCCCCCCCCCCTCACCCCCGCAGAGGCATTTTAATCACAATATTTCCAAGCCCCTTTAAAATTTTTAAGACATCCCTCAGCAAAACCTTATGTTGGCAGGAAAAATAGTGTTCCACATATGAGTTCCAGTGTTTCTGAATATGGAAATCACTTCTGCCCGATGAGTTGCTTCTAAGCAATGTTCATTTTCTAAGATCCTCCATTAGGTTTTAAATTCAGCACAGGAATTGTCTCTTTTACCTCTCTTTTTCTCTCCCTAGCACTTAGTCAAGTCCTGTTCACTCAGTAAGTACTAGATAGGTACTATTGATTCAGTCTCTCTGACCAGTGTATTCAGACAAGGTTTTCAGATAGAAATCTCTTGATTGACTTCCAGTCAGTCACTCCATTTTAGCTTCCTTCCTGTTTTACTGTTGTGTTCTTCATTTGTCCTCTGTGGATAAGTATGTAAAGGGAAGGTGTTGACAACATAGGGCATCATTGGAAAAAAAAATAGGCAGCCTCAGTTGTACCGTTTACCTTAGGTCTCAATCACCTTCATTCAGTAATCAAAGGTGGTCTGATACTTTCCAGACAGGGGCAATACAAAGGAATGCGCTTGGAGTTGGTACGACAAATCTGTTGTAGAATTCACACATCTTCCATATTTAAAATGAGATGTAAAATGTTCCGGAGCAATCGTGATTAATAAGACTTTGACTTGGTTTTTGAATCAGACAAGTACAAGAAAGAAATGTTGCCCACCTTCTGAGGGGCTAATCTTACACCAAAAGAAAAGTCAGGAAGAAAGAATCCACTGGGCTAAAGATAATCCAAATGCTACATTGGCAAATTTAGGTGGAGGGGGTGATGAGGAAAAGTGGGCAAGGAAAAGAGACAAGGGCCCTAAGGATTATCTCAGGAATTGTCTCTACATCTTTCCAGTACTAGAATTCCCCTCATTGACAATCATATAATCTCCTTCAGCAGGGAAGCTACACACTAGTGGGAAGAACGTGGTCCTAGGAATCAAGAGATCTGGCTTCTAATCTTGTCTGCTGTGTCACCTTGGACAAGTCACTTTACTGTGCCTCAGTTTCCTCATCTGTAGAATGGGGATTAAATCCTGCACTCTCCTACTTAAAATATGAGACCCATGTGGGTCCGGGACTGTATATGACCTGATGATATTCTATCTACCCCCTCGCTTAGCAAAGTGCTTTGCACATAATAAGCACTGAACAATCATTTTTATTACCATTCAATAACCTACCTGTGGGATTGGAAAAATAGTCATTAAAGCCAATGATTAAATCTGACTCAATATAGTAATAAATACAGTTCTAGATACTACTTGTGATCAATAAAACTAGGTGAAATTGTTTTTACTCCTTTCATAATTGGCATTTTATATAAAATACATGAATTTCTTTCACACAATTAAGCAGGCTATGTATTCATGAAACATACATGTTTCATATTGTCAATTCTATGGTGTTTCCAGCAACAGTGTATGGATCTGAAACCTGGACAGTGAAAATAAACAGGATAGAAAGAGAATTGATTCTTTTAAAATGTGGTGTTGGAGAAAGAAGGCTTTTGCGAAAACCATCGACTGCCCGAAAAAAAAAACAAATGGATTTTGGAGCAAATTAAGCCCAAGTGGTCTTTGGAAGGCCAAAAGACTCGATTTAAGATTAGCAAATTTTGGACACATAATCAGAAGGACTAATTCTCTGGAGAAGCCACTAATCCTAGGCAAGGTCCAGGGAAAATGTGGAAGAAGAAACCAGCAGCTAGATGGATAGAAACCGTAACAACGATAACAGAAGAAGCATTAGCAAGGTTACGATTATGGCAGAAGACAAGACATTCTGGAGAAAATAGATCCATAGAGTCGCTTTGAATTGGAAATGACTTGAACACTTAATAATGTCATGGGCAGATAACGTCTGCTAATTCTGTGCAACTATCTCAAGCATTTAGTACAGTTGCTCTGCCCAAAATAAGCACTCAATACCATTGATTGACAAGAGATTCTAAACCTTGGAGTTTAGAAGGAATCACGTTAGTTTTTCCTTTTAACTTTGCATTTTTAAGTTAAAGTTTTCAGGGATATTGTCGTAGCCTTTCGTGCATTTTGGTGTATTGTATTGTCCTTTCTCAAGCATTTACTACAGTGCTCTGCACACATAAACACCCAGTAAATACCACTGGTTGATGTATTCCTTGATTAATGACTGTTTTTCTCCACCAGACTGTAAACTCCTTGAATGCTGGGATCATGTCTACTTATGTTTATTGTACTCTTCCAAGTGCTTAGTGCAGTGCACTGCACAAAGTACAATTGATTGGCTAAGTGATCTTTATTTTAATGTGAAGTTTAAGAGTCATATAGATCTGAGCCACTAGTAGATCAAGGACTCCCCTAACACCTTTAATCTTCCAGGGAAATTGAAGAGAGAAATGCCTGAGATATTAGTGCTTTAACATTGTAAACAGTGCCATTTGAGATGATGAGTTTCATATTGACTTTGCTTTAGTTCAAATACTTAGAGTCTTTAAAAATTATAGCATCAACTATACAATGTACCCTTTAATGTCTTTCGACCTTTGTGCTGAAAATCTGTTCAGTTCACAAAAATTACTTTCCCTGATGGTGAAGGAATAACAGAATTCATCTAATTGAGTTATTAGCTTGGAAGTTCATTACGTGTGTGTGTTCAGTGCTAGGATGACATTTCAAATTTGATAAGTTTGCAGAGCTAACACATTCTTTCTAAAATATGAGTGTCGTATCTACAATTTGAATGACAGGACCTTGCACAACTCATTAAAACTCTCCAGAAGACATTCTCCGCTTAGATTAATCAGGAAATCAGAAGAAAGCGTAGTTTTGGAAAGTTAGTTTCTTTCAGCGACTTAAAATTGTCATTTCATTTTATGTACGGTACTTTTTGCCCCTTTTTTCAGTTAGGTTCAATTACTCAAGCAAAGTTTTTCTTTTAATAACCTCTAGAACAAATCATCAATAATCAAAGGGTTAAGTATATCACTGCTTATCATAGTGTTGTATCATCACCATGATGGGAGTAATCAAACCAGATATAAAAGTCTGTCCCTAAACCTAATGCCAGTGTTTGATTGTTGATTTTAATAGTTGAATTTCTATTTTTGATATTGTTCGTGGCATTAACCTGGTCTATTAGTAGTTTGACTTTTCAGTGGCTTGTCCTTGGGCCCTTTTGACAGATAAATCTATTGCCTAATTGGTTTTATCACTAGGAATATTAGCCCTAAAGTGGAGACAGAGTGCTTTGAGTCACAAACCCTGAGTTCAAATCCGGTTGCCACTAATCATTAACTGGATATCAACCATTTCCTCTGTAATATGGGAAAAACAACTTCTGTTCCTTCTATCCCTTAGGGATACTATGAAAATGTTCAACTGGAAAGATGTTTTCCTCAGAGGGAAGGCACTACCTAAATGCATTTTTATTATAGCTACCACTTAGACTATTGGTTCCCTAATTTTCCATCCTTAAATGAAGTGTATGTGCACCAGAATGCTTCCTAATAAAGATAAACTTAAATTCATTGGCTATGAAGTCATTTTAACCCATTTTTCCCCTTAAAGACCACTCAGGAAAACTAGCTTGATCATGGAAATAAATAAATTGGAGTCTCTTTGATCTCTCTGTTATTTTGCATCAGAAGTTTTCCTGGATCTCTCAGCTATTTATCTTGCTGAGGTTTTCTGCAGTTGTTTAATTAGAAACATGTAACAGCCAACTAGAGAACAAATTCCCAGCATGAAGCCATTATTAAAAAGATGTTATGTCCAGCATTTCAAATAAAAGGATTAATGCAAATGAAGGTGCAGAAAAGCAGAAAGTACTCTATTAATTTTTTAGCGTGTAAAAGCTTTTACCTAACAAACACCTCTCTACAGCATAAGCAACCACTGGTTGTTGTTTTGAAAACATCACTGAAAATGAATTTACACGGTTGAGTTTTTATGTGCTTTTGTTTCTTGCATTTCTTTATTGTTATGTCATCCTCTGCTAACGAATTCTTTGGTCATTTAAGGACCGCTATCTTTCTTGAATTAGTGAAGTTACCCCTTTCTCTCTTTCCATTCACTTGGCCTCAATCCTGTGGACAAGTCAGCTTCTCTGTAAAGGATATAGTGGCTGCGGTGCTAACTTTGCATTAAACAATGTGCAGAATAATGTACAACATAAAATCAATCATTAAATCATATCTGAGTGCTTACTGGGTGCAGGCACTGTACTAAGCATTTGGGAGAATGCAATCTGTAAAAAGGGAAGCACTTAGTACCGTGCTCTGTACACAGTGAGCACTAAATAAATGTGATTGAGTCAATAAGCCCCATGTGAGACAGGGAATTTATCCAAGCCAATTTGTTTATATCTAACCCAGCACTTACAACAGTGCCTGCCACATAGTAAGTGTTTAATATATACCACGATTATTGTTATTATTACAATATAACAAATACAACAGACACATTACTATTGGGCAGAGACCAATAGTTCTGTGGAGCTCACAAACTAAGTAGTACAGAGAGAGAGTATATTGTTTTCATTTTACAGATGAGGAAACTGAGAATGGTATTTGTAAAGCATTTACTGTGTGAAAGGCACTGTACTAAGCACTGATAATAATGGTTTTTGTGAAGTGCTTAAGAGCTCTGGCTTGGGAGTCAGAGGTCGTGCATTCTAACTAAACTGTGAGCCCACTGTTGGGTAGGGACCATCTCTATATGTTGCCAACTTGTACTTCCCAAGCGCTTAGTACAGTGCTCTGCACACAGTAAGCGCTCAATAAATACGATTGATTCTAATCCCGACTCTGCCGCTTATCAGCTGGTTGACTTTGGGCAAGTCACTTCACTTCTCCAAGAGAAGCAGCGTGGCTCAGTGGAAAAGAGCACGGGCTTTGGAGTCAGAGGTCATGGGTTCAAATCCCAGCTCTGCCAATTGTCAGCTGTGTGACTTTGGGCAAGTCACTTAACTTCTCTGTGCCTCAGTCACCTCATCTGTGAAATGGGGATTAAGACTGGGAGCCTCCCATGGGACAATCTGATCACCTTGTAACTTCCCCAGAGCTTAAAAAACTGCTTTGCACATAATAGGTATATATGTATATATGATTGTACATATTTATTACTCTATTTTACTTGTACATATCTATTCTATTTATTTTATTTTGTTAGTATGTTTGGTTTTGTTCTCTGTCTCCCCCTTTTAGACTGTGAGCCCACTGTTGGGTAGGGACTGTCTCTATATGTTGCCAACTTGTACTTCCCAAGTGCTTAGTACAGTGCTCTGCACACAATAAGCGCTCAATAAATACGATTGATTGATTGATAAGCACTTAATAAATGTCATCATTATTATTATTCTCTGTGCCTCAGTTCCCTCATCTGTAAAATGGTGATTAAGTCTTTGAGCCCCATGTGGGACATCTGATTACATTGTATCTATCCCAGCACTTAAAATAGTGCTTGGCACATAGTAGGTGCTTAATAAATACCATTATTATTATTATTATTATTATTATTATTATTATTATTATTATTATTATTATTATTATTATTATTATTATTATTATTATTATGTGCCAGGTGCTTACACTGGGGTGGATAGGAGCAAGTCTGGTTGGACATCAGATGTGTCCAAGGTCCCAAAACCAGCCAGAGACAGAGCAGGGACTAGAACCCAGATCATCTGACTCAATCAATTATATTTATTTAGTACTTAACTGTGTGCAGAGCATTGAACTAAGCACTTAGAAAAGTACAGAAAAGTTGGTAGTCCGGTCCCCTGTCAACTAGGAGCTTACAGTCTAGAAGCTTCCAAGCACTTTGCTCTTTCCACCAGGTTAAGTATAATGCATAGAAAATACAAAATTTTGTTTCTTTTTTCCTGCATGATACAGGATACTGATTTTTGGGTTCCATTCCAACTTTTCACTCAGGGATGGATGATAAAGGACACAAGAAAAGATTGTCTAAAAATCAACTAAAAATGTAAAATTCTACTCTCAAGAAACAAGAAACGTCTTGGGCAGCTGAATTGTCCAGACTAAGCTTTAATGGAACTTTGTTGCACAAACCCTTGGGCCCAGCCAGTTCAGTGACAGTTTATAAGCACTTTATTGAAAAATATATGAATAGTCCTTCATAGCAGATCTGACAGGGAGTCTTGTGAGATTTTGTTTCTGAGGTGCTTTGAAATCCCAGGACAAAAAAATGTTACCCACCTGCACTACAATGTATCTGTTTTTTTTTCCCTCCCACACATGATGAATCAATAGTACAGAACTAGCTGCATTAGGGGATAAAGAGACTGAGTTTTGACCCAATTCACAAATTCAAGTTTAGGCTTAGTTAATTTAGGACTTTTCTAAATATAACATTTATCTATATTTTTCTAAGTCTAAAGTCCTATTGCTGTAGGATAAAGGGGCTTTAAAGGCAAAGAATCAGTGACTAGTTTGGTCAATTTTAGTGTTTAGCTAACCTATACGTACTTCTGGTTTTTACTCTTTTGGAATTGAAGGACTGGCTTGTCTTCAGCCCTCTTTTCCCCAATTCCTTCTCCTTTCTATGTTGTCTGTGTACCTGGATTTATACCCTTTGGGTATTTGATATTCACTCCCCGCTCAGCACCACAACATATATGTAGGTACTTGTAAATTATTTATATTAATGATAAATTATTTATATCAATGTCTGTCTCCCCCTCTAGACTGTAAGCTTGTTGTGGTCAGGGGACATGTCTTGCACCCTGCCGAGTACTTAGTTCAGTGTTCTGCACACAGTTATTGTCAAATGCCAATGAGTCATTTCTTACCTGTGGCAATTTCATGGACACATCTTCTCCAGATTGTCCCATCTTCATCTGTAGTCATTCTGATATGTAGCCCATAGAGCTTTCTGCACACAGTCAGCACTCAATAAATACCACTGATTGATATTCCAAAGGTTCATCAAGTCCGTCCCTCTGCTTGTAAACATTAAGGCACTTTAGTGCAGAAAGTTAGATGCCTACCCATTCCTTAAATATTTTCAAAGAATCAGTGTGGCCTACAAGATAGAGCAGGGGCCTGGGAACCAGAAGAACCTGGGTTCTAATCCCGGCTCTGCCGCTTGTCTGCTGTGTGATCTTGGGAACACTTCACTTCACTTAGAGAAGCAGCGTGGCTCAGTGGAAAGAGCCTGGGCTTGGGAGTCAGAGGTCATGGGTTCAAATCCCGACTCTGCCAATTGTCAGCTGTGTGACTTTGGGCAAGTCACTTCACTTCTCTGTGCCTCAGATACCTCATCTGTAAAATGGGGATTAAGACTGTGAGCCCCCTGTGGGACAACCTGATCTCCTTGTAACCTCCCCAGTGCTTAGAACAGTGCTTTGCACATGGTAAGCACTTAATAAATGCCATCATTAGTATTATTATTCTCTGTGCCTCAATTACCTTATCTATAAAATGAGGATTAAGGATTTGTACATATTTATTACTCTATTTATTTATTTATTTTACTTGTACATATCTATTCTATTTATTTTATTTTGTTAGTATGTTTGGTTTTGTTCTCTGTCTCCTCCTTTTAGACTGTGAGCCCACTGTTGGGTAGGGACTGTCTCTGTATGTTGCCAATTTGTACTTCCCAAGCGCTTAGTACAGTGCTCTACACATAGTAAGTGCTCAATAAATACGATTGATGAAGATGATGATGATGATGATTAAGACCATGAGCCCCATGTGGGCCAAGGTCTTTGTCCAACCTGATTATTTTGTATCTACCCCAGTGCTTAGTACAGACCTGGCACATATAATAATAATAATAATAATAATAATAATAATAATAATAATGGCATTTGTTAAGCACTTACTATGTGCAAAGCACTGGGGGGATACAAGGTGATCAGGTTGTCCCACATGGGGCTCACAGTCAATCCCTATTTTACAGATGAGGTAACTGAGGCACAGAGAAGTTAAGTGACTTGCCCAAAGTCACACAGCTGACAAGCAGTGGGGCTGGGATTAGAACTCATGACTTCTGACTCTCAAGCCTGTACTCTTTCCACTGAGCCATACTGATTCTAGTAAGCACATAACAAACACCATTTAAAACAAAACAAAAGAAAAAACAAAGAGACTTTACATCTGACCTTGGTAATGCATCCTGACATTAGCCAACACTTAGGGTCAGGAAGTTCTTTGTAATAGCTCACCTAATCTGTAACTCTTTTCAGGAGCAGGTCAAACACATGCTCATCTTTTACCAGAAACAGCAAATATCTACTCACCCTACCCTAACCCCAAAATCCTTTCATGGTTTTGAAAATTGTTAGAGCTCCCTGAATGTACACTTAGAGAGCAAAATAATCCCAGATTCCACAGCCTTTCATTTCAGGGTTTATTCTGACTGCAATTATTTTTGCTTCATTCTCTACACCCTCACCTACATCCTTATTGGTTTGATTCTGTCTAGCAAAGCCAGAAAGATTCAAATGGGTCTTTAGGTGGATAAAAACTCTGAGGATGAATGGTTTCTTAATGTAGTGGTAAAATTCCCCTCAAAGTGAAGTGCTGGTTTTTTGCAGCCCACATAGAAATTTCTGGAGTTTAGGGAGAGACTAACAGAAGACCCCATATTAGGTGAGAAAAGGTTTAAATTCAGTGGCTTGACCACAAGTCAATCACTCATATTTATTGAGCGCTTATTGTGTGGTGGTAATAATAACTGTGGTATTTTTTACATACTTACCATGTTCCAGGAACTATTCTAAGTGCTGGAGTAGATACCGAATCAGCTTGGGCAGAGTTCCTGACCCCTATGGCGCTCACAATCTTAATCCTTATTTTACAGATGAGGTAACTGAGATGCAGAGAAGTTCAATGACTTGCCCTAGGTCACACAGCTAACAAGTGGTGGAGCCAGAACTAGAACCCAGAACCTTCTGATTCCCAGGATCATGCTCTATCCATTAGGCCATTCTGCTTCCGTGCTTCCTCTTGTTCTGAATTGCAGTAGAGTCCAAAGATACATTCTTTATCGAATGCCCATGGGCACCCTAGATAAGCAAGACATGTTCCTTGTTACATATCTATTCTATTTATCTTATTTTGTTAGTATGTTTGGTTTTGTTCTCTGTCTCCCCCCTTTTAGACTGTGAGCCCACTGTTGGGTAGGGACTGTCTCTATATGTTGCCAGTTTGTACTTCCCAAGCGCTTAGTACAGTGCTCTGCACATAGTAAGCACTCAATAAATACGATTGATGATGATGATTATGGGATGAAAATTCTTTGGTTGAAGTCCATGGGGAATGGGGATTTTCAAGAGGATTTTTCAATGGAAACACTCATATTTAGTCTTAAACATGAAAAGAACAGATATAAATTTGGGTATCAGTAATAATAAGAATTATTGTGGTATTTATTGAACCCTTATTATGGTTAAAGGACTGAGGCACAGAAAAAATAATCAGGTTGGATGCAGTCTCTGCCCCACATGGGCTCACAGTTCAAGGAGGAGGGAGAACAGGTATTAACTCCCCATTTTGCAGTTGAGGAAACTGAGCCACGGAGAAGTTAAATGACTTGCCTAAGGTCACACAGCAAGCAGTTAGCAGAGCTAGGATTAGGGCCCAGATCCTCTGACTCCCAAGCCCAACCTCTTCCCACTAGGTCATCCTGTTTTGAGCTAATGTCAGTGGGGAGCATTTCCTCACCATGATTACTCCTAACTGATCCGGCTGACAGAACAGTTTGATTATTTCAAGACTATAACCCAAATTGGCCATCCCCAAGACCCTAAGGCAGAGCTCCAGAGTCCAGACTGAATGGTAGTGGTCAAGGGAGCAGCACACAGGTATCAGGATTCGCCCGGGGCTCAGCTGTCAGGTGGGAAGTTCCTGGACCAGTTCATTTCAATTCTGAACACACAACCTCCTGGTCATAATCCCCGGTCTGTTTGGGCTCCAACAGAGGGCTGCAAACCTCTGTTTCTTGGACTGAAACTACCGCTACTAACGGAAGCAGCTGGGTGGAACATCTGCCTTGGAATAAGCTTTATTCAACTGTGTTGGTTCTGCTCCATGTGTTCTTGGCCACAGTGAACTGATCTCCCATGATCAGCTCAACGGGAATCGGAAATTGCCAACCAGTGGTGGCTCAGGAGAGAGGAGATGGACGGATAGAATAATCACTAGATTTGCTTTTTTTCTTCTGTTGCCTTGGAAATTCAAGCAGGCTGGGGAAGGGAATGTCTACCAGCTCTCTTATACTGTACACTCCTAAGCATTTAGTACAGCGCTCAATAAATATGATTGAGAAGGATCTGAAATATCTTGATATTTACTGCAAAGACTGCATTTAAAGAGGGAAAGAGTTATGATAACCATTAATTCTTCTTTTCAATCCTCTGTTGGGTAGAACCTATTCAAATATCAAACAGCAAAGGTGGTTTGGGTCACAATTAGGGGACTACTAATAAACATATATTTTTTAATGAGGAAAATGATAAAAACAAATAAAACAAAATAACCCAACTGCTGATCTGCCCCTAAAACTTAAGCCCTGAAGTCTTGCTTCTTCCTTTAATATTGATGGTACTTGTTAAGCACTTACTATGTGCCAAGCAGTGTTCTAAGTGCTGAAATGATTTAAGGGATGCTGGATAAAAGAGGAAGGAAGCCCATAAGTTCAAGAAATAGTCTTAGAATTGGAAAAAAAAAAGGAAGGCAGTATAAGGGTAAATAATCCATTAGCTAGTCAAATATTTGAGGGCAGGACCTTGTCTTCTACTTGTTATAATAATAATGTTGGTATTTGTTAAGCGCTTAGTATGTGCCAAGCACTGTTCTAAGCGCTGGGGTAGATACAAGGTCATCAAGTGGCAGAGCCGGGATTAGAACCCATGACCTCTGGCTCCCCAGCCCATGTTCTTTCCACTGAGCCACACTGCTTCTGTTATATTCTCCCATATATGTAATTCAGAGTTCTTCACAGAATAGATTTTCAAAAAAAATGTGATTGAATGGAATACTTGTGTAAATAGCATTGTGAGATGAGCCTGTGAGATGTGCTCAGTGGGATGCCCATCAACCATTTTGGTTTCTTGCCATTAGGCCTAGAAAAAACATAATCTTCCTTTGTTTTTGTTTGGTTTTAACCCTCAAACCAACCCTAAGCCGCCTGATCTTGGTGGTAAGGGGGAAAACACATTTTTTGGCTGACTAAATCAAATGTAGTTTTCATTGCTTAGTATGGTGACAAGTTCAAAGCACTATCTAAGGTATCTGAGATCTTTTCATCTCCCTATCAATGTCCAAGTATTTATGGAGAACCCATAATGTGATTTTGGGAGTTCTTACAACCTAACCTAAGACACAAGGTAGATGAATGTAAGTCATTGTGAACACACATGGCTCTAATATTTGTTTCTCAGCATGGACTGATAGGAATAATGGTTTAGAGACTGATTTGGGAGACAGGGAAATGGAATCAATCAGTCAGTCAAGAGTACTTACTGAATGATTACTATGTGCAGAACCTTCTACTAAGTTTTTGGGAGAGTACATACAATACAGCAGAGTTGGCAGCCACATTCCCTATCCAAAATGAGCTTACAGACAAGAGGAAGGCAGAAATCTAGGAAATCTTCCTGGAGAATCCTCCAGAACCTTTCTAAAATTTCTTGTTTTGTCTTCTGCGTCGAGTTGTTTCCGGATCATAGAGACTCCATGGATAAATCTCTCCCAGAACGCCCCACTCTCCATCTGAAATAGTGCTGGCAGTGTGTCTGTAGAGTTTTCTTGATTAAAAAATATGGAAATGGTTTACCATTGCCTCCTTCCACGCAAGAAGCCTGAGTCTCCATTCTCGACTCTCTCCCATGCTGCTGCTGCCCAGCACAGGTGCATTTTGGCTTGTCATCTCCCCCAAAAAGTCTTTCAAAATCAACTTTATACACTCTGAGTCATGCCAATTCAGTCAATCAATCGATAATATTTTTTGAGCATTTACTGTAAGCAGATCAGTGCACTAAGCATTTGGGACAGCGTGCCTTCCCTGCCCACAAGAGTTTTACAGTACAGAGAGGGAGACAGACATTAAAATAAAATTATCGTAATGTACATAGGTGCTGTGGGGCTGAGGGTGGAGTGAATATCAAATGCTTTAATGGTACAGATCCAAGTGCATAGGTGATGTAGAGGGGAGAGCTAGTTAGGGAAATGAGGACTTTTGAAGGAAATGTGATTTTAATAAGACTTTAAAGGTGGGGAGACTGGTGGTCTGGTGGATATGGAGGGGGAGGGAGTTCCAGGCTAGAGATAAGACACGAGCAATGGGTTGTTAGTGAGATAGATGAGAACCTTGAACAGTGAGTAGGTTGGTATTAGAGGAGTGAAGTGTACAAGCTGGGCTATAGTGGGAAATCAGCAAGCTAAAATATGGGGTGGGGGCAGAGGGGGAGAAGGTGATTGAGTGCTTTAAAAGCAAAGGTAAGAAGTATTTGATGTGGAGGTGGATGGGTCTCCTGGAGGTTCTTGAGGAGTGGAGAGAGGTGGTATGGATTTCTTTTTTAGAAAACTGATCTGGGCAGCAGAGTGAAGTATGGACTGGAATGGGGAGAGACAGGAGGCAAGGAGATCAGCAGGAAAGTTGATGCAGTAGTCAAGACAGGTTATGATAAGTCCTTGAATCAGCCTAGGAGCAATAGGGATGGAGATAAAAGGCCAATTTTTAACAATATTGTGAAGTTAGAACTGACAGCATTTGGTGACAGGTTGAATATGTGGGCTGAATGAAAGAGATGAGACGAGGATAAGGCTAAAATTATGGGCTTGGGGAAAGGGAGGCCAGAGATATTTCTAGAGTGATGGGAAAGGGAAGGTAGGATTTGGGAGGGGAGATGAAGAGTTCTGAGTTGGACATGCTAAGTTTGAGGTGTTGATGGGACATGAAGGTAATGATGTCCTGAAGGCAGCAGGAATACAAGATTGCAGAGAAGGAGACAGATCAGGGCTGGAAAGATAACTTTGGGAATCATCCAAATGGAGATGGGAGTTGAAGCATTGGGAGCAAATGAATTCTACATGTTAGTGGATGTAGATAGAGAACAGCTGTTGACTCAGATCTGAGCCTTGAGGGACTCCCCCTGGAAGAAAGAGAGTGGCATGCTAAGAGGAGCCTGTGAAAGAGACTAAGAAGGAGAGGTCAGAGAGATAATATTTCAAGGACAAGGAGGTAGTGTACAGTGTTGAAGGCAGATGAGAAGTTGAAGAGGCTTAGGGGAGAACAGATGCCACTGGATTTGGCAAGAAGATTGTTACTGGTGATCTTTGAGAGGGCAGTTCCACTAAAAAACTGTCTACCTATGGTATTTGTTAAGCGCTTACTATGTACTAGGCACTTTACTAAGCGCTGGGGTGGATACAATCAAATCAGGTTGGACACAGTCCCTGTTACACGTGGGGCTCACATTCCCCATAATGCCCCACGTGGGCAAATTTATGGGGTCAAGGGAGGGTTTTTTATGGATAAGGGATATGTGAACAGTGGGGAATGATCCATTGGAGGAATGGAAATGGTGATCAGGGAGAGACGAGAGGGGGCAAGTCTTCTGATAAGGTGTGAAGGGATGAAGTCAAAGGCACAGGTGGAGAGGATACATTTTGACAAGAGTTGGGAAATCTTGAGAAGTTGCTGGGAAAGACGGGAGAGTCAGAAGGGGAAGCAAGAGGGAGGATCTGGAGAGGAGCAGAGGAGATTTTAAGGAGATCACACCTGACGTTTCAATTTTATCAATAAACTACGTGGCCCGGTTGTTAGGGAAAAGAGAAGGGAGGTGTTAGGGAAACCTGAGGGTTTGAGGAAGGAGTGAAACATCTGGAACAGTTGGTGAATCAGTGGGTATGAAATTCAATAAGAGTAAAGAAATATTACTGGGTGGAGGAGAGAGCAGAATTAATGTAAGGGAGGATTAATTGAGATGACACAGTCAGCCTTATGACTGGATTTCTTCCAGCAGTAATCTGCAGCTCAAGTGCAGGAGTGAAAGAAGTATACTGTAGAGGTGATTTGTATATTATTAATTATTTGGGTAGATTCATGTTTGTCTCCCCTACTAGACTAATCTTGCTGTGAGCAGGAAACATCTACCAGCTCCATTGTATTGTACTCTCCCATGTGCTTAATACAGTGCTTCGAACAGAGTAAACTCTCAGTAAATGCCATTGACTATGGTGACACAGGGCTGTGGGTGGTTGGTACGAAATTGGTGGAAGGACAGGATTTGAAGGGAGCTGAGTTAATAGGAGAGGACGGTGTTGAGGGTGTCGATTTGAGGATTAAGAGAAGTTGGTTGGGTATGGAGGCCAAACTGGGTGGGATTGCTGCAGTATATTGGAGGGGGTCAAAAGAACATATGTTTATAGGGTATAGGACGGATTTATGGGGAGTAGCTGCATGGGAAAGAATGTATGTGAGGTGGCTGTTTCATACAGAATTTCAGAATTAGTGAAGGTAGAGATTTTACAGCGTTTAGAGATGATGAGATGGAGTATGTTTTGAAGTTGGAGAGTAGGTGAGGTGGGAAGAAGCAGGAAGTCACTGAAGTTGAAGAGTGAGAGGAAGTGGGCAGCGGAAGGGTCATTGGGAACATCCCTGAGGATCAACAAAGACAAGGGAGGAAAATGGTTCAGAAAGTTTCAGGAGGGACCTAGACTGTAGATGACTCTGACTAGTATTTGGAGTGGATGGTAAACACAGATGATATAGGATTCAAAGGAATGTAAAGAGAGGGAGGGGAAGGTGGGATGGTGCAAAAGCAGCATGGGAAAGTGAGAAGGAATCCCACTCCTCTCCTTTCCTAGTGAATCTTGGGGAGGAGGAGAAGGTGAGGCCCCTTGGGGCAAGAGTGGCAGGGGAAACAGTGCCATCTCGAGAGAGCCAGGTTTTAGTCATGGTGAGGAAGAGCAGTGATTGGGTCAGGAACAGGTCACAAATGAAAGGATCGGTCAAGCAATCCATGATATTTATTGAACTTTTACTGAAATAATTGTGGTATTTGTTAAGTGCCTATTGTTTCAAGTGCTGTACTAAGCTCTGGGGTAGATAAAAGATAATCCAATCCTACATAGGGTTCACAGTCTAAGGAGGAGGGAGAAGGTATTGAATCCCCATTTTGCAGACAAGGGAACTGAGGCCCAGAGAAGTTGAGTGACGCCCAAGGTCACTCAGCAGACAAGTGGTGGAGATGGGTTTAGAATCCTGGTCCTCTGATTTCCAGGCCCATGCTCTTTCCACTGGAGCATACTGTACACACATACACACACACAGACACACACACAAACACACTCTCATACATATTTAGATTAGCTTATTATAGTGTGTATATAACTACTTTCCCTCAATTAGAACTCTTTATTTGGACTGAACTCTTTTAAATAGCTCATTACATGCCGATTTGCAATTGAATTGGCTTAAATAGTCCAGTGTGACAAGGCATCTCCTGGATTCTAAACATTGAGAAACATTTATAATTTATCAGGGTTGATGCCACAACATCATTCAAATTTATTTCATGGAAACATAATGATTCCAGTGATCAATAGGCAATTACGTTGCATCTCTCCAAAGCTAGAGGGATAATTAATGGCAAGGTTAACAGATTGTCAATTAATGGCCTGGTGTAAATATCTGTGAAATCAGTTAAACCTAATGATTTAAAGATTATGAAAAGGCATCTTAAAACTAATTTTATCTTTGTTATCTTTTCTGCAGCATTAGTTACTTTGTGCTCCCACTTAGTGTTACCTTGAAAAAACCCATTAAGAAGCTTCCCCATGGCACTTTCACAAACTCTGCCTCGCTCCTCACTGTTCTGGGGAGTCTGAAACAGCCAAAAGTAATAATAATAATAATAATAATGGCATTTGTTAAGCGCTTACTATGTGCAGAGAACTGTTCTAAGCGCTGGGGAGGTTACAAGGTGATCAAGTTGTCCCATGTAGGGCTTACAGTCTTAATCCCCATTTTACAGATGAGGTAACTGAGGCATAGAGAAGTTAAGTCATCATCATCATCATCATTATCAATCGTATTTATTGAGCGCTTACTATGTGCAGAGCACTGTACTAAGCTCTTGGGAAGTACAAATTGGCAACATATAGAGACAGTCCCTACCCAACAGTGGGCTCACAGTCTAAAAGGGGGAGACAGAGAACAAAACCAAACATACTAACAAAGTAAAATAAATAGAATAGATATGTACAAATAAATTAAATAAATAAATAGAGTAAAAAAATATGTACAAACATATATATTAAGTGACTTGCCCAAGGTCACACAGCAGACATGTGGTGGATTCGGAATTCGTACCTATGACCTCTGACTCCAAAGCCCGTGCTCTCTCCACTGAGCCATGGAAAAATAGAGGAATTACTGTCAACTCTTTACCACAAGTGGTGAAGATCTTTGATCCAAGAGCCACATAAGATGTCTCTCAGAGTGGAGATGCTCAGGAAAAAAAAAAAGCAGGCTAATATGGGCAGCAAAAACTTCAATGACTTACTGTGTGCAAAGCACTGTACTAAGAGCTTGGGAGAGGACAATTGCATTAAATGGCTTTTCTTCATGTAGCTGGAGAAGATACCTTGTGGCAATAAACCAGGCTGAAATTATCTGTGCTTGACAGAGACAGATGTTGGGTGAAGTTCAGTCAAAACCCAACACCCCTGGAATTGATTCTGTAGATTTTCAAGTAAGGCCTCAATGTTCATGAAGTTAAGGCCACTGGAGAGAGCCGAGCCATATGGCAGAGGCCTCCTCACTAATTCTTTGGTCATAGCTCAAATTATGTCAGTTGTTGGAATAACATAAATATGGTAGCTCTCTCCAATCAATCAATCAATCATATTTATTGAGCGCGTACTGTGTGCAGAGCACTGTACTAAGCGCTTGGGAAGTACAAATTGGCAACACATAGAGACAGTCCCTACCCAACAGTGGGCTCACAGTCTAAAAGGGGGAGGCAGAGAACAAAACCAAACATACCAACAAAATAAAATAAATAGGATAGAAATGTACAAGTAAAATAAATAAATAAATAAATAGAGTAATAAATATGTACAACCATATATACATATATACAGGTGCTGTGGGGAAGGGAAGGAGGTAAGATGGGGGGATGAAGAGGGGGACGAGGGGGAGAGGAAGGAAGGGGCTCAGTCTGGGAAGGCCTCCTGGAGGAGGTGAGCTCTCAGCAGGGCCATAACTATCCTAGTATGCATGCATCCAACATTTTTGGGATTGTTCTGAAACTGCTCTTGGCTCTGGACTGATCTATTGATGCTCAAGCATTCTCCCTTCAGTGAAAGACTTTGATAATGACATCCTTTAGTAAACCTTCCCATCTGGGAATCTCAGAAAGTAGACCATTGTTTCTGCAATGAAGAGGTTGTAATCCTTCAAGAAGAGAGATTCAGATTGAGCTGGTTTAGAAGTCAGTGATAGAATCCCCTGCCTTCCTAGGATCTCCATCTACCTTGGGATGGGAAGCACTGTTTTCTAACGGAAAGAGCATGAACCTGAGATTCAGAGGATCTGGGTTCTAATCCCAGTTCTGCCACCTGTCTGCCCCTTGTTAAGTAACTTGGGAACAGAATGGGAATGCAATACCTGTTCTCCCTCTTTCTTAGCCTGTGAGACCTATGTGAGACTGGGGGTGTATCTGACCTGATTAACTTGAATCTACCCCAGTGCTTAGTACAGTGCTTGGCACATCATAAGCATTTAACAGACACTACAATTATGATTATTATTATTTTATTATCATTATTGTGACAGTATTGAAGCTGTAATCAGTCTCATTGCTGAAGGATCTCCTGTCTTTGTCGTTCCTCAAACCACTAGTTTAAAGGAAATAAATGAGAAGTTGCTTCTTCATTCAATGCATTAGTCACTCTGCTTTAGGCTCAGTGGGTAATAATAATAACAATAATAATAACAATTTTTTTGAAGTGCTTACTCTTTACCAAACACTGTACTAAGAGTTGGGGTGGATATGAAATAATCAGGTCAATGGATAGTCCCTGTCTCACTTGGAGCTTACAGTTGACACAGCACCCACTCTAATTAAGTGAGAAGCAGGTGGCCCACATATAATAATAATAATAATAATAATAATAATAATAATAATAATGGCATTTGTTAAGCGCTTACTATGTGCAAAGCACTGTTCTAAGCACTGATAATAATAATAATAATAATGGCATTTATTAAGCGCTTACTATATGCAAAGCACTGTTTGAAGTACTGAGGAGTTTACAAGGTGATCAGGTTGTCCCTTGGGGGGCTCGCATTTTACATTTACATTTTACAGATGAGGTAACTGAGGCACAGAGAAGTTAAGTGACTTGCCCAAAGTCACACAGCTGACAATTGGAGGAGCCGGGGCTTGAACCCATGACCTGTGACTCCAAAGCCCGTGCTCTTTCCACTGAGCCACACTGCTTCTCCATTGTGGAACAGTTGGTCTCTGGCTAGCCTTAAGCTAGCCTGGGTTCCCATTCCCCTGCCACCCTCCCCCTGAAAAAACAAAAGAAACAAAAAACACCTCCCTCCCGAGTCATGAGCAGTGAGCACTCAAGTCAATAGATTTGTCCAGCGTCTCTCCTGGATACTGATGTCTTGGGAATTTGATCTCAGTGTGTTATCAGGAGGACATTGTCGTATTGCTATGCCTGCACATGCTTCACAGGGAGAGCAGATGGGGTTTGCCCAGTGGTGAGAAAAAGAAGGTTGGGATGATGTCACACAAGTCAACAAAAATTATTGATTCTCTCCTGCTTGCTTTATTTGGATGCAGCTCCTCAGATTTTGAGATATAATTTTGACTCTTTCCCCGACCTGGATAATCCCTGAAAAAGCTCCCTCTGGACTCAATAAAACGTTGAAGGTGTACTGTGGGTGGCAGGATACTGACAACCCAGACTTTTCTGATTCTTTCTAGTGGGTAGCGGGAAGGAGAACTATCCTTCTTCTGCATGGAAACACTTTCTATGATACAAGCAGAGGTTCTCTAAGAGACCTTCCCTAGCTAAACCCTTATTTCCTCTTTTCCCACTCCTTTTAGAACTTGGATTTGCTCCTTATATTCATCTCTCCCTTAGCTCCATAAGACTTATGTAAATATCTGTAATTTTATTTATTTTCATTAATATCTATAGCCCCCTTTAGACTGTAAACTCCTTTCATTCATTCATTCAATGGTATTTATTGAGCGCTTACTTTCTGCAGAGCACTATGCTAAGCACTTGGTAAGTACAAATTGTCAAAATACAGAGACGGTCTTTACCCAACAACAAGCTCACAGTCTAACTGCTCTCTTATATTGTACTCTTCCAAGCACATAGTACAATGCTCTACACACAGTAAGCGCTCAATAAATACCATTGATTTTGTGATTGACTGAGCCTCACAGTCTGAGGGAGATATATCTTTTTTTAAAAAAAAAATTACTTTTTTAAATCAACATTTAGCTCATAATTTGTTTTCCATTTTCAGTGTATCTAATTTAGTTCAATTCAAGCAGGATATAATATTCACTTCAACGTGCACTCTACAATCATTCAAAACTTTGCTTCCCACCCTTTCATTTCCAGATAATTATTTTGAATTCCCTTTTCTTTCCAGCAAAACAGCAGTAGGAATATTTAAAGAAGAAAAAAAGTGTAATCCAATAGGTAAAGAGGCACAGTCTTTGTAAAACAAAGAGCTGTCAGTAAGTCTGATGTTATTTTTTAATGTAATTCATGAAATTAACTTCAAATAAGTTCATAGACTGATTTGGTGCTACTCCATGTTGCCAACAGTTTCCTTATTGATTTTGGCATCCGTAATCAGACCACATATGAGGTGGATTTAATAAGATAGAGGAATTGGCATGGCTCCTAGTTGAAAGAAAGAGATTAAGAAACAACTGGAATTAGCAGATACTGGTGGGTTCAATTGGTGGGCTCTCTGGATTTCATCAAGGGTTCTCATCTTGTTCCGAACTCCTGTCGAGATTGAAAATTGGCAATCTAAGAAGAGTCTGAAACATCCTCATCTTCACACTTGGAACAACTGTCAGCATTGCTAAGATGGTGATTGAGTTTATAAAGTGTTTTTCAGTCTAAATTGGAATAAATAAGATAAGCGCTTGTCATTCCAAGAAAGAACAATGCATCGTAGGTTTCTTCTTACCCACCCCAGAGCCAGCCCAACATGGTCGGTTTAGTGTGTGAGAAGACGCATGGGGTCTTTTAGGCATCTGGTAGAAACTCTAAACTCTCCTAAGCCCTTCTCAGGAATGTACCTGGAACATTTCCAGACCTCTATTGGGAGAGATGTGTCCATGGAGTCACAATGGGTCGAAAATGACTCGACAGCATAACACAAGACAAGACCCTCTAAAGTGCAGGCATTGTCCAAGTCCGCAACAGGTAAAAATAACCTCTCTTGAAAAAATAATTCCCGATCGCTTGCTCGAATGGATCAAATAGAAGCAGCTTCATTTTCAATGAAATCAGAGAGGATGGTTCTTTTGGTTATGGTGCGCAAGTATCAGTGGAAAATCATTTACAGAAGTATTTACTGAGAGATTGAGCCCCATATGTGTCTTCTGTTTGGTTGGGAATGTGAAATTATGTGCTTCTCTTCTCCTTCCCAACTCTTCCCATCTGGGAAAAAGAAATGTTTTTTAGAAAATGAAGTTGTAGTGGGCCTTTTCATTTGTTGGACCATTTTAACATGGAGAATTCAAGTCCAGGATTCTCTGGTGGCATAGCATTTCAAATTGAGCTCTCTGGTAGACAGTCGCAAATTCCTTATGAATTAGAAAGATCAGACAACTCCAAAAAACAACTATTAATTTGCAATGTAGGTAAGAATGGGCAAATAGAGATATCTTTCTTGACCTTCTACATTTTTCCCCTTCCAGAGATCATTTCTCCTCCCTGTTGAACTTTACACTTTCACCTCCCTGAGAAAACCTTTCCTTAGTGTTTTTAAACACACACCTGGTCTCTTATTTCATATTCCCATACCCGTCTCTCCATACTTCCCACCCTTTTTACACTTTCTAGGCAGCATCTGGAAGGGAGATGAGGAGGTGAGCCAGAGGAGAAGGAGAGGGGTTTCAGATGGAATTTCCATCTGTCAATAATACCTTCGTCCTGTGCCCTGGATCTGGCTAAAAGAGCCCCATGGATATGTAGTGTTTTAAGCCAATCCTTACTCTTAACTCGTCAATTATAAAGAGTTTAAAGAGTGATCTTTTTTCCCATTTGGACCACCAGAATTTAAATCTTTCATTGTGGCTTCCCTCTGGTAACGATGGCAATAATTTATGCCATGTATGAGAAGCAGCGAGGCTTAGTGGAAAGAGCCCGGCCTTGGGAGTCAGAGGTTGTGGGTCCTAATCCCAGCTCCGCCACTTGTCAGCTGTGTGACTTTGGGCAAGTCTCTTCACTTCTTTGTGGCTCAGTTACCTCATCTATAAAATGGGGATTAAGACTGTAAGCCCCATGTGTGATAACCTGATTACCTTGTATCTACCCCGGTGCTTAGAACAGTGCTTGGTACATAGTAAGCACTTAACAAATACCATCATCATCATTATTATTCTGCTTAGTTCAAGTTGCCTTGTTGGGATGCTGAAAAATCAGAATTTTTAATGTAAAATAAAACAAATGCTTGTAGGTTTTGGTGTTTGAAACATTTTGTGGAATTTGGAATGAAAAAGAGAAGGAAAGATAGTATGTCCTTTAATTTTCTTTTTTACTCTGCAAATTCAAATACAATCAGTTCTGCCGTAGAGGATGTTTTCATTACACATTGCTGCTAGAATGTTGTTAAGAAACTTGGGAGACTTTCTCTGACACCATGAGCCTGAAGCACTCCATGGTGTCAGAAGAAATGTTTTGCACACGAGAACCCAGTGTTCAGCCCAACTAATGTCCCAGGGACAACCATGTTACTTAATGCAGACTTCTGTGAGACCACAACCTCTGCCTTTAGAGAAGAGAGAAGCAGCATGGACTAGTGGAAAGGGCACAGGCCTGGGAATCAGAGGACATGGGTTCTAATTCCAGCTCAGCCAATTGCTTGTTGTGTGACCTTGGGCAAGCCACTTAACTTCTCTGTGTCTCAGTTCCCTCAACCATAAAATGGGGATTAAATACTAGTTAATAATAATAATAATGGTATTCGTTAAGCACTTACTATGAGACAAGCACTGTTCGAAGCACTGGGGTAGATACAAGGTTATCAGTTTGTCCCACGTCGGGCTCACAGTCTTAATGCTCATTTTACAGGTGAGATAACTGAGGCACAGGGAAGTTAATTGACTTGTCCGAAGTCACACAGTGGCAGTCTGACCAGTGGCAGAGCCGGGATAAGAACCTACGACTTCCAACTCCCAAGCCTGTGCTCTTTCCATTGAGCCAAGCTATTTCTCCTTCCAAATTAGGCTGTGAGCCTCACAAGGGACAGGGATTCTGTCAGACATAATTAACTAGCACCTACTCCAGCACTTAGAACAGTGTTTGACAAATCGTTAATGTTTAACAAATATTATAAAGAAAAGTGAGGGTAATGTTTCAGATAAAAGAGGACCAAATGCAAATTTAGTAGAGGTAGACCTTTGAAGGGTTAAAAGCTTTTCCCCAGCAACTTTTATCTGAATGGTCCACCAACTATAGTCTTCCACTTTGCTAGCGGTTTCTCTCCTCTGAATGGAATCCACTGTCGTAAAAATGTTATTTCGTACATTTTCCTCTAAACAATTTCTTTGTGTTTTTGGTTCAGTGGAAGTGAGATTGAGTAGCTATCCAGTTCAGGACCCGGAAAATTTTATCCATGATCTCTTACTAAATGCACGGAAAGGCAAACATCAGTGCTGTGACATTTGAGGTGACAATCAATTAGGTATCCCCAGACCCATTCAGAAAAGTCTGAATCATTTCAGATCAGGTAGTGGGATGGAGGTGAAGCTGACCTCCTATTGTTTGAAGCTCTCCTTAACTGTGTATCTTTAGTCGCTGATGACAGTTTGTGGATGAGGGGCCTCACCCACCTGAACCTCATCTCCACTGAACTGTCCTGGGGGGGCGGTTTAGGGGAGGGAGAAAGAGACACCAGGAGCCAAACCTCCTGTCTTGTTGTCTCGCCGCGATTCGGATTGCCAACAGCCATTTCAGGATGTCTGTGACTGCGAGACAAGCCGCTAACAGCCTTTGTCGTTTCAATTTTTCACACATTTCCTTTTTGTAAGCGTCCTTACCATTTCAATTTTTCACACATTTCTTCGGTGTGTGCATGCGTGCTTGTGAGCGCCCGTGCGTGTGTGTGTGTGTGTGTGTGTGTGTGTGTGTGTTTTCTAGCTGAGTGAAACCTCCCTCCAGCAACCAGCTGCCACAGGCCACTTTGGCTGCAAGAAAGCTCAGCTTCAGAAATGTCAAACCAAATGAAAATGAAGGCAGTCACCAGGGAGGTAGTTGGCTGCAGCTAGGCCAGTGGCAGTTCTTCCTTGGGAGGGCCAGATTGCCAGGGTCTGGAGGCAGCTGGCACTACCAGCCTTGCAGCTCCCTCCCGTCTTCCTGAGACCCTGTCAGCCAAGGGCACTTCCCGATGAAGCCACATAACAGCCGGCCTGTGAAGAACCAGGAGAGCCAATTTGGTGGGACTGCCCTCTGATCCCAGGGCCTGGGCACAAAGCTATCGAGGAGATTACAAGACTCAAATTTGCAGCTGGTGTTGAAAGAGAACACGCAATATGATTCTTATTGAATCACTTGTGTTAACCCCCGGTGCCGACCAAAGCAATTCCCAGTGTACCTTTCTTGTCAGTGGCACCACGAGAGCACCCAGTGTGTAAGTTCCTTAAGGGCAGGGTATGTACATTTTGCTTGCTTTACTCCTCAAGCACTTAGAATTGGGCTGGGTATTCAGGGAGTACTTAACAAATATCACTGAATGATAATGACGGGCACTACTTTTGGTAAACATGTTTTCTGAGGGCTAGAGATCAAATATAACTTCTAATGGTAGTGATAATTTATAATAACCAGATTTGTTAAGGGTGACGTAACTAAGCACTGGGGTATCTACAAGATAGAGTGAACCCAATTCCTGTTCTACCTGGGGCTCACAGTCTAAAGGAGAGGGAGAACCGATATATAATCCCCATTTGACAGTTGACAGTACTGAGGCCCAGAGAAGTTAAATGATTTCCATAGAGTCATCCAACAAGAAAATGGTGGAACTGGGATTAGAATTCCAGGCCCGTGCTCATCCCACTAGGCCAGGCTGCTTTCACCACTGACCTTCAAGTGATATCTCTGTCCATACAGTGAAACTTCTCTCTTGGGTGTGTAGCATAATACTTTATTAAGGAATCAAAGAGTCCAGCGGGTACTGGGGAAAGAAGGATCAGAAGTTCAGTGCTAAGGCATATTGATCCAGATTTTCCTGGTACCCAAGGTGTCCTCTGGTGGTATATTTGAAGTCTAAATATGTAACTGAATACTTCCAGCTCCAGCCACTGTCCCAGGTATTCTTTAATTAGTTACCCAGTCCAAACCCTACAGAGTATCCTGGGGCCTAAAAGAATAACTGCAGCATCAGCCTAGCTCACACCTACAGACATTCCTGGCTTTCTCTTCATTCGGGTGGGCTCTAGGCATGTTTTGTTTTGTTGTCTGTCTCCTGCTTCTAGACTGTGAGCCCGTTGTTGGGTAGGGGCCATCTCTATATGTTGCCGACTTGTACTTCCCAAGTGCTTAGTACAGTGCTCTGCACACAGTAAGCGCTCAATAAATATGATTGAGTGAATGAATGAATGATTAGTTGGTGGAGTTTTTTTGGTGGCTGGGAGATTCTCCAGAATTTCTTGAAATCCTAATCTCAGAAGCAGGAAGAGATTTCATTCACATTTGCTCTATACTGTAAGCTCACTGTGGGCAGGGAATGTGTCTGTTTATTGTTGTGTTGTACTCGGCAGTGCTTAGTAATGTGCTCTGCAATATGATTGACTGACTGACAACATTCCAAGTATGGCTTCCTTTTCCAGGGCCTGCAGGTACGTTGGTACCTACTGTAACAGAGAGGAAACAAAATTGCAACGTGTGCTTCTTTTCCCAGTGAAAAGTTCTAGCCATGGGAAGGAGCCTCTTAAGATTTCACTACAGGGCAGGAGGAAATTTTTAAGAATGATTTTTTAAGACATGACCAACCCCTGAACACTTTAGAGAGAGTTGGGTGACAAACAGTGCGATCAGTCAATCAATCAGAGGTATTTATTGAGTGCTTATTAATAATAATGATAATGGCATTTATTAAGTGCTTACTATGTGCAAAGCACTGTTCTAAGCACCAGGGAGGTAACAAAGTAATCAGGTTGTCCCACGGGGGGCTCACAGTCTTAATCCCCATTTTACAGATGAGATAACTGGGGCACAGAGAAGTTAAATGACTTGCCCAAAGTCACACAGCTGACAATTGGTGGAGCCAAGATTTGGACCCATGACCTCTGACTCCAAACCCCGGGCTCTTTCCACTGAGCCATGCTGCGCTGATTGTTCTGTACAGAGTACTACTGTACTAAGCTCTTAGAAGAGTACAATATAAGAGAGTTGGGAGACGTGTTTCTGGTGATGTAAGGGGACTTTGGTTTGACTGAGGAGAACAAATTGAAGGTGTTGAGTATGTTTGGGTAGGATTTTGGTGGAAATTGAAAGGTAGGGTAGATGGGAATTATTCAGCTCTTTAAAATAACTCGGGCATGGAGCAATAGGATGAAATCAAAGCTGGTACTCGATGGCTTTAAAGCATTCAATCACCTCACATACCTCCTATCTTACCTCACTAATCTCCAAAGAGAACCCAACTTGCATTCCTCCAATATCAGCCTGCTCACTGTACTTCAGTCTCATCTGTCTTAACGCCAATCCCTCACCCTCATCCTCCCTCTGACCCGGAACTCTCTCCCTCTTCAAATCCGACAGATGGCCATTCTGCATCCTACTGAAATCATACATTTTCCAAGATTCTTTCCCTCCCTAAGCCCTTTTTTTATGGTATTTGTTAAGTACTTACTCTGTGTCAAGCACAGGGGTAGATATAAGTTTATCAGGATGGGAACAGTCTCTGCCCATATGGGACTCACAGCCTAACTAGGAAAATTTAGGACTTAATCCTCATTTTGTTGTTGAGGAAAGTGAGGCACAGAGAAGTTAAGTAACTTGCCCGAAAGTCACACAGCAAGCTGGAGTTAGCTGGACTCCCAGGTTCATGCTCTTTTCACTAGGCCATGCTGGCTTCCCTGTCCAGGCCCTTACCTTCTGTGTCTCATATGCATTTGGCATTTCCCCTTAAGCACTTTGATATTCACCCCTCCCCCAGCCCTACAGAATTTATGTATATACCCATGTATATATAATTAAGCACTCAGTGAATACTATGATGTAAAAGGTTTGATAGACTATCTGTTCTTTGGAGAATTGGTGGGAGGGTTGTAATTGAAATATATATGATAACAAGAGAATACAGGATAAATTGATTGGGGAGGGTGGGTGTGGGCTAATTATAATTTCCTGCGGTTTTTGTGTGTATGTGTGATTTAACATCCAGAAATGGAATCTAGGCCATCAGTTCAGACCACAGTGGCTGGCAGTAATCATCAGTCGATCATTAATATTGATAATTTGGCTGGGCTTTCAACACATTCTCTGCTATTTCTCTTCAGCAGGTAACTGAATGAGCAAAAAAAAAACAAACCCTAAGCATTAACGACATTAACCGAATCAGTGTTTATCCAGCTTTGGAGTCATTGATTTGAGAACTGGATGACTTAACCTAATTTTCTAGGTTCTCTGTATGAGCCAAACGAGCAGGGATATTTTAGCAGCTTCCAAGAATATATTTGATGATATTTCATTAAAAACCCATTTTTTTTCTAAGTGATGATTTGGAGAAAGTGGACCTCCATTTATTGAAATCAATTCCTCTTTGAATCAGGTCAAGCTGCCACTTTTCCGCAGAATTCATTTCAGCCCGCAATTCCCTCTGTGATGTGTGGATTTCGAAATCTTCTGGTGCCATCCTGTGGAGAAATGAGGACAGCAGTGAGAGCATCCTTTCCTTGAACCGTTTTCTAACTTTCTGTTCATCGAGTTCGTGTTAACCTGAGGCTGTGAATTCTCAACAGAAAGGAAATGATGTGGTAGTATCCTGTTTCAAAAGGGAAATGGAGAAGTTTCTTTTTGAGCCGGGTGAGTTAGGATTCTTCAGCCACCAAACTCAAAGGGGATGTTCATTCATTCATTCATTCATTCAATCGTATTTATTGAGCGCTTACTGTGCGCAGAGCACTGTATTAAGCGCTTGGGAAGTACAATTTGGCAACATATAGAGATGGTCCTTACCCAATAGTGGGCTCACAGCCTAGAAGGGGGAGCTATAATAGTGAGAAGAAGAAGAAGAAGAAGAAGAAGAAGAAGAAGAAGAAGAAGAAGAAGAAGAAGAAGAACTTCCTATGTGCCAGGCACTGTACTAAGCGCTGGGGTGGTGTCACCTGTCGTCAGAGGCTGGGTCGTTTGGTAATCAGGAGAGAGAGAGAGAGAGAGACAGACAGACAGACAGACAGACTGGGGATGGAAAGCCTGAGTTTTATATGAAATTAATTCTGCAAGATGAATTGAATTATTTAATAATAATAATGGCATTTGTTAAGCATTTACTATATGCAAAGCAGTGTTCTAAGCGCTGGGGGGATACAAGGTGATCAGGTTGTCCCACGTGGGACTCACAGTCTTAATCCCCATTTTATAGATGAGGTAACTGAGGCTCAAAGAATAAGAATAATAATGATGGCATTTGTTAAGTGTTTACTATGTGCAAAGCGCTGTTCTAAGCTCTGGGGAGGATATAAGGTGATCAGACTGTCCCACATGCGGCTCACAGTCTTCATCCCCATTTTACAGATGAGGTAACTGAGGCACAGAGAAGTTAAGTGACTTGCCCAAGGTCACACAGCAGACATGTGGTGGAGCTGGGATTAGAACCCATGACTTCTGACTCCCAAGCCCATGTTCTTTCCACTGAGCCACGCTGCTTCTCCAATATAATTGTTTAGGTGCAATGAATTGAACTTCCCTTTTGGGAAGAATGTAATTATTAATATTAGAGCTTCCCTAACAGGAGGAACACACATCAATCACTCAATCAATCAATCGTATTTATTGAGCGCTTACTGTGTGCAGAGCACTGTACTAAGTGCTTAGGAAGTACAAGTTGGCAACATACAGAGACAGTCCCTACCCAACAGTGGGCTCACAGTCTAAAACGGGGAGACAGAGAACAAAACCAAACATACTAACAAAATAAAATAAATAGAATAGATATGTACAAGTAAAATAAATAAATAAATAGAGTAATAAATATGTACAAACATATTACATATATACAGGTGCTGTGGTGACGGGAAGGAGGTAAGATGGGGGGATGGAAAGGTGGGCGAGGGGGAGAGGAAGGGAGGGGCTCAGTCTGGGAAGGCCTCCTGGAGGAGGTGAGCTCTCAGCAGGGCCTTGAAGGGGGGAAGAGAGCTAGCTTGGCGGATGGGCAGAGGGAGGGCATTCCAGGCCCGGGGGATGACGTGGGCCGGGGGTCGATGGCGGGACAGGCCAGAGCGAGGTACGGTGAGGAGATTAGTGGTGGAGGAGCGGAGGGTGCGGGCTGGGCTGGAGAAGGAGAGAAGGGAGGTGAGATAGGAGGGGGCAAGGTGATGGACAGCCTTGAAGCCCAGGGTGAGGAGCTTCTGCCTGATGCACACGTGGCAGAACCCCTGGGTCCCACCGAGGCAGAATTTCCTTACAGTTTGTTTGTATATGGTGGGATGCCCCCCCTCCATAGCTCTCATGCTGGGAAGCAGCATGGTTCAGTGGAAAGAGCTGGGGCATGGGAGTCAGAGGTCATGGGTTCTAATCCCAGCTCTGCCGCTTGTCAGCTGTGTGACTTTGGGCAATTCAACTTCTCTGAACCTCAGTTACCTCATCTGTAAAATGGGGATTAAGACTGTGAGCCTCACGTGGGACAACCTGATCACATTGTATCCTCCCCAGCGCTTAGAACAGTGCTTTGCACACAGTAAACGCTTAACAAATGCCCTCATTATTATTATTATTACCCATGTGCACTTCCCACTTGGGAAGAATCCACTTGATTTACACCCCCGTGGGGAAGCCCCTAGCTCCCACCCACGAGGATTTTCCACTTGGGAGGAATCCATTCATTCATTCCATACCCATGGCGAAGCTGACAATTGGCAGAGTTGGGATTTGAACCCTTGACCTTTGACTCTTTCCACTGAACCATGCTGCTGCTTTACAGGGCTCACACTCTAAGACTGAGGAAGACCAGTTATTGTATCCCAGTATTACAGATAAGGAAGGTGAGATACAGAAAGGTTAAGTAATTTGCCTGGGGTCACTCATTAGACTAGTGTCACTGATGGAACTAGAACCCAGGTCTCTTGGTTACCAGTCCCATGCTCTTTTCACTAGATCACTTTTGCATTTGATAATTGCCTTGGTTTATCCGGTGTACTCACCAACACAGAGCCAAATTTGACAGCTTTATCCAAGCCAGACCATTATGAGAGAGGTGGATTTCCTGGGAGGTCCAAAGTCTTGATGACCATTTTATTTAATTTTATTTTTTGGCTGGGTGCAGAAATTGTTCAGAAAAAGTTACAACCTTGAATATTAATGCTACAAGAGGCCTGTATTAGCTTTAGTATCAGTGTGTTTTACAGAGGATGTGAGTACATTGCAGTACAATAAACAACATGATGGTGTTTTGTTTTGTTGTCTGCCTCCCCTTTCTAGACTGTGAGCCCATTGTTGGGTAGGGACCATCTCTGTATGTTGCCAACTTGTACTTCCCAGGTGCTTAGTACAGTGCTGTGCACACAGTAAGTGCCCAATAAATATGACTGACTGAATGAATGAATGAAAAATGGTGTTCTTTTATGGTACTTGTTGAGTGCTAACTATGTGTGAAGCACTGTTCTAAGCACTGGAGTAGATACAAGGTAATCAGGTTGGACACAGTCCCTGATCCCATCTGAATGGGGATGAAGACTGTGAGCCCCACGTGGGACAACCTTGATTACCTTGTCTCCCCCAGTCCAGTATTTAGAACAGTGCTTGGCACATAGTAAGTGCTTAACAAATACCAACTTTATTATTATTATTATGTCTGCAGTGACCTATGATAATTATTTATAATAATAATTATAATAATAGTATTTAAGTGTTTATCCTATGCCAAGCACCAAACCCCACTCCCTTCCACACATGGGGTTCACAGTTTAAGGAGGAATGAGAACAGGTGCTTAGTCCCCCATTTTACAGATGAGGGAATCTAGGCACACAGAAGTTAAGCAACTTGCCCAGGGTCACACATCAGGTAAGTGTTGGAGCTGGGTTTCAAACTCAGGTCTTCTGATTCCCAGGGCTGATTCTTTTCACTGTGCTATACTTTTCCATTCAAGTTCACCTCAGGAACAGTCTACCGTAGTGTGCCCAAAGGGAAAGGTTTTTGAGTGTAGAAAAAGGTTGAGTGAGTGGATCTCAGTCTCAAAATCGGCCACAGAAAAAAATGGTGAAGAAGGATGTGTTGTCATGGGATTATTGTCCTCTGTTTCCTGTGATGACATCATTTTCTTTCCCAAATGGAAGGCGAAGGTAGTATGCCATGTACATTTTTAAGGTAAACTCATGATGCACTGAACGTATTTTCATAATGTTCACAAATATCATAAATTTCATCATTTAAAGCTTATGATTTCAAAATGTTATAATTCAAGACTAAAGAGGGGGGATATACACTTCAAACCTGTGAGAAATGAGAAATCCATCCCTGCATATAAACAAATCATTAATTAGAGAAACTAACTATTTTGTATGTGTTAATGAATATAGTGAATGTATAGGGCTGTTAGCTATCAGAAATATAGAAAGGGTGTAAGATAAATGTCCACTGAGAAGTATCTCCCGCTGTTTATATGTTTATTTTTTTACTATTTTCTAATCAGGCCCTTTACCAGGCCCCTACACCTTAATGTGGTTCTAATTATCAAATGGCAAAATGGTAGTGGAGCTGACAGAGTTGAGGAAAATAGAAGTAGACTTATTCAGCATGATGAATTCTGTTTTTGGCATATTGATTTTAGATTGTTAGCTCCTCGAGGGCATGGATTTTCATCTACTATATTTTATTGTAATCTCCCAAACGCTTAATACAGTGCCCTGCACACAGTAAATGCTCAATAAATACTACGGATTAATTGATGGATTAAAATGTTCCATTGTGAAACAGAGTGGAAGTCAGGGCTGGTGAGGTAGACTTAGCAGTGAACGCCATAAAGGGTGGAATGGAAACTATGTGAGCAGACAAGCTCTCAAATGTTGATGGAGAAGAGTAAAGGGCTCAGGACGAAGCCATGTAATACACCCAAAGATATAAGATGAGAGGAGAAAGAAGTAGCTTCAGAAACTATGAGAAGGAACAGTCAGAGAGGTAGAACCAAGATATTACTGTGTCAGTGAAGCTATGGTTGGCCCTGGTCTAAGTGAGGAGGGTAATAGATAATAGGAAAAGTGAGTGGTCAAGAAAGATTAGGACAAAATTAAGTCAAGAGGAGACTGGGCCAAAAAAAAAAGCCAGTGGAAGTGGAGACCTTGTTGAGAACAGTCTCGATAGAAGGAGGCAATGTGAAGAGAAATAGCAGAGAGTTGAGAAGAGAGCTGGTAGAGAGGAAATGAAGGCCACAGGCAAGTGAAACCTTGATCCTGGAGCAGAGAACATGTACGGTGAATGAAGAACCCCGTTTCCTTTAACAGGAAAGTGTTTCAGGATAGGTGGAGAGGGTCAGCAAGAGAAGGGCAGCAAGAAGCTGAGTGGTGGAAAGGTCCCAAGAGACTCATGTTGTAAACTTCGTGGGGGGAGAGGGGAGGAAGTGAATGGTCATTTGTGTTTGGTAGCAATCTATTTCTCACAGAAGCATAGCTTTCCAGTCGTTTGGATCTAAGAACAGTGTTTGGCACATGGTAAGCGCTTATTTATTATTTATTTATTACTAGTATTTATTTATTAATTATTATTATTATTATTATTTATTAAGATATTATTTATTATTCAAATAAGATGTGCTTGGCTGTGCAGCTAATCAGTCAAGAAATGGTATTTATTGAACTCTTACTGTGTGCAGAGCACAGTACTAAGCGTGGCTCAGTGGAAAGAGCCCGGGCTTAGGTGTCAGAGGTCATGGGTTCAAATCCCAGCTCTGCCAATTGGCACCTGTGTGGCTTTGGGCAAGTCACTTCACTTCTCTGTGCCTCAGTTACCTCATCTGTAAAATGGGGATGAAGACTGTGAATCCCACGTGGGACAATCTGATCACCTTGTATCCTCCCCAGCACTTAGAACAGTGCTTTGCACATAGTAAGCGCTTGACAAATGCCATCATTATTATTATTATTTACAACAGAGTTGATAGATATGTTCCCTGCCCCCAGGGAGTATATAGCCCAGAGGATCCACCCTCCCTCCTGGCCCAAGCCACAATGTGGGAGGCAGCCTGGCACTTTTGAGAACCATAACTCTTGCAGCTCAACTGTGGTTCCTCTAGTTAAATAATGTCACATAATCAAGCAGAAAGAAGCGTCCTAAAGATACAGCAAAGTCAGACTCAAACAATTGAGCTTTGCTTTGCACTCTTAGCAGACAATAGCAGCATGTGGCTGCTATGTGACATGTAGCAATCAATCATTCAATTATACTCATTGAGTACTTTGCATAGAGCACTGCATTGAATGCTTGAGAGACTTCAACAGAATTAGTAAAAATGATCCATGCCCGAACAGAGTTCATAATCTAGCAGGGGAATGAAATTACAGATAGGACAAAAAAGAAAGCGTGAGAGTCGAATAGCCATCAAGAACGAGGAGGCTCTCTTGAAACTGAGTCTCTGGGGACATTGTGCCACCCAAAGACAGAATCAAAAACTGCTGCAGGCATTTTAAATAGAAAATACAACAGCATAGCAAGCAAAGATCATCTTTATGGGCTCCTAACGAGAAAGGGGTTTGCCATTGTACATCTGTTTTTCAGCTGTGCTTGCAGAAAGGATATAATCTCATTCCCTGTGGTGTCATTTTAAAATCCCAAGGATGTATATGGAAGTGTTTTGCATGCGTGTATAAAGCCATCAATAAACACTTTATTACAAGGTGGTTTGATATAAATGATAAAGTCTTCTGCTCTTTCAATCAACTTGGTTTTAAAAAACAAAACGCATTGTATTTTAGGCTATGGCTGTCATTTTCTGAGTCACCATCAGAGTCTTTCTGATCACACATTTAGCCTGAGGAGGAAACAGTTCTTTCTAGAGACGCTGAGATAAAACAACTATTCAGCTTGAACTTTTCTGCATCACCTCTAGAAAGAAATCAGTGTACCTGAATTTCTTATTCCGAGAAGGCTGACATGCCGTTTTCCTCTGCTTGGGGTCTGTTGATAATGAAGATGGGCTGGGTGAGAAATGCAGGGAAAAATCCACTTGATGAAATAGTTTGCGCTGAGAGTTTTCTGCCAGTCATGGAGTGAGACAGGGATTGACTGAATGCACTACTCCCCCACCCAAAATCAGCACACGGGCTGGAATGGCTGAATGGTCATTAATACTTGAGAAGCAGAAGTGGAAGAAAATCAATTGCAAAGCGCCATAGCCTGCTATTAAGGTATGGATTCTAAATGCCATGACCATGCTTGGTGCAGCAGAGGACAGTTAGGGAAGGTCATTAAAAAGTAACAAGTAATGTTCTTTCTGCAACTCCAGGCAACTGTAATAGCCTGGAAGAACTAGGCATTCGCCTCTGATAAACTTCACAAAGTGGCCCGCCAGGAGAAGTTGAGGATTAAGGCTAGGACAATTAAAAAATAATTGGAATGAACCACCAGTTACAAATACTATCAAATTAAAATTGTAACTTAACTGGATGAAGTGGCTACTTCCACTTTGATCCCTGGGGAGAAAAAATAGTCAAAGTGATATCCTTGAGTTTAAAAAGAATACTCCTTAGGAGAAACTATAGTTTCTTGCCTGCAATTAATCATGTTGTGAAAAGGGTATAATCAACTAAATTACTCTATATGTTCACTATGAATTTATGCTCAACACTTGCATTTCACATTCAGTACATTTAATGCATCTCTGTGGGCGATATGCCGGTGGAGCCGTTTTGGTGTGCTATTAAATCTCTTTAAATCTGCACACTGAAACGTGGCAAATTAGTCAGCCAATCCCTGGAGGAAATAGTGTATTTGCTGCTGCAATAAGACCTAAGAGCTAGGCTTTTTTTTTTAACTTCTTCAATATTCGCATTAGGCACTAAAATAAAAAAAAAATGCAGGCATGTAATGCATAGAGAACTATAACTTTGTAAACTATTCTAATACCTCCAATTCTCAAAAACAGCACCTATTAAAGACATACTTTTCTGATCAACTTTTCTGATCTCTAGCAACTAAGAACTGAGAGAGGGTCTATCATTTTCTGTTTTTCTGTAAAGAATTGCATGTTTGCTTAGTACAGTGCTCGACACACAGTAAGCACTCAATATTCATTCGATTTGTTGAATGCTTACTGAGTGCACAGCAGTGTACTACGCACTTAGAAGAGTACAATATAACAATAAACAGACACATTCCCTGCCCACAATGAGCATTCAGTCTAGAGAGGGAAACAGGCATTAATGTAATCAAATTACTGACTGATTGATAAATTTGGATTGTGAATCTCATGTGGGACTGGCACTTTGTCCATTCTACTAATATCATATCTACCCCAGCACTTAGTGAAGTGCTTAGCACTTAGCAAGTGCTTAATAAATACCATTAATATTATAATTATAATTATTAACTAGGGAGTGTTTCAGTTCAAGCAGGCAATCTTAGCCATCCAGGACAGGGTTTACCAGAGCTTTTGTTTCCATTAGTTCCTGGCTATTCCTCCTTTGGCCCTTTACTGCTTAAACTCCAACAGTGCAGATTAGCTAGGGGTGGGGAAAAAAACCAGCAGAATCAGAGACTGGCAGCAGGACTCAAGATAGCCTCTCGCCCAGTAACCAGCCTCCAACTTGAATCAGTTTTTTGGTTCATTGGTCACCCTGTTAAACTTGGTTTGGATGGAGACATTTGACAGAGGGTGAAATAAATTCTGCCTATATCATATACCTGTATCCTCCTTTCCCGTTAGGCTTGGATTTAGCTTGGATTCATGAGGACAGGACTTTTCCCGCCAAAGTCATTATTCAGTTACATGCAATTAAAATTTTCAAAGGACTGCTTATGGATACCAAGCCATACCTACAAAAGTCAATTCATGACAGTGTTTTCTGGATGCCTTACCCACTACCCTGTTGGGGAGAGGACTAATGTTGGTGTGAGATGGACGCTAGCAGCCCCTCAAAGTTGGCAGTCATACTGGACAATGTCAGTTTTTCACAGAGGTCCCAATCTCCTGCCATTTCTCGAGATTGATGATCGTGGTCCTTATTACGTGTTGGCTTTATGCCAAGCACTCTAAGTGGAGGAATAGATGTAAGATAATTAGGTCCCACATATGGCTCACAGTGTAAGTAAGAGGGAAAGCAGGTATTGAATTCCCATTTTACAGATGAGGGAACTGAGGCACAGAGAAGCTAGGTCACTTGCCCAAGGTCATATGGCAGGTATGTGGTGGAGTCAGGATTAGAACCCAGGTCCTCTGACTGCCAGGGCCATGCCCTTTCCATTGGGCTACTCTGTTTAATCCCGGTCCAGCCATTTGTCTGCTGTGACCTTGGGCAAGCCACTTAACTTCTTTTTACCTCAGTTACCTCATCCATAAAATGGGGATTAAGACGGTGAGCCCCACATGGGACAACCCGATTACTTTGTATCTACCCCAGCATTTAGAACAGTGGTTGGCACATAATAATACTTAAAAAATGCCATTATTACTATTATTATTATGTGTAAGATTCTCCTTAAGTGGCCAGTAAAGCTAGGAAAGATGGACAGCTTGAAGGATCAACTACTTAAGCCTAGCCTACTAGTCTGCTAATTTTATCCCTTTAGGTTATAAACTCCTTGACAGAAGGAATTTTTTTTTACCTCTACTGCACCTACATGCCCTACCCTAGAAAGAACACACACAAACATCCACACTCAGTGTAGTGCTTTGCAATCAATCCATTGATCTGTAGTATTTATTCAACATTTACTATGTGCAGACCACAGGACTTGGGAGCATCCATTAGAGGTAGAAGTTGTGATCCCTACCTTCAAGAAGTTTATAATCTGGGTGGGGAGATAGATACAGAATAACTACAGATAGGAAAAGAAGACTATGCAGATATGTGGCTATCCCAACTGGATTACTGCATTTCCGACTGGATTACTGCATCAGCCTCCTTTCTGATCTCCCATCCTCCCGTCTCTCCCCACTTCTGTCTATATTTCACTCTGCTGCCCGGATTATCTTTGTACAGAAACACTCTGGGCATGTCACTCCCCTCCTCAGAAATCTCCAGTGGTTGTCTGTCAACCCCTCTATATTTGTATATATGTTTGTACGTATTTATTACTCTATTTTACTTGTACATATTTATTCTATTTATTTTATTTTGTTAATATGTTTTGTTTTGTTGTCTGTCTCCCCCTTCTAGACTGTGAGCCCACTTTTGGGTAGGGACCGTCTCTATATGTTGCCAACTTGTACTTCCTAAGCGCTTTAGTACAGTGCTCTGCACACAGTAAGTGCTCAATAAATACGATTGAATGAATGAATGAACCTACGAATCAAGCAAAAACTCCTCACATTCGGCTTCAAGGCTGTCCTTCACTTTGCCCCCTCCTACCTCACCTCCCTTCTTTCCTTCTCCAGCCCAGCCCGCACCCTCCGCTCCTCTGCCTCTAACCTCCTCACTGGGCCTCGTTCTCACCTGTTCTGCTGTCGACCCCCGGCCCACGTCCTCCCCCTGGCCTGGAATGCCCTCCCTCCACACATCCTCCAAGCTAGCTCTCTTCCTCCCTTCAAAGCCCTACAGAGAGCTCACCTCCTCCAGGAGGCCTTCCCAGACTGAGCCCCCTTTTCCCTCCCCTCCTCATCTCTCCATTGCCCCCCCAGCCCTACAGCACATACATATATTTGTACAGATTTATTACTCTATTTATTTTACTTGTACATATTTACTACTCTATTTTATTAATGATGTGCATAAAGCTATAATTCTATTTATTCTGATGGTTTTGACACCTGTCTATGTGTTTTGTTGTCTGTCTCCCCCTTCTAGATTGTGAGTCCGTTGTTGGGTAGGGACCACCTCTATATGTTGCCGACTTGTACTTCCCAAGCACTTAGTACAGTGCTGTGCACACAGTAAGCGCTCAATAAAGACGACTGAATGAATGAATGAATGAATGTGGAGAAGAATGTAAATCTATCCACGCTAAAATGCTCTACCCCAGCATTCAGTACAGTAAGTACCCAGGTAGAAACTCAGTAAATTTTACTGATTGATTGATTGATGCTATGTTTGGTGGTGTTAGTAGTAAATAGTATTTATTCATTCATTCAATCGTATTTATTAAGCATTTGCTTACCCAGGTACCCAGTAGAAACTCAGTAAATTTTACTGATTGATTGATTGATGCTATGTTTGGTGGTGTTAGTAGTTAATAGTATTTATTATGTGTTTACTTGGCACTGTGGACGTAATTCACAGGTGGCAATTAGGTGCATTCCCTGTCTCTCAAGGGGCTCACAATTTAAAATTATAATGGGGGGAGGGGACAGATGAAACAAAACACTAAGACTAGGTCTAATAGTAATAATGGTATTTGTAGACCCATTGGATGCAATGCACTTGTGCTAAGCACTTGAGAAAGTGCATAATAATAATAATAATAATTATGGTATTTGTTAAGCATTTACTATGTGCCTGACACTGTACTAAGCGCTAGGGTGGATACAAGCAAATCAGGTTGGGCACCGTTCCTGTCCCATGTGGGGCTTATCGTCTCAATCCCCATTTTACAGATGAGGTCACTGAGGCACAGAGAAGTGAAGTGACTTGCCCAAAGTCACACAGCAGACAAGTAGAGGAGCCGGGATGAGAACCCATGACCTTCTGATTCCCAGGCCTGGGGTCTATCCACTATGCTAGGTGCATCAGATGCATGAGACGCATTCCCTGTCCGCAAGGAGTTTTCACTTTAATGGGAGAGGCAGACTTTAAAAATATGTACAACTAAGGGAAACAAATAATGAATTATGCATAGATACCCACATTTTTTTCCACACAAAAGATTAATCAGTCAGTGGTATTTATTGAGCACTTACTGTGTGCGGAACACCATTTTAAGCATGGGGGAAACCACAATAAAAAAAGAGTTGCTAGATATGATCTTTGCCCACAAGAAGGGAGACAGACATTACTTTCAGTTTGTGTGGTACTACCCTGTAAATGGTTGAGGGAGAAAGAAAGAAACAGATGAAGAAATCTTTCGTTAGAGACTTAGTATGAGACCAGCTTTTCTTTCTTGATATATTCAAAATCACAGCACATGTTTTGGATACCTTATTATTTAACGACCAACTCATATGCAATATCCCATTTTCTTTCTTCCTCCTATGTTTTATGTGCCTTATAATAATAATGATGGCATTTGTTAAGTGCTTACTATATGCCAGGCACTGTTCTAAACGTTAGGGTAAATACAAGGCAATCAGGTTGTCCCAAGTGGGGCTTACAGTCACAATTCTTATTTTACAGATGAGGTAACTGAGGCCCAGAGAAGTTAAGTGACTTGCCTAAAGTCACACAGCTGACATGTGGTGGAGCCGGAATTAGAACTCATGACCTCTGACTCCCAAGTCCAAGCTCTTTCCACTGAACCATGCTGCTGCTTCTTATTATTATTTAAACACTAACTCACATGCAATATCCCATTTTCCTTCTTCGTCGTACCATTAAATTATTTTTGGTTCTCTCTCCCTTGGTAGATTGTAAGCTCCTTGAGAGTCAAGGTCATATTTTGATTGTACTCTCCCAAGAATTTAGTATCGTGTTTTGCATATAGTAGATATATTCAGTACCTGATTTAATGCTACTATATTAGTTGCTAGTTTGTATGCCATACTAGTGAAGGCCAAAACTGGGTGAAACATTGCATTAAATTGGCTGATTCTTTCAAAACAATTATTATTGCATTTAGAGATGGAATGGTAAAAAAATGATGGCAATAGCTTCTAAATCATGTAGTTTGCATTAGTTCTTAGTTCAACTGTCCTTGTTGCTGTTTTATCTCCTTCAACGGATGGTTTCTGGCTGATCCTAAATCTAGTTAGACACCTTTAGAATGTGTTTCAAGGCCTTTACCTCCAGGGTGGATTATACGATGTGAATTACTGGTAACCTTTCCTTTATATCCGCTCCAACCTCGGTGCGCATACGAAGGCAAGAAAAGCAGACATAGCTGAACTATAATACCAGATTTATGGAAATGTCGGTAGATATCATAGACTCGTGTACTTTCTCTTCAAAATAAAAGTGGGAATTAATAATATATCAATATGTATCCCGATGAGCATCAGTGAAGGCTGCCTAGGAGAAGGATTCGCCACTAGCAGATTTTTGGAAACCAAATGTTGGAAAATATTTTACATTGCACTGTGATTTTATGTTGGAAACACTCTACTACTCTTAGGGAAATGATTAGTTCAGAAAGTACAGTCACTTAGATTGTAACATGGTAGTTGTGAAGAACCTTGTGTTATGGGAAAATTGCTGATGCATGAATTCAATGGAAATTCTAGGTTAGGGTGTATATGGAGATTCCCCCATGACCAACATTGTTGAATTCAAATTCCTGTATTACGTTGTGCCCACCCATATTAAATATGGTAAAGTTGCAAAATATCATGAGACATAAGTACTACCTTAAGGCCTAGGCTAGGAATAATAATAATAATAATAATGGAATTTATTAAGTGCTTACTATGTGCAAAGCACTGTTCTAAGCTCTGGGGAGGTTACAAGATGATCAGGTTGTCCTGGGGAGGCTCACAGTCTTCATCCCCATTTTACAGATGAGGTAAGTGAGGCACAGAGAAGCTAAGTGACGTGCCCAAAGTCACACAGCTGACAATTGGTGGAGCCGGGATTTGAACCCATGACCTCTGACTCCAAAGCCCGGGCTCTTTCCACTGAGCCACGCTGCTTCAAGTGAAGCAGGAAGTGAAGCAGCATCATGCTTTGACCACAAACGTGCACAATTGTTTCTTCTTAGAGCAAATTTACTTGTGCTGATTTATTGATAGGTGTGATACCAGAACAGACTCATATTGTGCAAAGAACATTTCCTAATTCATTCACCGTGTTCTATCCAAATTGCGTAATGAAATCATGTGTTGGAGCAGAACTAGTTTATTGATTTTAAACACTATTTCGAAGATCAAGGCAGCATAGTCATAATGATTGCTGCATTTTTTAAGTGCTATGTACCAAGCATTGTACTAAGCGTTGGGGTGGGTAGAAGATAAGCAGGACCCAAATGAGGCTCACAACCTAAGTAGGAGGGAAAACAAGTATTGAATTCCCATTTTGTAGATGAGAGAATCAAGGCACAGAGAGGTGAAGTGACTTGCCCAAGGTTACACAGCAGATGTGGCAGACCTTGGATTAGAACTCAGGACCTCTGACTCCCATGCCTGGGCTCTTTCCAGTAGGCCACGCTGCTTCTCGTCTACACTACCTGTTTATCCTTGTGTAAATTCAGGCATTCCCACTCCCTCTTATTCCTTTCCAAAGTGAAGGTTTCTTGTCCGGCTAGTTAAGGAGTTGAAGAATATGAGGCGGTGGACTGTGGAGGGACTTAAAAGCAAGAGATTTCCCTTCGGCCTTCAAGGGTGATTTAGTATGATACCGCCTTAGGTTCTGAGGAGAATCAGCTAGCTTCCCAAGGGCCCATCGAATCTGGGAAACTCCCGTCCCATTCTAATTGACTTCTTCGTCAGAAACCAAAAATAGGTGTTGAAGTACTTGTGTGACCTAAACCAGCGATCCTTGCTATCACTGACCACTTCTTAAATACTGTGCAGCGGTGCATATCCCGCTATATCTAAATTAAATACTGTTTGAGAGAGTTAGTTTCAATTGTTACTTCAGGATTGCTGATCAAATATAAATCACAAGATGGTATTTTTCAGTCCCATAATCATGGAATTATTTTTTTATGGGTATAGACTAAGTAGAGCAGATGATAGATTGGTTCCAACAGCGAGAGTAGATTCCAGGTGGTAATGGGAAGTAAATTAATAGCCTTCTTCCATACTCTTATGGTTCTCCTTTGAGATGTGGTTTCTTATCCAATTTCCACTAACATTTAAAAAATTGATATTCAGCTCTGATGGCCATAAAATGTCAAGTAATATATTTTAAAAAGTTTAAGATTAGGTTTTGCACAGTGAACTGGGGTTGAGAAACAGCTTAATTCAGAGATTTGGAATGGCCTTTTCAGAAAACAATGCCTTCCAGGACTAATCTTTCTAATTCTTTGAATGCATGCCTACAGTCGAAGACTCTGACCAAGACTCCTGATGTGCTTCCAACTGCAGAGTGGCTGGCGTATTAATTCGTGTCACTAATGGGGTAGAATTTGAGTTGGAAAAATAGGCAATCCTTTTATTCTTCGTAGGGATGTAAATCTTAAAGTTCAACATCAGTATTCTAGAAGCTGCCTCAGTACATAGGGTTGTCAATTCTGATTACACTTTAGAGAACTTTTCTGAAAAGTCATCTTTTTAAGAATGAATTTCTGCTCCTCTTTAGGATAATTCAATCAGTAAGTGAGTTATTATATCCTATTTTCTCCATGCCCTGCACAGTTACCTTCAGTGTCAATCTTCACTTATTCGGGGATATTACCAATACCGGGGATTTATTTAGCCTGTGAAAAGCTATGCCAATCACACTAAGTGAAACAATGAAGGCAAGATTCACTGGAGCCAAGCCTGGCTTTGTGTGGGCATCAGTTTCATGTTTTATTATTTATTCGCTTTTTATTGTACCTTCCTTCCAGTGAGCTCAAGAAGCAGCACAAATGGCTTCTAAATTGTACAGACAACAGCCCCACAATGGACACATTGTAGCCACTCATCAAATATTGCAAGGAAGAGAATGGGTGGTAGAAAAGAGAGCAAGAGTCATAGGTAAATAGCATTGTTAGTAAAGGTATCTACGAGTATGAAGTCCAAGGGTAAATAAATCCTGCATGGTATTTTTGGGCCAAGAACGGCCAAAAGTCACTGAAAAAAGCATCCTGAGATCCAAGATGACTACTTCTACCTGATTTGTTGTGCCTTCCACTAAATTGCCCCTTAGTTTAGCAAAATTTGAATCCGAAAAACTCAGTCTGTGGCTGCAGTCCTTCTAATTTCTCCTTGGGCTCAGAAAACACTGCAACTATCCTTGTGGACTTAGTCAATCTCCGGCAGTTTTAACTTCGTGACGTTTTAAATTATTAGACTGTAATCTCCTCGAGGGTAGGTTCATCTATAATGTAGGCATTGATGGAGGGACCTGGCAAAGATGTTTTCCCTTTATTGCAGAGTTTCCAGGGTCTTTTTCTTGGTTGGCATTTGAGCCAACTATTAAGAGATTGCTCAAAAGAGATAGGTTTATACAAAATAGCAGATCCAAAATTTTCAGAAACCTTTGGGTAATGAGTGCCTTTGAAAAACAAATTTAACTTGAGTTAACCACATTTGACAGCAGAAAAGTGGTGATAAAGTGCATATTAGCCACAATCTCTTAAACCCCAACTGCCTCTTCTCCAAACTCTTAGCAGTTACACAACACAGGCCAAGTCTTCTCTTTTACTAAGCCTCAGGCTTGGGTACTTCTGGCTTTCCCGCAGCATGGTTCTATTTTTCCATCCTCTAAATAAAAAGAAAGGAGTATTCTCTTTTTCAGAATATTCCCTTTTCATAATATGCATCTCATAAATAGCCCTCAATTTGATCATGTGCATTGCTTGCCTTGTGAAAATCTCTGAACCACGTAATTGGTTTAAAATGTAAATACTGTCACAATTGATGTACAGTGCTTAACGCTTAGTACTGTGCTAAGTGCTTAGTACAGTGCTTAGCTCTTAATACAGTGCTCTGCACACAGTAAGCACTCAATAAATACAATTGAATGAATGATGTGATTCATTGCTTACTTATATGAAAAGTACAGTACTAATTGCTTAGGAGAGTACAGTAGAGTTGGTAGACAAGACATCTGCCCTCAAGGAGCTTACTGTCCAATGGGATTTAAATATTGAATACCGCATTACTATATTAATACTGCCCTGTAATATATTAATACTGCTAATACTGAATTCATTATACATATTTTAATGACTTTGTGCTTAATATCTAGCCTTCATCTGTTTTAACCTTTCCACTCTTTGTGTGTCTTTCCTCACCCACCTCGACCTTAAATTTCCTAAGTAAAAATATTCAGCAATTTATTTTCTTTATTTGCATTGGATATGAAGTTGATTTTGCATTTTGCTGTATTACAATAATACCAGCAAAGTAAGTTAGGAGACTTAATAATAATAATTGTGGTATTTGTTAAGCACTTAATAATAATAATAACAATGTTGGTATTTGTTAAGCACTTACTATATGCCGAGCACTGTCCTAAGTGCTTGGGGAGATACCAGGTAATCAAGGTTGTCTCATGTGGGGCTCACAGTCTTAATCCCCATTTTACAGATGAGGGAACTGAGGCCCAGTGAAGTGACTTCCAAAGCACTTAGTACAGTGCTCTGCACACAGTAAACGCTCAGTAAATACGGTTGACCGATTGATTGATTGACTTGCCAACACCAGACAGCAGACAAGCAGACAAGTGGCAGATCCGAGATTAGAACCTATGACTTTCTGAATCCAGGCCTAGGCTCTGTCCACTTTTCCATGCTGCTTTAGTTAGGAACACTTCCGGCGAACACATTTTAGGAAATATCCTGCAGGGGTATATGACTTTACAAGATGGTAAAGTCATATGATGGAAAAACAATAATGAAGTACAAGATTAACAAAGAGTTTTGTTTCCTTGAAATTGGAGCTAATGATTGATTACACCACCAGCTGGCCCAAGTGAGTTCTGAGGGTCACATTAAGAAACTTGGATAATGGATGCCTCAGTCGATGTTTATATTGATCATCAGTTAGCGGGTCACAAACAAGAAACCAATTATGAGTTTTAATCACACAAATAGCTCACTATGGTGAAGATTTCCCTACCTGCGTATTTCTCATTTTAATACCGGCAACTTCCCTGAAAGAAAGTGCGTACTGGCCATTAGATTCACTGTTTGGAGGATTTAAAGCTCCAAAGGGCCCTGTTAAATTCCACTTTATGTTGGCATAAGTATCTGCAATTGTGTCAGTAATTTACATTTAGGGAGTGCTCAAGTCCCTTTTTTCTTCTGCCCTTGAATATATAAAGCTGCATAGTCAGTGGAGGAAATTCACTCAAGTAATTCTTTTGGTTTTTCCTTTTTGATTCCTCAAACACCACTCCAAAGGCTCAATTTGAAACTGAAATGGTGGAACACAGGATGATTTTAATTCTGTTGTCCAGGTCCAGCTGGTTTCTCAGTGATTGTGTGGATTCCCACTCAAGTAAATGTTCGATTCTTCTCCTTAGAACCTCTGAAGGTGCTAATTGTGTCAATTCAAAGATTGGTCAATGTCCACTTGGTCAACAATTGTTATAAAGAACATTACAGTGTTTAGAACAGGACTTTGCACATAGTAAGTGTTTAACAAATGCCATCATTATTTTGAGATTGTCAGATAAAGTAAGGAAGAGAAACATGCAGTAACAATCAATGTTGGTAGTAATTATGGTATTTAAGCACTTACTGTGTACCAGCAGCGTGGCTTAGTGGAAAGAGTGTTGGGAGTCAGAGGTTGTGGGTTCTAATCCTGATTCTGCCACTTGTCAGCTGTGTGACTTTGGGCCAGTCACTTCACTTCTCTTTGCCCCAGTTACCTCATCTGTAAAATGAGGATGAAGACTGTGAGCCCCGCATGGGACAACCTGATTACCTTCTATCGGAGAAGCAGAGTGGCTCAGTGGAAAGATCACGGGCTTGGGAGTCAGAGGTCCTGGGTTCAAATCTCGGTTCCACCACTTGTCAGCTGTGTGACTTTGGGCAAGTCACTGAACTTCTCTGTGCCTCAGTTACCTCATCTGTAAAATGGGGTTGAAGACTGCGAGCCCCACGTGGAACAACCTGATCACCTTGTATCCTCCCCAGCACTTAGAACAGTGCTTTGCACGTAGTAAGCGCTTGACAAATGCTATCATTACCCCAGCACTTAGAACAGTGCTCAGCACATAATAATAATGATGGTATTTGTTAACCGCTTACTATGTGCAAAGCACTGTTCTAAGAACTGAAGCACTGTTCTAAGCACATAGTAAGCGCTTAACAAATACCATCATCATTATTATTATTACTAAGCACTGGTATGATAAAAGTTAATCAGGTTGGACACTGTCCTTGCCCCCAGGTGGGGATTGCAGCCTAGGGGAGAGAGAGGACAGTTATTGATTCCCCATTTTATAGATGAGGAAGCTGAGGCATAGGGAAATTAAGTCTTCTGCCCAAGGTCACTCAGCAGGCAAAGGGCAAAGTAGGGATTAGAACCCAGGACCCCTACTTCCAGGCCCATGTTCTTACCACTAGGTTACACTGCTTCTTAGGTGCCAAGTTGGTAGCCAAACACCTTTTCAGCCTATAGAATCGGGTACATGATACGAGTGCAAATTGCTTAAACTGCACTGGATTGGATTATGGCCGTTCCTGGAAGTCCTTATCTGATCTTCTACCAGCCATCTGAGGAGTTGATTTACAACCCAAGTATGAGCCCTGTCCTCTAATTGGTTCCTGCAGATGGTACCCGATTAGTTTGGAACATCTGCCAATCATGTGATTCAATCTGAGGCAGATTGTAACACCCATGGTGGGGTGGAGGGAGCAGAGGGGGTGAGGCTTTATTAAAATCCCCCCCAACACATACACACCATTTCCTGGTAATAGTGAGATCAGAGTGGGGCATGGAGGCTGAGAGACAGAGGGAATGTTTCTGGAAACTCCCCCATCCCATTGCCCACCGCTCCCATTTCAGGAGGGGTAGGAGCTGGGATGCTGTTTTGTTTTGTTGTCTGTCTCCCCCTTCTAGACCATGAGCCCGTTGTTGGGTAGGGACTGTCTCTATATGTTGCCATCTTGTACTTCCCAAGTGCTTAGTACAGTGCTCTGCACACAGTAAGCCCTCAATAAATATGATTGAATGAATGAATGCTGGGCCCTGAGAGGCTGTTTCATGAGGGGTAGGAGCCAGAATCACCCCTGCTCCACCTCCTCAGGGTGTGGAGCCACAGGAGGGTGGATAATAATAATAATATTGGTACCTGTAAGTGCATAAGTATGTGTCAAGCACTCTTCTAAGTGCTGGTGAAGATATAACTGGGTTAGACACAGCACCTGTCCCAAAGGGGGCTCACAGTCTTAATCCCCATTTTACAGATGAGGTAACTGAGCCACTGAGAAGTGAAGTGACTTGTCCAAGGTCACACAGCGTGCAGATGGCTGGATTAGAACACAGGTCCTTCTGACTCTCAGGCCCAAGTTCTTTTCTCTAGGCCATGATGCTTCTTAGAAGAAGTGAGTTGGAGAGGGGCTTCTAAAGCTGTAAAAGCCAATCTCACCAAATGTTCCTTCAGCCTCTTCCCAGGCCCTTCCTCCTTGTCACTAGGCCAGAGATTGTGCCTGTTATATTGTTGTGTTGTACTTTCCCAAGTGCCTCATACAGTGTTCTGCACACAGTAAGCACTCAATAAATACAGCTGACTGACTGAGTGGCTAGGCTGGCCATTAATGTAGTTTAAACCACTTAGACAGTGGATGAGGCAGCAACATAACTGTCCCGCTTATCCAGTCATCTTGGAGATGTGGTCAGATAAACAGGTTATTGTTCAAAATGACACCGATCATTTGTGGAACCACGGAGGGAGGAATAGAGTCTAAGAGGCCGCTTAGTTCAACCTTCTGCCCCTGGCTGGGATTAGGTTTTTAGTCTCCTCCTACAAGGGTGGTTACTAATATTAATATTTTAATCTCAAATTGAGGAAAAAACATCAAAGAGGGTTTCCTCCTTACTACCTGCCCTGGTGTCAGGCACATAGGTAAGCCCTAAACATGCTGCACATGTTGATAACGTGTTGATAAAGGGAAGCAGCGTGGCTAAGGGAAGCAGCGTGGCTCAGTGGAAAGAGCACGGGCTTTGGAGTCAGAGGTCATGGGTTCGAATCCCAACTCCGCCACATGTCTGCTGTGTGACCTTGGGCAAGTCACTTAACTTCTCTGAGCCTCAGTTCCCTCATCTGTAAAATGGGGATTAAGACTGTGAGCCCCCTGTGGGGCAACCTGATTACCTTGTAACCTCCCCAGCGCTTAGAACAGTGCTTTGCACATAGTAAGCTTAATAAATCCCATTATTATTATTATTATTATTATTATTATTCTTATTATAACTGGGATTTAAGGTGAAGTGAGTGTCTGTAATAATAATGATGACATTTATTAAGGGTTCATTATGTGCCAAGCACTATGCTAATAGTAATAATAATTACAGTAATGATGGTATTTATTAAGCACCTACTATGTGTCCAGCACTGTTCGAAGCACTGGGGTAGATAGAAGGTAATCAGGTTGTCCCACATGGGGCTCACAGCCTTAATACCCATTTTACAGATGAGGTAACTGAGGCACAGAGAAGTTGAGTGACTTGCCCAAAGTCACACAGCTGACAATAATAATGATAGCATTTATTAAGCGTTTACTATGTGCAAAGCACTGGTCTAACTGCTGACAAGGTTACAAGGTGATGCGGTTGTCCCACGGGGGGCTCACAGTCTTCATCCCCATTTTACAGATGAGAGAACTGAGGCCCAGAGAAGTTAAGTGACTTGCCCAAAGTCACACAGCTGACGAGTGGCAGAGTCGGGATTAGAACCCACGACCTTTGACTCCCAAGCCCGAGCTCTTTCCGCTAAGCCATGCTGCTTCTAGAGCGTTGGGATAGACACAAGATAATCACGTTACAGTCTCCGTTCCACTTGAAGCCCAGATCTAAGGAGGAAGGGACTCAGATAGTTTATCCCGTGTTTTACAGATGAGGAAACTGAGGCAAAACAAAGTTAAAGGGCAGGCTCAAGGGTGCATGAACTAAAACACCCAACTCTCAGGCCCATGCTTTTTCCAGTTAGACACTGATATGTTGAATCACTTGAAAAATCCAAATTGCATTTAGTAGTTCTCCTGGTTAACTTGGCCTCCATAGGCATAACATGTTATTTCCGGAGGCAGGTAGAGGTTGTCACAGCAGAATCCACACTAGGAGGGTTATCTGTGTAGTAGAGAAAAATAGTCCACTGAATAATACAGAGGTCTCACTCTCTCTCATGGTATCTCAAAAGACTTCATTACTAAGGTCTCACTACTGATCCGGACTCCAGCGTTGTCAGAGAGTCCCTCTAAAATAGCACAATCCACCAAAGGATTGAGCTGCAATGAAGACAAAGCAGAAGCAGAAGCTCATTTTCTTTGAGTTATTTTTTTTCTGGTTCTCCTCCAGAAATTACCTTACAAGGCATTGAAATTTAATTCATTTTTATTGCACATTCTACACAAGAGAAAAGCACATTTCATTGAGTTACTGAATGTGCATGAGGGGCTCTGGGTTGGATGCAGCAATTGTCACTCAGGAAGGAGGAACAGAAAATCACTGAAACTAGGATAAAAAGGAAGAATTTGACATTGAAAAATGGTAATGATGCTACGTAAGAGTTTTTGCAGCAAATGTTCCTGTAGCTTGTTTTTTGTAGACTGAGCATCCATTAACTTAAATATTCTAAAATTAAATCATTGGGATAATAAAAAAGAAACAAAAGAATCCCTTTAACTCAATTGCCAAATAAATTGTCATATAAGGAATTATTTGTAATGGGGTAAAAGTGTAGCCAAAGCCCATAGTTATTTCCGAGGATTGGTAGATTTATTTAAAAGAACGACCACCAAAAATGGGTAGTCTAAAGACACAAGGAAACTTTCAAATGACAGCTTGCCTTTGAGCTCATCATTAGGCTGTTTTCAAGTACTTAATATTACAAATCCTTGCAGCCACTATTCTATCTGCATATAACAGAATTGAGTATCTGATCATATCTATATTTGGAGTTAGAGCTAATTTCTTAAATGTCCCTTTCAAAGCATCTCGTGGAAAGTGTTTTAGTCACCGCTGTACATTGGGTATTCATTATCTTTAGTAATTATTGTTTCCACTATTGCCCAAGGTAAAAATCAGTGTGGCCTAGCAGAAAGAAAACAGGCCTGAGAGTCAGGAGACCTGGGGGCTAATTTAATGTCTACCACTTGCTTTCTGGTGACCTTGGGCAAGTCAATTAACTTCTCTGTCTCAGTTTTCACATTTTTGAGAGAGGGGTATTAAATACCTACTCTCCTTCCTCCTTAAACTGTGATCCCCTGTGGGACAGGGACTGTCTCTGACCCAGTGCTTAGTATGGTGTTTGGCACATGGTAAGTGCTGAACAAATACCACTGTTATTATGATGATTCTGATTATGATTATGATTAGTTCCTTGAGGTGACAAATCATGGCTACTTATTCTAATGTATCAGTCAATGGTATTTACTGATCACTGACTATGTGGAGAGCATTGTGCTAAGCACTTGGGAGAGTCTAATATCACAAAATTGGTAGATGGAGATGCCTGCCCACGTGGAGTTAATAGTCTAGAGGATTGCACTCTTGTAAGTGCTTAATACACACAATAAGTGCTCAGTAAATATCAATGATGATGGTGATGAACTATAGGAGATAAAAATTAAAATTTAGTTTGGTTAGACTTAAGGTAGCTGTCAGAAGTACCATAAATTTTGTTTGTGAACTAATGGTCAAAAGATGAAAAGACAAGGTCTGTTTATTCTAAGACAAGTGTATCTCTCCCAAACAGACACCCACAGGTTATCTGTTCCTTTCCCCTAAGATTAAAGCAGATTTTCCTAAGGAAATGCAGGTGGAGAAAATAGAGAGTCAAGAACAGCTTTTCAAGTTCCATCTAGCCCAATTTTTATTCACGCCAAATCACATCAATGAGAACATTCAAAATAAATCTTTTAGCAGGTAAGAATATGGAGACTTATTTATAAACATCTTCAATAAGATGCCTTATCTTATTGAAAGGAGGTTACACCTGGAGTCAGCTACTGCAGTACTTTCACAAGCACTTAATCCAATGCCTAGCATTCAGTAGTTTCTCAGTGAAGTGCTCCTCCTCCCCTTCTCATCACCCTCCCTCCCTCCTTCTGCCCTGCCCCTTTCCCCTCACCACAGCACTTGTGTATATTTGTACATATTTATTACTCTATTTTATTAATGATGTGCATTTATCTATAATTCTATTAATCTGTTCTGATGGTATTGACAACTGTCTACTTGTTCTGTTCTGTTGTCTGTCTCCCCCTTCTAGACTGTGAGCCGACTGTTGGGTAGGGACTGTCTCTATATGTTGCCAACTTGTACTTCCCAAGCGCTTAGTACAGTGCTTTGCACACAGTAAGCGCTCAATAAATACGATTGATTGATTTGAGGAGGGAGGGAGTTCCAGGACAGAGAGAGGTAGGACATAGGCCAGGGGTCGACGGTGGGACAGGTGAGAATGAGGCCCAGTGAGGAGGTTAGTGGCAGAGGAGCCGAGTGTGTGGACTGGTCTGTACAAGGAGAAAAGGGAGGTGAGGTTGGAGGAGCAAGGTGATGGAGAGCTTTGAAGCTAATAGTGAGGAGTTTTTGTTGGATATGGAGGTTGACAGGTGACCACTGGGGATTTTTGAGGAGGGGGGAGACATGCCCAGAACGTTTCTGTAGAGCATTTAGATGTCACCTGCAACTTCGTTATGCTTCCTTAGTTTTGAACAAAAATAAAAACCTTGCCTGCTTATTCTCTGCAATGACAAGATCATAATGGATTTGTGGATTTAATTTCTCTATCCAGAGTAGGAAAAAAACCCCTCATTTTTCTCTCATTGCATCCTTAGGGTATTGACAAGTTAAAGAAATAGAGTGTTACCAGTAAATGGAACTACTCAGAAAGTAAATTAAAAATTATAAAGTAATCAAACTCAATTCAGAATTGCAAATGAATGAACCCAAACTTGAAAATTAATTGAAATAGTTACAATCTTTTAAAATCATACTGCCTTCATTTTCTACCCTCATAGAGTGGAGGAATAAATTGATTAAATTGCAAACTGAGACTTTAACACCACAAGTAATTGGATAAATCATATTTTTTCAAATTCCCATATCCCTCTGCTCTTGGAATTATTCAGATAATAAGACTGATCTGCATTCTAATTGAAACATTTAACAAATTAAGATGGAAAACCATTAAAGAAAATTCCCAGCTGTCCTCTTGTCATGTCAATGGTATATTAGAATAAATGAACAGACCGGAGAATAAATTAGTCCAGCTTTTCTTAATATTCGGCAATCTGTTCTATCTGGTTTCAGCAAAGATCTAACGAATGACTTTGCTTCAAGCTGGAAAGGAAAGAGGCTATTTAGAGTTTTTCAAAACCCATATCAGACAACTTAAATGGCCCAAGAAAAGCTAATTGTGCTGTGGGGTGTTATCTGTGCTGATTATGAAAAACCCTTTTTCACATCTGTCAGCTATTGCTGGGTACGTGTTGAGTGTTCTGATGAGTTTTGGCAGCTGTCCACACCCATCATCAGCAAGTTTGTATGTACAAAATTACGTGACAAGATATCTGACAGGCATATGTAATTCCCCGGGTCATTAGGCTCCATCATGCAGAGTCAAAAATGTTCATCAGGCATGTCAGGTTTTTTTCCAAACCTACATTTACAAAGCTTTGAGACCGTCTCCTTTATAATCTAGGGAATCCGTTCCTTCTAACGAGTCAAATTTCGGCCCATATCAGTCTCGGGCAAGATATACACAATAGATTTCGAAGAAACGTAACCATTTAAATGATGCAGTTGCTTTAGAAAACTAGTTTTCATAGAGTCGATAAGTGGGGAAGAGTGTTCTCTGGTTACAGTTGGTTAACGTTTTTTTTTTTTTCCCTCTGGAAAGCATAAAATTGACAAGAGTTCTGTCTGTAATTAAGCCCCCAGATGGAACAGTAAAATCTCAGCAAATCAGTAAAATAGTCAATAATGAAGAGCTGTGGAGGTCCAAACAGATAACATACATTTCAATAATGTCTCATGAAATCACTGCAGAGAGAAATGCTGATGAAGAGTTATCTAGGTGGGGAGGCAAGAAGTAAATAAGGAACTCATGTCAAATTTTTTTTCAAGCAGTGGGTAGTGAAGATATGGAATAAGTTATTGGTGAGGGAAGGGAAGCAAAAAGTAGGAATGACTTCAAGAAACAGATTGATTTTAGACAAGGAGTAGGATTGAGCTTTATGAAAAATCAGGAAGGTGAAAAATCATAAAACAGCCATGAAGGAAGACTAGGCTAAGGGAGAGGGAAATATGAATTACATTATTTCTCTAATAGCAAATTTTCTTCACAATGATTTTTTTAAAAATTAGTTTAATGGTAAAACAATATTAGTCAATAGTCAGGGTAGTCAATTCTTCCCCCTGAACTTCATCTTCTTTTCCTACTCCTCCTTTTTTTCCCTTTTTTTCTCTTCCTCCTCTTCTTTCATCCCTTTGTTAGTTTCATCCACCAGAACAAATGATCTATTCATGGAGGCCCAACGGGGTTCTCAGCACTGTAATGTGTTTTGGGAATGTGTTTGCAACCAGCCCTCTAGAATATAGAGTAAAGGAAACCATCCCTCATTTCACCATTTCACAATGGTCCCTATGTCTGACCATTGTAGAGAATTACTCTGTAGCTGCAGAGAAGAGTGTCACAGGAAGGATCAAGTAAAATGACTTCAGAAGCAAACTTACCAAGTTCCAGCTTCAGCATCAAAATGATAGATGTCATGTGGCAAAGGAAAATCCCTTCTCTCCATTGTTCTAAACAAGAATGTAGTCAATGGCAATATCTCTGGCCCTGGCAATCCTGTGGCTAGATTTTTCTCTCCACTCAAATAGTGTATTCAATCAATCAATCATATTTATTGATTACTTGAGTGCAGAGAGCTGCAATTAGTGGCTGAGTGTAGTAAAGTTAATAAACACAATCCACCAATCAATGGTATTTATTGTATACATTGTTCAGAGTCAGTCACTCATATTTATTGAGCACTTACTGTACTGTACTAAGCCCTGGAGAGTACAATACAGCAATAAGTAGAGACTTTCCCTGCCCGCATCGAGCTTACAGTCTGGAAGGATCCAAGATGCGGCTGTGATTTGCATAAGAGGTTGGTCTGCAAGACAGATTCGGGCATCATCACTTCTACCTATCTTTAGGTAGGTTTTAAGCTGTTCAGTGCTTAGAACAGTGCTTTGTACATAGTAAGTGCTTAATAAATGCCATCATTATTATTAGTAGTAGTAGTAGTAATAGAAGGGGCCGAATTATGACCCAACATGGCTCCACCAGTCATACAAAACAATCATAGGCAGCCTGGTACCCAGCCTCTTCATGTCAGCAAAGGGACGTGAAGAAGAACTTTTCTTTCTCTCTGTTGGTTTCCCCATGACTTTCCATAGCTAAAAGCTAGCTAAGAAATATTATTATCCAACTGTTTGCCAATATCGACTCGATAGCACACTGGATTGCGGTTTTCTCATAGTTCCCAGTCCAAATTCTGAAGTAGAACAAAGATAATTAGAATTTTCGTCATAGTTTTTGTACAGAGAAATCTGCGCTCATCTACTGAAAGGGTTAGTGTTCCGGTTTCTGTTTTGCAACGTCTCAGAATCTGTCCTTCCAGAAAATGTCGAGAAACACGTGGTCCGTTCTTTAGAAGTCGATTTTGCAATTTATGAGCCAGTTTGCATTGCAGGTTACAAAGGGAGTTGATCCAATTTGGAAATTATTTTTCACGCAGTATTTCCTAATGCATCTTACTCTGCTCCAGCCCTGTGTTATTGCTGATTTTAGGTTTTTCATTAAGGAAGTAAAGCTCTCAGCAGGCTCATCAAAAACTTTCTTCTAATTTTGTTTAATGGAGACTCCTAATTTTGTTTAATGGAGACTCTTCCCCACCACTGTGATCTCCCAGGGTGATCCATATTTAACTTTTCCCTTTTTCTTCTTCACCCTCCTCTAATATGTCGTCCCTTGGCACGGTTACTAATATGAGATGCATACTCTGACTGCTTCAACGCTTTGCATTGTCCTCCCTCTGCATGCATCTTCAGCAGTTGAAATCAAGGGAGGGTTTTTCTTTTTAGGCTAGAGGAGACATGAGCATGTTTGAAAGCAGTGGGGAAAAAAACGTTAGAAAGTGAGCAGTTGGAGATGGCTTATTGCTCCCTATATTTCACTTCTGAAGGCCACCACCAACTCTTTCCCCAACAAGGCTAATCTGAGTATTGATGCGCCGCATAATTTCTCTCCAAATCATTTAACTCTATTAACTGAGGTGGAAGCGCTACACAACCTTGTTAAAAAACCCTTTATCTGTCCCATAGTGTAAAATAATGACTACCTTCTGACAGTGAAAGGAAAGCCACAAGGCTAGATTGAATGTTCAAGGACAAGATGACACTACTCCCTTCCTTAAAAGAAATTGAATTTCATCTTTTGGCTAATTTTTCAGGACAAAATATACAGTTCAGACATTTCCTAAACTCAGTGCGAGAACTTGTTGGTGGCAAGCCCTCTAGGAAATATGGGACATGTAGACATCATTGTGTCACAGTGATATTTCCTCTCAAATGGCTGTAAAGATTCCAAGGTGACTGTCGTGGATTTCTTTTCTTTCTCATTACAAGAATGAATAGGTGGCAGCAGTTTAATCAACCAATTAAAAGTATTAACTGAGTGCTTAGTATATGCAGAGCACTATACAATACCAAATGAATACAATAGTTAGTTGATGTGGTCTCTATTAATAATGATTATTATGGTATTTATTAAGTGCTTACTATGTACCAAGCACTGTTCTAATCGCTGGGGTATATATGAGGTAATCAGGTTTTCCCACGTGGGGTTCACAGTCTCGTGGCTTAGAGAAGCAGCATGGCTTAGTGGCAAGAACATGGGCTTGGGATTCAGAGATCATGGGTTCAAAACCCGGCTCTGCCAATTGTCAGCTGTGTGACTTTGGGTAAGTCACTTAACTTCTCTGCGCCTCAGTTGCCTCATCTGTAAAATGGGGGTGAAGACTGTGAGCCCCACGTGGGATGATCTGATCACCTTGTATCCTCCCCAGTGCTTAGAGTAGGGCTTTTCACATAGTAAAATAAATAAAATAAAAATAAATTTTGGTATTTGTTAAGCGCTTACTGTGTGCAAAGCACTGTTCTAAGCGCTGGGGAGGATACAAGGTGATCAGGTTGTCCCATGTGGGGCTCACAATATTAATCCCCATTTTCCAGATGAGGTGACTGAGGCCCAGAGAAGTGAAGTGACTTGCCCAAAGTCACACAGCTGACAAGTGGTGGAGCAGGATTTGAACCCATGACCTCTGACTCCAAAGCCCGGGCTCTTTCCACTGAGCCATGCTGCTTCTCCTTAAGCACTTAATAAAGTGCTTAGTAAGCGCTTAATAAATGTCATCATTATTATTACTATTATTATTATTATTAATCCCCATTTTACTGATGAAGGAATTGAGGCACAGGGAAGTTAAATGACTTGTCCAAGGTCACACAGCACACAATTGGTGGTGCCCAGATTACAACCCACGACCTCTGACTCCCAAGCCTGGGCTCTTGCCACTAAGCCACACTGCTTCTCATAAAAATAATAATTATGGTATTTGTTAAGTGCTTTGTATGTACCAAGCGTTTTTGTAAGTGCTGGGGTAAAATATACAAGGAATTCAAGTTGTCCCATGTGGAGTTAGCAGTCTTAACCCCATTTTACTGCTGAAATAACTGAGACACAGAGAAGTTAAGTGGCTTGCCCAAGGTCGCATAGCAGAAAAGTGGCAGAGCTGGGATTAGAACCCATGTCCTCTGACTCCAAAGCCAGTGCTCTTTCCACTAAGCCACACTGCTTGTCATGGCAACCCTTCTCTACCCTTCATGTCATTTTATTGGAGGATAGGGAAAAGTTGGCCACATTGGAAATTTTGGCCCCTAGGCCTAAAGAGTAAGCAGGTGGAGGCGATGACTGAGATCATGACTTAATGGTCATGAATCACCCAGAAGTAGGAAGCAGTGTGGCCTAGTGGAAAGTGCACAGGCCTAGAAGTCGAGGACCTGGGTTCTAATTCCAGCTGTGCCTCTTGTCTGCTCTGTGACTGTGGGAAAAATGTCACTTTGTGCCTCATTTTCCTCATCTGTAAAATGGCAATGCATTACCTGCTCTGCCTCCCAATTCCACTATGAGCCCCATGTGTGACAAGAACTGTGCCTGACGTTATTATCTTATATATGCACCAGCATCTAGTTTAGTGTTTGGTAATAATAATTATAATAATAATGGTTTTTGTTAAGCACTTACTATGTTCCAAGCACTGGCTCCAAGCTCCGTGGCAGATACAGGTAAATTGGGTTGAGCCCAATCCCTGGCCCACAAGGGGCTTACAGTCTTAATCCCCATTTCACAGATGAGGTCACTGAGACGCAGAGAAGTTATTTGCCCAAGGTCACCCAGTATACAAGTGTTGAAGCTGGGAATTAGAACCCAGGTCCTACTGACTTCCAGTCCCAAACTCTATCCATTAAGCCACGCTGCTTCTCTACATAATGAACACTTAACAAGTATCATTCTCATTATGCAAACCTTTGCCATGTGTGTGAAAGAAATCACTCCACTTCAGTATGGGTTAGAACCTAAAATGCTCACAATATGGATTGAACCCTGGTAGAGATGAATTAGACAATCTTTGTCTGTAGACTGCCATGGTGATCCTGACATCTTTCATTTCTTATTTAACTGCTTCCTCAATTGAACGTTTAGTTGTCAAGCCCTGAGCGGTTTTCAGAACCTGGAATTGTGTTTCTAAGATGGTGTCAAATACCTAATTGAGTTCTAAAAAGCAGGGTGGAACAAGGTCTTCAGAGTTGGGCAGGGCAACAGATAGAGAAAGCACCCACAACAGAAGTTTATTCTAATAATAATAATAATAATAATTATGGTATTTGTTTAGCGCTTACTATGTGCCAAGCACTGTTCCGAGTGCTGAGGTAAATACAAGGTAATCAAGTTGTCCCATGAGGGATTCACAGTTTTAATCACACTCCCCCTTCTAGACTGTGAGCCCACTGTTGGGTAGGGACCGTCTCTATGTGTTGCCAACTTGTACTCCCAAGTGCATAGTACAGTGCTCTGCACACAGTAAGTGCTCAATAAAAACGATTGACTGATTGATTGATTGATTAATCCCCATTTTACAGTTGAGGTAACTGAGGCTCAGAGAAGTTAAGTGGCTTGCCCAAAGTAATAGTAATTAGGGTATTTGTTAAGCACTTACTATGTGCCAAGCACTGTTCTAAGAGCTGGGGTAGATACAAGATAATTGGGTTGAACACATTCCCCGTCCCATGTAGGGCTCACAGTCTTAATCCCCATTTTATAGATGAGGTAACTGAGGCACAGAGAAGTTAAGTGACTTGCCCAAGGTCACACAGCAGAGAAGTGGTGGAGCCCAAGGTCACACAGTGGACAAAGCCGTGGGGCTAAGAAGTAGGAGAGAAAAGATCTAAAGGATTATCAGAACAGAAGGAGACACGGGGCAGTTGGAAGTTTATATTGTGCCATCTTCATCAATCGTATTTATTGAGTGCTTACTGTGTGCAGAGCACTGTACTAAGCGCTTGGGAAGTACAAATTGGCAACATATAGAGACAGTCCCTATCCAACAGTGGGCTCACATCTTGAACTCGAGAGACACAGGAAGAGAAAATTGGGGCCCTCACTCATGCTCTGTGGTGCCTTTGTTTGAGGAAAGCAAAGGGTAGAGTGGTCCAAAGAATCCATCAGAAAATAGCTTTGGAGATGCCTTTCCAGACATGGATGGAAAACACACGTCGAAACCAAGCAAAACTGCTGACGAGAGCTTGGCTTCCCATCCTTTCCTCAGGCTGTCAACGTTTTGAAGTGGTTGTTTTTTCCCTTCAGGACTAGAGCTTCTGTAGCTCTCTGTTTTCTAGCAGGCCACGCTTGCCTGTGAAAGGTGTCAGAATCCCTGCATAGATGCCAGAATATCCTTTCTTTACAATTAGCGATCGGGCATGCTCTGACACCGCCTGCCGAGACAGGAGATGTAGCGGGTGAGATGGCTCTTCCTCTCAGGGAGGGAATCGGGGCTTTTCGGCTCCACATTGGCAATGCCACAGAGAGTTCTGAGGGACTCATTTGAGCGATGAAATGAGGTTGAGATCCTATAAAAACGAATGCATAGTGACGACGTGGCGGTTGCGAGGTTGAACAGACGAGTTGAAGTTCACTTTCAGGAACAGACGTCTGACAGATGTGGCTTGGCTTTCTTCAGAGTCTAATTTTCTTTCTCCTTTCGGTGTTCATTGTTCCAAACTGTACAGTAGGCAGTTTCGGCCTGACAGACCCACTTATCTAGGCTATTCTTTAAAGAGCGTCCTGCTGTCTCGAAACCAACCTGGAAGAGAGGAGACAGAGAGCTCTTTGTTTTCTATTTGAAGTAATTATTGTCCATTTTAAATAGGCGACCCCAAATTGAACGACTATTGTATTCCTTTTTGATACTAAATTGCCCCATTCATCACCAACCATACAATAAGTGTCTGCAGAGATGACTGATAGCAAACTAATGGAAATGAATCATTTATTGACCATTTGAATGCTTTATTTAGCAAAATGTCTGTGGGTTGACACAGCCCCTCTTTGGTATTCAGCCCCAACCCCAGCTCTAGTTTTTAGTTATTGAATTTAGATAATGAAAAAATAGACTGGTAAAATACAAAAATTAAATTATTTGCTTGAATACACTACATTTTGAGCTGTCTTCCTTGGGGAAGAGGGTTAATTGAAAAATTTAGCTTGTACCCTATTCCCTCTGCAGTTATTACTGGAACAAAATAACGAGCAATGTTTCATCTAATTAATAATCTAGATGAGCAAGTGGAGCTAGCGAGGGGAATGCATTTTTAAACTTTAAATATAATTGTTTTCATTCTTTGAGCCCTTTTCCTGGAAGGATTTAAGGCACTGGTCTAACTTTCACAGTGGCACGTTAATACTCGAGGCAAAGTGCAAGAATGGTGAGAAAGAACCCAGGCCTGGGTTCTAATCCCCGCTCAGCCACTTGTTTGCTGTGTGAACTTGAGCCAGTCACTTAACTTCTCGGTGCCTCAGTTAATTCATTTGTAAAGTGGAGATTACGACTCTAATCCCGACGTGGGACACGGACTGTATCCAGCCTGATTACTTTGTCTCTACTCCAGCACTTTGGACAATGCTTGACACATAGTAAGTGCTTAACAAATACCATCATTATTATTAGTTAGGCAGACAGATTCCTGGTTAGGATCTTGGGCATGGAAGTTACATTCCTGGTAGCAGTTTGAAAGAAAAAATCCAAAGACACTTAATACATCAATTAATGATATTTACAGAGTATTCTGTACTAAGCGCTTGGAAGAATTCAACACATCAGATTTAGTAGACATGATTCCTGCCTTCATGGACCTTAGGATCCAGGTGTGGAGACAGATGCGATTACAGATGGGAAATGACACTTTATAAAGTTATGCTCATGGTGATTATTATTATTGTTGCATTTGAGTACTTACTATTTGTCAAGCCCTGTTCTAAGCACTGGGTTAGATAGAAGTTCATCAGATCATACATAGTACTTGTTCCACATGGGGCATACAGTGTCTCCATCCCCCCCGCCTTACCTCCTTCTGCTTCCCCACTGCACCTGTATATATGTTTGTACAGATTTATTACTCTTTATTTTACTTGTACGTATTTACTATTCTATTTGTTTTGTCAATGATGTGCATCTAGCTTTACTCCTATTTATTCTGACGACTTGACACCGGTTCACATATTTTGTTTTGTCTGTCTCCCCCTTCTAGACTGTGAGCCCGCTGTTGGGTAAGGACTGTCTCTATATGTTGCCAACTTTTAATGATGGCATTTATTAAGCGCTTACTATGTGCAGAGCACTGTTCTAAGCGCTGGAGAGGTTACAAGGTGATCAGGTTGTCCCACGGGGGGCTCACAGTCTTAATCCCCATTTTACAGATGAGGTAACTGAGGCTCAGAGAAGTTAAGTGACTTGCCCAAGGTCACACAGCAGACATGTGGCAGAGCCGGGATTTGCCCAAAGTCACAAAGCAGACAAGCGGCATGACCTCTGACTCCCAAGCCCGGGTTCTGACCACTGAACCACACTGCTTGTGACAATAAAGGAAGGGCATTCTGCCTTCGTATGTAAGGACATATAGTATGTGCCAAACACTGAATTTTGCTTTTACTCTGTATACCTCTCTTTTGGGAAAGATCTACTTCTAACCTCTCCCATGTTTTAATGACAGTAATCCAGTTTACTACTAGTAATTTAAAAGACTGTAGTAAATTTGTTCAGGACATAGTTGGCTAGTCAACTGTTTAATTCCTTTATGAAATCATTAAAAATATTAGCATCAGCAATAAATTGTCGTTGGTGGTTAATGAGCATTATATTTGGTCCAATCAGACAGTTGAGTTAGTTAAAGCTATGGACCATTACTGCCCCTGTAATATTCTTTCATAGAATCTTAATTCTTCTCAAGGGGCTTTCCCAACCTACTCCACTACTACTCATGGAATAAAATCAGCATCTTATATTTGATATTAATTGGTCATCTTGCAAATTTTTATCCAGGTAAAAATACGAAGGAGATTTTAATTCACTGGAAGTTTATGAAGGATTTCAGGGATTTAGAGTGAAACAGTAACTGACCTTGGAAGATTTGTCTTACGATCACTATCAGCCCAAATGAAAAGCATAGATACCAGTTGGAGGAGGGCCGTGCAAAGGAACTAAGAGTGAACGGTGATTGAGATGATAAAGGATGGAATGAATTCACGAAACGCCAGTACCACTCACCATTCTTCCATCTTAGAGGCATTACTGGCCATCTACTAAGGACTTTTCCCATTTTTCAATGAAACCCTTCATTCTACCAAGCAAGGTTGCTGGAATCCCAAAATGGGGATTCTTTGGGGAATTTTCAAGAGTATTCACTTTAAACTGTAAGTGTCTTCAAGTGTCAGTGACACAGTACACTAAAAACATGGTTCTGTCCCCTTTGAGTTGTGCATACAAACTTGAATCTACTAATCAGTCAGTCTTATTTATTGACCATTTACTGTATGCAGAGCACAGTACTAAGTGCTGGAACAGTATAGTATATCAATCAATCAATCAATAGTATTTATTGAGTGCTTACTGTGTGCAGAGCACTGTACTAAGCGCTTGGGAAGTACAAGTTGGCAACATATAGAGACGATCCCCACCCAACAGTGGGCTCACAGTCTAGAAGGGGGAGACAGAGAACAAAACAAAACATATTAACAAAATGAAATAAATAGAATAGACATGTACAAGTAAAATAAATAAATAAATAAATAGAGTAATAAATACGTACAAACATATATACATATATACAGGTGCTGTGGGGAAGGGAAGGAGGTAAGGCGGGGGGGATGGAGAGGAGAAGGAGGGGGAAAGGAAATATATACTTGTATATGTATGTATATATGTATATGTATTTATTCTATATGTAATCTAATCTACATATATGTGTACATATACAATACAGACAAAATACTATGAAAGAATAAACAGACACATTCCCTGCCCTTGCTAATATTCAGTTTCTAGTAACACCTCCCCTCTCAGGGTTGCACCTGGAGAGTTTTCAGTCCTTTACCAGTCTCAGCTCCAGTAGGGAGAGTCAAGCAGAGGCCTACCCATTCCATTCCTAGCTTGGCCAGTGGCTAGCGAGTGGAAGGCAATCTGCTACAAGTCAAAACTCACCCATGCTGGGCAGCAGCAGCATGGGAGAGAGCCGAGGCTGGAGACTCAAGTTTACTGCTCGGAAGGAGGTAGTGGTAAACAACTTCCATATTTTTACCAAGAAAACGCTATGGATCCACTACCAGAACGATTACAGATGGAGAGCAGGGCATTCAGGGAGAGATGCGTCTGTGGTGTCACTATGGGTCAGAAACGACTCGACGGCATGAGACAAGTAACATCTACCTGATAAAATCCCATGCTTTCAAGTGGCATCCCTGGACATAAGTAATATTTCTTTAAGTTCCCTCAATTGATTTGAACCTAGCCTTTTTGAACCCCTTCTCTGGAAGAGAATAGCAGAAAAAGGGGAATCCAAAGAAAACCATGGAACAGTGAGTCCAATTACCTACTGCAATGCAGGGAAATTAGAGTGGTGGCACCCAAGCCCTTTCAGGAAAACCTTGAGTGAGGACCGTACCATAAGTGATGCCTACTTATGCAATTTAATTCTGCCTCAAAAAGATTTTGAGAATCAGGCCAACTAGATTTGTACTGGATGGTAAACATTTGAGTTATTGTGCCCTCAAGTACTAACCCTTACTCTTTTGGAGTATTCAGTCATTCATTCATTCGATCGTATTTATTGAGCGCTTACTGTGTGCAGAGCACGGTACTAAGCGCTTGGAAAATATAATTCGGCAACAGATAGAGACAATCCCTACCCAGCAACAAGCTCACAGTCTAGAAGGGAGGAGACAGACAACAAAACAAGTTCCACCCTTTGACCCTTTGTCTACTAGGTGACCTCGGGCAAGTCCATTTCTGTACCTCAGTAGCCTCATCTATAGAATGGAGACTCCTGTGCACCCCTTGGGGGCTATAGACTACAATGTGCCCAGCTTATTTCACTTGAATGTTTCCCAGCGCTTGGTACAGTGTCCGGAGTCCAGCGAGTGCTTTAAAGAAGGCCCTTGAAAAGATCCTTAGAGCCCAGCATTCCCCCTCAGCCACCTTCTCGCTGCGCAACTCTCCCTCCTCTCCTGTCCCCCAGCCACTTTCGTTCATTAAATCATATTTATTGAGCATGTACTGTGTATAGAGAACTGTACTAAGTGTGTAAGTACTAAGCCATGGCACATTAAAGACATGAAGTGAAGATGAAGCACAAGAAACTGGGCAAACGCAAGTGGGGAATGCGGAAAATAAAGGAGCAGAGAGAACAGCCCACGCCACCCTCACTCACCAAATTCCGTTAGCCCAACGTTTAAGCTGTTAGTATGTTTAAAGAAAATGGTAAACAAATTAATTCATGGTAAACACTGACTCTTATGGAAAACAAATCAAAATAGACCGGGGGAAGAGAATAGTCTATTGTATGTCTGCTGCCTGATTTTAATGCTACTACTACTATTACTACTACTAGTAATAATAATTGTGGTTAAGTACCTATTGTGTGCTAGGCACCCTACTGAGTGCTGGGATAGATACAAACAAATTGGGTTGGACAGAGTCCCTGTCCCACATGGGGCTCACAGTCTTAATCCTCCTTTTACAAGTGAGGGAATTGAGGCACAGATAAGCGAAGTGACTTACCCAAGGTCACACAGCAGATAAGTGGCAGATCTGGGATTAGAACTGAGGTCATTTGTCTCCCAGGCCTGTACTCCATCCACTAGGCTATGCTGCTTCTTTCACCGTGGAACTAATGACATTTTTTAGATGCTTACTGTACTAAACCCTGGGGTTTAGTCTTTTAGACTGTGAGCCAACTGTTGGGTAGGGACTGTCTCTATATGTTGCAAACTTGTACTTCCCAAGCGCTTAGTACAGTGCTCTGCACACAGTAAGCGCTCAATAAATACGATTGATTGATTGATTGATTGGGGTGGTTCTAAGGTAATACATTAGAGATACCACATATGGCCTCACTATGTAAGTAGTGCCAAACTTCATTTGTGTTTGCCACTCCTTCTGAAAACCCCCAAATCAACCCTTCCAAGGACCTCGTTGGCAGTTCTGAATCCAATAACCCAGCTCTGCCACTTATCTGTGGTGTGACCTTGGGCAAGTCACTTTGCTTCTCTGTGCTTCAGTTACCTCATCTGTAACATGGGGATTAAGACTGTGAGCCCATGTGGGACAGAGACTATGTCCAACCTGATTAGCTTGTGTTTACCCCAGCATTTTGTACAGTGTGCTCAACAAATACCTTAAAACAAAAACAAACAAACAAACCAAACTACCGAAAGCTATCTTAGTACATATATCCTCTTGTAGAAAGGCTGTCACTTCCATCTGCCATCATCCATCACTGTAATGAGATTCCCAGCAGAATAAGAGCTCATTATGAGCAGGGAATGTGTCTGCTAATTCTGTTGTATTGAATTTGTCCAAGTGCTTAGTACAGTGCTCTCCACTAGTAAGTGCTCAATAAATCTCATTGATTGATTGATTCTCTGGTTGGGAAAATTCAGTCAACTACCCCTAAATATTTTAGAATTTTTTTCACCTGATTTGGAACAGTGAGGGCCCTCACAGTTTCAATTATCTTTCATCTTCTTCCATTTTCCCCTAAATTCTTGATGACATTCCACATTTTGTGTTTGCTTTGGAGAAGAACCACATCTATTTCTTGAAACTGAAGCTTTATTCCTTCCCTGCTTTTGCCTTCTGAACTGTTTGCGGTTATAAATGTCAGTGTCCCAGAGAAATGAATTATCCCATTAACACGCTAATGCTGATTAACACATCATTTTGATTGTGAACGAATATTTGTTAGTTCTGGCAGTTGTTTTTTTTTCCTACATCTCTAGCATGGCTAGGTAAGCAGTTTAACTTTTGGCAGTTTCTTCATTTTTCTTCCATTATGTCTTCCCTGTTCTGTTCAGAACTTGTAAGATCCCACTAGGTATTACGATTTGTCCTTCTTGTTCTATACTTAATATTTGGAACTCAGACTTATATCTCTATTCCCGATGCACAAAGATTAAGCCTCAGGGTATCCTGGTATTTTAGAAATAATAGTACTACCCCTTTCTTTCAGAGATGCTTCTTGACTCAGCTTCATCGGCCTGTTTTCCTTCCTGAGGGGAAGAAATTTCATCAGTTCCCTGAAAGAAGCCAGTGGGCGAGAACCTACTACAGAATGTGAAACACCAATTTCAGTAGTAATGTGGTGCAAATGTCAGATGTGGGCAGGGAGAATTAAGTCCAATATGATGTTAAGTGGCATTTGAACGGTAGGATAAGCATTTATGAGAAGTGACTGGAGAAAATAATTACGTTATCAGAAATGGAATTTTTTTTAAGATAAACGTGTCCTCCTAAGTTCTGTAACATATTCCAGACATTCATGGATAAGATCAAACCTAACATTTATTGCTTCCCACAGGTTTCACTGAAAAAGCTTATGTAGATAATTGGTTAACTTGGTGACTCATTCTAAGAAACTCAGGGCCTGAAGGAATCCGTGCAATAGCAGTTGCTGGTTATGGGGGAACAAAGATGCAACAGGCAGAATCTTGGCTAGGGCAGTGACGGCCATCAGTAAATCAGTGATATTAATCGAGAACTTATTGTGTGCACAGCACCATATAAAGCACTTTGCAGAGTACCGAAGTGTTGATAGACATGATTTCTGCCCAGGCATGGCAGGCAATGTGAAAGAGGAAAAAGAAGCTAAAGTCCTCCATAAGGCTTTTAGCTAAAGAAGCTAAAAGTCCTCCATAAGGCTCTCCTACCACCATCAACTTTGAAGTTGGTACTCTTCCCAGTTGCCCCATCAGGACTGTCCCCCAAACTCCTCTAGGCTGTAAACTCACTGTGGGCAGGGAATATATCTGTTTATTGTTGTAATGTACTCTCCCAAGTGTGTAGTACAGAGCTCTGCACACAGTAAATGCTTAATAAATGCCATCGAATGAATGATTAATAATAACGATGGTATTTGTTAAGGGCTTACTACATACCAGGCACTGTTCTATGTGCTGGGGTAGATACAAGGTAATCAGGTCGTCCCACGTGAGGCTCAGTCTTAATCCCCATTTTACAGATAAGGTAACTGAGGCACAGAGATGTTAATTGGCTTGCCCAAGGTCACAGAGCAGAAAAGTGGCAGAGCCTGGATTAGAACCCACGTCCTCTGATTCCCAAACTCGGGCTTTTTCCACTAAACCATCCTGCTTCTCTGAGGTACTGGAGTAGAAACAAGGTAATCAGGTTGGACACAGCCTCTGTACCACAAGGAACTCACAGTCTTAATCCTCATTTTACAAATGAGGTAACTGAGGTCCAGAGAAGTTAAGTGACCTCCGCAAGGTCAAACAGTAGGCAAGTGGTGAAGTTAGGATTAGAATAATGATCATGATTGTTATTACAATTACTAAAATGATAATAATGGTACTTGTTAAATGCTTCCTATGTACCAAGCATTGTTCTATGTGCTGGGGTAGATAAAAGTCAATCAGGTTGGACACAGTCTCTTTCCCACATGGGGCTCACCTGTGGGCAGGAATGTGTTTATTTGTTGTTATATTGTACTCTCCCAAGCTCTTAGCATAGTGCTTTGCACACAGTAAGTGCTCAGTAAGTACAATTGAATTTTACAGATGTTGTAATTGAGACCCAGAGAAGTTAAGTGATTTGCCCAAGGCTACACAGCAGACGGAGAGATGGAGCTGAGGTTGAAACCCACGTCTTTCTCACTCCCAGGCCCGTGGTCTATCCACTAGGCCATGTTGCACTCAAACAAAGGTCTTAATATTGGTTCAGTAAATTGACGCATCCATCCTCTTCCAAAAATTGTTATTGCTTTGTATGCAGAAGCAGGGAATGTGTCGACCAACTCGGTTATTCTGTACTCTCCCAAGCTATCAGTACAGGTCCACCCAGTAAGCTCTCAAATAGGATTGATTGATATATTTCCTTTTAAAACCTTCACTTTTATCCAATATGCCTATATTTCTGCTCTCACTGTACTGATGTTCGTCTATATTAAAATATTTTGGTATTACCGACTATCTACATTTCTAATAGTTCAATAAATATCTAGGTTACTTATACCTATTTTTCTGAACCAACGTTTTAGGAAATTCCTAAAATGTTAAGATCAGCAGTATGATGCCATTAAGAAGTATTGCTTTAATAAAAGTTAGCATAACTGCAGTCATTATTTGATCCAAAAGAAAAGTATTTTACAATATTCATTACTGCTATTTTAAGATTTCACATTTTCAAGTTTATGAACTTGCATTTTTTGATTGGATGCTGGATTTAAGTGGGCTCAAATAGTATCTGATTTACTTGTTCACTTATGTGTTCTAGCTTTTCTCCTTTACCATGGCAACAAGATTTATTATCTGGTTAATAGACATCTGAATGAGACCATTTAAAAAACATTGTTTACAGCAATAATTCTTCGATGATTCTTAAAGTGCTAACTCAATGAGTTTAAAGTTTGTTGTTCTGCTCATAGCGTATTTCCCCTCACATTAAAAAAACCCATTTAGTTACTGAGTTGTGAAAGGAAATGTGACATCCATTTGTCAATAGGGCAGAAACAAAATAGTTGTTCACAGTAGACATTTCTACATAAGGCATGCCAAAAATGTGCTTTGAGCTTGACAGTGAGCTCATTGTGGGCAGGGATGTGTCTGCTATTATATTTTACTCTCCCCATTGCTTTGAACCGTGCTTTGCAGGCAGTAAGCACTCAATAAATGTGATTGAATGAATGAATTTAGTTGGGGGAGCCTTAAAGGGGTGAGTGGGAGAGGAGGGAGTGGTGGAAGTCTAGCAGTTAAGGGGTGATGAGCTGGCAGGTGTAGCCCTACATAATAGCATGGGCTCAATTCTCCCTTCATTTGCAAGGAGACTGAATGATCATAACTCTAACAATAATGATAATATTATTTATTAAACACTTACTATGTGTTAGCCACTGTTCTTAGAGTTGGGGTAGTTATAAGTTAATCAGGCTGGGCAGAGTCCAAATCCAACTAAGAAAAGTTAAGTGATTTGCCTAAGGTCACATTGCAGACAAGTGACGGAGCCAGGATTAGAACCCAAGTACTTCTGACTTCTTGGCCTGGGGTCTATCCACTTGGTCAGAGGGATGTAGTAGTAGTAGTGTAATTTATTTATATTGTATTATGTAATTTTTAAAATATTAATGTCTGTCTCCCACTCTAAAGGGAATGTGTCTACTTAGTGTTATAGTGTACTCTCTCAAGTGCCTAGTAGAATGCTCTGCACACAGTAAGAGCTCTCCGCTCCTCTGCCGCTAACCTCCTCAATGGGCCTCGTTCTCACCTGTCCCACCGCCGACCCCTGGCCCATGTCCTTCCCCTGGCCTGGAATGCCTTCTCTCCACACATCCGCCAAACTAGCTCCCTTCCTCCCTTCAAAGCCCCAGTGAGAGCTCACCTCCTCCAGGAAGCCTTCCCAGACTGAGCTCCCTTTTTCCCTCCTCTCCATCGCCCCCCGCCCTACCTCCTTCCCCTCCCCACGGCACTTGTATATATTTGTACAGATTTATTACTCTATTTTACTTATACGTATTTACTACTTTATTTTATTAATGATGTGTATATAGCCATAATTCTATCTATTCTGATGGTTTTGACACCTGTCTACATGTTTTGTTTTAATAATAATAATGATGGTACTTGTTAGGCGCTTACTATGTGCAAAGCACTTTTCTAAGCTCTGGGGGGATACAAGGTGATCAGGTTGTCCCACGTGGGGCTCACAATCTTAATCCCCATTTTACAGACGAGGTTACTGAGGCACAGAGAAGTTAAGTGACTTGCCCAAAGTCACACAGCCGATAAATGGCAGAGCTGGGATTAGAAGCCATGACCTCTGACTCCCAAGCCAGTGCTCTTTCTACTGAGCCACACTGCTTCTCTTTTGTTGTCTGTCTCCCTCTTCTAGACTGTGAGCCTGTTGTTGGGTAGGGACCATCTCTATCTGTTGCCAACTTGTACTTCCCAAGAGCTTAGTACAGTGCTCTGCACACAGTAAGCGCTCAATAAATATGATTGAATGAATGAATGAATGAGTAGTGGTAATAACCTATTATGGGCTTTCTATATACAGAACACTGTACTAAATGCTTGGAAAGGTACATAGGTGAGAATTAGATATGGATCCTAGTCCTCAAGGGGCTGGCAATTTGAGAATATATTGAGGAAGAAGGGACTGCAGGCAGGCATGTAAGATGTGATGAAACAATAAAACACCACAGTAACATAGTGAAGGATGACAAATACACAAAGTAAAAGCAAAAATTAGTCGGGCTCTGTGGTAGAGGAGCAGAATTTCAGGCTCCTCTTGGTTCAGAGACCAAGGCACAACCCTTGTTACAGAAAAGCAGCAAAGAGAAGCAGCGTGGCTCAGTGGAAAGAGCCTGGGCTTTGGAGTCAGAGGTCATGGGTTCAAATCCCGGCTCTGGCACTTGTCAGCTGTGTGACTTTGGGCAAGTCACTTAACTTCTCTGGGCCTCAGTTTCCTCATCTGTAAAATGGGGATTAAGACTGTGAGCCCCACATGGGACAACCTGATTACCTTGTATCTACCCCAGCGCTTAGAACAGTGCTTTGCACATAGTAAGCGCTTAACAAATACCAACATTATTATTATTATTATTATTAAACTGCCAGCCCCAGGAAGGCCTTAAGGCACCAGTGTTTTGATCTTTCTCTCCCATGTGATAGCAAGCCAGAGAGGTTGGGAATCTCCTTGCTGGCTAGAAGCAAACTGGTGCAGGATTCCAGGGAGGTGACAGAGTTTACTGTCCTGTGTGGAGGACCCCAAGGGTCTTTAACTGCAGCTTATATCCCCGTGGACCTGCATACTCAGAACATGTTGGGAGAAGGGAACTTGAGTGGCGGGGGCGGGACAGGGATGTAGTTATGGGTTGTTTCACTTGGCCATGGTGGAAAGAAGTCTCCCTCCCTCTCCTCCTGGCTTTTGCCCTCTTGTCTGGTCCAGATTTTCCTGCTAAGATTTCGTTTGAGATGTAGCTGTGAGACTACATAGACTGGAAGGTTGGGAGCAGGTCTAACTTTGAGAGAAAACATAGTTATTTTAATTCAACTGGAAGAAAGGGAAAATTTAAGGAAACGGAGAATATTCTGCTGAATATTGTAAATATATCTTATTCCAATTGGAAAGTACTTTTTTTTTTTAATTTACGGGACAATAAACTATAAGGAAAGGCTTTGCAGCTCTCACTTTTTCTTTTTTTTTCTTTTCTAGAAACCCTATGACTTTACTGGCAATTTCAATTTAAATTCCACTTGTAAAAAAGGCTTTACAATCCTTGACCAGATATTTAATGGCTTTCATAATGCAAATGTTGAGCCACAAAGAATGAATTTTTGTTGCATCTACTTCTAAATAGGTTCGTGTTTGAAGAATACTTTGGATTAAATCAACAATTTATTCATACTTGGAAGGCTATCACGATTACATTTCACATTTTAATACAATTTTAATGAAACTGACCCTACAATAAAATTGATTGCTAGATAAAAGAGAGTACATATCTTGAATATTGAAATCCTTGGAAAGACAACTGATGAGGCTATTAGAAGAAAGTGACAAAAATGACTTATTTCACAAGACTCACATTTGTACATGATTGTAAAAAGGAAGGGAATGATTCAGCATGTCTCCAAAATGGTTTCAGAGTAAGAAACACGTGAGAAAAAGTTGGATATAGAGCAAAATGAAGATACTTGAGATTGGATCTTAAACAAAATGTTGAAGTACCTGCTATGTAATAGGTTGCATTCAACCTTCCGTTTTTTTCTGCTTACATTCATTAATAAGTTGTACTTTATAAATTGGTGATGCCTCAAATTCTGTAGATTGTTGTTTATCCATAAAATAGCTGAGTGAACTGTTTATCCTGTAATTAATTTGCTATTTTTGATGAGCTACTAACTTATACCTTCTTAAATGCAGAGTAAAATACCCAGGAAAAATTTGTGAGCACTCAGAAAGTGGAGGCATTGAATAGCTGTTTAGTTTTGGCCTAATTTAGGTTTAGTAGGAAGGTCATCATTCAAATATTCACGTTCCAATAGAATGGCAAAATTTTTAACACTGCCATACTTGATTCAGCCATAGATAACAGTTCAATCAATCAATCAAATTTGAGTGCTTGCAGTGTGCAGAGCACTGGACTAAGCCTTTGGGAGAGGACAATATATCAATATAACAGAAACATTCCCTGCCACAGCAAGCTTATAATCTAGACTTAATAATAGTGATAACGAACAATCAATATAAACAGTTGCAGCAACAAATTGTTGGGGTAAATTGAACCCTCATTCTGGGATCCCTGAAACAACTATGGAAATCCTAATCCCAGCTCTTCTGCTTGTCTGCTGTGCGATCTTGGACAATTCATTTAACTTCTCTGTGCCTCAGTTATCTCATCTGTAAATTGGGGATTAAGACGGTGATCCCCATATTGGGACATTCTCTATGTCCAAGCTGATTAGCTTGTATAATAATAATAATAATAATAATAATAATAATAATAATAATAATAGCATTTATTAAGTGCTTACTATGTGTAAAGCACTGTTCTAAGTGCTGGGGAGGTTACAAGGTGATCAGGTTGTCCCACGGGAGGCTCACAGTCTTCATCCCCATTTTACAGATGAGGTCACTGAGGCAAAGAGAAGTTGTGACCTGCCCAAAGTCACACGGCTGGCAATTGCAGAGCCAGGATTTGACCCCATGACCTCTGACTCCAAAGCCCGTGCTCTTTCCACTGAGCCACACTGCTTATCTAACCCAGTGCTTCAGTACAATGACTGACACATAGTATGTGTTTAACAAATAACATTTTAAAAAATCGTGTTTATTGAGTGCTTACTATGTGCAGAGCACTGTATAAAGCACTTGGGAGAGTGCAATGCAACAACATAATGGGCACATTCCCTGCCCACAATGAGGCTTCCAGTTTAGTCTTAAAGAATAATAAAGAATAAAGGAAGAAAGTTAGCTCTCTTCCTCCTTTCAAAGCCCTACTGATAGTTCACCTTTTCCAGGAGGCCTTCCCAGACTGAGCCCTCTTTTTCCTCTCCTCCTCCCCATCCCCCCCACCCTACCTCCTTCCCCTCCCCACAGCGCCTGTATATACATTTGTACAGATTTATTACTCTATTTATTTTACTTGTACATATTTACTATTCTATTTATTTTGTTAATGATGTGCATCTAGCTTTATTTCTATTTATTCTGATGACACCTGTCCACATGTTTTGTTCTGTTGTCTGTCTCCCCCTTCTAGACTGTGAGCCCGAAGTTGGGTAGGGACCATCTCTCTATGTTGCCAACTTGAACTTCCCAAGCGCTTAGTACACTGCTCTGCACACAGTAAGTTCTCAATAAATATGACTGAATGAATGAGTGAATAATACATATTGAGTACCAACTGTCTACAGAGTACAGTAGTAAGGGCTTGGGAAAACACATTAAAGTAAATAGATATGATCTGGGCCCTCAGGGAGCTTGCAATCCAGTGGAGAACTTCAATTACCCAAGTCCAATTGGAGGTCTAATTGCCATTCCCATTAATTGCTTCCCCAAATCCGTGCTGTACATCCCTTTCTATTGTATGCTCCATCACCAGTAATACTTCCCACAGCCCCTTACAGCCTTGTACCTAATCTTGTTTTAGTTCTTTTCACAGATTTTCTGTGAAGCTTCCAGTACAGAGTAGGTATTTCTGGGACACATATGAAATACGTTCAACAGTTGGGTCAGTGTCTGCTTAAATGGACAGTGTGGAAAATCCTTCCTTTTATTTCTGTAACAATTTCTCTAATTCTCTTGATCTTCCCTCAAGAGCTTTCGTTTTACGTGACTGCCTTAAAGAGGACATATCCTTTCTTGAATCGATTGTTGTCTTGCTTACCCAGCATTAGGTGATGTTTTTCAGCTTAAAAGCTGATTATTTGGTTTTAACTGCAATGAACGGTGATTTAACTTCTATTTCAACCTTCTCACTCATTTCTCCAATGCTTTGAGATTCTTTCTCCTTCTCCTTAGTGAGTTTTTATCAACTCTGCCGAAGGACATTGAATGTATAATTGACAAACATAATACTAATAGGGTTTTCTCTTGCAGAAATCTCACTGTTGCTTTCCATCCTGTCTGTTTTCCCAAACACGATTCAAAATGCCCTAAGGAGCCCACAATCAATTCAAATGTCACAGGAATGATGGAGTCCAGAGAGAATGACTTTTTTCTTGAAGGAAGAAACCTACCCAAAGCTAATTTTGGTGTCACATCTGCGCTAGAGCAATATCATCAGGACTGATTTCCTTTCCTGCCAATTATCGGGTGAAAATAAAATGCTAATGACAGAATTATGCAAACCCCACTCTTGAGTGACTATTTGCTTACATTCCCCAATGAGAGAGCATCTTTTGGGTGCGTCGGAAAAAAACCACCCATTCATTCTAATCAAACTATTAATCATTTCTACCCAATTTCTGTGATCAAATGAGTACCCATTAAAAATCACCGAAGGAGGTTCCGTGTTTAGAGCCATGGAGATGCATTTTTATTTCGTCTTAACTCCCTGTGGGAATTGCTCAGTTGCATTAATTCAATTGTATTTATTGAGCACTTACTGTGTGCAGAGCACTGTACTAAGCACTTGGGAGAGTACAATACAACAATAAACAGACACATTCCCTGCCCTCAATGAGCTTGCACCCCACTAAATAAGAAAACTGACTGGATTGTTTCAATGACAATAGATGGAACATGTCTGGGATAGAAGGGAAACCAACTCTGTTAAATTGTACTCTCTCAAACACTTAGTATAGTGCTGGGTGGAAAAGTGTGGAGTTGACTTGCCTTCATGGAGGTGTCATCCACCAAATATACTGAGCTCATGTGATGCACTGTACTAAGTGCTTAGGAGAGTACACCAAAAGCAAGATACTGATAATAGTAACTATGGTATTTGTTAAGCGCTTATTTTGTGAAAGGCACTGTACTGCACAATCACTACCCTCTTGTCATTTGCAATCAAATGGGGTGGACAGGCAAAAAAAAAAAAAAAGATTTACAAATAGTGGGACCAGGAGGAGTATATTAGGATGGAGTATATAAATAAATATTTGAATATACAGATAAATCCATAAATGAACATATAATAAGTACACGAGATAGGAATCAAATATCAAAGTGCAAAGGGTAAGATTAGGTTGAACCACTTAGGGTGGTGTGAATTTGTCCAGGAAGGCTTGAAGGCTTCCTGGGAAAGGGGAGATTTCAGAGGATTTGAAAAATGGGGAGAAGTCTGCTGTGGACTGCGGGCCCATTGTTGTGCAGGGATTGTCTCTATTTGTTGCTGAATTGTACTTTCCAAGTGAATGTACAGTGTTCTGCACACAGTAAGTGCTCAATAAATATGATTGATTGAATGAATGTGGAAAAATTTTGGAGGGGAGAGTTTTGGTGAGGGAGCAAGGGTAGGGTGGGAGAGGCGAGAGCAAGGCATGATTTGTAGGTGAGCTATGGAAGAGGAAAAGGCATGAGATGGAGACTGGGGAGTGAAGAGAGCCGATCTGTCAGATGATGAAAGTTGGTAGAGGACCCTCAAGCCCAGGGGAGATAGCTTCTTCTCCAAACAGAGGCTGATGGGTGGACACTGGAGGATTTGAGGACTATAAAGGTGTGGGGGTTGAGTGACACTTCAGGAAGATGGTGCACATGTAGTGGTGTGTTGCGGAGACGCAAGTGGGGAAAGGTTGGAGGTACGGGAACCAACGAAGAGGCTGCTAAAATAGTCCAACTGTGATCATTAGAGAAGCAGTGTGGCTCAGTGGAAAGAGCACAGGCTTGGGAGTCAGAGGTCATGGGTTCTAATCCTGGCTCTGCCACTTGTCAGCTGGGTGACTTTGGGCAACTCACTTCACTTCTCTGGGCCTCAGTTCCCTCATCTGTAAAATGGGAATTAAGACTGTGAGCCCCACATGGGACAACCTGATCACCTCGTACCCCCTCCAGTGCTTAGAACAGTGCTTGGCACATAGTAAGCACTTAACAAATACAATCATCATCATCATCATCATGTGACAGGGAATGGACAAGGGCCAATAGAAGACAAGTATAAACGCATGTAAATCTGAACGTGTGCAGGGTTAAGCTCTCGGCTGAAGATGAAGGGGTGTGTGAGTGGGTGTTTGTGTGTATTCATTCATTCATTCAATCGTTCATTCATTCAATTGAATGAATGAATGAATCGTATTTATTGAGCACTTACTGTGTGCAGAGCACTGTACTAAGCGCTTGGGAAGTACAAGTTGGCAACATATAGAGATGGTCCCTACCCAACAATGGGCTCACAGTCTAGAAAGTGGAGGCAGACAACAAAACAAAACATGTGGACGGGTGTCAAGTCATCAGAATAAATAGAAATAAAGCTACATGTACATTATTAACAACATAAATTGAATAGTAAATATGTACAAGTAATATAGAGTAATAAATCTGTATAAACATATATACAGGTGCTGTGGGGAGGGGAAGGAGGAGGCTAAAAAGAGGGCTCAGTCTGGGAAGGCCTCCTGGAGGAGCTGAGCTCTCAGTAGGGCTTTGAAGGGAGGAAGAGAGCTAGTTTGGTGGATGAGAGAAGTAGCTTGGCAGATGTGCGGAGGGAGGGCATTCCAGGCCAGGGGAGGATGTGGTCCGGGGGTTGATGGTGGGACAGGAGAGAATGAGGTACAGTGAGGAGGTTAGCGGCGGCAGAGGAGCGGAGGGTGCGGGCTGGGCTGGAGAAGGAGAGAAGGGAGGTGAGGTAGGAGGGGGCGAGGTGATGGGGAGCCTTGAAGCCGAGAGTGAGGAGTGTATTTAGCCTTTGGCCGCAAACCAACCCCATTTATATTCAATAACAAATATGATAATTACATTTTTTAATTGAGTTTTTCTTTTAACTCTGTCTATATGCATGTTTCCGATTTTTAAAATGTCACACCAATAAGCAAGTAACCCTCTCCCACAGAGAAACATTTATCTAAGGCTATCACAGCACCTGGAATTTCAAAAAGGTGCTTAGATGTATACAGTGTCCAAACCCACCTCCCACTTGTGTTTTCAGGAAACTAGAGAAGGTAGTGCTTTACTAATCAATAAAGTATGGGGTTTATTGCATTTAATTAATTAATGATGGTTTTTGTTCAGCTCTATGCTCCAGGCACTGCATTAAGCCCTGGGATGGATCCAAGCAAATTGAGATGGACAGAGTCCCTGTCCCACATGGGGCTCACAATCTCAGTACCCATTTTATAGATGAGGTAACTGAGCTCCAGAGAAGTGGAGTGATTTGCCCAAGGTTGCCCAGCAGCCAAGTGGCAGAGCCAGGAATAGAAGCCATGACCTTGTGACTCCAGACCTATGCTCTATCCACTAGGTCACACAACTTATAATAATAATAATAACGGCATTTATTAAGCACTTACTACATGAAAAGCACGATTCTAAGCGCTGGGGAGGTTACAAGGTAATAATAATAATAATAATAATAATAATAATAATAATAGCATTTACAAGGTTACAAGGTAATAATAATAATAATGGCATTTATAAAGTGCTTACTATGTGCAAAGCACTGTACTAAGCACTGGGGAGGTTACAAGGTAATCAGATTGTCCCATGGGGGGCTCACAGTCTTAATCCCCATTTTACAGATGAGGTAACTGAGGCACAGAGAAGTGAAGTGACTTGCCCAAAGTCACACAGCTGACAATTGGCGGAGTCGGGATTTGAACCCATGACCCCTGACCCCAAAGCCTGTGCTCTTTCCACTGAGCCATGCTGCTTCCCTGGTAATCAGGCCCAGGCCCAAAGTCACACAACTGACAATTGGCGGAGCCGGGATTTGAACCCATGACCATGACTTCTCTTCATTTATTGTAGATAAGATTCTGGGGGAGATATCAGAAAATAAAATCTGACATATTCCCTGTCTTGCACAAGATTCCACAGTCCAGGCAGAAGGGGGAGTAGGTATTTTATCCCTACTTTACGGAGGAGGCACTGAGAAGTTAAGCGACTTGTCCAGGGTCACACAGCACTCCTGTGGAAGATTGGGGATGGAACCCAGATCTCCCAACCCCCAAACCTATGGTCTTTCCATCCATCTCTGCACACAGTGAGCGCTCAGTCCATCTGAATGATGGACTGATTCCATCTTACCTCCTTCCCTTCCCCACAGCACCTGTATATATGTATATATATTTGTACATATTTGTATATATATTTGTATATATATATATATATATATACATTGTATATATATACATTTGTATATATATATTTGTACATATTTATTACTTTATTTATTTATTTTACTTGTACATATCTATCCTATTTATTTTATTTTGTTAGTATGTTTGGTTTTGTTCTCTGTCTCCCCCTTTTATCTCCATCTGGATGTCCGCCCGCCACCTAAAGCTCAACATGTCGAAGACTGAGCTCCTTGTCTTCCCTCCCAAACCTTGTCCTCTCCCTGACTTTCCCATCTCTGTTGACGGCACTACCATCCTTCCCGTCTCACAAGCCCGCAACCTTGGTGTCATCCTCGACTCCGCTCTCTCATTCACCCCTCACATCCAAGCCGTCACCAAAACCTGCCGGTCTCAGCTCCGCAACATTGCCAAGATCCGCCCTTTCCTCTCCATCCAAACCGCTACCCTGCTAATTCAAGCTCTCATCCTATCCCGTCTGGACTACTGCACTAGCCTTCTCTCTGATCTCCCATCCTCGTGTCTCTCTCCACTTCAATCCATACTTCATGCTGCTGCCCGGATTATCTTTGTCCAGAAACGCTCTGGACATATTACTCCCCTCCTCAAAAACCTCCAATGGCTACCGATCAATCTGCGCATCAAGCAGAAACTCCTCACCCTGGGCTTCAAGGCTGTCCATCACCTCGCCCCCTCCTACCTCACCTCCCTTCTCTCCTTCTACTGCCCAGCCCGCACCCTCCGCTCCTCCACCACTAATCTCCTCACTGTACCTCGCTCTCGCCTGTCCCGCCATCGACCCCCGGCCCACGTCATCCCCCGGGCCTGGAATGCCCTCCCTCTGCCCATCCGCCAAGCTAGCTCTCTTCCTCCCTTCAAGGCCCTGCTGAGAGCTCACCTCCTCCAGGAGGCCTTCCCAGACTGAGCCCCTTCTTTCCTCTCCCCCTCGTCCCCCTCTCCATCCTCCCGTCTTACCTCCTTCCCTTCCCCACAGCACCTGTATATATGTATATATGGTTGTACATATTTATTACTCTATTTATCTATTTATTTATTTATTTTACTTGTACATTTCTATCCTACTTATTTTATTTTGTTGGTATGTTTGGTTCTGTTCTCTGTCTCCCCCTTTTAGACTGTGAGCCCACTGTTGGGTAGGGACTGTCTCTATGTGATGCCAATTTGTACTTCCCAAGCACTTAGTACAGTGCTCTGCACATAGTAAGTGCTCAATAAATACGATTGATTGATTGATTGATTGATTTTAGACTGTGAGCCCACTGTTGGGTAGGGACTGTCTCTATATGTTGCCAATTTGTACTTCCTAAGCGCTTAGTACAGTGCTCTGCACATAGTAAGTGCTCAATAAATACGATTGATTGATTGATTGATTGATTGGCCGTGTTGTTAAGATCTGCTAGACAAAAGCCTCGCAGTCTGAATATTTTTGGGGTATTTCTGCTCTGAACCGTGGTCTTGAGTCAGTAGTGGGAGCTCTTACTCAATGAAAGGATAATCGAATGGAAGAAGACAAATTCGAGGCATGTGGATAATGCAATTCAATCGAGTCCTCTACTGACTCTAGAGCCTAACTCCTTTAGAAATCAAATCAAATATTACTACATTTTCCATCATCTGCTGTGAGGTATTTGAGGACCATCTCACTATCTGATAGGAATGCTTCTTTTCCACTTTAAACGATGGAGTAGGGAGGATATTAATAAAAATAAAACTCTTTCATAGGCAAGTGTCACTGAATTTTATTATGTTGCTGCTCCTGTTGGTGTGATAGTTAAGGATCTGTCAACAATTCCATTGTAAAGTCATTTTTTAAACCTTCTCCATGAATAGATAAGAAATTCATTTTTCTGGAGTACAGTCTAGGGCATCTGTATTCACAACCCATCACTCAAGAAGGAGGTGGTAGAAGCTGAGATGAGTAACCATTAGAATTTTGGACTGTTGTGTACCGTAATAATTATCCATAAGAAATACAAATAGCCTGAAGAACAAGTAGGGAGGAAAAGTAGCTGAGTGTTATAACTGTGTTTCAGTTAAGTCATTTAAAAGCCATAAATAACCTTGCTAAAATGAATGCTGTATTTGTGAAATTGTGGCAGTTGAAGGAAAGGTATTTATTAAGCATCCGCTGGGTGCAATGCACTGTTCTAAACATTTGGGAAAATACAGAGAGGCAGAAGACATGTTCCTTGTACAGAGAAACTTATACTCTAATGGGGGAGGCAGATAGATAAATCTTTATAGATTGGGTAATTGGAATACATCCATAGATACATAAGTGGTGAAGGAGAATATGAATGAATATATAAGTGCTTCAGGGAGTAGAAGGGTGATTTTTCTATTGATCAGGAAACATGAAGATTTACTTGAAATTTAAAAGTGTAAATGGCGATCAGTGCTTCAGAAGAAATTGGGCAGGGCCTGAAAGAAATCAGAGGGAGTGCTTTGAACAGTACCTGGAACATGGTGAGTGCTTAACAAATACTATTATTATTATTTGTTCATTCAATCGTATTTATTGAGCGCTTACTGTGTGCGGAGCACTGTACTAAGCACTTGGGAAGTACAAGTCGGCCACATATAGAGACAGTCCCTACCCGACAACGGGCTCACAGCCTAGAAGGGGGAGATAGGCAACGAAACAAAACATGTGTCAAAATCGTCAGAACAAATAGAATTAAAGCTATATGCACATCATTAACAAAATAAATAGAATAGTAAATATGTACGAGTAAAATAAATCGAGTAATAAATCTGTACAAATATATATACGGGTGCTGTGGGGAGGGGAAAGAGGTAGGGTGGGGGAATGGGGAGGAGGAATGGAAAAAGGGGGCTCAGTCTGGGAGGTCCTCCTGGAGGAGGTGAGCTCTCAGTAGGGCTTTGAAGGGAGGAAAAGAGCTAGCTTGGCAGATATGTGGATGAAGGGCATTCCAGGCCAGGAGAAGGATGTGGGCTGGGGATTGACGGTGGGACAGGCGAGAATGAGGCACAGTGAGGAGATTAGCGGCAGAGGAGCAGAGAATGCGGGCTGGGCTATAGAAGGAGAGAAGGGAGGTGAGGTAGGAGGGGATGAGGTGAAGGAGAGCTTTGCAGCTGAGAGTGAGGAGTTTTTGCTTGATTTGTAGGTTGACAGGTAGTCACTGGTGATTTTTGAGGAAGGCAGTAACAGACTGAGCCCCTTCCTTCTTCTCCCCCTCGTCCCCCTCTCCATCTCCCCCATCTTACCTCCTTCCCTTCCCCACAGCACCTGTATATATGTATATATATTTGTACATATTTATTACTCTATTTATTTATTTATTTATTTATTTTACTTGTACATATCTATTCTATTTATTTTATTTTGTTAGTATGTTTGGTTTTGTTCTCTGTCTCCCCCTTTTAGACTGTGAACCCAATGTTGGGTAGGGACTGTCTCTATATGTTGCCAATTTGTACTTCCCAAGCACTTAGTACAGTGCTCTGCACATAGTAAGCGCTCAATAAATACGATTGATGATGATGATGATGATGATGATGATGTGTCTATCAACTCTACTATATATAAATAATAATAATAATAATAATAATAATGGTATTTGTTAAGCGCTTACTAAGTGCAAAGCACTGTTCTACATGCTGGGGAGGTTATAAGGTGATCAGGTTGTCCCACGGGGGGGCACACAGTTTTAATCCCCATTTTACAGATGGGGTAAACTGAGGCACAGTGCAGTTAAGTGACTTGCTCAAAGTCACACAGCTGACAGTTGGCAGAGCTGGGATTTGAACCCATGACCTCTGACTCCAAAGCCCTTGCTCTTTCCGCTGAGCCACACTGCTTCTCCAAATATATATATATATATATATTGTAGTTGTTAAGCACTTACTATGTGCTAGGCAGTGTATTTAGCTCTGGTCTGGGGTTAATAGAAGCTAATCAGGTTGGACCTAGTCTGTATCCTACATGGAGCTCACAGTCTTAATCCCCATTTAAAGATGAGATAACTGAGGCCCAGAAACCTTAAGTGATTTGCCCAAGGTCACCCAGCAGACAAGTGGTGGATCTGAGAGGTCTGTGCTCCATCCACTAGGCAACACTACCTCTCTGTTTCCTATTAAGAGCCTTGTGTAGTGCTTGGCCCACAGTAAGCACTCAATAAATGTCATGGATTTATTTACATGGAAAACTGTAGTAAGGAAAAGAGTAAGAATCATTGGCACTTGGGTTATTTAATCATTCATTAGGGCCTCCAATGGTAATAAGCTATATGGAAATCCAGGGAAAAGCTTAGAAAAGAGCAAACAAAAATAGGAGATTATAGTTCCAAAAAGATGCAGAGATGAGATGGATTAAAATACAATGGAGATACACATTTATAAGGATAAAGAAAGCAGCCTGGAGTAACAAGATGGATTTAAAAATGAAAGTGATACAAACCGACAGGGAAAGAAGATGGAGAGCTTCAGGAAGAAGATCAATTTAATAATAAATGCAATGGAAAGTGACAAGGAAATGGAAGAGGTGGGTTGCAGGACAAAGATGTAGTAAAAAAAAAAGGCAGAATGTAAAGATGAGGGACAGGGTTTGAGCTGCTAGTTTAAGATTCATTTACAAACAGATGCATAAAAGTTTAAGTAAAAAATGGTATTTTCATTGCTCCGAAAGTGACGAGCTTGCAAATGATTAAACTTTCTTCGCATTTCGGGGAGTTTGACCCAGAACCTTTAGAATGAATTTCCAAATTCTAGAGGCAGTAACTATGAGATGCTGTTATAATAAAAATTATGTTTCTATTGCCCTGATCGGCTCTCCCTCTAGGACGATTCTTGCCCTCAAATGGGAAAAATATGCTAGTCCTATAGTCAGGGCTGGCATCAGATCCAAAGTGAATTTGACAATTGACTCAGGGGGCATTGTTTGGGCGGGGGTTGAATCTGACCCAAGAACAGCTAAAGGGAGGTGGTGATGAAAAATGCTGTAAGTAGCGTCTGTCAACAAATCACTGGGAAGAGGACCTGGGTTCTAATTTAATCTAATTGTCAGCTGTGTGACTTCGGGCTAGGGACTTGACTTCTCTGTGACTCAGTTTCCTCACCCTCAAAATGGGGATTTTATACCTGTTCTCCCTCATATTGAGACTGTAAGCCTCATTTGGGGCCTGATTATTTTGGGGTTTGGTACAGCACTAGGCCCATAGTAAGCACTTAATAAATAGCACAGTTATTATTATCAGTGGGTGGATATCATGTTGCCTAGGAAGCAAGACAACAGTCCCCAGGGGAGAAACAGCCTAGCTTAATGGGCGACAATGTGTTTGACAACTCTATTGCATTGTTTTTTTAACTAAGTACTCAGTACAGTGCTCATCACATATCAAGGATATAGTAAATATTGTTAATTGAATGATTTCTTTTGCTCAGTCCTTCTCTGTGGAATAATAATTAATGATAATTATGGTATTTGTTAGGCACTTACTATGTGCCAGGCACTGTGCTAAGCTCTCATATCACCTAGCTACTGGCCTTTCTTCCAAAAGATAAGATTGCCCTTATTATCAGCGTCTGGATCAATGGAAATCAGGATAAGCAGCAATTCCAAGATTGTGCTCACATTAGGATGGGACAAGTGTTATTGTTTAATTAATTGAAATAGAAAAATATGATGAATCTTGACTCTCTGCATCTTAATGACTTCATCTCGATAATTTAGAAGTTCACATCTCTTCTTGCTCAGGTACTTGGGAGAAATTGCTCTCTTATTCCAACCTCAGATCATCCAAAATCATTTAACAAACTCAGTTGCTTTAGTATAATTTGTTTGAGAACACATTTGTGATGGGTGGATGAGTGCAGTTAAATGTCGGTGTGTTATTTCCATTCTTCCTCCTTCAAAGGCACTTGAAGGGAAAGTTAGGCATTGATAGCCCTGTAATGTTTTGCTGAATTTGGTTCAGTCCTTCTTTCTGACACTGGGATGAAAACAAATCATCAGAAATGTTCTATTCATAGGAAAAATGAGTGTATGCATGGGCCTGGAAATGCTATACATAACAAACAAAACCCCTTTGCTTATTTTCTTTTATATGCTAAATTAATATTCAGAGCATCTTGGTGCCTTTGTGGGATTCAAAAAGGCTTATTTCACAGTATTCTTTTGTGCACAAAATATTACATCATTTGGTTTGCACAATGTTTAGTAAACTAGTTAAATGAATAAAAATAAGTTGGGCATATTATTTGAGCTTTATGTAAAGTTTATTTTTAAATTTTTAATTTATTGACGATCCACATTCTGCTTTCGTATTTTAAATTCCCCTTAAACATAAGAGTGTCTAATCTGTACTTTACAGCAGTGCATATTCCTGAATCTGTTTGCCAAGTGTCTTTCATTTGGTAGAGGGGGTTTTAATGTCCTTTCTGAATGTTATCTCAGTTTCTGGGAGGTTCGAAGGGCCTGCTCAGAATTTTGTCTGGGACCAGATAATATGGAGACCACTGACTATGTTCTATTTTTTCCTGTATGAACTGAAAAGAACTTACATCACTTTAGACAGTGCCACTGATGCATTTGACAACTTGATGGCATCGTTATGGGCAGGGAATGTGTCTACTGACCCTGCATTATTGTTACAATGTACTCTCCCAAGCACTTAGTACAGTGCTCTGCACATAAGAAGTGTTCAATAAATCTGATTGATTGAATGATCTTTGACACCCTTCTTTCTCAATACCTGAGGTGCAATACCTGCTTTCATTCCTACTTCGACTGAGAGCCTCCCATGGGACCTGATTGTCTTGTAATTTCTCAGCACTTAGTGTAGTGCTTGACACGTAGTGTTTAACAAATACCACAGTCATTATTATCATTACTATTCTCAAGATTTATGGTCCCTGGAGGAAAAAAAAAAACCTCAGCCTTTCAGTTCCAGTAACACAATTATGTACTCCAAACAATTGGTTAGCCTTGCTTTATATATTCATGTATTTACTTTGATTTCTGCCTCTACTGTTAGACTTGAGGGGAGAGATTATGTGTATTTACTCTCCCTAATGCTCAGTGCAGTCATTCATTAAATCATATTTATTGAGCACTTAAAGTGTGCAGAGCACTATACTAAGCGCTTGGGAAGTACAAGTTGGCAACATATAGAGACGGTCCCTACCCAACAGTGGGCTCACAGTCCTCTTCACACAGTGGTACTTGCCCATAAAGAGCCTTTGGGCATGTTCAATTTCTCTGAAACATTAGGACACTCTTTTTCTTTTGTTTTTATGGTATTTGTTAAGCACTGACTACATACGAGACACTATACTGAGCGCTGGGGTAGATACAAGGTAATCATGTTGGACATACTTCATGCCCCACATCGGGCTCACAATCTTGATCCCGTTTTCCAAATGAGGTAACTTGAGACAGAGAGAAGTGAAGTGACTTGCCCCAGGTCACAGAACAGAGAAGCAGCAGAGCCAGAATTAGAACCCAGGTCCTCTAACTCCCACGCCAGTGCTCTTTCCACTAGGCCACACGACCACTGTTCACCGGTAACTGTAATTGCCATAAATAGTGATGAAATGTTTGCAGTAATCAAACTGAGAATATACAGCAGCAGGAGCAGTAGGTTGATATCACTGCAAAGACTGATTGCCATCAACAAAAATAAATCCACCTGTTCCATTAAACAGAATCCTGTGGGCTGCTGTAATTTATGTCCTGCGATAGCGAGCAGGCTAAATTGATTATGGGAAATAAAAACAACGGCAAAACAAATAATATATTAACATATGTTATCTTCCTTGAAAAATAGTGTATGGCAGTCCAAGGAGTCTTGCTCACTTGGCAGAGACGAATGACTCCAAAGCTTCTTGAGAATGTGTTCTTAGTCCTCAGACCTGGGACAACCTACGACTACCAAAAGGCACATTATTACATCAACTGGGCAGTCTGGAGGTTGTCTTTGGCTACTTGATGCTCAGAGTCAGGCAAACCTAGGTGATTCACCTCTCTTTGTTTTGGGAAAAAACATTTTTATGGGGATTGTAAAGAGAAGCTGCAGAAATTGGCTGGAAGCAGATAAGAAAGGAAAGTTATTAAATAGTGCTGTGCACACAGTAAAAGCTTGATAACTAGCGTTTACTGACATTACTGAGATAATCTGATTAGCAGAACAATATCTTCCTGATTCGCCATACCCTCCCAGGAATACTGTAGTTATAGTAACGGTATGTAGCGAGCATTTACTCTGTGCAGGAACACTGGCGTAGATACAGAGTAATCGGATCGCAAGTCTCTGTCCTAAAAAGCGGTCAGAATCTAGAAATCTCTACTTTTATAAAGTGATATTTACAATTTTCAGTAAATTGGGTCCACAAGGAGGAAAGGAGATTCCGCAATCGTTTGGAACATTTTGATTTACAAAACGTCAATCAGGGGAAATCCTTCAAGATGAGGACCTGGTTCTTATCCCAGTTCTGCCAGTAATGTGCCATGTGAACTTCAGCAAGTCACATGATTTTTCTGTGGCTCAGTTACGTCATGTAAAATGGGGATTAAAAATATGAGCCCCACATGGGATATGGACGGTGTCCAACCTGATTATCTTAGCAGGGCTTATCAATCAATCAGTCAACCAGTCATATTTACTGAGCACTTCCTGGGTGCAGAGCACTGAACTAGACTCTTGGAAGAGTACTATAAACAACAGAACAGAGTAGGTTGACCTGTTCCCTACCCATAAGAAGCTGACAGTCTAGAGGGGAAGAAAGACATTAAAATAAATTTGGGATATGTACGTAAGTACTGTGGGGCTGAGGGAGGGCTGAATAGAGGGAACAAATCCAAGGGCAAGGGTGGTGCAGAGCTGAGTGGGAGAAGCAGAAATGAAAGCTTAGGAAAGGCCTCTTGGAGGAGATATGCCTTCAATGAGGCTTTGAAGCTGGGCAGAGGCCTTGTCTGGAAGATATTTAGTGGGAGAATGTTTCAGGCCAGAGGCAGGATGTGGGTGAGAAGTAGGAGACAAGATAGACAAGATTTAGGTACAATTAGCAGGTTGGCATTAGAGAAGTGAAGTGTTTGGGCCTGGTTATAGTAGAAGAGTAGTGCGGTAAGATAGTAGGGGGCAAGATTATTGAGTGCTTTAAACTTGATGGTAAGGAGTTCCTGTTTGATGTAGAGGTGGATGGCAATTACTGGAGTGAGGAAATATGGACTGGATGTTTTTGGAGAAAAAAATGATCCAGGCAGCAAAGTGAAGTTTAGGCTGGAATGGAGAGAGAGAGAGAGGAGGCAGGGAGGTTAGCCAAGACACTGATACAGTAATTGAGCTAGGGTAGGATAAATGCTTGGATTTCATCCAGTTTGGGAGGAGAGGAAACGATGGATTTTAGTGATATTATGAAGGTTGAATCAACGGGATATAGTGATAGATTGAAAATGCAGATTGAATGAGAGAAAATAGTTGAGAATAATGCCAAAGTTATGAGCTTGTGAGAACGAGGATGGTGGTGTTGTCTACGGTGACAGGGAAGTCACAGGGAGAACAGGGTTTGGGTGGGAAGATAGGAGTTCTATTTTGGACATGTTAAGTTTGAGGTGTTGGTGGGACATCCAAGAGGAGATCTCTAGAGGCAAGAGGACATGTGATACTGCAGAGAGAACAAGGCTGGAGATGTAGAACTTGGAATCATCGGCATAGAGTTAGTAGTTGAAACCATGGGAGCGAATGAGTTCTCCAAGTGAGTGGAAAATAGTTGAAGCGTAGAATTCTCACAGTTAGGGGGTTAGAGACAGAGGAGGAGGCCGTGAAAGAGACTCAGAATAAATGTCCGGAAGATTGAAGGAAAGCCAGGAGAGGAGAGTGTCAGTGAAGTCAAGGTTGGATAATGTTTCCAGGAGAAGGGGGTGGTTGACAGTGTCGAAGGCCGCTGAGAGGTCAAGGAGGATTAGGATAGAGTAGAGGCTGTTGGATTTGGCAAGAAGGAGATCACTTGTGATCTTTGAGAGGGCAGTTTCTGTGGAGTGAAGGGGATGGAAGCCAGATGGGAGGGGTTCAATGAGAGAATTGGAGGAATGGAACTTGAGACAGTGAGTGTAGACAACTTGCTTGGAGAAGCGGTGTGGGTCAGTGGAAAGAGCTCGGGCTTTGGAGTCAGAGATCATGGGTTCAAATCCTGACTCTGCCAACTGTCAGCTGTGTGACTTCGGGCCAGTCACTTAACTTCTCTGTGCCTCAGTTACCTCATCTGTAAAATGGGGATTAAAACTGTGAGCCCCCCGTGGGACAACCCCATCACCTTGTAACGTCCCCAGTGCTTAGAACAGTGCTTTGCACATAGTAAGCACTTAACAAATGCCATTATTATTATTATTAAGGGTTTTGGAGAGGAATGGTAGAGTGGAGATCGGGCGATAAGAGGAGGGTGGGTTTTTTTTAAGGATGGGGAGACGGGGCATGTTGGAAAGCAGTGGGGAAATGGCCATTGGAGAATGGGCAGTTGAAGATGGTGGTCAGAGAGGGAAGAATGGAGAGGGCACGTGTTTTGCTAAGGTGTGAAGGGATAAGGTTGGATGCACAGAGTGCCTAGATATACATACAACATAGTACAGTGCCTGGCACACAGTTAATGTGGGAACACTTTCACCAAAGGGTTGCCTTTATGAAACTGTACCCTTTAAACATTTGATAGTCACCTCAGCCCTACAGCACCCATGTACATATCTGTAATTTGTTCATATTAATATCTGTCTGTCTCCCTCTCAAGGCCGTAAGCTCTTTAGGGGAAGGGGAAATGTGGACCAACTCTGTTGTGTCCTATTCTCCCAAGAGTTTAGTAGAGTGTGATGCACATTGTAAATGCTCAATAAATACCGTTGATTTTTTTTTTTTGGCAATATTGTATATCGGACAGATTTAACCATATTCTCTCTGGCGGAGAGAGAAAATTAAGGGAACTAGTTGTTAAAGGATTGTTATTTCCCTGCCTGCCATCTCACAACGTGCACTGCTGGGACGTGGCACAACTGGTCCTGAGAGTATCAACGGCTTAGTCCGACCCAATACCATTCTTGCAAAAACATCACTAGTGCATGTACTGCTGCAGTAGATGATCCTTTCTCTGTTTAACCATTGGGATCCGGGCAATGCTCTCCTAGGATGGCCAGGATATAGCTTTTAAAATCCTCCATAATTTTTGTGAGCTCCATTAGGACAAAAATTAGGTAGGGTAATTCCTCTTCTTTTGGTTTTTTAATGGTATTTGTTAAATGGTTCTTACGTGTCAGGCACTGCACAAAATGCTGGGGTTCGTACAAGCTCATCAGGTTGGACACAGTTCCTGTCTCACGTGGGGCTCTTAGTCTTAATCCCTGTTTTACAGATGGGGTAACTGAGTCACGGACAAGTCAAGCGACATACCCAGGGCCACACAGCAGACACGGGGAGGAGCTGGGATTCCTCTTGTTATCTCCCAAGGTCTCAGTACAGTATTTGAAGAATTTAGGCATGGAGAAGCAGCGTGGCTCAGTGGAAAGAGCACCGGCTTGGGAGTCCGAGGTCATGGGTTCGAATCCCGGCTCCGCCACTTGTCAGCTGTGTGACCTTGGGCAAGTCCCTTAACTTCTCTGGGCCTCAGTTCCCTCATCTGTAAAATGGGGATTAAGACTTTGAGCCACCTGTGGGACAACTTTGATGACCTTGTATCCCCCCCCCACCCAGCGCTTAGAACAGTCCTTGGCACATAGTAAGCACTTAACAAATACCACCATTATTATCATTATTATTATTCAGAAAATGCAATTGATCAATGGATCAAAAAGGCCTAAAAACAGGACACTATTGCATTTTTCTGGGAAAAAGTAGTGCAAGAGATTCTCAGTGTGACACTCTGATCTGTGCATACACTCTAACAGCAAGAAGGACCATCTTCAACCAAAAGGATAACTCTAACAATAAAAGTAATTGTGGGATTTGTTAAGCAGTTATTGTGAGCCAAGCACTGTACTTAATGCCGGGGAAAAAAATCAGTTGATAGTATTTATCTTTTATTGTACTTGTTTGCTTGTTAAGTGCTTATTATGTTCCAGGCACTGTACTAAACACTGGGGTAGATACAAGCTAACCAGGTTGGACACATCCACGTCCTACATAATAATAATAATAGTAATGATAGCATTTATTAAGCGCTTACTATGTGCCAAGCACTGTTCTAAGCGCTGGGGAGGTTACAAGGTGATCACGTTGTCTCATGGGGGGCTCATAGTCTTAATCCCCATTTTACAGACGAAGGGACTGAGGCCCAGAGAAGTGAAGTGACTTGCCCAAAGTCACACAGCTGACAATTGGCAGAGCCGGGATTTGAACCCATGACCTCTGACTCCAAAGCCCAGGCTCTTTCCACTGAGCCACACTGCTTCTCTACATGGGGCTCAGGGTCTTAATTCCCACTTAACAGATAGGATAACTGAGGTTCATTAGGCCCAGAGGAGATAACTGATTTGCCCAGGGTCACAACAGACAAGTGGCAGAGCCAGGATTAGACTGTGAGCCCACTGTTGGGTAGGGACTGTCTCTATATGTTGCCAATTTGTACGTCCCAAGCGCTTAGTACAGTGCTCTGCACATGGTAAGCGCTCAATAAATACGATTGATGATGATTAGAACTCAAATCCTTTTGGCCCCCAGGCCTGTGATCTTTCCATTAGGCCATGCTGCTACAGAACACTATGCTATGTGCTTGGATGAGTATAATTACAAAAGATTTGATATACACATTCCTTGCCCACAAGGACCTTCCAGTCTAGAGGAGGAGGCAAACATTAAAACAAATTATAAGTGCTTTGGAGCCAACATTGGGGTGAATATTAAGTGGATCTCTACTTAATCCATGTGCATATTATTATTATTATTATTATTATTATGGCATTTGTTAAGCACTTACTATGTTCCAAGTACTGTTCTATGCGCTGGGATAGATACAAGGTAATCAGGTTGTCCCAAGTGAGGCTCACAGTCTCAATCCCCATTTTACAGATGAGGTAACTGAGGCACAGAGAAGTTAAGTGACTTGCCCAAGGTCACATTGCAGACAAGTGGCGCAGGTGGGATTAGAACCCAGGACCTCTGACTCAGGTCAGGCACAGTTTCTGTTTCAGGGCTCATGGTTTAATGTGGAGGAGAGCAGAAATTCTATCCCTGTTTTGTAGATAAGGAACTTGAGGCACAGAGACGTTAAGTGACTCATCTGAAATCACACAGCAGGGCAAACAGCAGAATCAGAAGTAGAATTCAGGTCTCCTGAGTCCCAGGGCTGTGGTCTTTCCACTGGGCCAGTTCCGCTACAGCACAGTGTGTATTGTAAACGGTCACTGAGTGGCTAGAGAAAATGAATCAATCTCCCTAATAATGATAATAATAATGATGGCATTTATTAAGCGCTTACTATGTGCAAAGCACTGTTCTAAGCGCTGGGGAGGATACAAGGTGATCAGGTTGTCCCACATGGGGCTCACAGTCTTCAACCCCATTTTACAGATGAGGTAACTGAGGCACAGAGAAGTTAAGTGACTTGCCCAAAGTCACACAGCTGACAATTGGCAGAACCGGGATTTGAACCCGTGACCTCTGACTCCAAAGCCCGGGCTCTTTTCCACTGAGCCACGCGGCATCTAGCTGACTACGAGCGCTTAGTACAGTGCTCTGCACACAGTAAGCGCTCAATAAATACGATTGAATGAATGAATGAATGAATGAATACAAGCCTGAGCCCTCAGCTACTGGGAGAAAGTCTCTAATCTTTTAAATGATTGGATTTTACTTTTCAGTATTCCTAGAATACTAAATGCTTGCTAAAACAATTAGAGAAATATTTTCATAATGCAGGTAGACGAAAGAGCTCAGGAATGGGATTCAGAGGACCTGAGTTCTAATCCCACTCTTCCCCATGTCTGTTGTGTGACCTTGGGCAAGTCGCTTAACTTCTCTGTGCCTCAGTTACCTCATCTGTAAAATGGGGATCAAGACTGTGAGCCCCATGAGGGATAACGACTGTGTCCAACCTGTTTACCTTGTATCTAGGCCATCACTTAGAACAGCGCTTGGCACATGGAAGTGCTTAACAAATACTACAATTATTATTGTGACTCAGGTCAGGCACAGTTACTATTATTTTATATGATTATAAAATAATATGCGATTATTCTATATGATTTCATTATCTTGCTCTTCCCCAGCACTTAGTGTAGTACTCTTCACGTAATAAACTCTTACCAAACACCACACTTATTATTTTCCCTGGGCAAGGATAAGTTAGAAACTCACGTAAATTCTGGGTAACGGCCGTATATATTTTAGCCAAAAACAGGTGTGATCTATTTTCCTGTTTTCAGATTTTCTAGATGAAAATGACATCACCTCCCCTGGAGGATTTCTGGGTATATTTATACTGGGTTTTTAATCAAGCGACGAGATGTAAATCCCTCATCAGAGTAGTCTGCCTGGTGAATTGGGGTTGTAAGGACGTGGCTGGGAGGCTAACATGAGTTGAGAAACTGAATTATTCAAAATGTTGCTTAGTAAACTCCAGAGTTTAGTTTTGGAATACAAAGCCAGCCCAACTTCTGAACAGGCAGAAATGCTAATTCCAGCTTCCCCTCCATCCTCACTTCCCTTCTCAAGATCCCATTAGCTGCCTCACACCTATCTTTGCCAACTGAAATACACAATAGAGTCCAACTGTGGAAAAGGAAGAATTTGCATGTGGAAAGCTTTAAGCAATAATGAGTGACCCCTTTAGCTTTATTGATTGTCTCTGCCTGAAAAAGGCTACCACATATTAGTAAAGCAGAGGTGAGGAAAGAGAGAAGCAGCGTGGCTCAGTGGAAAGACCGCTGGCTTTGGAGTCAGATGTCATGGCTTCAAATCCCGGCTCCGCCAATTGTCAGCTGTGTGACTTTGGGCAAGTCTCTTAACTTCTCTGTGCCTCAGTTACATCGTCTGTAAAATGGGGATTAAGACTGTGAGCCCCCTGTGGGACAACCTGATCACCTTGTAACCTCCCCAGCGTTTAGAACAGAGCTATGCACATAGTGCTTAATAAATTCCATTATTATTATTATTATTAACTTGGGGCAAAGGTGAGAAAATGAATATGGGAGGAACTGATTCAAAATTAGGATGAAAAAGGGGTAAGGAAAATTGTATTTTGGATAAATCTTTCTATCCCGAGATTTGACTTGAAACTGTAAACTGAGCGTCCAAAACCATTTCCTCTTTCTCAACTGAAGGAAGAATGATTCAAACAGTTAAAGTTTAACATTTCAAATCGGAAATCCCAAATGCCATGCCAAACCTGGAATTGATCAGTCTTTTTCTGGCTACATTCATGGATCCAGGGGGTGCTGGGATACCGATCAAAGCAACAATGATGAAATCAGCACCACCGCCAAAAAGGATCTTTCAGACAATCCCATCAGACTGCTGCAATATTTATTCCAGTTTTATAAAGCTCCCTCCATGTGGCAAATGTACTTGCTTCAGATCCTATTAGCATATCCATTTTAGGATGCCGCTGCTATTTTGGCAGTGTTATTTTCCCATCAGGCAGATTTACGTCTGAGCTGATTGGAGAGGGGACGGTCTGCACTGCGGGATCCGCATTTTCACTTGGACTTGGGAGACCCTTCCTCGGACACAAAGTTTCCCCAGATCCCACAGGCGGGATAAAGACTTGTTCCTCCCAAACTTCCATCCAGAATTCCCTGTCAAGTCTACGGCCTTAGGAAAAGATAAAACCAGACTCAAAATGGGCTTTCCAAGTGCTTAGTACAGTGCTCTGCACACAGTAAGTGCTCAATAAATATGATTCAATGAATGAATGAATATACAGTCAGTGTAATTACAAGGACCCAGTGGGAATAGCGTAGGACTGGTTGTCAGAAGACCTGGGTTCCAATTCTGACTCTGTCACTTGTCTGCTGTGTGACCTTGTGCAAGGCACTTAATTTATCTGTGGCTCAGTTACCTCATCTGTAAAATGGGGATTAAGACTGTGAGCCCTACATGGGACATGAACTGTTTCTGTTATGATTAGCTTATATCTACTCCAGCACTAACTACAGAGCCTGACACATAATAAATACTTAACAAATACCATTTTAAAAAGCATAAGGAAGGGAGATGACTGAATTTAGCAATAACAAGGAGTGAAGGAGGCCGGCTGCTTATAGAGGGTAAACTCCTGGAATAATAATAATGGTATTTGTTAAGCGCTTAGTATGTGCAAAGCACTGTTCTAAGTGCTGGGGTAGATACAAGGTAATCAGGTTGTCCCACACGGGGCTCACAGTATTAATCATCAATCGTATTTATTGAGCGCTTACTGTGTGCAGAGCACTGTACTACGTGCTTGGGAAGTACAAGCTGGCAACATATAGAGACAGTCCCTACAATCCCATTTTACAGATGAAGTAACTGAGGCACAGAAGAGTTAAGTGACTTGTCCAAGGTCACCCAGGAGACAAGAGGCAGAGCTAGGATTAGAACCCATGTCCTCTGACTCCCAAGCCCTTGCTCTAGTCACTAGGCCATGCTACTGATCCTGGACGGTAGGATCTAGATGGTCTGTGCCCTCCCCTCTCTCTCAGAAGGCTCAGCAAAATAGATCACTTTTGGAAGCTACTGACCAGCACATTGCTACACTGAATGAGGTCAGTTGCAGGCTAGGTATTCCTGTCCTCCAGAGAAGAAGCAATCATGTGCTTTCTAAATCATTCAGCCGTTGAATAGGTAGAGGTGGAGGCTCTTTTGGGGATGACAAAATTGTAAACAAGTTTCCTCTAAGGAAAATGTAAATGCGGGTTTGGCCCATTTTCCCTTGTCTTCCTGCCAGAAAGCTTGTTCATTTATCTCCTAATACCCAAATGCTGCGAGCATTAAAATGGCTAGGAATGTGCATGGGTCAATAAGAAGATCTTAAAATAAGTCAAAGGATCGACACTAGACATAAGAGCCTCTCCCCTTACTGTAGCCCCTTGAGGTGATGGGACTGTCCCCATCCCCCCGGCCTTACCTCCTTTCCCTCCCCACAGCACCTGTATATATGTTTGTACAGATTTATTACTCTATTTATTTTACTTGTACATATTTACTATTCTATTTTATTTTGTTAATATATTTTGTTGTCTGTCTCCCCCTTCTAGACTGTGAGCCCACTGTTGAGTAGGGACCGTCTCTATATGTTGCCAACTTGTACTTCCCAAGCACTTAGTACAGTGCTCTGCACACAGTAAGTGCTCAATAAATACAAATGAATGAATGAACCTAGTGATATTATGTGTGCAAAATAATGTAGTATAATAAAGGTATTTATTGAGCCCGGTGGGTATGATGCTCTGTGTTTAACACTGGCAAATTGCAACAGCAGGATGAGATACTTTTGCGGCTCACAAGGAGGTTCTCCTCTACCCAGGGAGACCCAGGGAAGCAGCGGGGTGTAGTGGGAAGAGCACGGGACTCGGAATCAGAAGGTCATGAGTTCTAATCCCACCTCTGCCACTTATCTGCTGTGTGACCTTGAGCAAGTCACTTCACTTCTCTGTGCATCAGTTGATTCATCTGCAAAATGGGGATTGAGAGCGTGAGCCCCACGTGGGACAGGGACTGTTTCCAACCTGATTTGCTTGTAACCACCCCAGCACTTAGTAAAGTACCTGGCACATAGTAAGCGCTTAACAAATACCATAATTATTATTATATATGCAGCACTGGCTGGTCGCCCCACCCTCAGTCCCACGGCACTTCCATACATAGCCACAATCTATCTGAAGGCCTGTCTCCTCTTCTAGACTGTAGCATCCTGTGGGCAGGGGATGTATCAACTCTGTTCAAGTGCTTAGTACAGCGCTCTGCACACAGTAAGCACTTAATACGATTGAATGAATGTTGCATTGTACTCTTCTAAGCGCTTAATGTGGTGCTGTGCACATAGTAGACACTCAATATGTACCACTGATTGATTGATAGAGGCTATTGCTTTGTGCGAGACTGAGAAGACCAACAGATGATTAGTGCTCCCTTCCGCATTGTCGATCTAACAGCCAATATGCTGGACCTTTATGTATGAAGGAGTTTTGTGTCGGGTTGGGAGGAGGGTGTCCCACCATCACAAAGTTGTGTACTAGAGTTGTGTATGCAATAATGGTGATGGGTTGCGCTGAGGCATCCCCACTCCCTCCCCTAATCACCCTGTAACCAACGGGAGGCCTTGTGAAATTCATTCATTCAATCGTATTTATTGAGTGCTTACTGTGTGCAGAGCACTGTACTAAGCGCTTGGGAAGTGCAAGTTGGCAACATATAGAGACGGTCCCTACCCAACAATAGGCTCACAGTCTAGAAATCATAATCATAATGATGCCATTTATTCATTCATTCATTCTATCGTATTTATTGAGCGCTTACTGTGTGCAGAGTACTGTATTAAGCGCTTGGGAAGTACAAGTTGGCAAAATATAGAGACGGTCCCTACCCAACAGCGGGCTCACAGTCTAGAAGGCAGGCTCACAGTCTAGAAGAAATAACTGACTGAGGTTAGGGATACAGTCTAGCTGGGGAGCAGGATGCCCCGGAAGCAGAAAACATTGCTGGGCCCTCATTGTTTTTTTCAGGGGAGGGAGGGATTTGCTAAGTCTTTCCTATATGCGAGGAATTGTTGTAAGCAATGGGGTAAAAACAAGCCAATTAAGTTGGACACAGTTCTTGACTGCATGGGGCTCACAGTAGTCATCTCCATTTTACAGTTGAGGCAAATGAGGCCCAGAGAGGTTAAGCGACTTGCCCAATGTCACACAGCATGGTGGAGCTAGGATTAGAACCTGACTCCCAAGCCCCTGCTCTTTCCACTAGATCACACTGCTTTTTTTTTCCATGAAATCATTTTCTAGACCATGAGCTCGGTGTGGTCAGGGAATATGTATACCAACTCTGTTGTATTGTACTCTCTGAAGTGCTTAGTACAGTGTTCTGCACACAGTAAGCACTCAATAAATATGATTGGTTCTCTTCACTGTTTGTTCATCCAAGGACAAAATACCAATATTAATCAAGCAGTGGTATTTATTGACTTTTAGACTGTGAGCCCACTGTTGGGTAGGGACTGTCTCTTTATGTTGCCAACTTGTACTTCCCAAGCGCTTAGTACAGTGCTCTGCACACAGTAAGCACTCAATAAATACGATTGATGATTTATTGAACTCTTACTGATCCCACCCCTGCCACTTCTCCAAGAAATATTATCTAACCTTATCTTCACTGACACTGTCCTCTCCCGGCTCTCCTCCTATAATAACAACAATGTTGGTATTTGATAAGCACTTACTATGTGCCGAACACTGTTCTAAGCGCTGGGGTAGATACAGGGTAATCAGGTTGTCCCACATGGGGCTCACAGTCTTAATCTCCATTTTACAGATGAGGTAACTGAGGCACCGAGAAGTTAAGTGGCTTTCCCAGCAACACACAGCTGCCAAGTGGCGGAGGCAGGATTAGAACCCACGACCTCTGACTCCTAAGCCCGTGCTCTTTCCACTAAACCATGCTGCTTCTCCTATCTCTCTGACCACTGATTCTCAGTGTCTTTCATGGAGTCCTCCTCTGCCTCCCACCCCCTAACTGTGGGAGTACCTTGGGGCTCAGTATTGGATCCTCTTCTATTTTCCTTCTATTCTCACTCCCTGGGAGAACTCATTCATTCCTATGACTTCAATTACCATAGCTATAAGAATGATTCCCATATCTCCCTATCCAGCCCTAATCTCTTTCTCCTTCTCTGTAGTCCCATTTTTCCTCCAGTCTTCAGGACATCTCTATTTGGATATCCTGTTAATACCTCAAATACACGTTCAAAGCAGAACTCCTTGCCTTCCCACCCAAACTCTGTCCCCCTCCATCTTTCCCACTAGTGTAGACAGCACCACCATTCTTCTTGTCTCACAAGCCCTTAACTGTGGCATTAGAGAAGCAGCGTGGCTCAGTGGAAAGAGCCCAGGCTTTGGAGTCAGAGGTCATGGGTTCACATCCCAGCTCTGCCAATTGTCAGCTTTGTGACTTTGGGCAAGTCACTTAACTTCTCTGTGCCTCAGTTACCTCATCTGTAAAATGGGGATGGAGACTGTGAGCCCCCCGTGGGACAACCTGATCACCTTGTAACCTCCCCAATGCTTAGAACAGTGCTTTGCACATAGTAAGCACTTAATAAATGCCATCATTATTATTACTATTATTATCCTCGACTCATCACTCTCATTCAACCCACATCTTCAAGACTGTGAGCCCGCTGTTGGGTAGGGACCATCTCTATATGTTGCCAACTTGTACTTCCCAAGCACTTAGTACAGTGCTCTGCACATAGTAAGTGCTCAACAAATACGATTGAATGAATATTCAATCTGTCACAAAATCCTGTCAGTTCAGCCTTCACAACATTACTAAAATCTGCCCTTTCTTCTCCAGCCAAACCTCTACTCTAGTTATCCAAGTATTTATCCCAACCTGCCCCTTGTCTCTACCCACTTCAGACCATATTTCTTTCTGCTGCCCATATCATTTTTCTACAAAATCATTAAGTCCATGTTTCTCCACTCCTCAGGAACCTTCAGTGTTTGCCGAGTGACCTCTACATAAAGCAGAAATTCCTTTCCATAGGCTTTACCACACTCACCCACCTTGACTCCTGCTATCATTCCTCCCCGAATGTCTGAGAGTGTGGAAGTTAAGAAAAGCAGCACGGCTGAGTGGAAAGAGCACAGGGCTGGAGTCAGAGGATCCGAGTTCTAAATATAGATCTGCCTAATGCTTGCTGTGTGCTCTTGGACAAATCACTTAACTTCTCTGTGCCTCAGGATCTTCCACTGTAAAATGAGATTCAATAACTGTTTTTAGACTGTGAGCCCACTGTTGGGTAGGGACTGTCTCTATATGTTGCCAACTTGTACTTCCCAAGCGCTTAGTACAGTGCTCTGCACACAGTAAGTGCTCAATAAATAAGATTGATGATGATGATGATGTTCTCTCTCCTTCTTGGATTGTAAAGCCTATGCAGGACGAGATTGTGTCTGACCTAATTAACTTGTGCATACCCCAGCTCTTAAAACAAAGCTTGATGCTTAGTATGTGCCAAACAAATACCACAAACACACACACATACACACAAACCCCACCTCAAGTAAAACAAACCTAATAAAAGCTAATGAAGTACTTTGGAAGGATGTTACAGGTTCTTTATTTGTTTAGGTGGTGTTACAGTGCTAACATTTGCACTGTTCTTTCAAGGAATGAATCCTGAAAACCAGGGTCGGCTTCCTGAATAATATAGCCTTCCTGGAATAGGTGTTTCCCCCAAAGTGAAACCCCCTTATTGTAGCTAGTGCTGATTTGGTACCCACATGCAGCCAAAGGGTCTGAGACCTGAATTATTGTTACCCCAAAATAGTCTGAACAGTTGACCAGTTGTAGGAAAACGTTCCTTAATTGCCCCCATGTAAATCCCTTGATCAACTTGGTCTAAAGGGCCTGTTTCAGTGCTTCCCAACTCTCCTACCTTCACATTAAATTTGCTTTCGTTGAAATCCTCCAGCAAAAATTGCCACGTTCACCATTCACCCGAAATAGGGATTACAGGCCTTGAGGAAGAGAGCATTACCAGACCGGTAGTCTGAACCTGACACTCTGATGATTAACACTGTGATGCTCAATATCTTGGGGAAGCAAGCTTCGGGAGTGGTTTAGTAATTTCACATCAACAAAATGGAAAGAATTAAGCTGTTGTTGTCCTTTGAGCTGCGAGAGGACTGACAGTAAATGTCAAAGATAAGTCCTTCAATAGGCAGTGACATTGCTTTTAGTTTTTATACGAAGTATAAATCTGCCAACTAGAGGAACACCCACTGCGTGCAATAAGTGAATTTTGACAGAACAAATTGGTTTTCTCTCAGTCACTGATGCTGCATTATCTGAAAGGAAAACACCCTGGTTGCTCAGAAAAGTATCCGAATGGCTTAGTGTTTCTGGCAATTGCATCTTGCTCATCCAGGAGTTTAGTCTCTCTAGGAAAAGGCACAATAGGACTTTGATTACCCTCTTCTTGAGCTCATGATCAAAGGGGCTCACTACATTGCCAAATGGTTCATCATTAACTGATATCACCACTTTGATTTAGGGCTGAAGAAGGAAATACCTTCAATATGGCTACTACTAAGGCTGTAGGTATTCTAAATGTTCTCTTTAGAGTTTATAAAAGATCCCAAGTATCAGTGCACCATTATTTAAAGTCAGTAAACTCCCACTCATAGTTTCTTTAACTCAGAATTCTTTCTTTGAGAGATTGAGCAAGCTTCAAATGAAAATTTGATCAGCTTATTGTGGGCAGGGAATATGACTACCAACCCTCTTACATTGTTATATTGTGTTCTCCCAAGTACTTTGTACAATGCTCTGCACACAGTAGGTGCTCAATAAGTTTAACATTGATCAATCGATAAAAACTACTAGAGAACATAGCCTGTTGGACTTCAGCTAGGAACTCTTCTAGTCTGAAAGCACTTTGTGGGCAGTGATCATATCTACCAAGTCTATTTTATTGTACTCTCCCAAGTGCTTAGTACAGTGCTAAGCCCTTAGTACAGTGCTCTGTACACAGTAAGCGCTCAATAAATACGATTGAATGAATTGAGTGAATGCTCTGCAGGCAGTAAGCACTCAATAAATGCAATTGATTTATTGATTTGTGTTTCTAACCTAGTTTCCCATTGAGGTAGATGAATCAATCAATACAGACTATACAGATTATGGAATTTTGGAGCACTTGTTAGTTCTGAGCACTCTATGAAATGCTTGGGTGAGTCCTGTAGAGTAGAAGACTCAAATCTGTACTCTCAGGGATCTTACAGTTGAGTGGAAAGTACAAAATGTTTAGTTCAAACCATCATTTTCCAGGCAGGAAACCGGTTGTTTGCAAGTTCTGAGAGAGAGAATTTGATTGGAATGATTAGTTCCATTTGGATCTTAAAAAAAGATAGGGAATGGTGGTTTTAACCACCTGTTTTGTTTTTTCTTATTAGGACTATGAAGGGCCCCCCACTAAGGTGATCATCCAATTGTTGTGTTTGACCTTTTCTCATCAATCAATCAATCTGTAGTATTTGTTGAGTGTTTACTGTGAGCAGAGCCCTGTACTAAGCTCCTGGAAGAGTATGATATAACTGAGTTGGTAGATGTGCTCCCTGCCCACAAGAAATTTACAATCTAGAGGAGGAAATCATTACACAGGAGGAAATCCAGCCCTGACTAAATCCTGCCTAGCTATCACAAACTTTACCTATGACAATTTCCACAGTAACCTTGCAACTACAATACTTCATCCAGTGGATATTATCATGATGAGAATTCCTGAAAATGACTAAATTCCAGATATCTAACCCTTGGATGTGAGCAAAATGGAACATATGGAAAGATTCAATAGATAATTCAACCCTTCATATTTGGGCGAGAGATAATTCAACCATTTAGGAAAGAAATTTAAGAAAAATGCAAAGTAAATTGCCAATGTCCTAAACTAATTTGTGATGTGTTTATTCTGGATTCTTCTCTGATGCATTGCTAATACAACTTAGTTCCTCCTGATTAGAGGTATACAAACACGCACCCACAATATGTAGGATATTTGTGCATAAGTGTGTGTGTGTTTCTAACTAGTAGCCTAGAATAATAGGAATATCTATTTCTGCATACAGCTATAACTATATAAGTAAAATATACAAAACGAAACAATCCATAATTTTCCTTTTTTGAATTTTCATCCTTAGTGCATAGCTCTTCCAAAATGCTTCTAAAAATGGTTACAGGTTTGACTAGGAATCTCATTTTGAGAAAAAAAAAGAACAGCAAAATGTAAACATTCATTTTTGCATTACTGCATTTTTTGATTGAGACCAAGACTTTGAGATTTTGATATCTGTTCATTTTATGCGATGTAATTGCCCGAAAGCTCTAAGAGAAACCACATGGGCGGTATGAGACCTATGGTTCATGGGAGATTCTGAGTCACGGGGCCCGGACTGAGGTGGGGTGGGAGGAAAGTGGAGACAAATCTCTTTCTGGGTCTTTTCCCTACCTGATCTGGTGCCAGTTTTGTCAGTTCCCTCAAGTGGAGTGTACGGCAGAGAAGGGATAAAATAAATATAAAGATGTCAATTATGATCTATCTGAGAATAAAGGAACTGAAGAGATTTAGACAAAGTGAAGCAATTCTTGTCTCAGGAGGCCTTGATTTTTTCTATGGTGTGTGTTTAAACGCTTACTAAGCACTGGGGTAGACAAAAGTTCATCAATTTTAGTTATTTAGCAACTTTAGGTAGAACTTAATCCCCATTTTGCTGATGAGGTAACTGAAACACAGGGAAGTTAATAATAATAAAAAGAAATAATAATAATGGTGGTATTTGTTAAGCATTTACTATTTGCCAAGCACTGTTCTAAGTGCTGGGGTAGACAAGGTAATCGGGTTGTCCCATGGTGGGCTCACAGTTTTAATCCTCATTTTACAGATGAGGGAACTGAGGCACAGGGAAGTGCAGTGGCTTGCCCAAGTTCACACAGCAGACAAGTAACGGTCGCGATTAGAACTCACGACCTCTGACTCCCAACCCCAGGCTCTTTCCACTGAGCCACGATGTTCTCAAGTTAAGTGACTTGTCCAAGGTCACCTAGCAGACATGGTAGATCAGGATTAGAACCCAAGTTCTTCTGACTCCCAAGACTGTACTCTACCCTCTGGGCCACTCTGCTTCTCCATATTCTTCATGTTAGAATTTGGGACTTTTTTTTCCTAGATATGCTAGTCACAACAGATATTACAACTGGAGTTATTGATAGGCAAACAGCTTTCAACCATCATCACAGAGAAACTACATCTTAAAATTGAGAAAGCAAGCTGCTTTTTTTCCCTGAAGGGAAATGAAGAAGTGGACTATTTTCATCAGGGCAATCAATTAATTCCTTCTTTTCTTCACTCTTCTCCACCTGGCTTAGATGACTTATTCTGTTTGTCTAACACCACAACAATTCATTATATCATAGACTGTGAGCCCATTGTTAGGTAGGGTCCATCTCTATATGTTGCCAGCTCGTACTTTCCAAGCACTTAGTACAGTGCTCTGCACAGAGTAAGTGCTCAATAAATACGATTGAATGAATGAATGAATGAGTCACCTGGCTTACTTCCCAAGTGCTTATTTCAGTGCTCTGCACACAGTAAGCGCTCAATAAATATGATTGAATGAATGAATGAATTGCTCTGACCATGAAAGAAGATCTAAAAATAAGTCAAAGGATCGACACTAGACATTAGAGTCTCTCTCCTCACTGTAGCCCCTTGGGGTGATGGGACTGTCCCCATCCCCACTGCCTTACCTCCTTCCCCTCCCCACAGCACCTGTATATATGTTTGTACATATTTATTACTCTATTTTACTTGTACATATTTACTATTTTATTTTATTTTGTTAATATATTTTGTTTTGTTGTCTATCTCCCCCTTCAAGACTGTGAGCCTAGGGTAGGGACCGTCTCTATATGTTGTCAACTTGTACTTCCCAAGCGCTTAATACAGTGATTAATCTTCTTAAGAAGATTAAGACTATGAGCTGCCCGTGGGATAACCTGATCACCTTGTAACCTCCCCAGCACTTAGAACAGTGCTTTACACATAGTAAGTGCGTAATAAATGCCATCATTTTTATTATCATCATTGTCTAATTTGAGCTGCCTCATGCTCAATTAATTCTACCTTTTATCTGACTAGGCTTTCTCCTGTTGTAATTTAAGCATACTTCCTCTCATTCAGTTCTTTGGGTATATAAATAGCAACCAAGCTGCAGTAAGTGCTCAATAAATACAATTGAATGAATGAATAAATGACTTCCTGGTAGAGGATGCAAGTTAACAAACCTGCTTGTTTCAAGTCATCATTACTAGTTTCAATTCATGCTTAGTACAGTGCTTTACACACAATAAGTGCTCAATAAATGCGATTGAATGAATGAATAAGCGCTCGATAAATATGATTGATTGATTGATGCTTCTGGCTTCTAGTTCGTGTATAACAATGATATTAATGGTAATGATTGTGGTGTTTAAGGACTTACTGTGTTCCAAGCTATGTACTAAGTGTTGGGGTATTTACAAGATAATCAGGTCAGACACAGTCTCACATTGTAAGTAGGTATTAAATTGCCATTTTACAGATGACGAAACTGAGGCACAGAGAAGTGAAAAGATTTACCCCAGGTCACACAGCAGAAAAGCGACAGGCCCGTGATCTTTCCACCAGGCCACACTGCTTGAGGAAATAAGGAGTCAGGATGAAATTAAATTTCACCTGCCCAATGCCTATCTCTAGGCCAGGGACTGGCTGACTTTTTGAGAGAGATGGTTGTCTCTTCATTTTGGAGAAAATTTCCTAGAGATGGAGAGGTGGATGGAGGGGCTTAACAAGATGCTCTTGTTAAGCAGCATGGCTCAGTGGAAAGAGCATGGGCTTTGGAGTTAGAGGTCATGGGTTCAAATCCCAGCTCCGCCAATTGTCAGCTTTGTGACTTTGGGCAAGTCACTTAACTTCTCTGTGCCTCAGTTACCTCATCTGTAAAATGAAGATTAAGACTGTGAGCTGTCCGTGGGACAACCTGATCACCTTGTAACCTCCCCAGCACTTAGAACTGTGCTTTGCACATAGGAAGTGCTTAATAAATGTCATCATTATTATTATCATCATGATCTAATTTGAGCTGCCTCATGCTCAATTAATTCTACCTTTTATCTCACTAGGCTCTCTCCTGTTGTAATTTAAGCATACTTCCTCTCATTCAGTTCTTTGGGTATATAAATAGCAACCAAGCTGCATTCTCCATGTAAATAGCTTTATTATCCTTGAAAACTAGTATTAAATCAACCCTTAACCATCTATTCCCTAAGCATAACCTTCCCAATTATTTTCATCTTTTATCATAAGATCTATTTTCATCCCTTTAATTGTTTTGGTCCTTCTTCCCTGGACATTCCCGGATTTCTCTCTAACTTTCTAAAAATGTGGTCACTCAAATTATACCCAATACACTCAGTTCTTCTAAATCATTGGAGTTACATTTGTGCTGAACCCCATGTTAAGAAAAACTCAGATGTAGTAAGTGTGACAATCAGCGCTGGTAGAGCCATTTCTATTGATGTCACGTTGTGTTGAATCCAAATAGAGGCTCATCATTGGAAAAGCATTCCCAAATTATTCTGCCCAAAGTTTGTGGTAATAATATGCATTATGAAAGAATTGAATGTACTATCAAGGGCCTGTGTCTACATTAGAGAGTTGAGGATAGTGGATGAATTACCACCCTGCTCATGTTTGTTGTTCCATCTTAATAATAATAATAGTAACGATGGCATTTGTTAAGTGCTTACTATGTGCCAAACACTGTTCTAAACTCTGGCATAGATACAAGGTAATCAGGTTGTCCCACATGGGGCTTACAGTCTTAATCCCCATTTTCCAGATGAGGTAACTGAGGTACAGAGAAGTTAAGTGACTTGCCCAAAGGCATACAGGTGACAATTGACAGAGCCGGGATTTGAACCCATGACCTCTGACTCCAAAGCCCATGCTCTTTCCAATGAGCCACGCTTCCAACACCACATTAGCCAGTCTTTTTCTGTTGGCCTTGTCTGCCAGGGTAATATTTCCCAGCTTGTGTTTTCCTGGCTTACATTCTAAGTACTCAATTTTGAATTGTGGATTTTTTTTTTAATGGCGTATGCTAAGCTGGCACTTTGTGCCATGCATTTTACTAAGAACTGGAGTAAATACAAGGTAATCAGTTTGGACACAGTTTCTGTCCCACTCATGGTCTTAAACCCCATTTTACAGATGAGGTAACAGAGGCCCAGTGAAGATAACTGATTTGCCTAAGGTCACAGCAGACAAGTGGCGGATCCAAGATTAGAACCACGGTCCTTACAACTCCCAGGCCATGCTCCATCTGCTAGGCCATATTCTTTCTCTGATCGTATTTAATATATCAGCTTTTGAGAGACCATCATTCTAATTCAAGGGGAGTCTGAATTATATTCCTGTCTTCCAACACGATAGCAATATTGCACAATTTAGTGGCAACTGCAGACTTTATGAACTGCATTTCTTAAAAATCAAACCCACGCAGGGCCTCTTCACCAGGGGCCATCCTGTTTAAGGATTAATTTTTACACTAACCTAATATTTCAAAATTAGACAAGAAAGTCTTCTTGAGAAAAATGGTTAGGAAAGCACACAAACAGTGAAATGATTAGTGAAATGTTTGTTTTCTAACCAGTAGGCAAAACACTCTTGCTTTACTCTGATTGCTTGAAGATATAGTTACCAGATGTGTAACTCTTTCCAGGGACAGTCTTTGTTTTGACTTGTCCCTCGCTGGCTAGAAGCTGGCCCTTGGGCCTTTTTCTAATTTCAGGAAACAAACCTAGGAAATGGATCTTGTTCCCCTATCCCCTTCCTAGTAATCCCAAAATCTGGGGCTTGGATCCCAGGAGGCAGCACTGATTATTTCATTCCATTTCACTCTCTTGGAACTTAGGATTTTCCCAAGTTGGTGAAAATGAATGTAGATTTATATACAAATGTATGCGAATACGAAGAATGTTTTTGCTTGGTTCCTAGATATATAAGCAAGCCAATCTACTGCATTAAGATTGACTCCTTGTTCACCGATACCCAAGTTAAAAATGTGAAATGTCAGGAAGCTAGGATACTTGTTGAGGAGAACTGGGATCTGGAGTTGGGTTAACCTTCCATTCCCCAAATGGTCCTTTTCCATTTAATATCTGTGCACAAAATTATTCTTGGAATGCTTGACTCTGTCCAGGTTTTCATCCCAATAAGATGAAATCAATCACATTGTGGGACATGTCTGTTTATTGTTATATCGTACTCTTCCAAGCACAGTGCTTTGCATACAGTAAGTGCTCAATAAATACCATTTAATGAACGAATGATTAATGAATAATATTTTATGAGCCCCTGCTCCAGGCAAAGTAGTGTACTAAACCTTTCAAAGAGGGGAACAGAATTAGAGGACATGATCCGAATTGTATTTTCCAAGTGCTTAGTACAGTGCTCTGCACACAGTAAGCACTCAATAAATATGATTGAATGAATGAATGATCCCTTCCCTCGAAGAGTTTCACAATCCCTGCAGGTGGAGGAAGATAAGGCAGAGATAAATCCCAGACACAAATAAGAAACCTGATAGAGCAAAGATTCCAAATTACAGTCCTCCATAATGCTGACTTCCACCAACCAAAAAAGGAAAACTTCAACCTCAAATATGATCTCCAGGGCAGTCTTTCATTTTTGACGATGGTCTTACAGATGGTGAGAGCCTAGCCACATGCGCAGGTGTGGTTGAAAAGCGTAGTGTGCCTTGACACCTGCTCCTGTATCGTGTACATGAAAACGTTGTTATCTGATGCTGTCGAGCTGTGTCCTACCCATAGCGATGCCAGAGAGAAGCAGCATGGCTCAGTGAAAAGAGCGTGGGCTTTGGAGTCAGAGGTCATGGGTTCAAATCCTGGCTCCGCCAACTGTTGGCTGTGTGACTTTGCGCAAGTCACTTAATGATGATGACGATGATGATGGCATTTATTAAGTACTTTTTATGTGTAAAAAACTGTTCTAAGCACTGGGGAGGTTACAAGGTGATCAGGTTGTCCCACGTGGTGCTCACAGTCTTCATCCCCATTTTCCAGATGAGGTGAATGAGGCACAGAGAAGTGAAGTGACTTGCCCAAAGTCACACAGCTGACAAGTGGCAGTCGGGATTCGAACCCATGACCTCTGACTCCAAAGCCCGGGCTCTTTCCTCTGAGCCACGCTGCTTCTCTAACTTAACTTCTCTGGGCCTCACTTACCTCATCTATAAAATGGGGATGAAGACTGTGAGCCCCCCGTGGGACGACTTGATCACCTTGTAACCTCCCCAGTGCTAAGAATAGTGCTTTGCACATAGTAAGCACTTAATAAATGCCATCATTACTATTATTATTATATCTGCCCTCGACTCTCTCCCATGCCACTGTTGCCCAGCACAGGGGAGTTTTCACTTGTAGCAAATTGCCTTCCACTCATTAGCCACTGGCCAAGCTAGGAATGCAGTGGGTAGGCCTCTGCTTGACTCTCCTTCCTGTAGTCGTGATTGGTAGAGTATTGGAAACTCGCCAGGTGCGACCCTGAGAGGAAATGAAAATGTAGCTTCTTGCTATACTGATCCACCTATTTTCCAAGTTCTGGGGAAAGCACAATACAGTAGAGTTGATAGACACCATCTCTGCTCCTGCAGGCTCTTTCCCTGTTTTCAATCTTCTTAAAGGCTTTGCTCAAGAAGAACAGCCCCTCTCCCGTCTGCTGGTTGAGTCTCTAATCAATCAATCAATCAATCAATCGTATTTATTGAGAGCTTACTGTGTGCAGAGCACTGTACTAAGTGCTTGGGAAGTACAAGTTGGCAACATATAGAGACAGTCCCTACCCAACAGTGGGCTCACAGTCTAAAACCAACTGGTCAACCTCTATTGCCAGGGGCTCCCAACAAATACAGCATCTTTATTCATCTTTACACCCTTTATTCATCTTTACAAAGGATTTATTTGCATCAATGTATATCTTTCCCTCTAGAGTGTAAGGTCACTGTGGACAGAGAATATGTCTTCTACCAACTCTATTTTACCGTCCTCTCTCAAATGCTTAGTACAGTGCTCTGTAATAATAATAATAATAATGATAATGATAATGATGGCATTTATTAAGTGCTTACTATGTGCAAAGCACTGTTCTAAGCGCTTGGGAGGTTACAAGGTGATCAGGTTGTCCCTCGGGGGGCCTCACGGTCTTAATCCCCATTTTACAGATGAGGTAACTGAGGCACAGAGAAGTGAAGTGACTTGCCCAAAGTCACACAGCTGACAATTGGCGGAGCTGGGATTTGAACCCATGACCTCTGACTCCAAAGCCCGTGCTCTTTCCACTGAGCCACGCTGCTTCTCTAAGTAAGCCCTCAATAAATACGATTGATTGATTGATTGGTTTATTGTAATATGTTTGAATCAAGTGAAATTACCCATCCCCGAGAAAGATTCCAACTGGGCTTCTTCTTTCATCAATCAATCGTATTTATTGAGCGCTTACTATGTGCAGAGCACTGTACTAAGCGCTTGGGAAGTACAAATTGGCATCACATAGAGACAGTCCCTACCCAACAGTGGGCTCACAGTCTAAAAGGTTCATCTTTAGGTTCCTATTTTTCACGAGCCTTGGTGTAAAAATTGTTTAGGATCACAGTGTGAATTTAAGGCAGAGATGGCAAGCAAAAAATGGGTAAATTCTTCCCAGAGAAAAGGGGACATTTTATGAATCCCAAGTTTAGGCCTCAGTGAAGAGCAAAAAAGAAGGTGTCAGAACTGCCAGTTGTCTGGAAATCCGGAGGAGAGACAGGCACTTATCCGAGCAGGAGACTCTGTGCCAGAAACTGCAGTGATGTGTTTTCTCCAGGCAGACTTGTAGCAAACAGTTGATTTAAAGGAAATCATTTCCAATTACATAGCTAGGGCTATGTTTTCAGAGTCGTGCACAGAGATTTAGCCCGTGTGACTCGCATTAATATTAATGGGAATCTTGCAGCTAAATCCCTCAGCACCACTTTGTAAAAGTACCCTAGAGAGTTTGGCTTGACTACAAATCAACCCAGATTCTCAAAGTGAGTTGTGAAGTGGGAACAATGAAGTGGTTTAGGGCTTGGACACTTCCCACTTCCCTTTCTGGAAAAAGTTCCCTCTGATTGGGAGGGGTCTTCTGTTCTACTTGTTCGGATTTGGACAATGGCAGGCAGCTTGGCTTAGTGGATAGAGCACAGGCCTGGGAGTCGAAAGGACCTGGGTTCCAATTCTGCTCTGCCGTATGTCTGCTTTGTGACCTTGGGCAAGTCACTTAACTTCTCTGGCCTCAGTTCCCTCATCTGTAAAATGGGAATTAAGACTGTGAGCCCCATGCGGGATAGGGACTGTGTCAAACCTGATTGACTTGTATATAATACCCCAGCGCCTAGAACATTTCTTGGCAGGTAGTAAGTGCTTAACAAGTACCATAATAATTATTATTATGATTATCGTAAGGAGGCAGTGCGATGCCAGAGAGCAAATCACTGAAGATAATAATAATGATGGTATTTGTTAAGCACTTACTATGTGCCAAGCACTGCTCTAAGTGCTGGGATAGATACAAGGTAACCAGGTTGTCCCACGTGGGGCTCACAGTCTTAATCCTCATTTTACAGATGAGTTAAATGAGGCACAGAGAAGTTAAGTGACATCCCCAAAGTCACACAGCTGACAAGTGGCGGAGCCAGGATTGGAACCCATGACTTCTGACTCTCAAGCCTGTGCTCTTTCTAAGCCACGCTGCGACGGCTGATGTCCATAGTCAGCTATTTCCCCTCTCTTCTCAAAGATGGTGATTTGGGTAGTGTGTTAGATAACCAGACTGGTTCGATTTCAGACAGATCTGAGTGAGACAAACCCATTAGCTGAGCAAGGAACTATGTTTATGCATATAGTACAGTGTTACATTGGGCAGGAGAGGGGCAAATAGTAATGAATATTTGTTAATCACTTCTTCTGAGCTGTGAACTTTACTAATGGTGGGGTAGTAATAATTTAATCAGGTCAGATACAGCAACTGTCTCACAGTGAGCCCACTAGACTGTGAGCCCACTGTTGGGTTGGGACCATCTCTATATGTTGCCAACTTGTACTTCCCAAGCGCTTAGTACAGTGCTGTGCACACAGTAAGCGCTCAATAAATACGATTGAATGAATGAATAAATAAAGGTCACAGTCTTAATCCCCATTTTACAGTTCAGGAAACTGAAGCACAGAGAAATTAATTGACTTGCCCAAAATCACACAATAGGCAAGTGGCAAAGCTGAGATTAGACCCCAAGTCCTCTGAATCCCAGTCTCATTTTCTTTCCACTAGCCCATACTGCTTCTCAGGGCTCTGCCTGCAAAAAGTACTCAAGAAATCCCACTGATTTACTGAAGGAAAAAAAAAAGCAGCAAAGGACTTACTGGGCTGGGCGGGTTGGGCGGGGAGTGTTAGAGGAGTCAGAAAATAGAGTCTGGGAGATTTTTGTTGTGCTGTGTTGGCCTGTGACAGCCTGAAAATATGAGTGAAACATGCTTAAGCAAAGTGATGAAGCATCTAAGGTCCTGAGAAATGTTATCTTTTAGAGGATATGTCAATATGGATTAGGGATCAGGAAAATAGTAGGTCTAAGAATACGTGCATAGTTTCTGTGGGGCTGGGGTGAGTATTGAAGTGCTTAAATCAGGTTCATAGTTGATACAGAGGGAGGGTGGAGTGGGGAAATAAAGAGCATAGTCTGGGAGGCCTTTTAGAGGAGATGTGATTTTAGGACGTTTTCAAAGCAGGAAGAAGGGTGGATATGCAATGGGAGGGAGTTCTGAGCCTGAGGGAAAACTTGGGTAAGTGATCGGTGGGAAGATAAATGTTATCAAGGAACCTAGATATCAAGGTTGGTGTTAGAGGAGCGGAGAGTGAAGGTTGGGTTGTAGTAGCAGATCTGAGGTGCTGAGGATCTGGGCAAGCATCGAGAGAAACTGACAAAATTGGGAAGATGCTTTAAACAGGGAAGTGGCAAGGTTTGGCTGTGGATTGGATGACTGTAAACCCATTGATGGCAGGGATCATGTCTACCATCTCTACTGCGTAGTACACACCCAAATCCTTAGTACAATGATCTGCACACAGTAAGCATCCAAATGCCAACGATTGAGCTTGTCGTGGGTGGGGAATATGATAATGATAATAATAATAATAATGACGTTTATTAAGCGCTTACTATGTGCAAAGCACTATTCTAAGCGCTGGGGAGGTTACAAGGCAATCAGGTTGTCCCACAGGGGGCTCACAGTCTTCATCCCCATTTTACAGATGAGGGAACTGAGGCACAGAGAAGTTAAGTGACTTGCCCAAAGTCACACAGCTGACAATTGGCGGAGTCAGGATTTGAACCCATGACCCCGGACTCCAAAACCCGTGCTCTTTCCACTGAGCCATGCTGCTTCTTTGATATGTCTGTTTACTGTTTTGTATTGTACTCTCCCAAGCACTTAGTACAGTGCTCCACACACAGTAACACTCAATAAATACGATTGAATGAATAGGGGTAATAAAAATGTTGGAAATTTTCGTGGGGAATTTGGCCTGGCTTTCTTAATCTCCCTTTGATAATATTTTTAATATTGCTGATATTTGCTGGTAAATATCAATGGCTGTCTTAATAATCGCATCCTATTTTATTGTTCTTATTCAAAATAGTAAACTGTGGTGTGGTTTAATAGGCAACTATTATAGTCTTGCAGATAGCTTCTGGATAATTTAAGGAGCGTGGCTCAGTGGAGAAAGCGCAGCCTTGGGAATTAGAGGTCATGGGTTTTAATCTCGGCTTAGCCATTTGTCAACTGTGACTTTGGGCAAGTCACTTCAATTCTCTGTGCCTCAGTTCCCTCATCTGTTAAATGGGGATTAAGACTGTGAGCCTCACGTGGGACAACCTGGTTACCTTATATCCACCCCAACACTTAGAACAGTGCTTGGCACTTAGTAAGCACTTAACAAATACCATCATTATTATTATTAAGGAGGTGGAATAAGGTAGCTCAGGCCAGTTTATCTTAGAAAGTACCATGTCTCCTAGGGGATGAAGGCAAACAGAATTTTAAAAAATGATGGAGGCACACTTTTTATTCTTAATTTATATGCAAATCTGTGGGAAACATTAGAAAGATTACATTTTTTGCCACCACTTAAAAGTATATTAAAATATAGTGATTCACTACTAAATGAAAATAAGTTTTTTTGTGGAAAAATAAATGTTGCTCTTTCCCTCTGTGAAAGAAAAATATTATTCTTGAATATTAGTTGTGAATGCAGTTGAAATGAGATCAAAGAAATAAGCTTGATTACAGAAAGTTTGGGATGAAAAGTCGGGGTTCAATGGAGTACTTAGCTTGCAAGGGATGAGAAGTAGTTTGCCTCAGCTAAGTGATTTTTGAAAATAACTTGGATTATCAGCATGGTAAAATGGAAATTAATTTTATTATAGTCAAAAAATGCAGGGACTCCATCATCCTTGACTCCGCTCTCTCTTTCACCCCACACGTCCAATCCGTCACCAAAACCTGCCAGTCTCACCTCCACAACATCGCCAAGATCCACCGTTTCCTCTCCATCCAAACCGCTACCTTGCCGGTTCAATCTCTCATCCTATCCCGGCTGAATTACCGCATCAGCCTCCTCTCCGATCTCCCATCCTCCTGTCTCTCCCCACTTCAGTCTATACTTCACTCTGCTGCCCGGATCATCTTTGTGCAGAAACGCTCTGGGCATGTCACTGCCCTCCTCAAAAATCTCCAGTGGCTGCCTGTCAACCTAGGAATCAAGCAAAAACTCCTCACTCTTGGCTTCAAGGCTGTCCATCACCTCGTTCCCTCCTACCTCACCTCCCTTCTCTCCTTCTCCAGCCCAGCCCGCACCCTCCGCTCCTCCGCCGCTAATCTCCTCACTGTACCTCATTCTCTCCTGTCCCTCCATCGACCCCCGGCCCACGTCCTCCCCCTGGCCTGGAATGCCCTCCCTCCACACATCCACCAAGCTAGCTCTTTTCCTCCCTTCAAAGCCCTACTGAGAGCTCACCTCCTCCAGGAGGCCTTCCCAGACTGAGCCCCCTTTTTCCTCTCCTCCTCTCCATCCCCCCACACTACCTCCTTCCCCTCCCCGCAGCACTTGTATATATATTTGTACAGATTTATTACTCCATTTTACTTGTACATATTTGCTATTCTATTTATTTTGTTAATGATGTGCATATAGCTTTAATTCTATTTGTTCTGATGGTTTTGACACCTGTCTCCATGTTTTGTTTTGTTGTCTGTCTCCCCCCTCTAGACTGTGAGCCCGTTGTTGGGTAGGGACCATCTCTATATGTGGCCAACTTGTACTTCCCAAGCGCTTAGCACAGTGCTCTGCACACAGTATGTGCTCAATAAATACCAATCAATCAATCAATCAATTGTATTTATTGAGTGCTTACTGTGTGCAGAGCACTGTACTAAGCTCTTGGGAAGTACAAGCTGGCAACATATAGAGACAGTCCCTACCCAACAGTGGGCTCACAGTCTAGAAGGGGAAGACAGAGAACAAAACCAAACATACTAACAAAATAAAATAAATAGAATAGATAGGTACAAGTAAAATAAATAAATAAATAGAGTAATAAATATGTACAAACATTTATACCACTGAATGAATGAATGGGGAAGCAGCATGGCTCAGTGGAAAGAGCCCGGGCTTTGGAATCAGAGGTCATGGGTTCAAATCCTGACTCCACCAATTATCAGCTGTGTGACTTTGGGCAAGTCACTTAACTCTCTGGGCCTCAGTTTCCTCATCTGTAAAATGGGGATTAAGACTGAGCCCCCCCGTGGGACAACCTGATCACCTTTTAACCTCCCCAGTGCTTAGAACAGTGCTTTGCACATAGTAAGCAGTTAATAAATGCCATCCTTATTATTATTATTAGGAATGAATGTTAATCTTAGGTGTTTTTCATGTAAAAATGCAATGCCTTATAACATCTGATTTTACTTTCTAATTAGATTGTTTGCCTATTTATCGCTTATTTAGAGAAAAAATATGCTAATGTACTCCCAGTTAGTTCTTTGATGCTTTATCTTTCCTTTTTCCACCGACATAAAGAAAAATATGTAAAATGATGATATCTCCCTGACAGCTTGTTAACATTGTTCCTTTTTGCCTCTGTGGGTTTTAATTTCAATATTTTATCTAACTTGTGCACTGAATTTCCTAGCTCTTCATGGTATTTAAATACTTTTTCCCCCTTATTATTTTTCACGTATTTCTATGTGAGACTTGAGGAAATAATTTCCCACCGTGAGTATTTTTGTGCATCGAGGGTTTGAAATTTGTTTATACACTATAATCACACCATGCACCTCACATGGCAGGGGGCCAATTAATATTAATTGATGATGGCGGTGGTGGTTGAATCCTAATTCTAGTCAGATGTATTATAATTACAAACAAAGTCACTGGTAGTAGCCATTTTCCTCTACTGTTTCCTCTTTTTCTTCCACTCCTACTATTTCTATATTCCCCTTCCCACCTTCACCTTCTACTACCAATAACAAGATCTTATTTATCTTTCTATATATTTTTCCTTCATTCTCTCAAGCAAGTTATGATAATAATAATAATAATAATGATGACATTTATTAAGCTCTTCCTATGTGCAAAGCACTGTTCAAAGCACTGGGGAGGTTACAAGGTGATCAGGTTGTCCCACGGGGGGCTCACAGTCTTCATCTTCATTTTACATTTTAAGCTCTGTGTTACTGACAAGTAGGGTTATTTATTTATTTATTCTACTTGTACATATCTATTCTTTTTATTTTATTTTGTTAGTATGTTTGGTTTTGTTCTCTGTCTCCCCCTTTTAGACTGAGCCCACTGTTGGGTAGGGACTGTCTCTGTATGTTGCCATCTTGTACTTCCCAAGCGCTTAGTACAGTGCTCTGAAAACAGTAAGTGCTCAATAAATACGATTGATAGGGTGCAAAATAGGTTAACCGGTGTAAATCGGCCTCAGGGTTCGAGAACCCAAGGTGGGGACGCAGATAGGAAAAATCACTCGGAGACATGAGTTCATATAGAGCAGTAAAGGAGGAAGGTGGCTAACTGCCCGTTCACCTCCCGAGAGAGGTACGGGTGACAAGCAGCCTCGATCACATTCCCACTGTGTCTTTTATTGAGTTACAGCAACGCTGGGGCGAGCAATAGGAATTTTCAGGGAACCAATTAGGACTGCCAGGATGTTATAAATTCTCATTATTTTGTGTTCTCACTGTCTTGTGCAGGATGTTGTTATCCGCCCTATGACCTTGCATAGATAGGTGTTACTTGTTACTGGCCTTGAAGGCATCCTGTTGCTGAGCTTTGCAGAAAATACAAAAAAAAGAGTTGCTCTCGGCCTGCACAAAATGGAGTCAGTCAAGCTAGGTCCGCTGGCGGACAACACTCTGCACATAGTAAGTGCTCAATAAATATGACTGAATGAATGAAAGAGTGCATCATATTTATCTACAATCCAAGCATCTCAGAAAGCTTTGTGTGTTTGAGGGTAGTAGAGTTTGGTGTCAGGGACTCCTGGGGGTTTCTAGGCCTATTGCTTCAGTATCATCATCATCATCATCAATCGTATTTATTGAGTGCTTACTGTGTGCAGAGCACTGTATTAAGCGCTTGGGAAGTACAAGTTGGCAACATATAGAGACAGTCCCTACAGAGGTTTTCCATCTGACGCCCAAACAAGGTTTCTCCTTTTCTGGACATCCTTATTCCCTCCCATCTTAATTATCTCCTCTCCTCAGAAGCAGCATCATCTTGCCCTTTGTTTCCCCCCCACACCCTGCTCCCAAACTCAGAGCACTTATGTCCACATTCATTCATTCATTCATTCATTGTTGTACATATTGAGTGCTTACTGTGTGCAGAGCACTGTACTAAGCACTTGGGACGTACAAGTCGGCCACATACGGAGACGGTCCCTACCCAACAACGGGCTCGTAGTCTAGAAGGGGGAGACAGACAACAAAACAAAACATTTAGATAGGTGCCCGGATCATCAGAACAAACAGAATTTGTTCTTTGTAGAATTACAGCTACATCTGGAATTTATTTATTTTAATGCCTGTCTCCCCCTCTAGACTGTAAGCTCATAGTGGATATGGACTGTGTCTGTTTATTGTGGTATTGTGCTCTCTCAAGCTCTTAGTACAGTGCTCTGCACACAGTAAGTGCTCAATAAATGCCACTGAATGAATGAATGAACTAAATGAACGAACCTTCTGAAAAGATCATGGAACTGCAAATCAATTAGAAAACCTAAATTCTAGTCCTGTTCCCGACTCTGGCCTCCAGTGGCAAACACTGTTCCAAGCTCTGGGGTTGGTACAAGTTAATTAGGTTGGATGAAGTCCCTTTCCCATATGGGGCTCCCAGTCTAAGGAGGAGGGAGAATAGGCACCCCCATTTTACACTTGAGAAACTGAGGAACAGAGAACTGAAGTGACGTGCCCAGCATGGCTCAGTGGAAAAAGCCCAGGCTTTGGAGTCAGAGGTCATGGGTTCAAATCCTGGCTCTGCCAATTGTCAGCTGTGTGACTTTGGGCAAGTCACTTCTCCGTGCTTCATTTCCGTCATCTGTTAAATGGGGATTTAGACTGTAAGCCCTAGTTGGGACAGTCTGATTACCTTGTATCCCCCCAGCACTTAGAACTGTGCTTTGCACCTAGTAAGTGCTTAACAAATACCAAAATTATTATTATTATTATGCCCGAGGTCACACAGCAAGCAATTGGCAGAGCCAGGATTAGGACCCAGGTTCTTCTGCCTCTCAAGCCTGTGCTCTCTTCATTCATTCATTCATTCAATCATATTTATTGAGCACTTACTGTGTGCAGAGCACTGTACTAAGCGCTTGGGAAGTACAAGTTCGCAAACATATAGAGACAGTCCCTACCCAACAATGGGCTCACAGTCTAGAAGGGGGAGACAGATAACAGAACAAAACATGTAGACAGGTGTCAAAATCATCAGAACAAATAGAATTAAAGCTATATGCACATCATTAAGAAAATAAATAGAGTAGTAAATATGTACAAGTGAAATAAATAAATCTGTACAAATACAGACAAGTGCTGTGGGGAGGGGAAGGAGGTAGGGCCCGGGGGTTGGGGAGAAGGAGAGAAAAAAGGGGGCTCAGTCTTCACTAGGCTATGCTGCTTTTCCATCTTGAATTTGTCAAACAGTGATACTGAGAGCTAACCGCTGTGTTCAGTGTCTGAGAGAAAACAGCACAGGAGCAGGAATACACATTCTCTGTCCTCAAGGAGTTTACAGCTGAATGGTAAAGGCTGACAGGTAAAAATTATGTACAAATAGTGAAAGCAGAAGAAGTAATAGCAGTGTGGTGTAGTGGATAGAGCATGGGCCTGGAATAATAATGATAGCATTTATTAAGCGCTTATTATGTGCAAAGCACTGTTCTAAGCACTGGGGAGGTTACAAAGTAATCAGGTTGTCCTACATGGGGCTCACAATCTTAATCCCCATTTTACAGGTGAGGTACTTGAGGCCCAAAGAAGTGAAGTGACTTGCCCAAGGTCACACAGCTGACAATTGCCGAAGCCAGGATTTGAACCCATGATTCCAAAGCCCGTGCTCTTTCCATCAAGCCACGCTGCTTCCCTGGAAGTCAGGAGGTCATGGGTTCTAATCCCTGGCTCTGCCACTTGCCTGCTGTGTGACCTTGGGCAAGTCACTTCACTTCTAAAATGGGCATTGAGACTTAACCCTGTGCTATGTCCAGCCCAATTTGCTTGTATCCAGCCCAGTGCTTACAACAGTGCCTGGAATATAGTAAGCACTTAACAAATACCATAATTATTTATAGGAGCAAAGAGGAAGTTGGACAAATGTAACAGGAAAAAATATTGAATGAATGCTGAATATATAAACATAAATATTTTCAAATGTAAATTTACATATAAACGTGACTGCTGAAGGTAGGAATATGTCATTTAAGCTATCTGTGCTTCAGGTTTTACTTGGACAAAGTGGGAATGAAAATTATCTCAGGCTGTCCTTTCAAAGCAAGGACAAAGTGAGCAGATTTATAGGGTAGGGCTTTGGGAAATCACTTTACAAACTCAAGTTATCACAGTTGTTGTGGGAAACATGAATCTGTTTTCCCACCAGCATACACCAAACTCATTCCACAAGAGTAAGGAAAATAGATTTTTCTTTCATGTGCTCTGTACACAGTGGCCTGATTTTCTTTTTGAAATCAAACAATCCATTAATCAATCATATTCATTGAGTGCTTACTGTATGTAAAGCACTGTACTAAGCATTTGGGAGAGTACAATACAACAATATAATGGACATATTCCCCACCCACAACAAGCTTACAGGCTTCAGGGGTAGACAGGCATATGTACAGAAGTGCTGCAGGGCTGATGGGGTGGAGAATTAAGGGAGCAAGGCTTAGTCAGGTATGGTCTATTTGAGGAAATGAGCTTTCAGTAAAGCTTTGGAGGTGGGGGAGAGTAACTTTTTGTCATATTTGAGGAGGGAGGGTGTTCCAGGCCAGGGGCAGGACATGGGTGAGAGTCAGTGATGAGATAGGGGAAATTGAGGTTTAGTGAGGAGGTTAGCAACAGAGGAGAGAAGAGTGTGAGCTGGATTGCAGTAGGAGAGTGATAAGGTGAAATAGATGAGGGCAATCAATCAATCAATCAATCGTATTTATTGAGCACTTACTATGTGCAGAGCACTGTACTAAGCGCTTGGGAAGTACAAATTGGCATCACATAGAGACAGTCCCTACCCAACAGTGGGCTCACAGTCTAAAAGATTAGGCAAGGTGATGGAGTGATCGCGTGTTTTAAAATGAATGGTGAGGAGCCGCTGTTTGATGCGAGGATGGATAGGCAACCACTGGAGATCCTTGAGGAGTGGGGAAACATGGACTGAAAGTCTTCGTAGAAAAATGATCTGGGCAACAGAACGAACTGGAGTGGGGAGAGAGGTCAGTAAGGAGACTGAGACAGTAGTCAAAGTGGGATAGGATAATTGCTTGGATTAACATGGTAGCAGTTTGGATGTTGTGAAGGGTGAATGGACAAGATTTAGAGACAGATCGAATATGTACATTGAATGAGAGATAGGAGTCGAGGATCGTGCCAAGGTTATGGGCTTGTGAGACAGAAAAGATGGTGGTGCTACCTACAGTGATGGGAAAGTCAAGGCAAGGACAGGATTTGGGCGGGAAGATGAGGAGTTAAGTTTTTGAAATGTCAAGTTTGAGGTTTTTCTTAAATACTATCTGGAGACTCCAGGAAGTAATTTGAGATTCCTCAGAGTTGGAAGAGGCAATTGAGGATAAGAGACTAGGATTGAGGCAGGGCTCATGTCTCCCAAGTGTTCAGTGCAGAATTTAGCATTCAGTATGTAACTACAAATACTGTTGATTGGTTGATTGACTGTGGAGGTGCAGCTGGTGGAGACATGGAATGAAGCTCTTGGAAAGGAGAAAAAAGTATGAAAAACGTCTCAGAAGGAAATTGAAAGTTTTCTTTATAAAAGGGAGATAGATGGAATGAATTCTACACGTGAAAAAATGTTGCTTTGTTGCTTGGGATGGGGAGAAGTGGGGTGAACCACATTATGGTGAGAGTCTCTAAAATTGATTCATAGGGACGTAGGGGTGAATATTTAATTTCTCAAATTCAACGTATCATAGTGCATAAAGGACCCCATCCTCCTAGCCAATAAGTAAGATTTAGTTGTAACCATAATGGAGAAAACTATCGTGGAGAAAACTATCATGGTCAATCAATCTGTCAATAGTATTGAGCACTTACTGTGTGTGGAGAGCACTGTAGTAAGTGCTTGGGAGATGTGTCTGCCTGTTGCTATATTTTATTCTCCCAAGCACCTAATATTAGTGCTCTGCACACAGTAAGCACTCAGTAAATACCATCGAATGAGAGGACAGTAGAGTCAGCCAGCACGATCCCTGCCTAAACCTCTACCATGTCAGGTTCTGTGGAAATCCTAAAATTTACATCTCCAATTAAAAGGCCAGTGGTTCCCTCTGGAGCTGCCTTGTGATATTAGAATCTAATTAAATTCAGGAACCACATCAAATTTAATTAAGATATTAAAGATTTTTTAATTTTAAAATCCCACATTATCACAGCCATATCTCAGTATAACACTTAGAAAACCCCCCAACAGTTCTGCTGGGCACTGCATTTACTGGGGCTGTTTTTGCCGCTATCATCACCTCCTCATAAGGAGAATTGTGGTACGTGGTAAGTGTTGACTATATGCCAAACGCTGTGCTAGGGCCTGGGACGGATAGGATACAAATCAGATCAGATACAGTTCTGATCCCACATGGGACTCAGAGACTAAGGGAGATATGTAATCCCCATTTTACAGATGAGAAAATAGGTACAGAGAAGTTGTGTCTTGTCCAAGGTCACATGTCAGGGAAGTGGCAGGGATTAGAATCCAGATCTCTTGACTCCCTGCCTTGGTCTCTTTCCACTAGGTTACACGACTTCCTTATATATACCGCCCTCCATTTCATCCTCTCATTCCTCGTTGTTCCAAGAGTCACTCTTCTTGAAAACTTCATCTCCAACTATAGCAGAGACAGTAAGGATGGGATTGTACTCTCCAAAGTGCTTAGCGCAGTGCTCTGCACACAGTAAGCAGTAAGCTGTTAGAGGAACCACATGGCCTAGAGAATAGATCATGAGCTTGGGAGTCAGAAGGACCTGGGTTCTAATCCCACCCAGCTCGCCACTTGTCTGCTGTGCGACCTTGGACTAGTCATTTCACTTCTCTATGCCTCAGTTACCTCATCTGTGTCCAGTCCGATTTGGCGATATCCACCCCAGATCTTACTTGTTAGAATTAGTTTATAGTAGTTATAGCACAGTGCTTGGAAAATAACTTAACAAATACCACCATTATTGTTATTATTATTATTATTATTAGAATCCACTCTAAAAATAGCCCTGATTGAGTAATTGAAGATGAGAAAGATACAGTGCAGCAGCGAAAGGGAATGGGAGCCAATATAACAACACTATATTTTGAATTACTCATATGTGTGCGTAAATATTCATATAAATATATAAGTATATATATATATATATATATATATATACACACATAGAGAGAAGAGAGAGAGAGAGAGAGGGAGAGCATGTTCACTCCTCTGAAATACTTCTGTAGTAATAAATAAGCCAGCCACATTAATACAACTAGTTAAATATTGTTCTTGTGATTTCATATCAAAAATGACTGACAGAGTCTATGTGGCATCTGTTAGAAGTATGATGGCCTAGTGGAAAGAGCAAGGGCTTGGGGGTCAGAGGACCTGGATTCTAATCCAAGTTCCTCCACCTGTCTTCTGAGTAACCTTGGACAAAACACTTAACTTCTCTGTTCTGCAGTAAACTCATTTGTAAAATGGGGATTAAGACTGTGAGCCCCTTGGGGGACAAGGACTGTGTCCAACCTTGTTATCTTGTATCTACCCCAACCCTTAGTACAGCATCTGGCACACAGTAAGCACTTAACAGATACCACAATTACTATTTTATTATTATTATTATTATTAGAAGTCAACCATTTATAGTGGTGCAGTGAGTTGGAAAAAAATTTTTCACCTTGCGTTTTTAAAAGTCACATGGGAGTCACAAGCAGAGGAATCTTAATTCAGTACAAAGAGAGATAAACAGACAAGGTAAATGGAAGTTCCCACAACTTAAGCCGCAGCAGGAGGCTGTCTGTTGCGAGAGTTTGAATCCCAGTCAGTGGGATAATTAAACTCATTTTAACCAAAACCACACTGTTACTGCAACTTAGCTAAATTACTAAATTATCCCCTTCACTCCCTTCTTTCATTTTCCATCCCATACTCACTATCCTGTTGCTCATAAAGCACATAAGTATAATGATTACATAACTGTTCTTTAGTTGGGTGAGCATTTGTGCTTTAATATTCACCAGTCACATAGAGCAGGAAGGGATAAAGAGTTGATTCTCCTAAAACATCCCTTTATGTCCCATTGCACTTCCTTTCAAAAAGTTCCAATTTTCAAAGGATCCTGGGAGATATAGCCCCCCTGAAAGTGTAAGGTTACTGTAATAGATTTCCTACCCTTTCAATTCTTCCTGGTCCACTCATCGAAATAAGATGGGTCAACGTGGCTTCTATCAAATTATATATCCCAAGCATTTAGTACAGTGCTCTGCACACAATAAGCTCTCAGTAAATCCAATTGAATGAATGAATATATTGGACATAAAAATATTTTATTTTACTTGTACATATTTACTATTCTATTTATTTTATTTTGTTAATCTGTTTTGTTTTGTTGTCCATCTCACCCTTCTAGACTGTGAGCCCGCTGTTGGGTAGGGACCGTCTCTAAATGTTGCCAACTTGTACTTCCCAAGCACTTAGTACAGTGCTCTGCACACAGTAAGCGCTCAATAAATACGATTGAATGAATGAATGAAGGGGAATTTTCTGGGCTTATGCTGCATTCTCCCAAAGATTCAGAACATTGCTTTGATTGATCGATCGGTTGATAGATTAAGTGAAATAATCACTAGTTCCAAGAGAAACTGAAATTCTGACTGAATATTGACATTGGATAGTTGAAGATAGCAGCAGTAGGGCAGTAAGGAGCAGGACTCTTTATGTTTCTCTAAGGATTACATCTATCTGTAGCTGTTATAATATGGCATTCAATTTTGCTTTTTAAATCTTTAATATCTTCATTCAATTTGATGTGGTATCTAAACTTAATTAGATTCGAATATCATAAGACAGCTTCAGTCTTCGGGAAGAGTGGAGTTGACTCGATTCTTGCTATGTCTGGCTGCAAAGGCCAATTAGGGATCCATGGTCCCAGCCTCATTGAGCACACCAAAAAGTTGTGTTGTGTTGTAATAGTACTTAATGTTTGTAGCACTTGGCATTGTTTTCTCTTTTGGCCTCCTTTTCACTCTTTCCATGTAAAGCTTTTGCTCAGCATGGCTAATGGACAGAGCATGGGCTCAGGTGTCAGAAGGTCATGAGTTCTAATTCCCTCTCTGCCACTCATCTTGTGAAGTCACTTCACTTCTCTGGGCCTCAGTTCCCCCATCTGGGGATTGAGACAGTGAGCCCCATGTAGAACAGAGACTGTCTCCAACCCAATTTGCTTGGATCCACCCCAGTACTTAGTGCAGAGAAGCAGAGAAGCAGCATGGCTCAGTGAAAAGAGCCCAGGTTTGGGAGCCAGAGGTCATGGGTTCTAATCCTGGCTCTGCCACTTGTCAGCTGTGTGACTTTGGGCAAATCACTTAACTTCTCTGGGTCTCAGTTACCTCATCTGTAAAATGGGCATTAAGACTGTGAGCTCCACTTGGGACAACCTGACTACCTTTTACTACCCCAGCGCTTAGAACAGTGCTTCGTACATAGTAAGCACTTAACAAATGCCATCATTATTATTATTATTATTTTTATTATTATTTTTATTATTACCGCGCCTTGTACATAGAAAGCACTTCACAAATCTTCCCTTATGCCGCCGAGTCATCTGCGACCCATAGCGACGTCATGGACACATCTCTCCCAGAACTCCCCACCTCCATCTGCAGTTGTTCTGTTAGTGGATTCATAGAGTTTTCTTGGTAAAAATACAGTAGTGGTTAACCACTGCCACCTTGGTGCTGAAACCTGTGGATGGGAGGTGACTCTCCCACTTTTCTCTGAGCTACAGCTTTGAACCATGTCTCTGGTGACATGATTTCCTCTGTGGGCTATCCAGTGGGCTCAGAGATTGTGTGGACCACTGGGGCCAGTGTGGCCTATCTGAGTCAGGAGTCACAGTGGTGACCGGAGACAGAGCATAGATCAAAAATGGGCCTTCCTTGTGTTACTTCTGACCTGTTCGCCACAACCTGGTCCTTTCCAAAGGGCTTCACAGGACATCAGGAAGACCCTGGGCCCATAGAGAAGGACCTGGTGGCCACTACTGTGTCTTGGCACAGTGCTTGGGGCATAGTAAGTGCTTAACAAATACCATCATTATTATTAGAGAAGCAGCATGGCTCAGTAGAAAGTGCACGGGCTTGAGAGTCAGAGGTTGTGGGTTCAAATCCCGACTCTACCACTTGTCTGCTGACTTTGGGCAAGTCACTTCACTTCTCTGGGCCTCAGTTCCCTTATCTGTATAATGGGGATTAAGACTGTGAGCCCCATTTGGGACAACCTGATTACCTTGTACTACCCCAGTGCTTAGAACACTGCTTGGCACATAGTAAGCGTTTAACAAATGCCAATATTATTATTATTATTTTCACTCCTCAGGTCATCATCATCATCAGTGGCATTTATTGAGCGCTTACTATGTTAGAGCACTGCACTAAGGGTTTGGGAAAGTACAATACAACAGAGTCAGCAGACAAGTTCCTTGCCCACAAGGAGCTTAATAATAATAATAATAATGATGGTATTTATTAAGCACTTACTATGTGCAAAGCACTGTTCTAAGTGCTGGGGAGGTTACAAGGTGATCAGGTTGTCCCACGTGGGGCTTACAGTCTTAATCCCCATTTTACAGATGAGGTAACTGAGGCCCAGAGAAGTTAAGTGACTTGCCAAAAGTCACACAGCTGACAAGTGGTGGAGCCAGGCTTTGAACCCATGACCTCTGACTCCAAAGCCCGCACTCTTTCCACTGAGCCACGCTGCTTCTCTAGCTTACAGTCTAGTAGGGGAGACAGACATTAATACAAATAAACAATAATTGTGGCACAGACTACGGACCACCAGTAACCTGAGAGGTGGAGGGAATAGGCTCTGAGAGAAGGAAGGAAAGGAAGAAAGCTATATAAAGAGAGAATCAGAGGAGTTAAAAACAGGATACAAGGAATGAGAAGCAGAGGAAGTCATTAGGAGAAAGACTGAAGGGGAAAGGGAAAACACAAAAAAGATGGAGAAAACCCAAAAGGGAGAGTAGGAGGTGAGAGAGAGAACAGGGGATCAAACCTTGGGAAAGGCTCACCACACCCCAGTAGATCTGCTCCTGATAGCCCAGGGCCTGAATGTGACCCCAACTATGGCCTACGTAGGCTTGGGGCAATGGTCTTTTCTACAGGGTGGGAGTCCACTGCCTTAGTGGTGAGAGTGGGGACACTGAAATAGAAAGGAGAAGAAGGATGAGGAAATATTGCTCAAAATCCTCTTCCTCTGTGGTGGCAATGGCAAACTTTGCGGCTGTCTCTGTTGCTATTGTCCATCGTAACCATGATGAAACTGGTTCATCCCTGGGCTGACCCTGGTGGGGTTGACAGGACATCTTGTAGGTGTTCTGAAAGCTCTCAGGAATGGCTCCAGCTTGGACCAGTTCCACAAGGCAGCGACAAGGTCACGATCCCTGGTCAGTGATGACACCCTGCGGATCTACTGGAAGCCACGATTTCCGCAACAAACAACGGGACATGGGATGGGCCACTGAAATCAATCAGTAGCATTTGTTGAGTGCTTACCTGGGCAGAGATTGCACCAAGTGCTTGAATGAGTTCAGTAGGTTTAGCAGGCCTGATTCCAGCCCTCAAGAGCATACCATCCTGGAGGAGCAGACGGACACTGAAATAAATCACAGGGAGAGGGTAATAAGAGTTTTAGGATATCTATATAAGTGGTTTGGGTGGGGGAAGGATGTGGGGTAAGTACTTGAGCACTTAGGGGATGAGGACACAAATGCCTAGGTGACACTGTAGGGGAAGAAGTATGGTGGGGAAATGAAAGATTTGTCAGGGAAGAATTCCTGGAGGAGGTGTGATTTTAGCAGGGTTGTGAAGACGGGGAGAAGAGTGCCCTCAGAATGCTTGTTCCCATCATCCCAAAGAAACCAGGAATCTAGTCGTGTGACTCTTGCCATTGAATAATAATCCATTTTAAGAAGATCTTTTGGTTTCTGGGTCTAAAGATAGAATAATATAAAAAAAAAAAAAAAAAACAAAAACTATGTTCAAGCTTCAAAGTACAGAATGTCCACAATGAGATTTTTCTAAAGTTTTCCTTTCTGAGGTTGATCTTTAATCTGTTTCCTTTGTGCATCTTAGTGCTTTTTTTTCTTTTCTCTCTCTCTTTTTTTTTTAAGCATCCACATAGCAAAAGATTAGAAATGTGTCTGGAAAATGTGCTACAGATAACAGAAAATAAATGACAATATCCAACTGTGCCCAATTCACATGCCTCATGTGTAATAATAGGGCTGCTTTTAAAGGTGGATAAAGATGCTCATTTCGGAGCCAGGTGGAGATTGTCGGCAGCAGGATGTTTGGAAGGTCCTAATTCATTTTCATATCGGCGAGATCCCTCTTTCGCTTTCAGCAAGCACTCTCAGATGCTTGCCTCTCCAAAAGCCTTTGCTGATTTTAACTCTTGCTTATTAGAGTCCAAAAGAAATGATGAATCTCCTGCAAGGAACAGTGCGTGAACCCTAGGTGCTCCGGAAGATCTTGGGAATAATAAGGTTTCGGTATCGTGTACATTTAGAGTGAGAATTCGAGATCAGGGCCAGAGATGGCCATATGGGCATTCCACTGGCTTTGACAGTGACAGTGGCAGCAGCGATGAGTGGAAAAAATGTTCAACGGAAAACGGTGCAATGGGGAGCTGAGGAAGCTGAGCCACCACCTCCCCCATCCCATTCATTTGTCGCTGTTGTGCTACAACTGTAAAGTTTTGCAACATTTTACTTGTTGTCACTGGCACGATGACATGGCCGCATGGTCTCCCCCTCTCGATTGTAAGCTCGCTGTGGGCAGGGAATGGGTCTGTTATATTGTCATATTATACTCCCCTGAGCATTTAGGGAAGCAGCGTGGCTCAGCGGAAAGAGCCCGGGCTTGGGAGTCAGAGGTCATGGGTTCGAATTCGGGATCCGCCACTTGTCAGCTGTGTGACTTTGGGCAAGTCACTTCTCTGTGCCTCAGTTACCTCATCTGTAAAATGGGGATTAGGACTGTAAGCCCCATGTGGGACAACCTGATTACCTTGTATCCCTCTGGGGCTTAGAACAGTGCTTGGCACATGGTAAGTGCTCAACAAATGCCATCATTATTATTATTATTAGAACGGCGCTCTGCACATGGTAAGTGCTTAACAAATACCATCATTATTATTATTATTAGAACAGCGCTCTACACAGGGTAAGTGCTTAGCAAATGCCATCATTATTATTATGATTAGAACAGTGTTCTGCACATGGTAAGTGCTTAACAAATGCCATCATTATTATTATGATTAGAACAGCGCTCTGCACATGGTAAGTGCTTAACAAATGCCATCATTATTATTACGATTAGAACAGCGCTCTGCACATGGTAAGTGCTTAACAAATGCCATTATTATTATTATGATTAGAACAGCGCTCTGCACATGGTAAGGGCTTAACAAATGCCATCATTATTATTACGATTAGAACAGCGCTCTGCACATGGTAAGTGCTTAACAAATGCCATCATCATTATTATTATTATTATTAGAACAGCGCTCTGCACATGGTAAGTACTTAACAAATGCCATTATTATTATTATCATTAGAACAGCGCTCTGCACAAGGTAAGTGCTTAACATATGCCATCATTATTATTATTAGAACAGCGCTCTGCACATGGTAAGTGCTTAACAAATGCCATCATTATTATTATCATTAGAACAGCGCTCTGTACACAGTAAGTGCTCAATAAATATGAATGACTGACTTACTGACAGTGCATGCAACACATCACAAGAAGTCAAGATGTCCTGCATGCACTTGTAATGTGAGGTAACGGCATCATGTGTAAGAGTTTACTGAAGTTCTTCTAAAAAGTGCTTCTCAACCGCCGCTCCCATCATCCTGTCGCCACCACCCTTGAAGCCGTGCTGCTCCCGTGAGATCCTACACTCTTAGCCGAGAGCCCCAGGTGTTCAGCTTATAGGATCAACATTCACCCCACTAATGGATCCCATTCATTCTGTGGGGCGGTCTCCTATCCTGGTGGCTATCATGACAGAGAGGGGCAGAGGGCCCCAGAGTTCTGCCATCTTTGTGAGGGATCTTTACCTGCCAGAATTAAGTGGTTCCATCCATCAGCCTTTGTGAAGGTCTTTGCCAGTACTGTTTCTGTGAGGAGTTATGCAGCTGCCATGTTTGTGAGGATCTGGCTGCTGTCCCAACAAGGCCACTCCCTCAGTCAGTTAATAATCTTTCTTATCACCTGAAGGCAAGATCGGGTGCTGCTTCTTGGACTATGAATCACAAAAAGCCCAGTGACCAAATGCTTAGGACAGTGCTCTGAAGCGCTCAATATGTACAACTGAATTAATAATAATAATAATAATAATGTTGGTATTTGTTAAGTGCTTACTATGTGCCAACACTGGGGTAGATACAAAGTGATCAAGTTGTCCCACATGGGGCTCACAGTCTTCATCCCCCTTTTGCAGATGAGGGAACTGAGGCCCAGAGAAGTGAAGTGACTTGCCCAACGTCACACAGCTGACAAGTGGTGGAGCCGGGATTAGGACCCATGACCTCTGGTTCCCCAGCCTGTGCTCTTTCCCTTGAGCCATGCTGCTTCTCTGATGAATGAATAAATGAATGAATGAATGAACTGGGAGCTCTCCTAGGCCTGGATATGGAGATTTCTAGGGTATCAAGCCAACTCCTTTCCCTATGACATGACAATGATAGCCATGCTTGTCAATCCTTATAACAATTATGGTACTTGTAAAGTGCTTACTGTATGCAAAGCACTGTACTAAGCGCTGGATTGCTGGGTATGAGGGAAGCATCAGCATCTCCACTCCTCCCGTATTTCCCTCCATTCGGCATTCTAACCAGATTAACTTTATTGAATACTTTTCTTTATTTACTCTTCTCTTGTTTAAAAGGCCCTCTTCTGTCTTCTTTCCCCTGACTGGAATATTTGTAAAACTGTGATTTGTGTTCAAAACCTTTCACCAGTGAAAGAATGGTAGTACTAGTAATAGTATTTATAGCTAAGTTTGATACAAAGCTACACCAAAAATCAAGAGAAACAAAGACAAACTTGAGGGCATAAAAGACACTGTGAACACAGCTGAATGAAGTTAGAACTATTTATTCTGTCCTCTAATCAAGGTAAAACTGACAATGATAAGGAGAGATCGTTATTATTGGAGAAGCAGTGTGGCCTAGTGGAAAGAACACGAGGCTGTGAATCAGAGGACCTGGATTCTAATCCTAATCCTGCCACATGCCTGCTGTGTGACCTTAGGCAAGTCCCTTAACTTCTCTGTGCCTCAGTTTCCTCAACTATAAAATGGGGAACCACCACCTGTGCTTCCTCCTACTTAGATTGTGAACCCTAAGTTGTACAGGGACTATATCTGACTTGATTATGTTGTATCTTTCCCAGCATTTAGGACAGTGCTTGGTGCATAGTAAGTGCTAAACAAATACCAAAATTATTATTTTTTTACTTACACTTCTGATGAGGTAATCATTTCTGGAGTTACGTAGGAAGTGGCCTAATAATAATAAATCTGAAGAGGCTGGTTGCAACCCCTCGAGAGGGAGAATTTTTTTCCTCCCAAGTATCTGGTACAGTGCTCCGTGTAGGTCTTCCTGAAAGCTCTTGCTGATGCTGATGACACATGAGCAAGGTTCCCTTGTGTATTTGCTGGATTAGATTTTATCCCCAGCACAATCCAAACAAGCAGTCCCAATTAAAATGCCTAATAAGAAAGTTGTTTCAATAATACTGGGTAGAACATTTGTAAACACGGTCTTTAATGTTATGCATGCGGCACTAAATGATTCAGGATGTCCCATTACCCTGATTTAAGATCCCATGGCAGCAAATGTTCTTGTACCATCTGACTTCAGTTAACACTGCATTGCAACTTAGGTTCCTGTATGGTTTTATACGCTCAACTGTTTTGCATCTGCATGTCTTTTTGCTCTATATAGTTACGCTCTGCAAGCACTTTAATAGCACTTTTATACTTATGTTTACCTCCAGCACTCCAAAATCAACCATTCAGTGGCATTTATTGAGTGTTTACAGTACACTGCACTGAAAGGTCTGGGACAGTATATTATGAAAGAGACGGTAGACACGTTCCCTGCCCACAAAGGGCTTACGTCTAGAATCTACGGTCTGTGTTTGATTGCTCTGTTTGCAAACAGATTGGGGTTCTAATCCTGGATCTGCCATGAAGTGTGACCTTGGGCAAAACACTTAGTTTCTGTGTGCTCCAGTTTCCTCATTTACAAAATGTGAATTCAGCAACTGCTCTCCCTTCCACTTGAACTGTGAATCCCATATGGGACTGGGACTGAGTCCAATCTAATTATCTTGTATCTACCCCAGTGCTTAGTACAAAGCTTTGCACATAGCACTTCATAAATAACACAATTATTTATTATTATGAAATACTGATATGCCTTTCTCCCCAGATAGAGTGCAAGAAACTTGTGGGCCGAAAATATGTCTCTTGGTTTTACATATCCCAAGCTCTTCCCAGGGGCTACTAAGTAAATATTCCTCTCCCTCCTCCTAGTTATATGTGGATATTTTTTCTTTTGCAGATAATGCTGATAAGGGTATGATTCACGTCTGTAGGTTTGAGCGGGCTGAAGTGATTGATTGGCCACTGTGAACCTAGACAACTTCTCCTCGGTTTGTGGCTAATTGTCACTGCTCTAGTTACAGCTTTACTGTGCCATATTGCCAAGCGCTTAGTACAGTGCTCTGCACACAGTACGCTCTCAATAAATACAATTGAACGAATGAATATTGCCTTAATTCTGGATCAGAAGGTTGCCCTACCTTTGACCCCTTTCAAATAGGGCTTTTGCTGCTATTTCCCCAAGTTGTACATCCTGCCGAGAAGATGGCAGCGATTTGCCCCTGACTGTGCTACTAAGGTTTCCTCAGTTTACCTTGCTCAGCCCTTAGTTGAGGAGGACTGTAAGCAGCGTGGCTCAGTGGAAAGAGCCCGGGCTTGGGAGTCAGAGGTCATGGGTTCTAATCCTGGCTCTGCCACTTGTCAGCTGTTGACTTTGGGCGAGTCACTTCACTTCTCTGGGCCTCAGTTACCTCATCTGTAAAGTGGCGATTAAGACTGTGAGCCCCACGTGGGACAACCTGATCACCTTGTATCCCCCCAGCACTTAGAACAGTGCTTTGCAAATAGTAAGTGCTTAACAAATGTTATTATTATTATTATTATCTGATTGTCTTGATTCTAACTCCAGAATTTAGCATAATACTTGGCACTGAGAAAGTACTTAGTAAATAATAATAATAATAATAATTTTGGTATAAATACTTACTGTGTGCTAAGCATTGGGGTAGATACAAGGTAATCAGGTCATTCACCATCTCTTTTCCAAATGGGGCTCAATCTAAATAGTGGGAGAAGACAAGCATTGAATTCCCATTTTACAAAGGAGGAAACTGAAGCACAGATAAATGAAGTGACTTTCCCAAGGTCACACAGCAGGCAAGTGGCAGAGCCAGGATTAGAACTCAGGTGCTCTGATCACCAGACCTGTGTATTTTCCACTAGGATATGCTGCTTCTCTTATTGTTACCTCAATCCTCAGCTTTATCTCAGGTTTCTTGGTGCCCCACTTTCCTTCTCAGATCTTGGTCCCAGTTGAGTTTTGTGCCCATACTAGGATCACAGTGTTGGACAGCCTGTTTTTCCATGTCTTGACTCGAAGGAACCACTGAAAAACCATCTCTGGAAGTGGTTCTGTTTCCAGTTCACCATCAAAAATAAGGCTAGGGAAAACTTTCCTTCTGCAGATGTGTCCAAGAGCAGTGTCGTTGGGTAGGGGATTGTCTGTATCTGTTGCCAAGTTGTACTTTCCAAGTGCTTAGTACAGTGCTCTGCATACAGTAAGCACTCAATGAATATGATTGAATGAATGAATGAATGATCCCCTGAAGCAAAGTTAGAAACTTTAAAGTAAATATTAGAGAAACAGCATGGCTCAGTGGAAAGAACATGGAGTCAGAGGTCATGGGTTCTAATCCCAGCTCCACCAATTTTCAGCTGAGTGACTTTGGGAAAGTCACTTAACTTCTCTGTGCTTCAGTTATCTCATCTGTAAAATGGGGATTAATATGGTGAGCCCCCCATGGGACAACCTGATCACCTTGTAATGTCTCCAGTGCTTAAAACAGTGCTTTGCACATATTAAGCACTTAATACGTCATTATTATTATTATTATTATCATTATTATTATTATTAATAATAAATATTTCCCAGGATGTGCTACCTTGCTCTGAGTTGTGATTTTAGGATGAAGCTGTCTGTGCCAAGATGGCCTGGGTGCGAGAAGACCTAGCTAAAGCCCTGGAGAAGTTTAACTTTGAATTTCCTGGGTTGAGTAAGGTACAGTTTGGTATTGTTATCGTTGTCATGGTTTCAAATCTGCATATAGACCAATTTTCTAGGAATTGAATGGTTTATTTTACATCTTCTAAGAAGACCTCTGCATTTAGTACTAGTAGTAGTAATAATCTTACCCACTACTAAGGAAAATATTAGTTAATGTACTTAAAAATATCCAATTTTTTTTTCAATTCCACCTTAAAATTCTAAGGAAATCTCATTTGTTTCAAGTTGTGTTTCTCCCCTTCTGTCCAATACACTAATTGTTATTTGTTAGACATAAACCCACAGAACCAAATAGTTCAGGAGGATGTTAAGACAGTGAGGGAGGTATATTTTGTGTTTCGTCTTCTCCCTTAAGTGAACGGCTTTGGTCTAATATTCTGAGAAGAAGGCATAGGAGCGACTATATATAAAATTGATACCCCTAATAAACTACCACATTGAAAATTCAATGATGTTAGGCGAATTAACTGCAAATATATTCATCCCTCCTTGGGGTGTGACAGGAGATGAGCAGAAACTATAACTATGGGTAGCTATTAAAAAGAATAATTAATAGAGAAAGTCTTGTTTGAATGAGGTCTGAAAAAGGAGCTGTGTCTCCTTCAGGGTTGGAGTGTAGTCAAAGCAGAAGAGATATGTTTGAAGAAAACCTTGGGAAAAACTCCATAAATAAGAGACAAATTTCAGACTAGTAAGTATGATTGGTTCCATTCATCTATATGAAATACTGAAGATGGGAATCTGAAACATTGCTCAAACTGACAACAGTTATTAAGCTGTCTCCTGGGCTGAAAAGAGCAATTTAAAGATGCGTAGGGTAATTGACAAGTGGCACAGCTTTTTCATGGTCAACTTTTGTCATGTAAAGATGAAATCTCTTTTAACACAAACGGTCCTTCCACAGTTTCAACAAATAACACTAGAGTTCAAATGCTGCCATTTTTCAAGAGTGAAACGCAGATTGGAGACCTCAGTCCAGGACTTTGTGGCTGTCGGTCCGTATTTGAAAATATGAATCTGTCCGGATGGCCTAATGCTGTAATGGAGCATTACTGTGATTATAAACACGTTTAATTTGCAATGTGGATAATTTATGTGGTTTCCTCCCAGCTAACGCTGGATTAAGAGTACTACTCCCTTGACAGCAATGGAAAAGGTTTTGCCAGTTGGCCTCTCTGCCGGCACTCACAAATCAATAGGAATCTTGAATCCATAATTCAAAGATTCATTCATTCAATCGTATTCATTAAGCACTTACTGTTTGCAGAGCACTGTACTAAGCGCTTGGGAAGTACAAGTCAGCAACATATAAAGATGGTCCCTACCCAACAACGGGCTCACAGTCTAGAAGGGGGAGTCCAAACATTAATAATAGCAATGATAATAATAGCAATGATAGTGTTAATAGTATTTGTTAAGCGCTTACTATGTACCAAGTACTGTTCTAAGTACTGGGGTAGATTCAAGGTAATCAGGTTGGACCCAGGCCCTGCCCGACATGAGGCTCATAGCCTTAATCTCCATTTTACAGATTAGGGAATTGAGGCACAGAGAAGTGAAATGACTTGGCCAAGGTCACACAGCAGACGCTTGGCATAGCTACAATTAGAACTCACGTCCTTGTCACTCCTAGGCCTAGGCTTTGGCTGCTTGAAATATTGTGGACAGAGGGCCTTGTTAAAGACCTAGATTGGAGGCCTTCTCAAATGATTTGGTTAATTGATGGGTGAAGAAAGCCAGATGTCATGCCTTTCATTACCATCAAACTTTATTGAACACCTACGGTGTGCAGGGCAAATAAGCCAGGCACTTGGGGATGTAAGTAGAAGACATAGGCTCTGCCCCTCAGTTACTTATACTCATTTTATTTATGCTCAAAGCAGCAATGATGGGAATCACTCGGGGATTTTGAAACCGCAACTTCAGTATATTTTCAACCTGTTATCAAATTCGTTGGTGAAAATCAACTATTTTCACTTGACATAGATCCTTCCGGGAAACGCCTTATGGGGATTCTAGGGATTCATGAGCAAATTCAGACAGCAGGATTCACTGTGTGCAGAGTGCTGCTGGGAGACTCAGAATCTTTATTCCTAAACTGGATCCCTGTCATAAAAGCTTCATGGAAATATTTGATCCAATAGAATGGTCTGTAAAATTGAAAGGACGTATCCTCACATGTCCCATTAGATCATAAACTCCCTCAGGGCAAAGAACGTAGTTCTTGATACTTATGAACGCTGCCAAGCACATAGAAGATAAGCAGTTAGGTGCATTGATTCACCAGCAAAAAAACACCTACTTTTCTTTCAAAAAAAATTCCGCTTCATCTTCACAGACTCCTGGGAACTCCCTCCTTAACTCTTCGATCTTCTTTTGGGCCTCCTTGGAATTTTCCCATCTGATTTCCTTTAAAGGACAAAGAGAGATGGAAATGATTTGGGATCCAAAAACAGCCCACCAAAGCCTTGGGTCGGATCAGCCTAACTTTCAATCTAGTCAATCAATCAATCAATCAATCAGTGGTATTTATTGAGGACTTACTTAGAGCACAGTTCTAAGCACTTGGGGGAGTACAGTACAGCAGAATTAGCAGAAACTTTCCCTGCCAATAATGAGCTTACAATCTAGAGAGGGGACAAACCAAGAGATAGTTGCTGGTTCTCAGGGATATTGTTTTTCAACAATGTGGAGTGCTTCATTTCATTTTAAGTGTTCTTTCATAAGATGCATTTTTCAGATGTCAAATCCAGGAACAATAAAACAGAGAGGGAAAGGTTGAGTTTTCTGTTTTTTTTCTTTAGTATCTTCACTGACAGGACCTGGGGATAGCCGCTTCAGAGCTTGGTTTGCTCCAATTTTAAATATTTTAAGCAATAACGACACTGCCCCAAAGGAGACTCTCCCCACAGGAGAGATTTCACAGTTTGGAGGCTTGGCCTGTCCACAGCCTAAGTAATTGTGTTTATCTGTCTTTGGCTCTTGTAAAACGGAGAACCTAAAATCAGGAGAAATTCTTCTTTCTTCTCGGCCTGTAGCCAGTGGATAACCCGGAGTGGTCACTGTTCACTCAGAGAAACAGGAAGCAATTTTGAGATTAAACAGTACATTTTGCAGGAAAATAAAAAGGTGACAACTTAGCAATAATCACCTGACTTGGCTTCCTTTCACAAATCTAACAACTTCTGTAAGGAACTGGAGATGCATTGAAGTAACTGTTCATTTCCTTTGTGACTCTATTAAATGTTTAATTACTAGAACCCCAGGCAGATTTCTACTGGTTTCTATTGGGAAGGCCAATAAAGAACTTTGTGGTCGCTAATACAATCAAGTTAAGCACTTCTCCCTTTAAAGACATTTGTAATCAGGAGGACAGATAAGTAAACATTGGAATCATTAATTTTAGTTCACAAAAGTGAATGTATAAAAGAGATCTGCTAGATTAGTCCCAATTTAGACCTTCAGAGCATGGAATTGGATTTGAAAAATTTGAGAGAGGAGGGTGATCAAGCCAACCTTGGTTTTAAAAAAAGATTGTAGTTTTTTTTTTTTCTTTCATCCTGGATGGAAGCCAAGAGCCCCGCAGCTGGATGCATCCTTCACTAAACAAGACACAGTGGTGGAGAGCACAAGCTGAGAACAGTGGTTTGTACAACAGAGGGTAGCAAGGAAAAATCACAGATAATTAGAAATCCTTCAGGCTTTATCAACAGGTCGGCAAAAAACAGTAATTAAGCTGTGACTGTGAAAACATGCCACTTTGATGTTTCTGCAGAGATGCAAGCTACCTTAAAATTATCCAGTTTGAAAATTATGACAAAATATTCCTTATAATGATTCATATACTGTATCTACGGCAGCAAAATTAGCAATTGGTGCAAAGCCCAAACTAATTGAATTTCCCATTGAAACATACATTAACTCCCGGACTTACTGTTGCACAAGACTTTGCAATGCTAAAGGGAAAGTGATTTGAGAAAATGTATGGACATCTTGGTTTTATATGTAATGCACTATGAGAAGCACAAGGGACTACTTGCGATTTGGGTGATATACATTACAAGAAGAATAACTTAGAATGAACATAATTGAAAAGAGAGATGAGATTCTCTTTTCTAGGCACAAGTTTCCAAATAATGTTATAATTGTGTATTGATGTCTTCTATCTTAGAATGAAATGAAACCAAAGAAAAGAGAGATGCCTCATCAACTACTATTAGATACTGTCAAAGGGCTGATTCAAACTATCTTGTGTCACTGAGCTGACAGTTAATGCTGACATTCTGCTTTTAACTCACAGCTTTGTGGGTCTTGAGGAGGAAGAACAGAGTGACAGAAGGTAGAATCAATGCTTTTACTAAAAATTCCTTTTGTTAGAGATGTTAGACTAGAGACTAGACCCTGGTATTATGGGTTCAAATCCCGGCTCCGCCAATTGTCAGCTGTGTGACTTCGGGCAAGTCACTTCACTTCTCTGTGCCTCAGTTACCTCATCTGTAAAATGAAGATTAAGACTGTGACCCCCCCGTGGGGCAACCTGATCGCCTTGTAACATCCCCAGCACTTAGAACAGTGCTTTGCACATAGTAAGTGCTTAATAAATGCCATTATTATTATTATTATTATAATCAGAGGAAGCTGTAGCTAAACCGAAAGAATTCTGAGTTAGCATATAATTTCCCAAACTGGCCCAGGCCAGCTAGACAGTGGGTCTTAAACCAGCCAAGCACTCCTGCACAATCAATACATCTTCCAAACAATTGTCATTCCTCTTGTCTCATGATCTTTTCTTGACCTTTCTCCTCCTCTCCTAAATGGGTTTCCCTCTAACTGCCCCTGTATTGTTGAAAATAAGAAACATTTTGTGCACAAAAAAGGGGCAGTGTTGATCTTCTAGGAATGGCCTAAGAGCTGCAAATAGTGTTGAAGATAGTTTAGCTATCATCTGTCCTTTTCCCTATCCCCCTGCCTCTCACAGCTCTACCTCCTTTTCATCTCAAGAAACCTGAGTGCCAGACCATTTAAATCTTGGGTACAAGTTATTGAGATTCAAATCCCAGCTCTGCCAATTGCCAGCTGTGTGACTTTGGGCAAGTGACTTCACTCCTCTGGGCCTCAGTTCCCTCATCTGTAAAATAGGGATGGAGATTGTGAGCCCCCCGTGGGACAAGCTGATCACCTTGTAACCTCCCCAGCGCTTAGAACAGTGCTTTGCACACAGTAAGCGTTTAATAAATACTATCAAAATAAATAAATAAATACATTTAAATATCTCCCTTCAAATAATCTGACAGGGAATTCCATATCTTTTGGTATAAGCGTATACACACACACACTCACACTCTCACACACATACTCACACACACTTGTGACCATCGACGTTCTCCATCAGACTGACACGCTCTTTCTTATGCACACTTTTCTCACTGTAACTCAATTTATGCTGCTCTCGCTGGAGGGAAATTGTCCATCACTCATGGGTCACACAGTTCTGAATTTTATCGGGCCCTCCCCTCAGCTTCACCAAATCACCTGCCTTCAAAGACCTGCTAAATTGTCAATATTTCCAGAAGGTCCCAATCAATCAATCAATGATATCTATAGAGCACTTGCTACATGCAGAGCACTGGAGAAGCAACATGGCTCAGTGGAAAGAGCACAGGCTTTGAAGTCAGAGGTCATGGGTTCAAATCCCAGCTCTGCCAACTGTCAGCTATGTGACTTTGGACAAGTCGTTTAACTTCTCTGTGCTTCAGTTACCTCATCTGTAAAATGGGGATTAAAACTGTGAGCCCCACATGGGACAACGTGATCACCTTGTAACCTCCCCAGCACTTAGAATAATAATTATTACTATTATTACTGTACTAAGTGCTTGAGAGAGCACATTACAACAGAGTTTCCAGATATTTTCCCTGTCCACAATGAGCTTACACTCTCCACCCTTCTCTTCTATTTACTTGGTCTTATCCTCTCGTATGTCACTGTAGAATTTCTGTGTGTGTGCACATATTTCAATCTATAATATTTATCAAGTATATAACATAATGCTTTCTGTATGCAGAGAACTATATTAAACACTTAAGAGGGTTGGAGTTATCTGCTCTCAAGGATCTTATGAATTATTTCTCTGGGTCTCTCATTCATATCTATTTTCTCACTCCTTTGTCTAGTGTATGTTGCATTTTGACAGTTTGGGATTGTGTGACTCCACCATTAAATTTGAAGTCCCCCTGATTTAAAAGTACAGATCATGTCATTTACTTTGCTGTCTTTCTCCCAAACTCTATCCTGATGAGGACAATGATAACTGTTGCATTTGTTGAGGCCTTACCACGTATCAAGCAACATGGTCTGGTGAAAAGCTCTTGGGCCTTGGAGTTAGGGGTTCTATGTTCCAATCCCGGGTCTTTCAATTGCCTGCTGATGATTTGGGCAAGTCACTTAACTTCTCTGTACCTGTTTCCTTATCTGAAAATAGAGATTAAATATTCTCCCTCCCATTTAGACTGTGAGCCTCATGCGGGACAAGAGCTGTGTCCAACCAGATTATCTTGTTTCTACCCCAGTGTTTAGTACAGTTTTGGCACACAGTAAGCACTTGCCAATACCATGATTATTTAGCACTTTGCTAAACTCTGTAGATAATAATCTATTCAGATCAGATATAGTCCCTGTCCCACACTGGACTCACAGTCTAAGAGGAAGGAATGTTTAATCCCCATTTTACAGGTGAGGAAACTACTCAAATAATACTATTCAAAGTATTCAAATAGAGACCGATAATAACAATAATGATGATGGTATTTGTTAACAGCTTATCTATGTGCCAGGTACTAAGCGTTGGGGTTGATACAATCGAATCAGGTAGGACACAGTCCTTGTCCCATGTGGGGCTCACAGTCTCAATCCTCATTTTACAGATGAGGTAACTGAGACCCATAGAAGTGAAGTGACTTGCCCAAGGTCACACAGTAGACAGGTGGCCAAGCTGGGATTAGAACCCATGACCGATAGGTATTGATAGGCATATAGATGGACTTGTAGACTGTGAGCCCATTGTTGGGTAGGGACCGTCTCTGTATGTTGCCAACTTGTACTTCCCAAGCGCTTAGTACAGTGCTCTGCACACAGTAAGCACTCAAGAAATATGATTGAATGAATGAATGCATATAGATCTGTATGCATATTCTTTCCACAAATATTCAATCGATCATTCAATCGTACTTATTTAGCGTTTACTGTGTGCAGATCACAGTACTAAGCACTTGGGAGAGTACAGTACAACAATAAACAGACACATTCCCTGCTTACAGTCTTGAGTTGGAGGAGACAGGCATAATATAAATAAATAAATTACAGATATTTGCATAAGTAAGTGCCGTGGGGCTGGTGGGGGAAAGAACTAAGGGAGCAAGTCAGGGTGACACAGACTAGGTGCATACTTACAGAATAACCACAAAATTTCTGCATTTACAATCACACAGTTAAGAGTTGTCTGTTGGTTCTAGAACTGCTGCAGATCCCTGATTGAGAGTGTGTCACCGAGAGAGTCCTTTGTACCCTACCACTTTGTCCTGCTTTTCTGTCACTTGCCATTCAGGTGAGCATCGCTTAGACATTAATGATCAAAAGAAGAGCTACCATGGCTCTGAGCTTTAAATCCTTTTGAATTGTTCCCCTAGGCAGAACACAGGATGAAAAATTGGGAGACCTGGTTTCTAATTTTGGCTCCACCACTGGCCTGTTGTATAACCTAAGGCTATACAAGTCGCTAGCTGCAGCTTCCTTGTCTGTAAAATGGGAATTAAATAGTTGTTCTCCCTTCCTCCTAGACTGTGATGAGAGAAGAGGGATGTGGACTGTGTCTGATCTGCTTGTATTGTTTTTACCCCAGAACTTAATCAATCAATCACTCAATTGTATTTCTTGAGTGCTTACTGTGTGCAGAGTACTGTATTGAGCACTTGGGAGAGTACAATAAAACAGTTGGCATAGTACATATCTGTAAGATATTAATTAATTTGCATTGCTATCTGTCTCCCCTCCTCTAGACTGTAAGCTTGTTGTGGGCAGGGAATGTGTCTGTTTTGTTGTTGTGGTGTCCCAAGCACTTAGTACAGTGCTCTGCACACACAGTAAGCACTCAATAAATATGATCAAAAAAATTCCCCCCCATAATGAGTTTACAGTCTAAAGGAATTTAAGCATTAAACAATGCCACAGTAATTGCTATTATTAGTAGAAGCATGTATTGAGAGTAATGTGGTATTGAAAGTGGATGATTTCTGTATCCATGAATAGGCATACGTGCATATCATATTCTCAGGGTGCTCATGATTAGTTTATATCTTTACAGCATAATTATGCCTCTGGCCTGGAAGTCCTTTCCCCTTCATATCTGACCAACAATCACTTTCCCAATCATTTGATCAATAAATGGAATTCAGTAAGCACTTAATGTGTGCAGAACACTGTACTATGGACTTGGGAGAGTATAACACAAAGAGTTGGCAGACATATTCCCTGCCCAAAATGAACTTACTTTCTAAAGGGGGGAGACAGAGATAGATGTTCACATAATTTAATGATTTGTATTATATAATTTAATATATAAGTGCTGTGCTCTGGGGTTGAGGGTGGCTTTCTATTCAATGGCCCAAGGTCATAGATCCAAGTGCATAGACAACACAGAAGGCAGAAGGCACTGGGGAAAAAAGGGCTTAATTGGGGAAGGCCTTTTGAGGAGAATTGACCTTAATTGTGCTTTGAAGGTGGGGAAGTGGTAGTTGGCGTATATGGAGGGGGAACTCTAGGGACAGGACGTGAGAAAGAATTGGTGGCAAGATAGACATGAGTAAACTGAGGCTTGAGGAGTGAAGTGTGCGGGCTGGGCTATCATAATAATAATAATGGCATTTATTAAGTGCTTACTATGTGCAAAGCACTGTTCTAAGAGCTGCGGAGGTTACAAGGTGACCAGATTGTCCCACGGGGAGCTCACAGTCTTAAACCCCATTTTACAGATGAGGTAACTGAAGCACAGAGAAGATAATCATAATAATAATAATAATAATAATAATGGTATTTGTTAAGTGCTTACTATGTGCAAAGCACTGTTCTAAGCCCTGGGGTGGTTGCAAGGTAATCAGGTTGTCCCCCAGGGGGCTCACAGTTTTAATCCCCATTTTTACAGATGAGGTAACTGAGGCCCAGAGAAGTTAAGTGACTTGCCCAAAGTCACACAGCTGACAGTTGACAGAGTTGGGATTTGAACCCACGACCTCTGACGCCAAAGCCCAGGCTCTTTCCACTGAGCCACTTGCCCAGAGTCACACATTGTGAGATAAGGCAGGAGGGGGGCATGCTGATTGAGTACTTTAAAGCCAATTGTAAGGAGATTCTGTTTGATGCGGAGGGTGATGTGCAACCACCAGAGTTTTCCGGGGGTGGGGGACATGAACTGAACATTCTTTTAGAAAAAATAAATGCAGGATAGTGAAGCATGTGGGCTGAAGCAGGGAGAGACAGGAGGCAGGGAGAGCAACGTGGAGACAGTTGCAATAGTCAAGGTGGGATGGGATAAGTGCTTGGATCAGAGTAGTAGCAGTTTGGATGGAAAGGAAAGCACAGATTTTAGTGATGATGTGAAGGTGGAATTGACAGGATTTGGTGACTGAATATGTGCGTGGAATGAGAGAGCTGAATCGAAGACAACGCCAAGGTTACGGGCTTGTGAGATAGGGAGGATGGTGGTGGTGTCTACAGCGATGGGAAAGACAGAAAGAAGTCAAGGTTTGGGTGGGAAGATAAGGAGTTCTGTTTTGGATCATTTATTCACACTGAATGATATGTTTAGATGCTGCAACTGAAATGATTCCAAAAAAAAAAACCCTCTTTCCAGAATATCCAGGCAATTACACAAACGTGAAGGCATTTGGGCTCTAATTATAATACGTTTAGAAAGGGGCTAAAGAAGTGAAAGGGAAGATTACCAATTCAAAGAAATAATAAATTCATTATAAACCTCAACACCATAGTTACTGTTGCTGGAACGGGAAATTTGAACATAACTCCCCTCTTCAGAGTAATTGTTCATCTAAAGCACTTTGCTGATTCCAAAATATGATTCCTAAAGATAATAATTGTGGTATTTGTTATCTACTGAGAAGTAGTAATATAATTTAAGTGTTTACTGTGTGCAGAGCATTGTACTAAGCTCTGGGATGGAATAAACAGGTGGGAATTAGACACAGTCTCTGTTCCTCAGAGAGGCTCACAATATAAGTGCCCCTGTATTAAGCTCTGGGGTAGATTTGAGATAATCAGGTATTCATTCATTCAATCGTATTTATTGAGCGCTTACTGTGTGCAGAGCACTGTACTAAGCGCTTGGGAAGTACAAGTTGGCAACATATAGAGATGGTCCCTACCCGACAGTGGGCTCACAGTCCATGACACAGGCGTTGTCCTACATGGGGCTCCCAGTCTAAATAGGGGACAACACAGATATTAAAATCTACACTTGATAGATGAGAAGCAGGGTGGCTCAGTGGCAAGAGCACGCGCTTTGGAGTCAGAGGTCATGGGTTCAAATCCTGACCCCCCCACATGTCTGCTGTGTGACCTTGGACAAGTCACTTAACTTCTCAGAGCCTCAGTTCCCTCATCTGTAAAATGGGGATGAAGACTGTGAGCCCCACGTGGGACAACTTCATCACCTTGTATCCCTCCAGTGCTTAGAACAGTGCTTTGCACATAGTAAGCGCTAAACAAATGCCGTCATTATTATTTTTGTTATTATGAGAAACTGAAGCACAGAGAAATTAAATTACTTGTCCGAGGTTAGGCAAGTGGAAGAACTAGGATAAGAACCCAGGTTCTCGGACTTGTAAGCTAGTGTTTTTTTCCACTAAGCAGCATAGCCTAGTGGACAGAGTGTGAGTCTGGGAGTCAAAGGACCTGGGTTCTAATTCTGGCTCTGCTACATGTCTGCTGTGTCACCATGGCAAATTGCTTAACTTCCCTGGACCTCAGTTACCTCAAGCTGTAAAATGGGCATTAAGATCATGAGCCCCATATGGGACATGGACTACGTCCAACCTGATTAACTTGTATCTACCCCTGCTCTTATTACAGTGCCTGGCACATAGTAAGCATTTAACAAATACTGTAAAAAAATGTGGCTGCTGACATTGGGAAACTCCTCACGCAGTCAAAAATGTCTCCTACTGACCCGGATTGTGGCCTATTGTGCACTGTCCAGTGATTAAAGCTAGACACTGGGAGCCTAGAATGTCCTCCTTTTTCATATCTGACAGACAATAATTATAATGATAATAATGGCATTTGTTAAGCACTTACAATGTGCGGATTGTACAATGTACAATCTGCTGTCACCACAGCAGACATGTGGTGGAGTTGGGATTTGAACCCATGACCTCTGACTCCAAAGCCCATGCTCTTTCCACTGAGCCACGCTGCTTCTCTAATACAAATACTGGTATAAAGTAAAAGACTGAATAGGCTTAAAATTGGGACTTGAAAGAATTGATAGGCTTTAATCCTTCCTTTTGATTTAACAGCTGAAGACTATAAAATGTAAGTTTACAAATAGTTGAGGTAGAGCTGTTTCCTCAGTGCTAGATGGTTATATGGGCCGAAAACCAAAAAAACAAGTTGTTTTCATAGTTATTGTGATAAGGTTTCAGGAAATTCCTTCCCCTTAGACCTCATAGTCTTTTGTGCTGATTTTTAAAGCCACTGGGGAAATATTCAAGGCGTTATTATGACGTTTCGCAGCCTGGAACAGCCTTCTCCCTTTTTTCAAAATCCTCCTAAAATCCCACCTCATCCAGGAAGCATTCCTTGATAAATCGTCAACATGCAAAATCATGTCAATCTAGCAACCACCCTTATACACACATATTTGTGTATTTGCATGCATAATATATATGTATAAATAATAGACATTTTTCAATGATTTATTCTGACATTTTATCCTAACACAGAAAATTCCCCTCCCTTTTAGCTTTGTTCTTCATTCCACTACCAGTATTATGAAAGAACTTTAATCTGTCTACCCCATTAGATTTTCAGTTTGTTGAGGGCAAGAAATTTTTGTTTTGCTTCTGTTGGGCTGTAACCAAGTGCTTAGTACATTGCTCTGTATTCATCATCATCATCAGTCGTATTTATTGAGCATTTACTGTGTGCAGAGCACTGTACTAAGCACTTGGGAAGTACAAGTTGGCAACATATAGAGACAGTCCCTACCCAACAGTGGGCTCACAGTCTAAAAGAGGGAGACATTCATTCAGCTATTCAGCGATAGCTCAGTAAATACCATTGATTTAGTGATTAAGAATAACTCTTAGGGGATGCTCATGAATTCAGACTCACTGTTGGCAGCATAATCCTCAAACCAAAAGATGACCCTACCTGTCTTGCTCCTTGAGGGCAGGGTTTGAGAGCCATCAGGCAACCTGTCAGTCAATCATAAACATTGAACTCTTACTCTATGCAGAGCACTGTTCTAAGCCCTAGGGAGAGTGCGATACAACAAAAATAGACACATTCCCTGCCCACAACAAGCTGTATGTTATTCTTTCAAGCATTTAGAATGCAAGCCCATTGACCATAGGGAACATATCTACCACCTTTGTTGTATTACAGTCTCCAAAGCACTTAATACAGCGCTCTGCATTAGTAATAGCTCAATGAATCCCATTGATTGTGATAATGTTTAGAGTTCAGTAAATACTATTGATTGATTCTGTAATGTGAAATTGGGATTAATGGCAAATACCAACTTCGGTGTATTACAGTCTCCAAAGCACTTAATACAGTGCTCTGCATTAGTAATAGCTCAATGAATACCACTGATTGTGATAATGTGAAGAGTTCAGTAAATACTATTGATTGATTCTGTAATGTGAAATTGAGATTAATGGTAAATTTACGTGATTGGCACTGCTTTCACATTTGCCTAGACATTCCTTGCCACTAGATTGCAATCTCTTTGAATTTTTCCCAGAACTTAATTATGGTATTTGTTAAGCGCTTACTATGTGCCAGGCACTGTTCTAAGCTCTGGGGTGGATACAAGCAAATCAGGATGGACACAGTCCGTGTCCCACGCTGGACTCACAGTCTCAATCTCCATTTTACAGATGAGGTAACTGAGGCACAGGGAAGTGAAGTGCCCAAGATTTGTTCATTCAGTTGTATTTATTGAGCGCTTACTGTGTGCAGAGCACTGTACTAAGCGCTTGGGAAGTACAAGTCGGCAACATATAGAGATGGTCCCTTCCCAACTGTGTGCTCACAGTCTAGAAGGGGGAGACAGACAACAGAGCAAAACATGTAGACAGGTGTCAATACCATCAGAATAAATAGAATTATAGTTATATGCACATCATATTAACAAAATAAATATAGTAAATACGTACAAGTAAAATAGAGTAATTAATCTGTACAAATATATATAGGTTCTGTTGAGAGGGGAAGGAGGTAGGGTGGGGGGGTGGGGAGAGGGAGAGGAAAAAGGGGGCTCAGTGTGGGAAGGCCTCCTGGAGGAGGTGAGCTCTCAGTAGGGCTTTGAAGGGAGGAAGAGGGCTAGTTTGGCAGTTGTGTGGAGGGAGGGCATTCCTCATTAAGTGCTTAATATGTACCAAGCACCATATTGTACATACATATACAATACATATACAATACATATGTATTGTACATACATATACAATACATATGTATTGTACATACATATACACACAGACACTCTCCCACTGGGGCTCAGAGTATAAAGGGAAGGAAAAACAGATGCTTAAACCCCACTTTACAGATGAGGAAACTGAGATATAGAGAAGTCAAGATCACACAGCATACAAGTGGCAGAGCCAGGATTAGAACCCATTCCCAGGCTTTATCCACTATGCTTTTAATTCATTGCTCAATAAGCAGTAGATCCTCATAAATGCTAATGATTGATTAATGGTGAATGTATGTAGCTGTCCTTGGTCTTCAAATAAGACACTGTGATGAAGGTCAGCTATAAGTGCATATGTGACTGCCAAGGACCCACAATCTTGATCACACTGTTCACAAAAAGGCTGTCCCTTGTTGTGCTGTTAGGATCAATGTCTGCAATGTATGGTGCTATATGCTGTTTCACCTCCTTGTCTCTCACTTCATACATGCTTTTTTTTTCTTCAATAGACCCACCACTTCAATCATTCATTCGTATTTATTGGGCGCTTACTGTGTGCAGAGCACTGTACTAAGCACCTGGGAAGTACAAATCGGCAACATATAGAGGCAGTCCCTACCCAACAATGGGCTCACATTCATTCATTTGTATTTATTGAGTGGTTATTGTGTTCAGAGAACTTTACTAAACGCTTGGGAGAGGGCAGTAGAACAGTAAACAAACACATTCCCTTCCCACAATGCGCTTACAGTCTAAAGGATAGTGTGCCTTGCTGTTCTACTTTCAGGAATGGACTCCCAGTTTTTTTCTGGGCTGCAGCTTTGTTATTCCATGCCTTAAAATACTCTCTCTGACCTCCTTGCTCTCACTTTCTTAATTTCAACTCTCTGTACAGTAGCTATTTAGATATTGCGCTGTCGCTCCATCACCTCAAACGGCCCATCCAGCAAAACTGGGTAATTGAGCTAATCTTTGGTGCAATATCATTGTTCATGATCTTATGATCTTTGATATTGCATAGCCATTCATTCATTCATTCATTCAATCGTATTTATTGAGCACTTACTGTGTGCAGAGCACTGTACTAAGCTCTTGGGAAGTACAAGTCGGCAACACACTGAGACGGTCCCTACCCAACATCGGGCTCACAGTCTAGAAGGGGGAGATAGACAACAACACAAAACACGGAGACGGGTGTCAAAATCATCAGAACAAGTAGAATTACAGCTATATGAACATCATTAACAAAATATATAGAATAGTAAAAATGTACAAGTAAAATAAATAGAATAATAAATCTGTACAAATGTATATACAGGTGCTGTGGAGGGGGAAAGAGGTAGGGAGGGGAATGGGGAGGGTGAGAGGAAGGAGGGGTCTCAGTCTGGGAAGGCTTCCTGGAGGAGGTGAGCTCTCAGTAGGGCTTTGAAGGGAGGAAGAGAGCTAACTTGGCGGATGTTTGGAGGGAGGAGATTCTGGGCCAGGGGAAGGACATGGGCTGGGGGTCAATGGTGGGACAGGCGAGAACGAGGCCCAGTGAGGAGGTTAGCGGCAGAGAAGCGTATGGACCATAAGGGGTACTGGTAGAACTTCTCCAGGAGTCAGGTGGTTCAGACGTATGTGGTCCAGATTGCACAGTCCTAGAGATGGTTGGGCACACTGCAGCTCTGCAGATATTTAGTTTGGTCTGGAGTCTCCACACTCTGTTGGACAGTCTCACCAAAGAGCGCTCCGATCTTCTTGATTCAGTTTTCTATCTCCCTGTTCAGCAGTTTATCATTGAAAGTTTTTGAGCACTTACTGTGTGCCAAGCACTGAACTGAGTGCTCCGGAGAGTAAAATGCAATAGAGTTGGTAGATATGATTTAATAATAATAATAATGATAATGGCATTTGTTAAGCACTTATTATGTGCAAAGCCCTGTTCTAAGCACTGGGGACGTTAGAAGGTGATCAGGTTGTCCCACTGGGGGCTCACAGTCTTAATCCCCATCTTACAGATGAGGTAACTGAGGCTCAGAAAAGTTAAGTGACTTACCCAAGGTCACACAGAAGACACGTGGCGGAGCTTGATTAGAACCCGTGACCCCTGACTCCCAAGCCCGTTCTCTTTCCACTGAGCCATGCTGTATCTGATTAGATGCAGTCCCTGTCCTACGCGGAGCTCGCAGTCTAAGTAGGATTCAGGACAGGTAATAAATGCTCATTTATTAGATAAGGAAACTGAGGTCCGGGGAAGTGAAGTGATTTGTCCAAGGTCACACAATCGGCAACTGGTGGAGGCAGGATCATTTCTACCACATTGCCCACCTTCAAAACACTCTTAAAATCACATCTCCTCCAAGAGTCCTCCCCTAAGCCCTCATTTCCTCTATCAGCCATCAGCAGCAGCAGCATCATCAATGGTATTTATTGAGCACTTACTATGTGCAGACCACTGTACTGAGAACCTTGGAGAGTACAATACATCAGAGTTGACAGATGCACTCCCTGTCCACAATGAGCTTATATTTTAGAGAAGGAGATAGACATTAATATAAACATTTGTAATATATAAATAAATATACATTCATATTTGCACCAGCTCTGCACTTGACTGAGTATTGTTTAACCCTATGATATTCACTGCAGCCCTACGGCACTTATGTTCATCTCTTTACCTGGCCGTTTTCCCTGCCTGAAATTTATTTTAACGCGTGTTACCCCATGTAGCTTGCAAACTCCTCTCGGACTGAAACTGAGCCTACCAACTTGATTGTATTGTACTTAACCAAACACTTAGTTCAGTGCTTTGCATTCAGTAGGCACTCAATAAATGATTGGATTAACTGATATTATATTCACGCGGGATGTGGGATGAGGGTACAATTGTAATCTTCATACGCTTTCAAGGCTAAAGTTCTTGTGACAGTAAAGCAACCTGGAAGGAAAAGAAGAGGAAGCCAGATAGTATATTTTCGTATATCATTTCCGAAACCTCTAGCTTTTTAATTGCTCTTTTCTGGTTCTGCCTGTGCTGCAATTGCAGACCTAATTAGAAAAGATATTAAGGAAAGTCTCCTCTCAGAGACTCTTCGCTCTCAGCTCGTATGCCTTCCTATCATGAGACATTATTATGCTATCAACTTAATAACTAATGTACAATAAAGTTACCACCCAATTCCCAAGCCTCAAGAGGAAAGTGGCTTCCAAAACTTGCCCTGTGGTGTCATCTATTGGATTGATGCTAGAATTACAAATATTCTCCTTGGTGTTTCTCATTTCCCTCGGAAATTCAGATGTCAAAACAGCTTGTAATAATAATAATGATGATGATGATGGCATTTATTAAGCACTTACTATGTGCAAAGCACTGTTCTAAGCACTGGGGAGGTTACAAGGTCATCAGGTTGGCCCCCGGGGGGCTCACGGTCGTCATCCCCATTTTACAGATGAGGGAACTGAGGCTCAGAGAAGTGAAGTGACTTGCCCAAAGTCACACAGCTGACAAGTGGTGGAGCCGGGATTTGAACCCATGACCTCTGACTCCAAAGCCCGGGCTCTTTCCCCTGAGCCACGCTGTTTCTCAGGTAGGTAGGTACCGCAGGTAGGGTTATTAATTCTGTGGTTCAAATTGATGGTTGTTGTGCCTGTTTACTCTTAGGTCTGCAACTCAAATATGACAAAATACCTTAAGGTGATGGCACTTAGTTACTGCAGTGATTTTCACTTACAGCCTCAGTTACCTCATCTGTAAAATGGGGATTAAGACCGTGAGCCCCACTTGGGACAACTTGATCACCTTGTATCCCCCCCAGAGCTTAGAACAGTGCTCTGCACATAGTAAGCGCTTGACAAATACCATCATTATTATTTAAAAGATGCATTCTTCACAGCTGTGTCAGTGTGGCTAGTGAAAACACCTCACATGCTGAGAAAACTATGCCACCAGTGAAATGCGATTATTAAATTAAAACAGTTGACTCTTTTCCCCAAGGTTACTTAACCGCAGCTCTATCTTGCTATTCACAAGGAAGCTGTGGAAGGCTATTTCGATCGAATAATGTGTTTTTAAACATTCCCGAGACATAATCAGTATTAAGGAATTCTCACTTTGAAAGATGGTGATGTCAATTTCTCGCTCCAGTAGGGCAACTTCACATGTTATAAGATATCCTGCTATGCCATGTTACAAGATGCCCTGCAGAGGCATGTTATAAGACATTCTGAAAGATAAGGGGCTCGTTTGACTTAGTACAGTTTCCTGCAAGAAACTGAAACAAAGTAAATGAAACAAAAATTAAGTGGAAAAAAGAATCCCCTACTGCATATTTAGAAAATGTTGGTTGCAAATACTTCTGTATCACTAAATAGTTTCTCAGCATTCCAACAACAAAGCTGAACAACAAAACCTTTTTAAAGGCTATGTTTCTTTGAGGGATTTCATATGCATGATAGATCTGTTTTTTTCCCATCAATTTCATCTTTCATTTTCAGAGGGTGTCAGAAAAGTTACAGCGGGTGGAGTTGGAGATAAAGAACTGTTGCTGCAGATGATACATTTCATGTGAGCTGAATAGATTACCGTGCTTGCTGAATGGCTCAAGAATTACTGTTATTAGTTATTCTAGAATAAAATTCCATTTTCCCTCACATGTCCCTGTTTTATATTTTTGCATTTTGAATAACTGGCAATTTGTCTTGTAATCTTGAGGCACCTTCAAATGTAGCCTTCAGTGGCATCTCCCACACTGGCAAGCAGCAAACGGTTTCAAGGGAGAAACTGAACAAAGGTACAAAGAGTTCCCAAAAGAAAGTTTGATTCATTTCACCTAGTGATTTGATACGATTGCCTTGAGATTATTAATCGAGTCTTTAAATGAGGTGAAAAGCAGTAGATTTGTATTTCTTATTTTTACTAGTTTCCATCATTTTGAATTTTAAAGTATGCTAAATATTGCAATCTTGAAGAGACCATATTTCACTATCATTCAATCAGGTATTTGGTTTTCTTTACTGACCACCCATTATTGGTGTAGCATTCAAACTGGGTGCCAGGAGGAATTACAAAAGGGGACCCTATCAACAATGCAATCACAATCCAACATGCACATTGAGAAATATCACAAGTGACAAAGATAGAATATAAGATATGTTTGCATGCATGCCGAAGCAGACATACATCATTTAAAGGCAAAAAACAAGTCTTGGTCGGTTAGCCAGAGAGAGCAGAATTTTCAATCCTTTTGCAGTGAACTGTTTGCAGAATCAGTGGTGGCACGGCTGATAAGAATTTAGAAAAGAATTTCTTATATTTTAGAACACTGTGGTCCCCAAAAGAAATAACTTTATAAGTTCAGGATTGCAAATGTGAAGTAGCCTGGCTTAGTGGATAAAGGCTTGGGAGTCAAAACTGTGGTGAGCCAACAAGCTGCTTTTCCAATGACTGTTTGTTATCCCATGAACAACAACAAGGAAAGGACTTTACAAAGGTACTGATGAGCTCCACCTGAGGCAGGTGATTGCTGGCCTGCCGGGGATGGAGCATGGAGGGAGGCAGGGCTTTCTCTCCCTGTTCTCCCCGGTTACGGGCCTGGACCAAACGATGAATGCCAAATAGAGCCACAGCTGCCATGCCTAAGGCAGATAAAAGGCAGTTGTTTTGAGGCCTCTATAGCCTCATTTGGAGGCAGTACAGAGAAGCAGTGGGAGAGCAGAATTTGGAAGCATTGGTAGAATGGGTTTCTTTGACCACAGATAATAATAATAATGGCATTTATTAAGCACTTACTATGCACAAAGCACCATTCTAAGCTCTGGGGAGGTTACAAAGCAATCAGGTTGTCTCATGGGCGGCTCACAGTCTTAATCCCCATTTTACAGATGAGGGAACTGAGGCACAGAGAAGTTAAGTGACTTGCCCAAAGTCACACAGCTGACAATTGGCAGAGCTGGGATTTGAATCCATGACCTCTGACTCCAAAGCCCATGCTCTTTCCACTGATCCATGCTGCTTCTCTATAGATTGGTATTGGATCTTTGGCAGAATGAGTGAGTGTATGTGTCACTTCCTTGGACATTGGTTACACTAGGAAAAAACTTTTTATGGTGATCAGAGGTGTGGTTTGAACTCTATTACATGTCACCGAGGCTCTCCTGATCCAGAAGGGTCCTGGTTGGCATGAACTGGGGAGGGCTTGTGACAAAAATAACCTGGGTTTTAACCCCAGCTCTGTCATGTGTCTGTTGTGTGACTTTGGGCAAGTCACTTAACTTCTCTGTGCCTTAGTTACCAAATCTGTAAAATGGGGATTGAGACTGTGAGCCCCATGTGGGGCAGGGACTATGGCCAACCTGATTAGCTTTTATCGACCCCAGCACTTAGAACAGTGTTTTACATATAGTAAGTGCTTAACAGATACCATCATCATCATCATCTCCAGCAGTGAAGCCATCCTCATATCACACAGCTTTACTGAGAGAGACATGAGAAGAGGCTAAGTAAGAGCAGGTTCCCTCGTAGCTGCTATAGGGGCAACATCAAGGGGGGCACCATCAATTGTAGATAACTGGATCACCATTAGCAGCAAACATGCACAAACACACATACAAACACACTACCTCAACACCCATGTGGGACAGTGACTATCTTGTATTTACTCCAGGTCTTAGTACAGTCACTGGCACAGAGTAAATGCTTCACAAATTCCAACTATTATGACTTTATTCTAGGAAGATTAAAGTCAATCCTAATTGCCATGCCTGACCTCCTCCAGAATCAGGATGGAGAAGGGATTGGAGAAAAATGCTGCTGAGCAGCATGGTCTGGTCCAGTAGCAGAGCCAACAAAACCATCTTCAAGCGCTTAGTACAGTGCTGTGCACATGGTAAGCGCTCTATAAATACGACTGAATGAATGAATCTTGTGCAGTATTCTCTGAGCTAGCTCTAAAGGATGAGTAGTCCTCAGTCACATCACGGATGGCTTTGGGTCCAGGCCACTTTTGATAAGAGAAGTGGTAATTTAAGGAATGGAATTACTTGTTTGGCGAAGAGGGCTTCTGCTTAAACTTTTCCCTGGACCTAGAGCCTCTTGTCTCTCGGAATTCCTCTTCCAAAGTTTCCTCCAATCCTTATCACCCTGCAAAATTGGTAGCCTTGGGTCACTGCCTGACCTATACCCCTAAACCAGGTCTGACCACACATCTTAGAGCATGCTGATAGAGAAGCAGCATGACAAAGTGGCTAGAGCACCGGCCTGGGAGACAGAAGGTCATGGGTTCTAATCCTGATTCTGACACTTGTCTGCTGTGTGACCTTGGGTGAGTCATTTCATTTCCCTGTGCCTCAGTTTCCTCATCTCTAAAATGGGGATTGAGACTGTGAGCCCCATGTGGGACAGGGACTGTGTTCAAACCAATTTGCTTGTATCCACCCCAGTGCTTAGTACAGTGCCTGGTATATAGTAAATGCTTAACAAATACCTTAATTGTCGTTATTATTACTCTCTCCCAAAGTGGGGAATGCATCATTGATGGATTTAATTGGTAACAAAACACTTTACACCATGAGCATTCCCCAAAAAAGGATAATGATGGAGAGTAAGCACAAACAACAAGGACTCAAGCATTACTCACCAAAAGAGGAGGGTGAGAGAAGAAACCCATAGACAAGGGGAAAAAAATAAAAAGAACTAGGGCATCAACCCTGCTCACTCTCTCTACCACAACCAAATGGCAATTCAGGATCACAGAATATCTCTACAAAACCATCTCTATGGAAGAGTACTATCTCACAGAATCCTACCTCACCTGGCTGATCTACTACATCCCAGCCGACTCTCATCACCCCTCTAACACCAGCCCACTCACTGTACTTTGGTCTTGATAATCTTGCCACATCCTCACAATGGTTTGGAACTTCCTCTGCTACTGTATCTAACTGATAACCACTCTTCTCAATTTAAAAGCCCTCCTAAAATAGCATCTCCTCCAAGAAGCCTTCCCTGCCCAAACTCTCAATTCCCCTGCTTGCTCTTCCTTCTATGCACTTGGTTCTGTAACTCCCTTTAAGCACCCGGTATGGAACAGGGTTTTGCACATAGTAAGCACTTAACAAATACCACCATTATTATTATTATCCACCCCACTCCCCACAGTCCTTAAAGTATATGTCCTTACTCTGCCATTTTCCCCATCTGGGATCTATTTTAATGTCTGTTTTCTTGGCCTAGTTGATAGAGCATGGGCCTGGGAATCAGAAGGATCTGAGTTCTAATTCTGACTCTGCCACTTGTCTGCTGTGACCCTGGGCAAGTCGTTTCAGTTTCCTCATCTGTAAAATGAGGATTAAGACTGGGAGCCCCATGTGCGACAGGGACTGTGGGTGTCCACTGCGGGCCATATGTGGCTAGATGTGTGAGCTCTGCTTGCTGCCTTGTTGACTACACTGAGCACACTTACCCATGTGTTTGAGCCCTAATTAGCTGCCCAATTCACCACTTCTCTTGCAACCAGGAACTTCACTTGTTGCCCCTTTGCCTTACATTCTACAGACTGAATTGAATATACTTCCCAGTAATCCGAGAGGCACCGTATTAAAGCAAGATGGAGTTGGGAGGAACAAGTTTGGAACAGTACACACTGCATAAGGAAGGGAAGGAGAATAAAAGCTCACCAATTGTCTAATGTAAATAATTACATTAGGCTTGCACAGATTCTGTCCTCTCCCGGTTCTCCTCTTATTGCTCTTGCCATTCATTCTCAGTCTCCTTTGCAGGCTCCTCCTTCCCGTCCTATCCCCTCACTGTAGGGATTCCTCAGGAGTCAGTTCTTGATCCCCTTCTGTTCTCTATCTACACTCACTCCCATGGTGAGCTCATTCGCTCCCATGCCTCTAACTTCCTCACTGTACCCCATTCTCTCCTGTCCCGTCGTCGACCCCCAGCCCACGTCCTTCCCCTGGCCCAGAATGGCCTCCTTCCGCACATCCACCAAGTTAGCTTTCTTCTTCCCTTCAAAGCCCTACTGACAGCTCACCTCCTCCAGGAGGCCTTCCCAGCCTGGACCCCGTTTTTTCTCTCCCTCTCCCCACCCCCCACCCTACCTCCTTCCCCTCCCCACAGCACCTGTATATATGTTTGTAGAGATTTATTACTCTATTTTACTTGTACATATTTACTATTCTATGTATTTTGTTAATGGTGTGCATATAGCTATAATTCTGTGTGTTCTGACGATTTTGACACCTGTCTACATGTTTTGTTGTCTGTCTCCCCCTTCTAGACTGTGAGCCCGTTTTTGGGTAGGGACCGTCTCTACATGTTGCTGACTTGTACCTCCGAAGCGCTTAGTACAGTGCTCTGCACATAGTAAGTGCTCAATAAATACAACTGAATGAATGAATTCTTTTGGTTTAGGTTTTAGTTGAAGGTGCCTTTCCCCGCTCCTACATCACCTCACTATTCTGCTACAACCCAGCCTCCAAACTTCACTCTTCTAATGTCAACCTTCTCACTGTATTTCCATCTCATCTATCTTACCACCTACCTGTCATCCACTTTCTGCCTCTGGCCTGGAACACCCTCCTTCTTCATGTCTGAAAGACAATCACTCTGCTCACCTTCAAATTTTCTTTTTTGATGGCATTTGTTAAGCGCTTACTATGTGCAAAGCACTGTTCTAAGCGCTGGGGGGAGGGGATACAAGGTGATCAAGTTGTCCCACGTGGGGCTCACATTCAAATTCTTATTGAAGGCACATCTCCAAGAGGCCTTACCTAACTAAGCCCTCCTTTCCTCTTCTCTCACTTCCCTTCCCTTGACTTGTTTCCTTTAATCATCCCTTCCAGTCCCACAGCACTGATGTATCTATCTGTAATTTCATGTATTTATATTTATTATAATATGTACATTTATATTACATATATATATATTAATGTCTGTCTCCCCCTCTGGACTGTGAGTTCATTGTGCTCAGAGACTGTAACTGTTTGTTGTATTGTTATATTGTACTCTCAAAAGCATTTAGTACAGTATTCATTCGTTCTTTCAATCGTATTTATTGAGCGCTTACTGTGTGCAGAGCACTGTACTAAGCGTTTGGGAAGTATAAGTAGGCAACATATAGAGACAGTCCCTACCCAACAACGGGCTCACAGTCTAGAAATGAGCTCACAGTCCAGAATTACTCTGCACACAGTACTCTGCACAAGCTATGTGCTCAATAAAGATAATTGACTGACTAATTAAGAAGTAAATCTACAAAAATGTTCTGTACTAAGTGGAATTTCCTTCAAAATGGTGGTAAACACATTTCAATAGGCTTCAGCAATATCTGGATTTGAGCTAGTTGATCTGAACGTGTCATTTTCAGTTTAGTTTAGGAATGTATACGTACAGTTTCTAAAATGAATAAATGATTATTGTAGCATTTGTTGAAATGAGTGAATGGTGTGAGTTACAAAAGGAAATGTTTCTTAAAAATTTTGTCAATCACTATAGAAAGCAGAGTTTCTAGCTAACAATTGCCATCTATCCACAGTCTGGGTAGTGTTGTCAGTCTGAACTATTTATAAGGAAGCTTTTGAAATCAGCATGTGGGTGAATAAAACCTGAGGATCATATTCAGATCATGATCATGTAATAGAGACTCATAAAAATAATCTCACTTTTTTGGCCATTAAAATGCATTTCATTTATTTCCCTTATGAATGACATAAAATCACATGCCATGGAGCTGTCTGACAGAGGAGTCGCAGTGTTATGGAATAACAGTGAAGCATGGGAACATGGAGGAAAATTGCTGCCAGTGTTCAAATTCTGCTTCAGAAATGAAGGGAACTTTAGAACTGCAGTTTCTGCATTGAAAAGAAGCTGATCAGAGCACAAGAATTCTGGCACATTGGATGAATAATGGATTGTGTAAAACCTTTATGTTTTTAAATTGCCGAGGGGACCTGATAACTCCATTCATCATGATTTCTACTTCAATTGGTTTCAGGTTTCAAGTGCTTCTCTCCACGATTCTCAAACAGGTCCTCACTAGTATTTTGAAGTCCTCTGAACAAACGGTTTCCTGCTCAGCCAGCCCTGAGATTTATTTGTGAAAGTGACATCAAATGTGCATTAGAGGCAGGGGTAGATTGGACAGAGGAGGATGGAATGGGGTAAGGGGGTGGGGAGAAAAGAAATGTCTTGAGCACCAGTAACTGCTAAGGAATGGCACAACTGACTGCAGAAAGATCTAGGGCTCTGGGGGGAAGCCCAAGGAATTTTGATAGACAAATTCAATTTTGGCAAGTGGTACTTTGTTGCTGGAAATGCTGCTGCCGTTGACTGATGATTGATTGATGTAGAAAGCTGGCCAGCGGGGGCCAATAGCCTGTTCGTGGTCACGTATCAAATCTGTAGCTTAATTTTAATTCGGTGTCTTTTTAGGCTATTTCTCTGACAACTGGAAGGTTCCAAAATGATTGTCCTGCAGCTCCAGGATATGCAAATCTCAGAGTAACAAACAGCTGTGCACACATTGTTCCTGGGGATTAGATTATCCACAGAGGCTCTTCACCATTCCCAACATCATCACCATTGGTGACATTTATTGAGTGCACAGAATTCTGTTGAGCTCTTCGGAGAAAACCCCTGTTGCCAAAAGTTACAAGCCTTATAAATCCAAAGGGGAAGACATGCCAACTTACATTATTTTCAAAAGTAGGGCGGAAGAAAGACAGGAATGCATCAGATAGTAGTGAGACCGGAGCAAATAATTCCTCTTTCTAGAATTGATCACTGAGTGAGGGTCATAAGCTTTCTTCCCAATCATCTAGAGTAGTTTAGGTGACATCCTGTTGGAGTAAAGGAATGAGACTAGCTAAAGGGAAGAATTCCTTCTAATATTTTGATCCACTATTTTCTTTTCTCATTTCCTTCACATCTCTCTCTCTCCCCCTTACTCCTGTTTTCTCTGGTGCAATCTCCCCACCCTTTCTGGACTCTGAGCTTTCTTTAACTTCATCTTTTTCTTAGCCACTTGCACAGAGTTCCATTTGGAAACAGTTTAAGAAGAAAGGAGAGCTAGAGGAAAAGATGAGGATAGTAACAAGATATTAACATATCTGAGGGTCGACCATAATTGAGCACATTTTACCTCAAATGCTAGTGTAATACATAATCTATCAATCAATCACATTTACTGAGTACTTACTGTGTGCAGAGCATTGTACCAAGTGCTTGGGGGAGTACAATATAGCAGAGTTGGTAGATGTGTTCCCTGCCCACAACAAACTGGCAGTCTAGAGGAGTATGGATGATTGTGTGAACAAGCAATTCCCCAATTAAGCCCTGTTTCCCCCAGCTCACTCTTCCTTCTGCATCATCTATTCACTTGCATCTGTGACCTTTGAGCATTTGCTATTTGCTCCACCTTCAACCACACAGCACTTTCATACACGTAAGCTCGTTGTGGGCAGGAATGTGTCTTTTTGTTGTTATATTGTACTTTCCCAAGCACTTAGTACAGTACTTGGCACACAGTAAGTGCTCAATAAATGTGATTGAATGACTGAATAAATGAATCTTTAAATTGTATATTATAAATTATTTATTCCTATCACTGTCTCTCTCCCCACCTAGACTGTAAGCTCATTGTAGGCAGGAAACGTGTCTGCCAACTCTGCTATATTGTACTCTCGCAAGTGTTTAGCACAATGCTATGAACATAATAATAATAATAATAATGATAATAATGGCATTTGTTCAGCACTTACTACGTGCAGAGCACTGTTCTAAGCGCTGGGGAGGATATAAGGTGATCAGGTTGTTCCACGTGGGGCTCACAGTCTTAATCCCCATTTTACGGATGAGAGAACTGAGGCCCAGAAAAGTTGTGACTTGTCCAAAGTCACACAGCTGACAATTGGCAGAGCTGGGATTTGAACCCATGACCTCTGACTCCCAAGCCTGTGCTCTTTCCACTGAGCCATGCTGCATAATAAATGCTGCATAATAAATGCTCATTATATACCATCAACAATGTCAGGAAGATGAGGTTAAGAACCAGGTGGAAGAGGAGAGATTTTTATGCTTATAGATTTTCCATCCATCCTCTTGTACCACTCTGACCTATCCAAAGACAAACAGCATAAATCTTCTTCCTAAACCGCCAGTTAATTGGACAACCCCTTCTCCAAAAACTGACAGTCCCCAAGAACTGCATCTGACTAACCCTTTCGATCACTGAGTTGAACGTCTTCCACCAGCCGGTTCTCCCACACTTAGTCACCCTTTATCTCTATCTTAGCCAAGCTAACCTTTTCCCCACCTAGGAACTTTAACTCTCCGAATAATAATTGTAGTATTAGTAAAATGCTTACAATGTGCCTCCAACTATACTAAATGCTGAAGTGAGTACAAGATAATCAGATCCCACATGGGGCTCACAATCTAAGAAGGAGGAAGAACAAGTACTGAATCCCCATTTTGCCAGTGAGGGAACTGAGGCACAGAAAAGTTAAGTGACTTGCCCGTGCTCACCCAGCTGTCATAGGGCAGATCCGGAATTAGCACACAGTTCCTCTGACTCCTTTGCCCAAGTTCTTTCCTCTAGGCCTGCTGCTTCCATAGACCACCCTACTTCCCTCTCATGTCCTTCAACTATCGCTCACAATTCCACCTTTTTAAGCCCCTTCTGGATACTTCCTTCACTCTCTTTCACCAAATCACTTCTTCACGACCTCTTAAAATCCTACTAAGAGCCTCCTTCTTCAAGCAAAGCAAGCTCCCGGTGGAACTCCTTGTGGGCAGGGAACAAGTCTACCAATTCTATTATATTGTACGCTCCCAAGAACTTGTACAGTGCTCTATTCAAAGTATTCAATAAATACGATTGGTTGGTAAGTTATTCACACTAACCACTATAGCCGTCCAGCATGGCTCAGTGGAAGGAGCATGGGCTTTGGAGTCAGAGGTCGTGGGGTAAAATCATGGCTCCGCCAACTGTTAGCTGTGTGACTTTGGGCAAGTCACTTAACTTCTCTGTGCCTCAGTTACCTCATCTGTAAAATGGGGATTAAAACTGTGAGCCCCCCATGGGACAACCTGATCACCTTGTAACCTCCCCGGCACTTAGAACAGTGTTTTGCACGTTGTAAGTGCTCAACAAATACCATTATTATTATTATTATTATTATTATGTACATGTACACACACATACACACATTCATGAGGGATGAAGACAGTATAGTCTGGTGGAAAGATCACAAGATGGGGAGCCAAGAGAACTGAGTTCTAATGTCAGCTCTGCTGTTTGTGTACTGTCTGACTTTGGATAATCAATCAATCAATTGTATTTATTGAGCACTTACTGTGTGCAGAGCACTGTACTAAGCGCTTGGGAAGTACAAGTTGGGAACATATAGGGACAGTCCCTACCCAACAGTGGGCTCACAATCTAGAAAGTCACTTACCTTTTCTATACTTCAGTTTCCTCATCTGTAAATGGTGGATTAAATATCAGTTTTCCCTCTCTCTTAGACAGTGAGCCCCATGTGGGACGGGGACTGTGCTGTCTGACTTTGTATAAGTCACTTACCTTTTCTGTACTTCAGTTTCTCCATCTGTGAACGGGGGATTAAATATCAGTTTTCTCTCCCTCTTAAACAGTGAACCCCACGTGGGATGGGGACTGTGTCTGATCTGGTCACATTGTATCTACCCCCAGGACTTAATGCAAGGCCTGGAACTTGGTAAGTGCTTTGACAATACCACATTTATTATTAGATCATTCATCTCTCAGGGCTCTTTGGACAGGGGAATTGGAGAAGCAGCAGGGCTCATCGGAAAGAGCATGGGCTTGTTGGGTAGGGACCATCTCTAGATGTTGCCAACTTGTACTTCCCAAGCACTTAGTACAGTGCTCAGCAAAAAAGTAAGTGCTCAGTAAATGCAATTGAATGAATGAATGAATGAGTCAGAGGTCATGAGTTCTAATCCTGGATCCCCCACTTGTCAGCTGTGTGACTTTGGGCAAGTCACTTAACTTTTCTGTGCCTGTTACCTCATCTGTAAAATGGGGATTCTGACTGTGAGCCCCACATGGAATAATTTGATTACCTTGTATCCCCGCAGTGCTTGGCACATAGTAAGTGCTTAACAAATACCATTATAATAATAATAATAACTATTATTATTATTATGTCCTTTCAAAAGCCAGCGTGGCCTTACTTAAAGTTTTGAAACAGAGGCGCACAATTTGTGTCGCCATGAATGTCACCTGTGTCTATTTAGATAGCATCTTCTATTTTTGTGGCAAAAATGGTTCCAATTGGGAACATATGAACAGCATGAAAACAGCTACTTAATAAATCCCCCATTTCACATTTATGAATATTTATAATTGGCATCTCGGACATTTCAGTGCATAACATTGTTTATTGATTCTTGTGTTCTTGTCCTGAAAAATGGTCTTTAAATATTTTCATTTAGAGGTTGCACCCTAAAGTGTCATGAGGGTAAAATCCATATAATTTCAGCCACACTTTGGAATTAAACCTGACTTTGTGCCACCTGTTGAGTAGAACAATGAAACCGCTATGCTGTAGTAATTTAAGATCTAATCAGAAATGATCTTGAACAGTTTTGAGATTCATGGTTAGTAGGTAACTATGATCTGGGAACTGTTAATACCTACTCTCATGGATTCAACATTTCCCACTATGCCCAACCTTACATTCCACTGAATACTGGGTTTTCCTATTGTTGGGAGACTGGATGTTATTTACAAGGTTATCGTTTACTTGGTTTTAATTTGGATGCCAAACTTGGGAACATACTACTTATTGCACTTCTTTTTCCAATAAAAATTCTATTATACTTTTATGTGAAAAAGAGATTTATTATGTTACTTAATACCAAGTTAGTGCCTCGACTCAAGGCTGTATGTGTAAATACAGTTTTAAAATAAGCTGGTACAATATTTACAAAGGGAATAATTACTTTTTTTTCCCTGGTGATCCAGAGACTCATTTTTCTTAATTATTTTTGATGTCTTGCCCATTACAACTCAGCTTTGCTTTTTCAGAGAACCAAAATCGTTAACTAGTTTCCTTTCCAACAGATGTAAATTATGGAAGGAGACTTGCCTATAATTATTTCTGTCACCTGAAGAGAAGGTATATTGTTCAGAATGTCACGAATCATTAAGAAAAATAGTTTATTCATAGTCTGCTCTACCAGGAGAAATGCATCTTTTATGAATAACTCCCTTCAAAACTGGAGTAAATCTCACTGCTAACTTTGCAAGTCTAAATTGGCAATAACAAGCTCGAGTGCCGTGTGCAAAGGACGGTTTCGTTCCTGCCCAGACATCAGAAGAAAACAAACTTTTTGAAATAATGACAGATAGAATTGAATTTTAAATCTACTTGCGTGTCATAGCATTGGTTCGCAAATAGGATACCCATTTTTAGGTAGAATTGAGAAGAAGCAATTTGTGATCATAGCCGTAGCTTTTCTCGTCTGGCCTGGACTCAGGCTGGGAAAGTCAAAGGGACGTTATGGCAGTAGAAAACTTGTGAAAATAAATCAATTTTGCCTCATTTTTCTTTATACATTTCTGAGCAATGGATTATACTCCTTCCTGTTGCTGGATTACTATCCAGACATGTATAACCCCCTATTCCCTACAGTCTTCCTATGCTGTGCTATATTTCAGCAGGTGTTTACCCATCTTTTTCTATGACTTTTTAAATACTTTTTTTATTAGAGGCTAAAAAAAAAGGAAATAAGGATTCATGATATCAAATGCTAATTCCTCTCTTTGTCCTCCTCTTTGATTTTATCAGCGTGAGCTTACATAAATGTAAAATAATAATAATAATAATGTTGGTATTTCTTAAGCACTTACTACATGCCAAGCACGGTTCCAAGTGCTGGGGAGGATACAAGATGATCAGGTTGTCCCACTTGGGGCTCACAGTCTTCATCCCCATTTTACAGATGAGGTAACCGAGACCCAGAGAAGTGAAGTGACTTGCCCAAAGTCACACAGCTGACAATTGGTGGAGCCGGGATTTGAACCTGTGACCTCTGACTCCCAAGCCCGTGCTCTTTCCACCGAGCCACGCTGCTTCTCTAAAAGGAGGGTGACACAATTGTGGATGCTGAATGAGTGGACATTTTGGGTGTTTCCTTTTTCCCTTTCAGCCACAGTGAGAGGAGGATGGGAAGACAGTGAGGGGAAATCTTGGGTAGAAAGGAGAGAGAAGTGTGGAGCTGCAAAGTTGTCCGGTATTTTGGGCTACTATTATTGTAAGTTCCTGATTGCTAGCTACCTAATACCTGAACAAGGCCTGGGTAGGCTACAGGCTTTATTTGGAAGTCTAAGCATTAAAAATGAACAAGCGCAGGTGAGTTCTTCAGACCTTCCTGCCTCCAGTTTCCCCTCTCCGATCCATACTTCTTTCATTCATTCATTCAATCGTATTTATTGAGCGCTTACTGTGTGCAGAGCACTGTACTAAGCACTTGGGAAGTACAAGTTGGCAACATATAGCGGCTGTCCCTACCCAACAGTGGGCTCACCGTCTAGAAGGGGGAGACAGAAAATAAAACAAAACATATTAACAAAATAAGATACATAGAATAAATATGTACAAATAAAATAGAGTAATAAATACGTACAAACATATATACAGGTGCTGTGGGGAGGGGAAGGAGGTAAGGCAGGGGGGTTGGGGAGGGGGAGGTGGGGGAGAGGAAGGAGGGGGCTCAGTCTGGGAAGGCCTCCTGCTGCCATTCAGATCATCTCCTGTAATATTGTTCTGTGCATGTCTCCTCATTTCTCGGAAATCACAACTGGTTGACCCTCGATTTCTACACTGAGCAGAAACTCTTTACCATCGACTTTACGGCACTAAATCAAATCTCTCCCTTTTTCTTGTCTTCTTTCTTTTCCACTATTTACCAGCTTCCACATTTCATTCCTCACAAGATAACCTAACCACTTTCTCCTGTCTCTAACCACCCACCTCTTTCTCACTTTTACCTTTCTTCCGCGGACTCCCACTTCTCATCCGACAATTCTGAAATCCCATCTCCTCCAGGAGAACCTCCAAAGGTAATCTCTCCTCTCCCTACCCTAGTTCCCCACAAGTATCATTTCAACACTTCCACATCCTCATATCCCTCTTCTCCACTCCTGGTTACACTTATGTAAATAGTTTTATAGGCTATTGCTTCCTCTTAACTGTAATGGATTTTAGTATTTGTCTCCCTTGAAAGATTATAAGCTCCTTGAAAGCAGGGATCATGTCTACCAACAGTGTTGTACTGTCCAAAGTATGTAGTACAGAGCTCAATTAATGGTATTTATTGTGTGCTTACTTTGTGCAAAACACTGTTCTAAGTACTAGAGAGAGCCCAATAGAACAGAAATTCATTCATTCAGTCATATTTACTGAGCGCTTACTGTGTGCAGAGCACTGTACTAAGCGCTTGGGAAGTACAAGTTGGAAACATATAGAGACGGTCCCTACCCAACAGTGGGCTCACAGTCCAGAAATGCGTTCAATTGATGCTATTGATTGACTGGCTGGATGTTAGCTCAAGGTTGGCTGACTAGTTTATTCAGCATAGTTACAATAATTCATTCATTCATTCAATTGTATTTATTGCGCACTTACTGTATGCAGAACACTGTACTAAGTGCTTGGGAAGCAAGTTGGCAACATATAGAGACGGTCCCTACCCAACAATGGGCTCATAGTCTAGAAGGGGAATACATATATTGCCTATGAACCTCTAGTCATATTTTACTCTCCCAAGTACTTAGTACTGTGCTTTGCACACAGTAAGTGCTCAATAAATACCTCTGATGGATTGATTAATTTTCCAAAGGTTCCCAGGTCTACCTGAGAAGCCCCAGGACTGTTGGTGCAAAACTGCTGAATATGGCTACCTCGAGATAAATCATTGAAGAATAGGCTTTGAAGTAAGATGACACACTTTATGTTATGGATTGTACAATATTCAGAGAGGTGAAATGATTCCCTGGAATCGAAGTTGTTTTTGCAAACTAAGGGCCGGCCCAAGACAAAATATAGCTCTGAGAATGTGTCGGGCTCTGATTAGATATATTCAAAATCTTCTTGCTTTATTAGCAGTTGCATATTCTAAAGCTTAGCGGGCTTTGAAGAAGTCAGTGTGCTGAAGTAACTGTTCTTCAAAGAGACTTTTGTGCTACTACAGAGTTCAAAAAATTTCTAATCACCCATTTCTTTTTCCATACTGTCATCTTGAGGGAGAAGACTCTGTTTCACTGTCAGTGCTTCAGCAAAAAATTCCTTCCTCGGACTTCAGAGATTTTCTTCTCCTGTTCAATTAACACCCTTTGAGCTTTGGCTTTTAACATCAGCATGTGGCTTGTTGTCTGCTGAGATTGGTGACAGGAACTTAAGGCTTGGATTCAAATTCCTTAATTCAAGCACTGCCTTTGGGTGGAAAAAAGTGATTGTGTCTAGGATGTGGGCACCTTCCAACTCGCCCAATATTTTCTTGGGTTCTCCGATTCTTTTCTTGTTTGCCCCGCAGTCACTGGGTAAACAAGCAGAAGCAGCGTGGCCTAGTGGAATGAGGACCGGCCAATGAGTCAGGGGACCTGGGTTCTAATCCCAGCTTGGCCAATTGCCCGTTGTGTAACTTTGTTTAAGTCACTTAACTTCTCTGTGCCTCAACTGTAAAGTGGAGATTCAGTACCTGTTCTCCCTCCTATTTAGATTGTGAGCTCCATGTGGGACAGGGACTGTATTCAACTGGATCAATTTGTATTATCCCAGTGTTTAGAACAGTGGAACACTTAGTGAGCACTTAGTAAATTCTCTAGTTCTCCTTTTCCTCTTTCTCCTCCTTTTTCTTCTTCTCCTTCTCCTTCACGTCTTTGGGGTGCATTGGGAAACTGAAATGGTGGAGAAGACAAATCCTTCTCCACCCATTATTTGCTCCAGAAATGTAGCTCCTTTCTCACCTTTCCTCCATCTCAGATTAGAGAGCCAGAACCTTTTGTTGCAGAATTCTTCTCTCTTTCTCTCCATTTCTATGCTAGCCAGTAAGCTCCTTAAGAAAAGTAATCACAGGAAGCACAGTAGCCAATCTGAAAAAGTGTGGGCCTAAGAGTCAGGGGACCTGGGTTCTAATCTGGGCTCTGGCATTTGCTTGCTGTGACCTTGGACAAATAATTTGTCTGTGCCTCAGTTTTCTCCTATGCAAAATAGGGACTAAATAGCTATTCTCCCTTATACTTAGAGTTTGAAACAGGCTGTATTTGACCTATCTTGTTTCCAGTACAATGCTTAGTACAGTGTTTGAGTCACAGTAATAATAATTATTATTACTATTATCTCCCCCCAAATGCTTAATAAAATAATAAAATAACAATGATGGCATTTGTTAAGCACTTACTGTGTGCAAAGCACTGTTCTAAGCACTGGGGAGGATACAAGGAGATCAGGTTGTCCCATGTGGGGCTCACAGTCTTCATCCCCATTTCACAGATGAGGTAACTGAGGCACAGAGAAGTTAAGTGACTTGCCCAAAATCACACAGCCGACAATTGGCAGAGCTGGGATTTGAACCCATGACCTCTGACTCCCAAGCCCGGGCTCTTTCCACTGAGCCACACTGCTTCTCTACATAAAACACACTGAACACATGATGATTGATTGATATAAATCTTCAATCCTTATTTTTCATTCATTCATTCTTTGTCGTATTTATTGAGCACTTACTGTGTGCAGAGCACTGTACTAAGCACTTGGGAAGTACAAGTTGGCAACATATAGAGACAGTCCCTACCCAACAGTGGGCTCACAGTCTAGAAAGGGGAGACAGAGAACAAAACAAAACATATTAACAAAATAAAATAAATAGAATAGATGTGCACAAATAAAATAAATAAATAGTGTAACGAATTCATACAAACATATACATATATACAGGTGCTGTGGGGAGGAGAAGGAGGTAAGGCGGGGGGGATGGGGAGGGGGAGGAGTGATTTCAGTTTTCGGCTAGGGTTGTAAATGAAGAAGTGCAAACTGGCAAAGTTGCTTGGGAACACAGAACAATTTTCAGCCCTCTCAGGCTTCTCTTCAATTTGTCTCTGATCAATCCAACCTTTCCCCTCTGTGTTTTCTTCTTCCTTATGCTTAATTCACACCCTCTTCTCAACTGTTCTTGCCTTCCTCATCTTCCTCTTCAGAATGTCTTCCTTATAGGGAGTCCATCTAGCTATCTGAGGGTCCAGTCTAAACATTTTATTGTACATCAACTGAAAATGCACTAGAGAAGGCTCCTTCCCTTCTGGGCCTTTACTGTAGCTCTTGGTTACCTCTTAACACTCTTGTCTTATAGATCCTGTCGAGTTGTTTCTGACCCATCGTGACCCCAGGGACACATCTCTCCCAGAACACCCCGCTCTCCATCTGCGGTCATTCTAGTAGTGTTTCCATAGAGTTTTCTTGGTAAAAATATAATAATATGGAATAATAATAATTATCAATATAATAATATAATTATAAATATAATAATAATATAATATTATTGTTAATAATAATAAAAATAATAATGGTATGGAAGAGGTTTACCATTGCCCCCTTCCACGCAGTAGACGTGAGTTTCCACCCTCGACTCTCTCCCATGCTGCTGCTGCTCAGCACAGGTGAGTTTTGACTTTTTGCAGATTGCCTTCCACTTGCTAGCCGCAGGCCAAGTTAGGAAAAGAATGAGTAGACCTCTGCTTACCTCTCCCTCCCAAAGCCGAGGCGACCCTAAGAGGGGTTTAACACTCTATGAACTGATTATCCAACCTCGACTGTGGTCCCTGGAGCTAAGTTCATAGCTTGGGAAAGTGCAATCACTTATTTACACCACTCTAGCAAATCGAACAGCCCCAGTGCACTAAGGAGTATCAGGATTGATTACCTATAGGCTTTTAATTACCATTAGGAAATGATATGACATGGAAGAACCATGGTGAATGCACGCTTAAAAGGAGATGCCGTGAGGGAGTTTGTGTACTAGAAGCGGCGTGGCTCATTGGAAAGAGCCCGGGCTTTGGAGTCCGAGGTCATGGATTCAAATCCCTGCTCTGCCAATTGTCAGCTGTGTGACTTTGGGCAAGTCACTTCACTTCTCTAGGCCTCTGTTACTTCATCTGTAAAATGGGGATGAAGACTGTGAGTCCCCTGTGGGACAACTTGATCATCCTTGTAACCTCCCCAGCGCTTAAAACAGTGCTTTGCACATAGCAAATGCTTAATAAATGCCATCATCATCATCATTACTAGGATTGGTTGATGTTTTGGATGGCATTGTACTTTCCCATGTGGTTAGTACAGTGCTCTGCACACAGTGAGTTCTCAATAAATACCACTGATTGATCAATTTATTGATTATGGAAGCTTGTTCTAGTGTAGAAATTATTGGCCTGGACCTCAAGAGACCCAGATTCTAGTTTCAGCTCTCACTGGCCTGCTGTGAGACATTGCCCTCTGCCTCAATTTTCCAGTCTGTAAAATGGAGGTGAGATCCTGTCCCACCCTACCATTTAGACGATGAACCCCATTTTGATGATAATGGTGATGATGATATGGGTATTTTTTTTACTCTTACTGTGTGTCTGACTCCAAAGCCCATGCTCTTTTTCACTGAGCCACGCTGCTTCGCTATTTGATTTGATTTGATTTGAATTGTGTTTCAATTAACAACCATGATACAGTTTTTATTTCAAATGCTGGTTGTCTTTTTTAATAAAGAAGTGTACCTGACTTTCACTGCAATAGCCTGGGAATATAAAAACCTGAATACTACAAATGAGATTTCTAAGTTATATATATATCTTGATTTTTCTTCAATCACATCTACTGTATCAAATTCCCGACAGCAGATAAATCCACATTTCATTAATCTGTACCTCTGCTGAGGTTATCTCACTCTCAGTTTTTTGTTAGGTGGGAGAAATTTGGACAGAGAATAACAAAACAAGTCACTTGATAAAGAGTAGTAGAAGTAAGATAGGAGTAGTCGTAATATTTACTGAACACCCAATTGGGGCACCACAATGTGAAACTTAAATAGTCTCATAAAAACGTTAGGCCTCTGGTAGTCGAGTCATATATAGAAATAGACTTTCCGACAAGTGGCTATGGGTGTCATATTATCACGTGTACCTGTATTAACGTATGAACTAAAAGCTCACGGTAGAGTTGCCCAAAAGAGGAAATATTATGCCTTCCTAGGAGCCTCAGAAATTATGGTCCGGACACCTCCTGACAAGCTATATCATGTTAGGCCTACTCCAAATCTAGGCATGCCTCTCTTCCCCTGTCTGGTATTAATTTCCGTTATTTTTATTGCTATTATTTTATTATTATTGGTATTATTATTGCATTTGTTAACCACTTTCTACGTTTCAAGCATTATTCTTGAGAATATTGTTGAGAAGCAGCGTGCCTTAGTGGAAAAAGCACGGGCTTGGGAGTCAGAGGTCGCGGGTTCTAATCCCGCCTCTGCCGCTTGTCAGCTGTGTGACTTTGGGCAAGCCACTTAACTTCTCTGTGCCTCGGTTACCTCATCTGTAAAATGGGGATTAAGATTGTTAGCCCCACATGGGGCAACCTGATTACCTTGTCTCTACCCCAGCACTTAGAACAGTGCTAGGCACTTAGTAAGTGCTTAAAAATAGCATTATTATTATTATTATTATTCTAAGTGCTGGGGTAGATAAAAGTTAATCACGATGGACACACTGTCCCTCTCCCACATGGGTCTCACATTCCGAGTACGGAGAACAGGTAGTGAAATATGGAGCCCCTATTTAAGAAGGGGTGGACACTGAGGCATGGAGGAGTTAAGAGACTTGCCCATGGTCACACAACAGGTAAGTGGCAGAGCCAGAATTAGAACCTGGATCCACTAACTCCCAGGCCCGTGCTCTTTCCATTCAGCCACACTCCTCCTGTAGTAGTATTTACACCATTTAATGGTTATGTGGAAAATATGGTCTTCTGCTGGCTCTTTGTTTTGTTATCAGTCTATTGGAAAATGGAAACTAAAAGAATACAGTAGAGGAAAAAAAAAGGGGAAAAAAAAAAACTAAACAAAAAACCCACCCAAAACTAAGGGTACACCAAGACAACGCTGAAATATAGAGGATTAAGGTCTAGATCTACATGTGGATTTCTTTTTATTCCAAATAAAATCACCTCAAATGTTAGGTAGGCCAGCCCCGCAGTTGTGTCTGCCTTTCCACCATCTGCATTGTGGCAGTGCTTTCCAGTGAGGTCTGAATGGGCAGAGAGCAGCAGGGTCTGAGCACAGAACCATGTCCCTGCCACATTTAGGGTAGACATTTTTTTCCAACTTTGTGCCACACAGTTTTATTTTCAGCTGTCCTGAGTCCTCTTTTATGTTGCTAAGGTACTGGACACCTATATGTCAGGTATTTTTCTTTTCAGCATTCTCCAGCTTGCCTTGTCTATCGAACATCCAATGTGGATCAGTTTCCAGAAGTAGAGGAATTGAATTTCTGTAATTTTCCAGTTTTAATAATAATAATGATGGTTTTTGTTAAGCGCTTACTATGTACTACCTCGCTCTCGCCTGTCCCGCCATCGAACCCCGGCCCACGTCATCCCCCGGGCCTGGAATGCCCTCCCTCTGCCCATCCGCCGAGCTAGCTCTCTTCCTCCCTTCAAGGCCCTACTGAGAGCTCACCTCCTCCAGGAGGCCTTCCCAGACTGAGCCCCTTCTTTCCTCTCCCCCTCCTCCCCCTCTCCATCCCCCCATCTTACCTCCTTCCCTTCCCCACAGCACCTGTATATATGTATATATGTTTGTACATATTTATTACTCTATTTATTTATCTATTTATTTTATTTGTACATATCTATTCTATTTCTTTTATTTTGTTAGTGTGTTTGGTCTTGTTCTCTGTCTCCCCCTTTTAGACTGTGAGCCCACTGTTGGGTAGGGACTGTCTCTATATGTTGCCAATTTGTACTTCCCAAGCACTTAGTACAGTGCTCTGCACATAGTAAGCACTCAATAAATACGATTGATGATGATGATGTGCCGAGCACCGTTCTAAGCGCTGGGTTAGATACAAGGTTATCAGGTTGTGTCACGTGGGGCTCACAGTCTTAATTCCCATTTTACAGACAAGGGAACTGAGGTCCAGAGAAGTGAAGTGAGTGGCCCAAGGTCACACAGCTGACAAATGGCGGAGCCTGGATTAGAACCCATGAACTCTGACTCCCAGTCCTGTGCTCTATCCACTAAGCCCTGCTGCTTCGCTAATAATAATAATAGTTTTAATAATAATAATAATAATCATAATTGTATTTCTTAAGCACTTACTATGTGCCAGGCATTTTACTAGGCGCTGGAGTGGACACAAGCAAATCGGTTGGACACAGTCCCTGTCCCACATGCAGCTCACAGTCTTAATCCCCATTTTACGGATGTGGTAACCGAGGCACAGAGAAGAACTGTTTTCCAATAGACTTGCCCAAGGCCACACAGCAGACAAGTGGAGAAGCTGGGAATGGAACCATTGACTAGTTTTAATAATAATAATAGTTGTATTTGTTAAGTGCTTACTATGTGCCAGACATTTTACTAAGCTCTGGAGTGGACACAAGCAAATCGGTTGGACACAGTCCCTGTCCCACATGGGGCTCATAGTCTTTATCCCTATTTTACAGATGAGGTAACTGAGGCACAGAGAAGAACTGTTTTCCAATTTACTTGCCCAAGGCCACACAGCAGACAAGTGGCGGAGCTGGGAATGGAACCATTGACTTCGTGCTCTAGGATGACCTAGTTTAGAGTGGGAAAAATTATCCTAAAGCCATCGAGAATATCATAGTGTCTCAGGTATATTTCAAAAATTACGTGCCCCTTGAGGGGCAGAATCCAAGTCTAATTTCCATCTGTATACTCTTTCCCAGCACTTAGTATGGAGTTTTTCACCCAGTAAGCAGATATTATATTATCTTAGTGACACTATCACTACTACTAGTAAAGTCAAAGTCAACTGGACTCTGTTTCAGTTAATTAAATGAAAGAGTGAGAAATCTGTGGAGAAAAGGGGCCTGAGGAGTTCTGGGGAAAACTTCCTGGATCTGAGCAATAACCATAATGAGAAGCATTGTGGCCTAGTGGATAGAGCATGGTCCTTGGAGTCACAAGGATCTGGGTTCTAATTTCAGCTCTACCACTCGTCTTCTGTGTGACCTTGGCAAAGTCACTTCACTTCTCAGTGCCTCAGTTACCCCATCTGTTAAATGGGGATAAGGACTGTGAGCCCCATGAGGGACAGGGTCTGTGTTCAATCTGACAACCTTGTTTCTATCCCAGCTCTTAGTATAATGCCTGGTGCCAAGTTAGCGCTTAACAAAAATTTCTTAAAAAGAAGACAGGGAAAAGACAGATTGATGAATTTTGGAAATAATTCAACGAGTGACTGGAAGTTGGAGAGATGATTGTCATAAACAACCTGGGTGTAGATATTAACGTGAGTGTGTGGTGGATGTAAAGTGTTTTTATTGTAACAAAAATCTGCCGTTTAACACATTTAGTCATTGGTGACTGTAGTGAGAAGTTATATGAGGTAGAGTCCACTTACGTTCGAGGTAGAATTGGATGCTAATTGACAGTTTGATGGAACAAGGAAGTAGCTGAAAATGAGTGAGGGCTTGGATGATAATAAACCAAAGGAAAATTTTGAGTAATATGATTTAGCAAAGCCTTTGGTGTAGTGATATATGCACATTTCTAGAGACTTACTGAATGATGAATGACCCAGTTCCAGCTTGAAACATAGACGGCAGGAGAGCCACGGGACATTTAAGAAAAATTTTGGAGCCTATGTATCAAGAAAAGGAAGAGAAGAGTTATTGCTGAAATTATTTGTCAGCTTTGGCCTAGAAATCACACTGATGTATAGAACTGCAGGATCCAGTGATATAACAGCAACTTACCTATGGCTCAGAATCTTTCTTCAGCCTTTTACAGTGAAGGATTTAGAAATTTCATCTAACAAATTGATTCACAGAGGAGCTGACCCTTTTACTCTCTCCTCACCCACCTTTTTTCTAAAGTATGAAGATGCACTTACAAGGCTAAAAAGATACGTCTTTCCTGAATACTGTATATCCTTTGAGTGCACAGATCCACATTTCCAGAGTATCTGAAACTCCACATTTTTTACCTCTTTCTGTGATTAGCATGCCTTTTGTGCTTAGGATGTAAGGAAGGTATCTCGGTTCAGGATGGAGACACATTTGATTGGTCCGTGATGGGTATAAAGTCAGTGGCAAAAAAATGCGGTGGAAAGTCTTATGCTTGGCGAGATATAGCAGAATCTCAGGGAGTTTTAAATCTTACAGCATTAAATCTCTCCTGATCCCTTGGAGGCCTACATAAAATGGAAAGTTCTTTAACAACTTCCTGCCCATAGGGCAGTAAATCAGACTGGTTGCCAGGAAGAGCATATGTTTAATAAAAAAAGTTTAATGACAGCTCGTGCCTAGGATCTTTATAGAGAAATAATTAAATCATATGACTCGGTATTCCAGAAAGGTTAGTTCAAGGAGGAACAAAATAAGGCAGTTCTGCCACTGAATGCTACAAAGATGGACTTTTTATTTATTTTGAACCCACACCCCCTTCCCCAGGACTTTAGAGGTCCAGGATAAAGTAATGGGGGTTGGAGGTGCTATAGGAGAATCTTACGTCAGGGAACAGGTGGACAGTTGATGAAACTAGTTGAAAATACAATCTACATGGGTGGTGTTTGACTTTGAGGAAGCAGGGCCGGCCTGGCTGGGAATGAGAGCGCTTAGGAGAACCTCAGAGAGGTCAGGTTGAGTGGGGATAAGGTAAGGAAAGAGTAAGAGAAAGGATAGGCAACAGAGGAAAAACAGTGAAAGCATTTACCTGGCCAGTAAGTGGAATTGCCAGGAAGAGCCACTGTGTAAAATTCCATCCAGAATATATCAACTATAACAATAACAGTAGTAATAATAATAATAATAGAAATACATATGCTATTTATTAATCAGTTTTTAGTCTTATATTTATTGAGTGCTTCCCCTATGCAGAGCACTGTATTGAATAATGATGGTATTTAATCACTTACTGTGTGCCAAGCACTGTTCTAAGCACTGGACTGAGCACCTGGGGGAGTAAAATAGGATTGATACACACCATTCCTGCTTATAAGGACTGTCCAAGTGTTTACTATGTGCTAAACACTGGAATAAGTATAATTATCAGATGGGGCAAGTCTCTGTCCTACAAGGGGCTCAGAGTCTAAGAGGAAGGGAGAACAATCAATCAATCACGTTTATTGAGCACTTAATGTGAACAGAAAACTAAATTAAACACTTGGGAGAGTACAATATAACGGACACATTACCTGCCCACAACAAGCTTATAGTCTAGATGACAAGCTTTCAGTCTAGAGGGTAACTGAGGAAAATGAAAGTACAGGGAAGTTAAAGTAACTTGCCAAGATTACATAGATTAATGGCTGAACCTGGAATAGAACCCAGGTCTCCTCTTACTCAGCCCTGGTCTATTTCTAAGAGGCCATACTGTCCCCTTTTTGTGCCACACTCCTATAATCCATTTGCATTTGAAAAACCATTTTCTGGAGAGGAAGGTGTTTCAGGGTGGAGTCCTGCTGAAATCCTGGATGCTTGCACATAATACATTTAAGTGCTCAATAAAATATATTGATTGATGCAGGAAAGCTGAGTCCACCACTAGATTGTACTATCCGGAGAAAAAAATGTAATTAGCTGGGGCTGACACTTGGACAATGCAGAAAAATTAGCCCATGAAGGTTGGAGAAACATCAGGTTGAAATCTTGAGAGGGAAACACCAATCGATCATTATTATTTGCTGAGGCTGTGTCCTGGGGAACTTGGAAAATAGGAAGAGCTCAGGTCTGAAGATTTTGAAGGGGAAGGAAGTTACAGACTGATGGATTTTCCTGTCAATATTCATTCATTCATTCAGTCGTATTTATTGAGCGCTTACTGTGTGCAGATCACTGTACTAAGCGCTGGGAAGTACAAGTTGGTAACATATAGAGATGGTCTCTACCCAACAACGGGCTCACAGTCTAGAAGGGGGAGACAGACAACAAAACAAAACATGTAGACAGGTGTCAAAATCGTCAGAACAAATAGAATTAAAGCTCTATGCACATCATTAACAAAATAAATAGTAAATATGTACTAGTAATAGAGTAATAAATCTGTACAAATATATATACAGGTGCTGCCTATAAAATATAAGTACATTTAAATAGGTTCACTGCTGATCAACAAATGATTTTGAACATTAACACCTGGTTAATTTTTGTGAACATAGGAAATCTGGCCTTGGATCTGGAACCAATCCTCATCTATACCATTATTCCTATGGGGAAATTAATTACAATCTACACTGCACTGTTCAGTACCACTGATCAATTGGAAAGGGGTCAGAGCAATGTGTTGTAAGGAATCAACCTTATTTTTCAGAGAGTTCAACAAATGAATTCAGAATGTTTTCCAAAGTTAAGATCAGTTGGATTAAGTTTGGTTGGCTTCTTTTTTTTGGGGGGGTTGGAAAGAAAATGATCCTCCATCATTTGAAGGCTCAGCCTCTCTGAAATCAGAAAAAGCAGACAGTAGCTATGACATATTCTATAGTTAATGAAAGATTAACTTGCAGGCTACAAGATGGCATGGATATATTTTATGAGTGGTGGAATCCATCTTTGCACTGGATGTTTTCAATAAACACCATAAATTGAAAAAGTGAAAAGGATATATGGGACAGAAGGAAATATTTCTCAAGAGCTTCACTTGTCATCTTTGTCATTTCTTCCTCTTTAATATGCTTCAAGCATTGCATGTAATTTTTTTAAGTACGAAAAGCAGATTTATATTTCTAGCTTTAATTGACCTTGGTTTGGATGCTACATTTCTAAACTTCTGTCAGGTTTATAATCAAAGCAGTTGATATTGTTCATTTCCCTCTTTCAGAGAGAAAATATACACGCAGGTAGCTTAAAAATGGAAAGACCGAAATCGACTTAAGCAAAGATCCAAGGAAACTGAATTGTCTTCAGTGTTCCGGATTGTGGCCTCTTTGCCAAATGGAAAGCAGGATTGGATTTTTAAACTCTAGATTGTAAGCTCCTTGTGGGCAGGGAACATATCTACCAATTCTGTCACACTGTACTCTCTCAAAAGCTTAGTATAATGCTCTGCACACACAGTAAACTTGGCTTAATAAATGCCACTGATTGCCTTGCCAGTGGTAGAGGCATCTTTGCCAAAGGAACAAAGTAGATGAAACACCCTGGTCCCTGCCCATCCGCCACGCTAGCTCTCTTCCTCCCTTCAAGGCCCAACTGACAGCTCACCTCCTCCAGGAGGCCTTCCCAGACTGAGCCCCTTCCTTCCTCTCCCCCTCGTCCCCCTCTCCATCCCCCCATCTTACCTCCTTCCCTTCCCCACAGCACCTGTATATATGTATATATGTTTGTACGTATTTATTACTCTATTTATTTATTTATTTATTTTACTTGTACATATCTATTCTATCTATTTTATTTTGTTAGTATGTTTGGTTTTGTTCTTTGTCTCCCCCTTTTAGACTATGAGCCCACTGTTGGGTAGGGACTGTCTCTATATGTTGCCAACTTGTATTTCCCAAGCGCTTAGTACAGTGCTCTGCACACAGTAATTGCTCAATAAATACGATTGATTGATTGACATGGGTTCTAATCCCAATTCTACCACTAGTCTGCTAAGAGACCTTGATGGAGTCATTTAACTTCTCTGGGCCTCAGTTCCCTCATCTGCAAAATGGAAATTCAATACTGTTCTTCTTCCTACCTTAGACTGTGAGTCCCATGTGGGACAGGGACTGTGTCCAACGTAGTTGTCTTGTATCGGCTCTAGTGTTTAGAACAGTGCTTGGCACATACATAGAGCTTAACAAATCACATTAAAAAAAATGGCTCAGTTTCCTCATCTGTAGAGATAACACAGCTGCTCTCTCTCCCTCTTTAGACTGTGAGCCTTGTGTAGTTCAAGCCCTGGGTCATATCTCATTCCCCCTTATCGATCCTACATAATAAAAACCTAACAAGCTCATATCTAGACTGTAAGCTTGTTGTGCACAGGGAATGTGTCCATTTATTTTCATACTGTACTCTTAAAAGCACTTAGTACACTGCTTTGCACACAGTGAGCGCTAAATAGATATTTTTGAATAAATGAACAATAAACCATTATAATCATGAGAAATAGACAAATTCACTGTTGGAACGAAGGGGATCTCTGACTAAAGGTCACCAGTGGGACTCACAAATTTCTGAGCTAGAGCTCACAGATCACAAATGAGGCTATCGCTAAGCTCCAGTGTCCAGGGAACACGTAAACAATGTCCTCTGAAAGACATGGGTGCTTGTGACTTTCTAAATGTACGAGGCCAGTTTGATTACCGCATTAGCCCATCAGCTCTGACCGAGCCTCTGGGAGAAGAAGCGGAGTTTGTCCAGGAGAAGTCATCCAAAGCGTAATTTGTTCTCCTAGTTGCGTTGTAAGTTCAGCAGCTGTTTTCTATATTAGGCAGCTGGGAAAGGACGAAGGTGGAGGAGAGAAAGCAGAGTTTCCATTTATCTAAACCGATTACAGGCAGGGGTCACAGCAGTTAAGCAGGGATCTGTTGTGACAGGACTGCTTTCTTTATTTGATTACAGACAAAAGCGGTGAGTATCTGTTGTATCACCAGAGGCAGAGGATTATGTTGGAAGAAGCCCGAGGACATCAAGAAACCCAAACTCACCCCTTCTGTACTCTGTGAATTTTCAACATATACTGCAAAACAATGTCCATATCCATCCCTACGGAGAGAATCTATAAAAAGCTAGGACAAAATAACAGAAGATGGAAAATATTCATATTAGCTCATCGTTTTCCAAGTTGGCCCGAGTGGATGTTCTCCGATCTTGAGGGATGGAGGAAGGGGATAAAGAGAACCCCATCACTAACAGTGTTTGGTGGAGGCTGAGTTAAGTGACTTTATTGTTTCAAAGCAGCTATTCATCATAAACCTACCAGAGACTTTTTCCAAAAAAATTATGAAACAAACATAGCTTAACTTTTCACATTTACTGCTAAATGTGGATCTCGTTCACGTGTAGACCTCTGGACTGTAAACTCCCTCCAGACTTTAAGCTTTTTGTGGGCAGGGAATGTAACTACCAACTCTGTTGTGTTGTCTTTTCCCAAATGCTTAGTACAGTGCTTTGCACACGGAAAGCACACAATAAATACCCCTGATTGCTTGTTTGATTGATCTGTCATAGAACCCTGAACATACATGCGTCTCAGCAATGTCTTTCTCAGTTTTCTTTCTCAGTGCATAAAAAAAGTTAATGGATTTATGTGGCTTCCCAGAAGAGGTAGGTTTCAATGTGGTATTTTTGAAAGTCTTCCATGATTCACCTGATCACTATAAAGCCCTCAGGAGGATTGTAAATTCTAAAATCAAGAAAGGAAAGTCGGTGGTAGAGCCAATAGCTAAAAAGTAATGATCATTACCTTCATCTTCACTCAGCCAGGAAACTCTCAGTGTAACTTAGAAATCATTTCATGATGCTTTTATTCACCACAACAAACTTAATATTATAGCCCAGCTGGCATTAGAGAAGCGCGGTTCGGGTACAAGTGGGCGCACAAATCAAACTGGGAAGACCAAAGGGCGAATTGCCCTTCATATTAGGGACCTTGTTTTTATGAATATGCTATTTCCTGGTTCTGGTTCACGCTTCCTCTTTTAAAGGTTCTGATTAGGAACTATTAGGAAGGAGTATTAGGAGGAGATTCAGCCACGAATGCTCACAGACTGCACCCTGAATTCCAGCAGGAATGCAACGGGCAAGGATGGAAGAGCACGAGGGATGCTGAGCAAGCCACTGACCCCCACTGGCCCCCAAATCATAAACCTACCAGAGAAGCAACGTGGCTCAGTGGAAAGAGCATAGGCTTGGGAGTCAGAGGTCATGAGTTCTAATCCCAGCTCCGCCACTTCAATCAATCAATCAATCAATCAATCGTATTTATTGAGCGCTTACTGTGTGCAGAGCACTGTACTAAGCTCTTGGGAAGTACAAGTTGGCAACATACAGAGACAGTCCCTACCCAACAGTGGGCTCAGTCTAGAAGGGGTAGAAGGGGTAGACAAACGTATTAACAAAATAAAATAAATAGAATAGATATGTACAAGTAAAATAAATAAATGGAGTAATAAATATGTACAAACATATATACATATATACAGGTGCTGTGGGGAAGGGAAGGAGGTAAGACGGTGGGGATGGAGAGGGAGACGAGGGGGAGAGGAAGGAGGGGGCTCAGTCTGGGAAGGCCACTTAGCTCTGTGACTTTGGGCAGGTCACTTAACTTCTCTGTGTCTCAATTCCCTCATCTGTAAAATGGGGACTAAGACTGTGAGCTCCACATGGGACAACTTGATTACCCTGTATGTACCACAGTGCTTAGAACAGTGCTTGGCACATAGTAAGCACTTAACAAATACCATCATTATTATTATTATTAAATCAGTTCCTTTGCTCAGGTCCTAGCTGCGTAAGTCTCAGAATTAAGTAAGCACTAAATAATAATAACAACATTAATAATAATAGCATTTGTTCAGTGTTTACTACGTACCAGGCACTGCACTAAACACTGAAGTGGATACAAGCAGACCAAGTGGACACAGTCTCTGGCCCATATTCATTAATTCAATCATATTTATTGAGCACTTACTGTGTGCAGAGCAATGAACTAAGTGCTTGGGAAGTACAAGAGAAGCAGCGTGACTCAGTGAAAAGAGCATGGGCTTTGGAGTCAGAGGTCATGGGTTCAAATCCTGGCTCTGCCAACTGTCAGCTGCGTGACTTTGGGCAAGTCACTTAACTTGTCTGTGCCTCAGTTACCTCATTTGTAAAATGGGGATTAATACTGTGAGCTCCACGTGGGACAACCTGATCACCTTGTAACCTCCCCAGCACATAGAACAGTTCTTCGCACAGAGTAAGCACTTAATAAAATGCCATTATTATTATTATTATTATTATTACAAGTAGGCAACACATAGAGACAGTCCCTACCCAACAATGTTCCATATGAAGCTCATAGTCTGTCACCATCTTACAGATGAGGTAACTGAGGCATAGAGAAGGGAAGTGACTTGCCCGAGGTCACAAAGCAGACTAGTGGCAGAGAAGAATTAGAACCCATGACCTCCTGACTTGCAGGCCTGTGCTGTTTCCACTAAGTCATGCTGCAACAGTGCTTGGCACATAGTAAGCTCTTAGCAAATACCATCATCATCATCATACTTTGCCACACTGTTTCTCATTATCAATACATATTAAAATTTTGCTTGAAGGAAGCTTGGGTGCTGATTATAAGCTTCTTGAGGACAGAGGTTGTATCTGCCATCTCCATTGTATTGTACTCTCCCCAGAGTTTAATACAGTGCTCTGCACACACTGCAAGTACTCCCTAAATAGCATTGATTGACTTGGAAAGAGAAAACTTTGATTGTATAGGCATCTAATTAGTGCAAGAGTCAGTGTTTGAAATGAAAGTCAGGGCCACTTTCTGTCTGCTTGAGGGACCATGGAAGAAAACATGTTGGTTTTTCCCTTCTTTTTTGTACCCAGGAGAGCGGCGGTGATACTCCACCCTCATCCCAATGCAGTGGAGAAGATCTCAGCTATCATCCTGGTCTTTGCTTCTGGCCATATTGACATCATCATCAATCGTAATTATTGAGCACTTACTGTGTGCAGAGCACTGTACTAAGCATTTGGGAATTACAAGTTGGCAACATATAGAGACAGTCCCTACCCAACAGTGGGCTCACAGTCTAAAAGGGACTGTGACAGACAGACCTGAAAGGGACAGCAGAGCCCCATTATGGATTGCCTCAGACGGTATAAGTATGAACATTAATGCCTTCAAAAAAGAAGGTGTGAGAGAGAAAGAGTCTATATATACCAATGAATAATTAGCTTTACTGCACAGTTATTGTTCACCCATTCATTCCTTCATTCAATCATATTTATTGAGCGCTTACTGTATGCAGAGCGCTGTACTAAGCACTTGGGAAGTACAAGTCAGCAACATATAGAGACGGTCCCTACCCCATAACAGGCTCGCAGTCTGGAAGAGGGAGACAGATGACAAAACAAAACATGTAAATAGGGGTCAAAATCGTCAGAACAAATAGAATTATTGCTATATGCACATCATTAACAAAACAAATAGTAAATATGTACAAGTAAAATGAATAGAGTAATAAATCTGTACAAATATATACAAGTGCTGTGGGGAGGGGAAGGAGGTAGGGCCGGGGGTTGGAGAGGAAGAGAGGAAAACTTCATTCAATCGTAAATTACCATGTGCAAAGCACTATTAAGCACTTGGGAGAGTACAATATAACAAGTTCATTGTGGGCAGGGATTGTCTCTTTTTATTGCTGTATTGTAATTTCCCAAGCGCTCAGTGTAGTGTTCTGCACCCAGTAAATGCTTAATAAATATGATTGAATGAATTAAATGAATGAATAAACAATAAACAGACACATTCCCTGCCCACAGTGAGTTTACCATCGAGAAGGGGAGATAGAAATTAATATGAATAAATAAATAAATTACACTGTGCCAGTTGTGTGGGAGAGTAATTGATCCCTGTCCTCGAGGAACTGATGAACTAGCAGGGGAAAGCAGACACAAAAAAAGAGATTACCGGTAAGAGAAAGCATTAAGGTATGAAAGTTTGTACTTATGTCCAACCTGATTTGCTTGAATCCACCCCAGCGCTTAGTACAATGCCTGGCACATAGTTAAGCGTTTAAATATTATTATTATTATTATATGTGCTGTTGGACAGGAACTGAGAGTCCAAGTACTTATGAGACATGGAAGTGCTGAATTGCCAGGTGCAGGGTAGGTATAGAGTGGGGAGATGAGAGGTTAATCAGGGAAGGCCTCCTGGAGGGGATGTGATTTCACCTCCCTAACAGAGCACTGCAGCAGGACACAGAAGGCCTCCTTTCCTTGAGTTTGTCACCCCCTCCTTCTTCCATGGGCGAAGAGTCAGAAACAGAATCAGTTTTTTAAACGAGCGTGTCCTGTTCCCTCAACGATCCCAGAGTCTGCCTAGTGCTGGCAAGGTGGGGAAGTTGTGTTTTTCACACCTAGGGCTGGCAGTCGTGGCCCACTAAAATGATTTTGTCTTTGGTACTTGAAGTCTAGGAAACATAGATGCGATGAAAATCAGATTGTGCAGTTGATTTCTACTATCACCGCGGTGGGATTTTAGTAAGGTGGAGGGTAGTGCTGAGCAAATTCACACTTATCCTTTTCAAGATCTTCATTCTAAAGTTTTTAAATTGAACGGGCAAAGCAGTGCTTTGTTTGCCACTTCAGTGAATTGTGTTTGCCTGTGATTCTGAATCTCACCTACTCTTGCAGGAGGAAATATGCACACTATGAAGGCTACCAGCTCTGGGGCTGAAGAATCCCTATCAGAAAGGTTTTACCTGAGCTCTGCAGCACCACAGGATACTCGTGAAATGTAAGTACATTTGTCATTTGTCTCTTTTCTCTCTTCCCTGTAGAGAACTTGAAATCTGCAAGCCCACAACAAAGTTATCACGTATCAAGATTGGTTTTGTTTCATTATTATTCCTGTTTTAAGAATCGCTTCAACTAAAAAGCCATAAGGTGGCAATGTTACTCTTTCAGAGACGATGTGATCCCAAAGTTTTTAGTATTGACAGGATTTTGCGGTTGAATTTTGATAATGTGGAATATATTTTGTTGAGTGCTGCTTTGTAGATTTCAAATGAGGCTTGTTTTCTTTGTAAGTAGTTAAAAATTGGACGTGTTAATACGGTAATTAACGCAATCAATGGATTTGTTATGTTACATCGGTGGATTTGGAATCACACGGTATTTCAGAGAAGCAGCGTGGCTCAATGGAAAGAGCATGGACTTTGGAGTCAGAGGTCATAGGTTCAAATCCCGACTCTGCCAATTGCCAGCTGTGTGACTTTGGGCAAATCACTTAACTTCTCTGTGCCTCAGTTACCTCATCCGTAAAATGAGGATTAAGACTGTGAGTCCCCCGTGGGGCAACTTGATCACCTTGTAACCCCCTCCAGTGCTTAGAACAGTGCCTTGCACATAGTAAGCGCTTAACAAATGCTATTATTATTATTATTTCATTAATCAAAAATATACGATGAAATTCATACATCCGTATATCCATAAATAATTTTAGGAGCTATTGCTAGCCATCTTTTCATTCATTCATTTATTCATTCATTCATTCATTCATTCAATCGTATCTATTGAGTGCTTACTGTGTGCACAGCACTGTAAAGTGCTTGGGAAGTACAAGTTTGCAAAATATAGAGACTGTCCCTACCGAACAGTGGGCTCACAGTCTAGAAGAAAGTCTTTCAGAAAATATATTTTGTGAACAAAGAAGCGTAAACACTGTGAATAAGTGCATGATGTATTTAGAAATCTAAGAAAAGTACCGAAGACCTTTAACTTGCATTGAATGATGTTAATGTCTGTGTCCACATAATATAATAAGAATAATCATACTAATAATGATTGTGGTATTTGTTAAGTGCTACTGGGTACCAGGCACTGTTCTAAGCACTGGGGTGGATGTAAGCAATGAGATTGAACACAGTCCCCATCCCACGTGGTGCTCACAGTCTCAATTCCCAATTTACAGATGAGGTAACAGAGGCACAGAGAAGTGAAATGTCTTGCCCAAGGTCTCACAGCAGACAAGCGGTGGAGCCGGAATTAGAACGCAAGACCTTTTAACTCCCAGGCCTGTTCTCTATCCATTATGCCATGCTGCTTCACCTGGTAAGGGTAACCCAGAGCTAGCTACACATCTCATAAATACTCCCTGAGTTGCCATGGGGTAACATGGGGTAGTAAGGTGGGAAGTATTCATTTCCCTTCTTCACCGAAAGAGAAGTATTAGTCAAATGGAATCATGAGACCAATCTCTTACTCCTGGTCACTACTAAATCTGAATCAGGGAAGCAATTTACCCAGTGTTTTGTCCTTTCAGCCATACTGCTGCTTGCTATGCTACCCGTAGTGGAAGGATAAGTGTACTGTCTGATAGCCAGAGTCTTAAACATGAAAAGAGAACCTCTCCTGACATTTTAGGCAAGAGGGGTGGGACTTCCAGAGGCATGACATCTTGGGGGACGGTATGCAAGGGGGAGGAAAGAGATGGAAGTGATGGAACAAGAGGAAAATAAGGTGGAGGGCAGGGAAGCAGAGAATGAAAGGCAGGTGAGTTCCTCTTTCTGCTTTTCAGCTGTAGTCCTGGCAGCACCACCAACGAAAACTACCACGAATGCATCCAGATCAGGTTAGTTTAGCTTTGTGGGTAGGCAGAAACACCATCCCAGCCCAGGAAAAAAAAGCCCCTGAAAGCTAGACAGACATTCTTCCATTTGTCATCCAGGTCTAAGAATAAGAATGACAATAAAAGTAATAGTGATATTATTAAAATAATATCTGTAATTGTATTTACTTATATTGATGCCTGTCTCCGCCTCTAGACTGTAAGCTCACTGTGGGCAAGGAATGGGTCTGTTATATTTGTTATGTTATTTTGTGCTCTCCCACACACTCAGTATAGTGCTCTGCACACAGTAAGTTCTCAATAAATATGATTGTCCTGACTGACCGACAAGATCACCTCCTCGTTGGTGTTATAACCTGGCATCATTTTCTCTGTTGAGCCACTCTCCAAATCTGTCCTTAACAGTGATTCCAAGAGCCAGGCTGATGGAGATGGATGGAGGGAATCTAGAAGCTGGAAAGAAAGGCATCCTTTTTACGGGTCTTTCCAGTAATGTATATTGCCTGGAGTAGCAGAACACGGTCTGCTCCTCTTTCATCAACTCACTAGGGTTATTTTGTGAGTAGAAGTTGTCAGGAGTTGAGTCGTACAGCTCAGCCAAAAGAAAATGCCTCCAAATACATTATCTCCATGAGACTGGGACTTGGGCAATTTCCTCTCTTTGCTGATACTCAAACACCATTAGAATTTTCCAGCCCCATTCCATCTTGAAGGACTTTCATCCGCATGGATACTAGCGTCCAAGCCACCCCTCTCATTAATGTGACAAGATCAGTTTGCAAAGTATAAATCATTTAACCCGAAGTCATAATTGACAGGAGTATCTAATTACGATAATCTGTCAGGGAACAGATGCTCGGAAACATTTTGTCTAACCCAACAGAAACAGCAAATCTCAAACTCTCTGGAGGCTTGCTCAGTATAAGATTCGCTGGCCAAAATAAAAACCCCATTTGCTTCAGTTTGGCTAATTTCTGTGCCATTATGACCCCTAATAAATTGTCCCTCCTCCCTGTAATAAACATTAGAATAGTCTAACCTTTTGGGAAGTTATCATTAATGAAGGTCTGACACTTCAGACAATTAAAACAATCACCTGGGTGTTTGAAGGTGAGTTTGCTGTTCAATTATTCAAGGCATTCTGAGTTATTCGGGATATTGAGTATGTATGTGTTAATATTCTCACCTTTTATGCTATATTGCACCGTAAATTTCAACTCTTTTCTAGATAACTATGTTTATATTTTGTTAATGTACATAGATGATTCATTAACATAATTAATGGAAGTGAACTGAGATGAGGGTGAGAGGGAAATCTCAGTTTTTTCCAAAGATTATCAAGAAAATGATTATTAAAAACCCTATACCAATCAATCAATCAATCGTATTTATTGAGCGCTTACTGTGTGCAGAGCAATGTACTAAGCACTTGTCTTTGGTAAACTAAAAGATTCCTTGGGGGCAAAAAAAATCACTTCAAGTGCATGCAGTCCCCATGCCCAACCTAGCAAAAAAAGTCAAACAAAATGCTTTGTTACAGACTGACTCAGCCTGCACAGGTTTAGTTGTACAGTATCTGGAGTTTCCTAGAGACCATTTCAGATGTCTTAAGAAAATACTTTTGTAGGAGAAACAGCCTCAAATAGGACATTATTTTTAGCATGATGTAATTTCACTGAGCTTCAAGGCATCATCCTGTCTCAAATGCACCTGCCCAAAAATGTGTCCAACATGACATAAGTGAATTCTTAACAAGCCCAGAAATATTACGGACAACGTGGTGTGGAATCCTAAGGGCTTGCTGAAAAGCTGAAAAGTTTCTACCACCTCCCATTTCTGTGATCCTCAGTAAGGCAATTCCTGGCCCCAGAGATAGCCTGCTATCTTCCAAGGTATATACATAACTCCAGACCCAATTTTGGCTTTATCCTCCACTAAATCGCTCTCATTCAACCTGAGCATAAAATCTGTCATCAAATCCGGTCAGTTCCAGCTTCACAACATCTCTAGAATCCTCCCCCCTCCATCCAAATGGCTATCAAGTGGATGTAAACTTCTATATTCCTCCTTGATTACTGCATCAGCCTCCTCAATGTTCTTCCTGTCTCCTGTCTCTTCTCTCTTCAAGCCATACTTCACTTGGCTGCCTAGTTCATTTTTTAAAACAAAACAAAACAAAACAAAACACTCAAAACCACATCTCCCCACTATTCAAAAACCTCCAGTGGTTCCTTATTCATTCATTCAATCATATTTATTGAGCACTTACTGTGTGCAGAGCACTGTACTAAGCTCCATCAAATAGAAACTCGTTACTGTAGACTTTAAGGCAGTCTACTAAGTATCCCCTTCCTACCCTTCTTTTCTGAGCTACTATAACTCAGCCCAAACAATTCACTCCTCTAAACCTCAACCTACTCACTGGGCCTCGATTTCATTTATCTTTCCTGCTGATCCCCTTGCTTGTGTCCTCCATGAATGAGATGCAGTGCTTGATGGGATTCAATTCTCGTTTTCCTTACTGCCTGGACTGTGAGCCCGATGTGGGACAGGGACTGTGTCTGACTTGATTAACCTGTGTATCTACTCTACTAGGCTAATGCTTAAAACAGCACTTGACACATAGTAAGAACTTAACAAATATAATAACAGTGATAATAATACATGCTATTGATTCATTCAATCATTCGGTCCTACTTCTTGAGTACTTATTGTGTGTACTCTTGTACATATTTACTATTCTATTTATTTTGTTAATGATGTGCATGTAGCTATAATGCTATTTGTTCTGACGATTCTGACACCTGTCTACTTGTTTTGTTTTATTGTCTGGTTCCCCCTTCTAGACTGTGAGCCCATTGTTGGGTAGGGACCATCTCTATATGTAACCGCCTTGTACTTCCCAAGCACTTAGTACAGTGCTCTGCACACAGTAAGTGCTCACTAAATACGATTGAATGAATGAATGAAAGTGTGCAGAGCACTGTACTAAGCACTTGGGAGAGTACATTACAATGATAAACAGTCACATTCCCTGCCCACAACTAGCTTAGTATTTCTTTGACAAGACTTGATATGGTCTGTATTAATTGAAGAAGACTTGCTGTAGAAGTTGGGAAAATGGATAAAACTGGACTCAAATGTGAATTTGAGCCATTTGAGGGTGAGGAACAGTGTGAATAAGGGGTCAAAAGTGGGAGAGTTGCTAGCTAGATACAGTAAGATAGTGATCTTGGAAAGATGCAAGTGTCTCGGCTGTCTTCTAGGGGACTGTCAGATGTCCCTCTCATCAGTGTCCTCACCTTGCCACCATTGCTTTTGCGATTCAGAAGTTCTGTTCCTCACAGGCATCTGTAACCTGTTATACAATTTTCAAACCCAGATATAATGATAATAATAATTATGGTACTTGTTAAGCTCTTGCTATGTGCCAGGCACTATTCTAAGCACTGGGGTAGATACAAGTTAATCAGGTTGGACACAGTCTCTGTCACACATCGGGCTCACACTTTTAAATCCCTTTTATAGACGAGACAACTGAAGCCCTGAGAAGTGAAGTCACTTGCCCCAGGTCAAACAGCTGGGATTAGAACCCAGGTTCTTCATTCATTCGTTCAGTCATATTTATTGAGCACTTACTGTGTACAGAACACCATACTAAGCGCTTCTCACTCTACTAAGGTTCTTCTGACTCTTAGGCCAGTGCTCTATCCACTAACCCATGCTGCTTTCCCATGTGACTCTGAGGTGAAAATATTTTACCTTTGCTTCAGTGGATAGGCCTTCCCAGACTGAGCCCCCATTTTCCTCTCCTCCTCCCCATCCTCCCCCTCTGCCTTACCTCCTTCCCCTCCCCAAAGCACTTGCATATATTTGTACAGATTTATTACTCTATTTATTTTACTTGTACATATTTACTTCTCTATTTATTTTGTTAATTATGTGCATGTTGCTATAATTCTATTTATTCTATTTTGACACCTGTCTACATGTTTTGTTTTGTTGTCTGTCTTCCCTTTCTAGACTGTGAGCCCGTTGGACCATCTCTATATGTTGCTGATTTGTACTTCCCAAGCACTTAGTACAGTGCTCTGCATACAGTAAGCGCTCAATAAATACGATTGAATGAATGAATGTACAGGCAATGGGATTTCCCAGTAAGGCTAAGAGGGAAAAATAACCAGAGGAAGGGTTAGGATTACTAAAGAACTCCTTGGTGACCAGCCAAACAACCACAGTCTTCTTGATCACTAGATCTTAATTTTCTGTATTTTCTCAGGATAAAATTAAACCATTGCTATAGCGTCTCTCCTATTGCTGTGTTTAAAATGTCAGTTGGCTTGGATTTATACAGCAACCCCTTGACTGGGAAGTCAGAACACCATCTCATTTACTCTTCAAGCCACTCCTAGAGAGAATATATGTGATGCTTCAACATTAATGGAGCCTGCACATAAATTAAAGCATTATTGGCCGGTTGAAATAGATAGAGCAGTTTTTCTCTTTCATCACACCTTGTAGATTCACTCATTTCCACATTCCCATATGCTCAGATAGATTTTCATATCTGATAATTAATCGGCCCCTTTTCCATTTAAAAGGTGGGTAGGTGTGAACACGCTATTTTTTATTTGCATTTATAAATAGTAACAATCTTCAAAACTATAGGTAACGAAAAGAGACATAAGCTCATTAATCTGCTGTAATTGGGTTAATAAATACATGATTTTTCATGTTCATAAATGCATGATTTGTATAAAGAGGAATATGTGGTTGTCTGGGGTTATCAATATGTGTTCCTGTATCTAAAGAGATACACAAAGAAAAGGTCCTATCCATTACTCACATTCCAAGTCAGTGATACAAGGTGTATTTAATAGTGGCATTTGTTAAGGACTTATTATTTCATTTGTTCAAAGGTATTTATTGAGTGTTTACTGTGTGGAGACCACTGTACTAAGCACTTGGAAAAGTACAATACAGCAATAAACAGTGACTTTCCCTGACCACAGTGAGCTTACAGTCTATTTGAAAAGCACTATACTAAGTGCTGGGGTAGATAAAAGAGAATTAGTTGCAGTCTCTGCTCTACTCCATATTCCATATATTTCACTCCTCTAATATCAACCTACTCACTATATCTCAAACTCATCTTTTTCACCGCCAACCCCTTGCCCACATCCTCCCTCTGGCTTAGAACTCCCTCCCTCTCCATAACCAACAGACCATCGTTCCCCCACCTTTAAAACCCTCTTAAAATCACATCTCCAAGAGACATTCCCTAACTAAAACCTAATTTATTTATCTTTCGTCCCCTCTGTGTCATCTATGGATTTGGGTCTGTACCCTTTCAGCACTTTTTATTCACCCCATAATGCATACGGACCTACCCATATATCCTCCCTTTTTCTCCTCCTGTACTTTATTTCAATGTCTTTCTCCCCTTCTAGACTGTAAGGGTCTTGTGGACAGAGATGGTAATTAGCAACTCTATTGTCTTGTGCTCTCCCAAGTGCTTAGTACAGTTCTGACACAGACTTAGTGTTCAAGAAATAATATTGATAGATTGATATGGTGCTTCTAGTCTAAGGAGGTAAGAGAGGAGGTATTGAATCCCCATTTACAGATGAGGAAGTAGAAGCACAGAGAAGTTAGGTGGCTTGTATGTAAAGGTTGTGTGTGTGTGTGTGTGTGTGTGTTGTTCTGCCTCATGGCATACATCTTCCTCCCTCCAAAGCCCTACTGAGAGCTCACCTCCTCCAGAAGGCCTTCCCAGACTGAGCCCCCTCCTTCCTCTCCCCCTCCTCCCCCTCCCCATCCCCCACCTTACCTCCTTCCCCTGCCCACAGCACCTGTATATATGTGTATATGTTTGTACATATTTATTACTCTATTTTATTTGTACATATTTATTCTATTTATTTTATTTTGTTAATATGTTTTGTTTTGTTCTCTGTCTCCCCCTTCTAGGCTGTGAGCCCACTGTTGGGTAGGGACCATCTCTATATCTTGCTAACTTGTACTTCCCAAGCACTTAGTACAGTGCTCTGCACACAGTAAGCGTTCAATAAATATGACTGAATGAATGAATACATGGTTCACTTGTATACATAGAGCCATATATAGCATATTCACACATATGTGTATAATGAAAAGCTGACCTGGAGTTAGGACCAGAATTGAATCAAAATAAAAGACCAGATTATAAGGACTCGAGCATGTTTTGTGTATTTTCACCATTTTTTAATCTTCTTTCGCTTCTGAGTCCCAGAACTGTCTGTGTGGGCAAATCCCAGTTCTGCTCCAGTTGCTCTTTCCTCTGTCACTTAGTACATCCTTGGCATCATCAGAGGAGGTAGGCTTCTCATTCAGCCTTGGTCTCCGACACTAAGGCTGCTTCTCCCAGTCCTAAGTGAGGCCTACTGCCCCCCCCCCCCCCCCCCCCACCACAGTGTGCAAGCTCCTTGAAGCCAGGGATCATGTCTCTGGCCACAAATTCCTTGCCCATATCCTCCTTCTGTTCCGAAAGTCACTCATCTCTCAAACCTGACAGACCATCTCTCTCCCCATCTTCAAAGCCCTGCTTAAATCACAACTCTTCCAAGAGGCCTTCACTGACTAGACTCTGTCATTTGCCCCATTTGCCCTCCCTTCTGCGTTGCCTATGCCCTTAGATCTGAACCCCTTAAGCCTCTGATATTCACCCCACCCTCAGTTCCACAACAATTACGTCCACATCTCTGTATTGTGCTTTCCCAAGTGCTTAGTACAGTGCTCCACACAAGTAAGTGCTCAATAAATACCACTGAATGAAGGAATTCTTTCCCATTTCACCTTCTGGTAATTTAATTTCTATTTCTTCCTCTAGACTTGAGGTCGGGGACTGTGTTCACTAATTCCATTGTAGTGTACTCTCCCCAGTGCTTTGTGCAGAGTTCTGCACACAGTAAGCACTCTAGTAATACCACTGAGAGATTGTTCAGCGATGGGACACCTTATATCGACTGGAACATTCACCCTACCTGCTAGACAAACTCAGTACCTGGGAAGGAAAGTCTCCATTTCCATCATCCTGAGATCTGGAAAGACTCTGAGAATGTTCTGAGCAATTGTTCCTGTAGAACATGTAGTGGGTCAAAAGAGGTGAGGAAGCATTCAATAACCAGGCAGGACTGGGGCTTGTTTTCAGTTCCCGGCAGAAATCCTTTTATAATTTCCCTTTCTTGGCTGTTTGGCTGATAATCAATTTCGTTTCACACATCCTAAGAAGAGTCTAGTCCTGTTGGTATAATTAATTCTTGTTGAAACATCACAGAATACATAAAGAGTAACAGTTTGGGTCAGTGAAGAGGACAAGATTCAGAATTACTTCATTGTTTTGTTTGTCACTTTTGCAGAAAACCGATTCCCCATGGATAGCCTTTCTTCTTTCTTCATTTTTCCCTTCCCCTCCCACCTCCCAACTCATTCACTTCTGGGATAATTGGTGGATTTCTATCAAGAGAAATATATTTTTTGACATCTCAAGCTAACAGTGGGACAGAGCTTAAATCCTCACAGGAGCAATAGGACAACCACCTATTAAGCAGTTTATATGCCTGAATCTATGGGACACTCTTCATCGAGTGGACTGTGTAAGCAGCTTTCTCTCCCAGTTGTAATTTCGTCCTTCCATCTTCTCTCCTCCATCTGGTTAATGCTCTACCTCAAAAAGGGTTGCTTAGAAGGCAACATTAGTGAAACCGATGGGGTGGTGGGGTGGGGGGTTGTAGGAGTAGAGAAACTGAGTGAAATAGAGAGAGGAGAAAGCTAGAAGGAGAGAGACTTGGGGAGAGGGAGGGAGAAGAAAGAGAAAGGGAAGGGGAGTGAGGGGGAGAGGGATTACAATTGGTATAAGACTGACATACCATATATGATTGAGAGAAACACAACTGATCGATAAAAATGGGGAGAGGGAGGGGGAAGGAGACAGCTAAACATCCCAACAAAGTTTCTTTGGGGACACATCACTCTGCTGGATTTCTCACACTGCTTTCTATTACTAATTGTTTGACTGCTTCTCTTTGTCTGGATGACCTTCAGCTAGTATTTTAAAAGATTTCCCTGCAGAAATGCTTGAATGGGAGAAAAGTTCAATGTTCATTTTTTTAACTGGCATCAGATGTGCCCGAACATCTCAGTGGAACTGGGGCTGGCAAGGGCCTTTCACCCTAATTTATTACAGGCAATTGGAACAATAATGGAAACCAAAGGGGCAGAATTCTGCAGAATTTGCAGGCAAGGCGATCTAAAGTGGCAAACATCTGTTCTCTCAGAGTGTTTTTGAACAATGGTTACTTTCTGTGAGGGTTTTCAGCTTAGTTCTTCTAACCTTAATATCCAAAGACTGCAGATTTATTTCCATCTGAATGTCAATAGTCCTGAAGAGCAACTTGGCTGCCTGCATTTAGCGAGCAGCTTGTACTGATATGATTGCAACTCAATCTCGTTGCCTATGTCTGCCCCCAGAAGCCTTAGTTAAACACAACGTATCAATCAATCAAAGTGGTTACTGATTGTTTTTAGAGAAGCAGGCTGGCTTGGTGGAAAGAGGACCAAGGTTTAATCCTCTCCACCACTGGCTTGATGGGTGACCTTGGGTATGTCACTAAACTAAACACGGAGCACTGTAAAATGGCAATGAAATATCTCTTAATAATAATAATGATAATAATAATAATATTAATAATGATGGCATTTGTTAAGCACTTACTACATGCAAAGCACAGTTCTAAATGCTGGGGAGGATACAAGGTGATCAGGTTGTCCCACGTGGGGCTCACAGTCTTAATCCCCATTTTACAGAGGAGGTAATTGAGGCACAGAGAAGTTAAGTGACTTACCCAAAGTCATAAAGCTGACAAGTGGCAGAGCAGGGATTTGAACCCATGACCTCTGACTCCAAAGCCCGGGCTCTTTCCACTGAGCCACGCTGCTTCTCTTTTTCCACTTACTTAGACTGTGAGTCCCACATGGGATAGGGACTGTGTCTGACATGATTACCTTGTATCTATCCCGGTGCTTAGTACACGGAAAGTGCTTAACAATCACCACAGTTATTATTATTCTGTGCAGAGAATGGTACGAAGTAATGGTAGTACTTAGTTCAATGCATTGTGCTTCCAGAAGTGACACATTCCCTGCCTATGAGAAGTTTACACTCTGAACAGAAGATCTGTGGAAAGTAGAACAGAAGATCTGTGGAAAGTAGAACAGAAGATCTGTGGAAAGTAGAGCAGAGGTAAAAGACTCAGTGCCTGTTCTCAAGGATTTTGCAATCTTGTGACGGAGAAGATGCACCCCACATAATTTACAAAAAATAGAGAATGGAAAAGATGGCTATGTAAATAAGTGTGTAAAATTGCTTCACATTCACTGAGTTCTTCACAGACAGGAGCCCCCACTAATTCAGGAGAAAAGAAAAAGGCAACAGACACCTGTTTGTATAGCATTAGCTTATTCCCTGCATTCCTTTCTGCCTTTCTGAGTTACATCATTCTCTGGCAAGAAGCATCCCAACTTTTATTAACCAATCCCATCACCTGACAGAAGGCCACCGGACCTGAAATAAATCCTGCTTTCAGCAGGGGTGCCCATGGAGTTGTCATCACTGGAGAGCCCAGCGTGGAGCAGAGCAGCAGGAGGAGATAGATTAAAGCGGCAGCCAAGCACAACTGCTGCTAACAACTCCTCAGAGTTCCCTTGCTCAGATGGTCCTGGATTCTGGCAAGAGTTTGGACTTCGTGCTGGGCAGTTGAGGCAGGAACTGCAGGGAACCAGCTGTGGGCCACTTAACTTACCTCCCCGCTGCCATTTGTGGATTCTGGGCTCAGGAGGTCTATCTGGGTGGTGGAGAGAGGGTGGAGAGGCGGTTAGTGTGTTTGTGTGTCAATGAATGTGTCTCTGGGAGCCTGTTTGTGTCTGTCTGAATGGGTCCCCAATATGCACTTAGTACAGTGCTCTCAGCACAGTCAGAGTTCGGTAATTTTCAATCATTTTCATGCGATTAAGCTTACCATGTATGTGTCAAGCGCTGTTCTAAGCACTGGGACAGGGTCAAGTTAATCAGGTCAGACACAATCCAGGTTCCATGTGGGGCTCACAGTCTATTGTGGATGCTTTGGTCAGTGCTCTGCATCCAGTAAGCATTCAATGAATATGACAGATTGATTTTTAAATTCCCATTTTACAGTTGAGGCACAGAAACTGTGGCACAGGAAGTGAGTTTCCCAAGTAGGTAAGTGGCAGAACTGGGACTTGAACCAAGGTTCTCTGATTCCAAGGACTGTGCTTTTTTTCTACTAGACCAGGCTGCTTCCCATTTCTTTTTTCTGGTTTTTTTCTTCTTGTATTGGTTAAACACTTACCATGTGCCAAGCACTGTACTAAGCGCTGAAGTGGATACAAGCTAATCAGGTTGGGCAGCTCACCGTGGGCAGAGAATGAGTCTGTTTATTGTTATATTGAACTCTTCCAAGTGTTTAGTGCAGAGCTCTGTGCACAGTAAGTGCCCAGTAAATATGATTGACCAAAGGAAAGAACCGAGTCCTTATTGTTATATTGAACTCTTCCAAGTGCTTAGTGCAGAGCTCTGCACACAGTAAGTGCCCAGTAAATATGATTGACCAAAGGAAAGAACAGAGTCCATGTCTCACATGGAGCTCACAGTCTTTATCCCTATTTTACAGGTGAGGTAACTGAGGCACAGATATACTTGGTGATTTGCCCAAGGTCACACAGAAGACAAGTGCCAGAGCTGGGATTAGAACACAGATCCTTCGACTCCCAGGTACTTGTTCTGTCCACTGCTCAGCTGCTTCTCACTTATAGATTAGTGTAAGCCTGCGTGTTTCCTAGAATATGTGTCAGGGTGAGTGATTATATACCTGTCTTTCTGTCTCCTTTTCTCTATTTTGGCCATCTTCTCTGCCTCTCTCTCTCCGCCTCTCAAATGGCAGACCACAGCACCCTGTTTCATCTTCAGCTCTAGTCACTTTATACATAGCAGAGATGGTGAATATTGAAACTCAAGGGGGTAAAATTGCAGTAACATTTTTCAGTTAACTCACCCTACTAAATTAGAAGAGGTGATTTTTTTGCCACCTATACTCTCCAACTGACTATTCAGGGATCCTAAAATGTTATCTCTCTCAATAATTCTGGATCTGATGACAGTGGCCATGGACTTACCTTTGTAAATAATTACAAGCACCATGAATAATAATAACAGTAACAATAAAGAAGAAGTGCAGTATGGTGGAAAGAGAATGGGCCTGGGATGCAGAGGATCTGGGTTCTAATACCAGCTCTGCTACTTGTCTGCTGTGTGACCTTGGGCAAATCACTTAATTTATCTATGCCTGTTACCTCATCTGTAAAATGAAGATTTAGATTGTGAGCCCCATATACGTAAGACATGCACTGTGTCTAACTTGATTATGTTGTACCTATCCCCCCTGTTTAGTATAGAGCCTGACATATAGAAAATTCTTAATAAAGACAATTAAAAAAACCAAAATGAAACAAGCTCATTGGTATGGGAAAGCACATTACAGTAGCATGCTGAGAAGCAGCCTGGCATAGTGAATAAAGCATGGGCCTGGAAATCAGAAAGACCTGGGTTCTAATCCCAGTTCCACCACTGGTCTGCTGCATGATCTTGGACAAGTCACTTAACTGCTCTGTGCCACAGTTACTTCATCTGTAAAGTGGGGTTTAAGACTGTGAGCCCCAAATGGGACATAATAATAATAATGATAGCATTGGTTAAGTGCTTACTATGTGCAAAGCACTGTTCTAAGTGCTGGGGAGGATACAAGGTGATCAGGTTGTCCCATGTGGGGCTCACAGTCTTTATCCCCATTTTACAGATTAGGTCACTGGGGCACAGAGAAGTTACTTGCCCGAAGTCACACAGCTAACAAGTGGTGTAGTCGGGATTAGAACCCATGACTTCTGATTCCCAAGCCCGGGCTCTTTCCAATGAGCCACGCTGCTTCTCTAAAAAGTCACAGAGCTGATGTGGTGGAGCCGAGATTAGAAACTGTGACCTCTGACTCCCAAACCCGGGCTCTTTCTACTGAGCCATGCGACGAGTGGTGGAGTCGGGATTAGAACCCATGACCTCTGATTCCCAAGCCTGGGCTCTTTCCACCGAGCTATGCTGCTTCTCGAAAAAGTCACAGAGCTGATAAGTAGTGGAGCCAAGATTAGAACCCATGACCTCTGACTCTCAAACCCGGGATCTTTCTACTGAGCCACTCGATGAGTGGTGGAGTCAGGATTAGAACCCATGTCCTCTGACTCCAGAGCCGGGGATCTGGCCACTGAGCCACACTGCTCCTCACTGCTCACCGGTCCCCTCATCCCTGCCTCCCCGGGGGTCCCACTCCCTGCACGGGGCCAGGCGGTCGATGTAGGACAGGAGCTGGGACTTGGCGACACCCCCATCAGACAGTTGTTGATTTCCTCTCTGATCTTTATGCCCCGGAGGGGACACCCCCCACCAAAAGCAACAGCAGGGTCTTCTTCGCATCCTCTGGCTGTAGATCTCGGGGTGATGGAAGCTGCCAGCTTCTCGTAGAACTCTTCCTCGGTGAAGACTTGTATCGACCCCAGCACTTAGTACAGTACCTGGCACGTGGTAAGCACTTTTGACAAATACCATTTTAAAAAATTCAATTAGGGGTTGATAATGAGAAGAAACTTTGCGTTTTGCCGATCCAACCTACTGTACGTGCTGCTTAGAAGAGAATATTTGGTGATTCTTCTCATTGTGGGGGACTCATGCTTGACAGTAGGTAATTGGAATAGATGCTTTCTGATTAATAAGCCTAGATAGCAATAGATTTTAGAAGTCCCTGTTGTTGAAGGAGGTTGCTGAAAATGCTATGCTGTAGTGCTCCGTGGACTATATTGGCAGGACTGATTGTTTTAGAGATGCTAATGGAGACAGGGTGCCAGAGAACTTGTCCAGAAGTGTGCATTGAGCACTGCTGGGCTGTCTCTGACCTGGTCCAGGGAGAGGCAGCGTCGTTAAGGCTGGAGATAGAAGGCAAAGTTTGACCTACATAGAGCAATTGTGCTCACTGACATCACAGTCAATTGATATCATGTCACCTTTCTCAGGACTTTTCAATATATACTTGTCTTATGCCTTCGAGTCGCCTCCGACCCATAGTGATGCCATAGACACTTCTCTCCCAGAAAGCCCCACCTCCATCTGCAGTCGTTCTGGTAGTGTTTCCTTGGTAAAAATACAGAAGTGGTTTACCACTGCCTCTTTCCACGCAGTCAACTTGAGTCTCCACCCTCGACTGTCTCCTGTGCCATTGTTGCCCAGCACAGGTGAGTTTTGACTTGCAGCAGATTGCCTTCCACTAGCTAGCCACTGCCCAAGCTAGGAATGGAATGGGTAGGCCTCTGCTTGACTCTCCCTTCGATAGTCAAGATTGGTACAGCACTGCAAACTCTACAGGTAAAGCACTGAGAGGGGTTCAATGTATACTGCTTGAAGATATTAGCAAAAGCTATTTTTGGGATTCATAGAATAATGATTGTGACATTTATTAAGTGCTTATCGTGTGACAAGAACTGTAATATAGTCAGGGATAGAAAAAAGATAATTAGGCTGAACACAGTTTCTATGCCACATGGGGAAAAAGGGAGAATGGGTATTTTATTCCCATTTTTACAAATGAGGAAATTGAGGCACAGAGAAGTTGTGACACACCCAAGGCTAAACAGCAGGCAAGGGGCAGCACTGGGATTAGAACCCAGATCCTCTGAGTCCCCAAGCCTGTTTTCTTTCCACTAGATCATGCTGCTGCTTTCTAAGAATTGAGTACTATAGGGTGTAGCCATCCTACAGCATTTATGCACACAGCTTTACGCTAGGTTGCTCTCCCAATCTGCAATTTATTTCAATGTGTGTCTTCCCTGCTAGACTGTAAGCTCCTTGAGGTCAAGGATCGTGTCTGCTTATTTCATTGTACCCTTCCAGGTTTGTACACAGTGAGAACTCAATGAATACCTCTGACTGGGTAGTGGGTATGGATACAGATTTCTGCAGTTCTTCAGTCTCTCTAGACTGTAAGCCCGTTGTGGGCAGGGATTGTCTCTCTTTATTGTTGTATTGTACTTTCCAAGGGCTTGGTTCAGTGCTCTGCACCTAGTAAGCACTCAATAAATACGATTGAATGATTGAATGAATACAATTCCTAAGAAATGCTGACTCCACATTGGTATCATTCAAATTTATCACTACAGAAATGTGTATTTTGATTTCTTCAAAAATTCACAAGGACCATATTGTGGTGACACAGGGTCAGGCAATCTGTTTTTTATCAGTCAGTCAATCCATACATAAATTGGTGATATTTATTGAGCATTACTGTGTAGAGAGCATTATACTAAGTACTTGGGGGAGTGCAGTACAACAGCATTGATAGACACATCGCCTGCCCACAGTGACTTTCAGTCTAGAGCTTTAGAGCTGGTTGGAAATACCAGCTCTAGAAGCAGTGTGGCTTAGTGGAAAGAGCACAGCTTGGGAGTCAGAGATCGTAGGTTCTAATCCTGTCTCTGTCACTTATCAGCTGTGTGACTTTGGACAAGTCACTTAACCTCTCTGTACCTCAGTTACCTCATCTGTAAAATGGGGATTAAGACTGTGAGCCACTTGGGACAACCTGATTACCTTATATCTACCCCAGTCTTAGAACAGTGCTTGGCACGTAGTAAGTAAGCACTTAACAAATACCATCATTATTATTATTATTATTACCCTTTTCAAACTTACTTGGTCACTTACAACTCACTCCTCTGTTTATACATAGTTGGCAGAACCAGGTAAAACTAACTTTACTGATAAGACAAAGCTGTTTGAATATCTTCTGAAAGTCTAAACAAAAGAAAACTGAATAGTATGGGACAATGGGGTCACATTTGAAGGATAGTTGATGTCTGTAAGTTTCTAAGTAATAGTGAGTAATTAATTCTGGATCAAAGTCAACCCACCTCCAATTTTCCCCTTAGATTTTGTTATTTAAAGATCAGGTGGTTACCATTTTCCAGGTAACAACACTTAGTGTTCTTGCATTAAAATTTTGGTATAATGAAGAAAGATTTAACCATGGTAGTGATGAATAGCACCACAGATGATGTGGCACTGCTGTGTTTAAAACATAAAGGGTCAAGCCAGAAAATTCACTAATGGAGCATTTATGATTCTGATCATGAATGGAACAGTTGTATTTTTTTTCTGAAAATAAAAGTAGAACATGAAAAATCTGGCTTTTTCTAGAACTGCATGTCAGTGGACATGAACAAATTGTGTATGTGGGCTTTTTTTCTGTTAAATAGTTTTCATAATTGAAGGCCTGGGAATTCAGTCTAGTATACTGTAGATGGTGAATTTGCATTTTAGAGATCAATTTGTGTTGGAATTGAAAAGCTTAGATGCCAAATATTATTGTCGTCATCCTTTCTCAGACTGGAAGTTCATCTCTTCAGTGAAAATGATCACTAATCCTCTTCCTATACCTGCCTCCAATTTTGGCCTATTTTTAGAAATGCATGTCAAATTTTCTTGCCATAAGGAATTTGATTTTGATCAGTACACTGAACATCTTTTTGTTAAGCCACTCAGAAGAAACCTGTTGGTATAGTTCTCTCAACCTCAACAACTCCCACATTTATGAATTGGTGTCATTCACATGAATCTGAGTGTACATATTTTTAGCATTAGAAAATTGAGTAGGAGAGCCAGATACCATGTCATTCTGATTTATAAATAGTCTCTGGCCTGCTCTAGGTAGCAGAAACACAACCACTCTATTTTAATTAAGGTGATTCCCCCAAATCTTAGGATACAAATAGTTTAATGTTGATATTTTTCCTTCCTTTGGGAAAATTAATAAATGTAAAGACCTTTTGCCTAATATTTTTCAGCAGCATACATTTCAGCATCTTTCACCTTTACATGGCAATGGAGTTCATGTTTACAGGGTCTTGGATTGCTTTCTAAAATTTATTATTTCAAAGAATCTCTTACAGAGATTCTTACAGAGAGTGAGTGGGACATTTTGGAAGTTGCACTCATTTCTTTGGTCATGTAGGCTGGGACTCAGTTCACTTTTAAAAACAGTCACAGTCATGAACTACTACAGTGGATTGGTATCATGAGTCTGAGTTGATGGCCAGGAGGACATAACAGTAATAGTAAATCCTTATTTTTGCATTGTACTTTTATTTTTTCTAAGTGCCAGCACACTCATATCTCATTTTTACCATGCAAAATCCATGTGAGGGATGGATGGAGAGTATTATTATCTCCATTTTACAGATGAGAAAATTTAGGCCAAGAGAGGTTAAGTGACTTACGTAAGCTCAAACCACAAAGTAGAGTCACAATTAGAACCCAGGTTCTCTGAGTCCCAGCCCAAAGACACCACTGAATACCTACAAAATGCCAATCTAAGATTTGCATTGTTAATAGAAACATTTCCAGGCCATTGCAAACTTCTATCAAGTTCCAACACTTAAAAAAATGGTTTTTGTTTAAGCACTTACAATGTGCCAAGCACTGTACTAAGTGTTGGGGTGGACAAAAGATAATCAGCTCGGACATAGTTTCTTTCTCATGAGGCTCACAGTCTATGTAGGATGGAGAACAGGTAAAATCCCCAATTTTACAGGTAAGGAAACTGAGGGCACAGAGTTTACAGGTCAAGCTTTTACACAACAAACAAATGGCAGAGCTGTTATTAGAAACCAGGTCCTCCGACATCCAGGCCCATGCTCTTCCCAATAGGCCATAGTGCTTCTCAAAGGTACAGTCTGTACAACGCTTAAGTGGCCTTTAAGTAGTTAGGAAGCTCATGATAACTCAGTGACCGCAGTTGCTGAATTCTAGTGGGAATTAACTCACTTAAAAGGTAGGAAATTATAAAACATGAAAAATGGGTCCCAAAACACATCATCCACTGTCATCATGCCTAATTCAGCTTTGAATTTAGTTCCCTTAAACCTTTACCAGTTTGTAACCAGGTATTAGAGCACTGAAGCTGTAATCTGTGCGAGCTGTTCGGTTCTATCATTGGAGTGAATTCTCTGTCTGCTTCATACATGACCAGTTGCATCCATCTGAGACTTTAAGAAGTTTTTTTTTTAAAGTTTCCTTCAAGAGGAGAAAGGGTTTGTCTTCAGCCACAAACGAGTCGAATCAAAAGCTGGAAGAAGAGATGGAGAAATATGACAAGCTTGAAGTAATGGAATCATCTCTTAAAGGAGAATTAAACATCCATTACAAGGTAAGCCCCTTGAGGACAGAGATCTTACCACTGACTTCTTTTGCATGTTTCCTATCACCTAGTGCAGAGCTCTGTAATAGCCACAAGTGATGATGGTTTGGGTATATTATATTACTGGAAATAAACTACATTTAGAAACCCTGTGCCCTAGGAAATAGAAGACGCATGGTGAAGTGGATAGAGCATAGGCCTGGGAATCAGAAGGTCATGGCTTCTAATCCCGGCTCTGTCACATGTCTGCTGCGTGACCTTGGGCAAGTCAATTCATGTCTCCGTGACTCAGTTACCTCATCTGTAAACTGGGATTGAGACTGTGAGCCCCAAGTGGACAGGGACTGTGTCCATCCTGATTTGCTTGTAACCACCCCAGAGCTTAGTACAGTGCTTTGGTGCATAGTAAGAGCCTAAGAAATACCATCTTCATTATTATTATGAAATAGACAAAGATCAAAGGACTCCAATTCATTTTTGAAGACAATCAATCAATCATACCAATTGAGCACCTTCTGAATGCTAGACACTACGTAGCAATTTGGAGGTTACAGCAGTAGAGAAATATGTTCTTTAACCTCAAAGAGCATTTCTTTTGCCCCTAAGAAGTACTGTACAAGGGCCACTATTGGTTTATCATGGTCCAGACAGCATTTGAGTGATCACTCTGAGTTGTCGAGTAAGTGACCTTTCCCCCATGAAAAGTTTCAGGCTGGGCTGAGCTGAATACTCAGAAAGCTATTTGTCACAGGGACTAGACTTCAAGTCATTAATAACCAGCTGTTTTCATCTCGAAGCTTTTAGTTAAATATTGACAGTAGTAGCAATTTAAAGCCTTTAGAATGAATGGTCTATTTATTTTATTGATGAAATGTAATACACCAAGATTTGCTGATAAATTGGGAACTTGCATCATGGTAGTAACTAGGCTGCTTGTACAATGAGTCATTTGAAAGAGTCACTTTTGGCTTATTGCTTTTATCTAGGCATCTTGTTCTTGTCTATTGGAGCCCACAGTACCTCTTGAGACATTTTCTTTAGTAATTCTCTCTTCAGAACTCAGAGGCACAAAAAGTCAATTGGCTTGTGTCACATGAACGAACAATAAAGACGAGATGTGGTTTGGAAGGCCCCTTGCAAATAGGCAGTAATTTTAAGTGATTTTTAATATTTCAGATTGCATAAGGGAAATAGGAGACACTGAAGAGGCACCAAGTCTTAGAAACGAAAATGCATGTATTGCACCACCTTCATCATCATCATGACCCTCACCAACCCAGTCATCATTACGGTCACAATTGTTTGAATACTTCCATCTGTGAAGCACTGTACTACACGCTTCAGACAAAGCTCCTGTCCCTTCAGGCAATGAGAATCCACAATGAGACATTATCTTTTCTTCCAAGTTCACACCAGAGTTGTACTCCCAAATGCTTAGTATACACAGCACACAGTAAGCTCTCAGTAAATATTACTGATTCATTCATTGATTGAAGGATGATAGGCTAAATCGAAAAATGAGAAAAAAAAATAATAATGGTTTTTGTTAAGCACTTACTATGTGCCAGGCACTGTACAAAGCACTGGGGTGGAAACAAGCAATTTGGGTTGGACCCAGTCTCTATCCCATGAGGGGCTTACTGTTTCAATCCCCATTTTACAGAAGAGGTAACTGAGGCACAAAGAAGTGAAATGACTTGCCCAAGGTCACACGGCAGACAGATGCAGAACCCACGACCTTCTGGCTCCCAGGCCCGTGCTCTATTCACAATGCAATGCTGCTTCACAGCACAAAATATCAATGAACGTATCAAGATATATGATGATTGCAAAGATGGATGTATAAATATGTAAGTATGAAGGGCTAAAGATGCTTTTTTGATTGAAATGACCTGAGGAGAAAATTATTAAGAGGACATTTTTGGAAGGAGGTAGATTTTTGGAGTGACTATCACTTTCTAAAATATTTCATTCGGCAGAGGTGATTATTATTATCATCATTATTATTAATAATGATAATGCAGCATGGCTTAGTGGAAAGAGCAGGCACTTGGGAGTCAGAAGTCATGAGTTCTAATCCCGGCTCTGCCACTAGTCAGCTGTGGACTTTGGGCAAGTCACTTAACTTCTCTGTGTCTCAATTACCTCATATGTATAAAAGGGGTAGGGATCACATCTTTAAATTTTACTTTTCTCTCCCAAGCACAATGTACAGTGCTCTGTCTGAATGTAGTGGATGTTTAATAAATTGAAGTATCTTCTGCTAAGCCCATAAAGCATCATGGAGTATGAGCCTTGTCATATCCTCTGTCTTTCTTCTTCTCTTTCCTTCTCCCCACCATCTCTCCACACCCATTTCTTTGTGGATTCAGTTGCCAAATACTTGGTTCTATGTTACAAAGGCTTCCCCATGCATAAAACCATTCCTTTGAAGAGTGCCAAGGTTTTTTAAAAGTCAATTTTTACAGCAATTATTTCCCTGTAAGTCTCTTTGGGCTCCCAGCATGATTGAAAATTAAAGATTAGATGAAGAGAGAAACTGTTAAAAATGAGTAGTTCACCTTCGAAATAAAATAACAAATGTATCACAAAGAGTGTACACCAGTTGGACAAAAATATCTGGGGACACAATGCTTTAATAGCTTTCTTATGAGAGAGTCAAATGCTGAAAAAGAGGTTGTTCATTACACCACATTACACTTTGTATGTTTAAAGGGCTACTTTTACACTTAATAGGTTAAGAAAAAATGTTCTCTACTTAAAGTAATTTATTCCGCAACCTTCAACTAAGAGACAAACCTTGTAGCTTACATATGATCCCAGAAAGGGTTTGATTACTTTTATCATCAATAAACTGAAGACAGATTTATCTTTGCCAAAGGTTTAATTTAGATGAATTCAGATTTTTAGCTCTTAGGAAAGCTTACATCCTATTGATTCAGAGGTTCTGCCTAAGCCCTTGCTGCTGATATTGCTTTCCAACCTTTAAGAAGGTTTTTCCCAGTCCCCAATTTCAGATCATATAAAATGGTTTCCTAAAATAGGGATGAGGCTCATTGTTTGTTAGGCTGCTTTTTCCATCCACCGACTGTACAACGAGACGATTACAATTCAGCCGCACATCCAGCCTAAATCTCAGAGGAATGGTTTCTCACTAATACCTCCAGGTTCACATTAAAAACCCACTTATCTATATTCTGTAGTTGTGGAAACTTCTACCTGTTAAGGCCCATATTGCCATGTGACATTTATAAACTGTGAGACAAAGATAATTATTAGGACTAGGTTACAGTCTCTGAGTTCTAACATGTTCTTTCAGCTAGAAAAGCTCCTTATTCTATTTGCCTTGAGTTATCTCATTTGGAAGAAAGAATGAAATCCATGGCTTTTTCAGGAGGATGATTTGAAGACATTTGGCCTTATTAGAGGTCATAGGGGTTAGTATCAGTGTGCTGTAGGTATAGCTTCTCAAATGAGCTTGACGGTAGTTAATTCTGATGCCCATATCAGTGGTCATTTAAGTGCCTACTGTGTGCAAAGCATTGTTCTAAATTCTGGGGAAGAATACAGCATGAGAAGCAGCATGGCTTATTGGAAAGAGCCCGGCCTTGGGAGTTGGAGGTCGTGGGTACTAATCGTGGCTTCTTCACTTATCAGCTATGTGACTCTAGGTGAATCACAGCTTCTCTGTGCCTCACTTACCTCATCTGTAAAGTGGGGTTTAAGACTTTGAGTCCCACGTGGGACAACCTGATTACCTTGTATCTACCCCAGGGCTTAAAACAGTGCTTGGCATATAGTAAGTAAGCACTTAACAAATACCATGATCGTTATTATTATTATTATTATCATTATTATTAATACGATAAAGAATCATCCCTGGTCCTATTAAGAGAGCTTACTAACCATTTTCTTAAGCAGAATTAGGAAGGGTTTTTTTATTTTTCAGACTAAGAATCTATCCACAGCAGACAATTCTAGTCCATCCCTTTTAGAGTTTCATTTTGATAACTGGCTGTAACCCAAAACTAGGTTTCTAGTCGATGTCTCTTGCCCTAGATAGGTGAAGATACTAGATGACACTCCAGGTCATTTGGACAGGTGGAAACTGAAACCTAGACACAGATTTTCCCCAATTTGTTTGGAGGACAGGTGAGACCAGGACCTTGATATTTTTCCATCCATAGCATTATACTCCAAGACACTCATACAGGACAAGGTTTGACCAGAAATCCTCCTACCAAAAGATAATAATAATAATGGCATTTTTTAAGTGCTTAGTATGTGCAAAGCACTGTTCAAAATGCTCGAAGATCAGATTTGAAATGTAATTTGAATACCGCCTAATAGAAAACAAATAAAATGTTCTTTCTTTCATTTCATTGACTTTGTATACAGCCAGAGAATATCCTTCTTTAGCTGAGAAACATTCTTCCCATCTGTTGCACGATTTATGTGACTGAAGCCCCCAGGCTGATTGAAAAGCTGTAAGGATGATTTTTACCACCAGTTTTATGATTCAGTGATTTGACTCATGTTAACTAATTAGAAACTGTGTCTGTGCAGTCAAATGAAGTAGATGGGCAACAGAGTTCCTACAGAGAGGGGAAAATACATTTAGATATGGAGTCCCAGGTATTCAGCTTAGTCACAGCACTGGAAAAGTGCTCAAGAAGCAGCCCGGCTTAGTGGAAAGAACCTGTACCTGGGAATCAGAGGACATGGGTTCTAAAACCCCACCAATTATTTGCTGTGTGACTTTGGACAAGTCACATAACATCCCTGTTCCTCAGTTACCTCAACTGTAAAATGGGGATTCAATCCTCTTCCTTCCTACTTAGACCATGAGTTCCATGTGTTACAGGGACTGTGTCGAATCTGTTAAACACATAGCTACCTACCCCAGTGCTTAGATCAGTGCTTGACACAGAGTAAGTGTTTAACAAATACCATCAAACAAACCCTCCACTTTACTTAGTACACTGGCTTTAGTCGAGCGTTTCCTCAATGGTGGATTTTAAAATGATCCCTGAATGTTGCTTCTTCTATAAGATTCCCTCATTTTTCTTCAGTAAGTGTGGAGCATGCCCTATTTTTCAGAAGTGCTTAAAGGGAGTCATGTCTATTTTCACACTCTGGAAATGCAGAAAAAAGTCCTTACTTTCTCTCAGGGTAGTTATGGCTATCTTAACCTTGCCATTTCAGTGCTTGCCGCATAGACTTCAGCGTGTTCAGCGTTCCTCGGTGTTAGTTTCACTAAGTGGCATCTTCATCAGGATGGCAAAACTCTATTTTGGTGCTGTCATTGTATCGCTTGGATTTCCTGCCAATAGTGCTCTGATTTCAGAGTCAACCCCATCAAACCAAATCCTACCATTTTCCAATGGGTCATTTGTTCAAGAGTGTCCTGAACAATTAGCATCAATTAGTCAGTGGTATTCATTAAGTGCTTACTTTGTGCAGAGTGCTATACTAAGTGCTTGGGAGAGTTCAATACAATAGAGTTGATAGACACATTCCCAGCCCTCAAGAAGCTTACTGGAAGAGAAAGATGGCATTTCATCCTCACATAGTGCTTCTACAGAATTTTCCCTATGTTTCATGTATGGATTTTCATTCCTCAGAAGTTAGATCTTTATTCATTCATTCATTCAATCATATTTATTGAGCACTTACTGTGTGCAGAGCACTGTACTTAGTGCTTGGGAAGTACAAGTCAGCAACATATAGAGATGGTCCCTACCCAACAATGGGCTCACAGTCTAGAATTACACATCATGCTGAACATGACTCTGACACTCATTAGGGTAAAAAGTGTTAATAATCATGGCATTTGTTAAGCACTTACTATGTGCAAAGCACTGTTCTAAGTGCTGGGGGGATACAAGGTGATCAGGTTGTCCCACGTGGGGCTCACAGTCTTCATCCCCATTTTACAGATGAGGTAACTGAGGCTCAGAGAAGTTACATGGCATGCCCAAGGTCACACAGCAGACATGTGGCGGAGCCAGGATTAGAACCCATGACCTCTGACTCCCGAGCCCATGCTCTTCCCACTAGGTCACAAGTAGGTGACCAGACAGACAAGATGCAGGGTAGAGAGCCTGGGCTGTATCATTGAATGGGGAGAGAAGTCCAGTAATAATAATAGTAGTGTTAGGAGGAAGAGCAATAATAACAATTGTGGCTATTTATTAAGCACTTACTATGTCCCAGCTACTGTACTTATCACTGAGGTAGATTCAGAATAATGAGATTGGACACAGTCTCTGTCCCATATGGGGCTGACAGTCTAATCAATCAACTGTGTTTATTGAGAGCTTACTATGTGCGGAGCACTGTACTAAGTGCTTGGGAGAGTACTGTACAGCATAATTAGCAGAAACGTTCCCTTCACATAACGAGTCCGCAGTCCAAGAAGGAAGGAGATCAGACATTGAATCCCTATTTTGCCTATAAGGAAACTGAGGCACAGAGAAGTCAAATGACTTTCCTAAGGTCACACAGCAAGCAAGTGGATTAGAATCCAAGTCCTCTAACTCTCAGGCTCATGTCCTTGCAGCTTCACAAGAGTGGTCATAGCAGGTTCACTAGTAGAAGAACCTTCTTGCCAAGGTGCGCTGCTCTAGATGCTTAGGAAATACGGAATAAAGAAGTCGCACTTTCCCTGCCTATATGGAGCTTCAACTCTATCAGGGAGACAAACACGAAAATATTTACAAGTGGAATAGTCAAAATTTTTAGTTGAAAGGAAATATATACATGAGTGACAAAGTGGGCAGATATGTTCATATGCACTAATGTTCACTAAAGGAATGGTATGGTGATGGGAAATTAATTGGGCTTTTGGAAGGGGTAGGATTTTAGGAGAAGCTCGCGAATAGGCTGAACTGTGGTTCAATAAGAAGGGAGATTATAGGAGGGAAAGAAACTGATATAACGGAGAGATAAGACACACAAGTTGTGTGGAAGGATAAAGGGGGAGAGAAAGTTCAGCTAGTAAAGGGGCCAGAACAGCATAGAAGAAAAACAAATAGCTCCTGATAGACAATGAGAAAAGTAATTGCGAGCACTCGGCTACTTAACAGATTGCACCAAAGATTCTGATGTGTTTTTCAGTAACGATGTCTCAAATTTATTGTTCCCCAACTTTTTCAACCATGACCTTCAGTGCTTCACCAATAACTAAATTAGCGCATTTGATTACCTGCCACATTCTGTGTATGTTTGCAGATATGTCTGCGGAACCAAGCTCCTAAAATATGTTTATATTTAGTAAAACTAAAATTTTAGTATGTTGTACTAAAATACAACATAAAACCCATAAAATTAATTTTTAAACGTATGAAATATAGAACTTGTACCACTGACATGAGAAAAATTGACTTTTGACCCCATATATCTCTGATGTCGATTTAGAGTTTAATTAAATCTTTTAATGCATTTTATTACAGGATTAATGTAGATGTCATTGATGGATGTGAGAATTATTATTTGTCTTTTATCACTTTGTAATTGAGCTCAGTGTATAATTTACTACCTAGCCTTTTATTACAAAATAGATCACAAAGAGAGTTTCCATTAATCTTCTTCTTTAGGCTACAGTCTACTTGTAACAATATGAATAGCTATCAAAAGGAGTAGTGTGTTTAACAGAACAATGACGAAGAAAGACTTTAATTTATTTGGTCATTAGCCTCGTCTCCAAATGTGTTTGAAATGGTAAAGGGACCACTTCCCTATTCCGGCTTTAAGTAACATTTTAAAATGTCATTTAATTTTTCAAATGTCTAATTAGAATTTAACTTGCGTTACACTGTACTGTTTTGACCCTTCTACTATATTCATTCCAGCTATATGTCTCCCTGCAGGAACTGCATACTAATCAAGATTGGCAAGATTCTTGTTTAGTGAATAAATAAAGGCTCAAAAGAGGTCACCACTTAGAAGTGACTCGTACCATTTATCCTCTGGAAAATGTAGTTGTTTTCTCCTGGCCGATGAAGGCCCTGATTGTATTAGTTTTACCAATTGGATTCTAAATACTGCCCTAGTGCTGAGTTGGAACAAAGTTTATAACCTAAAATCCATTTGTCTATTGGACTGACACTAGCTGATTTTTTTTCTTGGACTGGGGGGCGGAAAAAGAAAAACAACTTTAAAACAAATTTCACTAAGTACCTTACAGTGAGTTATTTTTGTCTCTCCTATTATGTGACTACCACGGATTGTAGATATTAAAATGCTATGAAAGAAATAGAGCTATAATCCTAAACGTAAGAAGGGGAGTAAACTCCTGACTGATTGGAGTTTTTAGACCATTAATGAATTAGTCAATAAAATTTCATAATTTTCTGGAACATAAGGAATTCTAGCCTCAGCGGGGCATGTCATTTTACTATTCTCTTTCCTCAGCAGTAGCATCCGGTTCACCGTCGATTTCAGTTCTTTCATACCCTCAGATCTACCAGATCATGTGTTCTCATTGCCGCAATGTTAGGAAACAGTCTTTTGACAACACACTATTCTGTTTGGACTAAAATGATGCAGGTTGGAAGAAAAGATGATGCGTCAGTATGCAGCATCAGACACTGCATGAGATCCTTCTAGACTGTGAGCCCATCTCTATATGTTGCCAACTTGTACTTCCCAAACGCTTAGTACAGTCCTCTGCACATAGTAAGCACTCAATAAATACGATTAAATGAATGAATCCCATAACATGAGGTTCTGTAAGAATGTAATCCCCAGGTTAAAGGATAACTAGGTGTACTGAGACCACAGACCTCCAAATGTGATATGTTCGCCTAAACGTACACAAAGCATGCTGAAATAATGTATTTGATAATAGTACCTTGGACTTTAAGTTTTCTATGGAACTTTTTTCTTTCATGGTATTGGCTAAACCCTTGTTATGAGTCAAGCACTGTCCCTGTCCCACATGAGGCTCACAGTCTAAGTAAGATGGAGAACAGGTATTGAATCCCCATTTTGCAGTTGAGGAAACTGAGGCCAGAGAAGTTAAGTGACTCACCTCGGATCACTCAGCAGGTAAGTGGCCGAGGTAGGATTTGAACCCAGGTCGTGTGTCTCCCAGGCCTGTGCCTTATCCACTAGATTACGCTGCTTCCTCGCCTTCGCATCATCCTTGTGAGGTTGGGAGAGGTAGGAATTATATTCCTTGTGAGGTTGGGAGAGGTAGGAATTATATTCCCCATTCAGCAGATGACAAAGCCGAAGCATAGAGTGGTAAAATGACCTGCCTAAGGTCTCCCAGAAGGCTAGCGGCAGAGCTGGGAATAAAACCTTTGGTCCTCTGATTTCCAGGCCAGTGCCAGGTTGCCATAAGCATTTAAATTCATCCATTCATTCATTCAATCGTATTTATTGAGCGCTTACTGTGTGCAGAGCACTGTACTAAGCACGTGGGAAGTACAAGTTGGCAACATATAGGGATGGTCCCTACCCAGCAGTGGGCTCACAGTCTAGAAATGTTATTAAAGTCTAATTATCACTAGAACGTGACTCTGAATGAATCATTCCGACTTTTCTTTCACTGGGGTCTGTGGCCGCTGTGGGCAGGAAATGTGACTACCAACTCGGTTATGTTGTACTCTCCCAAGGGCTTAGTACAGTGGTTTGTACATTCATTCATTCAGTCGTATTTATTGAGCGCTTACTGTGTGCAGAGCACTGTACTAAGCGCTTGGGAAGTACAAGTTGGCAACATATAGAGACGGTCCCTACCCAACAGTGGGCTCGCAGTCTAGATTGTGCATAGTAAGTGCTCAGTAAATACGATTGTCTGATTGATTGATTGATTGATGACACACTCTGGAGGTCTGTGGTGAATCCACTTTGCTGGGTACCACTCCAGTGAGGGGCCAGACTTCCAATGCAGAGGCAGTGCAGACTGGGGGCCAGTAAAAGAGAAAACTGAGATAGAAATTCTAGTCTAGACCAGAAGGGTCATCTTGGGAGTGGGGAGAGGATATGTTGGGGTTCAGGACATCCCTCAAGGCTGGAAAGCCGCTCTGTGGCAGAGCCCAAGACAAGGCTTGGCTGCGTGGCTCAGTGGAAAGAGCCCAGGGTTTGGAGTCAGAGGTCATGGATTCCAATCCCGGCTCCGCCACATGTCTGCTGTGTGACATTGGGCAGGTCACTTAACTTCTCTGAGCCTCAGTTACCTCATCTGTGAAATGGGGATTAAGACTGTGAGCCTCGTGGGACAACCTGATTACCTTGTATCTCCCCAGCACTTGGAACAGTGCTTTGCACATAGTAAATGCTTAACAAGTGCCATCATTATTATTATTATTAAAGTTTGAGTGGAATTTTAGGGATGGGGAGATAGCTGCAGGTCAGATCATTGCTCTGCATTTAATGTGCATTTAGTTTGAATTCTATTGTGCATTTAGCTTTAATGCTATTTGTTCTGACGACTTGACACCTGTCCACATGTTTTGTTTTGTTTTCTGTCTCCCCCTTCTAGACTGTGAGCCCGTTGTTGGGAAGGGACCGTCTCTATATGTTGCCAACTTGTACTTCCCAAGAGCTTAGTATGATGCTCTGCACACAGTAAGTGCTAAATAAATATAAATGAATGAATGAATGAATGCTATAGCTCAGGGGAAGCTTTGGATCATTTCATTTCATTCATGCAATCGTATTTATAATAATAATAATGACATTTATTAAGTGCTTACTATGTGCAAAGCGCTGTTCTAAGCACTGGGGAGGTTACAAGGTGATCAGGTTGTCCCACGTGGGGCTCACAGTCTAAATCCCCATTTTACAGATGAGGTAACTGAGGCCCAGAGAAGTTAAGTGACTTACCCAAAGTCACCCAGCTGGCAAGTGGAGGAGCCTGGATTTGAACCCATGACCTCTGACTCCAAAGCCCATACTCCTAAACGCTTGGGAAGTAGAAGTTGGCAACATATAGAGACGGTCCCTACCAAACAATGGGCTCACAGTCTAAAAACGGACTCACCACTACGATTTCTTTGGCGTACCCTTGATCCAACCCAGTTTTCTGCTCTGTTTGTAATCGTGCAGAGTTGCAGAGGGTTTACTGATCTATTTGAGGTTCGATCAAATGTCCGGATGTTACTGTCACAGCTGAATTCAACTTTGCCATCTCACTGTAAGGCAGCCAAAGCCCACAGTAGAGTAACTCTGGATCCATATGAAGCCATTTAAATGCTTCAAGGCTGTGGTCATCAATCAGTGCAATTTGTTGAGTGCCTTCTGAGTGCACAGCACTGTGCTAAGCATTTGGAACAAGAAGAAAGGGTTTCTTCAGCCACAGACTGAGCCTGGTTTGTTAGGGGGGCTCCAGGGATTCATCAGAGGTAGGATCTGTTAAATATCCAGCTGAGAAAGTTGGCAAGGGAAAACTCTTCTTGTGCAGCAGTTCTGAGGCTGCAACTCTTTCCATGGTTGACATCATCTGCCCATCCAAGAATGAGCAATCTCATTGTAATGGTACTTATTAAGCGCTTACTATGTGCTGAGTACTGTTATAAGCACCGGGGTAGATACAAGTTAATCAAGTGCTTAGTACAGTGCTCTGCACATGGTATGTGCTCAGTAAATATGATTGAATGAAGTTGGACACAGTCCCTGTCCCACATGGGGCTCACGGTCTTGATCCCCACTTTACAGATGACATAATTGAGGCCCAGAGAATAATAATGGCATTTAGTAAGTGCTTACTATGTACAAAGCATGGTTCTAAGTGATGGGGGGATACAGGGTGATCAGGTTGTCCCCCATGGGGCTCACAGTCTTCATCCCCATTTTACAGATGAGGTAACTGAGGCCCAGAGAAGTGAAGTGACTTGCCCAAAGTCACACAGCTGACAAGTGGTGGAGCCAGGATTTGAACCCATGACCTCTGACACCAATGCCTGGGCTCTTTCCACTGAGCCATGCTGCTTCACTCTGCTTCACTTCTCAGAGAAGTGAAGTGATTTGCCCAAGGTCACACAACTGACATGTGGAAAAGGTGAGATTAGGACCCATGTCCTTTGGACTTCCAGGCCATGCTTGATCTCACTTGACAGGGCTCTGTTCTGATGTTTGCATAATAACAATAGTATTTGTTAAGCGCTTACTATGTGCCAGACACTGCACTGAGTGGCGGGGTGGATACGAGCAAATCGAGTTGGAAGCAGTCCCCGTCCAAGGTGGCTCTCATAGTCTCAATCCCCATTTTACAGGTGAGGGTGCTGAAGCACAGAGAACTGAAATGACTTGCTCAGGGTCATACGGCAGGCAAGTGACAAAGACAAACTCACTCGTTCATTCATTCAATCGTATTTACTGACCGCTTGCTGCATGCATAGCACTGTACTAAGCACTTGGAAAGTACAGTTCAGCAACAAATAGAGGCAATCCTTACCCAACAACAGGCTCACAGCCTAGAAAGGAAATTCTGGGCAAGGGATGTTATTGTTTATTACTGTATTGGCAGTGTGGCTTAGTGGATCTTTCCACTAAGATGGGAGTCAGATGGCTTGGGAGTCCGAGGCTGTGGGTTCTAATTCCAGCTCCACCTCCTGTCTGCTGTATGACCTTGGGAAAGTCACTTCACTTCTCTGTGCCTCAGTTACCTCATCTGGAAAACGGGGTTGAAGACTGAGAGCTCAACATGGGACAACGTGATGACCTCGTATCTACCCCAACACTTAGAACAGTGCTTGGCATATAGTCAGCGCTTAACAAATACCATTATTATTACACTCTCCCAACCAAATAGTACAGTGTTCTGCACATAGTAAGTGCTCAATAAATAACACTGAAAGAATGAATGAATGACCTTCTGATTCCCAGGCCTATGCACTATCCACTAGGCAACACTACTTCTTGATTGATGATTAGTGTGTGAAGATGCCCAAGGTGGGCTTGCTTGTCAACTGGTATCACAGGGAAGGAAGCCAGAGAGGATAACTGAGCCTGCACTTGGCTATATGTCCATGTGTGGTGGTACAGCTACTGCAGCGATGCCATTTGGAGAAAATAATAATAATAATGATGACATTTATTAAGCATTTACTATATGCAAAGCACTGTTCTAAGTGCTGGGGAGGTTACAAGGTGATCGGGTTGTCCCACAGGGGGCTCACAATCTTAATGCCCATTTTACAGATGAGGTAACTGAGGCCCAGAGAAGTAAAGTGACTTGCCCAGAGTCACACAGCTGACAATTGGCGGAGCCGGGATTCAAACCCATGACCTCTGACTCCAAAGCCCATGCTCTTTCCACTGAGCCACGTTGCTTCCCCAGTGTGGCTCAATGGAAAGAGCCCGGGCTTGGGAGTCAGAGGTCGTGGGTTCTGGGTTCTAATTCCGGCTCCGCCACTTGTCAGCTGTGTGACATTGGGCAAGTCACTTCACTTATGGGTTCTAATCCCAGCTCTGCCACATGTCTGCTGTGTGACCTTGGGCAAGTCACTTAACTTCTCTGAGCCTCAGCTACCTCATCTGTAAAATGGGGATTAAGGCAGTGAGCCCCCCGTGGGACAACCTGATCACCTTCTATCCCCTCCAGCTCTTAGAACAGTGCTTGGCACATAGTAAGCGCTTAACAAATGTCATCATCATCATTATTATTATTCTCTGTGCCTCAGTTTCCTCATCTGTAAAATGGGAATTAAGACTGTGAGCCCCACGTGGGACAACCTGATTACCTTGTATCCCCCTAGGGCTTAGAACAGTGCTTGGCATATAGTAAGCACTTAACAAATGCATCATCATCATCATTTGGGACACACCTTGATTATTTCATTGAAACAGGTGGGATGGGTAGGGGGTGTTTCTTAGCAGGTTCCTCCCCACCGTCCCGTCATGGTAAGTGAGGAAGCTGATCTACGGACAGAGACTTTTCCTCCTGGATCTCAAAGTAGGGAGCTGAGGGTGAGGGGCAGGGTGGGGAGCAAGAAAAGGCTAGATCTGTATTTTTGGATCTACTATAGGTGCCTCTATTGGCTCTCAGTCTATAAATAAATAAATAAATAATGGCATTTATTAAGCGCTTACTATGTGCAAAGCACTGTTCTACACAGTCAATCACCAGTTTACAGATGAGGTAACTGAGGCCCAGAGAAGTTAAGTGACTTGCCCAAGGTCACACAGCTGGCAATTGGCGGAGCCAGGATATGAACCCATGACCACTGACTCCAAAGCCCGTGCTCTTTCCATTGAGCCACGCTGCTTCTATCAATCAATGGTATTTATTCATTCATTCGATCATATTTATTGAGCACTTACTGTGTGCAGAGCACTGTACTAAGGGCTTGGGAAGTACAAGTTGGCAACATCTAGAGACGATCCCTATCCAAGAACCGGCTCACAGTCTAGAAGGGGGAGACAGACAACAGAGTGCTTACTGTGGGCAGAGCACTGTACTAAGTGCTTGGGAGAGTACAATATAGCAATATAATATAGCACTTTCCCTGCCCATAAAGAGCTTACGGTCATGTCGTCTTTCTGGTGCTTCCTCTTCTCCAGTGGATAATAATATCAATAATTATAATAATAATAATGGCATTTATTAAGCACTTACTATAATAATAATGATGATGATGGCATTTATTAAGCGCTTACTATGTGCAAAGCACTGTTCTAAGTGCTGGGGAGTTTACAAGGTGATTAGGTTGTCCCCCGAGGGGCTTACAGTCTTAATCCCCATTTTGCAGATGAGGTATCTGAGGCCCAGAGAAGTGAAGTGACTTTCCCAAAGTCACACAGCTGACAATTGGCAGAGCTGGGATTTGAACCCATGACCTCTGACTCCACAGCGTGTGCTCTTTCCACTGAGCCACACTGCTTCTCTGCTTCTTCTGGATAATGAGTCTCCTCCACCCCCACATGCTCAGGATACACACAAAATTGTCATTGCCTTAAGAAAAAGAACATTTGAGTACTCTAACCCTACCATATGGGTATTTAGGATAAATAACCCTACTTGACCTTTCTACATTTAGCTCCTGAAGGTTTTCGGATTGTTACAGAATGATTACCTTATGCTACATCCTGGAAGTTTTTAAAATTAAAATCTTCCAGAGAAATGTGTAAAGAGGAAACAAAAGCACTCACTTTCCCTTCAACTGGATGTCAGAGCATGTGCTATTTCTTCATGATTGTATTTCTGTTTTCAGTGGCATGGACTCTCTTGTCATAATTCTAAATGATATCGGGAAATAGTTCAAAAACCTCTGCCTCATCAGGATTACCGGAATGAGTGATCAAAAGTTGGCTTGTGGTGTCATTTTATTTTTATTTTTTTTATTGCTGACAGGTTGCGAGATATTTCATTCAGAAAAGCTTAAAGACCGAGAGGTGTTTTCTGGATATAAAGGTTATTTGTTTTTATTAGCAATAAGAATGTCCACAGAATGTCATTACCTAGGAAAGAATGCTTCCGACTCAGCCTTATTATTGGAGCTGGTTCTTTTCAGAATGACAATAAGCTTCGATTGACGGTGCTGTTCCTTACACATAACCTTCCTTAATACTTTTTTTTCCTTCCCCAACTTAATAAAACTGAAGCGAGAATACCTTAAGTTCTCCTCATGAAGGATGGAGAATGCTATTTACCGTCTCACACTTGACTCCGTATTCCAAGATACAGATTTTTATTTAGAAAATGTTGATTTTTAACTTCAAACTTTGGCAGTGCCTGGAACTCCGTAATTATGGGACTGAAAGTGAAGGCATAAAAACCCCTTTTGGTTATTCAAGAATTAAGGTGGCTTGTCAGAGAAGAGGCTTTGTACTTTCCAAGCACTTAGTACAGTGCTCTGCACACAGTAAGTGCTCAACAAATCCGATTGAATGAATTAAGAGGCCATCAGTAAGGAACACAAGCCATATAACATTCTGTTGAAAACTTTTCCATTAGCCCCATTAGATCTTGCCAGAGATAAGAGGATTGAGATGCTATCCCACTGCAGAGAAATAAAAGGGCATTCTGCCTGAGAAAGGACACAACCAAACTTTCTTGTTGCTATTGTTTGCTATTGTTATTAGGTGAAATTTTGCACCCGCCGGAGGGGACTGATTTGATGAATTAATGGAGCTTTTCATCTCTGATCTCTGAGTTTTATGAAAATTTAGGAACTTAGAAATTGAACGTTGCCAGGGTCGGTTCACATCAGAACGCCATTCTGAAACCAGAGGCTTTTACATAGCATTGGAGCTAGTCATCGTAATTTCTGTTAAGATGGATCCAAATGGTCAGGACTGTCTGTTTGGGGAGCATGTTTTGTTTCAATTGTCACCCGAACTCACTGCTCTGACTTAATAATCACCCTTTCAGTTTCATCTGGACAGCTTAAAAATGTGATGCCACCAAAGGGAACATCTTTATCCAAGTAGTTGCTGACAATGATTACAGCTTACCTAACTTGTCAGAAAGGATTCTGTGAGGAGATGATTCAGTGGAGAAATGACTGAATGCATTTTTGAAAGGTAATATCCTGGAAAGGTAAGGAACTTGCAAGGCCAGGATTTCAACTGACTCCGATTGATAGGGAAAGTAAATGTTGGACAACGAGTTCCAAAAGGGGACAAGTACCTCAAAAATAAACTCAGGCAAGTAGACCCAGTGGTGATTAATGGCTTTTTAATTAATTGATTAATTTGTTGGTTCATTCAGTCATATTTACTGAGCACTTACTGAGTGCAGAGCACTGTACTTAGTGCTTGGAAAGTACAATTTGGCAATAAATAGAGACAATTCCTACCCAACAATGGGCTCACAGTCTAGAAGGGGGGAGATGAATCAATCAATTATCAATAGTATTTATTGAGCCCCCTTTTGCAGAATACTATGCTTGGGAAAGTGAGCCCGTTTTTGGGTAGGGACTGTCTCTATATGTTGCCGACTTGTACTTCCCAAGTGCTTAGTACAGTGCTCTGCACACAGTAAGTGCTCAATAAATGCGACTGAATGAATGAATGAATGAAAGTACGAGAGAATTAGGTGGAATGTTCCCTGCCCTGAAAGAGCTTTTAATAAAGTAGAAGAGAGCAATCAATCAATAATAATATGTACTAAGTGATTGGGAGAGTACGATATAACAGATTTGGTAGACATATTCCCTGCCCACAAGGAGCTTAAATCGTAGAGGGGCAAATAGACATTAAATTAAATTATGGATATATGTGTAAGTGCCATGGGGCTGAGGGTGGGGTGATTAAAGGGTACTGGACATAACAATAGCAATAATTGTTGTAGTTGTTAAGCATTCACTATGTGCGAGGCACTGTTCTAAATGCTGGGGTGGATGCAAGCAAATTGGGTTGGACACAGTCCTTGTCCCACATGAGGCTCACAATCTTAATCCCCATTTTACAGATGAGGTGATTAAGGCACAGATAAGTTAAGTGACATCATTCATTCAATCGTATTTATTGAGCGCTTACTGTGTGCAGAGCACTGTACTAAGCACTTGGGAAGTACAAGTTGGCAACATATAGAGATGGTCCCTACCCAACAGTGGGTCACCAGTGGACATAAGCACTTAGTACAGTGCTCTGCACACAGTAAGCACTCAATAAATGTGATTGAATGAATGTTGGTGGACTTGGAATTACAACTCAGATCCTTCTGACTCCCAGACCACACTGATTTACTATAAAACAAACGAAAATGAAATAGAGAGAGGAGGTGATAAAGGAATGATTTGATTTGTACAGCAGCGTGAGTCTCTGAAAGGAAAGAGGTCAGGGAGTTGAGGTTATTAGAGAGACAGGACAGACTGGAGCTCCAGAACTAGAGAGACTTGGGAGGGGACAGAGTTATTAAGAGACTGTGAACTTGGGAAAGGAGAGGAGAGAAAAAAGGCGAAGTTGGGGGGTGACAGAAGTGAGGATGGAGTCCAAAGTTGACAGCATTTTCCTCCCTCTCTTAGTGGGACTGAAGAGCCCAGACAAGATAGGCCCCTGATATTGGGATAAATCGACTTCCAACCCTGGAGTGAGCTCAGACTGTTTAGAACCAGATAAAACAAAACAAAACAAAAAATGTAGATCAATGAGTGAAGTGGATCAGTAGTGGTCCTCTATTCCAAAAAGGACACTTCATGTTTGAAATAGGTTGGGAAAGTTTTGGAGTCATCTATTGCAGATCTCTTCTAGATTTTCTTGTGACTGAGTTGAAGATAACTTGTATCTAAGTGCTATCCCTCAAAAATTCACTTTTACGCTTTATACTGTCCCAACAGAAAGCAATAAATAGGAAAGAAAATGTATACAGTGATAAAAAATAAAGTTTTCCTTAGAAAATAGATATTTACTACATTATAGAAGTACTTGCCAATTTCATGATTATTTTTGAAGAATTGAGCATTTAACATACATGTTAAAATCATCAAAATATTAAATTATCAAAATAATTCAGAATTTCCCAGGGAACTTTTACCTTTTGATTTCTCCATTGTGGTGAATTTCTTTCATTCATTCATTCAATTGTATTTATTGAGAGCTTACTGTGTGCAGAGCACTGTACTAAATGCTTGGAAAGTACAAGTCGGGAACATATAGAGATGGTCCCTACCCAAAAACGGGTTGGGGTAGACAGACAACAAAACAAAACATGTAGACATGTGTCAAAATCGTTAGAATAAATAGAATTACACAAGAATAAGAAATGGTTCCTGTTTTCAATTTTTTAAAAAATAGTTGAGATAAGTAAACAGGCATGAATGTATATTAAAGAAACAGAAATAGAAAATTTAGGAAAATGAATCAATCATATTTCTTGAATGTTCACTATGTGCAGAGCACTGTATTAAGTGCTTGGGAGAGTACAATATGACAACTGAAAGACACATTCCTCGCTCACAATGAATTTACAGTCTAGAGGGAGAGACAGACATTTATATAAATAAATTACAGATATGGAGGTAAGGGCTGTGAGGCTGAAGGATGGCCTCCCATGAAAATCCAAGTTCATGGGGGAAGCAGAATGGGAGAAGAGGAATTAAGGTTTTAGGAAGAGGTCTCTTGGAGGAGACGTGCTTTGAAGGTGAGGAAAATGATTATCTGGTGACTATTAAGAGGGAGCGCATACCAGACAAGAGGCAGGAAATGGGTAAGAGTTTGGCAGTAGATAGACAGGATCGAGGTATAATGATTAGGTTGGCATTAGAGAAGCGACACATGCCGACTGGGTCATAGTAGGAAATCTGGGAAGTGAGGTAGGAGAAGGCAAGGTGATCGAGTGCTTTAAAGCTTACGGCAAGGAGTTTCTATTCGACATGGAGGTGGATAGACAACCACTGGAGTTTCTTCAGAAGTGGGAAAACGCAGGCTGAACATTTTTTATTTTTCTAGAAAAATGGTCTGGACAGCAGAGTGAGGTATGAACTGAAATGTAATTTAGAGTAGAAACTCTGAAATCAGGTTTCAAAATTTGCAAGGATGAGAGTAAGTGCTATGGTAGCTAAAATGCACGGTATTCTCGGAGTTGGAATGGAACTTGATTCATTCATTCAATCGTATTTATTGAGCGCTTACTGTATGCAGGGAACTGTATGAAGCACTTGGGAAGTACAAGTCGGCAGCATATAGAGATGGTCCCTACCCAACAATGGGCTCACAGTCTAGAACCTGCATACGCATCATGAAAGTTATGTGTTTTAGCTCATCCTTGAAGAGGAGATGGATGAGTTTTGGGGAGTGAGAGGGAAAAGCATTCCAGTTAGAGAGAGCCAAATGGGAGATGGGAATGGCCAGAAGGCTGATCTGTGGATGATTTACTTGCCTGAAGCCCGAGACCAGAGCCAGAAAGTCACAGGTGTAGTGACAATTATGTAAAGAAGAGCTAGATGGTTGAGAGTCTTGAGCCCACGGCCAAGTTTCGATCTCTTTCCCTTGGAGGTTTGAGGAAAAAGTAAATGATCAGGTGGACATTGGAGGAAAATTATTCTTGCTACTGTGCTTACGTTGGTGATCTTTGGAAAAAAATGGGGTTAGGAGAAGCCAAAAATCACGAAATGGACAAATACTATAAAATCAGGATTTTATTAAATATGAAATTATGACGTGACTCTGTTATTCATCTACTGCTGGTTATTAAGACCTCATTAGTATGAAGCTTTGTACTAAGTTCTTGGGAGATTTAAAAGGAATCAAAACACTCATTTCCTAACCCATGGTACCTTTCAATTTACTGGGGAAAAAGAAACAAAAATATATTTACAAGTAATATGGGTAGGAGGCAGAACAAGAATGTATCAAGATGGCATAGTGGCCAGTGAGTCAGAAGGTCAAGGTTTCTAATTCAGGCTCCACCACTTGTCTGCTGTTTGACCTTGGACATGTCACTTACTTCTGGGGAAGCAGTGTGGCTCAGTGGAAAGAGCATGGGCTTTAGTGTCAGAGGTCATCGGTTCAAATCCCGGCTCTGCCACTTGTCAGCTGTGTGACTTTGGGTAAGTCACTTAACTTCTCTGGGCCACAGTTACCTCATCTGTAAAATGGGGATGAAGACTGTAAGCCCCACGTGGGACAACCTTATCACCTTGTAAACTCCCCAGAGCTTAGAACAGTGCTTTGCACATAGTAAGCACTTAATAAATGCCATTATTATTATTATTATTATTATCATTATTCTCTGTGCCTCAGTTCCCTTCTCTGTATAATGGGAATTGAGACTGAGTACCAGGTGCGTAAGGGACTGTGTCCAACATGATTTGCTTGTATCCACTACAGTGGTAGTACAGTGCCTGGAACATAGCACTTAAAAATATTATTATTATTATTATTATTATTATTATCATTATTATTATCATTAGTTCACTGCATCAGGGCAAAATAGTCAAAGAAGTATTTGAAATAAATAGCCAAAGAAATAAGCTCACTGTGGGCAGGGAATGTGTCTTTTTATTGTTGTATTGTACTGTCCCAGGCCCTTAGTACAGTGCTCTACACACAAAAAGCACTTAATGAATACAATTGAATGAGTGAATGAAAGTATTTGAATACACAAGTGAAAATCAATATACATACGTACCCAGGTCCTGAAAATAGGAATAAGATAGGTATATGTTACTGACTTGTACTTACCAAGTGCTTAGTACAGTGCTCTGCACACAGTGAGCGCTCAATAAATACGATTGAATGAATGAATAGGTAAGTGCAAAGGATGTCAGGTGACGTTGTTAGAAAATGCATATCCCTGAAATATTAATACTGATTAGTCAGTTATTACTTATCAGGTTTGGGTTCTTGAAGGATTTTTTTGATATTTGGCTGTTTAGTGTTTATTGGGCTCTGGGCTAGGATAGTTGGAGAATTATTCCATTAACCTGAGGGATTTAGGCTATGCTTATACTGCCACTTTGGCATCCCTAAATAGAATGTGTGCCCATAATCATAAGAATGATGCACATATTGGTTATTGTACATGTCTACACTAGTTCCCATCTGTTGGGGTGGCACTGAACCCACTTAGGAGGTTTTATGCCAGTTTAATTGGATGAAGGTGCCAACTGAAGATGGTTTAGAGTAGCAGCCTGCTGAACAAATCATGTGTCACTACTACTGCCAGCAGATCCTCCTGTTTGTAAACAATGCCAAATCAGAGCCACGCGCTTCATTATATAGGCTCACATCTGCTGAGGCTGGTGGGTATTATACAATTAATCAACGGCAGAATTTAGGGCATTTTAGAAACCAGAAAGGGTCCATCTGTCCTATAGACATGCTTATGTTGAGGGTTCTCAAGATCACCTGCCTGTTTTCTAATTTTGAATAGGATTATTCATAAAGTCTGGAACAAAAGATAGTTTCCTTTTCAAATTCCAGTCATTACCTCAGCCATATTTAACAGAAGACATCATTTTCACCTAAACTACCCTTTCCAACTCCACGGACCCTCGATCAGATCTGGGCTTTTTGTTGAACTCAGTAAAACATAGTTTGGTCCAATGGCTTGGGTGATTCTTTAGGACTCTTAAATCCTAAGGAATGTAAGGATTCTTTAGTCCTTTGGGAGGTAAGGTCCTACTGGATTTTTCCATCATTTCCTCATTGTGACCATATAAGAAAGGCTAAGGACAGTGGTTACGTGCTATATAAATAAGCTTTGGGGAATCTCAAGCTAAATTTAGAACATCTGGTTCCTTCTGTTTCTGGGCTTTTTTGCTATGTAAGCTGGTTTTGGGTAGGAAACACGTCTGGTAATTCTGTTGTACTCTCCCAAGAGCTTAGTGCAGTGCTGTGCACAAAGTAAGCGCTCAATAAATACAATTGATTGATTGATGACTTCCACCATCCAACCCCAATGTCAAAAATTTCCAAAGTGGAGAGATCATGACAGGTCCCTCTGGATCCCAACCTGGAATAATAGATTAATTAATCGATCAATCAATCATATTTATTGAGCACTTACTGTGTGCAGAGCACTGTACTAAGAATTTGGGAGAGTACAGTGTAGTGCTTGGGAGAGTACGATATATCATATTGTTATAGTTAAGAGATATGTTCCCTGCCCACAAAATAATTGCACTTTTATGTTGTCAGGCATTGGTGTCCAACTCAAATTCCAAATTATTAAAAATAACACTGCATTAAAAGTAATATTCCTCAATTTACCAAATAGCCAAAACCCATTATAACTTAAAATTTCAGCATCTCCACATTGAAAATATCATATTCGTTTATCAAATTCACAACTGAACCATTTTTTTTAGAAGAAAAAAACGCCCCACCACATTGCAGATAATTACGTATCAAAACACCTCGAACAGTGCTTCCCATTTTGCTTCAGAGACTGGCAAGAAAAAAAAAGAAAACTGTCCTGGCATAGGTTAGGCTTTTCTTGTGTGTCTAAATTTGGGCTCTGAATTTAATAGGGACATCAAAAAGCTGTCAGGCAAGAGGGCAGCAAAACATAGATTGGATGGTAGGGTAGGTCAAGAAATTGGGATTTATCAGAAGAGGAGATTAGGGACAGTTTGGTCAATGTCTTTGTTATCTTTCTTTAGATAACAGGAGAGAAAGGGTATGTGTGGTTATGGTCTTTTTAATACTAGCTGTTTTTGCCACCTGCCTGTCATGTAACCTTGGACAAATTATTTTAAGTTCTCTGTGCTTTAAACTTCCTCTTCTGCAAAATACCTTGATTATGAGCAGGTACTTCAGCAGATAGCAAAGTAAATAGCTAATACAAACCAAATCTACCTAAGTGAATATATGTATATGTGCTTTTGTGTATTCTCCCATGCTTCTGCTTGTGCGTGAATTGTTTTAGTAATAGTGGTATTTAAGTCCTTACTATTTGTCAAACACTGTACTAAATGCTGGAAGAGATACAAGGTAATCAGATTGGATTATCAGTCTCAGTCCAACAACAGTCTCAAATCTAAGTATGAGGGAGAAGAGGTATGTTATCCCCATTTTAGGGATGAGGTAACCCAGGCACTTAGAAGTTAAGTAACTTGCCCAAGGTAACACACGAGATAAGTAGCAGATTTGGGATTAGAATCCAGGTCCAACATCAGTCTCAAATCTAAGTATGAGGGAGAAGAGGTATATTATCCCCATTTTAGAGATGAGGTAACCTAGGCACTTAGAAGTTAAGTAACTTGCCCAAGGTCACACAGGAGATAAATAGCAGATCTGGAATTAGAACCCATGTCCAACATCAGTCTCAAATCTAAGTATAAGGGAGAAGAGGTATGTTGTCCCCATTTTAGAGATGAGGTAACCCATGCACTTAGAAGTTAAGTAACTTGCCCAAGGTCACACAGCAAATAAGTGGGAGACCTGGGATTAGAACCCATGTCTGCTGACTCCAGGTCGTGCTTTTTCCAATAAGTCAGACTGCTTCTCACTGGCCACACTGTTTTGTGTTTACTTGGGTGTGTTTGTGCACCATCCAAAGCGTGTGGAAGTGTAATCTTTACTGTGTGCATATGATTCTTACCTTTCCCGTTTTTTCAAAAGCAAAAATTGGAAGAAAAAATATATTAGTGGCAGGCCAGAATCATACCTCTGAGAACACTATACCTGTGAGTGGAGGTTTTCTGTGTACAGATTGCTCCATCATTTGAATTCATCTGGGAAGGATTTTGTGCTTTGAATGAGAAGCTATTGACATTTCACAGAGCCGACAGTATAGTTTTAATATTTTTCCTAGGGCGTTTATTTGTCTTTGCACGCAACTGCTCTTTTCTGTTTCAAATGGAATTAATCAATTTTAGGTGTTTAAAAGAAGAAAAACGTACAACTAAATATAGGGATTTTGTGAATGAAAATGGCCTGATTCTCCTTTTCATCAATCAATCATGTTCATTGAGCACATATTCTGTGCCCAGGACTGCTAAGTACCGAGGAATGTTAGCGAAGTAGTAGAAATGGTCTCTGCCCTCAAGGAGTTTACAGCCTAGCCAGGGAGACAAATACTGAAATAAAGTACAGGTAGGGAGAACTATCAGATTTTAAGGATATGCACATAGTAATAATAATAATAATAATGATGGTATTTGTTAAGCGCTATGTGCAAAGCACTGTTCTAAGTGCTGGGGAGGTTACAAGGTGATCAGGTTGTCCCACGGCAGGCTCACAGTCTTAATCCCCATTTTACAGATGAGGGAACTGAGGCCCAGAGAAGTTAAGCAACTTGCCCACAGTCACACAGCTGACAGTTGGCAGAGTTGGGATTTGAACCCATGACCTCTGATTCCAAAGCCCGGGCTCTTTCCACTGAGCCATGCTGCTTCTCAAATTGGGGAGTATGTACCCGGATGCCTAGATGACATGGAAGTGCCAGTGTGATATAGTAGGAGTAGTGTCTACTAGGAATGTGTCTACTACTACTACTAATAATAATGATGGTATTTGTTAAGCACTTACTATGTGCAAAGCACTGTTCTAAGCGCTTACCAAATACTGTCATTATTATTAGGGAAACAGCATGGCTTAGTGACAAGAGCACAGATCTGGGAGCTAGGGGACATGGGGTCTAATCCGCCGTTTGTCAGCTGTGTGACTTTGGTCAAGTCACTTAACTTCTCTGTGCCTCAGTTACCTCATCTGTAAAATGGGGATTAAGACTGTGAGCTCCGTGTGGGACTGGGACTGTGTCATGCCTGATTACCGTGAGTCTACCCCAGAGCTTAGAACCACGCCTGGCGCATAGTAAGCACTTAACACATACTATAATTATTATTATTAGAAGGGCTTTGATCATGGGAAGAGGCATGGTCTACTGAATGGGAAGCGGGAGGGAGTTCTAAACAGGAAGGAGGGTGATTGGATAGATGGCAACCTGTCGCAGCATGGCTCAGTGGAAAGAGCTTTCGAGTCAGAGGTCATGGGTTTGAATCCTGGCTCTGCCATATGTCTGCTGTGTGACATTGGGCAAGTCATTTAACTTCTCTGAGCCTCAGTTACCTCATCTGTAAAATGGGGATTAATACTGTGAGCCCCACGTGGGACAAACTTATCACCCTGTATCCCCCCCACCCCCCAGCTCTTAGAACAGTGCTTTGCACATAGTAAGCACTTAACAAATGCCATTATTACTGTTATTATTATTATTATTATTGTTATTATTATTATTATTACAGCAAGAGAGGTAAGGACCAGGCACAGTGAATACATTGGCTTGAGAGGAGTGAAGCCTTTGAATGTGGTGGTAGATGTGTGAAGTTAAAAGTGTGAGAGAGCCAATTGAGTTCCCTAAAGCCAGTGATCTGATGTTTCTATTTGATGCTGAGAGGAATGGGTGACTATTGGAGGATTTTGAGGAGCGGGGAGTTATGAGCAATCATGTTTTAGAAAAAAAATGACGGGCAGTAGAATGAAGTATGACTAGGAAGGAGAGATGAGGGAGTGAGAGAAGGTTCCCTTGAGTGCCATCCATGGGAAGTCTGAGTGGTATGGGGCCTGTCCTGTAAGATCCCCATGGATGAGGAAAATGTTACCCCTTCACCACCCAAGAGGGCTTGGATGTTGAAAGGGATGTGACCAGACTGGTTAGTGGCAACATTCAAATAGCAGCTCTGCTTAGGAGGAGGTGGGAGGGATTTGAAGAAGAATTTAATTCACCCTACTGATCAGTCCATTGAGAGTTCCAAGATGAGTTATGAGAGGATGTTCGTTATATTCTAACAATTCTCTGCAGGCCAATTAGGACATCTCTCACATGGTTTGTTCTTCTTACCATCCTCTGTTACCACTGTCAGAGATACCACGCTGGGCCAAATGGACCTTTGCCTGATTCAGGGTTCTAATAGTCTCATGTTTGTTTCCTCAAATCTAAGGGGAGTACAGGTAAAAGAGATAATTGGCCTCGTTGACTGGAAATAGGGCATCTAACAAATTTGACCCTTCAGCCTCACTTCTGTAAAATTATAATCTGCTGCATGAAGACAGCAGAGTGTAAACTCCTCCTGGTCAAAGAATGGGGTTTGTGCTACTGCTAAATTTTCCTAAGTTGTTAGGATAGTGCATCACACTGAGTTACTGGTTACGTTTAACTTCATTTAGCATTGTCAATAAACATCATGGTCATATCATATTCAAATGTGCAAACAAACTTGGTGTTTAGATGAGTTTCTAAATGTACTTTTTAGTGAATTCATTAGACTCTTCCAATTTTTGTGGTGCCTTCTTTAAAAAGAATGTACATCAATATTACTGAAGTGTTGTAACAATTCCTTTTCATTAATAAGTTTTCTTGTATTGTGTTAAAATGTGAGTTTAGGACTTGTCACTAAAACACAAGCCTCAGAAAATGATCAAGGTCTACCAATGCTATAGATAAAATACACTATAGATCAAAATATCTTACAATTAAAACCTCAGAAAGGAGGAATCACTAGTTTTTTTCAAGTTTTAATGTGTTTTAAAAAATAATTCTCTTTAAAATTCATTTTTCGGATTGTTCCAGGTTTTATATTCTCTAAAAGATATTTTATTTTCTAAATAATGCATTGATAGAAACAAGCTACCAGGATCTTGGGTGAGATGAGTGGGAAAATATGTCTTCTGAAATAAAATGTTTCAATGCCAGGGGGGTTTATGGATTTGCTAGAATGGAGATTTAATGAAATCAAATCATTTTCCCAGCAAGCCTCAAATTGTCCTGCTAAACACTGTTTAATTCCTTAAGTTTCTGCAGAAGGCAGTGCCCGTACCTGGGCAAAGTTCTGTCAGAGAAGCAGTGTGGCTTAGTGGCAATCAATCAATCAATCGGATTTATTGAGCGCTTACTGTGTGCAGAGCACTGTACTAAGCGCTTGGGAAGTACAAGTTGGCAACATATAGAGACAGATCCTGGGCTTGGGGGTCAGAGGACGTGGGTTCAAATTCTGGCTCCGCCACTTGTCAGCTGTGTGATCTTGGGCAAGCTACTCAATCAATCAATCAATCATATTTATTGAGCGCTTACTGTGTGCAGAGCAGTGTACTAAGTGCTTGGGAAGTACAAGTTGGCAACATATAGAGATGGTCCCTACCCTACAGTGGGCTCACAGTCTAGAAGGGGGAGACAGAGAACAAAACAAATATATTAATAAAATAAAATAAAAAGAATAGATATGTACCAGTAAAATAAATAAATAAATAGAGTAATAAATACGTACAAACATATATACATACATACAGGTGCTGTGGGGAAGGGAAGGAGGTAAGGCGGAGGGGTGGAGAGGGGGAGGTAACTGAAGCCCACTTCTCTGGGCCTCAGTTACCTCATCTGTCAAATGAGAATGAAAACTGTGAGCCTCTCATGGAACAACCTGATTATCCTGTCTCTACCCCAGGGCTTAGAACAGTGCTTGGCACATAGTAAGCACTTAACAAATTACACAATTATTATTATTATCATTATATGCCAACTAGGGCATTTTACAGTTGGATTTCTGGTTAGGTTGAGTAGGAAAATATTCAGGCTCATCATCAGGGATTTGGTGACAGATTGAACATATGGGTTGAACGGGAGTGATCCTCAGTTGTATTCCCCGATCAATCTGTAGAAGCAGTGTAGCTTAGTGGATAGATCACAGGCCTGGGAATCTGAGTCAGAAGGATTTGGGTTCTAATCCCGGCTCTGCCATGTTGCATGACCTTGGGCAAATCACTTCACTTCTCTGGGCCTCAGTTACTTCATCAGTAAAAAGGAGATTAAGAGTGTAAACCCCATGTGGGAGACTGTGTCCAATCTGATTAATTTATATCTACCCCAGAGGTTAGAATAGAGTTTGGTACATAGTAAGTGCTTACCAAGTAGCATAATTATCATTATTAATTATTAATCAGTTGTATTTGTTGAGCACTTAACTGTGTGAAGAGCACAGCACTAAGCACTTGGGAGAGTACAGTATAACAGAGTTGGTAGACACGTTCTCTGCCCAACGAGCTCATCTAGAGGAGACCATGGAACAATCAGACCTGGTTGGGAGAAAGGCCTTTGCTTTTCCTTTTAGGCTTGGAGAGTAGCTGGCCAGACAACAGACACCTATCCTCTCTCTTGTTCTCTGCCTGTAAACTCATTTGGATAGGGAATGTGTCTGTTTACTTTTCTCTTGTCGTCTCCCGTACACTTGGTACAATGCTCTACACCACATTAAGCACTCAATGAATATGATTGAATGAATTAATGAACAGCTCTTTGAGCTATTATAGCAAGGTACTGTAGGACCAGCCCTACATAAGTGGTACAGTGGAATTTATTAAGCTCTTATTATTGCCCAAGAGTGTGCTAAATGCTGGCATAGGTAGACAGTTCCTATCCCCCACATGGCTTAGAATCTAAGAGGGAGGAGAACAGGTGTTTCATCCCCATTTTACAGGTAAGGAAACTGAGGGCCAGAGATGTGTTCTGACTCTCAGTCCCATGCTATTTCCACTAGGCCCTCGCTGCTTCCCTTTGGAGTGAGTGATGTATTCCTGGATGCCAGGCTTAGGTCTGTTTAACATCTCTCTGTGGACTTGCCTGCCTCTTTACCCCTGATCCAAGGGCAGAAGCCAGCTTGCCTGTAGGGTGCTTGTGAGCTCTGTCTCCGGGATCTGCGTTTGCTTACACTGGTGGGATGTGATTTGGTCAATTGGTTTCCAAAGGCAAAAAAAACCCAAAAACAAAAATTAAAAAAAAAATCCCTGCTGTTTGCCGTTGCAGTCACTTTGCTGTTCATGTTCTCAATTGGAATTGCTGGCACAGATGGATGTTCCATTATTTATGGACAGTTCCCTCTGAAATGCAGAGGCTGGACTGGCAGCAGAGGAATGAATGGGAATCTGGTGATGTGGGAAGATTTGGCATAACACAAGTGAAATTATTTCAATACAGGAACCCTTCCTTTCATTATAAGGGTTTGCTTTCTAGTGAGATAAGAAGAAGGTCTTTCTAAACAGACTCAATCAATTCCTGAGCACAGATTTACCTGACCATAAACCTTCCTACACCTTTTAGCATTCAAAAATGACCTTAGTGACAGCTAAGTGTGGGGTATACCCCAAGTTGTTGACACGGGACCACAGACCTTTATACAAAGCACATGGTACAGATCATCCCTTGCTGAATCATGGAATCTATTCCTTGCACTGCTTGCTAACTAGCAACCCCTTCTTCCATCTGCCCCTTTAGTGCAGAAGGAAATGGCTTACCCTGATTCTCCCTTTCATTGTGAGCCTCCTCCTCAGTGCAGTCCTCAGCTTCTTGGGCTGTCAGTCAATCAAGCAAGGATTCCTATTGGATGTTTGCTGTGCGCAGAGCAACATACAGAACAATTGGGAGAGTACAATAAAATAGAATTAGCAGACATGATCCCTGTCTTTAAGAAGAAATGCCCTTTTTTAATGGCATTTATTAAGCGCTTACTATGTGCAAAGCACTGTTCTAAGTGCTGGGGAGGTTACAAGGTGATCAGGTTGTCCCCTGGGGGACTCACAGTCTTAATCCCCATTGTACAGATGAGATCACTGAGGCACAGAGAAGTTAAGTCACTTGCCCAAAATCACCCAGCTGACAATTGGCAGAGCCGGGATTTGAACCCATGACCTCTGACTCCAAAGCCCGTGCTCTTTCCACTAAGCCATGCTGCTTCTTGATGGTACTTTGCCATCAAGCTGCCTTCTCAGAGACAACAGAGTCAGTCAGTCAATTGTGTTTATTGTGCACTTAATGATGATAATAATAATAATAATTTTGGTATGTGTTAAGTGCTTATTATGTGCCAGACACTAATAAGTACTGAGTGTGGATACAAGCAAATCGAGTTGGACAGTCATTATCTGCAAGGGGCTCACAGTCTCAATCTCCATTTGACAGATAAGGTAACTGAGGCCCAGAGAAGTGAAGTGACTTGCTCAAGGTCACCCAGCAGACTAGTGACGGAGTTGGGATTAGAACCCATGAGCAGCAGCGTGGCTCAGTGGAAAGAGCCCGGGCTTGGGAATCAGAGGTCATGGGTTCTACTCCCAGTTCTGCCATTTATCGGCTGTGTGACTTTGGGCTAGTCACTTTACTTCTCTGGGCCTCAGTTACCTCATCTATAAAATGGGGATTAAGATTGTGAGCACCATGTGGGACAACCTGATCACCCTGTATCTCCCAGAATTTAGAACAGTGCTTTGCACATGGTAAGCGCTTAACAAATACTATTATTATTATTATTATTATTATTATTATTATTATTATTATTATTATTATTATTATTATCACCTTCTGATTCCCAGACCTGTGTGTACAGAGTCCTCCACTAAGCACTTGGGAGAGTACAATATAACAGCATAACAGACCCATGAGAAGCAGTGTGGCCTAATGGAAAGAGCACGGGCCTCGGAGTCACAGGACCTGGGGTCTAATCCCGGCTCCTCCACTTCTCCGCTGTGTGACCTCAGGCAAGTCACATAACTTCCCTATGCCCCTGCTACCTCATCTGTCAAATGAAGATTAAGATTGTGAGCCCCATGTGAGACGGCAACTGTTTTCAACCTGATTATCTTGTACTCACCCCAGAAATTATTGTGTACTAAGGTACAATGCTTGGCACATAGCAAGTGCTTAACAAATACCACAATTTATTATCATTAGTATCAACTGGAGCCGTGGTTCTCAGCCATGTTATGATTTGGTTTGTGGCTCTTCAGGTAATGAGGCTTGGCCACAACCACAATAGACCTCCGGAGACTATTAACCAATAGGGGAAAAAGGAATAACGTAATAAGTCATTAGGGAGCAAAGGGAGGGATAGGAAAGTAATAATTGCACCAATAGGACATGAGGGGAGGTTCAGTAAATGTATAATAAAAAATGTCTCAGTTGAGTCTTTGGTTTTGGCTCACTGTGCTGGGGAAAGTTTGGTAGAAACATAGAATATGTTCCTGGAATCCAAATGAATGTTTTGTCATCTCTCTCCCCCTTCTAGACTGTGAGCCTGTTGTTGGGTAGGAACTGTCTCTATATGTTGCCGACTTGTACTTCCCAAGCACTTAGTACAGTGCTCTGCACACAGTAAATGCTCAATAAATACGATTGATTGAATGAATGAATCAATCAGTGGTATTTATTGAGCACTTATTACGTACAGAGCACTGTACTAAGTGCTTGGGGAGAGTTCAATACAGCAGAATTAGCAGAGATGTTCCCTGCCGATAATGAGTTGACTTAAGAAGTAATAGTTTTGTAATATACAGTTTAAAGATGCATATGCATGTGCTGCGGTGTTGGCTTCCTGAAAGCAACAAGACCCAGGAGACAGAGCATGAACTGAGTTCTTGCTTTTGAAGATCAATAAATGAATGCAGGTCATGTAAGAGCATGGGCTGGGTTGTTTCCCTGGTCAGTCTTTGCTGTGGTGAGATTTGCCAAAGACTGGGGATATTTCTGCATCAGAAAAACACCGTTAACCTCATTCCCAGAATCCTCTTTGTCTCTGCATTGAACCCTGAAAAGAGGTTCTTATATTAAGGGATAACACTTCAGTTTGGTCAACTAGCTTGGTTGACTGAGAAAATGAGAGATTGTGGAGCTGTTTAGATACACAAAAGACATGCAGGGCCATTAACTTGTCACAGAGTAACTTGGCTGGCTAAACAATAGGAGCACCCTGTGAAATCAGTGTGACAAATAAAGCAGTTCAATCCAGTGCACAGAGGGAACTTCATTTACGATAGCTTTTCCTCTTGAAGATTCAACATGAAATTTTTAAGTGGTTCAAAGTCCTCATTCCCTGAACAACACATGTCATTTAAATGATCAAGCTGTTGGAATCACAAGGCACTGGTTTAGTAAACTCATCTGTTGGGAAATAATCCTTCCCCTAATCTTAAAAAAGTTGCTTCGTAGAGAGGGGAACTTGGGTAGCATTCAGAAGGGAAGAGGACAGTCAGTCAAGCTGAAAAACTGCACATGTCTCAGGATGCTAAAGAAAATTTCAAATCTCCATGGCTATTACTATTATTATTCCTCTGTAGAAAAACATAAGCTAGAGGTGATGTATGACTAGGCCAATGTTTCAAACTTTATTTCCAGATATTCAAAGTAATCTTGTTGTATTTTACTCTCCTAAATGCTTACTACAGTGCTCTGCCCTTGGTGAGTTTTCAATCAATACCGTTGATTGATTAAAGAGGTTGCACGGCTACCTGATCATCCTTATAGTAGTTTGAGGAAATTTAAATTGAGAAGAGATGTACAATCAATTAACCTTTAGATGGAGCTGTTTCTCCTTCTAAGTCATTTTGCATACAAATGTTTTATTTGGCTAATAAGAAAAATACAAATAGACTGAATCATGCTGAAGCCCAGTAGTGGATTCTTAGAAACAAATTCTTAGCACAGTTAAAAGAGAAAATAAAAAAAAAAAACCACTTCAAATCTGCTCATGCTACTCACCCAACTCTAAAACAATTTAACATAAAGCCACCCGTCCCGCAAAATTCCTCCTTTGAATGGTTAGGGTTTTGCGGATGTGTAAAATGTGGCTAGATTTCCGACACGGTGAATCACTGGAAGTTTGTCTCAATTCTAGATGGAGTAGAATATATTTATATGGGAAAGTAGTACAAGTCCTATGTGTGACCAGGATTTTGTGATGCTGAAGGCCACTCTGAGGTGTGGCCACTTCCCTGTGTAACTATTTTAACCTTTCCCTAATAGGACATGCGGTAGAAGAAACAAGGATGATTAGTGATTTTCTTTTACGGTTTGGTATCATCAATTTAAACTTTGATTTGGGGCTATATACTGAGGAAAGATTTTACCAAGCACCAGATGATGAAGAATGGACAGGTTTTACTTTTGGAGAGGCATAAGACTGAATATTACTTTAAGGTACCATTCATAACACTAATGATTAACCCTTGGAGAAAAAAAGCCAATTACTAAGTAAAATATTAAGATGAACTCATTTAGTCTGTTTTCATTGCTCAAGGTAAAGGTGCAGCACAGTTTGGGAAAAATAATTTAATTTGGAGAATACAAAATAACAGGGTTGGTAGACCTATTCCCTGTCCACAACAAGCTTGCAGACTAGAGGATGTTGATGATGGTAGAGCAACCTAACCAATATTTTTGTGCAAAAAAATGACTTTAATGATTTGGGGATTCACCCTATGCGTTCATATCTTCTTATACTTTTCATTATTGGATGATTATTGAAAATTTTATAAGTAGATTCCATCCATAGCATTTTAAACATAATCCAATGCACAAAGCCATTAAACCTACCTGGAAGAGCTACTTATTTTGACTTTATATTGCTTTTCAATGTCTAACTTAAGTGATGGAAATAAAACTTAAACCATACATTGAGCAGCCAATCCCTCTCAAAATTGAAGGTGACAGCGAATCTTTGGAGCAAACACCTCATTGTTGTAAACAAGCCAACAACATATTATCGTCTTAAGCTATTTCCAAACAATTTACCTGGTATGGATGGAATATTGAGTTTGGTTTCTAACATTGTGTGAGCTTCACTGATCTTCTTTATGCTGTTTTATTTCTAAATTCCACCAACAAAATGGAGTTCAGTCACTGTGGGTTGACACGGCTCACAATGAACTAATCTATCATTAAAAGCCTCTGATTTCAAATCACACTATGACAGTTACGCTGCACGTAATGCTTCTTCACGTTTAAAGATAAGAAGTATTAACAAAAAATTGATTTACAAGCTTTAGCCAGTGGCTTGCTGAGTTAGGTTTTACATCTACAGAAAAAGATCCTTTCTGCTATCTTCCTAAATGGCAGTTTAGTGCTGGGTTGAGTGAAGGAGCCATAGGGAGATTGTACATTTTGAATAGAGAGGAAATGATGAATCTCTCACCACAGAAAAGCCTTGGCCCCAAACACGAGTCCTCAGGACCAAAAATCTGTATAAAAGAATTGCTTCTAGTGCTAGTGGCTTGGGCAGTGCCTTGCTTACCCTTCCATCCCTGGAAGTCACATTTCTGCTGGGTAGCAGAGAGCAACAATAGCGGCAATACCAATGGTGGCATTGGTTAAGAGCTTACTATGTACCAGCGATTTTATTTGTACATATCTATTCTATTTATTTTATTTTGTTAGTAAGTTTGGTTTTGTTCTCTGTCTCCCCCTTTTAGACTGTGAGCCCACTGTAGGGTAGGGACTGTCTCTATATGTTGCCAATTTGTACTTCCCAAGCGCTTAGTACAGTGCTCTGCACATAGTAAGTGCTCAATAAATATGATTGAGGATGATGATGATGACTGTATTAAGGGCTGGGATGGATACAAGCAAATCAGGTTGGACGCGGTCCCTGTGCCATGTGGGGTTTCCAGTCTCAATACCAATTTACAGATGAGGTAACTGAGGAACAGAGAAGTGGTGACTTGCCCAAGGTCACTCTGCAGACAAGTGGTGATGCTGGGTTTAGAACCCCTGACTTTCTGATTCCCAAGCCCATGCTCTATCCACTATGCCATACTGCAACAAGCAAGTAGATGGAAAGGAATGCTGCTTATCCCCTCCCATCCCCTCACTGAGAGGGTCCTCAAGGCTCCCCTTCTATTCTGCATCTACACCCACTCCCTTGCACAACTCATTGGCCTCCATGAGAAGACTCGTGGCTAAATGGAAAGAGCCCGGACTTGGGAGTCAGAGGATATGAGTTTGAATCCTGCCTCCACCTCTTGTCTGCTGTGTGACCTTGAGCAAGTCACTTCACTTCTCCAGGCCTCAGTTACCTCATCTGTCAAATGGGGGTTAAAAGTGTGAGCCTCATATGGGACTACCTTTCCACCCTGTATCTACCCCAGTGCTTAGAACAGTGCTCGGCACGTATTAAGCACTTAACAAATACCATTATTATTATTATCAAAGTGCATGAGCATCTCTGAGCTTCCCCCAAATAATCAACTATAAGCAAAACTGGGACTAGAATCCAGATCTCCTAGACTATTCAAGTTAGCCCAGCTCCTTTTCCCTCATTGAATCTTGCTGCTTTTGTTGTTGTTGTTGTTGTTTTGTTTTGCTTTTTAATTTGCCGTTCCCACTCTCCATAATTGTTTTAGGTTTTGAATGAACCTGTTCAAGACAAAACCACTAACATATGATAGATATTCGTAAAAATGACCTTCCCCTAGAATGAAGATTAATCCACACGTCTGACTGTCATGGCAGCTATTATTTATGTAAACATCCTTCTTTCACAGCAGTTCCTCTAAATTCTTCACTGTAGTTTTTTTTAAGAACTAGAAGAAAAAGTGAGTGCTCGTGCTCTTTTTATTTAGATATTCGAAGGACAAATACAACCAGACCGAACATTTCTAGTGCACACCCTATCACAATCTGTCTGTGAGCCTCATCTTCCACTCGCAAGCAGTCAATCAGTTGAGTGCTTACTGTGTACAGAGCTCTGTAGTAAATGCTTGGAAGAGTATAGCACAATGGAGTTGATATGTTCTTTTCCCACCAGCTCACCATGATCTAGAATTACCAGATTAGTAAATCTTAAATACAAGTCACAGCTCCTGTGTTCTAGTGATGGGTCATTGTTATCCACCTCAGGGTGGATATAGTTCTCAAATGAGAAACAGCGTGGCTCAGTGGAAAGAGCCCGGGCTTTGGAGTCAGAGGTCACGGGTTCAAATCCCGGCTCTGCCAATTGTCAGCTGTGTGACTTTGGGCAAGTCACTTAACTTCTCCGGGCCTCAGTTACCTCATATGTAAAATGGGAATTAAGACTGTGAGCCCCCCGTGGGACAACCTGATCACCTTGTAACCTCCCCAGTGCTTAGAACAGTGCTTTGCACTTAGTAAGTGCTTCATAAATGCCATTATTATAATTATTATTATTATTAATTATTATTATTATTATTAATTATTATTAATAAAAATGGAGAACTAAATGAACTGCTGCATCTCTCTGATGTGCTCACAAAAGAATGATTTGAAGTTCTCTCCAAAGGCATAGTCACTGGGGAGGCAGCACGGATTTTACTTCCCAAGTGCTTAGTGCAGTGTTCTGCACACAGTAAGCACTCAATATGATTGAATGAATGAATGAATTTTAGACTCTGAGCCCCACGAGGGACAGGAATTGTACCTGACCTGATTATCTTATTAACTCTTTGGGATTGTAAACTCGTTGTAGTCAGAAAACATGGGAAGGTAATGGATTAAATAGGGAACCACTTGGAGAATCTACCCTGGTGTAGTAGAATACAAGAACATCAAATCGTGAGGGAGAAGTTAATGTTTGGCACTTTGTGGTAGTTCATTCATTCATTCAATCATTCAATCATATTTATTGCATGCTTACTGTGTGCAGAGCAGTGTACTAAGCATTTGGGAAGTACAAGGTGGCAACATATAGAGATGGTCCCTACCCAACAGTGGGCTCACAGTCTAAAAGGGGGAGACAGACAACAAAACAAAACATGTGGACAGGTGTCAGGTCATCAGAATAAATAGAAATAAAGCTTTATGCACATCATTAACAAAATAAATAGTTATAGTTATAGAGTTATAGTTATAGAGCAGATAGTTATATCTGCTCTCTGTTTCAATACCACTCATCAATAGCAAAAAGATGAGGTGCATGCCCTTTCAATAAGTGCCTTTTGTACTAATAATTTAGTCACGAGTGGTGTTATGTAAGGATGCCTGGAGTCCATTTGTATTTATGGAGGTCAGAGGGAATGAATGTCAAAGTCCTGCTTGACTTACCTATTGATTTGAAAATAATGATTAGTGTCCTGCCAAACTGTAATAAAACTTTTCTCATTAGGCAGAAATGAAACCTTGACAGCCTCTCAGCTATTCAAGAGGCATCTGAATCACTAGTCTAGGCCCACCTGCCACTGACATCACCTTTCACCATTAGAGATACTCGGGAGCAGTCAGTAACACTCTATCAATGGGTCAATTAACGATATCTATTGAGCCCATACAGTTTGCAGAAGAGTGCACTAAGCAGTTTTGTTTTGCTCTTTAATTTGCCTTTCCCACTCTCCATAATCGTTTTAGGTTTTGAATGAACCTGTTCAAGACAAATCCACTATAATACGATATACATGAGGAAAAATGACCTTCTCCTAGAATGCTGATTAATCCACATGTCTGACTGTCATGGCAGCTTTTATTTATGTAAATATCCTTCTTTCACAGCCGTTTATCTAAATTCTTCACTGTATGCCATTGGGAGAGTTCAATACAAAAGAGTAGGTATTCATAATCCCTGCCCATAAGGAGTTTACAAACTAGAAGAGGTTTCTTCTCCAGACCCCTTGACAGAGTTGTCTACACCTGCTTTAATAACGTCCTTTCCTCCAATTTGCTCCATGACCCCTCCAATCTGGCTTCTATCCCCCTTTACTCCACAGAAACCACCCTGTCAAAGGCCACCTTCTAGACAAATCCATCTGAATCCTCTACTCCATCTGAATCCTCCTCGACCACTCAGCTGCTTTAGACACTGCTGACCACCCCCTTCTCTTGGAAACTGTATTCAACTCAGCTTCACTGACATTGTCCTCTCCTGGTTCTCCCCCATCTCTCTGGCCACTCATTCTCAGTCTCTTTTCTGGGCTCCTCTTCTGCCTCCCCTCCTCTAACTGAGGGTGTTCCTCAAGGTTCAGTTCTGGGACCCCTTCTGTTCTCCACCTACACCCACTCCCTTGAAGAACTCATTCGCTTCTGTGGCTTCAACTACTGCAACTATGAAAATAATTCCCAAATCTACATCCCCAGTCTTCCTCTCTCTTTCAGCAGGCTCACACTTTCTCCTGCCTTCAAGACATCTATACTCGGATGTCCTGCCAACACCCGAAACTGAATATGTTCAGAACAGAACTCCTTATCTCCCCACCCAAACCCTGTCCCCTCCTGATTTTCCATCACTAAGACAGTACCACCATCCTTCCTCTCACAAGCCCATAAACCTGTCCTTATCCTAGAATCTTCTCTCTTATTCAACCCACATATTCAATCTATAACTAAATCCTGCCGGTTCAACCTTCAAAGCATTGCTCAAATCCACCCTTTACTCTCTATCCAAATTGGTATCACAGTAATCCAAGTACTTAACCTATCCCACCTTGATTATTTATTTTATTATCTATTATAATGGCATTTATTAAGTGCTTACTATGTGCAGAACACTATTCTAAGAGCTGGGGAATTTACAAGGTGATCAGGTTGCCCCATGTGAGGCTAACAGTCTTAATCCCCATTTTACAGAGTAGGTAACTGAGGCCCAGGGAAGTTAAGTGACTTGCCCAAAGTCACACAGCTGAAGAGTGGTGGAGCCAGGATTTGAACCCATGACCTCTGACTCCAAAGCCCGGGCTCTTTCCACTGAACCACGCTGCTTCTCTACTGTAACAGCCTCCTTTCTTCCCTCCCTGCCTCCTGTTTCTCCCCATTCCAGTCCATACTTCACTCTGCTGACCGGATCATTTTTCTACAAAAACCATCAGTCTGTGTTTTCCCGCTATTCAAGAACCTCCAATGGTTGCCCATCCACTTCTGCATCAAAAAGAACTCCTTATCATCGGCTTTAAAACATTAATTCACCTACTTTCCCCCCTCTGACCTTTCCTCACTGTTCTCCTATTACAACCCAGCCGATACATTTTGTTCCTCTATTGCCAGCCTATTCCCATACCTCGATCTGGTCTATGTGGCAGCCGACCTCTTACCCACATCCTGCCTCTTTCCTGGAATGCCCTCCCTCACCATATCCAGCAGAAGATCACTTTCTTTACCTTCACAGCCTTCTTGAAGGCATATTGTCTCCAAGAAGCCTTTCCTGACTAAGCCCTCACTTCCTTTTTTCCCATTCCCTTCTGCATTTCCCTGATTTTGTTGCCAATTTGTAATAATAATAATGATGACATTTATTAAGTGCTTACTATGCATGAAACACTGTTCTAAGCACTGGTGGGGGGATAGAAGGTGATCAGGTTGTTCCACGTAGGGCTCACAGTCTTAATCCCCATTTTACAGATGAGGTAACTGAGGCACAGAGAAGTTAAGTGACTTGCCCAAAGTCACACAGCTGACAAGTGGCTGAGCTGGGATTAGAACCCATGACTTCTGGCTCCCAAGCCCGTGCTCTTTCCACTGAGCCACACTGCTTTAATAATGTTGGTAGTTTTTCAGTGCTTACTATGTGCCAGGCACCGTTCTAAGCACTGGGGGAGATACAAGGTAATCGGGTTGTCCCACGTGGGGCTCACATTCCCATTTTACAGATGAGGTCACTGAGGCACAGAGAAGTTAGGCACAGAGAAGTTAAGTGACTTGCCCAGGGTCACGTAGCTGGCAAGTGGCAGAGTGGGGATTTGTATTTCCCAAGCACTTAGTACAGTGCTCTGCAAACAGTAAACCCTCAATAAATAAGATTGAATGAATGAATGAATGATTTGCTCCCTCTATTCACCATTCCCTCAGCCCCTCAGTATTTATGCACGTATCTGTACTTTGTTTATTTCAATGTCTGTCTTCCTGTCTAGATTGTGAGCTCGTTGTGGGCAGGGAATGTGTCTACCACTCTGTTATATTGTAATCTACCAAGTGCTGAGTACAGTGCTTATTTGAAACTACCTGGAAACTTGGGAGACGGAGTTTGGGAAAGAAGGAGCAGAGAGTAACAAAGCATTTTCAAAGATTCTTAGTCTGTGATATCCCATTTGGGATAGAGACTTTGCATAATCAGATTACCTTGTATATACCCCAGTCCTTAGTACACTACTGGCACATAATGAGCACTTAATAAGTATCAAAATTATATTATGATTGTTATTATTATCATCATCATTATCATTGTTATTATTATAGTAGTGTATCTGAAACATAATCTGACCAAAGATTAGATTTTAAATTGGTCTGTTGGACCTTTCAAAGGTAGTTTCATAGGCAAAGTGCAGTGGGAAGAGTTGGTTATTTGGTCAATAGGAACAATGTAGACAGCCACTCTATTTCAAACCAACTTTTTCATCAACAACAGCTATTTTTACTGAATTATCTAATTAGGAAAGATGAGTGCTACAAGAAGATGTGATTGGAATTTCCAAAATAGTGAAGGGTGTGGGCTGACTGAACACATAATAGCTGTTCGCCAAAAGTCACGCCAACAATTCAAGCTGCACAAATTCAATTTGACAAACCATAAGGAACATTTCTTCTCCCCAGAGGACACTAAGCATGTGGAATGTGTTATCTAAATAAGTTGTGCCGACCTCAGTAATCAATAGGTTCAAGAAGAGTTTAGATCAATTTGTGGGCTCAAGATCCCCTGTGGGTTAACAAAGGGAAAATTGGGGATTTTGAGAGAAAAGTCAGGGATGTCAGTCAGTCAATTGTATTTATTGACCGCTTGCTGTGTGGAGGGAACTGTACTTAGTGCTTGGGAGAGGAAAATATAACAATATAACAGACACATTCCCTGCCCACAACAGGAATAGTTGATGATGCCGCCTATAATAACTCTTTGGATGAATGAAAAGGTAAGCAATCATCTCTTGGTTTGTCCAACTGGACTGCTTCCACTGTGGAGGTGGAACACTATGCTAGATGAATCTTTGGTTTGATCCAGTGTTCATTCATTCATTCATTCATTCGATCGTATTTATTGAGTGCTAACTGTGTGCAGAGCAGTGTACTAAGCACTTGGAAAGTACAAGTTGGCAACATATAGAGACGGTCCCTACCCAACAGCGGGCTCACAGTCTAGAAGGGGGAGACAGACAACAAAACAAAACATATTAACAAAATAAAATAGAATAATATGTACAAATAAATAAATAAATAGGGTAATAAATACATACAAACATATATACATATATACAGGTGGTGTGGGGAAGGGAAAGAGGTAAGGCGGGGGGGATGGGGAGGGGAGGAGGGGGAGAGAAAGGAGGGAGCTCAGTCTGGGAGGAGGTGAGGTCTTAGTAGGGGTTTGAAGGGAGGAAGAGAGCTAGCTTGGCGGATGTGGGGAGGGAAGGCATTCCAGGCCCGGGGGATGACGTGGGCCAGGGGTCGACCGTGGGACAGGCCAGAAGGAGGCACGGTGAGGAGATTAGTGGCAGAGGAGTTGGGGGTGTGGGCCGGGCTGTAGAAGGAGAGAAGGGAGGTGAGGTAAGAGGGGGCGAGGTGATGGACAGCCTTGAAGCCAAGGGTGAAGAGTTTTCGCCTGATGCCTAGGTTGATTGGTAGCCATTGGAGATTTTTGAGGAGGGGAGTAACATGCCCAGAGCATTTCTGGACAAAGACGATCCAGGCAGTGGCGTGAAGTATGGATTGAAGCGGGGAGAGACAGGAGGATGGGAGATCGGAGAGGAGGCTGATGCAGTAATCCAGATGGGATAGGATGAGAGCTTGAATGAGCAGGGTAGCTGTTTGGATGGAGAGGAAAGGGTGGATCTTGGCAATGTTGCAGAGCTGAGACTGGCAGGTTTTGGTGATGGATTGCATGTGAGGGGTGAACGAGAGAGCGGAGTCGAGGATGACACCAAGGTTGTGGGCCCGTGAGATGCGAAGGATGGTAGTGCCGTTAACAGTGATGGAAAAGTCAGGGAGAGGGCAGGGTTTGGGAGGGAAGACAAGGAGTTCAGTCTTGGACATGATGAGTTTTAGGTGGCAGGCAGACATCCAGACAGAGATGTCCTGAAGGCAGGAGGAGATGTGAGCCTGGAGGGAGGGAGAGAGAGCAGGGGCAGAGACGTAGATTTGATGTGACATTTCATAACCCTTCTCATTGTTACAACTTCCTAGGGTGACCAGTTTTCATGACTCTGTGACCCTCCGTTGGTATTTGGCCTGCTGGAAGAATGAGGAGCCCCCAAATGGCTCCTGTTGTTCCATATTGTGAAGCAGCATGGCCTAGTGGAAAGAACCCGGGCTGGGGAGTCAGACGTTGTGGGTTTTAATCCCAACTCCATCACTTGTCCGCTGTATAACCTTGGACAAGTCACTTCACTTCTCTGAACCTCAGTTACCTCACCTGGAAAATTGGGATTAAGAGTTTGAGCCCCTTGTGGGCCAGGGACTGTGTTCTACATGATTACCTTCTATCTACCCCGGCACTTAGAACAGTGCTTGGTACATAGTGAGAGCTTAACAAGTACCATAATTACTAATTATCATGATTATTATGTAATGTTACTGTGGGGACTTACACTATGAACCCCATGTGAGACACTGTCTGTGTCCAACCTGATTATCTTGTATCTATCCCAGCACTTAATATGGTGCCTGGCACAGAGGAAGCAATTAAAAAATGCTATTAAAAAAAAAAAAGAAAAAAAAGCCCTGGGGGCATCGGGCGGGAGCTGAAGACCCATTCCCACACAAACCTGTTAGGGGTATGGAATTAAGGTAGGCTTCCAGGTTTACTTAAGGATGAATGATGGCAGACGGTCAGATTGGCATAGAAGAATGTGAGGTGAAAAGCCAAGATTGTAAAGAGGATGAAAGGCCAAAGGCCAGATATAAGATGAAAAACCAGGCTTGTGAAGCAGCCAAAAGGTCAGCTACAGAGAAAAAGGTACTGACCCCTGGATCAAACCGAGTCGCTGAATTAGGCGGCACAGAAGTAAGGGCCCCCCACGATCCTCTCATTGAAACCGGTAGAGACCAGGCAACAGGGGTTCTGCCGAGTGGACACAGATTAATGAGGAATAGAGGTACACCCAGCCATCCTTGAAGCCGCCTACCTCCCCATGCCACGTTTCTGTGGAAAGAAAGGAAATTTCTCAGGAAAAAAAAATACAAAAGCTAGTCCATCAGTCAGCTGTATTTATCGAGCACTTACTGTGTGCAAAGTTCTGTACTATGCACTTGGGGGTGTACAGCATAACAATATAACAGACACATTCCCTGCCCATAACGAGCTTACAGTCCGGAGGGGGGCACGCCATACTGTCATGGAAGGGGTGGACCGAGGGTTATAAATAATGAAATCACTCTCACCCTTCATCGAGTCTGCTTGCTCATAGGCACACATAAAGGCAGGGAAAACTGCATTAAGAATATTTTGTGCCAAGTGTCGGGTCCAGAATTGCAGAGGGAAACGTTAAAGGAACAGGCAACCCCCTTAACATATTCTATAGTTCTTATTGATTTCGTTGTTGTACTTATTGTCTTACATCTTTTCCCTGATGTCATGCTAATCTTATATTTTGTGTCTGTCACCCCCTGTCTTTTCTCAGATTGTAAGCCTCCAGATGGCTAGGATCCATGTCTAATAATCATCCTGATAGCTTTCTCCCCTTCCGAAAAAAATGCTCTGTAGTAATAGCAGCTACAGTGGTCTCTATTCATTATTTATTACATTCTAAGCCCTGACATAGACAAGGAATGAACTATTGACATGATCCTTGGCCCTCAAGGGACTTCCAATCTAAAAATAAGACCTCTGAAGGGGTTGCACATCAACAACAGGCACTTTGGCTCACAGGAGTGGCTTAATTATACTACTGAATGAATCATCTCCATAAAATTTCCTCCCTTTCCCCTAAAAGATGAAGTGTTCATCGTAGGAAAGGCAGAGGAGACTGGGGTGAGGGAGACAGTAGTTTTTTAAAAAATTGCCATTTCTAGCATTTTGAGGATATTTGGAAATCTGTTGCGGAGTAAGGGACATTTTTCCTTTTTCAAAACCTCAAGCAGCTGTCTTGACATCAGCAGGTGACATTGTGCTGAATAGCTTTCTGAATTCGGAATGCTGTCTTCTCCGTGCTTATGTGGGAATTCCAGTTTCTCTGGAACCATGCTCTGCATTCCAAGGTACAGTATTTCTAAGCAGCTCATAACCTGCAACCTGCTACTTCAATTTGGCACTTTATTCAGCAATCAAGGAAAAACTATTTGCTATATTTTAAGTACCAGTGTGGATGGAACCTGTTTCAAGAAGGATGTGCAGTTCTATTTGCAAAAAGAGAGATTGATTGGCAGCCGGCATAAGTGATTTCACTGTTAGGATTTTTGGAATACCTTTCATTAGCAAACCGGTTCTGCAGAGTGTCACTCAAAGCCGCTGTATGAATCATCCAGGGATCCACTAGCTTTATTTCAGAATTCAGCTCGATGCTCACTGTCAATCAGAGACAGACACCACCATTCTGTCACTCTGTGCAGTCCAGAGGTGAAGACCAAAATGTGGTATTATTTTTTTCTAGGATACTGAATAGGTACACAGTTTCACTCAAGATTTGTATTTCCATTCAGCTGATAAAGCGGAATGGTTTTATTTTTTAAGACCACCCGGGAGTTGTGCATTATGCATATTCCCCTTACATTCTGCTCACATGATGCTTTGCATTCATGTAAGGCCTTTTATTTTACTTGCTTTTTGAATTTCATGTACAATACACCTGCCTGGCTCCAACTGTGATTTAGAGTGCAACCGAACATTACCCTGGTTAAGTATTACTTTTAATGAAAATAAAAGCCTCACTGACTGTTTGTAATAAGATAACTATTTGGTGCCTTTTTTAAAAAAAAAAAACAACAAATAAAGGCTCCAATGATCTTGAAAGGCAAATAATCCCTTCTCTGAGAATTTGGAATGATCCTAAAGTGAAAGAAACAAGTGTCATATTTTGTGCGGCTCTGTTAAATCGTCTGCAGCTTTGTCTTGGTGTCTTACAGCATTGTCATTTTTGTGTATTCCCAGACATGCCCTCTGCAAAAGAAAACTTTGACTTCAGCAGAGACAATTAATTATAAAACAACCTCAAAGTCCCCTACAAATAGACCTCATGCACTGTTTAACATTTTTTCTCTGAAAATTGCCAGAATTGGACTTTGCGTTTCCAGGCTTTGTGCTTGCTTTTATTAATATTTATTTTTTTCTGGGGATTTTTCTTCATCTACTCTCTCTCCCCTGACAATTTAAAGAGGTAACCTTTCAGTCTGGAAAGAGTATGCAGTGTATTTCTTTTCAATCTCACTGCATTAATTTGGGCCTGAAGAAGGCAAAATGCAAAACAAACTCTAAGAAAAGAATGCTTTGGTGCACACTGACTCATGACCCACATTCTTTGTGAAGTAGAATAGGGGCAGAAGATTTAAAAAAGATCTGACTTTAGCGCTTCTCTTCCCTTCTGTACTTTGGCACTTTTTAGCATGCAATACAAATACCTTCAAAGTCAGCTTCAGTTCCTGGGTCTTCAGCTCCTCCTTAGAAACCTTTCAAAGCTTCTTCCTGTCTTCCATTTTCTTCAGTGCTTAGGCTTCATTACTTTTCTTCTGTTGCATTTTATCCCGTCATTACATTTTCCATTTCTCTGAAGGCCACAAGGAAGTCAAGATATTGGCCATATCCAAAGGACTTCAGACTTATCTCTGTCTTTCTTCAAAGGCCAGTTTTCATTCATGGATAATGCTGATACTTATTCTGTGCTTGCATTCTGCCAAGCATCATGCTAAATCAAGCAGTGGTATTTATTGGATGCTTACTTTGTGCAGAGCACTGTATAAGTGCTTCGACTTTGTGCAGAGCACTGTATAAGTGCTTCGGCGAGCACAGTATAACAGAGTTGGTAGACATGATCTCTGCCCACAAGAAGCTTATAGTCTAGAGGGGGAGACAGTCTTTAGAATGAATTGTGAATGTGTACATTAGTGCTGTAAGGCTAAGGGAAGGTGGAAATCAAGATCCAAGTGCACAGGTGATGCAGAAGAGAGAGGAAGTAGGGGAAATAAGGACTTAGTTGTGGGATGGTATTTGTTAAGCTCTCACTATTTGCCAAGAAGTGTTTTAAGTGCTGGGGTAATAATAATAATAATAATAACTATAGTATTTCTTAGGCACTTACTATGTGCCAAGCACTGTTCTAAATGCTGGGGTAGATACAAGGTAATCAATCAATCAGTCGTATTTATTGAGTGCTTACTGTGTGCACAGCACTGTACTAAGCACTTGGAAAGTACAATTCAGCAACAGAGACAATCCCTACCTAACAATGGGCTCACAGTCTGGAAGGGGGAGACAGACAACAAAACAACAACATCAATAACATCAAAATAGATAAATAGAATTATAGACGTATACACATCATTAATAAAAGGAACAGAATAATAAATATGTACAAATATACACAAGTGCTGTAGGGCGGAGAAGGGGGTAGAGCAGAGGGAGGGAGTTGGGGGGATGGGGAGGGGAGGAGGAGCAGAGGAAAAGGGGGGCTCAGTTCGGGAAAGCCTCCTGGAGGAGGTGAGCTCTCAGTAGGGCTTTGAAGGGAGGAAGAGAGCTAGTTTGGCGGATGTGAGGAGGGAGGGCATTCTAGGCCAGAGGTAGGATGTAGGCCAGAGGTTGACAGCGGGACAGGCGAGAATGAGGCCCAGTGAGGAGATGAGTGGCAGAGGAACAGAGTGTGCGGGCTGGGCTGGGCTCCCACCCCCAGATTGACCTTGCGGGGGTCTGCGTCCTCCCGGAAATCGGCGGTGAGTTTAAAGAGCAGAACGGGCTGAGCCGAAACAGCATGGCTTAGTGGAAAGAGCCCAAGCCTGAGAGTCAGAAGGTCTGGGTTCTAATCCTGACTCCACCACTTGTTGCTGGGTGACCTTGGGCAAGTTACTTCATTTCTCTGTGCTTCAGTTGCCTCGTCAATCTGACTGGCTTCCCCAAGTTTCCTGAAGATAGTTCCACGTCAGAGGAGTTTCAAGGAGTCTGGCCCCCCGCAGCATGCCATCCTGGTAAACTCTGGTAAGCAGGATGTCCTACGTGGGGCTCACAGTCTTAATCCCCATTTTACAGATGAGGTAACTGAGGCACAGAGAAGCTAAGTGACTTGCCCAAAGTCACACAGCCGACAAGTTGTGCAGCAGGGATTAGAACCCATGACCTCTGATTCCCAAGCCCGTGCTCTTTCCACTAAGCCATGCTGCTTCTCAATGTAGATACAAGGTAATGAGGTTGTCCCACATGGGGCTCACAGTCTTAATTCCCAATTAATTCTTCCTGAATTAAAAATTAAAAAGATGAGGTAAGTGGGCCCAAATAAGTGAAGTGACTTGCCTGAAGTCACACAGCTGACAAGTGATGGAAGCGGGATTAGAACCTATGTATGACCTCTGATTCCCAAGCCTGACCTCTTGAAGCCTCTTGGAGATGTGATTTTAATAAGTCTTTGAATGCTGGGGAAGTGATTGTCTGTCAGATATGAACGGGGAGGGAATTCCAGAGCAGAGGCCAAGGAGTTGGTGGTGGGATAGACAAGATCGTGATACAGTGAATAAACTGGTATTAAGGGAGTCAAGTGCACAGGCTGGGTTGTAATAAGGAATCCATGAGGTGAGGTGGGAAAGGGGGCCGGCGGATCAAGCTCAATGGTATGGAATTTCTGTTTGATGCAGAGTCGGGTGGGCAATCAGTAAAGCTTTTTACTTATTACTGCACTTTACTGAGCACTAAGGAGAGTACAATACAACAGAGTTAGCAGACATGCTCCCTGGTGACAATGAGTTTACAGTCTAGAGCCATTAATATAAACATATAATTTATAATACATGATTAAAGATATGGACATAAGTGCTGTGGTATTGAGCTGGGGGTAAGCGGAGGGAATGATTATCAAATGCCCAGAGGCCACAGATCCAAGCGCATGGATGATGCAGAAGAGAGAGTGGGGAAAAGATGATTAAATTGGAGAAGACTTCTTGGAGAAGATGTGATCTTTATAGTGCTCAATGGGCTACCCCTGGAGGTCCTTGAAGAGCCCAGAGATATAGACGGAACAACTTTTTTTAGAGACGTGATCTGGCAGTTGAGCGAAGTGTGGACTGGAGTGTGTAGAGACAGGTGGCAAGGAGGCCAGGGAGGAGGTTGTTGCACTAGTGAAGGCAGGGGAGGATAAATGCTTGAATCAGTGTGGTAGCAGTTAGATGGAGAGGAAAAAATGGTGCATATTAGCCAGGTTTTGAGGGTAGAACTGACATTACAGGGTGACAGGCTGAATGTGTTGCATGAGTGAAAGAGATGGGTTGAGGAGAACAACAAAGTTACAGACTTGTGAGATGTAGGACAGTGGTGTTGTCTAGGTACAAAGAGAAACAGATGAGGACACTGAGGTCCAGAGAGGTGAAGTGGCTTCTTCAGGGTCACACAGCGGGTAAATGGCAGAGCTGGGATCAGAAGCCAGGCCTTTTTGATTCCCGGGTCCATTCTGCTAGGCCATAGTTTCTCACAAACTCGAAATGTCGTGAACTCTGAGGTCAAAAAATAATACTAGCTGTCTAAGTGCCTGATATGTGCCAAACGCTGGAATAGATACACCTGTCCAATTGTTTTGTTTTGTTGTCTGTCTCCCCCTTCTAGACTGTGAGCCTGTTGTTGGGCAGGGACGTCTCTATATGTTGCCGACTTGTACTTCCCAAGTGCTTAGTACAGTGCTCTGCATACAGTAAGCACTCAATAAATACAATTGAATGAATGAATGAACACAGGAGGAGGACAAGATTTAGGTAGGAAGATGAGGTGTTCTGTTTGGCAAAAAACTGGAGTAAATACTATACAATCAAATTAGACACAATCACTATCCCACATTGGGCTCTTAGCTTAAGGAGGAAGAATAGGTATTTAATCCCCATTTTACAGATAAGGAAAGAAGGGCTCTTGAGGGTCTTTTTTTTTTTTCCTCAATTACTTCTGGAGTTTAGGTTTCTTCTTGTATCGTTAGGGGCTGGCAGTGTTGCATTCACCAGCTGTGATCACTTGGGCTCATTTGATTCTACAGGTCACTGGGGAAGAGGTCAAAACACAAATTCTTTGAATTTTGGAGGAAGTCTTTTGTTCAGCAATTCAAATAACTCCTATCCCAGAAATGCCACTTATGCTTTGGAACTTGACTTGCCTCGGCCACCGAGTTCAATAACTTAGACAACTTCGGGTTTTACAATTGTAGCCATGAACTTTGAAACTAAAAGTTTATCCACTTATTTTGAAATAAGGTAAGAGAATGAAAACCCGTTTGAATTATCTTGACTATGGTGTTTTGTCATAGAGCCTCTGAACTTGAATATGGCATGACAATTCAAACCACAACCCCGAAAAGAGTTGCATCTCTGCTATTAGAAACCTACTGAAATAAAAGATATTTCAGCACCATGTTCATTGCCACTTGGGATAGTTTTTTTGATAAGACAAGATGAATTATAAACACAGATTGGGCACGGATTGCTCTCCCAAATTGGAAAATCTTCTTAGGCACCCTGCCCTAGCCTACATCCATAGTGTGCAGGTATTCTCGTCACCAAAGAGTTTTTAGGAACCCCAGATAAGATCAATCAATCAATCAATAGTAGTGTGTTCTCATTGCATCCAGAACACTGTATTATGTGCTAGGGAAAGTATATTATTGTCGTACTTGTTAAGCACTCACTCTTCTAGACAGTGAGCCCACTCTTCTAGACTGTTAGCCCACTGTTGGGTAGAGACCGTCTCTATATGTTGCCAACTTGCACTTCCCAAGTGCTTAGTACAGTGCTCTGCACACAGTAAGCGCTCAATAAATACGATTGAATGAATGAATGCCATACACTATTCTGAGCACTGCGGTAGATAGAAGCTAATAATAATAATAATAATGATAGCATTTATGAAGCACTTACTATGTGCAAAGCACTGTTCTAAGCACTGGGGAGGTTACATGGTAATCAGGTTGCCCCACGGGGGGCTCACAGTCTTAATCCCCATTTTACAGATGAGGTAACTGAGGCCCAGAGAAGTGATTTGCCCAAAGTCACACAGCCAGCAATTGGCAGAGCTGGAATTAGAAGCCATGACCTCTGACTCCAAAGCCTGTGCTCTTTCCACTGAGCAATGCTGCTTCCCAGTTTGGGAAGCAGCTAATCAGTTTGGACATAGTCCCTGTCCCACAAGGGGCTCACAGTCTAAGTAAGAGGGAGTAGGAATTAATTTGCATTTTACAGATTAGGTCACTGAAGTACAGAGAAGTTCAGTGACTTCCCCAAGGTCACACGGCAGACAGGAGGCAGATTTGGGATTAGAACCCAGGTCCTCTGTTTCCCAGACCCATCCTCTATCTACTAGGCCACACTGCTTCGCTGTACAATACAACAAATCAGTAGACATGTTTTCTGCTCACAAGGAGCTTACTGTCTAGAGGAGGAGGCAGACATTAAAGTGAATTTCGGCTATGTACTTAAATGCTGTGGGATTGAGTTTGCAATTTGAGCAGCGCTCAGTAAATAGGTGGACACAGTCAAAGATCATCCTGGGAGAGAGACCATGCCATGGATGAGCAGAGAGCTTGAACAACTTGCTCACAGCATTGAGCGGCTCCATAAGGACTAGGTGGCTTGAGAGAGTGTGGAATGTCCTTGGCCTGATGCCTTTACTATTTATTTGGGACCCCAATATGACACATTTCGTGGCTGATAAACTCATTGGGAAGGTACAGGAAAATCAATCAATGGTATTTATTGAGCCCTTACTCTGTGCAGAGCAATGTACTAATCGCTTGGGAAAATGCAATACAAAAGAGTTGGCAGATATGGTCCCTGCTCACGAGGATCCACATGATTTGGTGGTAACTCGAACAGCAAGTGATTTCTGTAGGATTGGAAGGTTAGGGAAAGGCTGAATTGATCAGGGATAACTGAACAGCATTGTTGTATTTATTAAGTGCTTATTATTGGCCCAAAACCAGAATAGTTATAAAATAATAATGATAATAATAATGGCATTTTTTAAGTGTTTACTATGTGCAAAGCACTGTTCTAAGTGCTGGGGAGGTTACAAAGTGATCAGGTTGTCCCACGGGGGGCTCACAGTCTTAATACCCATTTTACAGATGAGGTAACAGGAACAGAGAAGTTAAGTGACTTGCCCAAAGTCACACAGCTGACAATTGGTGGAGCTGGGATTTCAACCCCTGACTTCTGATGCCAAAGCCCGTGCTCTTTTCACTGCACCACGCTGCATCAGATAGAGTCTCTGTCCCACACAGAGCACAGTATCAGAGAACGGGACAATATATATTTTATCACCTTTTTACACATGAGGAAACTGAAGCACAGATAAGTGAAGTGACTGGCTTTAGGTCATGCAATGATCAAACGGCAGAGCTGGGATTAGAATTTAGAACTCACCTCCTCCAGGAGGCCTTCCCAGATTAAGCCCCCCATTTTCCTCTCCTCCTCCTCCTCTCCCCATCGCCCCCTCCCTCCCTCTGCCCTACTTCCTTCCCCTCCCCATAGCACTTGTGTATATTTGTACATATTTATTTCTCTATTTCTTTTATTAATGACATTTATATAGGTATACTTCTATTTATTCTTATGGTATTGACGCCTGTCTACTTGTTCTATTTCATTTTTTTGTCTGCCTCCCCTTTCTAGACTGTGAGCCCGTTGTTGGATAGGGACCGTCTCTATATGTTGCCAATTTGTACTTTCCAAGCGCTTAATACAGTGCTCTGCACACAGTAAGCACTCAATAAATACGATTGAATGAATAAACTTGGGACTTCTGACTCCATGCTAAAGTGGACCAGAAGTCCAACAGGCTAGATTGTCCAAGGTTCAGTACTTTTTAGCAAGTTGCCTTCCCCTCTCACCAACGCAAATTAGAAGTGTTTCAACCCCCATAAACCATCCACTCTTTATTTCCCTCTGAGTCATGTGCTCGGTGTAATCTAAGAATTCCTCCCACACAGCAAACTTTTCTAATATCTTTTAGGAAAAAACATCCTGCTAATTAGAATGCCAAATGTTCCTTATTAGAAATGCCAGCTGATCACAGACAATATGTGCAGTGCCCAAATGATGAGTTCATCTCTCTAACACTCAACACCATCGTAATTATCACCTGGTTCTGAAAGCCAGGCAATAGGTAGATGTCAAAGCAGTAGATAACTTTGATGAAGGCCAATTGCGTTGTGTTCTGTTTTTATGGTAGTTGTTAAGCACTTACTATGTGCCAGACATTGAACTGAGGGCTGGGGTAAATGTCAGATAATCAAGTTGGACAGAGCCCATGTTCCTAATCAGGCACATGGTGTTAATCTCCTTTTACAGATGAGGTAACTGAGGCACAGAGAAGTCGCTTGACCAAAGTGGGTCACACAGTAGACAAGCGGTAAAACCGGGATTAGAACGCAGGACCTCTGACTCCCTGCCCTGTGTTCTTTCCACTAGACCACACTGCTTCTCATCCTGGTGCTTTAAATTCCTCCACTTGCCACTCTAAGAATCTCTGCTATCCAAAGGTGTGTAGCCAACCTTTGCTCCTTGGTTAGCTCAGTCATCTTTATCTGCTTTTTTCTAGAGCCCTTGTCTGAAGGACATGAGGTCATTCCGTGGTTTTCAATCAATAGTATTTATTGAGCACCTACTGTGTTCAGAGCACTTTACTAAATGCTTGGGAGGGTACACACCACAGAATTTGGGGGCATTTTCGCCTTTCTTCCCTTTCCCAGATTTCCACCCAGATTTCCACCCATGTCTGAATCATCCAAAGTGGAAGCGAACTGCCAGCTCGTTTCTTTCCAATAATAATTACGATCTGAGTATTTCTTGATCTGAGAGAAATAGCATGTTAGGGAAGGATGTTTTAAAACATAAAGCAAAGACCAAGTTCCACTTTTAGCTCTGACAGACTTGTCTTCTAACTCTATTGTACTCTCCCAAGAGCTCAATATGCTGCTTTTTGTTACGAGCTTTCTGTGAGCCAAGCACCATATCAAGGAGTGATACAGATAATCAGGCATTCAATTTCTGTTTTACAGATGAGGGAACAGAAGGTCAAAGAGGTTAAGTGACTCACCCAAAGTCACCCAGCAAACAGGTTGGCAAAGGCAGAATTTGAACCACATCCCCTAACCCCCAGGTCTCTGCTCAGGTTAGGCAAAAAGTAAGTGCCCGGTAGATAAATAAATTAACTGATTAATTAATTGATGAATAGAAGCTAGAAGCCCAGTCCTCTCTCTGCACAAGAGGAGGAGAAGTCAGGGAACACAAGGACTTGTAAAGATGGTTGGGGCAGAAATAGGGAAACAAGGTAAGGAAATGGTTTAGATAATCCACAGAAGTGTTTCATCAGCCCTTAACAAATAGGAGTTTACTGTCTAGGTTGATTTTTTTAATGCTCTTATTAAGCTTTGTATGAAGCAATAAATGTGGGAACAGTTTTTTCCATAAGGGTGCCTCATCAAAATATTTATGGTTCTGTGCTGTTTTCTCTCTTCATGTAAAGAGGCTTCAATAAGAAATAGCAACTGATGTGTAAATGAATATAAGGGATTTAGCTTCAACCCAGAATTCACTGCCAAATCTAGGTTAAACCACATCCTAAATTAATAAAAAATCAGTCAATCAACCAACGGCATTTTTAAGCACTTACCACAGTAAGTACGGTACTAAGTATTGGGGAAAGTACAATAAAATACCCAGATTAGGTAGGGATAGGGGGGGACATAAGATAGCTTTCTGGCCCTGTGGCTAACAGAATGAACCGTATCTCCATAGTCTGCTTCTTGAGCAACTCACTGCCTGATGAAGGAATCACTAAACAGCATTTATTGTGCAGCTACTGTGCGCACAACATTGGAGCAAGTGCTTGGCAATGCAGCAGAAATGAAAGCCAAAGTACCCGCCTTCCAGAGGTTTAAAATCAGATGGGGGAGGGAGTGCGGAAAAGGAGATCAGACAGACAGAGATCATTTATAAACAATGGGATTTGCAGGACGAATGGGGACGTTAACAGATGTTGTCACAGTTGTCAGAATGGATTAGCTGAACATTTAATTGAACACACAATTGGATACACATAATAATAATAACAATAATAATGGCATTTATTAAGCACTTACTATGTGCAAAGCACTGTTCTAAGTGCTGGGGAGGATACAAGGTGATCAGGTTGTCCCACATGGGGCTCACAGTCTTAATCCCCATTTTACAGATGAGGTAACTAAGGCACAGAGAAGTGAAGGCTGAGCCCCCTCCTTCCTCTCCCCCTCCTCCTCCTCCCCATCTCCCCCGCCTTACCTCCTTCCCCTCCCCACAGCACCTGTATATATGTATATATGTTTGTACGAATTTATTACTCTATTTGTGCAAATTTATTCTATTTATTTTATTTTGTTTATGTGTTTTGTTTTGTTCTCTGTCTCCCCCTTCTAGACTGTGAGCCCACTGTTGGGTAGGGTCTGTCTCTATACGTTGCCAACTTGTACTTCCCAAGTGCTTAGTACAGTGCTCTGCACACAGTAAGCGCTCAATAAATATGATTGAATGAATGAATAAATGAAGTGAGTTACCCAAAGTCACACAGCTGACAAGTGTCAGAGCCGGGATTTGAACCCTTGACCTCTGACTCCAAAGCTCGTGCTATATCCACCGAGTCACGCAGATCCACCAGTCCTGAGGACGGCTATGACTTTGTAAGTGCGAAGGGGGGCTGTTGGGTGGAGAAAAGGGGGTTTTGGGAGGACTTTGAAAATGGGGAGAGCTGTGGGCTAGCATGTTTGTATCTTGGCTTGTATGCACCCCTGCGCTTAATACAGTGCTTGGCACATAGTAAGTGATTTACAAAAACATTATTATTATTATTAGTTCTGAAAGGGGATGGAGTTCCTGGTGGGGAAGCAGCATGTGGAAGTTGTCTAAAGTGGGAAAGTTGAGGGCGAGGTGCAGATGGAAATGGATAGCCATTGGAAGCTTTGATGAATGGAGAGGGATGTGCCCAGTGGGAAGCAGTATGGCCTAACAGAAAGAACACTAGTCTTTGTACCCTTTATTCACCCCACCCTCAACCCCTCAGCCCTTATGTGGGAGAAGCCCTTATGCTGGAGAAGCAGAATGGCTCAGTGGAAAGAGCCTGGGCTTGGAAGTCAGAGTTCATGGGTTCTAATCCTGTCTCTGCCACATGTCTGCTGTGTGACCTTGGGCAAGTCACTTCATCATCATCAATCGTATTTATTGAGCGCTTACTGTGTGCAGAGCACCGTACTAAGCGCTTGGGAAGTACAAATTGGCAACATATAGAGACAGTCCCTACCCAACAGTGGGCTCACAGTCTAAAAGGGGGAGACAGAGAACAAAACCAAACATACTAACAAAATAAAATAAATAGAATAGATATGTACAAGTAAAATAAATAAATAAATAAATAGAGTGATAAATATGTACAAACATATATACATATGTACAGGTGCTGTGGGGAAGGGAAGGAGGTAAGGTGGGGGGATGGAGAGGGGGAGCTTAACTTCTGTGCCTCAGTTCCCTCATCTGTAAAATGGGGATTAAGACTATGAGCCCCACGTGGGACAACTTGATTAACTTGCATCCCCCTCCAGCGCTTAGAACAGTGCTTGGCACATAGTAAGCTCTTAACAAATTCCATCATTTTTTTATATGTACATATCCCTAATTTATTTTAATGTCTGTCTCCCCCTCTATATTGTAAGCTCGTCGTGGGCAGGGAACATGTCCGCCAACTCTATTTTATTGTTCTGTCCCAAACACTTTGTACAGTGCTCTGTACATAATAATCACTCAAATAATGCAAATGATTGAATGAGACAGAGGACCTGTTTTCTAATTCCAGCTCTGCCACTTGACCAGTGAGTGATCTTGGACATGTCCATTAAATTCTCTTCCTCAGTTTCCTTATCTGCAAAGCTAGTAGTAAGGTTGGACAAAGTCCATGTCCCACATGGAGCTCGCAGTCTTAGTCCCCATTTTACAGGTAAGGGAACTGAGGCACAGAGAAGGGCAGTGATTTGCCCAACATCACACAGCAGACAAGTGGTGGAGCCAGGATTTGAACCCAATTTCTTCTGGCTCCCAGGACCGTGCTCTATCCATTAGGCCACACTTTTTCTGGGCAGCTTTTTGACAGAGTTGGTAGAGATGGCCTCTGTCCACAAAAACTTCCAATCTAGGGGAATAGTTTACAGGCTAGAGGACTTTATTGTGACAGACAGAACTCCAGACAGAGTTCTTGATCGAAAGAGACATGGTCCTAAATGGTTTTCTTCATGGTCTTGAAAGTTGGATACACCACAGACATCTTGAACCGGTCCATAGACATCACTTCCGAGCCCTACTTAATATTAAATGTTAAGATGACTTCACAAGTGACTGAATACTGGGACTAGCCAGCCTCTCATCAATTCCAGAAGGCAACATCTATGTAGAGAGTCTGGCTCCTGTCCAGTATGGCCGAATATAGGCTGCGGTGACAAAAGCAGGAAATCACACCATTAAGGATAACCCTTGGCTTGGTTTTGGCATACAGGGAAACTGAAAATGAAAATAAGGTGAAAAATAGAGGGATCCTTAAATTTAACAGCCTTCCTCTTTCCTCTCGTAGAGAACAGGCAGGCCTATCTGGGCTCAAGTAAACCCAACTGGGATGAACTGTGTCCTTGTCTAAAGCAGCTTCTTGAGTCTCTATCTTCCAGCAACATGGGGCATTAAATGGGTAACTGGGCAAAACCAGTATGATTTGGCCCACCCAGGGTCCATTGGCAGGGAGAAAAGAGAAAGCCTTGGCTATAATGCTGGTGCCTTTTTTAAAAAATGGTATTTGTTAAGCTCTTTACCATGTGCCAGGCACTGTACTAAGTGCTGGGGAAGATACAAGCTAATTGGGTTGAACCTACTCCGTGTCCCACCTGGGGCTCACAGTCTTAACCCCATTTTACCAATTACCAGGCACAGAGAAGTGAAGTGACTTGCCCAATGTCACACATCAGATGAGTGGCAGAGTTGGGATTGGTACCCAGGTCTCCCAGGCCCATGCTATAACCACTGGGCCATGTTGCTTCTCATGCCTTGGAAAGATCGCGCAACAGGTCAAAGCCCGATAGAACTGCAGACCAACAAATGCGTTATTTACAAGAGTGAATTGAAGGAGGAAGTGAAGGTCATGGATTATGCTGGCGGGTGGGAAAACGGAGGAACGGTTCATTGGGGAAAGACAGTTTTCCAGTCATAAACCCAGATTGATCTGAAAATTAAAAGACCAGCAACGCACACATGTTCTTTTTGCACGACTTGCTCATGAATTTCAGTAGAGTGTAGATAACATTTGCTGATGCGAAATGGTCACACTTCAAGGAAATCCTCTGGCCTTGTAAAACTATCGAGCAGAACAAAGATCTGCTGAAACGAGAGCAGTTGGTGTGAGATTGACGTTGAGGTGCCACAGAAACAATTATACTGCTGTTGACACGCTCAAGTTAAGAAGGCTTTATAGGGGAAATGGTGTCCCCTCTTTCCTTGCAAGGATGTGTGCTGTGGGATTCTTCAGTAGGCAGCAAACAGAGAGTGGAGATTGTCCTGTAACTGGATTTATAAGTAGAGCAACAGCTCAAGGATCATTTAGATCATGCTCCTCTAAGGGATTGGCTACAGAGGGATGCCTACCTAATGCCTATAAGAAATAACTCTTTCCTTCTCCTCAAGGCTTGTTTTTGTCTCCATTACGGCACGGTGGTTTATTAGGAACTTGAGCTTTATGGTTTTTGAAATGTGGTGAGGCAGTCATGGTAGCCAACAAGGCCCGGGTGCATTCCCGTTGGGTTCCACGATAATTTGGCACATTTTGAACTAATACCCATTATTTAGGCCTTTTCTTTCAAGATGATATGATAAATGAGTGGTCCATAATGGGTAGTGATGGATGGTCTCCTAGACTAGATACGCTGACCTTCCGAGCAGGGGGAGGTGCTGGGGAAGAGCCAGGTGGGAATTTCCCTGAAGCTCCGTAGGAAGAAGAAACTCAGGCACAGGTAGTTGGCTGTCCATCAGGGTCATGTGTGTGAGTGCTTTTAATAATAATAATAATAATAATAATAATAATGGCATTTATTAAGTGCTTACTCTGTGCAAAGAACTGTTTAACTTCTGGGGAGGTTACAAGTAATAATAATAATAATAATAATAATGATGATGGCATTTGTTAAGCACTTACTATTTGCCAAGCAGTGTTCTAAACAGTGGGGGGATACAAGGTAATCAGGTTTTCCCACTTGGGGCTCATAATCTTAATCCCCATTTTACAGATGAGGTAACTGAGGCACAGAGAAGTGAAGTGACTTGCCCAAAGTCACACAGCTGACAAGTGGCGGAGCTGGGATTTGAACCCGTGACCTCTGACTCCAAAGCCCATGCTATTTCCACTGAGCCACACTGCTTCTCTAAAACCTTTGCTTTTCTCCAAAACCAAAATGTGTGGGGATGTCGGCTTGGTTTCCAACTCTGAGCCAGGGGTATGTGGACGGACAGAAACTCAGGCACAGTTTCCACTGCTGGATCTGAGGAAGAATAGGCCGTTCTAGGTCGGGACACGGGGAAAATACTCTCTCTCCCCACTCAGCCCGGTCTCCAGAGCGGCTAGAGCAGGAAAAGCAGGAAAACCTCTGACCTCTTGCCAAAATCTGAGAAGGCTCGAGTTTGTTTTATTTTCATTGAAAGAAAATGACAAAAAATAAATCCTCTGGGCTGAGGAGTCCGGCTTGAGCTGCTTCTAACACAGCTGCAAAGGACCTGCGCTTGGGGTCATAGGTCAACATCTTTTACTAAGGATTCATAGCACTAATAAGACCCCTAGACAAATTCATCATACAACCAGTGCCTCTAATGCAAATCACACCCTTGTTTTGGACCTGTTTTAACAGGCATGAGAGATAAATGTAACGGTTTGCAAAAGGCCTAAAAATCTACAAAAAGAACTGGTGTGTGTAAACATATGGAGCCAGAGAAAATTAATCAATCAATGGTATTTATTGAGTGTTTAACATAATAATAATAATCATGATAATAATGGTATTTATTAAACACTTACTAGGTGCAAAGCACTGTTCTAAGCTCTGGGGAGGTTACAAGGTGATCAGGTTGTCCCACGTGGGGCTCACAGTCTTAATCTCCATTTTACAGATGAGATAACTGAGGCACAGAGAAATTAGGTAACTTGCCCAAAGTCACACAGCTGACAAGTGGTGGAGTGGGGATTTGAACCCATGACCTCTGACTCCAAAGCCCGGGCTCTTTCCACAGAGCCATGCTTGTAACATGTGTAGAGCACTTTACTAAGCTCTTCAGAAAGAACCATACAACGGAATTAACAGATGTTGAAATACCACCATCATTATTAGGCCAGTCTAGGCCTTTTATTTGTCACATGCCTGCCACCAAGGAGACCTTTCATTTTCTTGCTCCACCATCCCTCCAGTACATCCCCCTCTTTCCCTGACATCTTCCAACTTTCAAAGCTCCATTTCTGGGATCAATTTGACCCTTTCCCCTCCCACCCCTTTCCCCACGGCCCCGTGTAGTCACCCCTCAAAGGCCTCCAGCTTCTTTGTTTGCCACACGTGGCAAGGGTAAGGGGATCCAGCTGGTGGAGAGTTAAAAAACAGATCGTTGGGAGCTTTTGTTTTGTGCCTTTTACATGATTCTTCAGAGGGTAACCCACAGTGTGCTCGAATATTGTATTTCAGTCTCATAAATAACCTTGGCTCAAGTTCAGTAAAACCTTCCCCTTCCACGATGGTGGCTATGTTTTACAGCTACAGGTGGCTCCTCAGGAATAAGTAGGTTCTGGTGCACTCTGAAGGCCTCACCACCTTTACTAAAATGTTTATCCCACGTTCCTGAAAGAATCCCAGCATGGAAGGTAACCCCTTACTAAGCTCATTCACATTCACTCACAATTGTTTTTCCAAATCTTCTGCTAAATGTAAATTGATCTAGCATTGCCATTAGAGCCCTGGGCTTTTCATATTTAAGATTTAATTATTTTGTTTCATAGTAGTAATGCATCCATTGCTTCCAACCGGATTAGCTGGCGAATTAGAGAATAAGCCGCTGAAAGGCTTCAGCATGGAGACTTCAAAAGCACAGATAAAGACATGGAAAGTATTTCAAGTGTTCATTAATAGGTGTGTGTACTCTCATAAAACGGGATGTAACTAACTCTGAGGCTCTTAAAATATGAGTGTCCCCATGGAAACATTCCTTGAATAGGCACAGTCTCAGATTGTTCTAGAAGTCTATTGCCCCACAAATTTCTAGACCCACAGGGCAGACTTGGAGGAAAAGAGTTTCTGGATGACTCCATAGTAAGCCCTAGATGACTCCCCCTTCTAGACTGTGAGCCCACTGTTAGGTAGGGACCGTCTCTATGTGTTGCCAACTTGTACTTCCCAAGCGCTTAGTACAGTGCTCTGCACACAATAAGTGCTCAATAAATACGATTGATTGATTGACTCCCAGACTGAGCCCCCTCCTCCCAGACTGAGCCCTTCCTTCCTTTCCCCCTTCTCCCCCTCCCCATCCCCATGCCTTACCTCCTTCACCTCCCCACAGAGCCTGTATATATGTTTGTACATATTTACTACTCTATTTATTTATTTTTTACTTGTACATATTTATTCTAGTTATTTTATTTTGTTAATATGTTTTGTTCTCTGTCTCCCCCTTCTAGACTGTGAGCCCGCTGTTGGGTAGGGACCGTCTCTATACGTTGCCAACTTGTACTTGTACTTGTGCTCTGCACACAGTAAGCGCTCAATAAATATGATTGAATGAATAAGCTTCTTGGAGACAGAATCAATCATTCAATCAATGGTATTTATTGAGTGCTTACTTTGTGCAGAGTGCTGTACTGAGCACTTGGGAGAGTACAACAGAGTTGCTGCATAGGTTCCCTGCCCATAGCGACCTTACAGATTCTGGGTTTGGAGGAGACAGACACTTCCTCAGATTTTGAGTAGTGAAATAGGATAGATTGTTCCTTAACGTGTGAGTGGTGCAGAGGGAAGCATGTTTATGGCCCTTAATAAAGCTCAGAAGCTATTTCTGTTTCCTGTTCTCCCCATCTTCAGTCCTTCTAAAGTTGCACTTCCTGCTGGGGGCTTTCTCAGACTGAATTGCCTTCCCTTAAATCAGTCTGTTAATCTTATTTACTTAGTACTTATAGCACTGTACTTAAGCACTTGAGAGAATACATTAGAGCAGGGTTGATAGACACATTCCCTGACCACAAACTTAGTCTCTCACTTTAGGGTTGGAACTATCCTGACTGACTCTTTTCCCAATAGAGAAAGTCAGACTGTGAAAAGTGTCTAGTTGTGTTTGAGCCTGCAATATAAACCCAGACTCTAAGTTAGAATGTGCTTCTGCACCTAAGAGAAACTTTGGCAATTCAGCAGTCTTCAAATGGCATCAATAGTTCTTTCATAAATCATTCAGGTGCTATGCTAAAGTCACGATTAAAGCTTAACTGAATCCTTAAGAATTTTCTCATTCATTCTTTGTTAATAATAGTAATAATAATAATGGCATTTATTAAGCGCTTGCTATGTGCCAAGCACTGTTCTAAGCACTGGGGGGATACAAGGTAATCAGGTTGTCCCACGTGGGGCTCACAGTCTTAATCCCCATTTTGCAGACGAGGTAACTGAGATGTTAACTGACTTGCCTAAAGTCACATAGTTGACAAGTGGCAGAGTCAGGATTCGAACCCATGACCTCTGACTCCAAAGCCCACGCTCTTTCCACTGAGCCACGCTGCTTCTGTTGTATTTTTTTCAGTTTTTTCTCTTTTTTTTCAGTTTTTCAGTTTTTTTTCAGTTCTTTTCCAGTTTTTTTTCAGTTTTTTTCAGTAGTTTTTCTTCTTCAGTTGTATTTATTGAGCCTTGACTGTGTGCTAAGCACTGTACTAAGCACTTGGAAGAGTACAATATAAAAATAGATACAGTCCCTGCCCCCAACAAACTTTCAGTCTATAGGGGGAGACAGATGTTGATATAAATAAATAATAATAATAATAATGGCATTTATTTAAGTGCTTACTATGTGAAAAGCACTGTTCTAAGCGCTGAGGAGGTTACAAGGTGATCAGGTTGTTCCACAGGGGGCTCACAGTCTTAATCCCCATTTTACAGATGAGGGAACTGAGGCACAGAGAATAATAATAATAATAACAATGACATTTATTAAGCTCTTACTATGTGCAAAGCACTGTTCTAAGCACTGAGGAGGTTACAAGGTGATCAGGTTGTCTCTCGTGGGGCTCACAGTCTTAATCTCCATTTTGCAGATGAGGTAACTGAGGCACAGAGAAGCAAAGTGACTTGCCCAAAGTCACACAGCTGACAATTGGCGGAGCTGGGATTTGAACGCATTCATTCATTCAGTGGTATTTATTGAGCGCTTACTGTGTGCAGAGCACTGTACTAAGCATTTGGGAAGTACAAGTTGGCAACATATAGAGACGGTCCCTACCCAACAGCGGGCTCACAGTCTAGAAGGGGGAGACAGACAACAACAACGACCCATGATTACTGACTCCAAAGCCCGGGCTCTTTCCACTGAGCCACACAGCTTCTCTTTCAATGAATAAATAAATAAATTACAGATATTACAAACGTGCTGCGGGATTGGGAGGCTGGATGAATGAAGGGAGCGAGTCAGGGCGATGCAGAAGGGAGTGGGAGAAAAGAGGAGGGCTTAGTCAGGGAAGACTTTTTGGAGGAGGTGGGCCTTCAATAAGGCTTTGAAGTGTGGGAGAACAGTTATCTGTCTGATCAGTCAATCAATCAATTGCATTTATTGAGCGCTTACTGTGTGCAGAGCACTGTACTAAGCACTTGGGAAGTACAAGTTGGCGACATATAGAGACAGTCCCTACCAACAGTGGGCTCACAGTCTAGAAGGGGAACAGAGGTAGGATATGGGCGGAAGGTGGATGGTGAGATAGATGAGGTCGAGGTACATGAGAAGGTTAGTATTAATAGTTGCCAACTTGTACTTCCCAAGCGCTTAGTACAGTGCTCTGCACACAGTAAGCGCTCAATAAATACGATTGAATGAATGACTGAATACTAGAGCAACAAAGTGTGCAAGGTGGGAGGTGAGGTAGGAGGAGGCAAGGTGGTTATCATTTCTTTTTACTATTAAAAGGTAATATTCCTAGTGTTCGGGTGATTTATTCTATAGTCACCGGCTCACAGTTGGAAACAATACACATTACATTGATAACTGTAAGCAATTACCATTGAGAGGTTTATAATAATTAAATCTTAAATATGAAAAGCCAGCGGCCATAGAAGCTTCTTCAGAGCAATTTAAATTTAGCAGAGGAATGGGATAGATATTTGTAAGAGAACAAACATATGCTTGGCAAGGGATTTTCATCTCTGCAAGAGATTGTTCTGGAAAACCAGTTAGTAGGAGAGCTGTAATGGTTTGCAGATCAAAATAATTTTTTGTAATTTTCTATTTTCCTTGTACGTCCCTCCCAACAAAGGTCCAATACCCGGGCTATTGGTAAATATACAATCAATCAATCAATCAATCGTATTTATTGAGCGCTTACTATGTGCAGAGCACTGTACTAAGCGCTTGGGAAGTACAAATTGGCATCACATAGAGACAGTCCCTACCCAACAGTGGGCTCACAGTCTAAAAGACATATACACTGTCTCAAGATCATGTTAAAGGTTTTAAGTGTTATCAAAATGAGGTGACACAGGATCTTATATACACTGAAGGCTATGCTTTGGACCCAGACACGTAGAAGAAGATGTGATGTGCAAATTATTATCAATCAATGGTATTTATTGAGCTCTTACAGTGTGCAGTGCACTGTTCTAAGTGGTTGTTGTTGTTGTCTTATGCTGTAGAGTCGTATCTGACCTATAGCGACACCAAGGACACAGTGTGGCTCAGTGGAAAGAGCACGGGCTTTGGAGTCAGAGGTCATGGGTTCGAATCCCGGCTCCACCACATGTCTGTTGGGTGACCTTGGGCAAGTCACTTAACTTCTCTGAGCCTCAGTTACCTCATCTGGAAAATGGGGATTAAAACTGTGAGCTCCACGTGGGACAACCTGATCACCTTGTATCCCCTCCCTCGCTTAGAACAGTGCTTTGCACATAATAAGCAATAATGGCTTAACAAATGCCATTATTATTATTATTATTATTATTATTATTATTATCTCTCCCTGAACACCTCGCTCTCCAACTGCAATCGTTCTGGTAGTGTAACCACAGAGTTTTCTTGGTCAAAATGCAGAAGTGATTTACCACTGCTTCCTTCCGCGCAGTAAATTTCAGTCTCCGCCTTCGACTCTTTCCCATGCTGTGGCTGCCCAGCATGGGTGAGTTTTGCCTTGTAGCAGATTGTCTTCCACTACTAGCCACTGGCCAAGCTAGGAATGGAATGGGTAGGCCTCTGCTTGACTCTCCCTCCTGTAGTTGAGATGGTAGAGGACTGGAAACTCTCCAGGTGTGACCCAGTGTCTCCAGGACACTAAGCGGTTAGGAGAGAACAATATGACCAAGTTGGTAGACATGTAGAGAAGCAGTGTGGCTCAGTGGAAAGAGCCCGGGCTTTGGCGTCAGAGGTCATGGGTTCAGATCCTGACTCCGCCACACGTCTGCTGTGTGACCTTGGGCAAGTTACTTAACTTCTCTGAGCCTCAATTACCTCATCTGTAAAATGGGGATTAAGAGTGTGAGCCCCCCATTCATTCATTCATTCAATCATATTTATTCAGCACTTACTGTGTGCAGAGCACAGTAGTAAGTGCTTTGGAAGTACAAGTTGGCAACATATAGAGACGGTCCCTACCCTACAGTGAGCTCACAGTCTAGAAGGTGGAGTCCCACATGGGACAACCTGATCACTTTGTATCTCCCCCAGTGCTTAGAACAGTGCTTTGCACATAGTAAGCGCTTAACAAATGCCAACATTATTATTATTATGTTCCCTGCCCACAGAGAGCTTACATTTTTTTTTTTTTTTATGGAATTTGTTGGCCAGCACTGCTCAAGCAAGGGCAGATACGAGGTAGGCTGGTTACAAGCCCTGTCCAGCATGGGGCTCACAGTCTAAGGTATTGAATCTCCATTTTATAGTTGAGGAAACTGAGGCACAGAGACGTTAAGTTTCATTCATTCAATCGTATTTATTGAGCGCTTACTGTGTGCAGAGCACTGTACTAAGCACTTGGGAAGTACAAGTTGGCAACATATAGAGAAATTCCCTATCGAACAGCAGGCTCACAGTCTAGAAGGGGGAGACAGACAACAAAACAAAACATATTAACAAATAAAATAAACAGAATAAATATGTACAAAATAAATAAATAAATAAATAGAGTAATAAATACCTACAAACTTATACACATATATACCGGTGCTGTGGGGAGGGGAAGGAGGTCAATAAATACGATTGAATGAATGAAACTTAACGTCTCTGTGCCTCAGTTTCCTCAACTAGAAAATGGAGATTCAATACCTTAGACTGTGAGTCCCATGCTGGACAGGGCTTGTAACCAATTTACCTCATATCTACCCCAGTGCTTGAACAGCTAACAACTGGCGGAGCCAGGATTTGAACCTATGACTTCTGACTCCAAAGCCCAGGCTCTTTCCACTGAGCCAAGTTGCTTCCCTGTATACCTGTATATATGTATATATGTTTGTACATATTTATTACTTTATTTATTTATTTATTTATTTTACTTGTACATATCTATTCTATTTATTTTATTTTGTTAGTATGTTTGGTTTTGTTCTCTGTCTCCCCCTTTTAGACTGTGAGCCCACTGTTTAGTAGGGACTGTCTCTATATGTTGCCAATTTGTATTTCCCAAGCGCTTAGTACGGTGCTTTGCACACAGTAAGCGCTCAATAAATACGATTGATTGATTACCGCATTGTGAGAATGCAGTATGTTAGGAAGAATGGAGCAGGAAGCGTTTTGGTTATATTGTACTCTCCCAAGCACCTCTCCCAAGCACTTAGTACAGTGCTCTGCATACAGCAAGTGCTCAGTCTACACAGTTAACTAACAGTGGAGGTGGGCCTGTGTTGTGGATGTGAAATAGTGAGGAGGACCAAACGGGCAAAGTGCACCAGATTTGTGCTCGAGAATGTGATGGATGCTTTTCATGAAGAAAAGCCAACAAGCGCACAACCAACGCACCATTCCTGGTAAGTGAAAAACGAAGCTAAGTGTAAAAAAGTCGTAATGATAGTTTGCAGAAAGCCTGCTTGTTTCTATAGGGTTCCCTGACCATGCCCTCCTTTCCTCCTCTTCCACACCCTTCTGTGTTGCTCTGACTTTTTGTCCCTTTATTCATACCTCTTTGCAGCTCCAAAATACTTATGTAGATATCTGTTATTTATTGATTTATATTAATGCCCGTCCCCCCCTAGACTGTAAACTCACTGTATGCAGGGAATGTGTCTTTTTATTGTTATATTGCCCTCTCCCAAGAACTTAGTACAGTGCTCTGCACACGGTAAGCACTGACTTCAGTTGTGGACAACAGAATGAGCTCTCGAACCGAGAATATCAGGAGGACAATAATAATAATAATAATAATAGTAATAATAGTAATAGCATTTATTAAGCACTTACTATGTGCAAAGCACTGCTCTGACTGATGGACGACAATGGGTGGATCACATAAGCCTATAGAGAAGCAGCATGGCTCAGTGGAAAGAGCCCGGGCTTTGGAGTCAGAGGTCATGGGTTCAAATCCCGGCTCTGCCAATTGTCAGCTGTGTGACTTTGGGCAAGTCGCTTGACTTCTCTGGGCCTCCGTTCCCTCATCTGTAAAATGGGGATGAAGACTGTGAGCCCTGTGTGGGGCAATCTGATGACCCTGTATCTCCCCCAGCACTTAGAACAGTGCTTGGCACATAGTAAGTGCTTCATAAATGCCATTATTAATATTATTATTATTATTAATAATAAATCATTTAGAAGGATTAGGAGACTGGGAAACAGCACAGGTCTGGGAGCCACAGGTCCTGTGTTCTAATGCTGGCTCTGCCTCTTGTCTGCTGGGTGACCTCGGGCAAGTCACTTGACTTTGGGTGCTACATTTTTCTTTTGATAATATAATACTTTGTCATTGCCCTTTGGCGCTCAGGACTCTTTCTAGCCGAGACTTTGTTCAAGAAAGGTTAGGTGTCTGCCTCGTAATGTTGTAAGTAGTTGAAAATTTATAAACTGGATGAATGTCTACTTGAAAGGTTAACTTTTTTTTGGAAAATATCGAGAAGAAAATATGGCTAAAGGGGAATAGGGAAGTATTTTATTGTAGCAGTAGGTTGAGAGTGAATAAGCGTCACAGGTATCGAACATGAGAGAACCACCCACACGGGACCCTGCTTGTGTGTGCTTTGAAGGGTCCTTATTGGCCTGTTCAATCGCATATTCACCTGTGGGTGAATTCAACATCGATAGCATTTTCTGTATGCACAACATACCCATGCATAGATATACATTGTTAAAGTTAAGCACTGGATATATTGACAATTTTAATATGAAAAATACTTGGGTCTTCTCTGTTTCTTAGGTGGCATCTACAGCAGGCCATTAAGTCCATAGCCTTCCAAAGAAGAAGGATGAAACACATTTTATAACAATAATAATAATAATGGTGGTATTTGTTAAGTGCTTACTATGTGCCAAGCACTGTTCTAAGTGCTGGGGGAGATACAAGGTAATCAGGTTGCCACATGTGGGGCTCACAGTCTTAATCCCCATTTTACAGATGAGGGAACTGAGGCACAGAGAAGTTAAATGACTTGCCCAAGGTCACAGAGCAGACAAGTGGCAGAGTCGGAATTAGAACCCACGACCTCTAACTCCCAAGCCCGTGCTCTTTCCACTGAGCCATGCTGCTTCTCTTTTATGATTTCTGGACACTCAAATGAAGATTAGAACTATTTCCTGGAAACCTTGAAAATCAATCTCCAAAGAGCAAACTCCAGTGGGAAGGGGCAGAGGGAAGGATAGAGAGGTCGATTTTATTCCATGTCTTTATCAAGGTGAAGCACTGTCAGGATTTTCCCCACACAATATCATCTCCCTGGGGAATGTCCAGTGGAAAATCCTTGAGGAGGAATGTCAGACTTGGAAAATATCCAAAGAAAGCTGACCTCCACTGCCCATCCCCAAACTTGTCACCAGACAGGCAAAAATAACTGTATAGGATGGCTCCTTCTCAGGGGATGAAAGTTTGAGGTTTCTAATTTAAATTTTCACAGTGTGATTGACCCAATACAAATGACCTAATTGTCTTCTATCTACCTCAGAGCTTGATACAGAGCTTGGCACAAAGTGAGCATTATAAATACCACAAATACAATACAGGGAAGCAGCATGGCTCAATGGAAAGAGCCCAGGCTTGAGAGTCAAAGGTCATGGGTTCTAATCCCATCTCCACCACTTGTCAGCTGTGTGACTTTGGGCAAATCACTTCACTTCTCTGTGCCTCAGTTACCTCAACTGTAAAATGGGGATTAAGACTGTGAGCCCCATGTGGGACAACCTACCTTGATTCCCCCCAGCACTTACACAGTGCTTTGCACAAAGTAAGAATTTAACAAATGCCATCATTTTTAAGAAGCAGTGTGGCTCAGTGGAAAGAGCCCGGGCTTGGGAGTCAGAGGTTGTGGGTTCTAATCCCAGCTCCGCCACTTGTCAGCTGTGTGACTTTGGGCAAGTCACTTCACTTCTCTGTGCCTCAGTTCCCTCATCTGTAAAATGGGGATTAAGATTGTGAGCCCCCTGTGGGACCACCTGATCACTTTGCATCCCCCAATGCTTAGAACAATGCTTTGCACATAGTAAGCACTTCACAAATGCCATCATTATTATTATTACCTGTTTTTGTAACAGTCTAATGCATTCAACCATTAGTAAATTGCTTATTTCACATCCTGGGATAATTCATCATTTAATTATGATAGGATATTCTCAGACTTGAGAACCAAGTCTGGGTAGATGTAGTGTTTGAGAAACAGGAAACAATTTTGGAAATGTTAGTTCCTTTATTGGTTTGGTAATTATATTTGAAAGGCCAAGAATTAAATCCATTATATAGTTTCCAAACTATACAAAACGATTTCCAATTCAATTGGTTTGAACCGGGAGATATGTATACATTCAGCTTTCATGTTTGCAGATGTCAGTGATAGCGAATTTGGATTTGAAATCTCTGACCTTGGATTTGCTTCCTTTTTCACCCCTCCTTCAGCCCCATAGCACTTAAGTATTTATCCATAATTTATTTATTTATAATGACGTTGTTTTCCCCTCCAGAATGCAATCTCATTGTGAGTGGGCAATGTGTCTACCAACTCTGTTATATTGTACTCTCCTGACAGGAGGCTTATAATTGTTATCACCATTTTATTTAATCACTCTATCCATCAGTTTCCTTACCTGTAAAATGGGAATAAGATACTGACTCTGCAGAATTCTTACACTGTGAGACAGAGATCAAGCTGGTCACCTAAGGAGCATTAATTAAATGCCACAACTAATAGCTAATTATTACTCAGTCATCCACCATTCTTGCATGGGGCAAACAGAACGGCACTTTCAAAAATTCCCTGACAACTTCCTAGGAGTCTCTCCCACATTTGCAAGCTAATCTTGGAAGATTTGTTAAGAATGCTTTGTTTCTACTTCCAGTGAGGTGTATAGTAGAAAACATTATTTTAATGGTATTTGTTAAACACTTACTATTTGCCAGGCATTGCACTAAGCCCTCAGTTAGATTGAAGATAATCAAGTTGGTTACAGTCCATCACAACTAGGGCTTAATCCCCATTTTTCAGATGAAGTAACCGAGGCACAGAGAAGTGAAGTTACTTGCCCAAGGTCACACAGCAGCTGGGATTAGAACCCAGGTCTTTCTGATTCACAGGCCCGTGCTCTCTCCCCTAGGCACAAATTCCTTTATTCCCACTCTTTTCCCAAAGGGATCCCAACTCACCCACTTGGATTTATAGCCCGCGGTTGGGTAGAGACCATCTCTATATGTTGCCAACTTGTACTTCCCAAGCGCTTAGTACAGTGCTGTGCACATAGTAAGAGCTCAATAAATACGATTGAATGAATTTATACCCTTTATTCACCCCTCCCTCAGCCTCACAGCACTTATGTACATATCTCTAATTTATTTATTTAATGTCTGTCTTCCCATCTAGGCTGTGAACTCATTGTGTGCAGGGAATGTGTCTACCAACTCTGTTATATTTGTACTCTCCTAAGTGCTCTGCATAAAATAAGCGTTCAGTAAAGATGACTGATTGATTAACTGATTATAATGAGTGATTGGGAAACAACCTGGCCTAGTGGAAAGGCCATAGGCCTGGGTGTCAGGAGACCTGGGTTCAAAACCAAGCTCTGCCACTTACCTGCTGTGTGACCTTAGATAAGTCTCAGTTTCCTCGTCTGTAAAATGGAGACTCCAGTACCTCTTAGACTGTGAGCCCCTTGGACTGCGTCTGACCTAATTGTATCTACCTCGGAGCTTAATACAGATCTTGGCACAAAGCGAGCGCTGCAAATACCACAAATTTTTGTTATTATCATTATTAATAATGATAATTCATTCAATAGTATTTAATGAGCACTTACTGTGTGCTGAGCACTGCACTAAGTGCTTGGGTAGGTACAATACAGCAGTAAAGAGAGACAATCCCACACCACAACGAGCTCTAAATCTAGTAGATAAAAGTTGGGGAGTTTTTGATGTCTTGACCCTAGACAGGTCTGCCAGTTTTGGTAACCTACTCAAGGACTCTTCTCTCCCAGCTGTGTTGCAATACCACTGTGTTTGTAGTTGTTTTTCTTGTTGAATTACCGCTGTCCTTCAATGAGTTCACCTGGTCATACTTTCCTTTGTGCACCCTTATGTCCAGGAATGGTGTCTGAATCAATATCCTTGTACCTCTCTGCAGGGCTGAGTGATGCGCTGCATGCTATAAAGCTTTATAAATGTCAAACAGATTCCACTTTATTGTCCTCCGCTCATCGGGGGACTGGTGACGATGACTTCCAGCCATGTCACCAAAAATGTGAGATGGAAAGGGACCGATTGCAGTCTGTCATTCAGTTCCCAATAATAACAATAATATTTGCGGTATTTGTTAAGCGCTTTCCATGTATAAAGCACTGGGGTGGATACAAGCCAATCAGGTTGGACACAGTTCCTGTCCCATGCGGGGCTCATCGACTCAATTCCCATTTTACAAATGAGGTAACTGTGAAGTGAAGTGACTTGCCCAAGGCCACACAGCATACAAGTGGCTGAGCCAGGATTAGAACCCATGACCCTCCGATTCCCAGGCCCATGCTCTATCCACTAAACCAGGATTTCTACTGCCTCATCATTGTCCTCTGACATGTCAGGTAAAAATATGAAAAGTTAGAACCTGAATCTTTCAGGAGATTTCATTTCCATTATCAGCCATCCAGTATATCCTCCCTTCTCTGTCTCATCTCTCTTTCTGTCTTTCTCACTCTTCTCCTTCTCATCTCACCCCCAATTCCTTCAGAACACTCTTGGTTTGTTTTTTTTTTTTTGTAGATCTGCACCAATTAAGAAAAATAGAGAAAATTCACTGCTGGAATGGGTGAGGAGCTGACCCCGTTTCTCTCAAATTTTGCTGTAGGTGAACAAAACAAAACCTTCTGCTGAAAAACCAACTTGAAAAGGTCAGTTCCGCCTTTTCCTATTCATAATCAAGGGTAGAGCCTGCTGTGAGTGAATCAGGTAGCGCAGTTTTGTCTTTGTCATGTACTATGTATCTAGCAGTTATTCAGACGAATAATAAACTGGTTTCAGCTTATAGCTCCCTGCCCTTCTCTAAATTGGTGCAAATGTTTTTATACTTCTATCCAATGTTAGTAAAAAATAAGATTCTGTTTTCTAAATTCTGAATGTGGATTACCCTATGGCACTGATCTCATTTATATTTAATTGACAAATAGCCTTCAATATAACCCATTTCTTGATTTCTGAGGCTACGACAGAATATTACGGGAGAAAATAACCATATTAAAAGCAAAAAGTCTTACTCTGAGGCTTTCCTCCTCTGAGACAAAATGAAAGATATTTTCTCCTCTGAAATGTAGATTATGAATCCCATTAGATTGTAAGCCCTTAAAGGCAGCAATGGTTTTATTTTATGTTCTATTAACCCCAATGCTTAGCATTATGCTGCATAAAAGTAAATGCCCAGTACCTTCCACTGATGATTAACTGGGAGAAAGAAACATTAGTAGTGGCTCAGCCCAAGTCCTCAGAAGCAAGAATCTGGCTGTTTACAGAGGTGTGTGCTCTTCCTCCCCTCTCACCCCTCCACACCCACACAATATGCTGCCGTGTGACCTTGGGCCAGTCACTTTACTTCTCTGTGCCTCAGTTACTCATCTGTAAAATGGGGATTGAGACTGTGAGCCCCAAGTGAGACTGAGAGTGTGTCCAACCCGATTTGCTTGTATTCACCCCAGTGCGTGACACATAGTAAGCGCTAAACAAATACCATACTTATTATGTTCCCACCATGACGGCTCCAGACCTGCTCTCCTAATGTTAGAGAGTCGGGAAGGGTGTGAAAGTTTGTTTGTTTTGTTTGCTTTATGGTATTCGTTAAGAGCTTACTGTGTGTCAGACGCTGTTCTAAGTATTGGGTAGATACAAGTTAATTAAGTGGGACACAGTCTAAACTTGGTTTGGAACAAGACCGGGCATGCCTAAATTGGAAGGAGCCTGATACCATTTCTTCCCTGTAGCAGTGAGCTCTTATCTTTGGCGGTGTAGTTTGCGTTGTGTGTAGACCCTCTTATATTTGCCCTGTATAAATATCCTCCTCTACCCCTCTTTCCTCTTGATTATGAACTCTTGGCACCCCGGAGCTATGGCTGAATCCATGTCTTTTACCTCTTCTTAGGGTTTCGTACAGTGCCCTACACATTGTCTATAGGTTGTACAGGTCAACAAAAATAATAAAATTAATTATAAGAAAAATTCGGGTAGTTGTTAAGCACTTACTATGTGCCAAGCACTGTACTAAATGCCAAAGAAGGAACACGGTAATCAGGTCAGGCAGTCCCTGTCCCTCATGAGGCTTACAGTCTAAATAGGAGGGAGAACAGGTTTTCATCCCCATTTTATAGATGAGGAAATTAAGAGCCAGAGAAGTTGAATGACTTGCCCAAGGGCACATGGCAGGCAAGTGGCAGAACTGGGATCAGGACCAAAGTTCTCCAACTCCCAGGCTTATGCTCTTTCCAGCAGGTCACGCAGCTATATCACCCTGATGATTATGGGGCAAACTTTACTCGTAGCTGTGTACACTTCCACTCACTTTCAGATTGTGCCGGCCTCTATGTTGAACCCTCTAGGCACTCAGTAAATTCTGTCACTCTTAAGGAAACACCAGACATCCATGTCCTCAACAGAGCAGAACCCCGTTTTATAAAACTTCCGGATAATATTAGTGATCAGTGAAGATACTGATTTGAGTACTGTAGGTACACACACCGCTACGTTGAATGCGAGAGAACCTATTTCCAAACATGTAAGATTAATTCAGACCTCCTACTGCAGTTGTCAGATTTATTATTCAGGGTTTGACTACACATGTATACATAATTACTTAAGGGATTATTAAACCATGAGAAGTGGAAGAGTAAGCACATCAGAAGCATGGGAAAGGGGGTGAATAATACTAACTAAAAATTATGGTATTTGTTAAGCGCTTACTAAGTGCCAAGCACTGTTCTAAGCTCTGGGGTAGATACAAGGTAATCAGTTAGTCCACATGAGGCTCACAGTTTTAATCCTCATTTTACAGATGAGGTAACTGAGGCCCAGAGAAGTTTAGTGGTTTGCCCAAGGTGACACAGCAGACAAGTGGCAGAGCCGGGATTAGAACCCACGTCCTCTGACTCCCAAGCCCAGGCTATTTCCACTAAGCCACACTGATCCAACTTTGGACCATCGAGTCAGATGTCATCTATCTGGCCTCTGACCTCTTGCCCACTTCCTGCTTCTGGACTGGAACATCCTTCCTCTCCATATCTGAGAAATGATCACCCCCCCACACACTTTCAAACCCTTATTAAAAAGTTCATTCCCTCCAAGAGGGCTTCCTCAACTAAGCCCTCATTTCCTCTTCTCCTACTCCTTTCTGTGTCACCCTTGAACTTTGTTTTTGATGGCATTTATTAAGTGCTTACTATGTGCAAAGCACTGTTCTAAGTGCTGGGGAGGTTACAAGGTGATCAGGTTGTTCCACTGGGGGCTCACAGTCTTAATCCCCATTTTACAGATGAGGTAACTGAGGCACAGAGAAAAGTGAAGTGACTTGCCCAAAGTCACACAGCTGACAATTGGCAGAGCAGGGATTTGAACCCATGACCTTTGCCTCCCAAGCCTGGGCTCTTTCCACTGAGCCACGCTGCTTCTCACTTGGATTTGCACCCTTTATTCACCCCTTCCTCAGCCCCACAGCACGTATGTGCTTAAAAAATATGAACATTATTATTATTATTGTTATGTACCTTTCCATAGCTTATTCATTAATATTAATATCTGTCTTCCCCTCTAAAGTGCAAGCTAGTTGTGAGCAGGGAACCTTTCTACCAACTCAGTTATGTTGTACTCTCCCCCAAGCGCTTAGTACATTGCTCTGCCTGCACATAGTAACCGCTCAGTAAATATGAATGATTGATCGATTGGTTACTCTGAAATGGCACAGCCACAAGAAGTGTGCTGTGTCGAACTGTGCGCTTCCCTTTTCCCAAGAAAGATAGTTCTCCCTAAATGCAGAGAGGTCACTTGGAGGAGCAGATCAGCTGGAAACAGGGAGGAGAAATGAAGGATCTCTTGTCTTGTCTTGGTTTTATGCCATCGAGTCATCTCACGCTGCTGAGAAGCAGCGTGGCTCAGTGGAAATAGCACGGGCTTTGGAGTCAGAGGTCGTGGGTTCAAATCGCTAGCCACTGGCCAAGCTAGGAATGGAATGGGTAGGCCTCAGCTTGACTCTCCCTCCCATAGTCGAGACTGGTAGAGTACGGAAAACTTTCCAGGTGCGATCCTGAGAGGGGTGAGGGATCTCAGCCAGCTTGAATCGATTGACCAGTCCATTTCACCATTAAGAGTGAAGCCTGCTTCCCTGATCCAGCCCTAGTTTATGTACCACTGCTATCCGACCGTCTCTGATTGTTTGGAGGGGAGATGATGTTTGTTTCTCTCAGGAAATGTACATCATCTCCCTGTTTTCTTTGTTTTTGGTGCCTGGAACTCATTGGGCCAATTAAACTGGTTTTTGCCAGGACGGAATTCCAGATGCTCTTCTGTGTCTGCTGTCGTCTCACCTGAAATTATTGTATGTTTGCAAAGAATTGTCTGGAAGTTGAAGTAAAATCAAATGATAAATAGGGAATGAGATTAAAGTTCATTAAGGGAAAAAAATGATCTGCTCAGATGCAGCTGTGTGGACATTAATATTGTTGTCCACCGCGTATATAAATAGCACAGCAGATTAGTCGGGTTGTGAGGCCCTTCTTAACCATTTATAAATTTCAGAGGCAGACGAATCGTCCTTTAGGAAATGTTCTTATTTTGCTCAGTATTTTTTTCAGGCATCTGTATGTGTGCAGTGTAGCTAACAACACTCAAGAATTGTCATTATTTAACCTCTACCAGAAAGAACGTTATTCAGCATATGACACATTGAAAAGGAGTCTCTTGGTAATTAATTTCATCATGGAAACATTTATTTTCAGAGGACAGGTAGAGCTTGGCTGACGCATTGGAGAAGCACACTGAGTTAGAAAAAAAGACATCATGGATGTAGCCAAGGATGAAACGGTAGCATCTTCTTGATTATGCTATTACCAGGCAGTAGGGCCCGAAGGTCGTTCATATTTTTGGCCCCGCATGAAATCTCTTCCCACTCAAATTCACCAAATCAGATCTCTCTCCACCTTGGGATAGCAGTATTGCCTAGTGGATAGAGTGTGAGCCTGGAATCACAATGACCTGGTTTCCATTACCGTCTCTGCCACTTGTCTGTTGTGTGACCTTAAGCAAGTCACTTCATTTCTCTATGACTCAGTTACCTCATCTGTAAAATGGGGATTAAGACTGTGAGCCTCAGGTGGGATAGGGACTGTATTCAACCTGATTAGCTTGTATCTACTCCAGTGCTTAGAACAATGTTTGGCACATAGGAAGCGCTGAAAAAAATGCCACCATCAGCAGCAGCAGTGTCATCATCAACCCCTTCAAAGCCTTACTGATTCACCACCTCTTCCATGAGGCATTTCCATTAATGAATCAATCAATGGTACTTACTGAGTGCTTGCTGTGTGCAGAGCACTATATAACAGAGTGGGTGGAGAAGTTCCCTACCCACAATAATTTCTCAGTTAAAACCCAACTTCCTTTTTTAATTCAATTCAATTCAATCATATTTATTGTGTGCTTACTGCGTGCAAAGCAGTGTACTAAGCATTTGGGAGAGCACAGTAACAGAAACCAACACATTCCCTGCCCACAGTGAGCTCACAGTATAGAGGGGGAGGCAGATATTAATATACATAGATAAATAAATAACGGATACCCTCCCTCTGCCCTATCTCCCGCCCCTCCCCAAAGCACTTGTGTATATTTTTATATATTTATTACTCTATTTTCTTAAATGATGTGTATATATCTATAATTCTATTTATCTATTTTGATGGTATTGACACTTATCTACTTGTTTTGTTTTGTTGTCTGTCTCCCCCTTCTAGACTGTGAGCCCATTTTGGGGTAGGTACCGTCCCTATCTGTTGCCAAATTGTACTTTCCAAGCGCTTGGGACAGTGCTCTGCACATAATAAGCGCTCAATAAATACGATTGAATGAATGAATGAATGAATACATATGTGCTGTGGAGATGGGGGGAACAACTTGTACTTCCCAAGCACATAGTACAGTGCTCTGCACACATTAAGCGCTCAATAAATACGATTGAATGAATGAATGAATGAGTGAAGGGAGCAAGGGTGACACAGAAGGAAATGGGAGAAGAGGGGAGGAGGATTTAATCAGGGAAGGCTTCTTAGAGGAGATGTGCCTTTAATAAAGCTTCGAAGTAGGGGAGAACAATTAAATGTCTGACATGAAGAGGGAAAATGTTCCAGGCCAGAGATAGGATGTGGGCGAGAGGTTGGAGACAAGATAGGCGAGATTGAGGTGCAGGGAGAAGATTAGCAATAGGGGAAAGTTTGCGGGCTTGGTTCGTAGTGGGAGAGTAGTGAGGCGAGGTAAGAGGGGGCAAGGGAATGGAGTGCATTAAAGCCAATGGCGAGGAGTTTTTGTTTGATGCGGAGGTAGATGGGCAACCACTGGAGTTTCTTGAGGGGTGGGGAAACATGACCTGAACATTTTTGAAGGAAAATGGGGGGTGAGTGGGGAGAGATTGGTGGCTGGGAGGTCAGCAGAGAGGCTGATATAATAATCAAGGTGGATTAGGTTATGTGCTTGCGTTAATGTGGTCCGAGGCTTGAATTGTTCTAGTCAGCGATTACAGCAGTCATGTGCATATGCATCTGCTCATTAAGTATTTAATTTATTCAACTGCAATTACATTTGAATCAATCGTGCCTGTATTTACAGTTTAACCTACTGCATTTTTGGCAACTTGGCAGTCCTCCTGTTTCCTCCACTAGGTTGTGATCAATCTATCCATCAATGGTATTTATATGTGCTCTGCACTCTAGTCATTCATTCATTCATTCATTCAATCATATTTATTGAGCACTTACTGTGTGCAGAACACTGTACTAAGCGCTTGGGAAGTACAAGTTGGCAACATATAGAGGCGGTCCCTACCCAACAACGGGCTCACAGTCTGAAGGGGGTAGTCTAGTCATGTGCATATCTTTACATCCAGAAATTATATATATATATCTTGAATTATACATTATAAATTATTTGTTAATCATATAAATGTCTGTCTCTCCACTAAACTGTAAGCTCATTACAGGCAGAGACTGTGTCTGCTAATTCTGTTGAATCGTACTCTCTCGAACACTTAGCACAGTATTCTGCACATAGTAAGTGCTCAATAAATGCCATTGATTAACTGATTGATTGTACTAAGCACTTGGGAGAGCACAATATGAGAGAAAGCATCACAAGGGGAAGGACTTGGTCTCTCACTCTGTTTTAAGTTATTCGAGTGCAGTGCTCTGCAAATATTAAGTGCTCAGTAAGTACAACTGATTGACTGTATGGTCCCATGAACCTAGTCTAGTTCTCTGCACATGGTAGGCCCTCTTTAAGTACCAGAATTATTACAAATGCTGAATTGACAGGGAGAATGGTGAGAAGCAGCATGGCCTAGTGAATAGAGCACAGGCTGGGGAATCAGAGGACCTGGGTTCTAATCCCATCTCTGCCACTTGTCTAGGTCTCAGTTACCTCATCGGTAAAATGGGGATTAAGTCAGTGAGCCTGAAGTGGGACAATGGACTGTGTCCATCCTGATTACCTTGTAACTACCCCAGTGCTTAAAACAGTGCTGGTATATAGTAAATGCTTAATAGATACCTTTAAAAAAAAGTGTGCTCTAATAACCCTTCCCTGCTAAACTACCTGGAATGTAACCCATGGTCTGAAAAGTAGCATGAAGAGTAGAGGGCTCAATGTCAAGCTCTTAGATGATACAGAACATTCTTCAAAGTCTTTTTAATACTAAGATGATCATTAGGATCCCTGCCAAGAAATGCCAGACTGAAAAGTTAATAAGTGACTGTTTGGAACACTTTTCCAGAAGATCATCAAAATGGTGTTGCCGTTCGGCCAGCTGTTTGACCGATTCGACCAAGTGACTGTTGGAATCAATGGATTCCATGAGCAAGGAAATGGGTCCAGCAGGAACATGACTGGTAAGGTAGAGAAGAAAGAGTGTGCAGTGCAAGCCTCTGTCACAGTAATCAAACCCTCCATTTGGCTTCTCTGCCCTGGAGCCTCAGTATTTCGTTTCATCCACCACTCCTCACGGACGTTTCCTAACTTGCAACACAGCAAGAAATTCAACATCAATTCCTCCCAACTTTCCATTATTCTGACCGAAGGACTGTTTGTGTTGGGATGCACAGATCAAATTAAAGCACAGGTGGTGGGGAACTAAGACTGAATAGGTCAGCGCTCCATTAACTTATTAACAAACCTACATTGATCCGCACACACACAATACAGTGAACATCTCCAGAGAGAGTGGATGACTTCCTGCCTCAATGACAAGGACAAAATCCTTTGGAAACGGTAAAAAAGCACTTTGAATTATCTTCTAAACACATCTTCCATGAAAGGATCATGAAGATTAGAAAATCTAACATGAACCTAGGGCCTTAATTTCACTTTTTAAAGAAGTTACATTTCTGCTAGCCGGGAAAAGTGAGCAACTTCTCAGTGGTGTATATGCCTAGGCATGGGATGAACTCTCAGCACTCAAACAGGCCTTCTCTTCCCAAATGGAACACTGGAAATTTGTCACTGAATTTCAATGACACCACAATGACACCATCATCTAAAAGAGACCATCATCTAAAAAACGCTGAACTGAAGGAAGTCTCATGGGTCCCCATTGCTCTCCTTGGTTACCAGAGCTAATGAGGCTCCTAATTCATCATACACTAAAGGGCAGTCCATTCTTTCACTTTCATTGATTCATTCAATCGAATTTATTAAGCACTTACTGTGTGTAGAGCACTGTACTAAGCGCTTGGGAAGTACAAGTCGGCAACATATAGAGATGGTCTCTACCCAACAACGGGCTTTCACTTCCAACAACCATAATTATGGAGCATACCAGATGCAGAAGGAGCTCAGGACAGAGCATAAAATCTTTATGCTCTACTGTCAGCGAGGGCTCCGAAAGATGCGATGCAAGTTTGGTTGCCTGTGTGTCTTCATGATGATATGTCAAACTGTGTCAGGATTTGAGATGTCTTGTTGCCCATCATGATTAAAGCAGGGTTATGCCCAGTCTTACCCTTTCCTTTGTAGCAGTCCTTGAGGATATTACAAGGAACACGAAAGCTGACATAACAGAATCTTTCTAATGCTATTGTGTCTGAAACATCATTGGGATTTCTTGGGATCTGCAAGTTGACAAGATGTGCAGTTGATTTTGAATTTGTGTTTCAGAATCAGAAAAGCACTATAAACTGCTGGTAATCCCTAAGAGGATCAAGGTGATATAGCAGCACACAACAGGTATGCAATCAAAGATTTTCTTTGGAAGGTTGAGGTACCGAGGAGCAAAATCAAAGACATCACCATGCACAAATTAACCTACCAATCGATTATGGTATCTGTTAAGTGTTTCCTATGTGCCAAGCACAGTTTTAAGCATAGGGTAGATACAAGGTAATAAGGTTGGACACATGTCCCTGTCCCACATTGGGCTCTCAGTCTTAAACCACATTTTACATATGAGGTAACTGAGGAACAGAAAAGTGAAGTGACTTACCCAAGGTCACACATCAGACAAGTGGCAGAGTGGGAATTAGAACCCATGACCTTCCAACTCCCAGGCCTATGCTCAATCCACTAGACTACGCTGGAAGAGTGCTTGGAAGTGTGCACTCTATCTTAGGGAAAAGAGCATGAGACAGAGCATCTGAAGACCAGCGTTCCATCCCAACTCTTCCACTTTCCTGTTGGAAATCTGTTTTGTTTTTTTTTAACATTCCTTATTAGAACAGTGCTTTGCACATAGTAAGTGCTTAATAAATGCCATAATAATAATAATAATAATAGTAATAATAATAATAATAATATTTGTTAAGCGCTTACTATGTGCAAAGCACGGTTCTAAGTGCTAGGGAGGATACAAGGTGATCAGGTTGTCCCATGTGGGGCTCACAGTCTTAATCCCCATTTTACAGATGAGGGAACTGAGGCCCAGAGGAGTCAAGTGACTTGCTCAAAGTCACACAGCTGACAATTGGAGGAGCCGGGATTTGAACCCATGACCTCTGACTCCCAAGCCCATGCTCTTTCCACTGAGCCACTCTGCTTCTCATCATCATCATCATCATGTTCCAGGCACTATATTGAGTGCTGGGTTACGTACAAGTTAATCTGGTTGGACACAGTTCCTGTCCCACATAGGACACACAGTCTTAATCCCTATTTGACAGATGAGGTAACTAAGGCACAGAGAAGTTAAGTGATTTGCCCAAGGTCACACAGCAGGTAGGCGGAGGAGCCGGGATTAGAACCCAAGTCCTCCGACTCCCAGGACATGCTCTATCCACTATGTCATGCTGCTTCCCAAACAGTACAATGCTCTGCACACAGTAAGTGCTCCATAAATAGGATTGATTTATTGACTGTCTCCATGTATTTGTGATAGGGGTTGGAGGAGCGGATGGCTCTTCTTCAAGGACAGCACCAATGGCTTCTGGACTGTTGAAAAGCCGAAAAAATAGTGATAAAGAAGCGGTTAACAAGCATAACCCATTGACCAAAGCTCGACAGATTCACGTGGAACACTACTAGAAAACCTATTCCCATTATATATCATCCTCCTTTTGAAAGAAAGCAACATGAGAAATTTTCCTTCCAAATAAGCTCCAGTTGAGGGAATTTTCTCAGACAACTTTATTCTGAACCTGAATGACGTGTTCAACAATAATACAGAAAGACAATCAATAGTTTGTATTTCTAAAATGATTTTGTTGAAAGCTGTCTTTTGGAAACTGAAAATACTGTATTTTACGGTTATACCAATCTTCAGTTTTGGATGTCTTTTTAACAGCGACTGGGTTTAAAGCCCTTTTTCCTCCATTTTAATGATCTGCTCTTTATGAGTGGTGCTATAAATGTGGCTGCTTTAATCAAACCAGACTAGATTATTCTGATAGAGATATCATAACAATGAAGTCACAATTTTATGCATGATCAGGTGACATAATAGAAATATCCATATATCCATGAAGACTAAAGTCATTATTTTTAACATTAATGGGAGTCACTTAAACCTTCATGAATTATCGGGATTGTGTGTCTCCTATATTTATTTATTTTTGCCTGTCCTTCTTCCAGAATTCACCACTGATACTTCTCATTTCCTTTGGGGCTTTTAGGGGTCAAAGAACTATTCTATATTTATTCTTCCAAAGATTCAGCTTCTAAAGCTTAATCAGATATTGAATTAATCTTAGCGCTTTGTAAACAAATGTCTTCTTAATTTCTTTTCATTAGTGAGGCAATATAAAAATTGATAATCCCAAGATATCAGCAATTTATAATATTCATCTTTTAATTTAAATGATATCCTTGTTGAGATAGACTTTGTATCATTAATTATACTGTGGTTAGGATTCTAATCTCACTGTTGAAACTGTTTATTCAAAAACATTGTGCACTGGTAGTGTTTACATTTCTGCAGTGCATTATTCTACCTAGGGATGCTCAGAGCACACCACCCTTACCCCGCTTTTCCTCCCGCCCCAGGCATCAGAGACTTGTAAACTAGTAGCAGGCACTTTGTCAAATCCTCCTTCTTCCTTGGAACGGATCTTTTAGCCTGGCTTCCTGACCTACACAATCCAGCATGGTCTGTCAAAGAGAACGATGCACTTTTTCCAGGGCCAACTTACAAAATGAGTTGCAAAGTGATTCTCTGTTAATAAAACGGTAAACCTCCAAGAATGCATATGCCAATTTGCCACTTAAGGAAACCTGGGCTGGGAAGGAAGGATACTTGCCCACACGTTCAGGATCCCAATCCGGGCATTGGCGTTCGCTTGGAAATTTAGCTTCTGCTGTAGAAATGGTATCATTCATTTATTCATTCAATCATATTTATTCATCATCAATCATATTTATTGAGCACTTACTACGTGCAGAGCACTGTACTAAGTGCTTGGGAAGTACAAATTGGCAACATATAGAGACAGTCCCTACCCAACAGTGGGCTCACAGTCTAAAAGGGGGAGACAGAGAACAAAACCAAACATACTAACAAAATAAAATAAATAGAATAGATATGTACAAATAAAATAAATAAATAAATAAATAGAGTAAAATTTATTTATTGAGCGCTTACTGCGTGCAGAGCACTGTACTAAGCACTTGGGAAGTACAAGTTGGCAACATATAGAGACGGTTCCTACTCAACAGCGGGCTCACAGTCTAGAAGTATCAAGATGTGTACTAGTGTTTCTTTGGATAAGCAAGTCACTTTTTTTGGCTGTCGGGGGCATTTCTTTTCAAGGACTATCATTATTATTATTACTGGCAATAATAATAACAACTATATTTGTTAAGCACTTTCTGTGTGTCAAGCACTGTTCTAAGCGTGAGGTAGATACAAGTTAATCAGATTAGAACTAGTCTCTACCCTTCATGAGGGTCACAGTCTAAGTAGGCGGGAGAACAGGTATTGAATTCCCACATAGAGTTGAGGAAACCGAGGCTCAGAGAAGTTAAGGGACTTGTCCAAGGTAACACAGCAGGCAAGTGGCAAAGTCAGAATTAGAACCCCTGTCCCCTGACTTCAGGGCCTTGCTCTTTCCACTGGGCAACACTGCTTTCAACCCATCGATTGTATTTGTTGAGCGCTTAATCTGTGCAGAGCACTGTAGTAAGCACTTAGGAGAGTATAACAGAGATGGGAGACAAATGTCCTCCCTCCGGGAGTTTATAATCTAGAGATGGGAGACAGACAATAAAACACAGTACAGATACAGGGATGTCAGTGGTTTCAAGATATGGGTACAGATATTTGTACAGATTTGTACAGATTTATTACTCTTGTACATATTTACTATTCTATTTATTTTGTTAAAGATGTGTGCATATAGCCTTAATTCTATTTGTTCTGATGATTTTGACACCTGTCTACATGTTTTGTATTGTTGTCTATCTCCCCCTCCTAGACTGTGAGCCCGTTGTTGGGTAGACACCGCCTCTATATGTTGCTGACGTACTTCCCAAGCGCTTAGTGCAGTGCTCTGCACACAGTAAGCCCTCAATAAATATGAATGAATGAATGAATATGTGTACAACTGTGGCAAAAAAGCCGGAGTAGGGAATGAACCCCCAAGTTTTTAGACATTGCAGAAGTGAAAAGTAGAAGGAGGTGAGGAAGCGCGGTGGGGAGATCAAATTACTCAAGGAAGTCTTCTGGGAGGAAAAGAGATTTAGAAAGGCTTTGAAGATGGGAAAAACAGCAGCCTGCCAGAAATGAAGTGGGAAGGAGTTTCAATCAATCAATGGTATTTTTTGAGTGCTTACTATGCACAGAGCTAATTATGTTCTAAGCACTTGGGAGAATCCAATACAACAGAATTAGCAGACACATTCTCTGCCCATAATGAGATTACGGTCCAGAGGTCAGCAAGGTTTGAGTCATGGATTAAAATATGACCTGCTTTCCAAAGTAGTTCTCTTCATCCAACACTTAACGAATGGCAAGCCAATTCCTAAGACTGACATCTTTTGAGACATTATTGAATTGCCTGCTTTCCACTGTGAAGGTAAAGCCGCATGGATGCCTTCTGGTTATTCACAGGCTGATTATCTTGCCTGTGGATTACCCAGATTCCTGAATCTCTTCCTCTGTACTTTTGCTATCCAACTGTTGGCCATTTAACTACCTGTCAGCAACACCTCTCATGGAGAGGGCAGAAAGAAGTCAGGTAATTGCTCTGGCTAATTGCAATCATAAATTTGCTTTGCTCTTGGTCTTTCCAACCCTTACCCGGTAGGATGTCAGCCAGGAGAATGGAGATTTTCCACTATGAAGCAGAGTTGCTTTCAGGTGGTGCTGACTCTGAGTGAGGGATCAGGCCAGAAAGTTCAAAATACTAGACTCTCCTTTGTTCGGGCTGGTTCCCCATGCAGCAACCTCCTCACTTCACTCAGCAGGGGAGGGGAAAGGGGATTTCTTCGGGTATCTTTATGTCAGCCACCCTTTTTTCTGCCTGAGCCTGAGGGATTGTTTAAAGTGAAGGTCAGAGCAGACCACAAAGGACTTGAAGGTGCACGTTCAAAATGAACACCCTGTCTACTTTTAAGTCTGTGTCTGCACCCTTCCGGCCTAAGTCTTTCTGCAGAGCTTGGGTTCAGATAGAAATAAAATACATTAATTCCACAAGGGAGCAGAGAACCATGAAAAATGACCATTTAGAGCAGAGTTCAGGACTGAACACAGTGCAGTTCAGTAAGTCCAACTTGCCTACAGGGAAGGAGTCATTTGGCAATGAGAAGGTGGAGTCGGGATTTGGGAAAATCAGAGATCTGTGGGTCTTAATAGATTCAACACGGTAGCACGGCAACTCAAAGTGCTAGGAATCTGTCTTAATGATTAAAATGATGGTACTTTTTAAGCACTTATATGCCAAGCACTATGCTAAGTGCTGTGGTAGATACAAATTAAGAGGTGGGACACAGTCCCTGCCATACCTGAGGTTCACAGTCCAAATAGGAGAGAGTGGGATTTAATCCCCTTTTTACACAAGAGGTGACTAAAGTATAGAGAAGTTAAATGACCTTTTTATGGTATTTGTTTAAATGCTTGCTACATGCCAGGCACAGTGCTCAGTGCTGGGATAGACACGAGCCAATCAGGTTGAACACAGCCCACACTAGGCTTACAGTCTTACTCTCCATTTTACTGATGAGGTAACAGGCACAGATAATTTAAGTGACCTACCCGAGGTCACAAAGCCGACAAGCGGAGGAACAAGGATTAGAACCCTCATCTCCTGACTCCCAACCCCATGCTCTTTCGTCTTGGGCTATGTTCCTTATCACCTAGGCCTACCGATTTTTACGGAGAATTGCACATCCCTTCCATTATACTGAAATCTGGTTGCACTATTAGTATAATAAGAATAATTACGGTATTTATTAAGGGTGGGTTTCAGTTCTGAGCTCCTCAACTTAGTGAGAATGAGAGAATTTGAGGTGGTTCTGAGCAGAGAGAGATGATCCAGGAGAGAGGTCAGAAGGGACCAGAATCATTCAGCCTGGAGAGGAGAAAGATGAAGTGAGTTTTGTAAAAACAGCTGTTGAGCACAGGCTATTACTCCCAGGGTGTGCATCAGGTGTTTTCAGTTACATATGAGGAAGTGGATTTAATCTGCAGCTGGCCAGGTGTAGGAGTAAAGAATAAATCATCTGCTGTTCAATTCTGGGATTGGGTCCTGAGGGAGAATATGGAATCTCCTATCCTAGCGAGCTTTGACAATCGGAGACCTCCTCACTGTCACATAGTTAAGAGGAAGTCCCTCACAAGGCAGAGGGCAGACTAACTGACTTCACAACGATCCCCCAACCCCAACCCAACTATTCCATGATTCTTTGATCTTTAAATCTCATGAGGGATGACGCTCGTATGACTGGTTTCATTCTTATTTATCTAAATAGTAGTCCTTATTGCATTCCATTGGAGGGGGTCAGGCAGGTCTCAGATGTGGTATCAATACATAAAATGCCTATTCTTTATTTGGGACAGCACACTTTATTATTGAACGACATTTGGCGCCAACCTGCAAGGCAGTCGTCATTGGAGTATAGACGTAAATTAGCCAGAAAGATGAAGCCAGTGTTTACAATGGAAATGCATTTCATTGTTATTAGGAAGCCTGAAATGGTTGCTGAAGGAAGTGTGAAAGAAATAAATAAAGAAGAGAGAAACGAGAAGAGAACGTCTACAGGGAGTTTCTTCCCATCACATCTATTTCTCCAGTACATTAGGTCTGGGAATATCCGGTACTCATTTATTCTTCCTTCAGATAGTAATCCCCTTGCTCTATTCTTTGGAACATTCTGCCCTAAGGAAGGCAACCTCCGATGCATTCCATGATCTGTGATGATTGTCCAAATTAACTTACTGAGAGTAATCGTTCTTCAATACGTGCACGCACTTTCCAAATAAGAACATCCACTTTCCCAAAACACACTTGCCCCCTATTCCTGAAGAGCTCAAAACACCCAGCAAATGACATTTTCTCTCTTCTGTTATGGTATTTGGTAAGTGCTTGCTATATACCAGGTGTTGTCCTAAACACTGGGGTAGATACAGGATAATCAGGTGGGACACAGTCTCTGTGCCACATGGGGCTTACGGTCTTAACCCCATTTTACAGATGAGGCAACTGAGGCACAGAGAGGTTAAGTGATGTGCCAAGGTCACACAATAGAGAAGTGGCATAGCGGGGATTAGAACCCAGTTCCTTCTGACCCCCAGGCCTGTCCCCTATCCACTAGGCCATGCTTCTTCTCTTGTTTAAAAAGAAAGAAGGAATAATCCAAAAGAAAGAGAAATGAAATGACTTATTTTCTAGGAACCCTTGTTTTAAGCTCCAGGGGGGAAGGAAAGGATGTAAGCATGAAGCCCACACATGCAGCTGACCAGGAGTCCCTCCTTCAGGGAGACTATTAATTCACTACAGGAAGCCCTTGAGCTCAAAATGCTATTAGTTCCTGAAAGGAGTCTTTGATCAAAACTGTGTAATTCATAATCTGCTTTCTCCTAAGAGCAGTTTTACAAATGGGAGATTTATTCTTGACCCAAAGCTGAATACCAGATTTGTGCTCACCTTACCCAGAATTGTGCACTTTGTCGATCATAGATGAGTAATGCAGCTATACCAATGCATTTCCGTACATCAAAAGTGGAAACAGGATGCTAACTGGAAAGCATCAACAGTACTTCCACTTGAAATTTCATAAATTGAAAACCACATTATTTGATTCAGAAGGGGAATTTGATAACCTTGCCTATCTAAACTGTATGCTTGTTGTGGGCAGGGAACATTATTGCCAACTCTGTTGTATTGTAATCTCCCAAATGCTTAGTACAGTGCTCTTTACATGGTAAGTGCTCACTAAATATGATTGATTGACTGATTGGTTGCCAACCAAGAGGCTTTTACCCAGAGTGCATAATTTAAAATATGGGAGAACCGAACATCTCTTGACCAACTGAACCGTACATCTAGCCATGCATTCCATTTCTGAGAGTGGCTACAGTGTGTTTGAGAAATCACTTGATTTTTTCATTCTCAGTCTCTTTTGTGGGCTCCTCCTCCCCCTCCCATCCCCTTACTGCAGGGGTTCCTAAAGGGTCAGTTCTTGGTCCCCTTCTGTTCTCTATCTACATTCACTCCCTTGGTGAACTCATTCACTCCCATGGCTTCAACTATCATCTCTATGTTGATGACACCCAAATCTACATCTCTGCCCCTGCTCTCTCTCCCTTCCTTCATGCTCGTGTCTCCTCCTGCCTTCAGGACATCTCCATCTGGATGTCTGCCCACCATCTAAAACTCAATATGTCCAAGACCGAACTCCTTATCTTCCCTCCCAAACCCTCCCCTCTCCCTGACTTTCCCATCACTGTTGATGGCACTACCATCCTTCCCATCTCACAAGCCCACAACCTTGGTGTCATCCTCGATTCTGCTCTCTTGTTCACCCTACATCCAATCCGTCACCAAAACCTGCTGGTCTCACCTCCGCAACATCGCTAAGATCTGCCTTTTTCTCTACATCCAAACCACTACCCTGCTGATTCAATCGCTCATCCTAGCCTGACTGGATTACTGCATCAGCCTCCTCTCTGATCTCCCATCCTCCTGTCTCTCCCCACTTCAATCTAGACTTCACACTGCTGCCCGGATCATCTTTGTGCAGAAACGCTCTGGGCAAGTTACTCCCCTCCTTAAAAACCTCCAGTGGTTATCAATCAACCTAAGCATCAGGCAAAAACTCCTCACCATTGGCTTCAAGGCTGTCCATCACCTCACCCCCTCTTACCTCACCTCCCTTCTTTCCTTCTCCAGCCCAGCCCGCACCCTCTGCTCCTCAGCAGCCAACCTCCTCACTGGGCCTCTGTCTCGCCTGTCCCGCCATCGACCCCCGGCCCACATCCTCCCCCTGGCCTGGAATGCCCTCCCTCTGCCCATCTGCCAAGCTAGCTCTCTTCCTCCCTTCAAGGCCCTGCTGAGAGCTCACCTCCTCCAGGAGGCCTTCCCAGACTGAGCCCCTGCCTTCCTCTCCCCCTCGTCCCCCTCTCCATCCCCCCATCTTACCTCTTTCCCTTCCCCACACCACCTGTATATATGTATATATGTTTGTACATATTTATTACTCTATTTATTTTTTTATTTTATTTGTACATATCTATTCTATTTATTTTATTTTGTTAGTATGTTTGGTTTTGTTCTTTGTCTCCCCCTTTTAGACTGTGAGCCCACTGTTGGGTAGGGACTGTCTCTATATGTTGCCAATTTGTACTTCCCAAGCGCTTAGTACAGTGCTCTGCACATAGTAAGCACTCAATAAATACGATTGATGATGATGATGATGATATCCACCAAACTAGCTCTCTTCCTCCCTTCAAAGCCCTACTGAGAGCTCACCTCCTCCAGGAGGCCTTCCCACACTGAGCACCCTCCTTCCTCTCCCCTCCCCATCCCCCCACCCTACCTCCTCCCCCTCCCCACAGGCTCCTGTATATATGTTGGTACAGATTTATTACTCTATTTTGCTTGTACATATTTACTATTCTATTTATTTTATTTTGTTAATATGTTTTGTTTTGTTGTCTGTCTCCCCCTTCTAGACTGTGAGCCTGCTGTTGGGTAGGGACCGCCTCTATATGTTGCCAACTTGTACTTCCCAAGTGCTTAGTACAGTGTTCCACACACAGTAAGCACTCAATAAATACGATTGAATGAATGAATGAATAGGATTGTACCATTTGATAAGCCTGAATTCTTCCTTCTAATAATCCATTGAGAGCAGTTCCTCCATTGATTTAACTAAATTCCTTCATGAAGCTGTTGAAAGCTTTGATCTGCACAATTTCCTCTGATTAGGGCCCTCATATACTTACACCAGGTATGTGAAGAAGCATTTTCTTTGGTTTATTTTGAATCTATCACTGTCAGGCTGCAATAGAGCCTCCCCTCATCTTGAGGAGGAAATAAATATGGAATAACTGGTAGCACTGGTTCAGACACTGAGACACTGCCACCCACCACCGTCTGCGCTGTTAATTTTTCCCCGGTCGAAATATGCTGGCTATCAAATGGGTGTGAATAAAATGATCTTTCTTCTTTTTGGCAGAAAAAAAATCTTACCGCGGACTAAGCTGCTTAACTGTGGATTTCAGTACACAAATTGTTGAAATTTTCAAAGGAGGAAAGAATCACGTATTCATTCACAAGCATAAAAGTAAGGATTTTTCTGTGTTAGAGAGATTGTCTGTTGAGTAGAACTGTCATTTAAAATAAAACATATGTTGTATTTGAGAGTTCAAAGAAGAAACAGAATTTATTTTCCAAACCAAAAATGGTTTAAGGAAAATATTTGCCACACTTCTCCCCCACTTTTCTACCTCACCTATCTAATACCTTAATCAGTAGAGGAAAAAGTTGAGAAGCATCTAGGGCATCAAATGTATTTTATTTGAAAAGTTTCTACTGGAATTGCTATTATTATAAAGCCTTAAAAATGATAGAAACCTTGAGAGATTACAACTGTATGCTTGTTATTTCCAGATATTTTTGAAACATCTAGGAGCTAAATCAAGCTTATACAGGGCTACCTGGAGCTATTCACCAGAGAACCAGATAAGCCCCTTTAGGGTCATTTGGAGAAACTCTCAGACTTACAGCCGATCACCCACAGGATGGATGAAAACATAATTGAAGGCTCTCAGTGTTGCTTATTTTACTGCACTGTATATATTATCTGGCTGAAATTCCTTGCCTTTCATTGTTTCCATTTAAATGTCTCAGGTAGCTGTCTGAAAAGTAATACACATGTGAATTAGAAATGAAAAAAAATGTTTTCTATTAATCACTTTGGAGTTAGAAGATGTTCCCAAATGGAAAGTTACTGGCTTTGGCAAGTCTGTTTTCTTGTTTCTATGGTTCCCTTCATGCTCTATGGATTGGTTACTCGAAGTAAGAGAGGGCTGTTTGGCTTTAATTAACAGGAAAATGGCTTCAGTTCTTGGCTTCATTTTTCCAGTTGTCATGATCTGGGAATGAAAGAGGAAATTAATGGGTCTACCTAAGTCCAATTGTTTGATGACCAGAGAGTAAGAAAACAACAGCTCTTCAGTGGCCAAGCAAGGGATGCCTAATGATTCTACTTGGCTGGCCTGCTACCCTGAGAATGGCACACATGAATTTACTTATTTGGAATCACAGGAGACGAGAACAATCCAGTGAGTGTCATTTGCAGGAAAACATCCGTGTTTTCTCAGAAACACAGGCAGTTGTGGGGGTGGGGGTGGGGGGCATGCTCGAAGGAAGTGGTAACTCTCTAATAACTTTTTTTAGTCTGGGGGAGGCACCATTTAAATTAGGAGTTTGTGATGGCTTGGGATTTTGGACACAGCCATGCCTAAAGACCTTGTTTTCTGCTTGTTTTCTGCAATATCCTCAAGGTGTCAAGAGGCTTGGGAGTAACTGTGGGATCATGCGGTAGTGGATGAATCCTAACACTCTGGTACTTATTCCAGGAAATTAGCTCAGCTAAGGTAGCCATCTCCATGTTCTCAAGGAATTGATGGCAAGGCTTGATAAACACAGTCTGGATGTGGGATGACCACAAACTAAAAAAATGCTGCAAATTGCCAGTCATTTTTTTTTCAAAATCATACTGCATTATTTTGGAATAGAATGAAAAGAAATGAAACTAGAGGATAGAATTATCTTTATCATGTTTTCTTGCAGGTACAGCGTAAATGGATGCTACTACTTTGGGGGCAGGAGTCCCAGGTTAGAGAGGAGAAAAATCTGGAATGGAAGAGATATATAGAGTGGAAGAGAGATGGGGACAGGTGAGAGGAAGATACACAGAAACTCAATGAAGAGTCATAGGCTCTTCCTCTTTTTCTTTCTTTTCCCCTGCGCACTTTTCTTCTCAATAACAGCAGTGGCAGTATAGACTATGTTTCTCTACTATTACCAAGAAGCTTCTGGATTCAATTGCTACCATTCTCAGGGATTTTAGGCCTGCAGAGTTGCTCTGGAGCCCTGAAGCCCTGGGTTAGAACTCCAGAACCAAGCTCTCATTGAATGGCAGGGCTCAGTGCCTTGGTTGTTTCTTCCTCTCCACTTAACCTCTGTGGCCACCCATCCTATGAACTGTGAGTCTGGCATCTCTTCACATAGTAAGCGCTCATTAAATGCAAATGAATGGGTGAATGAATGAACGTTTCAGGTTTAAGGCCCATGGAAGTATCCTTCTGACTCTAGAACAGGAGAAAAGAAATGATATTCCTGTATGTATTTGTCAGTCTATATTGTTCTGTTTGAAATAATAGTTTGTCACCACGAGCGAAGTTTGCTCTGGTTTAAGGTTTCTATTGGAAAACTGAAGAGTTGAAGGTAATTGAGGTTATAATTGGGAGTCTGCATAATTGCCCTGAATCTTGACTCATTGTTGGCTGAACCTCATTGTGAAGAATATTTAACCTACTATTATTGTTACCCGAAAAACTGCCATCCTCATGGCCTGGAAATCCCACTCCCATAACGTCCACTCCACACCCTCTCTCTGACTACTGTGTCAGCCCAAGAACCAGACTTACATTATCTAAGCAAAGCATACATGGGGTTCACAGTCTAAGTAGGAGGAACAACAGGCATTGGGTCTCCATTTTGCAGCTGAGGAAACTGAGGCACAGACAAATTAAGTGACTTGCCCAACATCCCACTGAAGGCAAATGACGGAGCTGAAGTTAGAACCCAAGTCCTCTGATGCCCAGACCCTTGATCTTTCCAGGAGGCCACACTGCTTCACCTGTTGCCTGGCAACCTTATTCCCTGGGACTCAGATGCTAATATTTCCCAGAAGCCAGTCTGAGTTTTGTTTTGTTTTTTTATTCAGGAGAGGAGCACTGGCTGCTTCTCTCTCTTTTGTCCCAGAGAAATACTTGGAAATAGCCTTTCTAAATGTTCTGTACCATTTTTGACTTGGGCTTACCATACTTAGAACTTTGTGTACCTAAGGAAGTTTGCTTATATATTTATCATAGGTTGTTGGCAGACAGAAGGCTATATATCCAGAAGTTATTTGGTAGGTGAGCCATTGAATCCCCTTTTCTTTCATCAGTGTGAATTTAACTTCTGTCTTTAAATTCTAGCTATTTAAAAATGGCATACCTGCAAACCATAGGAGGTGATTGATATGTGTGCTGAGGCAGGTGGCAAGGAGACCTAAGTGTTGAGTATTACTTCATTGTAACCAGATAATTTTTCATGGAAATGACCTTCTTTCCTTCATTTCCTAACTGTCATTGCTTTTTCCTAAACCTTCTCTACAGTCTTCATAAAATACAATGAACCGGTGAAACATGGTATTCTTCAAGGAGTCTGAGCAATGGCGAGGAAAGCTGAGGTTGAGGTTTTGGCATGTCCTACTGCTGAGATGGGACATTAAAATAGGAGCAGTTTGTGGGTGGGGGGGATTCCTTATAAGCTATGTAATGACTGGTGGCCTGCAGGGTGTTATGACCTAAGATCCCAACAAAGGTGGGAGTGCTTGGGTAGTCTACCCATACAGCAACAGAGATTTGGCTAAATCATTGCTATTTCGAAAGAAGGCCACATGGAATCAGGACTCCAAGGACCATAACCTCTCAAGAGAACAATGTCTCATAATAATAATAATAATGGCATTTCTTTAAGCGCTTACTATGTGCAAAGCACTGATCTAAGTACTGTGAAGGTTACGAAGTGAGCAGGGTGTCCCACGTGGGGCTCAAAGTCTTCATCCCCATTTTACAGATGAGGTAACTCAGGCCCAGAGAAGTGAAGTGACTTGCCCAAAGTCACACAGCTGACAAGTGGTGGAGCCGGGATTTGAACCCATGACCTCTGACTCCAAAGCCCATGCTCTTTCTACTGAGCCATGCTGCTTCTCTATGCTGCTTCTCATCTCAAATCCCTTCTAGTTTTGGCGGATGAATGGCACCATGAAGTTTGGGGACTCTCATGGAGAAAGGAAAGGAGATAAAATGTCATCTCCCTCTTGGGGATTTAGGAGATTCCCAAGGTTCACCTCAGTTATGTACCTTGGAAGCATAGATAGAGGTGGACCTCCAGTAGCAGAGCACTGGAAGGAAGGTACACTCTTCCACTGAATCTCAGTCCATAGCATCACGATTTGATGGTAGTTTGCTAATGAGAAAACGTTGAAATGTACCTTTATTAGATAGACCAGAGGGTGAAAGTGGAATGGGTGGGAAATTGATCAGGTTCTCCTAGGTATGGCTTTTTGTACTTGTCAAATTATTTCTGAACAGAGTTTTTCCCATGTAAAATAAAATCAGATTCTCCAGACTTCACTTGCTTATCAATTGCTGGGCAATTTTATTTCATGGCTCATTAGTGTCTCCTAGGAGGGCTGAAACTTGGATGCTTTTCTTGAGCTCATAGAAGTTATTAGCATCATGCTCACTCAGATTTCCCATGAACTAATTACTTTTGATATAATAAGAGGTAATGGATGCTTTACATTATTTTTTTTGTTTGCTCTTTAAAAATGAGGTAACTTTCCATTGATGGTTGGGTCGAAAATGGGCTCTTTGTACGCATACCTGTTTTCTAAGAGGAAGTAATGAAGAGACGACTGATTCATTTTAAACAGAGAGAACCCAGGTTTTGCATCCTGATGAGATGTGGAGCCCCATTGCCTGTAGTAGGCTATAACTGAAATGTTTCAAAGCATTAGTTCATTTGGCTGCCTTTTATGTCCTTATAGAAGAAAATATTTATGCATTAGCACCATTAAGTTAAATTGGGAAGTGGTGTGGTCTAAGTGCATGTGCTAGAGCAGAAGGAAACCTGGATTCAAATCCCAGCTCTGGCATTGCCTGCTGTGTGGCCTTGGGAAGTGATTTAACCTCTCTGGGCTGTAGTGCCCTCTTCTGTAAAATGGGCACCTACTCTCCCTTTACTTCATCTGAAAGCCTAATGTGGGGAAAGGCTCCCACTGTCAGACACCCAAACTCACAAGACATTGCATGTGATTACTCTGGGCATGGAGCATGATGGACTGACATTTAGACTATGTTGTTGAAGTCTGTCCAAACCTAGATCACCGCTCCAGGAGATTGCTAGACTGTAAATCCTTGTGGGCAGGGAATTCTGTTGCACTGTACTCTCCTAAGCACTTACCACAGTGCTCTGCACACAGTAAGAACTCCTTAATAAATGCCATCATTTGATTAATTGATCCCAGAACCTCTACATGCTTCAGAACCTTTGTCGTGCCCTTCAGGTCCTTCTGAAGATGAACACTGTTTCTCAGTCATGAAGTTCAGAGTTAGGAGCTGAGCGGGAAGGAGACTGGGTGCTCAGTCTCTTTCTCAGTCTCTTTAGAAAGTAAATAAGTGCTTAGTACAGTGCTCTGCACACAGTAAGCACTCAATAAATGCAATTGAATGAATAATTAAAACTCTTCTGTTTTCCTTCAAGTAACTTTCTTTTCCCCCCTCAGGGTCACACCTGGAGTTTCCCGTACTCATTCATGCATTCATTCATTCAATCGTATTTATTGAACACTTACTGTGTGCAGAGCACTGTACTAAGCACTTGGGAAGTACAAGCTGGCAACGTATAGAGACGGTCCCTACCCAATAGCGGGCTCACAGTCTAGAATACTCTTCCAATCATGACTACAGGAGAGAGAGTCAAGCAGGGTCCTACCTATTCCATTCCTAGCTTGGGCAGTGGCTAGTGAGTGGAAGGCAATCTGCTACAAGGCAAAACTCACCTGTGCTGGACAGCACCTGTATGGGAGAGAGTTAAGGGCAGAGACTCAAGTTTACTGCATGGAAGGAGGCAATGGAAAACCACTTCCTTATTTTTACCAAGACAACTCTAGGGAAACACTACCAGAACTATTGCAGATGGAAGTGGGGTGTTCTGGGAGAGATGTGTGTCTATGGCGTTACAATGGGTCCGACATGACTCGACAGCATAAGACGGCAACAACAACTTCCTCTTAGGAAACAGAGAAATGAAGAAAAATCCAGCTAACGCCAACAGCAATGTAATGAGTGCATGGTCATACACTGTCTCCCATCCTAGCCTAAACTTGATTTTATTTGTTTATATTTCCTCCATGTGCTTTGGAATTGCTTTCTGTACAGGTTTATTTAATTCCAATCACCATCCGCAACTTATTGAACTTCCTGTAACTAATATTACCCCTTCAAACAAATTGGTTCTCTTTTCTTTGCCTCTATGCAGTCAGAGACAATCAGTCTCTTTATCAGATTTTCATTTGTTTGTTCAAATAGCTTTCTTTTGTAACTTTTTTTTAAAAATTAGCAACTCCCAAACTCTTGATTTTTAGACTTGATTATCACCTTAACTTCTAGTGTTTGGGTAAGAGATTTCTAACTTCTTAACAGCTTTTCACTTATCTTTATTATCTGGGTGTCATGAATGCCCATAGGAAGGAAACCATTTTTAAGAAGAAAAAATTGCTTCCAGAATGATGTGGATTTTCTGATTTTCATGTTAACTACCTGGGATGGGGTCATCTATTTGTGAAATGGGGATAATCCTTACTTTCAGAAGAAGGTGAGTATGCTATGTGAACAAATCAAATCTCTCAAGGATAGTACACACAGGTAACAAAGCCAATATGCCAGATAGAGAAGGAATAGGACCTAGTGGAAAGAGCATGGGACTGGGAGTGAGAGAACCTGGGTTATAAGCTTGCCTCTTCCACCTGCCTTACCTGTTGTACTATCCCAAGCACTTAGTATAATATTCTACACACAGTAAGCGCTCAATAAATACCACTGATTGATTGACTTCATACAAATCACTTAACTTTTGTGTGCCTCAGTTACCTTACCTGTAAAATGGGGATCAAATATCTGTTCTCCCTCTCCATTAGACTGTGAATTCTGTTTGGGGCAGAAATTATGTCCAATCTGGATCCGGTTATATCGTACCCACTCTAGAGCTCAATATAGTGTTTAGCCTACAACAGGCGTACATACACTTACATGTGCTTGCACTGTTTTAGGTTTTGGGGTAGATAAAAGTTAATCAGGCTGGATACAGCCCCTTTCTCACTCAGGGTTCACAGTCTAAGTTGGCTAGAGAACAACTATTGGATCTCCATTTTGCAATTGAGGAAAACAAGGCACCTAGAAGGGGTAGAGCTGGGATTAAAACCAGGTTATCTGGCTTCCTGGATTGTGCTTTATCCACTAGGCCACACTATATGCCTAAAGCATTTAAAACATAGCAACATTACTATTATTACTAATAATATTACTAATAAAGTAAGACCATCACCTTGAGGGAGATTGGGTGCGATTTCTTGGTGCCAAGGGAAATAAAAGGGTCATTAGAAGGCAAGAAAGCAAACATTTGATAGCATGGCATAGTGAAAAGAGCACAGGCCTGGAACCAGAAGGTCAAGGGTTCTAATCCACAGTTCCTCCACTTTTCTGCTGCGTGACCTGGGCCAAGTCACTTCACTTCTCTGGGCCTCAGTTACCTCATCTGTAAAATGGAGATTGAGACTATGAGCTCCACATGGGACAGGGACTTGGTCCAGCATGATTTGCTTGTATCCCCACCAGTTCTTAGTACTGTGCCTGACACAAAGGTAAGCACTTAACAAGTGCCACAATTATTATTATTGTGGGCAGGTCGATTCCACAAAGCATGTCTCTTCCACAAATTCTAAGTTCTTTAATGACAGTCACCAAGTCTTTTACCTCTGCTGCATTTTCCCAAGTTCTTAGTAGTTTTTCATGCCCACAGTAAGTGCTGTATAAATCCTACTGAAGAAGTTGTGGTATATTGCCCATCGCAATTCCCAAAAGATACACAACCATGTGGCTGAATGGTTGGTTATTCAAGGCCCTCTTTAGCTCTGATTTCCTTTAATGGTACTTGTTAAGCATTTATTCTGACCCAAGCACTGTACTAAGCACTAAGAAGTATATAAGATAATCATATTGGACATGGTCCCTGTTCATTCATTTATTCATTCAATTGTATTTATTTAATGCTTAATGTGTGCAGATCACTGTACTAAGCACTTGGGAAGTACAAATCGGCAACATAGAGAGATGGTCCCTACCCAACAACAGGCTCACAGTCTAGAAGGGGGAGACAGACAACAAAACAAAACAATTAAATAGGTGTCAAAAGCATCAGAATAAATAGAATTATAGCTATATACACATCATTAATAAAATAAAAAGAGTAAATATGTACAAATAAAATAAATAGAGTAATAAATACTTACAAATATATATACAAGTGCTGTGGGGAGGGGCAGGGGATAGGGCAGGGGGGTGATGGGGAGGGGAGGAGGAGAAGGAGGAGAGGAAAAAGGGGGTTCAGTCTGGGAAGGCCTCCTGGAGGAGGTGCACTCTGAAGGGTTTTGAAGGGAGAAAGTGTGCTTGTTTGATGGTTGTGTGGAAGTAGGATGTGGCCTGGGGGTCGACGGCGGGACAGGCGAGAACGAGGCTCAGTGAGGAGGTTAGTGGCAGAGGAGCGGAGTGTGCAGGCTGGGCTGGAGAAGGACAGAAGGGAGGGGAGGTAGGAGGGGGCGAGGTGATGGAGAACCTTGAAGCCGAGGGTGAGGAGTTTTTGCTTGATTTGAAGGTTGACAGGCAACCACTGAAGATTTTTGAGGAGGGGAGTGACATGCCCAGAACATTTCTGTACAAAGATAATCCAGGCAGCAGAGTGAAGCATAGACTGAAGTGGGGAGAGACAGGAAGATGGGAGATCAGAGAGGAAGCTGATGCAGTAATCCAGTCGGGATAGGATGAGAGATTGAACCAGCAGGGTAGCGGTTTGGATGGAGAGGAAAGGGTGGATCTTGGCGATGTTGTGGAGGTGAGACCAGCAGGTTTTGGTGCTTGATTGGATGTGTGGGGTGAATGAGAGAGTGGAGTCAAGGATGACACCAGGGTTACAGGCTTGTGAGACGGGAAGGATGGTAGTACCATCTACCGTGATGGGAAGGTCAGGGAGGGGACAGGGTTTGGGAGGGAAGATAAGGAGCTCAGTCTTGGAAATGTTGAGTTTTAGATGGGGGGCAGACATCCAGATGGAGATGTCCTGAAGGCAGGAGGAGATACAAACATGGAGGGAGGGGGAGAGAACAGGGGTGAAGATGTAGATTTGGGTGTCATCAGTGTAGAGATGATAGTTGAAACCATGGGAGCAAATTGAGTTCCCCAAGTGAGTGAGTATAGATAGAGAACAGAAGGGGACCAATAACTGACCCTTGCAGAACCCCTACAGTAAAGGGGTGGGAGGAAGAGGAGTGGGGCTCATAGCCTCCATCCTCATTTTACAGATGAGGTAACTGAGGTCCAGAAAAATGAAGTGGCTTGACTTAGGTCACACAGCAGATGAATGGCTAAGCCGGAATTAGAACCCAGCTCCTCTGACTCTCAGACCCATGCTCTTTCCAACAGTCCATGCTGCTTCTCTGGTTTTGGCACATTCGTTCATAGCAAATCTACATCTTCCGTATCTGAATTACGAGCAAAGACGATCAATGCTCTAATCCTCAAACTCAGGAAATGGATGAGCTACCACTGCAATTCACTATGGAAAAACATTTTCTTCATAATTGCTTTTTCCTTTTCAAATTTCAGAATCTGTTGGTCTTTCAAGACATTCTTTTAAGTATAGCAGTTATTCCCGAAGAGGAAACTCAAACCTTATTGGGAAAATGAATGAACAAGTCATATCCCAAACTACAACACTCATTATAAAAGTCTGTCCTTGCAGCCATTGCTTCCGTGCTTTTGCTCCAAAAACATATCTCCAAATGACTGCCCTCTCTGAAAACGAATGAACTATAGCACAGATGAGCATTAAAATACTCTCTGAAATGCTACTGTCAAACAAATGAACAAATGAACTTGTCTCATCTTGCAAGCAAATGTACATTTTAATATCTTCAAGTCAATGAATGTTAGTGCTGGGGCAAATGAGCCTATAGGAATTCATTCATTCATTCAATCATAGTTATTGAGCACTTACTGTGTGCAGAACACTGTACTAAGCGCTTGGGAAGTACAAGTTGGCAACATATAGAAACAGTCCCTACCCAACAACGGGCTCACAGTCTAGAAATCTTTTTCAAGTTCAGGTTTCTTAGAAGAAAGCAGGTACATTGCTCCAGTGGTATTTTCTTTGAATCCTCTAGACTGTACGTTAATTAATAATAATAATAATAATAACAATAACAGTGGCATTTATTAAGTGCTTACTATGTATGAAGCACTCTTCTAAGCGCTGGGGAAGTTACAAGGTGATCAGGTTGTCCCACGGGGAGCTCACAGTATTCATCCCCATTTTACAGATGAGGTAACTGAGGCACAGAGAAGTTAAGTGACTTGCCTAAAGTCACACAGCTGACAATTGGTGGAGCCGGGATTTGAACCCATGACCTCTGACTCCAAAGCCCGGGCTCTTTCCACTGAGCCTTATGGGCAGGGAAGGTGTCTGTCCATTGTTATATTGCACTCTTCTAAGCGCTTATTAGTAAGCACAATAAGCGCAGTAAAGACTCAGTAAACTCAACTGATTGACTGTTTTGAATCTGCCGCCTCAGTTTTTTCCACCTGTGGCATTTGTCACGCAATAATTTTACCTAAGAGAGATGAGAGATTGGGGGAATTTCCGAGGAATGTGTTCATAACCTCCTCTTATCTGAAGCTGGAGAGTTTCAGCTGTCACTGTTAAATAGACGTGTCACCCGGGTACATCAATTCTGGAGACTGTGAAACCCTAAAACACTGCAGTGCTTCTGCCCGGGTTTTATTTCCTTTCACCACAGAGGAGCCACCACAGCAGGAGCAGAAAATGGTCACATAATGTGATCTTTAAGCAAATGTTTATTCATGAAGTGCCCATTTCCCTGCCAGTCCTCTCTGCCTGACTAGTTGCTCAGCATGTACTGTAACAAACACCACATGGTAACTTACAGGCACTGAGCACCCAGCAATAAGGCATCTGCTCTGCATTCAGAAAGTAATACAAAACGTAATACTCCAGAAAGTAGTATATATTTTACAGAACAAAGATTTTATGATACTTTTTTTCCCCACTTTAACCGGCTCCCTGAAAGGCAACAGATAATTTTCGGTTTTAAATCGTGTCGCTAGTGGTGTGTGAGTTGTCCCGGCCGAGGGGTATACTACATATCCTAGGAGATTGGTTTTGTACTCGAGTACTGCAGAATGCTGTCCGCTTTCTGCCAAAACCCCAAGTTTCAGAATCACCATTTCGATCCAAGGCAAACGCACTTAAAAATCATCCCACGTTTGAAATTTCAGTTAAAAGATTGAGCCAATTTGGAAAGTAACTAGGCCAGTGAGAACTCATGTGTAAACTCTAAGTGCTTGGGAGTAGCCAGGAGGAGGGGAGGTTTTACATAGCAGGATTTCTATTTATGCCAAACTGTATATGTGTGTCTGTGTATTTGCATGTGTGTGTGTGTGTGTGTGTGTGTGCGTGTGTGACTATTGTGTGTGTTTTCACATTTGCACAAATTAGATGAGGAACAGATGCTGTTCCCAAAGCAATATTGACAGATCTCATGTCAAGTTTATGAAGAACGGTAATGTTGGAAAATTTGTCTCTAATAAAGAATTACTGTTTAAATAGCAGAGTTTGTCACCACATCTGTTATGATAATTATTTTTGCTTATTGGACTCTATAATTCTTAGTCGATAAAGATGATGCTTTTCACTCCTGCTTTGCTGTTGCAGAACTTGGGAGCTGTGTGAGTTTATGGACCACAGCTAGGTGTTTCTTTCAAACTGAATTCTCCTAAGAACTCTACCCCTGATTAGGAAAATCAGTGGATTGCTTTTCTGTCTTTTCTGAATGTAAAACTAAACACTACTTAAGGGTACCTTGGGGGTGATGTTAGTGGTGATTGTATCATCAATCAGTCAATCACTTGTATTTACTGAGTGCTTACTATGCATTCAATAAAGTATCAACCATTGGGAAGTGTACAATATAACCATGTAGTAGATTGATAGACATGTCCCCTGTCCATCACAGTCTAGACTGTGAGACAGAAATTAATACGAATAAATAAATTAGGGAACGTACATAAGTGTTGTGGGAGGAGTGAGTGAAGGTTGCAAATTCAAGTGTGGAATAATCTATATAGAGATATTGGTTGACGCAATGGAAGTGACTGTTATCAAGACACACCTGTTGCCTTCAGTTACAGTGCCGTTAAGAGAAGCAGCGTGGCACAGTGGAAATTGCCCAGGCTTTGGAGTCAGAGGTTGTGGGTTCAAATCCTGCTTCTGTTAGCTGTGTGAGTTTGGGCAAGTCACTTAACTTCTCTGTGCCTCAGTTCCCTCACCTGTAAAATGGGGATTAAAACTGTGAGCCCCCCATGGGACAACCTGATCACCTTGTAACATCCCCAGCACTTAGAACAGTGCTTTGCACATAGTAAGTACTTAGCAAATACCATCATCATTATTATTATTATTATTGGAAAGAGCCTACCATTTTGAATTTTGGGTAAATTGTCCCACTGGATCCCAAGACTCAATATAAAGTCTCTGAGCCATTTATAGCCGGTAGCAGTTTGGTTTTTTTTTTAGATTAGAAAATATTGACTGTAGTAGAATTTTAAAAAATGATTACTGTTAGTTGAGAGAAAAATTCAGTTGGATCACCATCTTACCAAGGTGGCTTTGATTGCAGAAGTACTGTTCTCTGTAGCAGTAGTACATGCAGGAGCAGCAGCATTTAATAAGCATGCACTGTGTGCAGAATTCTGTCCCAAATTTCTGGGAGCATGCCACAGAATTAGAGAACAGGGAAAAAAGGTTGAGCATCCATTTTACAGATTGATTTGTATTAATGTCTGTCTCCCCATCTAGACTGTGAGCTCATGCCCGGGCTTGGGAGTCAGAGGTCATGGGTTCAAATCCCTGTTCCACCAATTGTCAAGCTACTTTGGGCAAGTCACTTCACTTCTCTGGGCCTCAGTTACCTCATCTGTAAAATGGGGATTAAGACTGTGAGCTCCCTGTGGGACAAACTGATCACCTTGTAACCTCCCCAGTGCTTAGAACAGTACTTTGCACATAGTAAGTGCTTAACAAATGCCATTATATCTATCTATCTATCTATCTATCATCTATCTATCTATCTATCGATATATATCTATATCGATAGATAGATAGATAGATAGATAGGTAGATAGATAGATAGATAGATAGATAGATATAGATATATATATTGTGGACTGGGAATGCGCCTACCTACTCTGTTTTACTGTACTATCTCAATAATGCTAATAAGAATGCTAGTTTTTGTTAAGCGCTTACTATGTGCCAATCACTGTTCTAAGCGTTGGAGGAGATACAAGGTAATCAGGTTGTCCCACGTGGGGCTTACAGTCTTCATCCCCATTTTAAAGATGAGGCAACTGAGGCGCAGAGAAGTTAAATGACATGCCGGTGCTCTTTCCACTGAGCCACACTGCTTCTTCTCGGGCACTTGGTACTATGTTCTGCACACAATAAGAACTCAGTGAATCTCACTGATTGATGAGGAAACTAAGGCACAAAGCTATTATTCATTCATTTATTCAATTGTATTCATTGAGCTTACTGTGTGCAGAGCACTGTACTAAGCGCTTGGGAAGTACAAGTTGGCAACATATAGAGACGGTCCCTATCCAACAGTGGGCTCGCAGTCTAGAAGAGTGGGCTCACAGTCTAGAAATGATTTGCCCAAGGACATCCAGCAAGCAAGGGGCAGACCTACAATTAGGTCAATTAGACCTACAATTAGAACTCAGGTTTCCTGATTTCCAAGCCCGTGCTCTTTCCATTAGTGCCACACTAAGTTACAGATAAGGGGGGTAATAGAGCATAGAAGACTAGGTTCATAAGTGCTACAAAGGTTGTGATAACAAGTGCTAGAGAAACCAAGGGGGCACTTGTGGGAGACAAGTTGAGATTAGAGATTATTAAGGGAAGACTTCCTGGAAGTGATATGATCTCAGAAGAGCTCTCAAAATGGGAAGTGGTACGGTCCCTCGGATAATAGAGAGGGAGTTCCAGGAAGGTTGGAGACGGGAGACACGGCACTGGGGCACAGTGAATAAATTAGTTTGACAGGAATAAAAATCGTGATCTGGGATGAAAAGTGAGAAATGTTGGGAAGCAACGTGGCTTATTGGAAGGAGTACGATGTCTGAGAGTCAGAGGACCTGAGTTCTGTCTGCCACTTGCCTGCTGTGTGACCTCGGGCAAGTCACTGAACCTCTCTGTGCCTCAGTTTCCAAAACTGTAAAAATGGTTATTCAAAAACTGTTCTCCCTCCTCCTTAAATTGGTAGCCACATCTGTGACCGAGGCTGTGTCTGACCTGATTGATCTGTATCAATCAAAGAGCTAAGAATTGTGCACAAAGTAAGCGCTTAACATTGCCAATAAAAATAAATGAGTGAATAAGAATGAGGGAGAGAGCTGACTGAGTACCGTAAAGCCAATGGCCAGTAGTGTCTGCTTCATGAGGAGAGGCTTGGACAATCCCTGGAAGTTTTCCAGGAGTGGGGAGATGCATGAGTTAGGATGTTTTAGGAAAAGCAATCTAGGCAATATAGTGAAGTGAGTACTGCAAGGGGAGAGATTTGCAAGCTTGGGGGAGGGCGTGGGGAGTTTGTACCCTCATGCAATAATTGAGCTGAGATACACAAGTGCTTAGATCATCATGATGGCCAATTGGATGGAGAGGAGGGGACAGATTCTGGGAATACAGAGCAGATGTTTGTTTATGCTCTTGTCTTCTCTCGTCAGGTGGGCCTGGATAATTCCATCATGTACTGTTCTTATCAGTCATAGCCACACCCCCAGATAAAATCTTACCACTAGAAGCCAGGAAATGGGAGCATCAGTAATGCTGTGAATATCAGAATAAGTACTTGAGAATGAAGATGATAGTAATAGTACAATTGTGCTATTTGTTAAGTACTTATTCTCTTCAGAGGACTGTACTACTACTACTACTAATAATAGTAATGTTGGCATTTGTTAAGTGTTTACTATATGCAAAGCACTGTTCTAAGCGCTGGGGGGGCTACAAAGTGATCAGGTTGTCCCATGTGGGGCTCACAGTCTTAATCCCCATTTTACAGATGAGGTAACTGAAGCTCAGAGAAGTTAAGTGACTTGCCCAAGGTCACACAGCAGACATGTGGTGGAGGTAGATAAACATTAATCAGGTTGGACATAGGCCCTGTCCCACACTGGGCTCACAGTTTAAGGGGAAGGAAGACAGGCATTGAATCCTCAGTGTACCGTTGTGGAAACTGAGGCACAAAGTCACACAACAGACCAGTAATAATAATAATTATATTTGTTAAGCACTTACTATGTGCCAAGCACTGTTCCAAGTGTTCCAAGTGCTGAGTAGCAGAGCTAGAAACTAGATCCTCCAACTCCCAGGCTGTACCCTTTCAAACAGAACACGCTACTTCCCTAAGACTCAAGGAAGCATTAAATCTGTTCATTCTTTCCAGACGGTTTCAAAGCATATAATGCATCTGTCAGGGTAATATTTCTGTCAAGATAATACCCTTCTGACTTGTCAAAATAATACCCTACCGATCCATCTTAAATGTGAAGACCAGAAATCACAGTTAAATATTCGCAGTAATCTAACCTTGTTAAAAAAGAAAGTATTTGGTTCTTTGGTCTAGGCAGGTCAGTATTCTTGGATAGCACAGAATGACTATTGCATCTAGATTAGTGACCAGAATATATCTTTCAATATATCAATAAATGAAAATCATGGGAATGAGGAAGCACTCAGTAGAAAGAGCCCGGGGTTGGGAGTTAGAGGTCATGGGTTCTAATCCTGGCTCTGCCACATGTCTGCTGTGTGACCTTGGGCAAGTCACAACTTCTCTGAGCCTCAGTTACCTCATCTGTAAAATGGGGATGAAGACTGTGAGCCTCACGTGGGACATCCTGATCACCTTGTATCCCCCCAGAGCTCTGAACAAATGCCATTATTATTATTATTGTTGTTGTTGTTATTATTATTATTATTACTATTATTATTATTATTATTATCCATCAAACTCTGCCTGGTGTTTCCTACCATTTGAGTTATTTATTTCCCGGGGCAGGGAAGGCTTCAGTGAGCTTAAGCTCAGGATGAAAGCCCAGGATGAGTTGGACAGTCATTGGCCCCAGATGGGGCAGGCACCAATGAGTTTCTCATCCTTATTCCAGGACTTTAGCGCACAGATCCAGCAGCCTCTTTTGGCATAATTTACATCAGTCAGTATGATGACAGGACTTCCATAAAAGACAAAGAGAGTCTAACGGACTACTTACTGATCAGGACAACACCACTTCACACAAAGCAATGCTAATCTGTTTAGTGAGAGCAATTTCACACCCCCATCATCCAAATTTATGCGACAGCACCTCTAATGTCTCTTCCCAACATCTCTGTGAAATGTCCTCACTAATTTTTTTCCCTTCCAATCTGTCAAACATTTATTCAGTGTCTACTGAATATAGAGTATTGTACTACTCTAGTACAATAATACAATAGTACGATAATCCCAGCTCCGCCACTTGTCTACTGTGTGGCCTTGGGCAAGTCACTTAACTTCTCTGTGTCTCAGTTACCTCATCTGTAAAGTGGGGATTAAGACTGTGAGCCCCTTGTGGGACAACCTGATCACCTTGTATCCTCCCCGGTGCTTAAAACAGTGCTTTGCACATAATAAGTGCTTAATAAATGCCATTATTATTAGTAGTAGTAATAGTAGTAAACACTAGGAAGAGTTCCACAGAGAAAGGTTACAGGAGTTTACAATTTACCAGTGGAAACAGACACTTGAAAAAATAAACAATATAATAATAATAGCGATGGTATATGTTAATAATTTACTATGTGCCAGACATTCTATTAAGCACAAGGGCAGATATAATCAAATCGGGTTGGACACAGTCCCTGTCCCACATGGGGCTCACAGGCTTAATCCCCATTTTACAGATGAGGTAACTGCGGCACAGAGAAGTGAAGTGACTTGCCCAGTCACACAGCTGACAATTGGCAGACCCGGGATTCAAACCCATGACCTCTGACTCCAAAGCCTGGGCTCTTTCCACTGAGCCACGCTGCTTAAATTTTCTACAGTAACAACCAGTCCGCATTCTCCAACTCCTCAAAAGCCTCCAGTGGTTACCCATCCACCTCCGCATCAAACAGAAAGTCCTTACCATTGGCTTTTATTCATTCATTCATCCAGTCATTCAATCGTATTTATTGAGCACTTACTGTGTGCAGAGCCCCCTTAATCACCTTGCCCCCTCTACCTGACCGTGCTACTCTCCTGCTACAACCCAGCCCGCACACTTTATTCCTCTAACCCCACCCTACTCAATCTCATCTTCCTCACTGCCGTCCTCTAGCCCTCATCCTACCTCTGGCCTGGAATGCCCTCCCTCTTCACATCCAACACTCATCACCTTCAACTCTAGACTGTAAGTTCATTGTGGGCAGGGAACAGATCTACCAGCTCTGTTACATTGTATTCTCTCGAGGGCTTGGTACAATGCTCTGCACTCAGTAAGCATTCAATAAATGATAGATTGATTGACAGAGAAAAAAATTAATGATCTTGACAACTTGAATTCCACCTTGCATCTTTTTCATATTTGTTTTCATAGATGAGTCAGTTTTGAATATGCATTTAATGCAGCTGGTACTACGTGGCTCAGTGGAAAGAGTGCGGGCTTTGGAGTCAGAGGTCATGAGTTCAAATCCCGGCTCTGTCAATTGTCAGCTGTGTGACTTTGAGCAAGCCACTTAACTTCTCTGTGCCTCAGTTCCCTCATCTGTAAAATGGGGATGAAGACTGTGAACCTCATGTGGGACAACCTGATCACCCTCTATCCCCCCAGCACTCAGAACAGTGCTCTGCACATAGTAAGTGCTTAACAAATACCATTATTATTATTATTATTATTATTACAGTGTGTCTAGCAGTAGGAACTGATTATGAATCACTAGAAAATGACCTTGCTTTGATGGTTATCAGCTGGCATAAATCAAGATTTGCAAATTCCTCCAATGACACGGTTTTGACAATTGTAAGAAATGATTCTTCTCCTGATTAGTTAATCAATCAATAGTATTTACTGAGCACTTTATTTTTGAAGAAAACTGTACTAAGCTCTTGGGAAAGTATATGATAGTTTATAGACACGATCCTTGTCCACAGGGAAAACCCAGTCTACAGGAGTAGACAGTCTTTAAAATGGACTTAAGATAGAGGAAGTAGTAGAATACAAGAATATTTAAATGATTGTGGGGGGCTGGATTGCATATCAAAAGCAAATGCATACTCAAGAATTAGGGGAGGGCAGATAGGGGAAATGAGGTCTTAGGGAATACTGGTGATAAAGGTATAAATGTGACAATTATTTTTTGGCATTTTCTAAGTTCGATGCTCACTGTTTAACTGCAAAGAGAAATTTCTGATTAATTGCTGTTGCTATTAAATGTTAAATGTTGAGCATTTTATATGTTCTCTGTAGAATGAAAGATTGAGTTGGCAAAGAAAAACAGCCGCATGAAGACGAAGATCAGTTATGTAATGATTTGCTAGCCAGAGTCCATATGACTACTACCTAATTTTCACCTGTGCCCGTGTCTACCAACTCTGTAATATTGTGCTCTTCCAAGTGTTTACTACAGTGTTCTGCAGAAGAACTCCTCATTTCCCACATAAACCCTTTCCTCCCCTTGACTTTCCTGTCACTGTTGACAGCTCCACCATCCTCCCTGTCTCATAAGCCCGTAAATATAGCAGTAATAATAATAATAATGATGGCATTTATTAAGTGCTTACTATGTGCAAAGCACTGTTCTAAGCGCTGGGGAGGTTACAAAGTGATCAGGTTGTCCCACGGGAGGCTCACAGTCTTACTCCCCATTTTACAGATGAGGTAACTGAGGCACAGAGAAGTGAAGTGATTTGCCCAAAGTCACACAGCTGACAATTGGCAGAGCCGGGATTTGAATTCATGACCTCTGACTCCCAAGCCCATACTCTTTCCACTGAGCCACGCTGCTTCATGCTTCAGTATCCTCAACTCGTCTCTATCACCTCACATATTCAATCCGTCACCAAATCCTGTCTGTTCAACCTTCATAACATTACTAAAGTCCATCCTTCTCCATCTAAATGGCTACCATATTAACCTAAGCTCTTATTCCTATCCCACGTTGATTACTGCAGCAGTCTTCTTGCTGACCTCCCTGTTTCCCGGGTCTCTCCTCACCCTTCCATATTTTGTTCTGCTGCCTGGATCATTAGGAGGCCTTCCCAGACTGAGCCCCCTCCTTCCTCTCCCCCTCGTCCCCCTCTCCATCCCCCTGTCTTACCGCCTTCCCTTCCCCACAGCACCTGTATATATGTACATATGTTTGTACATATTTATTACTCTATTTATTTATTTATTTATTTATTTTACTTGTACATATCTATTCCATTTCTTTCATTTTGTTAATATGTTTGGTTTTCTTCTCTGTCCCCCCTTCTAGACTGTGAGCCCATTGTTGGGTAGGAACTGTCTCTATATGTTGCCAACTTGTACTTCCCAAGCACTTAGTACAGTGCTCTGCACACAGTAAGTGCTCAATAAATATGATTGATTGATTGATTGATTGATTTTTCTACAAAAATGTTCAGTCCATGTTTCCTCTCTCCTCAAAAACTTCAGTGAATTCCCATCCACCTCCTCCTCACCTTTAGAGCACTCAATCACCTTGCCCCCCTCCTATCTTACCTCCCTGCTTTCCTATTATAATGCACCCATGCACTTCACTCTTCCAATGCCTATCTACTCACTGTACCTATATCTTGTCTATTTCACCACTGACCTTTCCCCCACATCTTGCCTCTAGTCCAGAATGCCTTCCTGCTTCATATCTGATAGACCATCACTCTCCCCACCTTCAAATCTTATTAAAAGCACATCTCCTCCAAGAGGTCTTCCCCATTTAAACCTTCATTTCACCGTCTTTCACTCCCTTCTGTGTCACCCGTGCTCCCGGATTTGAACATGCTATTCACTTCTCCCTCAGAATCACAGTATAAATCACAGTTTTATATATATATAAAATTTATTTATATTAATATCTGTCTCCCTCTCTAGATTGTAAGCTTGCTGTAAGAGGGGAAAGTGATTCTCCCCAGTGCTTACAATATTACTGTGTTCTGCAACAGTAAGTGCTCAGTAAATAATAGTCTGATTAATTCATTTTCCTTTAATGCAATCTGGATAACTAGTGAAGAATTATTTGAATCCAAAACTACAAAATGCCTTACCCTGTCCTATTTCATTGTGTCTGAAAATACATAAATACCCTACTCCAGCCTCGGCTAGTCTTCTCAAAATATATATTTATGGATTTGATAGCATTAGCTTCTTTCATTTGAAATATTTTTAAGTCCTTTGCAAATCTTAGTAGTCACCACCATCTACAATTCTTCTCCTTCCTCCTGCCCCATTATTCCCTCTATTAATCTGTCTTTTTTTTGCTCTCTTTTTCATTTATATTCTGCATCAGATAATGGAACTGGGAATTCAAAATCCCTTTGGGGCCAGACTAGAGAGTCAGGGAGTAGGACTGGAGCTGCAAATTTTCCTCTGCTTCCTACTAAAGTGTAAGCTTCATGTGAACAGGAAACATGTCTTCTGCTTCTGTTGCATTTTCTCAAGCACATAGTTCATTAAATCCTCTGTTGGCATGCAGTGTATCTATCATTGTTCTCTGTATTCAAAAAAGACAGTATGGCAGTGAAGTTCACGGAGAAAGGCATGCGAGGCTTTGTCTTGTGGGCTCCACAGTCCTGGCAGTAGTTGTTCAGTCAGTGGTATTTATTGAGTGCCCTTAACTAAGAGCGTGGGAGAGTACAATACAGCTGAACAGGATGTTCCCTTTTGTAATAACAATAATAATGATTATTAGTATGGTATTTATTAAGCATTTATTATGTGCTAGGCACTGTAATAAGACCTGCGGTGGATACAAGCAAATCGGGTTGGACACAGTCCTACCTCATGAGGAGCTCACAGTCTCAATCTTCATTTTAAAGATGAGGTAGCATAGGCCCAGGAAGTGAAGTGATTTGCTCAAGATCACAAAGCAGACAAGTAGCAGATTAATTGGAACTTATTAGTAGGGTATTTATGTATTTTCAGACAAAATGAAATAGGACAGGGTAAGGCATTTTGTAGTTATAGATTCAAATAATTCTTCACTAGTTATCCAGATTGCATTGAAGAAAAATGAATTAATCAGTTCCTAATTGGAACTCATGACCTTCTGACTTCGTGGCCCGTGCTCTATCCACTGAGCCATGCTGCTTTTTGTATTGTGTTGTTGTGTCTAACATTTTGGGCACCTGACACCTTTATCTCTTTTGCTTCTCTTTGTGGGCAAAGCTTTAGCTCAAAGAGAGCCACTCCCGTGCTAATGGCAGTATGTCATGCAGGTCTGCTCTCCGCATCTGTCTCCAGGTTGCAACATTGTCTGAGGCATATGCAGTGCATTCCATTACCACTTCTAGTTCTTAACTCCCACCCTCTCTTCTGCATCCAAGTCAAAGCCACATTCTTAAACAGTTGGTCCCAGTCCTATTTGAGCATGGTGTCTTTTCTTCGGAGTTGAGCCAGAGAATACTGGCACTGATGGTGCAATTGATCACTGAGGCCCGGGGTCAGAGTCAGATCCTTTACACTACTTTAAGCTACTTATGTCAATTCAATCCTGTTTCTACTTACAGTCCCATCTCTAGGGCTGGGCTATAAAACAGTTAACATTGAAAAAAAAAAAAAGGGCAGAAAGCCCAACTAGGGCCCCTAATGAATCAACCAGTAGTATTTGTTGAGAGCCTATTTGAAGCAAAGCTGATACTGTCAACAGCAAACTATACAGCCTTGCAGTCATTCAACTGGTTGGGATAGTATTTTTAACTACTTAACTCAAACCTAACACTTCATCAATCAATCAATCAATCATATTTATTGAGCGCTTACTATGTGCAGAGCACTGTACTAAGCGCTTGGGAAGTACAAATTGGCAACATATAGAGACAGTCCCTACCCAACAGTGGGCTCACAGTCTAAAAGGGGGAGAAAGAGAATAAAACCAAACATACTAACAAAATAAAATAAATAGGATAGATATGTACAAGTACCTTACTTGGCCTAAATTTGGCTTAGGCCTATTAGTTTGAATTTGGGCATGCGTCCTTAGTCTCTTGGTTGTGGCCAGTTAGAGTGATCTCACCCCTTTCTAGGTAATAATAAGCATATTTTCATTAATGGTGACATATGTAAGCCTTTAACATTTGGAAAGATAGCACAGTAGTGAAATGCAAAGCAGAGAAAAAAGAAATTCCATTTAATGCAGTGTGCCCTAGAGATAATGAATACAGCCTGGGAGTCTGCTTTGGGCAAGTCACAACTTCTGTGTGCTTCTGTTACCTTATAGGCTTATCGGCTGTGTGACTTTGGGCAAGTCACTTAACTTCTCTGTGCCTCAGTTACCTCATCTGTAAAATGGGGAATAAAACCGTGAGCCCCACGTGGGACAACCTGATCACCTTGTATCCCCCCAGCGCGTAGAACAGTGCTTTGCCCATAGTAAGTGCTTAACAAATGCTATTATTATTATTATTATTATTATTATTATTATTATTATTACTTCATCTGTAAAGTGGGAATTAACTCCTCATCCCCCAATTTAGGCAGTGAGCCTCATGTGGGACAAGCTGATTAGTTTGCATCTATGCCAGTGCTTAGTACAGTGCCTGGCACATGGTAAGCTTAACAAGTACCATTACAAATGTCCACAGTCCACACCTAGAATTTCAGAGTTGTTCCTTACCACAATCCCTTTCTCTCTTCTCCTTCTTTCTGTAAGACTTTCGATAGAGTAAACATTCAAATGCTATTTAATAAGTCTAATTAAGAATGGGTGTCAATGGACTAGAACATTGTGTCATGGTACTAGAGCCTGATTTTCCATAAATGTCAAAGCAAAACTGTGACATTTATTTAGGAGAATTGTTGTGCATTACTCATTGGTTTTGGAAACAGAAGGAAGCTGTGGCCATTCTCTAAGATTGCTCAGTCAGTCAATGGTATTTATTGAGCACCGGCCATTTTTTATGTTTTGTTTTCTTTTCCCTTACTGTATCTTTTAAGCACTTAACTATGTGCCAAACACTGTTCTAAATGTTGGGCTAGATACAAGTTAATTCAGGCTGGATCACATTCCTTTCCCACATGGGGCTCACAGTCCAGTAGAAGGGAGAACAGGCATTGAAACTCCATTTTACAGTTGAGGAAACTGAGGCACAGAGAAGTTCAGTGACTTTCCCAAGTTCACCCAGGCTGTGTACAGAGCACTGTACTAAGCACCTGGGAGAGTACAATAGAGTTGGTAGACCCATTCCTTCTCCCAAAGGAGCTTACAGTCTACCAGGGGTAGACAAGCATTAATATAAAGCAGCATGGCTCAGTGGAAAGAGCACGGGCTTTGGAGTCAGAGGTCATGGGTTCGAATCCCGACTCCACCACATGTCTGCTGTGTGACCTTGGGCAAGTCACTTAACTTCTCTGCGCTTCAGTTACCTCATCTGTAAAATGGGGATGAAGACTGTGAGCCCCACGTGGGACAACTTGATCACCTTGTATCCCCCCAGCGCTTAGAACAGTGCTCTGCACATAGTAAGCGCTTAATAAATGCCATTATTATTATTATTATTATAAAGAAATAAATTATGTCCCATGTGCTGTGGGATATTATTATTCCTCAAGTTCCTCTGCTACAATCTAGGGAACCAAAGTTACATTTTTATAACTCTCCTAGCAGGATGAGAAATGGAGAACAGTTTCCATTTTTTGTTTTTACAGTCAGTAGCAGATGCATAGAGATCCTGAATTGGACAGAAGAAATAAATCAGAACCTGAGTAGTAAATAATAATGTTTTGATTGTGCATCTTCTATTGGATAGCCTGTTAATGCAATAGGACTCACTGGGCAGGCAGTGGAATTTTGCTGATATTCAGCCATCTGTGCTTCCAAAGAGGTGGGCCAGACTCTTCTGATGAAAAGAAATCAGTTCTGTTCCCTCTTTGGAAACTGCATTAATTTCATTCCTTTCAAATGCACCCTAAAGAGCGAGCACATGTCTGGTCTCTAGGGAGAAAAGAGTGGATGAATCTTCTTGTGAGGTATTCCAGGCCTTTATGTTGGAAATGTGGGCTATTTTTTTTAATAGTACTTGGTAATCACTTCCTCTGTGCCAACCACTGTTCTAAGCACTGGTGAAGATACAGGTCAATAAGGTTAGACACAGTCCTTGTCCCATATGAGGCTCATAATCTAAATAGAAAGGAATAGGATTTAATCTCCATTTTGCAGATGGTGCCCAAGTTGAGGCCCAGAAAAGTTAAGTGACTTGCCCAAGGTCACACAGCAGACCTGTGGCAGACTCGAGATTAGAACCCAGGTCCTCTAACTCCCACTCTTTCCACTAGGCCATTGCTGCTTCTTGTTGAGTGAAACTTTAATTTGAATTAGAGAAATTCCATGTACATATTTCGAATCCCCCAGAAAGAATGATTTCTTTTAGAAGTTTGAGGCACTTGTTTAGAATGTTTAACTTTTTAACATGTTCCCAGACAAGATCCAGAATGTAGATCTGATAAAACCTTAAGTACCCCAAGAGACGATCCCATGTAGAATTTTCCTTTAACATAGTGCTTTAGTCGAAATATTTAGTCATTTAGCTCCCTTTTTGAAGACGGATGGTGCTACTGGCCTGGATTTGTAGAATCTGGTTTACCAAATCCCTTGAGTTTCTTTGAGCTGTTTATAAGAACACATTCTTATAATGCTGTAGCTTCATTACTGAAAACCACAGATGAAGTTTTTTTCCTTTTCTTCAACTCCCTTCTGCATCTCCCTGACTTGCTTCTTGTATTCATTTCTTCTAGACTGTGAGCCCACTGTTGGGTAGGGACTGTCTCTATATGTTGCCAACTTGTACTTCCCAAGCGCTTAGTACAGTGCTCTGCACACAGTAAGCGCTCAAAAAATGCGATTGATTGATTGATTGATTGATTCATCCCCTCTCCCAGCCCCATAGCACTTAATGTACATATATGGAATGTATTCATTTATATTGATGTCTTTCATCTCCTCTAGGCTGTAAGCTCATTGTGGACTGGGAATGTGTCTGTTGCACTGTTATAGCATACTCTCCTAAGTGCTTAATGCAGTGCTCTGCACGCAGTAAGTGCTCAATAAATACAACCGACTGATTGACTGCCTACAATTGACTGACTACTGCCCTTAATTGAAATCTCTAGCCTGCTTTTAATTGCTGCTGTTTTGGTTACTTAACACTTCTGTGGTTTTAACTCCATGATAAATTATTCCTTACGAAATCACCAGGAATGAGGGGCAAGTGTGAAGTTCTTTATTGTGTAGTTAATTGAAAACCTAAAAACCGAGGCATAAATAAAATCTTTGGCTCACAAATCAACTATTTTCCCAACATTATAACAGACCGGATATTACTTCATTTAAGGGCATATACAATCTTGTACTTGCAGACAAATGGAGGATGATGATAGCTATATTGTTATAAGAATTATTAGAAGAAATAATTAACCCAGTTGTTTTAGACTGACCTACCAGGGGCACGACTAAGGAATTCTTCCAACTAACCATCCCGACGTTCAAATTCTGCTCCAAAATTGCATATGCCATCTTCATTGGTGGTATTTCTGACCTCCCACGAGCATAGCCCATTCTCTCTTTGACTCTGTGCAAAGGACAATGCAAATCAAGGAGCTGGAGACCAAACTGGCCAGAGATCACCTGTTCTGGAGAAAATGGGAGACAGATAGAAGGAAGTCCTTCTTATCCTTGGCCTAGAAGACACACAGTGAGAGAGAACACTCCAAGGAAGGACATCTCTTAACCCTGTCAGCTTATACTCTATTTATAGATCCACAGGGCTGTTGTTCTTCCACCAGACAAGAAGGGAGTGTATTGTCAGTGGATCAGGAAAGCGTATCTGGGGTACCTTTGTTTTCCAAGGTTATGGTCCTTTCTCCCTGGGCAGGGCTTTTGATGTCTGGTGTAAGCGTAGAATAGCAAAGCGATCCATAAAACACTTTTAATGATGGCCACGATAATGTTTTATCCACTTTGTTACAGTGAAAGAAGCTCTCTCAAAAACCCTTATAAATGTGCTTCATTCATTCCTGGTCCATGGAAGCCTGAAAAGATTCATAATTCCGGTATGTATTGGAGGTGGGCTGAAGTAGAGCTTTCAATCAAGTGGAGCTTTCACTAAAACTCCACTTCAGTTGGGTGACCTTGGGCAAGTCACTTAGCTTCTCCATGCCTTACTTCCTTCATCTGTAAAATGAAGATTAAAGCTGTCAGTCCCACATGGGACAGAGACTATGTCCAAACTGATTAACTTGTATCTACCCCAGCACATAGAACAGTGCTTGACTCATAGTAAACGTTTTAACAAATACCATCATCCTCATCATCAATAAAACGGTTGCTGCTGCTCTCCCTGGGGGCCTTGTAGAAAAGAGAGAGTTGATTGTCCACTTGGAAGTGGAATGAGTAAGAGTGATACTAATAAGAATAATCCAGAAATGATGCCTATTGTTGGGTAGGGACCATCTCTATATGTTGCCAACTTGTACTTCCCAAGTGCTAAGGACAGTGCTCCGCACACAGTAAGCGCTCAATAAATACAATTGAAAAATGATGGAAATTTTAGACACTTATTTGATGAGCCCTAGGGTGGATTCAAAATAATCATACCAGTCATAGTCCCCATCCCACGTGGGTCTCGCAATCTGAAAGGGACAGCAGGTAACATGGTTGATGGATTCTTTAACGTTTTTGTAAGGGCTATTTTTTATTAATGAAATAATGGGGAAACCAAATATAGTGAATAGGAGTAGAATTACTATTAGAATTCTACTTTTAATTCCGTAGAATTAGAACTACAGAGAAGCAGCGAGACTCAGTGGAAAGAACATGGACTTTGGAGTCAGAGGTCATGGGTTCAAATCCTGGCTCCACCAATTTTCAGTTGTGTGACTGGGCAAGTCACTTCACTTCTCTGTGCCTCAGTTACCTCATCTGTAAATTGGGGATTAAGATTGTGAGCCCCCCGTGGGACAAATTGATCACCTTGTAACCTCCCCAGGGCTTAGAACAGTGCTTTGCACATAGTAAGCACTTAATAAATGCCATTATTATTATTATTATTATTAATTCAGAATCCCAAGAAGCAGCATAGCCTAGTGGAAAGACCATGAGCCTGGGCAGCAGACAACCTGGGTTGTCTACTTGCTGTGTGATTTTTAGGTTACTTTGGTCACTTCATGTCTCTGTGACATAGTTTCCTCATCTGTTAAATGAGGATCTGTTCTCCCTCCTACTTAGACTGTGAAACCCATGTGGGAAATGGACCTTGTCTGCCCTGATTATCTTTTATCTAGCCCAGAACTCTACTGGCACAATGAAAGCTCCTGATAAATACTGAAATTATTAAATATTAGTATTATTGTTATTCAGGGATGAAATGCTTACAGAGAATTTGCATTGTTAAAAAACACACTTTATAACAACTTATTATTGTCTAAGTACAGGAATGAGACTGAAATTCTTAAATTAGGATAGCCATCAGAGGGGTAAGCACTAATTAATATGATACACCTCACAAAAATGAAAGGGAAAAAATAGAATTAATGCCTGATTTTCGTAACATAAGATTTTCATATTGTGATTTCTACATGATTGGAAGTTTGCTTATGAAATCTAGCATATGAAATGCAATTTATCATACTGAAATAGAAGATTTGCATTTTGTACAATTGCTTGTTTATTCCTGAGAAGACATTTTCAAATTATTCTCATAATGTAAATATTTTTTCCATTTATTTAGCTGATTTCTGTTCAGAGATGATTTTACCAGTACCACATCTGTGAACTGAAAGTAGTAATGAACATCTAATGAGTTTTCCATAGTAGGAAAGCAGCCTGGCCTAGTGGAGAGAGCATGGGCTTGAGAGTCAGAAGGACATGGGTTCTAATTACAGTCTGCAATTTATCTGCTGTGTGACCTTGGGTAAGTCATTTCTCTGTTCCTCAGTTACCTCATCTCTAAAATGAGGATTAAGATTGTGAACCTATGTGGGACAGGGGCTAAATCCAAACCAATTACCTTGTATCTACCCCAGTGCTTAGTACACAATTATTATTATTTATTATTAATTATAGCTTGTATAGAAAAAAATGAAGTCAGTCTCCAAATGCATATATAACAACTAATCACAATCCTCTTCAATTGCAGTGCCATACTGTTATTCTTGGAAAAAGTTGAAAGGGCCCACACCACTACGTAAAAATATTTTTATTTGGTACAATTGAAAGAATTACTTTTTATTTTATTCACTTCCTTTTTTAAGTAACCCCATTAACCTAGATTCAAGTATCTGTCTCAGTCATGTTTCAGGCAAGAAGCATCGCATGGGGTACAGAGAGAAAACTGGTTGGGGGTTATTGGATACTGCAATTCACTTCCATAGTTTACACCGATTAACTTGTGACCTTAGGTGAGTCTCTTACTGTCTGCACTTTGGTGTGACAATGCAATAGAAATAAAGGAGATGGGGCATGAAAATGTTTAGAGGTTTCCAAATGTTCCAGACCACCCTCCTCCCAATCTACCTCTCTACCTTACTGACAAGTCTTATGAGAATCGAAACTATTCTGCATTTTGTTGGGACCGTCACATCTGGCTAAACTGGGGTGCGGGAAGCAGGAGCAGATATCGTCTCAGGCCCCAACCAAGGGTTCCTCTCTTTCAATCAATCAATCAATCAATCGTATTTATTGAGCACTTACTGTGTGCAGAGCACTGTACTAAGCACTTGGGAAGTACAAGTTGGCAACATATAGAGACAGTTCCTACCCAACAGTGGGCTCACAGTCTAAAAGGGGGAGACAGAGAACAAAACCAAACATACCACTAACAAAATAAAATAAATAGAATAGATATGTACAAGTACAATAAATAAATAAATAGAGTAATAAAAAGTTCTCCCCTCAGTCCTGATCAGGTGTGGTGGCATGGATTCCAATGTTTCAGGACTATAACATTTTCAACTACCTTATCAAGCTAAGGGAGATGATGCCGGAAAGCATCCTAGCATAGTGGATAGAGCCTTCGCCCGCAAGTCATAAGGTCATGGATTCTAATTCCAGTTCTGCCACTTGCCTGCTTTGTAGACTTTGGCGAGTCACTTCACATCTCCGTGCCTCAGTTACCTCATCTATAAAATGGGGATTAAAACTGTAAGCCCCATGCAGGGCAGGGACTGTGTCCAATCCGATTTGCTTGTTTCCATCTCAGTGCTTAGTTCAGTGCCTGGCACATAGTAAACGCTTGACAAATACCTCAGTTATTATCATTATTAAAGATGGTCACTACGACACCATAAATAATGGGTACTCCTTTGCTAACCAAGAAACAAGAGGCAGTTGTTATGTAGATGATGTAAAGCAGTGGCATCATAAAGACCCATGGAAAGTTTTTTGGTTTTTTTAAGGGGGAAAGCAGGCAGCAGTGGCATCATAAAGACCCATGGAAAGTTTTTTGTTTTTTTTAGGGGGGAAAGCGGGCAGTCTAGAGCACATCATTGTGGTAAAGCAGGGGGTAGGGGGCATTGACTAGCTTCCTGTTGCCTTACTGACACCAAATACAGGATGGCTAACATGAACTTCCTCATCTAGTATCCCTCGCACTCAATTCCTCTGATCTGATCGTGCAGAATGAGGGATCTTGACTCCCCTTGTTCCCTGATCACTGGGATTCAGGCCTTCGGCCAAATGTGGCAGAAAAAAACTTTGCTCCAGTTCCGGTGGTCAGATTGCTTCCTGCTTTCTGGGTCAACTGTCCAGACTTTTGAAGTTCAATATGCCTTGTAAGTGACACCGCTGAACTGTTCGAAAAACAGTGGAGCTTATCAGCCGCAACCCAAAAAGGGTGTGTAGCTTGCTAGAGCCTTTGAACAGCAGAATCTCTGGTTCAGTCTATTACTGCCCTATTCATCATCATCATCATCAATCGTATTTATTGAGTGCTTACTATGTGCAGAGCACTGTACTAAGCGCTTGGGAAGTACAAATTGGCAACATATAGAGACAGTCCCTACCCAACAGTGGGCTCACAGTTTAAAAGGGGGAGACAGAGAACAAAACCAAACATACTAACAAAATAAAATAAATAGAATAGATATGTACAAATAAAATAAATAAATAAATAGAGTAATAAATATGTACAAACATATATACATATATACAGAACATATATACATATACACAGGACATATATACATATATACAGGACATATATACATATATACATATATACTATTCCCTAGTGACAGGTTGGACTCTATCTAACCCTGCTGTAAGCTGGAAACATCCTTCACCTCCTGGTTCTGAGCAGTGAAGGAAACATTACTGATATTAGCTTCTTATGGTAAGCTCCATTTCTCCTCCATCTGGTGCTTCCAAAGCTAAAACAAAAATGTCCACAATCCTCCGTTTTAAATGCTGTTTCGTCTGGATGAAGTAAGCAAATTTTAATTACAAATTTCTGTTTCTTGGATCATACCCTTGGATCAGTCAATCTACCAGTGGTATTTATTAAGTGCTCACTGTACTAAGCAGTTAGGAGAGCATAATATTGTTGGTACAACTGATCCCTCCCCTACAGATATTGTATTACATTGACTCTGATGTTCCCATTAAAGTTCTGAGTACTTTTATAGGTCACAGATATAAAGGTGAATATAGGGGATTTGGGGAGAGCTAACTTTAAGGAAACCTTATTTACCTAGATATGTAAACGGAGTGATATATGCTTGATAAAAAAAAAAGCCAAATAAAAGGACAACACTATAGCTGTTGAAAATACAAAGGTAGATAAGGTATGCATTGATAAGTATCCGAATATAAGTCAGCTGGTTCATCTATGTATGGAAAATAACAGCAAAAAATGCAATCAAGACAAAAATTTAGCATGGAGAAATTGATTTAAAAGGGCATAGTTTAAAAGCTAACTTTTGCTTATGGTGTTTTAATGTTCCACAGCTTCATAGTGTCAACAGAACATTAATTTATAAAAATCTGTAAAGTGCATTTTGACAAGAAAATGCATTAGGATGCGGGGAGTCTGCATTACTGGAATAGATTAGAGAGTAAATGTACTTATTTGTTAAATCTGGTCTGCTTAATTCAAACCATTTATACTGTATTCCAAAGGATTTGTTTGGATTATTTAGAGAAGGAATTATGACAGTGGTACAGGGCATTCCTAGTACTATCCTTACTAAGAACCCTCAGTTTCATAAGAAATAGATTCAGTGTTAGTGGGATTTATATGCTTCTAAATATTTTTCATACTTTCAGGCTCAAAAAATAATCATATTAGGAGTATATTTTATGAATAGCTAAATAATTGGTATAAAGCTACCAAACTTTAAATCCCTGAAATATAAGAAATATAATATATTCTTTCTTTTTGATAGATTAGGAAAAGTAATTCATGAAAAAAGTTTTTTTTTAATTTAAAACAGTGATAGTTCTAGTTTGGGTACGTTTTATAGTCCTAGATAACTAAGAAGGTTATCTTTAAAAAAAAGTCTGCAGGATTTATTCATACTAGGCTCCAAATGCATGTAATCCACTCCCCTTATAGGTAGTGAAGGTGCATTATGAATAAATCTTATAATTTATAGCTTTAACCTTGCATTTAATTATATATAATTATTTACAAAGGGTTGTAAGGGGCCATTCACATCTTGGGATGGGAAACTTATTCAGGTACTTAATAGAATTGTTTGAATATTCATCATGAAAAATCCTTTTGGTGTAACTTCACATTCCATTCACCAGTTCAATAATATATTGCAGTTCACAGTAAATCACAGTGATTGGAAAACTCATAACAGGCAAATAACTAAATTAATAGGAAAAGTCGAGCTGAGGTTCACCACCTATATGAACAAATGATACTAGCTAAGGTTCACTCATTTTACGAGAAAAAAGCTTTTCATTGAAAATAAAAAGATAATAACAAAAGTATTTAAATCACCACGAGGAACAGAAAGAACAAGCAGGATGCTATGAAGAAGTGGAAGAGGAAAATTAGTGATGTACAGGAAAGAGAGAAGGAGGGACACATACAAACAAACACACATGGGTTTATACACATACCACCAGGACGAGAAAGTGGATTATCATAAATAAGACAGCCAGGGTAGAAATCCAGTGTTCCCAAAAGGCCGGAAACAGCTAAGTGCTAGAGGGTAACAGGATCCTTTTGGTGCTTGATCACTAAGAATATTTTTCTAGGATAGATGATACTTTGAAATGACCATAAGATAAACAATAAAAAAAACAATTAATTGTATTTATTAAGCTCTTACTTTGTGCAGAGAAATTGGGAGAGTACAATTTAACAACATAACAGAGTTAGGAGACACATCTCCTGCCCACAGTGACCTTACAGTCTAGATGGGGAGACAGACATTAATATAAAATATATAAATTATGGACATGTGTATAATGCTTTGGGGCTGAGGGAGGAGAGAATCAAGGGAGAAAATCAGGGTGATGCAGAAGGGAGTGGGAGAAGAGGAAATGAGGGCTTAGTCAGGGAAGGCCTCTTGGAGGAGATGTGCCTTCAGTAGGGCTTTGAAGGTGAGGAAGAGTAATCATCTATCAGATATGAAGAGGGAGGGTATTCCAGGCCAGAGGCAGGATAGGGAAGAGGTTGATATCAAGATAAACAAGACTGAGGTTCAATATGCAGGTTGGCATAAGAGGAGCTAAGTGTGCAGTCTGATTTGCAGTAGAAGAGCAATCAGGTTAGGTAAGTGAGGTAAACATTAACCTAATGAAGAACTAAAAAACAATAAAAAAGGAAAACCATGAAAATGAAGTCATTGTAAATTGAGCTAATTATTTAGTAGGGCCACATTTACAAACATCAAGTTGCATCCTCATATTTTTTCTGCATGTAATGCAGTTGTCCTATAGTTCATCTTACTTCTGAATGTGAGGCTTCGAAAAACATACACGATAGCCTCATATGTGAAGATACGGCATTTGTAGCAACCATTGCAGAAGTCACCACATCAGAGCCATTAAAAACAGAAAATCCCTTGGACCCAGTTGCATACCTGCTCAGGTCAATCAATCATTGAATTAAATGATCGATCATTCAATTGAATTTACTGAGAACTTACTGTGTGCAGAGCACTGTGGTATGCTCTCAGGAGAGTACAGTGGAACAGAGCTGATAGACACACTTCCTACACACCAGAAGCTTACAGTCTAAAGACATGAAGTTGTGGAGAGGGCATTGTGGACAGAGAATAGGTCTATGTTGTACTCTCCCAAGCATTTAGTACAGTGCTCTGCACATAGTAAGCACTGTACTGACTAATTGACTGAGATCCTCCCTAAGCACTTTCATAAGCTCTTTCTTAACACAAGAACCAGTGAGGGAATGCCACAGGAGGATCTCAAAAGAGCCACCATCATCACCATCTTCAAGAAGGTGAGTGAACGATCACATTGTCACAATTATGGAGGCATCTCATAGTCTCCATTGTCGCCTGATCTTATCAGTATTCTTTAACTATTAAAGAATATCATGGACCAAATATCCCCAGACCCGCAAGCACCATTGCCTACTGGATAGAGCCTGGGACTGGAAGTCTGAGAATTTGGGTTCTAATCCTTGGTCCTCCACTTATCTGCTGGGTGACCTTGGGCAAGTCACTTACCTTCTCTGCATCTCATTTACCTCATCCTTAAAATGGGGTTGAAGACTGTAAGCCCCATGTGAGACATGGACTTTGTCCAACCTGATTAACTTGGATCTACTGCAGCACTTTGTAGTCCCTTAACACATATTATTTTTCAAAAAAGAAATAATAATAATTATATTGATAGTATTTGTTAAGCACTTAGTATATGTCTAGCACTGTTCTAAGCGCTGGAGTAGATACAAGGTAATCAGGTTGTCCCACATGGGGCTCACAGTTCTTAATCTTTAAGAATTTAAGGAATTTAAGAACTTAATCCTGAAGAATCTTATTGATGCCTGTCTTCTTCTTTTGTTTTGTTGTCTGTCTCCCCCTTCTAGACTGTGAGCCTGTTGTTGGGTAGGGATTGTCTCTGTTGACAAATTGTACTCTCCAAGCACTAAGTGCTCTGCACAAAGTAAGTGCCCAATAAATACTGCTGAACGAATTAATTAATTAATTGATCCCCATTTTATGGATGAGGTAGCCGAGGCACAGAGATGTTAAGTGACTGGCCCAAGATCACACAGCAGACAAATGGCAGAGCCAGGATTAGAACCCACGTCCTCTGACTCCAAAGCCCGTGCTCATGTCACGGGGCTAAATGTGGTTCAGGCCACAACATGGTACAGGAAAAGTCCAGAGAACAGCACCGATATCTCTACATAGTTTTCATAGATCTTACAAATGCAACTGATGCCATCGGTGGTTCTGGGCTCTGGAAAGCAAACAAATGTGGCTTCCATGAAAAGTTCATCATGGAACTGAGACTGTTTCCTGATGGCACGATTGGCTTGGATCAGAGCCTAGTTTGCCCTCTCTGATCCATTCTCCATTGGCAATAGAGCAAAATAAGGATATGAAGTGTTCAGTTTATTCCATCCCTTAGATAGCGAGACCAATTTGAGAGAGAGACTGTGTCTGACCTGATTAACTCTAGCTACCCCAGTGCTCAGTATTGTCTTTGGTACATAATAATAATAATAATATAAAATATATCATTGTATTGTTATTATTACTGTTCATTATTCAATGCAGTCATGCTGGAAGATTCAGTCAATAGTATTTATTGAGCGCTTACTGTGTGTGGCAACAAAAAAATCTAGATGTAGTTGTTAAAATATGCTCCTTGCACCTCTGGGAAATTCTTCCAACTCACGATTTCAGGGAACAACCAAAATCCCAGGGTCAGCAAGGTTGTTATATGCAGGGTGCTCCCCAGATACCCACATATGCAAATGATTGCCAACTGCTTCATTCAATCAGCCAGGAGCTACAGGCTGAGGAGTCTTAGGAAAAAGTATAAAACAGAAGCCTACACAAGGGTACCTATATGTGCAACCAATATTTTATATTGGCAACCCAGAGTTAAGCACTGTCACGTCTGTGTGTGTTTTGTGTAATATTCAAAAAGGTTGTCAGTTATAATCAGAGTTGAAATTGAGAAAATGTCCTCTCTTTTCCCAAATTGTAGCTTGCCCTGAAACTAAGTGAAAATCAAAAGCAGCTAAATTCGGAGTGTTTAAAATAGGAACTTTGTTCAACCCATTTTTACAACCAAAACTGCATCTAGAAGTTTTGCTGTACAGCTATTTTGTCAGCATTGTTAGAACCTTTAATCTCCAGTCTCACAGAAAACAATAGTAGCGGTATATGCATTTTATAACCTATCCTACTGCCCAATTCTCAGGTGAGCGTTTTGAAGGATGGTGGACTCAAGTTTTCTTTTTTCCTCTTTCTAGTGAGAAATTTGAGAGTTCAAGAGTTCATGGGATTGGGATTTTTTTTTTCAGGTGAGGAAAGCAATCTGGGATTTGCCTTCCAAAGCATGTCAGCAGTGTACAGCACCTGCACAGCTCCAAGGGGAAAGAAGATATGGGGTGAAAGGTGACAGAACATGACAGAAAGAAAGAGATTGCTTTCCTACTAGAAATGAGGTTGAAATTTTCTCAGACAAAAAGAGGAGACTAGGTCTCTAACAAACTGTCCAAAATTAATTATTTTTCCTTTAAGGAAAAGAGGTAATCGAATTGGATTCATTAATGTCCCTTAATGAATCATGAGGACCCCATTTTATTCTCCTGTTTCTTATTCCATCACAATTTGATAACTCCCAGCTCTTCAAATAAATTATAGTATATCCTTTTGCCAGATATTGTATATAAAATACACTCACTTCCACTCACATCAGCATGGTTCTAGTTGAAGACAGTTGTAGCTCAACGGGATACAAGCATCACTGAGAGTTCCAAATCGTTCAAAGTTTACTTTATCATCATCATTATTATCATCATCATCATATTTGTTAAGCACTTACTGTGTGCTAAGCACTGTTCTAAGCCCTTGGGTAGATATGTGTTAGTTAGACATAATCCCTAAATAGATTAAGCAAGAGGGAGAACAGACATTGAAGCCCCGTTTTACAGATGAGGAAACTAAGGCATAGAGAAGTTAAGTGACTTGCTCAAGGTCATACATTAGGCAAGTAGCAGAAGCAGGATTAGAACACAGGTCTTTCTGTCTCTAGGTCTATTCTCTTTCCACTAGGCTATGCTGCTCGAATATGTGGATCACTGCATTCTCTGCATACACAACAGCATACAAATGACTGCAGACCACTTTTCCAGGTTTTTTTTTTAATGGTATTTGTTAAGCACTTACTCTGTACCAGACACTGTACTAAGTGTTGGGGTAATAAATAAGTAATAATGGCATGTGGTAAGTGCTTACTATGTGTGAAGCACTGTTCCAAGTGCTGCGGGGATACAAGGCGATCAGGTTGTCCCACGTGGGGTTCACACTTTTAATCCCCATTTTGCAGATGAGGTAACTGAGGCACAGAGAAGTTAAGTGACTTGCCCAAAGTCACACAGCTGACAGAGCCGGGATTTGAACCCATGACCTCTGGCTCCAAAGCCCGGGCTCTTTCCACTGAGCCATGCTGCTTCTCTAATTGATACAAGCAATTAGATGCAAGCTAGTAGATACAAGCTAATTAGTTTGCACACAGGGACTGTTCCACATGGGGCTCACAATCAATCCCCATTTTAAAAATGAGAGAACTGAGGCACAGAGAAGTTAAGTGACTTCCCAAGGTCACACAGCAGAGACGTTGTGGAGCCAGGATTAGAACTCAGGTCCTTCTGACTCTCAGTACATTGCTTTATCCACCAGGTCATGCTGCTTCTCTAGGTGCTCTGTATAGATTGCCAGCTCTAGCACATATCATTTTATTTGCACCAACGTTAGCACAAATGCATATATGTCCACTCTCATTTTCACAGCTTTGTAAATAATTTTTACGTTTGACTCTCTCATTAGAATGTAAGTTCTTTGTGGGTAAATGAGTGCTCAGTAAATGCTGCATCTATTGCTACTATTACTTCTACTACGCCTATTGCTACATCAGAAGGAAATGGACAAAATTAATAAGTGTGTACCAGGGTCACACCTCAGCCAACCAAAAGTCTGCTATGGGAATATGGAGATGAATGCTACTGTGGAGCCCTGTTATCTATTATTGTTGTTATTGCAATTGTTAAGCACTTACTATGTGCGAAACACCTTTCTAAGCACTGGAGCGGTGGGGGGGATACAGGGTCATTAGGTTGTCCCACATTGGGTTCACAGTCTTAATCTCCAGTTTACAGATAAGGTAACTGAGGCACAGAGAAGTTAAGTGAATTGCCCAAAGTCACACAAGTGGTGGAGCCAAGATTAGAACCCATGACCTCTGACTCCCAAGCCTCTACTACTGAGCCATGCTGCTTCTCAAAAAATACAATAATGATGATGGTATTTGATAAGCACTTACTATGTGCCAAGCATCTAGGCAGTGCAAGACCATAGACAAGGAAGTAGAACATCAAAAAATGGTCAGCGCATCCTTTAGGAACATGGTGTCAAGCTACTGACCAAACTGAAGGTCTACAAAGCTGTTGTGCATGTGGTTAATAATAATAATAATAAATAATTATGGTATTTGTTAAGCACTTACTATGTGTCGAGCACTGTTCTAAGCACTGGGGGCAGATACAAGGTAATCAGGTTGTCCCACGTGGGGCTCATAGTCTTAATCCCCATTTTACAGATTAGGGAATTGAGGCCCAGAGAAGTGAAGTGACTTGCCCAAAGTCACACAGTCGACAAGTGGTGGAGCCGGGATTAAAACTCATGACCTCTGACTTTCAAGCTTGTGCTCTTTCTGCTAAGCCACGCTGCTTCCCGTGGTTATGAACCACTGACAGATTTCTCACCAGACTCTTTCAAAAATTCCTTCAGTCACTTTCTTTTCCCTATCCTTCTTTTTATGGCATCTATTAAGCAGTTAAAGTAAGCCTGGGTAGAGATACGCTAATCGGGTTGGACAGAGTACATGTCCCACAGTATTAATCCCCATTTTACGGATGAGAGAATGAGGCCCACAGATGTTAAGTGACTTATCCAAGGTCACACGGCAGATGAGAGGCAGACTGGGGATAGAACCCAGGTTCTTCTCATAGAGTAAGTCGTACTCAACACAATAATAATAATAATGATGGTATTTGTTAAGCACTTACTATGTGCCAAGCAGTGTTCTAAACACTGGGGTAGATGCAGGTAATCAGATAGTCCCACCTGGGACTCAGAGTCTTAACCCCCATTTAACAGCTGAGTTAACTGAGACACAGAGAAGTTAAGTGGCTTGCCTAAGGTCACTCAGCAGACGAACGGCAGAGGAGGAATTAGAACCCATGACCTCTGACTCCCAAGTCCATGATCTTTCCAAACCACCATGCTGCTTCTCTAACATCCAGTGAAGAGGCAGGATCACAAACAATTGAATCCTTAAATAAAGTCAGTTCCCTAGTTTTGGAGCTGTGCTAACCTATACACAGGTGAGTGGGACATTAAAGATGAATGGGTGACCATTGGAAATCCAAATAGCAGCAGTATGGAGACCTGAAATTGGGAAGTAGAATAGAAAAAAGCGCAGAGGAAATGTTCTCAGAATGAGAATGCAGTGAAAAAGGAAGTTGAAAAGTGATATGCAGTTGAGGTAGACCCGAATGGCCCAGTGAATTCAAGAGGGAAGGATCCACTGAAGCAGAGGATTGTGAGGTTAGAAAAAATGGAGACAGGGCCAGGCACAGGACGTATAAGAGACCTCACAGTCTTGATGAAGGTACTCTGGATCCCATTTTGGCTTTTTTGGCCTTCTTCATCAATTAAGGGCCTTTATTGAGAGGTTAGTGTGTGCAGATCACTGCACTAAGAACTTGGGAGAACCGAACAATACCATAACTTCTTGTAATACCATATCTTCTGTGGGTGAATCAATCAATCAATCAATCAATCCTATTTATTGAGCAATTACCACTATCAGAGCAGTATACTAATGCTTAGAAGAATACAATATAGCAGAGTTGTTAGGTGTATTTCCTTCCCATACAAACTTAAAAGTTTAGAGGAATGTCACCAACCCCATCTTCAAGTGTGAGGTGTAACTGTATGTGTAAATTTATGCAAATCAATGATTTTCTCCTACAACCTTTCAAAACTGTTAAAATCGATTAGTTTCAACATAGTTTCCTGTTCTTCAAAAAAGGAAAAAAAAATGCTTTACTAATTACCCCAATCACTCCCCAGATGACCTCAAATTGGAGAGTCTTCTCATGCTGTGATACCTGATAGTTCCCCTGAAAAATTCCTAGGAGACTGTATCATGCCTGTAGTTAAAGGGTAATAATGCCTATACTTGCAGAACACATCTTAATAGCCTGAAAGCAACAGTTATTCTTTTGGACCTTGTCTTTACATAGAGGCCTTCGTAAGCCTCATGCCATGATAATTTTAAGAGCTATATTCATTTATCTAGAGTGTGTAGGTTAGATGAGTAATCTATAAACAGTAGTTTCTCCTACATTTCCCAGTAGGTCATAATGATTCCAAATTTGCACTCTAAACCTGGTGAAGCGGGAACTGAAATTACCCCTCAGAAGTGAGAGCTCTGTCAAGGAGATTCTTTGGCTTTTTAGAATGATTCTGGACATAATCCAGGAGACGGATGGCATGTTCTTGGCATTACTGACTTAACCCGCGTGCCAATACTGGGGACTGCCATTAATAAATAAATAATGATGCCATTTATTAAGCACTTATTATGTGCAAAGCACTGTTCTAAGTGCTGGGGAGTTTATATTATTATCATCAATCAATCATATTTATTGAGCACTTATGTGCTGAGAACTGTAATAAGTACTAAGTAGGGTAAGATACAACAAGATTAGCAGACACATTCCTGCCCATAACAAGCTTACAGTTTAGAGGGTATCAGTAACATTTATTGAGCATTTACCAAATGCAAAGCAATTATAATAATTATGGTATTTGTTAAGTACTTACTATGTGACAGGCACGCTACTAAATGCTGGGGTGGAAACAAGCAAATTGGGTTGAACACAGTCCCTGTCCCACACGGGGCTCACAGTTTCAATCTCCATTTTACATGTGAGGGAACTGAGGCACAGAGAAGGGAAGCGACATGTACATATCTTTAATTCATTTATTCATATCAATGTCTGACGCCCCCTCTAGTCTGTATGCTCACTGTGGGAAGGGAATGCTTAGTATACTATTCTGCATGCAGTAACTACTTAATAAACATGATTGATTAAAACAGAGATGTTTATAAAATCAGGTCTGCGCTCCACAAAGTTAGTTGTCTAGTAAAGTCCAATACACCTAATTGGTGCTTATTAAATGCTACTACTGCGAAAATGATGGTAACAGATATTATTAGGCAAGAGTTTCCAATCTAATAAGGTTATTAGAATTTAGTGAAGAGCATTCAGTCTAAATTCACTAGGCATAGAGTCTGTAAGGATAAGCTTAAAATTGGATTTGGACAGACAGTATTAAAGCATAATAGTATTTGTTAAGCGCTTGCTTTATGCAAAGCCCTGGGCTAGATACATTACATGGAACTGGTGCTCAGCCCTTATCCAAAATGGAGTTTACAGTCTAAGTAGAAGGGATAATAAGTGCTTAATCCCATTTTGCAGATGAGGAAAGTGAGGCCTGGAGAAGTTAAGCAACTCTCCTAAGATCAAATAGGCAAGTAGTGGATTCTGGATTAGAAGCCAGGCAATCTGATTCCTAGGCCCATGCTCTTTCCCCCAGGTCCGTGCACTTTCCACTAAGCCACAACGCTTACCGTAGTTATGTAGCCAAGTTATATACGACCACTTCAGAATGAATCAAAGGTCACTTAAAATATTTGATAACTACATTTTATGAATGGTTTTATGAATCACTGGTAGTACTTTAAAAACAAATGTAGCCCACATAGAAAGGAAAATTATTTAAAAACATGTTTATGAATGTGTTTAAATTTGGGATGGGAACATAAATCTTGTTCACTTTTAAAGATCACATTTCCTTCTCTCGGTTAATATGTATATGAATACTTTATGAGTCCTATTTTGCATTTTAATGTTTTTCACACACTGACATTCAAGCAGAGTCTTCTTATGACATTCAGAGAATAGAAACAATTCATACTCAGGGAGCCTAGTGGGAAGAACACAAGACTGGGATCCTGGAGATGGAAAATTTAGTCCTCAATTCTGTCATTTTTCTGCTGTGTGTCTTTGAGCTAGTCCCTTAACTGCTCTGAGCCTTGGTTTACTTTTCTGTAAAATAGGAACTAAATGCCTTCTCTTCCTCCCATTTACATTGTGCCCACCAGAGGAGACAGGGAATATATCTACTCTGCTTATCTTTTATTTACTCTGGCACTTAGCAAAGTGTCTGGTGCGTAGAAATCACTTAATGAATAGTATCATTATTGTTATTTTTACTATAACATTATATCAATCTAATCAACTTAATGCCCTGCCATTTTTCATATCTGCCTGTGAATATCCATTTTAAAATCTCCGTTTTGCAGTGTTTCCAACTGTAATACTGATGAAATATTGATTTTGGTTATTGGTCAGTCAGGGAAACAGTTTAAGCCATGTTTCCAAGACTGTTGTAGAACATTCATGTGGATTTTGGCCAGGCTCCCCACCTCCTTATTCCTTTCACGGGCTCTGAGTACAGAGGAGTTGATGATGTTACTCCATAATGTGTTGGCAAAGGAATCAGCCTCAGTTTCACAAATCACCAGGAAGTAACAAGCAGGCATAATTATTGCAAATCAATCAGTCAATCATAAATGACTTAGAATTCATAGTAGAATATAAGCACTAAGTTCTCACATGCAACTCAGAATACACTAGAGTGGCATATTTGCAGATCAGTACTTAATATCGATTATAATAGCAGGAAAAAATAGATCCAGGCACCTCAAATGTAATTACTTGCATTTTGGAATGACTCAGGTTCCAATATTGCTTTCCTTTTTCCTTTCTCATGTCTTTTCCCCCACACTTTCTCCTTCTTTTCCCCATTCTTCTTTTATTGTTGATGTTGTTGTTGTTCCTTTTCTTTCCATCCTCTTACCCCACCCTCCATACTCCACATTCTCCTGTAGGGAAGTATAGTCCAACCAAATGTGCAGATGTTTTCTCCCTCTCCATTACTCTGGCACTTATACCCAGTGAGTATTACTATGGATCACATATGTACCCAAGTGTGGTTTCTGATGTAGATCGTAGAATCTCAGATGTTTCCACCATAGTTTGGCAGATTTTGCTCTACAAAATGTTAATTGGGTGAAATCTTTTAAGATGATCCCATAAAGCAGTGCTTTATGATATCACCTGAATATCTCCCTGCAAACTTTAAATTATGGAGTCGTCAGATCTGTGGGGCAGGGGGTGGTTACCTGGAAGATGGAGGAGGGGCTTCCCATGATGTCAGGAGCAAGGAACCAGGAATGTGGGAAGTAGTGTTGCCTAGTGGATAGAGCACGGACCTCGGAAGCAGAACGTCATGAGTTTTAATGCTGGCTCCGTCACTAGTTGGCTTTGTGACCTTGGACAAATCACTTCACTTCTCTATGCCTCAGGTACCTCATCTGTAAAGTGGGGATTGAGACTGTAAGCTCCACGTGGGTCAGGGGCTGTGTCCAATCTGATTCGCTTGTGTCCACCCCAGCACTTAGTAAAGTGCCTGGGACATAGTAAGCACTTAACAAATATTATTAGTATTATTGGTGAACCCAAGTTGACTGATCTAAGTACTGGGCACTGTTCTAAGTGCATTACTTCAGAACCACAATTTGGGAAACATTTGGGGAACTGAGGCTAATAATCAATCCACAGAGTCCCGCTGGTTGTCCGTTGAATGAGAGCTCCTCTGGAAATTGGGAGACCCGGATTCTAGGCCCAGTTTTGCCTGAAGCTGGCCGATGGGGTCTTTATTCATTCATTCATTCATTCATTCAATCAATCATAATTATTGAGCCCTTACTGAATGCAGAGCACTGTACTAAGTGCTTGGAAAATACAATTTGGCAACAAATAGACGATCCCTACCCAACAATGGGCTCACAGTCTAGAAGGGGAAGACAGACAAAAAAAAAAAACCAGACAGGCATCAATAGCATCAAAATTATGAATAGAATTATAGATAGGTACACATCATTAATAAAATAAATAGAATAATAAATAATAAAGTATTGTGGGGTGGGGAGAGGGGTAGGGCAGCAGGAGGGAGTCGGGTTGATGGGGAGGGAAGGAGAAGCAGAGGAAAAGGGGGGCTCAGTCTGGGAACGTTTCCTGGAGGAGGTGAGATTTCAGGAGGGCTTTGAAGGAGGGAAGTGTGCTACTGTGGCAGATGTGAGGAGGAAGGGCATTCTAGGCTGGAGGTAGAATTCAGGTGGGTTGACGGCGGGACAGGTGAGAACGGGGCCCGGTGAGGAGGTTAGCAGCACCAGAGGAGTGGAGAATTCAGGCTGGACTGTAGAAGGAGAGAAGGGAAGTGAGGTGAGAAGGGACAAGGTGATGGAGAGCTTTGAAGACATTAGTGGGGAGTTTTTGCTTGATACGAAGGTTGATAGGCAATCACTGGAGATTTTTGTTTAATAGAATGATAGATCATGCCCCTCATGCACTTTGGAATGTGCTACACCACTGCCTGATTACTTGCTCATTGCACTCCAACCTCAATTGGGAACTCAGCCTGCAAGGGGAAAAGAAAGGGAACTGTACCCTGCAAGCTACTTCTATTGTAATTATTTCTTCTATGCATGGAGCTGAACCAATCGATCAATCAATCAGTTCTATTATTGAACCCTTGCTGTTTACAGAGCACTGTTCAAAGCACTTGGGAGAGTATAATAGAGCAAGGGTGGTGGACACATTCCCTGCCCACAAGAGGCTTACAGTCTTAAGGCTAATCGTTTTCAAGACTCAGGGAAGGAGAAGCTATATTCATCTATCTACAGACTGTTCATGCGTGAAAGCAGCATTTTTATTTTTCCCTTCAAACTCGTAGAAATATTAATAAAAATAATAATAATGGCATTTATTAAGTACTCACTATGTGCAAAGCACTGTTCTAAGCACTGGGGAGGTTACAAGGTGTTTGGGTTGTCACACTGGGGGGGCTCACAGTCTTCATCCCCATTTTACAGATGAGGTAGCTGAGGCACAGAGAAGTGAAGTGACTTGCCCAGAGTCACATCGCTGACAAGTGTCAGAGCCGGATTTGAACCCATGACCTCTGACTCCAAAGCCCGTGCTCTTTCCATTGAGCCACACTGATTCTCTAGAAATAGAAATGCCATTACCCACTAGCCATGCTCACATAAATGAAGGACTTCTGATCTTGACTTTTTCTGTGGTTCTGGGCTGAAGTAGGATTATCAAAACATGTTTGTTATTGTTCATTAGACACACTTTCCACCAGTAGGTATCTCAGCTCTATGGCAACTTGTCACCGATCTGTCTTTCACAGAAGCCTAAATCTTCATTATTAGTTGTGATTTGCCTCCATGAGAAGACTTCACAGGCTAGCACTTCACAAGGAGGAAAAATAACTACTCCAGCCGGAGGCTTCAGCCATAGATCAGAAAACATTTTACCTACAATAAACTTCATTCTTTTTTTCTCGGTGGTAACAGCAATGTGTGAGGTCTTGGCCTCTTAGGAATAGCCAGGAATTTTAGAGATATCTGGATTCATGTCTTCATTCAGTGGAACTCTTTCAGTCAGTGGCATTTTATTGAGTGAAGCTTGCTGACTGAAGAACACAGTACTAAGCACTGGGGAGCTTATAATACAATAGAGTTGGTAGACACTATCAATGCCATCAAGCAGTTTACAATCTACAGGATTAAGCATTTGGTAAAGTTCAATCAAACCACAGTCAGGATTCCTGTCCTGAAGGAATTTATAACCTAGTAGGGGAGCTAGACTCTAAAATACGTAGCCACTGAGAAGCAGTGTGGCCTAATGGCAAGAGCCTGGATTTAGGAATCAGAGGACTTGGGTTCTAATCCTGCCTCTACCACTTGTCTGCTGTGTGACCTTGGTCAAGTCACTTCACTTCTCTGTGCCTCAATTACAGCATCTGTCAAGTGGGGATTAAGACTGTGAGCCCCACGTGGGACAACCTGATTACCCCAGTGTTTCGAACAGTGCTTGGTACATAGTAAGCACTTAGCAAATGCTTTAGTTATTATTAAAGTAAATTACAGAAGAAAACCCAAAGCAAAATGGGGGAGAGAAATGAATGTCATAGAAACGAGGCAGTTGTGGGGAGGTAAGAGATTAATCAGGGTCGGGAACCTGAGAAGGAGCTCTACCCTGGAGGAGAAGCTACTTCAGAAGGATTTTAAAGATTGGGAGAGCAGAGATCTACCAGAACTGAAAGAGGAGGGAATTTCAGGCAGAAGGGAGGCAGAAGTAGATGCGACATTGCAGGGAAGGAGAGAGGTCAGAGCTAGTGAAATAGATTTGTGAGTCATCCACATAGAAGTGTTAGGTTCATTCATTCATTCAATTATGTTAATTGAGAAAACTAAGTGCTTGGGAGAGTACAATATAATTTGTACTTCCCAAGCGCTTAGTACAGTGCTCTGCACATAGTAAGCGCTCAATAAATACGATTGATGATGATGATGATAAACAGTCACATTCCCTGCCTGCATCAAGGGTCCACAGTGTCACAGGTCACCAAGAGGTTGAAAAGGTTTAGGGCAGAGTAGCAGCCCTTAGATTTGGCAAAAGGAGGTCATCAGCTTCTGGAGAGTTGGAGAACCAAAAAACGGATTATAGGGAGTCAAGGTAATAATAATAATAATAAGAATAATAATAATAATAATAGCATTTATTAAGCACTTACTGTGTGCAAAGCACCATTCTAAGTGCTGGGGATGTTTCAAGGTGATCAGGTTGTCCCACTGGGGGCTCACAGTCTTCATCCCCATTTTACAGTTGAGGGAACTGAGGCCCAGAGAAGTGAAGTGACTGGCCCAAAGTCACACGGCTGGAGTTGGAGGCAGGGAATGAATGTCTGTTGAAGGAGTTTGGGCAGGAAAGGGTTAGGGTAATAATAATAATAATGGCATTTGTTAAGCGCTTACTATGTTCAAAGCACTGTTCGAAGCGCTGGGGAGGATACAAAGTGATCAGGTTGTTCCACGTGGGGCTCACCATATAAATCCACATTTTACAGATAAAGTAACTGAGGCACAGGGAAGTTAAGTGACTTGCCCCAAGTCACACAGCTGACAAGTGGCGGAGCCGGGATTAGAACCCATGACCTCTGACTCCCAAGCCCGGGCTCTTTCCACTGAGCCATGCTATGGGGTGAGAGCTGGATGATGCATTTAGGTCCAGAAAGGTTTTTTTTTTGTTGTTGATGTTGTTGCTTTGTTTTCCTTTTTAGGATGGGGTGACAAGAGCATTTTTGAGCAACATGACAACATGATCCAGTAATTGTCCCATTGTAGATTACAATCTATTGAAGGGATATAGGAGAGTACAGTGCTCTGTGCACAGTAAGTGCTCAATAAATACGATTGAATGAATGAAGCAGCATGGCTTAGTGGATAGAGCACGGGACTGGGAGTCAGAAAGACCTGGGTTCTAATCCTGGCTCCACCGCTTCTTTCCTGTGTGACCTTGGGCATGTCACTTCACTTCTCTGTGCCTCCGTTACCTCATCTGTAAAATGGGTATTAAGAGGGAGAGCCCCCTGTGGGACAGAGACTGTGTCCAACCTGATTAACTTGTATGTGCTCCAACGTTTAGAACAGTGTTTGGCACATAGTAAGCTCTTAACAAATACTACTATTATTTTAGTCATTATTATTAATACACAAATACTCAAGTGGGTGAGGCATAGGACTAGCATGCATGGAAATTCTGACTCCCCCATTTTATCATAGATTCCATGTGGACAGGTGATGGGTCTTGCTTTTTTTTGTACTTTCCCAGGCACTTAATTCAGGGTATCAGTAAGCACTTGGGAATGTGCAAAAGAAGCAAAACAGCTGTTCCCAGCCTCCTGGGAGATCATAAGCTAATGGGGAGGCAGATAAAATATATTTACAGTTAGTGTAGGCAGGAGAGAGAATAAGTACGTGACCACCAATGGGACAAACATATCAGAAAGAGAGGAAGCTTCCATAAAATTATTGCAATGCAACAGGTCTGACAAGAGACTGATAGTTATTTTATTTTGGGAAGAGTGGGATAGGTCAATAACCTGTTAGTAAGAAAGTGCTGGGTAAAACTTGAAGGCCCTGAATCAGGTCATAAAGAATCAAATCTGCTTTTCAAAACTGTTTCTACTGCTGGTGAAATGGCTGATGAAATTACGTTTTTCATTGCCTCATTTTCAAGTATAATGCATTTCAGTAATTGGGGAGCTGACTTGAAAGTTGGGGGAAATTGTCTAGCTGAAGCCAAATGAGCGACACTTCTGTGATGTCTTAAAGCACTAAAGTGAATATGAAGATTAAGTTTCACGTTCTGGAATTTTAATTGTTTCACGGAGCAGCAAAGAAAACTGACTTGAGTGGCACTGGTTATAAGATAATAATGGCAGGCAGTGTTTGTACATAGTATTGTTATTCATTCAAAATACTAAAGGCATAAACCAGTAAGTACGTCACCATGTCTACCTACCCAAAGTGAACTATAGAGGACACGGTATACATCCCAATGCACTGTATTGTTTCCCTTTAGGTTTGAAGATTAGATTGCTAATGAAATGCCTTCTCAATTGTATGAAGCGTTAGGAGATCTGGTATAATAATGACCTCAGCATTTGGAGGGACAACCCTTTGAACCTCTGAAATATTCACTGCGTTCATTGTTGTCACACCAAATTTTTATCAATCAGTCCATCATTGGTATTGAGTGAGCGCTTAATGTATGCAGAACACTATATTAAGCAATTGGAAAGTACAATACAGTAGAGTTGGTATTCATTATCCCTGCCTTCAAGGAGCTTAGGGAATAGTGGAATGGATTCCTAGAGGCCAGAGCCCGCTCTTCTAAGCTGACACACAGGCAAATAGTCTCAGAAACAAACCAGGACACACTTAGCACAGGATTCAGTTTCCACAGATGCCTTTGGGACCAAATATCTGCCCAGACCACTTCCTCTCAGGTCATCAATCTATTAAGCAAAGTGCAGCTTGACTGAAGAGTCTCTGTGCATCCTCTGTCCTCAATGGTAATGGCTGGTCTGGGCTTGCTCTTTCAGGGATGACTCAGTGTTCTCTTCTGGAGCCTCACATTTCAGCAGCTCAGATCCCTCCAAGGGGAGTGTCACAAACAAACACATCCTGGCTTTGAAGGCTTGGGAAAATGGGGTAACATTGAGGGTGTGGGCAGGGATGGGTCTTCTTTCAGACCTGGTTCCCCTTGGAAAGGTGGTTCCCGCCTTTGATCCCTCCCCATCCCATTCCCCGCCACTAGCCACTAGCAGTTCAGCAGCTTCCCTGAAGACCCTGCCGTGGGTACTGACCATGTGACCCCAAAGTGGCGACCACCCCTAGAATCACTGGCTTCAGACAGACCCAAATCTTGGCCTCATTGCCGAGAACCCAACATCACTATAAACCCGTCCTTCTCCGTCATTCCTAGAGTCCGGGCCCACAGCCAGTGATAATTCCCAAAGACGTTCCCCCCCCCCAGCATTCCTTCTGCTCCCATCCCTCCTCTCCTGAGGTGGCTCTCAGAGTCTGCTCTCCTTTGTCCCCATCGGCACTGCCCCTCATGACCTCTTAGAGTCAGTTTCCTCTGAACGCTTGCTCTCAGCCTCCCAGGTCTGATAAGTTTTCCCCCTTTGGCCACCAGTCCCTTCGAGCTCCTAGTTGGTTTCTGATCCTCCCCAACCTCTGTCCCATGGGGGCAGGCACCCCAACAGACCTCTCTGTGGCCCAGAGACCTTGAGTTTCCCATCTGGCTCTGACTGAATTAACGTTCAGGAGGCCTTCCCTCTCAGCCTGGCCTTTGCTCATCTCCAGCTGGAAGGAAGCTGCCATAAAATGTAAGCTCACTGTGGGCAGGAAATGCGTCTGTTAACTCTTTTGTATTGTCCTCTCCCAAGCGCTTAGTACAGTTCTCTGCACCTAGTAAGTGCTCAGTAAATACCATGGATTGGTTTATCTTGCTTTGCCTGCTGCTTCCCCATGGGAGGAGTGTCTGGGGCTCAGGAGCCAGGCAAGGGAAGGGACCTCACCCAGATGCCCTCAAACCCAGAAGATGTTGAGGGTCCGGTCCTATGGGGCCCCGTCGGGGGGGAAGGGGGTGGGTCCCCATCCTGAGCAGGTGCAGGTGGGACTGCTGGGCATTTGGACTCCCTGGCTTAGTGGAAAGCATGCAGACTTGGAAGACAGAGGACATGGGTCCTAATTCCGGCTCCGCCACTTGTCTGTTGCCATTTAACTTCTCTGTGCCTCAGTTACCACATCTGTAAAATGGGGATTAAGACTGTGAGCCCCACCTGGAACACTCTGATTACCTTGTATCTACCCCAGCACTTAGAACAGTGCTTGGCACATAGTAAGCGCTTAACGAATACCGTAATTATCATCATTATTTCTTTTGGAAAAATCCCACCAACAACTTCAGATTTTTTGTCCTTAAGATTATAAACCCTCTGAAGGCAGTGATTTTAGTATTATTGTTAATTATTGAGCCCCTTGGGTGCAATTCTTCTTACTAAGTGCTTGGTACGGTATAACGTGTGTCTAGCATCTTTTCTCTTCCAAGAGAATAGTATTTTCTATTCTATAGGAGCTCAATACATACCATTAGTTGGTTGATTTGCATCAGTTAATATAACCAGGTTGAGAAGTGAGAATGAACAGACACATACAGAGGGGAATCAAACTGAAAGAACCTTAAAAGATCTGATGGATTCCGTGTAAGCCTCACTAATGTTGACAGTTCTTTGTCTCATGGCCTGCTCTGCCTAAATTTTGCAAATTCTCATCTATGGAAATTCCTTCTCCTCTCATCCTCCTTTCCATTCTCTCTTCCTTCTCTTTCTCTCTTATCTCAACGAATCCATCAATCATATTTATGGAGCTCTTACTGTACCAAGCACTGTACTAAGTACTTGGAAGAGTACAGTACAGTATTACAGTACAGAATCTCCTAAAGGAGATTAAATCAGGCTGACCTAGACATAATTTAGGAGCAAGAAGGAACAGCACATTTTCTTTTCTCCTTCCTTCTTTTTCTCTGCCTCTCTTCTAGGATTTTCCGTATTTGTTCAAGTATATTCAAATGGATTGGCAGAAAAATCAACCAGTGCACATAGAACAGACCAGTTTAACAGACATTTTTCAAATGCCTTTTCAGAGAGCTCCGGTTCTACACTTAAGGAAGCTCAACCTAAAAGCATATCCCATAATGGAGTCATCCCAGGAAAGAGGATTGTCCGTGAGTAGGAACAGGTTTACAGCTACTCATTGTTGCACTTGTGCCCTAAATGTAGTGAGTGCACTCTCTAATGTGGTCCTTATGTTGTCATTGGAATAGCTCACTTTAAGACCTGGCTAATTCAGTATTCTCAGGAGAGTCAGGAGGGGTTGGGGGAAATCCTAAAGTAAGCTTTATAAAGCACCTTGAACTCAAGTTATGCATCATTTTAAATTGCTAAGGTGGATGAACATTAAAACTCGGCAGAAAACTTTTTCACCTTTTTTATGTCTTTTGATCCTTAAAAAATCCAAGACGTGAAATATACTTCACAGTGTTGCATTTTACTACTTTTGAACCTGCCTTTTACGACTATTTTAAGAACTGTGCTTCCTATCATTCATGAAATATGCAATTCATTACAGAGCAAGTGACTACTGCAGGGAATCTATTTATATCATTAAACCGATGATGTGCAGATGTCAGTAGAATACATTATAATGTAAATGCAACTTATTATCCATCAATCTTACAGGAGACTCCTAAATGTGTATATAATGTGAAGGAAAACATTTCCTATCTAATACACCTGATAGTTTATGGGTAACTTTACAGTTAGATACACATAGAGGTAAAATCTGTTTGCTTGAAAAAGTTGTGATAAAGCATAAAAGGAGGACTGTTAATGAAAGGTTAGAATATAAATACATGCATGTGTTTGTGTGTTGGTTGTGCACAAGCACACTTACATGTACATATGTGAAGCAGCATGACTCAGGGGAAAGAGCCCGGGCTTCGGAGTCACAGGTCATGGGTTCGAATCCCAGCTCCGCCACTTGTCAGCTGTGTGACTTTGGGCAAATCACTTAACTTCTCTGGGCCTCAGTTCCCTCATCTGTAAAATGGGGATGAAGACTGTGAGCCCCCCGTGGGACAACCTGATCACCTTGTAACCTCCTCAGTGCTTAGAACAGTGCTTTCACATAGTAAGTGCTTAACAAGTGCCATTATTATTATTATATGTGCCCTTAAGAATGTGGCAGAGGACGATGTGACTAGGAAAAGGAATAAGGGAGCAGAAAATTTGTATCTGATGAAGGCAACCAGGTATGGAATATCAGAATATTATAATTAAGTCACCACATTAATTAATAGTGACTTAATTGGGTCTGTTGCAAATGAAGAATTACCTACAATTCTTTCCAAAAATGTTTAATAATTATCATTGACTAATTCATTAAATTTTTACAGCATTTTCATTCAGTGGTATTTATTGAGCGCTTACTGTGTGCAGAGCACTGTACTAAGCGCTTGGGAAGTACAAGTTGGCACCATATAGAGACGGTCCCTACCCAACAGTGGGCTCACAGTCTAGAAGACTGTGAAGCATTCAATTGACAACATTTCTAAAGTATTTTTGATAAAGGAAACAGGGAAGCACCGTGGCTCAGTGGAAAGAACACGGGCTTTGGAGTCAGAGGTCATGGGTTCAAATCCCAGCTCTGCCACTTGTCAGCTGTGTGACTTTAGGCAAGTCACTTCACTTCTCTGGGCCTCAGTTACTTCATCTGTAAAATGGGGATGAAGACTGTAAGCCCCACATGAGACACTCTGATCACCTTGTAACCTCCCCAGTGCTTAGAACAGTGTTTTGTACATAGTAAGTGCTTAATAAATGCCATTGTTATTATTATTATTATTATTTCAACCAACTCCAAGCTTTAATTTGATAAATGCATCAATATATAACAACTTTAACCTCAAATGGCTCAAATCTTGTTTAAGTCTCTCCAGGGAGACCCATGCCCTCATATCAATCCACACTTATTTTGCATTCTTTCTTACACCACTCTGTGTCTCTACTGGGCTTTAGCAGGATATTAAATCATCTAAAGTTGAACATCACCTGAAGAAACAGAACATAACATTACAAGATCTGCCCAAAGTTCATCCAGCCCAGACATCTGCTTCCTATAGTCAATCAATCAGTAGTGTTGATTGAGTGCTTTTGTCTGCAGATTACTGTATTAAGCACTTGAGAGAGTACAGTACAAAAGAGTAGGCATATAGGATCCCTGCCCACAAAGAATTTACAGATTAGGTTAGGTTACAGATTAGGGAGGCAGATAAAAATAAATTACAGATAGATATGTACGTAAGTGCTCTGGGGAAGGAGGAGGGGTGGATCTCAAAGTGCTTAAGGGGCCTAGTCCCAAATTCATTGGTGACACAGAAGGGAGAGCTAAAACAGAGAAATGAAGGCTTAGTCAGGTCAGGCCTCTTGGAGGAAATGTCATTTTAGTAGGTCCTTGAAGATAGGGACACTAAAACACGGATGGAGGAACAGAATAATAGCCTCCTTGGCAGCCTTCCTCAGACATAGGAACAAGTGGGCTTGTAGAAAGGTTGATTGAGAATTTTTTGAAATGATAGCAATTGAAATCTCTCAGTTTCCCTTTCAAATGTTTAATTTTAGATTTATCAATTTCCCTTTTTTAATCAAAGATTTCCCTATGCCAAAACTAGGCCTAACCAGTCAACTTCTGGCAACTTCTGGTTGAAGAACTGGCACGTCTACTAGAACATACCCATCTATCAACTCTTCCATTTTCTTCTCTCCCAAGTGATCAGTACAGTGCTCCGCATACAGTAAGCACTCAATAAATATCACTGAATGAAGAATAGAGGCCTCGTGAAAAGAGCACCGGAGTTGGGAACCTGAGTTCTAATCCTAGCCATTTACCAGCTGTGTGACCTTGGGCAAGTCATTCAATTTCTTTAGGCCTCAATTTCCTCACCTGCAAAAGTGAAGAATAAATATCTGTTCTCCCTCCCAGCTGCACTGTGGGCCGACTATAAATACAAGTTATTCAGGTCGAACACAGTGGAGTTCATGGTCTAAGTGGGAAGGAGAAGAAGTATTGAATGCTCATTTGGCAGATGAGGAAACTGAGGATCAGAGAAGTGAAGTGACTTGCCAAAGGTCACACAACATGCAACTGGAAAAGCTAAGATTAGAACCCAGATCCTCTGGCTCCCAGGCCCTGACTCTATCCACTAGATCATCCTGCTTCCTACCCTCTATGTGCTTATAGAAGCAGTATGGCTCCTTGGAAACAGCACAGGCTTGGGAGTCAGAAGTCATGGGTTCTAATCCTGGCTCCCCAGATGTCTGCCGTGTGACCTTGGGCAAGTCACTTAACTTCTCTGAGCCTCAGTTACCTCATCTGTAAAATGAGGATTAAGATGGCGAGCCATTCATTCATTCATTCAGTCATACTTATTGAGCACTTATTATGTGCAAAGCACTGTACTAAGCACCCCCTTATTTATCCCCTTATTTATCCAACCCCTTATTTATCCATATTTCCTTTTTGATCTCCCATCCTCCTGTCTCTCCCCACTTCTGTCAATCAATCAATCAATCAATCAATCGTATTTATTGAGCGCTTACTATGTGCAGAGCACTGTACTAAGCGCTTGGGAAGTACAAATTGGCAACACATAGAGACAGTCCCTACCCAACAGTGGGCTCACAGTCTAAAAGGGGGAGACAGAGAACAGAACCAAACATACCAACAAAATAAAATAGGATAGAAATGTACAAGTAAAATAAATAAATAAATAAATAAATAGAGTAATAAATATGTACAACCATATATACATATATACAGGTGCTATGGGGAAGGGAAGGAGGTAAGATGGGGGGATGGAGCGGGGGACGAGGGGGAGAGGAAGGAAGGGGCTCAGTCTGGGAAGGCCTCCTGGAGGAGGTGAGCTCTCAGCAGGTCTATACTTCACTCTGCTGCCCAGATTATCTTTCTACAGAAACACTCTAGGCATGTCACTCCCCTCCTCAAAAATCTTCAGTGGTTGCCTATCAACTTTCAAATCAAGCAAAAACTCCTCACTATTGGCTTCAAAGCTCTCCATCACTTTGCCCTCTCCTACCTCACCTCCCTTCTCTCCTCCTCCAGCCCAGCCCGCACCCTCCACTCCTCTGCCGCTAACCTCCTCACTGGGCCTCGTTCTCACCTGCCCTACTGTCGACCCCTGGCCCATGTCCTACCTCTGGCCTGGAATGCCCTCCCTCCTCACATCTGCCAAACTAGCTGTCTTTCCCCCTTCAAAGCCCTACTGAGAGCTCACCTCCTCCAGGAGGCCTTCCCAGACTGAGCCTCCCCTTATCTTCTGCTCCTCCTCCCCTCTCCATCGCTCCCACTCCCACTTTCTGCCCTACACCCTTCCCCTCCCCACAGCACTTGTGTATTTTGTACATATTGATTGCTCTATTTACTTTATTAATGATGTGTATATATCTATAATCCTATTTATTTTGAAGGTATTGGCACCTGTCTACTTGTTCTGTTTTGCTGTCTGTCTCCCCTTTCTAGACTGTGAGCCCACTGTCGGGTAGGGACTGTCTCTATATATTGCCGAATTGTACTTTCCAAGCGCTTAGTACAGTGCTCTGCACAGAGTAAGTGCTCAATAAATAAAAGTGAATGAATGAATGACTCTCAGGCCTGTGCTCTATCCACTAGGCCATGCTGCTTCTCTAGTGGAAAACTTCTTTGAAAAGCTGAAATGCCTCTGGAATAACTTCTTATGGGGCTGATTGTGTGATAGTGGATGGGAATGGTGAACAGAAAAGGTGTAGTTGCATTCAGAAATCACATCCACTCAGTTTTGCCAAAATGTATCCAAAGATCAGCTGCACAAACAGGCATTCCTTACTTCCTCGGCATCCCACATACTTAAGACATCTCTTCCCAGACCCAAATGACGTGAATATGCATATTCTCTTTCCACTTTGTGAACTCGATTCTCACAACTTGTTCTCAGTTCCTCTGTTACACAGAACATGTTGGAAGAGCTGGAGTCCAGGATTCGTCACCTCTTGTCTGTGAGTATTAGCTGCAGTCCCCGCTAGACTTTAATTTGAGATTCTCAGTTGTCTGTTCTCATTGAAAGGGACTTGGGACATTTCATTAGCAGTTGTAGTCTGAATATTTTCCATGAGAAGAGGGTCTTTAGGGTAACAAATAGGTTTGGAAAGTTTCAATTACTTAATGGACAGTGCAGAAAAGAGAGTGGCTGCCGAGAGGCAGAGGGCAAGGGATGTATTAATGATCTTATTCTCCTACTGGGATGGTAACATTAAAAGGATCTGATGGAAATTGTTACATTTGCAAAGGAGCTGTGTCTGGTGGCACATTAACTGGTTATGACAGCTGCTTTTCAATGTGAAAAAATGAACAGCAATTCAAGATCAACAGTGGTCCTGTCTGGAATCTCTGGACCCTTTTTCAACATCCATCATTCTGTGGTTATCCTCTTGCTTCCTTCTTCCTCCACAGACACCATTAGACCACCAATCTGGCAGATTTAAATAATCAGGTCTTCTGTGGCATAATAAACTTGATTTTACCGACTTTTGAGCCTATATGTTCATAGATTATTTCCTGTTCTGCAGCTTCCCCAAGTTCCAAAGGACTTGCTCAGGTATTTTTTAATAAAAGCAAAACAAAACAGAAACAAAAGCAAAATCATCCCCTTTTGGGATCAAAGTAATTGCAACAATATTTAAAGTGGGCAAGGCACTGTATTTCAGACACTGATATGATCATTTATGACTAACCTATTACAATTTGTTAGCACAGAGCTGACCTTTTTCTTGTAAGCAAAGGGCACATTTTACAGTTTTCTGAACATGTCTTATCTACTTAGAAGCTTTTACAAAAAAGGAAGATGCGGTGACATTTAGTTTTATTCTAGTTCACTGCCATTAACCTCCTTCTGCTGACTTTTAGATAGTTGAGCAGAGTGCTTTATCAAGGCTGAGCAAATTAGGCCTATTCTGGCCTTGCCACAAACTTGCTCACATCTTGCAGTGATCCTTGCAGAAAGACAGTGCTTAGTACAGTGGTTGAGTGTCACCGTGGGGCTCAGGAGATATGCGTTGGAAATTACAAAAACGCACAAAACAGCAAAGCTTGATAAGATCACCACCAAACTCCACCTCACTGTGGTGAAAATCAACCCTGTCTGTGAGTAATAATCACGGACCAGCTCGATTTCTGTATACTTCAAGGGGTCTGTAGAAGAGCAAGATCCCAAGATGGAAAATCATTCCCGTTTAAAGTTTCTTCCAAATGCCGAGATCCCATTCGGTATGCAATTCAACTTCTAGTTATGCCGGGCCATTTAGTATGCTCAGTGCCTTGCCTCACACCCCGTGGATCAATTCAGCTATGAAGTTAACAAAGTATGGAAGCTTTCTGTGAGCGTATATCCAACCATGCGTTTGGTATACTTTTCTCTGCAGTGTGTTTAATGGATTTGGACATAAAATCTCAGGCATTTCACAGGCTGTTTGGTATGTATGGGAAATCACAGTTCAAAATGAGGTTTTCATTTCAGTTAATTTAATGTTTGGAGTCTGTCAGATTAACTGAAAGATGGGTAGTTATACTATGTGAGCAACAAAGGAATCATACCATCCCTCCTCCACCCCTATGGTTAGCCTTCCTTGAATGTGTTCATTAAGCTGATAAATGGTTTCCAGCAGGGAACATTAGAAATGCTCAAGACTTTGGAAAAAAGAGAGCGAGAGAGAGAGAATGCAAAGTTGGAATTGCATAGGGAGGTCTCTGGTGCAAGCTAGAAGCTAGGAAAGGCTCAATAATTGAAGCTTCAATCCTGGGGAACTTGCTCCTTGTTTCAGTGACTTTCGGTCCATGAGTAGAGGGGTGGCAGGTTTGGAAATTGTGCACAAATTACCCATAACAAAGCGGTAGGACATATCAAAAACCCAGAGGCATGTTGCTGCCTGATATATCTTAGCCTTTAGGCTCTGGAAGGGAATATGTTTCAGAGTTCACAATTGGCTAGGTAGCTGGGATTCACAAAGTGCAAAAACAGAATCCAATTTTGAGAACAATCTCTTTTTAACTTGGTTTATTATTAGCAAAAATCTTTCAAGAGAAGGCTATGGAACCTTAGTACTTCTTGGTTATTTTTTGATACCTGAAGTTAAACAAATCAACTCTAAGGACATTGTATTACCATAGGATATCCCCATCATTTCCTTTCCACTCTCAGCTAATACTACTATATGCAGTGTCTCTCCAAACTCACCTTTCTTTCGTGTATTTTTCTCTGCTTGGATAAGTCATTTTATACTTGTACTGTCACTTTAGAAGGCTGAATCACAGTAGAAGTGAGTGCACACTTGAAGTTTCATTTTCTTCCATGAATCACAGCACCTTAAAAATGAGGGCATTTAATAATTAGGATTAGAGAGGGCATTTGAGCTTTAATTTTGGAAAGATGAAGGGAAAGAAATAATTGAAATCTATGGTAATGATGGTTTTGTTTCCCTTGGCATAACATAATTGACAAATTCACAGTGGTTAAAAGAAATAGGTCATATTATGAGGAAGAAAAGGTTCAAGTTCGTGTTTCTAGAAACCAAAATCAGAATAGATTTAGGCAAATAATTAAAATCATAACCCATCCATATTTGATCCGTATGCTTCTGCTTGCTCCCACCGTTGGTAAATAATGTTGAATTTCTTCCTCCCCCAGAGGCTTATAGACTATTAACCGGCAAAATAAAATGTGTTTTGTCTCTGATGTAAGTACAAGATCTTGCACTCAGTAAGTGATCAATGAATATAATTGATTGATTTGTTGGATTTTTTTGGAGGGAGGAGGCATTGAATTCTATACAGCATAAGGCATATCACTTAGTAAACTATAGCCACAGTGTAATAAATATATATATGATGGTATTTGTTAAGTGCTTAGTATGTACAAAGCACTGTTCTAACACAGCACCAGTCAAAAAGGATACTTGTGAGATAGGTACATTTTAGAGAGTTTTTCCTCCCTGCTGCCTTTTTCTAGTCTCAAAATCATAACTGGGATCCACGATTAACTTGATCCCGCTTAATTTTGTTAGAGAAGCGGATTGCATGCAATTTCTGGGGGGATAGAATTTCACTGTGAGTCTTCATGAAGTCCACACAAGGGAATGACACAGCTGAATTGTTCTGCTGAGCTAACCATTCCCATATTGGGTTCTTGGAGTTAAGCTGAAAGCAATTTTTGAGGGCAGTCTGGGAAACAAATAAGTCTTCTTTAACAGTGTCATAAGAGCATAAATAGTGGAAAGAACACGGGCTTTGGAGTCAGAGGTCATGGGTTCAAATCCCGGCTCCACAAATTGTCAGCTGTGTGACTTTGGGCAAGTCACTTAACTTCTCTTTTCCTCAGTTACCTTATCTGTAAAATGGGGATTAAGACTGTGAGCCCGTGGTGGGACAACCTGATCACCTCGTAACCTCCCCAGCACTTGGAACAGTGCTTTGCACATAGTAAGGGCTTAATAAATGCCATCATTATTATTAAATCAATCAATCCTATTTATTGAGGGCTTGCTCTGTGCAGAGCACAGTATTAAAAACTTGGGGAGAGTACGATACAACAGAATTGACAGTCACAAAAATTCAACAGTTTTCTATCTCAGGGGAACATTTTGATAAAACATCTAGTCTTTGACCAATATGGGACAAATTCATCTATGAACCCTTTATGATAATTGACAATATCATCATTTCAGCGGCATAATAGTTAAGCATTTACTAGGTGCCAAACACCATACTAAGTGCTGGGCTAAAGACAAGGTAATCACATCAGACATAAGGCCTGTTCCATAAAGGCCTCTCAGTCTAAGTGGGAGGGAAAATTGTATTTCTATCCCATATTATAGATGAAAAAACTCAGGCCTAGGAAAGTTGAGTGATTTTCCCAGGGTCAATGCAGTAGCCACGTGACAGAGCCAGGATTAAAACTCAGGTTCTGTGACTCTTAGGCCTGTGCTTTTTCTACTAGACTACTTTCCATAGGCCAGTTGCTAATAAATGATGGAATTTCTAAAGGGCAGAGATTCCATATCCCAAAATAAAAGAACGCATTCAGTTTGGTAGGTGATTAAATACTCAATTTCTTTCTTATGTTTGCAGAGGTGCAATCAGTAATAGGAATTCCATGCCCATCATATTATATGCATCCAGTTCCTCTATGACATGTGTTTCCTTTATGCATTTAGTTAGTGCAGTGATAAGGAATCGAGGAAAGGTCTTCCAACAGTAGGCATATATCTGGATAGATCATTAGATCACAATGAAATGTCAGAAGAAACAGTTATGTGCATGTGCATGGCATAAATCAAAGCTGTGTGTACTGTAATACTAGTCTCTCTGAAAACAGGCTTCAACAAGATATGGAAAATTGAATGTACTAGTCAAGACCCCAGAAACATTTCTTGAATTTTTATGCTCGGCATTCTCTTCCAGGACTCTTGCTGTTGTTTTCTTGGGCTCCAAATCTACTCTTCCTAGGCAGCGTGCCCTATTGGAAAGAGCACAGTCCCAGGAGTCAGAGGACCTGGGATCTAATCCCACTTCTGTAATATGCCTGCCATGTGACCTTGGGCAAATCAATCAACTTCCCTATGTCTCATTTGCCTCATCTGTTAAATGGTGATCTAGTGCCGGTCCTCCTGCCTATTACAATGCAAGCCTCACATGGGACCTGACGATCATATACCTACCCCAGTGCTTAGTACAGTGCTTGACACATAATAAATATTTAACAAGTACCACAATTATTATTCAATCAATCAATCATATTTATTGAGCAGTTTCTGCGTACAGAGCATCATACTAAGTGCTTGGGAAAGTACAATATATCAGTTGGTAGACATGTTCCCTGCCCACATTGAGCTTACAGTCCAGCTATGCTTACAATGCACACGGTAAGCACTCAATAATTGTGAATGAATGAATTCTACTTTCTTTACCCTTCCTCCTCTCCCTCCCCTTCCCCTCCTCATCCCCATCCAGTTCTCTTCTATTAACAAGTTTACAATCACACACACACTCCTTTGTGAATTATTTGATTATCAAAGTATTTAATGAAAGGCATATTTTCAACTTGTAAAATCATTTGCCAGGTGGGGACTCATCAGCTTCATTTTCATAACGAGGTTAAAGTTTCTAGTCGGATTCATAGCAAGAATAAGATGCCTGAACAGAAGTTCTAGCTTGAATATTTCAGGGTAATAAAGAGTCTAAGTGGCATAGCAGAGATGCCTTTTAGGGCCCTTTTGGCCATTTCTCAGTGGATAGAGAAGCATTTTGTAAAATTCTACATCTTCAGGGCGGTGGAGAAGGCCCTCCCTCTATATCTTAGGTTCAACGAATCCTTTTGTTGTATTGAGATCATGTAACTCTGAGCAGTAATGCAGGATCTACGTTGTTTCGCTGTTGTGGACGGGTTGTTTTTTGCAATATGACTGACTTTCCGAGCAGTCAACTCTGCTGATTCCTAAGATAAGACCCAGATGGCAGTCCAGCTCTTTAGGAAGAGCTGGTTGGATTATTATGAAGTTTAAACCCAGGGAAGAGCTTGAGATGTTTCATTCCAGGTGGCTATTAGAAAGATTTGGTAGCTATGGATTGTCAGTTGGGTTTTTGAAAAGGTACTGAAAGGAGTGGCCTCCTTCCTTCATCCCAAGCAAATTCATCTTGTCTACCAATTCATATATTGTACACTTCCAAGTACTTAGTACAGTGCTCTGCACACAGTAAGTGCTCAATAAATTCAGTGTATTGACTGATTGATTTCGGGTCATTGCTCTTTGAATTGTGAAATTCCACAGTCTTGTTTCAGGTTGATTTAAAAACAAATGAGCCTCAGCAGTATTTTAGAGATCCCATTCACATGGGGAGGAGAGGATGTGTTTCCTTCAAAGTTGAACTGTTTCTCTGTCTCTTTAAAAATTTTCTCCTGAAGTGTTGGTGAAACCAGTCTCTTTTTTTCTTGGTTCTAGCTTGAAAGGAACAATTCTGAGTCCATGGTTTGGCATCTATTTCTTTTTTTATTGGTATTTGTTTAGCACTTACTATGTATCAGACACTGTTCTAAGTGCTGGAAAAGATACAAGCTAATTAGGCCAGATGAAATCCCTGATCTACATGGGCTTACAGTCTAAATAGAAACAGGCACTCAATCTCCATTTTGTAGTTGAGGAAACTGAGGCACAGAGAAGTTAAACGACTTGCCCAGGTTTATTCCTCAAGCAAGTGGCAGAGCCAGCATTAGACCCCAGGTCATCTGGTTCCCACTCCCGTGCTTTTTTTCCACTAGGCCAAGCTGCTTCACATCTATTATATGGATGAGAGGAAAAATTAGAGTTGAAATTGAAACATGCCCTTTCATTTACAAAAAAGGAGAAAATCTTATTTCTGAGTGACAGCAATAGTACTTATGCAAAATGGGACAACTCTCCAGCTTTTCATTATAAAGATTCTAGAGGTTCTGAGACCCTGTAAGGTCTCTAATCATTATTTCTCTAACATGTTTAAAATTGGCTTCTTAACTATTTGAAAAACTATCTTTTTTCAAACCTTACGTTTTCTTTCCCCACTTAGGAAGATGGCCAGCCAGCCATCATTTAGAGAGCATCACCTAGTATTAGCTTTTTCCATGTTTGTTTTTCCCTTTTGAATTTACAGCTTCTTCCAGCTTTGAGATCCTGTATTCCTCCTGCTATTAATTCTACCCAGCAAATTCCAGTCACCAGTCCTGTTTCACTAGTCCCTGGGCCACATCCCCACATCAGTCCCGCAGATCATTTTTTGGGGAACTGAAGCACTTTTTGGAGAATGGCAATCAGTCTATCCAAGCCAGGTTAAGAGGAGGAATGAGTGATTATCTGATATATTAGATCCATATAGCCTGACAATCTGGGTACCTTGGTTCAAGAAAAGCACACTTTCCTACAAGAATCCCTTATCCAGAAAAGTGGCCGTAACCTACTTCCCTCCAGGAGTGCACAGACAAGTCTTAGTTTGAAGAACATGATGGATTCATTGGAAAATGTTCAAGTACTTCAGAGAACTAGAAAATGGAAGAATAGCAGAAAACTATCAAGGTGAGTGGAAATGTTTCTGAGATGAAGTGTTAGTTTAGCAGAGATTGTCCACATTGTTGCTTTGCCTCATTTATCCCAAATGCGGTGGAACAATTTTCCAGAAGAAGCATTTTTGTATACCAGACTAAATCATGGCACTCTTTTATAATGATAGTCTTTCCTTTCCTGACTTAAATCTTCATCAGCATAAAAATTTGAATATTCAGCCTCAAGAAAAAAAATCAGCACAAGCAATACGTTACCATTTGTTTCCTGAGCACATCTCAGCTCCTCAAGTTTTACTTTTATCCTTTATCCACTCTTAACAAAAATTCTATAGCTGGCCAGATGCTTCCTGGTAGTAACGTTTCTGAAATCCTGTTGCCTCTGTTGACCTCATAAAAGATAATAAATGAAGCAATAAAAATCCATAGTTAAGGTAATTACCACCAATATATTAGTTTGCATCCACTGTTTTATGGTTTAAGTTTTTAAGAATGACTAAACTAAGGATTTCCTCTTTGAACTAGTATCTGGGTTAGTTTGTTCTACGTCCCAGGTAGTTTGCGAAAATAACAATTTAAGCTGGATGTTAAATAACCTTGGCATTACAAGTTTCTTAGCCTGGCCTACTTTAAGGATAGTAGACTCCTAAAAGAAGGACTCATCTTCAGCAGGGATAAGTTAATTCTTATTATTCGGACCTCAGGGTAAATTCAAGGAGCAAGGTTGATGGTGACAGAAAAAAAAAAAAAAATTACTAATGTGTCACAGTCACTCCTGGGCTGAAAGACAGGGAGGTCTAGGGAATTGGTTTCCAGCAGTGTGGGGCCTCAAGCAAATTGCTGAACTGCTCTGGGCCTCGGTTTTCTCATCTGTGAAATGGACATAAATAGCACCATCTGTCTCCCAAGGATGTTATGAGGACACAATTAGCTAAGTAATGTTTTGGAAAAAGATAAATGAAAGTGCTACAGAAATTTCCTCTCCTTTATTACAACAACAGCAATCTTAGGATCACTATTAAGCACTGGGGTAGATATAGATCGTGCACAATCCCTGAAACACATGGGGCTCATAATCTGGAGGGAGAGAGCGGATATTAAGTGCTTAGTACAGTGCTCTGCCCACAGTAAGCACTCAATTAATACGATTGAATGAATGAATGAGTAATATTGTCTTCCATTTTAGAGGTGAGGACACGGGGTGCAGAAAGGCTGAATTCATTCACTCATTCAATCAATCTTATTTATTGAGCACTTACTGTGTGCAGAGCACTGTACTAAGCACTTGGGAAGTACAAGTCGGCAACATATAAAGACGGTCCCTACCCAACAACGGGCTCACAGTCTAGAAGGGGGAGACAGACAACAAAACAAAACATGTAGACAGGTGTCAAAATCATCAGAACAAATAGAATTGTAGCTATATGAACATCATTAACAAAATAAATAGAATAGTAAATATGTACAAGTAAAATAAATAGAGTAATAAATCTGTACAAATATATACAAGTTCTGTGGGGAGGGGAAGGAGGTGGGGGGGGATGGGGAGGAGGGGAGGAAAAAGGGGGCTTAGTCTGGGAAGGCCTCCTGGAGGAGGTGAGCTCTCAATAGGGCTTTGAAGGGAGGAAGAGAGCTAGCTTGGCGGATGTGCCTCCGAGGGGAAGGACGTGGGCCGGGGGTTGACGGCGGGACAGGCGAGAATGAGGCACAGTGAGGACTGAGGGTTATCAGGAGGATTATCTGAATGCTGCGGCCAAGGTTGAATAACAGGTCACTGACAGTCAATTGCTCCTTCATCCTCTCTACCACCATTGTTGCTGCTACCCTGGTCTTCAAAAGCCAGACTTTAAAGGGTTACAGCTGACCACTTTTGATAGAGAGGGATGGAATCTTATAGTTCAGGACCACTTGCCCCATGTTCACCTTACCATATCTATTCCATCCTCCCAACAGGCCGTGCTGATCTGAGTTACTGATAGGTCTGCTGCAAGTTGCAAGTTGCAACACTGAGGTTTGTAGGATGTTGCATTTGCAAGTCAATGAAGACATTTGCTACGGGGAAAAATTAAAAATACTTTGTGTTTACGAAAGCGTTTGCCTTTCTAGTCTGCATTCCAAATATTAAGGATCTAGACTATAGCTCTGAGGAATGTGATTGACCTTTTTTGCAACTAAGTGAATAGAGATTCAGAACGGTTAAGTATTTGTCCAGTGAAAGCACAATGAAAAGACTGGAATTAAAAGCCATCATTTCTTAAGCGACAAAGCCAATACTACTGTCAGATTACATTGTGTTTCAAAATGGAAATACTTCATTTAAATAGTAAAATTAGCACAATTGGTTCATTATTTTGACAAAATGAACTCAAATTATTTTCTAAATACATATTTTATGTGAACACTTTTTAACCCATCCCTTGCAGAGCCGTAGCTATTTGCTAGTAAGAAACAAATATCTGAATTTTCAGTTGCACTGTGTAAAAGAGGGAAGGCACCCTTAGGACAATAACCTGATAGGGTCATTCTTTATGAATTGCTTCAGCTTCAATCCAACTTGCACATTAAGATATATATAAAGTCAGAGTTCGGTGCTTAGAGAAGTTTTGCCCCCTTTTATTAGGAAGAGTGTGTACAATTCAGGATTTCGTGTGGGGTGTGAGAGGAACACCCTGCATTGCTCATTTGTAGTCATTAAGCAATCACCATATGCTATGAAGGGAGGCAGTGTGGCCTAGTGAAAAACAAAACAAAACATGGAACTGATAATTAGAAGACCTGGATTTGAGTCCAGTTCAGTCACTGGCAGACAATGTGATCTTGGGAAAGTCACTTAATCTCGCTGGGCCTTAGGTTTCTTGCCTGTAAAATGGGGCTGCAATCCCTGTTCTCTCTCTCCCTCCCACTTTAAAGAGCGATTCCCAAGTGGTAGAACGAAGGGCTCTACTTATTTTGTATCAATTCCAGGGTTTAGTAAAGTTCTTGTCACAGAGTTAGTTTTAGTGAATACCATTATAGTCATATGGAAGCAGCATGGCCTAATAATAATAACAAAAAAATGATGGCATTTGTTAAGCACTTACTATGTGCGAAACACTGTTCTAAGTGCTGGGGGGATACAAGGTGATCAGGTTGTCCCTCAGGGGGCTCACAGTCATGATCCCCATTTGACAGATGAGGTAACTGAGGCTCAGAGAAGTTGAGTGACTTGCCCAAAGTCACACAGCTGACAAGTGGCAGAGTCGGGATTAGAACCCATGACCTCTGACTCGCAAGCCCGTGCTCTTTCCACTGAGCCACGCTGCTTCTGGCCTAGTGGATAGAGCTCAAGCCTGGCAGTTACAAGAACCTGGGATCTAATCCCAGCCCCACCACTTGTCTGTTTTGTGACCTTGGGCACGTCAGTTCCTTTCTCTCTGCCTCAGTTACCTCATCTGTAATTTTACAGAGGAATACAACTGTGAGTCCCATGTGGAACACGGATTGCGTCTAACCTGATCAGCTTATATCTGCCCCAGAGCTTAGTACATTGTCTGGCATGTAGTAAGCACTTCACAAATACCATTAAAAAGAAGACAGAATCAAGCTGTCTTGCCTCCTTGAGTCAAGCAGACCGTCTTCCAAGGGCTGCATGTTTACCTTGTGACTAGACCAGTTTGGCCATGAGTTAGGAACTCTAGTTTAGCTGCATCATTTGTTTTCCTTCCCTCTGGTCAGCTCTGCACTGGCTAAAAAGTCCCCATCGTCCTCTGACTTGGGACAGTTTCATCGGTAGCAATAAGCCTCCCTGAACCTTCCCTGCCTCTCGATTTTGAAGAAAAACTAGATGTGAGGAAATGAAACCATGGCCCAATGGAACCCAAACTTTGACTAGAAATGTTATCAAACTGTCCTATTGTCAGCCTACTAGGAGACAAAAGAAGTTCAGAACAAGATAAGCCCAAAAGGAAGGTTCTAAAGTGGGACAGAAACTTTTTTCTTGATGGAACCAATTATTTTCCTTATAGTTTCCTTTCCCATTAACACTTTAAAATTCCCTCCCAAAAGGTGCACAATCATTGCTTGGCCTTAACCTCTCATCATTTGGAAAAAAAAAAAAGATACCTGATTTGAGATCTAATGATAGGTATAATTCTTGCTCTCACTGGTAAAGCTTGCTCTTAAAGTACCATCTGTCCACCTATCATCTGGGAAGACAGAATGGAAAATAACATGAAAATACAGGATATTTTTTGAACCACGAGATCACGATGTACTTTACTCAGCCAATCCTATGTTGCCAACTTGTACTTCCCAAGCGCTTAGTACAGTGCTCTGCACACAGTAAGTGCTCAGTAAATATGATGATTGATTGATCCTATGCATTTGCCTATACACGTACTCTTCCCCTCAATAGTGTGAGCCTCTGGTTTATAAGAAACCAATGACTCCAATCTGAAATAAAAGGCTGGTCTTCTGTATAACAATCCATGGGTTATTGTGTGGCATTTGTTAATTTACAAGGTCATTTGGGGGTCAAAGTGGACGTGAAAAAAAAAGGAAAAATTTCTGTCTGATTTGTCTTTACTTGCACATAGCATAGAGATACTTCTTTCCTTTACCAAAGGCATTTTTCGACACTAAGAGTTGATAATATGGGAAGAAATAAAATTGCAATGTCTATGTCAGTACTTTTCAGTGAAATGGCTGAAAAGGGGTTTGAACAGTATTTACAATTCCAAAAGACCGGCAAGCATTATGGTTTTTTAGACAGTTGTCTTTTTGCTTTATGACCTCATTTCAAACAAATAGCCCTTTTTATCCCATGCTTTCGTGACAGTGGAATAATTGAAGGATTAGTTTAGATGAAAGATTAGCTTCCCATCGTCCGCAGTGCGCTGCATGTGTGCTGGCAGTAAAATTGAAGAATTGTTTAAAAACACAGCACAATCTTCCAATGCCTATATTTTCCTAGCTGACCTAGAATTGCATTTGTTTCTCGATTAATTTCACGACATAAATAGCTTTGGGAGGAAGAGGGAAGGGATGAGAAACGTCTCTCACCTTATTGCCTGAACGGAGAGAATGTGCAGGTGACTTCCAGGCAAAATTTTGGAGGGTGGGGAAGAGTTTTTAAAATCAGGGAATGTAAGCAGGATTCATTTATCCATCCAAGAAAAGCAGCTCTAATAATAATAGCTATACTAATAACAATATTGGTAATTGTTCAGTGTGTATATTATGTGCCAAGCACTGTATTAAGCACTAAGGTAGATAAAAGGTGGTCAAGTTGGACACAGTTTTTTGGGTTTTTTTGTGGTTAAGCACTTGCTGTGAATCAAGCACTGTTCTAAGTGTTGGGAAGTTACAAGTTAATGAGATTGGATACAGTTCCTGTCCAACATGGGGGTCACAGTCTAAGAGGGAGGGAGAACAGGTATTTAATCTCCCTCTTACAGATTTAATCTCCCTTTCAAAGTGCGGCACAGGAAAGTTAAGGGACTTTCCCAGATCACACAGCTGGCAAGTGACAGAGCAGGAATTATTCATTCATTCATTCATTCGATCGTATTTATTGAGCACTTACTGTGTGCAGAGCACTGTACTAAGCGCTTGGGAAGTACAAGTTGGTGACGTATAGAGATGGTCACTACCCAACAACGGGCTCACAGTCTAGAAGGGGGAGACAGACAACAAAACAAAACATGTGGACAGGTGTCACGTCATCAGAATAAATAGAATTGAAGCTAAATTCTTTCATTCATACATTCAATTGCATTTGTTGAGCGCTTACTGTGTGTAGAGCACTGTACTAAGCACTTGGGAAGTACAAGTTGTCAACATGTAGAGACAGTCCCTACCCAGCAGCAGGCTCACAGTCTAGAAGGGGGAGACAGACAACAAAACAAAACATATTAACGAAATAAAATAAATAGAATAGTGCATATCATTAACAAAATAAATAGAGTAGTAAATATGTACAAGTAAAATAAATAGAGTAATAAATCCGTACATACATATATGTATATAGGTGCTGTGGGGAGAGGAAGGAGGTAGGGTGGGGGGGTGGGGAAGAGGAGAGGAAAAAGGGGGCTCAGTCTGGGAAGGCCCCTTGGAGGAGGTGAGCTCTCAGTAGAATTAGAACTCAGCTGTCCTGATTCAATCAATAAATCATATTTATTGAGCATATATTGTATGCACAGCACTGTATTAAAATCCACTGGTTTGTTCTCTTTCTACTAGACCACTCTGAATCCCCCAGGATAAAAGACCCTTTGGAGAATGTGTCTGTTTATTGTTATATTGTACTCTCCCAAGCAGATAGTACAGTGCTCTGCAGACATTAAGCGGTCAATAAATACGATTGAATGAATGAATAAATGAAAGGGCATTCCTATGTTTTCCATGAAAGAGTTAGATGAAATACTGATATTATCAGTGACCACAGAGCATCACAAAATTTTCCAGTGAGCTACTGGGAATAACTGTAAATTAGCAAAATCCTTCATATTATATACTTACTGCTCATATTCCTTATTAATCTGAAATGCGGAAGGCTTTTTCCTCAGGAAAATTGTGAGTAGATCCAGAGGTGTGAGTGAAATGTAAAGGTGGAATAGGATGGAGCCACTGAATTCATGCCACTATCACCAAGGTACAAGGAAAAATAAAATCTTAGGTCCTGCAATAAATTGAAACAAACGCTGATGCCTTTAGCCCAAGTCTCCTCAAGGCAAAAGGTGCATCGACTGTGAAATCCCAAGTGCTTAGTACAGTGCTCTGCGCACAGTAAGCGCACAATAAATACGATTGAATGAATGAATGAATGAATGAAATATCGTAATGGTGCAAACCTTGGGAGTTTAGTGGGATAACAGATGGCTCAGGAGAGTTTAAAGTCTTACTGAAGGCACATCTCTTCCACGAGGCCTTCCCTGACTCTGCCCTCTTTTCCTTTTCTTCATCTCCTTTCTGTGTTGCACTGACTTGCTCCCTTTATTGCTCCCAGTCCCTCAGCATTTATGTACATAGCTGTAATTTATTTATTTATTTGTATTTATGCCTGTCTCCCCCTCTAGACTGTAAAGTCAATGTGGGCAGGGAACGTGCCTGCATATTGTTATATTTCACTCACCCAAGAGCTTAGTACAGTGCTCTGCACTCAGTAAGGGCTCAATAAATATGACTGACAGAGTTTGACAACAGATTAGATTTAATCCCTAATTAAATTAGATTATAGAGAAGGGAGGTAATAGAGTAGAAGAATGTTTACCCAAGTAAATATTTAGTATCGCCACTCCCGGACCATATATGCCAAATGACCACTCTCCCTATCTCGGAGAAGCAGTGTGGCTCAAGAGAAGCAGTGTGGCTCAGTGGAAAGAGCACAGACTTGGGAGTCAGAGGTCATGGGTTCGAATCCCAGCTCCACCAAATGTCAGCTGTGTAACTTTGGGGAAGTCACTTAACTTCTCTGTGCCTCAGTTACCTCATCTGTAAAATGGGGATTAAGACTGTGAGCCCTACGTGCTCACCTTATATCCTCCCCAGTGCTTAGAACAGTGCTTTGCACATAGTAAGTGCTTAACAAATGCCATCATTATTATTATTATTATCATTTAAAGCATTAATAAGGTCATGTCTCCTCCAGGAGGCCTTCCCGTTTTAAGGGCTCTTTTCCTCAGCTTGCTTTCCCTTCTGCATCATCTACACACTTGCATCTGTGTCCCTTGGGCATTTGATATTTTCCCCACCCTCAACCCCACAGTACTTAAGTACATATCTTTAGATTATTTATTATAAATTCCTTATTTACATTAATGTCTATCTCTCCCTCTAGGCTGTAAGCTCCTTGTGTCTGCTAACTCTGTCATATTATACTCACCCAAGCTTTTAGTACAGTGCTCTGCACTTAGTAAGTACTCACTAAATGTGATTGATTGATTGTTAAGTATTGTGGAGCTGGGGTAAATTGATGTGATTGGCACAAACAGCTCAATTTCACTCACACCTCTGGATCTCCTCACAATTTTCCTGTGGAAAAAGCCTTCCACGTTTCAGATTGCTAATGAATATGAGCAAAAGTATATGATATAAAGGATTTTACTAATTTACAGTTATCCCACTAGCTCACTGGAACGTTTTGTGATGCTCTGTGGTCACTGATAATATCAGTGTTTCACCTAACTCTCTCATGGAAAACATAGGAATCTCCTTTCATGTATTCTTCATTCAATCATATTTATTGAGTGCTTAATGTTTGCAGTGTGAAAAACAAGAAGAAAGAGACTGACGAAGGCACTGATGGGCTCTACCTGAGATAGGTGATTGCTGGCCTGCGGAGGTGGAGCATGGAGGGAGGCATGGCCTTCTCTCCCTGCTCTCCCCAGTAACAGGCCTGGACCAATTAATGACTGTCACATAGAGCCACAGCTATGAAGCCTAAGGCGGATTAAAGGCGATAGCTTTGAATCCTGAGAAGGTGGACAGAGCAGAGGGCAGCTGGAGGAGAAGCATGGAGAGAAGCAAGAAGAAGCACGTAAGAGAGCAGGAGAGCAGCACTCGAAAGCAGCGCAGAAGCACTTGGAAGCAGAAAGATGCGGTGGCAGAATGGGCTCCCTTGACCAGCAGACTGATATTGGACACTTGGTGGAGTGAGTGAATGTGTGCATATGTCACTCCCTTGCACACTGGTAGAACTAAGTAAAAAACTTTCCCCAGTAACCTTGGTGGTTAGTGGTGTGATTTGACTCTACTACATGTCACCGAGGCTCCCTCCTTCCAAGGAGGTCCTGGTTGGTACCAGCCAGAGTTGGTTTGGTAGGGAGGGATGGCTCGTGACAAGTCTAAATGAGATATTTTGCCCCTGTGGAAAACAAGCATAAGGAGCAGTGCGGTCTGGTGGCTCGAACGTGGGCACGGGTGGCCGAAGGACCTGATTTCTAATCTCAGTTCCTCCACTAGTCTGCTGAGTGATTTGGGGAAAGTCACTTCACTTCTCTATCCCTCAGTTACCTCGTCTAAATACTGGGTTTTAAGACTGCAAGCCCTCTGTGGTACATGGACAGTGTCCAACCTAATTAACTTCTATAATAATTATGATGGCATTTATTAGGTGCTTACTATGTGCAAAGCACTGTTCTAAGTGCTGGGGAGGTTACAAGGTGATCAGGTAGTCCCACGGGGGGCTCACAGTCTTAATCCCCATTTTACAGATGAGGTAACTGAGGCCCAGAGAAGTTAAGTGACTCGCCCAAAGTCACACAGCTTGAACCCCTGACCTCTGACTCCAAAGCCCGGGCTCTGTGCACTGAGCCACGCTGCTTCTCCATGCTGCTCTATCTCTCTGAGCACTTAGTACAGTGCCTGGCACATACTAAGACTTTAACAAATACCGTAAAAAAAAGCCAGCCTCAAGATGACCCAGTTGCTGCTCTGGAAATGGGGAACTAGAGGGTGAGTATGTTCTACTTTTTCCCCATCCTAACTTGTTGCTCCCATTTCTAATTTCCAGTTCTTGGCTGTTTGTCATCTTAACCATAACGTCCATCTGTTAGCTCACAGGGAGGGAAGGTGAAATGGCTTGATAGAGCACAGAACTGGGAGTCAGAAGGGCTTGGGTTCTAATCCGGGCTCTGCCACTTGTTTGCCGTGTGACCTTGGGTGAGTCACTTAATTTATGTGTGCCTCAGTTACCTCATCTGTAAAATGGGGATTAATAATAATAATGTTGGTATTTTTAAGCGCTAACTATGTGCCAAGCACTGTTCTTAGCACTGGGGTAGATACAAGGTAATCTAGTGGTCCCATGTGGGGCTCACAGTCTTCATCCCCATTTTACAGATGAGGTAACTGAGGCACAGAGAAGTTAAGTGATTTGCCCAAAGCCACACAGCTGACAATTGGTGGAGCCGGGATTTGAACCCATGACCTCTGACTCCAAAGCCCATGCTCTTTCCACTGAGCCACGCTGCTTCTCTAAGACATCTCACAGATTAAGACTGTGAGCCCCAAGTGGGGCAGCCTGATTATCTTGTATCTACCCCAGTGCTTGGCACATAGTAAGCACTTAACAAATACCATTTTAATTGTTATTATAATTATTCAGTTTGCTGGAGCTAGTAAGTCACTCTAACTGAGGTGCATGGCAGGAGGGTTTCAGAGAAATGCTTAGAATTGATCACATACAGTTTTGCAAATGCTTCTTGGTACTTGAATCAGGGACAAGACTTGTGGGCTATTTGGACTGTTCTATTGTGAGTTGCCTTTTCTGTGAAAATTATTTGATCTCTGGGTCTGCGAGCGCTTACCTTTCTGAGGCAGGCAGTATCTCCTTCACTGCCTGTGTTCCCTGACATCAGACAGCCATCACAATGGACAAAGAACAGTCTGTCAACTGCACACATGGTCAGCATTTGGCAGGAGTTGTAATTTCAATGTCATCTTGATCTGGTTGGAAAAGGAGGCCTGGTCAAGCACGCGAGACCAATCGCAACTTCCACCCCCACCTAATTTGCAAGAAGATATTAATGAAATTAATCCTGTATATATGTATATATGTTTGTACATATTTATTACTCTATTTATTTATTTATTTTACTTGTACATATCTATTCTATTTATTTTATTTTGTTAATATGTTTGATTTTGTTCTCTGTCTCCCCCTTCTAGACTGTGAGCCCACTGTTGGGTAGGGACAGTCTCTATATGTTGCCAACTTGTACTTCCCAAGCGCTTAGTACGGTGCTCTGCACACAGTAAGCACTCAATAAATACGATTGATTGATTGATTGATTGATTGAATGATTGATTACCATCAACCCACGTTGTCGCCCAGTGGAAAGGGCACAGTGATGAGAGTCAGGAGATTCAGGTTCTAATCCTGGCTTCATCACTTGCCTTGATTTGTGACCTTGGGCAAATCATTCAATCAATTAATTGCATTTATTGAATGTTTACTGTGTGCAGAGCATTGTAAAAGTGCTTGTTTATAAAGTATAATGCAATGAAGTGGGTAGACTTAATTCCTGCCCACAAGGATCTCACAGTTCTATTAATTTCTGCTCCTGTTCTCTGAGCCTGTTTCGAGGATTAAATATGCATTTTACTATCTCCCTAGGCCATAAATCCCGGTAGGAGAGGGATTGTGTCTCATCAGATTATTCTGTATCTATCCCAGAATTTAGCGTAGCGCTTGGCAGGTAGTAAACACTGAACAAATGCATTATTATTATTATCATTATTATTATTATTATTATCACTACTAGTACTACTGGTATTGGAATACTGTACATATTCTTCCCAAAGTCCTCCAGGGAAATGCCTGTATATCATTCTTTCATTCATTCAACTATTTATTGAGCACATACTGTGTTCAAAGCACTGTACTAATCACTTGGGAGAGTACAGTATAACAACAGACACATTCCTGTCCACAACGAGCTCACAGTCTAGAGGGGGAGTCAGACATTAATATAAATGAATAAATTGATAAATAAATGGATAAATAAATAAATTACATATATATTTATACAGATATGCAGACATCATCTGAGGATGTCGGACCCTAAAATATCTCCTTTAGAGAAGCAGCGTGGCTCAGTGGAAAGAGCACGGGCTTTGGAGTCAGAGGTCATGGGTTTGAATCCTGGCTCTGCCACTTGTCAGCTGTGTGACTTTGGGCAAGTCACTTCACTTCTGTGGTCCTCAGTTCCCTTATCTGTACAATGGGAATTAAGACTTTGAGCTCCCTGTGGGACAACCTGATCACCTTGTAACCACCGCAGTGCTTAGAACAGTGCCTTGCACATAGTAAGCGCTTAATAAATGCCAATATTATTATTATTTATTATTATTATTAAGGCAGCAGATGCAGATAATTGGCATTGAGGATTTCAAATTTCAAAATTTGTATTAAGGACTAATTTGCTAATATGATCTCTGCCTCAGCATCAGCAATTATAAGATGGGTATTTCACCAGGCTGCATTTTCTTGGAGTGGTTTCAAGAATGAAAGAAGTAACAGATTCAGGTTCTAAACCCAGCTCCACTACTTGCCTGATAGGTGACCTTGGGATTGTCACTTAATTTCTCCAAGACTAAATTTCCTAATCTCTAAAATGGTAATTAAACTCCTGTTCCCCCTCCTTAGACCATAATTCCCATGAGGGACAGGACTGTGTATGACCTGATTATTTTCTATCTGCTCTACCATTGATGATCTAGTTCTTGACATTGTGAGAAACAGCATGGCTTAGTGGAAAGAGCACATGCTTGGGAATCAGAGGATGTGGGTTCTAATCCCAGCTCTGCCACTTGTCTGCTGTGTGACCTTGGGCAAGTTACTTAACTTCTCTATGCCTCAGTTCCCTCATCTGTAAAATGGGGGTTAAGACTGTGAGCCCCACGTGGGACAACCTAATTACCTTGTATCTACCCCAACACTTAAACAGTGCTTGGCAAATAGTAAGTGCTTAACAAATACCATTATCATTATTATTATACTTGAAACAGTAAGAGGTTAATAAATTCCAAAAAAAGTATTCTTAATAATAATAATCATTAGTAAAACAGATATAAGGTGCCAGTTCTTCAATCACTGTACTACTTTTATTAGTAATTAACAATTTCAGGGAAGCAATGCAAAAGAGGATTAACCTTTTCTTTAATACCTCAGATTGTAGATATTGCATTTTAAGGATTTTTTGATTTCTAGGTTTCTGCACTTATTTAGTACTTCTAGGAAGAAGTTCATTCATTCAATTGTATTTATTGAGTGCTTACTGTGTGCAGAGCACTGTACTAAGCGCTTGGGAAGTACAAGTCAGCAATATATAGAGACGGTCCCTACCCAACAGCGGGCTCACAGTCTAGAAGGAGGAGACAGACAACAAGACAAAACCTATTAACAAAATAAAATAAATATAATAAATACGTACAAGTAAAATAAATAAATAAATAGAGTAATAAATCTGTACAAACAGATATACAGGTGCTGTGGAGAGGGGAAGGAGGTAGGGCAGGGGGATGGGGAGGGGGAGGAGGAGGAGAGGAAGGAGGGGGCTCAGTCTGGGAGGAGGTGAGCTCTCAGTAGTGCTTTGAAGGGAGAATTTTGAAGAATTTTTGAAGAATTTTTTGAAGAAACTTTGAAGAATTTCGACTCAATACTTATTACTCAAGCAGAAGGTAAAGTTAATGCATGAAAATAATTGACTTTCACCCAGAATTATGTTCTTTTCTTTTTCCCAAAGATACAAGATTTTCATCCTTTCCATAGATTTTCATAGAGAAGCAGTGCGGCTCAGTGGAAAGAGCACGGGCCTTTGGAGTCAGAGGTCATGGGTTCAAATCCCAGCACTGCCAGTTGTCAGCTGTGTGACTTTAGGCAAGTCACTTAACTTCTCTAGGCCTCACTTCCCTCATCTGTAAAATGGGGATTAAGACTGTGAGCCCACCGTGGGACAACCTGATCACTTTGTAACCTACCCAGTGCTTAGAACAGTGCTTTGAACATAGTAAGCACTTAATTTATATTATTATTATTATTATCCTTCACAATCATTAAGTTAATCATCATGCACTCCAGGAGTCCTAATTCATATAGATTTGAAAATTATGTTTTACCTCAGTCAGAAGCATTCTAATTAGGGCTGTTTGGTCCTTTTGATTGTATTAATACTCTCTGGTACTTACTGGGGCATAAATAATTCTGTACTGGGGATAGGTATTTTCTGGTGCAATCAACAAACTCAAATTACATTAGTCTGTGAAGCATCCAAGACCTCATACGGTGTTAATTAATGGAGTTCCTGGAAATGGTTTTTTTTTACTCCTCTTTTTGACCATTAAGTGACGTGCTACAGTCACAACTGATATCTTATGGGACGAATGTTTAATCTTCCACACTTGCTGAGTTTAATGTGTTTGTGATATTATCTGCCGAGTCGCAATTTCCCTGTGGGGTCAGCAAAAGCCAAGCAGATCGGTTTTTATTCATGACAAGTTAAAATCAATGCTTGTGAGGTGTCCCAAGATCAATAGTGCAATATTGGGATCCAGCCAAACTATAAACTATCCTTCTGATTTTGAAGTCAAGCTGAGGAAAGAAGTTCATTTGGGAACAAAAATGTTAGAGAGCGCAAGCAATAGGAATATTTTTATGACTAACAATGTCTAGTAAGTTAAAATAAGAACATTGAAAACACCCAGCTGAATAGCGGGATTTGGAATATTGCGTAAACAGGCATTCTCTCCTGCAGCAACGGGAATTGCCTTAATGATCTTCTGGAAAGTAAGATCAGGTTTGGCAGGTATATAAATCGCATCCAGAATACCAAGTGGTCATGCCAGGCTTTAGACAAATATAGAAAATCATATTAACATCTAAAATAAATTGCTCCAACATCCTATTTTCAGACAACACATTTTACTAACTAAAAATGATGGCTTTAATAGAGAAGGGTTAAATGGTTCTGATGCAGGGACTAATAGAATTCCAAACAACCTGATTTAGACTTGGCTCCATTTTCAACAGCAAACCAAATCATTCAATTCTGCAATTGTGAATGTTGTCAAGGAGCAATGCTAAGTGCAAGCAAAATCTTGCCCAATTCTAATTTTCAGAGTGACAGGAAAAGGTGATTGCCATATGATATCCTGACCAGCTCTTCCATATTTTAGGGCATGTTCAGGCTTTTGAGGACCGTGTATAATAAAAACGAGACACTGCAAATCATGCACAACACCATCAATATGCCAGTTTCGATCTTCTGAAATTAACCCTGTCTGGCTAAAATTGCCTGAACCTACACATTGCCTAAAATGAAGTCCTTAACATGGTTTCCTAATCAATCAAACCGCAATGCAGAGCACTTAAGTGAGAGAATGGACATCCAACAGAAACAGCTAGGTTAATTATTTTTAGGTAAGTTTGGGTCATCTTTCACACTGCACCCTGTTACCTAATTCAGGTATTATGAGCTGTCTGTGTTTCTCTATTGTTCATTATAAGACTGTCTTTTTGTAGAGGCAGTGGTTTAGGACTAGAGACAGTTTTTAGTTACTTTCAATTGTTTGAATTTCTGTTTGTGGCTGGCAGCGGGGAAAACGCCTATCATGTAGACGCTATTACCAAAATGTCGTTTGCACTTCTGGGAATACTAGTTTCATTCATTTATATGTGCTGAATTGACAAATCTTGATCCTAATGGATAAGAGCATGATCCAGGGATTTAAAATTGTTGGCATCACATCTTCATTTTTTACCCACGATTACTACTGTGGAAAACACTGGGAGATACTTGTCCTGATGTGTTCAAAAACTGTCTGCCCTTTAAAGCAAACCAAGGACATGTGTGAACTCTTAAAATTTTTTGAGTTATTGTGGCAATAGAAGAGGTCAGATTAACTGGAGAATGACTCCATTGCAGTACTGAAAGCTTGGTTAGCTTCCCTTCTCACTTCTGACCTGCTTTAAAATAGTGATTTCCTAAGAAATATGAGAAGCTCAGCTGCATCTTTATTCTTGATTTGAAAAATGATGTATGCTTTCTTGGAGGAGAAAGAAGGGAAAATGTATCTGAACTCTCAATAATCCCAGGAAATGTCTTTGTTTAAAAGATAGGTGTAAGAAGTGAGCATTTTTCTTATGCAAACAAGCTCGCATAAACATTTCTAATCATTAGTCTACTGTTAAACTTCTAAAATGAGCTATTTATGATTAAGCCTCTCTTTAAGGTTTGGAAGAAATTCACTTAGGTGAATTCAGATCATCGGAGGGAACTGATTGGCAATCATCTTTATTACATTAGGGCATTTAGAAATGTTGCCAGGACTATAAATTGCTCAATTAAAAATTGCTCAAAAGAATAGAGGTAAGAGCTGGACCTAAATAAGCAAAGCAAATTGAAAAATTTAGGCAATTATCTGGATCATGTAGGCCTCTGATCTGCGGCTGAGAAAACAGGCCGCTTTGGGGCTTGCATGATCAAGAACGGTTGTCTGTTCTCATGAAATTTACTGGATAATTGTTCACATCTCCACTTAGTTTAACCTGGCAGATGGCCATGGAGAGCTAACAAGTGAAAATGGTGGGATGTATAGCATTGTAGACTATCTGTCCTAATTTCCTCCTTACATCAACAGGAGAGGAAGAAGCATTGCAGTCTGGAAAACTCCCTGTTGTTCAGGAAACTGGCTAAAAGAAAAGTGACCTGAACTCAGACTACACCAAGATTATTGAGTGAACTCATTCCCGAAGAGTCTGAAGTCAGTTGGAAGAGTGAAGAATTCAACCTCAACATCGTATTTCTCTGAGGTAAATGCACCTATTATATGATTTTTCAAGTGAGGAAGGAAACAAATCAATGCCGATAGGGATTCATCTGCTATCTTTTCCCTGGAAAATTGATAACCATTTAAGCTAGGTTTTCCAGGTGAGAATCCTGAAGGCATTCCACCTGAGGAGGAATATTTAACTTAAAGAGTAGATGTCACCTCTTCCCTGGGTATTCCAAATGATATGAATGAAATATATGGGTTGAGGTCTACTAGGAAATCAGGGAGGTGAAGTAGGGGCGGAGGAGGTGATTGAGTTATTTAAGCCTATGGTGAAGAGTTTTTGTTTGATGCTCTGGAGTTTCATATTTCATATTTGATACCCTGCATCAAACAAAAATCCTCACCATAGGCTTTAAAGTACTTAATCACCTTGCCCCCTCCTGCCTCACCTCACTACTCTCCTAATCCAACCCAGCCTGAAAACATCATTCCTCTAACACTTAGCTTCTCAATGTTTCTCAATCGCATCTATCTCGCCACCAACCTCTCACTCACACTGCTTCTGGTCTGGAATCTCCTCCTTCCTCATATCAGATAGATCAGATCAGGGAAGCAGCATGTCTCAGTACCAAGAGCCCGGGCTTTGGAGTCAGAGGTCATGGGTTCAAAACCCGGCTCCGCCATTTGTCAGCTGTGTGACTTTGGACAAGTCACTTAACTTCTCTGGGCCTCAGTTATCTCATCTGTAAAATGGGGATTAAGACTGTGAGCCCCCCCCCCCCCCGCCCCGTGGGATAACCTGATCACCTTGTAACCTCCCCAGCCTTTAGAAAAATGCTTTGCACATAGTAAGTGCTTAATAAATGCCATTATTATTATTATTATTATTATTATTATTATTATTATTATCGTCCCCTCCTCACTTCAAAGCATTATTGAAGACACACCTCCTTCAAGAAGCCTTCCCTAAGCACTTCTCTCTTTTTCTCGTATTCCCTTCTGTGCCTCTCTTATTTGCTCCTTCATTCATGCTCCCTTCCATCACTGCAGTGCATATGTATATATCTGTATATACCTGTAATTTTTTTAAATTTATTTCTCCATTTATTTATATTAATATCTATCTCCCCCTCTAGACTGTGACATCACTGTGGGCAGAAATGTGTCTGTTTGTTGTTATATCATACTCTCCCAAGTGCTTAGTACAGTGCTTTGCACACAGTAAGCACTCAAATATGAATGAATGAATGGAGAGGAAACTATGGGAGGTTCTTAAGGAGTGAGGAAGCATGGACTTATGTTATTTTTTTAGAAAAATGAGCTGATCAACAAAGCAAGGTATGGATAGAAGTGGGGTGAGGCAGGAAACTGGAATGTCAGCAAGGAGTCTGATGCAGTAATCAAGGCGGGTTAGGATGAGTGCTCGGATCAACATGGTAGCAGTTTGGATGGAGAGGGAAGGGCAGCTTTTAACCAATGTTGTGGAATTGACAGTATTTGCTGACAGTTTAATTGAGTTGAACGAGAGAGATGGGCCATGGTTATGGGCTTCTGCGAAAGGAGGGATGGAGGGGCTGCCTATAGTGATGGGAAAATCATGGGGAGGAACAGGTTTGGGATGGAAGATGAGAGGGTTCTGTTTTGGACATGCTAAGCTTGAGGTGTCAGCAGGACATCCAAGTAAAAATGTCCTGAAGGCAGGAAGAAATATGAAGCTGCAGAGAACTAGAAAGATCATTAATTGATTCATTCGTTCATTCATTCGATTGTATTTATTGAGCACTCACTGTGTACAGAGCACTGTACTAAGTGCTTGGGAAGTACAAGTCGGCACCATATAGAGACGGCCCCTACCCAACAATGGGTTCACAGTCTAGAAGGGGGAGACAGGCAACAAAACAAAACATGTAGACAGGTGTCTAAACTATGAGAATAAATAGAATTATAGCTAGATGCACATCATTAATAAAATAGAGTAGTAAATATGTACAAATAAAATAAATAGAGTAATAAATATGTACAAATTTATACAAGTGTTGTAGGAAGGGGAAGGAGGTAGGGCGGGGGGATGGGGAGGAGGAGAGGAAAAAGGGGGCTCAGTCTGGGATGGGCCTCCTGGAGGAGATGAGCTCTCAGTAGGGCTTTGAAGGGAGGAAGAGAGCTAGTTTGGCGGATGTGCGGAGGGAGGGCATTACAGGTCAGGGGAAGGACGTGGGCTGGGGGTAGATGGTGGGACAGGTGAGAATGAGGCCCAGTGAGGAGGTGAGCGGCAGAGGAGTGGAGGGTGCAGGCTGGGCTGGAGAAGGAGAGAAGGGAGGTGAGGTAGGAGGGGGAGAGGTGATACAGAGCCTTAAAGATGAGAGTGAGGAGTTTTTGCTTGATTCATAGGTTGACAGGCAACCACCGGAGATTTTTGAGGAGGGGAGTGACATGCCCAGAGCATTTCTGTGCAAAGATAATCTTGGCAGCAGAGTGAAGTATAGACTGAAGCGGGGAGAGACAGGAGGAATATGATAATGTATGATAATCATATTAAATAAATATGATTCATTGGATAATATTTATTCAGTGCTTACTGTGTGCACAGCACTGTACTAAGTGCTTGGGTGAGTATAACAATAAGCAGACACATTCTTATAGTGCTTACAGAGATTACAGCTCTGGGGAGAGACAGGCATTAATATAAATAAATGGTTTATAGATATGTATGTAACTGTCATGGGCCTGGGAGGGGAGATGAATAAAGGGAGCAAGTCAGGGTGACACAGAAGGGAGTGGAAGAACAGGAAAGGTACGCTTAGTCTGGAAAGGCTTCTTGGGGGAAAGGTGCCTTCAATAAGGCTTTGGAGAAGGGGAGAGTAAATAGGGCTGAAATGTTGTGAACCTTTTCTTCATATGAGCAGTATCTGAAGGGCCAGCTGTTCTGGTGATGGATGATACAGCTTTTCCTGTACTATGATTCATCAACAAGAGTATGATGTGAAAGTACTGTGGTCCAACCTTCCATTATACTCTGCCCTATTTACACTGTTAGAGTGGCATAGTTAGTTTGGGTCACCTAACTAGAGGGGGACCAGAGAAGAAAGAAAGTAAAGTAGATCTTTGGAGAAAGGTATAAGAGTTGAGGTTTAGCAAGCCACATTTTACATCAGGAAGTTAGTATTTTGATTATGAGAATTTTCACTACTCACAGAACCTGTAAGTTAGGAAAATAGCTTTCTGAAGTGTTTTCCTGAGAAGGATGTTTACCAGGTATTGTCTAAAATCACAGTGGCATTGATAAAGATTGGACCTTTGCCATATAATTACAGTCCTTAGTACGGTGCTCTGCATACAGTAAGTGCTCAATAAATACGATTGAATGAATGAATATAATTCAAAAAGGGAATTGTAGTTCCAGACAAGGTGGCTCCCCATAATGAAGGGGGTCAGAGGGCTAGCAATATAGCCCACAGAAAAGCCAGAGAGATTTCAGTTGGTCTTAAGGAAGATCAACTGATCATGGTATTTATTAAGCACTAGACTAAGCATTTGGAGAGTGCCTATAGTAAAGTTGGAATTCATGATCCCTGCCCACAAGGAGCTTACAGAAAGATTTTCCCACCTGTAATGCCTCCTTTATGGAGACATTTGACAAAAACAACCAACCATCTGCTCTGGATGGTTTCGTGACTCACCTGTTGGAGGGAGAAGACTGAACTAAATGGCCTATTGACATCTAAAATTCCCTCTTGCAATGAAATTATACAAAAATACACTTGGAAGAGTCAGCTATTTCCTCATTAAAATGAATGAGAAGCAGTATGGCCTTGTGGATAGAGCACGGGCCTGGGGGTTAGAATGACCTGGGTTCTAGTTCTAGCTCTACCATTTGTCTGCTGTGTGACCTTGGACAAGTCACTAAACTTTTCTGTACCTCAGTTACCTCATCTGTAAACTGGGGATCAAGACTGTTAGCCCTATGTGGGACATGGATTGTGTCCAACCTGATTATCTTGTATCAACCGCAGCGCTTAAAACAGTGTCTGGCATATAGTAAGCATTTAGCAAAAACCATTAAAAAAACTGATGATTTTCTCCCACCAAAAAGAGACTTTTCAGTCATAATCATATGATCCAATATTTATGTGAAATTCCAAGAATCATCTGAATTGATAAGATAACCTCATTTTGATTATGAGACAACATCAGCAGAGTGAAGGGACTACAAGACCTGAAATTTATGAAAGTTCATATTTCAAAATGTTTCTCCAACACTGAAATATAGCAGCGAGTCAAAGAACCTGGGTTCAAATCCTGGTTCTTCCACCGATCTCCTTTGTGACCTTGGGCAACTCACTTTACTTATCTGTGCCTCAGTTTCCTCATATGTAAAATAGGGATTAAATCCTACTCCTCCTACTTAGACTGTGAGCCCCACGTGGGACAGGAACTATGTTGAACCTGATGATGCCGTATACACTCCACAACTTAGAACGGTGCTTGTAAGTGTAAGTGCTTAACTAGTATAATAATGAGAATAACAAAAACAAATATTCCTCATGAAATACAATTATACATGGAACTTCCTCTCAACTGGAAGGGGAATGACCTATGGTTTCAACATTAATAGTTAGTCAAATGGCAGAATGATAGTTGGAACAGTAGGTTTCCAGAAAGTTTTTCAAAAATTCAGCTGATTTATGAGAATAAATAGGATAAAATCTACATAGCGGTAAAATAGTTTGATAAATTTGTTGCCAATTTGTACTTCCCAAGCGCTTAGTACGGTGCTCTGCACATAGTAAGCGCTCAATAAATGTGATTGATGATGATGATGATAAATTTAGGGTGTTGGGTTATTGGACAGCAGAATCTTAAAGCCACGTATTTTTTTTTTTTATAATCTAGGATGTGGATTGAATATACATAGAAAAGGAGCTTGTCTATTTATTTTGGGAAATACTTTTATCCAATCTAAGGAGTCTAAAGAGCAAGAGCTATCAATGTTTTGTTTGCAAATTTTGAATTGTTTAGAACTGAACAGAATGTACTTTGGAGAGGGAGTCTTTGTTTACTCAATTGAATCTTGGTTCCGACTTTGGAAGTAGGGAAAAAAAAATCCTCCATGTTATTGCATCAATTGATACATAAATAGCATACAGATTAAGAAGTTTCTTATGAGAAATAAGATATTTTGCCCATTTCGGTACACACTTTGTTTAACTGAAAGATCATAGAAAATGTCTACATGTAAAACGAATTAGAGTTTTGACAGATTTATCACTGATTGAGAGGGAGTGCTTGGAGTGTTTAAAGTTCCTGCAAACTCCTCTAAACATAAGGCTGGCTGCAGTTTTGTGTCTCTAGGCCAATAGTCATTGAAGTCTAAATTAAAGCCTGAATTAAAGATGGGCAACTTGAGATAAAACAGACAATTAGTTCTCTTTAGCTAATTGTTTTAATTGGCAATTACAGAAAAAGGAATATCACCTTCTTCAGTTTCCAAGGATCTTGTGGCGAGTAGCCTAAATAAAAGAGAAATTGTTTCACAAGCATTGAATGCTTAGGAGAATTCTCTAATAGGACCAGGGAGAGAAAATATCTTAAGACACTTGGCAGCAACTACCTAGATTAGATTGGGAAGAGAAAATCGTTTGGAAAGACATATGTCTAATGATTTCATGTTGGAACATGACACTGACATTGGAAGGGCCTCTGAAATTCAGATCATAAGCAAACAGAATCCATTCGAGGAACTCTTGGAAAAAAGCTGGTAGTAGAATCAGTGGTTCTGATTGAATGATAAATGGATGTTGAGTGGGCTCATTTCTGGGCTTTCTCTTCTCCATCTACACCCATTCCCTGGGAGAACTCATTTCTCCCCTGGCTTCAACTACCATCTTTATGTGGATGATTCTGAAAAGAACATCTCCTGCCCTGATCTCTCTCCTTCTCTGTAGTCTTACATTTCCTCCTCTCTTCAGGACTTATCTACTTGAATGTCCTGCCGACTGCTCAAAAGTAGATTATGGGTTCGTTGTGGGCAGGGCATGTGTCTCTCTGTTGTTGTATTGTACCCTGCCAAGTAGGTACAATAGTTCCTTGCACACAATAAATTCTCAATAAATACAACTGAAATGAGTGGATGAACGCATCTGAAACAGAACTCTTTGTCTTCCCACTGAAACCCTGCCTTCCCCATTGCTGTAAACAGCACTCCCATGCCCCAGCTTAACAATCTTATGACCTTGGCGTTAACCTCGACTCATGTTGTATTGTACTTTCCCAAGCCCTTAGTATAGTGCTCTGCACACAGTAAGCTCTCAACAAATACAATTGAATGAATGAACGAATGAATGAATCTCTCTTCTTCAGACCACATATTCAACCCATCACCAAATCCTGTAAATTCAACCTTCACATAACACTACAAATCAACTCTTTGTTCTCCATCCCAACTGATACCACGTTAATCCAAGCACTTATCCTCTCCTACCTTGATGACTGCATCAGACTCCCGCTGACCTCCCTGGCTCCTGTCTCTCTCCATTTCAATCCATACTCCACTCTGCAGCCCAGATTATTCTTTTACAAAACCATTCATTCCATGTTTTCCTATTCTCTGAGAACTTCCAGGGGTTGCCCATCCATTTCCGCATAATAATAATAATAATAATAATGGTGGTATTTGTTAAGCACTTACTATGTGCAAAGCACTGTTCTAAGCACTGGGGAGGTTACAAGGTGATCAGGTTGTCCCATGTGGGGCTCACAGTTTTAATCCCCATTTTACAGATGAGGTAAATGAGGACCAGGGAAGTGAAGTGACTTGCCCAAAGTCACACAGCTGACAGTTGGTGGAGCCGGGATTTGAACCCATGACCTCTGACTCCAAAGCCCATGCTCTTTCCACTGAGCCATGCTGCTTCTCCAATCAAACAGAAACTCTAAAACATTGGCTCTGAAGAACTCAATCACCTTGCCCCATCTTACTTTACCTGTCTGATTTCCTATCCAGCCCAGCCGGCACACTTTAATAATAATAATAATGATGATATTTATTAAGCGTTTACTATGTGCCAAGCACTGTTCTAAGTGTACTCCTTAGTGCCAACCTCCTCCCTGTAACTTAATCTTATCTATCTCGCTGCCAACCTCTTGCACATACCTTGTCCCCCATCGTGGGACAACCTGATCACCTTATAACCTCCCCAGCACTTGGAACGGTGCTTTGCACATAGTAAGTGCTTAACAAATGCAATCATTATTATTATTACAAGGTGATCAGGTTGTGCCACGGGGGGCTCACAGTTTTCATCCCCATTTTACAGATGAGGTAACTGAGGCACAGACAAGTTAAGTGACTTGCCAAAAGTCACACAGATGACAAGTGGAGGAGATGGGATTTGAACCCATGACCTCTGACTCCAAAACCCGGGCTCTTTCCACTGAGCCACACTGCTTCTCCAATTATTATATAGCCCCACTTTTGCCCTTCAACCTTTGAGTTATGAGAAATTAGGACATTCAAATGAGCTTGATAAACTCTCCATCTTTAATGAATTTTTCCCTTTAGAGCATTTGCAAAGCACTTTTAATGGAAAATGTGCTTTAATATGAAGTATCACTATGGAACTTGATAAGGTTGTTTCGTTAAATCAATGGATATTCTACACCAGTATGCTATTTTTTTTTAAATGACAAATTGTAAACAACAGATATAATAGTCCATAAACTCAGGATTTTTTATGGGTATTTTTTCCATATTTCAAAGGAAATGCCTCAAAATACTATACAGAGCAGAAATGCTAAAACGGGGTTCTTCTCCCGTTGACTTGTGCACTTAGCTTTCAGTCAGGCTAGTAACACATTGCTTATAAAATGGATTATTCTATTAAGCAGTAATGGTCTGAAAAATGAAAGCTTACTGCAGCAGTCTTACTGCACGGCTTTAAGCCATTGCTGGAGATTGCAGTTCAAACTTCAGAGGAAATATGCAGAAGCATGTGTTCAAGACAGGTCTTTCAAGGACTGCAAAAAGACAGCATCAAATGGACTTGAATGCCTATGGTGTTAAGTGGCACAATCATCATCGCATTCAAATTCTCAAATTATGGTGATGAAAAACGTTAATTATCCAGCAATTTGGAGAATTGGGACACACTTGTAAGTAAAAAGGATTACCCTAGAAGTCAACTGAAGTCAACTCAAATGACCCCTTTGTAGTTCTAGTGCCTAACCTTGGTCCCACTCTGTGTGAGGCACATAAACCTAACTCCCTCCAAGATCCCAGGCAGTTCCCATGGTCTTCCCATCCACCAAACTCACTTCCCTGTCTCCCCACTTCACTCTGACCCCCTCAACTTCCTCTCCTAGTGAATATTTTAATAAGGTCTTCCCCTAGAATGTAAGCTCCTTGAGGGTAGAGGTAGTGGTGTCGACAAATCAACTGTATTGTGGTGTCTACAAATCAATTGTATTGTCCTCTCCCAAGTGCTTAGTACAGTGCTCTGCTCACAGTAAGAGCCCAGTAAATACCATTGATTGGTTGACTGAGCCAAAAAATCACCTTTTATTCCCCAACATGCCCCAGTTCTCTGGCTTGGCATTCGTGCCACAGAAATGCAGAAATATTTATACACTGGTGGCAGTAGCTGCAGGGATACTGATGCAGCCTAGCCCAGTGCAGCCTAGTAGCACCAGAGCTATTAAGTAGATCAATTAGAAGACTACCATGGTATTAATCCCCATTTTACAGATGCCTGTTTACTTGTTTTGAGGTCTGTCTCCCCACTTCTAGACTATAATCCCGGTGTTTGCAGGGATTTTCTCCCTTTTTTGCTGAATTTTACATTCCAAGCTGTTAGTACAGTGTTCTGCACACAGTAAGCTCTCAATAAATATGATGGAATGAATGAGGTAACTGAGGCAGGGAAACGTTAAGTGACTTACCCAAGGTCACACAGCAGATAAGCTTGTTGGCTCTAGGCTTTAAACTTGTAGTGGGCAGGGAGCATGTCTACCAACTCTGTCGTGTTGGATACTCCCAAGTACTCAATAAATAAGACTGATTGATTGGATTTATTGGCACGTGGCGGAGCCGGGAATAGAATCCAGGTCCTCTATTGTGTGTTCAAATTCAAAGGGGTAAATGTTTCCATTTTCCTCTCTTTTTTGGTGGGGAAGTGGGTCAAATAAATAGGGATAAGATTGATCGTAATGGAACCATGGATCATTCATGGCCATAATAAAAAGGAGAGAAAACATAGGTTTGCTATAACTACAATTCTCCCATCACTCTCAAGTTCCATTTTCCAGGGACTATAAAGTAAAATCTAGCAGTTTTACACATACCTAGGGCTAGAATATTTATACAGCCAGACCCTGTCAGTTCAAACATTGCAAATTCTAGACAGGCTGGGCAGGCACAAGGAAGTAAGGAAACCAAACAGAACAAAACCTGGGGTGCATATTCTAGCAGCATCTAAAAAATGAATGAGTGATATTGGGGTATTGCTATGTGGGGATATATATGTCTTCAAATAGACTTCAAAATAGCCATTATAGTGAATTTTAGAAGTATTTTTCTTTACCATTTCATAAACTTGAGAGAGATGTCCTTTTTTTTTTGCCCTGGAGTTATAAGATCAAAGTCATCACATTAAAGCTAGGTGTTTCTCCTGAGTGTGTTCAGAGTTTACCAAGACTTAAAACATTTTAGCCATACAAATTATACCCTTTTGTTCTTCATGAAGGCAAAAATGCCATTCTCCTATTTAGCATTCCTCAAAGAAGCGGGCCATTCTCTACCTTTGTTCTGCAGCCAATCAATTTTTCTAATCAATCACTGTCTTATCTTATAAAAGCAGTTTATAAGGAAGACCAAAAAAGCGTGTCAGTTATCTAAGGCTGCACTTATTCCCTAAAACACAATCCTAAGCTTGCTTACTATAGATTTTCTTTGTTCAAAGAAACCAAAAATAATCTAAAGTTTACTCCTAACAAATCCAAATATCTAACTACATCAGAATGAATCCAATGTGATTCCAATAACATTTTCAAATTTTCATTTGGGTGGACTGGGTGGCTCAAAAATCAATGCAATGCTTTAAATTTATTTCAATTGCTGAAATGCTGGCTTTGTTCATGTTTCATTGAGTTCGATTTTCCTTTGTTTTGATTGGTGTGAAAGTTTGGGGAGATAAGGTTTGTATAAGGAGATAAGAATACTAAAAATTAAAATTTGTGTGAATTCAAAGCATTTAAACATATCCCATTCAATCTTACACAGCTAAATAGCATATGAGAAAAAGTAATAAGCTCCTTATGACAATCAATCAATCAATCAATCGTATTTATTGAGCACTTACTGTTTGCAGAGCACTGTACTAAGCGCTTGGGAAGTACAACTTGGCAACATATAGAGACAGTCCCTACCCAACAGTGGGCTCACAGTCTAGAACAACATACATTACAGTGCTCTGCACACAGTAATCCTTAATAAATACTATTGATCTGAACCTTGCTGGTTCAATCTCTCATCCTATCCCAACTGGATTACTGCATCAGCCTCCTCTCTGATCTCCCATCCTCCTGTCTCTCCTCGAGCTTCACTCTGCTGCCCGGATTATCTCTGTTCAGAAACGCTTTGAGTATGTCACTCCCCTCCTCAAAAATCTCCAGTGGTTGCCTGTCATCCTTCGAATCAAGCAAAATCTTCTCAGTCTTGGCTTCAAGGCTGTCCATCACCTTGCTCCCTCCTACCTCATCCCCCTCCTTTCCTTCTCCAGCCCAGCCGCTCCTCCAGCCCTCCGCTCCTCTGCCACTGCTAACCTCCTCAATGGGCCTCATTCTTACCTGTCTCACCGTCGACCCCCGGCCCACGTCCTTCCTCTGGCCTGGAATGCCCTCCGTCCACACATCCACCAAACTAGCTCTCTTCCTCCCTTCAAAGCCCTACTGAGAGCTCACCTCCTCCAGGAGGCCTTCCCAGACTAAGCCCCCCCTTTTTCTCCCCTCCTCCTTCTCCCCTCCCCATCACCCCCCCACCTACCCCCTTCCTCTCCCCACAGCACTTGTATATATTTCTACATATTTATTACTCTATTTTATTTGTACATACTATATTTATTTTATTAATGATGTGTATATACCTATAATTCTATTTATTCTGACACTATTGACACCTGTCCCCTTGTTTTGTTGTGATGTCTGTCTCCCTCTTCTAGACTGTGAGCCCATTGTTGGGTAGGGACCGTCTCTATATGTTGCCTATTTGTACTTCCCAAGCACTTAGTACAGTGCTCTGCACACAGTAAGCGCTCAATAAACACCATTGAATGAATGAATGAATAAGAACTGATGACTCCTGAACCTTGCTTCACAGTTAGGGGATAAAATATTTTTATGCCCCACTATTTTTTTCTATTGCATAACTTTTTTATCACCCCCACCACGATGAAGTATTATGTGGCAATAGCATCAGATGTTTGAAAGAATATACAACTGATGCTCTGAATTTACGTTCCCATTCTTTTTAAGACACAGTAGGCACTTAGTAAATACTATTAATACTAGACTTTATAGCTCCTGTGGATCTGGGATCATTTATTTCAGGACTTGGGTTTATAAAGCCAGACTATTTTGTCTTATTAAACTGCATAAACATATTAAAAGCCAAGAGATCTTTCAAAATAGAAGCAGTGTAGACTAGTGAGAAACAGCATTGCTTAACAGTTAGAGTGTGGCCTGGGAGTCCAAAGGACCTGGGTTCTAATCCCACTCTACCATTTACCTGCTGTATGACCTTGGGCAACTCGCTTAATTTCTCTATTTCTCAAATACCTCATCTGTAAAATGGGAAATCAGATTGTGAGCCCCATACGGGACATGGACTGTGTCCAAACTGATTAGCTAGTATCTTCTCCAGCACTTAGTACAGTGCCTGGTGCGTAATAAGCACTTACTTATATCAAGTACTGTAGAGTTGTTTCCAATTCCTGGAGACTCTATGGACATATTTTCTCCAGAACGTCCTGTCTTCTGCCATATTCTGTAACCTTTCAAAAGAGTCTTTTGTTATCATTGTTATCACCTCTAGCTGCTGATCTGCCTCTTCCACGTTTTCCCTAGACTTTTCCAAACATTAGTGCCTTCTCCAGAGAATTAGTCTTCCTGATTGTGTGTCCAAAATATGCTAATCTAAGTCGAGTCATTTGGCCTTCCAAAGACCATTTTGGTTTCATTTGCTCCAAAATCCATATGTTTTGGGTAAGTAAGCACTTACCGATACCATAAAAATAAAACTTAAAAGGAAGGCCAGAGCAGAAAATTCGGACTTTTATTGGCTTCCCTTCCTTGTGTCTCTAGGTACCAGGTTGGCAGAATAGCAGGACAGAATTGTTAAGATGGAGTGGATACTAGTTCCATAAGGAATGTACAACTAAAGTTTCCCTTTATTCCCCATACTCAGTTTACCAGTGGCGACAGGACTTCCATTCTTTTCTTTAATCTACATTAGAATTCAAAAAACAACCACTGAAGAAGCTACATATCAAAAGCTAAGGGAAACCCGCTATGCAGTGAAATGCAGCTCAACATTTTACTGTTTTTCTGTTAAGTGTGACAATTAGACTCCTTTTTGGAACGATGTTGTGTTTCTTCAGTGACAGTCTTTTGGACTGAGCTGCACTAGTGGATCTCAGGACACTTTCTTCTGACTCTTTTGAGGTCTTCAGGCACGATACATTTTATGACCCGTAGAAAATATGATGAGTTTTAGAATGAGCTACACTCCTTCATATTCCATGGGAACTTGGGACTCCAAGCCCTGAAAATGGAAATCACATTTGACTGGCCCATTCCACTCTCTGAACCCCTGTCGGATCCATGGCCATATCTCTGCAGTGATAATTGATTCCCACATTCCATTGCAGCCTGTTGAGTATCTTGACTTCTAAAGAGACATTTTGAACTCACATTCTGAAAAATCCTCTAGGCAACGACCTGCATGAGAGAGCTAAATCAGGGAAAATGACTTGCCTGACTGGCAGTTGTCCAGTTTTGGGAGTCTGATGACTGCACTTGCCTATATTTAATGCAGCTGTAGCAGCCATGCAGTGCACACACACAATGAACACACACACACACACCCTCCCCCCAAAACCAAAACTCCTCTCTCATCTGAAACTTGTATTTTACCATCAGTCACGCTCAGTCCCAATGTCACATGCTCCAGTTCATCCACTTTACCTTGTCATGATTTATAGAAACATTAAAAAGTGTCTTTCAAATTCCTGGAAGCCATACTTTAAAAAGTGTCATTAAGTTGAAACCATTTTAATCGGCTCCGTTCTTTCAGGTTAACATGAGGCCTTGTTTCCCAGAAATGGATATTAATGCTCGAGTTTCATCTAGAAGTAAACTATAATGTTAAATCTTACTGGCTGAAAAGATTTCCCCGGGGACATTTAAGCACTGGGGCGCTGGAGGTAATGGGTTACCTCTTATCTATGAGAAGCAGCGTGGCTCAGTGGGAAGAGCACTTCCCACTTTGGAGTCAGAGGTCATGGGTTCAAATCCCGGCTCTGCCAACTGTCAGCTATGTGACTTTGGGCAAGTCACTTAACTTCTCTGCACCTCAGTTACCTCATCTGTAAAATGGGGATCAAGACTGTGAGCCCCACATGGGACAATCTGGTCACCTTGTAACCGCCCCAGCACTTAGAACAGTGCTTTGCACATAGTAAGCACTTAATAAATGCTATCATTATCATTATTATTATTCAAGGTTCTAGGATCCCTTTGGGAATTGGCTGCTTTAGTCTCTGGATGGCCCAAACAAGCAGGATCAGTTTCTTGTACTTTAGTTTCTGAAGAGGTCCAGCTGTTTTGATTTTCCAAGCTCTTGCATTATTAATGTCCCTGAGTTTTCCTGGGAATGTTTCTTTTAGCTGCTTTAGTTTCATCTTATATACTCCATTTCTCCGGGTAGTCAACAAAGACCATCATTACACAGGGTCTAGCCTTCTCTGTCCTCAGCTCACTGTTCAATTAATAATAATAATCACCTCAATTCACTCCCTTTGCTCTTCCCCCTTCTCCCTGCACCACAACACTAATGTATACACATATAATCTATAATTCTATTTATCTATATTGATGGCTGTTCATTTGTTCTGATGTCTGTCTCCTGCCCCTAGATTGTAAGCCTATTGTGGGCAGGGATTGTCTCTCTTTATTGCTGTATTGTACTTTCCAAACACTAAGTAAAGTGCTCTGCACATAGTAAGCACTCAATAAATATGATTGAATGAATAGTAATAATGGTATTTGTTAAGTGTTTATTATATGTTATGCACTATTCTAAGTGCTGGGATGGATACAAGCAAATTGGGATGGACATAGTCCCTGTCCCAAATGGGGCTCACAGTCTCAATCCCCATTTTACAGATGAGGTAATTGAGACACAGAGAAATGAAGTGAATAGTCCAATGCCACAGAGCAGACAAATGGCGGAGCCAGATTAGAACAAGTGGATGACCTCCCGCAAGTCTCTTCATTCTCTGTGCCTCAGTTATATCATCTGTAAAATGGGGATTAAGACTGTGAGCCCCATTTGGGACAGGGACTGTGTCCAACACAATTTGCATGTATCCCCCTCAGAGCTTAGTATAGTGCCTGGCACATAGTAAGTGCTTAACTGTATCATAAAAAAAAACCTGTATTTGGGTGGGAAATAGAGAAGGGAAAGTGTATCTCAAGCAGGGACATTAGAGTTGGGGGATAAAGGGAAAAAGAACAATCAGTCAATCAATGGTATTTACTTAGCACTTTGTTCAGAGCACTGTTCTAAGCATTTGGGAGAGTACACTACCAATGTGTTCCCTGCCAACAAGGAGCCTATGGTCTAGAGGGAGTGGGAGAAAAGAGGGTTTAGTCATCGAGCAAGAAGGTCCAGATTCTGGGGCCTAGAAGAGAAAGGAACAAGGTCATGCTTACTTTGTAACAATACAATTGGCCTCTGCTATGTTGCTGAACATGGAAGTTGATTTTTTCTTGCACAGAACTATTGGCATATGCCTGTCTAGTCTTATCTGCATTTAGTTCTCAAAGCTAACACCTTTGAGACTCTTTAGAATAAAAGGTGTGGGATATTAGAGGTGGTTATTATTATTATCATCATCATCAGGGTTATTATTAAGCTAAAGAGGAATATACGGGATGCCAGAGTGCAGTTTCCAAATTGTCCCATCTCGCTACATAAAGTGCCAATCAGGGCTGTCATGAAAATGCTCTTTCCGTTGGTAATAACAGGATGAACAGTTCCCGGTGCTCCTATTCATCCTCATTGAATGTGCAAATGAAAAGAAACAAATAATCACGGGAGTCGTAAGAAATGTAATGTGCCAAGCGGTCAATAAATCAAGTGTGAAAGAGCCGGAATAGCAATTGAACTCCAAAAGAGGACATTTGGTCTAGAAGGAAAATTCAGAGCTGAGTTTCACCTAGTCAAATTCGCATTCCTAACTTCAACTAACCGCTAAGGATCCTCTCTTCCTCCCTTCAAGGCCCTGCTGAGAGCTCACCTCCTCCAGGAGGCCTTCCCAGACTGAGCCCCTTCTTTCCTCTCCCCCTCGTCCCCCTCTCCATCCCCCCGTCTTACCTCCTTCCCTTCCCCACAGCACCTGTATATATGTATATATGGTTGTACATATTTATTACTCTATTTATTTATTTATTTATTTATTTTACTTGTACATTTCTATCCTACTTATTTTATTTTGTTGGTATGTTTGGTTCTGTTCTCTGTCTCCCCCTTTTAGACTGTGAGCCCACTGTTGGGTAGGGACTGTCTCTATGTGATGCCAATTTGTACTTCCCAAGCGCTTAGTACAGTGCTCTGCACATAGTAAGTGCTCAATAAATACGATTGATTGATTGATTGATTGATTGATCCCAAGAAATGTTTGACATTTCTACTTGTTAATGGGAGAAGCACACTTCATATTTCCAGACCACAGGGTACAATTTGCCTCGTTTCAACAACAACAAATGTATCACTGTAACAAATTATGAGAGCGCAAGTTAACATTAATGGCTAAGTGTAAAGATTTTGATTGATTGCCACATATAGGGTAAAAGACTTGAGCAGAAGCATAAACTATCTGAACAAAATGAACGTGAGCACACCTTTTCACTCGTTGCCATTAAGAAAGCCCTTGAATTAGCAAAAGGAAATTCAGAACGTTTTTCTAGCGGCCTAGTGAGTAGCCTGCACTTTTATAGGAGATGAGCTGAAAGGAGGGAAGTACATATGTGACATGCTTCCAAAGTTTTCCCCTCTCACTATGATGGCATCTTGGCCAACAGCAATACCTGGGAAGTCTCCACTCTGGATTCCTAACACCTCCATCGTACGTATCTTCCCAAGCCAGATGGGATCTGATGGTAATAAGGTACAAATAGGATTTATCGAGTCCCTACTAGGTGCTGTGCACTGCACTAATGATAATAATAATAAGAGTAGTAGTAGTAGTTGTGGAATTTGTTCAGTGATTACTATATGCCAAGAACTGTTCAACGTGTTGGGTAAGATGCAATCAAATCATATTGCAGACTGTCCAAATAGAAAGGAGAGCAGGAATTGAATCCCCATTTTACAGTTGAGGAAAGTGAGCCACAGGGGACTTAAGTGTCTTGCCCAAGGTTACACAGCAGGTTACTGGGGGAACCACAATTAGAAGCCAGTTCTTACTGCTACGTCTGTGTGTTTCTTATTGAGTAACACTGTTTCTCTAGCACTTGGGAAGTAGAAAATAAAGTGACACATTCCCTGTCCACAGCAAGCTCACCTGCACATGGGGGAAACAGAAATAAATACATCTATATTATATATATATAGTATATATACATAGATATAATGCATTCATTCATTCCATCATATTTATTGGGTGCTTACTGTGCGCAGAGCACTGTACTAAGCACTTGGGAAGTACATACATACATAATACGTACAAATAAAATAATCAAAGCAAATAACTGATTGAACAAATATTCACAAGTACTGGGGATGGGTGTAATTAAGGGTATTTGAGGGAACTGAGGGAAGCAGAAGGTGCCTGGTGGGTAAATCAAGGGCATGGGAGAAGCAGCATGGCTCAGTGAAAAGAGTCCGGGCTTTGGAGTCGGAGGTCATGGGTTCAAATCCGGCTCTGCCAACTGTCAGCTGTGTGACTTTAGGCAAGTCACTAGACTGTGAGCCCACTGTTGGGTAGGGACCGTCTCTATATGTTGCCAACTTGTACTTCCCAAGCGCTTAGTACAGTGCTCTGCACACAGTAAGCACTCAATAAATATGATTGATTGATCCTCTGTGCCTCAGTTACCTCATCTGTAAAATGGGGATTAAGACTGTAAGCCCCACGTGGAACAACTTGATCACCTTGTATCCCCCCAGTGCTTAGAACAGTGTTTTGCACATAGTTAGTGCTTAACAAATCCCATCATTATTATTATTATGGGAGTCAAAAGTACCAGGGTTCAAATCCCAGCTCATCCAGTTGTCTGCTTTGTGACCTGGGGCAAGTCACTTCCTTTCTCTGTACCTCAGTTATCTTATCTGTAAAATGAGGATTAATAATAATAATAATTATTATTATTATGGTATTTGTTAAGCGCTTACTATGTGCAAAGCGCTGGGGTTGATACAAGGTGATCAGGTTGTCCCACTTGGGTCTCAGTCTTAATCCCCATTTTACAGATGGGTAACTGAGGCACAGTGAAGTGTTTGGCCCAAAGTCACACAGCTGACAAGTGGCGGAGCCGGAATTAGAACCCATGACCTCTGACTCCCAAGCCCGGGCTCTTTCCACTGAGCCACACTGCTTAGTGCTTAACAAGTACCAAGCGCTCAGTACAGTGCTCTGCACACAGTAAGCGCTCAATAAGTACGATTGATGAAGTACCATCATCATCATCAAGACGACTGATGGGTTCATCAGACTTTGCTGTCTAAACCCCAGGCAGTATCACTGTACTTTAGCTGCCTGGCTCAGTGGAAAGAGCATGGGCTTTGGAGTCAGAGGTCATGGGTTCAAATCCCGGCTCTGCCAATTGTCAGCTGTGTGACTTTGGGCAAGTCACTTAACTTCTCTGTGCCTCAGTTACCTCATCTGTAAAATGGGGATTAAGACTGTGAGCCCCCTGTGGGACAACCTGATCACCTTGTAACCTCCCCAGCACTTACAACAGTGATTTTCACATAGTAAGCACTTAATAAATGCCATTGTTATTATTATTATTATCATTATTTACCCAGACTGAGCCTAGGCCCAAACTGGATCAGGGAAACTGATGTTGGAATCGAAGAAAAGGCTTTGCGACTCCTCTTTCTTTGTAGGCTTCAACAAGTTTCAGTGGTGTAACGAAGGGAAACACTAAGAGTTAAATAATAATAATGATAATTGTGGTATTTGTTAAGCACTTACTATGTGCCAAGCACTGGGTTAGATACAAGGTAATTGGGTTGGACACAGTCCCTGTCCCACACGGGGCTCGCAGTCTTAATCCTCATTTTGCAGATGAGCAACTGAGGCAGAGAGAAGTGAAGTGACTTGCTCAAGGTCACACAGCATTCATTCATTCATTCGATCGTATTTATTGAGCGCTTACTGTGTGCAGAGCACTGTACTAAGCGCTTGGGAAGTACAAGTTGGCAACATATAGAGACGGTCCCTACCCAACAACGGGCTCACAGTCTAGACAAGTGGCAGAGCCGGGATTAGAATTTAGGTCCTTCTCACTCCCAGGCCCATACTCTATCCACTATGCCATGCGACGTCTACGTAGCCTAATTAGTAGCCTGATTCCCCATGTAGTATAATTAGTAGCTTTTGTTGCTAGAACTTTTTGTCACAATGCATCACAGAAGGACAGAAAAGCGTTGAGTGGGGATTATAAACGGGGGCTTTTTTTGGTCAAGTGATGTATTTTTCATACCGCCAACTGAGTCCGGAGTGAGGGCAGGATTCTGGCCAAAGCGCACTGATTCCCTTACATTACTTTCAGCTTCTGTGAATTCTGGAAACAGATTAAAGTCTTTCCGGGTTTGCAGTGGGGTAAAAGGAATAGCAATGCCTGAAATAGTTGTTCAGTCGAGGAAGTTGACTGCCCCTTCCTTCCTCTCCCCCTCGTCCCCCTCTCCATCCCCCCATCTTACCTCCTTCCCTTCCCCACAGCACCTGTATATATGTATATATGTTTGTACAGATTTATTACCCTATTTATTTATTTTACTTGTACATATCTATTCTATTTTATTTTGTAGTATGTTTGGTTTTGTCTCCCCCTTTTAGACTGTGAGCCCACTGTTGGGTAGGGACTGTCTCTATATGTTGCCAATTTGTACTTCCCAAGCGCTTAGGACAGTGCTCTGCACACAGTAAGCGCTCAATAAATAAGATTGATGATGATGATGATGATGATGAAGTTTTGTTATATTAAGAGTTATAGAAAGGCTTGGCATAGGCCTCTAGAGAGACAGTGAACATGTCTAATTCCCACCGATGTCCTTTTTCCCAGCACTTAGTGGAGTGCTTGGAACACAGTAAAAAAAAAAATAATAATAATGGCATTTGTTAAGCACTTACTATGTGCAAAGCACTGTTCTAAGTGCTGGGGGGATACAAGGTGATCAACTTGTCCCATGTGGGGCTCATAGTCTTAATCCTCATTTTACAGATGAGGTAACTGAGGCTCAAAGAATAATAATAATAATAATAATGATAATAATAATGACATTTATTAAGTGCCTACTATGTGCAAAGCACTGTTCTAAGTGCTGGAAAGGTTACAAGGTGATCAGGTTATACCTCAGGGGGCTCACAGTATTCATCCCCATTTTACAGATGAGGTAACTGAGGCTCAGAGAATAATAATAATAATAATAACGATAATAATAATAATAATAATAATAATAATAGTAATAGCATTTATTAATCACCTCCTATGTGCAAAGCACTGTACTAAGCGCTGGAGAGGTTACAAGGTGATCAGGTTGTCCCTCAGGGGGCTCACAGTCTTCATCCCCATTTTACAGATGAGGTAACTGAGGCACAGAGAACTGAAGTGACTTGCCCAAGGTCACACAGCAGACGTGGTGGAGTCGGAATTCGAACCCATGACCTCTGACTCCAAAGCCTGTGCTCTTTCCACTGAGCCACGCTGCTTCTCCATAATCCCTTAATAGCTACTACTACTACTATTACCCTGTAGAAATTCACCTTTTCTGAAGAGAATAATTTGTGCTAAGCATGGTATTTTAATATATATATTCATGTTATGATTATTAAAATCCTCTGCTCAGATCATCTTCCTAAAATGCCAATGGGTAGTCTAGAGGAAAGAGCACGGTGCTGGGAGCCAGGTCACTAGGATTTGAATCCTGGTTCTGCCATGTGCCCACTGTGTGACCTTGGTCAAGTCACTTAACTTCTCTGTGTCTTAGTGTCCTCAACGGTAAAATTGGGATCAACTATTTTTCTCTCCCCTTAGACTGTGAGCCCTCTGTGAGGCTGAGGCAGTGACCAATCAGATTATCTCATATTTGCCCCAGGTTTTAGCACAACACTTGGCACATAATAAACACTTAATAAATATCATCATTATCATTCACTTCTCCCTTCAAAAGGCCTCCATTGTTTCTCATCTCTCTCTACATACTATTTTCACTGCATGCTCCAAAATACCTAGTACAGAGCATTTTGCCGTGGGAACACTCAGAAAATAACAATAATGAGGATAAACATTATTTGTTTCTCAGTGGAAAGAGCCCGGGCTTGGGAGTCAGAGGTCATGGGTTCTAATCCCAGCTCCGCCACCGATCAGCTGTGTGACTTTGGGCAAGTTACTTGACTTCTCTGTGCTTGTTATCTCATCTGTAAAATGGGAACTAAGACTGTGAGCCCCACGTGGGACAACCTGATTACCTTGTATTCCCCCAGCGCTTAGAACATGCTTGGCACATAGTAAGTGATTAACAAAAGCTATCGTTTTATATTATTATTCTCATTATCAGTATTAGTTATTATGATTATGATTAACACGAATATTACCATAATAACTATTAGTAGTAGTAGCATTATTATTCCATTGATATTTATAGTCCATTCATTTTTTTCTAAAATGAGTTTACATCAATTATGTCATTTGGCTCCCATATTTGGGGAAAAATTTCCCTATCAGTATTAACCTGTCTCATGAAGTCATGGCCACTGGCTTACTCAAAAGGAATACATTTTTCTTATCTAGGGATGCTGTTCAACTAATAATACCATCTATCTGCTTTTACAGATTAGAGAAGAGGCAGTGTTGGATATCACAGCAAATCATATATAGAACAAAGAAGATAAATTTAGGCTACCTTACAACCAATTGAAAGGAATACATTACAGAAATTATATCAAACACACTGCCTACAAAAAGTGCCATGAAGTACTTAATTTTAGACATAATGGACATTATTTTCATCTCAATCAATCAGTTTATTAGATGAACTAAGTATTAGGGGGTCAGAAAGAACAATAAATTTCCATTACATTCATTAAGGTTTTGCAGTGTCACTATCTTGTAAATTGTTAATAAATCATCTCACTGTAATATTTATTTACTCAAAATCTGAGTGGGAAAGTACTTAACTCATTTAGAAAAATGAAGTTCCACTGAAAACTGAAAGGTGAGTGTACTCTTTCCTCATTTTAATCTTCCAGTTTAGTTGCTGACTAGAAAAGTTCAGGTTTCTGAGAATTATTTAGTTTATGGGCTCACAGTTTTGAAGCAGGGAGACAGACATCAAAACAAGCAAAAAGCAAGGTGTGTGGGCTGGGTTGTAATAATAATAATAATAATAATAATAATAATAATAATAATAATAGCATTTATTAAGTACTTATGATGTGCAGAGCACTGTTCTAAGCACTGGGGAATTTACAAGGTGATCAGGTTGTCCCATGGGAGGCTCACAGTCTTAATCGCCATTTTACAGATGAGGGAACTGAGGCCCAGAGAAGTTAAGTGACTTGCCCAAAGTCACACAGCTGACAAGTGGTGGAGCCTGGATTTGAACCCATGACCTCTGACTCCAAAGCCCGTGCTCTTTCCACTGAGCCATGCTGCTTCAGTAGCTATTCATTAATACAACAGTAGGGATGGGGGGGAAGGGGAACTAAGGTGTTTAAGTGCTTTGAAGATGGTATTTGTTAAGCACTATGTGCCAGACACTGTATTAAACACTGGAGTGAATACAGACAAATCCCTGTCCCACATGGGGCTCACAGTCTCAATCATCATTTTACCCATTAGGTAAGAGGCTCACAGAAGTGAAGTGACTTACCCAAGGTCACACAGCAGAGCAGTAGCGGAGCTGGGATTAGAACCCAAACTCTAACCACTATTCATTCATTCATTCAATCGTATTTATTGAGCGCTTGCTGTGTGCAGAGCACTGTACTAAGCGCTTGGGAATCAATCAGTCATATTTATTGAGCGCTTACTGTGTGCAGAGCACTGTACTAAGCGCTTGGGAAGCACAAGTTGGCAATATATAGAGACGGTGTCTATCCAACAGTGGGCTCACAGTCTAGAAGTCTACAGTCTACATCATGCAGTCTACATCATGCTACTTGATAGAGGAGGTACAGTTTGTCCCTGTGCTGATTTGAAAGGGAGCCCAAAATGTGGAAAGTGAGTGGAAGTTAACAGAAGGGGTGTGACTTAAGAGCCTGGAGGTCAGAAAGATCTTTAACATAACAATAAATTATCAAGATTAGGTACAGGTAAAGGGAGAGGAAGAGGAAAGAAAGCATGCAAGTTCCTCATCTGCAGAAGTTGGTTAGAAACAGCCAAGTCACCCAAAGGCATTGGCACAGTGATACATTCATTCATTCATTCATTCATTCATTCAATCGTATTTTTTGAGCTCTTACTGTGTGCAGAGCACTGTACTAAGCCCTTGGGAAGTACAAGTTGGCAACATATAGAGACGGTCCCTACCCAACAGTGGGTTCACAGTCTAGAAGGGGGGAGACAGACAACAAAACAAAATATATTAACAAAATAAATAGAATAAATATGTACAAGTAAAATAAATAGAGTAATAAATATGTACAAACATATATACATATATACAGGTGCTGTGGGGAGTTGTGGGGGCTCAGTGTGAAAAGGCCTCCTGGAGGAGATGAGCTCTCAGTAGGGTTTTGTGGGTGTGCCGTGGGTGTCGGGGGAGAGAGGGAAGAAGAGCCAGAGTCGGGGCCCGCATAATAATAATAATAATAATGGCATTTATCAAGCGCTTACTATTTGCAAAGCACTGTTCCAAGCACCAGGAAGGCCACAAGGTGACCAGGTCATTCAATCGTATTTATTGAGCGCTTACTGTGTGCAGAGCACTGTACTAAGTGCTTCAATCAGGGTTCTAATCCCGGCCCCACCGCTTGTCAGTTGTGTGACTTTGGGCAAGTTAGCTTCTCTGTGCCTCAGTTACCTCATCTGTAAAATGGGGATTAAAGACTGTGAGCCCCATATGGGACGGCCTGATTACCTTGTATCAACCCCAGTGATTAGAACCGTGCTTGGCACATAGTAAGCGTTTAACAAATATCATTATTATTATTATTATTTATTGAGCACTTACTGTGTGCAGGGCACTGTACTAAGCTCCTGGAAAGTACAATTCGGCAACATCTGCAGAACTTTGCCACTGACTTTTATTGCATGTTTCCAAATGCCAAGTATAGTGCTGTACACACAAAAGGTCCCCAGCAAAGACTGCAGCTCTTCAGGATGGGGAATATGAATGTAAAATACCTTGGTGTTTTGGACTGGTGGAGCAAACAGGCTTAGCAATTTTCTGGTGAATTTTAACAGATAAACCAGGTAACTCAGACTCCAACACAGAATGTCATTACCTCAATCCTCTGTTTAGTTTTGGCTGATTACATCATCTGTAAAATGGGTTTTAAGACTGCGAGTCCCCCGTGGGACAACCTGATCACCTTGGAACCTCTCCAGCACTTAGAACAATGCTTTGCACATAGTAAGCGCTTAATAAATGCCATTATTATTATTATTATTTTCTTATTACTATCCTATAGGGGAAATAGGAAACATAAAGTCCGAAAGGAACTTAAGAATGGCTTAGCCATCCGCTCTGTTATTATTGAACTCTCCCTCGTGTTTAGTGCAGTGCTCTACACAGAGTCAGCACACAGTAAATACCATTGCTTAATTCACTGCATGGTTATTTTAGTCAGGTACATCTCCATTATTTGTTAATCAGAAGCAATCTAGAGTAAAGAGCAAGTTATCATTTGAAATGTAAATCCAAGATCAGGGAGGGCAGAAAAGATATTTCAAGGAGAGTAAGGCAGTCGTTCAAACAATATGCTCTAACAGCAGATTCCTGGGATACAACCGAAGCATTTTGACCAGTCTGGTGGGAGTAATCAAAAGATAGGTTGCTAAAACAACAGATTTCAGCGCTTAGAACAGTACTTTGCACATAGTAAGCACTTAATAAATGCCATTATTATTATTATTTCTGGGAGACAACTGAAGCATTTTGACCAATCTGGTGGGAGCAATCAAAAAATAGGTTGCATTCCTTGAGGGGTGTTTTTGTGAAGATCTGTGCAGAGCACTGTACTAAGTTCTCATTTGTTGACTACATATATTAACATCTGTGTGCCCCTCTAGGCTATAAGCTCATTGCAGGCAGGGATTGTATCGTTTATTGTTGTATTGCATTCTCCCAAGAGCTTACTGTGTGCAGAGCACTGTAGTAAGTATTCAATAAATATGACTGAATGAATGAATTGACTGATGTGGACAATAAAGGAAAGTCCTGAGAGGAGTAGTAGCAGCAGAAGCAGCATGGCATAGTGGATAGAGCACGGAACTAGGAGTCAGAAGGTCATGGGTTCTAATCCTGGCTCCGCCTCTTGTCTGCTCTGTGACCTTGGGCAAGTCACTTAACTTCTCTGTGCCTCAGTTACCTCGTCTGTTAAATGGGGATTGAGACTATGACACCCCCCCGCCCCCACCATGGGGCAAAGGACTGCATCTAACCTGATTTGCTTGTATCCACCCCAGTGCTTAGTACAGTGCCTGGCACATAGTAAGCACTTAGCAAATGCATTCATTCATTCATTCAATGGTATTTATTCATTCATTCATTCATTCGTATTTATTGAGCACTTACTGTGAGCAGGGCACTGTACTTAGCACTTGGGCAGTACAAGTTGGCACCATGTAGAGACAATCCCTACCCAACAATGGGCTCACAGTCTAAAAGGGGGAGACAGACAACAAAACAAAACTTGTGGACAGGTGTCCAGTCATCAGAACAAACAGAATTAAAGCTAAATGCACATCATTGACAAAATGAACTGAATAGTAGATATGTACAAGTAAAATAGAGTAATAAATTTTTACAAATATACATACAGGTGCTGTTGGGGGGGAGGAGATAGGGCGGGGGGATGGGGAGGAGGAGAGGAAAAAGGGTGCTCAGTCTGGGAAGGCCTCTTGGAGGAGGTGAGCTCTCAGTAGGGCTTTGAAGGGAGGAAGAGAGCTAGCTTTCTTCTAAAAAATGTTCTAGGTAACATTCAACCACGCAAAGAGAATTTCATCATCGGTTTCACCGCCATCTTCAGCGACGAGTGAATTTATACTAACAGTGTTCAGCTTTCTTCTGTGCCGGATAGATTCTGCCAGGAATGGACTCCAAGAATCCAAGACTCTTTTTGGTGTTGTGAAATCTCTGTGTAGAGCCTTTAGGACAGGTTGAGGCAGTGGGGAAGAATCTCAAATCGGCCATCATTTTCTTTAAGTTATTCCTCAATCTAGTGTAGTCATTGTCCTAAGTTTGATTTTTCTGAAATATGTTACAATAGCACAGAATTGTACTATATGACTCTGTATGCTCTTTTGGCTCTTTTTAGGGATGCATTTTATAATAATAGTAAAGATAATTATGGCATTTGTTAAGTTCTTACTATGTGCCAAGCACTGTTCTAAGCACTGGGGTAGATACAAGGTAATCAGGTTGTCCCATGTGGAGCTCACATTCTTAATCCCCATTTTACAGATGAGGTAACTGAGGCACAGAGAAGTTAAGTGACTTGCCCAAAGTCACACAGCCGACAAGCAGCAGAGGCGGGATTAGAACCCATGACCTCTGACTTCCAAGCCCTTACTCTTTCCACTAAGGCACGCTGCTTCTCAAACATCATCTAAAATGACAATAATTTTCATTTTCAACTTTGGCCTTTAAAAATCACATAATTCACATTCATGGCACACCAGTTAAGCATTCTAAATAATTTGGTTACCGGACATGAACAGTTTCCAGTTTAATTAATAATAATAATAATAATGGCATTTGTTAAGTGCTTACTGTGTGCAAAGCACTGTTCTAAGTGCTAGGGAGATTGCAAGGTGATCAGGTTGTCCCATGGGAGGCTCACAGTCTTAATCCCCATTTGACAGATTAGGTGACTGAGGCACAGAGAAGTTAAGTGACTTGCCCAAAGTCACACAGCTGACAAGCGGCGGAGCCGGGATTTGAACCCATGACCTCTGATTCCAAAGCCCGGGCTCTTTCCACTGAGCCACGCTGCTTCTCTAGTGTTTCTCTGGAATCAATACTACTGCAAAACTGTAGTGCCACTTTGGCAGTTCCGATACCAAAAAGAGCATTTTAAAAGCCATGTTCTTGGGATAGCAGGCTAATGACTGAAAAAATCTGCCCTTCTTTCTTGAAGTGAAATAACCACAAAATACAAGTATCATAGAAGGTTAAGAGTAACCACGCACTTTAGTAAATATTGCTGTCTTCCTCTACTGCGTTCTTGAAAATAATAGGTGCTCCCAGCACTCAGGAAAGGTGTCTGTTCTCCTCTTTGAAACAATTTACCCTTAATTTCCTTGTCACTCACCCCAGCTAGTAAGCACAGAGTCTAAGCCTGATGTTAACACTCTGAAGGGACTGTGGCTAGAAGGAATAGTTCACCTTTAGTTCAGATCTGTCCAGCATGAAACTCTGTTTTTGTGTCCTTTGCCTGCAAGCCTTGTTTCTCATGGTGAGCTTAAATTTATGCATTATCCTCAACAGGCACAACAGGCCTGAGGGGAAGCATGCAGTGTAAACTCTAAGCTGAGGTAAGGGTACCAAGAGGACCTTTTACCAGACATCAACACTAGAATTGAAAAAGAAAGAAGAAAGTATAGCAAAAATCAAATCGGAGACTAAAGGCATCTAAAGCCAAGGCTCAAGTTAGAAGAAAGGGGAGAGGCAGTTGGGACTTGAAACCAAACATCGTTTTGAGTGATGAAACATGCCCTTGGGAGACAGAGAGGAATGGTACAATATGGAAGGAAAAATTGGAAAGCTTTGCTTAAGTTTCTTCTCTAAAGCATCCAAATGCTTGGGCAAATGATTTTCTTTTTCTCCCGTCAGTCAGTCGCACAACAAGGAAAGAGGTTGTGGCCATATCTTTATGGACAGACTCTTCAGAATAAGGGCAGAGTCTTTATGGGATAGTAGGAATTGAGTACTTTGGTCTATGTGTGCGGTGGTGTTTATTTTGTGGAGAAGGAGCTGAAAATGTGGAGCTGTTAACCTGCACGGCAAATAAAATATAATATATGTTGCCATTTTGTACTTCCCAAGCACTTAGTACAGTGCTCTGCACATAGTAAGCGCTCAATAAATACGATTGATGATGATGATGATAAAATGATGGTTAAGTGGTTGACCCAGAATCCCTTGAGTGGCGGAGCACCCCACTAACATAGATTCTGATTCCAGCAGGTTTTTATAGCAAATTTTGCCCTTTTAAAGTTGTCTTACTGGTCCCTTTTGCTTGTTCAGTTTATGGTATTTGTTAAGTACTTACCATATGCCAGGCACTGTATTGAGTGCTGGGTATCAAGTTTAATCGGGTTGGATTCAGCCCATGTCCCACGTGGGGCTCAGTCTTAATCCCCATTTTACTAATGAGGGAATAGAGGCACAGAGAAGTTGTGAGTTGGTCAAGGTCACACAGAGGACAAGTTGTGGGGCCTGGATTAGAACCTAGGCCCTTCTGATTCCCAGGCCCATGTTCTATCCACTAAGCCACGCTGCTTCCTGTAACCCATCATTTAGGCACTAATCCATTTTTTTTAATTCTTCTTTCTCCTAATTGAAAATGTATGTGTTTGTCTCCTCTGTTAGATTGTTTGCTCCTGGGATTCAGGGAGCTCCTTGAGACAAACTCTATTGTTCCCTCCCCAGTGTTTACTGCAGTGCTCTGCACACACTGGGTGCTTTGTGTTACTGATGGATTGAAAGTAGCCTTTTTCATGTTTGAATGAATTTAAAATTAGTGCCCTGGAAAAGGATGCATTTCTATGGAAAAAACTTATGAACTGGGTGGAAAGGAAATGCTAAGCGTTAAAGGATAATATACTTGATGCACAAAATGTAGTTAGTAAACCTAGAGGCCGGTGCGTCTCTTCTGACTGAGTCATCAATTAAGCATCTAAAGATGAACACTTATTTTCCTTTTCATTAACCCCCTTTCTAAAAAGAATGGCGGGGTCCCAGTTCATTGTGTCCCCTTATTATGTTTTGAGGTGTCTTCATGATTCATTCTGGTTCTTCTGAAGACAGACGAGTGTAACCATTCCTCCAGTTTTAAGTGGACTGTCTGATTTTCAGCAGTTTCTGGTCTGGTAAAGATGACTCACCAGACAGCTATAGGTTTTATATATTCATTTTAATCACCCCACCTCCCTCCACCTCACCTATTGCAGCTCAAAAGTAGCTCCTACGTTTACTCTTTCAATGTGTGGTAGGGGAACACAGTGCTCAGTGGAAAGATCACGGGCTTTGGAGTCAGAGGTCATGGGTTCAAATCCTCGTTCTGCCAATTGTCAGCTGTGTGACTTTGGGCAAGGCACTTAACTTCTCTGTGCCTCAGTTCCCTCATCTGGAAAATGGGGATGAAGACTGTGAGCCCCCCGTGGGACAACCTGATCATCTTGTAACCTGTCCAGCGCTTAGAACAGTGCTTTGCACATAGTAAGTGCTTAATCATCATCATTATTATTATATTATTCTGGAGGAAGTTTCTGGGAGAGGGGCTACTGCTGAGAAACATTCTAGGTTCAAGCAGACTCTTGCAAAATGTCCCTTGTGAGATCAGTAAGTTATTCTGTGCACAGCCTGCTAGGATGAGAGAATGGTTAGTGCCACTTTTAAATAACTGGCCCCCACTTCTGTCTTTCCTACAGAATGACTTTGAACGATTTTTTTGACACATCTATCTTCTGGTTCAGGAGGTTTTGATTTGAGACCCAGACCTGCCAATGGCCTGTTGGATGGTCTTGGGCAGGTCTCTTGATTTCTCTGGGTTTTTGTTCCCTCATCTATCAAATGGGGGTAATGTTACCTGACTCTTCTTATTTCATAGGAGTGCTGTGGAGACAAAATGTGATAAAATGAGAGAATAGATCTGAAAGCAGTTTGGATTGATCATGTCTTCTCCTACTAATTGATCCTCCTTGTCAGCAGAGGACACACCTCTCACTTTTACTGTACATTCAGCAGTGCTTCGTACAGTGTTTCACACTCACTGAGTGTTCAATAAAGTGCAATTTGAGGTACTATTATTATTACAAGATCACCAAAGTCTTCCCAATTCCACCTGTATTAAAAACAATAAAAACTCGCTTTCACTGAGTCCAATAAGTTCCATCATCATCATCATCATCATCATCATCATCATCATCATCAATCGTATTTATTGAGTGCTTACTATGTGCAGAGCACTGTACTAAGCGCTTGGGAAGTACAAATTGGCAACATATAGAGACAGTCCCTACCCAACAGTGGGCTCACAGTCTAAAAGGGGGAGACAGAGAACAAAACCAAACATACTAACAAAATAAAATAAATAGAACAGATATGTACAAATAAAATAAATGTGTATACATATATATGTATATATATACATATATACCATCAGTTCCATTCCCTTGTTCTCCCACTACTATCTAATCTCATGCATTCATCCTAAAATCCAAGGAAGATTTTAATGTTCCTTGCTCTCAATCTCCCACATTCAACCTGTTTCTCACCTTTCTCCCTTCTTGGAAAGTGCATCCTTTTTAGCTTAACCAAACCATTCCTTCCCCACTCTTCCCGAGTTGTCTTTTAAAAGGCACCTCCTCCAGGAAGCATTCAACCTAACCAAAATAATAATTGTGGTATTTGCTAAGTTCCTACTATATACCAAATACTGTACTAACTGCTGGGATAGATACAGTGTATTACAGATGGAACCCAGTCCCTGTCCCTAATAAGTCTCGCAGCAGGCAGAGAACAGGCGTTTAATCCCCTATTTACACTACTATCTTTTGTAATTCACTAAAGTCAATCAGTCAATCATATTTATTGAGCTATTACTGTGTTCAGAGCACTGTACTAAGCGCTTGGCAGAATACAACAATAAACAGACACATTTCCTGCCCACAACGAGATTACAGTGTCGAGGACCTAAACAATGTTCTGCATACTGTAGACATTCAATAAATTCTGGTGAAACTTAAAAGTAGATGAGCCATTGAAGTGAAGCTGCTGGAGAATGCAGGAGAAACAAATGCCACTCTTCTTCTTCTTTCTTCTTTCTTCTTCTTCTTCTTCTTCTTCTTCTTCTTCTTCTTCTTCTTCTTCTTCTTCTTCTTCTTCTTCTTCTTCTTCTTCTTCTTCTTCTTCTTCTTCTTCTTCTTCTTCTTCTTCTTCTTCTTCTTCTTCTTCTTCTTCTCCACTGAAGCTCAGAGAGGGAAACCCTCCTTCAAACAACAGATGATAAGTATTATCATCTGTATATATGTATATATGTTTGTGCGTATTTATTACTCTATTTATTTATTTTATTTGTACATGTTTATTCTATTTATTTTATTTTGTTAATAAGTTTTGTTTTGTTCTCTGTCTCCCCCTTCTAGACTGTGAGCCCACTGTTGGGTAGGGACTGTCTCTATATGTTGCCAACCGGTACTTCCCAAGCGCTTAGCACAGTGCTCTGCACACAGTAAGCGCTCAATAAATACGATTGAATGAATGAATGAAAGTATTACCAAAGGAAGTTGTGCAAACTGAAACTATCAGTTCAGGAAGAGTTCGGAGAAAAATCATGGACGAAGAAGTTCTAGATCTTAACCATTGCCAGGATATCCAGCAAGACAACCATTATATTTATTCAGTGGTATTCACTGAGTGCTTACTGTGCACAGAGTACTGTACTAAGCGCTTGGGATAGTACAGTACAGAGTTGGTAGATGTTTTCCCTGTCCACAATTAGATGGAGCCCCCTTTTTCCTCTCCTCCCTATCCCCCCTGCCCTACCTTCTTCCCCTCCCCATAGCACTTGTATATATTTGCACAGATTTATTTTACTTGTACATATTTACTATTCTATTTATTTTGTTAATGATATGCATTATAGCTATAATTTTATTTGTTCTGGCGACTTGACACCTGTCTACAGGTTTTGTTTTGTTGCCTGTCTCCCCCTTCTAGACTGTGAGCCGGTTGTTGGGTAGGGACCATCCCTATATGTTGCCGACTTGTACTTCCCAAGTGCTTAGTACAGTGCTTGGCACACAGTAAGTGTTCAATAAATATGATTGAATGAGTGAATGAATTAGCTTACAGTCTAGAGGGGAAATTTAATTGCTCCAAAAATCCCATTTGCACTGTTGGAAACAAGGTTCAGGGCTAAGTGAGGTCCACCCTTATCATTAGTGGTGTTTGTTGAGTAGTTATTGTGTGTCGAGCACTGTACTAAGCACTTGGGAGAGTATGATTCAACAGAATCGGTAGACACATTCCCTGCCTACAACAAGCTTGCAGTCTAGAGGACAGTTACAAATTTGCTTGTAGTCTAATGAAGCTGAGATATCACTGGAGTTGGGGGCAAGATATGGTGGTTTTGCCAGTGCAGTGTGAGAAGGCAGTGCAGTGGCTCGTTACCCAGAGAATCCTCAAATGATCCCGAAAAATGTCTGTTTCCTCATTAAATGGGAAATCAAATGGTGTTGTGTGGGACTGACAATGATATTGGAAAGACAGTGAACACGGTATCTAAACAAGAGGTGGCACTAAAGGACGCGATGGATACTTAGAGCCATTTCTCAGGGTTCACGTTTGATGTAAAATATCCCAGTTGTAATACCTTTCCGATTCCTTTTCTGGGACCAAAAGCAATATCAGATGGCTTGGCTGACAAAGGGAATAAACTAGATTATAGCCCTCATATCTTTACAAGAAGCAAGATCTAGTCATTAGCTTGCTGCTATTGTACCAGCCAGACAATTTATTGTCAAATACTTGTCAGGAGAAGAAAACTCTGCTTTTTCTAGGAACTCTCCATGGCACTGACATTTACTCAGAGAAAATCTAACATGGATTGGCTCAGCACAGTTCAGGATGACAGACATGACATTTACCACAGTCGTACTTTAACCAATATTGTGATGATAAGGTCTTGGATGTCCCACGCAATTGGTAAAATATAATTTCAAACCTAATGGATAGTCTATTTACCTTCTTGCTGGAGCCTAAGAAGAAATAAACGTAGGGCCTGTCTGTTACTGTTCAGTAAGTGGAGAGAAGGTGAATTAAAATTTATTTTCCTCCCACTTCCCCGAATATTAGGACTCAGAGATAGAATTGTATTCATGTTTGTAAATCTGCTTGTCCCAAGCAAGCTGTTACTTTATAAGTTTGGGTGCTTCAAATATTTTATATTTCAAGGTAGAATTAGCAGCTAAAGAACAAATTATATTCACAACAAAAGGCGAGAGACTTTATATACATATATAAAGCCTCTGCACTTCCCCTCTGCATTGTTTCTTTTGTGAACTTTACATAAAATTCATCTGGTAGTAACTAATGCAATTTCTCCTTTCTGTATGGAATGTGTTTATGAGAAAACCTTCAGAATCACAGAATAAACACGAAGAAGCAATTTAGTGGAACTTAGCTGTTTTTTCATATTTGTGCTTAGGAGGCTTATAGATAATATTATTGAAAAATATTTCTAGCCTCTTCTATTGCTGATATGCAGCATAGCATAGCGGATAGAGTATGGGCCTGGGAGTAAGAAGGTCTTGGGATCTAATCCCAGCTCTGCCACTTGTCTGCTGTGTGATCTTGGGCAAGTCACTTACCTTCTCTGTGCCTCAGTGACCTCATCTGTAAAATGGGAATTGAGACTGTGAGCCCCACCTGAGACAGAGACTGCTTCCAATCCAATTTGCTTGTATCCACCCCTGCGCTTAGTACAGTGACTGGTCCCTAGAAGCACTTAACAAATACCATTAGTATTCTTATTATTTTTAAGGGATTTCTTATTATGATAGTACAAATGATATTTTTCCCTTATCCTCAGGCTATAAAGAGATGAAAAATCTAACTTTTCCTTCTTAATGATCAGAAAACTCATTTCAAGTAATAAGCACCTGATGTTCTTTTACTAAGCCACTGGTGGAATGAATGAGGACAACTTTATGTAATTTATTATTATGATTATCATTAACAGTCATAATAATATGGTATTTGTTAAGCATTTACTATGTCAAGAAGTGTTCTAAGCACTGGGGTAGATTTGAATTAATCAGGTTGGACACAATCCCTATCCCACATGGAGCTCAAAGACTAAATAGTCAGGAAAACAGGCATTGACTCCCCACTTTACAGATGGGGAAGCTGAGGCACAGAGAAGTTAGGTGACTTGCCCCAAGGTCACACAGCAGACAAGTGGCAGAGCTGGGATTAGAACCTAGGTCATTGGATTTATTCTATTTATTTTATTTTGTTGATATGTTTTGTCTTGTTGTCTGTCTCCCCCTTCCAGACTGTGAGCCCACTGTTGGGTAGGGACCATCTCTATATGTTGCCAACTTGTACTTCCCAAGCGCTTAGTACAGTGCTCTGCACACAGTAAGCGCTCAATAAATACAATTGAATGAATGAATTAATTAATTCTCAGGCCTATTCTCTCTCCACTAGGCCACACCAGCAGAAAGAGAAAGTGCTCATATAAATTTACATACTCAACATACATAGAGAAGCAGCGTGGCTCAGTGGAAAGAGCCCGGGCTTGGGAGTCAGAGGTCCTGGGTTCAAATCCAGAGTCTGCCATTTGTCAGCTATGTGACTTTGGGCAAGTCACTTCACTCCTCTGGGACTCAGTTCCCTCATCTGTAAAGTGGGGATGAAGACTGTGAGCCCCACGTTGGGCAACCTGATCTCCTTGTATCCTTCCCAATGCTTAGAACAGTGTTATGCGTATAGCAAGCGCTTAACAAATGCCATTATTGTTATTATTATTATTACATTTACTTATTTATTCATTTATTTCATGCTACCATACCACACCATATGTAGACGACTTGTACTTCCCAAGCGCTTAGTACAGTGCTCTGCACACAGTAAGCACTCAATAAATACGATTGAATGAATGAATGAATACCGTACCATACCATGTTTTGTTTTGTTGTCTGTCTCCCCATTCTAGTGAGTCCGTTGTTGGGTAGGAACCATCTCTATATGTTGCCGACTTGTACTTCCCAAGCGCTTAGTACAGTGATCTGCACACAGTAAGTGCTCAATAAATATGATTAAATGAATGAATGAATACCATACCATACCATGTTTTGTTTTGTTGTCTGTCTCCCCATTCTAGTGAGGCCCTTGTTGGGTAGGGATCATCTCTATATGTTGCCGACTTGTACTTCCCAAGTGTTTAGTACAGTGCTCTGCACACAGTAAGCGCTCAATAAATATGATTGAATGAATGAATGAATGAATGAATACCATACAGTCCCCTACTTCTTCTTGCTCTGACCATTTGGCTATGATTTGCATGTGTATGTGGAGAAAGAGCATGGCTAGTGATTAGAGCTCAGGCCTAGAAGTCAGAAGGACCTGGGTTCTAATCCTGTTTCCGCAATTTGTCTTCTGTGTGACCCTGGGCAATTCACTTCACTTCTCTGTGCCTCAGTTTATTCCGCTGCTAAATGGGGATTAGACTGTGAGCCCCATGTGGGATAGGGACTGTGTCTAATCTGATTATCTTATATCTATCCCAGTGCTTAGTACAGTGCTCTGTACAAAGTGATCAATAAATACAACGGAATGAATGAAATGCTTAGCAAATACCACAATAATAGTAATGACCATTATTATTATTACTATCTACCCCTATTAGATTGTAAGCTCCTTGAGGGCAAGAAACACATCTTTTGTTTCTGGTGAGGTGTCCCAAGAGTCCAGCACAGTGCACGACACCCAAATGGGGTCCAACCAACGAATGGAATGATCGACTAACTGATAGATGGCATCGTCTCATATGGAACAATTTCACAGTTGGTTTAAATTGTTCATTTGTGAGGACTGCAGCCACAGATGCCTCCTTTCTACTTTCTCAGCCATGTCCAGCCATCTTCTGCCCCCTCAGCGTTTAAGAAGAGAAAATATTGTAGCCTTTTGGAAACACCCAAGGTGTTTCCCTCCTTTGCACATAAAAAAGTACAGCAATTAGATGAAGATTTTAAGGGAAGTTGACTGATTATTATCAGGATAGTCTGAATTAAGTTTGCCACCAAACTGGATAATTGAGGTTTAAGACCCTCCCACGTTTCTCTTACCAACTGGGGACAGAGATGCTTACCTTAGCTCTCCACTTCCTTGGGCCACTGAATCTTCCATCCTGATGGCCAAGCACGATTCCACACTATACAAGTCAAGGTACAGTAGCAATTTCTGAATAAAAAGTTATTTACTGAGTTCCAGCCAGCAAGCTCCCATCTCTCCAACATCCTGCATTTCTGGGTGAAATCCCAACTGGATGTCTCTGCCATTGTCCTCTCCTCTCCCATCACTCCTGGAGATCCCACTGATCAGGCCTATTCCTTTGTCGATTTAATTGGGATTTTTAGACTGTGAGCCCACTGTTGGGTAGGGACTGTCTCTATGTGTTACCAATTTGTACTTCCCAAGCGCTTAGTACAGTGCTCTGCACATAGTAAGCACTCAATAAATACGATTGATGGTGATTGATGATCGGCCCATGACAGCTAGAAATACACAGCTCACTAGCAGGATGACCTGGCTCAAAAGCAGTAGAAAAGGGATCTCTTTGACGTCTTCCTTTTCTCAATCTGACTTTCAAAATAGATGAGAACAAAATCACCATTTGAGCCCAACATATAGTTGGCATGTTTGGACAAGAGAGTGTTGGGAGGAGAAAGTAAAGTAGGAAATGGACCGTCGAGTCTCTTCTACTAAAGCCCAGATTAATTTTAGCCAAAATCAAGATTGACTGCTTCGTTTTTACCACTCTCACCCGGGGGCTGTGTTTTGCAATTTTGTCCAGCTTAGTTATCTTTTCTCTACTGTTGGCTTTAGGTAAAAGAATTTTTTTCTAGTTTTGTGCTCTGTTTTAAAATTTAAATATATTGTGAATGCTTGTAGTAATACACAGTTAAGCGAACACTTCTCAAATACCCAAAGGCATATTCCAAACTCTTGCATACTCAATTGTACTACCTGTGCATGTCGTCGTGGCATTTTTCAGGCTGCAAAACTAATGTGACTTAATATTCCTCAACCATCAAATGGGGCAGAGTGGAAATTCTTCCTCTAAGAGAGATGCAATTTCAGAGAGCTTGTAGGCTGTATGATTCAGGACATATCAATCAGTCATATTTACTGAGTGTTTACTGTGTTCAGAACATTCATTCATTCATTCAATCGGATTTATTGAGCACTTACTGTGTGCAGAGCACTGTACAAAGCGCTTGGGAAGAACAAGTCGGCAACATATAGAGATGGTCCCTACCCAACAACGGGCATTGGACATTACATAAATCGGTCCTATGTAGGTATAAGACCAAAGAAGGGGACCGCCACTGGCATCTGGGTTCCATTTTAGTCCCAAAGTGCCAATAATGATAAGAATAATGGTACTTGTTAAGCGCTTACTATGTGGCAAACACTGTTATAAACGCTGGGTTACATACGAGTTAATCAGTTGGAAACAGTCCCTGTCCCACATGGGGTTCACAGTCTTAATCCCCATTTTCCAGATGAGGTAACTGAGGCCCAGAGAAGTTAAGTGAATTGCCCAAGGTCACACAGCAGACACGCGGCGGAACCGGAATTAGAACCCATGTCCTTCTGACTCCCAAGTCTGTGCTTCATCCACTAAGCCACACCGCTTCTTGTACAGATCAGTTGCAAATACTTGGAATATTTCCTGCCATCTCAGAAAGCACATTAAGTGAACATTGCAGACAAAGTGATTGGCCAGAAATAGCAAAATAATATGTTAACAAAAACTCATCCTGTATATTACACATTCTACAGTTTCTTTCCATTAAATGATTCCTTTCACCAGACCTTAAACTTCATAGATGTAACATGGCATAGGTGTAATGCTTATCATATTATTCTTATCATGTTTAATAAATGCGTACTACAGACTATTCTAAACACTGGGGGAAATGTAAGTTAATGAATTTGGATGCAGGCCCTGTCCCACATGAGGCTCACAGTAAGTAGGAGGGAGAAAAGGTACTGAATCCCCATTTTGCCGATGAGAGAACTGAGGCCCAGAGGAGTTTAAGTGACTTCATTCATTCATTCAGTGGTATTTATTGAGCACTTACTGTGTACACAGCACTGTACTAAGCGCTTGGGAAGTACAAGTCGGCAACATATAGAGACGGTCCCTACCCAACAACGGGCTCATCCGCAAGGTCATCCGGCAGACAAGTGGCAGAGTCTGCATTAGTCCTCTCCCAGGCCACATGTTTTCCACTAGGCCGTGGTGCTGCATAAGCAGCATGGCTTAGTGGAAAGAGCACGGTCTTGCGAGTCAGAGGTAGTGGGTTCTAGTCCCAGCTCTGCCACTTGTCAGCTGTGTGACTTTGTGCAAGTCACTTCACATCTCTGTGCCTCAATTACCTCGTCTGTAAAATGGGGATTAAGACTGTGAGCCCCACGTGGGACAACTTGATAACCTCCCCCTCCCCATCCACCCCGCCTTACCTCCTTCCCTTCCCTACAGCACCTGTATATATGTGTGTACGTATTTATTACTCTGTTTATTTTATGTGTACATATCTATTCTATTTATTTTATTTGGTTAATATGTTTTGTTTTGTTCTCTGTCTCCCCCTTCTAGACTGTGAGCCCACTGTTGGGTAGGGACCGTCTCTATATGGTGCCAACTTGGACTTCCCAAGCTCTTAGTACAGTGCTCTGCACACAGTAAGCGCTAAATAAATATGATTGATTGATTGATTGTATCTATCCTAGCGCTTCGAACAGTGCTCAGCACATAGTAAGCGCTTAATGAATACTATCATCATCATCATTATTATTATTATAATGATGACATTATTTATGATGTGTTTACTTTGTAAAGCACCATTCTAATCACTGGGGAATGGTTTAAGAATATTTATTTAATTATTGAGGAGCCCTGGACCATAGGGAGTTTCCAATCAAAAAGAAGGGGAAATGTTCAGGGAAGGACCAACCCACAGCAAAAGAAAGAATGGAGTAAACTCAACAACAAAAAAGCAATTCAACAACAATCGCTGCTAAAGAAACAATCCAATTCTGTCGAAAGGGAATGGTTCACAAATGTTTTATGATTTCATCATTATTTTACTTTATTTCCAGGAGAAAATCAGTTCATTTATTGTTGCCCAGAGGGTGGTAGGATCCAGAGAATGAATTAGTGGCATTTTAACAAAATGCAATAAGCAATAGTAATTTGGCATTTTTGTTTACTCCTTATTTGTACTGGGAAAAGCATCAAGTGCTTCATCCACTTTTAAAGAAAATTGTTTAAACAGACTCATCATGTTCATTACTGGAGTGGAAATTAATGCAGATTAATTTGTGTTTATCTTTCGTTCATTAAAAAAACAATAATTTATTGCCAAAACCTAAATTAAGGACCATGGAGAATGATGGATTGAATAACTGGTTTGTGGCTGTAATTTTCCTGAGGACTGACCCCAGAAGAGAGCCAAACTTTGTCAGGACTCTCCAAACAATTGGATCTACATTGAACCTAATTGAAATGAAAGCCACTCGCGTGTTTTATGTGGTGCCAGAGAGAACAGCTGGAGAACTTGGAATGATTTATTCGTACAGTCTAGAAAAATGTTGACGTAAGGGATGAGGTGCCATTTGCCTAAACTCCCTTGCCTCCAAAAGAGTGGAACCCATTTCTTTTCCCTTTGATTTTCCCAGATGAGAAAGTTCAACGTATAAATGCAGCTCGCACAGGAATTCCAACAGGTAACATTGGGAGCACCTCTCATTCTTAACAATATTTTTTGTAGGTTATCATGGGTAAGAACCAAGGTCTGTGGCCAAATCCTCCTTTTTTATGGTATTTGTGAAGCACCTACTCTGTGTCAATCACTGTTCTAAGTGTTAATATAGATATAAGATATAGACCTAAGTTTGTCAAGTTAGACACAATCTCTGTCCTGCATGGGGCTCACAATCCAAGTCAGAGGGGGGATGTTTTAATTTCACTGTACTTCCATCTCACCGATTTTACCCCTCATCCTCGCCGAAACCTTCCTCTTGCCTGGAACTCCCTCGGCCTTCTTTCTGACAGTCCACCTGTCTTCCCTCCTTCAAAGTCCTCCTAAATTTTCCAAAAAAGCCTACCTACCGAGGCCCTCATTTCTCCCCATCGCCCTACCTGTGACTTTGCTTATGTATTTGGATCTGAAATCCTTAGTAACTTGACATTTACCCCCGTCCCCCCCCCAGCAATAATTACATATCCTTATAATCTCCCATTCCCTACCTGTAATTCATTTTAACGTCTCCCCATTTAGACTGTGAGCTCCTTGTGGGCAGGGAACTTGTCTGCCAACCACATTATTGGTCTCTCCCAATCACCTAGCACAGTGCACGGCACACAATAAGTGCTCAATAAATACCACTGATTGATTGAGGATTATGTTCAGTTCTGGGTTTCACTACTTCTTTCAGTAGCTTTGTGTTACAATAACAACCTTGTCAAACATCCTTAAATTATTCTTCGCAAGGAATCATCAGAAAGTTACAGCCGCATCCTTGAAACATATCTTCCTTAACTTTATTTTTAATTGTCAAATGTTCAGAGTGTATTTTCCATGCACACCCACTCGTTGGGGATCTTTTGAAGTAGTGTGGTGGTAAGGTAAGGTTGAAATGCCGTACATAATTACCATCAGGCATGGAGATTTAACCATGCAATTCCCATTCACGCTAGTGGAAATTGAATATTTAGAGGAGGGAATATATTCATAAAGTCAGATTAAATCATCTTTCTCCTTGCTGAAATTATAACAGAAACCTGTGAATTTAGAAGTTTTCTTTCTCAAACTTTAAAGGAGAAATGTGTTTGTGATTTATACAGCCTTAATTCCTCTATCAAAGAACTTCCCTGGAATCAAATGAATAACAAGGAACAACCAAGTCATAAGCAGAAAAATAATTATAAAATAAATCTTAAACATAGACCTTCAAGGTGTCCAAAGGTCTGCCTTCTATATCAAACATGACGCATCTTTTAGCTAAGACTCTACGCACTACGGGAAATGAACTACAGGAGATGTGGGTTCTATTGTAAATAAATTGAACTAACAATCAATATTCATCAAGATTTTGTAAAAAAGGTCAAATCCACCTTCATTTGTTGACGGACTTCAATGAGTCCAAGGTTAGGTTTAGTGTTGGGGAAAGGGGAAACGGTTGATGATTGTCTCATGGTGTGATAATAACATTTGTTGATTACCTCAGTCAGTGCATAAACCTTAGTTTGATTCTCATCACTGCATTTTAGCACCATGTCAGTGTACAAGAATCAATAAAATAAAGCAGAGCATGAAAGAAAATGGAAAAAATTTAATCATAATAAATTTTTGCCTCAAATCAACGAAAGGCTGAGATGTAATCCCCCGTTTTGAGGCTTGTGAGGAGATAGGTACTTTCTAAAATTATGGACTTATCCGTCTCAAAATGAGAACATGAGAGTAGCAAATGAATAAATAAAAAAAAAAGAAGCAAAAATCTCTGGAAGCTTCAAATTATGGAAATGGATGGTCAGGAAAGCTAGAGAAGCAAGCCACGAAGCACTGCGGTCAAGTGGATAGATCATGGGCCTGGGAATCAGAAGGACCTGGGTTCTAATCCTGACTCCGCCATGTTTCTGATGTGTGACCTTGGATAAGTCATTGCCCTGCTCTGTGCCTCAGTTTCCTCATCTGTAAAATGCAGATTAAGACTGTTGGAGTGATTTGAGACAGGGACTATATCCAACCTGATTTGCTTGATTTTACCCTAGTGCTTAGTAGAGTGCCTGGCATACAGTAAGAGTTTAAAAAACACCATTATCATTATTATTGTTATTATAATTCTAGAGCAAAGTTGGAGATGCTGATACTTGTAATTTTTTAAATTGTTCTATGAAACAGAGGAAACCTAGATCTTATAATATCAGAATTGAATGTAAAAAAAATTGGCAATCAAATGCAAATATTTCTTACAATCAATACTAACGGGGAAGAAGAGATGATTAATTTAGGGCAGCTGTTAACTTAGACACTATGAGTTAACTGTCAGTGAATGAATGAATAAATGAATAATGGCATTTGTTAAGTGCTTACTATGTGTGAAGCACTGTTCTAAACGCTGGGGAAGATACAAGGTGATCAGATTGTCCCAGGTGGGGCTCACAGTCTTCATCCCCATTTTACAGATGAGGTAACTGAGGCTCAGAGAAGTTCAGTGACTAGCCCAAGGTCACACAGCAGACATGGGGGAGAGCTGGGATTCGAACCCATGACCTCTGACTCCCAAGACCGTGCTCTTTCCACTGAGCCACGCTGTTTCTCAGTGCAAATAAAGACAACCGACTGGCGAATCCCATTTCCCCAATCAAAGTCCAACTTCTTACAATGAGAAGGTTCGTCAGGGAGACCAGTTTGAGATATTTCTTGGAAACAGAAGATGTGGGTGAGGATGAGGGTCCAGTTGAAGTAATAAAAACTTCAAGCAATGTTATTTTATAGCCTTTTCTGCTGAGCTTCTTGGATGCTGCTGAAACTGTTCCCTGCTGCTTCGCCCGGAAAACTTGTCACCTTCTTGGGTGCTCTAACTGTAGCGTGGCTTAGTGGAAAGAGCCCGGGTTTGCGAGTCAGAGGTCATGGGTTCTAATCCCGGCTCCACCACTTGTCAGCTGTGTGACTTTGGACAAGTCACTTAACTTCTCTTGAGGCTCAGAGAAGCAGTGTGGCTCAGTGGAAAGAGCCCAGGCTTGAGAGTCAGAGGTCATGGGTTCAAATCCCGGCTCCACCACTTGTCAGCTGTATGACTTTGGGCAAGTCACTTCACTTCTCTGTGCCTCAGTGACCTCATCTGTAAAATGGGGATGAAGACTGTGAGCCCCCCGTGGGACAACCTGATCTCCTTGTAACCTCCCCTGCACTTAGAACAGTGCTTTGCACATAGTAAGCACTTTATAAATGCCATTATTATTATTATTATTATCATTCTCTGGGCCTCAGTTACTTCATCTGAAAAATGGGAATTTAGACTGTGAGCCCCATGTGGGACAACCTGATTACCTTGTATCCCCCCACCCCAGCTCTTAGAACAGTGCTTGGCACATAGTAAGTGCTTAACAAATGCCATCATCATCATCCTCATCCTCTGCTCCCTCTTATAAAACTCCCATGACAGCAAGCCCTGGTGGAAGAAACAGCGTGGCTTAGCAGAAAGAGCCCGGACTTGGGAGTCAGAGGTCGTGGGTTCTAATTCCGGCTCTGCCATTCAGCAGCTGTGTGACTCTGGGCAAGTCACTTAACTTCTCTGTGCCTTAGTTACCTCATCCGTAAAATGGGGATTAAGACTGTGAGCCCCACGTAGGACAACCTGATTACCTTGTATATACCACAGCGGGGATGTTACAAGGTGATCAGGTTGTCCCACTGGGGGCTCACAGTCTTAATCCCCATTTTACAGATGGGGTAACTGAGGCCCAGAGAAGTTAAGTGACTTGCCCAAAGTCACACAGCTGACAACTGGCGGAGCCGGGATTTGAACCCATGACCTCTGACTCCAAAGCCCAGGCTCTTTCCACTGAGCCACGTGTATGACATAACCGTATAACATGCAGTAATGATAATAATGATTATGGTATTTGTTAAGCACTTACTGTGTGCCAGGCACTGTTCTAAGCGCTGGGGTAGATGCAACCTAAACGGGTTGGACACAGTCCCTGTCCCACTTGGGAATCCTAATCTCAAACAATAAGCCCTCAATCAGTAAGTGCTCAATCAATATGATTGAATGAATAAATGAATGAATGAACATCCCCTGCCCACAGTGAGCTTCGGTCTAGAGGAAAGCACAAATGCCTGAAGATGGGCCCAATTCCATCCTCAAGTTCCTGGGGCGAGAGGTACCTTTGAATTCCTGAAATAGCCAAGCAAATAGTTCACTACATTGCAGCATTTCCACCGAAACTGCTGGCGACTGCACTCTCAGCCATCTGGTTGACGGAGGGTTTTTTTGTGGCATTTTTTCCCAGGAAGTGTGAAAATTGCTTGACTTGGCTGTTTTTGGTTTGTGTGTGTGTGTGTGTGTGTGTGTGTGTTGCACTTTCAGCAAGATTTTCAGCAAGAGCCCGACATGCACAATATGGGAGCACAGCTGCTGGCCTGAGTGCCAAACGTCTGCCCAAAATGTTTCCGTAGAACTCCAGTAGACGGGCACTTTAATATTCCATATTCATCATCAAAATATTCCAACGCTCCCCGTGTCATCCGGGCTGTTTGAGATGCTAACCATAAAAGATGTCCTCAGTCAGAGAAGAAAATGAAAGATACACTTATAGATCATCTGCATAAAAGCAATATTGAAAGCAACAGTTCTTTATTAATTCGTGGCAGGTCGATACACAAAGAGAGCAGAATGTAATTGTGATATATCCCAGTATCTAAACTGGTAGTTGAGACAAATGTTTGCTTTGTACAACCTGAAAAAAATGACCAGAAATAAAGAAGATTCACATTTTTGGTACATCAACTCCTAAAAGTCAAAGGCTGAAGATAAATGCATCCAGGGGATTGTATAATCAATAGCCAAAGGTCATGGATAAATCAGGCAAGAGAGGGATTGATGACAGAAACCAAAATTCCACTAAGATTCTGACCACAGTCAGTGTTTTCTTTGGTGCTGGTTATTTCTAGGTAATGAAATATTCCGACTTGTATAACGGGCATGGTAAATACATACTAATGTCAAATTGCCTTAAATTAACGAGCCCGCTGTTGGGTAGGGACCGTCTCTATATGTTGCCAACTTGTACTTCCCAAGCGCTTAGTACAGTGGTCTGCACAAAGTAAGCGCTCAATAAGTACAATTGAATGAATGAATAAATGAACACTAGTGTTCAGGATATTCCACAACTCCCAATTATTACTTGATCGTTGCCACTCTTGTCCTTCTTCCTCCTACCAGTAATATATTTAGGTGTCTGTCCCCATTCCTAGACTGTCAACTCTCTGCAGGCTGGGAAGTAGCATGGCATAGTGGACAGAGCACAGGCTTGGGAGTCTACTACTGGCCCTGCCACTTGTCTGCTGTGTGAACTTGGGTGAGTCTCTTCACTTCTCTGGGCTTCAGTTACCTTTTTTGTTAAGTGAGAATTAGGACAGTGAGCCCCGCCTGGGACAGGGACTGTGTCCGACCCGATTTGCTTGCATCCACACCAGAACTTATTACAGTACTGGCACACAGTAAGTACTTAATAAATACCGTTATTATTATTATTATTATATTAGTGTTATGTTGTTGGTGGTAATATTATCTAAATAGTTTTATTGTATCAGTCTATCAGTGGAATTTATTGACTGCTTACTGTGAGTGGACAGTAAGAGAACACAGCGCAACAGAATTTGTACTCCCCCTCCCTGCCCACAAGCAGCTTACAGTCTAGAAGCGGAGACAGACAGTAATTTAAATAAATAATGGATACGTTTGTAAGTCTTTGCGGGGCTAAGGATGGGGTGCCTTGTATTCTCCCATGGGTTTAGTACTCAGTAAATACCATCTACATAGTAGCTGAATTGTGCTATTAAAATATCTCCAGCAGAGACTAGGTAAATGAATGGAAGACAGGCCCAATAGCTGTCAATCAATCAATCAATGGTATTTATTGAGTGTTTACTTTGTGCATCATCATCATCATCATCAATCGTATTTATTGAGCACTTACTATGTGCAGAGCACTGTACTAAGCACTTGTGAAGTACAAATTGGCAACATATAGAGACAGTCCCTACCCAACAGTGGGCTCAATGCCATATTCAGCTCTTGGGAGAGTACACTACAACAGCGTTAGCAGGAACGTTCCCTGTACACAATGAGCTTAAACCCACTGGACTTCACAGTTTTAAACACTGTGGTGAGCCCACAGTAAGCTGCCTTGTTAGTGACCGTTTGTGATCTTGCGAACAACAAAACAAGGAAGAAACTGGCAAAGGCACTGATGGGCTCTATCTGAGCCAGGTGCTTACTGGCCTGTGGAGGTGGAGCATGAAGGGAGGTATGGTCTTCTCTCCCCGTGGCTCAGTGGAAAGAGCCCAGGCTTGGGAGTCAGAGGTCATGGGTTCTAATCCCTCCTCCGCCACTTGTCAGCTGTGTGACTTTGGGAAAGTCACTTGACTTCTCTGTGGCTCAGTTACCTTATCTGCAAAATGGGGATTAAGACTGTGAACCCCCCATGGGACAACCTGATTACCTCGTATCCACCCTAGTGCTAAGACCAGTGCTTGGCACATAGTAAGCGCTTAGCAAATGCCATCATCATTATTACAGAGGCAGCGTGGCTCAGTGGAAAGATCACGGGCTTGGGAGTCAGAGGTCATGTGTTCTAATGCCGGCTCTGCCACTTATCAGCTGTGTGACTTTGGGCAACTCAGCTTCTCTGTGCCTCAGTTCCCTCCTCTGTAAAATGGGGATGAAGACTGTGAGCCCCACGTGGGACAACCTGATCACCATGTAGCCCCCCCAGTGCGTAGAACAGTGCTTGGCACAGAGTAAGCGCTTAACAAATACCATCATTATTATTATTACCCTGGGCCCGGGCCAATCAATGAGTGCCACAGCTGCAGTACCTAAGCCAGTTAAAAGGCACTCTTTTTTGAGTGGTGAGGAGGCATACAGGAGCACACAGAAAGCAGCACAGGGGCACAGGGTGCACGCAGAGGAAAGCAGAGAAGAGGCAGGCTTGGAGGGAAAAACATTGAAGCAGCAGAAGCAGCAGGACAGCAGCATTTGAAAGCAGCAGAAGGCTGCAGCACTTGGAAGCAGAAAGAAGAATTATTGGCTGAATGGGCTCCCTAGACCAACAGACTGGTATTGGACTCTGGGTGGAATGGAGTGAGTGAGTCAGAGTGTGTATGTGTCACTCCCTTGCACATTGGTAAAACTAAGTAAAAAACTTTCTCCAATAGCCTTGGTGGTCGGTGGTATGATTTGACCCTACTAATGTCACCGAGGCTCCCCTTGTCCAGGAAGATCCTGGTTGGTACAAGCCAAGGGGCTCACAACACATGCATACACTCACACACACACGCGCACACACACACTTCTAGTACTTAGGCTAACATAAAAGTTAATTTCGAATTTACCTTGGGCTTTGAGTTGCATACCTGGACTAGAAGGGAGAGTTAAATCTGTGCATACTCTAGGTTTAAGCGTTCTGTCCTCTCTTACGCTTTCGAATCATCTTGGACCCACAGAGAGGCCATGAACACATCTGTCCCAGAGCACCCTGCCTCCATCTGCAATCCTTCTCTTAGTATATCCATACAATTTTCTTGGTAAAAATAGGGATTAACCATGGCTTTCTTCTGTGCGGTAAACTTGAATCTCTGGCCTCGACTATCTCCCATGCCGCTGCTGCCCAGCCCAGATGAATTTGACTTGTAGCAGGTTGCCTTCCATTTCCTAGCCACTGCCCAAGATAGAAATAGAATGGATATGCCTCTGCTTGACTCTCCCTCCCATAGACAACACTGATAGAGTACTGGAAACTCTCCGGGTGCAACCCCGAGAGGAGAGATTTAAGGGTGTTTTTAGTGAATTTCATACTCTGCTGAGATTCTCTTCATCCTGAAGTGTTTTCAGACTTGAGGTGATCTTTGTCCATTGTATCTTTTCTTAGGTGGATTGTTTCTCGATTTGAATGGCAACTCTGATTATCGGCTTCTTAGTGGTGTACTGAGTCATCTTGAATGCCTTCAGAGTTCAAGTTGAGCTCTCTTTCTGGAATATGTTGACTAAGTGCTTATACTGGTAAAGAGGTTCCATTATTCTCTTTGAAAATTTTCAGTGTGACACTGGAAAGATAACTTTGACCTGGTTTGACTGCTCATCCTCCATGCACTGATATTTCTCTGGGCTTCCAGACAGCTGGAGTCTTTTCTAGATCTCTGCATGTATTTCCTCTACCTAAATGCTTGAGAATTTTCTTCTCTCCATGTGTTTTTCAGGATGCTGACAGACCTATCTCCAACCCACCTGCATGCAGTAGGAATGGTGTTATGGGGGCTCATATGGTCCCCTGTTCCTGGCTTTGTTAAGGGCACATTTGAAAAAAATGTCTGACCGTAGACTTCTCTTCAGACTGTCCAACTTCTGTGATTGTTGTTAGAGCCATCTGTAGTGAGCGTATTTCCCTGTTGAATGGTTTCAGCCTGGAAGAGCAGTTGACGATGTGGCAGATGGCAGTGAGTGTAAATTTTTCTGTAAATGCGGTATCCTGAAAGGTCACCAGGGATTTTGTCCACTATGAAAATGATTTTCGTGTTTATATGTTCAAGCTGAGGCAAGAATTTGCTCTAGCTGAATGAAGTTATTTGAGGAATAGGTCACCACCTATCAGATACAGAAAGTAGACTTTGGTTTACCACCTTAAAGTCTTAGGTCTTGAAATCAGATAAAAGACCACTAGCTCACCCTCCTTATTACCTCATCCAGGATTTTTATATAAATCTAGTATGTAAATATGAAGTCAATCGACCTGCTGGAAGGCGACTGTGTTTGTGTGGTCATGGCAGTCATGGCACATTTTTTTAAATTATTGGAGACTTGTATGTAAGGTTTGTGCATTAGGACAAGCCTCTTCAGGATGCATGAAAAGAGTGAAGACGGTGATGTCTTGAAAGGAGTTGGGAAGCTCAGAAGTCAAGAGATTCCCTTATCTGTCTGCTCAATGCACTTATTTTGACGATATTACGAATATTTTTATGTTTCAATCAATTAGTCCATCAGTCATATTTATTGAGCACTTACAGCATGTAGATCACTAAACACTTGAGAGAGTGAATGTGTCACTGCATTATTCTGTACTTCCCAGTAGCCTAGTAGCTAACTAGGTGTCCAATTAATCTTATAATCTACTCCAGTGCTTCTTACAGTGCTTGCCACGTAGTATTATTACTATGACTAATAATGATAGTAATAATAATAGTAATAATAATGCTTGTTAGGCGCTTACTATGTGCCAAGCATGGAACTAAACGATCAATCAATCGTATTTATTGAGTGCTTACTTTGTGCAGAGCACTGTACTAAGCGCTTGGGAAGTACAAGCTGGCAACATATAGAGACAGTCCCTACCCAACAGTGGGCTCACAGTCTAGAAGGGGGAGACAGAGAACAAAACCAAACGTACTAACAAAATAAAATAAATAGAATAGATAGGTACAAGTAAAATAAATAAATAGAGTAATAAATATGTACAAACATATATACAGGTGCTGTGGGGAAGGGAAGGAGGTAAGATGAGGGGGATGGAGAGGGGGACGAGGGGGAGAGGAAGGAAGGGGCTCAGTCTGGGAAGGCCTCCTGGAGGAGATGAGCTCTCAGTAGGGCCTTGAAGGGAGGAAGAGAGCCAGCTTGGCAGATGAGGTAGATACAACATAATCAGGCTGGAAACAGTCCCTGTCATACATGACGTTGACAGTTTAAAGTGCTTCTACTACCACTACTGCTGCTCAGATTCCAATTCCAGTTCTGCCACTGGCCTGATACGTGACCTTGGACAAGTTACTTAACCTCTTTCGGCCCCAGTCTCCTCACCTGTAAAATGATGATAAAATGAATTGTAAGTCCTCTGTGAGACAGGGACTTCAGTTAATCAACAGCATTTACTGAGCACCGACTACGTGTAAGTTCATTTTACTCAGGGATCTGGAGAGTGCAAAAGAGTTAGAATAATTGATCCTGGCATTCAAGGAGCTTGGATAGTCACCTGAATAACATGTATCCAAACAGCTCAGAAATTGTACACATAACTCTATATACATGATGGAGTTAGCTGGTGGGTTTCTATGTCTTGCTAGTGCCCAAGAAGTAATTAAGTTGCTACTGTCATTTTAATTCCTTCCCTGCTTCACATAAAACACATTTTCTGTAATGAAAAGCAGTGTGACTTAACAGATAGAGCATGATCCTGGGAGTTAGAAGGATGTGTGTTTTATTTCTGTCTCTGCCATGTCTGCTGTGTGACCTTGGACAAGTCATTTAACTTCTCTGTGCCTCAATTACCTCCTCTGTAAAGTAGGGAAAAGAGTGTGAGCCCCATGGGGAACAGGGACTAACTTGTATCTACCCCAGTACTTAGAACATAGTAAGCAGTTAACAAGTACCATAATTATTATTATTAAAATGGGGGTGCCCCACGTGGGACAGGGATTGTGTCCAACCCAATTACTTTGTATCTCCCCCAGTAGTCAGTACAGTGCCTAGCACATAGTAAGTACTTAACAAATTCTATAAAATGTATTCCTTTCTTGCATTAGGTCAAATTTTGAGAAACTTTAGCTTCCGAAATCTTTTAAAAAATCAGCATGATATGCATTGTTTTTCCTGAAATTCTCTCATTTGAGACGGTCAGATGTTTACATTTAGTTTGAAACTCAATTATTAGTCCTGTGGTTCTGATTTTATACGTCAAAAATTAGTTATGTCTTGATGAGACTTAATCATTTCTGAACTTATTGTGCCAGACTTTGTTTTAAGTGTGTTGAAGGAAAGGTTACCGTCCTTCATGGTTTAACGTAATCAAATTACACATGAGGCATTATGGAGAAAAAAGCAATTACCAGCCATGCAAACACAATTAAAATAAGTTTGGCAGCTCGCAAAGAGCTTGAATGTTTTATTACAGTTCTTAAGCAAAAAATATTGTCAGTTCTGTTTACAAAGCTGCTAGATATCCAAAAACAATTCAGGGTCTAAAATGATTTACCCGCTATTTCTTTATCTGTTCGAATAGAAAATGTATTCAATTCCAGCAGCCATGCTGAGGCGGTCACTTCGGAGGGACTCCAAATTGTACAAGACTAATAGGAGCAGAAATGATGAACTGCACACAAAAGAACAAAAAACAAATTTGATCAGAATATTGCCCGATAAGGTATGTCATGTTTGGAAGGATATAATGTTTGCTAATCTAGTGAGGGAAAATAGATTTAAAAATACATAAATCAGAAGATTTTCAAGTAATTGTGCTGATGTGAGGTCAAAAGCGGGTTGTGCTCCTGGGGATAAAGATAAAGTGAATGATTTTCCAAAGTGCCGTTTTACACAACTGTCCTTTTTTTAATTCGGTTCAGAAGTTTCCATGTACCAAAAAGGTGTATTGGTCATCAAAATGCCGGAATATCATATCAGCACTAATAGCAGAATCTGAAATGTAATTATAAGAAAGTCACTCATTTTTTGTTGTCATTTGCTGGGAAAAGTAGGCCTCTTGGATTATGGTAGCTAAATTTGAGCAAGAACATTATCAAATCTAAAACGACAGTAGGCGGAGATAATGGTTCATTCATTCAATTGTATTTATTGAGCGCTTACTGTGTGCAGAGCACTGTACTAAGCACTTGCACTCAACTAACAATAGGAATAAGCTACTCTGGCAACTCAGCTGGAAAGTTGTCCAATCCTCTCTTCACAAACCGGGTACGTACAAGTCATACTGCATCATTAATGATGTCTTCTTTATCAGTTTAAAGCGGTAACTGAATTGTTTTCCTGACATAGTGACAAATAAGGAAATAGGGGGAGTAGTAGAAGTAGTAAGACTATTTATTGAGCATCCACTAGATGCACTGCATTGGACTAAGCCCTTGGAAAAAGTGTGACCAAAGCATGAGACACCTCCCAAGTCAACAAGGAGTTTACCCTTTAACAGGGGAGATGGAAATTATATCTGTTGGGGAGGCAGAGATAATAATAATAATAATAATAATAATAATAATAATAATAATAATAATAACATTTATTAAGCACTTACTATGTGCAAAGCACTGTTCTAAGTGCTGGAGAGGTTACAAGGTGATCAAGTTGTCCAGCATGGCCCTCAATACACATACAGGACTGTGGGTAGTGGGTCTGCACTATTTTTAGGGCATAATTGAAATACAGTCATTACAATTGAATTCATTTTGTTATAACCCACAAGAAAGAATATGGCCTGGTGGAAAGAGCACGGTCCCCGGAGTCAGAGGACCTGCCTTCGAATTCCAACTCCACTGCTTCATTCATTGAGTCGTATTTATTGAGCGCTTACTGTGTGCACAGCACTGTACTAAGCGCTTGGGAAGTACAAGTCGGCAACATATAGAGACGGTCCCTATCCAACAACGGGCTCACAGTCTAGAAGGGGGAGACAGACAACAAAACAAAGCATGTAGACAGTCTGCTGTGTGCCCTTGGGTAAGTCACTTCACTATGTCTCATCTGCAAAATGGGGATGCAATACCTTTTCTCCCTCCTACTTAGTTGGTGACCCCCATGAGGGACCTGATTGTCTTGCAATTGCCCCAGTGCTTACTAATTTGGCACAGAGTAAGTACTTAACAGACATCTAGATTAACTTCTAGACAGTGAGCCCGTTGTTGGGTAGGGACCGTCTCTATATGTTGCCGACTTGTACTTCCCAAGCACTTAGTACAGTGCTCTGCACACAGTAAGTGCTCAATAAATATGACTGAATGAACAAATATCACAGTTATCACTATTTACTTTAAAGGACCTAACATTGCAGCCAAAGCACATTCCAATTTCCTCTCTGGAGCTTTCTTAATAAACATTTTCACGCAGAAATTTTTCCAGCAGTGGTTATACAAAGAACAATGAAGAGGAAGATTTTCTTAGATAAAATAATGCTGAAACCAGTTGAAATAGGGCCTCTCCTCTATCGGACGTGCATTTTCAGTACAGCGAGAATGCAGATAGCTGTCTTCACTACTGTGCTTGGGGTACTCCATAGAGCTGGGGTTCTGAAGATCGTAAAAGTAAATATGGTATTTCTGGAGTATTTGACTCAATCTATTTTCTGTCATTTAGAAGCTCCAAAGTTACCACTGCCATCAGATGTTATCATGTAGCAATTTCCCTTGACTGGAGTGGAACTTGAAGATTCCTTTAGCCCTTGGCTTTCCCTAAATTACAAGGCTACATTGGACTGAAATGCTTTAGATGCATGCCATTTCCCCCATAGCTTGTCATCTTTCACCTGATTATTATTCCTCATATTTATGCTTACTAAGCCATCTGGATAATTGCCCTAATTTCAATCAGGTGTTGGACTTTGTTATATAAACTGTAAAAATAGATGTTCAAAAGTGTAGTCACAGTATTGACAACAGGAATTTTTTCAGGCAATCCAACTTTCAGTTGCAACCTTATTTAGTAAGGATTTGGAATTCATCCTTGATCTACATTGCTTTGGATAGTATTCAGGCCAGCACTAGATTTTTCTAGAGCCTTCGCCAATTAAATATGCTCTGAATTTGGAAGGGAAAGTGGTAGATTTTGTTCTCTGAGATTCCCAGCTTTTTGGGTGCATCGCCTGAATCGCATAACGGCCTAATGGCAGGAATGCCACTTGCTGTTTTTTGTAGACATGACCTCTGCCTCTGATTTGGGGGTTAACCTACAATAACGATAATTATGGTATTTGTTATGTGCTTACTATATGGCAAACACCATGCTAAGCTACAGGGCAGAAATAATGTCATTACAGTGGATACTGTCCATTTCCTACATAGGTCTCATTCTAAGAGGGAGGGAGATTAGGTAGTTGATCCTCATTTCACAGATGAGGAAACTGAGGCCCAGAAAAGTTAAGTGATTCACTCAAGTCACGCATTAGAGAAATAGGAGAGCTGTGATTATAGCCCGGTGTTTTGACTCTTGATTCTGTGTTTTTTCCACTACGCAATTTCATCCTCTCCTCTGGAGAAGCAGCTTGGCCTAGTGGATAGAGGATGAGCCTGGGATTCAGGATGACCTGGGTTCTAATCCCGGCTCTGCCACATATCTGCTGTGTGACATTGGGCAAGTCACGTAAATTAGCCGGGCCTTAGTTTCCTCATCTGCAAAATGGGGACTAGGGCTTCCACTCGTGACTAACCCGTCCAGCCTGATTAACTTGTATCTACCCCAGCGTTCAGAACAGTGCTTACCACATAGTGAGTGCTTAACAAGTATCATAATTATATTATAATTATACAGTGCCAGCCCTGTTCCCACCCTAACCAGAACTGTTCACTCCTCCAGGGGGAGGAATAAACCTGGTCAGTTTTGCTGCCCAGATCACATATCCCTGCAGGAGTGGAGGTCAACCAACCAATCAGTCAATCAATCAATCATATTTATTGAGCACATACTGTGTGCAGAGCCCTGTACTAAGCACTTGGGAGAGTACAGTGTAACAATTTAACAGATACATCCCCTGCTGTTCCTCCCAAGACAGGCTGCAGCTGATGTCTTTTCTGCATGATACCTGGGTTCTTTTCTCATTTTATTTAGTGCCCCTCCTAATTCATTCATTCAATTATATTTATTGAGCATTTACTATGTGCAGAGCACTGTACCAAGAGCTTGGGAAGTACAAATTGGCAACATGTAGAGACGGTCCCTACCCAATAATGGGCTTACAGTCTAGAAGGGGGAGACAGGCAACAAAACAAGTAGACAGGTGTCAATACCATCAGAATTATTAGAATTATAGCTAAATGCACATCATTAATAAGATAGAGTAATAAATATGTACAAATATGCACAAGTGTTGTGGGGAGGGGAAGAGGGTAGGGCACGGGGGTGGGGAGAGGAGGAGGAGGAGGAGGAGGAGAGGAAAAAGTGGGGGCTCAGTCTTGGAAGGCCTCCTTTAGGAGGTGAGCTCTCAGTAGGGCTTTGAAGGGAGGAAGAGAGTTGGTTTGGCGGATGTGTGGAGGAAGGGCATTCCAGGCCAGAGGTAAGGTGTGGGCCAGGGGTCGATGATGGGACAGGTGAGAATGAGGCCCAGTGAGGAGGTTAGCAACAGAGGAGTGGAGGGCGCGGGCTGGGCTGGAGAAGGAGAGAAGTGAGGTGAGGTAGGAGGGGCGAGGTGATGGAGAACTTTGAAGCCGAGAATGAGGAGTTTTGATTCGAAGGGTGATAGACAACCACTGAAAATTTTTGAGGTGAGGAGTGACATGCCCAGAGCATTTCTGTACAGAGATAATCCGGGCCACAGAGTGAAGTATAGACTGAAGCGGAAAGGAAGCTGATGCAGTAATTCAGTCAGGATAGGATGAGAGATTGAACCAGCGAAGTAACTGTTTGGATGGAGCAGAAAAGGAGGATCTTGGTGATGTTGTGGAAATGAAACTGGCAGGTTTTGGTGATGGATTGGATGTGTGGGGTGAATGAGAGAGCAGAGTCAAAGGTGACACCAAAGTTGCAGGCTTGTGAGACAGGAAGGATGTAGTGCCGTCTACAATGACAGGAAAGTTAGGGAGAGGACAGGATTTGGGAAGGAAGATAAGGAGCTCAGTCTTGGACATGTTGAATTTGAGATGGTGGGCAGACATCCAGATGGAGATGCCCTGAAGGCAGGAGGTGATATGAGCCTGGAGGGAGGGAGAGAGAACAAGGGTGGAGATGTAGATTTGGGTGTCATCAGCGTAGAGATGATAGTTGAAGCCGTGGGAGCAAATGAGTTCACCAAAGGAGTGAGTATAGATGGAGAACAGAAGGGGACCAAGAACTGACCCTTGAGGAACCCCTACAGTAAAGGAAGGGATGGGGAGGAGGAGCCCGTGCTTACTAAAGTGCTCTAAACATAGGGAGCACTCAATAAATACAATTAAATGACTCCCCTTGCTTCCTGGTAACAAAACCAGCCCTTGTTCCTCTGTGTGACCTTGGGAATTGTTTCTGCATTTTGCTTACCCTGAAATCTTTTAAGTAAAAAAGTTGTTCTTAATAGTATAAGGCTGCATCTAGAGAAGCCAAATAGTGCTCTCTTTTATTAATCCCATGTTTGCTTGCAGTAGTAATTATACCACTTTAAATTTTCTTCAAACAGAATATTTAATGGTATTTGGTCATCTGTAATTTCTGTAAACTGTAATTTTATTTATTTTATTGATGTCTGTTTATTTCTATTGATGTCTGTTTCTCCCGCTCTAGTCCGTGAGCTTGTCATGGGCAGGGATAGTGTTTATTGTTGTATTGTACTTTCCAAAGTGCTTAATACACACCATAAGCGCTTAATAAATACAATTGAATGAATGAATAAGTATGCTTTTACTATGTGCCAGACACTGTACTAAGCGCTGGGGTAGATGCAAGACAATCAGGTTGGACCCATTTCATGTCCTGCATGAGGCTCATAGTATTAATCCCAATTTTAGAGATGAGGTAACTGGGGCCCAGAGAAATGAAGTTACTTATCCAAGTTCACGCAGTAGACAATTGGTGGAGGCGCGATTAGAAATAATAATAATAATAATGATAGCATTTGTTAAGGATTTACTACGTGCTGGGGTGGATACAAGGTGATCAGGTTGTCCCACGTGGGGCTCACAGTCTTAATCCCCGTTGTACAGATGAGGTGACAGAGGCACAGAGACGTTAAGTGACTTGCCCAAAGTCACACAGCTGACAAGCGGCAGAAGCAGGATTTGAACCCATGACCTCTAATTCCAAAGCCCGGGCTCTTTCCACTGAGCCATGCTGCTTCTCTAGAAGCCAGGGCCTCTGAATTCCAGGCTCGTGCTCTATTAGGCCATGCAGTTTCTCAATTTTCTTCACCGTTCCCACTGAAGCAGGGTTTGCCTGGACTCCTGCCCACTTCTCTTTCCTAGCAGCATTTCACCTGCCAGCCTTTTTGAGAAGCAAATGGACACTGCCTGGCATTTTATGACTGGAAATCTGGGGAGAGGTTTGAGTCTCTTCAGTTTTTCCCCTCCTTCCGCTCCCTTCATCAGGCCCAACAAAACTGCCAAGATATTTCAAGCCAGTTTGCTGGCCATACTTCAATCTGAAGAGGAGTTTTCTTTGTGGCACATGGGCCTTGCAGTTTGTACTGGGGATATTGGCATTCCTTACCTTTCTTCTTCAACTGTTAGGTAAAGTGGCTGTGCTGCATTCTAATAAACAAGTGGCTGCCTTTCATCAGAAGATGAAATCATCACTCTTGCCTCCAAACCTGCCCAGGGGAGTTGTAAGGCACAATTAATTGATTAACATTTGATTAGTATAATTTGACACTCTCCGATGGAAGACTATAAAGTTGGGAAGTATTATTGCGCCTAGCAAATGGGGAATCGCTTAATTTCCCATTGAATGTGAAAGGATAGGTTACATATCATTCAGCTGAGGCCTTTCATAAAGCTAATTTGGATTTCTGAGCAACACTGTTTTGGAGTGCAAGGGAAGAATTGTTCCAAGGAAGACTTTTTGACTGAATACTTGCCTCATTCAGCAATCCCATTAAGTTTTGTAAGGTGCGTCATTCCAATATATCCAGAAGGTAACAGCTGTGTGATGAGCATCTATGTTCCCCATATAAAGGGAGCTTGGCCCATCAGATGTATATTATATTACTTTCGTTCATTCACTCATTCAATCGTATTTATTGAGCGCTTACTGTGTGCAGAGTACTGTACTAAGCACTTGGGAAGTACAAGTTGGCAACATATAGAGACAGTCCCTACCCAACAACGGGCTCACAGTCTAGAAGGGGGAGACAGACAATAAAACAAAGCATGTTCTACACAGAGAAGGCAGCGTGGCCTAGTAGAAACAGCTCAGGCCTAGAAATCAGAGGATTCAGGTTCTAATCCCAGCTCTGCCCTATGTCTGTTGTGTCACCTTGGGCAAGTCATTAACTTCTCTGTGCCTCAGCTTCCTCATCTGTAAATGAGATTAAATACATGTTCCCCCTCCACCATAGACTGTTAGCCCCATGTGGAATAGAAACTGCGTCTGTCCTGATTGTCCTGCATCTACCGTAGTACTTAGTACAGTACTTGGCACATAGTAAGCACTTAACGAACAGCATAATTATTAATTCTTTAGAAGTACCTAGAGAAAGATGAGTAAAATAAGAAAGTTACATTCAAATGTTGCATTTGATAGATAAAAACCTAAGGGTGTGGCTTTGGAAACCCATTAATATACATGGCATTTGTTAAGCGCTTACTATGTGTCAACTACTGTTCTAAATGCTGAGGTAGAGACAACCTAATCAGATTGGACACAGTCCCTGTCCTACATAAGACTCATAATCTTCATCCCATTTTTCAGAAGAAGTAGCTGAGGCCCAGAGAAGTTAAGCAACTTGCCCAAGGTCACACAGCAATCAAGTGGTGGAGCTGGGGTTAGAACCGATGACCTTCTGACTCTCAGGCTGGTGCTCTATCCAATACACTATGCTGCTTCACATTACATAACTAACAGCAGTGGGAATTGGGAAAATAATTGAGATGAGACATAAGCAATCCCAAACAAAGTCACAAGCATTGAAGTTCAGTTGGAGCCCGCTGTTGGGTAGGGACTGTCTCTATGTGTTGCCAACTTGTACTTCCCAAGCGCTTAGTACAGTGCTCTGCACACAGTAAGCGCTGAATAAATATGATTGATTGATTGATTGATTGGAATACACAGGCAGGGATAGAGTATTGTATTTCTCTATTGTATTTCTATTTGTATTGTATTTCAGTTGTATTTCTGTTGATCGATGAACTGCCAATCATCATGTCGTGATCCTGACTCTTTGGGGTGATCGCAAAAATGTTCCTTTAGGAAATCAGTATTCCCCAGCACTAGAGCTGAGACCTCACCCAAGCCTGGTAAGCATAACTCCCTCCTTGCCACACTGTATTGTTGTCTCAGCCTTCCTAATGTCTTGGTTTGCTCAACACCTTGAGGTAGAAGGTTACCCTGCTGCCTGCCTATTCTTCCCGGATAACACTTTACATAGTCCACATGCCTCATCCCAGTTGTAAAGAGGCTCCCATAGTCCAAATGAGAACTTGAACATGTCTCAGGAAGAGAAGCCGTGTGGCCAACTGGAAAGAGCACAGACCTTCTAGACTGTGAGCCCGATGTTGGGTAAGGACCAGCTCCATATGTTGCTGACTTGTACTTCCCAGTGCTCTGCACACAGTAAGCGCTCAATAAATACGATTGAATGAATGAATGACCTTGGAGTCAGAAGGACCTGGGTTCTAATTCTGACTCTGACACATGTCTGCTGGGTGACCTTGGGTAAGTCATTTCACATCTCAGTGCCTCAGTTCCCTCATCTTTAAAATGGGGATTAAGGCTGTGAGCCCTAAGTGAGAGAGGGACTATGTCCAACATCATTATCTTGTATCTACCCCAGTACCTAGCACATAGTAAGTGCTTAAAAAATACCATAAAAAAAGGGTGAACAGAAAAGAAAGGAATTAAGATCACTCTCCAATTAAAACAACATAGAAACTAAGAAACTCTCCTTCACATTTTGTTTTTTTTGCCGGGGGGGAGGAAGCTTATAGCATAGGAGAAAAGGGTGGCAACAATTCTTTGGGTTGTCCTGCAATGGAAAGTTTGAAAACCAATCTCCTATCTGATTAGAATCAAGTGGATTGTAATTGTCTTGTGGGGCAGGGATCATGTCTCCCAACTGTATTGCATATTACTCTCCCAAACTCTTAGAACAGTGCTTTGAACATAGAAAAACTCAATTAGTGAATCGTATTTATTGATTGACTGATAAAGGCAAATACAATTTGTATGAGGTCTGTCTCCCCCTCTAGACAAGTCATTGTGGGCAGGGAATATGTCTGTTTATTGTTGTATTATACTGTCCCAAACATTTAGTGCCATGCTCTGCACACAGTAAGCACTCAAATAATACCAGTGATTGATGAAAAGAAGAACCATAAGTGGAGGCTTTCCCCCACCTTTTCTCTCTCTGTCTCTTTCTTTCTCTCTCTGTCTCTCTGTCTCTGTCTCTCTGTCTCTCTGTCTCTGTCTCTCTCTCTCTCGCTCTCTCTCTCTCTCTCTCTCTCTATCTCTGTGATTAGTTATTAGTAGTCTAAGCAATCCTGGTGAAATCCTGAAATTACAGGACCAAATCTTGAAGAGGGGGCTTGATGATTTAATTTAAATCTCAGTCCCTACTGATTATCTCTAAAAACTAACTTTGTAAATATAATCAGCATACGGTCCAGAATGGAGAATTAAGGACTAAAAACCAACAACGCAGTAGTAATCAAAGCTGACAGTTTGGGCACAATTAGCCAGCTGGATTGGAGTTGTGGAAATGTGTAAGTACAGCCCAGAAAAGAAATGCTTCTTCGTGTGCCGGCTAATCTTGTTTCTTCATCAATACCTTGATGCCTGTTGGACTTTAGGTCTCCCCCAGCTGATCTTCAACACAAATTTTCTTCTTTGAACTCACTCATGAGATAATTAGTTGTCCATGGGACTCAGCATGGGATATTTGGGGTATATTCCTGGGTGGGAGTCAAACAGTGATAACTGCAGAACGAAGATTAACGGATTTAATCACGTATTGTCGTCTTTGGAGAATTTTTTTATCCCTTAAGTTTTTGGTCAATCGGAAGGGCATTGGCCGGGACTGCGCATCCAGTCCATCCCTTATCATTTGAAAGGTAAAGGTGTCCACCGTTCAGTGCCTTCGATTTCAGGACAGAACCCTTTAGTTTTGACTAGCAGACATGATTACTAGAAACATGTGGGCTGTATTAGGAGATGTATAAATTATAACATCAATTTTTCTGGTGAATTTAGGCAACTATGATTTTTTTCCCCAAAATTCAGTTTTCTGGGTACTGTTAATGACTTCTTTTCTGTCAGTGTCAAACAAACTCATTCCCCTTTTTCCTTAAGATTTTTGGCCTAGATTCATAGCCCTCATTTTGAGACCATAAAGTGTTTCTTATTAAGATAGGTAGTGATAGAATGCAATTATCTGCAACCTGGCAATTCATAAATCCTCTGTTCAGAGTCCCTCATGAATAAACTTGTAAACTGTAAACATATTTCCATTTTGGGCGGGCGTATATGGAAAGAGAAAAGCCACAGCTATTACTTAAGTAAACTTATTAAATGTTGACTTGAGCAGCTTTTCTGTGCTTTTAATAATAGAAAACCAAGGAGAAAAAAGCTAGTGACTTCAAAAGCCAACTCTTCAAAGGCTCAACTCCCATACTTAATTTCAAGAATCGGCCAACATTATATAATAAACAACTATTCATTTTCAATTATATAGTACATATCTTTGAAATTACTTACATGGTCAATTTCAAGCAAACTAATGCTTGAAAATTAAGACTTAGCTACATAAAAAGAGATATTTCAGTTCAGAATTTTACACTAGCCAAAATGTCCGATGGCGTTATTGATTTCCATTGTATATTTCACTTGCATAAAATTGGATCTTTCGAAAATATAACCTGTGACCAAGTGATTATTTTTTAGGTACAATCTTCAGAACAGTCGAAAAAAGAAGGTTGACATGCCAAAAAAATCACATTGTGATAAGGAATAAATATTGATTTCTATATTGATTCATAACTCAAGCCTCTCCAAAGTCAACATGTACATTTTCTTTTCAATTTAGTGTTTCTTCAGGGTGGATAGTAAATCATCTAAACAAATCAGGATTTCAGTTCCCAACTGACAAACTCAAAATATAAATTTCCAGAGGAGTGCATCTGCTTGTTTAGGTATATTTATTTCAAACAAACCATCCCAGATGTTTCAATTTCAATTTCATTAATTCCCATGAAATTGAGTATGTTGGACTCAGTGAGATATTCAGGAAAAATAAAAACATAGTTGCAGGGTTATAGCAATATAATTTACTAGTAATGGGACATATAAATATTTCTAGATCAAATCATTTATCTGTTTTGTCTTAGAGGAGTCTGATGCCTACTTTAAATGGCCCCATGCACTTTTCACTAGAATTTAGAAGTTTATGTATGATGTTGAAAATATGAAGCACCAGAGAAATACTTCATAGGAAAATGAATGATTCCTAATTTTTCTTGGTAAAGAAAGGCCATCTTGTAGATCATTTTCTCAATGGCCATTGCTTCAGGGGGATAGTGGTTTATAAAAATCAAAATTCCCAGAGATCATAGCCATTGTAAACCAGAATTGCAGGAGAAAAAACTAGCTACAGTGCCATGCAAGTATGCCTAAGGATTGTTTGCATTGCAGACAAGTTTCATGTATCTCTAGTCATATGTCATGAACTATTTCCCCTAAAAGATGGAGAGCTGCACCTTCCTCCCATCTGCTCTAATTAACTCCTGAGTTAACAACCTAGTCCTTTCCTTTGTGTCTGTCAATCAGTTGATCAATCAATCATATTTATTGAGTGCTTACTTTGCTGAGCACTGGTCTAAGAGCTTGGGAGGGTACAATATAACAGAGTTGGTAGACATGTTTCCCTCCCACAAGGAGCTTACAGTCTAGACATTAAAATAAATTATGGATGTGTACATAAGTACTGTAGGGTTGAAGGTGGGACGAATAAAGGGTACAAATCCAAGTGTAAGGGGGATACAAAAGGGAAAGGGAGTAGGGGAAATGAGGGCTCCATTTTGGAAGACACAATTTTAATAAGGCTTTTAAGGTGGGGAGAGTTATCATCTGTTGACTATGAAGAGGGAGGGAGTTCTACAACAGAGCAGGATGTGGGGGGTGGGGGGTCAATGGCTAGATGGATGAGATTGGGGTACAGTTAGTAGGTTGGCGTTAAAAGAGCAAAGTGAGTGTGCTAGGTTACAGTAGTAAATCTGTGAGGATAGATAGGAGGATGCAAGGTGATTGAGTACTTCAAAGTCTATGGTAAGGCATTTCTGTTGCGGAGGTGGGTAGGTGACCACCGGAGGTTCTTGAGGAGAGAGAAGACAGACATGTAATGAATATTTTTCAGAAAATATGATCTGGGCAGCAGAGGAGAGTACGGACTCATGTCAAGAGACACAGGAGGCATGGAGATCAGCAAGGGGACTGATGTCTTAGTCAAGGCAGGATAGGATAAATGCTTGGGTCAGTAGAGTAGGAGTTTGGATGGGGGGCGTAGGACAAATTTTAGTCTTGTATTGGCAGGATTTGGTTACAGATTCACTATGTGAGGTGAATGAGAGTGATGAGTTCAAGGTTATGGACTTGTGAAACGGGGAGGATGAAAATGCTGTCTACAGTGATGGGAAAGCCACAGGTTGGACAGGGTTTGGGTTGATATTAGCAGATCAAAAACCAAAGCTTTGTTCCCTCAGGTCTCAGCCTTCAAAACAATTGGCCCAGTCATTAGCCACATCTAAGGACACAATCTCAAAAGGAAAACAAAAATAGTGTTTATAAGTCAGTGGAGTTCCTCGTCTTGTCATATGCCGTTGAGTTGTCTCCAATGCATAGTACACCATGGACAAATCTGTTTCAGAGTGCGTCACCTCCATCTGCAATTGTTCTGGTAATGTATCCATAGAGTTTTCTTGGTAAAAATCCAGAAGTGTTTTACCACTGCCTCCTTCTGCGCGGTTAACTTGAGTCTCCGCCCTCTTCTCTCTCCCATGCCACGGCTGCCCAGAACAAGAGAGTTTGGACTTGTAGCAGAATTGCCGTCACTACTAGCCACTGTACAAGCTAGGAATGGAATGGGTATAATAATAATACTAATTATGGCATTTGCTAAGCGCTTCCTATGTGCTAAGCACTGTTCTAAGCACTGGGGTAGAAACAAGGTAATCAGGTTGTCCCACGTGGGGCTCACACTTTTAATCCCCATTTTACGATGAGGTAACTGAGGCACAGAGAAGTTAAGTGACTTGCCCAAGGTCACAGAGCAGAGAAGTGGCGGAGGCAGGATTAGAACTCACATCCTCTGACTCCCAAGTCCATGCTCTTTCCACTAAGCCACGCTGCTTCTAAATGCTTCTGCTTGACTCTCCCTCCTACAGCCGGGACTGGTAGATTGCTGGAACTCTACAGGTGCGACCCTGAGAGGGGTAGTGGAGTTTAGCTGAACCATAAAAAATGTTGCTTAAAAGATCACTTTATAAACCCAACATCTGCCCGATTGCAGTGGATTGAAAATAAGGTCACAAGGGCAGGAATACTCTTCATTCTCCCTGTCCAATCATTACTCTCTCAATCAACCCACATATTCAGTCTATCACTAAATCCTTCCAGTTTAACCTTCACATCACAGAAATCCACCGTTTTCCTCTTCGTCCAAGCACGTTAATCCAAACATTCATTTTCTCCCGCCTTGATTACTGTATCAGCCTCTTTGTTGACATCCATACCTCTCCCCATTCCAGTTAATACTTCACTATGCTGTCATGTCCATTTTTCTACAAAAACATTCAGTCCACATTTTCCCACTGAGCACATGTTGGGTTAGGGACCGTCTCTATATGCTGCCGATTTGTGCTTTCCAATAACTTAGTACATTGCTCTGCACACAGTAAGCCCTCAATAAATATGATTGAATGAATGAATAATTGTCCATCCACCTACACATCAAACAGGAACTCCTTACCATCGGCTTTACAGGACTCAACCACCTTGCCCGCTCCTACCTCACCTCGCTACTGAGCAGTGTGGCTCAGTGGAAAGAGCATGGGCTTTGGAGTCCAAGGCCATGGGTTCAAATCCCAGCTCTGCCAATTTGTGTGACTTTGGGCAAATCACTTAACTTCTCTGGGCCTCAGTTCCCTCATCTGGAAAATGGGGATTAAGGCTGTGAGCCCCCCGTGGGACAACCTGATCACCTTGTAACCTTCCTAGTGCTTAGAACAGTGCTTTGCACATAGTAGGCACTTAATAAATGCCATTATCACTATTATTATTACTACAACCCAGCCCACACAGTTTGCTCCTCTAATGCCGATCGATTCAGTGTACCTCATTCTCATCTATCTCACCACCAACTCCTCACCCATGTTCTGTCTCTGGCCTGGAATACCCTCCCTTTTCAAAATCGACAGACAATGACTCTCCTCACCTTCAAAGCCTTACTGAAGGCACATCTCCTCCATTAGTATAGTGCTTTGCACATTGTAAGCACTTAATAAATACCACTGACTAATTTCAGCCTGCTTCTCATTTGGCCCGCAGCCTCACACTCTTTTTGGCCTCCCTGGATTTCTTCGATGTTCTGGGTTGTCGGACTAGTGATGATGATGGCATGTGTTAAGCGCTTACTATGTGCAAAGCACTGTTCTAAACTCTGGGGGGATACAAGGTGATCAGGTTGTCCCACGTGGGGCTCACAGTCTTAATCCCCATTTTACAGATGAAGTAACTGAGGCACAGAGAAGTTAAGTGCCTTGCCCAAGGTCACACAGCTGACAAGTGGCAGAGCCGGGATTCAAACCCATGACCTCTGGCTCCCAAGCCCGTGCTCTTTCCACTGAGCCACACTGCTTCAAGTGCTTATTTCCATGGCTGATGGAATACTCTCTGCTAACTAATATTACTTCTCACAATGCAGGTCATAATTTCCTCATTTTAGTAGAGCAAATAAAATATTCAGTGGGAGTGGGTATATACCCTATACTGTCCTTTATCGTAAGAACCTCAATAACTCATTTTTATTCCGGGATTTCCAGATTAGGCCCTGGAACTGAATGTTTTGTAGTCAAGGTGCCTGTGCCATAGTCAGTTGCCCTGGAGGCTTTGAGGTTGCAAAAAGGTTAGTTAAGTCAGTTGGGATTCAGATGGTATGCAATTTAGTGGGAGATTCTTGAAAGGGTTGCTAATGAGCATAATCTGAAGCAGCTGGCTGATTTTCTAGAGGTTTGAGAAACAGAAGCCTTCACTGGGAGATGGAATTGCACAGGCCAGGACAAAAATGTTTAAACATATTTATTTTTCCAGTATAATCTAGGTCAAAGAGCATGTGCCCAAGAGTCAGAGAATGTGGGTTCTAAAGCCATTTCCACCACTTGCCAGCAGTATGACCTTGGGTAAGTCACCAACTTTTCTCTGTTGCCCATTTTTCTCATCTGTAAAATGGGAATTAAATACTTGCTCTTCCTCCCACTCCCACTGTGAGTCCCTCTGGGACAGGGACTGTATCTGCCTTGATTATTTTGTATCTTCCCCAATTCTTAATGCGGGGTTGGGCACACAGTAAGCAAATACTACAATTGCAGTTTATTGTTTTATTATATGTATTATTATTATCATTGTTACAGCCTTACCCATGGCCTTTAACTAAGGAATTTGTTCCTACTCAGGTCTTTAATTTTTTTGGATTCCATGATAGAATGATTGATTTAATCATTCTGTCTATTAAAGAAAAAGTGTCCACTGGACTCTACTAAGAATACAATACTTATGGCCTAACCAAAAAATTCAGGACTCCAACCTGAAAAGAAGATATTAAATGAATAGCATATTCCTTAAAATGTAGTTATCATCCTACTATATGACCAGTCAAAGTTATCAGTTGGTTATCAAAGGTATTAATTGATTTGATTATCAAAAACTTTTTGAAGGGCAGGGGTTTCTCAACCAACACTCATCTCGCTCTTTCCCTCAAGGGACAGAAGAAAGGGTGAAGGAAGAGTTGACCTGGGGAAACTTCAGAGAGGTGTAGCAGAGGGGACAAACACAAACTCAGCCTTGGGAGCCAAGGTCACAGGTGCCATGTCTCCACCTAACTTTTCTTCCCCCATCTTACGTCTGGTGACTTCTTTTGGCACAGTGGAAATGTCTGCTAGGCCTCCTCTCCCCTCCTCTTTCCCCTTCTTCCTTTCCCTTCCTCCTCTCTCCATATTTTAATGGGCCTGTACACTACCACGTGAGACAGGGACATTTTCTCATCTTATCCCACTGTATCTACCACAACGCTGAGTACATGAAAAAAGAACTTCACTGCCCTAAAATCCATATCAGTCTTTGGGACTTCATATTCAAGAGTGATAAAATGGAGAAGCAGTGTGGCTCAGTGGAAAGAGAGTGGGCTTGAGAGTACAGAGGTCATGGGTTCAAATCCCAGCTCCGCCACTTGTCAGCTGTGTGACTTTGGGCAATTCACTTAATTTCTCTGGGCCTCAGTTACCTCATCTGTAAAATGGGGATTAAAACTGTGAGCCCTCTTGGGACAACCTGATCACCTTGTAACCTCTCCAGTGCTTAGAACAGTGCTTTGCACATAGTAAGCACTTAATAAATGCCATTATTATTATTATTATTACAGGGTTTGTAACATCAGCTATCAGTGTTATCTATCTTGTGATTACGGTGTGCAGAATGCTGTACAAAGTGTTGGAAAAATAAAGTGCAATAGAGTTAGTACACACATTCCCTTCCTACAGCTAGCTTACAGTCTAGAGGGGGAGATGGTTGATGTTTAACAGATACTACACCTATTATTATTAATTCCTGCAAAAATCTCTGGGATGGGCCATGAACTTAACTAAGCAACATAGTTGTAGGAACTGAGCATAGCATTTGCAGTATGGACTCTTGAGTCCAATAATATTTACTTTTATTTAGAGACTATGGGCAAATCACTTAACCTTTCTGTGCTTTATCTGGAAAATGAGGATAATTACAGTTACCTATTCCAAAGAAATATGTGTGGGAACGACTAATTAAGCACTATTATAAGACACTTTGGGGAAAGTGGAACCTAAGTGAATGTTTTGTGAAAAAAAGAACTAACTGCCCTAAAATCCATATCAGTCTTTGGAAGTTCATATTCATGAGTGAGAAAAATAGAGAAGCAGCATGGCTCAGTGGAAAAAGTGTGGGCTTGGGAGTCAGAGGTCATGGGTTCTAATCCCTGCTCCGCCACTAGTTAGCTGTGTGACTTTGGGCAAGTCACTTAACTTCTCTGGGCCTCAGTTACGGCATCTGTAAAATGGGGATTAAGACTGTGAGCCCCATGTGGGATAACTTGATTACCTTGTCTCCCCCGCAGTGCTTAGAACAGTGCTTGGCCCATAGTAAGTACTTAACAAATGCCATTATTATTATTATTACTATTATTATAAAATAGAATAATCCTTTATGTGCTCACTCAGAATGAATGAGTTTGTTTCTTTCATAATTTTAACTAGACAAAGTTTAGGAAATAAAGTCATTCTATACAACTAGGATAGACATCAACAGTTGGTGGGTAGAAAATGCAGATCTAATGGTATCAAAACAAGTAAACAGTATTAAGGAGTCACCCGAAGAGACAATTAGTCAAAGAGATTCAGAGGATTTGCAACAATATTTTCAGGAGGCTATGATTCTTTCTTGAACATGGGCATCAGAACCAAAACCTGGAGCAAAAAGGAGAGTGTAGGGAGATATCATGGGAGCTAGAGAGAAGGTACTGAATTCTTGTCATTCACATGGGTTTGTGTGTGAATGTGTACATACGTCTGCATGTCCATGTCTCTTCGTTCCTCCTATCTTTCCTGCTATATTGAAAACTCCTCAACAACAGAAACTGGGTCTCCTAAATTAATAACAATAATTGTGATATTTTTTAAGTGCTTACTGTGTACTAAATGCTTGGGTGGATATAAGCAAAATTGGGTCGGACATAGTGCCTGTCCCACCAGGGGCTCACAGTCTTAATCCCCATTTTACAGATGAGGTAACTGAGGCACAGAGAAGTGAATTGACTTGCCCAAAGTCACACAGCAGACAAGTGGTGGAGCCGGGATTAGAACCCATGACCTTATGATTCCCAGGCTCTAGCCACTACATCATAATGCTTGGTACTCAAATTCCAGATACAGTGAATTTTAATTGATTGAATCATTCAATTCAATGTTTTGCAAATTCTTGCCCCCATGTGATAATCAGCTATCATTCTCAAGAATAAGCAAAAATTTACAAAAATGTGTAAATGGCTATTAATTTGGGAGAAATGAAACCGAAGACCACCACAGAATCGAGTTTTTCCCATTTCATAAACAATACCATGGCATTCCACTGGGGAAAAAAAAAAAACTATCAGGATTACAGGATCAGCACCTTCAGTATTTGAATGAGTGTTAAACAGCCATTTGCCAAGTCTGCTGTCTTCATTTTCCATCTTCAAATGATCCTCTTCTTCCAGTATCAATATACTGTGCTGAGAGCCTGTCATATGCAGAGCACCATACAGAGTGATTGGAAGAATAGAATACTGGTAAAAGACATGATCAGTTTCAGATCTGATCCTTTCTCACATAAATTACGTTTTATCAATTAGTCAGTAAATCAATGGTGTTTATTGAGTGCTTACTGTTTGCAGAGGATTGTATTAAGTTCTTGTATTAAGAACTTGGGAGAGTTCACTACAGTTGAGTTGGTAGAGACAATCCTTGCCCAAAAAGAGGCTACCAACCAGAAGGGGAGACAAACATTAAAATAAATTTCAGGTAAGGGAAATGGTTGCATATTAGTATAAATTATGTGGGACTGTCTGAGGGTGGGGTGAATATTGAATGCTTAAGGAATAGAGATCCGAGTACCCGGACGATGGTTTGTCGGATCGGAAGGGCGTGGAAAATACCAGGTCAGAGGGAAGTTGTGGGCAGGGGGTCAGCAGTGAGGTAGAAGAGATTGAGGTAAGGTGAGTAGGTTGGAATTAGAGACGTGTGTGAGGTTTTTTTATAACATTTATTAAGTGCTTACTCTGTGCAAAGCACTGTTCTAAGCACTGGGGAGGTTGCAAGGTGATCAGGTTGTCCCACGGGGGGCTCACAGTCTCCATCCCCATTTTACAGATGAGGGAACTGAGGCCCAGAGAAGTGAATTGACTGGCCCAACATCACACAGCTGACAATTGGCAGCTGGGAGCCGGGATTTGAATCCATGAACTCTGACTCCAAAGCCCGTGCTCTTTCCACTGAGCCACGCTGCTTCTCTAGGAGTTGAACTAGGAGGTCAGCAAGGTAAATTTGGAGGAGGGGAGCCGACTGAATGTCTTAAATAAAAGATGAGGCCGACACTACTTCATGTGGAGAAGGGAGAAAAAAAGAACTTTAATGGAACAAGGTTGATGGGCCGGATAAAACAGGTACATTTGGAAACAAATGGAATATATGCATAAGATAAAAGGATTTTTTTATTGGTATTTGTTAAGTGCTTACTATGTGCTTAAATGGAATTAAAAGTAGATTCCCATTTTTCCACTAGTACACAGGATTATGGGATTTCCCTTCCTAAAAACAAAAGAAATCACTTAATTAGCTAACAACTGTTTTTTGACTTCTGGAACTCCATTCTCAAGCCTGGTTAGCTGGAGGGAAAGCAATGATAATAGCAGAAATACCTTTGAAAAGTATAATCCGGTAATCATCATTCCCTATCCAAACAGAATTTTCAATTGTGGGACCATCTGAAACTAAACCTTGGGGTGCTGGGAGGGAAAAAGGATTGGGCTACCCTAAACAAAGTCACTAAAATAAGCAAAGCATAGATATTCCATATTGAAATTACCCATTTCTAATCTTGGGCAAACAATTTAAATGAACTATCATGTTTGGTCATTCATTGTAATCCTAAACATGAAAGAGAATGACTAGTTTATGCAGACCCTCTTAGAGCTTGAAGCTGTATTAAAAAGAAACCGCTTTTTTATTTAAACAGAATTTTTCCTTGAGAATGCTCTTCCTATTAGAACGGAGGAAACAGAATAAAGGCAAGAGATTAATCTGTTGGTTTCAAATGCAGAGTAGATGAGCATTCTTTGATAGTCTGAAAGGAGCCCTTTTGAAAACACAGTAATAGTATGTCAGACATGATAAATAAATGCCATGCACTGTGCCAGTAAGTACAGAGTGAAAACAAAGCAGATCAGCTGGAGAATTTTATTGCAATTTTCTGTCATTTATTAAGGAAGACAGTAAAAAAAAAAGAACATGGATTTTATTTTTGGTACATTTGTGTATAAATTTAGGCACAGACCTTTGTCTCCTAATATATGTCACTTATTTAAGGAAATGTTTCCTTGCTGGTCCAAGTCTAAAGGAACATCTGATTGATCATAGCCCAGGAACTGAAAAACAGTAAACAATTTGGAAAGTTAATCTGGAGCGACTAATGACAATTCTTCTCTTAGGGGCTACAGAGGCCTCAAGCCCTCCCTTTCACCAAATCACCTTCCTTGAGAGCAGGGATCATGACTACTAATTCTACTGTAATTAAAAAATAATTATTATTATGGTACATGTTAAGTGCTTACTGTGTGCCAAGCACTGTTCTAAACACTGGGGTAGATGCAAGTTAATCAGGTTGGACTCAATCCTGTCCCACTTGGAGCTCACACTCTCAATCCCCATTTTACAGATGAGGTAACTGAGGCCAAGAAGAGTTGCGTGACTTGCCCAAGGTCACCCATCAGAAGGACTCTTCCGAGCACTTAGCACAGTTCTCTGCACATAGTTAACGCTCAGTAAATACTATTAATTGAACTCACCCCAGAATGGTTGCAGCACCAAAATGAGACTTTCCTTAATTAATTTTTCTCTTTCCCATTTTATACTCTCCCTTCTAACATTTCAGTACTTTTACCCTCCCAATTTTTGATGCAGTCTTTAGTGTTGACACACTACACTTCTTAAGTACTTCTTTCTCTGACACCTAAGTAATGTTGTATCTGTCTCCCCAGTTAGACTGCAAGCTCTTTGAGGGGCAGGAATCTTTTCTTTTTTTTTTTTTTCTGCTATGGCCAGGCACAGGTTTGGGAGTCAGAGGACCTGGTTTCTAATCCCAGGTCTGCTATGTGACCCTGGGCAAATCATTTAATTTCTCTGTGCCTCAGTTCCCTCACCTGCAAAATGGGGATTCAATACCTATGATCCCTCTTACTCAGACTGTGGGACCTGATTATCTTGACTATATCTATCCCAGCACTTTGTACAGAGCTTGGCACGCTTAACAAAGTACTTAACAAATTCCACAATCATTATGATAGACTGTAAGCTTGTTACGGGCAGAGAACGTATCTGCTAATTCTGCCATATTGTACTCTCCTAAGTGCTTAGTACAGTGCTCTGCACATAGTAAGAGCTCAATAAATACAATTGATTGTAGCACTAGTAACAGTAGTATTAACTTCTAAGCACTTAGTACAGTGCTTTGCTCACAGTAAGTGCTCAATAAATACGATTGAATGAATGAATACTAATAGTAGTAGGCTGCTCTGCATGAGACATATAATAAAATAAAATATGATATAAATATTACTGGTTGATTGATTAATCTGAACCATTAGAGAAAACCGAGTTTCTGGTATGTTTTCCAAGTGTATCTATCAATCAATCATTTGCACAGCTCTTTCCTGATACGGTCCTGTGTTTCCTTTCCGATACAAATAACCACTTTTTAGATGTGATGGAACTTCAAATGACAAATACAGTATGCTACTATGTAAGGATATCACTTACCTTTAACTGTGGTCTAGCAGTAACTCCTCACTAGCTCTACCCTAGCCAATTACTTTGGTAAAGGAAATACTTCTGGACTCAGATTAGCATCAATCAGTCTGCAGATTTGTTTCTCTTATGTTTGCATATAAAACTATATCATACAGGCATGTCTCCATATGCCTGAATGAAGCAGGGCTCTTGTTTGTCTTATAAATATTCATTTGTTTTACACCCTGAGTCAATCATAAAACTATGTGCTACAAATGTAACAGAGACAATAATCCCTGTAAAAATTAATGTCTTATTATCAGTCTCCTTTCAGAGGACGGCAGAATTGGTAACATTTTTTGAACAGTTTGTTTATCCATCTGTCAAGTCCTCAGGCTGCGTCGGGTGGGTTATATCACTTATTTTCTTCTGAAAAATGCTTTAACAACTCTTTTTGTAATATTCTAATGCAAAATCAACGAGAAAATAATATGGAGGGTTAAAGGCTCACCATTAATGGAAATCCAAGACAAAACTTTTCTAGGGGGCATCAGTGGATGATCAATGCTCTTTCGTATTTTGGAAATTTAGGGAGGAGTAACAACCCCTCCTCCCCCATTCCAAAATAACTATAAAAGACTACAAAACTATAAAAGACTATAAAAGAGCACTTTCTTAAACTTCCAGAGTCCTACAGCCATTGTTTTGCAGCACCATTTGAGCGGGTTCAATGTGCTGTCAGTGAAATTGAAATTCAACATACCAGCACATTATTTCAATGGTAATGATGGCATTTATTAAGTGCTTACTATGTGCAAAGCACTGTTCTAAGTGCTGGAGAAGTTACAAGGTGATCAGGTTGTCCCACGGGGGGCTCACAGTCTTAATCCCCATTTTACCGATGAGGGAATTGAGGCACAGAGAAGTTAAGTGACTTGCCCAAGGTCACAGAGCTGACAATTGGCAGAGCTGGGACTGACTATGCAATGGTACTGAATATGCAATGACTTCCCACCAAAACGCTTTAGTAATAATAATAATTTCATTTGTTAAGTGTTAACTATGTGCGAAGCACTGTTCTAAGCACTGAGGAGGATACTAGGTGATTTGGTGGTCCCACGTGGGGCTCACAGTTTTAATCCCCATTTTACAGATGAAGGAACTGAGGCTCAGAGAAGTTAAGTGACTTGCCCAAAGTCATACAGCTGACAAGTGGCGGAGCCGGGATTTGAGCCCATGACCTCTGACTCCCAAGCCAGGGGTTAGTAAACACTGGGTGGACAAAAAAGACATTAAGATTGGACATCATCCCTGCCCTACATGGATTCACGGGTAAGATAGCGGGAGAACAAGAATATAAACCCTATTTTTATACCTGGGTAACCAGAGGCCCTGAGGTATTGTGACAGCATCCTACAGTCACCCTCAGCCCCACAGCACTTTTGTGCGTATTCATAATTTAATTTAATGTCTCTCCTCCTTTCTAGACTGTAAACTCCTTGTGGGCAGGGAACATATCTACCAACTCTGTTATATTGTACTCTCCCAAGCACTTTTAGTACAGTACTCTACAAACAATAAGTGCTCAATAAATATGACCAACCGTTTGACTTGCCCAAAGTTAATCAGTGGGCAACTGCAGAGACAGGAGGCATTAACTCCCAATTCCAACCTCTTCTCATGAGGCCATACATTTCAAAATGCTACAAATCCCAGACCGTGCTCTTTTTGGAAGGCAGAGTTCCAAGGCAGTCATGAGAAAGACGAGAAATCAATTTACCTATTCAAAAGTGTTGATTAAAAAAGCAGATTCATAAAAAGACCTTATTGTTCAATTTAGAGTGAAAGTCAGAATAGGCAGTATACATAAAGCAGAGTCATAATATCCATAATGGATGTAGGAAAAGAGGGAAGATCTCACTGATATCTAAGAGGGAGTTGAGGATAAATCCTTGTAGGCCGTACCCTTGGGGAAAATTACACTCTTAAGTAAAACTTTAAATTCTATTGAGATTTGACTTTTTCCTCATATCCTTGGTACAAGTGGTAGAGTATTCTTTATACTTCTGTAGCTTTGCTCTCCTAGAAGGTGAGTAGGAATGTATACAGGATGAGACTGTATGATTCTGACTGCTTGTTTTTTTATCTCTGTTCCTCTGAGCAGGGTAGGGCAGGAACCGACTGGGTATAATAATAATAATAATGATGGCATTTATTAAATGCTTACTATGTGCAAAACACTGTTCTAAGCACTGGGGAGGTTACAAGGTGATCAGGTTGTCCCTCAGGGGCTCGCAGTCTTAATTCCCGTTTACAGATGAGGTAACTGAGGATCAAAGAAGGGGAGTGACTCGCCCAAAGTCACATAGCTGACAATTGGCAGAGCCGGGATTTGAACCCATGACCTCTGACTCCAAAGCCCGGGCTCTTTCCACTGAGCCACACTGCTTCTCTATTTTTCATAAGGTTTGTCAACCCCTCACTGGTGATGAGCATGAGCCTCTGGGAGGCCTGTACTATTGAAGTGCTGGGGTTCCCTCAGGCCACACTGTTCTCTTCAGTCAATCAACCAATCTATCAATCACATTTATTAAGCACTTATTGTGTGATGTGCTCTGTACTAAGCGTTTGGGAGAGTACAATATAACAGAGTCGATAGATACGTTCCCTGCCCACAAGGATCTTACAGCCTGGAGGGAGAGACCGGACATTAAGATAATGATAATAATAATAGCATTTATTAAGTGCTTACTATGTACAAAGCACTGTTCTAAGCGCTGGGGAGGTTACAGAGTGATCAGGTTGTCCCACGGGGTGCTCACAGGCTTAATCCCCATTTTACAGATAAGGTAACTGAGGCCCAGAGAAGTGAAGTGACTTGCCCAAAGTCACACAGCTGACAATTGGTGGAGCAGGAATTTGAACCCATGACCTCTGACTCCAAAGCCCCGGCTCTTTCCACTGAGCCATGCTGGGTGGGCTGTGGTCTGGAAGATTTGGGTGGGGGGGGGGGGAGAGGAGCAGAGAGGGGAAAAGGAAGGAGCAATGGGAGAGAGAATAATAATAATAATGACATTTATTAAGTGCTTACTATGTATAAAGCACTGTTCTAAGCGCTGGAGAAGTTACAAGGAGATCATTTTGTCCCACGGGGGGCTCACAGTCTTAATCCCCACTTTACAGATGAGGGAACTGAGGCCCAGAGAAGTTAAGTGACTTGCCAAAGTCACATAGCTGGCAATTGGCAGAGCTGGGATTCGAACCCATGACCCCTGACTCCAAAGCCCAGGCTCTTTCCACTGAACCACGCTGGGAGGGCTGTGGTCTGGAAGATTTGGGTGGGTGGGGGAGGGAGGGAGAGGGGCAGAGAGGGGAAAAGGAAGGAGCAATGGGAGAGAGAAGGGAGAGGACTAGAGCCAGTTAGGAGAGCTTGAGGGGAGGGGTGTAATAAATTACAGCTTCAGTGTAGATCTTCTAGACTGTGAGCCAGCTGTTGGGTAGGGATTGTCTCTATGTGTTTCTGACTTGTACTTCCCAAGCGCTTAGTACAGTGCTCTGCACACAGTAAGCGCTCAATAAAGACGATTGATTGACTGATTGACTTTGGGCAAGACAACTTCTCTGGGCCTCAGTTACCTCAACTGTAAAATGGGGATTAAGATTGTGAGCCCCACGTGGGACAACCTGACCACCTTGTAAACTTGTTACCGACTTGTACTTCCCAAGCACTTAGTACAGTGCTCTGCACACAGTAAGCGCTCAATAAATACGACTGATTGATTGTAAACTCCCCAGCGCTCAGAACAGTGCTTTGCACATAGTAAGCGCTTAATAAATGCCATTATTATTATTATTATTATCTACTAAAAGGACACAGAGGGATCAAAATACAGAATTAATTTCTCTTTTCCCTCGGACATTTCGTTGATCAACTTTGGTTCCTTTGCCCTGGCCCTTTCTCTCTGGGGACCTCACATCTGGTGCTTGGTTTGATGAGAGTGGAAAGGAGGGTCAGATTACATTGCTGGGGCTGAAGGTGAGAAAAAAGATCTTTGATCTTGATATGGGGACACAGTTATAAGAGTAACAGACCCTGTGCTGATTAATACATTGAAGATCTGCTCCTGGAGTTAAGTCTCCAGTAAGTCATTGTGCAGGTTCTTCTAAATCCCTAGAGATGGATTTTTTACCTATTTCAAACTCTAGTAGCTAAATAAAGAAACCATAATAGCCCACTTCAGTGTGGAGTAAGAAGTGGATCTTTTGAGGGCCGAAGGACTGAACCACTTGAGATGGGGAGGGGGAGGAAAGGGGGCATGGAGATGAAGAGGCAGAGAAACAAAGATAGAAACGGAAGGCGAACAATTCAGAGAGAATAATAATAATAATAATAATAATAATAATGGCATTTATTAAGCACTTACTATGTGCAAAGCACTGTTCTAAGCACTGGGGAGGTTGCAAGGTGATCAAGTTGTCCCACAGGGGGCTCACAGTCTTAATCCCCATTTTACGATGAGGTAACTGAGGCCCAGAGAAGTTAAGTGACTTACCCAAAGTCACACAGCTGACAACTGGCGGAGCTGGGATTTGAACCCATGACCTCCGACTCCAAAGCCCGGGCACTTTCCACTGAGCCACGCTGCTTCTTGAAATGATGCCTAATAAAAGATACAGGTATAGGATAACAGGCAACTCAACCAGACGCACACATATACATTCATTCATTTAATCGTGTTTATTGAGGGCTTACTGTGTGCAGAGCACTGTACTAAGTGCTTGGGAAGTACAAGTCGGCAATATATAGAGACGGTCCCTACCCAACAACGGGCTGTCAGCTATGCACACAAACACGCTCACAGATAGACATGCTCAGGAAGCCAATGTTTAGCATCAGGAGAAAGTAGTAAGCGCTACTCTGCTTACAGTGCTCTGCACATAGTAAGCGCTCAATAAATACGATTGATGATGAAGTAGTAGTAAGAGAGGAAGCTGCTCACCAGAGCTGGTGAGAGGCAGTTAGGCCTGAAGAATAAAGCAAGGGCCTTGGACTCCTTCTGACTGGGTTCTAATTCCAGCTCTGCCACTTCTCTGCTGTGTGACCTTGGATAAGTCCCTTCATTTTTCTGTGCCTCGGTTACCTCATCTGCAAAATGAGGATTAAGACGTTAAACTCACTCCACGTGGGACAAGAGACTGTTTTCAACCTGACTGTCTCATATCTATCTGTGGCTCAGTGGAAAGAGCACGAGCTTGGGAGTCAGAGGTCTTGGGTTCTAATCCTGGCTCTGCCACTTGTCAGCTGTGTGACTTTGGGCAAGTCACTTCACTTCTCTGGGCCTCAGTTACCTCATCTGTAGAATGGGGATGGAGACTGTGAGCCCCACATAGGACAACATGATCACCTTGTATCCCCCCAGTGCTTAGAACAGTGGTTCACACATAGTAAGTGCTTAACAAATGACATTATTATTATTATTATTATTATTATTATTATTAATCTAGGCACTTTGTGCAGTCCCTGGTGCATCATAAGTGCTTAACAAAAGTACTTAACAGAGAAGCAGCATGGCTCAGTGGAAAGAGCATGGGCTTTGGAGTCAGAGGTCATGGGTTCGAATTCCGGCTCTGCCACATGCCTGCTGTGTGACCTTGGGCAAGTCACTTCACATCTCTGAGCCTCAGTTACCTCATCTGTAAAACGGGGATTAAGACTGTGAGCCCCGCATGGGACAACCTGATCACCTTGTATACCCCCAGCGCTTAGAACAGTGCTTTGCACATAGTAAGCGCTTAACAAATGCCATCATCATTAAAAAAATGTAGGTGCAATGTAGAGGAGGCAACAGCAGCAAGTCACCTCCACCTGCAGCTGCTACTCTGTTCCTTCACTTCACTTCTCTGGGCCTCAGTTTCCTTATCTGTTAAATGAGGATTAAATACCTGTCCTCTCTTGTACTTAGACTGTGAGCCCCATGGCCTTCTGCCTAATGGGTGAAGCAATGGGGACAAATGGCATGGGATGCATGTGATAGGCTTTAAAGCAGTTAATCAACTTGCCCCCTCACACCCTTCCCCCCTGGTTTCCAGCTGGCACACTTCATGGCTCAGTGGAAAGAGCCGGGGCCTTGGAGTCAGAGTTTATGGGTTCAAATCCCAACTCCACCAACTGTCAGCTGTGTGACTTTGGGTAAGTCACTTCACTTCTCTGTGCCTCAGTTACCTCATCTGTAAAATGGGGATTAAAACTGTGAGCCCCCTGTGGGACAACCTGATCACCTTGTAACCTCCCCAGTGCTTAGAACAGTGCTTTGCACATAGTAAGCACTTAACAAATACCATTATTATTCCCCCTTCTAGACTGGGAGTCCACGGTTGGGTAGGGACCGTCTCTATAGGTTGCCAACTTGTACTTTCCAAGCTCTTAGTCCAGTGCTCTGCACACAGTAAGTGCTCAATAAATACGATTGAATGAATGAATGAATAATGCCAACCTAATCACATACCTTTATCTCATCTGTCTCACCCCCGACCTCTCGCCCACATCCTGCCCCTGTCCTGGAAGGCCCACCCTCTTCATATCTGACAGACAACCGTCCCTACCTTTAAAGCCTCATCGATAACATTGATTTATTTTGTTAGTATGTTTGGTTTTGTTCTCTGTCTCCCCCTTGTAGACTGTGATCCCACTGTTGGGTAGGGACTGTCTCTATATGTTGCCAACTTGTACTTCCCAAGCACTTAGTACAGTGCTCTGCACACAGTAGGTGCTCAATAAATACGATTGATGATGATGATGATGATAACACATCTTCTCAAAGAGGCCTTCCCTGAGGTAGCCCTCGTTTCTTCTTTCCCCACTCCCTTCTGTGTCACTTTGGCACTGGGATTTTCCTCCTTTATCAAGTTCTCCCACAGCCCCAAAGCACTTATGTCCATATCTGTCATTTATTACACCCCTCCCCAGATTGTGAGCCCCCCGTGGGGCAACCTGATCACCTTGTATGGACATAAAGAGACCGTTATCAATACCAGAGGAAGGTTTTTGTGTGGCCCATTGGATGCCTGCTATTCAGAGGATGTTCTTTATTTGTCAGTGGTTAACGAAGTCATTATTTTGGCACAGCTTATGGTGCCTAAAGTTTATAGGTGCAGATCCAGCACACTGTCGGGAGGGATGTGTTTGATATGGGCTATACAAGAGATAGCCCAGGGCCCAGGAGGTGATCGTGATTATACGGTAAAGGTCAAACATTTCCTTTGTATTTCTGAGAGTCGAAGAGGTTGATTTTTACCGATTGGGAAACTCTAGGGCATGTGTTGACTTCTTTCCCCTGGCTCACAAGCTGAGGGCCGAATCCTACATATTGCTATGTATGAACAGTGAACTTTTCAATTTAAAGCTGCCAGGTTTGTCTGAGGAAGGACCGGATCTGACATCACAGTTGCTGTGAGTCATCAAGGAAATTTACTGATTTTTTTTCAAAATACCCAGATGAACAGCTAATATCAAGTTAGAAAAATGTGAGAAGTATTGGTGCCTTGGGACATCTTTTAAGTTTGGTAGACAAGCAAGACATATGCTTGCAGTAACGAGATGTGTTTTGTTGATTTTTTTTAATGGTATTTGTTAAACACTCACTATGTGCCAGGCACTGTACACAGTGCTGGGGTAGATACAAACTAATCAGTTTGGACACAGTCCACTTCTCACATGGGGATTACAACCCTATTACCCATTTTACAAATGAGGTAATTGAAGCCAGAGAAGTGAAGTGACTTCCCCAAGGGCCCACAGCAGACATGTGGTAGAGCCAGGATGATCCATAGAGATGTGTGAGTCAGTTCTTGAGAGAAGCCGCAAGCTTGTGTTAATTGTAGAGTGAGTTAAATTATTTGGATTGTCTCATTTGCAAATATTTTCATGCCTGTCTAGTCTTTTAGAGCATAAGCTGCTTGTGGACAGACTACGTGTCTCATGCTTCCATTGTACTTTACCCATCTCTTAGAACAATGCATCTAGAGGATTCTTAATGAGTGTCATTACCACTAATTTCAGCTTAATAGGACAACTTTCTAAAGTCCTCATGGGTATGTTTTACACACTGCAGATATTTACTGTCTTTATCATTTTCTGAAAAGCTGATGCTAAAATGCAGAAATTGATTTTTCTTTGCCAAGATTGTTGAACAGTTATCGAATGGGAGTTACAAAATGACTGAAAACCACTCTTGGGCAAATGCAGAAACACAATTGAGCTATCAAAGACAGAATAAAAAACACCAACTTGAAATCTAGTTGAGTGGCGTGTTTAGTCAATTTCATACTGTCCTTGGGGAGAGTATAAACTGAAATGTGGCAGGTCTGTAGTTGCAAGTCATCTTACTTTTCTTTGCAAAAGTGTAGTTTGAATTTGATACTTGAAAATGGAAATACTCATTTATCAGATTAATCCCGGGAGAGATTTGGATTACTAGGATATGTTTGGTTTATCCTCATCAATTTGTTTCAAGAGCTGAATGTGCGCATCATTCATGCCTCGTTCTCTCCTGTCCCGCCATCGACCTCCGGTCCACGTCCTTCCCCTGGCCTGGAATTCCTCCCCCCGCACATCCGCCAAGCTAGCTCTCTTCCTCCCTTCAAAGCCCTACTGAGAGCTCACCTCTTCCAGAAGGCCTTCCCAGACTGAGCCCCCTTTTTCCTCTCCTCCTCCCCATCCCCCTGACTCTGCCCTACCTCTTTCCCCTCCCCACAGCACTTGTATATATTTGTACAGATTTATACTCTATTTATTTTACTTGCACATATTTACTATTCTATTTATTTTGTTACTTATCTGCATATAACTGTAATTCTATTTGTTCTGACTATTGTGACATCTGTCTACATGTTTTGTTGTCTGTCTCCCCCTTCTAGACTGTGAGCACGTTGTTGGGTAGGGACCATCTCTACATGTTGCTGACTTGTACTTCCCAAGCACTTAGTACAGTGCTCTGCACTCAGTAAGTGCTCAATAAATACGATTGAATGAATGAATTGTATTTATTGGGCACTTTGCTGTGTGCAACTCACTGTACTAAATGCTTGGGAGAGTACGTTATAACAATAAACGCACATTCCCTGGTCACAATGATCTTACAATCAATCAATCAATGCTATGTATCATAATAATATTTATGGTATTCGTTAAGCACTTACCATGTGCCAGGCACTGTACTAAGCACTGGGGTGGAGACAAGCAGATTGGGTTGTATACAGTCCCTGTCCCACATGGGGCTCACAGTCTCAATCCCCATTTTACAGAGGAGGTAATTGAGGCCCAGAGAAGTGAAGTGACTTTCCCAAGGTCACATAGCGGACAAGTGGTGGGGCTGGGATTAGAAGCCATTACATTCCATGCCCTGGTCCATGCTCTATCCACTATGCCACGATGCTTCCCAATATAACTGTGGTATTTGTTAAGAGCTTACGATGTGCCAGACACTGTACTAAGCACTGGGATGGATACAAGCAAATCAGGTTGAACCCAGTCTCTGTCCCACATGGGACTCACAGTCTTAATTCCCATTTTACTATGTGTAGAGCATTGTATTAAACACTTCATAGTGTTAGTTTTGAACAGGGTTTTAATGTCTTAAAATCACGTGGACTGCAGCTGAGAGTGGCATCGGGACATGTGTTCCCCAGTTACACAACCCATCACAATGTACCAACCTATTTCTCTGGATAGGAAGTAATACTGGCCAACCATTCTGCCTTAAGGATGCATGGTTCATTGAAGTTGAGACAAAGAGAGATAATTAGGTCACAAAACATCTAGCCTTTCGAAAAACTTATTTAGAACAAAGAATTCCCAAGAAAAAAAGGAAGTATTTGAGCCAGCCCTGGAAAATGGGAGTTCATTTTAGTATAATGTTCTGTACTTAGCGCAGCGTTCTGCTTACAGGAGGCATTTCTTAAATTCTTAAATAATAATAATAATAATGATGGCATTTATTAAGCGCTTACTATGTGCAAAGCACTGCTTAAAGCTCAGCAAATGTAGAAAAGACCATCAGTAGAAAGAGCATGGGCTTTGGAGTCATAGGTCATGGGTTCAAACCCTGGCTCTGCCGCTTGTCAGCTGTGTGACTTTGGGCAAGTCACTTAACTGCTCTGTGCCTCAGTTACCTCATCTGTAAAATGGGGATTAAGATTGTGAACCCCCCTGTGGGACAACCTGGGCACCTTGTAACCTCCCCAGCACTTAGAACAGTGCTTTGCACATAGTAAGTGCTTAATAAATGCCATCATTATTATTATTATTATTATTTAAAGCCTAAAGTCCACGTAATTGAAAGATTTACTTCCCTTTAGTAATCTAAATATCCGTAAACACTGTTTGTGTTACATGCAATTTGGCGGCACCCAACATTGTGTTTGTTCTCACTGTCACTTTAAGTTAAAAAGCAATTAATAAATGACCTCTAACATGCAGTTTCCTTTTTCCTTTCCCCACCAGACAGTTCACATTAGAGTTCACTATTGGATTGTTGATGACTGTTGTCACCTTGGGAAGCTACTAAACCGATCAATTTCATTTTGAAGGTAGGCATTAACTACTGACACCGTAATTACACAATGGTGTTAAAAACCCTTGTTGTGCTTAAAATTCCTGTCTGAAGCTGTTCAGGGCATATCTTTTTTGTGTTTAATTTGAGGCTGCGATGCATTTGTTCATCAGAATGTTAATCCCTCTGACCTAGGGCTGATAATGTACATATTTTAACAAAGTAGTTAACTAGTCTGTTGACTATGTTTGAGAAAATGGAAAAGGATGATTAAAAAAATGTATAGAACGGCTGTTGCTATTTTTGTTGTGCTTAGAAAATGTCAGGAGCATTTGGAGCGTTCAGTGTGCCGGTGTGCGGATTTGTTTTAGTGTATTCTAACAATCAATCAATCAATCATATTTATTGAGCGCTTACTGTGTTCAGAGCACTGTACTAAGCGCTTGGGAAGTACAAGTTGGCAACATATAGAGACAGTCCCTACCCAACAGTGGGCTCACAGTCTAGAAAGGGGAGACAGAGAACAAAACCAAACATACTAACAAAATAAAATAAAAGTGCTTAGTACAGTGGTCTGCACACCTGGGAGTCAGATGGTCCTGGTTTCTAATCCCAGCTCCACCACCTATCTGCTGTGTGACGTTGGGTAAGTCACTTAACTTATCTGGGCCTCAATTGCCTCATCTACAGAAGGGTATTAAGAGTGTGATCCGCGTGTGGGACACGGACTGTGTCCGAATTTATTAACTTGTATCTACATCAGCACTTAGACTAGTGCTTAACAAGTACCATAATAATAATTTTATTATTATTATTATTATTAATAAACTATCAATGATCACCATTGATTGGTTGATTTTCACACAAAGCCACTACAATGGTCTTTGGACACCTGCTCTTCACAACTCCTGGGCTCAGAACCCTGTGCATGACAGACCGTGTGATCATATTACATAGATCTACCCCAGCATTTAACACACAGCTTGGATGCATAAGAAGCGCTTGATTCAAAAAAAGAATAATAATATTTATCATCATCATCATCAATCGTATTTATTGAGCGCTTACTGTGTGCAGAGCACTGTACTAAGCACTTGGGAAGTACAAATTGGCAACATATAGAGACAGTCCCTACCCAACAGTGGGCTCACAGGCTGAAAGGGGGAGACAAAACCAAACATACTAACAAAATAAAATAAATAGAATAGATATGTACAAGTAAAATAAATAAATAAATAAATAAATAGAGTAATAAAAATGTACAAACATATATACATATATACAGGTGCTGTGGGGAAGGGAAGGAGGTAAGATGGGGGGATGGAGAGGGGGACGAAGGGGAGAGGAAGGAAGGGGCTAGTCAGTGCTACTATGTACCAAGAACCGTACTAAATGCTGGATGACAGTGTAAGTAGAGGGAGAACAGGTATTTCAGCCCCATTTTACAGATGAAGAAACTGGGAACAAGGCAAGTAAGTGAGTCGACCCATCAGATAGTTTTAAGACAGAGTGGGGTGCATTTTCAAGAAGGAGGCTTAGCATTCTATCCTACTTATTTTATTTTGTTGGTATGTTTGGTTCTGTTCTCTGTCTCCCCCTTTTAGACTGTGAGCCCACTGTTGGGTAGGGACTGTCTCTATGTGATGCCAATTTGTACTTCCCAAGCGCTTAGTACAGTGCTCTGCACATAGTAAGCGCTCAATAAATACGATTGATTGATTGATTGATTGATTGTACTGTTGGGAGCAATAACAGAAAAACTTACCTGGATTTTGTTCAACAGAAAAGGAGTTGTTTAACCCTAAGCAAAACCTCTGTGAATATTACTCAAAAATATTAAAAAGTATTGATAATGACAAGAATTATGGTATTTGTTAATTACTTACTATATGCCAAGCACGGTACTAAGTGTTAGAATAGGTATAAGATAGTCAGGTGGGACACAGCCCCTGTCCCTTATGGGACTCACAGTCAAGTGGGAGGGAATATCATTTAATCCCCATTTTACAGATGAGGAAACCGAGACACAGAGAGGTTAAGTAACTTGCCCAAAGTCCCGCAGCAGAGAACCGCCAGAGCCCAGGTTAGAAGTCAAGTCCTCTGACTCCTCCTTGCTCTTTCCACTAGGACACGCAGCTTCTCTGCAGTGACAAGTGCTGCAAATAATAATAATGATAATAATAATGGTATATGTTAAGCACTTACTATGTGCAAAGCACTGTTCTAAGTGCTGGGGGGATACAAGGTGATCAGGTTGTCCCACGTGGGGCTCACAATTTTAATCCCCATTTTACAGATGAGGTAACTGAGGCCCAGAGAAGTGAAGTGACTTGCCCAGAGTCACACAGCTGACAGGTGGCAGAGTCACGATTAGAACCCATGACCTCTGACTCCCAAGCCCGGGCTCTTTCCACTGAGCCACACTGCTTCTCTAACAATAAGTGAAGTAAAATAATGAAAAAAATGAATAATAAATAATGAGAATGACAGCACCACAAATGGTGTATACAGGATATACAACCGTATTCGTGGATAGCATCTCTCTCTCATCTTTTAGACTGTGAGCCCACTCTTTTAGACTGTGAGTCCACTGTTGGGTAGGGCCTGTCTCTATATGTTGCCAACTTGTACTTCCCAAGCGCTTAGTACAGTGCTCTGCACACAGTAAGCGCTCAATAAATACGACTGATGATGATGATCAGTAAATGTATATTAAGCCCACCCATTCTCATTTCAGTCAATGGTATTTATTGAGTGCTTACTATGTGTAGAGCACTGTAGAGTGTGTGTGTGTGTGTGTGTGTGTGTGTGTGAATTAGAAACCATGAGACTAGCACCCTATTTAAGCTCTGTTTTAGTGCAAGATTTAACACACAAATTGCACTTGGTGTGTAAAGTGTTTGCCACTAGAGAATGGCCCACCATTTGCAAAGTCGGGGACGAGGGCCATAGTGAGACCAATGTGCAAACTGATGTTGCCATTTATTGCATTTACCAGCCAAACATTTGTCAACGTCCCTGTTGCTGCCTCACAAAAATGGGATTCCACAGTTTAATGGAGCTGTGAACAGGATTGGACCGTGTAATCTAAAAGGCAATAGAGCGGGGTCACGCTCACATCCTCCCCGATATCGGAATCTTTGGCCAGTGTACTGTAACAGAACACTGGGCGGTCTTCCAGTTTGGGGGTTTTGACCTGCCTCTGTCCTTCCTACCGTTTCTCAACAGAAAGCACGCGGCAAGGTGAAACATTTGGAAGTTTGTACTGAAGAAATCTTTGAAACAGCACAAGCAGGGTTGAACTCCCTCCTCTCAGTGGCTTAGAAAATGCTCTATAATGCTTGGTTAATAGGCAGTATCTGATATTTCTGGGGACAGATAAGTAGTTGTAAGACAGGGCATCTCCATCCCCTCCACCTTACCTCCTTCCCTTCCCCACAGCACCTGTATATATGTATATATGTTTGTACAAATGTATTACTCTATTTATTTATTTTACTTGTACGTATCTGTTCTATGTATTTTATTTTGTTAATATGTTTGGTTTTGTTGTCTGTCTCCCCCTTCTAGACTGTGAGCCCACTGTTGGGTAGGGACCGTCTCTATGTGTTGCCAACTTGTAATAATAATAATAATAATAATGGCGTTTGTTAAGCGCTTACTATGTGCAGAGCACTGTTCTAAGCACTGGGGGGGATACAAGGTGATCAAGTTGCCCTACGTGGGGCTCACAATCTTAATCCCCATTTTGCAGATGAGGTAACTGAGGCTCAGAGAAGTGAAGTGACTTGCCCAAGGCCACACAGCAGACGTGGATGAGTCGGGATTCAAACCCGTGACCTCTGACTCTAAAACCCGTGCTCTTTCCACTGAGCCACGCTGCTTCTCTACTTGTACTTCTCAAGCACTTAGTACAGTGCTCTGCACACAGTAAGTGCTCAATAAAAACGATTGATTGATAGATTGATTGAGGCAGGCTAGGGCACTGTTGATCCAACCTTCCCAGAAAAGTTCAGGTTACCATGTAAACTACCTGGCAAATACCCAGAGATTTTTATAAGGAAATCATCCTCAGGGCAATTAATTCATTGCATAGGTGATGGCGGGCGCACACATACACATACATATGTCATGAAGTATGGATTTTCAAAAATCAGGGGTATTTGCTGACTAGAGAGACAGAGATCTCCCATGTTCACCTTCTGAACAAACCATAAAAATACTGGTTCCCAAAAGGTAACAGATTGCTCAAAGAGCAACTCAGCAGGAAGTTAGGACTTCCTGGAAGCCTCAAATTGTGTGAATATTTTCTAAAATTAAAAAAAAAAGCTAAAAAACAACATTTCTCAAATTCATGGCAGGTGGTTTGTATTCTCGGGATGTTTTGGCAGGTGAGATCGAATGCCTGCAGGAAGTTAAGGAATAATGCTTTCCGTGCTCAGACTTTTACTTTTATTGTTGTTGCTGATTCTTAACCTGCTCCCCAATTTTCCTCTCATAAGCAATGGTTAAAGCCTAGAAACCATTAGCCTGGTTTTTATCACCACTTTTAGGTTCAACCCAACTCAGATTCCCAAGCTTGAAGTGGGCAGGGAACATATCTACCAACTCTGTTGGGTTCTACTCTCCCAAGGGCTTAATACAGTACTTTGTGCACAATAAATACTCAATGAATATAATTGTAATTATTGTGGCATTTAAGTGCTTACTATGTGCCAGGCGCTCTACTAAGTGCTGCAGAGAAGCAGCCTGGCTTAGTGGAAAGAGGCCGGGCTTAGGACTCGGAGGTCATGGGTTCTAATCGCGCCTCTGCCACTTGTCACCTGTGTGACTGGGCAAGTCACTTAACTTCTCTGAGCCTCAGTTCCCTCATCTGTCAAATGGGGATGAAGACTGTGAGCCCCATGTGGGACAACCTGATTACCTTGTATCTAACCCAGTGCTCAGAACAGTGCTTGGCACATAGTAAGCGCTTAACAAATACCATCATCGTCATTATTATTATTATTACAAGATAATCGGGTTAGACACAGTCTCTGCCCCACATTGGGTTCACAGTCTCAATCCCCATTTTACAGATGAGGTAACTGAGGCACAGAAAAGTTAAGTGACTTGCCCAAGGTCACACAGCAGACAAGTGGCCGCAGCATGGCTAAATGGAAAGAGCACGGGCTTTGGAGTCAGAGGTCATGGGTTCTAATTCTGGCTCCACCAATTGTCAGCTGTGTGACTTTGGCCCCTCACTTGACTTCTCTGTGCCTCAGTTACCTCATCTGTAAAATGGGGATTAAGACTGTGAGCCCCCCGTGGGACAACCTGATCACCTTGTAACCTACCCAGCACTTAGAACAGTACTTTGCACATAGTAAGTGCTTAATAAATGCCATTATTATTATCAAGTGATTGAATAGAATCAAATAGAAGCCTCAGTATCTGATGGGGTATTTAATGAATCAATCAATCACATTTATTGAGTGCTTACTGGATACAGACATTGTACTAAGTGCTTGGAAGAGTACAATATAACAGAGTTGATAGACTTGCTCACTGCCCACAGGAGCATAAGTCTACAGAGAAGCAGCGTGGTTCAGTAGAAAGAGCCCAGGCTTTGGAGTCAGAGGTCATGGGTTCAAATCCTGACTCTGCCACTTGTCTGCTGTGTGACTTTGAGCAAGTCACTTAACTTCTCTGGGCCTCAATTCCCTCATCTGTAAAATGGGGATTAAGACTGTGAGCCCCACATGGGACAACCTGATCCCCTTGTAACCTCCCCAGCGCTTAGAACAGTGCTTTGCCCATAGTAAGCACTTAATAAATGCTGTCATTATTATTATTATTATTACAGGGAGTTTAAGAGTACTGGAAAGCAGCATGACCTTGTGGAAAGAACATGGGGCTGGGAATCAGAGGACCTGGGTTCTAATCCCAGCCCCGCCACTTGTCTGCTGTGCAAACTTGAGCACCTCACTTCACTTCCCTGACCCTCAGTTTCCTCATCTGTAAAATGTAGTTTTAACGTGTACTTCCTCCTAGGAATGATTTTCTTTTATCTACCCCATCATCATCATCATCATCAATCGTATTTATTGAGCGCTTACTATGTGCAGAGCACTGTACTAAGCACTTGGGAAGTACAAATTGGCAACATATAGAGACAGTTCCTACCCAACAGTGGGCTCACAGTCTAAAAGGGGGGAGACAGAGAACAAAACCTAACATACTAACAAAATAAAATAAATAGAATAGATATGTACAAATAAAATAAATAAATAAATAAATAGAGTAATAAATATGTAAATGTAAATAAATGTAATAAATATGTACAAAGTACCCCAGCACTTAGAATAGCACTTGACACTTTGTAAGCGCTGAACAGATACCGCCATTATCACTGTGGTTATTATTATAATAACATAGACGGAAACATTGGCTGACCATCCCTACCAGTACTGTGGTCTCAGAGGGACTGGATGAAAATGGGAGTTGATTTAACACAATCCATCTCCTTCGCATATGTTGGAGACTAAGACCTGCCTGCCTCTATCCTAAAAAGCCCTCTGCAAGGTGGTACTACCAGATTCTGGTTCCGCGGTGACTGACTTGACAGCAGCCTGCAATCCCGACAAGGCCCTGTTTTAGAAAACACAACAGTGCTCTGCACACAGTAAGCGCTTAACAAATGCCATCATTATTATTCTCCCAAATGGGGAAAGAGCTAAAAAAAAAAAAAAAAAAAAGTGTCCCTCAAAATGGCTGCCCAAACCAAACCTGATTTACTGGAGAACTGTAAATGATGGGTTTTTCTTCTAATAAGGGAAAAAAAAAGAAAAGCTAGTAGAAAATTTGCTGGACAATAAAAATTCTTGAGGTATGTGAAGCGGTGCAGGTGATACCATTGACATCAGTGTGCTGAGCAAGCAGCGTGGCTCAGTGGAAAGAGCGTTGGCTTGGGAGGCAGAGGTCACGGGTTCGAATCCCACCTCCCCCACATGTCTGCTGTGTGACCTTGGGCAAGTCTCTTCACTTCTCTGTGCCTCAGTTCCCTCATCTGTAAAATGGGGATTAAGACTGTGAGCCCCACATGGGACAACCTCATCTCCTTGTGTTCCCCCCAGCGCTTAGAACAGTGCTTTGCACATAGTAAGTGCTTAACAAATACCAACATTATTATTATTATATTAAGTTATGGAAATACCTTGTAATGGAAAATTCTCTCTTCTTCTGAACGGTAAGTTGCAGGCCATCCATCTGGCATGAGGCAGTTAGAAATCTCTGTCCCCAGGAGACCCAATTACTGTTCCCCACATTTCCCCAGATGATATATTTGGCTTCTGGCTCAGATCCTCTAGCGGTACCTAGGAATCCTCACTTACCATGAAATCGTGAGACAGCATCATGCGCACTGAGGTCTGGGAAGCAGTCACTCGCATCCTTGCTCACCCCAGTGGAGATCTGTCGGGCAGAGCTTGTGTGGCCAAGGGACCACAGAAGGAAGCACAGACGTCGGCGGGATGCTGAATTGGGAAACCGAAAGCAGAGAGACCAGAGGAAAGCTCAAACGAAGCAGCCTGTCAACTGACTTCAGAGAAATTGGTTCGCCTAATGGTTAAAGCACAGGACTGGAAGTCGGGCTACCCAGGTTGTAGCCCCAATTTTTCTAGTTGCTTGCTGGGTGACCCTGGCCAAATCACTTCTCCGTACCTCATTTTCCTCATCTGCTAAGTGGAAATTTAGTAGCTGTTCTCTCCTCGCCTTAGACTGTGGGCCCTATGTGCAATAGGGATAGTCTGACCTGCTTTTATTTTATGGTATTTCTTAAGTGCTTACTATGTGTAAAACACTGTTCCAAGTGTTGTGGTAGAGACTTGACACCTGTCCACGTGTTTTGTTGCCTGTCTCCCCCTTCTAGACTGTGAGCCCGTTGTTGGGTAGGGACCGTCTCTATTTGTTGCCAACTTGTACTTCCCAAGCGCTTAGTGCAGTGCTCTGCACCCAGTAAGTGCTCAATAAATATGATTGAATGAATGAATATGGGTTAATCAGGTTGGACACGGTCCCTGTCCCACATGGGGCTCACAATCTAAGTAGAAGGGAGAAGATCCCCATTTTACAGTTGTGGACAGTAAATCACAGAGAAGTTCAGTGACTTACTCAGGGTCATACAGCAAGCAATTGGCAGTTAGGATTAGAACTCAGGTCCTCTGACTCCCAGACATCTTCTCTTTCTACTATGCTGTACTGCTTATATTGTATATTGTATATTTATTTAAAGTGCTTTGCCTGTAGCAAGTGCTAAAACCAAACCACCTCTATTATTATTACTACTATTAATTTTACTGTTGATAATAGTAACAATTATAATGCATCAAATCAGGGTGATTTCTTCAAGCTGAGGCTTTAGGAAAATCACAATACTGAAAAGAAGAGTTTTTTGTTTGTTTGTTTTGTTTTCTAAGTGCTTACTAAAGGCCAGGCACTGTTTTAAGCACTGGGGTAGATGCCAGCTAATCAGGTTGGACGTAGTCCATGTTCACATAGCGCCCACAGTCATTCATTCATTCATTCGTATTTATTGAGCGCTTACTGTGTGCAGAGCACTGTACTAAGCGCTTGGGAAGTACAAGTTGGGCTCACAGTCTAGAAGGGGAACTCGTCCCTAGAATGATGGTGGGGATTGGACAAGCGGATGAGCTGCGAGCATCTTGCTGAACTTGTCTGTCCCTGTTGAGAGGCTTTCAAGAGCCTGTGGGAAGTTAGTTGAGTGTAATTCTTGGCATAGTAAGCACTTAGGAAATACTCGAGGAGCGGCATGGTCTAGTGGCTAGAGCACGGGCCTGGGGTTCAGAAAGTCATGGGTTCTAATCCTGGCTCCACCACTTGTCTGCTGGGTGACTTTGGACAAGTCACTTCACTTCTCTGGGCCTCCGTTACCCCATCTGGAAAATGGGAATTGAGACTGTGAGCCCTGTATGGGACCAACCTGATTAGCTTGTATCCACCCCAGCTCTGAGTACAGTGCCTGGTGCATAGAAAGCACTTAAACAGATACCAGTGGAGAAGCAGCGTGGCTCAGTGGAAAGAGCCCGGGCTTTGGAGTCAGAGGTCATGGGTTCAAATCCCAGCTCTGCCAGTTGTCAGCTGTGTGACTTTGGGCAAGTCACTTAACTTCTCTGGGCCTCAGTTCCCTCATCTGTAAAATGGGGATTAAGACTGAGAGTCCCCCGTGGGACAATCTGATCACCTCGTAACCTCCCCAGTGCTTAGAACAGTGCTTTGCACATAGTAAGCGCTTAATAAATGCCATCATTATTATCATTATTATTATTATACAGAGACAGTCACTACCCAACAATGGGCTCACAGTCTAGAAGACAGGCTCACAGTCACAGTCTAGTCCTAATCTCCATTTTATGGATGAGGCAACTGAGACACAGAGCAGTTGAGCGACTTGACCAAAATCACACAGCAGACAAGTGGCAGAGCATGGAATTAGAACACAGGTCTGTACTACATCCCCTAGGCTATGGTCCTTTTCAAGACTTGAAAACAGTTCCATGGACTAGCAAATAGCCAATGTCATGTTGACCAATCAATCAAGAAGTAGTATTTATTGAGCGTCTATTCTGTGCAGAGTATTGCACTAAGAAGGAGAAGATAGAGAACCAGAGGGTGGCATGATCCCTGCTCAAAAGGAGCTTGCAATAATAATAATAACAATAATAATGGCATTTATTAAGTGCTTACTATTTACAAAACACTGTTCTAAGCACTGGGGAGGTACAAGATGATCAGGTTGTCCCACGGGGGGCTCACAGTCTTAATCCCCATTTTACAGATGAGGGAACTGTGGCCCAGAGAAGTGAAGTGACTTGCCCAAAGTCACACAGCTGACAATTGGCAGAGCCAGGATTTGAAGCCCTGACCTCTGACTCCAAAGCCTGGGCTCTTTCCACTGAGCCACGCTGCTTCTCTGAGCAATCTAATGGGGGAGATGAAAGACCCCAAAATAATTGACATGTAAGAAAGTTCAGTATTCACATACAAAATAGACTTCTGAATCTGGCCAGTTCACATGAATAAATTTCACCATCGATTAAAGGCATCTGGGGATTAAGTTTGGAGAACAGTATTCATTCAATCGTATTTATTGAGCGCTCACTGTGTGCCGATCACTGTACTAAGTGCTTGGAAAGTACCTGGCCTACACGTAGAAAAGTTCTGTGCCCAAAGCAAAACAGAGCATGTGCCGTACTTAATTTACAAAAGAGATGTTCTTTACATGAAACAGATTGCTAGAAAGAGATTAATATAAATAACAGTTTACTATTACTAAGTATCTCATGATTGGTGAGAGTATTCTTTACTATTTAGGTTATGCACAAGTCTTTGGAAAGCATAACAAATACTTAACAGGATCTAGAGGAAGGTTAAAGTGAATATCTTAACCAGAAAACTTAGCCCACTCTGCACAATAATAATAATAATAATAATAGCATTTATTAAGCACTTACTATGTGCAAAGCACTGTTCTAAGCACTGGGGAGGTTACAAGGTGATTGGGTTGTCTCACGGGGGGCTCACAGTCTTAATCCCCATTTTACAGATGAGGGAACTGAGGCCCAGAGAAGTGAAGTGACTTGCCCAAAGTCACACAGCTGGCAATTGGCGGAGCCGGGATTCGAACCCACGACCTCTGACTCCAAAGCCCGGGCTCTTTCCACTGAGCCACGCCGCTTCAAATACCACAAATACCATTGACTGATTGTGTGATACCTTGATTTTGAGATAGTTATGAAAGTGGCTCTGATTTTATTACCTTTCAGTTTTTGCCGAAAACAATGAAGAGAAATAATAGTCAAGCACATTGTGAAGGAGCTTTGTGGGTAGGAATCATATCTTGTGTTTCTATTATACTTTCAATTCACTTAGTACAGGGCATTGCACTCTGACATCCTTGAAAAACATAATTAGTACGACTACCAACTGTTACTACGTCTATGTCTACCACTTCAACATTTTCATTTTTGACCAAGGGATAGATTGAGGAGCAGGTTTTCTGGGTGAGAAGCAGCATAGCCTATCTATCTGGCTCTGCCACTAGCCTGCTGGTGACCTTGGCCAAGTCATTTCCCTCCTCTGTGCCTCAGTTATCCCGTCTGTAAAGTAGGGATTAAGACTGTGAGCCCCATGTAGGATATCATCATCATCAATCATATTTATTGAGTGCTTACTGTGTGCAGAGCACTGTACTAAGCGCTTGGGAAGTACAAGGTGGCAACATATAGAGACAGTCCCTACCCAACAGTGGGCTCACAGTCTAAAAAGTGGGCTCACAGTCTAAAAGGATATGCAGTGTCCAACCTGATTATCTTGTTTCTACCCCAGTACTTAGTACAGTGCTCTGCACACAGTAAGCGCTCAGTAAATGTGATTGAATGAATGCTCAGTACAGTCTCCAGCACTTAGTAAGCACTCATTATTTCTATCAATGTCTGTCCCCTCTTCTAGACTCTAAGTTCAATGTGGGTAGTAAATGTTGTCGGCCAGCTCTGTTGTACTGTACACTGCTCTGCACACAGTAAGCACTCAATAGATACCATTGATTGAGCAATTGATTGACAAATACCAGTTTAAAAACTGAATCAGCTTGGCTTAGTGGAAAGAGCATATGCTTGGGAGTCAGAGGTTGTGGGTTCTAATTCTACTTTGCCACTTTTCAGCTCTGTGACTTTGGGCAAGTCTCTTAACTTCTCTGTGCCTGTTACCTCATCTGTAAAATGGGGATTAAGACTGTGAGCCCCACGTGGGACAACCTGATTACCTTGTACCTACCCCAGCACTTAGAACAGTGCTTGGCACATAGGAAGTGCTTAACAAATACCATCATCATCATCATTAAAAACTAGGGACTGTTTCTGACAGAATATCTTTTATCTATCTTTTATTTCCTGCCAGGCTAGTGCCAGGAGAAGCAGCGTGGCTCAGCGGAAAGAGCATGGGTTTCGGAGTCGGAGGTCATGGGTTCAAATCCCGGCTCAGCCAATTGTCAGCTGTGTGACTTTGGGCAAGTCATTGTGGTACTTTGATGATCTTATAGGTTGAATTTGAGTTTTCATATTCTTATATTGTAGTATTCACCCTATCTGTAACTGATTTTAATGCCTGTCTCCCCCTGTAGACTATAAACTCCCCGTGGTCAGGGATTGCATCCACCAATTCTACCATCGTGTACTCTCGCAAGTGTTTAATACAGTAAGTGCTCAATAAGTATGATTGATGTGCAAACAATACAAGAGTTTTTCTGTCTTTTCAGCCTCATTGGCATCCCACAGGTAGGGTGACACCGTCAGAAAGCATCATCACCATAACTAAAGTTTCTCTACATATCCAAATAATAATAATAATTAAGAGAAGCAGCATGGCTCAGTGGCAAGAGCCCGGGCTTTGGAGTCAGAGGTCATGGGTTCAAGTTCCGTCTTCACTAGTTGTCAGCTGTGTGATTTTGGGCAAGTCACTTCACTTCTCTGGGCCTCAGTTACCTCATCTGTCAAATGGGGATTAAGACTGTGAGCCCCCTGTGGGACAACCTGGTCACCTTGTAACCTCCCCAGCGCTTAGAGCAGTGCTTTGCACATAGTAAACGCTTAATAAATGCCATTATTATTATTATTATTACCCTAGCACTTAATACAGCCCACAAGAAGCTCACTGTCTTGAGAGAGAGGCAGACATTAAAATAAATTATGGAGACACAAGTAAGTGCTGTAGTAGTGAGGATGGGTGAATGTCAAGTACGGATCCAAGTGCACAGGATGGGGAGGAGGAAAAATGAAGGCTTAGTCAGAGAAGGTCTCTTGGAGGAGATGTGATTTCGATAAGGATTTAAAAGTAGGGAGAAAGTAGTAGGAAGGGGGAGGGAGTTCAGGCTAGAGAGAGGAAGGGATTTAGGGGTCCGAAGCAAGATAAATGAGATTGGGGTGGAAAGAGCAGCTTGGTGTTAGAGGAGCAAATTGTATAGGCTGAGTTATTACATGTTATTGGTAAGGTAGGAGGTTCCTAGCTTGTTGATTTGAAGCCGCTGGTAAGAAGTTTCTTTTGATGTGGAGTTATAATGATAAAAATTGCTGTATTCAAGAGCTTACTATGTGCCAGGCACTATATTAAGCCCTGAGGTAGATACAAGCTAATCAGGTTGGACACAGTCCATGTCTCAACTGGGGCTCACAGTCTTAATCCCCATTTTACAGATGAGAAACTCAGGCACACAGTAGTGAAGTGATTTGCCCAAGGTTACACAGCAGGCAGGTAGTAGAGTCAGGGTTAGAACCCAGGTCCTGCTGATTCCCTGTCCTGTGCTCTGTCCTCTAGGCCATGCTGCTTCTCATGACCGAATCACAAATTCCAGCCTGGCACTGAGTAAGAGCTTAGCAAATACCATGAAAAACAAAACAAATAAACAAGCAAACAAAAACCAACAACAACAAAGTTCTGCAATTTGGCGAGATCATCAGAATGGAAGCAATGGACATTTTATCATACCTTCAGGAGGTTTAACAGGCTAAGAAATTAGGCTGGAGTGACACACCCTATTTAACTAATTTCAAAGCTATTAAGAAAGGGCAAATAACATACCAGGCTAAAAGGGTCAAAGGTCTGAGAACCCATAAAGAGCCATAAACCAAGATAAATATAGCCATTCCTCATAGGTTACAGAACAGGAAAATTGTCAAAAGGCAGAGAGGTATGCCTGGGACAGAAGGAAAACTAAAGATAACTTGTGAAAGCAAATGCTCCCCTTGCAAAGAAAAGCATATTCTATGAATGGAGTGGTCTTTGTCACACATAAAAGAAGGGGAGGGTGGAGGGAGAGTGGGTGACACCCTTGAAATGACCTGAGGAGAGAGATCTGTGGCATGCCTTAGTGCCACTTAGGACATAGTCTGCTGGCAGTCCTGCTGTATGATGCCTTGGCTGACAAAGGACTTATTGGCAAGGCTTAAAAAGGTCTCAGGATGTTTTGGCTCAGTTTCCTCAGTATAGTAGAAAGACCGAATGAAAAAGAAACTTCAGTCTTTAGGAAAAATCATATTAACTGGCAGCAGGATAGAAACACATGTCTGCACGCACACACACACACACACACACACACATATATACATACACACAGGGACACAGAGCACAGCCAGAGCTTCCAAAAACATCTCTTTGAAAATGACCAGAGATGTCATCAGAGCATGGGCCTGAGAGTTGGAAGACCAGGGTTCTAATCTGGACCCACCTCTTGTGTAATAATAATAATAATAATGGCATTTGTTAAACGCTTACTGTGTGCAAAGCAATGTTCTAAGCACTGCGAAGATTACAAGGTGATCAGGTTGTCCCACGGGGTTGTGGGGGGGGGGGGTAGTCACAGTCTTCATCCCCATTTTACAGATGAGGTAACTGAGGCCCAGTGAAGTGACTTGCTCAAAGTCATACAGCTGACAAGTGGCGGAGCGGGGATTTGAACCCACGACCTCTGACGCCAAAGCCCGGGCTCTTTCCACTGAGCCACGCTGCTTCTCCAAGCAGCGTGGCCTGGAGAAGTGTTGTGTGTGCTCTGTGACCTTAGACAAGTCACTTATATGTACCTCAGTTACATCCCCTGTAAAATAGGGATTAAGACTATGTCCAACAGTCTGTGGTTCCCCAAACCCATCTAGTTCCACATCAAACAGCAACTACTTACCTTTGGCTTTAAATTCACAGGCTCATCCCCTCCTAGCTGGTCTTGTCATATGCGGTTGAGTCATCTACGCCCCATAGCGACTCCATGGACGCATCTCTCCCAGAATACCCTACTCTCCATCTGCAATCCTTCTAGTAGTGTATCCATAGAGTTTTCTTCGTAAAAATACGGAAGGGGTTTACCGTTGCCTCCTTCCACATAGTAAACTTGAGTCTCCGCCCCTGACTCTTTCCCATCCTGCTGCTGCCCAGCACAGGTGAGTTTTGACTTGTAGCCGATCTCCGTCCACTCGCTAGCCACTGGCCAAGCTAGGAATGGAATGGGTAGGCCTCTCCTTGACTCTCCCTCTCATACTTGAGACTATTAGAGGACTGGAAAATCTCTAGGTGCGATCCTGAGAGAGGCCTCCTCCCTTACCTCACTATACCTTATCTTACTATAACCCAGATGGTGCACTTCACTTCTCTAATGCCAATCTGCTCTCTATACTTCAATCTCATCTATCTCATCATTGACCCCATGTCTACATCCCCCTGAGAGCTCACCTCCTCCAGGAGGCCTTCCCAGACTGAGCCCCCTTTTTCCTCTCCCCCTCCCCATCCCCTCCGCCCTACCTCCTTCCCCTTCCCACAGCACCTGTATATATGTTTGTACTGATTTATTACTCTATTTTACTTGTACATATTTACCATTCTATTTATTTTGTTAATGATGTGCATCTAGCTTTACTTCTATTTATTCTGATGACACCTGTCCACATGTTTTGTTTTGTTGTCTGTCTCCTCCCTCTAGACTATGAGCCCATTGTTGAGTAGGGACCGTCTCTAGATGTTGCCAACTTGTACTTCCCAAGCGCTTAGTATAGTGCTCTACACACAATAAGCGCTCAATCAATACGATTGAATGAATGAATGGTAGTCACTTCACAGCAGTCCCACAGCACTTACAGACATATTCTTAAGCTTTGCCATTCCCCAATCTGTAATTCCTTTTAATTTATTTCTCCTTATCTAGACAATAAGATCCTTATTCATTCATTCAATCGTATTTATTGAGCACTTACTGTGTACAGAGCACTGTAGTAAGCGCTTGGGAAGTACAAGTTAGCAACATCTAGAGACGGTCCCTACCCAACAGCAGGCTCACAGTCTAGATGGGGGAGACAGAAACCACAACAAAACATATTTACAAAATAAAATAAATAGAATAGTAAATATGTACAAGTAAAATAAATAGAGTAATAAATCTGTACAAACATATATACAGGTGCTGTGGGGAGGGGAAGGAAGTAGGGTGGGGGGATGGGGAGGGGAGGAGGGGGAGAGGAAGGAGGGGCTCAGTCTGGGAATAATAATGATAATAATAATAATGGCATTTATTAAGTGCTTACTATGTGCAAAGCACTGTTCTAAGTGCTGGGGAGGCTACAAGGTGATTAGGTTGCCCCACTGGGGTCTCACAGTCTTAATCCCCATTTTACAGATGAGGTAACTGAGGCACAGAGAAGTTAAGTGACTTGCCCAAAGTCACACAGCTGACAATTGGCAGAGCCAGGATTTGAACCCATGACCTCTGACTCCAAAGCCCGTGCTCCTTTCACTGAGCCACCCTGCTTCCTAATGTCTAGAGAGAGGAGATTGTGTATACCACTCTATTATATCACACTCCAACAAGTCCTTAGTACAGTCTCTGCCCACAGTTAAGTACTTAATAAATACTCTTTGACATTCGGGCATTTATGTATTTCAAATCCATTTGGTGGTATCTGGTAGAAGAAACTTCATAGAATTTTCTATCAGTAACCATTATCCATCTTATTATTATCCAGGGATGTTTCCCGAATTGGTACTTTTCATAACTAAGAAAAATGTGATTGTTATTAGTAATATAAAATAATTTCCACCAACTGTAATGCCATACCCAGAAATGATACTGTTAATTAAGAGAATTATAAAAATCACTATGGTCTGGCAAATGATCATCGAACAGCATTTGGGAGCTTAATTAACACTTACAGTATGTTGTGTTTTATAATACAATAATTAATCCATTAGCATTTCTATTGGCACAGATAAAGAAACTAATTACCTTAAATCCTCACGCCTATATAGAATGAAACGCATTATGGCTAGCATGGTTTTCACAGTAGTGTAAGTAATATTGTTTTAAAAAGAAAACTACTGAAAAAAGAGCAACCACTTATGAATATCAGTTCATTATTAATAATATCTTGGTATTTGACCAGAACTTAGCATGTGTCAAGATAATAATAATAATAATGATGACATTTATTAAGCGCCTACTATGTGCGAAGCACTGTTCTAAGCGCTGGGGAGGATACAAGGTGATCAGGTTGTCCCACGTGGGGCTCACAGTTTAATCCCCATTTTACAGATGAGGGAACTGAGGCCCAGAGAAGTGAAGTGATTTGCCCAAAGTCACACAGCTGACAAGGCGGAGCCGGGATTTGAACCCATGACCTCTGACCCCTAGCCCGTGCTCTTTCCACTGAGCCATGCTGCTAGATACAAGTTGATCTGTTTGGACACAGTCCCTGTCTCACATGATGCTCGTAGTCTTAAGTAGGAAGAGTAGCATGTATTTTTTTTTTCCTTTGGATATTTGTTAAGTGCTTACTATGTGCCAGGCACTGTATTATGTGCTGTGGTAGATACAAATCAGGTTGGACAAAGTCTATGTTCCATATGAGGTTCACAGCATTAATCCCCATTTTACAGATGAGATATCTGAGGCACAGATAAGTTCATTTATTCATTCAATCGTATTTATTGCAGTGAGAAGGAGAGAGAAGCAGCATGGCTGAGTGGATAGAACACGGGCCTGGGGGTCAGAAGGACCTGAGTTCTAATCACGGGTCCACCACATGTCTGCTGTGTGACTTTGGGCAAGTCACTTAACTTCTCTGGCCTCGGTTACCTCACCTGTAAAATGCAGATTTAGAGCATGAACTCCATGTGGGACAGAGGCTGTGTCCAACCTGATTAACTTGTGGGGAAACAGCGTGGCTCAGTGGAAAGAGCCCGGGCTTTGGAGTCAGAGGTCATGGGTTCAAATCCCCACTCTGCCACTTGTCAGCTGTGTGACTTTGGGAGAGTCACTTAACTTCTCTGTGCCTCAGTTACCTCATCTGGAAAATGGGGATTAAGACTGTGAGCCCCCTGTGGGACAACACTGTCAATTTGTAACCTCTCCAGTGCTTAGAACAGTGCTTTGCACATAGTAAGCTCTTAATGAACGCCATCAAAAAAAAAAGTCATTTAGCTTCTCTGTGCCTTAGTGACCTCATCTGTAAAATGGGGATGAAGACTGTGAGCCCCCCGTGGGATAACCTGATTACCTTGTAACCTCCCCAGCGCTTAGAACAGTGCTTTGCACATAGTAAGTGCTTAATAATTGCCGTCATTATTATTATTACAAGTTAATGACAATGATTATAATAATAATAAAAATAATGATTGTGGTATTTGTCCAGGGCTTACTATATGCCAGACACTGTATTCATTCATTCATTCAATCGTATTTATTGAGCGCTTACTATGTGCAGAGCACTGTACTAAGCACTTGGGAAGAACAAGTTGGCAACATATAGAGACAATCCCTACCCAACAGTGGGCTCGCAATCTAGAAGAGTGGGCTCACTGTAGTGGGGTGGATACAAGCGAATCAGGTTGGACATAGTCCCTGTTCCACATGGGGCTCACAGCCTCAATCCCCATTTTATAGATGAGGTAACTGAGGCTCAGAGCAGTGAAGCGACTTGCCTAAGGTCACACAGCAGACAAGTGGCAGAGCCAGTACTAGAGCCCAGGTCTTTCTGATTCCCAGGCCCCTGATTCATTCATTCAATCACATTTATTGAGCGCTTACTGTGTGCAGAGCACTGTACTAAGTGCTTGGGAAGTACAAGTTGGCAACATATAGAGATGGTCCCTACCCAACAGCGGGCTCATCCACTAGGGCAAGCTGTGATTTGCCCAAGGTCACCCAGGAGACAAGTGGCAGAGTTGGCAGATAAAAGTTTATGGAAAAGCATGTCACCTGGGAGCAAAATCAAGAGCTGTCCTTTCTCTCTTCCACTCCAGCTACCTTTGCAAACAGCCTTCCTCTGAAGGGTAGAGTTTATGGAGTGAGATGAGATTTGAAGGTGGGCGTGGGCCTGGAGAATTTAATGGAGTGAATAGTAAATTGATAATTAGAAAAGAGTTACAGGGAGAGTAGTCACGTGCATTTTACTTTTAATCAAGTAAAATTGGGTGCCCTTTTTTTTCCAGGAAGGACCGTTTTTTCCCCTCTGTTTGCCAATACGAATGTATGTTAAAGCTACATCCGTTAACTTAACAGAGCTAATACCAGAATGGGAAAAGATAAAAAAAAAACTGTAAAATATTTAAAGTAAAAAGTTATTTTCAGAAATTCTACAAGCCAGAATGATGATTTGTTTCAATAAAATATTGTATTCTGTTCCTTTGACGTTGTTAAAAGCTGCCACAATAATCATTTGCATATAACTACGATTGAAAATAACTGTTCAACAATCTCCAGGAATTTTAGAGACGATGCCAATTCCCCACCCCTTTGAGGAAGGGAGGAAAACCGGGGACTGTGGGAAAGCGGTAGGAGGAGTTTTCTAATGTATGGATGAAAGATGGTTTATCTACACCCAAGCACGTCTGATGCCATAGAGCCTGAGGAGAGGAGCAGTGAGAAGGAGTGAGAAGCAGCATGGCTGAGTGGATAAAACACGGGCCTGGGGGTCAGAAGGACCTGAGTTCTAATCACGGTTCCACCACATGTCTGCTGTGTGACTTTAGGCAAGTCACTTAACTTCTCTGGCCTCGGTTACCTCATCTGTAAAATGCAGATTTAGAGCGTGAACTCCATGTGGGACAGAGGCTGTGTCCAACCTGATTAACTTGTGGAGAAACAGCGTGGCTCAGTGGAAAGAGCCCGGGCTTTGGAGTCAGAGGTCATGGGTTCATATCCCGGCTCCGCCAATTGTCAGCTGTGTGACTTTGGGGAAGTCACTTAACTTCTCTGTGCCTCAGTTATCTCTTCTGTAAAATGGGGATTAAGACTGTGAGCCCCCTGGGACCCCTTGATCACTTTTTAACCTCCCCAGCGCTTAGAACAATCAATCAATCAATCAATCAATCGTATTTATTGAGCGCTTACTATGTGCAGAGCACTGTACTAAGCGCTTGGGAAGTACAAATTGGCATCACATAGAGACAGTCCCTACCCGATAGTGGGCTCACAGTCTAAAAGGGGGAGACAGAGAACAGAACCAAACATACCAACAAAATAAAATAAGTAGGATAGAAATGTACAAGTAAAATAAATAAATAAATAAATAAACAGAGTAATAGAACAGTGCTTTGCACGTAGTAAGCACTTAATAAATGCCATTATTACTATTATTGTATCTACTCAAGTGCTTAAACCAGTGCTTGGCACATAGTAAGCGCTTAACAAGTACCGTAATTATTATTAGGATTATTAGAAGGGCAAACTGAATATCCCAGAGGCGAGACAAGACAGCGTTATTGTAATGGAACTCTTGCTTTTCCTCCTCGCGGCATCTTGCATACATTTTTCTCCCTTTCCCCTACTCCATAATAGGAAGTCTGTCAACTGGGATGGAGGGTGGCACTCTCCTACTCCATAAGAGAAGGCCTAGGATTGAGGCTGGGACACCCGAGCGATTCTCCAGAGACTTGGCATGGTTCCACATGCTTAGAAAATCGGGAATTGAGTCAATTAGAATCTGTCACTAGCTTTGACAGAGGCTGAAAATTTCAATAGGCTTTGCGAAGAGTTCAGACAGATTCATGGATTGCAAGATCTGTAGTGAGTGAGTAGAGAGGCCAAAGTTCTGACTATTGGCAAAATTAAAAGAGGGATTCATTCATGAATAAATTCTCATTCTCACTCATCACAGATCCCTAACAAACCTTAAGAGTTTCTAATCAGGGACTAAAAGGTGTAAAATGATGACTCTGGTTAGTTAGTTCTTTGGAGGTTCCCCTCTGGCAAGTTAGTTAATAATAGTAATAATGGCATTTATTAAGCACTTACTATGTGCAAAGCACTGTTCTAAGTGCTGGGGAGGTTACAAGGTGATCAGGTTGTCCCACAGGGGGCTCACGGTCTTAATCCCTATTTTACAGATAAACTAACTGAGGCACAGAGAAATTGTGACTTGCCCTCATACAGCCAACAATTGGCAGAGCCGGGATTTGAACCCGTGAACTCTGACTCCAAAGCCCGTGCTGTTTCCACTGAGCCACGCTGCTTCTCTCAAGGAATATCTCTCAAGGAATAATACCTCAAGGAAGATCAGCATTGTACATATAAATCCCTGCCCTAAAGCCTACTGTCATTCACAGGTAAACTAATCTACTGAAAAGTTCTAGAGCACATCTAGATTATGTTGGCAGATCATGGAGTGACTTGTCTCTTTTTACACTCCTAGTCCAGGGTCGCACACAGGGCCTGAGTGGGAGGGAGGAGGGGTAATTAATCCCCATTTCCAGTTTCTCTCAGTTTCTAATCCGCATTTCCAGTTTCTCTCAGTTTCTAACCTCTCTCAGTTTCTACATCTATAACTGAGAATAAATACCTGCTCTCACCATCTTTTAGCTTGCCAGCTCCATGAGGGATAGGAACTGTCCCCAAGCTGATTATCCCCAACACTTAGTGCACATAGTAAGCACTTGATAAATGCCATAATTATTATAATTATTATTGTATTTACCAAAACTTTAACACAAGTCTCGGCATACCATGCACTTCTTAAATACCTTAACTAACTACAAATTCTTTACCAGTTGATTGCTATATGGAGACACTCAGTGGCAATTTTGAACTCCTGAGATTCCTCACTTTAGTTTCATGAGTTTTTTTGCCTTTCTTCTGTGGAGAAACTTTTGCTTTTAATTAAAGAATAGGCTATGCCAATAAACATACCCATTGGTTTTCCACACCAACTATTTTCATTTCTGCTTCCAAGACTTTGAAGAAACAGATTTTGTTTTATGGGTTGCCATAAAAAGAGGACTCTAGAAAGTCATAAACTCTCTAATGAATCAAATAGACTCCATCAGACAGGAAAATCTTGAGACACAAGAGAGATGACAGGTTCATTCTGCATAAAAAAAATATACTCTGTAATACGTTGGAGGGAGACTGGTGTTTGGGCGATTTCCCATTTGGAAACAACAAGCAAAATGAATCATAATTGTTTTCAGATTGTGGTTAAGAAGTTAAATAAAATGAAAATGAATAGGAGTTGGATTTAATTGTGTTTGAAAATCACTTGGAGAACGTGAATGTTTGCATCCCCTGAATTTCCAGTGACTGCCTAATTCATAGGGGTAACTGGGCCTCCCCAAATAATCCAAAACCACTTTACCCACCTAAATCGAGGAAGCCATGGTCACAGAGAAGATCCCTGTCCTCTAACCATTTCCTGACTTTAAGACAAATTAGTAATGTGTTCAAGTATTTATGTACCAAGCACTGCATATGTTGCCAACTTGTACTTCCCAAGCGCTTAGTACAGTGTTCTGCACACAGAAAGCGCACAATAAATACGATTGAATGAATGAATGAATGAATAACTATTATTCACCCCACCATTAGCACCATTAGCACCATAGCACTTATGAACATATATGGATCTATAATTTATATAGACTGCGAGCCCACTGTTGGGTAGGGACCATCTCTATATGTTGCCAACTTGTAATTCCCAAGTGCTTAGTACAGTGCTCTGCACACAGTAAGCGCTCAATAAATACGATTGAATGAATGAATGAATCTGTCTCCCCCTCTGGACTGTAAGTTCCTTGTAGGCAGGGAATGTGTCTGGCAACTCTGTTATAATCTCCCAAACCGTCAGTGGAGTGCTCTTCATGCAGTAAGTGCTCAATAAATATGATTGGTAGATTGATTAGTCAGCTTGGCTCAGTGGAAAGAGCCCGGGCTTTGGAGTCAGAGGTCATGGGTTCAAATCCCGGCTCCGCCAATTGTCAGTTGTGTGACTTTGGGCAAGTCACTTCACTTCTCTGTGCCTCAGCTCCCTCATCTGTAAAATGGGGATTAAGACTGTGAGCCCCCCGTGGGACAACCTGATCACCTTGTATCCCCCCAGCACTTAGAACAATGCTTTGCACATAGTAAACACTTAACAAATACCATTATTATTATTATTATTATTATTACTAAGCACTGGGCTTAAGACAGCTATAACAGATCAGACTCCATCCCTGTTCCATATGGGGGTGGGAGTTCACAGATTGCTGCAGTATCCCCTTATAACCCCATCTTTAGATTCCCTTTTTGCCTGTATAATTTTTGAATAGCTTAATCTTGGAAAAAATAAGGTCGAAGTAAATCACGTGATACAACCAAGATTTAGTTAGCACATTGTTCTGTACTTTCCCACCAGTTCAAATCGGAGAGTTGAGCATTTCTTCAGTTGGTTGTGCAGACAAAATGAATATGCCCAATTCAGTCCATAAACTCTCCTTTGTCTTCAACATGGGCTTCTTTTTCTTTCCCAGAAAGTGCCAGTGAAAATAATAAAGTTCCAGATGACTTTGGCCAGCATGGGGGCACTCAAATGAAGAAATAAAATGGCATAAAACATTTTCTCACCACTCTTTGAGATGTGCTTCATAAAGAGTGCTCATCTCCCTTTTCTTGAGATTTCCAGAATATTTCTTCATCAGTTTAAGCATTAAATTTCAAGATAGAAGGAAAAGTAAATCATTTCCATCTGCCTGGAGAGGGAAAGAGTGCTCAAGAGAGAGTAAAGATCTTTTATTTTACAATGATAGTAATAAAATAATAATGGCATTTGCTAAGCGATTACTAAACGCAAAGCACTGTTCTAAGTGCTGGTGGGATACAAGGTGATCACGTTGTCCCACGCGGGGCTTACAGTCTTCATCCCCATTTTACAGATGAGGGAACTGAGGCTCAGAGAAGTTAAGTGACTTGCCCAAGGTCACACAGCAAACATGTGGGGGGATACAAGGTGATCAGGTTGTCCCACGTGTTCTGTCCACTGAGCCACACTGCTAGAAAAGCCCCTATAGTCTTTCATCCAGTTAACATTCATGAGAAGTAGCATGGCACAGTGGAAAGAGCACGGGCTTTGGAGTCAGAGGTCATGGGTTGAAATCCCGACTCTGTCACTTGTCAGCTGTGTGACTTTGGGCAAGTCACTCTGTGCCTCAGTTACCTCACCTGTAAAATGGGGATAAAGACTGTGAGTCCCCCGTGGGACAACTTGACCACCTTGTAACCTCCCCAGTGCTTAGAACAGTGCTTTGCACACAGTAAGCGCTTAATAAATGCAATTATTATTATTATTATTATTATTATTAATGGAGGTGTTAGAAAAGAAACATTCTACTTTGTTATTTAGAAAGTCTCTCGCCTATTTTCTGCTCCATGTCCACAGACTTTACTCACAATTTAAGTTAACCTCCTAACAATGACTTCTGTTGTTCATTTGGGAACTAGGAGGATGTGTGACTGACTTGTTCAGTGCATCTTAGTACCATTCCTGGAGGAGACAATTGGGGACATAATAATAATGATGGCATTTATTAAGCGTTTACCACGTGCAAAGCACTGTTTTAACCACTGGGGAGGTTACAAGGTGATCAGGTTGTCCCAAGGGGGGCTCACAGTCTCAATCCCCATTTTACAGATGAGGGAACTGAGGCACAGAGAAGTTAAGTGACTTGCCCAAAGTCATACAGCTGACAATTGGCAGAGCCGGGATGTGAACCCGGCTTCTCATGTGCTCAAGGGGTTAATGTAGCTCCTTTCGTTCTTTCCCCCAAATCTAAAGTGGAGTCCTAAATAATTAGGAGCCTAATATAAGTCTCCCAGGTGTTTAAATAGCAACAGCAGCAATGGAGAAGCAGTGTGGCTCGGTGGAAAGAGCCCAGGCTTTGGATCAGGGGTCATGGGTTTAAATCCCGGCTCCACCAATTGTCAATGGTGTGACTTTGGTCAAGCCACTTCGCTTCTCTGGACCTCAGTGACCTCTTCTGTAAAATGGGGATGAAGACTGTGAGCCCCCCTTTGGACAACCTGATTACCTTGTAACCTCCCCAGGGCTTAGAACAGTGCCTTGCACATAGTAAGTGCTCAAGTGCTTAGTACAGTGCTCTGCACACAGTAAGCGCACAATAAATATGATTGATTGATTAATAAATGCCATTATTATTATAACAGCAGCAGCACCATTCTGCATTCCTTTGGATGTCTGAATAGCCCAGTTAAGAACTCATTATTCAGCCCAAATCGAGAGTGGTTAGAAAAGACACATTCCATCTTTTTATATGCCATTTACAAAAGGTATTTTCACACATTGATAAATCCTCACTATCTGCATCATCATCATCAAATACAGAAGCTCTTCGTGTAGTCTGGGTGCTTATCAGTGAATATGAAGAAATGTTAAAAAAATAAAGGCATGCTAATCTCTACAGTTTGGGGCAATAATTGGTTTAATCCATAAAACTCAACCAGTCTCAGAAATGTATCAAAGGTTGCCATGGCAACTCCAAAGGGAGGCCTGCTGAAAAAGTTTAGCTGGGGTTTAGCCATAGATGCATACTGGCGGGTGTCTTATGAAATTGTTGTTGAGTGAGCAAGTGGAGGTTGACTCGAGGCTTTTGATTTTCTGGAAAGTGTCTAAGAAAGAGATCTCTGAATTCAGGCTATTAAAATCTACTGAAAAGTTAATTCACTATAAAGGTTGCCACCCAAGAAATTATTAGGAAGAAGTTGGAAGGGCCCATTCATATTTGAAACTCAAATGCATATGTTTGGAAATGTGGAAGTAAGGTCAAGGAATTTTGAAAACAGAGAAGTAGCATGACCTAATGGAAAGAGCGCAGGTTTAGGGATCAGAGAACCTGGGTTCTGATCCTGGCTGTGCTACTAACCTGCTGCATGACTTTGGGCAAGTCACTTAACTTCTCTGTGCCTCAGTTCCCTCATCTGCAAAATGGGGGTTAATTTCCTGCTGTCACTCCTCCTTAGACTGTGAGCCCCATGTAAAACCTGATTGTCTCATATCTATCCCAGTGACTTGTACAGTGCTTGACACATAGTAAGCACTTAGCAAATTAGAGAAGCAGCGTGGCTCAGTGGAAAGAGCCCAGGCTTTGGAGTCAGAAGTCATGGGTTCTAATCCTGGCTTTGCCACTTGTCAGCTGTGTGACTTTGGGCAAGTCATTTCACTTCTCTGGGCCTCAGTTACCTCATCTGTGAAATGGGGATTAAGACTGTGAGCCCCCCCGTGGGACAACCTGATCACCTTGTAACCTCCCCAGTGCTTAGAATAGTGCTTTGCACATAGTAAGCACTTAATAAATGCCATTAAAAATGCCATTATTATTATCATTGTTACTATTACTACCAAATTGCATATCTCTTAACAATGAATATATACAAACCCTTCTTGAACACATTGATATTTTGTTTCTATACACTTCCATATTCTTACTCCTAATTTTTGAAAAATATTTTACATGGGTTTGTGTGGAATATTAGAGAAATAGCGTGGTTCAGTGGAAAGAGCCCGGGCTTTGGAGTCAGAGGTCATGGGTTCAAATCCCAGCTCTGCCAAATGTTGGCTGTGTGACTTTGGGCAAGTCACTTAACTTCTCTGTGCCTCAGTGACCTCAATCTGTAAAATGAGGATAAAGACTGTGAGCCCCCCATGGGAAAACCTGATCACCTTGTAACCTCCCCAGTACTTAGAACAGTGCTTAAGTAAGTGCTTAATAAATAAATAGTAAATAAATATTAATAAATAATAATAATATAACATAAATAATTATATGTAATAATAATAGCAAATAATAAATAAATACATAAATAGTAAGTACTTAATAAATTCCATCATCATTATTATTATTATGAAGCTCTTTGTGAACAGGGAATATGTCTACTCACTCCATTGTATTGTACTCTCCCAAGCCTCTCATACAGTCCTCTGCACACAATAAGCACTCCATAAGTACAATAGATTGATGGATTGATTGATATTACTTTACCACTTCACTGGGTTTCTCCTTGTTTATTTGCTGTTTGGTAAGTCGGTGTCTCTTGGACTAATCTAGGAATCAATCATTCAAGCAATCAATGATATTTATTGAGCTCTTACTGTGGAGAGACCATCATCATCATCAATCGTATTTATTGAGCGCTTACTATGTGCAGAGCACTGTACTAAGCGCTTGGGAAGTACAAATTGGCAACATATAGAGACAGTCCCTACCCAACAGTGGGCTCACAGTCTAAAAGGGGGAGACAGAGAACAGAACCAAACATACTAACAAAATAAAATAAATAGAATAGATATGTACAAGCAAAATAAATAAATAAATAAATAGAGTAATAAATATGTACAAACATATATACACATATACAGGTGCTGTGGGGAAGGGGAGGAGGTAAGATGGGGGGATGGAGACTTTGGAGAGTACAATAAAACAGAGTTAGTAGACAAGATCTCTGTCCACAATAAGTAAATGCATGTGAATACTTAGACAACAAGATCCTTGTGGGCTGGGAAGGTCAGGCAGTCAATCATATTTATTGAGCGCTTATGTGTGCAGAGTACTGTGCTTAGCTCTTCGGAGAGTACAATATAACAATAAACAGACACATTCCCTGCCCACAGCGAGCAGTTTGGAGGGTGCCTTTTATGTCTGTCTCCTGATCTGTCCCCGCTACCCTCTTAATGATGGCATTTATTAAGTGCTTACTATGTGCAAAGCACTGTTCTAAGCGCTGGGCACTGTTCTAAGGTTGCAGTCTGCCTCTGTCTGTCTGTCTGTCAGGCCACAGCCTGGATAGTTCTCACTCTGGCTGAAGCTGAAGACACCAGCCTCCTGATGCTTGGGAAGTGATTTGTTTCCCTCTACTGCCGCCCGTGTTGCGGGACGTGCCCGGAATAATAATAATAATAGTAATGATAGCCTTTATTAAGCGCTTACTATGTGCAAAGCACTGTTCTAAGCACTGGGGAGGTTACAAGGTGATCAGGTTGACCCACGGGGGGCTCACAATCTTAATCCACATTTTATAGATGAGGGAACTGAGACACGTGACTTACCCAAAGTCACACAGCTGACAGACCTTCCTTCCTCTAGACTGTCAGCTTGTTGTGGGCCGGGAACTCCATTGTATTGTAACAATAATAATAATCATTTTGGCATTTGTTAAGTACTTACTATGCACCAGCCACTGTACTAAGAGCTTGGGTAGATACGAGCTAATTGGGTTGGACACAGTCCCTGTCTCACATGAGGCTCACAGTCACAATCCCCATTTTACTACTACTAGTGTTCCTCATTACTATTAAGTCAGGCCGTTTTAGCGCTTCTTATTCAGACATGGAAAAAAGTGGTCAAATTATTATTCCGCATTTTCAATCCCAAAGACCAGCGAGACTCAGTTGCATCCAAGGGGAGACCTAGAGATATATGGTTGGAGTGACCAGGAATGGGGAAAATCCTACAGTGCTGTAATGCAAATATAATTCAAATTGAATAAGAAAATATTTCCAACAAACCCGGTCAAGTCATTCTTCAGCAAATTGATTCTCTTTCCCTGGAAAGTTAGTGGATGGGAAGATGATATGCGAGAGCCCTAAACACTAAGCTTTCTAAATGAAATACAAGGAACAAAGTATTGGTACTGTGCAATAAAATTAGCATGTTGCATCATAAACCATGCAGAGATTTGTTGAATATATGAATAAATCACTCATAAAAAAATCACTCCCTTAGTAATTAAATTAGATACACTGCATGTCGCAACACATACTAAACATCTCATTCCAATGGACTGCTATGAAATCAGAAATGCCAATACATAAATCTAGAAGCAGTCTGCCATCTCTCCCCATCAAACCTTGTGTATGGATCCAAATACCACATCTCTTAAAAGAGCTCAAAACAAAATTGAAACTGTGATTATCCATATTCCTTATCCTATATAGAAAAATAAATTCAAATTATGTAACTATGAAACTAAAATGTGCTCTATCTTTGTATAAAACTGTTGCTTTTATAACACCCCTCCCCACATTCACTGGTAAGGTGAACTTCAATTTGATGTTTTTAAAATATATTAGAGTCTTAATATTCTGACACCTCAGTTGACAATGAAGTAGAAATTAGGAATGGCAGGAGAGTGGAGACCTCAAACACCCAAAATGCATGAAAATCACACAATCAATCAATCATTGGCATTTATTGAGAGCTTCTTTTATGCAACGCACTTAACTAAGCACTTAGAGTGCAATGTAACAGACTGTCGACATGTTTCCTGCCCACAAGGTGTTAACAGTCTGGAGGAGGAGATAAACTTTAAAATACATTTCAGACACATACCTATACTTATTGTGTATAGGTATGTGTATAAATAGGTATAGGTATCTATGTGTATCTATACATATAGGTATAAATATAACTCTATTTTGATGCTTTTGATGCCTACTTGCTTTGTTTTGTTGTCTGTCTCCCCCTTCTTGACTGTGAGCCCGTTGTTGGGTAGGGATTGTCTCTATCTGTTGATGAATTGTACCTTCCAAGCACTTAATACAGTGTTCTGCACACAGTAAGTGCTCAATAAATACGATTGAATGAATGAACCTAAGCGCTGTGGGGCTGAGGATGATGTGAATAAAGGGCAGACTCAGTGATCAGTCATTTTTTAAGCACCTTGGAATGCAAAGCATTGTTCTCAAAAGTGTTTCTTGCATTCTAATGGGAGATGGAAAGGGAGGAAAAACACATACAGAAAAATTAAAATTCAAAGTTAGAACAGTGAAGAGAAATCAATGCACAAGCTGCAGGAGGACCACAAAATTGTGTTTAAAGATGTTCAAAGAGTGCCGTTTCTGGACAGATTACTAGTTTCTTTTGTTGGTTGGGTTGAGGAGTTCCAGAGAAAGTGTGAGCCTCAGACTTACCCAGAGTTGCTGGGGTTGCTGACTTTAGGGGGATAATAATAATAATAACAATGGTATTTGTTAAGCCCTTACTATGTGACAGGCACTGTACTAAGCACTGGGGTGGATACAATTATCGCACCGTTCTCCCCGTCTGTGACTGATTCTCCGAGGTTGATAGTCAGTTGGCATAGTCAGGGTGCTCAACAGGTGTTTTTTGGTGAGCAAACTTTGAAAAGTTCAGCAATGTGCCTTTCAGGATATATGTTGCCAACTTGTGCTTCCCAAGCGCTTAGTACAGTGCTCTGCACACAGTAAGTGCTCAATAAATACAATTGAATGAATGAATGACCAGTGAAGCACATTCTCCATCTGAGACCTTCAGTTAGCCAAAGATGAACTAATAATAATAATGATAATAATGGCATTTGTTAATTGCTTACTATTGTCAGGCACTATGCTAAGCACTGGGGAAGATACAGGGTAATTGTGTTGGATACGGTCCCTGTCCCACATGGGGCTCACAGATGCCATCCCCATTTTACAGATGAGGTAATTGAGGTAGAGAGAAATGAAGTACCTTGCCCAAGGTCACTCAGCAGACAAGATTAGGATTAGAACCCAGGTCCTTCTCACTCCCAGGACTGTGCTTTACCCTCAGGAAGCAGAGAGCAAATGAGCCATCTAAACTACCTCAATTATTTTGTCCCTGGCAGATGCTCCTAACTTTCTCATTTCCCAATTGGTTGCCTTGTTGTATTCTCTAAGATGATGGTGGGCTCTATCTCCCAGACACACAAATGCAGTTGGAAGATATTGCTGAGATTTTTGGAACCAGCAGTTAAATTCTTCCACCTCCCCCGCCCAACCCCCTGTTTTTTTTTTGGAGTTGTTTTATGCCGTAGATAGCCCTTGGCCTAGTCACTGATGCAAATCGCACAATATCTTAGTTATATAGTTGGATTCATTATAGGGAGACTGTCATAAAGATAAGATATTAAGGCCCAGTACACAATGTGGAAGACCACTTCTGTCCCATTGTGTAGAAAAGATACTGTAATCTCTCTTTAAGTAACCAATGTCAATTTTACAAAAGAAAAAAGAAGTGATTGGGGGGAACCAGGTATCAAATTATTGTGCTTTAAGTGAAAAAAAAAATTACCTGGAAGGATATTACTGCCTCATCCACTCAATTCCAAAGAAGTGTCTTTCACATTCAGCCTTCTATCTGCATAGTTGTTTGTACTTTAACCTGCCTCAGGGTCTGCTGATGATCTGAAACAGAGGCTGGTTCCCAAGATGCCAGTGATTTGCAAGTTTACTGGATGGAGAGCCTTGAGAGAAATAGTGGTGTCAGGAGGGGAAAGTAGATAATTGAATTAGTTGCTTCCTTTCCAGATTGCCAACCATGAGGTCACTGATGGAGATGACCAGGAGCTCCTGGGCAGAACACTATCAATCTGAGTCCCTTCATGTGAAGGATGTTAGCCTGTGATAGGTAATGAATTTCGACACCCCTGTTTACTCATAGTGCATACATTTCAAAGATCCCTGTGGTTATGACTTGCTTCCTTTTGTTATCTGTCCCCCCCCTTCCAGACTGTGAGCCCGTCATTGGGTAGAGACCTTCTCTATACGTTACCGAATTGTACTTCCCAGACGCTTAGTACAGCGCTCTGCACACCATAAGCACTCAATAAATACGACTGAATGAATTAATTATGAGGAAAGAATGTCTTTTTTGATTTCCAAGATTTCCATTTGGGAAAGCTGGGTGCCGCAGGAAGCAAATATTTCTTCTGTCAGAAGTGAGGGAGGAAAGACAATATTATCCATGATATTTTGGGATGGTTGGTTTTCTCACTGGAAAATATCACCCACTTTTTAGTCCCTTCATATGCATGACTCCTGTATTGCATGTAAAGAAAAATCTGAACAGAAGTCAGAATGGTGCACTTATTCCAGATTAGGTAAAACAATCGATTCTTTTCTAAACAGCTTTTTTGTTGACATGAAGATTAAAGAGTTCAGAGTTTCATTAACTGAGCCAATAGAAATGCTAATGAGTTAATTATCTCTTTGAGGAATGGAATTGTTCAATAATGTGACCATTATTTGACAGTGTAAAATAATTGCTTTCTAAACCTCTTGTACAGTTTTTAAAAAAAGACTAATAAATGACAACTGCAATGCTATTATTTAGCCAAGAAATGAGGTTCTTCTCGTGCACAAGACAATCTCATAGTGTTTTGGGGGGCTGTCAGATTCATTTCAATTGGAACCTTATTCAGAGTGAACCAGATAGTCATTTCTGCTATGACACACACTTCAATTACACAATTTGAATATAACATAATGGAACGACTGTGAATGCTCTTCCTACAGCACAAGTCCATTCTGGTACGACACAATTCACAAGATAGCCCAAATGGATTTAGTTTAGGAAGAAATGGCTACGATAGTCAAGTTGCGTTCCAGTTTCTGGCTCAGCTAATGTGTGCAATATTCTGTGCAATATTTTAATAATAATAATGATGACATTTGTTAAGCGCTTACTATGTGCCAAGCACTGTTCTAAGCACTGAAGCACTGTTCTAAGCGCTGAATCCAATGTGGCCTATTGGCCTAGTGAGAAGGGGGGGATACAAAGTTAACAGATTGTCCCACATGGGGCTCACAGTCTTAATCTCCATTCCACAGATAAGGTAACTGGGGCCCAGAGAAGTGAAGTGACTTGCCCAAAGTCACACAGCTGACAAATGGCGGAGTCAGGATTAGAACCCATGACCTCTGACTCCCAAGCCCGGGCTCTTTCCACGGAGCCACACTGTTTCTCTATTCTGTGAATATTCCATGAATATTGTCTATTCTATTCTTCTATATTCTGTGCAATTGTGTGTCTGTATGTATTTGCATCTCTACAATATTTAATATAGTAGATAACAATAACATTCAAGGATGCTAAGCATCCAGTAGGGGGTGAATGTAACAGTAATATAGGAATCTACATAAAAAATTGTTAGTCACGGTGGAATTTCCAAACAATCTAATCATCAGTCCATTAATCCCCATTGAAAAAATGGTTACCATAACACTATTTTCTTTTAACATGAAGTTCTTCAAGAATATAATTTCTGCTTTATGGCAAAAGCGAGTGGTATTTTCTGTAAGAACTACTGGCAATATTCTTTGAACTGGATCTAATAATAATAATAATAATGGGATATATTAAGTGCTTACTATGTGCAAAGCACTGTTCTAAGCGCTGAAGCACTGTTCTAAGTGCTGAATCCAATGTGGCCTATTGGCCTAGTGAGAAGAGCACAAGCCTGGTGGTCATAAGACACATCAGTTCTAGCTTCAACTCCACCTGTGCCTCAGTTTCTTCATCCCTAAAAGTGGGATAAAGTACCCATTTTCCCTGTTTTTTAGAGTGTGAGTTCCATGAGGAACAGTGACTGATGACATTGTAATCAACACTTAGCATTGTGTTTGGCACCTAGTAACGATTTAATACATTCCATCATTGACTAATGGAAATATTCAATAGCAATTGACGAGACTCTTCTGTATCGAGGCAATCTTTTGGTTTTAAATTCACAGGGCAAAGAAAGGCAAGATGGACCTGTCCTGTTGAATACTGAGAACCCTTGAATATTATGGACATGTTTACTTTTTATTTTGTAACAAGATTGATTTCCATTTTTGGCATCTTTTCTCTGATAAACTTAACAAATTAACCACAAAACTATAAAGCAGGCCATTTATATAGAGACATGAAAGTAGTAGGAGATAAGGGAAAGGGAAGAAAGGTTGAGGAGAGGAAGGAGAGCTCTGAGGGGGTGGATCTTAGGGCAGAGATAGTCAACTCGAAGCCCATGGACTAAATTATAATCTAAGCGAAGCAACATGGCTCAGAGCACAGGCTTTGGAGTCAGAGGTCATGGGTTCAAATCCTTCTCCACCAATTGTCAGCTGTGTGACTTTGGACAAGTCATTTAATTTCTCTGTGCCTCAGTTACCTCATCTGTAAAATGGGGATTAAAACTGTGATCCCCCTGTGGGACAACCTGATCACCTTGTAACCTCTCCAGCGCCTATAACAGTGCTTTGCACTTAGTAAGCACTTAATAAATACTATCATCATTATTATTATGAGGGGTTCATAGGGTGTGTGAACAGATGCTAATTTAGTGGCTTGCTGCTCTATTCTCAGTGTTCTCATAAGAAAGCTGAAATGGCCTCACTAATTCTTTTTTATCCTCGGGAACATTAGCACATCATTTTCACCACTAAAATTACTTAATGAGGCTAATTGCTTTTGGTAGATTCTGTAAATTTCAATGAACCACCCATCAAAGGCAGTCTAGCCCATTAGTCTACCATTTTAATAAACACTACTAGCCTTATATTTGGATGGCCTATATTTAGGACTTAGAGTTGTATCTTTAGTCTGTGTAAATGGAATCCACTGCCCACTTTAACCCGTTAAAGCTGCAGGTGTCTGCTGGATGGCACGTTATCCTAGAACTGTATGAAAACTGGTCTCCGTTGCGAGAGATGCTTTGGAAAGGCAACTTTAAGGAAATAAATAAATGTTGCTAATAAATTTCTTTTAGTTTATGTATTTAATCAAATATTTGCTATCTTATACTTGTACCCCAAAGGAGACATCACAAAAGGGACATTTTAATAAATCCAAATAATAAGTAAATTAATAGTGACATATATTTAGATAAATGCTATCATTAAGACCCAGATCGCAGATGACTTCTGGAATCGTTGGGATCATTATCCTCTTTGATGAAGAGGAAAAGTTTGTTTTAGCATTAAGGTTAGTGCTTTAAATGCATTTCAAATATGATGCTTTAATTGAAAATCTAATCAACATATGCTAAGCTTTTAAGCAAATAAATGCAATGGGAGGCATCTATCTCCTTTACAAAAATCTGAAGATGTTCATTTGCAACCCAGAATCAATAAAACATTGTACATTTTTCCTATTTAAATCATTAAATTAGCTAAATGCATATTGTATTATTAAAAAGACATTTGGGTTTCAATGGGGAACTGTTCAGTGGCACAAGAATGTGTTGAAAATAAATGTTCACAAAATACTATATATTTATTCCCCCAAAGTACTGAAATTGCTTTTCTAAAGAGGTAAGATGAAAATGAAATTTAGAAATTATTCTCAGTAGATTTTAAAACTCTGAGTGGTGCTTGATTCACACTATGCTGTCAATGCCTGTTGAAAGAAAGACTATTCTATTTATTGTTCTTAATGAAAAATCCTCAGTTTTCGATTAAGTGGTCAATGTAAGCCCATAAAGGAGTCTAATTCACCATCAAACACCAATAAAATAGGTATAAAAAGTATTAAATGAAACCACCTGTAACATAATGGGAAATATTATTACAACATGAGTTATATATCATCACTCAATGAAATCTCCTTCCAGTCAACTGGCAAGTAGTAATCTCAGTATTGTTGGGGATGGTAAGTAATATTGACCTAAAAAAAAAACCCAAACAACCAAAAAGACACTTGAAGTTCCTCATGAAGCAACACAAAATTTTGTGGGCCAAAATATATTGTTTTTATGGTTTAGTTCTTACAGTAATCTTTTTGTAAGTGAGAAAAGCTGAATCTCAAAAACCACAATTTATTCTCTGCTGCTGATGTGATTGTTGGAAGGTCCATAGTGGAGGTCAGAGTGAATGTAAAGGGAAGAGAACATCCACAGCATAGACCACCATGGATTTATCAGGGGTATTTATTGAACCCTATTTTGTACAGAACAACATACTAAGCACCTGAAAGAGTTGGTAGACTCTGATGGCTGTTTCATTATGTCCACGGTTGATTCCACGCAGTTGTTCTTTATGAGATCTCTGCTTTGAATAGTGAGTTGCACTGGGATCCTGTTCTGGGATCCTAGGAGTAGGGGAGAGCAGGATTGCTCTCCATGTTACATGACACAAACTGAAGTTCACAATCCATGGGCAGAGCAATCCCTAACAGGGGAATGGCAATGATATTTGACGAGAATTATAACAATAACTGTGGCATTTCTTAAGTGCTTATTCTGTACCAATACTATGAGTGAATACAAGATAATCAGGTTAGATGTGGTCCCACCTGGAGCTCACAGTCTAAGTAGGAAAGAACAAACTTTGAATGCCCATTTTACAGAAGAGAAAACTGAAACACAGAGAAGCTAAGCGGCTTGCCCAAAGCCACAACCCAGACGATTTGGTGAGTTGGTATTAGAACACATGTCTTTTTACTTCTCTAGGTGTTTCTCTGCGCGAACCATCAGGTTTGGCATCACAGACTTGGAGGTAGTAAAGGGAGGAGAAGGAGGTATATGAGGAGTAAACTATTTGGGGGTGCACTGCTTCCAGCCTTAAATTGCTTCTTCCTCAGACCAAATCCCTGAAAACACTGATTTGATGGTTTTCATTTGATGGTTGTCATGTGATATTTTGCAGAGTGTCCCCAACCTTGGTGTGAGGGGTTGGTTCTTTGTAGCATAGAGCTGGCTGGTGTAACAACCACGCAGAAATTAAGTAACTTGCCAAAGGTCACAGAGTAGGCAAGTGGTGGAATCAGAATTAAAACCCAAGTCTCTGGACTCCCAGTCCTGTGAACTTTCCATTAAGTCATGCTGCTTCTCCGAAAGTAGTGATAGTAATAATATTGATTAAGCCTTTATTAGGTGCAGTGGTCCGATCTGTGTTTTTGATGTACACATTCACAAATCCACACCTTTATGGGCATTACAAACCCAAAGAAATATACTAAAACATACCTCAAAACAAAGCCCTGTGCCTGTCTGTCACTATTTCTCTATCTCTTTCCCTCTCTCCCCCTCCCACTTCCCCTCAATAGGCTGAGGAAATTAGTGATGTCAGAATGCCCACCTGTGACTAGCTGGTTGGTCCATGCCAATGTATCTAGCTACATAGTGGAAAGCCATTTTTATCCAAGCCATTGATCTTTTTGACAGTTTTTTCATTTTGTAGGTATTAGGATGAAAATGGTTGTGACATTTCATTGGTTAGTATCTTGGTAAAAATCCATTCTTTAGTGAAAATCAGCTAACGGTGCAGTTAGTTGTGACTGATGAAGTCACACCTGTTCTAAGGTGATTAATGAATTGTAGACATCGATGTCCTTTGAACTTCTGTTGGACCCTAAGATTTTTTGAAAATGAGGATCTTCTTATTGCCAAATCCCAGGTCTTGGCAGCTAGAAAACTTACCAGAGCCTCAGGTACTCCCCCTGTTGCAGGTGATAGCTCTGTTCCTTCCAGGAGACCAACAGGTGTGAGCCTGATTATGCTACCAGCTGTATTCTATTGAGATGAGGAGAGGAAGAATGAGGAGTTTGGCTGGCAGAGTTGTGTGAGGGAAGGCTTGGAATGGTTTCCTGCTAGGAGATCTAGGCAGTAACAGCAAGCCCCAGACACGGAGTGGGGTAACCCCTCAAAATCGGGGTCAGGCCTGAACTGAAGGGCCAGAAGGCTATCTCAGAAGGAAGAATAATGAAGGCAAGCTAGAGGGTGGTTAATTTGAGCTGTGACTATTTTTGAGAGATCCTGGTCAATCTGCTAGCACTGGAGTTCGTTTTGAGCAAGATCTTCAGGTAAGCAGACGTAGAAGGGTGGGGATTCTTTCTGTTCTCTGGTATGTTGTTAAACTCAGACTTTAATATCAGTGAAGCTTGGAAGGAGATCTTAGCTTGCCAATGTTGAGCTGAGAAGCTCCATAACCTGAGCTGATTCCACATATTTCTAACTTCAATTCCTACTTCGTTTTGATGGCCCAGTTTCCTTCCCTTTTGGGGAATGACTCTTCCAGCTCTATTTCCAACTTGTTCTCCTATTTGTAAAAGCTGAACATGTGCCTTCTCATTTGAACACTGTTTTTTTTTTGTTTCCTGTTTTGTCACCTGGAGATGACCCAAACAACCAAATCAATGTCAATATTCTTACCCTTTAAGTCATGACTTATTCAGCTGGTGTGTTAATATCACCATGCCGAGAAATAGGTTTAGAAAGGAACTCAAAATCTGGCATTCCTTGATACCAAAGAAAGTTTGGAATTATATGGATAGCCAGAAGGAGATCTAATTAATATATTAAAAATTTACATTAATGTCTACCTCTCCTTCTAGACTGTAAGCTCTTTGTGGGCAGAAACTGTGTCTACCAACTATACTGTAGTGTGCTGTCCTAGCCATATAGTAAATAACTCTACATACAATAAGCACTCACTAGCTATGATTGATAGGGTCTGAGTGTCCTTCATTTCCCAGAGAACATCTGGGGTCCTATCTCTTGATCAGGTAGGAGCCAGGAAGAACGTTTTAAAATGACTTAACGTAGCCTAAAACAGATACAATTCAAATTTTGGTAGTGCATTAATGTGCTCTGGTAGTACTGTGTCCACTCAGTTTATTTCCAAGATTCCATACTCCCTCTCTTTATAGCTTCCCTCATTAAGGTTGGCATAGTTAGTCCCTACACAACTTAAATTTACGAATTTTCCTTAGAAACCTGGAGTGTGGAAGAAGCCAGTATGATCAATAGGAATTCTGTTTCAGTGAGTTCTGGCTGCTTTTAGGGAAGTGCTCTTCATTATTTGTAATTCTTAAATGCTGGACAGTGCTGTCAACTGGACTTTCTATTTGAGCTGCATCCTCTTACCCATAAATCAGGGCTGGTTTTCCAGTCACACATGCATCTATAAGAAGTTTGTAAAAAGCGGGAACTTTGGGCACAATCTCTACAACTGCTTCAACTCTTGTATGGAAAATAGTGTTGAAAGTTCTCAAAAGGCACTGTTGCTCTATTTACAAGGTCAGAGAAACAAATTAAACTTAATTTAGCGTGGTTTGACTTTGGAAAAAAATAATCTATTTGAGCTGCTATTTAACATCTTGTAAACCTGCAGGTGCCTGTAAATTGATTTTTTTTTAAATCGATTGCCCCAGAATATTTCTAAGTATGAAAGATGTACTCCACTTACTGATCTAAAATGCCTAGGACATCATTTTCTCTTGTACAATAGCTGCTAAATTTACCTGTTTTCTGGAGCTGGCAATTTGACTTGCTCTTCCAGGAATATGGAAAGTGGAAGTTCGTTCGTTTATTCAATTGTACTTATTGAGCACTAACTATGCAGAGCACTAAAGCACATTGGAAAGCACAATATAACATTAAACAGATATATTTCATGCCCACAAGTTTGCAGTGTAGAGGGGAAGTTTTATCAGCCAGTTTAATTTGAGTTTCCCAAATAACCAGATTGAAAAATGCCCCTTATGTTATCCATCTTTTTCACTCTTGTTCATCTCAGTAAATTTTATAATGAAGCAACATGGCATCAACCCTGGCATGGGTAGCTAAATGTAGGGCCAATGCAAGATAAACTGGCTCTGTTTTAAAATGTGGAAATGTGGATTGCTAGTGGGTGGATGGGGGCTATGGAAAGCAAACCATATATTTAGGATCCAGAAACTTGCCAAGCCATGAGTGAAAGATATAATTCAGTAGACAATCTAGGGTCTTGGGCCTAATTCTGCTGCATAATACAGTAAGGCTTAGTGTGATTAACTATGTGTAAGTCTCCCATTCTAAAGAAACAAAAATATTTTTCTCATCGAAGACTGAGTTAATGAGCATGCCAAAACACTTTTGTTTGCTTTTCTTTCATGAAACAGTCGTAAAGTTGACACCAAAGGGATCTTTCCGTCATCTCAAAGTACGTAGTGGTTTTACCTTCTGGAATAATGTCAGGTTTTTAATTGGCCAGTAGGTTTTCCCAGTCTCATTAATCAGGAGCATCCTACTCTTTCCGCAAATCCTAATTTTTATTGCCTTGCACTAAGCAGAGAGTAACTTCAGAATGCATAGGTAATGTAGGTATTTAGTTTAAATGATCCAAATCTTGAGGCTGGCAGTCTCAGCAGACAAATGGGTGACCAGGATTAGTTATTTAGGTGATTATTTGGTTTTTAGGTTTCCTTAAAATTTCAAGATGTTTTTTGCAGGTAGATGGAAAGACCACAGGAAGTGTATTTTTGCAGTATTTCTTTTGTTTGAGGAATAAGATAAAAGTTCAGAATTTCAACGGCGTATTTAGATTCACATTATATTACATGGGAATGATTTGGGGAGATTGTTCTTAATGTGAGATTGGGTTAGTTAACCAACTTCTATCTGTCACCATTATGGACTTTAAACATCTAGAAATTAATGGAGTTAGGACCTCGGAAATCTAATGTTGTTCATCTAACATGAGATCTCAAAAAGATTTTGGGGAAGGTGGCTGGGATGTCTGCCTTGTTCAGCCAGTTGCAAATTGTATCTTTGAAGGGAGGACTATATGCAGCTTGCAACAAGTGAATGAGCCTTGAATTCCAAGTATTCTTTGGAGGTTTTTTTTTTAATATCGCAAGTCCCTGATGAAATGCAATGGGATTCCTTTTCTTTGCTACCAGTTTATAAAATATGTATATCAAGGAGCCTGAATTTAAGAAAGACACATCAGCAACCAAGCAACTTCACCAATAGAACCATTTCTATAGTAGCATTCCACAGTAGCATTTCTGAAATGCTACTGTCATACCTTTCTGTTCATGCTTATAGAGTTGCAGCCCAATTTTAAGTATACAATTTCAGTCTACAACCTCCAGCTACACTCAAGTATTTCTTGTTTAACAATCAGGCAATCATTTATTGAGTGCCTACTGTTTTCAGAACACTGTACTAAATGCTTGGATGGAGTACAATATAACAGAGTTGGTAGATATGTTCCTGGCCCACAAAAAGCTGAAGAAAAAGCATACTTTGTGTCGGTGATGATAATGATAGTATTTCCTAAGCGCTTACTCTTTACTAAGCACTGTTCTAAGGGCTGGAGTAGATACAAGTAAATCAATTCGGACACAGTCCCTGTCCCACAGGGGCTCACATCTCTTAATCCTCATTTTGTAGATGAGGTAACTGAAGCACAGAGAAGTGAAGTGACCTGCCCAAGATTACACAGCAGTCAAGTGCCAAGCATGGATGAGAACCCAGGTCCTTCTGATTCCCAAATGTATGCTCTATCTACTAGGCCACGCTGCTTCTTGGGACGCATTAAAGGAGGATAATTCATAAACTGGGGCAATCTCAGTGAACACTGTTAATCTAGGTTTCTCAGGTTTGTTTGTGTTTAAACATCCCTTGATGACCAAGTTCAGTGCTACTGCCATATTCTGTTACTGGTTTGTTTGTTTTTTTGTCTGTCATTGAAAATCATATTTGCTTTTTAGTCATGTGAAATACACTTTCACAGCCCTCTTGGGTTTTGGTCAGGTTTGTAATACCACAGAAATGTTTCAAACAATAATTGGACCCAGCTTGAAGAGTCACACAACAGCTCATTGTTTCCTGGGGGTGCCGTTACAGGGAAAGGGGCACTGAAGCCCAGCTTTCGTGGCACTCGGTATAATCAAAAATGGGAAGATTCATTAAGAGCTAGAGCTTATGGGTTTAATTCATGAAATCTTTTAAGGAAAAAGAAAATCCTCACAGAAATGCTGACAAGGATATCTGAGCAGTAAAGGTCAACAGTGTGGAATTCTGGAATGATCGATACAAGCTGTCAACTGTGTTTCTCCAGTGCCTCTCAGTGCTCTATATGATGTCCCAGAAAATGTTCATACTTGCACCAAATCTATCACTACCTAAGGTGACTCTTATTGCATATTTTCAAGATAATATGAGCCTAAAGCCCCCTTTGGAGTTTGGAAACAAGTCCCCCTCCAAGACCCCCTCACTCCCACCTTGGGGAAAGTAGCAAGGCAGTTGCATACTTGGTCAAATTTCTGGCACATATTGCAAAGTGAACTTTATTAAATTTAATGCATATTGGAGATGCATAACTGGGCAAACTTTGTAACTGGCTTGAACATTTCTTTTTCTGAGAAACTGCTCTGATTATCCCTTTGAAAAATGTTTCCAAATACAGTACTTAGTATTGTCCTTCAGTTATTAGCAGAGAGGGCCTTGACCTTCAGTGAACTTTCTTCACATGTTTTCATTACATTTCCATAAATTCAGAATTTTACAACCCATAGGACATAGTTGAGGCACATGAACCCCTCTCATACTGCTGAATTATTTATCATAAAGTATCTTAGGATATATTTTCGCTTTGAGAGAATGCAGAATAGGTGGAACAAAAGGAGCTTAGTGTTGCATCCACTCTGCAGTTTGACTAAATATATTGGGCATTAATGGATTCATGAACTTACTTTCTGAGAGAATGTGACTTGAGTTTAAGTTTTATCTTAGGTTTGTTCTTTAGAGTTATTTAAAAACAGCAATTATGACAAAAAATCTGTCCGTCAGTCTGTACCTAGAGTAAGTGGAGGCAAAAAGTATTCAACATAAATTCAATGCTTATTTCCAGGAATTGCATTTAATGCTTTGATACAGTAAATTTGAATGGAATATCTGGATAGATTTATATTGTTATAGTGAATAATGAAGTTGCATAAATCTTCATTAAGTGAATAGTACTAGGATTCACACTGGAAAGTCACTAAATTATAAAGCAGAGGATGAACAAGAAGAATTTGTGATGATTATTGGCTACTATTCTCTGTGTGTATATATGTATATATACAGTATATATATGTATATGTACAGTATGTGTATATATGTGTGTGTATATATACAGTGTGTATATATATATATATATATATATATATATATATATATATATACTGTTTTGCTTTCACTGTGGCACCCCTGATTTGTAATAAAAATCACAGTGGTAGTCAAGTCTTATTTAGATCACAGGTTATAGAGTTCGACAAAAACACATTGTGTGGCAGTGAATACTATTTTGTTTCTGGACATAAATGTAGCATGTGGCGCTACAGAATAGGGAATGTTTGGTTTTTGCTGCTTTTATAGGACCGAGAACTCCATACTAACAATCAAATAGAAGCTTGTAGAGATGGTATCACCTTCCATCCCTGCAACTCTTATACTGAAGCACTAGCTCATATGTACTTCCTTTTGTCCTTCAGCATCCTATTGATAAATTGTCATGTTTGTTTCCTCAGCTTGATTGTGAGCTTTCTGAGCAGCAGGGATAATGTCTGCTAATTCTATTTTACTCATCCAAGTGCTAAGTATAGTCCTTCGCCCACATTGTTTCTCAAATACTATCCATCAAATCCTTACTTGTCATTGTTTCTCATGCACAATTCTCTTGTGAACTTTCCTTAAACTCTTCTTAGGCAGGGGCTATTTCTCTCCACTATACCATTTCCTTTTTTTTTTTATTAAATCTCAACCTAAGGCCCATCTCTTTCAGCCTAACAAGACTCCCTCATTTTCCCACCCCTCCCCTCACATCCTTTAAACTTGTAATTCCTGCAGCTATTAGCACTGACATCTGTTTATTGACACTGTATGCTGCCTCTCTTATTATAGTGTAAACTCCTTGAGGTCACACTGACTGTTTCACCACAAGGGCCCTGGACAGTGCTACCCAGTGCATAGACATTTGGTGCTGCCTCTTTTATGACATCTTTTCTTGCTTCAATAAAAATAACTGCTTAGGACCGTAGTTTACAACCTGTGTAATAGCTATCTGCTTTAATTAATCTCTAACCTCAGCAGATTTAAGATTTCTGAGGGGAAAAAAAAATCCCATTTTGGGTGGTTCTCCCTTTTGATTATCTTAACTTTCCTGATTTAAAATAATAATCATAATAATGTTGGTATTTGTTAAGCACTTCTATGTGCAAAGCACTGTTCTAAGTGCTGGGGGGGAGTTACAAGGTGATCAGGTTGTCCCACGGGGGACTCACGCTCTTAATCCCCATTTTACAGATGAGGTAACTGAGGCCCAGAGAAGTTAAGTGACTTGCCCAAAGTCACACAGCTCACAATTGGCAGAGCCAGGATTTGAACGCACGACCTCTGACTCTAAAGCCCGGGCTCTTTCCACTGAGCCACGGTGTGTCTGCTGTGTGACCTTGGACACATCACTTAGCTCCTCAGTGCTTCAGTTACCTCATCTGTAAAATGGGGATTAAGACTGTGAGTGCCACGTGGGCCATGGACTGTGTCCAACCTGATTAGCTTGTACCTACCCCAGTTCTTAGTGAGGTGTCTGGCAAGTAGTAAGTGCTTAGAAAATACCATCTGAAAAACAAACAAAAATACCCCTATACTCGTACTGAGAAAGTCAGGAACCTAAGTAAGTGTGGTGAGGAACAAAATCTCTGTCCCATTATGATGCTCATTTGAATGTAGAATAACTAGCTGTGTTGAAATGAGCTGCCCACTGGGTGGCAATCCTCTATTAAAATATCAATAAAAGCCATTGATGTATAGACAGAAAGAACTAACTGGAAAAAACACCCCAGGCAGCCTAAGGATATTGCTAATTTTAACAGCCCCAAAAGTCAGCAGGGAACAATATCTACTTAAGTGGGTGACAATCAGAACATTAAAAATAGGGAATTTGCTTTGGCCTATCATGAATATGTGAAACTTGCCATTTGCTTTTCAATAGCTTTGACAGTATTCTGTGTCTGGAGTGGAAGGAGTAGGTTTGCACTCCTTTATTTCGAACTTTAAGGCTCAGATAATCTACAACAATAAAAAATGGCCTTGCGTTTTGGAAGAGGGATGGACTTTAGCATTCCTACAGAGTGTGTGACTGCCGTATTTCCCTTGAGGACTGGAGAAATATTATCCACTCTGCCAGCTCACCCCTGTTGAAGTAATCCTCAAGGCTCTCTCCCGCCTTTTTCCCTCCAACCTCCCGTCAGACCAAAAATGATTTCTAGACTATAAGATCATTATCAAAGGGAAATTGTCTGCTAATTCTGTTGCATTGAACTCTCCCTAGCATTCATTACAGTGCTCTACACCTAATAAACATGCTATAAATAAGATTGATCTACATATAATGGGCTAAACTTCCAGTATGTGCACACACACACTCTCTCTCTCTCCCTTTCTCTCTTTCAATTTTAATGGTATTTGTTAAATGAAAATTAGGTACCAAGCACTGTACTATTTGCTGGGGTAGATAGCATGCTAATCAGTTAGGGGACAGTCCCTGTCCCACACTAGCTCACAGTCTTAATCCCCATTTTACAAATGAGGCAGCTGAGGCTCAGAGAAGTTGTGACATCCAAAGTCAGGCAACAGATAAGTTAATAATGGTAAACATTTACTCTGTGTTAAGGGCTACCATAAGACAGAGTTCATGCCCCCAAAGATGGGGAGTAAACATTTTTCTGGGTCGCTGAAGCCTCCAAAAGTTCTGCTCTTTCTCCTAATGGCTGTTAAGAGAAGAGGAAGGGGCCTCAAGGAAACACCCTACTCCAGGCAGGGCAAAGCCCTGTAATACCAGCATGTCCCCTATCTGAGACTGTCTAGTAGTATTTATCAAGCAACCATTGGGTGCAAAACATATAAAGCACTTGAAATATAAAGCAAGCAGTGACATCTGCCCACCTGTCTGTTGCGTTACCTTGGGCAAGCCACTTCACTTCTCTGTGCCTCAGTTACCTCATCTGTAAAATGGGGATCAAGACTGTGAGGCCCACATGGGACAGGGACTGTGTCCAACCCCATTTGCTTGTATCCACCCCAGCATGTGGAATGGTGCCTGGCACATAGTAAGGGGTTAACAAAAACCATAATAATTATTATTAATAAGGGAAGGCAAAGTATTTGCAGAGTAATTAAAATTAATTTTAAAATGTGAATAATTTAATAAACATTTAGTGTTCATCTGTACACAGTAAGCTTGTTGTGGGTGAAGAATGTCTACCAGCTTTATTTTGTACTCTTTGAAGTGCTGAGTTCAGTGCTCTCTGCTCAAATATGATGGACAAACAGATAATAATGATGCCTATGTGCAAAGCACTGTTCTAAGCGCTGGGAAGATTACAAGGTGATCAGGTTGTCCCACTGGGGGCTCACAGTCTTAATCCCCATTTTACAGATGAGGTAACTGAGGCACAGAGCAGTTAAGCGACTTGCCTGAAGTTACACAGCTGACAGTTGGCAGAGCCGGGATTAGAACCCATGACCTCTGACTCCAAAGCCCGTGCTCTTTTCCACTGAGCCACGCTGCTTCTCTAAGAGATGTGGCTACTTTTAGTGTTAATAGGTACATACAACTTGGGGCATTGGGCATTAGTTTGGGAAGAGGAGGTTTGTTGTGTTGTCTGTCTCCCCCTTCTACACTGTGAGCCCATTGTTGGGTAGGGACCGTCTCTATACGTTGCCGATTTGTACTTCCCAAGCGCTTAGTACAGTGCCCTGCACACAGTACATGCTCAATAAATATGATTGAATGAATGAATGGGGAAGGCTTTGATTGTGAGTAGGATCTGGTTAACTCCCAACAGGCTAGTGCATCTTCTATTAAACTGGAGAAGCTTAGCGACTCAGCGTGGCTCAGTGGAAAGAGCCCGGGCTTAGAAGTCAGAAGTCATGGATTCTTATCCCAGTGCTGCTATATGTCTTCTGTGTGACCTTGGCAAATCACTTAACTTCTCTGAACCTGTTACCTCACCTGTAAAATGGGGATTAAGACTATGAGCCTCACATGGGACAACCTGATCACCTTATACCCACCTCCAGCACTTAGAACAGTGCTTCACATAAGTGTTTAACAAATGCCATCATTACTATTATTATTTATCTTCTCACTGAACACAATATTGTTAACTTCTTTTTTTCATGGTTTTAAGTTCTTACTATGTGCCAGACACTGTTCTAATCACTAGGATAGATTCAAGATAATCGGATTGTAAACAGTCCCTCTCCCACATAAGGCTCAGAGTCTTAATCTCCGTTTTGCAGCTGAGGTAAATGAGGCAGAGAATAATAATGATAATAATTATGGCATTTTTAAGCACTTACTATGTGCTAGGCACTGTACTAAGTGCTGGAGTGAATGACTTGCCCAAGGTCACACAGAAGACAAGTGGCAGAGCTGAGATTAGAACCCAGGTTCTTCTGAGTCCCAGGTCCGCGGTCTATCTACTAAGTAACACTGCTGCTTGTGCTTACGGGATACAGGTTTAAATGCACAGGTTACACAGAAGGGAGAGAGAATAAGGTCTGGAGATAGATTCAGGGAAGTCTTCCTGCAGGCGTTTGTTTTGTTGGGTTTTGATGATAGGGAGATGGAGAGATGAGGTCTGTTGAATATGAAGGAGGTGTAAATTGGACAGGAATTAGAAAATGCTGAAAGGGTCAATGTCAAGAAAGATGAGATCAAGGCACACAGTAAATAGGTTGTTAGAGAAGGGTAATTCACAGACTGTGAGCCCACTGTTTGGTAGGGACTGTCTCTATATGTTTCCAACTTGTACTTCCCAAGTGCTTAGTACTGTGCTCTGCACACAGTAAGTGCTCAATAAATACGATTGATTGATAGTGGGAGAGAGCTGATTAAATACCTTAAAGGCGATGGTGACGAGTTTCTGTTTGAGGAGTTGGATGGCAGCCATTGGAGATTTCTGAGTTGGGAAATGTATGCAGTATTTATTTACATATATATATATATATATATATATATATATATTATATATAAAACAGCGTTGTGGAGAGGCTGAAGGCAGAGAGGTCACTTCAGTGAGTAGGTTGATGTAGTAAACACAGGCTTCGACAAATATTTGGAGCAGTGTGGTTGCCATTTGGAAGGAGAAGAAAGGATACATTCTGATTAGAATATGTCAGTGACTGGATGTGTGTGTTGAGAGAGAGAGAGAGAGAGAGAGAGATGAGTCAAGAATAAAGCCAAGAATGATAATGCAGGAAACAATGGTGGCCGTGTCAACAGTGATGGGGAAACTTGTGGGGAGGAGAAGGTTTGGAAAAAGCCGAGCTCACTTTTGAACCTCACTCCTCCAAGTGTGGATTCAAGTAGAGGATTTATATAACAGGAAAAAAAGCCAAATAGACAGAACACTCATACTCTTGATGAGGCTCCCACATGGAGAGGAGCAGAGAATGATGAAAAAAAGTCTCTCCCTTCCTCCTCAAGGTATTGTTGACTCTACACCTTTCCTCTGAAACCACCGGAAGGGAAGTGTAAAAGGTTGGCTCCTTCTCGAAAAACACATCATGGTGATGACTGCAGCTTGGTGTGTTGCCGATTATTGTCTCTGTCTCTGGACAGGTGTAGTGAGGCATATTGAGGTTACTTAGCAGCAGGACACTCTGGCTGGCAGAATAAATGTAGTCATTTTTTCCTTAGGCTGCACTTCCTAACTTCCCAGCCAGGACTATTGTTATTAAGGAAGAGAACTGTTCATGGGGTTTGTAGAACTCTTGATGATCCCTGCCATTTTCCCATTTAGAGATGATATTGAGTATTGTTCTTTTCCTTTTTAAAACAAGAGCTTAAAACCCTAACCTCCTTCTGTTTACACCTCCCAATTGCCTCTCTAATGAGAATGTTTCCACATCCAAAAACTTGCACAGAAATCGGCAAATTTATTTTTGTTAGCACTTAATCTGAAACCTGAAAGACTTGAGAAAGTTAGCATAGGCTGTTAAAGAATCAGTTGAACATTCACAAAAGCCCGTCAATCATCCTATCATTTGTAACCCATCTGGATAGAATCCTGCCGTCAGGAACAAAGCCTCTGATAGAGGCCGGATTTGCACTCTTGTCTTTCACATTTTCTGAGTGGAAAATACAAATTGGGGCCAGCTGAGGTGTGAAGTAAGTACTTGAAACAACATCCTCGGTATTTCAAGCAAAACCCACTCTGGTCTGATAGGCAATTGGCCTTAGTACAGTTTTAGTTAGGCTGTGTGGTGGTGTCCCTGGAAACAGGACCTACAGACATGCACCTAAAACTCTTTATATATAGGCTAATGAGAAAGAAGGTGTAAATTCCTGCTGATCAGAAGTTCACATGTACATCTTCAGGAGATGGAAATGGAAGAAATCACTCATTATTATAAAACATTTTTATGGTATTTAAAAATTCATTATGTGCCCAGCACGGTTCTAAGTCTCTGGTGTAGATACAAGTTAACCAGGACAGATCGAGTCCCTGTCCCATGTAGAGTTCACAGACTAAGTAGCAGGGAGAACAGATATTCATTCATTTATTCAATCGTATTTATTGAGCACTTACTGTGTGCAGAGCACTGTACTAATTTTTTTTAGTTGAGGAAACCGAGTCACAGAGAAGGTAAGTTCATTCATTCAATTGTATTGATCGTTTAATCAATTGGAAAGTCTCAATTCATTGAAAAAAAAAATCCATGCACTGGAAGGGGGTTATAAGTACTCATTGCAATCACTTCCCCAGAGGAAAAAACAGATATACTATTTACTACTAGAGAAGCAAAGTGGCTCAGTGGAAAGAGCATGGTCTTTGGAATCAGAGGTCATGGGTTCAAACCCCAGCTCTGCCAACTGTCAGCTGTGTGACTTTGGGCAAGTCACTTAACTTCTCTGGGCCTCAGTTCCCTCATCTGTAAATTGGGGATTGACTGTGAACCCCCATGGAACAACCTGATCACCTTGTAACCTCCCCAGCGCTTAGAACAGTGCTTTGCATGTAGTAAGTGCTTAATAAATGCCATCATTATTATTATCTATCATTCCTCTGATAACTCAATTTGTAAACATTTCTTTCTCCCCTTTTAGAGTGTAAGCTCCTTTTGAGCAGAGGTCATGTCTCGTGTATTTATTGCATTGCCCAAGATACTTAGTACAGTGTATTGCACCGAGTGGATCCTCCAAATATTATTTCTGCTAGGTTAGAGTCTGAGATAAGGCCAGGCTTTAGGAAACACTCCCCTTTGCCTCTCAACTCCTGGCTGGATCTTAAGCCACTGATAGGGCAGGAGTATTGGGTGCTTGATGATTCAGAACTATGTGTCTTACCTGTATGAGCAACTGAATTGGAGAGAGTATTTTCAAATAGTCCAATACAGGATCCAAGGTGGACTGCTAATCCTGCCCTTGCTTCAAGAATGGATTGGTGTCCTTAAATCTTCCCAAAGGAAGAGGAGATTTGATATTAAGCATAGAGAACCTTCTTTACTTGCACAATAATAATAATAATAATAATAATAATGATGATAGTATTTGCTAAATGCTTACTATAGGCCAAGTACTGTTCTAAGCACTGGGGTAGATACAAGCTAATCAGGTTGTCCCACGTGGGGCTCATGGTCTTAATCCCCATTTTACAGATGTGGTAACTGAGGCATGGAGAAGCTAAGTGACTTGCCCAAAATCACACAGCTGGTAAGTGGCAGAGTTGGGATTAGAACCCCCCCCTTACCTCTGACTTCCAAGCCTGTGCTCTTTTGCTAGCCACATGAGGTAGGGGGTTATAGAAAGACTGAAGGGAAAAGACCCAATAAGGAATAGCTAATAGGTTGAGAGGTCAGGAATCTTGGGAGAGGGAAAGAAAATGATTTAGTGTACTTCAAGATTGTAATGGACATTGAATAGAGGCTTGGTGACTGATTACTATTTCAACTACAGCCTACGGCCAAGGGAATAGATTGAATTTGTGTTGGGAGGGATTTAGGCTAGGTATCATGAAGGAAAGACCTGTCTGAGTAGATTTTCTGATCCTGGGCATGCTGCTAGGACACCTGTAGGTTTTTCTTTCTCGGTGACAATGGTCTGAGATGAGGATTAACTCCAGAGCTGCATCCAGGAAGAAGCAGCAACAGGGAGTAGAGAGCTGGGAGTGAAGTGTGGTGTACAGGAAGCGTGATAGTTACTCTGCTTGGCAGATCCCTGTCCTCACATTTAGAGTCTGTTTGTGGAAAATCTGGAATAAGGAGTTAACTCTTGGGAGTTGATGCAAATTGAAAGGGGAGGCATTTTAATTCAAGCCTCAGAATGTCAACCTAATGCCAGCCTTGATTTACATAGCACTTACACAAAAGAACTGTTAAAACAACTGCTATGCCGAATGCATACAGAGTGGATGCTTTAATATGTGAGTCTTTAGCGATTATGATTTCAAGGTCATATTGTGTAAGAGCAATTTGGGGGAGAAGATTATTCTAGGCAGTTTTCAAAGCTTCATTTTATTCACTGTCATAAAATGCATTCTCATGGTTTATCATTAATCTTTATTGGTTATGGTAAACCAGTGGAGGATTTGGTGCCAGAAACAGAGAGTGAATAAAAAAGTACGGAATATGTGTTGCAATTTATAGCTAGGAAAGAGCTGTGAATTATGAGGACAAATCCATATCTTCATAGTCTCATCAAGATATCTGCATAATTGAAAATCTTCATTTTACTGCTACACAGTCCATATGAAACACATGTACTTAAAAATGAAACAAGAGTGACTAATCTTGCTTGCAGTAATATTGGTTTATCATAAAGATGACATAACATGATTAGAATACCTTTAGCAAATATTTTTAGAGGATTTGGAGTATCAAAATCTGCACACACGAAGAAGTAAACAAATGCGTGCTGCAAATCCATGCCTTCTTCGTAGTTATGCATCACGGGACAACCTGAGTTTGAAATAGCATGCCTTGTTATTCAAAACCTCCAACTCTAGGGGAAATTTGGGGAAAAAATAGGGTACATGGGAATAGGCTAGTGCTGTGGAAAGTTTCATACTAAAAGCCAGCAAGTGTTATCTGCCTGTTATAACTCTTTTCCAGTTCCCTTTTGCTATTCATCTGATAACACATTGCAGTTCTTTGTAAAATAATTGTGATACTTAAGGATTTATGTTCCAAGCAAGGATTGGGTTAGGTAAAATACAATGATTTCAGACACAGTCCCTAACCCACTTCGGATTCACAGTCTGAGAGGGAGAACAGGTATTGAATCCCCATTTTACAGGTAAGAAAACTGAGGCACAGAGAAATGAAATAGCTTGCCCAAGTTCTCACAGCAGGCCTGGGATTAGAACCTAGGCCCCATGGTTCCTAAATCTGAGCTCTTCATTTATTCATTGTAATATTTATTGAGTGCTTCGTGGGTGCAGAGCACTGTACTAATAAGTGCTTGGAAAGTACAGTGCAGCAATGAAGGGAGACAATTCCTGCTGACAGTGGACGCTCTTTCTACTAGGACATGCTGAAGTGGCATGGAAATTCCCACTTCAGAGTTGGATCAATCAATCAATCGTATTTATTGAGCGCTTACTGTGTGCAGAGCACTGTACTAAGTGCTTGGGAAGTACAAGTCGGCAACACATAGAGACAGTCTCTACCCAACAGCGGGCTCACAGTCTAGAAGGAGGAGACAGAGAACAAAACCAAACATACTAACAAAATAAAATAAATAGAATAGATATGTACAAGTAAGATAAATAGAGTAATAAATATGTACAAACATATATACACATATACAGGTGCTGTGGGGAAGGGAAGGAGGAAAGATGGAGAGGGGGACGAGGGGGAGAGGAAGGAAGGGGATTTTCACCCTAGGTTACTCACCAAGTTACTGTTCAGGTTGCTGATGTGTCTTTCACAGGATGACAATGAGCAGTGGATAACATGGCAGGAAAAACGTTTCTAAGGAATGCATCGTGTTGGGTGGAAACAGGCAGCCATTTCTGATTTGCAATATATGGGAAAGAATAAAGCATGGGAATCAGCCTCCAACACATACACACAATTATTTTGTTTGCACTAAAATGGGTTTTGTTAGTCTTTTTTTTTCCTGTGTCCACGTTACAGCATTAAAACAATTCAGACTTGGACTTTTACTATTTTAGGAGTCTGCTGCTGTAGTGACCATTGCCAATTTCAATTTTTAAGTGAAATGGACCACCCAATGTGCTAGAGGAGCACAAGTCCTAATTTCATTCTGCAGTCTGGAATTGAAGTCAAGCAGGGGCTTCAACCTTTCAGATTAGGCGTTGTCACATCTGTCAGTCAGCAAGACTAGCTATATCTAAGCTCATTTGTTCATTAGATCAATCAATTGTATTCATAGAGAACTTACTGTGTGCAGAGCACTGTGCTAAGTGCTTGGGCGAGCACAGTATAACAGAGTTAAGCAGTCTTCCTGCCCACAGTGAGGTTACAGTCGGAAGGAAGATGTAAGTGGTCTCTCATAGTGGGGTAAATTAATGACGAAGTTTGGGGTATTCAAAAAAATATTTAACTCAATCTTTTTGATTGTTTTAGGACCAAGACTAAAGAAAAATCATAATACAAATCATTGGGAAGATTTTATGGTAACTGAATGCACCTGTTGGGTAGTCAAGGAGATGAATTTTTTTTTGGTGGCTACTCATAGTCAATGTTCATTATTTAAGGTTCTTAATATCTGCCACAAAATCCAAATTTGTTCTGTCCTACATTTGTCCTGTTCATGGTAAAGAGGAGAAATTACATCACATAGTTGTTTGTCTCCAACAAAATTCAATGTTTGGGTTAGGGATGAAGGAGGCATTGCCTAAAGCAACCATCAGGCATTCATTCAATCATATTTATTGAGCGCTTACTGTGTGCAGAGCACTGTACTAAGCGTTTAGTAGTGTGGCTCAGTGGAAAGAGCATGGGCTTTGGAGTCAGGTCATGGGTTCAAATCCCAGCTCCACCACTTGTCAGCTGTGTGACTTTGGGCAAGTCACTTCACTTCTCTGTGCCTCAGTTACCTCACCTGTAAAACGGGGATTAAGACTGTGAGCCCCCAAGGGGGAATGGAGATGGTGGGGTTGTCTCTAATTGGAAAATTTACCGTAACTTTTTTTTTCTTTAATATTTTACTGTCAATCAAACATTTATTGAGCCCTTATGTGTGCAGAACACTGTACTAAGCACTGGGGAGAGTACAATATAACAAACACACACACATTCACGGTTCACAATGAGATTATGGTCTAGAGGATGAACTTGTAGGATTCTAGAGTAAATCTAAAGTCAATCCATGTGCCTTTCTCATATAATAGAACAGTCTTAAATATTTAATCTCTATAGTGTAAGCTCAGTATGGGCAGATAATGAGTCTGTTGATTCTGCTGTACTCACCCAAGCACTTAGTGCAGTGCAATTCTGCTGTACTCTCCCAAACACATAGTACAGTGTTCTACACATAGTAAATGCTCAATAAATACCTTTAAGTTGTTGTAGTTCATCAGGATTCCAATTGAATGGGAGTTTGTTTCCCCTCCCTAAAGCTGAAACTTCCTTAAGGCTGTCTCCTGTTCAAGGAACTTCTAGCTGTATTGTAGCAGTAGTAAGAGCATCTGTTAAGGGTTCACTGGATGCAATGTCCAATACTATACACCTGAGAATTACTCTCTGTTTTGTGCCTGCGCTTTCACTCTCTTTTTCCCACCTCCAACCCCTCTCACATGTTCCCCATGACCTGACACTTCCACCACTCTCTCCCCACAAAAATTCATTCATTTATTCAATCGTATTTATTGAGCGCTTTCTGTGTGCAGAGCACTGTACTAAGCACTTGGGAAGTACAAGTTGGCAACATATAGAGACGGTCCCTACCCAACAACAGGCTCACAGTCTAGAAGGGGAAGACAGACAACAAAACAAAACATTTGGACAGGTGTCAAGTTGTCAGAACAAATAGAATTACAGCTAAATGCACATCATTAACAAAATAAATAGAATACTAAATATGACCATTCATGCTTCCTGAAATACCCCTTCAGGGAAGGCTTCTGTGATTCACAGCACCTGAATCAGGTCCATCTGGAACTAAACTTCAACACTTAAGAATTGTATTTCTGTCCTTGGCTCTTATGAGCACGTGAATACACACACACACACACACACACACACACACACACACACACACACACACACACATACACACACACATATATAGATAGATGTAGATATATTCAGCTATATCATATTTACAATAGAGTCTATCATTTTTGTTCTTCCACCTGATTCCATTATTTGTAAATGATTTTGGTCTGCCTTACCCAGTGGATTTTAAATCCCTTAAGAACAAAGAATTTATGCTTTAACAAAAATTGTGGTTTATGTTAAGCACTTAGTATGTATCAAGCACAAGCAGTGTTCTAAGTCCTGGGGTAGATAAAGGATAAATCAGGTTGGACACAGTCCCTGTCCCATATGGGGCTCACAGTCTAAGTAGGAGGGAGACCAAGTTTTTAATCCCTATTTCACAAACGGGAAACCGAGGCCCAGAGAAATGAAATGACTTGTCCAAGGTCACACAGCAAGCAAGTAGGAGAGCCAGGATTAGAACCCAGGTCTTCTGGCTCCCAGACCTGTTCTCTTTCTACTCACCATCACTTGCTTCTGTTAGACACCCAGATGCTCAGTACAGTACTTCACACAAGTATTCGATACATTTGGGACTTGCTGATTTACAAAACCCATGACAAGTGTTCAGTTCATTCAATCATATTTATTGAACACTTACTGTGTGCAGAGCACTGTACTAAGCACTTGGGAAGTACAAGTTGGCAACATATAGAGACGGTCCCTACACAACAGCGGGCTCACAGTCTAGAAGGATGCCATTGTTTTTTGTTCACTTCTAATTGATCATTGAAAAATCATATTAGTATGTAGTATGGTAGACAGCATAGCTTTGGAGTAGTATAGAAAAATCTGCATGCTTTTGTCAATAAAGTCTTTGAGCTACTGTTACTGATCTTAGTATAGGTAGGTCTAGTCATTTCTGGTTTCAAAACATTATGTTGGCATTTAATAGTGGGCTGTCCCAAACACATTGAGGTCCACACTACAGTTTTTTCTACTGAAAAATCAGCTCCCAAAATCCTAGTTGGCTGAAATCGATTGTCAGTACCTTTCTGAAAGTGGCAGTAGTGGTAACTTCTTAGAGTTAGATCAGGTCTCTAAGGGCCTTCTTCTCTTAATTATTTCTATGATTTGGATAGATTTTATAGGAGCTCACTTTGGCAAGGTCAGTGACTGAAGTGTACTTTGATTGTCTAAGTCTCATACCTGAATGAAATTACTGGATGTCATACATCATCAACTCCCTTTCCCTAAAGAGGGATAAAGCAAACAGCCATAAAATAGAGAAAGGACTCACTTTAGCTGGGTTTCCATAAACTCCAGCCCGCTTTGGCTTTCTGCCTGGACAATAGTATCTTCCTGAGTCAGCTTAACCATTCCAAGCTTGGCATCTCTCTCTTTTCCACACTCTACCATCAGGCCAACTTATTGGTCCCTACTCATTTTTAAACTCTAAATGTGAAAGTGATAATAACAATAATAATGATGGTATTCAATAACCACTTACTATGTTCCAGAAACTGTACTAAGCTCTGGGGTGGATATAAGCAAATTGAGGTGGACACAGTCCTTGTCTCACACTGGGCTTACATTCTTTATCCCTATTAGTTACAGATGAGGTAACTGAGGCACAGAGAAGTAAAGTGACTTGCCCAAGGTCATACAACAGACAAGTGACAGAGCTAGGATTAGAACGCATGACCTTCCGATTCCCACACCTGTGCTCTATCCACTATGCCATGCTGCTTCTCTAATAGATGAGATCATAACATCAAATGTGATTTTTTGGTTTTCTAACACTACACAGAGCAGTGTTTGTTTTAATCATTTTGGAAACTCTTAAGGGGAAAGCAGACTGATATTTAGCACTTCTGATGAAATTAATCAATATCTCTTTCTACCATTTTTAAAGTCTTTTCTCCCCAGTTAAAGGTGACCTATTTTGAGGCCACACCTGAAATGTTTTACCAGAATAGTAATTTTTGACTGCTCAGACCCTTTAGTTAAACTTGTAAAGACCTGAGTAAGAACAAGATGAAGATAATAATAGCTGAACAATAATAATAATAATGATTAAAATCACATTATGTATGTGATAATATATGCGATAATGCTTATATGATTATAGTATATGCAATATATTACTCCCTTCTCTCATTTGCCCTCAGAGTACTTTCCTACTTTGAAACTTTGATACCTTGGATAGGTATGTTTTTAAAAGTAAATTGATAATAATAATAATAATGGCATTTATTAAGTGTTTACTATGTGCAAAACACTGTTCTAAGTGCTGGGGAGGTTACAAGGTGATCAGCTTGTGAGCCCCCTGTGGGACAGTCTTAATCCCCATTTTACAGATGAGGTAACTGAGGCACAGAGAAGTGAAGTGACTTACCCAAAGTCACACAGCCGACGATTGGCGGAGCTGGGATTTGAATCCATGACTTCTGACTCCAAAGCCCATGCTCTTTTCACTGAGCCATGCTGCTTCTCTTCCTAAAATGTTGTGCAATGTTGTTCCAAAAATGTTGTTCAGGCAAATTGTAAACTTTTTTTAATACCAAGTGCTATTTTATTTATCCAATTGGAAGATAAATTGGAAAGTAACCATCAGTAGACAAAGCACATTTCCTCACCTGAAAAGAGACTACATCACATTCAGTAGTATTCATAGTCAAACAATCTACAGTATTGAACCCTTAGTTCAGAGGTTCAGAGAGTAGAATAGACTTAGAGGTTACAATTTCAACCTTCAAGGAGCTTACAATTTAGGGGAAGGCACTGATTCAGATAGTGGGAACTGGTACAGGATAAAAATATTTCTATCCATGATAAAGGGTCGTGGCAGTGAGTAGCCAAGTGTTTAGGTAATGAAGAAGCCGGAAGTAGCTGTAGTGGGGTGAATAGAGATGTGATTTTGGGGGATTTTTTTTTTTTAAGGGAAGTCTTTGTGGAAGGGGAGGACAGTAATTTGCTGGGTGTGAAGAGGTAGCGGGATCCTTATAGGAGGAATGGTCAGAACAAGAGGTTGGCAGCAAGACAGATGAAAATGATGCTCATTTTAAAGCTGGCTTGGGAAGAGTGATACAAGAGACAACGAAATTAGGTGGAGAGAGATCTAACTGAGTAATAATAATAATGGCATTTATTAAGCGCTTACTATGTGCAAAGCACTGTTCTAAGAGCTGGGGAGGTTACAAGGTAATCAGGTTGTCCCACTGGGGGCTCACAGTCTTCATCCCCATTTTACAGATGAGGGAACTGAGGCTTGGAGAAGTTAAGTGACTTGCCCAATGTCAGACAGCAGACATGTGGGGAAGCCGGGATTAGAGCCCATGACCTCTGATTCCCAAGCCTGGGCTTTTTCCACTGAGCCATGCTGCTTTGCTACCTTAAAGGTATTGCCAGGCTCTTTAAATAAAATCCTTTAGCACAGGAAAAAAGAGGCAAAATCAGTTCCTTTATTCGTGAGTTGGATCCCCTTTGTAATATGCTACCTACTGCTAATAATTGATAATAACTGTGGTATTAAGTATTTATGATGTGTCAAGCGCTATACTAAGAGCTGGGGTAGATATATAAGATCGTTTCCCACATGGGGCTCACATTCTAGGAGGGAGAGCAGGTATTGATTCTCCACTTTATGGATAAAGGAACTGAGGCACAGACAAGTGAAATGACTTGCCCAAGGTCACACAGCAGACGAGTGACCGAACCAGGAGTGGAACGATGTCCTCTTACTCCCAGCCCTGTGCTCTTTCCACTAGGTCACCTTGCTTCCCTATCAGGACTCTGATATTGATTATGTTCTAAGAATGAACTTACCACAAAAAACATTTGTTTTCACTGGAAAATCTGCGGGTCTGTGGCGTTTTATTTTTTTCAGGTTATGCTTCATGCTGTTCCAATGACTCCAAAGCTTAGGGGAAGTTCACAATGGCTGGTAGAGAAGCAGCATGACTCAGTGGAAAGAGCTTGGATTTGGGAGTCAGAGGTCATGGGTTCGAATGTGGCCCCCCACCATTTGTCAGCTGTGACCTTGGGCAAGCCACTTAACTTCTCTGCACCTCAGTTACCTCGTTAGTAAAATGGGGCTTAAGACTGTGAGCCCCACATGGGACAACCTGATGACCTTGTATCCCCCAAGTGCTTAGAACAGTGTTTTGCACATAGTAAGCACTTAACAAATACCATCATTATTATTATTACATTCCCCACCTATGTACATTCTCACCAGAGCTAAGGCATGTAGAATTGTGAACCATTGCAAGACACATATAATGACACTAAGGAATACATTAAAAATTGGCATTCCCTTTTCTCATATGCTCACAGCTGGCCCCAGAAAGCAAAGTTAAGAAGAAATGAAAACTAAAAATGTAAAAAAAGGATAAATAAAGGCTGGTTAAAAAATTCACTGGGTATTTGTACAGACTTTTTTTTTTCTTTAAAGCTCTTGTCATTGTCATTTCTGAACCCTCATGGTCATTTTCAGGATATAAATAACTGAATGTTATGTCTGAGTAATGCTAGGTTGTGCCTTCCTCATTTCTCTGTATTCAAAAATCCCAATGATGGTATTTTTCCACTATTAGTATAATGCATGTTATACATTGGCAACGTATGTTGCCAACTTGTACTTCTCAAGTGCTTAGTACAGTGCTCTACACACAGTAAGTGCTCAATAAATGTGATTGAATGAATAACATATATCCCCCACCCTCTGCTCCTTTGCCGCTCACCTCCTCACTGTACCTTGTTCTCACGTGTCCCGCCATCGACCCCCGGCTCACATCCTCCCCCTGGCCTGGAATGCCCTCCCTCCGCACATCCGCCAAGCTAGCTCTCTTCCTCCCTTTAAAGCCCTACTGAGAGCTCACCTCCTCTAGGAGGCCTTCCCAGACTGAGCCCCCTTTTTCCTCTCCTCCTCCCCATCCCCCTGCCCTACCTCCTTTCCCCCCCACAGCATTTGCATATATTTGTACAGATTTATTACTCTATTTTACTTGTACATATTTACTATTCTATTTATTTTGTTAATGATATGCATATAGCTTTAATTCTATTTGTTCTGACGATTTTGACACCTGTCGACATGTTTTGTTGTCTCTCTCCCCCTTCTAGACTGTGAGCCCATTGTTGGGTAGGGACCATCTCTGTATGTTGCTGACTTGTACTTCCCAAGTGCTTAGTACAGTGCTCTGCACACAGTAAGTGCTCAATAAATATGATTGAATGCATGAATGATTTTGATCAGCTTCTACTCCTCCAAAGGCATGGGGAAAATGCACTGCTCATTCCAGGCTCATTAGATACACCATATAGTGTTCTCTGAGTAATTGGCCAGAGACAGAACAAGAGCTGGGGATGAGAGATGGTTTTGGCATTTTGGTCATCAAAAGACTCTGACAAAAATGGAGATTCTGCTCAGAAACCTCTAAGAGGTCACTTCAACATGACTACCGTTAGCATAGTGAATTGGGAGAAATCCTTAAATTCAAGAGGATGTCAATCTATTCCCACCTGTGTATTCCCTCCCAGCACTTGGTACAAAGCTCTGCACATAATAAATGCTTAAATGCTATTAGTAGTACTATACTACTAATACTACATAAGTGTTTAGGTGATCAGTTTAGAGAAGCGGCATGACTCAGTAGAAAGAGCACAGGCTTTGGAGTCAGAGGTCATGGGTTCAAATCCCTGCTCCGCCAACTGTCAGCTGTATGACTTTGGGCAAGTCATTTCACTTCTCTGGGCCTCAGTTCCCTCATCTGTAAAATGGGGATTAAAACTGTGAGCCCCCCTGGGGACAACCTGATCACCTTGTCACCTCCCCAGCGCTTAGAACAGTGCTTTACACATAGTAAGCACTTAATAAATGCCATCATTATTATCAGTTGGGAGAATATGACCTAAGCAGAGGAAAAATAATGAACAATGCTTGCTACAAAAAGTGGGAATTCAGAAGTTTGGAAGATGGAGCGATCTGTGGAATCAGTAACAGCTCACTGATTATGTGTAGAAGATTGGAGTAAATAATGAGGAGCATATAATAGAGGAAGCAGACATGATCTGTGACTTGGAGATGACAAGATGGTGGATTTAAAAAAGGAGAGAATTTCTTGATGGGGAGGTAAATGAGTAAGGTGTTTGTCAGGAGTGTAGGGACAGTGGAAAGTTTGTGGGGGTGAAATATAGAGTATGAGCTGGTAAGAAGTGGGAGATGAGAAGCAGTGCTGCCTAGTGGATAGAGGGCAGTTCTGGGAGTCAGAAGGATCTTCATTCTAATCCCTAGGGTCATTTGTCTGCTGTGTGACCTTGGACAAATCACTTAACTTCTCTGTGCCCATTAAGCACTTAGTACAGTGCTCTGCACACAGTAAGTGCTCAATAAATATGATTGAACGAATGTGCCTCAGATATCACCTTAAAATGAGGGTTGACTGCAAGCTCCTTGTGGGGCATGGACTGTGTTCAATCTGATTAGGTTGTATCCACCCCAGAACTTAGTACAGAGCATGGGAAGTTGTAGGTTCATTACATACCAAAATGAAAACAAAAAAGTGTGTGTGTGTTTGTCGGATGGGGAGGAAATAAGTCAGGACTAAAGGAGAGCCTAGAAGATAATGAATGGCCAGGTGTTATTGGTTAATATGGAAGGCAGTGAATAACTATTAGAAATTGTTTTGTGGAGGGTAGTCTGGATTTTTGGGGAGACTGGAAGCAGGGAGATAAGTAATGAGACATTAGAATAGTAATCAGGTTTTGGGAGATTGAAACAGGGTTAGGGTTGTTTAGGATGGAAAGGAATCTGAGGACTGGCAGGATTTAATGACAGACTGGATATGAGGGTCAAAGGATAGTGAAAAGTCAAGAATGATAGTAAGGTTGTGGGCTTCTGGGGCAGGGAGAATAGCAGGAGTGACAGAGGGAGCAAATTCAGGGAGGAAGGGATTTAGAAAAAAATTTCCTTGTCTGATTTCTGTTACGGTAATGTAGCCCTTTGGGAACTCCCATGGAAAAAAACTATGTATATATCCCTTAGTGATTTGATTATCCAACAATAAGGTACAGGACAGTAGAAATGTTCATGGTCCCAACCTTTTTTTTAAAAAAAGAAAAAAGTGGTATCCGAAGCAAGTTGGTCTGAAGACACCTTTAACATCTATAGTAGAACTGGATCGAAGTAGAGTAGGACTCAAAAACTGTTTCAGCCTTTAGAACTGACAACATGCCCTAGGTTCATTTGGTTGAAATGTTCCAATCTTTTCAATATTTCACTTGTCCTTTTTCAGAACAGGTCAGTAGCTTTTAAGGGGAAACAATTTCCACACAATTGATGACTTAAAAATGAGTCTCACGGCCTATAGTGAATATGTTTCAACTGGAACTCAATATGATGAAGTAATCTGAAGTACTGTAAAAATGAATTTCCAGGAGTAAAACTTATAGTTATGACCCAAGCACTAAAATCAGGTAGAAATCCTTATTCAAATCTGTTGGGTTTCCATTTAAAGCTCATTTTGTCAATATCAAAAGCTAATTCCTGTGAAACATTCACAGAATATTTGCTTTTTATGATGTCTCACTTCAATTTTTTTTTCCTACTGTCTTCCTACACTATTCCTCTTCGGTCATTGTTTTTCTCTTTTCCTGGTATTTCCTGGCAAAATTTATTATCTCAACTTCTGCTTGTTCCTTGTTGAATTTTCACACCTTTTTCCTCCTCTCACATCTTGCTGATTCACCAGTTTTCCACCAACAATTTGACGGCCCCTATTCCGGCCTGTCTCCGTTGTCCATCGGCCCCTCTCTTCCCGTCCTGCTGTCTCTGTCTACCCCCCTCTCTCTCTCTCTCCCTCTCCCCCCCCCCAATCTCTTCCTCTACAAAATATAGAAACTGTAGGAGCATGAGGCATCTGATCATCTGACCCTGCAGTGTCATAAAGCCCCCTCCCCACCACCCCCAGAACTCACCTGAGATTCATCAATGGAACTCCATGGTCTCCCCATTTCTATTCCGACTTCTCATTCCCAGGGGAGGCTTCTGTCTCACATGTGTTGTGCAGGCAGGGTCAGAAAAATGCCCATTACTTATTCTGCTAGAGTCCATGTGGCTGGAAAAATAACCAAATTATAAAAAAGTTTTCTTTAGGAAGATTGAAGACTAGAAATCATAGTCATTTGTCTTGGGAGAGGGGGGAAAAAAAACTTGGTTCAGTGAAAGGGAAGGTACTTAATTTGTCATTTAAGATCATTGGTCAGGGCGAACACCTTAATAACTATTTCATTCATTCAATCATATTTATTGAGTGCTTACTGTGGGCAGAGCACTGTCACTTAACTTCTCTGGGCCTCAGTACCCTCATCTGGAAAATGGGGGTTAAGACTGTGAGCCCCATGTGGGACAACCTGATTACCTTATATCCCCCAGAGCTTAGAACAGTGCTTGGCACATAGTAAGAGCTTAACAAATGCTATTATTATTATTACTAAACTATTTGAATGAAACCTATAACAACCAATCAATCAATCAATCAATGGTATTATTGAGCACATATTTTGTCCAGAGCCCTGTATTAAGCGCAGGGGAGAATATACTTCAAAAGAGAAGGTATAGAAAATATCTGCCCCTGAGGAGTTTATAGAGTGGAAGGGGAGGCAGACATTACCATAAATTACAGATGGATGTGTACATAAGCGATGTGAAAATGATGAAGGGGTGAATATCAAAGTGCTTTTGAAGAACAGACCCCAGTGCTTGTGATACAGGACTGAGGGCTAAGACAGGAAAGTAAAGCCTTAGATAGGGAAGGCCTCTTGGAGGAGGGCAGTTTTAATTGGGTTTTGAAGGTGGAGAAAGTGGTGGTCTGTCGGATGTGAAGGATGAGGAATTCCCAGGCCATAGGATGGAAAAGGGGCATGGAAAAGGAGCAGTAGTGAGAGAAGCAACTCATATATGAGTGGATTGGTATTAGAGGAGCATAATGTGCAGGTTACATTGTCATGGGAGGTCAGAAAAGTATGCTATAAGGGTTGGGTAACGACTGTCCCTATATGTTGCCAACTTGTACTTCCCAAGAGCTTAGTACAGTGCTCGGCACACAGTAAGCACTCAATAAATATGACTGAATGAATGACTAGTTCAAGGTTAATTGCCCTTAAAGCCAATGGTGAGGAGTTTCTAATTGGAGGTTTCTGAAGAGTGGGGAGACATGGATTGAATTTTTTGGTTTTGTTTTGTTTACAAAAATGATTCTGGTAGTGAATGGGATGTGGACTGGAGAGGGGAGAGACAGGAGTCTGAATCAATAGTCAAGGCAGGATATAAGTGCTTGGATCCACGTGATGGTAATTTTGGAACAGAGGAAGGGGAGTGTTCTAGAGATTTTGAGAAGATAAAATTGACAGGATTTGGTGATAGAGTGAATATATGGGTTGAATGGGAGGGATGAGTTGAGCAATAATGTCAAGATACCAAGGCTGTCCTTGTGAGACTGAGAATGGTGGTGTTGTCTACAGGAATAGGGACGTCTTGGGTAAGACAATTTGATTGGGAAGATGAGGAGTGTGGTTTTGGACAAGTTACCTTTGAGGCAGCAACAGGATATTCACGTAGAGATGTCCTGAATGATGACATGTGAGTCTGGAGAGGAGGAGGAGTATACCCTCCCAAACGTTTAGGACAGTGCTTTGCACAGAGTAAGTGCTCAATAAATGCCACTGATGAGAAGGAGAAGGCAGGATTGGAGAGGTAGACTGGGAATCATCTGCATAGAAATAATAGTTGAAGCCAAGGGAACTTCCTTGCTTCAAAGCCCTACTGCGAGTTCACCTCCTCCAGGAGGCCTTCCCAGACTGAGCCCCCTTTTTCCTCTCCTCCTCCCCATCCCCCCTGCCCTACCTCCTTCCCCTCCCCACAGCACCTGTATATATGTATATATGTTTGTACGTATTTATTACTCTATTTTATTTGTACATATTTATTCTATTTATTTTATTTTGTTAATTTGTTAATGTTTTGTTTTGTTCTCTGTCGCCCCTTTCTAGACTGTGAGCCCACTGTTGGGTAGGGACCGTCTCTATATGTTGCCAACTTGTACTTCCCAAGCGCTTAGTGCAGTGCTTTGCACACTGTAAGCGCTCAATAAATACGATTGAATGAAATGAATTTTCTAAGGGAATAGAGATGTAGATGGATGTAGAACTGAGCCTGGAGGGACTCTTAGAGTTAGAGTGGGGTAGAGTAGGAATGAGTAAACTACATTTAAAGGGGTTTTTATAGATCTTGAGCTCTGGAGGAGGGATAGGAGTCAGGGGAAGGAATGGATAACACTTTCCTTTCTTCAACAATTTGAGTGCTCACTACATACAGAGCACTGTACTGATGCTTAAGAGAGTACAATATAATAGAGTTGGTGAACACATTCCCCGATCGTAACCAACTTAGTCTAGAGGGTTAAGGACCTTGTCCTAAAATAATGTATTCTCTAGGAAATTTATAGTGCTACCAAAGGTGTGTGTTGGAACATGTTGGATGGAGACTTTAGAGCTATAAAACTGCTCAGTTTTTTTTTCCCCCTCCTATTCTGGTAATTTTATGATGGAATGAGTATGAAGTACCCAGAACTCCTTGCTTCCTCTCACACCTTGAAGTTGTCTGCACATTTATCTTTGTTCTTTTCGGATACATGACACATTTTGTAAGCGTATCCTTTTAGAACTAAATAGATGGTGTTTTCCAGTTCTGCGTCTTTTATAATTCTTTACAATTGTCGGTGTTTCTGAAAGTGCATGAAGACATTTTACTCGTGTAATTGGACAACTTTATGTGGCTGGGGAAAACTACCACTTTCTGCTTCCAAACTGCTTATGATAAAAAGGTAGAAAGGATTATTTTAACCTTTTATTCGTATTAGGCTCATCTTTTTTTTTTTTCCTCCTTTTAGTTGTGCTTGCAAATGTCAACGTGCAGGTGTACCTAGATGTTTTGCTGATCCAAGTCACCACTGATTTCCACAAGTGGCCAATTACATCCACCATCCAAGACATATGAGTTCAATATAATTGTTCCAAACTCTTAGCTGGGCCCATTTTTTCCTTTACAATTTTTCCCAGGATGTGAGTGGGGGATGTGAAAAGATGGGAACATCTTTCCTTTCTCAGTGCCTTAGAAAGTAGTTGTACCTAAATTGTACTTAGAAAAAGTACAGAACCTATGTACATATCTGTACTTTAGTTATATTAATGTCTGTCTTCCCCTCTAGACTGTAAATTCACTGTGGGCAGGGAATGTGTCTTGCATTGGATGTGGGTTGGATTTCCAGGGATAGCTTGTTCCTTCCCCTTTGTAGTTTTTAGCAGTCTCACCTTTCTTCATCTGAATCTTGTCCTGTACTACATCCTGATCTTAGAATGTGTCCAGAGTTTTTTGATTATATAAACTTTAGATTGACACCTGCATGTAGCCTAATAGGAAGTTAAATTGTGAGCATAACATATTAGCTATATTAATGTTGGTAATTTATCCTTCTAGACTGTAAGATCCAGGAACATGCCTACCAACTCTTGCACTTTCTTCATTTAATCATATTTGTAGAGCACATAACTGTATGCAGACCATTGTATTAAATGCTTGGGAAACTATAAAGTAAAAATAAGCAGATACATTCCCTGCCCACAATGAGCATACAATCTAGAGGGGGAAGCAAACATTAATATGAATCAAGAAATTACAGCTGTATACACAAGTACTGTGGGGCTGAAAGGGAGGATGAAAAAGGGAGCAAGTCAGGGAGATGCAGAAGGGAATGGGAGAAGAGGAAAAGAGGGCTTAGGGAAGGCTTCTCCAAGGAAATGTGCCTTGAATAAGACTTTGAAGGCAGGGAGAGTAATTGTCGGATTTGAGGGAGGGTGGGCATTCCAGGCCAGAGGCAAGACATGGATGAGGAGTCAGCGGGGAGATTAGATAGAGGTGCAGTGAGAAGGTTAGCACTAGGTATGATTGACTTTAAGATTTCACAAATTCTTTTGCAATCAATAGGATTCACTAAGTATAATAAATGTTAAACACTCAGTTTCATGCAAACCATTTTGATAACGTCTCAAGTGTGTAATGTTTCTTTGACATTTTAGAATGGTTATTGTGTCTGTGAGGGTAGGTTGTATGGCCTCATGATAAGACCTTGGGTTTGAGAGACAGGAGATTCAAGATTTAATCCCAGCTTTACTACTTTACCGCAAATCACCATTCTGTTCCTCAGTTTGCCTGTTGGTGAAAGTGGGGATTAAGTTTCTCTGCCTGCTTCGTAGACTGGGGATTTTACATGGAGTGGTTGTTATAGTAAACACTTAAATTTTATTATTGTTAATTCTTGTGCTGCATTTTACCTTTGAATCCCTTGACAGGAGAGACGGAGATGCTGTTTATCTCATTTATTAGAGGTTTTATCCTTCTTGACAAGCAACATCGATTAACTTGAAAACAACATTGTCAGAAATCTTGCAATTATGAGTTTCATTTTATTTCTCTTGTAAACGGAAGCGGACAACATCAAGAGAAATCAGGGAAGGGAAAGAGAATAATAATACCCGAATTCCTCCTTACCTCCGTGACTTTATGATTCTGTTGTTTCCTCCCTTACCTTTTCACCATTGTGAAACACCAATATTCCAGAGTATACTGACTGAGTTGATTTTCTCTTCTCTGCCTCCATTTTTCCCCATATTGCATACTGTCTTGGCTTACATAAACTTTTCTTCTTCAAGTATATGAACGTCAGAGTTCCCTAGGAAGGACCAGAATGTAAGGGAAAATATCTCTTCCTGTAGACTGTAAGCTCTTTGTGGTCAGGGATTGAGTCTTCCAATTGGGTTACACTTTCCCAAGTCCTTAGTACAGTGTTCTGCAAACAGGAAAGGCTCAACAAATACCACTCTTTCATTCATTCATGCAATCGTCTTTATTGAGCACTTACTGTGTGCAGAGCACTTTACTAAGTGCTTGGAAAGTACAATTCAGCAATAGAGACAATCCCTGCCCACACTGGTTTTACAGTCTAGAGGGGCAGAGACAGACAGCAAAACAAGTAAACAGGCATCAATATAAATAAATAAAATTACAGATATATACAGAAGGGCTAGGGTTGGGGGGAGAATAACAAAGGGAGAGAGTCGAGGTGATGCAGAAGGGAGGATGAGCTGAGGAAAAGGGGCCTTAGTCTGGGAAGACCTCTTGGAGGTGAGCCTTCAGTAGGGCTTTGAAGGGGGGAGAAGATGATTATGGTACTTGTTATTGGTGGATTTGAGGAAGGAGGACTTTCCAGGCCAGAGTTAGGATGTGGGCCAGGGGCTGATGGCCTGGACAGGCGAGATCGAAGCATAATGAGAAGGTTAGCACCAGAAGAGCAGAGTGTGCAGGCTGGGATGTAGAAGGAGAGAAGGGAGGTGAGGTAAAAGGGGAAAGGTGATGAAGAACTTTGATGCTAATAGTGAGGAGTTTTTCCATTGGTTGATAGGTGGTTTTCCTAAACGGAGCAAATATTGGACACTTTCTCATTCATTCATTCATTCAATCGTATTTATTGAGCACTTACTGTGTGCCGAGCACTGTACTAAGTGCTTGGGACGTACAAGTCAGCAACATATAGAGATGGTCCCTGACCAACAACGAGCTTACAGTTTAGAAGGGGGAGACAGAAAGCAAAACATGTAGACAGGTTTCAAAATCATCAGAACAAATAGAATTATAGCTATATGCACATCATTAACAAAAATAAAATAGTAAATATGTACAAGTAAAATAAATAGAGCAATAAATCTGTACAAATATATACAAGTGCTGGGGGGATGGGGAGGAGGAGAGGAAAAAGGGGGCTCAGTCTGGGAAAGCCTCCTGGAGGAGGTGAGCTCTCAGTAGGGCTTTGAAGGGAGGAAGAGAGCTAACTTGGCGATCCTCTGGAAAGAATGGAAAGATGTGCAATCCATTACTTACTGCTTCTTTCCATATACAGAGCCCCTTTGGGAGTGTCATTCTTATGAAAATAAAGCTGCTGTACAGATAATTTCAGAAGCATTTGCATTAGACCTCATCAGTATGCCAAAGACACACGTGCTTTACAGTATCGCACATAAGAAGAGCAACATTAATCAACATCATAGCCAACAAAGGCACTGTAGTTAGGATCAGCCATTAGCAAAGTGAAAATAGATAAAGGGGGCAGTGGTTGGGTCACAACCCCTGCAATCATTGACTTGGAGCAGCTGGTGTGGCAATTGTACTTGTCCATTTATATTCATGGATGTGCAGGACTCAACTCTGGAGTGCCAGTGTGCATAGATTTATTCAGAGAGGAAAAAAAAGAGTGAAGAAAGTTAAGGGCCTCCATGCAGCCCATGAAAAAAGGAAATTCAGAGTTGCTCCCAAACCCCTGTTTTTCATGTCAAGGGTGTCAAAGTGTTAATAAAATTTGGAAGGAAGAGAGGCGGTTAAAGTTTTGAAATCTACTGTACATGAAACGTGGTATCCAGGTTCAGTCTGTGTCTAGCATTTTTTTTTTAACAATTAGCGCTCAGTTTAAAGGAGCCCTCTAGCAGAAAAGACTAATGTAAAAGTAAAAATTATACTCCTAGGGCAGTGGTTATCAAGGACTGGGTAGCACATGGAAATGGCAAACTATCCATTTGGATCGCTCCTGGTGTTTAAGACTTAGCATAGATTTATAGCAAATTAAAGTCATAGTTCTTTTCATTATTCACACTATAATGCATCTGTGATCCTAATAGACTTTATAACCGTATGCACTTATTCCTAACAATACTTAATGATGGGTTATTGTTGTCCTGATTTCACAGAAGAAGTAGGTGAGATAGAAGGTGGTTGTGACCTTTTTTCAAAGCCATGGTACATCTCTATGAGAGAATCAGTGGAAAGTTAAATGCCTCTTGTGGTTCCCCCAGCACTTAACCTACCCAGTGGCTCTTAATCTGGTAGAAAGTCTGTCTGTGGGAGAAAATGGGGAAGAACAGAGACATGAGCTGCTTCATTCCCCACACTTTCATTCTCAATTAACTTCTGTAGCAGCCTGTGTTCTTCTGAGCAGGTGCGTGGGGAAGCAGCATGGCTCCGAAAGTCTGAGGACATAGCCAGCTTTACAACTTGCCTTCTGTATGACACAGGGCAAGTCACTTCTCTGTACCTCAGTTTCCTCATCTGTAACGTGGGGATTAAATCCTATCGAGACTGAACTCCACATGATACAAAAATTTCCTTGTATCTACACAAGTGCTTTGAAGAATGGTTGGTACACAGTAAGACTATTATTATTATCGTCATCACTATTATCAGTAGGTCACCCTTTTTGGACCACCCTTTAGGGATGAGAACACAGAAAGCCCCTTGGGACATTGGTCATTTGTCAGTCATTGCTTTTATCCTCTACCCACAATTTGTCCCAAATTTTCCACAAGGGAAGGTATGTGAAAATGAATGTTGATCACGAGAAGCAGCATAGCCTGGTGGAAAAGCACAGGCCTGGGAATCAGAAGGATCTGGGTTCTAATTCCGGCTCCACCACTTGTCTGTTTTAGGACCTGGGGCCAGGCTCAATGGAAAGAGCCAGGGCTTTGGAGTCAGTAGTCATGGGTGCAAATCCCGGCTCCATCAACTGTCAGCTGTGTGACTTTGGGCAAGTCACTTAACTTCTCTGTGCTTGGGGATTAAGACTGTGAGCCCCCCGTGGGACAACCTGATCACCTTGTAGCCTCCCCAGAGCTTAGAACAGTGCTTTGCACACAGTAAGCGCTTAATAAATGCCACCATTATTATTATTAATGTTACCTCTTCTGTAAAATGGAGATTAAGACTGTGAGCCCTATGTGGGACAGGGATTCTGTTCAACCTGATTATCTTGTATCTCCCCCAGCACTTAGTACAATACCTAGCATGTTGTAAGTGCTTAAATACCACAATTATTAACAGTATAACTTGTTTTAGGCTGTGGAGTCATTTCCAACTCATAGCAACTCCACAGACACATCTCTCCCAGAACACCCCACCTCCACCTGCCATTGTTCTGGTAGTGGATCCATGGAGTTTTCTCAGTAAAGTTCTGGAAATGGTTTACCCTTGCCTTCTTCCATGAAGTAAACTTAAGTCTTCACCCTCGACTCTCTCCCATGTCACTGCTGCCCAGCACAGGTGAGTTTTAACTTGTAGCAGATTGTCTTCCACCTGCTAGCCACTGGCCAAGCTAGAAATGGAATGGGCAAGCCCCTGCTTGACTTTCCCTCCCATAGCTGAGACTGGCACAGTACTGGAAATTTTCCAGGTACGATCCTGAGAGGGGAAAGAGGAGAACTACAACACATTTTCCGTAATGCAGAGTTTATGAGAACATAGTCCCAGGCATTGTAGAAGAACTGGGCATCGTCTCATAAATATCTAAAATGGGAATTTAATGAAAGGCTGACTCATTCTAATAAAAACTGCGAGTTTTGCAAAGTGGCTTACAGGGCAAGGTTTGATCAGAATCCGTTTTCTGTTTTTCAAGGATTCTCAGATATTCCAGTGACTGGTATGCCTGGAAGATTCAATGCCATTTTGGAATTTATAGTTTCCCACAGTCTCTCTGGAGCTGACTGGTTGCCCTCTACTAAAGGGAAAACTGGACAAACACTTGTGTGATGGGAGAAGTTGTCAAGTGGGTACATATGAAACTGCATTTTTTTCATAATTAGGTACAGTTTTATTTCTCCATGGTCTTTCTCAAGCTTTGAACACAAATAAACTAGACAAAAGTTACAAATTGGGATTACCCACTAGTACATGTATGTAGGGAAAAGGATAAATGTTGATATGATCAACAGTGGGAGAAATTTAAATGCCTTTCTGCTTTCTTGGGCTGCTTCTCAAGTCTTCCCCCTACTTAAATTCCAGCCAGAATTTGGTGAGACCTCCCTTTATACTAAGAAAGAACATGATTTATTGGAGAGAGAACAGGCCAGGAGTCAGAGGAACTGGGTCCTAATCCTGGCCCCACCAACTGTCTTCTATGTGACCTTGGACGAGTCACTTCCCTGTGCCTCGGTTTTCTCATATGTAAAATGGAGATGAAATACCCTTTCTACCTCCTTATTTAGATTGTGAGCTCCTCCAACCTGATTATCTTGTATCTCTCCCAGGCCCCAATTATATTTCATTCATTCAATTGTACTTATTGAGTGCTTACTGTGTGCAGAGCACTGTACTGAGCGCTTAATAATGATGGCATTTAAGTGCATACTATGTGTAAAGCACTGTTCTAAGCGCTGGGGAGGTTACAAGGTGATCAGGTTGTCCCACAGGGGGCTTACAGTCTTAATCCCCATTTTACAGATGAGGGAACTGAAGCCCAGAGAAGTGAAGTAACTTGCCCAAAGTCACCCAGCTGACAAGTGGCGGAGTCAGAATTCAAACCCATGACCTCTGACTCCAAAGACTGTACTCTTTCCACTGAGCCACACTGCTTGAGTGCTTACTGTTTACTGAGTGCTTACTGTTCGCTGAGTACTGTGCTAAGTAATAATAATAATGATAATAATAATAATAATAATAACAATGACGGTATTTGTTAAGCGCTTACTATGTGCAAAGCACTGTTCTAAGCGCTGGGGGGGATACAAGGTGATCAGGTTGTCCCACGGGGGGCTCACAGTCATAATCCCCATTTTTCAGATGAGGTAACTGAGGCTCAGAGAAGTTAAGTGACTTGCCCAAGGTCACACAGCAGACGTGTGGCAGAGCCTGAATTCGAACCCATGACCCCTGACTCCAAAGCCCGTGCTTTTTCCACTGAGCCATGCTGCTTCTTCCAGCCACGCTGCTTGGAAGAGTACAATATAACAGAATTGGTAGACATGTTCTCTGACTACAAGAAGATTATGTAAGCGTTTTCTTATTCTTATGATTAGGGCTCCCAGGTGAGACTATTCAAACCCTGATCAATCAATCAATCAATCGTATTTATTGAGTGCTTACTATGTGCAGAGCACTGTACTAAGCGCTTGGGAAGTACAAATTGGCAACACATAGAGACAGTCCCTACCCAACAGTGGGCTCACAGTCTAAAAGGGGGAGACAGAGAACAGAACCAAACATACCAACAAAATAAAATAAATAGGATAGAAATGTACAAGTTAAATAAATAAATAAATAAATAGAGTAATAAATATGTAAGTGGGTAAGTGTATTGCCCATGCTTACCCTATGATCTTTGATCACAGCGAAAAGGGAAAAAATGGATTCCTTTGTTTAGTATTAAATTTATTTCCCTCCTGGATCACAATTTTTGTTTTGTTTCGTTTTTTTGTTGAGCACTTACTACGTCGCAGGCACTGGACTAAGTGCTGGAGTGGCTATGAGCGAATCAAATTGGACACAGTCCCTGTCCCATGTGGGGTTCACAGTCTTAATGTCCATTTTACAGATGAGGTAACTGAGTCACCAAGAAGTTAAGTGACTTGCCCAATGTCACACAGCAGGCAAGTGGCAGAGCCAAGATTAGAACCCAGATCCCTCCGACTCCTAGACCTGTGGTCTATCCACTATTTGAGAGAAGGCATTAATGTAAGCATTTAAAGTATAACCCGATTAAATTTTACCATAATTTGTCTTTAGTAAATATTTGTTACCTATTGTGGAACTTGTACTTCTAAGTGCTTAGTACAGTGCTCTGCACACAGCGCTCAATAAATACGATTGAACGAATGAATGAATAGGAGCCCTGTGCAACCTGCTTATCTTTTATCTATTCCAGGGCTTTGTAAAGTGTTTCCTTCTTGGTACACAATAATAATAATAATATAAAACAATTTTATTTAAGTGCTTTCTATGTGCCAAGCACCCTGATCAGGTTGTCCCACGTGGGGCTCATGGTCTTAGTCCCCATTTTACAAATGAAGTTACTGAGGCACAGAGAAGTTAAGTGACTTGCCAAAAGTCACAGAGCTGACAAATTACAGAGCGAAATTCGAACCCACAATATAAGTATCACAATTATGCTATTTTACCTAATTTGTCCAATACCTCTTCCAAATCTCTTTCCTTGGAACGGTTATAAACACAAAATTAATATAGATTTTGTTTGCCCCAGCCCCCCAGGGACAACTATAATTGTACTTTGCTGAGTGATTGCATGAGAAGCAGAAGAGGCTTAGGCTAAGGCACAAGTCTAGGGGACAAAGAACCTGGGTTCTAATCCCAGTTCTATCTCCTGCCTGCTGTGTGATCTTATTATTATTATTATCCGTAAGCACTCAATAAATATGATTGAATTTACACCTAGGTGAGCTACTTACCAAAGCCACAGAGCAGCTAAAGAATTCTAACAGGTTTGTAAACACCCAATTTTGGGAATGTCATTAAGGGATTAAGTTGGTTTTGAACCACTTACCATTTGGGTATCTTGAGTTTTTGAGAATTCTGTAATGTATCCTTATTTGAAATGTATGTAAATTAGCACTTTCATTGAAGTACTCCATATTGAATCTGGCCATCCTAAAAGCCCGAACAATCATCACACTTGCACTTTTTGTGCAAACGGACTGGTCCACATCCCACAGCCCAATCTGCTTCTGTAATCGAGCAACTTTCCATTTTTCCGAGTGCAATCACCCAACTGATTGGCTCCCGCTCTAATTATAGCATGGCTCACTTTCTTGCAGCACATATGCTTGGCCTTGGGCAAGATGTTGTATTTGCTGTCAGAGGAAGGTTTATTGATTTCAGTTGTAGCGTTTACAGATTCTAGCTTTATCTTTTTAATTAAAAATGCTTGGTTAGTATGCAAAACACTTCCTGACTTTCACCGTAAATATATAATGGGCGGAAATAGGTGGAATGGCTGAATTCTTGCCCAGTGAAATCTAGCTGGTGAAAAAAGGTCAGATAATCAGGGCAAACTTACTCACTGCAGAAGGAGATTGGCCTAATGGAAAGAGCATAGGCTTGGGAGGAAGAATGATCCCAGTTCCTCCACTACTCTGCTGGGTGACCTTGGGCAAGTCATTTTTCTGTGTCTCAGTTTTGTTATCTGTAAACTGGAGCTTAAATCCTACTCCAACCTGCTTACACTTTGAGCCTCAGATGGGACGGGGGCTGTGTCCCACTTGATGATCTTGAGTCTACCTCAGTGCTTAGTTTAGTGCTTTGACACATGATTAGCATTAAAGAACCATAATTATTATCACTAGAAGTCTTGTGTTTTGGTCTGACAAACTAAACAGATAACACCTCTGTCTGCTTTGCACAGTCATTGAACGTTTCCTTTTTATGTTCTGGGCTCAGAGCTTATCAACACTTCATAGGTCAGCCAATCTGAGTAACAATATGAATTTCTGAAAAGGGTGATAAATTGAATGGGTTGAACTATTTATTGGCTAATAATGAGTAATTTGCTCCAGAAATGTCTCCTCCGGGGCAAAGAGCCAAACCAACGATTAAATGCCTATGACACTGTTAAAACCATGTTTTAGTGTTTTTCAACAAAATACAGTGGAAATGAATGCACGAGGTTGTGTTAGCAAAATCCAGTAATAATTTTGTAAGATACTAAAACTCAATCTGCATTGTCTATATTCTCCATTACCTAGCAGGGAAACAGACACCCTGTAAATGAAAATCAAACTGCTTCCACTATCTGACCCTCCTAATTCCCACCACCAAAATCTATTCCAGAAGCTAAGATCTTTTTTTATATTATTTGTTAAACTTTTACACTGTGCCAGTCACTGTATTAAGAGCTGTACAAGCTAATTGGGTTGGGTACAGTCCAAACCCAATGTGGGGCTCTAACTATTAATCCAAATTTTACAGATAAGGTAACTGAGGCAGAGAGAAGTTAAGTGACTTACCCAAGATCACATCCAAAACCAATCATTGGTGGAACTGGAATTAGAACCCAGGCCTGCTAGAATCCCAGCTCTGCCACCTGTGCTGTGTGACCTTGGGCAAGTCACTTTACTTCCCTGTGCCTCAGCAACTTCATCTGTAAAATGAGGATTAAGTCCTACTCCCTCTTATTTAGACTGTGAGGCCCATGTCGGGCAGGGACTGTCTCCACACTGATTATCCTGTGCGTGGCATGCACGTGCTTAATAAATACCATGAATAACAGGAATAATCAATCAGTGTTATTTATTGAATGCTTACTATGTTACAGAGCACTGTGCTAAGTGCTTGGAAGAGAGCTACACTAGAGAGTTGGTTGGCATGATCCCTGCCCACAGGGAGTTTACAGTGTAGAGGGGATTAACTGTGTTTCATTTCTCTTCATTTTATGCTTAAGTGGGTTTTATGCTGGAGAATGCATAGATTTTGAGGTTCTGTGTTCTCCTTTTGGCTAGTTATGAAGCAGGAGTAATACCTGTTTTACCTGTCTCAAGGAGCAACTGGTAACTTAATATATTTTTAAAGGCACATTTGGAAAAATATATAACGAGAGGTCTGTTAGGAATCATCTCCAAATGGTGTGTTCATAGGTCTTGGGAATAAGCCATTTACCTTCCAGTATCAATGTCTGGATTGCTTAGCTATGCACTGTGTCCTGGTTTCTTTTTTTTTTTTTTTTTTGTAATATGCCACAAACTTACTAAAAGTATGCTGGTGTTTGTCCCTGCAGAATCATCAAAGTCTATGTTGCCCCCAGATACAATAAATGTACTGTAACTCTACAGACAAATCAATACCATTTGTTTTCATCTACTGTTCCTTCTTGCAACCTTGTGAAGAAAGTTATATTCTCCATTTCAACGTTTAGCAATAATATTGTGGTATTTAAGCACTTGCCATAGTACAGTGCCTGGCCCATAATGCTGGGGTAGATAAAAGTTTATTGGGTTGGATTCTGTCCTTGTCCCACATGGGGCTCACCATCTTAATCCCATTTTACAGATGAGGAATCCGAGGCCCAGAGAAGTTAAGCGACTTGCTCAAGGTCACACTGCAGACACATGGCAGAACTGGGATTAGAACCCAGGTCCTCTGACTCTCAGGCTCACATTCTTGGAGTTTTCGGAGAACATGAAGAATTACCACTGATTGGTGTTTCACAGTACAAGTGACCAGTACCCTAAGTACTTTGTAGTGCTTTAAGGTGCAGAGGTTGCTGTAGAAGAAGAATTTCCTCAAATAAGTTTAAACATTTTAAGAATTTTTGAAGCAGATGTTTAGGCAGAATTCAGGATGAAGTTGTTTCGGCAGCCTGAAGTCCATTTAAACAAAGAGCCGTATCTATGTATGAGTGATAGCAACTCTGTGATAGAATTTGGGTAGGGATCGTCTCTAAATGTTCCCAACTTGTACTTCCCAAGCGCTTAGTACAGTGCTCTGCACAACAGTAAGCGCTCAATAAATACGACTGAATGAATGAATGAATTTATTTTAAAATGTAATGTTTTCTCCAAGTGAAGCACCACCAATGCTTTTAGCCAGTTTTACAAATTTAACTTTCACCATCTTAGGAACCGAGGCAGAGGCTGTCGGCTCGGGTTAAACAAGTATCTCTTCGCATTTGGAAAAGTCCCCAAGTCACAATTTTCTTGAATGGAAGAGATATTTTCAACCCTGCTTCCAACAACAGAAGGAGAACTTGCGACGATGGCTTTTCATAGTCTACAGACATCTGCTAATTAGAGCTGCTAAGAGAGTTAATCTTAAAATGTACTTTTTTTTTTTTTTGCTTTCTTCCGCAAGTCTCCTAATCAATCCGGGAATCTTCAATTGGCAGCTGTCTCTTGTGAATGTTCAATGCCTTGCTCTGCAGCTCTCTACCACACTAATTCCCATCTACCTGAACCTTGAAGCTCTGCAGTAAAAGAGAGCATTAGAGGGTCAGGGATAGCACCCAGAAAAGCCAAATGCCTCTAGAGTGATGCTGAGAACTTCAGAATTCCTGATTCCAGAGAGGAGTTTGAGCCTCTAAAACTGCCCCTTCCTCTCTGTCTCTGCCCCCTCCTTTCAGAATCTGCAGGTGGTACTGGGGGAAATAATGAAAACTATTGTTCAACCATTGTTGGACAATTTTAATAATAATAATAATAATTTGTTGGTATTTGTTAAGCACTTATGACTGGTGTTCATCCCTTTCCAAATCTGCAGGTGGTGTGGGGGGAAATAATGAAAACTATTGTTCAACCAATGTTGAACAATTTTAATTATAATGATAACTGTGTTGGTATTTGTTAAGCACTTATTGTGTGCCAAGCACTGATCTGTGCACTAAGGCAGATTCTAGTCAATCAGGTCAGACACAGTCCCTGTTCCAAAGGGAGCTCACAGTCTGAGGGGGAACAATGCTACATGCTTATCACCTCCAGGTGAAAGGTTTTTTTTTGTTTGTTTGGAACCCGTGACCTTGATTTTCTGTGTGAGCTCATTTATCCTGGTGTAACAGGCTTCCTGAAGTTTACAATGACAATAATTATGGCATTTGTTAAGCACTTACTATGTGGTAAGCACTGGAGTAGATACAATATAATCATATTGGACACAGTCCCTGTCCCATGTAGGGCTCAAAATCTAGAAGCTATGGAAAACAGGTTTTATTCCCATTTTTCAAGTGAGGTAACCACCCAGATAAAGTTGTGACTTGATGAAGGTCACACAGCGGGAAAGCAATAGAGTTGGGATGAAAACCCAGGTTCTCTGACTCACGGGCCTATGTTTTTTCCATGACTGTGGATTCAACAGTCACAGAGAAAATTGAAAACCCCACTTGCTCTAGAGATGGTTTGTCTGAAGGTGATGCCATACTTTCAAAATCCCAATAGACATTCTGGCCTACTGAAGGATTTTTACAGACCTATCATTGCCTAATTGAACAAAGTGCTGCCAAGCTCAATGACTACATTCAACTGAGTCACCCATAGAGATCTGAAAGCAAACCACTGCGGTCACTACACCTGCAGTGTTTTGAATGATGGGTTGATCTCATCAAACATTATCTAATGGTCTTTCATGGGTCATGGCATCACACTGTGGCCTGGTTAGAAGTCAACTAATAAAGCACTTGTAGGGGGAAATGCCATGGTTTTTAGTGATAAGAAGCTTGTCTTTGACCCAACCACCGAAGGTGCTATGAAGCCAAGAAATATCAACTGGAAAGAAATACTTGAAGAAACATGGGCAAAGGTTCAATACATTTAGATGAGATTTAGTCTTGCACTAGTGTAGATGCTGCCACCATTAGCCCAAAGGAGAGGGACAAAATGATCCCAAAAGCACAATAAAAACTGCTCTGTTCATCAGCTTATTACAGCCTTTCTTGATTCCTCCAGGTTATAACCTTCTAACTGAACCTGGTTGGTAACTTTCCTACCGCTTTCCCCTGCTCACACTGCTCCCCTTGGGGAGGGAATGCCCTCCCTCCCCCAAATCCTCCCTCCTTCAAGTCTTCATCTGTGCTACCGAAGGCATATAAACCCATCAGCCATCTCCAGCACTTAGGTACTTATGCATTCATAAGTGTTAAGGATGGATGGAGATAATTGAATTTTATATAGAGTCTTTCTTTACATTAATTTTTGTAAATAATTTTGTTCATCTGAAAGCACCTGGTGGGTAGGAAATGTCACTAATTTGTTTTGAACTTCCCAACTGACTAGTGAAGTGCATTTCCACCCCAGTGGGCTTTAAATAAATGCTACTACTACTACTTCTCAAACAGGTTTCTCAACTCAGAATCAAATCCTGGCCAAACTTTTTCTGTGGCATAGTAAACCCAAAATGATGTTTTCCGGCTTATTTGAATAGTAGCTGTAGCTGGAGTCATTTTTCTATCTAATATCCAGCATTTCACAGAGCTGTGTTTCTTCCTTACCCCTCCCCCCAGGGCCCAAGATCATTTCATGGAACAAAAATGTCATGATCTTTGTGGTTGCCAAATGTTCTCCTAGAAGATGAAATTATGCATTTTCATAATTTTCATTTAGCAGGAAAGTATGTTATTCCACAGTCCAAATTTTAGTATACACTGAGAAAGGATATTAAAGTAATTGGCTCATTTTACTTGACAATAACATTTCTTAAGGTCTTCCTAGATAGAGTGAATTTCATTTACATGTGTACTGTCAGTCTCAAGCTGAAAAATGACTAATGTGGTAATATCTTTCCCCTCTTCACATATCAAATATGACAGTGAACTGTTGGCATGTGACAGTACCACTGAGTTCTTTCTTAGCACTTGTATGAAAGTAAGATGATACTGAAGTAAGAATAACTTCTGCAAACACTTTTTTTAACAAAAATCAAAAGCATTTTTAAATGATGCAGTCAAGTAACCTAGTTTAGCAATACATCAAAGGCATTTAATGACCACTCAGACTGTATACAGAGCACTGTACTAAGCTCTTTGTAGAGTCCAATACAAAAGAATAAGTATAGATCGTCCCTGCCTCCATTACCCACCAGGAAAGTGTTTGAGATATTTCCAATGAAGGAAGAGAGATTTAAAATAAATATGTAAATTTTTCCCCAAATATGCAAAGATTCCCTTATGTTATGCTATTCAAAATCACACTAGCAGGAAAAAAAATCATTGTAAATGTTTTATTAGTAGAGGTAATAGCTTGTGAAATTGAAAGATGCTATTTACTCTTGAATTATCCAGGAATAAAGAGTAATTTACCAAATGAGATACCTTTAGCAATATGACAAATGTTCAGTTGCAATATTATTATATTAAGTTCCTTGTAAAATTGTTTAAAAATAGAAAGAAACCAGGATTGACTTGAAGTTACTACAGGTTGGGGGTAAATAATTGAAGAAATACATCTAAAAATATAGTGCTGATCTACTGCATTTTTTGACTTCTCTTCTCAGCCAGTTTGTTACACTTTAAGCGAAATATCGCAATTCATCCCTTATTTCTGGGATTGATTGACGTAGTTGACTACTACGTCAAATAAACACACACAAATGCCATCAAAACTAAAACCCTGGTTTGGCAATTTAAATATATTAGTTATGTACTTTTGGCTCTCTCTCTCCCTTTTTTTAAAAAAAAATTAACAAGTGCAATTGAGATGTTGGTACTACAGATGAGTGTTGCTTTGGTTGGGTCTTCATTTTGGTGGTAATAATAACTGTGGCATTTGTTAAGCACTTACTGTGTGCCAGATACTGTAGTAAGTTCTGGGAAGGATAGAAGCTAGTCAGGTTGGACAGAGTCCATGTCCCAGCTCCCCCACTTGTCAGCTGTGTGACTTTGGGCAAGTCAACTTCTCTGTGCCTCAGTTCCCCCATCTGTAAAATGGGGATGAAGACTGTGAGCCTCCCGTGGGACAACCTGATTACCTTGTCACCTCCCCAGCACTTAGAACAGTGCTTTGCACATAGTAAGCGCTTAATAAATGCTATCATTATTATTATATGGGGCTCACAGTCTTAATTCCCATTTTACTTATGAGATAATTGAGGCAAAGGTAAGTGAAGTGACTTGCCTAAGGGCACACAGCAGACAAATGGAGGAGGGTTTAGAACCCAGGTCCTTCTGACTCTCGGGCCCCTGTTCTAGCCACTCTGCTTCTTGATAATAAAATTGTAGTGCTAAATAAGTGCTCATGCCCAGATCCAGCACAGATCCACCTCCCACACTACTCCTCCATTAGAGACTCAAGAAATTGCTCTATGGTGAGCTGAAACGGGATCATTGTAGACAAGGTGGTAGAAAAAAACATTTTCACACGAATGAACTGAAACCTCAAACCAACCGCAATAGCTTCTGGACAACAAAATATTACAGCAGTTCAGCCTGACAGGGTTTCGTTGGGCATAATGGAAGGATGATAATAGTGACTGTGGTATGAAGGACTTGCCATGTGTCAAGTAATGTACTAATCACTGGGGTAAATGCAAGATAACCAGATTGGACACAGGTCCTGTCCCTCGTAAGGTTTAGAGTTTAGGGGGAAGGGAGAACAGGTATTTAATGCCCATTTGGCAGATAAGAAAAATGAGGCAAGGTGAAGTTAAGTTTACCAAGGCTTAATCCCCAGTTTACAGATGAGGTAACTGAGGCCCAGAGAAGTGAAGTGACTTGCCCAGAGTCACACAGCTGACAAGTGGTAGAGCTGGGATTTGAACCCATGACCTCTGACTCCAAAGCCCGTGCTCTTTCCACTGAGCCACGCTGTTTCCCCAGTTTCATATGTTTCCGCTGTTTCGTATGGCTTATTATGTGCCATAAGGAGCAACGTGGCTCAGTGGAAAGAGCACGGGCTTGGAAGCCAGAGGTCATGGGTTATAATCCCGGCTCTGCCACTTGTCAGCTGTGTGGCTTTGGGCAAGTCACTTCACTTCTCTGTGCCTGTTACCTCATCTGTAAAGTGGGGATTAAGACGGTGAGCCCCATGTGGGACAACCTGATCACCTTGTATCCCCCAGGTGCTTAGAACAGTGCTTCGCACATAATAAGCGCTTAACAAATGCCATCATTATTGCGTGCCAGGCACTGTACTAACCCCTGGGTTAGTTACAAGCTAATCAGGCTGGACAGAGTCCATGCCCCAAAATGGGGTTCACAGTATGAATCACCATTTTGCAGATGAGGTAACTTGAGGAACAAAGAAGCAACTTGCCCAAGGTCATGTAGCAGTTGAGAGGTAGAACTGGGATTGACAGTTTATTCTCAGAGAAGCAGCGTTTCCGAGAACAGTGCTTTGCACATAGTAAGTGCTTAATAGATGCCATCACTAATAATAATAATAAAATTCTCAAAAAATATTGTTTAATAAAGTGATACATGAAAGATGTTTCTGGGACATTCTGCAGCCAAAATAATAGCCAAGTCAAACTTCTATTGTACTTGACCAAACAAAATTGAACTCTATTGGACAGTAAGAGCAAATTTTTAAAGAAAGGAACCCTGAAAACAATATCCAGGTCATTTGACGGGAGATACTATTTCAAAGACAATCACTACTCAAACCACAAAACTTTGCGTATATCAACTTAATGATGCAACTAAATAAACTGAAGCAAATCAGTTACTCATACTCTTTGCAATACATGAATGTTAAATAATTGAATCCTTTGATATTCATACTGCATAAAAAGTTTCAAGGTAGTCTCCAAGGTTGTGTGGGTTACATGTACATAAATGAAGGAAGATATTAAGCAGGTAAGTGCTGCCTATCTCAGATTCATTTTGATGAACCTATTTTTATCCCCAGATAGTGAGTTTGGGCTGGATTCATTTTTTTTCTCATTAAAACTTTCAAAGAAAGGTCATGAGGTTAATCAGATTTGAATTTCTGAATAATTTTTTCTTCGATACTGGGGTTTTGTAGACCTTTAAGCAGTCAGCTTATTCAACATGCACAAAAGCATCTGCACGCTATCTCTTGAATTGCACTGTAATTTAGTGTGAAAATCCCATTACAATGTGTAAAAATGGGATGGTGGAAATATTCTTATTTCATTTTTAAATGTTTCACATTTTAATTCTCAAGCCTATTTCTCTTACACTTTTTTTAAAAAAAATTAGGGAATAAAATCATCCTCAAGAGTGAGGAAAACCTAAATACTATGCCAATAACTATATTTTCTAAGAAACTTTTCAACTTCCCGGATCTGTGTTACTAATACAGTCCATAGCTAAAATACCACTTTGGTGCATTGCAGTCACCCTGTAATTGTTTTTTGAGGTTTTTTTGTTGGTTTGTTTTTTTTTGGTCAAAATTGTAACACTGTCAACATTTTTCATCATGTTAAGCATTATTATTTGGGAAACTTGGAAGTTTATTTGTCATATAAAATAGCATTCATTTGCTTTAATATGCAAGCTTACATCAATTCAGCAACTGTGTGCTTTTATGTTCACAATAATAGCCATTACGACTCTATCTCTGCCAAGGCAGGAGTTAGAAAAACATTTTCTACTGCCACCTCTATGATGTAGGAAGCTTCCCCTGAGCTTTCAAAGAAAAGGGATGTTATCACGGTAATTGGATAGTCTGTGACAACATGTTATAATTTCTTTATTAATTATGATTCCTAGAGTAGAGGAAACGAAACCTCGCTGTGTTAGAATTCCATTGCCCTGCCAAAGTTAATTGCTCCTCAAGAGATGCCAACCTTTGGATGTGCTGGGAGTGTGAAAGAGAACAACTGCTGACTTAAGTATCTTATTTTCCAGTGAGTTAACATTTTTCATGTAATTAGCCCCAGTGTTCTTTTTAGATTAACAGATCAACTAATAACATGTTACGTTTAAAAGGAAGCAAACAACAGGACAGAGAGGCTACATCAAGGAGGCATTTAAAGGGCACAAACTCATTACAGTAAACACATTTAAACAGTACCACCACCTTAACCTTTAGAATGCAGCAAACTGATATTTACCTCTTCAAGGCTGACGTTGAATAAGTAGAATAAAATGTTCAAAATCTGGCCTTTACCACTTATTCCTCTACCTCGTGGAGGCTTAATTATTTTTCCATGACAAATTAAATTTAAATGTGCACCTCGTTTGCAGATGCATCCATGTTTCGCCTTCAGTCTAGTAGCTAGAATTCTCTTCTCTGCTCTTCTTCCTGGCAAACTGGGAGAGATATCAATTGCTGGTAGAGAACAAAGGACAGGAAACTCATCCATCATCCAACTCTTTGAACTTGGCTGTGCAATCATCCATATTTGAATGTTTACTGTGTGCAGAGCACTGTCTTAAACACTTGGGGGGATAGAGAATCACAGAGTCGGTAGACATGATTCCTGACCACAAGGACCTTACACTTTAAAGGGGAAGACGGACATGAAAATAATTATGGATATGTGTGCAAGTATTGCAGGGCTCAGGGTTTGTACGTAAGTGCTGTGGGGTTTAAGGTTGGATGAATATCAAGTGCTTAAAGGGTACAAATCCAAATTCAAGAGCAACACGAATAGGAGAGGGAGTAGGGGAAATGAGGGCTTATTGGAGGAAGGTCTCTTGGAAGAGACGTGATTTGAATCCGACTTTGGAAGGGGTATAAAGAGGGAGAGTGTTCCAGGACAGAGGCAGGGTGTGAGCGAAGGGTCAGCGGCCAGATAGATGAGATCGCAGCGTGGTTTAGTGGAAAAAGCCCGGGTTTGGGAGTCAGAGATTGTGTGTTCTAATCTCACTTGTCAGCTGTGTGACCTTGGGCAAGTCACTTAACTTATCTGAGCCTCAGTTACCTCATCTGTGAAATGGGGATGAAGACTGTGAGCCCCACTTGGGACAGCCTGATTACCTTGTATCTACCCCAGCGCTTAGGACAGTGCTTGGCACATAGTAAGCACTTAACAAATACCAACATTATTATTACAGTGAGTAGGTTGGCATTGGATGAGTGAAGTGAGCATGATGTGCACCCTTAAGCAGTTGATACTCACCCCTTCCCCCAAATACTTAGGTACATATTCTTGTATTCTACTTCCCCTAACCCTAATCCACTTAAATATCTTTTTCTCTTGGTACAGTGATTTTTCTTACTGGGCCAATGGATCCAGAGCCTATGGGGCCTTCCCAGATTAAGCCGTCTTTTCCCTGACTCCGCTTCCCATCTGTGTCATCTATCACTTCATCCATGCCCTTTGGGCTTTTGACATTTGTCCCACAGCACTCATGAACCTATCCATAATTTATATTAATGTCTGTCTTCCCACTGTAAGCTGTAAACTCATTCTGTGTATCAAGTCTGTTGTGTTGCACTCTCCCAAGCACTGCTCTGCACACAGTAAATGCTCAATAAGTACGACTGATATTTGTATGTTTATTCTTTTTTTTTTTCCCCCCTCACACCAAAGTATGATTCAGGAACAGTGAGTTCTGGATGTAACTCTGGAAAGAAGCAGGGTGGCGTAGTGGAGAGAACACAGGACTGGGAGTCAAAAGGTTATGGGTTCTAATTCTGCCTCTGCCACTTGTCTGTTGTGTGACCTTGGGCAAGTCACTTCTTTGTGCTTCAGTTACCTGATCTGTAAAATGGGGATTAAGACTGTGATCCCCATGAGGGAGAGGAGCTATGCCGAACCCACATTGCTTGCATACACCCCAGCACTTGGTACAGTTACTTAGTACAGTGCCTGGCACATAGTAAACTCTTAACAAATACCATTCTTCTTCTTCTTCTTCCTCTCCATTGAGATCGAGGGAGGTGGGGAAAGTTTCCTGAAGGTAAGACCCAGAGGCTAGACCATGAGTAACTGGAGTACCTGCTGTGGTGACAGAGACAGGGAGTCTCTTGAATCTACTTTAAGCCATTTGTCCCCATTTCAAATCTCTTTATTTACACACATACGTGAACACTTGGATGAAACATTCTCCTGTGTTATTGCAGTGTGTTCTTGCAGAAAGGGGACAGGATTGGGAATTAGACCTATGTTCTAATCTCAGTTTTACCTTTTGTCTGTTGTGTGACCTTGAGCAAGTCATTTCACTGCTCTGCACCTCTGTTTCCTTAAGGATAATTACCTTTTCATTAGATTGTTAACCCCATGGGACAGGTATTGCCTGATCTGATCGCATTATGCTTAACGCAAAGGTAGACACATACTAAGAGGTTGAATTATGCAATTAGTATCTAGACTGTAAATTTATTGTGGGCAAGGAACATGTCTACCACTCTGTGATATTGTATTCTCCCAAACACTTGGAACAATTAGAACTATTGAACTTAGAACTATTAATAATAATGATGGTATTTGTTAAGGCTTACTATGTGCCAAGTGCTGTTAGAAGTGCTGGGGGGGATACAAGGCAATTAGGTTGTCCCATGTGGGCTCACAGTCTTGATCCCCATTTTACAGATGAGGGAACTGAGGCCCAGAGAAGGTAAGTGGCTTGCCCAAAGTCACCCAGATGACAAGTGGCGGAGCCGGGATTAGAACCCATGACCTCCGACTCCCAAGCCTGGGCTCCTTCCACTGAGCCACACTGCTGTGTCACATGGGACAACCTGATTACCTAGTATCTACCCCAGCACTTAGAACAGTGCTTTGCACATAGCGCTTAATGGATGCCATCATTATTAGCACTTCCTGTATATATGTATATAGGTTTGTACGTATTTATTACTCTATTTTACTTGTATATACTTATTCTATTTATTTTATTTTGTTAATTTGTTTTGTGGTCTGTCACCCCCTTTTAGACTGTGAGCCCACTGTTGGGTAGGGACCGTCTCTATATATTGCCAACTTGTACTTCCCAAGCACTTAGTACAGTGCTCTGCACACAGGAGGCGCTCAATAAATACAATTGAATGAATAAATGAGCAATGCTCTGCACACAGTAAGCACTCAATAAATGCAATTGAATGATCCTCGGTGCCCTTCATGTAGGCTTCAGTCTCGTAGGACATACTTGTCTTTCTGTTATACCACCTTTCAAGGGTCCATGGCCCTGGAAAAATCAAGTTTTAGAATTAATTTCCAGGAAAAGTGGGGTTCTTTTCCAGGGAATCTCAGATGTGAGTCCAATTGAAAGTCCCCAGTGTGGAAAAGAAGGTGACTTTAAATTCCATAAGCAGTCAAGAAACCACACACATTTCTTTTCCTGGTTCCTCTCCCTTCTCCTTTGTCCGTTTCAGAAAACACTTCAGGGACATTTGTTGGGTGCTTCTGGGGAACCAATACTAGGAAGAAAAAAAGTCTTGCATAGACAGTTTGCTTCTGCCAGTTGTGACCACCTCGTCTTAATGTTCATCCTTTATATGCACTGTCACTGCTTTCTCTAAATTGTCTAAAGTCTTTCTGCTTCTTTTTTGTAATGTGGCTCAAAATTTTGAACTATTATCTAAAATGGACTTGACCATGTTGAGTGAAGCAGAAATGATTGCTTCCTCACTCTTGCATGTCTTTCTGCTAATGGCAGGCAAGCTTTTGAAGAAGCAGGCTCACATTTCTGCCTCATATTCAGGCATTGTCAACTTTGATGTCTACAGGTCACCTCCTGTGGTACAGCTAGAAATATGTCTCCATTGTGTATCGAGTAATTGGTTTACGATCTTTAAATACCCCATTTTAAATTCACCCCTGTTGAACTGCATCCTGTTTTAGACAGATCATTTCTCTTATTTATTGAGATCATTTTGGTCTCCATTCCTTTCCTGAATGGTGCTTAACTCTACCTTAGTGTCATCTATAAATTTAATGTGTGTTCTCAGGTGCTTCATCCTGATCACTGATAAGTGTCAAGAAGCCATAACCCAAGGTTTGAACCTGATCTGACATAACTAGTAGATCCTCTCACCAGACCTCCTATCCTCACCCAGTTGGCACTCCTTCCAGTGGCTGGGAAGACATTCATCACTTCTTCTCAAACAGAGAGGTGTGTGAACATTGTGTGATTTTGTTTTTATTTTGTTTTGGTTTTTTTTGACTGCAATAGCAGCTAGTTAAAACGTTTTCTCGCAACTTTTCTTATTCGTTACTTTTTTTCATTGTGCACACCTCCCCCAAATAGATCATCACTGAATTTTCTCTTCCTCCCTCTATCCAACTAATCAAAAGTATTTATAGAGTGCTTATTGTATATGGAGAACTACACTAAATTCTTGAGGGAGCACAATAAAATAGGATTGTCAGACATGATCCCTGCCCTCCAGTTTACAGTCTAGTGAGGGAAACAGACATTAAAAGGAATTAGAGGAAGCAATGGAGTATCACAATATAGTGCTGAGGCTGAGGTGGATTTTGAAGGGCTGAGGAGACACAGCCCCAGTGTCTAGCTGACACAGAAGGGAAAGTAAATTCATTTGTATCTATTGAGCGCTTATTATGTTCAGAGCCCTATACTAAGTGCTTGGGAAAGTACAATAAAACAATAAACAGACCCATTCTGCCCACAGTGAGCTTGAGACATTAATCAAGAAAAGCATTTTGGAGGTGCTATGATTTAGAACGTCGGAAATGGGCAATGAGGTGTGCTGTCTGATATCATCAATCAAGCATCTGAATGCTTACAGTGTACAAAGCACTGTAATAAGCACTTCAAAGGCTGAGGGAATTTCAGATGCTAGGGAGAATGTGAGAGAGGTGGGAGGGGACTACGTCCAGGGATACAAGAATAATAATAATAATGGTATTTAAGTGTTTAAGAGAAGCAGCATAGCTCAGTGGAAAGAGCACAGGCTTTGGAGTCAGAGGTTAGGTGTTCAAATCCTGGCTCTGCCAACTGTCAGCTGTGTGACTTTGGGCAAGTCAGTTTTCCATGTGCCTCAGTTACCTCATCTGGAAAATGGGGAATAAGAGTGTGAGCCCCCCGTGGGACAACCTGATCACCTTGTAACCTCCCCAGCGCCTAGAACAGTGCTTTGCACCTAGTAAATGCTTAATAAATGCTATCATTATTATTATTGTTACTACTGCTATGTGCCAAGCACTGTTCTAAGCACTAGGGTACTAGATGCAAGGTAGTCAGGTTGTCCACTGGGGGCTCACAGTCTTAAGCCCCATTTTGCAGATGGAATAACTGAAGCACAGAGAAGTTAAGTGGTTGGCCCAAGGTCACACAGCGGACAAGTGGTGGAGCAGGGATTAGAACCCACGTCCTCTGACTCCCAAGCCCGGGCTCTTTTCACTAAGCAAAGCAGAAGCAAACTGTGTCACCTGGGTTGTAGTGGGTTGGGTAGGGATTTTCTCTATCTGGTGCCGAATTGAACTTTCCAAGCGATTAGTACAGTGCTCTGTACACAGTAAGTGCTCAACAGATACGATTGAATGAATAAATGAATGATGCAGAGATTTATGTGCAACTATAGAAGAGTGGGGCGATGTACCCAGAATTTTTAAAATAAAATTATTAAATAAACAATAAAATTATAATAATTTTAATAATACAATATAATATAAAATAAATAATAAAATTATCTGGAGACCAGACTGAAGAATTGAAGAATGGACTTGAATTGGAAGAAGCAGCATGACGTAGTGAATACAACACAGGCCTGGGAGTTGGAGGATCTGGGTTCTAATCCCGGCTCTGCCAATTGCTGCTGTGTGACCTTGGGCAAGTCACTTCTTTGTGCCTCGGTTCCTCAACTGTAAAATGGGGATTCAGTACCCATTCTCCCTTCTATTTGAACTGTGAGCCCCATGTGGGACAGGGACTGTGTCTGACCTAATTACCTTAGAGCTTAGAACAGTGTTTGACACCTCGTAAGCACTTTGCCACCAAAAAATGACTGGAAGCTGGGAGGTCGGAGAGGAGCAAGGAGACACTATAACAGAAGTGTTTGGGCCTTGTGGTTGCATTTTGGATGGAGAAAAAGAGATGTGCTCTAGAGATGTTGTGAAGGTAGAAGCAAAGTATTGGGTGCCAAATTGAAAATGTGGGCTGACCGAAAGAGATGAAATAAGGATGATGCCAAAATTGCCGGACTGTGAAACACAGGGATTATGGTAGTGCTGTCTACATTGACAGAGTTGGTGATGGGACGGTTGGATGTAGGTGGGAATATAAGGGATTTTGTACCTGTCAAATTTGAAGTTTTTGTAGGATGTCCTAAGAGTTGGAGAGAATCTAAAATTCTAGAGAAAGGAGAGAAGTCTTAGCTGGAAAAGTAGATTTGCGAGTCATCGACATAGAGACGGTGGTTGAATCCATGGGAGCGAATTAGTTCTATAGAGGAGTGGGTATAAATGGAGAATTGAAGGTGATCCGGAACTGTGCCTTGAGGGAACCCCCACAATATTCATTCAATCGTATTTATTGAGTGCTTACTGTGTGCTGAGCACTGTACTAAGCGCTTGGGAAGTACAGATCAGTAGGGCGATGGGAGGCAGAGGAGGAGCCTCTGAAAGAGACTGAGGAGGAGCGGTCAGGAGGAGAACCAGGAGAGGACAAAGTCAGTGTAGCTAAGGGTTTCCAGGAGTAGGGGTTGGGCCACAGAACTGAGAGGTTTAAAAGGATTAGGAAGAAGGAAATCCCTGGTGACTTGAGGGGGAAGTTTCCAGGACTGAGGGTGGGAAAAGCCCGGTTGCAGGGGGTCAAAGACAAAGGTGGAGAAAAGGTAGAGGCAGCATATGTAAACAACTCATTGGAGAGTTTGAAAAGGCCTAGTAGGAAGAAAATAACTAGAGGGAGCAATGGGGTCAAGGAAGATTTTTCTGTTAGATTCCTGACTACATTAAACAAAAGGCTCTACTGTGTGTTTATGCTTCTGTTGTCTTTCCCTTAATCATAAAATTATTTAAGGCAGGGTTAGTCTGCTGTTTTGTGTTTTATAGAATATTCCATGCATAGTAGTCTGTCACAAACTAGTAGTAGTAGTGAGAAGTGAGTAGTGAGAAGTAGCGTTGCTCAATGTAAAGAGCCCACGCTTCGGAGTCAGAGGTCAGGGGTTCAAATCACGGCTCTGCCACTACTCAGCTGTGTGACTTTGGGCAAGTCATTTCACTTCTCTGGGCCCCAGTTACGTCATCTGTAAAATGGGGATTAAGACTGTGAGCCCCCGGTGGGACAACCTGATCACCTTGTATCCTTCCCAGAGCTTAGAACAGTGCTTTGCACATAGTAAGCACTTCAATGCCATTATTAGTAGTAGTAGTAGTGGTAGCATTTTACAGTGCCCACTTGCTATGGGAAATAAAGAATAACAGACACAACTTTCTACCCATAAACAGCTTAGATTCTAATAGGGGAGACAAAGATGAATATCTTTACTAGACTTACATGTATGAGTGCTAAGGATGATGTAAATGCTTTTGATTGATTGGCTGCATTTTAGGGAGTGAGGAACTGGTTGGAAAAGTAGATCAGAGGAGTTTCCAGAGGAGCAGGAAGATGACAAATTTGAAACCCTCTGAGAAGAATCGTAGGCTATGTAAAGAGCACACGGGACTGGAAGTCAAAGGACTTGGGTTCTGATCCTAGGTTCGCCATCTGCTCTGCCACCTTGGGTAGGTCACTTCACTTCTCTGTGCCCATTTCCTCATTTGTAAAATGACGATTAAATCTTATTCCCTCCTACTAAGACTCTGAGTCCTATGTGGGAGAGGGGCTGTCTCCACATGATTATCTTGTATTCTTTATTATTATTATGTCACTGCTTTCATTTTATGTATGTCAGTGATCAGGTGGTCCAAACTGTTGAAAGGCCAAGTTGAATTCTTCAAATCCCAGAACAACTTTGAACACAGGACTTTTAACTAGGAATGGAAAGATGATTTTTGCAGGAACCAAAAGTGGTATGTTTGCATCATCATTATCATCATCATCATTAGGTTTTCTTTTTAAGCATAGGGCTGGATAGTGATAATGATTGAGAGAGGACAGGTTTGAAAGAGTTAATAGGTTGGAAAGATGCTCTTTCTGATGGGAATCCCTTAAACCTTGCTAGAAGCCAGGGATGAGCATGTCTGGGAGATGAGGTCAATTTATTATAAGGATAGAAGCCTCTCTATTTGCAAATATTGTTTTTTGTACTGTAGAACGAATTTATACTAAAGCATATATATATGGAAAAGTGAACTAATAGTCTGGAAGAATTAAATATTTAAAGGATCTACAGAAAGGCTAAAAGGAATCTACATTCTCAATGGTGACGAATCCATGTGTTCAAGTAAGTTGCTAAAGACTTTATTTCAAATTATACGGACATAAGTATCCACTTCAGACTAAACTAATTAGAATGCACTGTGTACAAATACTAAATCGAGTTGAAGAAACACGAGATTCATTAATTCCAAAAATGCCTATCAGCAGTGTCTTGAGGCATCACATTTGGCACAACAGTTATCAAGAAATAGCCGTGTGAGGATATTTGCGCCAGATGGAGATTGCAGTCACAAAACAAAATATTTGTCAACAGGTTTTAATGTTTCCTAAGTATCTTTTTAGCGGTATATGGTGAAGTTCATAGAAGATTGGTTTTGACTTGTCTGTATTGCTAAAAGCTTGTCCAAGTCCAGAAAGGAACACTTTCCTGCATAGATATATTGCAAAGAAAAAGGTATCCAAATACCAGAGTTTAAACAAATGATTATTGAAATTCCCACTGGGAATCAGAACAATGATAAAAGAATGCTTTGATTATGTTCTCAGATTACCAGTCTATAATAATAATAATACTGTTGGTATTCGTTAAGCACTTATTATGTGCCAAGCACTGTTCTAAGCACTGGGGGGGGGGGGGGGAATACAAGGTAATCAAGGTTGTAGCACATGGGGCTCACAGTCTTAATCCCCATTTTACAGATGAGGGAACTGAGGCCCAGAGAAGTTAAGTGACTTGCCCAAAGTCACACTGCTGACAAGTGACATAGTGAGATTAGAACCCACGACCTCTGACTCCCAAGCTGGGCTCTTTCCACTGAGCCACGCTGCTTCTCTGAAAGGAACTATCTATTCTCTCTTGGACTTTGGTGTACCATCCTTACACAAAGTGGTGATTCTCCATGATAATTATAAATTAATAAACCCTGTGAGAATGGCTCAGAATGGGACTTGCGGAGGTGGGCTTCGACCTGCTAGGCCCTATTTCTGCCATTTGAAATTTGGTTCAGTTCAGAATGAACTCACCTCCATCACATGCCCATCTTGTTACGTTAGGGCTGTACAATGTGTACCACAGTTTCACTGCTCTAGGCTGTAAACTCACTTTGGGCAGGGAATGTGTCTACTGACTCTGCTGTATTGTACTCTCCCAAGCACTTAGTACACAATAAGCGCTCAATAAATCTGATTGAATGAATGAATAAACACCACTGATTGGAACTGTTCCCATCCCTACTGGAGCATGCTATGATATCTGAAGTGACTTCTTCCCCTTTTCTAATATTAAACACTAATTAAAAGTGTACGCTTGTTTTGGGAAGGGAAGATCTCTTACACTGTATTCTCCCAGGCATTTAGTGCAGTGTTTTGCCTGCAGTGAGAGCTAGATTATCATCATCATCAGTCGTATTTATTGAGCGCTTACTATGTGCAGAGCACTGTTCTAAGCGCTTGGGAAGTACAAATTGGCAACATATAGAGACAGTCCCTACCCAACAGTGGGCTCACAGTCTAAAAGCTAGATAAATACGATTGACTGACTCAACATTAGTGGAAAGAGCATGGGTTTGGGAGTCAGAGGTCATGGGTTCTAATCCCAGCTCTGCCACTTCTCAGCTGTGTGGCTTTGGGCAAGTCACTTAACTTTTCTGGGTCTCAGGTACCTCATCTGTAAAATGGAAATTAGGACTGTGAGCCCCACATGGGACAACCTGATGACCTTGTATCTACCCTAGTGTTTACAACAGTGCATAACAAATACTATCATCATCATCATTACTACTCACTTGGGAATAGAGTTTTTAATATTATGTACCACCTCCAATAATTTCCTAGGAAACCTGTTTGGTTTAATGGAAAAATAATTGAGATAGGAGTGAAAATCTTCATCAATTAACCTGTCAGGTCACTCCTAGATGATGGCTTGCTTTCAAGAGAAAATGGTTTGGGCAGAGTTAAGTATTCCCCAAGTGTGGTGTTTGTATCATACATGTGCCAGTGAACATTTTGAAATACTGGTTGCTCTCCTTGCCCCTTTATCTAAAGAATAAGCTGAATTGGGTAAGACATTGGCTTATCTATTCAGTGTTAGCCAGAAGGGAGCCAGGTAAACATCTGAACAGAAGAAAATTCACCTAAACTGCAAGTATTGGCTTGCAGAAAAGAGTAAGTATCTCCTTCCTTGGTTTCTCTTGTAAAGCTGAATCCAGCTTGTGAGTTTTCCACTGAATGGATAAGTTTAGAAAGATTGAAAGCATTCCATCTTAAAGGAGAACATTTTGGTAATTATACTGTGTAGCTTTGGCTAATAGGAAGGATTCAGGCTTAAGGAATGTTGGTTTTTTTTTTTTTCCAGGATTTAAGTGTTCACAATATGCCTGGCACTGTACTAAGTGCTGGGGTAAATACAAGATAATCAGATTGGACATTTTCCCTGTCCCACTTGGGGACTACAGTCATAATTCCCCTTTTACAGATAAGGTAACTGAGGCTCAGAAAAGTTAAGAAACTTGCCTAAGGTCACACAGCAGACAAGTGGAAAAGACAGAATTAGAATGCAAGTCCTCTGACTCCCAGTCATACGCACTTTCCATTAGGCCACGCTACTTCTCACAAACATTTTCACTAGTGATTTATGAAACAAACAGGAAATCAGGTTAGACTCAATGAAAATGAAGATCTGATTATCTTCTATTTCCCCCAGTGTTTAGAACAGTGCTGGGAACATAGGAAGAGTAAAGCATCATTAAATATATATATATTTAATATTAATATACACCAATGTATATATTACTATATACAAATATATGATAAATATATCAGCCAGCGGGCTGAAGGTAATTGAAAGGATTTTGCTTTTCAGTTCCAGTATCTATTTTCCACTGTGAGAACTTGTATTTATGGGAAACCCTGCATGTTTCTGTTGAAGTCATTTGTTTCTGTTTGACATATGGGAATTGGGTAGCATAAAGAGAGAGTCTTTTGTTCTTTTAGTATGAATAGCACAAATTATCAGTCTTTGAGACATTCACACACAAATGTGGTCTTCCTCAGTGAGCTTGATTCTAACATGGAGACCTGTGGCGAAAGGTATAAAGAGTGTGAGTTGATAGTATCATTTGGGGACATTAAATTGTCCTTAGGCTATGAGCCTTGTATGGGATATAGACCATGTCCAATCTGATTAACCTGAATCTTCTTCAACATTTAGCATTGTGCTTAAGTAAGGGCTTAATAACTGCCACAGGAATTTAATTTTTAAACAGGAATGACACTGCCCATATAGTAGTATCGTCCTGCCTGGTTGAATCATGTTGAATGCACATGTTCTCTGCCCTCAAGGAACTTACAGTTGAGAGGAGAAGGCAGACCCAAAAGAAAAATTACAGATTTGTATATAAATGCTGCAGGGCTGAGAATGGGGTCAATATTAAGTGCTTAAAGGGAACAAATCCAAGTGCAAGGGTGATGCAGGAGGGAGAGGGAGTAGGGGAAATTAGGGTTGAGTCAGAGAAGGCCTCTTGGATAATAGTAATAATAATAATAATGGCAATTATTAAGTGCTTACTATGTGCAAAACATTGTTCTAAGCTCTGGGGGGGATACAAGGTGATTAGATTGTCCCACGTGGGGCTCACAGTCAATCCCCATTTTACAGATGAGGTAACTGAGGCCCAGAGAAGTTAAGTGACTTGCCCAAAGTCACACAGCTGACAAGTGGCGGAGAGGGGATTTGAACCCATGACCTCTGACTCCAAAGCCCCGGCTCTTTCCACTGAGCCACGCTCGGATGGGCTGTTAATAAGGCTTTGAATGTTGGGAGTCATCACTTGTCAGGCTTTTGGTAGATATCCACAAAGAGCACAAAACAGCGAATTCCTAGTAGAGGGAGATTTCCAGGAAAGGGTTGACTACATGGCATATTTGTAGGGTGTTTCTACCAACAAAGAGCCAAATAACCCAGGAACTCAGAAAGGGAAACTGGCATTCAATCACTCTGCCTCCTCCTATCTCACCTCCCTGATTTGCTACTACAACCCAGCACATTCACTTTGGTCCTCTATCACCAACCTACTCACTGTACCTGGATCTTGTCTGTCTTGCTACGGGCCCCTTGTCCATGCCCGGCCTCTGGCCTGGAACTCCATGCCCGTACAGACCATCATTCTCCCAACATTCAAAGCCTTATTAACAGCACATCTCAGCGTGGCTCAGTGGAAAGAGCCCGGGCTTTGGAGTCAGAGGTCATGGGTTCAAATCCCAGCTCTGCCACTTGTCAGCTGTGTGACATTGGGCAAGTCACTTAACTTCTCTGTGCCTCATTTACCTCAGCTGTAAAATGGGGATTGACTGTGAGCCCCCCGTGGGACAACCTGATCACCTTGTACCCCCCCACCCCCGTGCTTAGAACAGTGCTTTGCACATAGTAAGCACTTAAGAAATGCCATTATGATTATGATTATTATTATCCAAGAGGCCTTCTCTGACTCAACCCTAATTTCCCCTACTCCCTATCCCTCCTGAATCATCCTTGCACTTGGATTTGTTCCCTTTAAGCACTTAATATTGACCCCATTCTCAGCCCTGCAGCATTTATATACAAATCTGGAATTTTTCTTTTGGGTCTGCCTTCTCCTCTCAACTGTAAGCTCCTTGAGGGCAGGGAACATGTGCATTCTCCCAAGTGCATAGTACAATATTCTGCACTCAGAGGCACTCAAATATTATTTTAATGTGCATCTCCTCCTCTAGACTGTAAGCTCCTTGTGGGTAGGGATATCTACCAACTTATCGTATTGTAATAATAATAATGACGGCATTTATTAAGCACTATGTGTAAAGCACTGTTCTAAGTGCTGGGGAGGTTACAAGGTGATCAGGTTGTCCCACGGGAGGCTCACAGTCTTCATCCCCATATTACAGATGAAAGAGAATTCCCTCCCCGTCTTTTCCTATCTTCTAGTCTATTGGGGAATTCAAGGATCTCTGACACTGTAGACATGGTCGTGAAATCATTACCATAGCTAAGGAATTGGAAAGTGTGAACGTTACGTATTTGCATGATGTCATTTTATCATAGTGTCAAACTTTTGTTTAAAGAAGTTCCTCTTCATTGGAATTTTAATAGCTGTGGTATTTAAGCATTTACTACTACTACTAATTTGATGTATCTGTTAAGCACTTACTATGTGCAAGGCACTGTACTGAGCGTGGAGGTAGATACAAGATAATTGGGTCATACACAGTCTCTGTCTCACAGGGGGCTCAGAGTCTTAATGTGTTAAGGACTGGGGTAGATGCAAGTTAAGCAGTTCAGACATATTCCAGGTTCTGCGTAAGGCCCAAGGTGTACGCGGAAGAGAGAACAAATACTGAATATCCTTTTTACAGATGGTAAAACTGAGTCAGGAAGAAGTTAAGTGACGACCAAGTTCATGCAGTTGGAATTAGAACCCGGGTCCACTGACTCCTGGGTCTGTGCTTTTCCCACTAGGCCACACCGCTTCCTCATATAGAATTACTGACTCTATTGAAAGATAACTTTTCTCATAGAAAATTCTGTTCATGTGAACACCCCCTATATGAAGGATGTAGGAAATGACAAAAAAATCTTCTGATTATAGATCATGTGAATAAATTTCAATATCTTAATGAAATCATAATGAAAATGTTATCCGGTCAATTCCTCTAATCCCTTCCCCGTGTCTCTCAGGGGAAAAAAAAAATCAGTATCATTGAATCATAGCTCCACATATGTTTCAGTACTGAGATAGAGAGGTTTCTAGGCCACACTTAGACGCCAAGTGAATGTTTATCTGCCCAAACAGCATTTATCCATCATAAATCATGAAAAGCAAAAATAAAAATGTATCTATGTTTTTAGCTGCCCAAAGTGGTAGGCCTTTAAGTGCTAGATGTCCAGGAAAAATCAAGCAATTTTCCAGTTAGCAAAGTGGCTTAATCTGGTTGACAGCAGCCACATCATAAATATATGTCTATTTAGAGAAGCAGCGTGGCTCAGTGGAAAGAGCCCTGGCTTTGGAGTCAGAGTTCATGGGCTCAAATCCTTCCTCTGTCACTTGTCAGCTGTGTGACTCTGGGCAAGTCACTTCACTTCTCTTTGTCTCAGTTCCCTCATCTGTAAAATGGGGATTCTGTGAGCCCCACATGGGGCAACCTGATCACCTCATAATCTCCCCAGTGCTTAGAACGGTGCTTTGCACATAGTAAAAGCTTAATAAATGCCATCATTATTATTTATTGTTGTACTCTCTCAAGGGCTTAGTACAGTGCTCTGCATTCAGTGAGTTCTCAGTAAATACTATTGAATGAATGAATAAAGATGAACTGATTTCTCTAAAACAGATGATCAATCCCCATGTAGTGAGTTGATGAGAAATAGCATGGCCTAGTGGATAGAGTCAGAAGGACCTGGGTTCTAATCCCAGCTCTGCCATTGGCCTACTGTGTGACTTTGGGCAAATCACTTAACTTCTCTGGGCCTCAGTAACCTCATCAGTAAAATGGGGATTAAGACACTAAATCCTATAGAGAAGCAGCGTGGCTCAGTGGAAAGAGCTCCGGCTTTGGAGTCAGAGGTCATGGGTTCAAATCCCGGCTCTGCCAGTTGTCAGCTGTGTGACTTTGGGCAAGTCACTTAACTTCTCTGGGCCTCAGTAACCTCATCTGTAAAATGGGGATTAAGACTGTGAGCCCCCCGTGGGACAACCTGATTACCTTGTAACCTCCCCAGTGCTTAGAACAGTGCTTTGCACATAGTAAGTGCTTAATAAATGCCATCATTATTATCATGTATGACAGGGACTATAAACAACCTGATTAGCTTGCATCTACCCAAGCACTTAATACAGTGCTCGGCACATAGCAACTGTTTAACAAACACCATAAAAAAAATGTAGTGGGCCATTCAACTATTTAAGGAAAACTGGCTCTTCAGGGGAACTGGATGTAAGACTTAAGACTTCAGAGTGACTCAAGCTCTGGGACTGCAGAATAACCTCTCTTTACGATGCTGTTTTAGGGATTGTCAGCTAGAATTTCTGACCCACAGACTGTAGCAAAAAAATCATGATTTCCTTTAATGTAGGATTTTGAATGAAAGAATGGAGGATTATTTTCTGAAAGTCTGTCTTTGAGAAGAAAGGAGAGGCACCTAATACTGTTATTTCTTGGATAAGCAGAGAAGCAGCGTGGCTCAGTGGAAAGAGCCCGGGCTTTGGAGTCAGAGGTCATGGGTTCAAATTCCGGCTCCACCACATTTCTGTTGTGTGACCTTTGGCAAGTCACTTAACTCTCTGAGCCACAGTTACCTCATCTGTAAAATGAGGATTAAGACTGTGATCCCCCGTGGGACAACATGATCACCTTGTATCCCCCTGTAGCGCTTAGAACAATGCTTTGAACATAGTAAGTGCTTAATAAATGCCATTATTATTATTATCATTATTGGATATTGGCTCCTAGGAGATGAAATTTTTAATCCTTCATTGGAAGATATAATTTGTGGGGAAAGATGGATATTATAAAAGCAACTCTGATATTTATTCTTCCCAACAGTCACAAATGCAGTGTTTTTAAATGAATGGTTTTCTGTCCACTCTAAAATACTGTGTGTGTTTGTGCCTGTGTGTGTGTTGGGGGGAAAATAATGTTCCCCGTTTTATAGATGATGCAACTGAGGCTCAGGGAAGTTGTGACTTGCCCAGGGTCCCACAATAAATAAGTGGTGGAGTCTGGAGATCCACTGACCGAGTGGAAACTTTCTTGAAGGTGGGACAACGCAAATGTCCTCATTGAAGTTTTGGGGAAGGAAGCCGAGGTAGAAGGTGAGACCAGCCTAGGAGCTGATGGGAAAAGGGAACTGCTGATACCGTTTAAGATATGGGAACATATGCTGAAGCAGGGAAATTTTCCTCAAAATGTGATAAAGGTGTACCGGGGAGGTAAGCTGAACCCAGAACCTACTGTTCTACTCTCTCAAGGGCTTAGTACAGTAGGAGAGTCAGCGGCGTGGCTCAGTGGAAAGAGCCTGGGCTTTGGATCCAGAGGTCATGGGTTCAAATGCCGGTTCTGCCAGTTGTCAGCTGTGTGACTTTGGGCAAGTCACTTAACTTCTCTGGGCCTCAGTTCCCTCACCTGTAAAATGGGGATTAAGACTGTGAGCCCCCTGTGGGACATCCTGATCACCTTGTAACCTCCCCAGTGCTTAGAACAGTGCTTGCACATAGTAAGCACTTAATAAATGCCATTATTATTATCATTATTATTAATGGAAAGAGCACAGGCCTGGGAGCCTGAGACCTGAGTTCTAATTTCAGCTCTGCCACTTACCCACCACTTAACTTTTCTTTGCCTCAGTTTCCTTGAATGTAAAATGGAGATTAAATACCTCTTCCCTTATTTTCAAGGTCACATCTTCTGCAAGAAGCTTCCTGACTAAACTCTCTTTTCCCCAGCTTGCTCTCCCTTCTGTGAGAAGCACCCGGGCTTGGAAGTCAGAGGTTCTGGGTTCTAACCCTGGCTCTGCCACTTGTCTGTTGTGTGGCTTTGGACGAGTCACTTACCTCTCTGTGACTCAGTTACTTCATCTGTAAAATGGAGATTAAGACTGTGAGCCCCTCATGGGACAACCTGATTACCTTGTATCTCCCCTAGTGCTTAGAACAGTGCTTGGCACATACTAAACACTTAACAAATGCCATTATTATTATTATTATTAGTAGTAGTAGTAGTAGTATGCACTTGGATCTGTGAGCTTTGGACATTTGATATTCACCGCAACCCCTCAAACATCATACAAATCCTTAAAAATTATAAATTATAAATTACTTATGTAATGTATACATACTTACGTATTCATATTAACATCCGTCTCCCCCTTTAGACTGTAAGCTCGTTATGGGCAGGGAACACGTGCTAATTCTATTGTATTGTACTCTCGTATGTGCTTAATGAAGAGCTCTTATAATAAATGCTCAGTAAATTCCATTGATTGATTCCCTTCTCCTTAAAGTATGAGGAGCTCAACTCTTATAACTGTAGTGGTAACAATATTTTTAGTGAGCCCCTACTTTGTGCTGAGCACTGTACTAAGTTTTTGGGTGAATAATAATGATGCAAAATTTATCCATGTTCCTTTTCCCACAAGGAGCTTAATCTGAGCAAGAAATTTGAGAAACTTATAAAGAAAAAGATTTTAAAGAAGGCACAGACAACAGAAGCAAGAGTACAGAGGAAAAAAAGATGAAAGATAAGGCATAAGAACAAATAAACCATCCTTAGAAAAGACAATTTTGATGTACTTTTCTGCTCCTGGCACAGTCCTTGGAATGTCCTTCTGCCTTGTTTGTCTGAAGCCAAGAGTCATGTTTGAAACAAATCATAGGGTCAGGCTACATTTTTTTCTTTAAAGGGAGATGTTATTTCTAACCATTGATAAAGTGTTTTTGTGTGTAAAGCACTGACCTACGCTCTGGGGAAAGGTACAAAGGTATTAATTTAGATGGCATCCCTGGCCCAAAGGGAACTTCCAATCAAAAAGTGATGAGGAATTGATGTCAGGAATCCAGGGAAAGAAAAAGTAGGGTCCAGTCAGCAGGAACAATAATTCAGTAACAAAAGTAGCAATGTCTCACTTGTGTGAGGGTAGAGTCTTTTAACTTTTCACTGTTCTGGGTAGGGCTGTTGTGGGTCCAACAGTCCTAATGTTTCCACCATGTTAAAAAGTCTCACAGCAAGTATGTGGCAGAATCAGAACTGGAACCCAGGTCCACGCCTGTTATGTCACTGCTCTTTCCCTTAGGCCACACAGCTTCATGCAGCTGTTTAACAGGTTTGTGTGTGTTTCAATGTGGGCATACAAATAACTGCTTCCTCCGCAGCCAACTATTGTTTTTCCCCCAAACCTTTGTTGCTGTCAGGAAGGCACAGCCATAATCCACGCTGAATTAAGTTCAAATTCAGACTGGAGCTGAGGTAGTGAGATCTACCCAAGTTCTCCTTAGTTCAGTGCGCTCTACACAGATGCTCTTGGACAATTGATTTATTGGGATGTTTCACACCTTAAACTGGCTCACAGTGGAAGGGGAAACAACTTGGGAAGGAGGCTAAGGGGAGGCAGGTAAAATGGGAGAGCTGAGCAGGGAGAGGACTGTCTCCTCTAACAAAATATTTGATGAGCTGTGGGGTCTTTCTTCAAAACATGATTTCAGTTTGAAGCATTAGCTTTACCTCAGGTAATCCAACCCAGTGGGCTGTCATGAATGATTTAGATTCTTGGACATGGTGGGAAGGTCCTAAATCATATCCCCACTTCCTGTAACCTTGGGATGTTATAATAGTTCAATACCAGCTCTCCCTCCTACTTAGATGGTGAACCCCATGTGAGACAGGGACTGTGTCCGACCTGAATCTAGCCTGGTGCTTAGAACAGTGTTTGACATACAGCTAGTGCTTAACGAATAGCACAAGCACAACAGTTACAATATTTATTGCGCTCTTTCTGGGTTCAGTGCACTGTACTGAAAAGTTGGAGAAGTAGAAAGATGTGACACACTCTCTGCCACAAGGGCCTTTCACTTTTGTGTGTCTAGTGGGGGAGAGTAAAGGTTTTGAGGACCAAAAGTAGGTAGTGGTGTCCTCTCCCAGCATCTTTCTTTCTAGTCCGTCCCCAGGGGTCAAAAGGTTGGGGTCAGAGGTCCCAGGCTAAGCCCACCCAGCACCATCAAAGGCTGTTTGCCATGCATTCAAAGAAGCATGCAGAATAGACTTTGATCAAATCCTTGACCAGAGTAGCCACCTGCTTCAGATATCTCATCCCTCTTTCCAGTTTCTAGGGCTAGGTGATGGACTAGTTTGACTTCTTTTCTATTCACGATTATTTTTCAACAAACGGATTAATGGACAAGGGATAATAGAGGTCAGATATATCTAAAAACTTTGGAAAAAAAACCTACATGTTGTTTTTTCACACTTAATGCACTGATTGCTGTTATTTTTAGTTTATTTAAATTATAATGTTTAACAGTAAAGTTGCTAATAACAATTATGGCATTTGTTAAGTGCTTACTATGTGCCAGGCACTGTACTAAGCGCTGGGATGGATACAAGCAAATCAGGTTGGACACAGTCCACGTCTCACGTGGGCTCACAGTCTTAATCCCCATTTTACAGATGAGGTAACTGAGGGAATAATAATAATAATAATAATAATGGCATTTATTAAGCGCTCATTATGTGCAAAGCACTGTTCTAAGCACTGGGGAGGTTACAGGGTGATCAGGTTGTCCCACGGGGGGCTCACAGTCTTAATCTCCATTTTACAGATGAGGTATCTGAGGCCCAGAGAAGTTAAACGACTTGCCCAAAGTCACACAGCTGACAATTGGTGGAGCTGGGATTTGAACCCATGACCTCTGACTCCAAAGCCCGGGCTCTTTCCACTGAGCCATGCTGTTTTTCTAGGGAAGTGAAGGGAAGTGAAGTGACTTGCCCAAGGCCACACAGCAGACAAGTGGCAGCGTCGGGCTACTACTAACATGATCTATTGTTTCTCTAGATTTTCAACCTCACTATTTGAAACAGTATTAACCCTTGGGATATTTTCCAATAGGTCATTTTCTTGATCTATTATATCCAAGGAGTCTGCTTTGTATTAATTCATAAATACGGTCCTCGTGCAATCTGTACATAGGCATTTAATAGGAAAGTGCACATTTTGTATCTGAATTCCATATTCAGGTTGTCTGTATTGTTCCAAACCCTCTTGAGTCCTAGGCATCTGGCTATTCTGGTGAATAATAGCAGTAACAGAAGTAGATTAAGTTTCTCTTATTCATTGAAAACTTTTATAGTTATCTGTTTCCAACTCTCTTGCTTTATTTGTTTTTCCCATATAAGGAATAATTTTCTTCGGGCAGGGTAACAAATAATCCAACTCATTCCTTCCATTTAATTACACACGGTGTCACTGAACTTGTCTTCCTGAATTAAAAACAACAACAACAACACAGCTCCTAAATTCATGCTGTTTGGTTTAAGTATGATGCTTTCTGTAAAAGTAAGGTTCAGATACAGAATCAGGGTTATTATTCAACTTATGTTTTAAAAAGAAAGCACAAAATTAGAATTCAAAAACAAACTTTAATCTCTGTGATGCTGAAAGCGAGGGCTTGATTGCTGACAAATCAAGATTTGGGCAGACATTGAAGGTCTTACATTCATTTAATCGTTTTTATGGAGCGCTTACTGTGTGCAGAGCACTGTACTAAGTGCTTGGGAAGTACAGGTTGGCAAGCTATAGAGATGGTCCCTGCCCAACAATGGGCTCACAGTCTAGAAGGGGGAGACAGACAACAAAACAAAACATGTGGACAGGTGTCAAGTCGTCATAACAAATAGAATTAAAGATAAGTGCACATCATTAATAAAATAAATAGAATAGTAAATATGTACAAGTAAAATAGAGTAATAAATCTGTGCAAACATACAGGTGTTGTGGGGAGGGGAAGGAGGTAGGGTGGGGGGTGGTGAGGAGGAGAGGAAGGAGAGGGCTCAGTCTGGGAAGGCCTCTTGGAGGAGGTGAGCTCTCAGTAGGGCTTTGAAGGGAGGAAGAGAGCTAGCAGTGCCAAGTTGAGAAGACCCTACCCCACCATAGTATGGCTCCTTCTTCTCTCTCCAAGCTGGGAAATTCTTAGAGGGGCTGGGAGTGGGGTGGGGGAGGAAACTAGTGGTAGCCCAAGGGACCATCTGGCTGGAAAGGAGAATTTAGGAAGGCAGAGGTGAGTGAGAATGACCTTCCCCTAACCTCATCAGCTAACACATACCTCCTACTTCCCTCTACCCCTTCAGGAAACAAGTCCCAACCCCGGAAGGTACAGGGAAGGCATCCGTGCTGGAAGCCGGGCATATGATTGGATGAGTAAATTGGGCACCCCAAAAGATCCTCCTTTAACCCCGATCAAGGTGGGAGTTCCCTCCCCCCCGACTAATAATAATAATAATAATAATAGTTTTTATTAAGCACTTACTATGTGCAAAGCACTGTTCTAAGCACTGAGGAGGTTACAAGGTGATCAGGTTGTCCCATGGGGGGCTCACAGTCTTAATCCCCATTTTGCAGATGAGGTAACTGAGGCCCAGAGAAGTGAAGTGACTTGCCCAAAGTCACACAGCTGACAAGTGGCGGAGCTGGGATTCAAACCCATGACCTCTGACTGTAAAGCCCGTACTCTTTCCATCATCATCATCAATCGTATTTATTGAGCGCTTACTATGTGCAGAGCACTGTACTAAGCGCTTGGGAAGTACAAATTGAAGTACAAATTTCCACTGAGCCACACTGCTTCTCTAAGTGTATTAATGTCCCTGGCCACCTCACAGTAAGTGTGGAGGATGGCGTGGGTCCATGCCCTGGCTAACATCTGCACAACAGCTGGGAGTTGTGGTGTCATCACCCAAACACCCACTTCCAGGAAACACTTGGCCCCGTCTCCTCTGAGTGGCTAAGAGAAGAGGGTCAATTTTCAGGGACCATCCGACATAGGGCCCAGAGGACGGGGCGGGCCCAGGGGCTGACTCGTAAAATCCCTCTGCTCCTTGTCGGTCCCTTTGTGGCAAAGGTTTTTGGGGAGGAAAAGGCCACAGCCGTGAAGGCCCCCCCAACTCTCCCAATTGACGCAGGAGCCAACAGGAAAGGAGCTAGCTCCTGCAGGGGCAACCACTCAATAATATGTACTGAACACCTCCTGTGAACAGATAATAATAATAATGATGGCATTCATTAAGCACTTACTATGTTCAAAGCACTGTTCTAAGTATAGGGGGGGTTACAAGGTGATCAGATTGTCCCACGGGGGCTCATAGTCTTAACCCCCATTTTTAAAATGAGGGAACCGAGGCCCAGAGAAGTGAAGTGACTTGCCCAAAGTCACACAGCTGACATTTGGCAGAGCTGGGATTTGAACCCATGACCTCTGACTCCAAAGCCCAGGCTCTTTTCACTGAGCCATGCTGCAGATCACTGTACTAAGCCCCTGGGAGAGTATGAGGAACCTTGGTTAGTATATGAGGTGGCAGAGCCTTCTCTGAGGCTGCCCGGGGGCTCCCACTGGCTCCTCTCGGCCTTGCCAGTTTGGGGTAGCACTTGGGTCCAGGAGGAAGGGTGGCAGAGAGGTGGTCCCAAGCTGGAGCTTCTACATTCCCGGCCCACAGTCCCCAAACTCGGAGTTGGGGGGCAAACATGTCCCGGACCCTCCCTCTGTGGCTTCAGCAGCTGCTGAGGTTGAGGAGAAATGTTTGAAATACTCTCCCGGAAACAGGATCATCGCAAAGCAATGTAAGGGGAATCTCTAAGGGGCCTGGCCCTTGGGTAGGTTTTTCCCATCCCACCTCGGATCGTGTTGTCATCTTTAGATACCTTGTGGTCCTTGCGGTGTTGGAATGGGAGTCTCTCAGTGAGCCTGCTGCTGGGCAGGGGGCAGAAGACAGGGCGCTGATGTCAAATCCCCTGCTTTACCTCCTTTCCCTCCCCACAGCATGTGTATATATAATAATAATAATGGCATTTATTAAGTGCTTACTATGTGCAAAGCACTGTTCTAAGTGCTGGGGAGGTTGTTACAAGGTGATCAGGTTGTCCCACATGGGGCTCTCAGTCTTCATGCCCATTTTATAGATGATGTAACTGAGGCACTGATAAGTTAAGTGACTTGCCCAAAGTCACACAGCTGACAAGTGGCAGAGCTGGGATTTGAATCCATGACCTCTGACTCCAAATCCTGTGCTCTTTCTACTGAGCAACACTGCTTCTCTATATAATAATAATAATAATAATAATAATAATAATGGTATCTGTTAAGCACTTACTATGCGCAAAGCACTGTTCTAAGCACTGGGGAGGTTACAAGGTGATCAGGTTGTCCCACGGGGGGGCTCACAGTCTTAATTCCCATTTTACAGATGAGATAACTGAGGCACAGAGAAGTTAAGTGACTTGCCCAAAGTCACATGGCTGACAGTTGGCAGAGCTAGGATTTGAACCCATGACCTCTGACTCCAAAGCCCGGGCTCTTTCCACTGACCCACGTTTGTACAGATTTATTACTATATTTCTTTTACTTGTACATATTTACTATTCTATTTATTTTGTTAATGATGTGCATCTAGCTTTATTTCTATTTATTCAGACGACTTGACACCTGTCCACATGCTTCGTTTTGTTGTCTGTCTCCCCCTTCTAGACTGTGAGCCCGTTGCTGGGAAGGGACTATCTCTAGATGTTGCCAACTTGTACTTCCCAAGCGTTTAATACAGTGCTCTGCACACAGTAACCACTCAATAAATATGACTGATTGAATGAACGAATGAAATCCACCCGTGCCCAGTCTTACCCTTTCTCCTGCAGGGTGCTTGGAAGAGGATGCTTACATCCTTTAAGCCATCCAGGTATGATCACGGTGTAGCAGAAAACATATCTACCTCCTTCCCCTCCCCACAGCACCTGTGTATATGTTTGTACAGATTTATTCCTCTATTTATTTTACTTGTAAATATTTACTATTCTATTTATTTTGCTAATGATGTGCATCTGTGTGCTCTGCACACAGTAAGCGCTCAATAAATACGATTGAATGAATCTAGCTTTAATTCTATTTGTTCTGATGACTTTACTCCTGTCCACATGTTTTGTTTTGTTGTCTGTCTCCCCCTTCTAGACTGTGAGCCCGTTGTTGGGTAGGGACCGTCTCTATATGTTGCCATCTTGTACTTCCCAAGCGCTTAGTACAGTGCTGTGCACACAGTAAGCACTCAATACAATTGATTGATTGACTGATTCCCAAGCACTTAGTACAGTGCTCTGCCCACAGTAAGCGCTCAATAAATATGATTGAATGAATGAATATCTCTGGTTCTGCATAATCCAAATACATTTTTTTAAAAGGCAACCTAAGAACACACTCATTCATCACAACTCAAGTATGATTTGATGATAAAAAGCAAAAAGGTCTTTAGCAGAATTCATGTTCCATTCTATGCTTGACTGCATATTTTGTTCGGTTCATTTGGAGTAGCTATTGAGTCATTGAGACATTCTCTGTATCAGTTATGGTAGATCGTGTTTTAAAAGAAAATAGGTAAATGCTCTACCAGTGTTATATCGTTAGGTTATTGAATAACAAAATCCAGTGGAAAGAAAATGTCCCTAGGAATGACTTCAACTCAAATGATAAGAAAGGGATGGTTTGGCATACTCCAGGGAAATTTTTTGCTGTACTCTTTATAATTTCCAGAACTACCCAACAAAGGCAGGTAAGTGGGTGGGGGTGGGGGGAAACACTGCCAGTTGGATAAAGAGCAGATTAAATGCATCTTGCAAAAGTTCTTTGCAGATATTATAGTAACAAGCACCATTTGGCCGAGGAAAAAATAGCATATCTTATTCCAAATCTGACTCTTTCCGATTTATTTCATAATCTACAAAAATGTGTCCACTGAAATTCAGCCAAATTTGATTTTTTCATTGCTCATATCATTGGCTGGTAACAGCCAATTGTAATGAGCTTTATATTTCCGAGATTTTACATTGTGCATCCATTTACTGTCGTTTATTATTATTGACAGAAGTGTTTGCAAAATATAAAGATCTTATGCTCAGGATCTTGCTTCTCATGAAGAAATACAATGGGGCTTCATCCTGCTGAAGAGGAAGCTGGAAAGCACAATACGTGTTGAGGAAATCATCATCATCATCATCAATTGTATTTATTGAGCGCTTACTATGTGCAGAGCACTGTACTAAGCGTTTGGGAAGTACAAATTGGCAACATATAGAGACAGTCCCTACCCAACAGTGGGCTCACAGTCTAAAAGGGGGAAATGCTGGCAGAAATCACAGAAAGCACAGCTAAGCAGTGAATAAAAGCCAAGATAACTTAACTGGTCATGGGGGGGGGGGGGGGGGAAGTATGCTAACCAATTTCTGTAAAACTGTTCCCTTTCTAGTGCAAAATACCAGTACAAGAATAGATCACTAGAATAGTCCATCACTCAGCCTCTAGGCAGTTAGATGACTTGAATTTCCTTCCTTTTCTGCCTGCATAAAACTATAATTGTTTCACTTTAACTACCGGCTTTGATTCGAAGATGTCTGAGTTGACTAGTTATATTGTGTTCCCCCGCCTGTAATTCATTTTAGCATCTACCTCCCCACACCCCCACAACCAGATTGTATAGTCGCTGAGAGCAGGAATTGTGTGTACTAACTCCATTGTACTCTTCCAAGCTCTTAGTACAGTGTTCTGTACAAAGTAAGTGCTCAAGAAGTGCAACTGATTAGCATCCTTGCATAAAATGTCCCCTCTGGGAAAGAGCCTTAATTTAGGGTATGGAACCATGATGTATGAGAATTGGAAAGGGGGAACCTAGTTAATCTCCATGTGAGAGAATAAATTAGCAGTTCTTCCATAGGGAAAGTGTGTCCCAACTTGTTTTGAGGTCAGCTAACTTCCCTTCCCAGCTGTAGAGCCGAATTTGGTCCCATCACTGCAGGCTGTTTGAACAAGCCAAGGCACTACACATCATTTGGAGGTTTCTATATTTTTCATACGCCAGATAGTGTTCATGAATTCCTGCAGTTGAGAAGGGATCATTTTAGGACTTAGGCCTTCAGAGGAATCAAATAATAGGAAATTAAATTAGGCAGGAATGACTTTCTGGCCACAGACTGACAAGGAGCTAAAAGAGTAATGTTGTTGTTGGAGTTGCTCAGAACTAATGCTGGACACAAAGGGAAGAGCACAGAAGCCTAAATACATGTTAAGATAATAATTCCCTTAAAATTTTCTCAATAGATGGAACTCCATCTGCTTCATTTGTGATGGGCAATAGCAGAGATTAATGGTCTACTTTTAAAAAGATTTTTAGGGAATTGGGTGTAATTTGTGAAGCACTGAAGGCATCTCATGTATTATAAATTATATGGTAATTAAAGAAGCATTCTCCAAATTGCTCTTTTTCCCGCCAACTGACAAAAAAAGCAAAATGTACACAGAATTAGATGAGCAATTGATGTTTTCTCTGAAAATTGACATTTGAAATATTTCTGTGTTGGTGGTAATTAGAGTTCTTTAATAATAATGGTGGCATCTGTTAAGCGCTTATTATGTGCCAAGCACTGTTCTAAGCAATGAAGTAGATACAAGGTAATCAGGTTGTCCCACGTGGGGCTCACAATCTTCATCCCCATTTTACAGATGAGGTAACTAAGGCACAGAGAAGTTAAGTGACGTGCCCGAAGTCACACAGCTGACAAGTGGCGGAGCCAGGATTAGAACCCAAGACCTCTGCATCCCAAGCCTGCGCTCTTTTCACTTTACATCGCTAACTGTTCAAATGTGAAGTTCAGGAATAAAACACTTGTTTAGTTTGCAGAGGTTTTTTTTATGGAACCTATAAGGAAGTTTTAACTTTGTGATAAACATAGTCAGGGCTGAAATTTGAGACCTGGTCCATGATTGGAAATCTAGTCAGTGTTCATCCTGCTCGTACACAAACCTTACAGTACCTTTTTCACTAAACAAGACCATTCTGAGGCTTTCGTTGTAATCCCTCTTAGAATTGCAAGATCTCATCTCACATTCTTCACATATATTCACTTCTCTTTTCAGCTGAAAACCTTCATAGGTTTCAACTCCAAGTTGAATAGAGAAGACACGAAAGTAATAATAATAACTATGGTATTTAAGCACTTACTGTATGTCTAGGATTGTTCTAAAACCTGGTGAAGATAGAAGATAAACCAGGAAGGCACTGCTTAAGTCATATCACGGAAGGTACAAGAGGTCCTGAGGTACTGTTCTTCTCAGAAAAATATTCAGCAGTTGGTTATGAAATCCACGGAAGTCCAAGATTGCAGTGAGCGGAGGCCCTAGGCTTCTTAGCTGGTCTCTGGGGAAATTGGACTGACCCATCCCACCAAGCCTTTTCTGAGCCCAGGACACAATCCCTATAATAATAATGATAAAAATGATGTCATTTGTTCAATGCTTACTACATAACAAGTGGTGAGGTTGATACAAGTAGATCAATTGCAGTCCCTGCCTCACTTGGGGCTCACAGTGTGAGGAAGGGAGAAACTATTGAATTCCCATTTTACAGATGAGAGAAACGGAGACATGAAGTTAAGTGACTTGGCCAAGTTCACACAGCAGGCAAGTAGCAGAGCAAGGATTAGAACCCAACTCCTGATATTCCAAAGGTCCATGCTCCTTCCACTAGGCCATGCTGCTTCTCATTCTTGGTCAGTGGGTCCAGCCCTCTGTTTCCAGGCAGGAGAATGACCAAATCACCCAGGGTAGATGCCTGCCAAGTCCTCCCTTGTAGATATTAATTGAGAGAGATTCAGTGATTCCCCCATGAGTTCCCCATTTTTTTGTTTTTCTCATCATAGTGATCAAATCATTGTTTTGTTTTGTTTTGTTTTTTATTTGGGTCTGTTTCCTCTTGTTCCTTGGTGGCTATCCACCCAGCTGGTTCTGATTTTCATATGAAACATGTATACATGAAGATGATGAAGTCTTTCCTTAACCTCATAACCGCAGTAAGCCCATACTTCTTGGGACCTTCCATTAATTTATCTTTTTTTGTTGCTCTTCACTGGATCCTTTCCTGATGCTGAAAAATAGGAAACGATCCAGTGAAGAGTAAGCACGTGGCTCAATGGAAAGAGCACAGGCTGTTGAGTCAGAGGTCATGGGTTCAAATCCCGGCTCTGCCAACTGTCAGCTGTGTGACTTTGGGCAAGTCACTTCACTTCTCTGTGCCTCAGTTGCCTCATCTGTAAAATGGGAATTAAGACTGTGAGCCCCATGTGGGACAACCTGATCACCTTGTAACCTTCCCAGTGCTTAGAACAGTGCTTTGCACATAGTAAGCGCTTAATAAATGCTATCATTAATATTGATTGTATTTGCTAAGCACTTACTATATGTCAAGCACTCAGGTAAAGGCTAATCATACATATCTATTCTATTTATTTTATTTTGTTAGTATGTTTGGTTTTGTTCTCTGTCTTCCCCTTTTAGACTGTGAGCCCACTGTTGGGTAGGGACTGTCTCTATATGTTGCCAATTTGTACTTCCCAAGTGCTTATTACAGTGCTCTGCACACAGTAAGCACTCAATAAATATGATTGATGATGATGATGATGATAATCAGGTTAGACACACTCCCTGTTCCACATGGGACTCAGTCTTAATCCCCGTTTTACAGATGTGCTAGCGGAGGCATGGATAAGTCAAGTGACTTACCCAAGGTCACACAGCAGACAAGTGGCAGAGCTGGGATTACAATCCAAGTCCTTCTGACTCCCGGTATCTCTTGAAAGGTGCAACGACCAAAATTAGATTTGGTATTCTGAGGTTCTGATAAGTGCAGAGGGTTTAGCTCAACTTATATGTACCCAAACACTTATCAAAGCCTCATCATAACATTTTATTTTATTTCATAAAGGGAGGGAAACCTTGCACGGATGATTCAATTGACGCTAGGACATCATTGCTTCCAGATCTATATCTTATATGCCTGTCTCATCAGCTCTATCCTTATCTCATGACCATTAACTAAGTAATCAAGCCCAGTATCCAGGGTTTTGTTGGCTGAATCAGGATGACAGGTGTGTCTGTGTTGTGTGTATGCTATTTGAGTGCCAAATCAGAGCCAAGGAGCCACAGCTAGAGATAATTAGGAAACTTCAGTAAATGCAGAGCAGTCTTCACTGAATTGATCCTCAGCCCATGAGGATGAAAAAAAAAATTGCATTAGTTAAACAGATGTAATACTGGATAATTAGACTAATTCAGAAAATGCTTTTAATACTGCCCTCCTCCTCTTTCTCTCTTTTCCTCCTACCCCTTTCTATGCTTTGGAGCTTCCTGCTCCTGCCTTTCTGTGTGACCTTAGGCAGTAACTTAACTTCTAATTTGCTTCAGTTTACTTATCTGTTAAATGGGGATTCAATATGTGTTCTTCTTCATACTTAGACTGTGAGACATATGGGGAACAGGGACTTTGTCCAAACTGATTATCTCGAATGTACCCTGGTGCTTAGTACAGTTTTGGCAGATAGTAAGCTCTAAGATATATGATATGATAATGATATAAGATATCATTAAGATATAAGATATATGTATATATATACACTTGTATATGTTTGTACGTATTTATTGCTCTATTTTACTTGTACATATTTATTCTATTTTAATTTGTTAATATGTTTTGTTTTGTTGTCTGTTTCCCCCTTCTAGACTGTGAGCCCACTGTTGGGTAGGGACCACGTCTATATGTTGCCAACTTGTGCTTCCCAAGCACTTAGTACAGTGCTCTGAACACAGTAAGCACTCAATAAATATGATTGAATGAGTGAATAAGATAAAAATTGATTGATAATATTATTATTATTATTATCATTATATACATTGGCCATCTTTCCCTTTAATAGCATTGCATAATAAGAACTTTGACCTACCATTCATCATTCAGTGATATTTATGGAGTCTTACTATATGCAAAGCACTCTACCAAGTGCCTGGGAGAGTACAAGACAACAGAGTAAGTAACGTTCCTTGCCATAATGAGCTCACAGTCTATAAGGGGAGACAGGCGTTAACGTAAAAAAATAGCATAAAGATGTGCATTGGGATTTGGATTGTTAGAGTGACTGTTCTTAAACTGTTCCACAATTGGACTTGTATAGTTTATTTTCTTACCTTTACTAAATTCATTTGTGGGGTAGCAGTGCCACGTGACTCCAGGGGTGCTTTTTATTGCTAGGTTGATTCTGTCTCTGGAAACATGATTAACAGTTATAACTTCCATCTCTGCTACTACGTTTTTAGCTGGAATGAGCAGAGAACCTTCCGTGCCCCAGGTTATTGCTCCTCATCTCGTAAGACACCTGGAACCTTTCAAAAAACCTTCTAGCTGTTTCCAAACAAGACAGAGATCTTGTCAGGGGTCTTCATCAGCCATGTCTCGCAAACCCAAACCGTTTTCCTTTCCCATTTGGCTGTGCTTGTGTTTGGCTAATCCAATTCTGGAAACCTTGCTGCATTGGTTGCAGTGCAAGAAAATATTTCAATGAGGTATGCGTGGTGGTTGGAGCTTTTTGGTTCACCGCTTCAGTTATTCTCTTTTCACCATCTCCCTCTGACAGTGTGAAGCTTAGAAAATCTGAACTCCTTGGGTTGTAAACTCCTTCCTGTACAACGAATCCCAAATCAAGGTCTACTAGCATTTGTTTTGCACTTTTATGATAAAGCATGGGACACCTTGAGAGACTTAATCCATCCTTAGTCTTGTCTGGTTTTTTGGGAAGTTCACCACTTGCTTTGGGATTCTGGAATCAGCCATTCTGAACCCCAGTCCGGGTCAGGAAGCAGCTCGTCTCTGATATCATTCCCCAGATTCCTGCAGTGCTTTTCTGCTTCCCATTAATGTGTCTCTTCTCCCATTTAACTGTGAGATGTATTAGTATACTTTCCTGGCCATCCAGGCAAATTAAAATTGAATTGACACTTGGCCCCACCAGTACCCTGAGGGACAACAGTGTTTGACAGAAATCTGTGGTAATTGAACGCTCAATATTACTGCAATATCTTACTGGAAAGAGGAAGGAGACAGGCATTTAGCTTTTAACCCATCAAACCTCAAGGGTTCTACTTCTGAGCAATATCAGCTAGTGAATTTCCCAATGTAAAATGGTCCTAATGATTTCAAAAGTCCCTGAATTCCCCTGCTTATGGCAGAGAGGCCCAAAGCTGAGACCACCCCATAATTCTAGTGGAAGAATATGTGAAAAAGAAGAAACTTCTATTCTGAAACATATTTGGGATGGGGAAAGGTTTTTGAGGGTTTTTTTTACATTTTACTGGCTCCCACCCCAAACTCCCCGAAGAGAAGCAGCATGATTTAGTGGAAAGGGCTAGGGCCTGGGAACCAGGGGACCTAGGTTCTAATCCTGGCTCTGCCACTTAAGGATGGCATTTGTTAAGCGCTTACTATGTACAAAGCACTGTTCTAAGCACTTGCCTGTTGTGTGGCTTTGGGCAAGTCACTTAACTTCTCTGGGCCTCAGTTACTTCATCCTGTAAAATAGCATTAAATCTGTGAGTCCCATGTGGTCAACATGTATCTACCCCAGCAATTAGTACAGTACCTGTCACATAGTAAACACTTAACAAATACCATAAAAATGACTCAATTGCTAGGCCGTTTAGCAATAATCAAGTTATTATTGCCTTTGAGCACCTGGTGGAACGGGGATATGTCATCTGGTGAACTATCCCAAGTGCCTAGCGCAGTGCATTGCACAAAGTAGATGTTTAATTCCAGGACTAGTATTTCTGGTGTTCAGATGTCAAAGGTTTCTGTAAAGAATGTCACTGGCCATGTTAGATTCCATGTCCAAATGTGTTAGTGTCCCACTAACAACCCCACAACCCCACCCAATAACCTGCTGGTGATATTAACTGAAAAGCATATGGATCCAACTTTGCAGTTCCAATTAATGGAATCAGACTGCCCTGCTTTCTGATACCACTGTTAGGAGTCCCAGAAGACAGGTTGTTCCCTCTCCGATTCCCTGATTTCTTGAGGCTCAGGTGTGTGTGGGGGAGAAATGAGGTCTCCTGTTGATTCTCTGAGATACTGATACTCGTTTGGGTGCTTTGCAGTTTCTCTACTCTCCTGTGAGAATTTTTAACTTAGCAACACTACTTTGATTTTGAAAATGGGTATGAATTTCACTCATGCATCTTTTTCTATTTTAAAATATTCCACCTCTTGTAGCGCCCTAGAGAAAACTATTACTTTCCAGCAGACATTACTATAAAAAGAATCCTTTCCTGGTAAAATGATAAAAAGTAATAAAAAGTTTTTATTACAGTAAACCTGATCAAAAGAATTGCTATTTTGAAGGTCAAGAATGTTTTGAAGATGAAATCCTTGCATTTTAAAAAAACAACAATATTATTGTTCGTACGGTTCAGTGTACTATTGCACGTCTGTATGAGAATAAGGGTAGAGATGTTCTTTAAGGAGGTAAAGCCACCCCTTTGAAAGAAAACTCTTGGTAAGGTCATCCTCCTGGTGCTGGTGATGCTTTCTGATGGTCAGTTGGCCCTTGGAGATGGCAGTTTGATCGCCTGAATGACCCCTGGTGATCAGCTGAGTGGGGCCAGAGGATCACCACTGCAAACCCATTTCTACATCAATCACTTGGGGCCACATCTATCTGGGACTACCCACCAGCCTCCAAATCCAACCCAGACACACCTGGTCCTCTGGCAGAGGAGATGACCCTGCTTGGCATTGGAGTTTTATGTGGAAGGGGCCCAGACTCCCGATGGAAGAGTTGATGGGTAGTGGTGGGATAGTCTCTGGTGTGAAAAGAAAGTCCTGTGCTTCTGGAGCTAGGCCAAACTTTGGATATACTGTCTCCTGTGCTGGTGGGACTGCAATAGGGAGGTCTCTGGGAAAAGGACCAAGTGACCTCATCCTCTCATCAAACATCATGAGAGTGGGAGGAGTGGGGAGACTTTCCAAGTGTCTCCCTCAAGGTTCCAGAGGATTCTGGGCTGTACCAACTTCCCAGTCCCTCCTGAGACCAGGGACTGTGTCAAGGGATCATCATCATCATCATCATCATCATCAATAGTATTTATTGAGCACTTACTGTGTGCAGAGCACTGTACTAAGTGCTTGGGAAGTACAAGTTGGCAACATATAGAGACAGTCCCTACCCAACAGTGGGCTCACAGTCTAAAAGGGGGAGACAGAGAACAAAACCAAACATGCTAACAAAATAAAATAAATAGAATAGATATGTACAAGTAAAATAAATAAATAAGTAGAGTAAAGGGATATTGTGGCGGTCAGCATTAACCTCCGTGGAAACTTCTAAGACTTCCTATCAAATCCCAGTGCAGAGCCAGAGTTCCTCCAAGTCAACCTGAAATTCACTTTGCTTCTGCTAGAGTGCCTGCAGCACTATATAATAATAATAATGATGGTATTTCTTAAGCGCTTACTATGTGCAAAGCACTGTTCTAAGCACTGGGGGGATACAAGGTGATCAAGCTGTCCCAGGTTGGGCTCACAATCTTAATCCCCATTTTACAGATGAGGGAACTGAGGCACAGAGAAGTGAAGTGACTTGCCCAAAGTCACACAGCTGACAAGATGAATAAACGATGGTGAAAATGCCCATAGAATTGTGGGTTGGTTGATTTCAGGCCCACCATGTGTTGAATCATGCAATTGTTCAAATTGTCCCGAATTCAACTCCAGCCTGAAGGCCCTTCAGCGGTATTTGTGGCACAACTTTCTGCTTAACTATTTTTTCCTCAAGTAAAACTTTTATAAATACCAGGGGACCATGATTTTTCACCTTCTAAAATGAGAATGGAAGCTATGAATCTTATGCCTCTTCATTTGTACAAATAATGTCCCAGGCCCTCACACTTTCGTCTTTCAACAGTTCCTAGTAGCAATGGAAAAGAATATTTCTGGATTCCCCAGTGCTGTTCTATAGTTCATATATCCCAAGTGCTTAGTACAGTGCTCTGCATATGGTAAGCTCACAATAAATATGATTCAGTGAACGAATATACCCCAGACATGCTACAAAAGCAAGCAAAACAAACAGATTAGAATGAGTGATTGTATTAACATGATAACTTTTTGGATGGAGAGGAAAAGGCAGATTTTAGTGATGTTAATGTCCCCCAATCCTGTTGGCTCTACCTTCACAACGTTGCTAAAATCCATCCTTTCCTCTCTATCTGAACTGCAATTATGCCAATCCAGGAGCCTATAATATCCTGCATTTTTTTTAATGGTATTTGGTAAGCACTTACAATGGGTCAAACACTGTTCCAAGTGCTGGGGTAGATACAAGCTAATTAGATTGGATGCAGCCCCTGTCCCTCATGAGGCTCAAGTCCAAGTAGGAGGGAGAACAGGAAAACCGAGGCAGAGGAGTTAAGTGACTTGTCCAAGGTCACAGCAAGAAATTGCTAAATCCAGAATTAGAACCCAGATCCCATTTCTCAAGCCTGTGCTTTTTCTACGAGGCCTGCTGCTCCTTCCGTGATTACTGCATCTGTCTCATCACTGACCTCTTCACCTCTTGTCTTTCTTCATCCTAGTCCATACTTCACTCTGCTCCAGGAATCATTTTTCAAAAAAAGAAAAATAGTTCATGTCTCCCCATTCCTCAAGAATCTCCAATGGTTGCCCATCCCCTTCCATATCAAACAGAAACTCTTACCTCTGGCTTAAAAGCATTCAACAGCTTGCCCCTTCCTAATTTTCCTCACTGATCTCCTACTACGGGTCCAGACTGCACACTTCTCTCCTCTGAGTGCCGGCTTACTCACTGTGCCCCGATCTCATCTATCTGATCCTCAACCCATTTCCCACATCCTTCCTCTGGCCCGGAATTCCCAGCCTGCCCATACATTGCCAGACCACCACTCTCCGCACTTTCAAAGATTTATCAAAATCCCACCTCCTCCGAGAGGCCTTCACCAGACTTCCTCTCCCATTTCTAGACTGTAAGTCTACTTTTGGGTAGGGACCATCTCTATATGTTGCCAACTTGTACTTCCCAAGCACTTAGTACAGTGCTCTGCACACAGTAAGCGCTCAATAAATGTGATTGAATGAATGAATTTGCAATGTGTACACACTTTGATCTGTACCCTTTAAGCACTTGATAGTCACCCCAACATTCACTCACTGAACTGTATTTATTGAGCACTTACTGTGTGCAGAGCATTGTACTAACCGCTTGGGAGAGCACGGTATAACCATAAATAGACACGTTCCCTGCCCACAGTGACTTACAGTCTCTCAGCCTCAGCCCCACAGCACTTATGTACATATCTTTGATGTATCTATATTGGTGAGAAGCAGCGTGGCTCAGTGGAAAGAGCCCGGGCTTTGGAGTCAGAGGTCATGGGTTCAAATCCTGACTCCGCCAGTTGTCAGCTGTGAGACTTTGGACAAGTCACTTAACTTCTCTGGGCCTCAGTTACCTCATCTGTAAAATGGGGATTAAGACTGTGAGCCCCCCGGGGGACAACCTGATCACCTTGTAACCTCCCCAGTGCTTAGAACAGTGCTTTGCACATAGTGTTTAATAAATGCCGCTATTATTATTATTATTATTATATGGGCAGAGAACCTGTCTACCAACTCTGTTGCATTGTTCCCTCCCAAATGGTTAGTACAGTGCTCTTCACACAGTAAGCGCTCAATGCCATTGATGGATTGATTACCATCCACTGGACTGTAGAAATTTAAAACGTTCACGGAATCGGACATTAATTTGACTGCAAAATTGTCTTTCAGGACCAGTGCATTTGGAGGCAGCTGCTTAGCTTTAAAGAAATTAGTTTCTAGGTGACTGACAAATCAGACTCATGCCAACTCACAGAGAATGAGAGTGATAACGAGATCCTTCTTCACTTGTAAGATGTGATCGAGGCAAGTAAAATAAGCTGCAGAAATGTCCTAACTGATCTATGGGTGCTCAGGTCATCCAGTCCCCTTTACAACATTTGCCCCAACAAGTGTTTTGGGATGGGACACCCCTCGTTCTAAACCTGTCCCCTCCTTCCTTTTGGTCTCAATGGGATGAGCCTCAGTTGCCCCACTTTCACCTTGACCATTTCTTTTGTAACCTGATGTAACTCTCATTTCCACTCTACTCTCTTAAACTAGCATTCACCCTGACCTCTGGCTCATGATTGAACATGAAACTTCCAAGTGAATGGACATGGAAATCAATAAATGACATTAAATGAGTGCCTATTGTTTGTAGAGAATTGTGTTATGCACTTGGGAGAGTACTATAGCTAGAAGACGTGATCTTGATCCACGAGGAGATTATGTGGAGCTTATTGAGAAGCAGCGTGGCTCAGTGGAAAGTGCACGGGCTTTGAAGTCAGAGGTCATGGGTTCAAATCCCAGTTCCACCAGTTATCAGCTGTGTGACCTTAGGCAAGTCACTTCACTTCTCTGTGCCTCAGTTACCTCATCTGTAAAATGGGGATTAAGACTGTGAGCTCCCCGTGGGACAACCTGATCACCTTGTATCCTCTCCAGTGCTTAGAACAGTGCTTTGCACATAGTGAGTGCTTAATAAATGGCATTATTATTATTATGGTGTAGTGGGGAAGAGCCACACAAGATTATTTGCAGAAAGTGAAGAGAAAATGGATAGATTTTGGGACGATGCAAGGCATTGGTGGAAAAATGTCTGATATTTCTAAGTCACTTCGATGATCATAAATTGGAATTCTGGAAGTGGCATCTCTCTCCCTGGGTGGACAGCAAGAGTCAACACAAAATGAACCTGCTCAAGGCTGGCAATTGGTAAAGGATGTCAGTGTCAGAGGCAATAGCCATATCTGCCTGGGGCTGGAGAATCTTTCTGGAGGAAATTTTAGTCTGCCCTCTGGAGATGTGGTCCAAAATGATGAAAAATACTAACCTGATGTATAAAGGATAATAGTGAGTAGGGATAACCAAGGATATTGGAGTCTATGACAACTAGTCTTGCCTGCAAGGCATTACATCTGACTGACAGATTGTTTAAGGGCTTTTATGCTACCCAACCCTTGAACCCCAGGTTTATTTCAAGATACCTATCCCGGGATACTTGCCCCACATTTTCTCAGAGATGACTCTCATGCCCAGTGAAGCACGGGAGGGTGGGAGTGAGGGATGGGTAAATACAAAGCCTCAGTGCAGAGCCTCTTGCTTGCTGTCTCTGGGAAAAAGTTCCAGTTGGCCAGACTCCTATTCCAATCAGAAACTTTGTATGAGAAGACACTCTTTTGGGGAATTCATTCATTAGAGAAGCAGCTTGGCTCAGTGGAAAGAGCCTGGGCTTTGGAGTCAAAGGTCATGGGTTCAAATCCCGGCTCCACCAACTGTCAGCTGTGTGACTTTGGGTAAGTCACTTCACTTCTCTGGGCCTCAGTTACCTCATCTGTAAAATGGGGTTGAAGACTGTGAGCCCCCCATGGGACAACCTGATCACTTTGTAACCTGAGCCCCCCGTAGGACGACCTGATCAGGTTGTCCTGATCACTTTGTAACCTCCCCCGTGGTTAGAACAGTGCTTTGCACATAGTAAGAGCTTAATAAATGCCATCATTATTATTCAATCATATTGAGCAATTACTGCATGCAGAGCACTGTACTAAGTGCTTGGAAAGTACAATTCAGAGACAGAGAGAGACAATCCCTGCCCACACCTGGCTAAGTGTGACAAAGTTCTGGCCGGAGAGTCAGAGGACTGAGGTTCTAATCCCGGCTCTGCTGCTTGCTGCTGTGTGACTTTGCGTAAGTAACTTAACTTCCCTGTGCCTCAGCTTCCTCAGCTGTAAAATGGGGATTCAATACCCATTCTCTCTCCTACTTAGACTGTGAGGTCCGTGTGGGACTGTGTTTAACTTGAATAACTTGCATCTACCCCCTGGCACTTAGACACATAATAATAATAATAATGATAATAATAGAGAAGCAGCATGGCTCAGTGGAAAGAGCACAGGCTTTGGAGTCAGAGGTCATGGGTTCAAACCCCGGCTCCACCAATTGTCAGCTGTGTGACTTTGGGCAAGTCACTTAACTTCTCTGAGCCTCAGTTACCTCATCTGTAAAATGGGGATTAAGACTGTGAGCCCTCTGGGGGGCAACCTGATGACCTTGTAACCTCCCCAGCGCTTAGAACAGTGCTTTGCACTTAGTAAGCGCTTAATAAATGCCATTATTATTATTATTATTAAGTCCTCAGTCCCCTAAACTAAAACCTTGAAAAAAAGATTGTAATTCAGTGATGAATGGGAAATTCCTGTTATCTAGTCATTGTAGTAAAGTGCAAGCATGTTCTGATGGGCTACAGCAGTAGTCTCTGAGCTGTTGGATGAGGGAGTGGAATCACATGAGGATCGTAAGATGTTGATGCATGTAAGGCCAGCTGCTTTTTGCAGTTCATCATCATCAATCGTATTTATTGAGTGCTTACTATGTGCAGAGCACTGTACTAAGCGCTTGGGAAGTACAAATTGGCAACATATATAGTTTCATCATGTGGATGTCTTCACTAAAGAGCTTGTTGCCACATGATGCGTCAAACCGTTTGTGATGTTGAAATGGCTTGCAAGGTGGAGAATGATAATGATGGTATTTGTTAAGGACTTACTACATGACAAGCACTGTTCTAAGCACTAGGGTAGAGACAAGGTAATCAGGTTGTCTGATGTCACCTTGATAAATACATTTGTAGTTCATGCAGGGACCATCTGCAGTTTCTGAAAATATTACAGATGCAGTAACTGAGCCCCAGAGAAGTGAAGTGACTAGCTCAAGGTCTCTCAGCAGACAAGTGGCGGGTCTTAGATTAGAACCCAAGTCCTCTGACTATTAAGCCCCTGCTCTTGCCACTAGGCCATGCTGATAGCCATACTGTTGATTGATTCTAAGTCATGAAATGCTATTTTGGGGGAACATTAAACGTCAGCCCAGGGAGTTCACACCAGTGTGTGAATTAAAGACTGCTAAGAAGCCAATTATTCATTCCATACCATAGGACTCTAAGGATTATATCTTACTATATTTTAAACTTTCAGGACTGTTCATTTTCAGACCTGCTCTGTGGTCTCTGACTCTTCCTGTGACCAGCTCTTAAAATGTTCTTCTAGTTTCTGTATGCCAGGCTGGTTGGCTTGTTGAAGTGGTCTTCCCCGCAACACATGGTTTGGCACAATGTTTCTCCATGCCTTTCAATCATTCATTTGAAGTCCCTGCTTGCATGTGCTTCCTTTCAGTTAATAATAATAATAATGGCATTTATTAAGTGCTTACTATGTGCAGAGCACTGTCCTAAGCGCTGGGGAGGTTACAAAGTGATCAGATTGTCCCACGTGACGCTCACAGTCTTAATCCCCATTTTACAGATGAGGCAACTGAGGCCCAGAGAAGCTAAGTGACTTGCCCAAAGTCACACAGCTGACAACTGGCGGAGCTGGGATTTGAACCCATAACCTCTGACTCCAAAGCCCGTGCTCTTTCCACTGAGTCACACTGCTTCTCAACTGAACAGTTGCTTGGATAAGCAATTATCATCCACTTTTTCCATATACCCTGCTGAGTGAAGCTGTGCTCCTATGAGCTTTACTTTCTTGCTGTTCAGTCAGAGGTATTTATTAAGTTCTGACTATCCCAAGTTAAATTATATCCTATCAAAATCTGAGCCTTAATCTAGGAGTTTGGTGTGCAATTCATTAAGTGGGTGCATGATATTAGTAAACATCTTCAAATGGATATATTATTTTTGAATCCTAGTCTCCTTTTTCTTGGAGTTCTAATGGTTTGCTTATGCCATGAGAAAACCATCGTCCATTTCCTCGACTTCCCCATCTCCCCAATTTCCTCTACCCCCCGCCCTCCTCACGGCACTTGTGTATATATGTACATATCTATAATTCTATTTATATTAATGCCTGTTTACTTGTTTTGATCCACATATATAGCTATAATTCTATTTATTTATATTGATTTAATTGATGCCTGTTTACTTATTTTGAAGTCTGTCTCCCCCCTTCTAGACTGTGAACCCGTTGTGGGCAGGGATTGTCTCTCTTGGTTGCTGAATTGTACTTTCCAAGAGCTTAGTACAGTGCTCTGCACACAGTTAGCCCTCAATATATACAAATGAATGAATGAATAACCAGTATAATTTCCAGTCTAGTCTTCAGAGTTGCAGGCATGGATTTGTCTTGTGAGCTGGCAGAGAAGGGGAGGGGGGAAAGATTTTCATTTATGCAATCCAGCTGTGTTTTTCTCCTGGGTACACTCACTTGTCACCATGATAAGTACATCTGAAGATCGTACAGGGACCGTTTGCGGTTTCTGAAAACCAATAATAATAATAATAATAATAATAATAATAATAATAATGGCATTTATTAAGCGCTTACTATGCACAAAGCACTGTTCTAAGCGCTGGGGAGGTTACAAGGTGATCAGGTTGTCCCACATGGGGCTCACAGTCTTAATCCCCATTTTATAGATGAGGGAACTGAGGCCCAGAGAAGTGAAGTGACTTGCCCAAAGTCACACAGCTGACAATTGGCAGAGCCGGGACTCGAACCCATGACCTCTGACTCCAAAGCCCGGGCTCTTTCCACTGAGCCACGCTGCTTCTCTGATAGAGATGCTCAATAATCAATCAATCAATCAATCGTATTTATTGAGCGCTTACTATGTGCAGAGCACTGTACTAAGCGCTTGGGAAGTACAAATTGGCATCACATAGAGACAGTCCCTACCCAACAGTGGGCTCACAGTCTAAAAGGGGGAGACAGAGAACAGAACCAAACATACCAACAAAATAAAATAAGTAGGATAGAAATGTACAAGTAAAATAAATAAATAAATAGAGTAATAAATATGTACAACCATATATACATATATACAGGTGCTGTGGGGAAGGGAAGGAGGTAAGACGGGGGGATGGAGAGGGGGACGAGGGGGAGAGGAAAGAAGGGGCTCAGTCTGGGAAGGCCTCTTGGAGGAGGTGAGCTCTCAGCAGGGTCTTGAAGGGAGGAAGAGAGCTAGCTTGGCGGATGGGCAGAGGGAGGGCATTCCGGGACAGGGGGAGGATGTGGGCCGGGGGTCGATGGCGGGACAGGCGAGAGCGAGGTACGGGGAGGAGGTGAGCGGCAGAGGAGCGGAGGGTGCGGGCTGGGCTGCAGAAGGACAGAAGGGAGGGGAGGGTGGAGGGGGCGAGGGGATGGACAGCCTTGAAGCCCAGGGTGAGGAGTTTCTGCCTGATGCGCAGATTGATCGGTAGCCATTGGAGGTTTTTGAGGAGGGGAGTAATATGTCCAGAGCGTTTCTGGACAAAGATAATCCGGGCAGCAGCATGAAGTATGGATTGGAGTGGAGAGAGAGACGAGGATGGGAGATCAGAGAGAAGGCTAGTGCAGTAGTCCAGACGGGATAGGATGAGAGCTTGAATGAGCAGGGTAGCAGTTTGGATGGAGTGGAAAGGGCGGATCTTGGCAATGTTGCGGAGCTGAGACCGGCAGGTTTTGGTGACGGCTTGGATTTGAGGGGTAAATGAGAGAGCGGAGTCGAGGATGACACCAAGGTTGCGGGCTTGTGAGACGGGAAGGATGGTAGTGCCGTCAACAGAGATGGGAAAGTCAGGGAGAGGACAAGGTTTGGGAGGGAAGACAAGGAGCTCAGTCTTCGACATGTTGAGCTTTAGGTGGCGGGCGGACATCCAGATGGAGATGTCCTGAAGGCAGGAGGAGATGCGAGCCTGGAGGGAGGGGGAGAGAGCAGGGGCAGAGATGTAGATCTGGGTGTCATCAGCGTAGAGATGATAGTTGAAGCCGTGGGAGCGAATGAGGTCACCAAGGGAGTGAGTGTATATTGAGAACAGAAGGGGACCAAGCACTGAACCTTGCTTACCCAACTGACCGACCCTGAAGCAAACCCCCGTCAGATGACGGCAATGCAATAGAAATGGGAAGCCAAGGTAGTTAGTCGGCCGTGTCCCTTACAGCATTTATTGCCACTTCACATTGCTATTTGTTGCATTTTTTAAGTTGATTGATTATAATTCAGGGAGTACACTCCAGGAAACCCTGTCTGACATTCATCAGCCGAGCAGTATAGATGTCAAAGAGTTTTCCGCTCTAACCTGTCTAAAATCTTAGATTCTCGTTTTTACAGTTATGTTGACATTTGAGAAAAATGTTATAAAGTAAAGGGGCCTATTGAGATAAACACATGCTGTCTCCTAGGCTGTTGCTATACTGGTAAGGATCACTCCAGCAGAATAGCCAAAGCAGTTGGGAACAGTTAAACATTTGTGCAGGGCATATGTGGGGAAGCAGCGTGGCTCAGTGGAAAGAGCCCAGGCTTTGGAGTCAAAGGTCAGGGGTTCAAATCCCAAATCTGCCAATTGTCAGCTGTGTGACTTTGGGCAAGTCACTTCACTTCTCTGGGCCTCAGTTACCTCATCTGTAAAATGGGGATTAATCAATCAATCAACCAATCGTATTTATTGAGCACTTACTCTGTGCAGAGCACTATACTAAGCGCTTGGGAAGTACAAGTTGGCAACATACAGAGACAGTCCCTACCCAACAGTGGGCTCACAGTCTAGAAGGGGAAGATAGAGAACAAAACCAAACATATTAACAAAATAAAATAAATAGAATAGATATGTACAAGTAAAATAAATAAATAAATAGAGTAATAAATATGTACAAACATATATACATATATACAGGTGCTGTGGGGAAGGGAAGGAGGTTAAGATTGTGAGCCCCCTGTGGGACAACCTGATCACCTTGTAACCTCCCCAGCACTTAGAACAGTGCTTTGCACATAGTAAGTGCTTAATAAATGCCATTATTATTATTATCTTCCACCCCTGGTTTTCCTGGCTATTGGTGTTCTCTCTTTTTCATTGGCTGTGTCTTCCTAGCATCACCTGGTGGCCTTCCACCAAACTCTCTGAACCTCTGTGGCCAAGAGGCAGCCGTAGTATTAGAAATAATAATAATAATTATAGTACCTGTTAAGTGCTTACTATGTGCCAAGTGCTGGAATATGTAGATACAAGGTAACCAGGTTGGACACACTCTCCATCCCACATGGGCTCACAGTATATAATGGCTTTTCCAAAAAATGCCAAATCTCCAATCAGCAGACCATCTGTAAGTGGTGTTTACTGAGCCTTTACTGTGTGCAGAGCACTATTCTAAGCACTGGGGAGAGTGCAATGCAAGATAAATGGACTGTTGGCTCTGGAATTTTGGGTGTGTTGCCCTTTGGCCTTTCTGTTTAGTTTTGATGCCTTATTCTGAGACTGGTAACTATTTCAATGAGCTAAAATGTTTCCCAAAGATCAATCAATCATATTTATTAAGCACTTACTGTGTGCAGAGCTCTATGCTAAGCACTTGGGAGGTTAGAATATTACAAAGTTGGTAGATCTGTTCCCGACCTACAGTGAGAAGCAGCATGGCCTAATTGATATAAATATGATTGAATGAATAAATGGATAGTAGATGTAACTGCTTCCCAAAAAGCAAATTGCACAGGCAGCGATTAATTCTGAATACTTGATTGGTAAATGTTTTTGCCTGCCTCCTCAGAGTTGGAGCCTGTTTCATCCATCTCTTGTACACTTTCAAATGCTTAGTACAATGTATTGCGCCCGATGAGAGCTCAATAAATACTGGGATTACGGCTACAACATTTGCAGGTGCTTGCATTTGAGCTCTCCTCCCCCTCTGTCTTCTCCTATTCCCTTCCTTTCACCTCATTTTTACCTCCCCACCCCCTTATCTCCTGCTCATCTAAGTTATTCAGCTAAAGCAAGAGTCACATTTCTCTGCTCCATTTTGATTTGGGAGGAACCGATTTTTGTTTTGAGTCTAGAATAATATCTTCATTCATTCAATCGTATTTATTGAGCGCTTACTGTGTGCAGAGCACTGTACTAAGTGCTTGGGAAGTCAGCAACATATAGAGACGGTCTCTACCCAACAACGGGCTCACAGTCTAGAAGGGGGAGACAGACAACAAAACAAAACACGTAGACAGGCGAGACAGACAACAAAACATCTTCTGTTATTGCTCTAGTGAAGATGGTCATCATCATTATCATCAATAGTATTTATTGACCGATTACTATGTACAGAACCCTGTACTAAGTTCCTGGGAGAGTATAACTGTTACATCCCAGTAGAGTCCATTAGGGACTGGGGTGGGGCTTTCGTGACTCAGCTTTCCAGACAGAATAAACCACGGTATTCCATATAACATTAAGGAAACATTAGCATACAAGAAAAACATTAACAGTAAAGTTAATAGTAAAGTAAAATAGCAAAGTTATTTGTACATATCTATTCTATTTATTTTATTTTGTTAATATGTTTGGTTTTGTTCTCTGTCTCCCCCTTCTAGACTGTGAGCCCACTGTTAGGTAGGGACTGTCTGTATATGTTGCCAACTTGTACTTCCCAAGCGCTTAGTACAGTGCTCTGCGCACATTAAGCGCTCAATAAATACGATTGATTAGTAAAGGATCCTGCTTGTGCCCTCAACTCAGAGGTGATGACACCATTTAAGCCCTCAACCCAGGGGCATTGAGAATTTCCTACCACGGGATGATCATTCCCCTTAGATGTTCAGGTCTTCTGCCTGGGCTCGCCTCCTCCTCTTCCTTCAGAGGACAGAGAGCAGCCACATCTGGGCTGAGACCAGCCTCTCTACCAGGGCTGTCTGGATTTGTCCTGTATTTATAACAGCGAGCGACACTGACAGGTGTTTCCCTCCAGTCTTTATACTATGCTTGTTGTCCATGACATGAAGCTTCTTCAGCGAAATGGCCTTACGCTATTAATTACAGTCCCATTATCTTCTGCTCTTATTAGACACCTTGCCAGGACCCCTGTGAGGGTGTCAACATTTAGGTCTTTGCTTGGGACCCATCAGTCTGGTTCAACTGTGACTTCAGAAAACGACTGGCTGAAGGGGGTTTAGCAAAGTGCAAACTGCACGCTTCAAAAGTATAATAGCTGGTAGACACGTTCCCTGCCTGCATTGTTTACAGTCTAGATGACTGAGAGAAGAGGAAACTGAGGCACAGAGAAATGAAGTGACTTGCCCAAGGTCATGCAGCACACAGGTGGCAGAGCAGAGTTTAGAACCCAGATTTTCCGACGCCTGGGCTTTACCCACTGGGCCACTGTTTCCTCATCTCTGGTATGTCACTTCCCAGAGCACTCTAGAAAATGGCAATTCTGATACTCCCTAATACAAGATATAAAATTGATCTTGTTTGATCCCTAATGGGGGAATCAACTACTAATTAACTAGTCTTGATTGTGTGTCAATTTTTGTGGCAGAAGCGGTCACCCACAAGCCTTTGTCCCTAATGGGGGAATCAACTACTAATTAACTAGTCTTTATTGTGTGTCAATTTTTGTGGTAGAAGCGGTCACCCACAAGCCTTTGTCAAAAGGTCAAACTCCTTAAAATATAGTGTCCTGGGATTAAGGATTTGCCCAAGTGCACCTAATTATATTCCATAATGAGTAAAACAAGTGTAACTCTCTAGGATTTATGCAGAAGTGATAGTCATCTGTGAATTGAGAAGCATCCATTTGCTCTCTCATTTCTCAAATGATGTATCGAATCTCACCACTTTCCGCTCATGTTGAGAAATATCTCCAAGGGAGTATAGAACTGCCTGTTCCATTTACGGATGCCCCTTTGGCTGACTATAATAAATGGAGCTGAAAACAATGAAACAACCCTAAATGGCTTAATATAATCAAAGAGAATAAGTGCTCTAAACAACTTCAAGCAAAGGGATAATTCAAATTACCTTCTTTTTTCAGTATCTACAATTTCCTTAATATCTCAGGTGATCATTTATCCTTAATGAGATGCAGGGCTATAACAGAGTATTGTTGATTGAAAAGTTGGTTTGGATTAAGTCTAATTTTTATTCCCTGCATTGTTAGGTAAAACAAATTGTTTACATTATTTTGCATTATATCCCACAAGAAAATCAAAATTAATAACACACGCATGGGGCAACAAACACCTTCAACAACTTGAACAATTTGCAAAGCTGTCATACATAAAGTGGACTTTTTCCCATCTTTAGGAATCCTGCATATAGAAGAATCATATTTCAAACAAATTAGGGATCAACCTAAGTGTCTGTGGCTGTTAGTTTGGAAAAAAATTGCAAGCACCCTGACTCACAAGGGGATAACAATTCTAATTCCTCAAAGATTATTTTAGTTAAAATAAATCAGGGACATGGTTCCTATTGGGAAGTTGGGGTTGAATTTACCTAGAAAATCATTTTCTTCCTTACTGGCTACTCTCATGGCCTTGATCTACCATGGACATTTCATGGGTCTTAGATTGGAAGTCATAAGATCTCTCATTCATTCATTCATTCAAGCGTATTTTTTGAGTGCTTACTGTGTGCAGAGCACTTTACTAAGCGCTTGGGAAGTACAAGTTGGCAACATATAGAGATGGTACCTCCCCAACAGTGGGCTCACAGTCTAGAAGGGGTAGACAGAGAACAAAACATATTAACAAAATAAAATAAATATAATAAATATGTACAAAAAAAAATAGAGTAATAAGTACATACAAACATATATACATGTGCTGTGGGGAAGGGAAGGAGGTAAGGTGGGAGGATGGGGAGGAGGGGGAGAGGAAGGAGGGGGCTCAGTCTGGGAAGGCCTCCTGGAGGAGGTGAGCTCTCAGTAGGGCTTTGAAGGGAGGAAGAGAGCTAGCTTGGCGGATGTGTGGAGGGAGGGCATTCCAGACTGAGACATTCCAGACTGAGACTGATGGGCATTCCACCATCAACCCCCAGCCCCCGTCCTCCCCCTGGCCTGGAATGCCCTCCCTCCACACATCTGCCAAGCTAGCTTTCTTCCTCCCTTCCAAGCCCTGCTGAGAGCTCACCTCCTCCAGGATGCCTTCCCAGACTGAGCCCCCTCCTTCCTCTCCCCCTCCTCCCCCTTCCCAACCCTCCACCCTACCTTCTTCCCCTCCCCACAGCACCGGTATATATATCTGTACAGATTTATTACTCTATTTTACTTGTACATATTTACTATTCTATTTATTTTATTTTGTTAATATGTTTTGCTTTGTTGTCTGTCTCCCCCTTCTAGACTGTGAGCCCGCTGTCGGGTAGGGACCGTCTCTATATGTTACCAACTTGTACTTCCCAAGCGCTTAGTACAGTGCTCTGCACACGGTAAGCGCTCAATAAATTTGGTTGAATGAATGAATAAGGCCACAGAGTTGGTTATCCAATGTCACGGTAGCAGACTCATCAGTTCCACTGTGGCCTTTTATGCCGGTAGTTTATTCCGGAGACTAATCAGTAGCTATTAGAACTGAGACAAAGATGTTGTGAAAAGTTGGCCATCCCTGTGCCCTCATTCTTATACAAAGGAACATGATGCTATTCAGCCTTTTAGAAGGTCCTTACCACTTTACTCCCTCGTCCCCCTCTCCATCCCCCTCATCTTACCTCCTTCCCTTCCCCACAGCACCTGTATATATGTATATATGTTTGTACATATTTATTACTCTATTTATTTATCTTGTACATATCTATTCTATTTATTTTATTTTGTTAGTATGTTTGGTTTTGTTCTCTGTCTCCCCCTTCTAGACTGTGAGCCTGCTGTTGGGTAGGGACTGTCTCTATGTGTTGCCGACTTGTACTTCCCAAGCGCTTAGTACAGTGCTCTGCACACAGTAAGCACTCAATAAGTACGATTGATTGATTGATTTACAAAAAAATACACGAACAGGAGAAGGATGCCTAGCTATTAGACCACTCCTGATGGCGATTGGATGGCTGATGGCTAATAGAAGGCTGATGGATGAGAAGCAGCATGATGTACAGGATAGAGCATGGGCATAGAAATCAGAAGGTCATGAGTTCTAATCTTGGCTCCGCCCACATGTCTGTTATGTGTCCTTGGGGAAGTCACTTAACTTCACGGGGCCTCAGTTAACTCATCTGAAAAATGGGGATTAAGATTGTGAGCACCACGTGCGACAGGGACTGTGACCAACCTGATTAACTTTTATCTACTCCAGTGCTTAGAACAGTGCTTTGCACATAGTAATCCCTTAATGAGTATTATTATTATTATTATTATTATTATTATTATTATCATCATTCTATCTTGGTATTTTCCAAATCTTGTTAGTGGAGAGAGACTCTGGTATGGGGAAGCTTCCATATCTTGACACTGTCACCTCCATTGTTGAGCATGCTATGAAATAGAGGATTTATATCTAATATGGATTGAACCGGAAACTCAACTTTTTTGTCTCAGCGTCTCCCTTCTACCAGTGTTTGCTGACAAGGACCCTGAGGAAGGGCAAGTCATGAAACACCGAGTTCAATGTTCTGCACACAGTATGTGTTCAGCAAATATCGCTGATCGATTGGGGAGTTTGTAAGAACAAGGGTACCTCAAAGTTCAACTTTAAGAAACAGCTTTTTTTTTTTTTTTCCTGGATGATGAGTTACATTGTGATGAGTCAGTCCCGGCTTTGTCAGTGTTAGAGAATTATAGCTCATTATATAACAATTTGGCCGAACAGTAGGAGGAAAAGTGCTAAGAAGAATTGCTCCAGTGAAGATAATGGACGAGCGACTTGAGGTTTCCCCAGCTGAGATAACCTCGGGGTTAGGAGAAAAAGGCATTTGGAGAGAGAGCCATGCTAGACTATAGCAAGGGCCTCCGTGTTTAATTGCACGAGAAGAAAGCTATCGGGCTAAGTGGTCTTAGAATAAAGTTGTCTTTTGTGAAAGGATTGAAACTCTACTCAGTGTGCTAATTCAGTGCATGTAGTGTGCGGCTTCTGAATACACACTTAAAGTGAGGCAGAACAGACTTGGAGCACTAGTCTTCAATTGCCTTCTTGGCAACTTGGTATGGGAAAATAGACAAGGCTTTCCATCTGTCCCCCAAAATCCAAAATGCATTCTAATTACTTTGAATGATGCTTCTCTAATCTTATGGTATCATCTAAGGAACATGTAATAATTGACTTGGAGTTGATTAATCTTCCATTTCCGTGGGACTGCGTATATTAACATGGAAGAAATGCGGCTAGGGTGGAACTTGACAGATTTGATTTTTTGATCATTTCACCACTCTGTCACACCCTTAAACATGTATTTCGTAATTAAAATTCAAGCTCTGAAGAGTCCGACAGTGGTTTTGTTCCAATAATTGCTTTTGTGTTCTTGAAATGCCTGGCCTCTAAGTGAATCTTGATATACACAATTTTGAATTATGTGCATTCTTATGGTTTCTTGATGGATTTTTCTTTGGGGAAGTGAAAGACAAAATTCAAAATTTTGTATATCAAGATTCACTTTCACTTCCCCAAAGAAAAATCCATCAAGGACCAATAAAAATGCACAAAATTATTCTGACCTCAGGAGTGTTGCATTAATCTTTCAGACTAGATTTCCACCCCTGACACAAGGCTCAAGATGACCAGGACATATGTAACCGGTCCATATTCGGTCACCACAAAGCAGAGTCTCTTCACTTAGTCATAGAATAATCTCCTCTCTCTAAAGTCAGCTATTTGGCTCATTGAGAGCCTCAGTTACCCCAGGAGACTGGCCCATGAGAGAGTTTTAAGTTTGTCAGCTGATGGCAACCTCCGAACCCTAACTCTCCTGACCATCCAAAAAGCAATCAAGCAGTAGCTGTAGGGGCCACTCTGTCAAAGAGAGTATCTATGATGGTGGAAAAAGAGCTTTTCCCTTCCACATCATGGCTGAGGAGACACAGAAAGGAGGTATAGTCAATTAATGATATTTACTGATCACTTACTGTGCGTTGTGTATCGTGTTTGCTGTGAAGATGGAAGGCAACACTTGGAGGTTTGTGAGGATTAGGGAGATATGGATGAAACATATTTTTTTAAAAAATAAAGTATGAACTGGAGAGGGGAGATCGGGGGCTGATGCAGTAGTCGAGATGGGAAATAAATGCTTGGATCCATGTGGTAATAGTTTGGATGGAGATGAAGGGGTGGATTCTAGACATGGGAAGGTGGAACTGACATTGTATATATTGGTTGAGTGAAGTGATAATTCGAAGATAATGCCAAGGTCATGGACTTGTGCGACAAGGAGGATGGTGGTGTTTTCTACAGTGATGGGAAAGTCAGGAGAAGGACAGGGTTTGGATGGGAAGGTAAGGAGTTTGGTTTGGGACATGCTAAGTTGGAATTATTGACAGGACATCCACCTAGAAATGTCCTGAAGACGGGACATCTGCTGGATGCAGAGAAGAGTGGTGAAGGCTAGAGATGTAGATTGGGAATCATCTGCCTAGAAGTGGCAGTTGAGGCCATTGGAGCGAATAAGTTTTTTGATGCCTCGAGGGACTCCCACAGTTAGAAGGTGAGCCACAGAGGAGCAGCCCATTAATGAGACTGAGAATGAGGGGCCAGAGAGACAGAAGGAGAACCAGAATATTTAGACGTGGAAGTTTTGGAAGATGGCTATTCTCCTCCGAACAAGGAAGTATTTGCTCTCCAAAGATTGATTGATTCTGTTTGAGTCATTTAGATTAGTTCTCCTAATCTAAGTGAAACGTACCCAGTTTGACTCTATTCTAAACCGTATGGAAGATCACTATTCATCTGTGTTGTTTTAAAAAGTGCATACGATATTAAAATCCAACAAATGATTCCCTTACCCTTCACTCAGGACTTTGTATTTCTAGCCATCTAACTTCATTTATTTTTAACATGAAGGATATTGTCACAGAGGAGGTTACAAGGTGATCAGGTTGTCCCACAGGGGGCTCACAGTCTTAATCCCCATTTGACGGTCTTCTAGACTGTGAGCCCGCTGTTGAGTAGGGACTGTCTGTATATGTTGCAAACTTGTACTTCCCAAGTGCTTAGTACAGTGCTCTGCACACAGTAAGTGCTCAATAAATACGATTGAATGAATGAATGACAGATGAGGTAACTGAGGCCAGAGAAGTGAAGTGACTTGCCCAAAGTCACACAGCTGACAAGTGGTGGAGAGGGGATTTGAACCCTTGACCTCTGACCCCAAAGCCCATGCTCTCTCCACTGAGCCATGCTGCTTCTCAGCTTCTCATGCTGTAGCTACCAAGGGCTTTGTACAGTGCCTGGCACATAGTAAGCACTTAACAAATATTATAATAATAATTATTATTAGTGTTATGATGGGCAAGCCTTCTCCTTCTTGCTCATTTAATTATATGTAGTAAGAAGCTGGGAGTACCTCCTAGCCTTCCTTTGAGAGGGGATACTTTCCTTGGGTGAGGGGGAAGCTGTGAGAGGGGTCACATCTCTGTTCCCGCAGCAGTGGAGAAGCAGCTGGGTCTAGTGGGTTCTTTCTCCTGCTCTGCTATGTGCGCCTTCACTTTTCTGGGCCTCAGTTCCCTCATCTGTAAAATGGGAATAAGAGTACGAGCTCCATTTGGGACACGGACTGCGTCTGACCCGATTCACGTGTGTCTAGCACAGTGCTTAGAACAGTGCTTGGCACACAGTAAGTGCTTAACAAACACCTTCATCATCACAGGGTGGAGCGCTGGGCAGGTTCTGTTTCAGGCCAGTATCAAACCACATTAACCCAGCATTGAGCTGGACTTGAAATAAATGCCAGCTAAACCAAAAGTGTCTCTGCTGTATCAGTCTAGATGCCCCCGGCTGTGCTGGAAGCTGTAACCAATAGTCTAATAATAATAATAATAATGATGGCATTTATTAAACACTTACTATGTGTAAAGCACTGTTCTAAGCACTGGGGAGGTTACAAAGTGATCAGGTTGCCCCACGGGGGGCTCACAGTCTTAATCTCCATTTTACAGATGAAGTAACTGAGGCATGGAGAATAATAATAATGATGGTATTTGTTAAGCACTTACTATGTGCAAAGCACTGTTCTAAGCACTTGGGGGGGATACAAGGTGATCAGGTTGTCCCACGTGGGGTTCACAGTCTTAATCCCCATTTTACAGATGAGGTAACTGAGGCACGGAGAAGTTAAGTGGCTTGCCCAAAGTCACACAGCTGACAATTGGCGGAGCTGGGATTTGAACTCATGACCTCTGACTCCAAAGCCCAGGCTCTTTCCACTGAGCCACGCTGCTTCTCTAATATACAGAGAATATATATATAATATATATACAGGTAAAACCTGCCATGTGTGTGGCAGGTTTTACCTCAGCAGTGCCATGGCTCCTTCCAGCCTGAAGCCCTCACCATGAGGGTTGGGGCCCAGGAGGAAGGCAGAGAGGAAGGGGCCAGCCGATTCTCACGTCTGTGCCCAGCCTACTCAGGAGCCACCAGATCCGGGGGTTTAAGCCCAGCCTACGTATAAAATCATTATATCCTGGAGTTCCAAGAACAACAGGCCCGGGACCAATGCCTCTAGCATAGTTATTTTGTTAGATTCAAGTAGAATTTGGATGAATTATATGGATGAGTTCGTGCCGCTTGCGAGGGAGGGCAATGATCACAGTACCTCATTCCGTCTCACTTGATTGACTGTTTCCGGAACACCAGGGCCACAGCTTGCCTTAATCTTGCCGTCAACATGCTTCATCGTTTGAAAATCCCATCTGAAGAACTGGCCATTTGTCCACCAAGAAACCCACTGAGCTTGCTGTGGATTTCATTAGGCATCCAGAAAAAAATCCAGATTGCTTGCTCTTTGGTTTCTCTGGTCTCATGTGGTCTTTGAGGTTTTGATCCCTATCAGCTATTTTATTGGTATCCAATTTATTTTGCCAATAAGCTTCTGTAGGAAGAGCAGTTATTGCACAGGAATCAGAGGAAGCTGTGAGGCACATTCTTAGTGTCAGTTACAATGTATTCTCCCAAGACTTTACTACAGTGCTTTGCACACAGTAAGCACCCAATAAAGATGATTAATGATAGTAATAGTTGAACCTAGAGTCAACTCCAACATAATATGTATAAATAATAATAATAATAATATTTGTTAAGTGCTTACTATGTGCAAAGCACTGTTCTAAGTGCTGGAAAGGATACAAGGTGATCAGGTTGTCCCACTTTGGGATCACAGTCTTAATCCCCATTTTACAGATGAGGGAACTGAGGCACAGAGAAGTGAAGTGACTTGCCCAAAGTCACACAGCTGACGTGGCAGCAGAGTCAGGATTAAAAGTCATGACCTCTGGCTCCCAAGCCCGTGCTATTTCCACTGAGCCACACTGCTTACCCATAATGACTGTGATATTTGTTAAGCTCTTAACAACCATGTCTATTTCCACCCTAACAAATCTGGTTGAATCATGCAGTATTGGCTTAGTGGATAGAGCACAGGCCTGGGAGTTAGAAGGACCTGGGTTCTAATCCTAGCTCTGCCACGTGTCTGCTGTGTGACCTCGGGCAAGTAACTTAACTTCTCAGGTCCTCAATTCCCTCATCTGTAAAATGGGGATTAAGACTGTGAGCCCCATGTGGGACAGGGACGGCGTCCAACATGATTAATTTGTATCTACCCCAGTGCTTAGAACGGTGTTTGGCACATGGTAAATGCTTAACAAGTATTATTATTATAAATGTTTTCATTTGTGTGGAATTATTTCCTTTTCATCAATTCGACCCATACATATCATTGCACCTTTCACAAGCTGACTTGTGTCTGACTTGAAAAGCAACCTGTTCCTCCCCAGTAATTGTAGGCATGAAGCAGCCTGACCTAGTGGCTAGAACACAGGCCTGGAAGCCAGGAGGAGCTGAATTCTAATCACGGCTCCGCCACTCGTCCGCTGTGTGACCTTGGGCAAGTCACGTAACTTCTCTGTACAATTACTTCAACTGTAAAATGGGGATGAAGACTCTGAGCCCCATGTGGCAAAGGGACTGTGTCCAACACAATTTGCCTGTATTCACCCCAGCGCTTAGTACTGTGCCAGGCACATAGGAAGCACTGAACAAATACCACAATTCTTATTAATGTTGTTATTGTTATTATCATTAATAAGCAAGAAACCGTGGTTACCTCCTTTCTTGTCCACTCCAAATCCCTCCTTTCCTGGCCCATGAGCATTAGTGGAGAAGCAGCGTGGCTCAATGGAAAGAGCATGGGCTTTGGAATCAGAAGTCATGTGTTCAAATTCTGGCTCTGCCGATTGTCAGCTGTGTGTCTTTGGGCAAGTCATTTAACTTCTCTGGGCCTCAGTCACCTCATCTGTAAAATGGGGATTATGACTGTGAGCCCCCCGTGGGAAAATCTGATCACTTTGTAACCTCCCCAGTGCTTAGAACAGTGCTTTGCACATAGTAAGTGCTTAATAAATGCCATTATTATTATTATTATTATTATTATTATTATTAGTGGTGGGGTGGCCTGTAGAGTTTGTGATTTGGAACTTTTCTGCTTTACCCACGCTAGCCAACATGAGAGATCATGTGGTGGGTGGGAGAGAGGGGAGCTACATTGATTGTTTCCCCCTTCTTTCCTCTTATGAGGTTGTTGCTTAACTTTGAAACATTTTGAAAAGGTCACATTTGCTAAATCAGAGCCTTTCAGCTTGCTTTTCTCTTCGGCCTTGATAGCTTCCTTTGGACCTCATTCTCCCTGCTTTATGCACTTTATTCATTCATTCATTCAATTCAATTGTATTTATTGAGCGCTAACTGTGTGCGGAGCACTGTACTAAGCGCTTGGGAAGTACAAGTTGGCAACATATAGAGATGGTCCCTACCCAACAGCAGGCTCACAGTCTAGAAGGGGGAACGTACATATGTAGATATGTACATAAGTGCTGGTGGGGGCGGGGGGGAGGAGAACAAAGGGAGCAAGTCAGGGTGACGCAGAAGGCAGCGGAAGAAGAGGATAGGTGGGGCCTAGTCTGGGAAGGCCTCATGGAGGAGATGTGACTTCGATAAGGCTTTGAAGGAGGGGGAAGAGTAATTGTCTGGTAGATTTGAGGAGGGAGAGCATTCCCAGGCCAGAAACAGGATGTAGGCCAGGGGTTGGCGATGAGAGAGGCGAGACGGAGGCACAGTGAAAAGATTAGCACTAGAGGAGCAAAGTGTGCAGGCTGGGTTGTAGGCGAGTAGCTCGGTGAGGTAGGAGGGGGAAGCTAGCTTGGTGAACTCTATGGATCCATCAGGGGTTGGGACAAGCACCGTGAGACTCGGTTAGAGCCTGCGGGACCAGAAATGACAAACAGACCCAGCCAGCCTGGTGTCCCAAACCAGAGGTCGACCAGGGCTGCAGTTGCCCTACAGGGACTGCCCCCACCGCCCTCCTCCTTCCCGGATATCAGGGAGATTCATATTAAAGATGAGACGTTACTTGGGGTGGTGGGTAGGGTGGTGGTCATCCCACTGCATTTCTTGGTTCAGTTCTGGTTCAGAACATCATCACTCTGATCGCTCAAGTTGGCCTAACACTATGCATCACATCATTACACCCTAGAGTAGCTTCCATTCTAACAAGCTTAGAGGTTGAAACACGCATGCATCTTCCCTGAGTTCCAGATGTCACTGACACCTTCACTGCTGTGGTGCTTGGGACATCATTTCCGTCGAACCTCGTCCAGGTTATGTGGATGCATGGAAAATCCCCGACTTGTTTGTGCAGACAAGAAGTAGAAGTTGGTTTTCCAGCTGCAGTGCAGTGAGATCAATGCAACATGTCTCCATTTGAAAATCAGAATGTAAATCGAATTGACGTTGTTGTCATGGCGATTACATCATCTACTACTTACAACAGCGGTCAATTTCAATAAAGGTCTGTGCTTAAATGCATAATGGAATGCTCACTGAGTAATCTGGGGAGTACAATCTAATTACATAAAGCACTCTGTGTGTATGGAGGTGGGGTGGGGAGAGATGGGGTGGGAGGTGGAAAAAAGGTTTGTGCTACCTGCAAAACTCTCCAGTGGAAGTTGTAGTACAACACACGCACTTAAGTGCTGGAAGGATGACTATGTTTCAGGATATCCCAATTTCCAGGTGACAGGATTGTAATGCTTTGGTCCTCATTTAATAATAATAATGATGGCATTTACTAAATGCTTACTATGTGCAAAGCACTGGGGAGGTTACAAGGAGATCAGGTTGTCCCAGGTGGGGCTCATAGTCTTAATCCCCATTTTACAGATGAGGAAACTGAGGCCCAGAGAAGTGAAGTGACTTGCCCAAAGTCACACAGCTGACAATCGGCAGAGCAGGGATTCAAACCCATGACCGCTGACTCCAAAGCCCCTGCTCTTTCCACTGAGCCACTGCTTCTCTAATAATGATGGCATTTGTTAAGCGCTTACTATGTGCAAAGCGCTGTTCTAAGAGCTGGGGAGGATACAAGGTGATCAGGTTGTCCCATGTGGGGCTCACAGTCTTGATCCTCATTTTACAGATGAGGTAACTGAGACACAGAGAAGTGAAGTGATTTGCCCAAAGACACACAGCTGACAGTTGGTGGAGTCAGGATTTGAACCCTTGACCTCTGACTCCCAAGCCCAGGCTCTTTCCATTGAGCCACACTGCTTCTGTATTTTATATGGTGTCTGGTCAACAGTCTGGTGTTGGTTTACGTATATTTTACCACTTTATATGGTGTCTGGCACTTTGGTGACACTGATGAAGTAACTGGAGAGAGCAAATATGCATTTGTGCGAGGTTCAGCTCTCCCAGAAGTTTGGTGGCTTCAATTAATCAATTGTATTGAGCGCTTACTGTGTGCAGAGCACTGTACTAAGCGCTTGGGAAGTACAAGTTGGCTACATATAGAGACAGTCCCTACCCAACAGTGGGCTCACAGTCTAGAAGGGGGAGACAGAGAACAAAACCAAACATATTAACAAAATGAAATAAATAGAATAGATATGTACAAGTAAAATAAATAGAGTAATAAATATGTACAAACATATATACATATATACAGGTGCTGTGGGAAAGGGAAGGAGGTAAGACGGGAGTGATGGAGAGGGGGAGAGGAAGGAGGCGGCTCAGTCTGGGAAGGCCTCCTGGAGGAGGTGAGCTTTCAGTAGGGCCTTGAAGGGAGGAAGAGAGCTAGCTTGGCGGATGGGCAGAGGGAGGGCATTCCAGGCCTGGGGGATGACGTGGGCTGGGGGTCGATGGCGGGACAGGCGAGAACGAGGCACGGTGAGGAGATTAGCGGCAGAGGAGCGGAGGGTGCGGGCTGGGCTGGAGAAGGAGAGAAGGGAGGTGAGGTAGGAGGGGGCCAGGGGATGGACAGCCTTGAAGCCCAGGGTGAGGAGTTTCTGCCTGATGCGCAGATTGATTGGTAGCCACTATAGCCTGGCTTCAGCCGGGTTTGCCTACGTAAAGTTATGTGGGTACCACATACCAGAGAAGCAGCATGGCTCAGTGGAAAGAGTATGGGCTTTGGAGTCAGAGGTCATGGATTCGAATCCCAGCTCCACCACCTGTCTGCTGTGTGACCTTGGGCAAGTCACTTAACTTCTCTGAGCTTCAGTTCCCTCATTTGTAAAATGGGGATTAAGACTGTGAGCCCCACGTGGGACAACCTGATCACCTTGTATCCCCCCAGTGCTTAAAACAGTGCTTTGCACATAGTAAGCGCTTAACAAATGCCATCATTATTATTTGTTATTATTACCACGTACTGCTCTCTCCCAGGTTCCTTCGATCGGGCTTCAATTTACAAACTTGCAATAGAGGAAAGAGTTTGGGACTGGGAGTCAGGAAACCTGGGTTCTAGTCCCCAGTTGGCCACTGGCCTTCAGTATGACCTTGGGCATGCCACTGGTATTGGTTAACTGCTTATTATATGCACAACACTGTTCTAAGCACTGGGAAAGATACTAGGTAATCAGATTGGACACAGTACACTGTCCCACACGGGGCTCACAGTGTATATCCCGCTTTCACAGATGAAGAAACTGAGGCCCAATGAAGTCAAGTGACTTGGTAAAGGTCCCACAGCAGACCCGTGGTAGAACCAGGATTAGAACCCAGGTCCTTCTGACTCCCAGTTCTGTAGTCTATCCACTAGGCCCCATTACTTCTCTAATCTTTACGGGCCTTAGTTTCCTCATCATTAAATTGGAACTAAGATATCTGCTTTGTACAGAATTATTACTCTATTTATTTTACTCATACGTATTTACTATTCTATTCGTTTTGATAATGATGTGCATCTAGCTTTATTTCTATTTATTCCGATGACACCCCTCCACATGTTTTGTTTTGTTGTCTGTCTCCCCCTTCTAGACTGTGAGCCTGCTGTTGGGTAGGGACCATCTCTATATGTTGCCAACTTGTACTTCCCAAGCGCTTAGTACAGTGCTCTGCACACAGTAATCGCTCAATAAATATGATTGAATGAATGCTGTCCCATATGTCTTAGGCTGCACTTCCCATGCGGAACAGGAACTATGTCTGATCTGGTTATCATGTATCTACCCCAGTGCTTAGTACAGTGCTTCGATATTTCGAAGGTGTGAGATTATTTCTATAAATTTTAGGTAGCAGATGCTTGTTATAACCCGAAGCTGAATGTTAATGATGAACAGTTTTTGGCCATTAATACTGAACCCCAGTGCAGGTGATAAAATGGAAACCAGACATAGCTGCTAGATATTGTCAAATCACTGAGATCAGATATTTGACCAGCATGAAATTTAATTTTTTTACATATACACACAAAATCTAGTTCAGAATCTTTGATTTTTGTTCAGTTATATTTCTTGTTGATTACATCAGTATGTTTACTGTATTGGGTATTTTTGGGGAACTTGGGATTGCAGCAACACACTTTACATTATTTCCTTAGAAAAAGTATACTTTATTGAGCACACTATCAACACACTATTTCATGGAACCAATTATGAGTATAGCCCAGATATTTTAGTAAAAGAAACAACTCCATTCATTCAATCGTATTTATTGAGTGCTTACTGTGTGCAGAGCACTGTACTAAGCACTTGAACTCCACTTAACTCAGAGGTGACATGCATTTCTCCAGTCTATCCTCAAACCCCCGTGAAATAATCCTTCATTGTTCCCCAGAAATAAGTCTTTTTTTGTTGTTGTTGGGGGGAATTAGAGTAGGCCTCTTCTATTTTTAAGTTCACACAGTAGAGAGAAAGCTATAGGTACTACAGAGCACACAATATGCATAATAGCTGATGAACTGCAGTTCATTATTTAACGTTCGCGGCCAAACCTTGCATTGTACTAACAAGAGCAATGACTGTATTCTCACTGACTAGGAAAACTGCTGCTCCACTGTGCACCTTCATTTTCCATCTCTTTACTCCACTTGCCAACTTGAATAATTCTTGCCTTTTGAACCAAAATGCAGTACCCATACACTGACCAAATATATAGAAATTGTCTGTGGGCAGATGGTTTAACAACAATACAAAGAAATTAATTTAATGTTTTGTGGATTTGGGTCAGAAGAATAATTTACTGTTTACCCATTAGGGAGTCTTGTTGGTCTTTCCTAACACGGGGGAAATGTAATTTTCTTTTAAAAATTTTAATTATTCCTCGTAGCCCAAAAGGACCACATCATTAACCCCAAAGGAATGCTAATAAACAAAAATAATTTAAAAGCTTTATTAAGTTCAATTAATTGGTTGTAACAGTCTAATTTTGTCATGCTTTGGTAACCAGTATATTGTAAGTAATTTTGATGATCTCCAATTCAGTTGAGCAAAGAACTCTGCATACTACAGCAAAAATTGAGTTGTCTTGATAATTACGAAAATCATTGGCCTGTTTGGTATTTGTGATAAATGGGCTAATTATCTTTCATTTTTACTGTGTTCCAAGTTTCTGTGCTCCACAACAAAGGTAATTTGTTTTACTTGGTAAACTAATATAACCAAATTTTGAACTTTTAAATGTTTAGGGCAAATCCCAGTTGCGCTCTTGCAGTTATTCAATTTTATGCAGAATTAGTGTTCAATTAAGTCATCTCATCGGCGTGTTTTAGTATTCACATCTTCCCCACGTGGGTTAAATGATACACTTTCGGTCTAATGGGTAGAAATTAGTCAAAAAGCATAATCCTAACTTTCCCAGTTCTTGGAGCATTTTAGCATGGGATTAAAGTTCTGTGGTTCAACAATTGAGTCATAAATCATGGGAAATGACTACCAAGGTGCCTTGTATTTGTGTTGAGCAATAATCTTGCTGATTGGGCTGTTAACTCTGCTTTTCATTTCCCATTCATTCCAAAATCCAAAAATTAATTTTATATTGTGTTGTAGAATGTCCAGCAAGAAGATACTGGTATCCAAAATAAAGGAAACTCAGTTGATTTTAGAAAGAGCTTGAATGTTTTTGTGAAATGCTAAGTCAGTCGTGAATTATATGTTTGGTCATTAGGAGATTCTCTTGAAATAATGCACCACTTGTGGGTGTCTGGTGACTTTAAGATAGTGCTCACAGGCTCAGGGGGAGGGAGAACAGGTATTGAATCCCTGATTTACAGATGATGAGACGAAGAAGGGTGATCCTTGGTCCTTTCTAAATATTGTGAAGATTTGCTCCTGAGGGAGGCCGCTGAAGGCCTGGTCTCCTGATCGGGTTTCAGGCTATCAGTGCAAGGGAGGAGTAGGTTTAAAGATGACAGTCATAGCACCAAGAGACAGGTAACTGGCCAACTGCAGTCCCTGGGCATTCAGCTGTGGAAGGATAACTTGGCGCCCTGGCAATGTTTAGGTTTAGACAGTCCAGCCTTTACGTGTAAACTCATTGTGGGCAGGGAACATGTCAGTTATATTACTATATCGTACTCTCCCAAGAGTTTAGTACAGTGCTCTGCACACAGTAAGCCCTCAATAAATACAATTGACCTACTGAAGTGGTTTGGGGAAGAAGGAGTAGAGAACACGAACCTGCAAGTCTTTCCTTTTGCATCACCTCAATCAATTGCAACAACCTAAGTTCATTTTCTCTCTTCCTGAATTCAGTCAAGTTGAAGAGTGCTATCCTCCCATCTAGAAACTCATTATCACATCCTCAGACTTTGACCTCTCCAGTTATTGGTCCATCTCTCCACTACCATTCCTCTCCAAATTCCTTGGCTACACCCACTTCACTGCCTCCTTTTCCTTTCCTCCAATTCTTTCCTCGCCCCACCCAAAATGGCTTCCATCTCTGTCACTCCATGGATGTTACCCTTTCTAAGGTCACCAATGATCTCATTCTTGCCAAATCAAATGGAAAGATTTGGATTTCATTCATTCATTTTTTCAGTCATATTTATTGAGGGCTTACTGTGTGCAGAGCACTATGCTAAGCTCTTGGAAAGTACAATTTGGCAACAGATAGAGACAACCCCTACTCAACAAAGGGCTCACAGTCTAGAAGGGGGAGACAGACAACAAAACAAGTAAACAGGCATTAATAGTATCAAAATAAATAGAATTATAGATATATACACATCATCAATAAAATGAATAGAATAATAAATATGCACAAATATACACAAGTGCTGTGGAGCTGGGAAGGGGATAGGGCAGAGGGAGGGAGTAGGGGTGATGGAGTGGGGAGGAGGAGCAGAGGAAAAGGAGGGCTCAGTCTGGGAAAGCCTCCTGGAGGAGGTGAGCTCTCAGTAGGGCTTTGAAGGGGGGAAGAGAGCTAGTTTGGCTGATGTGAGGAAGGAGGCATTCCAGTCCAGGGGTCGATGGTGGGACATTGGAGAACAAGGCCCAGTGAGGACGTTAGTGGTGGCAGAGGAGTGGAGTGTGTGGGCTGGGCTGGAGAAGGAGGGAAGGGAGGTGAGGTAGAAGGGGGTGAGGTGATGGACAGCCTTGAAGCTGAGGGTGAGGAGTTTTTGCTTGATGCGAAGGTTGATAGGCAACCACTGGAGATTTCTGAGGAGGGGGATGACATAGAGCGTTTCTGTAGAAAGATAATCCGGGCAGCAGAGTGAAGTATAGACTGAAGCAGGGAGAGATGGGAGGATTTGAGACTCCATCCTAATCCCAAAGCTCTCAGCTGCTTTAGACAATGAGAAACAATCAAGCAATCCTATTAACTGAGCACTCAATGTGTGCGGCACTTGGGAGAGTATAATATAACAGAGTCAGTAGACACGTTCCCTGTTCACAAGGAGCCTACAGTCTAAAGGGAGAGACAGGAATTCATATAAACAAATAAACTATGGATATATACATAAGTGCTATGGGGCTGAGGTGGGATTCAACAGAAGGTACAAATTCACGTGAAAGGGCTACAGGTAGGGAGTGGGAGAAGAAATGAGGGTTAGTCAGGGAAGGCATCTCAGAGGAGATGAGCTTTTAATAAGGCTTTGAAGGTGGAGAGTGATTATCCATTGGATATGAAGAGGGAGGGAGTTCCAGGGCAGAGGCAGGTTATGGGCAAGGAGCCAGCGGTGAAATTGAGATATAGAGAGTAGGTTGGCTTTAAAGGAGCAAAGCATGCAGGCTGGGTTGTGCTTAGTGGAAAATCAGGGAGGTAAGGTAGGAGGGGCCAGGTGATTGAGTGCATTAAAGCCAGTGGTAAGGAATTTCTATTTGATGCAGAGGTCAATGGGCAACCACTGGTTGTTCTTGAAAAGTGGGGAGACGTGGACTGAACAGTTCTGCGTGAAAATGATCTGGACAACAGAGTGGGGAGTGGGGAGGAGCAGGAAAGTTAACAACAAAGAGTACAACAATAGGACAGACACATTCCCTGTCCACAGTGAGCTTACAGTCTAGAAGGGGAGACGGATATTAACATAAATAAATCATGGATATGTACATAAGTGTTGTGGGGCTGGGAGTGCTAAATAAAGGGAGTAAGGCAGGGCAACACAGAAGAGAGTGGAGAAAAGGGAATGAAGGCTTAGTCAGTTAAGGCCTCCTGGAGGAGATGTACCTTCAAAAATAATAATTCTGGTATTAAGCACTTACTGTGAGCCAGGCACTGTACTAAGAGCTGGGGTGAACACAAACAAATTGGGTCGGACACAGTCCCTGTCCCACATAATAATAATAAATAATAAAGATGGTATTTTAAGTGCTTACTCTGTGCGAAGCACTGTTCTATGTGCTGGGGGGGATACAAGGTGATCAGGTTGTCCCACATGGGGCTCACAGTCTTCATCCCCATTTTACAGATGAGGTAACTGAGGCCCAGAGAAGTGAAGTGACTTGCCCAAAGTCACACAGCTGACAAGTAGCAGAGTCGGGATTAGAACCCATGACCTCTGGCTCCCAAGCCCGGGCTCTTTCCACTGAGCCACGCTGCTTCTCCTAGCTGTCTAGGTGTCTAGCATGTGGGGCTAGCTGTCTGGATTCCCAACTTACAGATGAGGAAACTGAAGCACAGAGAAGGTGAAGTGATATACCCAAGGTGTCACAGCAGACAAGTGGCAGAAAGTGTTGAAAGTGGGGAGAGTAATTGTCTGTCAGATATGAAAAGAGAGGGAGTTCCAGGCCAGAGGCCAGACTTGGGCAAGAGGTCAGTGGTGAGATAGACGGGATTGTGGTACAGTGAGAAGTTGGCATTTGAGGCGCAAAAGTGTGCAGGCTGGGTTGTAGTAGGAGAGTAGTGAGGTGAGATAGGAGGGGACAAGCAGCGTGGCTCAATGGAAAGAGCCCGGGCTTTGGAGTCAGTGGTCATGGGTTCAAATTCCGGCTCTGCCAATTGTCAGCTGTGTGACTTTGGGCAAATCACTTCACTTCTCTGGGCCTCAGTTACCTCATCTGTAAAATGGGGATGAAGACTTTGAGCCCCTGGGGGATAACATCACCTTGTTTCCCCTGAGCGCTTAGAACAGTGCTTTGAACATGGTAAGTGCTTAATAAATGCCATCATTATGATATTATTATCACAAGATGATTTCAGTGCTTCAAACCCATTGGTAAGGAGTTTGTCTGATGCGGATGAGAAATTCTGTTGGGACATGTTAAGTCTGAGGTGTTGGTGGCACATCCAACTAGAGAAGCAGCATGGCTCAGTGGAAAGACCACGGGCTTTGGAATCAGAGGTCATGGGTTCAAATCCTGGCTTTCCCAGTTGTCAGCTATGTAACTTTGGGCAAGTCACCTCACTTCTCTGGGCCTCAGTTACCTCATCTGTAAAATGGGGATTAAGAATGTGAGCCCCATGTGGGACAACCTGATTACCTGTATCCCCCCAGTGCTTAGAACAGTGTTTTGCACATAGTAAGCACTTAATAAATGCTATTATTATTATTATTATTATTATTATTATTATTATTACAAGTCATGATGTCCTGAAGGCAGGAGGAAATACAAGAATGCAGAGAAGGAGGGTTTTCAGGACTGGAGACATAGCTTTGGGAATAAATCACATAGAAATGGTAGTTGAAGCCCAAGGGGTGATTGAGTTCTCCAAGAGAATGGGTGCGGATGGAGAATAGAAGGGGACACAGAGCTGAGCTTTCATTCATTCATTGTCATATTTATTAAGCACTTACTGTGTGCAAAGCATTGCACCAAGTGCATGGGAGAGTACAATATAACAATGAACAGACACACTTCCTGCCCACAACAAGCTCAAGGAACTCCCACAGATGGGGTGGGAAGTAGAGGAGAAGCCCATGTAAGGGACTGAGAAGGAGCATCTGGAGAGCTAAGAGGAGAATCAGGAGTGGACAGTGGCAGTGGAGATAAAGCTAGATAGTGTTTCCAGGAGAAGAGGGTGGTCTACAGTGTTGAAGGCAGCTGAAAGGTCAAGAAGGATTAAGATGGAGTAGAGGATTTTGGATTTGAAAAGAAGGAGCTCTTCACTAACGTTTAAGAGGGCATTTTCTCCTGGAAACGTAATCTAACCTTGGTTTCACTGACACTCTCCTAGTTCTCCTCCTATCTCTCTGGATGCTCCTTTTCCTTAACCCGTCCAAAAGAGAAGTCCTCATCTTCCCACCCAAACTCTGATCTCCCCATGACTTTTCTATCATTGTAGATAACACCACCATTCTCCGTCTCACAAGCCCCAAATTTTGACATTATCCTTAGCTCATCCCTTCAGCCCACATATTCGATGTCACCAAATCCTGTTGGTTCTACCTTAACAATATTGTGAAAATCCACCCTTTTGCCTGCAGCCAAACTACCACCCACCATGCAATCACTTATCTTACCCCTCCATGTCTACTTTATTTTTCTCATTGATGACATTCCTGGTGAACTCCCTGCCTCCTGCTTCTTTCTCCCCACTCCAGTCCTTACTGCACAATTTTGCTGTCCATTAGCTCGCAATTTTGACTAATTGTTCTTCCAAATTAGGAAAAATGGAAGCATGGAACAAACAGAACTGTGTTTAATGTTCTCCCATCCAAAATGTGAACTTAATTTCAAATGTCAGTCAATCAGGACACTAGAACAGGAATTAGAGTGAGAGAGTCTAAGAACTTTAATGTGATGGTCAGTAGTTATCTCTCTCTCTCTCTCTCTCTCTCTATATATATATATATATATATATATGCATATATATATATACATATATATATATCATGGTCATTTAATGGAATAAAAAATGAAAATTCTGGTCGGTCTTCATTGGAAAAGTATCGGGATCTATCAACCCAAAAGAAACCCACTTTGATCATGTGGTAGTTGAGGCCTATTCAAATCCTTAAGCTCCTATTTTCTTGCTAGAGTTGATCTAGAGAAAATTTATCTGGCTTTGTGTCAGTTCTTTATCATTCTGAGTACAGCCTCGCCTGTCTGTTTTTTCCCTAAAGGAGAATGCAGTTTGGTTCCCAAGAGTTTTGCTACTAAAATGTGAAGTGATTCTTGAAAAAGGGTACATATCCTCAGTAGTTTAAGAAAATGACAAATTGATTTAATTTTAGGGTATTCCATCAACCAGTAAATGACAGCAAGATGGTATTAAGAATAAGGAATTTTTTGTTATCTTTGAGAAAATGCAAGCTCCCTATTCAGTTCTAAAAGAGATAGACATCCCTCCTAGGACATTTTCCCAGCACTCATTTTATTAAGCCCAAATCCAAATTCATTTTCCTTTGGGCTACCTGTTTTCTCACAGGCTTTGACTGCCCACTTTGATGGTCTGAGCTAAATGCACGTGATCCTGCTTTATGTCTGATTATTGAATCAATTAATATAAAACTTTCAGGAGATGCAAGCTTAAGCACTGTTGATAATCATGATGGAGCAGGATGAGACAAAGATTTTTCACATCTTTTCTTTTAAAAAAAACCCATTTTCTATAGCTATGGGTTTTTTACAAGCACAATCAAAAGTCTTTGAGACACTCTCCCCCCCTTCAAAGCCCTACTAAAATCACATGTCCTCCGTGAAGCTTTCCCCACTAACCTCTCATTCCCTCACCCTATTCATCCTCCCTTCTGCTTCATCTCTGGACTTGGGTCTGTACCAGACAATAAATCATTTACTGAGCACTTACTCTGAGTAGAGCACTATACTAAACACTTGGAAGAATACAATATAACAATAAACAGACACATTCCCTGCCCACAATGAGATTACAGTCTAGAGACAGACATTAATAAACATAAATAAATTACACATATTTACATAAGTGCTGTGGGCCTGGAGGGGATGATGAACTAAGGGAGCAAGTCACTGTGACACAGAAGGGAATGGGAGAAGAGGAAAGGAGGGCTTAGACAGGGATGGCCTCTTGGAGGAGATGTGCCTTCAGTAAGGCTTTGGATCGGGGGAGAGTAATTGTCACATGCCTCCATTTCCTCAACTGTAAAATGGGAATGAACTTTCACTTCTCTCTCTCCGCCTTAGATGGTGAACTGCACTTGGGAAGGGGACTGTGTCTGATCTCTTGAATCATCATCATCATCAATCGTCTTGAATCTATCCAGGTGCTTATCACATAGTGAAAGCTTAATAAATACAATTATTAGCTGGGATTTTGTGAGTTATTTCGTTTTATTTTGTGCATTGGTGTGGATACAGGGAATAGTTTTACTCCTACTGAGTGCGTGGGAATTCCAAGAATCTTTCTCAATTCCATATCCTCCCTTATCTGCCTCATCAATCTCCTTTCTGGCTCTGCCCTGGTTCATCTGTCTTGTATTACAAAGCTTCAGTGAATTCCTTTAAACTCTAATGGAAATTCCAGCCTGCCAATAGCTGGTTCTGATTCAGAGATGAAAGGGATCTTGGCCTGATTTTTGTCTGGCCCTGATTTTGCTGGGCATTTAATTTTGAGCTTTGTTTGTAAAGGCTGACTTAGATTTTTTTTTTTAACCCTTGGGATTTGTGCCTGCTCCCTGCAGAATTGTCCAAAAGTCCAGGGTCTTCCAGGCTAGAGGAATCCATAAAAGATGCTAACCCTTACTGTGAAAATCAGTTAGTGGACATAAAGCTACCCAGAATCCTCCCTTTTGGTTCACTTTCATTGTTGCCACCATGACCAGCTGGTTTCAGTGCCTATACTGATGACCTATAAAGAGAGAAAACTTTGTTACTAAACAAGCCAAAAGCCATCTGATTACCTTTACCTAACAAAATGAGCTGCCTATCTTTCTTAGCCCAATTCCGGTATTCTTGGACCTCTGCTTAACTATCTTCTTGAAGTGAACTTGTTCTGAACCCGCTTAGGTGTCACGGCCCTCATCATGGAATAAGTTGTCAGGTATAGGAGACTGAGTTCTAGCAAGCTATAGACTTTATAAATACACTGGTTCATACTGATATGAAGTTAATAGCTTCCTCTTTCTAAAGAGCATAATGTCATCTCTGATAAGGCAGGCATCTTCATGGGTTCTTAATGCTGCTTTTATTATCAGGATAACCACCATGTTCTCAATAAATTTCAAATGTCACCGGTCTACTCTTACTTCGATTTTTTGATTTTTTTTTTTTTTTACTTAAACCATATATTAACACATCAGTTGGAACTGTATTTTCCTATTCCTCCTGCCAGACCTTATAGCCTACCTCCTGGAATAATTATTTTTTTACTTGAAGATGAGATCCAGTTTTCCAAAGTCAGAGAATATTAATAAACTCAATCCAAACTCCTCCTCTTATCTTGTTTGATCGGACTAGCAAGATCGCTGCTCCAACTCTTTGCTTTATTTTACCTGGACCTCAGCACAATACTTATCTATTCTCTCTGGATTTTCTATAATCCCAATCCTTTCTCCCACACTCCTTCCAATTCTTTTGCGCTTGTGTCCACTCCACATTTCTCCCCTTTCCCCGGTCACTCCTCGTCCTACACGGAACTCTAAGCCTTTTTACACCATCCCAGCAGGCAAGTGCGAGCTACACAAATGGAAATAGCTGCCCTTTAAGGACAGAAAAGGGTTTTAGTTTGTAAGAATATTTGTGTGCAGTTTAAGAAATAGTGATTGTAATCAATCAGTCATATTTATTGAACAGAGGAGCAGCATGGCTCATTGGAAAGAGCCCGGGCTTTGGAGTCAGGGGTCATGGGTTTGAATTCCAGCTCTGCCACTTGTCAGCTGTGTGAGCAAGTCACTTCACTTCTCTGGGCCTCAGTTCCCTCATCTGGAAAATGGGGATGAAGACTTTGAGCCCCACGTGAGACAAGCTGATCTCCTTGTAACCTCCCCAGTGCTTAGAACGGTGCTTTGCACATAGTAAGTGCTTAATAAATACCATTATAAAAATAAACAGTTACTGAGTGCGGAGCACTGTACAACGCCCTTGGGAGAGTATAGTGTAATGTTCCCTGCCCACAATGAGCTCCTTTAGATCAGGCAGCAAGACAAGTAATGACTGCATTTTCCCAAATAATAATAATAATGATGGCATTTATTAAGCGCTTACTATGTGCAAAGCACTGTTCTAAGCACTGAAGAGGTTTCCAAATGCTTACTTTCCCAAGTGTTTATGTTCAGTGAAGCAGAATGGCCTAGTGGAAAGAGCATGGGTCTGGGTGTTAGAGGGCCTGTGTTATAATCCTGACTCTGCCTTGTGTCTGCTGTGTGACCTTGGGTAAGTCACTTAACTTCCCTGTGATTAGTTTAACTCATCTTTAAAATGACGATGAAATCCTACTGATCAGTGGAAAGATCCCGACCTTGGGAGTTAGAGATCACTAATCCTAATCCTGATTCGGCCACTTCAGGTTCTAATCCTGCTCTGCCACTTTTCTGTTGTGTGACCTTGGTCAAGTCACTTAACTTCTCTGTGCCTCAGTTACCTCATCTGTAAAATGAGGATTAAGGCTGTGAGCCCCGTGTGGGACAACATGATTACCTTGTATCCCCCCCAGCACTTAGAACAGTGCTTGGCACATAGAGCTTAACAAATGCCATTATTATAATTATTTTTATTTAGACTGTGAGCTGCATGTGAGATAAGGACTATGACCGACCTGATTATCTTATATCTACCCCAGTGCTTAGAACATTGCATGGGTTGGTAGTTTTATTTTTTTTTTTAAGGTATTTATCAAATGCTTACTAGGTCCCAGGCACTGTACTAAATGCTGGAGTAGATTCAACATGTAGGTACCATAATTATTAATAATGATAATAATAATGACATTTATTAAGTGCATACTATGTGCAAAGCACCATTCTAAGCACTGGGGAGGTTACAAGGTGATCAGTTTGTCCCACGGGGGGCAATTATTACTAGTAAGCACCCAACAATTACCATTTTCTGATCAATATTATTGAATGTAAAAATTGAGGCTAGCACTAAATTTGGGATAAAGTGTATTCCTGAAAACCTGAGAAAGGTGATCAGGTAATAATCACTGAATGGTTATCTGAGTTGACTAAACACGAAAAATCCTATCCAGATTTTGTCACCAATTTCTTCAGAAATTTAGCCAAGATACTATTGGAGGGCTTGGTTGTGCATAATAGCTTAAAGTTTTTGGAGATGAATTTTAGATCATTCAAGCTAGAAAGAGCGTTTTTGGCTCGCTTGAACTTCTGTCTCTACTTATTTCATGCTCTTCTGGGTCAAAGAACATGGTTCAGAATTTCATTTCTTCCTTCACAATTGTCAGTCCAGTTTGCATCTGTGGAAAAATTGGCAGATTTTTCTCGTACTATTGCTCCCACTAATTATTCATTCATTCATTCAATCGTATTTATTGAGCGCTTACTGTGTGCAGAGCACTGTACTAAATGCTTGGGAAGTACAAGTTGGCAACATATAGAGATGGTCCCTACCCAACAATGGGCTCACAGTCTAGAAGGGGGAGACAGACAACAAAACAAAACATGTGGACAGGTGTCAAGTCATCAGACTAAATAGAAATAAAGCTAAATGTACATCATTAACAAAGTAAATAGAATAGTAAATATGTACAAGTCAAATAGAGTAATAAATCTGTACAAACATATATACAGGTGCTGTGGGGAGGGGAAGGAGGTAAGGTGGGGGGATGGGGAGGAGGAGAGGAAAAAGGGGGATCAGTCTGGGAAGGCCTCCTGGAGGAGGTGAGCTCTCAGCAGGGCCTTGAAGGGAGGAAGAGAGCTAGCTTGGCGGAGGGGCAGAGGGAGGGCATTCCAGGCCAGGGGGATGACGTGGGCCGGGAGTCGACGGCGGGACAGGCGAGAACGAGGCCCAGTGAGGAGATTAGCGGCGGAGGAGCGGAGGGTGCGGGCTGGGCTGGAGAAGGAGAGAAGGGAGGTGAGGTAGGAGGGGGCGAGGGGATGGAGAGACTTGAAGCCGAGAGTGAGGAGCTTTTGCTTGATGTGTAGGATTAGGATGGAGAATGTGGCTAAGAAGCAATATGGCCTTGTGAAAATAACATGGTCTGGGAATCAGAAGACCTGGGTTCCAATCCTAGCTCTGCCACTTGCCAGGTGTGGCAAGGCCCTTAATTTCTCTTTGCCTCAGTTCCTTCACCTCCTACTCAGACTGTGGGACCAGGACTGAGTCTGACTCGATTACCTTTTATCAAGCCCAGCCCTTAGTATAGCGCTTGGCACATAGTAAGCACTAAAATACCATACCTCGTGAACTAGAAGACTCTGAAATTATGGTCATATGGGGAAAAATGTATAGCCTGAAACGGTTTTTAGAAAAACTGGGAGCAATTAATGGGAGGGTATGCCATCTATCAAGAAATATGGTACCAACAACAAAACATCTCATGGAATGGGCTATCCACAGTTTATCAAGCAACAAGCTTCAATACTTGTTAAATTAAAACTAAACTGAGCTGGAATTGCTGAAATCCCAAAGTGTGGAAATCCTTGCCTGGCCATTGAATTGGCAGATGCAGGTTATAGGTTGTAACATCAGATAGGATAGTTCTACATTTCCACAGTGAAAACTCCATTATCAAGTAGAAAAACAAACACCATCCTTCCTCTGCTAGAACATTCAGTGGTGATCAGTTTAATGATAATTTTGCAGGGAATAGAGGGGTTCAGTAGGCTGAGCAGTAAATGAGAAACGGGAAATTCAGGAATTGTGAGTTTCAATCTCAGGCCAACCACTAATTTAGAGTGACTCCCCCTTTCCCCCCTCTGCCCTCTAAGGATTTCGTTGCTCCGCTTTCTTACTGGCAACATGAGGATTGGTAACATGCCATTTTTAGTCAGGTGTATGGTTATTGCCATATTGGATAAAGAGAATAATTACCATTACCAACTTGCTAACATATCTCCTGCCAAATATCTTTTTAAAATGCTGAAAGTTTTCCAGAGAGACCATTTTATTCATGAATGGTTCTATCATTGATCCACTGAAACTACCTTTACCCCAGGAACGTATTTTGAGGCATGCTGGATATGATCGTCCAGGGAGGAATTATGCTGAGAATCTACTGTCTTTATTCCTATAATCATAAAAAAATAAATTTGTAATTTAATCATTCACTAGGTTGGGAACCTTCATTAATTGATTATCCAGGAGAAGAGAGTAGCATTTGGGTAAACATTTTGAGTGGCCCAATGGTAAATAAGTATATAGGATAGACCCTTCTTACTGCTTTCCATTAAAGTCAGCATAAAATATATATTTTATGCTTTTAAACTGGAAAGAGAGTGATAGGGTCATTGGCAACCAACCATATTAGAATGTATTATTGCAGCAGTTCTGACCTATTTTATAAATTGACTTTGCTGAATCTTAAATCCGTACAGTCAACTTAATTTCTGGAAATTACATGAAGAAGTGCTAAGGCTTTGCCAGGCAATAAATCGATTCACCTAGTCTTGGTTTGTGTGAGGGTTAGTGTAATATATGCTATACTAGAAATAATTTTCAACCATGTGTTTTTTTTTTTATCGAAGTCAGTTTTACCTGCAGAGGATTACTGTGCCTATGACAGTACGTTGGGTGGGACATTCAAACATTCGGGATTCTTCTCTTAATGATCCAAACAGCTGATGAACTCTGGTTATGAGAAAGAGAGAAAATTAATATCCACGTCTTTACCAAAAACCTCCTCCCTCCAAATCTGTTTATCATCTGAAATGAGCAATCCAATATGTTTTACTTTATCTCCTGGGCCCCTAAAAGCAGGGAATGGCTAAGAAGCTGGTAGCCTAGGCAATTTAGGGGCAGGAAAGTATATAGTAGAGAAGAACCATGGCTTGGGAATCAGAGGATGTGGGATCTAATCCTGGCTCTGCCACTTGTCTGCTGTGTGACCTTGGTCAAGCTGCTTAAGTTCTCTGTGACTCAGCTCATCTGTAAAACAGGGATTAAAACTGTGAGTCTCACGTGAAATAACCTGATTACCCTGCATCTACCCTAGTGCGTAGAACAGTGCTTGGCACACAGTAAGCACTTAATTGCCATAATAATTATCTTTATTATTACTATTGCACTCTTGGAAAACTAGGTGGGAGATAACATGAAGTGACACACGTAGACGGTGTGGGTTTTGATTGCAGAAGCCCCACTAACTCAGCGATTCTTCGCTCTCTACGGTTCCCTGAAGTATCATTTGTCTAGGTTAGAGGCTATACAATATTAAAATACAGGTTCATTGAAAATCAAAGCTGTCAACGTTAAAACATAAATTCAAAGGGCTTTTATTAGCTTGTTTCTACCTAAGTCCTGGGCATTCTTCCTCACAATTTATTCCCCTCATTCCTATTTAATTGTCCATTTTTGATCTGGCATAATCTCTAGTGAGGTTTTCAAACTGGGAGATCTGCTAGCATTACGATTTAACATTTACTCCTGATTAGTTGGGCTCCACTGTGGCCAAATATACAGCAGTTGCTACGGTGGAGATATGGAATACATACAGTTTACGAAACTGCTCCTGAAGATATGCATATTAACTGTATAATTAATCATCATCTTAAGAAAAATAGCGGTATTTAAGTGCTTACTTACTATGTTACAAGCACTGTGCTAAGCACTGAGATGATCCAAGATAGATCAGACCCAATGCCTGTGCAACATGGGGCTCACAGGATAAAGTGGGGCAGAGAATGGGTATTCAGAACCCAGGTCTCCTAGTTTCCAGGCCCTTGATCTTTTCACTAGTTCATTCATTCATTCAATCATATTTATTGAGTGCTTACTGTGTGCAGAGCACTGCACTAAGCGCTTGGGAAGTACAAGTCAGCAACATGTAGTGATGGTCCCTACCCAACAATGGGCTCACAGTCTAGAAGGGGGAGACAGACAACAAAACAAAACATGTAGCCAGGTGTCAAAATCGTCAGAACAAATAGAATTAAAGATATATTCATTCATTCATTTGTATTTATTGAGCACTTACTGTGTGCAGAGCACTGTACTAAGCGCTTGGGAAGTACAAGTTGGCAACATATAGAGACGGTCCCTACCCAACAGCGGGCTCACAGGCTAGAAGGGGGAGACAGACAACATAACAAAACATATTAACAAAATAAAATAAATAGAATAGTAAATATGTACAAGTAAAATAAATAGAGTAATAAATCTATACAAACATATACACAGGTGCTGTGGGGAGGGGAAGGAGGTAGAGCTGGGGGGATGGGGATGGGGAGGAAGGGGAGAAAAACATCATTAACAAAATAAATAGGATAGTAAATATGTACAAGTAAAGTAAATAGAGTAATAAATCTGTACAAACATCTATACAGGTGCTGTGGGGAGGGGAAGGAAGTAGGATGGGGGATGGGGAGGAGGAGAGGGAAAAGGGAGCTCAGCTGGGAAGGCCTCCTGGAGAAGGTGAACTCTCAGTAGGGCTTTGAAGGGAGGAATAATAATAATGATGACATTTAAGTGCTTACTATGTGCAGAGCATTGTTCTAAGCACGGGGTGGGGGGATACAAGTTGATCAAGTTGTCCCACGTGGGGCTCACAGTCTTAATCCCCTTTTTTTACAGATGAGGTAACTGAGGCTCAGAGAAGTTGTGACTTGCCCAAGGTCACACAGCAGACATGTGGCAGAGTAGGGATTCGAACCCATGACCTCTGACTCTGAAGCCCGGGCTCTTTCCACTGAGCCACGCTACCGAGGAAGAGAGCTAGGTTGGTGGATGTGCAGAGGGAGGGCATTCCAGGCCAGGGGGAGGACGTGGGTCGATGGCGGGACAGGCAAGAACGAGGTATGGTGAGGAGGTTAGTGGCAGAGGAGCGGAGGGTGTGGGCCCATTTTCTTTATTTCTCTCCTCTTCCATTTAGTGTAGAAAACCACAAATTGAGTTCGACTCTAGGAACAGTTGACCACTCCACCTTTTAGAAAATTTAAAACACAAGAAATATTTAGAGTAAAAATTTTAAGAACTATAAAGTTACATTATAAGCTCCTTTTGAACAAGAATTTACTCCTACATGACCATACTCTCCCAAGCTCTTAGTGCAGTTTTGCATACAAGGGCACTAAATAGTAATGATGCGGCCAGGGGTTGAGGGGTATCAAAGCTTGGACAGACCTTCCTAACTTCATCTTGGCTATTATCTGAGAAAACCCATTTTCTCTCTCCATTTTCTTTACTTTATTCAAAATTCTCATGCATTTTTATAACCTGAAGGAGGGACTCCTGAAAGGTCTTCCACAATGTTGTTTAATGTTACACAATGAACAGGCTTTCACAAATTTTAACAGGCTGAAAACATCCCTACCAGAAATGTCCCCACCTTTCTCCTTATTTACCAGTTTTATCATGATAGTACTTCCCAAAATCATTGCTGTCAGTCATTTGAATAAAGGCAGACCTGCTTCTGTTTGTCATTTCTAGGTGACTTTTTTTTCAAGCCCTACCTAATGTATATGTTTGATCTGTCTTGTTCTTACAACCTTCAGGAACAATTACAACCCTTGTCAGGCTTATTTCTCCTATAATGACCAGTCGAACTGAAGTCGGCAACCAACATAAGAAATTGCTTTAGTTTTCAGTTAACTACTGGAATCACTGCTTTTTAGAAAAAAAATTTTTTTTAAGGAAAATCTATCACTAGTATTTATTGAGCACCTACTGAAAGTAGAGCACTGAGCTAAGTGGTTGGGGATGTAAAATAGAGTTGAAGGGCATTTTTTCCCTACCTTTGAGGAGCTCTTAGAGCTAAGTAGAAGCAATTGCAAAGGTCTCTGTTTTAGAAATAGCATAAGAATTAGGTAACCAGAATTGTATGCCCTTGCTGCTCCTAACATTTGTGTTTCAGGAAGGCAAAGAGATTAAGTTAAATAAAGAGCAAAGTTATAGGTTGAATGTCTGACATTCACACGCTAAAGTTGTTTCTTCACTGTCTCAGGAAAATAAATGATGGCTTTGCAAAAAGGCACAGTCATATGCTAATTCTTACACAGGCATGCAGTGATTTCAGATCAAATTGTGGAAATGTAGGATATTTCAGATAGAATTGATAAATTAGATAAAACATGATGGTTCGGGAACTTAATACCTGCGAGCACATCTGGCTTCTTATGATTCCAGATATGTCTCAGTCTAGGCATACACTGAACAGGTGGATACCACTTCTGAATACAGCTGATACAGCTTCTGATGCCAATTATTCTTCCTCACATATTTCTTGGAAGAAAGGAGCTTACCTTCTCCAAAACCTGAAGCCAGAAAGGGGGCAAGGGGGGAGTCAAGATGGTGGCTCCTTTCCTTGGTCTCTGAGGCAAGATGCATCCCTGGCCAAGGAAATGGTGAGATCTCTGGAATTCCCACTGGACTGAAGAGCCAACTGGAGCTGCTCTTTCCCTACCCCTTACCCTCAGTCAATCAGTGGTATTAATTGAGAGCTTACTAGGTGCAGAGAACTGTACAAAGTACTTGGGAAAGTACAAACCAACAGAATTAGCAGGTGTGTCCCCTCCCCTGGCACAAGTATTGGCAGTAACAGCATAGACACCATCAACCTAAACTCTCACCATGTTCACCATTATAGTTTGTATGAGGTGGAGCCAGGGCTAATCTGTGGGATCACAAAGAGACAGAGGGAGACTGACAGAGAAACAGGCAGCATAGCGTAGTGAATAGAGCCTGGGCTTGGGAGTCTGAAGGTCATGGGTTTTTCCTGGCTCCACCACTTGTCTGCTGTGTGATTTGGGCAGGTCACTTCACTTCTCTGTGCCTCAGTTACCTCATCTGTAAAATGGTTATTGAGACTATGAGCACCATGTAGGACAGGGACTGCGATCAACTCAATTTGCTTGTATCCACCCCAGTGCTTATTACAGTGCCTGACACAAAGTAAGCATGTAAATGCCACAATTATTATTATTGCAAGCCAGTACATTTCTTAAGCAAGGCTTTGTTTGTTCATACACAGAGGACCTGAAGTCTAGTTCCCGATTGCTACCTGGCAGTTAGTTACGCTTGTGAACAGTAGTTGCACATCTTCTGCTTACGGATGTTAAGCCTGGTTACCTCCCTCGAGCTCCACTAGATATCACGTTCAAGGTGTCCCCATCACACCGGGCAGATGGGTATGTCCAGACCAGTTGGTGAGTCAGGGCAGCAGCTTCCCCGAGCCTTCTGCAGGCTGCTCCTCTTAACCCATCACTGATTGCAGAAGTGCTATGTATCGCCATTTGAGCAGGTGCACGTCAGCCTACCCAAAATTAGTTGGCATTTCCAACTGGGTTCCACGTGTGACCTGGTTGGCATTTTCTGATTTGGAAATGTTCTCTCCACCCACCACCCAGGCACCTGTCCATGACGGTATCACAATTCCTGGGGCTGTGAGAGAGAAGCGCTCACGTGCTATCTCATGCGTGGGGACTTCTCATCTCTGATAGGGGGGACCCAGGTCAGAATTGTCCAACATAAGAACTTCCTTCCACTTGGCCTGTCTTCTGTGTTGGGGCCTGTTGTTTTAGCATCCCAGTCAGCATGGTTCCCACCTGGAACTAGACACTAGGCACAGAGGGGCATGCTGGACAGAAGGGTAGGGGTATAGGGGAGAAACACCTGAGTGCCCCACTGTACGGCAACTGCAGTGAGTGACACTTGGGGCAGGAGACAAGAAAGCAACTCAGGTCCAGAGTGTAGTGCCAATGGCACAAAGAGGAGGAAGGGGTGAGTGAAACTGTGCCTCAGTTTTCTCACCTGTAAAATGGGGATTAAATACTTGTCCTCTCCTCCTATTTCACATATTCGCTCCCTCTCAGATAGGGACTATGCCAAACCTGATTATATTGTATCTATACTACTCCGTAGCATAGTACGATGCTTGGTGCATAGTAAATGATTTAAAAATCCCATTAATATTAGTTAATCAGTAGTATTTATTGAGGACTTACTATGTGCAGAGCACTTAACTAAGTGCTTGAGAAAGTCAAGTGCTTAGTATAATGCTCTGCACACAGTAAGCATGTTAGCTCGGCCTTGTAGATTAGACCACAGGCCTAGGAGTCAGAAGGACCTGGATACAAATCCCAGCTCCACCACCTGTCTGCTGTGTGACCTTGGACAAGTCAGTTAACTTCTCTAGGCCTCAGTTACCTCATCTGTAAAATGGGGATTAAGACTGTGAGTCCCATGAGGGACATGGAGTGTGTCCAACCTGATTACCTTGTATCTAACCCAGCACTTAAAACAATGCATGGCACATAGTAAGTCCTTGACAAATACCATTAAAATGCATGATTCATCGAGTAATTGATAAAATCCAATATTAGTACTAATAAATCAGAGTTTGGCACTGTCTCCAAGTTGGCAGAGGGGTTGACTGGTTCCTAAAAGGGACTAGTAACATTTGGCCCTTATTAACACTATAGTCTTCTCAGAGTGTTTATTTGCACCAAGGTTAGATTGGGCCCAGGGGAATTTGGATCAGAAATAGGTGTTCCTAGTGACAGAAAATCTCCAAAAGCACCCCCGCCCTGGGCAGTATCTGGATTGAATAGTCAGTCTATTAAGAGAGCTACAAAGGTACTCTGCACATTTTCAAAATTTCTGGGGAACGACGTTTTCCACTGAGTATTTTGGAGGGATCTTTCACATGCGGTGTGGTCTTCGCTACACAAGGCCTTTTGATCCTAATGTTTGCAGATCATCGATGTGCCGGTTTCTGCTGTTTGCCATCAGCCAACGGGCAGTGCGGGCGCATCCAGACAATCTCAGAATCCAAGGAAATGCTTTCGGGCAATCAATACCTCCTTGGCCCATCTATTTACTTTGCTCCGCTTGCATATTTTAGAAGTAGTCTCTCTACCTCATTTCATCTCGGGATTTGGCACGATTGTCAGAAAACGTTCCCTGCGTTCCTCAGCTTGAGAAATGTCTCCTTGCTGGATCATAAGTTGAATTTTTAAACACTGATTCGCCTGTTTTTTATATATTAACTAGCTGATGGGTAAGAATAGAAAGATGCATAGTTCTTGACTAGGAAATGCAGGACTTGAGGTATTTTAAGAAATGTGTAGGGAAACAACAAAGCGGTGTTGACTGGTACGCCTAACTCAGAGTGACTGAAGATACGCAACATTTCCCTGATGATGCCCTCATATAAATTTGATGAGGCTACACAATGACTGTGAAACATTAGGGAAGGTCTGGTAATAAGGATCCAGTTAAATCTTTGACCTGTATTGTTTTCTCCCATAGTAATGCAACAAGATACTAGTTGGCTTCAGTAAGCACCCGAGTATGTCAGGCATTCTAACTAACATCTACCTTGTTACTCTGTGTCTACCTCACCTCCTTTTCTGGAAGAAGAACCAGGGGAAAGTCCAAGAATCCATTCACTGGGGATTCAGAAAGGAACTTCACAGAGAGAGAGAGAGGCATCTCAGCACAGGGCTGACTAGTTCAGAGTTGACAATTTCCCCACTTGACGTTTTTCCTCAGCCAAAATGATCTAAGCTGTCTCCCCCCACCTCTACCGTGGATTTCCCTCTCACCTGCATAGCCCAACCCCACATCACATTTATTGGAGACCTTAGACATGTAGTTCTTGGAAATAAATTCCAGTTTGTGTTACTTCAAAGAAAGTAATACAGTGAAAGAAACCAGTATACTGAAAAACCTCAGGATATCATCTAAAAGAAAAACTGTTTTTCAAGCCACTTCAATGAAAAACTTCACCTGCTTCAAGTACTATGTTACAAACATGAAAGATGCCAAATGCTCAGTTGAATGGGTCAACAGGTCTCTTGGGCGATTTCAGAAAAAGACATAGCTAAAATCCTGTCCTGAATGAAATGATGAAGATCTTATTTAAGCCTCTGTTACCAAAGGAGTAGCTTGGAATCTGAGAGAATTTGGTAAAAGAAGGAAGTTCCTCTGGATAAACTTTGGTAATGAAGAGGAAAAGTTGAAGTGATTCACAATGGTTCAAATGTAATCCTATAAATTCAAGTGGTCTTGTAAGGATAAAGCACAAAGATTTTTTTTTTTTTTTTTTAGGTCTTGAACGATATAAAAAAATGGCAAACTTTTAAAATTACATTTTTATAATTGCAAGTATTTAAAATAAAATTAACACATTTATATGCAATTCATTTATTTGAAATAGATATTGCAGATCATATTAGATCAAAGAAAACTAAAGGATATGTTTTTGTCACCTAATGATTTCTAATCAATCATGTAGGATTCCTTGGCTATAATGAACTATCTTAGGCACAGAAAAAAAATATATCTAAAAAATGAGTCAGATGAGAGTAGTGAAAATAATTTCAAAAAACATATTACATTTTGCAGCACAGAGCTTCAGGTTCATATTTTGATATATCCAAAAAATATCAGAGAAGGGAATAGCCATGAATATTTAGTTGCACGTATTGAATATGGTGAAAGTTAAAATGCACATTTTAATTACAACATTTACTTCAGGATCTTTTGCTCTTTGGTCATCATTTTGATATGTTCAGGAGCGGAGAAAAAAGTCATTCTTGTCCACTGAGAAATAAGCAATGCATTTCGTATCTGAGGATTTTTGGGGAAAAAAAATCTAACTCCATGCTGATATAATTTTAACCAGTTAGGTGCATAGAGATCCTGAAAATAAAATCTAAATACTATCAACTCAGGTCTTTAAATTGCTAAATGCTACTGACTAGCTAGTGAAGAAAATATAGGACCACATCAGAGAGTCACACCAGATCAGCTCAATTGCTTCTGGCTAGATAGGTAATTTAATGAAGCTTTGCCATTTAAAGCAGAAGCTTTTTGCAGTTACTGTTTTGAGAGGTAACTAATGTGTAGAGGTGAAAAGTTTCACAAATTATAGGATATCTATCCACAATTTTAAGACAATCTAATTATTATAGAGGCACTGTGGGGATATTCTAGTGGAAATGCAGAGTAGTGAAGTCTGCTTGGAATTGCCTTTAATTTACAAAGATATCTTCAATATCAGATAATAGAAGCCAAGAGTTGGTGGTGTATATTTTGTTGAAAAGATGATGGTTGGTAACCTATTGAGTTTGGGCAGAGTTTGATTGGGTAGCAAACCGTTTGATAGTTATCAGAAGTGTAATAAGCTCCTTGAAGGGAGGGAACATATATTTCCTATCCACTTCTCCCACTCCCTTCTGCATCGCCCTGACTTTCTCCCTTTATTCACTACCCCTCCCCAGTCCCACAGCACTTATGTACATATCTGTAATTCATTTATATTAATGTCTGTCTCCTCTTCTATACTGTAAGTTTGTTGTGGGCAGGGACTATGTTTATTGTTATAGTGTACTCTCCCATGAACATAGTGCTTGTACTAAGTACAGCACTCTGCACACAGTAAGCACTCAATAAATTTGATTGGCTTTATGTTTCTGTACTCCCCAAGCACCTATAATAAATAATAATAGTAATAAATGCTGTTACTCTCAGTTCTGCATGCCCTTTTAAGGCATCTGTTAAGAACTGGTGGTTTGGAAGCAATATCCAAAAACAAGGGGGATAGTCAAATAGAAAAAAAAAAACTATCTTAGACTGTTGCCTCCACTCGTGTGTGTTCCTTTCGGAGACCTCCACTTTCCAAACCCAAAACCCAAGAGAGTCCCTTCTTCCTTATCCCCATCACCCCTTATTCCAAAAAGTAAAATAAAATAAAAAATACTTGAATGAATGGGGAACATCACATGTACATTTATAATAGAGGATTGCAGATTCATGTGTGGGAACTTTATAGGGAAACTCTGAGAGGCACTATTCTAGAGTGATATAGGTGGCAATGAAGTGGATGACAAGCAAAAGGCATAAATACCAAGGTAAATTTCAATATAGGTTCATGGATAAGTATTTTTTTATTGTATTAGTTAAGCACTTACTACACACCAGACAGTGTTCTAAGTTCTTGAGTAGATACAAGGAAATCGAGGTTGGACACTGTCTGTGTCCCACAGGAGGCTCACAGTTTTAATCCCCATTTGACAGATAACTGATGCACAGGGAGGTTGGCAGAGTTAATTTCCTTGGAGTTGGTAGACACTTTTCCTGACCATAAAGAGCTCACAATCTTGAGGGAGAGGCCAAAGTTAGTATGAATAAGTTAATTATATCTCATTACAGGCAGGGAACATATCTGCTAGTTATGTTGCCTTTTATCCTCCCAAGCATTTAGCACAGTGCTCTGCCCATAGTAAGACCATTGTAAATAGTAAATACCATTGATTGATTGATATTGATGTGGGACTGAGTGCTGGGTGAATGTCAATAATAATAATAATAATAACAATAATAATAATAATGACATTTAAGTGCTTACCATGTGCAAAGCACTGTTCTAAGCACTGGGGAGGTTACAAGGTGATCAGGTTGTCCCACGGGGGGCTCACAGTCTTAATCCCCGTTTTACAGATGAGGGAACTTAGGCCCAGAGAAGTGAAGTGACTTGCCCAAAGTCACACAGCTGACAATTGGTGGAGCCGGGATTTGAACCCACGACCTCTGACTCCAAAATCCATGCTCTTTCCACTGAGCCACGCTGCTTCTCAAGTGCTCAAACAGTACAAAGTGCATAAGTCAGGAGGGAGAGGGAGTTGGGGAAAAAGGCCTCTTGGAGGAGGTTATGAACTTAATAAGGTTTTGAAAATGAAGATAGTGGTCTGGCTTATGTAAAGAGTGAGGAGTTGCAGGCCAGAGGGAGGATATGAGAAAGGAGTTGACAGTGAAATAGACTAGATCAGGGGACAGTGAGTGAGTGGGTGATAGAGGAGTGGTGTGCACAGGCCGGGTTGAGCTGATTGAGTGCTTTAAAGCTAATGGTAAGGAGTTTCCGCTTGATTCAGAGTAACCTCCAGTGGTTACTGGAGGTTCTGGAGGAGTCAGGAGATGTGGACTGAATTTTTTTTTTCTTTCTTATAAAGATCCAGGCAGCAAAGTGGAAAGAGTATAGGCCTGGGTGTCACAGGACCTAAATTCTAATTCTAACTCTGCCATTTGCCTGCTGTGTATGACTTTGGGCAACTCACTTCACTTCTTGGTGCTTTGGTTTCCTCAGTGCATATTCTCCCCCATTACCTAGGCTGTGAGGCGCAGGCGGGATAGGGATAGTGTCCAAACCGATCATTATGTGACCACCCCAGCAGAAGACAATGCTTGGCATACAGTGAATGCTTAACAAATAGTTCAATTGCCATTATTATCATCATTATTTCTTTCACATTTATTGTCCTCTCCTATGTACAAAATATAGTGTTCAAAACACGTCTGGTCATATATAAGTAGTATTGGTTAATTGATGCAGAAAAAAATAACAGAAGTTGTGATTTCCCAGACCACCTTTTCCCAGTCCTTGCCACATGAGATTCAGGAAATCTGAGACAAACGGGGAATGTGCCTGAAAAGGAGTGTGGACCTGCTTATCAAACTGACAGTTGAAAGATTACAGACAAAATGGGCCATTGTCCTCTCTGAAGGTTGGAAAGAAATGTTTACTGCCAGGATCCCACTCCCTGTGTTCTGCACTGTTCTTTTCATTCCTCATTCCCTTTCATGGCCCTCTCTGTGAATTACCATGCATTAGCTGATAGGAAACACTCTGATTTTCACCCACCCCACAGCGCTTAGGTACATTATCTATCTCTAATATTTGCCTCCCCCTGTAGACTGCAAGCTCTTTGTGCTCAGGGATCTTGTCTGCCACTAAGCACTATTGCATTGTACTTTCCCAAGTGCTTAGTACAGTGCTTGGCATCGACTAGACGAGTCTTCTAGACTGTGAGCCCATTGTTGGGTAGGGATCGTCTCTATATGTTGCCGATTTGTACTTCCCAAGTGCTTAGTACAGTGCTCTGCACACAGTAAACACTCAAAAATATGATTGAATAAATGAATAATGGCTTAATAAATGCATTAACTCACAACTTAAGTGACAAATGCCGGATCACATAGCAGACAACTTCTGGTGTTAGAACCCAGGTCCTCTGATTCCCAGGCCCACGGTCTTTCCACTAGGCCATGATGGTCCTTTTCGAAGGTTTGAAGAAAAGAAAATATTTCTTTACTAACCAGACCATTTTAATTCTGAAAAAATATGTATAAGTACAAAATGAGACATTTTACATTTAGAAGTTCTTTTTAATATTTAAATTCTCTTACATTTCTTCAAAATTTGCCGTCACTAACTCGAGGAAAAATTAAAGACTTTTTTAATCACACTTTTCTTCCTCCTTTCAGAACTGTTATCAGAGTTTCTGTCTATCCTCAATCTGAAAAACCCTGTTTCCGATACGGTTGGCTCTATCCTTTTCATGTGGTTCAGCCAGAAGGAATTTGTGCGCTGTTGTTTTGATCTGACAAAGCACAAAGAGGCAACAGCTATTTGATTCAATAATTATGTCCTGGATAAAATCTACCATCCCTTCCTCCTCTGGGTTTGAGTCATTTTCAAATTCAGTTCTTTCTCTAAAACATCAATTTCTGTTAATAGATAATTGTCTTTTTGGTTTATTTAATGTTTTGCAGTTACATCTTTCTGATGTCATCCTAAACTAACTTAATCGGGTTTTCTATAGACATGTTAAAAGGTTTGCATTACTTGGTTTTTAATGAGTTTTTTATATTATTTTGCTGAATTTCCTCAAGCAGACTGCAGATCAAATGATTTATCTTTCCCACTTCTCAAGCTACTGTCTCTAGTTGGAGTGTCTGCAGAGTAAACATCTCTGCCAGGCCTCACTTATCTGACTTGGGGCTAAAACCCTCAATTTGATTTTGGAGCTATTCAAAGAACAATTTAGAGAAGCAGTGTGGCTCAGTGGAAAGAGCCCAGGCTTTGGGGTCAGTGGTCATGGGTTCAAATCCCGGCTCCACCAATTGTCAGCTGTATGACTTTGGGCAAGTCACATAACGTCTCTGTGCCTCAGTTACCTCATCTGTAAAATGGGAATTAAAACTGTGAGCCCTGCGTGGGACAACCTGATCACCTTGTAACCTCCCCAGCGCTTAGAACTGTGCTTTGCACATAGTAAGTGCTTAATAAATGTCATTATTATTATTATTAAATATTCAGTCAATTAAAAGTATTTACTGAGCATCTTTTGTATGTATGTACTTGGAAGTGTCCATTAGAGCCAATTTCTGCCCTCAAATATTTTGTAATCTAGTAAGAGAGACAGATAGTGGAATGACTTGTCATTAGAAGTAAAAATTGGGTGTGTTTATGGGGAACAATTAAATTGTAGGGTAAGCCAATATGCATATCGTTGTAACTGATGGTTCTGATTCAAAAATGCATAGTTGGCACTGGAGTGGTGGTTGGGGTTGATAGAATTGGGGAAGGAGATGAGAAGGAGACCGGGAGGGAATCCTGGAAGAAATGTGATTTTAAGTAGGTTGTGAAATGGGGAGAGACGTGGCCTGTCGTTTTAAAGGGGTACGTGGTTCTGGGCTGTGTCCAGCACTTAGAACAGTGCTTTGCACATAGTAAGCGGTTAACAAATGCCATCATAATAACAAGAAGTTAGAAGACAAGAATGAGGCAAAGTCTGCAGCTTTCCTCAAAACCAATTTCTGCACATAAAGCAATTTGCACCCCCTGGAAATATGGGAGTTGACACTGAAAAGTTGGCACTAAACCAGCCTATATCATAGATTATTTCTCATGTTAAAATTGGTATATATTAAATATGACTAAAATACCATTTTAGAACTCTGAATCTGCAAACGAATGCTTATTGCCTTCATTTCTAACTTTTCGTTTTGGTTTTGGTCTTATTTGCCAATATTGACACACCATTCAATAATTAACATTATTCAAACAGACTTTGTCATTTACATTAGTAATTTAGAAACAAAAAGTTATTCAAGACCAGCAGAGTGCAGTATATTACCACTCATCACTACCTAAATGCAAGACCAGCATCCCTTAGTTATGATACTGTATATGCCTTCTTTAATCTTTATTATATTTGGTTGTAAAATGCACTTTTACCTCAATCCAGTCATATTCGAACAATGAAATTGTATCATCTAACCTTCTTTACACTTTGGATTCAAGATGTTTCCTAGAGTTCCATTTTTATTTTTTACTTCTGAGTTACTATTATTCTAATATTTAAGTGCTTATTTTGTGTCAAACAGGTCCTGGAATAGTTACAGATTAATCAGGTTACACACAGTCCCTGTCCCATATGGGGCTCAAGGTCTGATTCACCAAGAAATCATATCATCTGCACTCCATTAAAGAAGAAAACATTTTCAGAGTCAGAACTGTTTTGCTCGTACGAGTTATGCGATCAGTTCTGTAGTTTCTGTAAACTCTTTGTATATTGCAGTAGTTTCATGAACAAAAGCCCAAGACTGATTTCATGTGTTATCAATGACATTGATATGTTATCAATGATATTTAGATACTTCCAGTGTGATTTTTTTTCTTGAGTTAGGTGGTTACTATGAAAAAGTCCTAATTAAGTTGTGTAATGCCTCTTTCCTTACCAAGACTTAAGGTAATTTTTAGGTAGATTTTACTCATGGGAAATTTGAGCATCCACATGGTGGTTTGGGACCCCCTGATTTCTAGATAATCATCATCATCATCAATCGTATTTATTGAGCGCTTACTATGTGCAGAGCACTGTACTAAGCTAAGAAGTACAAATTGGCAACACATAGAGACAGTCCCTACCCAACAGTGGGCTCACAGTCTAAAAGGGGGAGACAGAGAACAAAACCAAACATACTAACAAAATAAAATAAATAGGATAGATATGTACAAGTAAAATAAATAAATAAATAAATAGAGTAATGGTCATGACGGCCCGATTCCTAGATGAGTAGCACTCATGACTGTGAATAGAATTGGTTTTGTTTACCTGGATCTGTCCCTATCCCTGTCTCTTTAGCAGGGGGTTCTTACACAAAGTTATTTAGTAATATACATGGAAGTACGTGTGGTGTGTGTGCAGTATTTTTAGAGAGAGAAAATGTATAAGGGGAATTGAGTCTTTCTATTTTAAATCATGGGCTACTTCTATATAGAATGGTCACTACTGTAAATGCTCAACAATGACAATGCTTAACAATGAGAAGCAGCGTGGCTCAGTGGAAAGAGCCCGGGCTTTGGAGTCAGAGGTCATGGGTTCAAATTCCGGCTCCGCCAATTGTCAGCTGTGTGACTTTGGGCAAATCACTTCTCTGTGCCTCAGTTACCTCATCTGTAAAATGGGAATCAAGACTGTGAGCCCCCCGTGGGACAACCTGATCACCTTGTAACCTCCCCAGTGCTTAGAACAGTGCTTTGCACATAGTAAGTGCTTAATAAATGCCATTATTATTATAATGACCTTATAGACATGCCCCTTACAGAGAATTTGCAAGATGTCCATTTGACTATGCAGTATCTAGGCACTATATAGTAACTCCTTGAGGTATTTCTAAATTTAGTCATGCTTCACAAAAGGGAACACGTGAAGATAAAAAGATGATTGGTAGTTTTGAACGTATCAGTGGTGCTGTAAACTAATCTCTGCAGTCATTTCATTGTACCGCTTTCATTGTACCGCTTTCTTCCCCCAGTGTGAGGTCTTTTGGAATTGGTATTGCATTGCTGTTGCACCCTTTGTAACAATTTTAAGATCCCTTATACCAAATTGGCACGCACACACAAACACACACACTCTCTCTTTCTGTCTCTGCACTCTCAAGGAATATTATTACTGCTTACTGCACCCGTTGAGCTCGAATTGTACTGCGTATAGTCCTCTTCCAAAAGAGACTCATAGTCTTCGAGGGAGAAAAAAATAGGGGAACCTTACATGCACATGAGATGAAAAGGATTGTCAATTGCAGATCTGTCTTGTCTTGCACTCGCAAACACCATCCAAACACGTTCAAACCTTACCATCCATACCTTATCTTTCTGGTGAGGAAAGATTAGACACATATTATATGTGTATATATGTAGTTCTAATAGTATATTCATGCCAACTAAATTTAAAACTTGTTTCTAAGTAGAAACATGTGACTCACCTCCACCTGATCAGAAAATCAGTAGTATTTTTAAGGATTAAAACACAATAAGAATTCAATGAATCCTAATGATTGAATTTATATGTATAAAATAGGCTTATATGTGGGCTTACGTTTGATCATATACATATATATATATATATATATATATATATATATATGTATAGAGAAGCAGCGTGGCTCAGTGGAAAGAGCCCGGACTTTGGAGTCAGAGGTCAGGGGTTCAAATCCCCACTCTGCCACTTGTCAGCTGTGTGACTTTGGACAAGTCACTTCACTTCTCTGTGCCTTACTTACCTCATCTGTAAAATGGGGATGAAGACTGTGAGCCCCGCATGGGACAACCTGATCACCTTGTAGCCTCTCCAGCACTTAGAACAGTGCTTTGCATATAGTAATTGCTTAATAAATGCCATTATTATTATTATTATGTATAAAATGTAGGTCTCATTATTATTATTATTATGTATAAAATGTAGGTCCACATACATGCCTGTTATATACAAATGTGTATATATATATACACACACACATATACCTGAAGACACATGTCACTCTTCATCTCTCTTCAGACCAAATATAGCCCATTCCTTATCTTAAGGAAACACAGAAATAAAAGGAAATGTTCCCTTCTGTTCACTTGGCCACCTGTTAAACAGATTTTTGTCAGATGGATTCTGGGGAGGAGCAGAAGATTCAGTTTGCAGCAATATCCTCCATTGCCAGGAAACATCTAATCCTTTCCAAGGAATATAAACTTGAAATAATTCATTCAAGCACTGCATACTGCAGCACAATCTGTAATATTTTTGTTTTATTCTGGCTGAAAAATCATCATTTTTTTGTGTGTGTGGCAGTGTGGGAGGAAGTAATAGAAGCCTGTTTTTATATTGTCTCAGGACCATAGTGGATAAACAATAATCTGACATCATCTTTGTAATCAAAGACAAGGAATGGTACAGAAAAAGGAGAGCTTGTTGCAGTTCTGGCTCAGGATAAGTGAGGTCAGAACAGTGATGAGAATTACCGTGAGTTGGTAGACAGAAAGAAATGTACATTTTGGAGATATGTGTAATTTTTGGTGCAGATTATATTGTGCTTCAGTAGACAATACAACAGAGATGGATATAGTTTTTTATAACTGTTTCCATTCCCTTCCTTACAGATTTTTATTGTTTCCCTTTAAACTTCTCTAATCTGCCATCCTGCTGTGACCTATTTCCAGTAATGAATATGGAGAGTGAAGATAATAGATCAAATCATTTCAAAATTTAAGCAGCTTATTGTAGGAAAGGAACACATTTTACATATAGCCTTCCTGTTAGGAAGACATTTGTATCTCTCTGGGCAGAATGTGAGGCGAATTGACTTTTTGGCCACTACACTAAAAGTATGGCTACTTCCTCCACAGCTCCATCCATGAGAGCAGTTTCTGAACTGATCTCTTAGTTCTTCTCTTTTATCTTCCAACCCAGTGTATGAAACTGTGACATGCTTTAAGGTTTCTTATCCTTCTCAACAACTCTACCTTCCTACCATGTTTACTTGTGGTCCAATCTCAAGGAAATCATTTTCTTGTGAAGAAACGTCCAGCAGAACCATCATACAATAAATACTCAAAGATAACCAAAGTGCCACTATGATAGAGGAAGGAGATGATAATAGGGAATGGAGGGAGGAAAAATATAGAATATCTGGACCCAATATTATCCACTGATTTTACTGGATTCTATTTTCAAAGCTTTTCTTAGACCAACATATGACCTTGGGCAACCCATTTTATCTCCCTGATTAACTGCTTACCTATGAATGAGCGCAGCAGACACACAATATAAGGTTTAAGACAGAGAAGCAGCGTGGCTCAGTGGAAAGACCATGGGCTTTGGAGTCAGAGGCCATGGGTTCAAATTCCGTCTGCCAATTGCCAGCTGTGTGTCTTTGGGCAAGTCACTTAACTTCTCTGGGCCTTAGTTACCTCATCTGTAAAATGGGGATTAAGACTGTAAGGCCCCCGTGGGACAACCTGATCACCTTGTAACCTCCCCAGCACTTAGAACAGTGCTTTGCACATAGTAAGCACTTAATAAATGTCATTATTATCATTATTTAAGCAGTACACAGGGCTCTTGGCATATCAGAGTAATGTGGAGTGCATATATGGCAAGAAGAGGAAAAAAATTACAAACAACTATTGGTTTTCTTTGTACTCCATAAACCAAAACTGTGTTATGGGGGGTTATTCAGCATATCTTCTGCCACAGGCATCCACCTGTTTTTAATAAGCCTATGTTATTTTTTTAAAAAAAGAAGACCTATGAAAAGCCCAAAGGGTTCTTGGCCAATATGCTGCTCCTGGAAAAGATCCTGATGACTTGCAGTGCAAATTAAAACAGGTAGATTACATTGCTCCGAAAATATACATTTAAAGGTTCAGACCCAAAATAGTTGTCCAGCATTCCGTGAATTCTGGCAAAATGATGATTTTTTTTTCCCCCAAACTTTTCAGGACATTAATGAGCCCCACACTTCACCTGTTAATATCCAGGCCTACTTTCTGTTGACTCTGTCAAAAATGTCCAATTCATAGCACCTGTGTAGGTTGGACAGGATCACGCTTGGTTCATCATTGGTCAGACTGATCAAGACATTGTTTGAGAGACTCTGAAAACAATGTAAGGAGATTATGCTCCAATTGCTGATGTGTATCTGTGAGCAAGTTGTTTTAAAACCATTAGGGAGGATTTCATGGGAAAATAGTATTGTCCTTTTTGAGTGTGACCTAGTTAAGTTTAACTCTTTCGGGATATCAGAAACCTTTGGAGAGAAAGCACTGCTGACCACATTATCTCCTTTTTATTCTTATTGCTATTTTCTGTAACCCAATGGTCACATTATGTAACTTTAATATACTCTCAGGCAATCTTTGGTTATGCCATAATAATAATAATAATAATATAATAATAATAATAATAATAATAATAATAATAATAATAATAATAATAATAATGGCATTTGTTAAGCGCTTATTATGTGCAAAGCCTTCATTCAATCATATTTATTGAGCACTTAATGTGTGCAGAGCACTGTATTAAGCGCTTGGGAAGTGCAAGTCGTCAACATACAGAGATGGTCCCTACCCAACAACGGGCTCACAGTCTTGGCGGGGAGACAGACAACAAAACAAAACATGTAGACAGGTGTCAAAATCGTCAGAACAAATAGAATTATAGCTATATGCACATCATTAACAAAATAAATAGAATAGTAAATATGTGCAAGATGTTGTACTGAGATATGTCAGGAACATGTATAATGTTATCAAGCTTGAATTAGAATCAGAAGTATTGAAAGCCTGAAAACATGTACACATATATACACACACACAGACACACACATGCCCATGGAAGAGTCCTTCACTTTATTGAGAAAGGGACACCTAGTGAAAGTCAATTTGGCCCCAGCGAATGCGCTTCTAAATTTCCCATTAATAAAGATTTTATTTAGTTGGTATTTTCTACGTTGGCCCTTTTCCCCCTCTCCATCCCCCCCCGTCTTACCTCCTTTCCTTCCCTACAGCACCATATATGTATATATGTTTGTACATATTTATTACTCTATTTATTTATTTTACTTATACATATCTATTCTATTTATTTTATTTTGTTAACATGTTTGGTTTTGTTCTCTGTCTCCCCCTTCTAGACTGTGAGCTCACTGTTGGGTAGGGACCATCTCTATATGTTGCCAACTTGTACTGACCAAGCGCTTAGTACAGTACTCTGCACACAGTAAGCGCTCAATAAATATGATTGTTTGATTGATTGATCAAAGCCCTGCTTTGAGAGTGGATTTCTAGTGTCTTTAGCACAGATGATCCAAGTCCAAACAGTTCTTTTAGTTACAGATTGAAGCACCTTAGATAGTAACCACCTGAAAAATTCTTTGCAATGTTAGAATTGAGAGACTGGAGGAACTTCTAATCTGCTTCTAGGCAGGCTTGAACTGAAATCGTCCAGAAATGCTGCAGCAAAACTGCTTGTACGCAGCACTGACCACACAAACAATCCTGAGGATGTCTGGGGAAACCTGGATGAGGTATTGTAAAAAGAAGTTCAGCAAAGAGCAACTCTCAGACAGCAAACTCTGAAACTGCAGGTTCATGACAGAAGTGGGTAAAGGCAGAACGCTTGCACAAAATAACAAAGGTATTGCTTCTTTCTTTCCATGATTCCTTTGTAATTAAGGATGGATGTTGGACCCGTTCAGTTGAACATCGACTTGTTCTCTCTGCTCCTGTTTTTATTTTTTAATACCACCACATGCTCTAAAACCTGACTTTACACCAGTAAGGGGGTATTTAGTTCCAGAATCAGTCCAAATAAGTTGTGAGCCCGCTGTTGGGTAGGGACCGTCTCCATATGTTGCCAACTTGTACTTCCCAAGCGCTTAGTACAGTGCTCTGCACACAGTAAGTGCTCAATAAATATGATTGAATGAATGAATGAAGAGGGTGAAGGATAAAATCCTCTTGCATCCCCTGAATAGGAGCAGAGATATGGCTATGCCAAGAGTTTGGTTAGATCCATTTCTGCTACTTTTATTTCTCTTGGCGTCAGACATTAGCTTGAAACTGAATTATAAGGTTCCCTGAGAAGCAGCATGGCTCAGTGGAAAGAGCACGGGCTTGGGAATCAGAGGACCTGGGTTCTAATCCCACCTCCATCACTTGTCTGCTGTGTGACCTTGGGCAAGACACTTCTCTGTGCCTCAGTTACCTCATCTGTAAACTGGGGATTAAATATGTGAGCCCCATCTGATTACCCTGTATCCACTTTAGAACAGTGCCTGGCACATAGGAAGCACTTAGCAAATACCATCATTATTATTATTAGTAAGTACTTAACAAATACCATAATGATTATTACAATGTAATCTCTCTGAGGGCAGGGCACATTTACATATCTGCATGACTTCTGTTGTGTTTTCTTAACACTTGATATAATGCTTTGTTCTCAGAAGGTGCTTAATAATATCATCATTTGACAGGAAACCACCACCTTTATTTTGCTCCAGGGATAAATTTTAGGTTGAGCTGCAGAAAGACTCTTTTGATTCTTTTTGATTAGCATCTGGAACGTAATTTTATCCCCTTACAATCCTCCTCTCTCCATTTCTCTTTGCTCGCTACCCTAAATTCCTTGAAGCAGGGATCATGTCTACCAACTCTGTTGTGTATCCCCAAGCACATACAGTGCTTGGCACATAGTAAGCGCTTAAAAATACCATTATTATTGTTATTATTATTATTATTATTATTGTTACAGAGTTCTCTGCACACAATAAGCATACAGTAAATATCATTCATTGATTGATTACTCTTCCTAGTGCCCAGTATGTCCTTCTGTGGGGGAGAGGTGGTCTTAAGTTGCCAAACATCACCCTGCTCACCAAAAAAAGTGCATATATGCTCATTTAAGCACTTAGTAGAGTGCTCTGCATTCTTTCATTCATTCATTCAATTGTATTTATTGAGCACTTAGTGTGTGCAGAGCACTGTACTAAGCGAAGCAGCATGGCTCAGTGGAAAGAGCACAGGCCTTGGAGTCAGAGGTCATGGGTTCAAATCCTGGCTCCACCACTTGTCAGCTATGTGACTTTGGGCAAGTCTCTTCGCTTCTCTGTGCCTCAGTTACCTCATCTGTAAAATGGGGATGAAGACTGTGAGCCCCACATGGGACAACCTGATCATCTTGTATCCTTCCCAGCGCTTAGAACAGTGCTTTGCACATAGTAAGCGCTTAATAAATCCACCCATTTACAACATACAGAGTCGGTCCCTACTCAACAATGGGCTCATAGTCTAGAAGAGGGAGACAGACAACAAAAAAGGTAGACAGATGTCAATACCATCAGAATAAACAGAATTATAGCTATATACACATCATTAATAAAATAAATAGAGTAACAAATATGTACAAATATACACAAGTGCTGTTGGGAGGGGAAGGAGGTAGAGGAAATGCTCAGTTAAGTACCATTAACTGAATGATCATTCAATTTGCTAGAGGGCATATATTACTCAACTCTTTTCAGCCAGTGATAATCATAGCTATGCCCAAATCTCATAGTAATAATAATAATAATAATAATAATAATAATAATAATAATAATAATAATAATGGCATTTGTTAAGTGCTTACTATATGCATTGCACTGTTTTAAGCACTGGGGAGGTTACAAGGTGATCAAGTTGTCCCACGGGGGGCTCACAGTCTTAATCCCCATTTTACAGATGAGGGAACTGAGGCACAGAGAAGTTAAATGACTTATCCAAAGTCACACAGCTGACAACTGACAGAGCCGGGATTTGAACCCATGTCCTCTGACTCCAAAGCCCGTGCTCTTTTCCAGTAAGCCATGCTGCTTCTCACTGCAAATAAAAGCCTCAGTGCTCTGTCAGCCACTACTGGAGTATACTGGATTAACTGTAATGACTTAAAGGAAGAACTTCATCTGGCCCAACTCTTTTCTGACCACTTCCCTGGAAATCTGACAAATGCAAGGTACTTAGTTAGAAACTATGGGTGGGCTGTTATACACTTTTCTAGTGTACGTCTGTAAGTGCCATAGCTGAAAGAAAAATGACAAAAGGTGGTTGATTAATAATAACAATAATGATGGCATTTATTAAGTGCTTACTATGTGCAATGCACTGTTCTAAGCACTGGGGAGGTTACAAGGTGATCAGGTTGTCACACAGGGGGCTCACAGTCTTCATGCCCATTTTACAGATGAGGTAAGTGAGGCACAGAGAAGTTAAGTGACTTGCCCAATGTCACACAGCTGACAATTGGTAGAGTGGGATTTGAACCCATGACCTCTGACTTCAAAGCCCGTGCTCTTTCCACTGAGCCACACTGCTTCTCTAACTAGATTAACTAGGCCAAGGTTGAAGTTGTACTGCCCAATACTTTTAATCTAATGCTCCCAGGGTCATTACACAGAGATAGTGACATTCTGTCTATATTAATCCCAGCCACCCTTAAGGCGGACCACAGAGTTATGGCCTCCTCTAGGAAACAAGAGATGGTTATGTCTGTGCCATTTGCCGCCCTCATTAAAATGACCAAGAACGGATTCCCATATGCCACTTCCTGTTCTCCACTAGTCGCAATTTATGGCTTATGATGAATTAAACACCTCTCAGGAATGACCTTCTGAATATTTTGCATTTTGAGTGGTTGACCATTCTATGCAGTTCCCACAGGTTATCCAGGAAAGGTGCAAAAAAAGAGAAAGACTGGAAGGTACAGTATTCAATTTCAGAACCTGGGAAAGGTCAAGACTATAGCTGTTGATCATTTCCAAAGAATCTTCATCAGCAGAAGCCAAGTGATCATAGTTTGATTTTTTTAAAATGGTATTTGTTGAGCACTTACTATATGACAGGCACTGTATTAATACTGTGGTAGATACAGACTAATCAGATTGGACAGGACAGGATCCATGTCCCACATGGGATTCACAGTCTTAATCCCCACTTTACCGATGAGGTACCTGAGGCATAGAGAAGTTAAGTGATTTGTGAATCCATTTTTGATAATTATCGCTCTATTAAATTTAGGAATGTAGTTCCCAAAATGAAGCAGCAATGAGTACATGAAATAGTGTGAAGCATCGTCATTTGGTGACATTTTTCCCTTCAACCCTTAAAGGTAATTAGATTGGTGTCAAACCTAGCACCTTAGAAAAGGAGACTAACGCCAACGAAACACTAATGATTTACTCTGCTTCTCAAAATCCGCTAACTCAAAATTGTTTCAAACTCCACTCTTAAGTATTAAGTATGGAATTACATGTACAGCTAATGGTCGTGAGTTAAAAGAGAATATTATTGGTGAGATATGACAAGCTGATTGTTGGCACAAGGCTAAAGCTTAACTTCTATCTTCTGTCAGTGGAATCTGCTAGATAACCAAAATATTTTCATTCCTCTTTTAAATTAAGGATGAAAGGAGTGGTTTTGTTGGTGGATACAGTTCTTACCTCTCTCCAAAGCAGTCTTTATGTATGAATGGTGGATTTGGAGCCATATACATTTTACCAAGGAGCGGCCTGAACGTGTTTTCTTTCATCACCCTTTAGTATGTATTGAACCACTCCCTACTATGTGCAGAGCACGCTAAGGAGCAAAGTTTGGGTATAGGACACACGGACATTATGTCTAATGTTTCTTTATGTGTATATATGTTATATACATATATAATAATATGCACATATATATTTCAGTTGGCATTCCAAAGGAAGAAAAAAAATTTCATGGAGGAGTTTAAAAACAATTGTTTAAGTTGTTAGGAGAGTTTGTTTTATTTTCAGAGATATTTTCCTGAAATTTCAATTGAGCTAACTGGAGCTGTTTGGAAAGGTACAGGTGCTTTCTTGTCTGATTTTGCATTATAGCTAGCACATCCCTTCAAGATAACCACACCCAAATAGATAATTATCTTCTATGGTGCTGTTACATTTTCCTGTTGACTGTGATCATATCCAAATCTGAACAAATTTCTTAGTGATTCTGTTTGTCGGTCAGGAATATTGACTGCTTATTCTGTACAGAGCAACTAAGTGCTTGGGAGAGTGCAGTTGAATTGGTAGACACAATCCCTGGGCTCAAGAAACTTGCAATCTAGGTGGGGAAGTGGACACTAAATTGATAAATTTTGAAGCAAGAAAAATTAACAGTTTTAAGATACATATATAAGTGCTGTAGGGTTGGAGCAGGGGAGGAGAGGGATGTGATTACCCAAGTGTTTGCGGATTCATTCAATCTTATTTATTGAGTACTTACTGTGTGCAGAGCACTATACTAAGCACTTGGAAGAGTACAATGTAACAAATGCTTCCTGGACCATAATTACCTAAATGCTAGAGTGACAATGATGATGATGGCATCTGTTAAGTGCTTACTATGTACAGAGCACTGTTCTAAGCGCTGGGGAGGATACAAGCGGATCACGTTGTTTTACGTGGGGCTCATAGTCTTAATCCCCATTTTACGGATGAGGGAACTGAGGCTCAGAGAGGTTAAGTGACTTGCCCAAGGTCACACAGCAGACATGTGGAGGAGCCGAGATTAGAACCTGTGACCTCTGATTCCCCAGCCCGGGCTCTTTCTACTAAGCCGAGCTGCTTCTCTAATGGCAAGGGAAATAGAGAAGAGAGATGAGAGATTAATCAGGGAAGTCCTCCTGCTGAAGATGTGATTGTAGAAGGGTTTGAAAGATAGGGAGAGCAGTGAATATCCTGATGCAAAGAGAGAGGAAGCATCACCCAGAGGAAGGCTATGCCCAAGGGACTGATAGACAGATGAGCAGGGAGCACAGTGTGTGTGTGTGTGTGTGTGTGTGTGTGTGTGTGTGTGTGTGTGTGTGTGTGTGTGTGTGTGTTAGCTTTCCCTGCTCCCTTTCTAGACTGAGTAAAGTAGACAGGTGTGATAGTAATAGCCTTAAGTGAGATTAAGTTGAATCATTTTCCTAACACATTTCATCATTAGGTTAGTGGCACATTTTGCTGTTATCCATTCTCTGAGGTTGTATCGTATGGCACTAATTAAAATATAAGGTTTTGAGGTGAGAGCCTATTTCCTCTGAGTAATTTTCTTTTTTAGCATCTCAAAATGCTCATGTGCACTTGAAAATTAAAAGGACTTTTTTAGTTTGTTTTTTTTTTCCCTTCACTAGTCGCGAAGTTCTACACAAGCATTTTGATCTCTGTGGCTGGTATTTGGTGCTCAATCACTTTAGAACAATTCTGCACTCTCCAGCCTTCGTATTACACCATTATATTAATTTATCCTGAGACCCGATGCCTGAAGATTTCAAAGAAAAAACCTTACAAATGAAATCAAAAGGCTATTCATGTCCTTTTGGGTGTAATCACATAAAGTAAGCAATTTTCCTTTGATTTATTCAGATGTCATATAATAACAATAATAATGGCATTTATTAAGTGCTTACTATGTGCAAAGCACTGTTCTAAGCGCTAGGGAGGTTACAAAGTGATCAGGTTGTCCCACAGGGGGCTCACAGTTTTAATCACCATTTACAGATGAGGTAACTGAGGCCCAGAGAAGTGAAGTGACTTGCCCAAAGTCACACAGTTGACACTTGGCAGAACCAGGATTTGAACCCATGACCTCTGACTCCAAAGCCCCTGCTCTTTCCACTGAGCCACACTGCTTGTCTGTGTAAAAATTAAACCCCAAGCCAGCCAGGAGTCGAAACTAGAATCTTCTGATCCGTAGTCAGATGTGTTATCCATTGCACCACTGGCCTTGCACATGTAGTACTTAATGGGCTGGAATTATTTAAGTTTCCTTCACCCTCATTGGATGGGAGTGAGGGGAGAGAGCCACTATTATTCATTCAATTGAACACATTTATTGAGCACTTACTGTGTGCACTGTACTAAGCTCTTAGGAATATGAAATATAGCAATAGACACATTCCCTACCTACAAAGAACTTACAGTCTGGAAGGGGAGACACACTAATATAAATAAATAAATTGCAGACATGTACATATCATGCCTTAATAATTTAAAAACAATAATTTAAAATGAGAATAATGCTTTCAATAATTGGGTAATTTATGTCAGAGCGAATGGAAAATGCACTTTTGCGTATTTTATATAATAATGATGGCATTTGTTAAGCGCTTATTATGTGCAGAGTACTGTTCTAAGCGCTGGGGGTGATAGGTGATCAGGTTGTCTCACGGGGGGCTTATAGTCTTCATCCCCATTTTGCAGATGAGGTAACTGAGGCTCCGAGAAGTTCAGTGACTTGTCCAAGGTCACACAGCAGACATGTGGCGGAGCCGGGATTAGAACCCATGACCTCTGACTCCCAAGCACGTGCTCTTTCCATTGAGCCATGCTGCTTCCTGTGCTTTATCATTACCTTTCCTTAGAATCTATCCTGGTTCAAATATTGAGAGAGTTTTCCTCTTATTATTATCATTATTATTATCTTCTTTTTTGCTATGTATTGCTGTTAGCCTGGAATATCTATCGTGTTAAAGGTTGGTTCGAACAATATGTCTTTTCAGCCATTTGCTTGTACTGAGTCTCATATTGTAAAGGCAGAAGATCATGAATTTGCAAGCTTTTACACATTCACTGGAGATCGTTCAGCTTTTTTAATTTCTACAGAATTTCCATAAAGTTTTATATTTGGAGGCGTGTAACTGTAGCGAAGATGAAGTATGAGACACCTGTCAACATAGACCTCTAAACTCAAACACGGCTAAATTTACTCCGTGAACATGCTCTTTACTCAGAAGTAGGACAATTCTTGCATGAAAAGGGAGGGAAGAACAAGTCTCCTGGCCTGCGTGAGATGTCGCATAGACACCAAAGGCAGTGATCACAGACCCTCCTCTGAGGAAACTACAGGAATGGTTTTTGCTCTTAAGGTCTTTCTTGGTACCGGATCATAAATTCCTGTTCTCGGATTTGCTTCTGCTGCTTCCCACCCATCACTTAATAGAGTGGGAAAAGTGGAATGGGATGGGAAGGGCAGAAGGGGATGTCTAGAATTTTTGGCTATCGAGTACTAAAAACTAGTGCAGCACCAATGCCGAACACACTTCTCGTTTTCAGCAGAATAAAATGAAGTTGGGGGATGCAGATCCAGTCAAGTGCTAAACCAAACTTAAGAATCACTAAGGCCGAGATCACTGTCTACACGTACTGCTTTAATTCAAGCAAGTGCTCTTCTATCCATTTTCCTTTCAGTGAACGTCCATGGACAAGCCTGGAATGCTAGTATACGTGAAGGGCATTCGAGTTCTTGAAACCTGGCAAGTGCATTTTAAAGCAGTTACTCTTTGAGGAATATAATGTTCCCTTTTCTAACATTTACTTGGTTTCCACTGTCTCTGACTAAAAACCCAGTTTTGTTATATTTCATTTTCACCAACCAAATCACGATGCCTTGATTTCATATTTCATGCCCACACCATTCACCCTTTGTTCAAACCCTCCCTCCCGCCTGAAACTCCCTCCCCTTTCATATCTGACAGACATGCCACCATTCTCCCCATCACCTCAGTCCTGCTCGTTCAGTGGAAGGAGCCTGGGCTTTGGAGTCAGAGGTCATGGGTTCAAATAGTAATAATGATAATAATTACCATGGCATTTGTTAAGTGTTTACTATGTGCAAAGCACTATTCTAAGTGCTGGGGAGGATACAAGGTGATCAGGTTGTCCCACCTGGAGTTCACAATCTTAATCCCCATTTTACAGATGAGGTAACTGAGGCACAGAGTAGTTAAGCGACTTGCCCAAGGTCACACAACACACATGTGTCAGAGCTGGAATTCGAACTCACGACCTCCGACTCCAAAGGCCGTGTTCTTTCCATTGAGCCACGCTGCTTCAAATCCCAACTCTGCCGCTTGTCAGCTGACTTTGGGCAAGTCACTTCACTTCTCTGTGCCTCAGTTCCCTCATCTCTAAAAATGGGTATTAAGACTGTGAGCCCCACGTAGGACAACTTGCTCACCTTGTAACCTCCACAGTGCTTAGAACAGTGCTTTGCACATAGTAAGCGCTAAATAAATGCCATCATTATTATCATTATTACTAAAATCGCCCCCTCCAGAAAGCCGTACCTAACTCCTTATTTCCCCAACTTCTCTCCTTTCCTTCTGCATTGCTAATTTCACTGCAACAATAGCCTATAAATACTGTAATGTTCAGCCCAGTGCTTTCTCCCATCACCACAGCACATATGTAGATGTCTGTATACTCTATTGCTTCCCCGGCCTGTTATTTATTTATAGTCTCTGTTACCTCCAGGAGATTGTAAATTCCATGAAGACAGGGCAAACCCCCCTGGAGGGGCTGGGACAAGCGTGGCTCAGTGGAAAGAGCCCGGGCTTGGGAGTCAGAGGTCATGGGTTCAAATCACAACTCTGCCACTTGTCAGCTGGGTGACTTGGGGCAAGTCACTTAACTTCTCTGTGCCCCAGTTCCCTCATCTGTAAAATGGGGATTAAGACTGTGAGCCCCACGTGGGACAACCTAATCACCTTGTATCCTCCCCAGAGTTTAGAACAATGCTATGCACATAGTAAGCGCTTAACAAATACCAAAATTATATTATTATTACCAAATCTATCATATTGGACTCTCCCAAGTGCTCTGCACAATAAGAACTCATATAAGAAATCATGTTTGATTTTGTCACTCTGATGGAAGAATGCAAAAATAATGACATCATGGGTAGGAGCACTTCTGAGGGATGAAAATTCATACCCTCCTGAGTTTTCAGTATTTATTTTCAAAATTGAACAAGCTGCTTGCATAACGGTGTGTTTCATTTTAACATAATTGTTAGAGTTTGGATTGCAATATTTTTTACTTCAACCCTAATATCCTACAGATGGCAGCAAAAGCTTGCAAACAGGAATCAAGTTTTTGTTTGCCCAAGTAATTATCCTCAGTGCAGCAATTAAATGTCTGAAGGCAATAGCTGTCACTTTTTAGCCCAACAACCTGAGATAAATCTTCAGACATTTTTGAAGCAAAAATTCATAAAATATATCCTCTATTGTTCTCTCAGTGTTTTTTCTCCCCCAGCTTGGTTACCCAAATGTATAAAATAAAAAAGATAAATTAATTAAAGTTCATTTCTGTCTTTTATTTTATTCTCTTACATTTGGGTAAGGCCTGTTATATCGTGATCACTGCAATGCATTGTTTTCTTCAAATTAGCTTTCAGCACTTCATTTCAGCCACTCCCAGTTGGTGAATTGTTTCCATCAAGGCTAGAACTTAAAATAACCACTTGGAAAATGTTAGCTTTTCTTAATGCTAAGCACCCATACCCTTTCCCCAGATTTCATGTTCTATTGTAAAATCAGGATATTGGATATAAGGCACAAAAGAACTGTTGACATTCTTAATGTAGTTAGATGCACACATAGGAATAAAGTAAATCATTCATTGTATCAAAAATTGGTATTTACGGAGCATTTACTATATAAAGGGCACTCTACTGAGCATTTGGGACGGTACAATACAACAAAGTTGTAGATGTTTTCCCTGTCCATAGTGAACTTACAGTTTACTTATGACCTCTGAATTTTAATTTCTACTTCATTGGGGTCGATTCCATATGAAACATATCTGCAGGACAAAAATCACCTTAAAGACACTGGCAGAATATAACTCTTCAGTCTTTGTCTTTTGTTTGCAACATTCTTTTAATTGAAAAAAATGATAGTGAGGGGAAGGAAGGAGAGGTGACAATAAAATTAGTCCATTTGGCTACTTATTTGTAGATCTGGTCAAGGACCTAGTTTGCCCTCTCCTTCCTCTCCCCCTCACCCACCTCTCCATTCCCCCCGTCTTACCTCCTTCCCTTCCCCACAGCACCTGTATATATGTATATATGTTTGTACATATTTATTACTCTATTTTACTTGTACATATCTAGTCTATTTATTTTATTTTGTTAATATGTTTGGTTTTGTTCTCTGTCTCCCCCTTTTAGACTGTGAGCCCACTGTTGGGGAGGGACTGTCTCTATATGTTGCCAACTTGTACTTCGCAAGCGCTTAGTACAGTGCTCTGCACACAGTAAGCGCTCAATAAATATGATTGATTGATTGATGGGTGAATGAAACTCTGAGGAATGTTTCTAGATTTTATTGCTCTACCTTACCCCTGGCCTCTAGAAGCATGTATAACTGAGTAGCCACTGTAGGCTATAATTAGATTGACTATTTCATTATTATTGTTATTAACAATAATCCCGACATTTTTTAATTGCTTACAGTGTGCCAGACATTGTACAAAGTGCTGGGGTAGATATAAGCAAATTGGGTTGGACACAGTCCCTGTCCCACATAGGGCTCACCTTATCAATCCCCATTTTACAGGTGAAGGAACTGAGTCCCAGATAAGTGAAGTGACCTGCCCAAGGTCACCTAGCAGACAAGTGCTGGAGTCATGATTAGAACCCATAACCTTCTAACTCCTAGGCTCGTGCTCTATCCACTTCATCCACACAGTCTAAAGAAAACAGTGCTTTTTGAGAATGACTTTCATATAACATAGGCATGTGGCCTATCTGTTACATGGTGCACAGTGGATTCCATGGTTTATATCCATTTGGCTTGCATGATTTTCAGTCGATGACCCATTTGTAAAGCAAGCACAAAATACTAACCATGAAGACCCATATTGCTGGTTAAAGGGAAGGTGGCTCACCTAGCTGTCACAATCTCCATGTATCCTCAGTTACATTTTAAAGTATACATGTGAACAAGATTTGGGAAATCCCAGTTAGCTTCCTGAAAGGTCCCAATAAAGAAAGACGTAAAATGCTTGGCTCCTTTTCTCTCCCCAACCTTGGAAAGTCCCCGCTAATTCCAAACATTTTAGATGGCTGTCATGTTTCTAAAGAGACTGGCTCTTCTGCAGGCCTTCCAGTAAAGAATAAAAAGGTTTAATTTAATAAAGCACCCTGAATTATTGTGATCATTAGTGGCAAATCCGGATTATGTTTTCCATATTCATTTAATATTGTGCTACAATGATCTTCTCACACTAGGGAAAACAAGCCCTGCTGAGCTGGCTGATACGAGTTTACAGATTCGCTGTCATTTACCAGTTAGTCTTGTGATTAAAAGCTAGTCTGCAAATTGCCAATATTTCTATATTTTATATGAAAATTTCATTTCTTTACCTGGAAGTGATACCAAGCAGCAGAGGAGTAAAACTTTATGAAGTTAGTCCTAAAATACCTTTAAGTGCTTCTTTTATCCCCAAAATTACTTTATGGAGTTAAATTAAACTCTCCTTAGGCCCACAAGTTTGAACGAGATTTAAAAGAAAGGTCTTGCCTTTAAAGAATTGACTACTCTAATTTAAAATATAATTTACTCTGCTGAAAATCTCAGGTGGATTGAAAGAAATTCTGCATTTCCTTAACTGAGCAAATACCATTTCTCCCATAGAATACAGTTCTCCAGTACTCGGTGGGATCATATTTTATTGATTCCATATGTGATTTTTTTAACCATGCTTTTAATCAGCACCAATGACCATAGCTCATCAGTTTTCACACATTAGGTTAGAAATAAAGTCCGGATGGCTGCAGTAAGTTGCTTCAGAGTAGATCAAAAAAGTTATTTCCTGATGGAAATTGAAAATGTATTGAATCCATTTATAGATTTCCATTTGAAATGTAATAAAGAAACCTTGTCCCCAAATACCTCATATTTTAATGATGCTCTATTTCCTTCTTTTTCCCAGTTCAAGCTTGCCGTCTTACCTGACATTTGTATTTATGTGAAGTAGTAGGAATAGAGAGAATAGTTTATCGGTTCAGTACATGTTGTCAAGAAGAACAATTTGAAGGAAGATATTTTGCAAGTTTGTTGCAGAGTTTTCAAAAATACCGAGGTTAACAAATAATATGTAATAAGAGAACTATTAAAACATTTTCTCAAATATTTTTTGAGGGTGGTGGGGGTCTTGGTTTGTTTTCTGGGTTTTTTTGTTTTTTTTGTTTTTTCCTGAAATGCAAACATCGGTTACTTGTTTTCCAGATCCCTATTATTTGGGCAGGGCAATTAGGCAAGATTTCCTGGTTGTTTCTGTGGGTTTTTTTAGTGATTGGACAATAATTTAACTGGGTCAATTTCCAGTATCAATCTGATGAAGAGCACACTTTCTCCAGGACATCATTCCTTCTATTTGAATGCATATTTCTCCCTATGAAGTAATCTTACTTCTTGAACATTTCTCTATTTATGTGGAAGTTGGGGAACAGTTAAACTGAATGAGTTAGAATTGCATGCCAAATTACAGTCTCAATGTATTGAATAAAAAGAGGCTACACAAGCCTATTTACCTGTGGTTAAAATGAAAAGATGCTCTCCCTGAAAAGTAAGACAATTTTAATCCGTATCTTAAGAAATGTTGTCTCAAAGTTGAAGAATGATGTCACAATATAGGTTGCCCCCATATATTGCTTGCTACATTAATGTCTTATATGATAGTTTATTAACCTTCATTATTTTTCTCTGAGAGTCATATTCTGAAAAGGCTTCATTTTGAGGAAATCTTTTGTTTTAGTTATGCAAGCAAAGTTCAGGTAATTGCTTGTGTCTTTCTTTACAAGCATGTGTGTTCTTGAGAAGCAGCGTGGCTCCGTGGAAAGAGCACGGGCTTGGGAGTCAGAGGTCATGGGCTCTAATCCTGACTCTGCCACTTGTCAGCTGAGTGACTTTGGGCAAATCACTCCACTTCTCTGGGCCTCAGTTACCTCATCTGTAAAATGGGAATTAAGACTGTGAGCCCCATGTGGGGCAACCTGATTACCTTGTATCCCCCCAGTGCTTGGCACATAGTGCTTGACAAATGCCACCATTATTATTACTATTATTACAACATAATCAGGGTTTAGACAAGGAGAAGGAAGTGTAGAACACTGAAAAATAGACACAAGTCCCAATAAACCAGATTTCAAGGAAAGAGGAAACAAACTCAGGAAAGTCTCACAGTACATTCATGCATGTGTGGGGACAAATTTCTAACACTGTTTGAAAGGCCACATTTAGCAAAAACGATGCCTGACTTCTAATTGTATTCTAGTGCTTGCTAAATCCTTGCATGCATCTCCACACCTTGCTAACTGACAGAATAGAACAAAAGACAAGTTGCCGCTTCCTTTAAAAATATTGGATTAGTTAAATCGGCCACTGAAATAAAAATACTGGCCCCTGTGCTGAGAACCAGAGATAAATCAAGGAAGTGAAGTGAAAGTAAATAATAATAATAATAATAATGGCATTTATTAAGCACTTACTATGTGCAAAGCACTGTTCTAAGTGCTGGGGAGGTTACAAAGTGATCAGGTTGTCCCATGGGGGGCTCACAGTCTTAATCCCCATTTTACAGATGAGGTAACTGAGTCCCGGAGAAGTTAAGTGACTTGCCCAAAGTCACACAGCTGACAGTTGGTGGAGCAGGGATTTGAACCCATGACCTCTGACTCCAAAGCCTGTGCTCTTTCCACTGAGCCACGCTGGATCAGGTCATGGGTTTAAAAGAAAGTATTTTTCTCCCCCTTTTCCTTGATTTTCATGAAAATCTGTCTTTATGGGGGGATTGAGTGCTTCCTGCAGGCATGTGCGTATGAATGAATGTCTCAATTTTCCACAGAAGTGGAGCTGGCAGTGGAAAAATCAGTCATTCACATTTATCAAATACCTACTGCATACAGCCCACTCTACTAGTTGCTTAGAATTTGTCTAATGGAATTAGTAGACCAGATGCCTGACTTCATCTAGCCGGGGAGATAAACATTCAGATAAATTATAGGAAGGAGGAAGTCAAAGAGTATTATGATAGGTACCTAAGTCCCAAGGGAGGTTGTGAGCATCCAGAGGCTTAAAGTGGTGTGGAGGTGTTAGAGTGGCAGCTGGAGGTAGAGAATACAGTAAGGATCATATATTAATTCCAAATTTATTTTTTACCAATAGTTCCAACCTTTTCACCCACCAAAATGAAACCCTCTTTTCCTCTTCTTCCTGGTAGGGATAGGTAGGGATAGGTGATAATGACCACAGCATCTTCCTTCCTTTTCATCTTCCTTCCCCACAGCACCTGTATATATGTATATATGCTTGTACATATCCATTACCCTATTTATTTATTTATTTATTTTGCTTGTACATATCTATTCTATTTATTTTGTTTTGTTAGTATGTTTGGTTTTGTTCTCTGTCTCCCCCTTTTAGACTGTGAGCCCACTGTTGGGGAGGGACTGTCTCTATATGTTGCCAATTTGTACTTCTCAAGCTCTTAGTACAGTGCTCTGCACATAGTAAGCGCTCAATAAATATGATTGATGATGATGATGACCATGGAAATAACGTGGGGGTGGAATAAGGAGAACTAAAGGGTGTTGGTAAGTTCCAAATAAGTGAAAACAGGCCTTGTTTTCTGCACTTCTTTAACGAGATGGCAAACAGTAGGGGCAGGAAGGGTGAGAAGTGGGGTAGTGTGGGTAAAGCACTGATATTAATGAGCTCTGCAAATATGGGCTGGATGCGGAACAGAAGTATAAATATTCTCCACCATCCTTCCTGTCTCAAAAGCCTGTAACCTCAGTGTTATCCTTGACTCCTCTCTGTCATTCAACCTACCTATTCAATCAATTATTGCATCAACCTTCTCGCTGACCTCCCAATTTCCCATCTCTCCCCACTGCAGTCCATGCTTCACTCTGCTACCTGGATCATTTTTCTACAAAAACGTTCAGGATATGTCACCCCCCTCCTCAAAAAAATCCAGTGGATGCCCAATCCACCGCCTCGTCTTATGCGACCACCTCCATATCAAACAACAATTTCTCACAATTGGCTTTAAAAGAACCTTGCCCCCCCTACTGCACCCCACTTTTCCTCTTCTACAATCCACGCTGCACATTTCACTCCTCTGGTGCTAACCTTCTCACTGTGCTTCCATCTTTCCTATCTCGCCCCCAACCCCGGCCCACATCTACCGTGGAAAGTCATCAAAGATCATTTTCCATTGTCATGGTTTAGCAGTTTGATTCCTCAGAGGATGAATGGTTCAGGGGTACACGTGAAAATGAGGTAAAAATTATTTAGACAAAAGCAGAGAGGCCAAAAATGCACATAGGGCTGTGTGGTCTTTATCAGGAGCATACTTCCCCTTCCCTCTACATTGATCTTCCCTCTACATCCTTAGAGAAGCAGCATGGCTCAGTGGAAAGAGCATGGGCTTTGGAGTCAGAGGTCAAGGGTTCAAATCCCAGCCCTGCCAACTGTCAGCTGTGTGACTTTGGGTGAGTCACTTCATTTCTCTGTGCCTCAGTTCCCTCATCTGTAAAATGGGGATTAAAAGTGTAAGCCCCCCGTGGGACAACCTGATCACCTTCAAGGCCCTACTGAGAGCACCCCTCCCCACAGCACCTGTATATATGTATATATGTTTGGACGTATTTATTACTCTATTTTATTTGTACATATTTATTCTATTTATTTTATTTTGTTAATATGCTTTGTTTTGTTCTCTGTCTCCCCCTTCTAGACTGTGAGCCCACTGATGGGTAGGGACAATCTCTGTATGTTGCCAACTTGTACTTCCCAAGTGCTTAGTACAGTGCTCTGCACACAGTAAGTGCTCAATAAATACGATTGAATGAATGAATGAATGAATCACCTTGTAACCTCCCCAGCGCTTAGAACAGTGCTTTGCACATAGTAAGCGCTTGGCAAATACCATCATTATTGTTATCTCCAAGGCCCGAAATCCTGGGATTTGCCTGTCTATACTAAGCCAAACATGTTTTAATGAGCAAGGAAAGCAGCTTTGTTATTTTTATTTTTGAATCAATCAATAAATGGTTTTTATGAAGCATTTACTGTGTGCAGAGCACCTGTACTAAGAACCTGGGAGAATACAATAGAGTAGGTATACATGACCCCCACAAGAGGTGTAGACAGACGTCAAAATAAATTTTGGACAGATATGATTAAAAGTGTCGTGAATGTGGAATTAAAAGTGAAGTGCTAAAGGGGTAGAGACCCAAGTCCAGAAGGGAGGACAAATAGGGATAGTGAGGGCTTAGTCAGGGAAGGCCTCTTGGAGGAGATGTAATTTCAGAAGGACTTGGAAGCTGGGGAGTAGTGGTATGGTGTAGGTGAAAGAGGAGCTGATTGATTGCTTTAAAACAGATGGTAAAATGCTTCTGTTTGATGCGGAGATGGATGGACCGACAACCGTTGCAGATGTTTGAGGACTGAGGGGCACAGGGAGTGATAGGTTATTTTAGACAACTTATCTGTGCAGTAGAGAGGAGAGAGGCAGGGAGTTCACTGAGGAGGCTGATGCAGTAGTCAAGGAGAGATATTGTAAGCGCTTGGATCAGTGTGGTAGTAATTTGGAGAGGAAGAGAAGGATTCTAGAAAGATCATGAAGGTTGAACCTACAGGATTTGGTGACAGATTGAGTATGCAGATTGAGAGAGCTGAAGGATTTGATAGACGATTAAGAATGACTTGACAACATTCATCAATTGTCCTTTATTATTTCCCCTGAAGAAGCAGAGACAAGTAGATATTATGTCTGCCTTTATGCCTCTGGGGAAAGAAACTTTTAATTTGCTTCAAAATTCAGGCTCGTGGGGAGTAAGCAAAGATGGAGTTCATGTCCGATAGAACAGAAATCCATATTTGGCCACCAGAGAAAGAAACACACGCGATATGTTACAAAAGGGCATTGCCCTTCGGCACTGCGTGTGACTGCAAACTCATGGCAGGTCGCTTTAAGCACAAAGGTGTCAAGGTGATGGAGAATAAAACACAAACTGTGCAGTCACCCTGCAAAGAGGGCAAACAGCCCAAGGCACATACTCCTGACTGGTCCCTCAACTTTTCATTTACTTCCACACACAATGAAGGTAAAAAGTTGCATTTTACACACATTAGGTCTACAGGAAAGACTGATTTTTATGCATCTTAGGTGTGACATCGAAGTGAGAGACCTCAAAGCTGGCTTACTGTAGCACTAGATCTTCTCAAGGGAGAGGCATCAAAGGAGACCCAAGCTGGGGGTTATGAACAGCAATGCACAAAGCATCCAAAGTTCAGCAGTTTAGTTCTGCGCGGATATTAAATCCCAATCCTCCAAGCTGCTTTAATGTCCTGAAAATCGACTTTGTGTGTGCGATTCTCCAAGACTGGCTTGTGTTTTCTCCTAAAGACTGGGTGATTTATAGGGAAAAAAGTAGTCCATTTTGGAAAGTTATGTTGTGACCCTTCTGCCACTTTGGGACACTACTGACACTTTGGGGTGGGGGGTGAGGGTCATTCTAAAATGACATTCCTGAGGAATGCACAATCCACACACCTTTCAAATGAAATGACATTTCTGGTTTTTTTGGGGGTAAAAGCTTTCCACACCCGCTTAAAAGTTCCAATCTTTTCTTTTGGTTCTTTGCTCATTGGCTATCCTGACAGGCCACTAAGGAAAGAAGAGTACGTGGATATCCAATGAACCCCTGATGTGATTCAGGAGCAGACACTCTGCCTTTTTGCAGGATAAATATCACTCATTCACTAAGGAGATCAGTTAAAATAGAGGTCCTAAAAGCCCTAATTGAAACTGTGTTGAACTCCAGGATGGGAAACATGTCTGCTTCCTTTATTGTACTCTTCTAAGTGCTTAGAACAATGCCCTGCACAAGTTAAATACTTAAATACCGTTTTTATGGTATTTTTTAAATATTACTAAGTTCTAAGCACTAAACTGTTCTAAGCACAAGGGTAGTTACAAGATAATCACATTGGACACCATCAGTATCCCACATGGTGTTCCCAGTCTTAATCCCCATTTTACAGGTGTGTTTACTGAGGTGCAGAGAGGTTCAGCAACTTGCCCAAGGTCACAAAGCAGAAAAGTGGTGGAGCCAGGATTAAAACACAGATCCTTCTGACATCCTTGCCCATGTTCTAGCTACTGAATCGTGCTGTTTCTCTCAAACATTTATTGACTTTACTACCAATTGCAATCTTTCCCTCCTCTATGATTTTAGGGATTTGAGCCATGTTAAATTAGACTAATTATATTATTTTTCTTTAGAGTAATGACACAGAGAGAGTACCCCAAGCTAGAGTGTAAATTCACTGAGAGCAGGGATTATGACTACCAACTCTACTGTACTCTCCCAAGTGCTTAGATCAATGTTTCAATCAATCAATCAATCAATCAATCATATTTATTGAGCGCTTACTATGTGCAGAGCACTGTACTAAGCGCTTGGGAAGTACAAATTGGCAACACATAGAGACAGTCCCTACCCAACAGTGGGCTCACAGTCTAAAAGGGGGAGACAGAGAACAGAACCAAACATACCAACAAAATAAAATAAATAGGATAGAAATGTACAAGTAAAATAAATAAATAAATAAATAAACAGAGTAATAAATATGTACAACCATATATACATATATACAGGTGCTGTGGGGAAGGGAAGGAGGTAAGATGGGGAGATGGAGAGGGGGACGAGGGGGAGAGGAGGGAAGGGGCTCAGTCTGGGAAGGCCTCCTGGAGGAGGTGAGCTCTCAGCAGGGTCTTGAAGGGAGGAAGAGAGCTAGCTTGGCGGATGGGCAGAGGGAGGGCATTCCAGGCCCGGGGGATGACGTGGGCCGGGGGTCGATGGCGGGACAGGCGAGAGCGAGGTACAGTGAGGAGATTAGCGGTGGAGGAGAAGAGGGTGCGGGCTTGGCAGTAGAAGGAGAGAAGGGAGGTGAGGTAGGAGGGGGCGAGGTGATGGACAGCCTTGAAGCCCAGGGTGAGGAGTTTCTGCCTGATGCGCAGATTGATTGGTAGCCACTGGAGATTTTTGAGGAGGGGAGTAATATGCCCAGAGTGTTTCTGGACAAAGATAATCCGGGCAGCAGCATGAAGTATGGATTGAAGTGGAGAGAGACACGAGGATGGGAGATCAGAGAGAAGGCTGGTGCAGTAGTCCAGACGGGATAGGATGAGAGCTTGAATGAGCAGGGTAGCAGTTTGGATGGAGTGGAAAGGGCGGATCTTGGCAATGTTGCGGAGCTGAGACCGGCAGATTTTGGTGACGGCTTGGATGTGAGGGGTGAATGAGAGAGCGGAGTCGAGGATGACACCAAGGTTGCGGGCTCGTGAGACGGGAAGGATGGTAGTGCCGTCAACAGAGATGGGAAAGTCAGGGAGAGGACAAGGTTTGGGAGGGAAGACAAGGAGCTCAGTCTTCGACATGTTGAGCTTTAGGTGGCGGGCGGACATCCAGATGGAGATGTCCTGAAGGCAGGAGGAGATGCGAGCCTGGAGGGAGGGGGAGAGAGCAGGGGCAGAGATGTAGTTCTGGGTGTCATCAGCGTAGAGATGATAGTTGAAGCCGTGGGAGCGAATGAGGTCACCAAGGGAGTGAGTGTAGATTGAGAACAGAAGGGGACCAAGCACTGAACCTTGGGGAACCCCCACCGTAAGAGGATGGGAGGGGGAGGAGGAGCCTGCAAAAGAGACTGAGAAAGAACGACCGGAGAGATAAGAGGAGAACCAGGAGAGGACGGAGTCTGTGAAGTCAAGGTCAGATAGCGTGTTGAGGAGAAGGGGGTGGTCCACAGTGTCAAAGGCAGCTGAGAGGTCGAGGAGGATTAGGACAGAATATGAGCCGTTGGATTTGGCAAGCAGGAGGTCATTGGTGACCTTTGAGAGGGCAGTTTCCGTGGAATGAAGGGGACGGAAGCCAGACTGGAGGGGGTCGAGGAGAGAGTTGTTGTTGAGGAATTCTAGGCAGCGCGTGTAGACAACTCGTTCAAGGAGTTTGGAAAGGAATGGTAGGAGGGATATGGGATGATAACTAGAAGGTGAGGTGGGGTCAAGAGAGGGTTTTTTTAGGATGGGAGAGACATGGGCATGTTTGAAGGCAGAGGGGAAGGAACCAGTGGAGAGTGAGCGGTTGAAGATGGTAGTTAAGGAGGGGAGAAGGGATGGAGTGAGAGACTTCATAAGATGAGAGGGAATGGGGTCAGAAGCACAGGTGGCCGGAGTAGCACTTGAGAGGAGGGAGGAGAGTTCCTCTGAGGATACCGCTGGGAAGGATGGGAGAGTAACAGAGAGTGTTGAGAGCCGGGGGGATGGAGAAAGGGGGGAAGAGACTTTGGGGAGGTCGGACCTGATGGATTTAATTTTGTTAATGAAGTAGGAGGCCAGATCGTTGGGGGTGAGGGAAGGAGGAGGGGGAGGAACCGGGGGCCTGAGAAGGGAGTTGAATGTACGGAAGAGCTGGCGGGGGTGATGGGCATGAGTGTCAATAAGGGAGGAGAAAGAGTTTTGTCTGGCAGAAGAGAGGGCTGAGTTAAGGCAGGAAAGGATAAACTTGAAGTGAACGAGGTTGGCATGGTGTTTAGACTTTCGCCAGCAGCGTTCGGCAGCTCGAGCATAAGAGCGAAGGAGGCGGACAGTGGCAGTGATCCAGGGCTGTGGGTTAGTGGTGCGAGAGCGGCGAAGGGAAAGGGGAGCGAGTGAGTCTAGCTAAGTAGAAAGGGTAGAGTTGAGAGCAGTAATCTGATCATCAAGACTGGGTAGAGAGGAGAGGGCGGCGAGGTGGGGTGTGAGGCGCTCCGAAAGATGGGTGGGGTCCAGAGAGCGGAGATCTCTTTCACTTTATACTATGTGGAATTCCCCCTTCTAGACTGTGAGCCCATTGTTGGGTAGGGACCGTCTCTATATTTTGCCGACTTGCACTTCCCAAGTGCTTAGTACAGTGCTCTGCACACAGTAAGCACTCAGTAAGTACGATGGAATGAATGAATGAATAGTAGACTGTGAGCCTGTTATTGGGTAGGGACCGTCTCTGTTGCCAATTTGTCCTTCCCAAGTGCTTAGTACGGTGCTCTGCACACAGTAAGCGCTCAATAAATATGATGGAATAAATGAAAGAATGAATAGTAGACTGAGAGCCCGTTGTTGGGTAGGGACTGTCTCTATATGTTGCTGACTTGTACTTCCTTAGTACAGTGCTCTGCACACAATAAGCACTCAATAAATACAATTGAATGAATGAATGAATGAAATTCAATTAACAGGAATTCAATAAATACCACTGACTGATTTCCTTTGTAAGAGAGAAGTTTTCTAGTATTTGGATTATCTGTTCTATAAATCCCAGAATGCTGTGGGACTTGAAGGACATATGTAAGAGAGCAGGCTCCAGCCCAAATGTGCAAGTTCATCTATTGAATCTGGTGTACACCCCTAGTGACCTTAGTGAAGTGCTTTGCATTCAATAATCACCAATATTTCATTGATTGCTTGATACAATAATAATAATAATAATGGTAGTATTTAAGTGCTTACTGTGTGCCAAGCACTGTTCTAAGCGCTGGGGGAGATACAAGGTTATCAGGTTGTCCCACGTAGGGCTCACAGTTTTAATACAAGTAAGGTAGTCTCACCAATTTAGCTGGGACATCCGGAAGCTGTTTTTCTTCAGTTGAATTGCCCGGTCCATTTTTTTTCTTTCTTAAGGTATTTGTTAATCACTTATTATGTGATTAAGCACTGTAGTAAGCACTGGGCTAGATACAGGCTAATCAGGTCGGACACAGTCCGTGAACCTTGTGGGGCTCATGGTCTTAATCCCCATTTTACACTTGAGCTAACTGAGGTACAGAAGCTAAAATGACTTGCCCACGGTCACACGGTAGGCATGTGGCAAAGATGGGATTAAAACCCAGATCCTTCCGACTGCGAGGCCCATTCTCTATAGACGAGGCCAGGCTACTTCTCGATTGATAAGAATCTACAACTTTCTTGATTTACCTGGGATATGTGATCAGCCTTTGAAACCAATCTTTTATTTTCAGAATATTTAGTGTTATTAATACGATTTTTATAACAATTTGAAGACACAATTTTTGATAATCATGGTTTTTAAGCATTTAATATGGGTCAAATACTGTACTAAGCAATGGGCGGAATTAAGATAATCAGGTTAGACACTGTACCTGCCCTACATGGGTTCCATAGTCTCGAAGTAGGAGACTTATTCCCATTTTAATTGTGAGAAAACAGAAGCACAGAAATGTCAAATGCTATGCCTGGTATCACCTAGCAGGCAGTTGGCAGAGCCACAGTTAGAACCCTGGTCTTCTGATTTTCAGGATGATACTCTTCCCATTAAGCCACACTGTTTTCATTAGGCCATGCTGCTTCTGCTTCTCAGTATTTAAATGGCAAAAAAAATATATAAAAGATCGACCTAAACGAGTAGAAGGGATCAAAGCAAAATCAAACCAATTTAGATTGTCTTTCCACAAATCATTGCATTTGATCTTCCTCTCTGGCCTAATAATGTATAACAACCTTTAATTACCCCTTCTTGTCTCTCAATCTATGTGAAATAGAACTAGACATGTTCTCTCTCTCTCTCTCTCTCTCTCTCTCTCTCTCTCATGAACACACTATTTATTAAGCACTGGGGTTGATACAAGCTAATAGGATTCATTCAATCGTATTTATTGGGCGCTTACTGTGTGCAGAGCACTGTACTAAGTGCTTGGGAAGTACAAGTTGGCAACATAGAGAGACGATGTCCTGAAGGAGAAATCCTGAAGAGTTGGACACAATCCATGTCGCACGGAGAACTCATGGGCTTAGACCCCATTTTAGAGATGAAATAACAGAGGCACAGAGAAATTAAGTGATTGCCCAAGGTAACGGAGTGGGATTAGAACCCAGTTCCTTCTGGGTCTTAGGTCTATGCTCTTTCCAGTATGCCATGCTGCTTCACATGTATCAGAGTGATTGGATGTTTGAGGATTTTCGTTTTTCTCCCCAGACTCATTTGTAGAAATGCTTAGTTTACCACTCTTAGGAGATGATTTGATTTGTAAGGACCCCTCTGTAGTGATTAATTGAGAAGATAGATCAGCCAATACAGCTGATTTGAAATTTCCTTTTCTCACAATTTCTTGTCTGTTCAGACCACCATTCTCCCCACCTTCAAAGTCCTACTAAAAGAACATCTCCTCCAAAACACCTTCCCTGATTAAGTCCTCATTTACCCTATTTTCCAATGTGGCTGTATTCCTGAAGTCCTTGATATTCACCTCAATTCTAGCTCCAGTGCACATAATGCACAAATCCTTATACTCTGTCATTATTCCATCTGAAATATAAAATTAATATCGTTTTCTCTCTTTAAACTGTAAGGTCCTTGAAGGCAGCAATCATGTTTACTAAATCTGTTGCATTATAATCACCCAAATACTTAGAACAGGGCTCTGCCTACAGTAAGCACTCATAAAAAACCATTGATTGATTAATTGGTTGACACTGATTCTAAACAAGATCTCTGTTGATGTGGTTTCTAATCAATAGGTAAAAAAGAGTGAATTTTATTTGTAGCAAATCTGGTTGCTAAGGAGTGTCCTCGCTAATCTAAAATCATGCAAGCTCACGAAGTTAAATATAAAACAACACGTCTCTTGCATGCTTAATAAAGGAAAATTGTTTAACACCAATTCATACTCTAGCTGTCCAGGCGTAAAGTTGAGGTAATTATCTCCTTTGAAATGCTAACAAGTTACCCAGTTTCAAAATCTCATTCTTTCACATAAGCCTACAGTAGATGATAAATGTTTCATAACTTTCATTAATTTGAGAGATAGAGAGGATAGAGACCCCATTAAGGAATTATAAGCTTTAAGCCTCAATGCTTTGTTCTCTTTGAGACCCCTTGTATGACCTTGGGAGCCAGACATCCTGTGATTTTGATCGGCTAAGGGCCGGACAACTTAAAGAACACTATTCAAGTGTCTGATGCACTTCCCCAGGGATAGAGGGTGGGCCTCAAAGGTTATCTTTTACCCCTCAAAGCAGCATTGCCTAGTGGAAAGACCACCGGCCTGAAAGACTGGGGACTTGGCTTCTAATCCCAGCTCTTCCACTAACCTGCCGTGTGGCATTGAGTAAGTCATTTAACCTCTCTGTATTTAAGTTCCCTCATCTGTAAAATGGGGATTAAGACTACGAGAAGCAGCGTGGCTCAGTGGAGTGATCCCGGGCTTTGGAGTCAGGGGTCGTGGGTTCGAATCCTGTCTCTGCCACTTGTCAGCAGTCTGACTTTGGGCAAGTCACTTCACTTCTCTGGGCCTCAGTTACCTCAACTGTAAAATGGGGATTAAAACTGTGAGCCTCACGTGGGACAACCTGATCACCTCGTGACCTTCCCAGCGCTTAGAACAGTGCTTTGCACATAGTAAGCGCTTAATAAATGCCATCATTATTATTATTATTATTATTATTATTGTTATGAGCCTCACATGGGACATGGACTGTGTCCAACCCGATTAGTACAGTGCTTGGGGCATAGGAAGCACTTAAGAAATACCATTAAAAAAATAAAAAATATCCTTACTAAATTAACCTGTGACTGCTCATGTGATTTACTCAGGTGCCTGGACTGGATCTTGGCTAATTGGCCAAGAGGGCTAGCTATTAAAGGCCAGAAAAGGCTACAGTGGAGCCAGCATTCTAGGGCAAGAGTTACTCAGAGGGCCATCTATTTGGAGTGGCTATAGATAATCCCACAGAGGGTTTAGAAGTGCAGCTAGTCCATCCTGCAACTCTGGGCTTTCTCCTTCCCACCTGGTTGGTCTTGGTCTGATTGGTTGGTCGATTGAAAAATCTAGGCTCTCAGGCAAGCGTAGAAAAGAATGGGACCCCTTTATTCATCCCTCCCACCCCCCAATCCCAGCCCCAAAGCACTTTTGTACATATATGTAATGTATTTTTTAATATTATGTCTGTCTCCCCTTCTAGACTGCAACTTGCTGTGGGCAGTGAATGTGTCTGTTGTTGTATTGTACTCTTCCAAGCACTTAGTACAGTGCTACACACACACACATTAAGTGCCAGTAAATATGATTGAATTATTCATCATCATCAATTGTATTTATTGAGCGCTTACTGTGTACAGAGCACTGTACTAAGTGCTTGGGAAGTACAAGTTGGCAACATATAGAGACAGTCCTTACCCAACAGTGGGCTCACAGTCTAATTCGACTAATGGAGTATGTTGCTGCATAGGTACCTAGACTTCTCCTCCTGGGCTTTCAAATGTGGTGGCATTTTAATCATCATAATAATAACAATAGTGCTTGTTAAGCACTTACTAATTGCCAAGCCCTGTTCTAAGAGCTGGGGTAGATGAAAGTTAATCATTTTGGACACAGTCCTGTCCCACATTAGGCTCACAATCGTCACCATTTGACAGATGAGGTAACTGAAGCACAGAAAAGGGGAGTGACTTACCCAAGGTAACACAGCAGACATGTGGAGGAACAGCATGGCTCAGTGGAAAGAGCACGGGCTTTGGAGTCAGAGGTCATGGGTTCAAATCCCGGCTCCACCAATTGTCAGCTGTGTGACTTTGGGCAAGTCACAACTTCTTTGTGCCTCAGTTCCCTTATCTATAAAATGGGGATTGACTGTGAGCCCCCCATGGGACAACCTGATCACCTTGTAACCTCCCCAGTGCTTAGAACAGTGTTTTGCACACAGTAAGCACTTAATAAATGCCATCATTATTATTATACAGGTTATTATTATACAGAATACAGGTTGTTCTGAAGCCTAGTGCTCTATCCACTGAGCAACACTGCTCCAGGATTGGCTATGGGGATCTTTTTCATTGAAGTTCCTTTACAGTGCCCAGTGTTTGGCACATGGTAAGTGCTAAAAAAAATACTGTAATTATTATTTCAGGTCACACTGTCTCCCTGCTACATAAAATTCGGCCAGATTGGGAGAAATTTATAATCCCTCAAGGCAGATGCTGGCAAACAGATAGAGAGTCCTGTCTTAACCAAATGTGATAACTGAAGAGTAATCACCTCAGAAGTGATTCAGGGTGTTTTCAGGAGAAGTCACTTTGGATCCTGGGAAACTGACCGAGCTGCTCCCTGATAGGTAAATGAAGAGTTAAGGTAATTTTACTCATACTTTGTATGGCAAAAATTATTTTGTTGAAAACCAAAACGTTAGCTATCAATTTTCTCTTCTTAAGAAACCAAACCTTGAGAACACTGATACTTGCTTGTTTGCCTTTCCTTACCTCTCTGCAAATGGGAGAGCTGGTTGGGGCAGGGGGAAAAGTGCCGGGAGACCGAGGGTCATACGTTAAATCACAGAATGCTTTGAAACTAAAACAGTATGTGTGAACTAGTCGTGCTCCAGCCCATGGAAATCTATTCATGTAAAGGGAGTAATTTCTTCTGGTTTTGTGCATAAGGTAGGCTGACAGGTTTAGCTGGTCAGGATCTAATTTGAGGATATCAGTGTATTTTCCTTAAATTACATTATTCGGAGCAGTCTACACAAATCCGTTTTCCCTCTTTAGGCTAAAACACATGGTCACCCTACTAATCCCCCTTCTTTTTTTATTTCTTTTATTAATTTTTTTGTTGGAGAATTCCACCACCGCAGAAAAATTCTTTTTTTATTTAGCTGAAGTGATCCAGGTTGGCTATCTAAATTGATCAAGTAAACACTTGAGTTTCTTTAGGCAGACTCAGCTAAATGCCATTTGACTCTCCTTGTAAATATTCAGGTTTTGCCTATTCTTCTTTTCCCAGATAGTAATTGAGTGTATTGAATGCTATCTGCTGGTACTGTAATGGGGAAAATAGAATGGATTTTTCATTTTTTAAAGTCAAGTCACCTGGGTGTGCATTGGTAATTGACAGAATGGCTGCCTTGGAAACACTTAGTCAAAAAGGCCCCAAGAGTTACTGGGATGTTACCAGGGTTTCTCATCCAAATTCCATTCATTCAATCATATTTATTGAGCACTTACTGTGTGCAGAACACTGTACTAAGCGCTTGGGACTTGGGAAGTACAAGTTGGCAACATATAGAGACAGTCCCTACTCAACAGTAGGCTCACAATCTAGAAGGGGGAGACAGAGAACAGAACAAAACATATTAACAAAATAAAATAAATAGAATAAATATGTACAAATAAAATAAATAAAATAAATAAATAGAGTAATTCCAAAAAAGGAGGTCCAGGAGTCACTTGAGGAGAGTCTGGACCCTGATCAATCTCCAAAGAGTCCTAAAGCCCTCCATGTCCTCCATTCATCTAATAATCTAAAAGTTTGTTGAGCTTTTCTGCACCCCAAATCCCTGCCCTCTAATCAGTTGTATTTATTGAGTGCTTACTGTGCACAGAGCACTGTCCTAAGCACTTGGAGAGTGCAGTACAACAGTGAAAAGTCACAATGTCTGCTGACAATGAGCCTACCACAGAGGGGAGGCAGACATTAATATAAATAAATAGTTAATAATTACGGTATTTGTTAAGCGCTTACTACGTGCCGAGCATCTTTCTAAGCGCTGGGGTACATAACAAGGTAATCAGGTTGTCTGATGTGGGACTCACAGTCTTAATCCCAGTTTTCCAGATGAGGTAACTGAGGCACAGAGAAGTTAAATGACTTGCCCAAGGGCATACGGCAGACAAGAGGTGGAGCTGGGATTAGAACCCACATCCCCTGACTCCCAAACCTATGCTCCTGGCACTAAGCTATGTGGCTTTTCTATGAACATAAGTGCTGTGGGCTGGGAGTGGAGATGAATAAAGGGAATAAGTCAGGATGACGTAGAAGGGAGTGGGAGAAGAGAAAAGGAGGGTTGAGTCCAGGGAAGGCCTCTTGGAGGAGATGGGCCTTCAATAAGGCTTTGAAGAGGGGAGGGGGGAGAGTAAAGGTGAATGTTATCCTTCAAGTGAAGCTCAGACATCTTCCCGGAGGTGAAGGGGTCACTAGGGACAAGTCTACGTACCATCCCTCTCCCGGGATTAAGCACTCCCTCCTGCTCCTATAGTTCCATGGGTTTCCCCTGCACCTGGAGTATTTCCTCCAGCCCCTCCCGTGGGTAGGTACCGAGAGCTCAGATCTTGAGTATGTTTAGTAATAATAATGGTATTTGCTAAGTGCTTACTATGTGCAAAGCACTTTTCTAAGTGCTGGGGGGGGGAGATAAGGTGATCAGGTTGTCCCACCTGGGGATCACAGTCTTAACCCCCATTTTCCAGATGAGGTAACTGAGACACAGAGATGTCAAGTGGCTTGCCCAAGGTCACACAGCTGACAAGTGGCAGAGCCGGGATTCAAACCCATGACCTCTGACTCCCAAGCCCGTGCTCTTTCCACTGAGCCACGCTGCTTTTCTGCTTCATAGTACTCTTAACTTGGAAACAGTGAAAACAATTCTGCTTCCAAATTTCTTCCAGGACCCTCTATTTCCTGTAAGGGGCCCAGTAGTCAAACTCCTCTGGTCATTTCCCATTTTCTCTCAGGTCATCCCAGATGCTCGGTCACCATCTCTGAGTTGTTTGCAAAGTACGGAGGATTACCTCTGGACCCTAAACTCCCAGGATATCCTAATCCTCAGCTGATCCCTCCCTATGATGAAGCAGCATGGCTTAGTGGATAGAGCATGGGCCTGGGACTCAGAAGGTCACAGGTTCTAATCCCGCCTTGGCAACTTGCCTGCTGTGTGACCTTGGGGAAGTCACTTTACTTCTCTGTGCTTGTTACCTCACATGGAAAGTGGGAATTGAGACTCTGAGCCCCATGTGGGCCAGGGGACTCTGTCCAACTCAACTTGCTTGTATCTACCCCAGCACTTAGTACAATGCCTGACAAATAGCACTTAACAAATACCGTCATTATTAATTATTATTATTATCATGCCCTTTGTCTACTCAGGGTCACAGCAGGAGCTCTCCCTCTGTCTTGCTTTTCTTTACCTCCAATATGGCCGAAGGTCTTTTCTTCTTCAATGACCTGGCCTCCCATTTCCTCCCCAGTCCTTCTCTTCGATTGACTCAGCTAAGTTGTCACACTGTCCTCAGGGAGAGCTTTTCCTGTCTCCCTCCTCCTTCCCCTAATGTGTAGCCACCAGGCAGACAGGTTGTTCTGGTTAACAACAAGACCAATGTAGGTAAATTGCATTTGGAGTGATGATGATCTGGCAGTGAGAATCTTTTGGGAGAATTCCTTGAAGGCTGGGACTGTGTCTACAGACTCTTTTTACTCTCTCCCCAGCACTTGTTCAATGCTCTGCATGTTCATTCATTCATTCAGTTGTATTTGTTGAGCGCTTACTGTGTGCAGAGCACTGTACTAAGCACTTGGGAAGTACAAGGTGGCAACATATAGAGACGGTCCCTACCCAACAGCGGGCTCATAGTCTAGAAGGGGGAGACAGACAACAGAACAAAACGTATTAACAAAATAACATAAATAGAATAAATATGTCTAAGTATAATAAATAGAGTAATAAATATGTACAAACATATATACATATATACAGGTGCTGTGGGGAGGGGAAGGAGGTAAGGCGGAGGGGATGGGGAGGAGGAGGGGCGGGGGAGAGGGATCATGTAATATGTACTTCCCAAATACTCTTGACTGAGCCGATACAGAACAGATCACTGGGGTTGGAATGCGGGGGACTTGGAGTTCAACTTCAGAAAAGAAAACATTCCATGATGAGAGAAATAAGCACGCAGACCTCAACCTCAGTGGTAGAAATTTGCTCTGGAGTTTGGACTAGAATCACTGGGCCTGAAATGGGCTAATCCCAGCCTAGTTGGAAGAATTTGGGCCTTGGATTCAGGCAACCTGGATTCTAATCCTATCTCCTCCATTTACCTGCTGTGAGATCTAGGAAAAGTCACTTAATTTCTCTGTGCCTCATTCATTCAGTCAGTCATATTTATGGAGCACTTATTGTGTGCAGAGCACTGTACTAAGCACTTGGGAAGTACAAGTTGGCAACAGTTTCCTCCTCTGTACAATAGGGGTCAATACCTGTTCTCCCTCCTACTTAGACTGTGAGCCCCCTGTGGGAAAGGTACTGTGTCCATGATTCATTCATTCATTCAGTTGTATTTATTGAGCACTTACTGTGTGCAGAGCACTGTACTAAACGCTTGGGAAGTAAAAGTTGGCAACATATAGAGACAGTCCTTACCCAACAGCAGGCTCACAGTCTAGAAGGGGAAGACAGACAACAAAACAAAACATATTAACAAAATAAAATAGATAGAATAACAAATTCTCTATGATTTGCTATAATACTAGTATATATTATATACTATACTATATATATAATATTATATATATTATACTATCTATATATATATATTATTACTTATTTATGTTGCCAACTTGTACTTCCCAAGCACTTAGTACCATGCTCTGCACACAGTAAGCACTCAATAAATACGAATGAATGAATGAATGAATACTGATCATGGGTTCAAACCCCAGCACCACCAGTTGTCAGCTGTGTGACTTTGGGCAAGTCACTTAATGTCTCTGGGCCTCAGTTACCTCACCTGTAAAATGGGGATTAAGATTGTGAGCCCCCCATGGGGCAACCTGATCACCTTGTAACCTCCCCAGCGCTTAGAACAGTGCTTTGCACAGAGTAAGCACTTAATAAATGCCATCATCATCATTATACTAGCATATTATTATTATTATCATTATTATACTAGCACAGTACTATTATACTAGTATAATATTAGATGATTATCTAGTATTTACTGTCACACTTATTTAGTATGGTGCTTAGCACATAGTAAATACTATAATATTAATTATTACTACCCTCAACACCAGAATTAAACTGTGCCCTGGATATGGTTAGCAGGTTACACCCATTTTATTCTCCATTATCCCCTCAAATATCTGTGCCTGCCAGCCCTACACTTAGAATAGCACCTAGCAGAACTCTCAAGGTTGGGAGTAATGGAGGCAGAAATAGAAAGTTCAGAGGGGCTACCAATTTCCCGGCTACATTTGCCTAGCTCTAGACCGTCACAATTTCTTTACGAGAGCTTCTCTGGTGAAAAATGGCAAGTAGCACCACTGCCATTATGGTTAAGCTACATCCAGTGACTGTGCAGCTTTCGAACAAGCTCTGTATTTGTATCGTTTGGTATCTAGGGCACCTGGAGTAAGTACAATCAATTATTTCATAATATCATCGGGGCAAGCTAAAGGAGTTCTAGCCGAGTTAGCTATATTTAAGAATAGATTATTTGTTTGATTTTAACTTGAGGAAAGTTTTCGTAGCTCAGTTCACCGGCGCGTTATCGGTATTTACATGTTTATTTTGAAATGAGAAATAAAATTATGAAATCTTGTGAAATCATAATGCCTTGTGAATTCGTATGAATAGCAGCTCCCAAGCTGTTAACATTTACCAGTCAAAAAGACTGTGGGAGGGAGGGAGGAAGAGAGATAGAGAGGGAGAGATCGTTCTTCATTTGTCCTTTCATATTGGGAATTTACATTTAGTTCCACATCCATTCAGAAGTGCTCTGCCACTGAAAACACTCTAGATACATTCTTTCTAGGGTACATAGGGTATTTCACAGATGTGAATTCATAGAGAAGCAGCGTGGATCAGTGGAAATAATAATAATAATAATAATAATAATGACATTTGTTAAGTGCTTACTATGTGCAGAGCACAGTTCTAAGTGCTGGGGGGATACAAGGTGATCAAGTTGTCCCACGTGGGGCTCACAGTCTTACATTTTACAGATGAGGGAACTTGAGGCTCAGATTAGTGAAGTGACTTTCCCAAGGTCACACAGCAGACATGTGGCGGAGTCGGAATTTGAACCCATGACCTCTGACTCCAAAGCCTGGGTTCTTTCCACTGAGCCATGCTGCTTCTCACTGAGCGACAGAGCACAGGCTTTGGAGTCAGAGGTCATGGGATCAAATTCTGTCTCTGCCAATTGTCAGCTGTGTGACTTTGGGCAAGTCACTTCACTTCTCTGTGCCTCAGTTCCCTCCTCTGTAAAATAGGGATGAAGGCTGTGAGCCCCATGTGGGACAGCCTGATTACCTTGTAACCTCCCCAGTGCTTAGAACAGTGCTTTGCACATAGTAAGCACTTAATAAATGCCATCATTATTATTATTATTATTATATGGGTCTTTTTTGCTAGTGTTTCCCTAGGGCATTTGAGTTCTTTAGCTGTCTTAGTTTCCTTTGTGGAGTCATCTCTCTAGGCATTCTAAAGCTCTACCTTGTGCTGGTTTAGGCCTCCATTAAGTTTGCTGACAGGATTATTCCACAGCCACCTCAATGTCTTCATGCACCAGTGTCCCTGCAACCCCCCATAGTCCTTAATAGTGTCATAAGTAGACATTTTTTAACTAACTCCTGTTGGCTAAATATTAGTTTATTTTTTTTTATGGTATATTTGCTATACACTACGTGACAGGCACTGTTCTTTGCCCTGGGACAGATACAGAATAACCAAGTTGAACACAGAGCTATCCCACATAGGACTCACAGCTTTAATCCCCCTATTACAGATAAGATAAATGAGTCTCAGATAAGTTAAGTGACTTGTCCAAGGTCACATAGCAGAAAAGTGGTGGAGCTGGGATTAGAACCCAAGTCCTCCAACTCCCAGGCATTAGGTCACACTGCTTCTCTAGTTGACCTATTGAAGGCCTCAGGAGACACTACATAGCTATTGCCAACACCCCTGTACCCCTACTCCCCCAGGGTCCACACTGTATTAGTCAATCAATCAGCCTTATTTATTATGTTTAGTGTGTGCATAGCCCTGTACTAAGAACTTGGGAGAATGCAATATAATATTATAGAAGAGTTAATAGACACATCCCATGCCCACAACAAGCTTTTAACTGCTCTAGGCTGTTGGTGGCCATTCTGGGACATATAAGCATATAGAAGGTGAGATGATTTTAAGTATAATATATGAGTAATAAACAGTATGGCTTTCTGCATTGCATAAAAGTGCTACTTAGCATTTCCCCATGAGTGTCAATTTATCTCTCTGGGATGCTATAACTATCAGAAGAGGCCCTGTCACTTTAAACCATGGTGGCACGCTATTAATTTTTCTTAACCGTTTTCCATCAATGAAGTAGTCAGCCATGTCAGTAAAGAATGAAATCCTAGAGGCAAAGGTGTGAAGAATTCTTCTTTAGATGGAAAAATTGGTGCAGTAGTAAAACTAATGATCCTGCGCTCCTCAGGAAATCAAGAAGTGGCAGGCTCGGGATGAATTTCATGTTTCTTGAATCTTGGCCACGAATCTTGGATCTAATGGTTAGCAACACCCCTTAATGTATTTATCATTGAAATATTTATGTTTTTTTCTATGGAAAGGAACAAAATGCATTCAAAGTGCATTTACATTCAGGAAAGGATAGATCAACATTGTAAATTCAATTAGTTAATTTTAAAGGTTGCAATTTTAGCATAAATGGCAGATTAAATACTTAGAAAAATTATATTACTGCCATCTCTGTGAATATGTTTAAACGGTTCTGAATGTTTAACAACCACTACCAGTTTACCATAGCTCACTTAATTTTATTCCAGAATGACTCAGTTTATCATTAAGTGCTAACAGAATCTCTCTAGGCCATTTTGAATGAACTATGCTTCCCTAAAAAGAAAGTTTGTGTTTTGCAAAGCTTTTAACAACAGCCATGGATCTTATTCGTTACTATTTTAAAATGTGCTGAATATAATTAAATTTAATTCACTCTCTTTTTCTTATGCTAATGGCCTTGGAGATACTTCAGGTAAAAACAAGCTACAAAAGGTAGAAACAGGCTCAGTTCCAAGGGGGGCAATGGAAATCAGGATTAACTGGCAAGGACATTTGGGGTGAGAGGAAGAAGGAGGGTTTAGTTAAGACATTCATATATATATATATCCCGAGCAATGTAAGCTCATTGTGGGCAGAGAATGTGTCTGCCACTTTGTCATATTCTACTCTCCCAAGCTCTTACTTCCTGCACACAGTAAGTACTCAATAATTAGAGAAGCAGCATGACATAGTGGAGTCAGAAGGACCCGGGTTCTAATCCTGGCTCCATGGCTTGTCTGCAGTGTGTCCTTGGGCAAGTCACTTCACTTCTCTTTGTTTCAGTTCCATCATCTGTAAAATGAGGATTAAACTGTGAACCCTATTGTGGTACAGGGACTGCGTCCAACCAGATTATCTTGTATTCATTCATTGTCATATTTATTGAGCACTTACTGTGTGAAGAGCACTGTACTAAGTGCTTGGGAAGTACAAGTTGGCAACATACAGAGACAGTCCCTACCCAACAGTGGGCTCACAATCTAGAAGGGGGAAACAGAGAACAAAACATATTAACAAAATAAAATAAATAGAATAAACAAGTACAAATAAAATAAATAGAGTAATAAATACGTACAAACATGTATACATATATACAGGTGCTGTGGGGAGGGGAAGGAGGTAAGGTGGGGAAGAATCTATCCCAGCATTTAGGATGTTGCCTGGCACAGAGGCATTTGACAAATAATACCTTCCCAAGTGCTTAGTACAGTGCTCTGCACACAGTAAGTGCTCGATAAATACGATTGAATGTGTGAATAAATGAATACAATTATTATTATTATTATTATTATAAATACAGTAGATTGAACAAATGATTGGTGTGGACTAAGGAATTGGAGGTGCTGGTAACCTCTGATTCTTGAGTATGGCAGGAGAAGAGTGGCATGAATAGTGCGATGGATGAGGCTTAGTCTTGACACTTCAGGATTGGGAAGCCACACAGAGGAGTTGATTATAGTGCTAGTGGCTGGTACAGTGACATTCACACTTCTTATTCTTGCCTATAATGATGTTCACAGAGTGCAGTGAGTTAATAGGTGGATAGGGGTGCAACACGTTGTTGTCTTATGCTGTCGAGTCATCTCCGACCCGTAGCGACACTGTCGACTCATCTCTGCCAGAACGCCCCACGTCTACGTGCAATCATTCTGGAAGTGTATTCATACAGTTTTCTTGGTGAAAATACAGAAGTGGTTTACCATTGCTTCCTTCCACGCAGTCAACCTGAGTCTCCACCCTCAACTCTCTCCCATGCTGCTGCTGCTGCCCAGCATAAGGGAGTTTTGACTTGTAGCAGATTGCTTTCCACTTTCTAATCAGTACCCAAGCTAGGAATGGAATGGACAGGTCTCTGCTTGACATTTCCTCCCATAGTCGAGACTTAGTACAGTGCTCTGCACACAGTAAGCGCTCAATAAATACGATTGATTGGTAGAGTACTGGAAACTCCCCAGGTGTGACTCTGAAAGGGGATTTGCAGACTTAGCTTACATTAATTACCCTTTTTTAGCACAGGGCTAGAATCCGGATCTCCTGTTTTCCCAATACAGTGTTCTCTCCACTGGACGAACAGTAGAGTTGAACTAATGGATACTAATGAGACATGAGACATATTGGAACTACTCACGAAAGCAAGAGACTATTGTAAAAAGGAGGGGAGTAAACAGTAATGTGCTCAGTGAGGTTGCCTGGCCTCATAAGAATGAAGAGTTTAGCAGAATAAAGATTCCTGGTTGAAATTAAAAGAGAGGGGTGTGATAGGTATTGTAGATTTATTTATTAGATGACCTTTTTAAGTCTCTTTCAAAGCCTCTTTACGGACAGGGGATGCATCCTTCAATCAATCAATCCTTCAATCAATCAATCCTTCATATTAATTGAGTGCTTACTGTATGCAGAGCACTGAACTAAGCACTTAGGAGAGTTCAGTGTAACAGAGTTGATACACATGTTCCCTGACCACAACCAGCTTACAGTCTAGAGGGGGAGACAGACATTGATATAAATAAATTACAGATACGCACATAAGTGCTGTGGGGTGGGTGGAAATGTGTCTACCAACTCTATTATAGTGTGCTCTCCAAAGCCCTGAGTACAGTGCTCTGCACACAGTAAGTGCTCAATAAATATGGTTTGTTGCTTCTTTTTGGGGTATTTTCCTGAGTACATTGCTTCCAATGGTTGCTCAGTAAAGACTAAAAGGTTTAGAATTCAATTTCCGGCCTCTCATTTTGAGCTTTTGTCTGCCCGGCCCCTCCCCAGTAGATTTTGAAAAAAAGGGAGCATCTCTGACTGAGTTTACACTATCCCTTCTTGAAAGAAGAATACCCTGAAAACAAATGTTCTCAGCTGCCCCCGCATCCCCCAAATGTTTTCTAAGACATCTCTCCTGATGCGTCAGCCTTATCGAACCCTGAAAATCTTGCAGAAACTATTTGTTCATGGAAGTAAAAAAAAAAAAAAGTTAGCCCCTGGGTCCTAGAATCGTATTAAAAAATTGTCAGTGGAGGCAAAGAATTGCATGTTACATGAAGTGACCGTAACTTGTTTCTAGTCCCATCTCAGTTCATATTGCAATTTCCTGCTTTTCCCCCAACCAGGTAATCCAACACTAGAAGGCCCCAGGTCGACCATTACTAGCAAAGTGTTCAAAAGATCCCTGTCAGGGAGAGCCTACACAAAGACACACACACACACACACACACAAACCAAAATTGTAGAGAACTTTGGGAGCAAAAGGTCTTCAGATTCTAATCAGTCTGTTACTCAAAATGTCATGACAAAATGGATGAAATGACAGCTCTCTGGGTCTGGCCATCTATCCTGGAGGAAGATGCAGGCTTTCGATGGCTGCTTCCCAACATGAAATACTTTCTATAATGGTGAGCCATTTTGAACAGCTTTCTTCCATCTTATTGAGTGAAGCCTTTAGACGGCTAGGAAAGAAAAATGAATCAGGTAGAACATGAAAACTCAAGTAATGCCAAACTGGGTCAGATCAAGAGTAAACACTGACATTTTCTGCCTCCACAACTCCAATGGTGTGGTTTATTTCTGTGTTAAAAGTACATGTCCAGGGTCATTTTTCCAGGAATATCCTTGAATTCACATCAGCACAGGCCCATCCTAAACCACAACTAAAGTTTATGAGTGGGCAGTGCTTCATTTGAACTAGTTCTTGGAACAGGATTATCAGTTCTACCTTCACAGCATCACTAAAATCCATCCTTTCTTCTCCAACCAAACTGCTACTATGCTGAGCCAAGATCTTATCATATACCACCTTGACTACTTCATCAACTTCCTTGCTGACCTCTGCTCTCTCTCCTCACTCCAGTCCATAATAATAATAATAATGATGGTATTTAAGTGCTTACTATGTGCAAAACACTGTTCTAAGCACTGGGGAGGTTACAAGGTGATCAGGTTGTCCCACGGTGGGGGCTCACACTTTTAATCCCCATTTTACAGATGAGGTAGCTGAGGCACAGAGAAGTTAAGTGATTTGCCCAAAGTCACACAGCTGACAGTTGGCAGAGCTGGGATTTGAACCCATGACCTCTGACTCCAAAGCCCGGGCTTGTACTTCCCAAGCACTTAGTACAGTGCTCTGCACACAGTAAGTGCTCAATAAATACGACTGATTGATTGATTGATTTCCACTGAGCCACGCTGCTTCTCCATACTCTACTCTGCTGCCTGGATCATTTTTCTAAAAAGTTCAGTCCAGGTCTCTCTGTTCCTCAAGAACCTACAGAGGTGCCCATCCACCTCTACATTGAACAGAAACTCCTTGACATTGGCTTCAAAGCACTCAATCACCTTGCCTCTTCCTATCTTGCTTTGCAGATTTCCTGTTTCAACCCAGTATGCTCGCTTCTCTCCTGTAACACCAACCTATTTCATTCATTCATCCATCCAATTGTATTTATTGAGCACTTACTGTATGCAGAGCACTGTACTAAGCACTTAGGAAGTACAAGTTGGCAACATATAAAGATGGTCCCTACCCAACAACAGGCTCACAGTCTAGAAGGGGGAGACAGAAAACAAAACAAACCATGTGGACAGGTGTCAAGTCATCAGAACAAATAGAATTAAAGCTAAATGCACATCATTAACAAAATAAATAGAATAGTAAGTATGTACAAGTAAAATAAATAGAGTAATAAATCTGTACAAACGTATATACAGGTACCATGGGGAGGGGAAGGAGGTAGGATGGCACTGTACCTCCATCAATCAATCAATCGATCATATTTATTGAGCCTTGAGAAGCAGCATGGCATAATAGATAAAGCACAGGCCTGGGTGTCTGAAGGCCATGGGTTCTAATACTGACTCCTGACTCTGCCCCTTGTCTGCTCTGTGACCTTGGGTAAGTCACTTCACTTCTCAGGGCCTCAGTTACCTTATCTGTTAAGTGGGTATTGAGACTGTGAACCCCAAGTTGGACAGGGGCTGTGTCCAACCCAATTAGCTTGCATACACCTCAGCGTTTAGTACAGTGCCTGGCAAATAGTAATTGCTTAACAAATTCCGTAATTATTGTTATTACAGAAAACTGTGCTAAGCACTTGGGAGAGTGCAATATAAACAGACTTGGTAGACGCATTCCCTGCCCACCCCAAGCCTACAGTCTAAAAACCTCATCTATTTTTCCACTGGCTCCTTGCCCTGCCTCTGGCCTGAAATTCCCTCCCCGTTCATATCAACAAACCATCACTTTCCTCACTTACAAAACCTGTCAAAATCATAACTTCCTCAAGAGGCCTTCCCGAACTGAGTCCTCATTTCCCCTACTCCATCTCCTTTTGTCACCTTTGCACATGGATTTGTGCCCTTATTTCACCTCACCCTCAGCCCCATAGCACTTGTGTACAAATTTGTGTTAATGTCTTTTCCCTGTCCACACCTCTTGTGGACAGGGAACATGTCTACCAATTCGGTTATATTTTCTCTCCCAAGTGTATAGTACAGTGTTCTGCACACAGTAAACCCTCAATTAATATGATTGATTTTCTAGCATAAACTAAACTGATGAATGGATATTCAGTGGTGACTTTTTTTGTCGGGGAGGAATAGACAATACTTGATAGACAAGAAATGCTCATTATGACAGATCATTTCACAGCATCTGCTTGTGTGTACACACTGTGAATCCAGCGATTAGGGACGTGTTGGAATACAACATGCACACTTCATTATCTAATATAATTGGTGTTGGGCAAGCGACCTGAGCTTATTTTATCATACTGTCAAAGCCAATGAACATCCAAGGCATTTTGCAACTGAGCAAATGTTCTCCGGTGACATCTCCAGCAGATTGCCATAACTCAGAGGAATTTGATGTTTTGTAATTTGGAACAATTCTTGTGCAGAAAGTGGGTTTTCTCACTCAGGCTATCCCACCTGACTCCAGTACATCCTTCCTCAGTTTGATGTGACTTCTGGAGCTTGGTAGACTGGCAAGGCCACTAGAGTAATCCAAGGGTTGCCACTCCATAAAAAGGCTTCATTTTGAACCTCTGAATTGGTAGCCCTGTTGTGAAGTTGAAGGTCAGGGACCCAGGTTTCAGGAGACAATCCTGCTTCATGAAGGCATTTTGCACTGACAAAATGGCACTACCTGCCAACCAATTATCCCAGCAATTCAGCCAATTACCCCTGATTAAGCTCTGGAAGGAAATGCTGACATCTCTGTGTGTGTGCAATCTGATGTGAGTACTACTGCCAGGAAATGAATCAATAGGAAAAAAAAAAGTGTTTTCTTTTTCCCTTTGGGGAAACCTGCATTTTTATCCCCTCCTCCTCTTGAAAAAAAGTGTTGGAATGGGGACTGCTATTGAGGGCAGATATTGTGTCTGATGGATTAGTTAAAAGATAAGACTGAGAGTCAAGACCATGTGAGCCTGTTGTTGGGTAGGGACCATCTCTATATGTTGTCGACTTGTACTTTCCAAGCACTTAGTACAGTGCTCTGCACACAGTCAGTGCTCAAATATGAATGAATGAATGTTCAAGTCCCAACTCTGCCACCCCACTAACCTATAATATGACCTTGGGCAAGATGGTTAGCTTTTCCGGGCTTCATTTACCTCATCTGTAAAATGGGGATAGAGTGGATTGTGAGCCCTAGATGGGAAATGGACTGTGCTTAATCCCATCACCCTGTATCTACACCGACACTCAGTACATCATAGGTGCTTAATAAGTATCATCATCATTTTAATGCCAGCAAACTCACCCAAGCACTTAGTGCAGGATTTTTCATACAGAGGTGCTCAATTAATACTGTTGATTTATAGATTGTCAGAAACCCCATTCCTCCAAAAGCATTAGAAGAGTAACTTGTTTGTTTTATCCATCACATGATCAAGTTAACAAATTATCTCCATTTAATGAACTCTGAAAATTCTAGCATTTCCTTCTGGAAGTGAAGTCTAGCATTTTGTTTTACTTCATATGCACTATTTGTGCATAAAATGTCAGCGCCATAGAGACCTAAAGAGATCATTGACCAAAAACAGTATCTTTAGTAAAATGTGTAGGTTGATGTATATAAATACCCTGAAGAACTATGTTGATTTTAGTAGGGACTATGCAGTGCAATTGCTTCAAAGGTGGTCCATTTTCTCTTTTATTTCTGGAACAGATTTTGTGCCTGAAGTAACATTATTTGCAAACACAGAAATTGCTCCTGCTGAGAGGAAGTTGAATTTTCAAAATCTTATAGATCACTCTAACTATATTCTGTGATCCTGAATTACCATACCCAGAGTTTAATTGTTGTGGCAATGGTGCTTATGCTTACAAGATGCATGTCTAGGAAAGAGGCCATCTTTTTAAGTCAGGATTTTAATGCTTATGGGTGCTAAACCTAATTGAAAATGCTGGGCATTTTTGGGTAACCTGATAGATATGTCATAGGAGAGGTGGAGAGAACACTGCTCTGGAAATCAGGAATCCTGGATCCTAATTCCAGTTGTACCTTCTGAGACTGTGATATCAGTGGTGCAGAATTCTTTGCAGCAGTGATTCTGGGCATTTCACAGGTGGACAGACAGGTCCAGTTGAATCCTAAGAGATAGCTGGCTAATGAATCTGGCAAAGACACAAAGCCTACTGGATTGTGGTCCTGTGTCACAGCAAAGAGAAGCCAGCATTGATATGAATGCTGAATTTCAATTTTGATATTTTGGACCAAATTCCCCTTTTATTTTGGGTGACGGTTAGTATAGTGATTGTTTTTCCTCTTTATGTGGAGCATCCATAACAATGGTCTCAAATACTCATATCACTGTGTCAACGCAAAGGTGAGAGGATACTTTTTTCCGGGAAGGGAAGAATTTCACAGTAGCTAGGTTATGTGTTAATCCAATAATAGGGTCTACTAGTAGGTGTGGTAGTAATAGTTGCAAAGACATTCGGTAGTCATGATCCAAAGCAAGCAGAAACAGCGTGGCCTATTGAAAAGAACATAGGATTAAGGGACAGGAGACCTGGTTTCCTATCCCGGCTCTGCCACATTTTTTTTTCTTTTTATGGCATTTAAGCTTTTGCTATGTGCCAGGCACTATACTAAGAGCTGGGGTAGATACAAGCTAATCAGGATGGACACAGTCCCTGCCCCACATAGAGCTCACACTCTTGATCCCCATTTTGCAGATGAGGTAACAGTTCCTGTGAGGTGAACTCCCCAAGGTCACACAGCAAGCCAGTTCAGCTTAGTTGAAAGAGCATGGGCCTGGGATTCAGAGGACCTGGGTTTTAATCCTGTCTCCATCACTTTGTCAGCTGTTATACCTTAGGCAAGTCACTTAATTTTTCTGTGCCTCAGTTTCCTCATCCATAAAATGGATATTCAATTTCTGTTCACCCTCACCCTTTAGACTGTGAGCCCCAGGTAGGATAGGGAATGTGTCCAACTTGATTTACTTTTATTTACCCCACGCTTAGAACAGTGTTTGACATAGCATTTAACAAAATACCCTGGCTACAATAATTATTTTAATAGAATGGTTTTGATAGCACTTATTTTCTTTGCCCCTAAAATAAAGAGTCAATATCTTCCTTCCAGTTGTAGAGTCCTTACTTCCTTGAGTCCTAAGAAAATTTGGGAAAACCTTCTTATGAAAAACGAGTGATGAGACAACTGTGTAAATAATAGTCTGAAAGAAGCAAGAATTGAAAGTTTGGGGGTTTTTTGTTCTTTTCAGAAAGCCACTTGGAGGCATGGATCTTTTCTACAAAAAAAACAACAAAAAACTATGTTGTATATCTTATGTCAAAAAATTGATTGCACATTCAACTTTAGGATTAACAGGTCATGCTGTTTGGCCTAATTGTAAATAGAAAGTAGCAATTATGAAAGCAAGGGAGGCATTTGTTTTTAATTGCATACTAACTGCTTTGCTTGGTTGATGGGAATATGAAAAAGTGACTAAGCCAGATAATTTAATATTCTTCAGATTGTTTGAATTATATTTATGGAGAATGATTGTCAATATGCTTCATTAGCTCCCATTGTAGACTGAGATAAAAGGAACTGAGTTGAAGAAAACTTTTAGCATGTGCGATTGATACTCATAAATTGACATTCTGTGCATGATTGATAGTCTCATAAATTGACATTCTGTGCACGATTGATAGTGTCAGAAAATGACATTCCCTGAGAACCTTAGTGGTACTTGGTGCTGTTCAGTCATATGGAACTCGTGGTAGTGGCCCCTGACTTTAAGAAGCTCAGAATCCACAAGAATTACATAATTTAATGTGAGTGGAAGAGGAAGAAAATTCAGTGGAGAATCCAGAGTGTCCTAAACAACCCCAATAGGCCATCTGATCTAGTAACCTGCTTCCAGGCATACAACTGCCCGACAGATCCAGGGTTGCTAATGCATCAGTAAATCTCTAGGAATAATAATAATACTAATAATAATTGAAGTATGTGTTAAGTGCTTACTATGTGCCGAGCACTGTTCTAAGCATTGGGGTAGGCAGAAGATAATGAGTTTGTCAGACATAGGACTCACAGTCTTAGTCCCCATTTTACAGATGAGGTAACTGAGGCACTGAGAAGTTCAGTGGTTTGCCCAAGGTCACACAGCAGACAAGTGGCAGAGCAGGGATTAGAATCCAGGTCGTCTGACCCCCAAGCCAGAGCTCTTTTCACTAACCCATGCTACTTCTCTGGTATTGATTGAGTACCTGTTGTATGCAAAGTTCTGTACTAAGTACTGTGGTAAGTACAAGGAAATAAAAGAAACAGGTCCCTGGCTTCTAGAGACATGCTCTTTCCTGGCACTTATCTCTCTGACTTCTTCTGTCTTTTTTGCAGGCACCTCCTCTGTCTCCCACCCTCTGACAATGGGGATCACTCAAGGATCACATTTCTGGGGCTCTTTCTATTCTCCATCTGTACCCATTTCTCACAGCTTCAAAAATCATCTCTATAAAGATGATTCCCAAACCTGGTTCTCCAGTCCTGACCTCTATCTTGCTTTGCAGTCTCACATTTCCTCCTGCCTTCAGGACATCTCTACTTGGATGTCCCACCAACACCTCAAACCTAGCATATCCAAAAGGGAAGTCCTTATCTTCCCATCCAAACCCCTTCCTACTCCTGTCTTTCTTATCATTTACATTTTCCTCCCATTTACATCTATCAATGTAGACAAAACCACTGTCCTCTCTGTCTCACAAGCCCACGACCTTGACATTGTTCTCCACTCATCTCTCATGCAACGCATGCATTAAATCTGTCATCCTGCCGGTTCTACCTTCACAACATCCCTAAAATCTGTCCTTTCCTCTCCATCAAAATTTGTTACTATATTGATCTAAGCACTTACCCTATACTTCCTTGCCCAATATGCCCTATATGCCTCTTCGCTGATCTCTTTGTCTCATGCTTATCTCCACTCCAGTCCATACTTCACTCTGCTCCCCAGATCACTTTCCTAAAAAAAATTCAGTCCACATCTTCTCACTCCTTAAGAAATTCCAGTTGTTGCTCATCCATCTCTGTAACAGGAAGAAACTTCTTACCATTGACATTAAAGCACTCAATCAGCTTGCCCCCCTCCTACTTTACCACACTGAAACAAGAAGAATGGTGTTGTCTACAGCGATGAAAAGTCAGAGGTGGGACAGGGTTTGGATAAGAAGAGAAGGAGCTCTATTTTGGACATGTTAAGCTTGAGGCGACGGGAGGACATCTAAGTACGGATGTCTTGAGGGCAGGAGAAAATGTGAGACCGCAGAGAGGGAGAGAGATCAGGACTGGAGATGTAGACTTGGGGATGGAGTTCAAGGGACGGGTTGAGTTGAGTGAGATACAGAGGGCAAGGATCAGGCCTACCAGCTCTATTGTACACTCCCAAGCACTTAGTACAGCATTCGATAAATACAAATCATCGATTCATTTTAAGAGTAATTAGCTGAGGAAACATATGCAAAGAGAGCCAATATGCAAGATGGAGAAAACTGATGAAGACCTCTGTAGCTAAATACCAACCAACTCACTTAAACTACACTTTAATCTCTGCCCAAGTTCCTCTATTAGAGTAATAATAACAATAATGATGATGGCATTTGTTAAGCGCTATGTGCAAAGCACTGTTCTAAGTGCTGAGCACTGTTCTAAGTGCTGAGCACTGTTCTAAGCACTGAAAAATTTTGGAATTTGTTAAGCACTTACTATGTGCAAAGCACTGTTCTAAGCGCTGGGGAGGATACAAGGTCATCAGGTTGCCCCATGTGGGGCTCACAGTCTTCATCCCCATTTTCCAGATGAGGTAACTGAGGCACAGAGAAGTTGTGACTTGCCCAAAGTCACACAGCTGACAAGTGGCAGAGTGGGGATTTGAACCCATAACCTCTGACTCCCAAGCCTGTGCTGTTTCCACCAAGCCACACTGAGATTCATTAGAAGTCACCTGGCCTACTGGCAAGGAAATGGGCCTGGGAGTCCAGTGACCTGAGTTCTAATCCTGACTCTTCCATTTGCCAGCTCTTTGACCTTGGACAAGTCGCTTAACTTCTCTCTGCATCAATTTCTTCATCTGTAAAATATCCGTTTTCCCTCCTATTTAGTGTGGGATCAGAGATGAGGGAACTGAGGCACAGAGAAGAGAAGTGACTTGCCCAAAGTCACACAGCTGACAATTGGCAGAGTTGGGATTTGAACCCATGACCTCTGACTCCAAAGCCTGGGCTCTTTCCACTGAGCCACGCTGCTTCTCTTCTATTTATATTAATGCCTGTTTACTTGTTTTGATATGTATATATATCTATAAATCTATGTATTTATATCGATACTGCTGATGCCTGTCTACTTGTTTTGATGTCTGTCTCTCCCCTTCTTGACTGTAAGCCTGGTGTGGGCAGGGATTGCCTCTCTTTATTGCTGAATTGTACTTTCCAAGTGCTTAGTATAGTGCTCTGCACACAGTAAGCGCTCAATAAATATGACTGAATGAATGAATGAACCTGATAATATTTTATCTACCCCGGCAAAGATTTTGGCACAGTGCTAAGTGTTTAACAAATGTCATTATTGTTATTGTTAGTATTACCATTATTATCACCACTACTCTTAATAATAATAATATTTACACCACTTAGCTGTGTGACTTTGGGCCAGTCACCTCACTTCTTTGTGCCTGTTACCTCATCTGTAAAATGGGGATTAAGACTGTGAGCTCCATGTGAGACAACCTGATGACCTTGTATCCCCCCAGCACTTAGAACAGCGCTCTGCACATAGTAAGTGCTTAACAAATACCATATTATTATTATTAAACCCAAACTGAGGAAGTTCAAAGGAGAAGATATCAAAGTTGGTAGGGAAAATACCAAATTTGATTGAAGTGCCAGTTTAAGAATAATCCATTACCAGAGACTACGCACACGTGTCTCTTGGAAAACCAAATGACCCCTTCTACTGAACAAACCAACCAATTTGTCTCTTACTGCTGTGATCATGGATTATTTTCCTCTTACGAGCAAATGTCCAATCTGATAAACTTGTTTAGAGAAGCAGCGTGGCTCAGTGGAAAGAGCCCGGGCTTGGGAGTCCGAGGTCATGGGTTCAAATCCCGGCTCCACCAACTGTCAGCTGTGTGACTTTGAACAAGTCACTTTACTTCTCTGGGCCTCAGTTCCCTCATCTGTAAAATGGGGATGAAGACTGTGAGCCCCCCGTGGGACAGCCTGATCACCTTGTAACCTCCCCAGCGCTTAGTACAGTGCTTTGCACATAGTAAGCACTTAATAAATGCCATTATTATTATTATTATTAACCCCAGTTTTTAGACCAGTGCTCACCACCTAGTAAGCACTTTCCGAATATCATAAAAGAAAATATATTTGCAAAAGGTCAGACCAAGAATTTAGCTTGAATTATTACTAAATGACTACTAAATATTAAATGAGCAGATTGTTAAGGAAACACACACACACACGATAACAGATTTGGAAATCTCCTTTATTCACTGGGCAGTTTATTTCATTAGCCAAGCGGAAGAGTATCCTCCTGAGGGTGAAATGAGAAACAGTGAAGGTGTTGGATCTACGTTGGTTTTTGGAATGACCTCTCGAAACATTTGGGCCAACTTTTTCAGCCCATCTACACTCGGTACAAAATCATTTAATGCCCTGATAATGCCAGAGGGAAAAGTCTGCTTCTTTAAGTGAATCTGACAGTTATTGCAAGTTACTGTAATAATGTTTTAATTTGTGTGGACTAATTAAACCAATATTTTCCTTTGGCGGAAATAGTGGCCAAGCTGACACTAATTGGTCTGTCATTGTCTCTCAGTTTTGTCATACAGGGCCAAAAGAAATAAATAGAAAAAAAGGATGAATAGACTCATTGGACAACTTCCTGCCAGGATATTTATTTTAATGCTCATCATCTGCCTGATTTCACAGTAGCAAAAAAGGATATTCTTTGCAGTAGGAAAGTTAGATGGAAAAATTTTCAACAGGAATGGGTATCCATTTTGCATCAGTCTAGTTTAGCAAGCCAGGGAAAGGAACATAGTGAGTATTTTAGTACAGACTGAAGATTTATATCATTATGTAAGATATTCTTCGAACAAACTTTACCCACATTCACCTTGATTAGCCCAGCACCCTTTATTTCCTAGGTCTCATGACTTTGTTTTACAAATGCACCTTCTGGAACTCCTTTAAGCTCACCAGTAACTTGGTGACTAAGTACATAACAGATGTGAAAGCACACCTCTGGGTAAATGTCACACCGACTCTGAGCCATCAGCCTACTTTTCCCATCACATCTTCCCTTTTTCATGTGGTGTGCTCCTCCAGGGTTTTGGCAGTGCATTTGACTGCTGCTATTCTGGTTCACAGGCTTTATCCTAAGTATTCTCTTTCAAATGAGAACTTTCTTTTTCCTTACTGGCTTTTCAAAGGGATCTATTGTAGAACACAATGGCTACTCTCTCAGGTTGTGTTTGTGGGGCTTTTTTATTTTTAAGATTCCAGTGGAATAAAACTTAAAAAAAAATGTTATCAATAAAGAAAGAAATCTTGGCGCGCCTCATGGCGGAAATATGGATCAGCATTTTTTAGACGTTATCGCTGCATGCTTCAGTTGCACCTCGGCCAGGTTTGAAAGTAACTGGTACCTCGACCCGTGGTGGTAAAAAATTAAAAATATTTTCCATGCATCAGCAACATGCAGGTGCTTCAGTAATTGTGATATATGGGAACCTTATTTAGTGTTGATTGGCTGGCAGGCCTTCTTGTCCATCTGTGTAGCTGGAGTGCACTGACAGCCTGAAAATCTTTATCCACGGGAAGCATTTCTTTGTTTCTGTTAACAGAAAGGGGAAAATTGTACGTTGTAACCTTCTGAAGGTGTCTGAATCTTCCATCCTGGATTTTGATTACATGAGAAGACCACAGTAAGAGAAAGGACAGAAATTATAGACTCTAACAGCCAATCATCCTTGCAGACTCTTTCAATCAATGGTATTTATTAACTGATTGCTCTGTGCAGAGCAATGTAAGAGTACATTGGAAGAGTGCTCTGCTTGGAAGAATACACTGCAGTTGAGTTGGTAGATAAACTATGAATTTGCAAATGGATGGAAGATGACTTAAAAAGTTTAACAGTAGTGAAGTCGATAGTTGGATAAATTATTCTCCCTAGTTGGTTTCTTGTGTTTTAAAAATATTTGTTTTAAAATTGGGTTTCAAGGATGCTTAATCCATCAATGGCATTCATTGACTACATACTGTGTGCAAAGCACTGCACTTGGCACTTGGGAGATTGAAAAATGTCCCAGATATGTCATTTTTCTTGACAGGATAGTATCAAATTTTGGTCAAGTGGAATAATAGTAATTTAGGGCTTGGAAAGCCATATTCAACCCAGGTGTCTGACAGGTTGGCTCTTCCATTACCAGTTATTGATGGGCACTTTCCACTGCCAGTTCTAGTGAGTGTTGCATCTAAATGACACATTGACCAAATCCAGGGAAGCTGTTTAAATGGAAAAATCTGTTTTTCACTCTCTGCTTAAGGAATCCATTTTAATATCATTACTAGGTGGGTGGTCATTACAATAAAAGATAAATGACCCCACTTTTGTCCCTCAGTCCTCAAATTCTTAAATGTTCCTAGAGTTTCCTCTTCAGTTCATGCTTTAAACATTAAGTGGTCACAACAAGAAGTGATTGTTGTGGATATTCACTGGTCATCAATCATGGAGAGTCAATATTATCCAGGATAGTTGAGCATTGGTGGCCATTTTGTAAATTAGTCTCTCAGTCTCATGTTAAATACATATAGAAAAAAGAAATTGATTCTTTCAGACATTATTGATCTGGACATAAAATTCAAACGTAAAAGTGATATATAGTAAATAGAAATAAATATATACATTAAAATGAACATGGTATAAAATTGGTCTTTCTGTTCCTTTTAAATACATAAAATACGTTACCTAGAGATGGGGTTTCTTCCTGTTCCTTGTGCAAATGAATGGAAGGTTAGCAATCATTATTATGTGCATTAAAACACTAAGAAATAGTGTTTTTTGTAAATATTTTGCAACAAGGTAATTAAATTCTAAGCCAAGAATTTTCTATTTTAAGCAGAGACATCTGCAACATCATTTAAGCAGCCAGCAAACTGTATCTTCCATAATGAAACTTTTAATAAATATGCCAACTATATGCACAGCAAGAGAATTAATAAATACTTTCTGACTGACTAAAATACATTATTCTGAAAAGGAACTGAACAGTTTTAATATGTCAAACTATCTATGGAAAAGTTTTGTCTTCCCTTGTTGCTGCAATTCCATTAAAAATAAAATTATAACCAAAGACAATAGTATGCCTCTGACAAATTAAAAAACATTCTGTCAACATAAAAAAATTCCTTCTTTGATTTAACTTGTTCATAAAAAATGATATTTTTACATAGCTACTATTAAAAAGTATGAAGTAAACTATGGAGGGGACCTTAGAATTAGCTCAGGTTTCCACAGGTGCACAAAGAAAATTTGCCTTTTCTGTGTCATAGTCTTTAATTGTGATCCAATCTCCTTTATTGTGAGCAAGTATCTACTGTTCCTTTTCTCTCCATTCTAGTTGATCTCAAGTTCTGTTGATTCTTTCTTAGCAGTAATTCATGCATCTGCCATTCTCCCTTCACTCTTAGAGACACAAGCCCACTACAAATCACAAATCACTTTTCCTCGTGCCTGGATTTTACAACTGACCTCCTTGAAGCAGCATGGCTCAGTGGAAAGAGCCCGGGCTTTGGAGTCAGAGGTCATGGATTCAAATCCCAGCTCCACCAATTGTCAGCTGTGTGACTTTGAGCAAGTCACTTAACTTCTCTGTGCCTCAGTTCCTTCATCTGTAAAATGGGGATTAAGACTGTGAGCCCCCCATGGGACAAACTGATCACCTTGTAACCTCCCTCAGCACTTAGAACAGTGCTTTGCACATTGTAAGCGCTTAATAAATGCCATCACTATTATTATTATTATTATGATCAAGTGCCCCACTGTGGAAACACTGTCATCCTCTAAATACCAGTCACATCCTCTGCTTAGAACACCGAATGTCTCCCTAATGATTCTTGTACTCAACTGTCTCTTGACCATTGTCTTTTTCAATGTTTTTCACTAAATTATTTGTTAATATTAATGTTGGTCTCCCCCTCCATAATAACAATAATAATGATGATGACATTTTTAAGCACTTATTATGTGCAAAGCACTGTTCTAAGCACTGGGAAGGTTACAAGGTGATCAGGTTGTCCCACGGGGGGCTCACAGTCTTAATCTCCATTTTTACAGGTGAGGTAACGGAGGCACAGAGAAGTTGTGACTTCTTCTAGACTGTGAGCTCACTGTTGGGTAGGGACCATCTCTATACGTTGCCAACTTGTACTTCCCAAGCGCTTAGTACAGTGCTCTACACACAGTAAGCGCTCAATAAATATGATTGATTGATTGATTGTGACTTTCCCAAGTCACACAGCTAATTGGTGGAGCCGGGATTTGAACCCATCACCTCTGACTCCAAAACCCAGGCTCTTTTCCACTGAGCCATGCTGCTTTGTAGACTGTAGACTGCTCTAGACTGTACTGTAAGCTCCTTGTGGGCAGGGAAGGAGACCACTAACTCTCTTGTATTATACTTCCCCAAGTGCTTGCTCCATACAGTGCCTTGCACAAAGTGGGTGCTCCATAAATTCCAGCAATTCATAGTTGGTTTCCTCTTAGCTAGGTGATAGCGGATACTCAGCATGTGGCACGACTTTCTGCCTACTTGCTTTTGACAGAATGTGTCCCAGATGTTGTGCAACTGGAAGACTGTGAGTGGTGAGAGCAAACCACTAGCACTGTAATCATTTGCTCCACCCAGATAAGTGCTTAGTACAATGCTCTAAACAGTAAACGCTCATTAAATACGATCGAATGAAGATTCTTAGTCCCAAACCCTCAGGAATGAGGTTGACCCAACGTGTTTGCTGGGAGAGCCTTAATTTGCCACCTTGTGCTGGGACATTCCACCTTGTGCTGACTCCCTCTGATAATTTTCTAATGAACGAAAGTAACAATGGTAGTAATAATACTGGGAATAATTGGTGTATTTTTTAAGCACTTTCTATTTGCCAGGCCTCTATACGAAGTGCTGAGTTAGATACCAGCTAATCTGGTTGGATTAGCCCCTGTCCCACAAAGGAATTCACAGTCTTAATCCCCATTTTGTAGATGGGGTAACTGAGGCCCAGAGCAGTTAAATTCCTTGCCCAAAGTCACACAGCAGACACGTGGTAGTAGCGGTATTAGAGTGGATTAGTGGAAAGAGCAAGGGCTTGGGAGTCATGGGTTTTAATCCTGGCTCCGCTACTTGTCTGCTGTGTGACCATGGGCTAGCCACTTAACTTCTCTGTGCTTCAGTTACCTAATCTGTAAAATGGGGATTAAGACCGTGAGGCCCACGTGGGACAACCTGATTACTTTGTATCTACCCCAGTGCTTAGAACAGTGCTCGGCATATAGTAAGCACGTAACAAGTACCATAATTATTATTTAATTTTTCTTACTCTTAGGCCCAGGTTCCATCTGCTATGCCATGCTGTTTCTCTACTTCTCTAATGCTTACACCATTGCTGATACCATTCTTCTGTCTGACATGTCCTCCCCCATTTTCTGGACCAAACTTCATCTCCCTCATTTCGGAGCCCAACAGAAGTACACCTCCTGCTGTGCCCTGGTAGTTCTGTCACCCACAAATGATCCAACCCATTTGCGCATCTATCACTAGGCTTCTGATGACATTGCATTCATCAATTTAACAGTTTAATCTTCGTACATTTGCTTTTCTTTCCTCTAACATGCAGAGAAGCAGTGTTGCCTAGTGGAAAGAGCACGGGGCTTGGAGTCAGAGGACCAGGGTTCTAACTCCGGTTCTACCGTTTTTCTGCTGTATGACCTTGGACAAGTCATTACACTTCTCTGTGTGTTACCTCATTGGTTAAATGGGGATTAAGACTGCGAGCCCCATGTAAAACAGGGACTGTGTCCAACCTATCTTGTATCTTCAACAGAGCTTAGTGGCTCATAATAAGTGCTTAACAAATATCATGAACAACAATAACAAAAAAATTCAAGAGTTAGAGCCTTACACACAATTATAATTTCCTCTCTCCAACTGGTACAGCCTTGTTTGCACCAAATACCCTCAAGAAATACCAATGATGTTGAAAAGCGGCCTTTAAGTAAGCACTTAACAAATACCATTAAAATTAATAATACTAAAAAACCCTACAGCAGTCATTTTGTTTTGTATTGGTTTTCCGTGGCCTGCCAAAAGCTTTCCAAAGTTAGAATGACATCCCTGCCCTTGATTGGAGTTAATACTCACTGGTAATTCCTGTGGAGGTGGCTTTTTCCCTTCAAATGAAAACTGAAAGGCTGAAGCCAAAAAAGATTCTGAACTGCAAAATGAAGTCGAGACCCCTAATAGCACACGAGGCCAGAAATGGCTTCTCAAGTTCTGGTAAGCAACAGAGGCAGTTCCCTCAGGGAGCACTGCCATGGATTTTGTGGGTGGGCCAGCACGGTCTCATTCATCTTTAGAATTTGAAATAAGTATTCCCCTGCTCCTATTTCCGTTGTAGGTCCTGTTTTGTATTGCTTCCCATTGAGTTAAATCCAGCTTAACCGACTCCCTTTTTTTGCAAAGATATTTCCTGGCCCTTCTGTGCCATTGTCAAAATGTCAAACATCATTTAGCAAGAAAATAATAATAAGCAGAACAAGACTAGAAACAGATTCAGATATGTTTCAGGCAGCAGCCCAAATCCTGCAATGTTTGTACAAATAATGTGTACTCCACCGTTCTGTATTTATTTCTGTAAATACAGCAAATGAATCAATATTTTGGCTTCCAATTTATTTGTTTTAAAAATGTTCTCTTCAGTATGGCAAGACGTGCTGTAGCAGGGGTGTAAAAAAAATAACTTGAGGTGACTTATCCTTAATTTCCAAACACAGTTTCCATTCTTTTTGGCATGATATCTTCATATGCCGCTCATGAAACCATTGCATTTTGAACGAGCCCGTTTCTAGACTGCGAGCCTCTTGTTGGGTAGGGATTGTCCCTGTTGCTGAATTGTACTTTCTAAGGACTTAGTACAGTGTTCTGCACACAGTAAGTGCTCAGTAAATACAATTGAATGAAATTAATACGATTGAATGAACTCAGTACATGATTGAAACCACCAAGCCGTTAATGCCACATCTTTCTTAATTTTAAATCTGAAAAGAAAAGATCTATTTCTGGTTGTGCCCTGAATTTTGTTGAACAACCCTTCCAGACTGCTTATAACTCATCCATGTAAGACCATAGAAATTAAATGTGGCACTTCCCTTTACATGTAGCCTCCACATTTGTAAATTTCTGCATATGTTCCTGGCCAATTTAATAATTTCATCTTAGCCTATTAAAAAGGTAGCTTCAAATCTCAATCTGCACAAAAATCATTCTGACAGAATATAATTCATTCAAATATTTTCCATTGTTTTGTATTATCTTTTACCACAATATGACTCTTTCGTGTATCTAATTGAATATAGAATGGTAGGGACAGGTTAGAAAAAAAACATTTAATGTGAAAAATATGGAATTATAGAAGGGTCACTAGAAGATTATCCAATCTGGGCTCTATTGAGATGGGAAGTAGTAACCAACACACTCTAATCACATGGACATCTCCACCATTATCAAATATCTCTAAGGAAGGAGAGTTCATAAATTCTCATAATAATGTTTTTAACAAGCGGTAGTTGAGTAGTAATAAAGGCAGCTATCATAGTATCCATAAAGAGAATGAGGCCAAATAAAAGGGTTCTAACAATGGCTGCCCAATTGAAGATTCATTTTAGTTTCTCATGTTTTCCAAGCAGATTTAGGAGAAAGGTAATGAGAGAACAAGATTTATGGCTTGATACTCTATCAGAAACCCAAATGATGTCTGTCTCAAACTACAGGGGTGAAATAGAGAAGAGGGGAATAGGGTGGTGGCTATGAAGTTTATAATAATTATGGTATTTGTTAAGCACTTACTATGTGCCAGGCACTGTACTAAGTGCATGAAGATAAAGATTGGGCCTATAATCTAATGGGGGAGATAGGAATGCTTAAATTACAAATAGCTCTAGTAGTATAATTTATGCAGCACCTCCTGAATGCAAACCTTTCCTAAATGCTGTGAAAAAGATTAAAAAAAAATACCATAGGATGTAGTAGAAATTTATTAGGAAGAAATGGCTGAATGAGTAGTAGTTTAATAAAAAGACATAAGTGCTGATGATGCCTTTAATCATCCATGTTAAAGGCAGTTGCTGAGATAAATGAATTGGGATAGGCTTCTTGGAAGAGGTAGAATTCTAACCATTGTTCTCTTGGTGATCCTTACAAAATTCATTCATTCATTCAGTGGTATTTATTGAGCACTTACTGTGTGCAGAACACTGTGGTAAGCACTTGGGAAGTACAAGTTGGCAACATATAGAGATGGTCCTTACCCAACAATGGGCTCACAGTCTAGAAGGGGGAGACAGACAACAAAACGAAACATGTGGACAGGTGTCGTCATCAGAACAAATAGAATAAAAGCTAAATGCACATCATCAACAAAATAAATTGAATAGTAAATATGTACAAAAATCTGTTCCAAGATTAGCTGGTCTGGTGGTCACTAGAATGTTTTACCTTATGTAATTGCAGAAGGATTGGAAGAAACTAGACTTATATTGGGCTGAAGTTTTTGTTGTTGTTGCTGTTTAACTCGCCAGATTGCAGTATTATGCCTTTGGGTGTACTGTGAGATTAACCTTGGAGTCTTTTCTCTCCTTGACAATTTATGTCTCCTTGTTCCCGGGATTTGGTCCTGCTTCCCTCACCCATTGCCAAGATTTTTCAGTGAATGGTACTGCTCTAGGGTGAACCTGAGAGAGGAGATGAGCAAACGTGTCCATTATACAAATGCTTCGAAAGCAGGATTCTTAAACTGAGGCAGGACAAGTGCATGGTAGTGCCTCAAGCGGTACAGAGTTCTGAAAACATTGTGCCCACTAACAGTGATTATGTGTTAAATGCTGGGGTAGGTACAAGATAATCAGTCACCGATGTTAAGAAAACGTTATCCCTATCCTACAAGTGTTGTGAGAAGAAGGACCTCATCCCTATTTTCAAGATTCTTAATAGAAGCCCCATGGTGTAATGGTTAGCACTCTGGACTCTGAATCCAGTGATCTGAGTTCAAATAATAATAATAATAATAATGACGGCATTTATTAAGTGCTTACTATGTGCAAAGTGCTGTTCTAAGCGGTGGGGTAGATACAAGGTAATCAGGTTGTCCCACATGGGGTTCACAGTCTTAATCCCCATTTTACAGTTGAGGTAACTGACTCCAAAGCCCGGGCTGTTTCCACTGAGCCATGCTGCTTCTCAAATCTCGGTGGGACCTGAATTATTCTTTAGAGAAACAGCATGGCTCAATGGAAAGAGCACAGGCTTCAGAGTCAGAGGTCATGGGTTCAAATTCTGGCTCTGCCAATTGTCAGCTGTGTGACTTTGGGCAAGTCATTTAACTTCTCTGGGCCTTAGTTAAAATGGGGTTTAAGACTGTGAACTCGCCGTGGGACAACCTGATCACCTCCCCAGCACTTAGATCACTGCTTTGCACATAGTAAGTGCTTAACAAATATCATCATTATTATTTGCACATAGTAAGCACTTAATAAATGCCATCATTATTATTATTGTTATTAGAAGAGCAAACTGAGACTCAGATTAAGTGGTTTGCCCAAGGGGCTAGGGGCTAGTAGTGGAGCAGGGATTTGAACCTGGGTCTCATTCCCCCACTCCTCCAACCCACACCAGTCCTGTGGTCTTTCCATTAGTCTCCTCTGCCTCACTTAAATCTTGTTGGTTTGGCCATTAACCAAACCCCCACTAACAACAGTTCGGCAGACTTTTAGTTTGGCTCCCTTTTCATCATGCCATTTTGCCTCTCTGATCCCTCTTGATAATCCCTTAAAGTGATGATTATCCTGTTCCTTCTATATGACAGGATTCAAGAGGGGATCCATGGAAAGTACTATGCATTTCCTTCCCACACGTTTCTCAGAACAGCGATAGATTCCATTAAACACGGAGCAAGAGGTACAGATCTATTTTTTTTTTTTCCTTCCTGCCTGGTATCAAACTGCTGAAAGTAAGACCCTTTAGCACTTATTAAGTAGGTGTTCATCTTTTAGACTGCAGAGGAAGAATGATATTATTCCAGGAAATCTTTCCCTCCCTTCATCCTTTATGTGAAGGCAGCTGGAGGAGTCTTGTAAAGATCTAATGATAGGCTTCACTGCGAGATAAAACTAGAGTTACAAAACTCAGCACCTGAAGCGAAATAATCTCTACCACCCGTAACACTTACAAAAGTGTTGCATAAGATGTGGGTTCTTTATAATTCTTATAAATGCATCTCTCTCAGTGGTAAAAACTCGTATCTTCTCCATGAGGCCTTCCCTGATTAAGTTGTCTTCCCGGTGTGGGCAGGGATTGTCTCTCTTTATTGCTGAATTGTACTTCCCAAGTGTGTAGTACAGTGCTCTTCCCACATTAAGTGCTCAATAAATACAATTGAGTGAATGAATGAATGAATCTAGCTCACTCTCCCTCCTGCGCTATCTATGCACTTGGCTCTGTGCCCTGTAGACGTTTGGTTTTCACCCCAACCCCACAGCATTTTTATTTTAATAATTTTGAAAGAGTGTGATCTGTTTTATTGTCATCCATATAATTTTGTACTTTGGTGTTACATGACATTCCTCCAAATGGGAACTGCAGTTCTATTAGATTTGGAAAGTTTCGCTTCATGAAATTGACACTGGGGTCATTCAGCCATTTATCACCAAACTAGTATTAAAATTGACCACCCGATATTCGCAGCAATCCAAAAGGAATGCATGATTAGAAACTCCAGCCAGATTTTGCTGATTGCTCTCTGAGGTTCCCATTAATCATGACTGAACCAAATTACCAAACAGAACAATAGCTGGTCAAGATTTAATCAACATTACAAATTTGGGGAAATACAACAGAAGATACAAAGTATACGGTTTACAGAAAATTTAAAGCCACTGAGACTTAAAGATGAAAATGCAAGGCTAGAATGTTGGACTACCAGCAGTAACTACTTCATCACTTCAGAAGCCTAAGCCTTTGTGTGAAAGAAGTGGATGGAAAAAGCTTCACACCAAAATTGTCCCCAAATTAGCTTAATTAGAGCTTAAGCAGAGGGAGAGAAATGTCTCACCATGTGGAACACTTCTCTCCAGGTTTCAGTGTAGCCCTGAAAGAAACCAGGATGCAAATGAACATGCCATAGAAGCTGAGTCTTTTTCTCTAATATTCGTCAGAGCAGAGCAATTTCCCAGTAGCCTCTGATAGGGAACACAAGCTTCTTTGCACCCTGGATTTTGTGGTAGTCTGATCCTTTCATCCCCTGAACTTCAATTGCAGCTCTTTGAGCTGCCCATTTGAAGGATTTTAAAGGCATCCACTGTTCCCTCACCATCTAAAATATTTGCAAGCTTTTTTTGTTTCTATTTTTTCACAGATTTGCTCATCCTAAAAAAGCCTCATCCTTCTGGCTTCCTCTGCTCTCATGCTCAAATGATTAATCAGTCACTAGTATGAACTCAATCCCTACCGTTTGTAGAGCACTGAACTAAGAACTTGGGAGAGTATAGTTGTTAGACATGGCCCCTACTCTCATGGAGTTTATAATCTAGCTGAATAGACAGTCGTAATGATGTCTAATTACCAACTCTCTTATATTATACTCTCCCAAGCAAGTTGTACAGTGCTCTGCCCACAATAAGCACTCAATAAATATGATTGATCATGAGAGTGAATAGATAATGGAAAATGTATATATGGAAAGTGAGTTGTAAGTGCCTATATACAAGGGTGGCACAAAGGTCCTGAAGAGGTATTTGTTTTGGGTTTTTTGTTTGTTTGTTTCTTATTGTTTGCCAGGGTTTGTGGGAGAAAATTACACCCTCCCTCTGAATAATGCTATATAAAGATATCTTCTAGGTTAATTGATCTGGTCCCTAGATTTCACCCTCCCAAATGAATGGATTTTGAAATAGCTTAGTTCAAGAGAAAAATATACCACTTGCAAATTATGCAGCCTGTCTTGTAATTCAAGCACTGTTGCAATTAAAATTATTTTTTTAGGTCTGAACAAATTATTAGCAGATGGATATTTTATGACATTTCTGATAATACTTTTAATCGGGCTACACTAAGATCCCGATCCAGAATCTTATATGCCCAAGTACCATTCTTAGCACCGGAGTAGACACAAGTTAATCAGGTTGGACACAGTCCCAGGCCCACAAGTGGCTCACAATCTAAGTGCAAGGCAATCGAATGCCGAAGCTTCTTTACAGTAATGAATTTCCCATTCTTTTTGTCCTCCCAATTTCAAGCAATTCCTCACATCATTAGTGAAAGCTCACTGTGGGCAGGGATCGTGTCTACCGGCTCTGTTAAATTGTACTCTCCCAAAGGCTTAGTACAATTTTCTGCACAGGGTAAGCATTCAATATATATTGAAATTAGTAAAATGAGCAAGAGGAACTGTAGTTCTCTGTGTTGGGGTAGGATCAGAGTGACTTTAGATTTCCAGCTCATTAAGAGAGAATGTTTTAAGTTCATATGCATTGATAGAGGCATCTATTGAAGCACAAAGGTACATTAGAATAGAAATAATTCTTCAAAAGTAGAGTGAAGTTGGAAAAATGGTACTTTTATCATTGAGAACATTGTCTTAATATGAATTATATTCATCACTCCATATATTTCTAGATAATTGTTATTAGTGATTACAACCTACTAGTGAGGAAAATAAGTTGTCAGTGTTCCTGTTCCTTTTTGAAGATGAAAATCAGCAGTATTAAGAGGAGAAATGATTTGTTTGTATACTGTTTATTCCTGGGCTACCTGATTGCCCTTTACATTTAAAGCCATCACCACTGATAGTGAAATTTACCCATAGGTGCATGCAATAGTAATAATAATGCAATATGATGGTATTTGTCTAGTGCTTACTATGTATCAGCATCATCATCAATCGTATTTATTGAGCGCTTACTGTGTGCAGAGCACTGTACTAAGTGCTTGGGAAGTACAAGTTGGCAACATATAGAGACAATCCTTACCCAACAGTGGGCTCACAGTCTAAAAGGGGTAGACAGAGAACAAAACCAAACATACTAACAAAATAAAATAAATAGAATAGATATGTACAAGTAAAATAAATAAATAAATAGAGTAATAAATATGTACAAACATATATACATATATACAGGTGCTGTGGGGAAGGGAAGGAGGTAAGATGGGGGGATGGAGAGGGGGACGAGGGGAAGAGGAAGGAAGGGGCTCAGTCTGGGAAGGCCTCCTGGAGGAGGTGAGCTCTCAGAAGGGCCTTGAAGGGAGGAAGAGAGCTAGCTTGGCGGGTGGGCAGAGGGAGGGCATTCCAGGCCCGGGGGATGACGTGGGCCAGGGTTCGATGATGGGACCGGTGAGAAAGAGGTACGGTGAGGAGATTAGCGGCAGAGGAGCGGAGGGTGCGGGCTGGGCTGGAGAAGGAGAGAAGGGAAGTGAGGTAGGAGGGGGCGAGGTGATGGACAGCCTTGAAGCCCAGGGTGAGGAGTTTCTGCCTGATGCACAGATTGATTGGTAGCCACTGGAGATTTTTGAGGAGGGGAGTAACATGCTTTGGGAGTAATGGGCTTTGGAGTCAGAGGTCAGGGGTTCAAATCCCAGCTCCACCAATTATCAGCTGTGTGACTTTGGGCAAGTCACTTATCTTCTCTGTGCCTCAGTTACCTCATCTGTAAAATGGGGATTAAGCCTGTGAGCCCCCTGTGGGACAACCTGATCACCTTGTAACCTCCCCAGCACTTAGAACAGTGCTTTGCACAGAGTAATTAATAAATGCCATTATTATTATTATTATGGTTAATCAGCAATGCCAGCTCAACAGTGAAAGGGAAGAGGATTGTTATGCTAGTTAGGATTTCTCCTCATTGTGATTTGAAACCACCTTGGACTGATGCTGGGCCAGAGCTGATCACCAGCCCCCCAAGCTCACTCAACAGACTTCAACAGCACTACATAAGTCAAACTATCTTAATGCACCCCAAAGTAACTGCTCCCTTGACCCATTTATGCCCTCCCTTACTTCTGAGCCTGGAAAATAAAGCAGAGATGTTTAAATCTGGTTGGAGGAAATAGGAATAATTTCAAGTGAGGGCTGATGTGATCTCAGTAATGAGAAAGAATGATGATTTTATCAGGGCTGATAAGGGCCCTGTCCTTAAAAATGAAACTTCAAGGTCCTTCTCTCTATCAAAAAGAAAATGAATGAAAGAGAGCGAAATCCAAATTCCTAACTGCCTGCAATAGAGGTCAAAGGTATAGAGGAAGGAAGAATAAAGAAAGGAGATTGCAGGAGTCGAGAGGAGGCACAGTTTCAGAAGAGTAGGCATTTTAGAAGTGAGGATAAAGAAGGAATGGATTTTTCTTGCTGTAGGGAGACAAGAGGTAGTAAGAAGGCAGTAGAGTCTCAGTTGAAGGGGGAAGTGAAGAGCCAGAGATTGCAAGTCTGCAAAGCAGGGGAAATAATAAGACATGTAAGTAGCATTGTCACCGTTAAGGGACATTAAAGTGGTTCTCACTCATCCTGTCTAATAACAATGCCCGTGTTTGAGTGCCAAGATAGATTGGTAAACAACGTTCTTGTCCAAATAGGTTGCCTCCCTTGATCTTGGGGATTGTACCTGGGATTTGTCTTACTGAGCCCAAATCTCTCTGCTTTCCATCAATCGTTTAATGATCTAAATTCAGAATGAAAGTAGAGCCCTTCTTTCTTTCTGATCTCGGCGTGTGTGTCATTGAAAGCTAACATGACCTGTAAACTTCTAGAAGGTGAGCTTAATCTTCATCTAAGACATTTATCGTTGTACATTAAGATAACATGATTTTTTTTTGCTAAATGAGAGTTTTAAAATCAAGCTTGTTATTTTTAAGCCAATGTCTTTCTAAATCTGCTTAGCATGATTCAACATTCCCATATGATTTTTGCTCCTAACAGATGGAATAGCAGCAGGTATAAAATAGATTGGATAAAATAAGAACTGTCCATTCCTGATTCAAATGCTGTCTGGGTTTAGCCTTTTTTTTTTTTCCTTCGCATCTTAGCATCTCATTGAATAGTTAGGCTTCAATCAGTACAAAATCCACCATTTTCTCCTGGTGTTTACTGCCCGATTAAAACTTGGAAGTGAAAGCAAGGTTAGCCCCATCTTTTTACTAAATGGCGAAGCTTTAACTGTTAACTACAGTCAGTTCTGAACTGCAGAGGAGAATTAACCGACATATCCATGATTGTTATCGCCTCCCAGTAGCCCTCACTTTTCCTTCTGCATCCCCAACTTTATCCACTCCACCACACACTGCTCATTCATGAATTTGTATTAAAACTCTCTTGAGCATACACAGAACTGTCAACCTACACCACTTCCTATAGTAACTTTTTCCACAGGTTTGCCAACCACTCTGTGAAGAAGGGTTTGATTTCATTCCTCTTGAGCCCATTCCCTCTAGGCTACAGTGGGCAGTCCTTAATTCTGGTGGTGTGTAATTTCCTGAACAAGAACCCCTTGACACTCTTCACAGTTTTTTAAACTTCGATCATGTCCCCATTCTACCTTCATTTTTCCAGGATGAAGAATCTTAATCTTTTCAGTTTATCCCCATTCATTCAAGTACGTACTAAATACAGGGCATTGTGTTGTAATACAGGTTTGACACTGGACTGCTGTGTGACTTTGGGCAAGATCTAATTCTGACTCTGCCACTTGTCTGCTTTGTTGCCTTGGGCAAGTCACTTAACTTCCCCATGCCTCAGTTACCTTATCTGTAAAATGGGGATTAATAATAATTATGGCATTTATTAAGCACTTAGTATGTGCAAAGCACTGTTCTAAGTGCTGGGGAGGTTACAAGGTGATCAGGCTGTCCAGGGGGGCCTCACAGTCTTAATCCCCATTTTACAGATGAGGTAACTGAGGCCCAGGGAAGTTAAGTGACTTGCCCAAAGTCACACAGCTAAGTGGCAGAGCCAGGATTTGAACCCATGACCTCTGACTTCAAAGCCCGTGCTCTTTCCACTGAACCATGCTGCTTCTCATTAAGACCATAAGCCCCGTGTGGGACAGGGACTGTGTTCAACCTGATTATCTTGTATCCACCCCTGCAATTAGTACAATGCCCGGCACATGCTAAGTGCTTAACAAATACCACTAAAGAAAGGAAAAGGGCTTGTAAAGAATATCACAAACATCAGTGAGACTCACGTCCTGGTCTTCAGGGGGCTCCCAAAAAGAAAGTTTACCTTTCTCCTCAATGACTTGGCTATTCTATCCTGTCCCTCTCTTTATTACAGCCTTCCTAAGTCACAGCATAGAGTCCCTAAAGTGATGCCGAGATGGACAATCATGGTTTTATAAAGTGGTGGAGCTTTGCTGTTTGTTCAGACTCGTCTGCCCTTTACTGATGACAGCATTTTGTTGGCCTTTGTAGTGATTCTGTGTCTTAGACCAGGGGTTTAAAAGAACAATCAGTCCATGATGTTGAGGATCTCTTTCCATTGTCAAGCCTTGTGACTCAAAATCCATCATATTCTAGTAAAGCATGCCAATGGTCTCTATGTGTGGGAAGCTCTGGCCACATTTTGCACTTCCCATTGAAGGGTTTGATCTTTGTTATAGATACTTTGGAGAAGCAGCGTGGCTCAGTGGAAAGAGCACGGACTTTGGAATCAGAGGTCATGGGTTCAAATCCCGGCTCCTCCAACTGTCAGCTGTGTGATTTTGGGCAAGTCACTTAACTTCTCTGGGCCTCAGTTACCTCATCTGTAAAATGGGGATTAAAACTGTGAGCCCCTTGTGGAACAACCTGATCACCTTGTAACCTCCCCAGTGCTTGGAACAGTGCTTTGCACATAGTAAGTGTTTAACAAATGCCATTATTATTATTATTATACTTTATTCCCCCAAATTGCTTGGACTTTAAAATTTTGTTACATCTCCATAATTAGCTCTTCAAGACCTTCAATTAGTGTAAATAACTTCCATGATCCATAATGATGACACCTAAGCTTATTTAGCACTTTGGACACTTCCATTGCCAGTGTGCTTTTACGTTCATTCTTTCATTTTGTCCTCATATCATGCCTATGTGGGCTTTTTTAGTTCATTTTATAGGTGAAGAATCTGAGACATAAGGTAAATGCATTATTAAAGAGCCAACAGCAGGTTAAAACAATCGGACCTGGATGAATTTCTACCCCAATTAGAAAGTGTCAGAAATAAAGCATGGATAACTGAGAAATATTATGGCCTAATGGAAAGAGACCGGGCCTTTGGGAGTCAGAGGACCTAGGTTCTAATCCTGGCTCTGACAGTTGCCTGCTTTTTGACCTTGGACAAGTCACTTTATTTCTCTGGTCCTCAGTTCCCTTATCTGTAAAATGGGCATTTCAATATTTGTTCTCTCTCCTTCTTACACTGGGAGCCCCATGGGCTGTGTCCACCCAGTTGTTGGGTAGGGGCCGTCTCTATATGTTGCCTATTTGTACTTTCCAAGCGCTTAGTACAGTGCTCTGCACACAGTAAGCGCTCAATAAATATGGTTGAATGAATTAATGGATAAACTGTATAATATAATAATAATGATGATGGCATTTATTAAACACTTACTATGTGCAAAGCACTGTTCTAAGTGCTGGGGAGGTTACAAGGTGATCAGGTTGTCCCACAGGGGGCTCACAATCTTAATTTCCATTTTACAGATGAGGTAACTGAGGCACAGAGAAGTTAAGTGACTTGCCCAAAGTCACACAACTGACAATTGGAGGAGCTTGGATTTGAACCCATGACCTCTGACTCCAAAGCCCGTGCTCTTTCCACGGAGCCATGCCGTGTCTACCCTGATGCTTAGAGCAGTGCTTGGCACATACACAGTAAGCATTTAATAATAATTAATCAATGTGACATCTGGTAAGTCTTTACTATGTGCCAGGTACTGAACTAAACACTGGGATAGATACAAGACATCCTGGTTGGAAATAGTCCCTGTTCCACATAGGGCTCCCAATCTCAATCCCCATTTTGCAGATGAGGGAATTGATAAATTAAATAACTTGCCCAAGATCACACAGCAGACAAGTGATTGGAGCTGGGATTAAAACCCAGGTCCTTCTCACCCCCAGGCCTATACTCTATCCACTAGGATATTCTGTTTCTTAATAAAACCATTATTATAATTGAAATCAATCAGTCAGCTGTGGATATTTGTTAAGCCCTTACTGTGTTCAGAGCACTGCACTAAAGTCTTGGGAGACTACATTACAGTAGAGTTGGTAGACATATTCTCTGCCCAAAAGGAGTTTACATTCTCGACCAGAAGACAGACATTAAAATAAATAAGTGAATTACTGATTTACAGAGAAGCAGCATGGCTTAGTGGAAAGAGCACAGGCTTGGGAATCAGAGGTCATGGGTTCGAACCCCTTCTCCTCTACTTAGCTGTGTGGCTTTGGGCAAGTCACTTAACTTCTCTGTGCCTCAGATACCTCATCTGTATACTTTGGATTAAGACTGTGAGCCCCACGTGGGACAACCTGATGACCTTGTATCTACCCCAGTGCTTAGAACAGTGCTTCTAGACTGTGAGCCCACTGTTGCGTAGGGACCATCTCTACATGTTGCCAACTTGTACTTCCCAAGCGCTTAGTACAGTGCTCTGCACACAGTAAGTGCTCAATAAATGCGATTGATTGCTTGGCCCATAGTAAGTGCTTAACAAATACCATTATTACTATCATTATTACTGAAATGTACGTAAGTGTTGTGGTGCTAAGGGTGGGGTGTGTATCAATTACTCATCCTCTTAATAAAAAACTACCTGGGAAGACCCATCAGTCAGACATATGGTAGTCAAACTTAAAAACCAAAATCAAGGAAATTAAAAAGGTAAAACTTACAGAGAACATCTTTGTTTCCATAGCGCTAAAATGTCAATCTGGAATTTTCATTTGCTTTAAGATACTTTTCATATTGCCTAAAAATAGCAGCTTTTGTTCAAAGAATAGTGAGGGATTTATAGTCTTCATATTATTCCAATCTGCTATGTAGTATTTTCATCTTCTTTCTGTATCTCTTTCTCTTTCTGAGACAGCGTGGCCCAGTGGATAGCACACTGGCCTGGGAGTTAGAAGGATATGGCTTCTAATCCTGGCCCCGCCACTTGTGTGTTGCGTGGTCTTGGGCAAATCACTTGACTTCTCTGGGCTTCAGTGACTGCCCTCACAGGAACTGTGTCCAACCCGATTGGCTTCTATCTGCCCCAGAGCTTAGTACAGTACCCGGCACATAGTAAGTGCTTAACAAATGCCATAATTGTCATTATTATTATCTTAGTATTGCTTCCCCTCTTTCCCTTTTGGAAAGAGCATGGGCTTGGGAGCTGGCGGACTTGGTTTTCTAACCCCAGACAGCCACCCGCCTGCTCTCTGACTCTGGGCAAATCACCTGACCCATTTCATCATCATCATCAGTCGTATTTATTGAGCACTTACTATGTGCAGAGCACTGTACTAAGCACTTGGGAAGTACAAATTGGCAACATATGAGGACCCATTTGTCCTCAATCTGTTCATCTGCCAAGTGGAGATCTAGTAGGTGTGTGTCTCTTCCCCAGAACAAGAGGCACATGTTAAACAGGAACTAAACGTCTTGTATCTATCTGCCCCAGCGCTCAGCACAGCACCTGGCATGCCAAAGGTGTTTAAAGAAATATGGTAATTTTTATTCTTATTCTACCCTCCCTCCCTCTTCCCATACCACTCTGCCTGTTTTTCTTTCTTTGTTTTTAAAGTATGTTTTAAGTGCTTACTACATTCCAGGCTCTGTACTAAGAGCTGGGGTAGATAGAAGATGATCAAGTTGGACACAGTCCCTGTCCCATATTCATTCATTCATTCAATCATATTTATTGAGCGCTTACTGTGTGCAGAGCACTGTACTAAGCGCTTGGGAAGTACAAGTTGGCAACATATAGAGACGGTCCCTACCCAACAGTGGGCTCACAGTCTAGAAGGGGGAGACAGAGAACAAAACAAAACATATTAACAAAATGAAATAAATAGAATAAATATGTACAAATAAAATAAATGAATAGAGTAATAAATGCATGCAAACATATATACATATATACAGGTGCTGTGAGGAGGGGAAGGAGGTAAGGTGGAGGGGATGGGGAGGAGGAGAGGAAGGAGGGGGCTCAGTCTGGGAAGGCCTCCTGGAGGAGGTGAGCTCTCAGTAGGGCTTTGAAGGGAGAAGCCACATGGGGTCACAGTCTTAATCAACATTTTAGAGATGAGGTAACTAAGGCACAGAGAAGTAAAGTGACTTGCCCAAGATCACGCAGCAGACCAGTGGCAGAGTCAGGAACAAAACCCAGGTCCTTTTGACTCCCAAGCCACTGATGCTCCGTAGCTGTATCCTCCTGCTGTCCCTTTCTTTCTATTCTGACATCCCAATTCCCCATTTTTACCAATACTATAAACTTTCGAACCCACCTACTGCTTATCAACAATGCTTACAAGTAAGTTGACTTAGCTTTCCTTTCCCTCTTCAATTCACATCCTCTAATGAACAACAAAAATGCCCGTCTCCCGCTTGTTGCTTGAAGCGGAGGGACTGGATAATCCACACACAACGTTCGTTACTGATCCATTTCTTGAAGCTTTTTTCAAGATATGGAGCATCTTAATATCCTGGAACATAATAGATGATTATCTCTATGGCTTAATGCTACTTTGGGAGCCGTAGGGACAGCTAATTCTGTTTCTTATTTTCTGCTTTATTCGTGGATTGGAGTGACTATTCTTTGGAACGGAGTTAATAAAAATGTGGTTTATCTCTTTAGTCTTTAATCTTTTTATTACCATGGCCTGCATATTTCTGTCCAGTGTTCTTTATGTTGTTTATCTTCCCCTGATGGCTGTTACAGAGTTTAACCCCTACCCGATTGGTGGTTGGAGTCAATTTTGGAACCCATCCGCACAATGTACAATGATCTCTACTGCTTATGGAGGATCAAACTTCAAATAATCTTTTTCCCCACAGGGGACAATTTATTGTCAAACGTGTAGTAAGTAGGGGGTGTTTATAATTTTAAAATTGTTTCCATCGTGGTGCTGTTCTCCTGCTGCTGTTCTGACAGCCTAAGTTGATGTCTGCTCTGTCTTTCCTGCATTTAAAGTAAACCATGCATAATAAGAAAGCAGTTCAGACCCAGGAGCTGTGGAGGAATGTGGACTAGTATAGCTTTCTCAAAAAATCTTACATGAGAAGGAATAAGACTTTTGCCAAACTTGGCCAGCTGAATTAAAATAAGAACTTGTAACCTGACACAAGAAGGATAGGTTGAATGCAAAATTTAGCTTCCATTTCTAATCTCCATTTAAGAGCCTTCACAGTTAGACTAGTCCTTAAAATCGACTCTGTGTGTGATAATTCTGTAGGTTCTTCATCTCCTGAATCAATGCAGGCAAAATGTTGTTAGACCATCCTCTGATGAACAGACTGTGATATTTGCAGTTGCAACCAACAACGATAATGAGTCACCAATTTAAATTCCCCCGATGCAATTTATGAATCTGGTTATATATATATATATATATATATATATATATATATATATATATATATATATATATATATATATATATATATATATATTTCACCGAGGACAGAAAAGTCATGATCTTGCTGTTTTGTGCAAATAGTCTGAGATAAGAATAGTAGTAATGGTATTTATCAAGTGCCTACTAAATGTATTAGCACTGAATTAGGTTGGTAATAAGTATGACAGATTTTATTGGAGAGGTAATGTGGCCTTGTAGAAACAGGAGAAGTCAGGAATCTTGGTTCTCATCCTGGCCTTGCCCCTTGTCTCCTATGTGACCTTGAGGAAGTCACTTACCCTCTTTGTGTCTGTTTCCACATCTGTAAAATGGAGATTTAGATGGATAGACCCATCTGATTTTCTTTTATCTACTATCCTGGTTCTTAATACATTGCTTAATACATTGTATCCTCAGAGGAACTCTCCTCCCTCCTCTCAAGTGCTACTCCGGCCACCTGTGCTTCTGACCCCATTCCCTCTCATCTTATGAAATCTCTCGCTCCATCCCTTCTCCCCTCCTTAACTTCCATCTTCAACCGCTCACTCTCCACTGGTTCCTTCCCCTCTGCCTTCGAACATGCCCATTTCTCTCCCATCCTAAAAAAACCCTCTCTTGACCCCACCTCACCTTCTAGTTATCGTCCCATATCCCTCCTACCATTCCTTTCCAAACTCCTTGAACGAGTTGTCTACACGCGCTGCCTAGAATTCCTCAACAACAACTCTCTCCTCGACCCCCTCCAGTCTGGCTTCCGTCCCCTTCATTCCACGGAAACTGCGCTCTCAAAGGTCACCAATGACCTCCTGCTTGCCAAATCCAACGGCTCATATTCTGTCCTAATCCTCCTCGACCTCTCAGCTGCCTTTGACACTGTGGACCACCCCCTTCTCCTCCACACGTTATCTGACCTTGGCTTCACAGACTCTGTCCTCTCCTGGTTCTCCTCTTATCTCTCCGGTCGTTCTTTCTCAGTCTCTTTTGCAGGCTCCTCCTCCCCCTCCCATCCTCTTACTGTGGGGGTTCCCCAAGGTTCAGTGCTTGGTCCCCTTCTGTTCTCAATCTACACTCACTCCCTTGGTGACCTCATTCGCTCCCACGGCTTCAACTATCATCTCTACGCTGATGACACCCAGATCTCCATCTCTGCCCCTGCTCTCTCCCCCTCCCTCCAGGCTCGCATCTCCTCCTGCCTTCAGGACATCTCCATCTGGATGTCCGCCCGCCACCTAAAGCTCAACGTGTCGAAGACTGAGCTCCTTGTCTTCCCTCCCAAACCTTGTCCTCTCCCTGACTTTCCCATCTCTGTTGACGGCACTACCATCCTTCCCGTCTCACAAGCCCGCAACCTTGGTGTCATCCTCGACTCCGCTCTCTCATTCACCCCTCACATCCAAGCCGTCACCAAAACCTGCCGGTCTCAGCTCCGCAACATTGCCAAGATCCGCCCTTTCCTCTCCATCCAAACTGCTACCCTGCTAATTCAAGCTCTCATCCTATCCCGTCTGGACTACTGCACTAGCCTTCTCTCTGATCTCCCATCATCGTGTCTCTCTCCACTTCAATCCATACTTCATGCTGCTGCCCGCATTATCTTTGTCCAGAAACGCTCTGGACATATTACTCCCCTCCTCAAAAACCTCCAATGGCTACCGATCAATCTGCGCATCAGGCAGAAACTCCTCACCCTGGGCTTCAAGGCTGTCCATCACCTCGCCCTCTCCTACCTCACCTCCCTTCTCTCCTTCTACTGCCCAGCCCGCACCCTCCGCTCCTCCACCACCAATCTCCTCACTGTACCTCGCTCTCGCCTGTCCCGCCATCGACCCCCGGCCCACGTCATCCCCCTGGCCTGGAATGCCCTCCCTCTGCCCATCCGCCAAGCTAGCTCTCTTCCTCCCTTCAAGGCCCTGCTGAGAGCTCACCTCCTCCAGGAGGCCTTCCCAGACTGAGCCCCTTCTTTCCTCTCCCCCTCGTCCCCCTCTCCATCCCCCCGTCTTACCTCCTTCCCTTCCCCACAGCACCTGTATATATGTATATATGGTTGTACATATTTATTACTCTATTTATTTATTTTACTTGTACATTTCTATCCTACTTATTTTATTTTGTTGGTATGTTTGGTTCTGTTCTCTGTCTCCCCCTTTTAGACTGTGAGCCCACTGTTGGGTAGGGACTGTCTCTATGTGATGCCAATTTGTACTTCCCAAGCGCTTAGTACAGTGCTCTGCACATAGTAAGCGCTCAATAAATATGATTGATTGATTGATTGATTGCTTGGAACATAGAAATCACATAACATATACCCTATCAATCCATCAGCGGTATTCATTGAGTGCTTACTATGTGCAGAGCACGAGTGTTAGCACAGAGGAAAGTACGATAGGTGTCAGATGTGATCCCTGCCCACAAGGAGTGTATGCTCTAAAGATTTTTTTATTATTATTATCATTATTATTGCTACTATTATCTATGAAATTACCAAAGCAAGTTCACCTAGGGAGTTTTCCAATTGCCAGATTCTATTAATAGCTCATTGCTAGTTAATATGATCTAAATGTGTCAAGAAAACATTTAGAAAATCTGTGAATATTCTAGCTCTTGGAATAATCAAGAAAATCACATTGCTAGATGGCCATCTTTATCTTAATTTTCAAGATGGACTACAAGAGCATGTATTCCCCACTTCAGGCAATACTTCATTCTGCTCCCCTGACCTTTTTTTTTCTTCTAATATATTTGTTAAGCAATTATTGTGTCAGATACTATTCTAAGCATTGGGGTAGGGTCAAGATGATTAGATCAGATGCAGACCCCATCTCACATGGGACTCACAGTCTAAGTAGGAAGGGGAACAGATATTTAATCCCCATTTTAAGGTTGAGGAACTGAGGCACAGAGAAGTTATATGACTTTCCCAAGTTCACACAGCCAGCAGTCAGGATTAGAACCCAGATCCTCTGACTCCTGGGCCCATACGCTTTCCACTAGACCATTCTACCTTAGCCTTTCTACAAAAAAGAAAAATCCTCTAAAATAATGACTGATGAACTCATTGCAAAAGAACAAGCTAAGTGATCACTTTGGTGTGCTTGATTCAGACGCACATCTAAGGTGTCTTAGAAATTAATCAATCAGTGATATTTCTCGAGCACTTATATTGTGCAGAGCACTGTACTAAGCACTTGGTAAAGTACAATATTGAAACTGAGCCTCACATGGGTCAGGGACTTTGTCCAACCTGATTTGCTTGTATCACCCCACCGCAACAGCATTTAGTACAGTGAGTGGCACATAGTAAGCACTTAACAAATACCATCATTATTATTATTAATTAATTAATTAATTTATTATTATTATTCATTTATTTATTAAGCACTTACTATGTGCAAAGCACTGTTCTAAGCACTGGGGAGGTTACAAAGTGATCAGTTGTCCCACGTGGGGCTCACAGTCTTAATCCTCATTTTACAGATGAAGTAACTGAGGCTCAGAGAAGTGAAGTGACTGGCCCCAAGTCACACAGCCGACAAGTGGCAGAGTTGAGATTTGAACCCATGACCTCTGACTCCAAAGCCCGAGCTCTTTCCACTGAGCCATGCTCTGGAGTTGGTAAATATGATCCTTACCCAGACTTTATGGGAGAAGATAAGCAATGAAATAATTACAGATAGGGGAAGTAGTAGAGTTTAAGGGTATGTACATAAACGCTATGGGACAGGAGTCATTATCAAAATGATTAATGGGTACACGGCCAAGGGCATAGAGGATGCAGAGGGAGGGATGGGTAGGGGAATTGAAGGTTTAGTCATGGAAGGCCTCTTGGTGATGTCTTGAGGATTACTTACCTAGAAAATGATGCAAAAGTGTAAACTCCAGTTACCAGGGAATTAAAGTAGAGAAAAATATCCATAAAAATAGGATCTGTGAAATATGATAATGGTGGCATTCATTTAGTGCTTAATATGTGCAAAACACTATTCTAAGCACTGGGGAGATTACAAGGTGATCAGGTTGTCCCACGAGGGGCTCACAGTCTTAATCCCCATTTTACAGATGAGGTAACTGAGGCCCAGAGAAGTGAAGTGACTTGCCCAAAGTCACACAGCTGACAATTGATGGAGCTGGTATTTAAACCCATGACCTCTGATTCCAAAGCCCGGGCTCTTTCCACTGAGCCATGCTGCTTCTCTAGCCATGATAGCAATCATGACTCCAAATGTAGATATTAAACTTAGGGGAAAGCTTTTCTGTTATCTGTTTAACCACATGTCAAAATTTGAGGCTACTATGGAATTAATAGTAAAGGAAAAAAAACCTAACAACGCCAATAACATCCTATAACAAAATGTCCATTTTTTTTTATAATTAAAATTTTCATGATGTGTATGCATTATGTTTACTTTTGCTGGGCCAAAACAGTACAAATTCAATGACTAGTGTTTTACTAGGCTCTTCCAGTTCCAACGGGTCTTTCTGATGCTTCCAACACTCTTCGATGTCTCAGGCGATAGCACAACACCTTTTAGTAATATTGTTCAAGTTATGGTACGCCCTTGTCTGCTCTTGGGTTAAGGTCTTTAGAATGATTTGCTTCTGGAGTCCTGTTTTTTTTCCCCAATAAATGGGTGCTACAGATGACCCAGGAAGGACCCTAATTTTGGCTCCATTGTTCGTTGTTGTTATTGTTGAAGGTGTTTTACATTGCTTTATGCAGCAACAGCACGCCATCAAAAAGAGAATGGGATGGAGAGCCAGGAGACCTGGGTTCAAATCCTGACTCTGCTACACTGACCTGCTGTTTAATCTCGAGCAAGTCAGTAAACTTCTCTTGGCCTCAGTTTTCTCATCTGTAAAAGCAGTGTGACTATTCCTGTTCTCCCTCCATTTTCAACTGTGAGACAGGGATTGGATCTGATGGTATTATCTTATACCTATTGCATTTAGAATAGTGCTTAACACATAGTAAGCACTTAATAACATTTTTAAAAATATTGGTGTTGCAACATTGCATTATGCTGTCCTTAGTGTTTGATTTACTTTAAAATCCACCATCCACTATATAGCACACAATATTACTATATTGTGCTCTCTGGAAAAAAGAAACAAAAGTTTTTGAGGAATAAATATTTTTTTAAAATTCTCACAAAACGAGTTCATTCAACAAATAAGAGATTTATGTCTCTCAGGTTATAAATGCTAATCTGGTTACTTCGCAGACGTGATAATCTCTTCCCAGGAATGATCTAATGAAATGGGTGAATACGATTGAACATTTTGTCACTTGAGGCTTGCGGCAAACACCAAACTTCTTTTCCTTCTTGAGCTCATTTCTTAAACACTAATTGACTAGAACATAACATCACATATTATAAAGTGCAAAGTAAAGAGCCCTCATATTGGGTTCTTTGGCTTGAATCCATACCAGAGGAGATGGTTCTTGAACACTCAAGGCGCATCTAATGTAGAGAAACATTCTGAATTCATCAGTTTCTACACATTTAGTGGCCTCTGTAAATTAAACCAATTGAGAATTCGTATCACCCTGTTCCAATATTTCCCTTATCCTTCTCTTACTGCAATGTCAATGGAATGTTTCCACAAGGTGTGGCAGGTTATTGCTGTGTTGTACTTTACCAAGCGCTCAGTACAGTGCTCTGCACAGAGTGAGTGCTCAATACGATTGAATAATAATAATAATAATAATAATGGCATTTATTAAGTGCTTACTATGTGCCAAGCACCGTTCTAAGTGCTGGGGAGGTTACAAGGTGATCAGGTTGTCCCACGGGGGGCTCCCAGTCTTCATCCCCATTTTACAGATGAGGTAACTGAGGCCCAGAGAAGTGACTTGCCCAAAGTCACCCAGCTGACAAGTGGTGGAGCTGGGATTTGAACCCATGACCTCTGACTCCAAAGCCCGGGCTCTTTCCACTGAGCCACGCTGCTTCCAAGTGCAAAACATCATGGAAAAATGAATGAATGAAGGAATGAATGATTTGTAGGGCTTAGCGGTCCTTTTTTATCTCCATCATGTTATAAAAACAAGGGCCGCCTAGGAAAGACCTTTACTACTGAGCTGAAAGCAGATGAGTGGAGAACTGATGGTGATACAGAATATCTAGTGGGGCAGTTGGGAAGCAGCGTGGCTCAGTGGAAAGAGCACGGGCTTTGGCGTCAGAAGTCATGGGTTCACACCCCGACTCCACCCATTGTCAGCTGTGTGACTTTGGGCAAGTCACTTAACTTCTCTGTGCCTCAGTTACCACATCTGTAAAATGGGGATTAAGACTGTGAGCCCCCCATGGGACAACCTGATCAATTGTAACCTCCCCAGCGCTTAGAACAGTACCTTGCACATAGTAAGCACTTAATAAATGCCATCATTATTATTATTATTATTATTATTATTATTATTATTTCAGAGATGCAAAAGATTGCAGGGAAGATAGGCTATAAACAAGGCATAGTCAGGCTCATTCATCAGTAGGGAATCCCTGCAGAAACTGCTGTGGGGAACTAATTAGGATGCTCCCTCTTATTCCCTCCTACACTGTAATTTATTGAGCACTTAGTGTGTGCAGAATGCTGTATTTAAGCACTAGGGAGACTACAAGAGAAGCAGCATGGCTCAGTGGAAAGAGCCCGGTCTTTGGAGTTGGAGGTCATGGGTTCAAATCCCGGCTCCGCCAACTGTCAGCTGTGTGACTTTGGGCAAGTCACTTCACTTCTCTGGCCTCAGTTCCCTCACCTGTAAAATAGGGATTAAGATGGTGAGCCCCCCGTGGGACAACCTGATCGCCTTGTAACCTCCCCAGCACTTAGAACAGTGCTTTGCATATAGTAAGCGCTTAATACCACCATTATTATTATTGTTATTATTACAATGCAACAGAGAATGTGTCTATATTTCCTACCCACAAGGAGCTCAGTGACTAGAGGGCAGATAAGCAGTGTGACTCAGTGGAAAGAGCATGCAATTGGGAGTCTGAGGATGTAGGTTCTAATCCCCGCCCTGCCATTTGTCAGCTGTATGACTTTGGGCATGTTGCTTAACCATCATCATCATCAATCGTATTTATTGAGCGCTTACTGTGTGCAGAGCACTGTACTAAGCGCTTGGGAAGTACAAATTGGCAACATATAGAGACAGTCCCTACCCAACAGTGGGCTCATTAACGTCTCTGTGCCTCAGTTACCTCATCTGTAAAATGGGGATTAAGACTGTGAGCCTCACATGGGACAACCTGATCACTTTGTATCTGCCTCAGTGCTTAGAACAGTGCTTGGCACATAGTAAGTGCTTAACAAATACCTTTATTATATCTTCTACTGTACTCTCTTAAGTGATTAGTGCAGTGCTCTGCATATGGTAAATGCTTAATAAATATTATTGATTGCTCAACTGCAAGGAGGCACTTTAAAGACTGTCTATGGAAAATGCAAAAGTTTTCTTTCATAAAATAAAACTCCACTTCTGCTTTTTCACCTTTAACTAGGTAGGTCTCCATAGCACACCTTGTAGTGGATATCTGACAGTCATCTGGTTGATTAAATCAAAAAATTATTTTAGCTTCTGTCTCCTCACTCCTCCTCTCCCTCTGCCCAAGGTCACAAGGCAGACAAGTGGCAGAGCTGAGATTAGAACCCAGGTCCTCTGACTCCTAGTCCTGGATTCCTTCCACTAGGCCCTGTTGCTTTCTGTGCATGTTCAGTGGGAAGACTTCCTAAGGCATTTTGGGGAGCACATGCAGAGCAACAGGATCATCATCATCAATCGCATTTATTGAGCGCTTACTATGTGCAGAGCACTGTACTAAGTGCTTGGGAAGTACAAATTGGCAATATATAGAGATAGTCCCTACCCAACAGTGGGCTCACAATCTAAAAGGGGGAGACAGAGAACAAAAGCAAACATACTAACAAAATAAAATAAATAGAATAGATATGTATAGGATGTGCACAGCTAGCACAGAATGACAATCTTCTCAAAAGAGATGGATCAGAGAATTTTCCTTGCTTCTATGCAGCTGTCTGCGGATGCCCCTGCTCACTTCTGAGGTTCATTCACTCATTCAATCGCATTTATTGAGCGCTTACTGTGTGCAGAGCACTGTACTAAGTGCTTGAAAAGTACAATTCAGCAATAGAGACAATCCCTGTCCGCACGGGCTTACAGTCTAGATGGGGGGGAGACAGACATCAAAACAAGTAAAGGGGCATCAATATAAATAAATAGAATTATAGATATATACATATCAAAGTGAATAGAGACACTAATATAAATAAATTGAATTATAAGTACTTACCTATATACACAAGTGCTGTGGGGCGAGGAGGGGGCATAGTCTGGGCGATGGGGTGGGGAGGGGGATCTGAGGAAAAGGGAGGCTGAGTCTGGGAATTAGGATTACAATCCATTCCCCTCTTCCTCACTTTGGGTTATGTTTTTGAACTTATTTGGGCTCTGGTGGAAGATGCTTTTTTAAAAAAAGTAAATGGATGTGCTCAGCGTGACAGACACAACCTTTCTAGATATTGAATTGATCATTTTTAGCTTAGCAGGTCTGGGTTTCACTAAACATAGATGCAATTGTCTGCGGTAAATGTCTGTGTGTCTGTTTATTTTATTTTGTTAATATGTTTTGTTTTGTTCTCTGTCTCCCCATTCTGGACTGGGAGCCCACTGTTGGGTAGGTATTGTCTCTCTCTATTGGTGAATTGTACTTCCCAAGTGCTTAGCACAGTGTGCTCTGCACACAGTAAGCACTCAATAAATACAGTATAAATAAAATTTAAAAAAGCATCATGCCGAATTTGAATCTATCATTATTATTATTTTTACTATAATCATTGTTATATATTTGTTAAGTGCATATGTGTCGAGCACTATTCTAAGCACTGGGGCAGATACAAATCAGAGAAGCAGCGTGGCTCAGTGGAAAGAGCCCGGGCTTTGGAGTCAGAGGTCATGGGTTCGAATCCCGACTCCACCACATGTCAGCTGTGTGATCTTGGGCAAGTCACTTAACTTCTCTGGGCCTCAGGGACCTCATCTGTAAAATGGGGATTAAGACTGTGAGCCCCACGTGGGACAACCTGATCACCCTGTATCCTCCCCAGCGCTTAGAACAGTGCTTTGCACATAGTAAGTGCTTAATAAATGCCAATTATTATTATTAAATTAATCAGGTTGGACACAGCCCCTGTCCCAGTTGGGGCTCACAGTCTAAGTAGAAGAAAGAACAGGTGTTTAATGCCAATTTTACAGTTATAGAAACCGAGGCACAGTGGATCAATAGAGAGGACTGCCGTGTTCTTGGCTCTAGTTAAGAGTAGAGTGCCAAGGCCACTTAGTAAGTCATTTAGGCTAGTTCTTTTGTGAATATCTGCTGACGAAAGGATCGAGCAGTTCAAGTAGGCTCTGTGAGAATCTGGAGAACAAACTGTCTAGGCAACTCCTTCATCAAGACCTTATCCTGAGGAGCTGTTCTGGAAAAGAGCATTGAGGTAAAAGCCAGTTTATTGACACAGATGCAGTGCACACCGACTGCTGTATACTGAACATCTACTTTGTCTAAAAGACAGGGCATAGCAATCCCTTTATTGATTCCAATGCAAATCTCGGCTTCACTTTTCAACATAGTTTACTCCACAGAAAACTGGTAGGAAATATCAGATGCTATGACTCCCTCATGCCATTTTCCTTACCTCAGCCATCCCCCCCCACCTCAAAATATTCCGGATTGGAAACTCAGAAAATTAATGAGGTCCTGTGAATTCTACTTAAATTAGCTTTCATCACCCTAGAATAACTGTTGACTTGTTTTGTCTTTTACTTGTAGGGTGTTCTGTCATCTTTTTTGGTATTAATTAAAAACCTTCCCTGACACTATTCTTAAGGATGTCCCTGCTCCTTCGTCTTTGCACGCATGTTCTAGCGAACACATAAACAGTCACTCATTCATTCATTCAATCATATTTATTGAGCACTTAGTGTGCACAGCACTATACTAAGCGCTTGGGAAGTACCAGTCGGCAACGTATAGAGACGGTCAATCAATCAATCGTATTTATTGAGCGCTTACTGTGTGCAGAGCACTGTACTAAGAGCTTGGGAAGTACAAGTTGGCAACATATAGACACAGTCTCTACCCAACAGTGGGCTCACAGTCTAGAAGGGGGAGACAGAGAACAAAACCAAACATATTAACAAAATAAAATAAATAGAATAGATATGTATTAAATATGTAATAGATATGTAATAGACAGTCCCTACCCAACAACGGGCTTACAGTCTAGAATGGTATTTATTGCAGTGCACTGTATTCCGTGCTTACAAAATGTGATAGAACAAGACACTGTTCCTTGCCCACAAGGAGCTTATATTTTAATAGGGAGAATAACTTTGAAAATATCCATCCTTCAAAGATTACAATGGCATTACGATCAGGTTGATGTTACGGCTGAGTTATGGTTTTCAAGCAGTTTTGGCAAGTGGCTCAGAGTATGCTTTTCAGTTTCCTAGAAAGGAAGCTGATAATGCGTGGGCATCTGGCAGATTCCTTAGGTCTGGATTCAGGTTATCCAAACTTCTGAGCAATAGGGATTAAGGAGCATGGCATATGCACGGGGACCCACAAGTCACATCCTAATCTATCATTTTGTCACTCCATTCTGTCTACCTGAGTTCCCCTTATAGCTTCATCTGAAACTTTCACACTAGGCTTTTTCACTTCCTGGACTGATGTGCCATGTTAAACAGCTGCTGCATTCTCCTCTGGAGATAGATTGGTTTCAAAGACAGGTGCAGTGAGCCTGTTAATTTAATCTGTAAAGTGCTCTAAGATCTTTTGAGGACAAAAGGCATCTTATAAATATAAAACTGGGCTTCACATCCTGCATCCGCTGAGGGAGTCATGGAATGATACATTTCCACAGGTTTCTTTTATATTGATCTTACAAAAAATCGATTGGGCGATAGAGGTTGATGCCAGAAAGGATCTAAAGTCTGTTGGATTCCCCCAGGAAATCTGATTGCAGATCTGAGTTAGACCAAGCCAGATGTCATAATCAAACACAAGGAGTCCTTCTCTAATTCATCCACTTCAGTACCAGAAATTATTACCCCACTCAAAATCATCAGCTATTGATTGTAGGAAGCAATGTGGCCTAGTGGAAATAGCTCAGGCCTGTATGTTAGGAAATAGGTTCTAATCCTACATTTAACTGCTGTGGGACTTGGGCCAAGTCACCTAACTTCTCTGAGCCTCAGTTTCCTCTTCTGAAAAATGGGGTTGGAATACCAGGTGGTCTCCCTCCCGCTTAGACTGTGAGTCAAATGTGAATCAGACTGTGCCTGACCTGATTATCTACCCCAGAGATTGGTATATAGTAAGCATTCAACAAATCCATTATTACTGGTATTGTTATTGTTATTACAAATAATGATATTATTATTGTCCTAGTTCCGAGTGAATAGGTGGTGAAACATTTGGAAAAAAAAACTGAACATAGTCCTGTCTTCAAGGATTCATGGTCTAATTATGGTAGGGCAAGAATGATGAATGTACAAACAATCTAAGTGTGTGTGTATGTGCATGCATGCACTCACACTTACACACAAATATAAACTGTTCACTAGAATGAATTGTGCTCCTTATTCAAATCTGCTCATCACATTTTTCCTCTTACAAGAATTCCACTAATTTCCATTAATTCCACTAATTTCCACCCTTCTCCATCACATCTGATTTTAACTAATTTCCAACTAATTTCCACTCTTCATCAAGACATCACATCAGCCTCCATTGTCATTCACACGTTGACTGACATCTTCCATGCATTAATTTATTTAAGGATTTTTCTGTCACCCCATGTAAACTGCAAAGTTCTTGCGGGTAGGGATCACGTCTGCCTTTCCTGTCGTACTTTCCCAAGTGCTTAGGACACTGTTCTGTACATGGTAAGAGCTCATTACGCTTTATAGAGCCTCCTACATTTTCCTCCTACATCAGGGCTTGCCTAGGCAAAGCCTGGGATTTCAGAGAGAGATGTGGCCGGAGAGAAGAACTGATTTACTGGTCTCTTTGCCTCCCATTGTACTGAATGATTTCTTTTTGAGAGTCCTTTGACATGTTTTGGTCTAATTGGCCAATACTTCCTGGGAGTACAGTTCCTAAAATTACAAAGCAGTGTATTTCAATTAAAGATTTAAAAGCTAGAAAATGCATTTGCAGAGCTCTTTATAAAAGCCCGAAATGTCTACCATGTGATAGTGGGTGATAAAAGTTAGAAGTGAAATTCATCATTACCTGGAAGTTTTCAGAACCGTTTTGGAGGAAGGGTAGTCTGATAGTAAATCAGGACAGAGGTCAACAAGGTTGAAGGTAAAATATGACATCTGAGTAAAGGAGACCCAGGAGAGAGTAGATACTGTGTTGGAAGAATTTTGTTTTTGAGGAAAGCCTCAATATTTTTCAAAGAAAATGTCACTGGAGATTGTCCCTATGGTGATTCAGGAAGATTCCAAATGTGTAAATAGCAGAGAACATAATTTATTCATAACCGAGTAAGTGAGTTACAACCAAGTAAATGATAAACAATTCAATATACCTTTCTTTTGGTATACCAGGTCAATTCCCAGATAGTCAGAAATTGGTGGATAGGAACAAGTCTGTCCCCCACTTGCCCGAGAGAAGCAACATGGATAGAACACAGGCCTGGGAATTGGAAGGACTACGGTTCTAATCCTGACTCCACCACTTGTCTGCTGTGTTAACCCGGGCAGGGTACGTACATTCTCTGTGCCTCTGTTACCTCATCTGTAAAATGGGGACTAAGACTGTGAGCTCATGTGAGACAGAGACTCTGCCTAACTCAGTTTGCTTGTATCTACTGCAGCACTTAGTACAGTTCCTGGCACATAATAAATGCTTAACAAATACCACAATTATTATCATTATTACTATCATTATATCCCCATATTGGAGTGCAGAGAATGTCTGTGCCCTTTAAAGTACCAGAAAATCACACTTGTATTTCAAATAATCTTCCCAGACACTTAGTACAGTGCTCTGCACACAGTAAGCGCTCAATAAATATAATTGAATGAATGAATAATCATATAAATGCTGCAAAGCATCCTTAAACTGTATTTTAGTTTTAACTTTATTCTTGAAACTGTAGCATTGAATAAAAAATAGCATGGACTATCAAATTGTAGTCAGCAAATCCTAATTAATTCCTGCTTTCATTCCCAAACATCCTATACCACGCTATATTGTCTTATGAAGGTCGAGTCATCTCCGACCCATAGTGACACCATGGACAAATCTCTCCCAGAATGCCCCACCTCCATTTGCAATCATTCTGGTAGTGGATCTATAGAGTTTTCTTGGTAAAATTACAGAAGCGGTTTAACATTGCCTCCTTCCACTCAATTAAACTTGATTTTCCACCCTCGAGTCTCTCCCATGCTGCTGCTGCCCAGCATGGGTGAGTTTTGACTTGTAGCAGATCTCCTCCCACTCGCTAGCCACTCGCCAAGCTAGGAATGGAATGGGTAGGCCTCTACTCGACTCTCCCTCCCATAGTTGAGACTGGTAGAGGACTGAAAACTCTTCAGATATGATCCTGACAGGGTTCATGCTATATAAGCTTCCCCAAAATTAGCAAGTAGCAATGTAGTACAGAAAATTCTAGAATAAGAATTTTCAGTTTTTCCAGCAATAGCCCCACCTGAAAAATAGGCCCCAAACTACCACCTGCACATTTGCAAGCCTTCCACCAAATCCTGTGTGCTATCCTAATTAGCTTGACAATTTTCTGCATTCACGGGGACAAAACCCATGAGAATGTTGTCTGTTGCCCAAATTATAGATAATTTTGTCAACTAGAACTCAAAGCAAATTTCTCCTAGTCAGTGTATCACGAACCTAAATCATCTCAAGTGCTAACACTTTTTTTTTCAGGTCATGAAGGGTCCTGAGGCTTCATATTGACTCTGGGGGAAGGGATGAAGGGGGTTGCTATATGCCTAAATGTGCGGATTTGGTGACATAAGAGAGGACTGAGCCAATCCTAGCTAATGTGGACATGGGCCAAAGTTGTTGACTCTTGAATTGAACTTGGTTTCATTCCAGATCTGGTGGTTAATAATGGTAGAGCTGAACTAGAACATGCTTTCCATGAGGCAACGGTGGATGAGTCTAACCAGGTTCAATTCTCCTACGTTGCTATCATGAGCCAGGGGCTTGGTCCCCTGAAAAAAAGGATTTTCCTCACTGCAAACTCCCTTTCTGCCCCTATTCCAGGGGAACTAGGGGAAACTTAGATTGGTAATCCCCATTTTTGTGTCTGCCTTTATCTTAAAAAGCTGACACCACTGATACTGTGATCCAATCTGGGCAGTGGATATCCCCAGGCATTCCGTTCCCACTCTTGTTAACACTGAAATTGTTGTCACTCCCAGCATCCGTGGTTGTTTTCTAATTCACTTCTTGGTCACTCCATCTTCCAGAGGCTTTTTCTGGAGTAAAAGCAGCCTTTCTCCTCCTCACCACTGCATGGTAGGACTGTCTGCTGCTAATGTTCGACATTCAGCCTCAGTATACACACAAGTGAGAAGGAAAGGAAATACAGACATGATTTAGTAATTAAGGAATCGAGGATACAACGCGTGCACTTTAAAACAGCTCTTCCCTCCTAGTTCGAATGTGCACCCATTGTAGTAACTACTTGGATATCTATCTGTAATCTATTTTCATCACTTTTTTCACCCAACAACATGATGTGATCTTGAGGATTATTTTGATGCTAACCAAAAATTGTAGTCCTTTCCATTGATCAGCGTTTTATGTGAATACAGGGGATGCATTTAGAGTTCCTTGCGAATGATTCTTTCAGGTGTGTTTTTTTCTTTATTCCTTTTTCATCTGGATCAAAAATTTTGATTCAAGAAAAAAATGCATTTGCTTTCAAAAATGATCCAGTGTTAAAATTTGAAGTACATTTTTTCTTAAACTTACATAGCAAGTTTTTTTTTTTTTTTTTAGTTATTTAGGTATGCTTTGTTAAGAGCTTACTTTGTACCAGGGTAGATACACACTAATCAGCTTGGACTCAATTTGTGTCTTTGTTAATACACTTTTAAATAATTTTGTGATTCAGATGATTGCTTTTCTTCCAAGAATCTTAGGAACTATTTAAGAGACATTTTTACAACAATACCACGTAGGCTTTGTTTCTGAGAATTCAAAGGGCTTTTAAATTTGTTATCCAAAACTATTTAACATTATCCCTGAAATACAGGGAGGGAGGGATATGATCTCCTTTTAACAGATGATGACTCTACAGCGCAGGAAAGGCAAAATGCCAAGAGTAGAGGATTGTGACCATCAGCCCTGGACTTCAAAACAGGAAAATCAAAAATTCATGACCACTTTCCTTACCTTGTTCAGGAAAAGAGTCGTCTGCACATCATATTTACTGAGAAAAACCAGAGTGAGCTGCACTAGCTTACCTCATCCAATCTCACCATTGGTCTCTAAACCTGCAATTTCTTAAAAATCATTATTTAATGTAAAGATGATGGCACGGTAAGATAAAAACATCCTAAGATTCACTGTAAATGTTCCTTGCTACCTCATGAGTAGAGGTGAAACTTTTTTTAATGATTTAGTAGAAAATAATATGTGAAAATGCTTACCATCCTTCTATTGTATTTCATTAGAAAGTATTTTTATTTTTGCTAGCTCAGGTGAAAAAAGACTTTTTCTGTTTCCTTTTGTTTGGAAATATGAATCCAGGCTGCATCTATATTAAATGTAGGATCATCTTTACAGGAAATGGATACTGTAAATGGTCATTAAATTGCTGGACATTGAAGTCCACCATTTCCACCTGGAATTTTAGGAGGAGAAATGGCAGGTCTTGGGGTACACTCGGCAATGTCCAACATGGTTCTGAACTGAGAAAGGATACTGAAGCAGTGTGGCTCAGTGAAAAGAGCACGGGCTTTGGAGTCAGAGGTCATGGGTTCAAATCCCGGCTCCACCACATATCTGCTGCGTGACCTTGAGCAAGTCACCTAACTTCTCAGAGCCTCAGTTACCTCATCTGTAAAGTGGGGACGAAGACTGTGAGCCCCACATGGGACAACCTGATCACCTTGTATCCCCCCAGTGCTTAGAACAGTGCTTTGCACATAGTAAGTGCTTAACAAATGCCATCATTATTATTATTATTATTATTGTGTGAAGGGATCATACCTACAGCTTGTACTGTGCTCTCCCAAGCACTTAGTACAGTGCTCTGCACATGGTAAACACTCAGTAAAAACCATTAATTGATTACTGTAAAGGAAGAAAATATAATGAAGCCTCATTTCCTTGGCGCCACTTTTCTCCTCATCAAGCAGAAATTCCTAAACAGTGTCTGTGTCACCAAAACTAGCATGGCCTAATGGCTAGACGCAGATCTGAGAGTCAGAAGGGTCACAGTTCTGATCCCAGCTCTGTCACTTGTCTGCTGTGTGACCTTGGGCAAGTCACTTCCCCATGCCTCAGTTACCTCATCAGTGAAATGAAGATTAAGACCGTGAGTCCATATAGGATATGGACTGAGTCCAAGCTGATTAGTGTGTAGCTACCCTGGTACATAGTAAGCTCTTAACAAATACCTCCCACCTGCTTAGCAATTTACTTCCCCTACTACACCTCAGATGAAATTCTTCACTCTTTTCTACTCCGGTACTGTTCCCATCATCTGTTCCACCGTTTACCTCTTTCCTATGCCCTTCCTGTTGTTTGGGTCTCCTCCCCTTTCAAATCCATCAAACCTTCTTTTAAACCCTCTTCATATCCCATCTCCAGCAGCAGAAGGAGAAAATCAGAGAAAATCATCTCAAATTATGTTTTACTCTCCCTGGGTCATTTCTCTGCTAACTGCTATTTCAACACTTGTGCCACTCGTGTACTTACAAACTCCTAGAGTACTTAAATACATACGCTGTATACTTGATTCCTTAGGCACCAGTTCATGTCCATAATTCCCTTCCTTCTTCCTCCTCTGAGTAAATTATTTTTTGTGTCTGTCTCTCCAGGTCGATTGTCAGCTCCTTAAGGACAGAGTTCTTCTCTCTGTTGTACTTTCCCAGTAGATTACAACAGTTCTCTCCACACAGTAGACTCTCATTAAAAATCAATATCAACATTATTGAGATCCTATTGTGCATAATACCTCCATAAACACTAGGGAAAAAATACAAATGGAATCAAAATATGATCCCTGACCTCAAGGAGTTTGCCAACTAATGGAAGAGACTATTATATATATAGGCTGAGCCCCTTCCTTCCTCTCCCCCTCGTCCCCCTCTCCAACCCCCCATCTTACCTCCCTCCCTTCCCCACAGCACCTGTATATATGTATATATGTTTGTACATATTTTTTTACTCTATTTATTTATTTAATTTATTTGTATATATCTATTCTATTTATTTTATTTTGTTACTATGTTTGGTATTGTTCTCTGTCTCCCCCTTTTAGACTGTGAGCCCACTGTTGAGTAGGGACTGTCTCTATATGTTGCCAATTTGTACTTCCCAAGCGCTTAGTACTGTGCTCTGCACATAGTAAGCGCTCAATAAATACGATTGATGATGATGATGATATATGGAAGGAAGGAAATAGATTTAAATGCTTTGTGGTTAAAATGACTGATGCAGTCCTCCATATTGCCACACTGAAGAATAAAATTGCCTAGGGATATTTCAGCACAAGTGCCCTGCGTGTTGGTAGAAATAGCCATCTGGAAGCTGAAACTGAATGTCTGGGGTCGTCTCTTTGTTAGCCTCCCCCCATCCTTTTCCTTTCTCAAAGCTTGAATCCATAATATACTCATTCCCCCTCTCATCCAGCCTGACTCCCAGGATAGCTGTTCTGTTGCCACCAAGCCTCAACAGCATACATACCCATCCGCAGCACCAGATTTTGCTCCTCACTCTCTGGTGCCTTTGATTTATGAAGCTTCATTTTAATTACAGACAAGTGGCTATCCCTAATGTATGCATTTGATCAGTGTAGCAAGAATTCCTAAAAGGAATGGAAATGTAATGAAAAAGGATGTATTTCACTTGAAGAATTAGTGACATACTAAATGTAGTCAGGTTGCATATTACGATGAAAATGTCATTCATTGAAACACAATTTTCAAGGAACATACTAATTAGCCTGCTTCAGAAAGAACACATCATTTCTGGTTTACACAGACATGCGGAAAGGATTATTTACCGTAGAGCTACTACAAGAAATCTTTGGAGTCTAACAGCTACAAAGAACTTTCAGACACCCTAAAATTCTACCTTGTTTCCCCAAAAACATGGTATGCATTTCACAACATAATTTAGTAAGCAGCTCTTGAAACACTGGCCATTATCAAGGATTAAAAAGAGGTGCAGAGATTTTCTTAATCCCTGCCTTTTTAACTGAACGTAGGCTTTTAAAGTGTTTGCATCGGAAGGACTACTTCCAATTTGTGGGGGTTGCTCTGTTTCCTGAAAGTACAAGGAAGAATTTTCATTTTGAAGAGTTGGCTGTTTTAAGTCAGATAGAGGCATCAGTGGAAATTGCAGAATTTGTAGCATTCTAATATTTGTGGTCTGAAGCACGTGCGCAAATGAAGGTTGATGTGTATGTGTGTGTGGGGAGAGGGTGATACCCGCCTTTCTGGATGAAATACATCAATCAATCAGTGGTACTTACTGAGTGCTTACTTTGGGCCCAGCACTGTTCTAAGCACTTGGAGAAGAAGCAGACACGTTCCTTGCCCATAATTAGCTTATGACATTAGAGGATGTGGTCATACCTGGTAGTTTATCAGGTTTCTGGTCCATGTCCAGATTGGCAAACAGCAAAACCCACAGTTGATATAGTAATAGTACTTATGGTATTTGTTAAGCACTTACTATGTATCAAGCAGTGTTCTAAGCGCTGGGGTAGATCCGAATTAATCAGGTTGTACAAGATCTGTGTTTCACATTGGACTCACATCTCTGCCCTGCCACTTGTCAGCTGTGTGACCTTGGGCAAGCCACTTCAATTCTCTGTGCCTCAGTGACCTCATCTGGAAAATGGGGATGAAGACTGGGAGCCCCACGTGGGACAACCTGATCACCTTGTATCCTCCCAGCGCTTAAAACAGTCCTTTGCACAGAGTAAGTGCTTAACAAAGACCATCATTTTTTTCTCTGTGCCTCAGTTCCCTCATCTGGAAAATGGGGATGAAGACTGTGAGCCTCTGTGGGACAACCTGATCACCTTGTAACCACCCTAGCGCCTAAAACAGTGATTTGCACATAGTAAGCTCTTAATAAATACCATAAAACAACATTCTAAACAGTGAGGAGGACAAGTATTGAATCCCCATTATACAAATGAGGAAATAGGAGCATAAAATTTAAGTGACTTGCTCAAGTTCACACAGCAGGTCAGTGCTAGAACCGGAATTAGAACCCAGATCCTCTGATTCCCAGGATTATATTCTTTCTACTAAGCCATGCTTCCCCTAAACCATTTATTACTTTTATTTCAGAGCACAGTACTAGGGCTTGGGAGAGTAGAATATAACAATAGGTAGACAAATTCCCTGCCCACAATGAGTTTACAGTCTAGTGGGGGGTACAGACATTAATATAAATTGAGGGAACCTAGGCCAAGATAAATTAAGTGACTTGCCCAAGGTGACACAGCAGTGGCAGAGCTGGAATTAGAACACAGATCCCCTCACTCAGGCCCAAGCTCTTTCCATTAGGCCATGCTGCTTCCCAAAGGAGGCACCTTTTTAGATTTTTTTCAGTGTTTTTTGTAGTGAAACATGTCAATAGAGGATATTTTGCTAGGTGATCAGGTACATAAAGCAAAATGAAAACCAAAGATATGACTGGAAGCAGAGAATGAGGTTCTTGGAAACGGTAAGATACAAATAAAAAATTGCAAAGCCCCTTAGGTGATTAAGACCAATTTTTTGTTTGTTTGGTTTTTTGGCATGTAGGTGCTATCCCTAATTGGGTCATGGCTGAAATGTGTTTTTCTAGGCTCTGTTTTCCACGTGATTTACATTTCATTTTAGCTTTAATTTCCCTGATTAACTTCATTTGGTTTTTTCTCTTCCAACTTCTTGGGACCATTTTAGCAGACTGGTTGCAACTGATTTCAGTGAGTACTTTGCAAACTATTTGCAAACCCAACAGACGTTTTTATTGACTTGTAAACCCAGTTAAATATGATTAAAGCCCAATGTACTGCCTCATGACCAGTTAAATGACGCTCAGATGTTGGCACAAGCACATGGAAGACTTATACATATAAAGACTTATAAGCACTTAGTACAGTGCTCTGCACACAGCGCTCAATAAATACAATTGATTACAAATAGCAGTTCATCAAAAGCACAAAGGAAAGGAAAAAATAAAAAGATATTTGTCAGAGAGAAAGCTGTCAATTTGAGACCCCCCCTATGAGAGAAAAAAGGTTGCCTCTCTAAGGAATGAACACTGCAATAAATTGCGGTGTTGCACCCTAATTAGTGTTAGTGTTATACCCTAATTATACCCTAACATTACACCCTAATGTTAATTTTGTTGACTTAGTCTGCAAATGGATTTCACAGATGTTAAGCCCAATTTTCTTTCATGTCTGTGGACAGGGTGGTGGGAAGGAAGGTGGAAGAGAAGGTGGACTAATTTAAGAGATGCATTAGGTTTCTGTTGGCCAACCCTGGTTGTAAAATCTTCAACTCCCTTGTAGGAGGCCAAATTGAAATCAGAAGGATCAATGAGAATTGAAGGATGATGAGGTGATCATTCATTCATTCATCGTATTTATTGAGCTCTTTTTGTGTGCAGAGCACTGTACTGAGCGCTTGGGAAGTACAAATCGGCAACATATAGAGATGGTTCCTACCCAACAATGGGCTCACAGTCTACAGAGGATCATCCAGGTGGTGCCCTTCCAGGGAACTACATATTTCAGAGGACAGCATCCCTATGTTTGCCAGAACCCCCTGGAAGAACCTAGGAGATTAGGTTCTAATCCCACCTATGATTATAATAATAATAATAATAATAATACTAGTGTTTGTTAAGTGCTTACTATGTGCAAAGCACTGTTCTAAGCACTGGGGAGGTTACAAGGTGATGAGGTTGTCCCACGGGGGGCTCACAGTTTTAATCCCCATTTTACAGATGAGGTAACAGGCCCAGAGAAGTTGTGACTTGCCCAAAGTCATACAGTTGACAGTTGGCGGAGCCAGGATTTGAACCCATGACCTCTGACTCCGAAGCCTGGGCTCTTTCCACTGAGCCACGCTAATTCTCCCAGGCTTCTGTGTGACTTTGGGCAAGTCACTTAACTTCTCTGGGCCTCAGTTTTTTCATCCATAAATAGGGGACAGTACCTATTAGCTCTCCCTCTTAGATTATGAGCCCCATATGGGACTGGGTTCAATTTGATTATGTTGTATCTACCCTAGTGTTGAGTACAGTGCTTAGCACATAGTAAATGTTTAACAAATATCAGCTATGGTATTTGTTGAGCACTTACTCTGTGCAGAACACTGTACTAAGTGCTTAAAATATATATCTATGAATTTTCACATCTATGAAAATTAAATCATTCATATTGATTGAATTCATGTGATTCATATGATTCATATGATATATGATATTCATATGATTCATATTATTCATTCATATGATTCAATCAATCATATTGATTGAGCACTTACTGATTAATTAATTAATTCATTCATTCAATCGTATTTATTGAGCACTTACTGTGTGCAGAGCACTGTACTAAGTGCTTGGGCAGCACAAGTCCCTACACAACAACGGGCTCACAGTCTCATTCATATTTATTGAGCACTTACTGTGTGCAGAGCACTATACTAAGAGCTTGGAAAGTACAATTCAGCAACAAATGTGTGCAGAGCACTGTACTAAGCACTTGGGAAAGTACAGTGCAATAATATAACAGTCGCATTCCCTGTCCACAAAGAGCTATGTAAAAATAGAACAGTAAAACGTCCTTGGAAGAGATAAGAGATAAGAAGGAGAAAAGAATGAAATCCAGCAAAGTCGAGCTAACTCTGAAATTCTAGAGCAGAGGGACTTTTTTTGTTGTTTTTTTTCACATTTTCTGTTGACTTCCTCTCTGCCACCAGTTCTGAATGACCCTCTCTATGTTCCCCCACTAGCTGAATCCACATGATAAACCGAACACAAGAAAACTTGCAGATGTATTAAATTGGTCTGTGTCTAGAAGTTGGCTCTAAGTTTGTATATTTATCAAAATATGCATAGTTATGAGAATTTAGGCATTTGGATATGTATTATCCTTCTTCCCCTTCCCATGATATTGAAAACTTAAACCTCTCTATCAAACAGTCGCATGACAGGTTATAGGGATGTGGAGCTATCAACTTCACACTGTTTCCTCCAGCACTCTTCATTCATTTACTCATTCCATTGTATTTATTAAGCATTTACTGTGTGCAGAGCTAAGTGCCCAGGAAAGTACAATATAGCAATAAAGAGCAACAGTCCCTGTCCACAAGGAGCATGGCTTAGTGGAAAGAGCATGGACTTGGGAGCCAGAGGTTGTGGGTTCTAATCTTGGCTCTGCCACTTATCAGCTGGGTGACTTGGGGCAAGTCACTTAACTTCTCTGGGCCTCAGTTCTCTCATCTGTAAAATGGGGATTAAGACTGTTAGCCCCACGTGAGACAACCTGATTACCTTGTATCTACCCCAGCAGTTATACAGTGCTTGGCTAATAGCACTTAGAAAATACCATTAATAATAATAATAATGACATTTATTAAATGCTTACTATGTGCAGAGCACTGTTCTAAGCGCTGGGGAGGTTACAAGGTGATCGGGGGCTCACAGTCTTAATCCCCATTTTACAGATAAGGGAACTGAGGCCCAGAGAAGTTAAGTGACTTGCCCAAAGTCACACAGCTGACAATTGGCAGAGCTGGGATTATTATTATTATGGGGGGGAGGGGGAGGACAGACATCAATACAACTTAACAGACATCGGCATAAATAAAATAAAATAACACTAATGATGGAAAAACAGGATTTCAGCTATGTATGCACACTGCAGGCAGCAATTTTTGAAGCAAACACTTAGTGGTCTAGTAGAGTTAAACAGTCTCCCATGAGACCAAACTGATACCCAGGCTCTGCTTTAGACCCTCAGAGAAGTGGGCTCATTGTATCTGGATCAGAATTAATTGGATGCCAAATATAATGAACCACAAACCCTCTTCATTCTCCAAGGCTTAAAACCTTAGTCTTAGCAGTGACTCCTTACAATTTTTCAACCCGCAAATTCAATGTCACTAAGTCCTGTCAGATTTCCTCCAGAACGTTTAACAGATCTGACCCTTCCTCTCCTCTCCGCCACCTTACCATTTCCCTGTCCTTGGTCTCTCCCCTCTCCATTTCACACTTCACTCTGCTACCTGGATCATTTATCTAACATGTTGCTTAGAGCACTTAGGTATTTACCCCACCCCAGTTTACATATCTTTAAACTCCTGTTGTTTCCCCCACCTGTAATCAATGTTAATATCAATGTTAATAGAGAAGCAGCGTGGCTCAGTGGAAAGAGCACGGGCTTTGGAGTCAGAGGTCATGGGTTCGAGTCCCGGCTCTGCCACATGTCTGCTGTGTGACCTTGGGCAAGTCACTTAAATTCTCTGAGCCTCAGTTACCTCATCTGTAAAATGGGGATTATGACTGTAAGCCCCACGTGGGACAACCTGATCACCTTGTATCCCCCCCAGAAATTAGAACTGTGCTTTGCACATAGTAAGCGCTTAACAAATGCCATTATTATTATTATTATTATCTTTGTCCCCTGACTCAACTGAAAGCTTCTTGAGTACTTCATTATACTCTACCCAATACAGTCTGCACAAAGTAAACAATAAATACCTTTGATTCAAGTCTCCCAACTTCCATATTTATCCATTCCTCTCCACATTGCAAAGAAGCTTCTTACCTTACTATATCAAATAGAAGCTCCATAAACCCTCTCTCTCTCTCTCCCTCCTCTCTCTCTCCTCTCTCTCTCCCCCTTCTCCTGCTACACCATAGCTCACTCTCTTAAGTTTTGGTCTGTTCCACCTTGGAATCCCCTGCTCATAATTTTTTTCTAATGGTACTTGTTAATCGTATTTATTGAGCACTTACTGTGTGCAGAGCACTGTACTAAGCGCTTGGGAAGTACAAGTTGGCAACATATAGAGATGGTCCCTACCCAACAGTGGGCTTACAGTCTAGAAGTGGGCTCACAGTCTACTTGTTAAGTGCTTACTATGTGCCAAGCACTGTAATGATAATAATAATTGTGATATTTGTTAAACACTTACTATGTGCAAGGCACAGTACTAAGTGCTGGGGTGGATATTCAGAAACAGTGTGGCTCAGAGAAGCAGTACGGCTCAGTGGAAAGAGCCCGGGCTTTGGAGTCAGAGATCATGGGTTCAAATCCCGGCTCCACCACTTGTCAGCTGTGTGACTTTGGGCAAGTCACTTAACTTCTCTGTGCCTCATTTCCCTCATCTGTAAAATGAGGATGAAGACTGTGAACCCCACAGATCAGGTAATTGAGGCACAGAGAAGTGAAGTGATTTACCCAAGTTCACCCAGCAGACAAGTGGCGGAGCCAGGATTAGAACCAATGACTTCCGGACTTCTAGGCCTGTGCTGTATTCACTACGCTATGCTGCCTCTCCCCTGGATAGATACAGGTTAATCATGTTAGACATAGTCATTATCTCACTGGGGACTCACATTCTTAATCCCCATTCTGCAGATGAGGTAATTGAGGCACAGAGAAGTTTAATGACTTCCTCAAGGTCATACAGCAGACAAGTGGCCGAACGGGTATTAGAACCCAGGTCCTCTGTCTCCCAGTCCTTTCATTCATTCAATTGTATTTATTGCGCGCTTACTGTGTGCAGAGCACTGTACTAAGCGCTTGGGAAGTCCAAGTTGGCAACATATAGAGACGGTCCCTACCCAACAGCAGGCTCACAGTCTAGTCCTGTGCGCTAGCCATTAGGCCATGCTGCTTCTCTGCCTTGAAGCCCCCCCAACCCCATTCAGATTTGCCCAATCATAGCACTCTTGATTTTTAAAGCACATTTGAAATTCCATGTCTTTGAGGATGTTTTTCTGACTAACTTTTCTTTTTCCCAAGTCTTAGTTTCTCCTATCTTCTTAGCACTTTTTTGCAACTCCAGAACTTACCCATTCACAACTGTTCACAGCAGCACTTAATTACACATCCGTTTACATACTCTTTGTTGTATAACCTTCTGTCTTTCTCTAATTCCTCCTGTCTGTAATTTATTTTGTCCCTGTTTCTCCAGTGAGATCATAATTGCCCTGAGAGCAGAAGCTATGTCTTCATCCATTCATTCATTCATTTGTATTTCTTGAGCACTTACTGTGTGCAGAGCACTGTACTAAGCGCTTGGGAAGTACAACAAACTAATATACTTTCCCAAGTGTTCAATATAGTGTCTGCATGCAGTAGATACTCAATACTCTTGACCGTTCTAAAGATTTTAAAAAGGAATCAATGATAAATTCAACATACCAGAGCATACTGGTTTGCAAGAGCTTGGAAAGTTGGCTAGCACAGTCAAAATGCAACACTCTTTTTTTTTTTGAAAGAAGTGACTAAGAGGACCCTACAGTCTTCAAAGCTTCAGCTATGGGCATGTCAGTATATACCTTGCATTTTGCGTAAAAGTGAAAACTCGAAAGGATAAAGTAAAAATAAGTCAATATATACAGTATTTTCCTGGCATAAAAAGCTTTAACAAATTAACGTACTTGTCTGCACATTTTCTCTGATTTATACTGCAATTTGATAAAAAAAAATTCTAGTCATGAAGCTTTTATCCCCTCTGAAATGAGAAGTCCACAAATTGTCAATAGGTTTCCAGATTTTAAATCACGTAGAGAAGCAAGTGGAGCCAAATTTTACTGTACAGGTTTTTTGGGGGTCTAGGTTTTTTGGGGGTGATTGTGTGTGTGTGTGTGTGTGTGTGTCTGCCTACACTATTTAACTAATTGATTGGATATACTGAGAATAATTGGAAGTCAGTGTGAATTGAGTTTAGAATAGAGTCCAGCTAAAATGTCATTACCTTCAACAGAGTTCTAGTTGAAAGTACTCATTTTTTAATTCATTTTCAAGGGCACTTTATCACAACAGTGTTATTTTTAAAATCCAACTCCTGGGTGGCATATTTTACATTTACATGTTAAAAAAAAAAATCAATGAGTTTCATTTGACAAACCCCAGCCACTCGACTCTACCATAAATCCTGAAAGATGCTTTAATCGACTCCTTCCCAAATAAGGCTGATGAAAACATCCATAGTGTTTATTAGCCAAAGGTTATTAATATCCATGTATACTATTAACTGAGCTGTCAGGAGTTGTGGAAAATAAAATGGGAAGGCATACTTCTGAGAAGAAAAAAAATAATATCCTAGCTAAAAGTACAGAAATACATGATGCTTTGATAGTATTCGTCTTATGCTGTCAAGTTGTCTCTGACTCACAGCGACAGCAGGGACACATCTCTCCCAGAACGCCCCACCTCCATCTGCAAATGTTCTGGTAGTGGATTCAGAGAGTTTTCTTGGTAAAAATATGGAAGTGTTTTCCCACTGCCTCCTTCCTCACAATAAACCTGAGTCTCCACCCTTGACTCTTTCCCCACGCTGCTGCTGCCCAGCATAGGTGAGTTTTGTAGCCACTTGCCTTCAACTCACTAGCCACTGGCCAAGCTAGGAATGGAATGGGTAGGCCTCTGCTTGACTCTTCCTTCCATAGTCAAGACTAGTAGACTATTGGAAACTCTCCAGGTGTGATCCTGAGAGGAGTTGATGTCCCTACATTATTTTTCCCTGAAGGAAAGCTCAGTGACTTTTAAATTCCAATTCCGAATAATAATAATGGCATTTATCAAGTGCTTACTATGTGCAAAGCACTGTTCTAAGTGCTGGGAAGGTTACAAGGTGATCAGGTTGTCCCATGGGGGGCTCACAGTCTTAATCCCCATTTTACAGATGAGGTATCTGAGGCCCAGAGAAGTTAAGTGACTTGTCCAACGTCACACAGCTGACAAGTGGCAGAGCCAGGATCTGAACTCATGCCCTCTGACTCCAAAGCCCGTGCTCTTTCCCTTGAGCCACGCTGCTTCTGTCTCTAAGGCTCACATCACATCTGTGAAACACTGGAGTATCAATTATTTAAGCTGCATTTCGTTGTTCATTACCAACTTTGGGCGAGGCCGTTGCTGTGGATCATTTAATCAGAAGATTTTTGAGCAGAAATAGGATTGCTTTTTCCAATTTAACTGAAGATGATTGGGTGGATGGAGGGAGTTGTTGCATAATCATCTCCGTTATTGTAATCGAATGTGAAATTAGAAAGGATTATCTCCTACTGGATAACTTGTCATTGTTCACAATTAAAGGTGAATTGGAAAATCTTATCTTCAAGTGGATTGAAAAAAGGTAGTAGAGAGAAACAAAGAGATGAATAGCTTCACGACTGGATGATTTTCAAGGTTTTTTTATTATTTTACTTTAAGCACAGCTACAGAATAGAAAACAGACACAACATTTGTATTTGCTTCCACCCTCTCACTGAAATCTGAGATCATCTAGCCATTTATTTGGGGGAGCTGCTTAGTTTCCTTAAATTGTTCACACTTAATTTATGGCAAATCATGCATCAGTACTTCATCAGTCTTATTGACACCCGTGCCCATTTTCTTTGCCTGCTGTTCCAGATGTTTAACTCCCTTCTCAAGCCCTCTGCCTCCCTGCCTCCCTCAACTCTTGTCCCTAATGATCTGGCCACCTACTTTATTGAGAAAATAAAACTGTCAGGTGTGATCTCCCTATAATCTCCCCTGGCCCTTCCCAGAACCTCCTTCCTCTTTCAACTCTGCCATCTTTTCCAACAGTATCTCAAGAGGAGATCTTTTACCTTCTCTCAGAATCCATCCCCTCCATCTGCATATCCAACCCCATCCCTTCACACTTATCAAAATACTCGGCCCCTACCTTCTTTCCTCCCTAATCCCCATCTTTGAGAGTTGGCTCTCCAATGGTTCTTCCCCATTGCTTTCAAACATGCCCATGCCCCTCTACACCCCCAAAACCCTCCCTTAATCCCACAGCTCTCTCCAATTATTGCCCCATCTCCCTCCTACCATTCCTCTAGTGCTTAGTGCAGTGCTCTGCACACAGTAAGTGCTCAATAAATATGACTGAATGAATGAATTCCTCTCCAAATTCCTTGAGCAAGTTGTCTACACCTGCTGCCTCAAATTTATCTCCTCTGATTTTCTTCTGGATTCCCTCCATTCTGGCTTTGGTCTACTTTGCTCCACAAGAACCACCCTCTCAAAGGTCACAAATGACCTCCTCCTCACAAAATCCAATGGCCCCTACTCCATCCAATCCTACTTGATTCATGGAAACATTATCCAACCTTGAATTTGCTGACACTGTCTTCTCCTGGTTCTCCTCATATCTCTCTGGCTACTCTTCCTCATTCTCTTTCATGGAATCCTCCTCTACCTGTCTTCATCCCCTAACTGTGGACATCCATCAAGGTTAATCCTGGGTCCCCTTCTATTCTCCATCTATACCCATTCCCTTGGAAAACTCATTCACTCCCATGGTTTCAACATCCATCTTTATGTGTATGATTCCCAAATCTACATCTCCAGCCCTGATCTCTCTCCCTCTCCTCAGTCTCGCATTTCTTTGTGCCTTTAATTCATCTCTACTTGAATTTCCCATTGTTGCCTCAAACTTAAAATGTCAAAAACAGAAGTCCTCATCTTTCCACCCAAACCCTTTTATTTCCCTGACTTTTCCTTCCTGTAGTCAACACCACAAACATTCCTGTATCACAAACGCATAACATTGGCATTAGTATTGGCTCCTCTCTCTCATTTAACCCACATATTCACTCTATTACTATGTTCTGTTGTTTCAACCTCAGCAGCATCGCTAAAACCCACCCTTTCCTCACCATCCAAACTGCTACCAATGTTAATCCAAGCATTTACCCTATTAATAATAATAATAATGACATTTAAACGATTACTATGTGCAAAGTACTGTTCTAGGCACCGGGGAGGTTACAAGGTGACTAAGTTATCCCACAGGGGGCTCACAGTCTCAGTCCCCATTTTACAGATGAGGTAACTGAGGCCCAGAGAAGTTAAGTGATTTGCCCAAAGTCACACAGCTGACAATTGGCAGAGCTGGGATTTGAACCCATGACCTCTGACCCCAAAGTCCATGCTCTTTCCACTGAGCCACGCAGCTTCTCTATTCCACCTTGATTCCTGTATCATCCTCCTTGCTGACCTCCCTGCCTCCTGTCTGTCCTGACTTCAGTCTGTACTTCACTCCGATGCCCAGATCATTTTTCTACAAAACTGTTCAAGTCCATAATAATAATAATAATAATAATAATAATAATAATGGTATTTGTTAAGTGCTTACTAAGCGCTGGGGGAGATGCAAGGTAATCAGGTTGTCCCAGGTGGGGCTCACAATCTTAAACCCTATTTTACTGATGAGGTAACTGAGACACAGAGAAGTGAAGTGATTTACCCAAAGTACGCACTCCACAAACCCCTCCATTGGTTGCCCATCCATCTCTGCATCAAACAAAAACTCCTTACCATAATCTTTAAAGTGCTCAATCATCTTGCCAAGTCCTACCTCAACTCACTACACTCCTACTACAAGCCAGCCCAAACCCTTTGCTCCTCTAAGCCAACCTACTCACTCACTGTACCTCTATGTTGTTGATCTTGCTGCTGACCTCTCGCCTATATCTTGCCTCTGGCTTGAAACACCCTCCATCTTCAGACAACTTCTCTCCCCATCTTCAAAGTCCTTTTGAGGGCACACCTCCTCCAAGAGGTCTTCCCTGATTAAGCACTCTTTTCCTTTCCTCCCACTCCCTTCTGTGTTGACTTGACTTGCTCCCTCTATTCATCCCCCTTCCCAGCCCTAGAGCACTTCTACATGAACTAGTAATTTTATTTATTCATATTAATGCCTGCCTCCCCCTCTAGACTATAAGCTCATTGTGGGCAGTGAATGTGTCTGTTACATTGTTATATTACACTCTCCCAAGTATTTAATACAGTGCTCTGTACACAGTAAGTGTTTGATGAATGACTGATTGATCAATTTATACATTTCTGCCATAAATATTAAGGTTCCTAAAGAGCCCTGCCTTCACAAAGTCTTATGATGTTTTAGACCATTTTCATCCCCAAGTCAGTCCTTTTAATACACCCTATGGTCTCCAAATGTGCCATATCAAGAAAGACATGCCTTTTCAGTAGAACCACTTACAGCAGCATTTCAGCCAAGAAAAAAAAAAAATGAAGATACAAAGTACAGCAGAACTGACTTAAACATAATAATTTCTTAAGCTTCAATTCCATAATAATCTGGCTATCCTTACAGAGTTAAATGTTGGCTGGTTCCTCTCCAAGCAAAGTTAGAATTCAAAGAAAAAGGTATGTCCTATTCCAAGTTAGTCATTGGAGTGTAAGCTCCTTCTGGGCAGGGAATGCACAACTTTACTGTTTTGTACTACACAGGGCTTAGTCCAGTGTGCAGTACTCCATGGGTTCTCAGCAAATGCCATTACTACTACTGAACATTGTAAACTGTCCTTCTGATAGTAACTGGGATCATGAACTCTTTCTAGCTCTGTGATTCCCGTAATGCCTTGCAATCATGTATCTGCACAACTACTGTTGTAACACCAATTTCTGGGAACTTACCTTCTCCTACTAACAATCATTTAGAAAGGATTCTGATATTGACTTTGCTCTGAAAAAGAAGTGGAGTCACCATTGGGACACCCTTGATGAATCTGTTCTAAGGCACTACCAGGACAACTGGACTTTGAGCTATTTTTGACGCAATGCAAATTAGGTATTATTGACTTATTAGAGGCCTCCTACTGCCTTGTCAATGTTAAACTCATCTATACGTTTTTGTTTTATGGAATTTTATAAGCACTTACTACGTACCGGCAATGTACCAAGCATAGGTTATTATAAAATAATCAAGTTGGACAAAGTCCATGACCCACATGGGCCTCAAATTCCTTATCTCCATTCTACAGATGAAGTAACTGAGGCACAGAGAAGTTTAGTGACTTACCCCAGGTCATAGAGCAGATGCATAGAGGGGACAGTATTTGAACTCAGGTCCTATGACTCTCAGGCCAATCTTCTTTTCACTAGGCCATTCTGCTTCTCTGAATTCTTCTCTGAATCTGTGCTTCTGAATTATTGCCGATCCTATCTATTAAAAATAGAGCATTTCATGCAGGTCATTTCCTGGGTGAAAGGGCTGAGTCTTTTCAGTACATCTCTAGTGAAGATACTGATAATCACAATGAAACCCTACTAATATAATCCAATTAGCATTTACTATAATGAAGTGTAACAAAAAATAAACAATAAGGTGGTGGCTGGGTTACCATCAGTCATGTACTTATCATTATCTTTCATGAAAGCAATTAAGCTTGATTAATTACACTTAGGTGTTTTTTAATTATTAGCAAAATGATATAGTATCTGAATATCAGCCCACTGCTCAACTTCATTGACTTTTGTGGCCCACTCAATTCTGAATAATTTTAACAACTTAATTGTTTCTTCTGGCGGGGAATTTCTTTAGTGAGGATCTGCGATTCATTTAGAACAACATTTGACTAATCTGATTGCAGGGGTGGCTATATTTTAGGCACAATGAAGAAAAAAACAGTCAGATTTAAAAGTGAAGTGGCTTTGAATGAGGTGCCTATACACTGGTTGTATGATATGCAGACTGTTGCCATGACATTATCATGTCTGATAACAATGTTTTCTTCTTTTTTAATTGTATATGATAAGAGCTTGCAATATGCCACACATTGCCCTAAAACCTGAGGTAGATACAACATAATCAAGTCAAATATGGTCCCTGTCCCAGTATGGGGCTCACATTCCAAAGGAGAGGGAGAACTGGGGTTTGATTCCCATTTGGCTTGCCCAAGCTCACACGGCAGGTTCATGGCAGAGCTGGGATGAATAATAACAATAACAATGATAATAATAGTTGAGGTATTTGTTAAGCGCTTACTTTGTGCTATCCACTGCACTAAGCGCTGGGATGGATATGAGCAAATCGGGTTGGTCACAGTCCCTGTCCCACGTGGGGCTCACAGTCTCAATTAATAATAATAATAATAATAATAATAATAATAATAATAATAGCATTTATTAAGCGCTTACTATGTGCAAAGCACTGTTCTAAGCACTGGGGAGGTTACAAGATGATCAGGTTGTCCCATGGGGGGCTCACAGTCTTAATCCCCATTTTACAGATGAGGTAACTGAGACTCAAAGAAATGACTTGCCCAAGGTCACACAGCAGACAAGTGGCAGATCGGGGATTAGAACCCATAACCTTCTGACTCTCAGGCCCATGGTCTATCCACTTTGCCAACATAGGTCCTTTGCTCCCTAGGCCCGTGCTCTTTCCATGAGGCCATGTAACTTCTCACAGATATCAGGAGCCGTAACAGACCTAATGACATCTGGCTATGGGAGGGTTGTTTCGTATATGTGACTCTTGTTGAAATTTGTACAAGGATGAGACCTTTCGGAGATTTTCTTAGTTGTCCTAGGAATCGCTGATCAGTTACGACTTTAGGGATGCTTCGTTTTGAATGTAATTTCTGGTGTTGATTGATCAGAAGGGACAGATCTAGATTGAGAGGAAAAATTGTGATCCAATCTGTCAATCTTGGGGTTTAGTACCTTGCTCCATTTAATCCTCCTCTTGCTTTCCTCCACATAGTAACAGTGAATTGCACTCAAGAACGTAATGCATAAATCCAATTCTTAAAAATATTATCAATCCTATGTTTAACAGCTCACAGGAGTCACCCAGAGATTCAGTGGGCAGAAAGTTTCCCCAGAATTTGGCGTGATGTGGTGGACCGCTTAATCCTGGGCAAGAACACTTTCAGATTCGCTTGAAGATCTTGGAATTTGAAGAATTTCGGTAATTGGTTGCTTAAGTTCTGCAGAAAGCTGAATGAATCTAGTTCTGCAGAGAAAGGGCCCAGTATAGTGGTAATGAGACTCCAGTTGTCTCAACACCTCTCCTTGAGAGCAAGGATTGTGTCTACTACCCTGTGTTGGTGTACTGAGAAGCAGCGTGGCTCAGTGGAAAGACCCCAGGCTTTGGAGTCAGAGGTCATGGGTTCAAATTCTGGCTCTGCCAATTGTCAGCTGTGTGACTTTGAGCAAGTCACTTAACTTCTCTGGGCCTCAGTTACCTCATCTGTAAAATGGGGATGAAGACTGTGAGTCCCCTGTGAGACAAACTGATCACCTTGAAACCTCCCTAGCGCTTAGAACAGTGCTTTGCACATAGTAAGCGCTTAATAAATGCCATTATTATTATTACTGTCCCATGTCCTTAGTACAGTGTTCTGCACCCAGTAAGTGTTCAATAAATACCACTGGTTGATTGGCCTCTTGAATGATTGACCTCCACGAACTTTATAACGTTCTCAAGATGTGATAATAGAACTTCATAATAATAACTATAGTATTTCTAAGTATTTATTATGTGCAGAACACTGTATTAAACACTGTATTATGAGAAGCAGCATGGCTCAGTGGAAAGAGCCCGGGCTTTGGAGTCACAGGTCATGGATTCAAATCCCAGCTCTGCCAATTGTCAGCTCTGGGACTTTGAGCAAGTCACTACTTCTCTGGGCCTCAGTTACCTCATCTGTAAAATGGGGATTAAGACTGTGAGCCCCCTGTGGGACAAACTGATCACCTTGTAACCTCCCTAGTGCTTAGAACAGTGTTTTGCATATAGTAAGCGCTTAATAAATGTCATTATTATCATTATTATTACTGTCCCACATCCTTAGTACAGTGTTCTGCACCCAGTAAGTGTTCAATAAGTACCATTGGTTGATTGGCCTCTTGAATGATTGACCTCCAGGGACTTTATAACTTTCTCATGATGTAATAATAGCACTTCATAATAATAACTATAGTATTTCTAAGCATTTATTATGTGCAGAGCATTGTATTAAACACTGCATTATGAGAAGCAGCATGGCTTAGTGGAAAGAGCCCGGGCTTGAGAGTCAGAAGTGGTGGGTTCTAATCTCAGCTCTGTCATTTGTCAGCCGTGTGACTTTGGGCAAGTCACTTAAGTTCTGGGTGCCTCAGATACCTCATCTGTAAAATGAGGATTAAGACCATGAGCCACATGTGGGGCAATCAGATGACCTTGTACCTACCCCAGTGCTTAGAACAGTGCTTGGCACATAGTAAGTGCTTAATAAATATCATTCTTTAAGCACTTAGTATAGTGCTCTGCACACAGTGAGTGTTCAATAAACACAACTGAATGAAAATGGATGAATTAAGCACAGAGTCGGATACAAGATGCTGAGGTTAGACACGACCCTTCACACATGGGGCTCCCAGTGTGAGGAGGAGTGAGAACAGCTATTGAATCCTCATTTGGCCAATGAAGAAACTGAGTCACAGAGAAATTGACTAGCCCAGGCTCACATAGCAGGCAAGGGTCAGAGATGAGATTAGAACTCAGGTCCTCTGACTCTCAGGGCTACTCTCTTTCTACTAGACCACACTGTTTCCCTGAAAACGTTCAGCTAATATGCAACAAATGAATACTTTTTCAGGTATGTAATTTATGCTCTTTCAGTTTTGTCTCTAACCTTTATCGTGCTGCCTTTAAATGGGATGGAAAAGCAAGGATGATAGGGGGTGGAAGGATAAATCTCAGTCAGGAAATAAGGAGAAAGAACCAACAAGAAGGAAAAAAAGAACTAAGGAAAGTAAAAGCACTAAAATATGGTAACTAATCATGAAAGGAAGATGAGGGAGAAATAAAAAAGAAAGTAACATACAGAAGAGAAAGAGCTGCAGAATGGAACAAAGGAGAGAGGAGTACATAAAAGCGAACACTTAACGTTATTATTATTATGGTGATGCATTATTGCCAATAATAGTGGAAGTCATTTTTCTGAGACTAGGGTAATTGTAGAACAACAAACTCCCATTGGTTGCGTGATGTTTTATGAGACCCATCACAGATGATTAGTTTTGGAGGAGCAAAATGGCTTTGAATGGCTGTGGTGAACTGTTATCTGCCTACTCATTCATTCTCTTCATTAAGCTACATTTTAATTAGCATTTTTCACTAATGGCATTCTAATGTCTATATTTGTTCAGTGATATAAGATGTATTTGTCTTTCAAGGAGTGTTTTTGACATGCGACTAAAAACATCCCATACATATGCCCCAGCTCCTTTCCACTCTCACACTGCCTTTCTTTTTAGATCAAGGATCCCCACTGTGGATGGGATTCTTCCCTTTGCAGCCAAGATAGTCCTAGCTGCTCACCCTTCTGCCGGTGGAGGGGCAAAGAGCTTCCTGTGCCAGGTTCACAGGTTCTTGGAGCCAAAGATGTTAAGATGTTAAGGCACTGTTAAATCTCTTTGACCAAGAGAGGCATTCAAACCATTTCCCCCCCACCCCCAACAGACATCTAGGTCCCACGCTGCCACCCCAAACATGCTATGCTCACACTCCTCCCTCCTTCTTTCTTCTTAACTCATTTACACGCCAGTGACCTTTTCCCCACTGCTTTCAAACATGCTCATGTCCCCCTATCCTAAAAAACCCTCCCTTGACCCCATGGCTCCCTCCAATCATCTCCCCACCTCCCTCCTACCATATCTTTCCAAATTCCTCGAAGGAGTAGTTTACACACCCACTGTCTCAAGTTCCGCTCCTCCAATTCTCCCCTTCGCCTGGAAATATTATCCCACCTTGGCTTCATCGACACTGTCCTCTCCTGGTTCTCCTCCTATTTCTCTGGCTGCTCATTCTCCATCTCTTTCACAGGTTCTCATCTGCCTTTCCATTCACCAGCTGCGGGTGTCTATAGAGGTTCAGTTCTCCCCTTCGCCTGGAAATATTATCCCACCTTGGCTTCATCAACACTGTCCTCTCCTGGTTCTCCTCCTATTTCTCTGGCTGCTCATTCTCCATCTCTTTCACAGGTTCTCATCTGCCTCCCGTTCACCAGCTGCGGGTGTCTGTAAAGGTTCAGTTCTGTGTCTCCTTCTATTCTCCATCTACACCTACTCCCTTGGAAAACCCATTCACTCCCATGGCTTCAACTGCCACTCCTGGTTCTCCTCCTATTTCTCTGGCTGCTCATTCTCAATCTCTTTTACAGGTTCTCATCTGCCTCCCGTTCACCAGCTGCGGGTGTCTGTAAAGGTTCAGTTCTGTGTCTCCTTCTATTCTCCATCTACACCTACTCCCTTGGAAAACCCATTCACTCCCATGGCTTCAACTGCCATCTTTGTGCATATTATTCCCCAATATGCATCTCCAGCCCTTATTTCTCTCCTTCGCTGCAGTCTCAAGTTTTCTCCCACCTTCACTCAGTCAATTTTATTTATTGAGTGTTTACTGTGGGCAGAGCACTGCACTAAGAGCTTGGGAACAGTACAATATAACAAACACGTACCCTGCCCAGATAATATGACAGATATATTCCCTGCCCACAATGAGTTTACAGTCTAGAGGGGGAGACAGACATTAAATAAATTAAATTACACGTATGTACAGTCCCAGAATGCTAATCCTGGACAATACAAATAGAGAAGCAGCATGGCTCAATGGAAAGAGCATGGGCTTAGGAATCAGAGGTCATGGGTTCTAATTCCTGCTCTGCCACTTAGCTTGGGCAAGTCACTTAATTTCTCTGTGCCTCAGTTACCTCATCTGTATAATGGGGATTAAGATTATGAGCCCCACGTGGGACAACCTGATCACCTTGTGTTCCCCCAGCACTTAGAACAGTGGTTTGTGCATAGTAATCACTTAACAAATACCATAATAATAATTATTATAAGTAGGAAAAAAATTCATGGTTTAATACCACATTGACCCTTTCACCTATCCTTACACCTCTTGGTTAACAAGTGAATTGGTCTCAGTAAGAATGAAAGGGATGAACACAGTAATACCCAGATCCTGCTGAATAGTGGTGGAACACTAAAGGTTTACTGAACATCTCTTTCCTTATGCTGAAAAATGATGACTTGTAGAGAAAACATCTGAATTTTGCCAGCACGTCACTGGGCGGATGAATCACTGTGGTTGGTGGATCCTGAAAATCTTTGGGAGTAGACTCATAAAAAAAATAGTTGTCCACTCTACCAGATTTCTGGTCCAATCAATCAATGAGTTGATGATGAATCATGAAACACATTTGCTAACAACTAAAACCTTAGGTTTTATGCCAATCAATCCAATCGTTCCACCACTGTCCCAATTGCCGGCTTTGAAATATGACTTTGGATCTGAGAATGTATGGATGGAAAGAGCCAGAATTCTGTCTAATACACCCTACTCCCTTTGAGCAGGTGAATTTTGCTATGCAGAAAGCACAACCAACTATATTGCTTAACCATCTTAACCCTAAACTCGTTGTTGGTGCCTGTTTTTCCTGTATAGGGTGATTCAGTGTTCTGTTTTCCAACAACTCTCTTGGAGATGGAACCTTTTCTCTGCTGAAAAAATAGCTTCAACTTTTCTTTCTGGTGCAATCCAAACCCTTTCTCTGATGGTAAAACAAAGATCGGGTGTCAGCTTCAATATTGAAAATGAAGATTTCACACACGCACACACATACAAACGGAAGGAAAACTCATTCCAAATCAGGGTTACGTAAAGAAAGAGAAGCTGAGAGAAGGCATCATGCTTTCAGGTAGCTAGAAAAAAAATCAATTGGCTTGATGCTTATTAAAAGGCAATCTAGTGAATCATTTCTCCACATATTTGAAAAGTGTATTTCTCTGCCTGCCATTAACATCATAACAGAAATCCCTTCAGCTCATGGAGGTCTTTTGAAATTAATTTTTAATATCCCCACTAGATAACCCCCCCACCCCCACCCCAATTCCTATATTGGCACTTCCATGCTAAGCTCTTAAATACTCAAAACCCCCTGTAGAAATTAAATACTCCCTCTAATCTGCAGTTTAGTGTTTGTTTCCCCATAGGCTGGAAACGCCTTAAGGGCAGAGTTCACATGTACTCCTTCTATTGTACTCTCCAACATGCTTAGTACAACATTCTGCACAAAATAGTCATCCAATAAATACCATTAACTGATGGGAAAGTGTATTTATTTGCTTGATACTGATTTTCAACAATGGGTAGGCAATCCACCTGAAATAATCATGGGTATTTTAAGTCCCTTAACTCTGCTTACTTCATTGAGCAAGGGGCTAGATGATCAATCAGTCATATTTATTTAGCACTTATTGTGTGAAGAGCACTGTGCAAGTACTCGTCATTCATTCATTCAGTCATATTTATTGAGCACTTACTGTATGCAGAGCACTATGCTAAGTGCTTGGGAAGTGCAAGTCGGCAACATATAGAGACGGTCCCTACCCAACAATGGACTCACAGTCTAGAAGGGGGAGAGTACAGTGCAACAGAATTGACAGACACATTCCTCACCCACAATGACAGATGAGAAATCTAAAATGGGAAGAAAATCCCCACGAGATGATGACCCTGGCATGCATGGTGGAAGACTGCCTAAATAATCGGTGGAACCAAACCTCTCATTTATCCATCATCTTGGCCCCATGTTAGACATGTCTAGACACTTATATATGTCTAGGTTAAAAATGCACCCACCCATAAAAGCTGGAGTTAATACATGCTCTGGCATTTTCTTTCAGAGGCGATGTCAAAAGAAATAAGCAAATGATGATAAAGGACTTGATTTATTAGGGAAGGAATTAAATACCCCATGAATCATTAGGACTGTTATTAACTCATCCTAATTATGGCAGCTTCAAATACATAACCCCATTTAGCCCCCTATTTAACCTATCCACTGGTCACCTGGCCCATGTGACTCCTTGTTTGCCATTTCTGTTGGGGAAACTGTAAAGGTCAAACCCGTAGTCCGGCAGAAGCAAATTTTCAAATAGTCAAAGAGAATAAATTAAAATTAGTTACAAAGGTGACAGCAACTCACACTAACCTTGAAAGAAGCAATTAAAGTAAGCCCTCCCTCCCAGTAGTTTGGCATTTCATCTAAACTGTGACCCCGTTGTTGGGTAGGGACCGTCTCTATATGTTGAGAGCTCACCTCCTCCAGGAGGCCTTCCCAGACTGAGCCCCTTCTTTCCTCTCCCCCTCGTCCCCCTCTCCATCCTCCCGTCTTACCTCCTTCCCTTCCCCACAGCACCTGTATATATGTATATATGGTTGTACATATTTATTACTCTATTTATCTATTTATTTATTTATTTTACTTGTACATTTCTATCCTACTTATTTTATTTTGTTGGTATGTTTGGTTCTGTTCTCTGTCTCCCCCTTTTAGACTGTGAGCCCACTGTTGGGTAGGGACTGTCTCTATGTGATGCCAATTTGTACTTCCCAAGCGCTTAGTACAGTGCTCTGCACATAGTAAGCGCTCAATAAATACGATTGATTGATTGATATGTTGCCGACTTGTACTTCTCAAGCACTTAGTACAGTGCTCTGCACACATAAAGTGCTCAATAAATATGATTGAATGAATGAAATGAATGTAGCTATTAAGCATGACAGTAGTAGTAGTAGTATTTATTGAGCACCCTCTCAGCATAATGTTATTATTATTATTTTCAGGACTGTTAGTTATATTTATTGAAAGCTGAATGTGTTCCAAGCACTGCTTGGAGAGTACAATATCACATCAAATGCATTCCCTGCCCACAACAAGCTCACAGTCTACAGGGAGAGACTGACAATAATATAAGTAAATAGATTAAATAAATTACAGATATATACATATGTGCCGTGGGGAAGGGAGAGAGGATGAATGAGGAGAAAGTAAAAGAGGCGCAGAAGGGAGTGGGATAAGAGGACAGGAGGGCTCAGGTAGGGACAGCATCCAGTGCTTAGAACAGTGCTTTGCACATAGTAAGCGCTTAACAAATGCCATCATCACCATCATCCTTCTGGAAGAGATGTGCCTTCAATAAGGCTTTGAGGCAGGGGAGAGCAATCATATAATAATAATAATGGCATTTATTAAACACTTACTATGTGCAAAGCACTGTTCTAAGCACCGGGGAGGTTACAAGGTAATCAGATTGTCCCACGGGGGGCTCACAATCTTAATCCCCATTTTACAGATGAGGTAACTGAGGAACAGAGAAGTTAAGTGACTTGCCCAAAGTCACACAGCTGACAACTGGCGGAGCTGGGATTATATGAGGAAAGATATGAGGAGGGAGGGCATTCCAGGCCAGAGGAAGGATGTGGGCAAGAGGTTAGTGGCGAAATAGATGAGATCAAAGTACAGTGAGAAGGTTAGCACCAGAGGAAGGAAATGTGCGGGCTGGGTTATAATAGAACAGTGAGTTGAGGTAGGAGGTGGCAAGGTGATTGAGGGCTTTAAATCCAATGGTGAAGAGTTTTTGCTCGATGCGCAGGTGGATGTGCAACCACTGGAGTTTCTTGAGGAGTGGGGAAAATACAATACAATCAGTCAATATTTTTTACTGAGCTCTGTGCAGGGAACTGTATTAAGCACTTGGGAGAGTTCAAAAGGGTTAATAGAAATGATCCTTGGCTTTAGGAAGCTTACAGCTTGTGGGGGAGATAGACACAAGTAGGTTAAATGAACAGCATTTATTAAAGATATGCACACATCACTTGGGAATAATAATAATAATTTTGGTATTTGTTAAGCACTTACTATGTGCAAAGCACTGTTCTAAGCGCTGGGGGGTACAAGGTAATCAGATTGTCTCACATGGGGCTCACAGTCTTAATCACCATTTTACAGATGAGGGAAGTGAGGCACAGAGAAGTTAAGTGACTTGCCCAAAGTCATATAGCTGACAATTGGCAGAGCTGGAATTTGAACCCGTGACCTCTGACTCCAAAGCCCGGGCTCTTTCCACTGAGCCATGCTGAAAGTACAGCAGCCTTCTAAGACAATGTCTGCCCACCAGAAATGTACACTAAAGGTTCAGGGGTTTTTTTTGCCTTCTGATCTTTAGCAGATCTGAACCAAATTCCTCCCTGATTTAAAGTTTTGCTATCACACTTCTACAGTATGCTTCATGTGGTGAAATATCATTTGCTACAGGGAATACAGTAGTACTACGTGCAACCATTACCACGGTAACAACATCTCCAGGACAAATCCCATCATCGCCATGGCAGTGAAGATGATGCTGTGTGAACAATTGCCAGTGTTAGATTCTAGCTGCGTACCTGGGAGAGATCATCTCCCGCATGAAGCTATTCTGACTTCTCGTACCGTTTATTAATGTCACTGACAATCAAAAGCTTGCAGAAACTGGTGGAGAGGTTGTGTGGCATAATTACCGATTGCATAATTTATTTGAAACTCATGTATAATATAAAGCTCTGAGTCTGAAAAGCAACACACAGCTTGGGTTTATGCTGAGACTAAGAAACAACGAGTCCCGTCTGTTCCATGAAGGGCTCTGACAGCTCTCGATTTTACCAGGCTAAAAGTACAAAAGAGCGCACTGAATATTCAAAATGCCAAAGGGCCCTAGTGTATGTCACTTCTCAGTGGGTTGGAAGCCTTCTAACATGCCACCAAGGGATCACTTTGCCAGACAAGATCTGCAATACTTATTCTACTGCCAGTCTTGATGTTGGTCGAGTGAAAAAACTGCTGCTCTAGAAATCGGGACACCTGGTTTCTAGTCCCAGGCCTTCCTGGAACCAGCAAGCGGTGACTGCAAAATCTTTTTCCAATGTGCTTTGTCCTCTGTGCACCTCCTTGCTTATTGCATTCCACATCAGAAGGGATTGTCAAGAACTACAAAGCGTTTGTGGTACTGAGCAGGTTACAAGAACTACAGTCAATTCCTCTGCCCAGTTTCTCCATCAGTAATTCTCAGCAACAGGGATCATCCATCATTCCTGTCAGGAGACTCAATTTATCAATCAGTCACACTTATTGAGTGCTGACTATGTGCAGAGCATTGTACCAAGTGCTTGGGAGAGTGCAGTGCAACAAAATTAGTGGGTGTGTTCCCCGTCCATAACAAGCGTACAGTCTATCTACGGAATTAATGAGTTTTGCCGTCCGCAAAACACTGTACAGAGAGCTTGGAAAAGCACAATATAGCAAGGCTGGGAGACAAAATCCCTTCCCGCAAGGAGCCTACAGTCTAAGGAGAAGCAGCATGGGCTAGTGAAAAGAGAACAGGCCTGGGAGTGGGTCATGGGTTCTAATCCCGCTCCACCACTGTCTGTTGTGTGACTTGGGCAAGTCGCTTCACTTCTCTGGGCCTGTTACCTCATCAGTAAAATGGGGATTGAGACTGTGAGCCTCACACAGGACAGGGACCGTTTCCAACTTGATTTGCTTGTATCCACCCCAGCACTTAGTACAGTGCCTGGCACATAGTAAGCACTTAAATACCATCATTATTATTATTGTTATTATTATTATTATTACAGTCTACTGGGTGACTCCATCCACCAATTTTTATTACCGGGATGGAATCAGGTGTGTGAGGACAGTGAAAGTGGGGAGGGTATAGGATTCATATTCTTGAACTCTTGTTTCCCTAGCTGTAAAATAAGAACCATTCCTCCCAGTGGAAACATGCTCCTGTGAAATTTCAGCCATTTCAAAGGGAAGAATTTTGTCGTCTTGAAGAAATGACATATAGGACTACAGTGATTGGTTATTTCCCTACTTGAATAGTGGTGAAAGGCTAGAACCGTAACAAGATAATAACAGAGAGGAAGATGAAATCTGTGTATATCACTTGCAGCTGGGCAGAGCTGGGCCATGTTGTGTAGGATCAAGGGTGGATTATATAATTTCTCTTACCCTTCCCACTTTCCTCTGGTTTTGTTTTTTATTTGTCTCCCCATTCTAGACTGTGAACGCATTGTTGGGTAGGGACCATCTCTATATGTTGCTGACTTGTACTTCCCAAGTGCTTAGTACAGTGCTCTGCACACAGTAAGCGCTCGATAAATACAATCCAATGAATGAATGCATGAGTGAGGAAAGAACAGAACTATTAAAGGTTCCACGCTATAAATTTTCCAGACTTTGTTCTGTGATAGGTGAATAAAATGTGATCCTTAGAGATGATCCCACTGAGGAGCAGTTTATGCAGCCAACCCCGCAAATCTCTGCCAAGTTTAAATTAGGCGGTCACCAGACTTTCCAAGAGGAGGTTAGGGGGCAGGGGAATGGGTTTAGGGGTGCTCTAACAGGGAAGAGGGATACAAGACATTAAGCTGAAGATCATATGACACAATCCGGGCCATCTCAGGTCTTTGGGTTCTATGACGTTTTTCCAGACTTTGTTCTACAATAGGTTAATGTAGCATGATCCTTTGAGGTATCCCATTTAGCAGAGGTTTATGGATGGGATGATTGTCCTGCAAATCACATTCCAGGAGCTATAGAGAAGCAGCGTGGCTCCGTGGAAAAAAGCCCGGGCTTTGGAGTCAGAAGTAATGGGTTCAAATCCCCGCTCTGCCAATTGTCAGCTGTGTGACTTTGGACAAGTCACTTAACTTCTCTGGGCCTCAGTTACCTCATCTGTAAAATGGGGATGAAGACTGTGAGCCCCACGTGGGACAACCTGATCTCCTTGTATCCTCCCTAGCACTTAGAACAGTGCTTTGCACATAGTAAGCACTTAATAAATGTCATTATTATTATCAATATTATCATACTCCTTTAATTCCCAAGTATTTGTCGTAGTTGGTACTGGCCCTGGGGGAGCTCTGCTGTTGCATTTTGGTTAGAGATGAGTGAAAGAGTCTGGCTACATCCTTCACATCCTGCTAACAGTCCCTCATAATCCTAGAGCACAGGAACCCAGACAATGGATTGCCTTCTATAAATCAATCAATCAGTGGTACTTACTGAGTACTTTCTGTGTGTGGACCACTGTACTAAGTGCTTGGAGAAGCAGCGTGGCTCAGTGGAAAAGAGCGTGGGCTTTAGAGTCAGAGGTCATGGGTTCAAATTCTTGCCCTCCCAATTGTCAGCTGTGTGACTTTGGGTAAGTCACTTAACTTCTCTGGGCCTCAGTTACCTCATCTGTAAAATGGGGATTAAGACTGTGAGCCCCCCGTGGGACAACCTGATCACCTTGTAACCTCCTCAGCGCTTAGAATAGTGCTTTGCACATAGTAAGCACTTAATAAATGCCATTATTATTATTATTATTATTAATGGAAAGATCCTGGGCTTGGGAGTCAGAGGTTGTGGGTTCTAATCCTGGCTCAGTCACTTATTCATTCAATCGTATTTATTGAGCACTTACTATATGCAGAGTACTGTACTAAGCACTTGGGAAGTACAAGTTGGCAACATATAGAGATGGTCCCTACCCAACAGTGGGCTCACAGTCTAGAAATCAGCTGTGTGACTTTGGGCAAGTCACTTAACTCCTGTGTTCCTCAGTTACCTCATCTGTAAATTGAGGATTAAGACTGTGAGCCCCTCCTGGGGCAGTCTGATTACCTTGTATCTATACCAGCGCTTAGATCAGTGCTTGGTACATAGTAATCGCTTAACAAATACCATCATTTATTTTTTTTTTTTTTGCGGTAGAGTTGGTAGACGAGATTGTTGCCCACAAGGAGTTAATAGTCTAGAGGCCTTCTGGCCTTTAAGGTATAACCAAGTGTTTAAAACAACTTCTTTTGTGGTCCACTATGGGTTAGCGGATACATGAAGTTCGAAGTCAGGGCAGAGAAAGTGTTATTTTTGGAAGTATCATCTTAAATATAAAAACTGTAGGTATCATCTCAAATTATCATGGGCGCCAAAAAAATGTCAATTAAGTCTTCTTGTTTTCCACCAGTGTGTTGCAGTGTGATTCTGTGTATTTTAAATTGCCTACTGTATATCCAATGTACGTGAAAGACTTGGGAAGAGCCCATTATTTGTATAATTAAACCTATCAGTATTCATTTATAAGTTGCTTCATCTTTAAATTGCATTTTTTCAGGAACACAGATCTACTCCATAGCAAGGGTTGCTGGTATAGATTCATTCATTCATTCAATCATATTTATCATCATCATCATCATCAATCGTATTTATTGAGTGCTTACTGTGCACAGAACCCTGTACTAAGCACTTGGGAAGTACAAGTTGGCAACATATAGAGGCAGTCCCTACCCAACAACAAGCTCACAGTCTAGAAGATCCATATAGATCCGTGTTAAGTTTTACATGAAAGGTAAAACTTCTCCTATTTCTGTGGTGTATGATGGAGGGGATCTATATTGAACAATTTGATCTATGAGAATGCTCAAATATGTTACTTTATCAATGATAGTTTAGTGTTTAAAAATGCAGTTCAGGCTTTAGGCTTTTAGGCAACATCTGCTGTTACACACATATACGGAGTCATTATTAAGAACTGAGTGAGTGACAATCTTTACAGTTCATTATCAGGATTATTGCTTTTGGGCAGCAAATCTGTGCGTATTTACATCGTAGAGTCAAAATCAATGATTATTTACAACATTTTCCATCTGAGAGCACTTTTGCTCACTATTGCCCAATACTCTGACTCTTGCTGATGTTTTAGCTTCACTAAGAGAATATTATGATATTCTTTAAGTGCTTGTAAGAATATCATAATATTAATAATGATAGTTACAGTAATAATAATAGTTATCATTATTGTTTTCAAATTCAAAAGACCACTTTTTGGTTTTGGTTTCAGTTTTGCTTTTCCATATGTGCAAGAAAGAGAAAAGGAGCCCTCCTCATAATGCTTAACTAATGCCACCCTGAAAGCCATGCTTAAAGATGGCTCATGAAATATGTGAAGACAAGATAATTAATTGCAGGGATATTTTATTCCTAGATTTCATCATCAGTGGTATTCATTGAGTGCTTACTGTGTGCCAAGCATTGTACTGAGCCCTTGGGAGAGTACAATACAACACAGTTGGTAGACATGTTCACTGCCCAAAACAAGCTTAGATTTCAGGATGCACCTGCTAGTTAACTTTCTACCAATGTAGCATTCTAGTCCCAGGGGAACCAGGTAAGAGAGTGTGGATGATTCAGTGAAAACCCTCACTGGTCTTTTTAAAATAACTTTGACACATGTCCTGCTGATGGTTCCTGTCTCTGCCCAATGTTAAAGCATAGGCAGCTCTATTCCGGTCTCGTGCTATTTGAAAGAACAATTGGTATCTGAACAGTTCTGCTTCAGAATGCAACACTACTTCCAAATCTATAAGAGACTAGACAAGTATCCTGACACATTTTCATGGACACAGTGTGGAAGGGATCATCTCTCTTTTGACAGTACTATATAATGATGGGATTTCACCATAAGTGGTGGTATCTTCAAGTAGAAGGAGAAATTCCGTAAAATACTTTAATTTTACATAGCTCTTTCATTCCCAAAATACCTTCATATTAATTGTTCTTATTTTTGTTTCTATGAATCCCCTGTAATATCAGGAAAGGCAGGTATTATTATCCTTTGGTGTATTTTATGGAACAGATACATTATTAAGGACATACTTTGCCAGCTGTCATTATATGCAGTATTTTTGTGGAGCGTTAAGTGAGCTCCCAAAGTAGTTGGGCCTGGTTCGGCAAAGAGGGATGTGTCTCCATACTCATTACACTTGCATCGTAGCCTCGATTTGATCTAAAGGAAGTGAAGGTAACATGATCATCTGCTTATGCTGAATCCAAGTGAGAATACAAAATGGACATAATACAAAATGAACGTTATATGTTAGATGGGCAGAAGAAAATAAACTGCACCTGCATTATTAAATTAGTCAGTCATTTGTACTTATTGAGTACTTACTGTGTGCCGAGCACTGTACTAAGTCCCTGGGAGAGTACAATATATCAATAAATATACACAATCCCTGCCCCCAGTGAGCTTACAGTCTAACTCACCTGTGGATTCTTGGAAATGAAGTGAACCTCTGTCTAACAGTTAGGATGCTGAAGTGTCCCTTTCAGGCAGTGATACTGGTGTTTTTGGCTCCTGGTTATGAAATGCAGTATTCTACTGTGATTCTCTTTTTGGCACTCAATGTAAAGTGACATGTAATGTTGCCGTACACCCTGAAGGCACCAGGCGATGATGTGTTTTGTTTCGGATCACTGATTCCTTACTAGATGGCATCTGCTGCGACTTATGGAGACACCAGCTCTGGTCAGATGTCATTTTTATGCTGACCATGCAAGAGAGCAGTCCTCAAAAGAGTCTTCAGTTGGTTCCCTTCTCGGAAGCGAGTCATTTTCCTAGGATTGTGGCTTCCCTCTTCATACCTAGCAGCAATTAACAATAATAATAATAATAATAATAGCATTTATTAAGTGCTTATGCTGTGTAAAGCACTGTTCAAAGCGCTGGGAAGGTTACAAGGTGATGAAGCTGTCCCACGGGGGGCTCACAGTCTTCATCCCCAATTTATAGATGAGAGAACTGAGGCCCAGAGAAGTGAAGTGACTTGCCCAAAGTCACACAGCTGACAAGTGGCAGAGCTGGAATTTGAACCCATAACCTCTGACTCCAAAGCCCATGCTCTTTCCACTGAGCCATGCTGCTTCACGAGCAATTGCTCTTCCCACCTTCAAAATCTTCTTGAGGGCACATTTCTTCTGAGGCCTTCCCTGACTAAGCCCTCATTTTCTCTTCTCCCACTCCCTTCTTTGTCACCCTGATTTGTTCCCTCTATTCACCTCTCCTCAGCTCCACAAACTTAAGTACATATCCATAATTCATGGATATGGGGCTGGGGGGCATCCTTAAGTGCTTGGGGATAAGGAATCCAACTTGTACTTCCCAAGAGCTTAGTACAGTGCTCTGCACACAGTAAGTGCTCAATAAATACAACTGAATGAATGAATGACTCAAATGCATAGATGACCCTGGAGGGAGGGAAAAATAAAATGAAGAGTTGAGACTGTCGACAGACCTCTAGACTGTAAACTTTTTGTGGGCAGGGGATGTTTATTGTTATGTTATACTCTCCCAAGCACTTAGTACATTGCTTTACACATAGTAAGCCTTAAGACTAATACAGTTGACTGACTGACAAGGAGATATTAGTCAGGGAAGGCTTTCTGGAGGAGGAGGTGTAATTATAAAAAGACTTAACACTATTAAACTCTAATAGACTTAATGGTATTGAAGTGATATCTACTTCTCTTTTCTGACTGCTTTTATTATGGTATTTGTTGCTCACTTACTATGTAGCAAGCAATATACTTAGCACTAGATTAAATACCAGCTAATCAGGACAGAGTTCATCTCCCGCATGGGGCTCACAGTCATAGGTAGCAAGATTTAATCCCATTTTGCAGATGAGGAAAATGAGTCACAGAGAAGTTAAATGACTTATCTAAAGTCACACAGAAGGCAAATGACAGACCCAGGATTAGACTCTTCTGACTCCCGGGCTAATGCCCTTTCCACTAAACCAAACTGCTTCTCTCAGGTCCTGCGAAAAAAGAACGGGGCTTCATTTCAGACCAAGGAACCTCCATTTGTGGGTTTCATTTTTCCTTTCTTGGCTAGTTGGTCCTGTTCACAAAAGCCATCTCTAAATCCTGGACTCTCTGCCGCTATCAGAAAATAGCCCTGGGCCAGGAAAGCGGCAGAAAAACGAGCTGACCCTGTTGATGTCCTGCCTATCTCAGGGAATTGAAAGCCCAGCTGAGAGCAATTACAAGCAATATTACTACCTTGGCAGGAGCTGTCAGAACTCACGTTGCCAAGCTGATGCCGGACTGGATCTGTGCGCCCCAGGATAGGCGCGGAGGCAGGAAAGTTTCAATCAACTGTAGAGAAGTGAGGGAGACATGCAGTTTTAGAATCTTTTATTTCATGTAAAATATAAAATATTTGGGAGAAGCAAGTAAATGTGGAAAAATATGCTCACTCGCAAAATATTATCCTAGGTGGATTCTTGCAACTAATCCTAAGAGGAAGAGACTGAAATCCCTCAATTTCCTTGATTCTTTCACTAGTTATTTTGGCATGAGACTTGACTCTGACTTGAAAACCATATATTGTGGGTTAGATTAACACAGCCATCCATTCGTACATACATGTGCAGCGTTCATCCCGACCTAAAACAATGTTAAATTTGAACAGTCTGCCACACAGTTGATGCAAAAGAAAGTTTAAATAGTCCTGGAAACCTTAACTCAAAAAGTGTTAAATAGCATTTTTGGAATCATATAAAAGTCACGCATTTAAAATTTTCAATTTTTATGTCGGATTCGTTGATTTACACTTGTGGCAATGATAGAAGAGAAGGTTAATCTTGTGTTAATTTTGATTCACTGAATCAAAATCAATATCATTGAGAAGAAATGAATCTATGTGGCAGTAAAGTTATATGAATTATGTCTTCAAGTGTCACTTAAGTGTTTTACAACATATGCACAAAAAAGTACCATGATGAAATGTTGTGCAAAGACAAACATTCTAATTTAATATATATGCTAGTAACACTGTACTCTCAAACAATGCAACATAACAGTTGACTGCTGGGAGACCACTACAACATACAGACCAGCCTGGTGGACAGAGATTAGGAGATGGTTTGCTTTCCATGAATGAAGTCTTCATAAAAACAGGGATTCCAAATACCAAGAGGAAGATTCCAAAGCAGAAACAGGTCCTGGGTGGTAGAATCCCATTAGAGAATCCAATTGTTTAGGACTGTCTCTATATGTTGACGATTTATCCTTCCCAAGCGCTTAGTACAGTGCTCTGCACACAGTAAGTGCTCAATAAATATGATCGAATGAATGAATGAAGCCAAGAACTTTGTAGCCAACAATGTGGGAATGTAATGATAGCCATGACTGTGGCGTTTAAGTGCTTACTAAGTGCTAGACGCTGGGGTGGATACAAGATAATCAAGTCAGATGCATCTCCCGTCCCACATGGGGCTCACAGTCTATGAGGGAGGGAGAACAGGTATTGCATTCCCACTGCAATTCTTCCAGAGTGTAAGCTCATCCTTTAGCCTGTTAGCTCACTGTGGAATGTGTAAACTCCTCAGGGAATGTGACTGTTTATTGTACTCTTCAGAGAGCTTTGTACAGTGCTCTGCACATGGTAAGCATTCAATAAACACCTGACTGGCTGACATTGCACAATTATAAAAATTGTACATTCAAATGAGGGTGCCGTGGCACAGAAGTTGTGAGTTGGCAAGGTCACACAGCAGGCAAGGTGGAGACGTGGGATTAAACCCAGATCCTCTGATTCTCAGAACCTACTCTTTCCATTCGGACGCACTGTTTCTCTTCAAGCAGTTGGCTCCACAAACATTATTCATTCATTCATTCAATCGTATTTACTGAGTGCTTACTATGTGCAGAGCACTGTACTAAACACTTGGGAAGTACAAGTCGGCAACATATACAGACGGTCCCTACCCAATAATGGGCTCACAGGGGAATCCTTAAATGAAGGATTACCCCTGAAGATTCAAGTCAGAAGAGGTTATTGCCCTAGAAAGTTCCTTTAGCAAATAATGCCCTCCCAGTGCACACCAAGACACTAAGAGGTGTCAGCTGATCCAGTTCTTCTATTGGCAGAAGACATTTTCAGCCAGAACATATCGCATCGAATCACTATGAAGAGAGGGTACACTGCAATTAGTTTCAGAAGTCAGGGCCAAAAACAAGTATCTGGGAATATAGAGGAGGGCACTTTGGGGTTTTAATCAATGGTGAAGCTTTGAAGAGTTTAAACTTCCTCAACCCTTTGACCACACTAAATTAAGGATGATAGACTAACATTTCAACATAACTCCAAATCTCCATAGAGCCGATCCAATCCCCGATCGTGCTTTGTAGTGAAATATTTTATCAGGTGGACTGGACAGTAATTTATCATTACTTCATTTAAAAGTTTTCCAAAGAGGGATCTGCCATTGAATCAGCTCCACAAGCCTGTGGAGCAAGACAGGAATTGAGCTCTTTAATATCAGATCAGTCACCGAAGGCAGGATCTGAAATGCTTGGCAGTGCCACAGAGCTAATTGCCCCAAAATATCTACAACCCTTCTGAACTCTCTTGGCTCTCTCTAATTTACCTCCCAAGACCCCTCCCTCAGAAGATTTTTGTTTTAACTTCAGTAATTCATTCTAAGTTTAAACTCTAATAGTTTAAAAGACTCTCTAATCTTCGTTTTCCAAAGGGCGGTACAATTTCAATTCATCAGTGGATAATGATGAACTAAGGACTTGATACATGGTGGCATATTTCAAACTGAAGCATATATTACTTTGGACACAGACTATCATGTGTAAGATATGCTGCTTCTCTGAGGGCTTCCCTTACCAGCATTTTCTTAATGCATATCACCACCTATTGAGGCAAGATGGTCTCCTACTCTAAGGTAATCTAGTATTTATACAGAGCTCTCAAGCATGTAGGCAAGATGGTCTCTTACTCTGTTATCTCGTATTTATACAGAGCTCTCAAGCATGTTATTTTATGCAATGACCCCATTACCTTATCAACCATATAACGTAGGCCACCTGGATAATTATTCAAATTACACATATTTCTGGTATTTTCAGTAGAAGAAGATTTTGGTCTCTATCTTCTTGCTTGCCAGTTTACTCCCATACCCAGTTAGGAGTTTATAAAATGGATAAACTGGTTTAATTAAAATTCAATCAAGAGCCAACTCTGAATTGACCATCATCAGTGAAAACTTGGAAGAATAACCAGGAACCTTGTGCCATCAGTGGTATATAATGAGCACTTACTCTGTGCAGAGCACTGTTTTAGAAGCTTGGGAGAGGACAATAGAGAAAGTAGACACGGACATTTCCCTCGAGGAGTTTACAACTCATTCATTCATTCAATTGCATTTATTGAGTGCTTACTGTGAGCAGAGCACTGTACTAAGCCCTTGGAAATTACAATACAGCAAATAGAGATAATCTATCCCTACAGTGAACCAAAGTTACTGAAATGGGGTCAAGGATCTTGGCCACCACCTTTCTATCAGCTCTCCATAAATATTCTACCTCTGAGAGTAAGAACCCCCAGTCTGCGTTTCTGCTTTGGTGTTTATCACACCGGATTGGTAATGCAGGACAGTGAGATGGAGAGTCAGGAGAACATTTTGTTGTCCACTCTCCTGGCTTAACGTGCTCATGGAAATGTGCAGCACTAATGACATCTTTATGTGTAATTCACAGAAAATCCTTGAGAAACCGTAAGCTCACTGTGAGCAGGGAAAGTATCTGTTTATTGTTGTATCGTACTTCCGCAAACGCTAGTACAGCGCTCTGCATGCAGTAAGCACTCAATAAATAGGATTGAATGGATGATTGTCAATTTCATTTTTCTTCTCTAACTTGTTTTTAGAGAAGTGGGGTCAGGAGGGGGGCAGCCTCTGAATAATTAGAATTTGGAATTGGCTGGGGATTCTCAGGAAAATGCTATCAGTGATGATTACAGTTATTATATTCAGCCTTGCAGTACTTTTAAAATCATTCCAAGCGGATCCAGCTTCTCTGCACTAATCTTGAATACTGCCCAAGACGATTTGAAAACTTTTCTCAAAAGCCTAGATTCTTGATGTTGTGTTAGGGATAATTTGCATTCGGAAACCACTTAACTCTGCATATTGTTAGTGCCTTCAGAGGAACTGAGGAAAAGGAGTCTTGAATAACTCCATCTTAATCTTTGAAAAATCCAAGCCTAATTTGTTCTGAGGGTAGCAATCAGGTAAGCACCTAAATCTATTGGGGCCCATGATTTCAGACAATTACCTTGCAGAAAGCCCCGTGTTTCATTGCTAAAGGATCAGTGTCCTGTATAGACAATTTATCTGGGAATCTCAGTTAGCAGAGTTTATGAATAGGTGTGGCCTGGATTGGTGGTAAAGTCATCCTATTCGATGATGGAGCTGTTTATAAAGTACTGAAAGCATCCAAACTGAATAACTCTCTTTCAGGAAGAAGTGGGCCCATCCCCATCTAAGTCAAACACCCCTAGCAAAAGGCATTGAATCCTCATTTTAAAAATAAGGAAACTGAGGTACAGATAAATTAAGTGATTTACTCAAATCCGCACACCAGGCGAACTAGAGAGGCAGGATTAAAATCCAGGTCCTCTGACTCTCAGGTACAGGCTGTCTTCATTAGGTGATGCTTCTCCTCATTTATACTGCATTCTGATTTATAATTATATTCATTCTGGTCCTTTTTTTCCTTTTATTTCACTCCCTTCTGCATCTCCCTGACTGGCTCCCTTTATTCCTCCCCACCTCCCAGCCCCGCAAAACTTATGTACATAGCCGTAATTTATTTATTTATATTAAAGTCCATCTTCCCCTCTATACTGTAAGCTCTCTGTGGGCAGGGAATGTGTCTGTTGTATTTTGTACTCTCCCAAGCACTTAGTACAGGGCTCTGCACACAGTAAGTGCTCAATGAATACAATTGACTGACTGACTGGAAAGAGGGATTTTTAAAATGTGGTTATTTTCTCGGAGAGAACATTTTTTTCGTACTCTGTGAATCTCTCCTGAAAAGTTGGCAAGGGGAGCAGAACCCACAGTGACAGGCAATAAATTGTTATTGATACATTTTCAAGCCCAAATGGTTAAGTGTTTCTCCCGTGGGCTTTTCAGGTTGATTTGATAGGTGGAAAGGACACAATTGCTTGCTGCCATTACTGAGGCAAGGCGTCTGGTAGAGAAGTTGGAAAACATGTCCCAACCCTCCATATGGATTTTGGCAGGTCCAGAATTTCTTCTTGGCTTCAAGGAAATAGTTGAGAGCCCACAAGACAGGAAGCACTTCTAAGGGCCAACACACAGACTACTGTTTGTCAAAGATTTGACTAGGCCGCCAATTGAGATTTACTCTCAATAAAGAGTTATGGAACATGAAATGACTTGCCTACAGAAATTGTTGTGCAATTCCGTTTCTATATACGACCAGCTAGTTTCCCTATTTTTGCCCGGATGTTTAAATTAATTTGCGGACAACATCTCAACCCTTTTCCACAGAGGTAGCTCTGATTTCCAATTGGCATCAGTGAGGGATGGAACAAGTACGATGTGAAACTACTTCCTCCACTGGTCCCTTAAACAAGGAAATTATGCTTCTAACTTTCTGTGATTCATCCATCAACTGTTGGAATCCTGAACCATCAGTATTTATTAAGCACCTAATGTGTGCAGAGTATGGGCACTTTTAACAGCACATTCAGTGATTTATTCTGGGTTTGGGAGGTGGGGAGAATAGTGGTCTGCTGGATAGGGAGGGAGAGGGAGTGTGAATAAGAGGTTGTGAGTAGAGAGATGAGAATGAGGAATAGTGAGTAAGTTGGCTTGAGAACAAGTGGAAGCATGTGTGTTGGGTTGTAGCAGGAGAAGAGACTGGATAAATTGGAGGGAGATTGTTGATTGAGTGATTTACTGCTAGTGGTTAGAAGTTTCTGCTTGAAGTGAAGTAGTCTGGGGAGCCACTGAGTTTTTTTTTAGGAGTGGGGAGACCTGCAAAATAACATTTTAGCCAGGTTTGCCTGGGAGAATTGTAGATATTGTTCTTGGGGAAAGGTAATCATCTAAGATCCATTCAGTTGTATGTATTGAACGCTTACTGTGTGCAAAGCACTATCTTAAGCACTTGAGAGAGTACAATGTAACAATAAGCAGACACATTCCCTGCCCACAATGAGTTTACAGTCTAAAGGATGAGCTTATAATCTAGATAAGATGGGGCACAGTGAAGCAGACTCATCGCAGGTGACTTGATCCTGTAATAAATTCATTCATTCATTCAATCGTATTTATTGAGCACTTAATGTGCAAAGCACTGTACTAAGCACTTGGGAAGTACAAATCAGCAACATATAGAGATGGTCCCTACCCAACATGGGGTAATGTGGTCACAGATAAAGATGTGAATGTGGATCTATATATATTTTTAATGCATCGTATACATTGATCACAACTGCTTTTGGACCCCTCACCTCACAATTACCATTTGAATTATTTTAAAATCAGCATCGGACGTAATCCAGTTTACCTGTACACACGCATGCATGCAATTTTATGTCAATCACACAGGTACTTTTCTTCAGGCCACATCCTCTTGAAACCTTTTTCTCAGAACATCCATGTGTGTTATTCATGAGAGAAGCTATCACTGACATCTAAAGAATTTCTGTTCACAGAAATGATGTATTGTGGCTGAGGCATAAGAAACCAGAATTGTGCTGCATGAATTGAAACAATTTCCCCTGATAATACAAAGCTGAAATAAAGTTCTTTTTTTCCTATCTGCCATGATAAGAATGAGAATATTGTTCTTCAATCACGTAGGAGTAACATATATGTCATAATATTCAGAATTCATGTTTTTTAAGAGAACAGCTGTTAAAAAAAGGTTGAAATGGGAATACACATATCCACCTCCCCAAAAACGATTACGTTTCCATATCAGTTATTATTGATATGAAAAAATATCACTTTAAAAAAGAAATACTACTCATTTTATTTAATCTAACAGATCTGGGGCCTAAACTACTGGGTCTCTTTCTCATTATCCTTGACTTCTCTCTGTCATTCAACCCACATATTCAATCCGTCATCAAATCCTGTCGGTCCCACCGTCACAACATCGCTGAAATCCACCCTTTCCTCTCCATCCATACTGCTACCATGTTACTACAATCACTCCTCCTATTCCACCTGGATTACTGCATCAGCCTCCTTGATGACCTCCCCCCCGCCCCACCTCCCTCTGCCTCCTTTCTCTCTGCTCTGCAGTCCATACTTCACTCTTCTGCCCTGATCATTTTTTTTACAAAAAAAAAACATTCTGGGCATGTCAGCCTGCTCATCAAAAACCTCCAGTGGTTGCCCATCCACCTCAGCCTCAAACAAAAACTCCTCACCATTGGCTCTAAAGCAGTCCACCAGCTTTCCCCCTCCTACCTCGCCTCACCTCACTTCTCTCCTTCTACAACCCAGCCCACATGTTTAACTCCTCTAGTGCTAACCTTCTCACTCGATCTCGCCTGCCTCACCACCGACCACTAGCCCACATCCAGCCCCTGGCCTGAAATGCCCATCACTCTCCCCACTTCCAGAGCCTTATTAAAGGCCCATCTCCTCCAAGAGACCGTCCCAAACTAAGCCCTTCTTTTACTCATCTCCCACTCCCTTCTGTGATCTCGCCTGCCTCACCACCGACCACTAGCCCACATCCTGTCCCTGGCCTGAAATGTCCATCACTCTCCCCACTTCCAGAGCCTTACTGGAGGCCCATCTCTTCCAAGAGGCTGTCCCTAACTAAACCCCGCTTTTAATCACCTCCCACTCCCTTCTGCATCGCCCTGACTTGCTCCCTTTGCTCTTTCCCCCTCCCATCCTCAAAGCACTTATTTACATACCTGTAGTTCGAATTATTTGTACCGATGTCAGTCTCCCCCACTCTAGACTGTGAGTTTGTTGTGGGCAGGGGATATCACCGTTTATTGTTGTACTATACTTTCCCAAGAGCTTAGAAAAGTGCTGTGCACACAGTAAGTGCTCAATAAGTGCTCCCTTCAGCTTGGAATTCCTCTTCCTATCCCAGCTTTCCCCATCTTCCAAGCCCTTCTAAAATCACATCTCCAGGAAGCCTTCCCAAGTAATATTTAATTTTCCCACCTTATGGCTCTTAGGTGTCATTTCAGCCTTTCCACACCACCACCATTGTCATTAATGGTACTTCCTGAGCCCTAACAGTGTGCAGAGCAGAGTTGGTAGACTTATTTCCCTGCCCACAGTGAGTTTACAATCTTGCATACTACCTAATCCCTTCAATTCCCACAACACCCATAGCACCTAAGTACATATTTTATCAACTTTATCACTCCCCTTATCTGTAATATGTCTCCATCCCCCAGAAGCCCTTTGAGGTCAGGGATTGTGTCTGCTACATATTTTTTACGCTCCCAAGCATTTAGTACAGTGCACTGCCTAAAGGAAGCTCTCAGTAAACATTACTGATGGATTTAATTTATGCAATATCCTTCTAAATTCAGAATCTGCAGCTTTATAGAATTTAGACAGCAGTTTTCAGTATGGGGTGTATCATTTGTTCCCATACATAAAATTCTGATGGAAAAATTTCTGCCTGAAGGGAAACTGAGATGCACCCAAGGATTTCTCCATTTGGGCAAGTAAGTTTCAAAGATGAATAATAAAGAGTTTTGCTCAGTTACCTCTTTACAGGAAAGGGGCTGGGTCAAGGTTTATTATCACTGGGAAGAGGGCTTCATGGAGACAGAAATCAAGCTCAGGAGAATGTTACAGGGAAGCAGTAGAAGGATGCTCTAAAGTTCAGTTTAAATTATTCTAATCTAGTACAGAGGTCTCCACAGGTAGCCATAAGAATGCTATTTTGAACAGTAACAAGTAAGTTTAATTGAGTTCTCAGGAGTCTGAAGGTTGTTTTTTTATTAATAATAACAATGATAAACAAGCTTCCTTACTGAGACAAATTTTCAAAGTTGTCACAGTGTGAGCCAGTTTTCTCATCCTTTGAATTCTTAGAATATGTTTTAACACATCTTAACTGAGATATCAAGACATCCACATATTTAAAGTCTTCCAGGAGCTTTAGTGCTTTCATATTTTGGAAGTGGACTTTTACTTTTTTTTTTGTTTTTTGTCTGGATTCACCCATTTAATTTATACCAAACGACTAGGTAATAAAGTAACATACTGGAATTTGTTCAGTTATATAATTTAGGAGTTGAAAAACAGAATAGAACTGGATGAAAAATAAATGGGAATGCAAAAAACTTCATTTAATAACAAAAAAATTAATAATAACTGTATTTTCCTGAGTTGCAAGAGATTAGTGTGACAGATGGATTTATTTTTGTTTTTTAAAAGAATTATGCTTAGAATCACACGTATGCATGTACCTCAATGAAAGATCTTTGAACTATATTTTAAGTTTTTGAAATAATGTTCGTGTTTTGATTGGAATAAATCCTTTATAATGTTGTTCATCAGAATTTCAGACCATTTGAATTTAGAGTGTGTTTTAGTCGCTGAATGGAGTAGCAAGGCAGAAAGATGGAATACTAATAGCAACTTTAAGCAGCGTGGCTCAGTGGAAAGACCATGGGCTTGGGAGTCAGAGGTCATGGGTTCAAATCCCGGCTCTGCCAATTGTCAGCTGTGTGACTTTGGGCAAGTCACTTCACTTCTCTGTGCTTCAGTTACCTCATCTGTAAAATGGGGATAAAGACTGTGAGCCCCACTTGGGACAACCTGATCACCTTGTATCCTCCCCAGTGCTTAGAACAGTGCTTTGCACATAGTAAGCACTTAACAAATGCCATTATTATTATTATTATTATTATTATTATTGTTATTATTATCTTTCCTTGCTGATTTCCACTCCAACCCAGCACATTTACTTCACTTCTCTAACACCAACCTATTGACTGTACCTTGATTTCATCTATCTCTCTGCCAATGCCTCATCCATATCCTGCTTTTGGCCTGAAACTCCCTCCTGCTTCACTTTCAGTAAATCATCACTCTCCCCACTTTCAAAGCCTTTTTAAAATCAGATCTCCACCAAGAGGCCTTCACCGACTAAGCCCTCATTTTCCCTACTCCTTCCCCTTTTTGCATCGCCCTTGCACTTAGATTAGTATCCTTGTAAGTGCTTAGTACAGTGCTCTGCACACAGTGAGCACTCAATAAATACGATTGATTGATTTTATTTGCCCCACCCTCAGTCCCAAAGCACTTATGTACCCATCCGTAATTTAATTAAATTGCCTGCCTCCCCCTCCCAACTAAGATACTTGTGGGTAGGGAAGGTGTCTACGAACTCTGTTATGCTGTACTCTCCCAAGTGTTTGGTACAGTCATCTACACACTTTAAGCACTCAAGCAAAGCAATTAATTGATTGCCAAACACCAAATTAAGCCTGACGGTAGCTAAAATACAATCAGGTTGGTCACGGTCCCTACCCCACACAGGGCTCACAATCTAAGGAGGAGCGTCATGATATCTATTTTTAAACCCACACTCCAAAAACTTCATTTAAAGAGGACTAAAATAGTGAGCGAAGTTGGCAGACTGAAGTCCGAGTGGCAGAATAAACAAACCAGAGGGTTTTGGTAGACTGTGTTGTCAGTGCATTCAGAAAGATTAAAGAATTGTCTTGGGCATTTCTGCGGGTCTGCTCAAGTAGCAGGCATAACCTGAACCTACTCGGCGGTTTTTCCTCCTGTCACCCGAACAGGCTCATTAAGAAAAAAGAAAAAAGAAAAAAGAAAAAAGGTCCAATTCCCATCTGCCTTCCTGGGGTTTTGGAATTTCAGTATTTTACTATTGCACTCCTGCAGTCCATGTTGGACTCTGCGTTACAAAGTTGTACAGTGTAACCGTTACAGGATCCAACAAACAACTATAAGAAATATCACACAGGGGGAATGTTAATGAGTTCATTGAGGTGAATGTGCAGTGCAGTGAGGTTTTTTTTGGTTTAACAGTAAACTCCCAATTATAAGGATGTGGTGTGGATTTCCTGGGCCATTCCCCCCACGAGAGTTGGGAGAGGATATGGGGGGTGGGGATGGGGATTTGAGGGGGTGAGGGGAGAAGGGAGGAAGCCTAGCCTGTGATGTCTCTGGCTTTTGTTGCCAGAGTTGCTTCATTAAGCGGGCTTGTGCTCAACTCTGTGGCTCTAATGGCAAAAGATGAGAGTTTATCCGCTCCGCCGCAACGTGGCGTCCAGAAATAACGATCAAACTGTTTTAAACAAATAGGTTGGTGGTTTTATAACTAATTAACTGAGGAAACCTCAGCTGGATTTTTGTTTTGAATATATAGGGTGCGGAAAAGAAAGGCACTAGAAATCTTTAGTCGTGCCATTTTTCTTACAGCTGGAAAAAACTGAACCTACAGGTGTAGAGTCTTAAATGAATAGTCTTTGAAAGTTTCAGTGCGTTGTGTAAATGAGCATTTTTCCCATGGGACTTGGCCTCCTCATGGGAAAGCAGTTGGTTCGTAATACAATTCCAGTTACTTAAGTACAGTTAATTTTCATGTGTGTTGAAGAAATTGGTAGTCACATTGAAAGCCTGAGGTACTTTTGAATGTAGTATCACGAGACTAAGAAGTAACACCAATCTAAGAAGCATGTTGTGCCCTTCACCTAGCCTCAGTGGTCCCGTTTGAATGGAAGTAAGTGGAGACATTAATCCTACAATGAAGTATAGTAAGTGAGGGATACAATTGAATAGTTGATGAAATATTTTTAGTTAGGTCTGTATACCCATCTATGTTTGTCTGTAACACTGATGAAATCCAATTAACTCCCTGATTTATGTACTATGTACTAGAAGACAGCTTGGTGGTAGATATAATATTTCAAACTTAATTGCCAGAGTTGAAGTCAATTTTGATCCCACATTTAAGAAAAATTAATTTTATTTCTTAATAATAAATATGCTTGAAAGACATTGTGCCTCATTGGTGAACATCTCATCCTTTATTTTTCCCTTTTAAACACAGCACACCACAAGACCCAGCCAGAAATAGTGTCCTAATCAGAGAAAGCAAGAAGGAGTAGAAGTCCAGTTGGTTTATAGTTTTATCTTTTTTTCTTAAAACGGTATTTTTTATGATCCTACTATTTGTTAAGACCGATTCCAAGTACTGGAGTAGTTGGAATGCAATCACGTTGGACACAATCCCTGTCCCTCACAGGCTCACATCTAACTCAGGGTGGAGAGGATTCAATCCCCACTTTACAGATGAGGTAACAGAAGCAAGAAGAAGTTTAGTGACTTGTCCAAGGTCACACAACAGGCAAGTGGCAGAGCCAGAATTAATAATAATGGCATTTATTAAGCACTTACTATGTGCAAAGCACTGTTCTAAACTCTGGGGAGGTTACAAGGTGATCAGGTTGTCCCATGGGGAGCTCACAGTCAATCCCCATTTTACAGATGAGGGAACTGAGGCCCAGAGAAGTTGTGACTTGCCCAAAGTCACACAGATGACAATTGGCAGAACCGGGATTTGAACACGTGACCACTGACTCCAAAGCCCGTGCTTTCCACTGAGCCACGCTGCTTCTTAGATTAGAACCCAGATCCTCAGACACCTAGGCCTGTTCTCTTTTTACCAGGCCATGCTGTATCTCTATCTTCTACTTCAAACGATGCCTATTTTCTTGCAAATAAATAATTTATGTTGAGTTCTGAAAAATATTTTAGCCACTTCCATCTTATCAGGGAGATGCATAGTCAATAAGCTGAATGATTTTTTTTTCCTATTCCCCCAGTTTATGTAATTATACACTACGGAGAGTAAGCACCTTGTTCTCTTTCTTTTGTACTTTCCCAAATGCTTAGTACAGTTGCAGTGCACTCAATAAATTCCGCAGCTTGGTGTTGTGGCTATTTCAATCAATCAATCAATCGTATTTATTGAGTGCTTACTGTGTGAAGAGCACTGTACTAAACGCTTGGGAAGTACAAGTTGGCAGTGAATTTGAGGTGAATCAGTCAAGCATTGGTATGCATTGATAAATTATTACTCTATTTTACTTGTACATATCTATTCTGTTTATTTTATTTTGTTAGTATGTTTCTCTGTCTCCACCTTTCAGACTGTGAGCCCACTGTTGGTTAGGGACTGTCTCTATATGTTGCCAACTTGTACTTCCCAAGCGCTTAGTACAGTGCACTGCACACAGTAAGCACTCAATAAATATGATTGATGATGATGATGATGATTGAATTCTAAGTGCTTAGTACAGTGCTCTGCACACAGTAAGCATTCAATAAATACAATTGAATGAATGAATTGAATGCTTTCTTTGTGTAGAACACTGTATGAAATACATGGGAGAGAGCATTAAAGTAGATATAATCCCTGCCCTCAAGGTGTTTACAATCTGGTGAAAATAATTATGGTATCGAAGTGCTTACTATGATCTGAGTAGTAGTGAAGCAGCGTGGCTCAGTGGAAAGAGCCGGGACTTGGGAGTCAGAGGTCATGGGTTCTAATCCCAGCTCCGCCACTTGTCTGCTGCGTGACCTGGGACGGGCTGCTTAACTTCTCTGTGCCTCAATTCCCTCATCTGTAAAATGGAGCTTCAGACTGTGAGCCCCACATGGGACAACATGATCACCTTGTATCCCCCCAGTGCTTAGAACAGAGCTCTGCACATAGTAAGTGCTTAACAAATACCATTATTATTATTATTATTATTATTATTATTATTATCTGAGTAATAATAATAATAGTAATGGCATTTATTACTATGCTTAACACTGAAGTGGATACAGTGCAACAGATCAGACACAGTTTCTGACCCTGATCAGGATCACAGTCTAAGGGGGAGGAAGACCAGACATTTAAGCCCCATTTTACAGATGAGGAAACTACAGCTCAAAGAAGGCAAGTGATTTGCCCAGGATCATAGAGCAGGCAAATAGCAAAATAGAGCAGAACCCAAGTATCTCTATAAAGTCTGGAAAGGATAGGCTGTCTCATTTTTTGGTTGGTGGCGATTGTTTTAAGTACTAATTTGCATGGTTTTCCATTACCAAGGACCTATCAATCACCTCAGAACAAAAGAAAATGCAGACCAGAAACTTAAAAACTAAAATCCATCTGTTCTGTTATAGAATCCCTCAGTATTACGTTATTCATATCAGAGAGATTTGATTCAGGAAAGGTGTATATCCCAAATAAACTAAACCAAACTTATTCTGGGGACTCAGACACATCTACATTTTAAAGCCAAGGGGATGTAAATACGATTTCACAATTTTTCACCGACTGCCTTTTAGAAAGCATTGCAGATGCTGTTGAAATGAGTTTGCTATTAACTCCCAGAGAGTGAACTGTCAGTATTTGACAATTTTCTAGACATTTCATGACAACCCCACGCTACCGTGTTATTTCACTTTCAAAAGCTGCTATTTGCCATGATTGCTCTTTCAGCTGAAAATGTTTGTAAACCACTAACTTTTTTAACAGCATGCTTGCTTTTGGTATGTGGGGTGCTTTGTCACAATGTTATGCTATAGGAAGATCACTATCGGTCCAAAGCGTACTCTTCCAGAAAACGTAAAACAGGAAAAGAGGTTTAATGGCAAGATTGTTCTAAAATCCTTTATTTCTTTCTCTGACCTTCAGTTGGCACAAAGACACCTCAAGTCTAATCTGTTAGGTAAGTTAGGGCTAGATATACTAGATGTTTGTGGAAAGCTAGTCTACGACTCCAGCAACAAGTAATGTGGCTCAGTGAAAAGAGCATGGGCTTTGGAGTCAGAGGTCACGGGTTCAAATCCTGACTCCACCAATTGTCAGCTGTGTGACTTTGGGCAAGTCACTTCACTTCTCTGGGCCTCAGTTCCTTCATCTGCCAAATGGGGATTAAGACTGTGAGCCCCCCGTGGGACAACCTGATCACCTTGTAACTTCCCCAGCGCTTAGAACAGTGCTTTGCACATAGTAAGCGCTTAATAAATGCCATCATTATTAAGTAACAGCATTGTGGGAAACGTTTGTTGTTCAGATGCTTCCAGTTAAAATGTTGGTTTATGATTATCACTCCCAAACCTTTCCCTGATTGATTATGCCAGGCTGGATCTGATTGGTAGGAAAATCCGCCTGTTGAAAATCTCTGCACAAATTCATTCATTCATTCAATCATATTTATTGAGTGCTCACTGTGTGCAGAGCAATGTACTAAGTGCTTGGGAAGTACAGATAGGCAACATATAGACATGGTCCCTACCCAACAATGGGCTCAAATGATGTAGTCTTCAGGAATCTGAATCCGGGCGGGTGGGCCAGGGTGGTCATTCAACACCCAGTGGATCTTGCTTCTCATGGTAGCAGACATCTATTTTCCAGATTTCCTGACTAACAAGTCCCATATTCTTTCCAAAACCAAAATAAAAGTTCTGAGAAAAGAGATAAAGGCAACTGCAGAAAGTGGTCAGGGGGAGCAATTTGGATGGGCAAGCGGGAGGGTAGAGTCCCAACCAAGTGGGAGAAACTGTTTGGACCTACATGGTTAATGCAAGGTAAGAGAGTGAATGAGTTTGAAGGCTAACCTGGAAACCAGCTGCTGGGGTTGAAGGCACAGGTGGAGAGGGGAGGTGGGAGATCAGGTCTTCAGATACTGGTGGGAAGGGCAAGGGAGTCGAAGAAAGGGCAGGAGGAGGTGGAAGAGTACAGGGGAGATCATTTTAGGGAGAACGCGTCTGATGTTTTCAGTTTTATTGATGAAGGAGGTGACAAGGTCTGTAGGGACAAGAGATTGGGGAGCAAGTAGGACAGAGATTTAAGGTAGGAATTAACATCAGGCAGGGGCAATGAATATGAGTCAGTAAGGTTGCAACTCTCTACCCTGGAACTGCCTCCTCCCTTCCATATATGCCAGACCAGCAATTTCTCCACATTCCTAGTTTTTTTAAGGTCACGTGTTCTCCAAGAGACCTTTCCTGATTAAGCGCCCTTTTCCCCGGCTCGCTTTCCCTTCTGCGTCCCCTATGTACTTAGTTCTGTGTCCTTTGGACATCCGCTATTCGACCCACCTTCAACCCCACAGAACTTCTGTACATATCTTTAAACTGTACATTATAAATTACTTATATGAATGCCTGTCTTTCCCTCTAGAGTGTAAGCTCATTATGGGCAGGGAACGTCTGCTAATTATGTTGTATTGTACTCTCCCAAGCACTTAGTACAGTGATGCACAAATAGTAAGCACTCAGTAAATATGATTGATTTATTGATGGATGGAGAACTATTGTTGCTGGGCAGGAAATAGGACAGAATAATAATAATACTAATAATAATTATGGCATTTGTTAAGTACTTGCTATGTGCCAAGCACTTGGGTAGATACAGGGTAATTGGGTTGTCCCATATTGGGCTCACAGTCTTCATTCCCATTTTGCGGATGAGGGAACTGAGGCACAGAGAAGTTGTGACTTGTCCAAGGTCACACGCAGCTGACAAGTGGCAGAGCCGGAATTAGAACCCACATCCTCTGACTCCCAAACCCGTGCTCTTTCCACTAGGCCATGCTGAGTGAGTATGAATCTGAGATAAGTAAGATCAAATCAAATGTAGTCTTGTATTTCCTTCTTCCCTCAGGGCATCTTTACTCGGATGTCCCAACAACACTTTAATAGGTCCAAAACAGCAATCCTAATTTTTCCACCCAAACCCTGACCTTCCCCTCACATTCCCAACACTGTAGACAACACCACCATTTTCCCTGTCTTCTAAGCACGCAACCTTGGCATATCCTCTACTTATCTCTCTCATTCAACCCACATATCACACTCAATCCTTCAGTCCTTCACAACATCTCTAGAATCTGCCCTTTTCCCTCCATTCAAACTGCTTCAACATGGTTCCAGGCACTTATCCCATCCCATCTTGATTATTGCATCAGTCTCCTCACTGACCTCTCCACCTCCTGTCTCTCTCCTCTCCAGTCCATACTTCACTCTGCTGTCCAGATCGTCGTTCAGTCCACATACTCCCACTACAAAACCTTCAATGTTGGCACGTCCATCTCCACATCCTACAGAAATTCCTTATCATGGGATTTAATCAGCTCTCTTCCTCGTATGTAACCTTGCTGATCTAATACGACCAAACTCTCATCCCCGAGTCCTTGGCCTTATCCTTCATCTTGCGTGGAACTCCCTCACCCTTCATATCTGACAGACCATCACTCTCCCCATCTTCAAAGCCCACGTGAAATTGTATCTCCTCCAAGAGGCCTTCCCTGACTCACCACCTCTTCCCCCTGCTCTGCTTTCTGCTTAGTATATATGTATACACACAGACACACACACACATACACATATACATATACATAATATGTATATTACGTATATATGTATATATATATATATATATATACACACAGAGATCTCCAAGCTCCTGCCCCAATGCCTACCCAGCACACCCACATATATGAGGACACACAGATTCATGGTTTCAGTCTAACAAATCAGTGGTATTCATTGAGTGCTTCCTATGTGCAGAGCACTGCACTAAGCACCTGGGAGAATACAGTAGAATTATTTTGACACGATCTCAAGCTGGGAAACCCCAAGAGCAGTTCACGTGTTCAATGTATTTTGACATTTTAAAGCAGAGGCGGTTCCATTTATCATCCCCTGTTCATTTCTGTGGAACTGATTTCTGCAGGAAGGATAAATATAGACTTTATAGTCATTCAATCGTATTTATTGAGTGCTTACTGTGTGTAGAGCACTGTACTAAGTGCTTAGAAAGTACAAGTTGGCAACATATAGAGACGGTCCCTACCCAACAGCGGGCTCACAGTCTAGAAGGGGGAGACAGACAACAAAACATATTAACAAAATAAAATAAATACTAACTGCCTTTATATCAATTGTATTTATTGAGCGCTTACTGTGTGCAAACTTCTTGTAGCTGAAATGTGAGTGGATTAAGGCTCTGCAGTCAGTTCTCCCATTATGTTGCTGTCAAAGCTAACTTACAGGAAACTTCAGCTATTTATACTATGTTTGCCTCGACACTCAAAAGCACAACCGTTTCTTCGGACCACACTGGGATCTATCACAACAGAGGTGTCGTCAGATGGACACTTGCTAATTCCCCCAAAATGTTCTAGCCAAAACACGTGGTGGAAAACTGCGAAAGGGGAAATTTACTGTATTCAATGGCAGATATAGGTTTGCAAAGCAAGACCTCTATAGCCGGTTTGACACAAAAGACAATATTTTTGAATAGGTTTACAGCTTGTTAAGTGATTTAAGAGCAACAGAATGAATCCTGGGAAATATTAAAATGCTTAAAGCATCAGGATCATTAATAACATTTCAAGGATCAGCATCGTGGAGCTAGTTTTTAATCAACTGTCAGTGTGATTTTATTCAATTTTTTTTGGCAGCGGAAAACCTTGACTCCCAGTGACAAACTAATTCCACTTTAAATTCAATGGAATGTGCTTAGATGGTGTTCCATTTTAATCCACTGTATTTTCCCTGCATGTAGAGTTTCATTGTTTCCGTGTAGCTACTAACTGCCTTTGGGCTGAGTCTACATGAGGAAATTCTCCAGACACTGAGACCTAAAATTAAACTTTGCCCTCAATTACTTACACATATCAAGTTAAAAAAACACAAAACTGGCAGAGGATCCAGAGCCTTTGGGACAGGTTGTCTTAATTTTTAAATACCACTTAGGAGCAGGCTGGGGATTGATAATAATGATAACAATAATAATAATGGCATTCATTAAGAGCTTACTATGTGCAAAGCACTGTTCTAAGCATTGGAGAGGTTACAAGGTGATCAGGTTGTCCCATAGGAGGGCACACAGTCTTAATCCCCATTTTACAGATGAGGTTACTGAGGCACAGAGAAGTTAAGTGACTTGCCCAAAGTCACACAGCTGACAAGTGGTGGAGTCAGGATTAGAACCCATGACCTCTGACTCAAAGCCCGTGCTGTTTCCACTGAGCCACGCTGCTTCCTCCAGGGTTCCCAAACACTTGAGCTTCTAGCTCTTCCTCTGCTTATCTTTTTGATTGTTTTTATTGGTTTGGAACAGTGTGATACTTTATGAAAACAACTCCATTGTTATTCTAGGAGCATTCAAAATGAATTCTATCTTATATTTCAAGAATTATTTCATTGTTCTTAATATTGCATAGTCAGGCCTGATCCCCGAAGCACTTGCGAGATTTAGGCCCTAAGTTACTTTCTAATTCAAATTTCCTGGTTTTATTTATTTATCTTGTGTTTTAATGAGTTGTCTGATAGACAGTGCATCAGCAGAAGTGGTTACCAACTGCTGGAATATCCTGTCCATGTTAACAACTTAAGGCCATAAACTGCAATTAATGAAATATGATGTTATCTAATTAAGTATTATTTTTATTCAATTTAAGAAGACTAGCCTTTTCTGTAGTGCTAGGTGTAGTATGCTCTTTGATCCTAAGGAGATTCAGAGGTGGATTAGGCTTTTAGACAGAATTCCAAAGCTCACAAGGTAAATGTCCATCTAGGCATCTTGGGAACTTGACTAATAATACATATGTTCAGTATTAGACACAACTGAAATTGACAATTATCCATGGAGCATCTGAAGAACCCAAATCAGTTATGAAAGATGACTTTAATCCAAAGACATGCCTTGTTAGGAATGAAGTTAGAATTTACTGGTTTGGAAAAGACTCTGTCCTGATACATTTCCTCACAGGAATCAATTCATTCATTCATTCATTCATTCATTCAATTGTATTTATTGAGCGCTTACTATGTGCAGAGCACTGTACTAAGCGCTTGGGAAATACAAGTTGGCAACATATAGAGACGGTCCCTACCCAACAGTGGGCTCATAGTCTAGAAGGGAGAGACAGAGAACAAAACCAAACATATTAACAAAATAAAATAAATAGAATAAATATGTACAAAAATAAATAGAGTAATAAATATGTCCAAACATATATACATGTATACAGGTGCTGTGGGGAGGGGAAGGAGGTAAGGCGGGGGGAGTTGGGAGGGGGAAGAGGGGGAGAGGAAGGAGGGGACTCAGTCTGGGAAGACCTCCTGGAGGAGGTTCTGTTCTGTTTCTGTTCTGTTATCAGTTCTGTTTACAAGACAGTAAAGTCTAACAGTAAAGCCCAAGACTAGGCGTTTTTGGCACTTATGCACTAGCGTGATTTGCAGTTTATGATTCAGTCTGAATTTCTGAAAATTTCAGGAATAAAAACAGGATTCATGAGTGTAGATTCAGCCAAGTGAATCCCCTATCTTTTCCACAGAGCATAAGGGTTATGGAGTGAACTGTGACCCTTAGGCTCATGTATTCCTTTCATTTTGAATCCTTGAGGACAAAATCTACCCCAACCAACTCCATCTGGATTTATTTTCCATTGCTTTACATACATATATAGTACTTGTTAAGTGCTTACCATGAACCAGGCAGGGTTGGACACAGTCTCTACTCCACATGAAACTCACACTATGTCAGAGGGAGGAGGATTTAATCCCCATTTTACTGACGAGGTTACTGAACCCAAAGAAGCATCTATCACACAAACACAGAGAAGCAGCTTGGCTCAGTGGAAAGAGCACGGGCTTTGGAGTCAGAGGTCATGGGTTCAAATCCCGGCTCCACCAATTCTCAGTTGTGTGGCTTTGGGCAAGTCACTTCACTTCTCTGGGCCTCAGTTACCTCATTTGTAAAATGGTGATTAAGACTGTGAGCCCCTCTTGGGACAATGTGATCACCTTATAACCTCCCCAGCGTTTAGAACAGTGATTGTCACATAGTAAGCACTTAATAAATGCCATTATTATTATTATTATTATTATTAAAGAAGAAAAGTGACTTTCCAAGGTCACATTGCATACAAGTGGCAGAGCTGGGATTATAACCGAGGTCCTTTAAATCCCGTGCCTTGGTTCTTCTCACTAGGCCATACTTCTTTGTTCATTTACACAGTTCTTATTAGCAGGTTTAAACAACAACACCAACAAAAAAAGTTGTGATAGTTCATGTTGGTCCATATCCATAAAAATACTCACACATCATTTTTGCTTTTAATCCCCACGACTCTATAAAAGAGAAAACACAGTAAAATATCCAAGACAGAACATTACAACTTGCAGACAGAAACACAAAATGGGGTACTTGGCCTCAAATACCAGTGGGGAAAAAATGTGTTGTTTTTTTTTCCTATTTCTTCTGATCTTTAAAAAAATTTTAAAAATAATTGCAAAGTAATTGAACTCAAGTATAAATCCTCTAAGAAACTTGTTGGACTCTTGATAATCAGGGAAACAGGAGGAGATCAGTATTGTCATTTTGAAATGCAGCATTCTAAAAAATCAAGGTACCTTTCTATTGGATTTTCTCAGACATTACAATTAGCTTATTAATGGTCTTGTTTTAAATCTTACTGTTTTTCAATTTAAAATGATATATTTTTATAGCTTGTGCTATACCAATGTTTGCAAACCTTACACCAGCAAATCATCTAAAATGTTTGGACTCAAAAGGATCCTTTAGATATTTTTAAAGTGCAATTTTTGTTCCCTTGCCTTAAACAAGTGAAAGGCATTTTTGACCTAAATTATCTGGTTAAATGGTTAACGTAGACATGAAATTAAGTTTCTCCATATACAAACAGCAGTATTTTTGGGAACAGAGAATAATTGCACTTTTGAATACTCTGCAAAATAAAAAAAGACATCTGAGGGTTTAGGTGGGGATATTTTCTTCTGTAAAAGTTGTATGCCACTCCCGAGCAACTTGCCGCTGGTACAAGATGCTTGTGTTAACTTTGGGTCTATTCTACTTCTCAGCTGTGGTTTTCACTAATTACTCAGAATTCTCATTATCAATAAACAAAGGAAGGATTACGGCCGAGTGAAAAGAGCTTGGGCCCGGGAGTGGAGGACATGGGTTGTCACCCCAGTTCTGCTGTTTTTTTGCTGTGTTATCTTGGACAAGTCACTTAAATTCTCTGAGCCAGTTACCTCATCTGTAAAATGGGGATTACATTCTTCTCTCTCTGATTAATGGTGAGCTCCACATGGGTCAGGGACTGTGTTCAACCTGATTGTCTTGTACCTACCCCAGGACTTAAGCGTACGATGCCTGGCACATAGTAACTGTTTAACAAGTACGAGAAGAAACATATATCAGTGTAAACCTACCAGATGATGAGTTAATGAATTATTTTAAACACGATAACATCTACATGAAAATGTGAAACTAATTTGGATGAGGAAAGTGATCAAGGTTTAAATTGCTCATAAATGCTCATAGAGAAGCAGTTTGGCTCAGTGGAAAGAGGCCAGGCTTGGGAGTTGGAGGTCGAGGGTTCTAATCCCAGCTCTGCCACTGATCAGCTGTGTGACCTTGGGCAAGTCACTTGACATCTCTGGGCCTCAGTTCCCTCATCTGTAAAATGGGGATGAAGACTGTGAGCCCCATCATCATCATCATCATCAATCGTATTTATTGAGCGCTTACTATGTGCAGAGCACTGTACTAAGCACTTGGGAAGTACAAATTGGCAACATATAGAGACAGTCCCTACCCAACAGTGGGCTCACAGTCTAAAAGGGGGAGACAGAGAACAAAACCAAACATACTAACAAAATAAAATAAATAGAATAGATATGTACAAGTAAAATAAATAAATAAATAAATAGAGTAATAAATATGTACAAACATATATACATATATACAGGTGCTGTGGGGAAGGGAAGGAGGTAAGATGTGGGACATGTGGGACAACCTCATTACCTTGTATCTACCTCAGTACTTAGAACATTGCTTGGCACATAGCTCTTAAGAAATGCCCTCATCATTATTATTATTATTAAATATTTATTATCAATAAACAAAGTAATCAATCAATCAATCGTATTTATTGAGCGCTTACTATGTGCAGAGCACTGTACTAAGCGCTTGGGAAGTACAAATTGGCAACACATAGAGACAGTCCCTACCCAACAGTGGGCTCACAGTCTAAAAGGGGACTAAAAGGGGACTAGTCTAATCCTAGCTCTGCCACTAGTCCGTTGTGTGACCATGGTAAATCACTTAACTACTCAGGGACTCAGTTTCCTCATCAGTCAATCAATAATATTTATCAATATAGTAATGATGCTACTTGTTAAGTGCTTACTATGTACCAAGCACTGTTCTTCATACTGGGATAGACACAAGTTATTTTGGTTGGACACAGTCCCTGTCCCACATGAGGCTCACACTCTCAATCCCAGTTTACAGATGAGACAACTGAAGCCAAGAGAAATGACTTGCCCAAGGTAACACAGCAGACAAATGGAGGACTTGGGATGAGAGCCCGGGTCATTCTGACTCCCAGACTTGTGCTCTATCCACTAAGCCACGTTGATTCTCTTTATGGAGCACTTACTGTGTGCAGAGCACTGCACTAAGCTCTAGGGAGAGTATGATACGACAGAATTGGTAGACACATTCCCTGTCCACACAACTGTGTAGTCTCGGCTATAAAATGGAGATTAGGCGCTTGTTTTCCCTTCTATTTAGTCTGTGATACCCATGGTGGACAGTGACTTTTGTTGCACCCAATTACCAGAGAAGCAGCGTGGCTCAGTGGAAAGAGCCCGGGCTTGGGAGTCAGAGGTCATGAGTTCTAATCCTACCTCTGCCACTTGTCAGCTGTGTGACTTTGGGCAAATCATTTCACTTCTCTGGGCCTCAGTTACCTCATCTGTAAAATGGGGATGAAGATTGTGAGCCCCACGTGGGACAACCTGATTATCTTTTATCCTTCTAGACTGTGAGCCCACTGTTGGGTAGGGACCATCTCTATATGTTGCCAACTTGTATTTCCCAAGCGCTTAGTACAGTGCTCTGCACACAGTAAGCGCTCAATAAATACAATTGATTGATTGATTGTATCCCCCCCCAGCACTTAGAACAGTGCTTTGCACATAGTAAGCACATAACAAATACCATTATTATCATTATTATTGTTATCAGGTATGTAACCCAGCACTTAGCGTGGTGCTTGGAGCACAGTTTGTACGTAACAAATACTACACTTATTATTATAAAGTACTGCATATTCAACCAAAGTTTTCATTGCAACCTCACTACATTTTCGCCACTGTATTGTAATAATAATGATGGCATTTGTTAAGTGCTTACTATGTGTGAAGCACTGTTCTAAGCACTGGGGGGATACAAGGTGATCAGGTTGTCCCATGTGGGGCTCACAGTCTTCATCCCCATTTTACAGATGATGTAACTGAGGCTCAGAGAAGTTAAGTGACTTGCGCAAGGTCCCACAGCAGACATGTGGCAGAGCCAGGATTAGAACCCATGATGTCCAACTCCCAAGCCTGTGCTTAGTACAGTGTAAATGCTCAATAACTATGACTGACTGACTGACCGACTGAATAATAATAATAATAATGATGGTATTTGTTCAGTGCTTACTATGTGCAAAGCACTGTTCTAAGTGCCGGGGGGATTACAAGGTGATCAGGTTGTCCCACAGTCTTAATCCCCATTTTACAGATGAGGTAACTGAGGCACAGAGAAGTGAAGTGGCATGCCCAAGGTCACACAGCTGACAAGTGGCAGAGCCGGGATTTGAACCCATGACCTCCGACTCCAAAGCCTGGGCTCTTTCCACTGAGCCACACTGCTTCTCTCTCAATGAATGAATGAAAGGCAGGGGAGCTTTCCAGCTTAAAGGTACTGGTTCAAATCCTGCCTGAAGCACCCTGTATAATATTTACTAGTCATCAGGAGCCAATATCTTTGGGCAGTCATGATTGACAAATGTATAATTTCCAAGATTCCCCCTTTTTCCTCGTTAAAATGCATGGGCCCTGTTGACTCTTTTTCCAGTCCTCAGGTAGCTCCCCTCGTCCTCCATGAATCCTTAGAAATAAGAGTTAGAAACTGTGAATTCTGTTAGAAATTCTGCGTACTCTGAGTCCTTCTGAGCATCTACCACAGTACCCCTCATCTCCCTTCATTGTCTCATGTCTTTAACCACACCCTTTTCTTAAAACTTTGCATAAGTGGGAAAGCAGAGTTTGAGGAATAGAGAGGTCAGCCCTTTTCAGAGTACTTTTCTTCTCTATAAGATTGCAAAGCAGCACTTTTACAGTTGAAGTCCTTTTATTAGCAAAACCGGCCTAAATGCCTGTCAAATATGATAGGTTGCACAATTTATTCATTAAAATTTCAATTCATATTTCCCCTTTCTTCTCCACCCTCTCCATCTCCCTCTTTTCCTCCCACTCCTCCTCTCACCATTTCTGTCCTTTTTGCCTCTTACGCTCAGAGTCCGAGCTCTTCAGCATCACTGCCCCTTCATGGCATTCACTGTTAGCTCTGCATTCATCGCCGTGCCAACTGAGCAAGCCTGGAACAGAGAGGGGCAGAGGGTGAGAGGAGGGAAAGAGTTGGAGGAAGAGGAAATTTGATTCAATGCACAGTACCTCAGCCATTGCTGCTCTGTCACACCCATTATAAATTGTCACCTCTGATGCCATTCACTGTCCATTGCCATCCATGCAAGTACTGGAAAAGTTAGGAGAGGCCCAATAATAATAATAATAATAATAATAATAATAATAATTGTTAAGCATTTACTAAAGGCCAAGCACCTTACTAAGACCTGGAGTAGATACAAGCAAATTGGATTAGATACAGTCTCTGTCCCATGTGAGGCTCATAGTCTAAATCCTCAATTTACTGATGAGCTGAGGCACAGAGAAGGGAAGTGTCTTGCCCAAGGTCACACTGCAGACAAGTGGCAGAACTGAAATTCGAACCCAGGTCCTCCAACCCTGACCCCTCTCTTTATTCATTCATTCAATCATATTTATTGAGAGCTTACTGTGTGCAGAGCACTGTACTAAGTGCTTGGGAAGTACAAGTTAACAACATATAGAGATGGTCCCTACCCAACAGTGGGTTTCTCTGTAGTCCCACATTTTCTCCTGACTTTAGGACATATCTACTTGGATATCTCACCGACCCATCAAACAAAATATGTTCAAAGCAGAACTCCTCATCAGCTTACCCAAACCCTGTCTTTCCCATCACTGTAGACAATACCACAGTCATCCCTATCTGTGAGCTATTCCTATCTCATAACCTTGGCATTATCCTTAGCTCACCTCTCTCATTCATCCCATATATCCAATCTGTCATCAAACCCTGTCGGCTCAACCTTCACCATGTCACTAAAATAGTCCCTTACTTCTCCATCTGAACTGAACATTTATATCCTGCCTTTACTGCTGCATCTACCTCTTTTCTGTCCTCACTTCCTTCTGTCTTTCTCCACTCCAGTCCACACTTCGCTTTCCATCTCAAATTGTTTTTTTTTTAAAGTTCATTCTCAATCTTCCCACTCCTCAACAACCTTCAGCCGTCATCCATTCAATCAATCGTATTTATTAAGCAGTTGTTTCATGGAGAAAGTTTTACTAAGTGCTTGGGAGAGTGCAATATAACAGAGTTGGTAGATACGCTCCCTGCCCACAATCTGGAGGATGAGCATACAGTCTAGAGGACTCCACCTCGACATAATAATAATAATGATGATGACATTTATTAAGCGCTTATTATGTGCACTGTTCTAAGTGCTGGGGAGATTACAAGTGATCAAGTTGTCCCACGGGGGGCTCACAGTCTTAATCCCCGTTTTACAGATGAGGGAACTGAGGCACTGAGAAGTTAAGTGACTTGCCCAAAGTCACACAGCTGACAATTGGCAGAACTGGGATTCAAACTCATGACGCCTGACTCCAAAGCCCATGCTCTTTCCACCGAGCCACGCTGCTTCTCTATTTTAAACATCAAACACAAACTCCTTTATGGAAAAAGAAACTCCTTTCCATCAGATTTAGAGCATCCAATCAGCTTGCCCCCTCTTACCTTACCTGACTACAGCCCAGCTTCCCTCCTCTAACTTCAGATCCTCATCCTTCAATCTCATCCTTTCCCCTTCTTCCTGACCTCTTTCCCATGTCCTTCTTCTAGCGTGGAACTCCTTCTTCCTCCAGATGCACCAGGCCATCATTCTCCCCACCTTCCAAGCCTTATTAAGGTCACTTCATCAAGAGGCCTTTAATCTGACTCCCTCTGCCCAGAATTAGTGCCCAATAAATACCATTGATTGATTGAATGATCAAAAAGGAGAAAAAGGGAGAGGTAGAAGTTGAGATGGTAGGGAGTGAAAATGAATCGATATTTCTAATGGTCATTTAAACTAGAATATCCACGTAAGTTTGGTATTTATAATCATTCTACTGGTTTAATGTCAAACTTTGATTACCATTTCAGTTTTATACGGTGAGAAAGAGAATGGGCAGTATAGTACAAAATCCCCTTCAGACTGTAAATTCATTGTGGGAAGAGAATATATCCACCAGCTCCGTTATATTGTACTCTCCCAAGAGCATAGTACAGTGCTCTGCACACAGAAGCCTTCAATAAATGTGTTTGATCGATGAATGTTAGTTTTTAAATAGTGAGATGAGCCTACATGCTAGTAACACTGTAGATTCTTTAGTAGGAAGATCATGACAGAAAGAGGCTTCTAGTGAAAATGTGCTAAATAATAGCTGGAATTGTGAAACCTGATACGTTAGACTGTTCTTGGTAGAGAAAATTAGAAGGATTAACAGTAAATGTATACGAGTAACACTCAAAGACAGTGTAAATGACTGAATAGTTTCAAGAGCAAAAGGACAAACTACATTGTTTCCCCTCTGAATTCATTCATTCGTTCAATCGTATTTATTCAGCACTTACTGTGTGCAGAGCACTGTACTAAGCACTTGGGAGGTACAAGTCGGCAACATATAGAATAATCTGAATTACTTCTGAATAATCAGAAGTTTGTGGAATGATTGCTTGGTAGCTAAGGATAAAATATACGTCTTAAATCCTGAAGTGCTCCTCTTTTTAAAATATGGTGACCCAAATGGATATTTGACCAAAATAAATACACATATAAATAAGAAAATATGCTTTTTAGCCAAAGCTCCACACTATATGTGAATAGTAGTAGTAGTGAGACAGGATGAATTAAACTGAGCGATAATTCGATATGACATGGCAATTCTCATTTAAAAGAGTGCTTCTTGTATAACAATCACAGTCTGTTTCCTTAGTAAACTCACCCTCTATTGGGGGAGAAAAGACAAATGCATTGTAAACATAAATATTTTACTATAGACACTAGTTCTCCATAGGTTTGTTTTGTCAAAAAATTCGGTTGAGGGAGAGAAAGTGCCACAGAATGTTCTGGAGAGTGGGATAATGGGAATTAACCAGAAAAATGTTCCTGAAAGAGGAGAATCTTGCACTGTGAATTTAAGGAGGGAAATTATATGGTGAAATGAATGGAAGAAGGGGCACCGTATTATATTGGTGAGCTATTAGAAATCCTTAGTACCTTCTTTCAATTCTACATTCCTGAGCTCTCAAATTCAAGAACTCATGTCCATTACTTAATTTGGGGATAGCATGATCCAGATTTTAATTGGCAAGGTTATTTCGCCTTTTCCTGTATGGAAATTGTTTCCTATTTCTGTGTCTACTTGTGCCGCCAAGAAGGTACAAGCCAGAGGGATGACTAAGCCCAATAGGAAGAAACTTGCCTTTAGAATTTCTTCAGCTGTGCTAAATTTATTTAGCTATGCTTAAAAAAAAATACAGATTCTGCACCTCTATGGGCCAACCAGACAACCACAAAAATGCATTGGACAGATACACTTAACATTTCTTTGAAATATAAATATTCCCCCCTCAAAGAGAATACTCAGCTGTTATGAAACAATGAGGTTGTCTGATAGTAGAGGGGATAGACCATCCACTGTTTTTTTAATCATATTTTTTAATTGCTTACTATGTGCCAGGCACTGTATTAAGCACTGGAGTAGATATAAAATAATCAAGGCAGTACATGGTCCCTTTCCCATGTGGGGCTAGAGTCTTAATACCCATTTTTATAGATGTGGGAACTGAAACACAGAAAAATTAAGTGACTTACCTAAGGTCATACAGCATAGCTGGGATTAGATCCAGGTCTTTTTGACGTCTGGGTCTGTGCTCTATCATTCATTCAATCGTATTTACTGAGCACTTACTGTGTGCAGAGCACTGTACTAAGAGCTTGGGAAGTACGTCAGCAACATATAGAGACGTCTCGGTCTCTACCCAACAATGGGTTCACAGTCTAGAAGTGGGAGACAGACAACAAAACAAAACACATAGACAGGTGTCAAAACCGTCAGAATAAATAGAATTATAGCTATGTGCACATCATTAACAAAATAAATAGAATAATAAATATGTACAAGTAAAATGGAGTAATAAATATGTACAAATATATACAAGTGCTGTGGGGAGGGAAAGGCTGTAGGGCAGAGTGGGGGGATTGGGGAGGAGGAGAAGAAAAAGGGGGCTTAGTCTGGGAAGGCCTCCTGGAGGAGGTGAGCTCTCAGTAGGGCTTTGAAGGGAGGAAGAGAGCTAATTTGGCAGATGTGCGGAGGGAGGGCATTCCAGGCAAGGGGGAAGACGTGGGCTGGGGGTCGATGGCGGGACAGGCAAGAACGAGGCACAGTGAGGAGGTGAGCATGGCAGAGGAGTGGAGGGTGCGGGCTGGGCTGGAGAAGGAGAGGAGGGAGGTGAGGTAGGAGGGAGTGAGATGATGGGGAGTCTTGAAGCTAAGAGTGAGGAGTTTTTGCTTGACTCTGTTGACAGGCAGCCACTGGAGATTTTTGAGGAGGGGAGTAACATGCCCAGAGCATTTCTGTACAAAGATAATCTGGGCAGCAGAGGGAAGTATAGACTGAAGTGGGGACAGACAGGAAGATGGGAGATCAGAGAGGAGGCTGATGCAGTAGTCTAGTTGGGATAGGATGAGAGGTTGAACCAGCAAGGTAGCAGTTCAATCCATTCTCTATCCACTAGACCATGCTGTTTCTTACAGTAAGTTTATTAGAAGCATGACAATCTCTTTTGAAACAGGGTGACATGTAGTCAGATATAACGTTTGTGCTGTCTACTCAATTCCAAATCCACTAGTCCCAACTATTCTGATGAAAAGGACCAGAAATGTTCCCCAAACCCTCCTGGTTCACAAGAAAATTCAAGTTGCCTGAAGCATAATAGGCAAGCTGAGTTTGCAAGCAGTAGAACAAATGAATTGTTCAGGAAACTGGTCCTATCTTTCATATGGTGTTACGCTTCATCTATGGTAATCAAACATAGGGGAGAGCAGTTAAAGGAAAAGAAAAATGGTTTCTGAATACTATCACATGAGCATCCCTGCATATAGATACCAGAGAAGTGAGCTCCTTCTATTCTGGCTAAAATTGCTTAAAACTGCTGAGTGAGAAACATGTATGATTTTTATATCGACCATTTATCCCTTTAAGAAAGAGAAAATTAAAGTTCAATCAAAGCTTCACCTCTTTCCCTTTCTCCTCACATCCTCTATCCCCTGAGTTTGTGACTTTTGGGACAATCCTGACCTCATCGCCTTCACTCATTAGGCCCCCATATGCCTTTCTTTCCAACTCCACTCACTCTTAGGGGAAGCAGCATGGCTCAGTGGAAAGAGCCCGGGCTTTGGAGTCAGAGGTCAGGGGTTCAAATCCCAGCTCCTCCAATTGTCAGCTGTGTGACTTTGGGCAAGTCACTTCACTTCTCTGGGCCCCAGTTACCTCATCTGTAAAATGGGGATTACGACTGTGAGCCCGCCATGGGACAACCTGATCACCTTGTAACCTCCCCAGCACTTAGAACAGTGCTCTGCACATAGTAAGTGCTTAATAAATGCCATCATCATCATCATCTTCCATTTCCAAGCAGCATGGCCTTGTGGATGGACCATGGGCTTGGGAGTCAGAAGTACCGGGGTTCTGATCTTGGCTCCACCATTTATCTGTTGTGTGACTTTGAACAAGTCACTTAACTTCTCTGTTCCTCAGTTAAATGGCTATTAAAGACGTGACCCCCATGTGGTTCAAGGACTGGGCCCAACCTGATTAACCTGTTTCTACCCCAGTGCTTAGTACATGCCTGGCACACAGCTAATACCATAAAAACAACAACAACAACAAAAAATCCAATTACAACCACCCAAGAAAGGTGTTACTCCCTGGCTGGAACACTTTATCAGCCCCTATAGCTGTCTCCTCCTGCAAAGTCTCCCTTTTTCATGTTATTTCCCACAGTGTGGTCCCCTCCATTTCTCTCAATCGTTGGTCTAAGATCCAGAGTTTCAGTCAGACAAGTCACTTTTCTTCCCTGATTTTCGACCCCCAAGACAAATGATCTGAGCTGTTCTTATCACAGTGCAAGAGAGAAAAAGAGAAATGCTGTAAAGTAGCAGAGATATAGTTTGTCCAGACTCATACATCAACAAAAAAGGCAGAAGATATTTAATGGAAATCATCCTTAATGGACATAATCTATCTATGTTTGAGTTTCTGAATCTCATTTCTGCGGTACTTAGCATTCTGGAGTGGGACTTTAGTAATTGGAGATCACAAATGAATCTCTCCAACTCTTTTGAAGACAAAGAATATTTTAATATACAGCAATGGGGATGTCGTTTATTAGGAGAAATTCAACCCAATTTCTTCATAAAACATTTGCTGTTAATGTAATGGAGAACGGGTAAATGAAAAAGAAAAAAAATACAGAACCCACAAATCCAAATAAAATGAATGGTAAGTAAATAAGTAATAAAAATAATTCAATCAAAATAAATACCTTTTTCCATCTGAGACCACGGTTTACTATGAAGTAAATGAGGACTTCACAGTATCAGTCTGGCAGTGATAGAGTAGCAAGAATAATCCAAACCAGGAAAAACTGACCATTTTTATGATATTTGTTAAGCACTTATTATGTGCCAGGAACTGTACTACATACTGGGATAGATACAGGTAACTCAAGTTGGACACAGTCCATGTTCCGTATGGGGCTCACAGGCCTAATCCCCTTTATTCAGATGAAATAACTGAGTTATTGACATACAGACACAGTAAGTGACTTGTCCAAGGTCATACAGCAAATAGTGGAGTAAGAATTAGAACTCGGGTCCGACAGACTTCCAGCCCCATGCTCTATCTACTAGATCGTGTTACTTCTCTCAAACTTAAAAAATAAAACAAAAGCCAAAAAACCCTATTTTTTAAAGCTCTTACGAACTCAAACAATTAAATCAACTTTTTCTTAGGATAGAGGCGTTCCCTTTTTCTCCCATGTACCTTTTGTAGGATGCCATGGATATCCCTGAAGACTGACAACTGTCAGCTAGTGTCCAAGCTGAAAAGCAAATGAAGCCATTGAAGGTGGAGGCTCTGGGATCCCTATTCTAGAAGGAGGTTTTGGCTTTGGATCGTCATAACTTTGATATTGGGGGGAAAAAAGAAAATAAATGTTTGGGTTTTCAATAGAGCTGTAATGAGCCACCTGAAACCAGAGTACTCAAACAGCTCACTTTCCTCGTCAGGCTTGGAAGTGCCAGAAAAATGTTCTCTCTGCTCTATTTATGTAGAGCATCCAGATGTCGAGGATCTAAATCTCAGTCGTATATTCTCCTGAGAGATTTTGGGTCCTGTTTTCAGTTAAATGGTACAGCAGGTGGTAATCGGAATTCAGATCAGATGTCAACCTCTCAGAAAGTTTCTTACATCTCTATTTACTCCTTTTTTCATCAGATTTGTTAGTCCCAACCCAGCGTTCTTGCCACTGGCATTGTGCCTGTGACAGTACTGCAAAACTTCATTCCTGGATTCATTTCATATTGATGCCTACTTAAATACATAGATCAGCATAGTCAATCTAAAGGAGCCATTTTAAATAGCCCAGGCAAGCAATCAACTCTGTATGGTAAAATTCGCATTGTAGGTATTTCTGGCGTATTGTGTGACCTGGGCAAGATGCATAACTTCCCTGAACTTCATCGGCAAAATGGGGTTAATTATATTTGTTCTCCCAGTCCCTTACATTGTGAGCCCCATATTAGACAGCGATTGTGTCCAAACCAATTATTCTGTATCTATTCCAACACCTACCCTCATGTTTGGTACCTAGTGAGTGATTAATATCATAATTATTATGATGATGATAATAAATGATAATAATAATGATAACATTTATTAAGCACTTACTATGTGCAAAGCACTGTTCTAAGCACTGGGGAGGTTACAAGGTGATCAGGTTTTCCCACGGGGTGCTCACAGTCTTAATCCCCATTTTACAGATGAGGGAACTGAGGCCCAGAGAAGTTAAATGACTTGCCCAAAGTCACACAGCTGACTATGGCTGGAGCTGGGATTTGAACCCATGACCTCTGACTCCAAAGTCCATGCTCTTTCCACTGAGCCACGCTGCTTACAGATGAGGTAACTGAGGCACAGAGAAGTTAAGTGACTTGCCCAAAGTCACACAGCTGACTTGCTGGAGCAGGGATTTGAACCCATGACCTCTGACTCCAAAGCACGTGCTCTTTCCACTGAACCACACTGCTTCTCTATGGTGATGATCAGCATCATGGCCCAGGGGAAAGAGCTTAGGCCTGGGAGTTGGGGGTCCTGGGTTCTAATCCCTCCTCTGCCACTTGTCTGCTGTATGACGTTGGGCAAGTCATTTAACTTCTATGTGCCTCAGTTCCCTCACGTGCAAATTAGGGATTCAATATCTATTCTCCCTCCTGCTTAGATTATGAACCTGATTATCTTTTATCTTCCGCAGTTCTTAATGTAGGGTTTGGCACATGATAAGATCTTAACAAATACCAAAATTGGCATTATTTTTATTATTATCATTGTTATTAAGTTAATAACATTATATGAAATATGGGCACAAATTCTGAGATAACCTGCTTCCAGTGCTTCAAACATTAGTGTTTTTCAAAGTCATGTAGATATTTTTCTTGTAATAGTAACAGTTGTCTCCTGTATGTTATCATGACATAAGGGAAGGTGACAATTTTAGGTTTTTAATCAGGATTTAATTTTAAAGAACTGCGAAGTCAAATGTGTTCGGGGAGCAGGGTGGCCCAGTGGAAAGAGCATTGACCTGGGAGTTGGAGGACGTGGGTTCAAATCTCAACTCTACCAGTTGTTTGTTCTGTGACCTTGGGCAAGTCACTTAACTTCTCTATGCCTCAGTTTCCTCATCTATAAATTGAGTACTAAATCCTCCTCCCTCTGACTTTGATGGTGAGCTCCATGTGGGTCAAGGGAATGTGTGCAAACTGAGTGTCAATCTAGAGAAACAGCGTGACTCAGTGGAAAGATCCCGGGCTTGGGAGTCTGAGGTCATGCATTCAAATTTCGGCTCTGCCAACTGTCAGCGGTGTGACTTTGGACAAGTCACTTCACTTCTCTGTGCCTCAGTTACCTCATCTGTAAAATGGGGATTAAGGCTGTGAGCCCCACACAAGACAACCTAATCAGCTTGTAACCTCCCCAGCGTTTAGAACAGTGCTTTGCACATAGTAAGCACTTGACAAATGTCGTCATCATTATTATTATTACCCCAGTACTTAACTATGCTTGGAACACAGTAGGAGCTTAACCAGTACCATAAAAAATACATTCTAAAGTAAAACTATCAGATGATGAGATAATGAATTATTTTAAGCATAGTAACGACTACTTGGAAATGTGAAGCTATTTTGGATAAGGAAAGTAATCAAAGCTTAAAACCTGGGGGTATCTGAAGGGTATAGGAACAGGATTTACCAGTTCAAACTTCCATGAAACATTTGGAGAGCCACTTGAGCATATTTTACAATAATGCACTATGCAAACTTTTAAAATGGCCCTATAAGCCCAAGTCTTCACGGCACAGAATGATTTTGCCCCAGAATGATTGGAATTGGAGTTTATTATGTACCTAGACTGCAGTCAGCAAGCAATTCCCGACTTCATTAACTTTTGTGCTCTTTTCTGAGCGGCCTTAATTAAAGCCAACTGGCTAATTTCCACTGCGACTGCTGAGGAAAAATTATTCATATTAACGTCATTCTAACTAGTATTTTCCCCCTCCCCAACCCCCGCCTTACCTCCTTCCCCTCCCCACAGCACCTGTATATATGTATATATGTTTGTGGGTATTTATTTATTTTATTTGTACATATTCATTCTATTTATTTTATTTTGTTAATATGTTTTGGTTTGTTCTCTGTCTCCCCCATCTAGACTGTGAGCCCACTGTTGGGTAGTTGGAAGTAATGTTCTAGTCAAAGGTAAAACTGAAAAGAATGCAAGAGGAAATTCCAGTTTAAACTACACTCCAGAACAATTAAACCAGACTCTTATAGAATCGATCAATCCATGATATTGGAGCCCCTACTGTGTGCAGAATATTGTTCTAAGCTCTTGGGAAAATACAATATAATAGATTTGGTAGAAGCTGTCCCTACCCGCAAGGAACTTACAGTTTCCAAGGGGAGACAAACATTAAAATACATTACAGATAAGAGAAATATTAGAGTAAAAGGATATGGTATATAAGTGCTGTGGGGCTAGGGTGAGTGTTTAAGGGATACCCAGCCAAGTGCATAGGTGATATAGAGGGCAGATAGGGGAACTGAGAACTTCACCAAGAAATGCCTTTTTGGAGGAGATGTGATTTAAGGAGAAGGGTGAAAATGGAGCCACAAATTTCCCAGAAAGCCCCATTGGTGGCCGGGAAGGGTGGCCAATTAACCTCTTTGCCTATTGAGAAATGGAGTCTCTCCTTTCCTTCAACTCCCTAGTCAACTTTCAACCACACATCCGATTAGATAGCTTGAAATCATGCAACACTCACAAAAGACTGACTATAGCAAAGCACGGGCTAACATTATGAAAAATGACCCCAAACTTTAGTACAGCCAGTGACAGTTACAAATGGCCATTTTCCAAGTAAAAATTTACCCGTAAAAGACCTCAATTACCAAAATAACACCGTTCCGCCCAGGGATAAAGCCTTAGCAATGATTGGTTTGATTGATGATTGGATCATTGCCTTTTTAGAACTTTGTAATAGATGGAAAAGGGCCTAAACTTTTCAAGTCCTTTCAGTTATTCTTTTCAAGAGATAGATAGTTCAAGGGGTTTATACTATGGCATGTTTATTGTTGAGCTTAGATTTTGAATTTTTTTTTAAAAAGGTCCTCTAATGTGAGTGGTCCTTGTTAATGAAATCGAGACTCTCTCCCAAATTTGTAGACAATAAATGATTAAGGTAAAGGATTTGATTTTCCTTGAATTTTCCACTCTCATTTCCATACTAGCTAAGATCGAGGTCCTGAAGGTAGAAAGGGCAGCAGAGAGCACTTCTCTTCAAAGTGCTTTCTATATTAGCGGCAACCCACGCTCTCCTTTCCTGGAGAGAAAACCCTCAATAAAACAAACTAACAAAAAAACCAAATGCATATCTTAGTATCCAGGGAAAGAGATAACTTTTGAACTGATAATTGATCTGCATTCCACATGCTTATTTTTCTGTGCAGTCTATGAATAAATGAATCAGTATTGCATTTTGTCTTTCTGGTCAACTGAAACTATCTAATATTTTAAAGACGGGCTTGCAAATTGGTTGAGAAAATATAGTAGGCAAAATCATGGTTGGCAGCAGGTGGCTAATGATTTTGACGTCCTCTAAATGTCAAATTTACATTAGTGTGCAGTGATATTTGTTGATTAAGTGCCACAGGAACACAATATTTGTTGTGACCTAATAGAGTCTTGATCTACATGTGGTAGTATGTTGTGCTGTGTTTTTCCAGCTTTGCCTTGATTGATTACTTACATACTAAAAAGTGATTAAGAAAACAGACTCTCTTTCTTTCTCCTATATGGATTCTGTTGTTTTCTGGGTAAACCAGTTGGGCTCAGACCATAGTAGGAATCACCCTGCAGCAGCTGGCTTTATGCCAGTGTTTTGAAACTCTGCCTTAAAGACGAGTTGACTTCCCAGAATGTGCAGTGAGACAGCGTCATCCCTAGGGTAGGGATACCAAAATGTTCCAAACAATTCTGGGGGCGGGGGGTATTTGTCTTTCCAGACCCCTGACTTAGTCTAACAAACATGAGTGAGTAGTATTTGTTAAACTCTTGACTTTCGGCCAAGAACTGTTCCACAACTGGGTAGAGACAATATAATCAGATCAGACACAGTCCCAGTCCCACATGGACTTTGCAATCTGAAAAGGAGGTAGAACAGATAATTAAACCCCTTTTTACAGAGGAGGAAAATGAGCACTGAGAAGTCAACTGACTTGCTTACGGTCACACAAAAGCAAGTAACAGAGTCAGGATCAGATTATAACCACCCTGGTTTTTCTGGACAAGTTAGAGATGAGGACAGCATGCATAGTCCCAATAATAATAATGATGGTATTTTTTAAGCACTTACTATGTGCAAAGCACTGTTCTAAGTGCTGGGGGGATACAAGGTGATCAGGTTGTCCCACAAGGGGCTCATAATCTTAATCCCCATTTTACAACTGAGGTAACACAGATCCGGATCACAGGCTACAGCACCATATCGATAATACGCTGCTGTCATTTGGGTCATGAGACTGTAACCTCCTCGTGAGCAGTGAACAGGGAACATGTGAGAAAGGATAGTGTGAGAAGGAAACGTGTCTACCAACTCCACTGAACTCTCCCAAGGACTTAGTTCAGTGCTCTGCCCACAATAAGTGCTCAAGAAATAGCAGTGATTGATTGATTTCAGTAAAGGTGGGAGTTAGGGACTAAAATATAAAGCCAAATTAAGCCTAAAAGAATTTTCAACCAATCCAACCAGATAATTTCCGGGCATAGAGTCATGTGAACTGTTTAAATTCCTAAAATCCAAGTATTCTTCTTTCTCCTCTCTTTTCCCCCCATTTTAACTGAGGAAATATCCATGCATCCTTCCTGTTTAAGCTAAGCAGACACAGTTTAAATCCTAGAGACTGAGAACAGGTTTACCCTGGTACAGGACACAGACTTGGTGACAACAGATTCAATCTGTGAAGTCTTATGGCTTTTACAGTTTTTACAAGTAAAGTGAGTAACTGAACCTTCAAAATCTACTCTCCCCTATTCCCGCAACCAGGAACTAGAAGAGGGCCCCATCTAATGGTCTTTCACAATTTACAGTGGCTGCTATTAAACAGTTAATTAGTCATTTCCAAATCATTCATTATTCATTTTCTTATAAATTACCAAAAAAGTTTGCAGTTCCTGTAACAGTGGGAGCTGTATGTTCAGTCTAGATAATTAGCAATGTCCAGTTCATTTATTATTTATTTCCAAACAAGTTAGAAATGCCCCAAAGGCTCCTTGGTGAAGAGTGAGATCATTTCACTTGTCCAAGTTTAATGTGGAATTTTTAGGAAAATGAAGATTGCCAGGAGCAAGTATTTTGGCAAGGCCTACGAATCTCCGGGGCCTATTAAACTCTATTACATGGGAGTGTTGTTTGCTACTGCTATACGTATAATAGGATCCACAGTGAATTTGGGTTTATTCTCTCCAGCTTATGTTTCCTAAAGAAATGTCAGTATTGTCCTTTGGGTCAGTATCATGGGTGCTTCATGAAGTGTGCATTTTCCAGTGGGAGTCAGATCATAGAATCCAAGATTCTATCCTGATTTGCTGAAAGGAAACTTTATTCCCCAAAATAGTTCATTTCTATTCCATCCCAAACTTCAAGCCCCAAATCCCCAATGGCTCCTTGGAAATTCTCCATCATGACAGGCTACTTATTACAACCAATATGATCCCCTCACCCCCTTACTATGTGCCAAACACTGCTCTAAGCTCTAGGGTAGATACAGGGCAATCAGGTTGTCCCACATAGGGCTTACAGTCTCAATCCCCATTTTATAGATGAGGTAACTGAGGCACCAAGAAATTACGTGATTTACCCAAAGTCACACAGCTGACAAGTGGCAGAGGCGGAATTAGAACCCACGACCTCTGACTCCTAAGCCGGAGCTGTTTCCACTAAGCCACACTATTTCTCTGTGAAGTCTATATAGTCATATATATATATATGTATATATATATATATATATATATACATATATATATATATATATTCTTGTACATATTTACTATTCTATTTATTTTATTTTGTTAATATGTTTTGTTTTGTTGTCTGCCTCCCCCTTCTAGACTGTGAGCCCGTTGTTGGGTAGGGACCATCTCTATATGTTGCCAACTTGTACTTCCCAAGCACTTAGTACAGTGCTCTGCACACAGTAAGCACTCAATAAATATGATTGAATGAATGAATGAATATATTCCCTTATATTATATATTCCCTTATAATATATATTCCCTTATATATATTATAAATTCCCATATATATTATATGTTCCCATATATGTAAGGGAAGAGAAAACTGAGGCCTGGAGATATTAAGTGACTAGGTTCTCTAAGTTTCATTCATTCATTCATTCAATCGTATTTATTGAGCACTTACTGTGTGCAGAGCACTGTACTAAGCGCTTGGGAGTACAAGTCGGCAACATATACAGACGGTCCCTACCCAACAACGGGCTCACAGTCTAGGAGGGGGAGACAATTGTTAAGTTTGTAACAATAGTTTCTATAGAAGGCTATAGAAGTCTACAATCCTATTTGTTCTGACAATGTTGACACCTGTCTACATGTTTCGTTTTCTTGTCTGTCTCCCCCCTCTAAACCGTGAGCCCGTTGTTGGGTAGGGACTCTCTCTATATGTTGCCAACTTGTACTTCCCAAGCGCTTAGTACAGTGCTCTGCACACAGTAAGTGCTCAATAATTACGATTGAATGAATGAATAGTAATGAATAGTAAGACACTTGGTGATTACATGCAGTGATTACATGTGGGAAGCAGCATGGCTCAGTGGAAAGAACCTGGCCTTGGGAGTCAGAGGTCATGGGTTCTAATCCCTGCTCCACCACATGTCTGCTGTGTGACCTTGGGGAAGTCACTTAACTTCTCTGAGCCTCAGTTACCTCTTCTGTAAAATGGGGATGATGACTGTGAGCCCCACGTGGGACAACCTGATCACCTTGTATCCTCCCCAGCGCTTAGAACAGTACTTTGCACATAGTAAGTACTTAACAAATGTCATCATTATAATTATTATTATTATTATTACCTTGAACAACATTTTGGGAAAGAACAGGGAAATAATGCCCAGAAGAATGACCCATTTGTGATATTCAGTGTTCCCTTCAATGTCCCATAACAGTTGACAGTCCAGAAACCTCTTGGGTCTCTTACTGTGACCTCATCTGTCCCACTCGGGCAAAGCTGTATTGTTGAGCATTACCTCACTGCTGAGTAGGCAAACACTTTCATTTCAGGACCGTCTCATTTTGCTTTCTCCCGATTTGAGATTGAATCTAACTTTAAACACTTCCAATTTGAAGTGTGTTTGGGGCAATATCTTTCATCATAAATCTCAACTATTTTAAACGTATCCACTGAATATAACTGAAAATGTCACCGTCTATCATTTCCTAACCTGGAGAATTAAATCGAAATGAACACAGGTTTGTTGAATGAATTTTTTTTAGAGATAGCACTGTTGTTTATGTTGTCATACATTTCAGACCCAGCAATTTGAGTGCTGAGTTTTTTTGCTCAAGTAATCACCTAAACCTCCCAAATATTTATGCGAATCAACACTGTAAAAGTTGGAATTAAATAAGCAGTGCTTTATTCTTGAGATTAACATATCACCTAATCAATGTCACTGAAAAAGCTGGTTGCAGATTAGCAATGCCTACTGACTCCTTTGAATCATTTTCTTCACCAGTTGTAAGGTTTGGTATTACTTTTCTGAGCGTTTAATAACTACAACCTCACCTTTACATGATAACTCAGGAAATCTAAATTAATCAGCTCAGAAGTTTTATAATGCAGAGAAGCACTCATAAATCAGATGAGGAGAAATACCTCCAGTCTTATTTCTAGAATGATATCACCTAATAGCTTTTCTCCATCCTCCCTAAAAGGGCTCTGGATTTTGCTTCCAAATGATTGATTGCCCAGTTTCCCTGTTAGACTAAGTCTGCAGTTTGTCAGTGGCTTGGACAAGTACTGTGGTTTGCTGGAAAAAGCATGGACTTGGGAGAAAGTGAACGTGAATGTTACTCCTGGGTCTGTTGCTTGCCAGTTATATGACCTTGGTCTAATCACTTAATTTCTCCACCCCTTATTTAATTAATTCAATTTATTCCCTTTATTCACCCCTCCCTCAACCCCTCAGAACTTAGGCTTTATCTGTAATTTATTCATTTTTATTAATGTCTGCCTTTCCTATAGACTCTAAACCCACTGTGGGTGGGGAATGTGTCTACCAACTTTGTTATACTGTATTCTCCCAAGTGCTTTATATAGTGCTTAGTCAACGTTCAGTAAATGCTATGATAATAATAATAATAATAATAATAATAATAATAATAATTACGGTATTTGTTAAGTGCTTAATATGTGCAAAGCGCTGAGGTTGATACAAGGTAATAAGGTTGTTCCACGTGGGGCTTACAGTTTTCATCCCCATTTTACAGATGAGGTAATAAAAGCAAAGAGAACTTAAGTGACTTGCCCAAAGTCACACAACTGATAGGTGGCAGAGTCAGGATTAGAACCCATGACCTCTGACTCCCAAGCCTGGGCTCTTTCCATTAAGCCACACTGCTTTTCTATTATGCTATTATATTATTATAATAAATACTATTGATTTTTCTGGGCCTGTTTCCTCAGCTAATAAAATGGGACTGGAATTCCTCTTATTCCTCCTATTTATGCTATGAGACTCACGTGGAACAAGAACAACCTGTCCAACCTGATTATATTTTATCTGATAATAGTAGATTAGCAGTGTGGCTTAGTGGAAAGAGCAGGGGCTTGGGAGTCCAAGGTCGTGGGCTCTAATCCCATTTCTGTCACTTAACAGCTGTGTGACTTTGGGCAAGTCACTTAACTTTTCGGTTCCTCAGTTACCTCATCTGTAAAATGGGGATAAAGACTCTGAGCCCCAAGTGGGAAAACCTGATAACCTTGTATCTACCCCGGCACTAAGAACAGTGCTTGGCACGTAGTAAGCACCTAACTACCATCATTATCTTATTATCTTATATAGTAAGTGATTAACAAAAAACACAATTATCAATATTTTTGAACAGTGAATTACCTTGGAGTGGAGGACTTCAGATTCTAGAGCACAGCTACTATATTCTAAAGCTGACTGATGTTCCTCATTTCTCTCCTGACATTATCTGACATGAAGTGTGGCCTAGTGGGTAGATAGGAGGATCTGGGTTCTAATCCCATTTCTGCCACTTGTCCGTTGTGTGACCTTGGGTGAGTCATTTCACTTCTCTTTGCCTCGGTTACCTCATCTGGCAAATGGGGATTAAGACTGTAAGCCTCATGTGGGACAGGGACTGTGTCCAACCCAATTTGCTTCTATCTACCTCAGTGCTTAGTGCAGTGCCCAGCATATGGTAAACGTTTCATAAATACCATAATTATTATTTTTTACTCTCCCAGTTTTTCAGGGGCCAGCCACTGAGCCTTGGTATGCACCTGCTCTTTGGTAGAGACCAAATCAGAGAGACTTTATTCTGGGGAGTTGGGGTCTGAGAATGCAGATGCAAAATGGGCTTGATAAGGGCAATATTGATCTAAATTAACTAATGTTTGGAAATGTCATTTCAGTTGCCACTAAAAGTGGTTCAGGTGTTAAATATGTTAAGTGGGTTAAAAGGTCTGTCTTCCTGTGGTATAAAGGTATTATTTTTAGTATTATAATATTAATACTGGTATACCAATAATTATTAATTCCACCCGTATGTGTACTGTCATGTTAAGTCAAATGACAATGACAGCATTCTAGTGTCATTATAATGATATTGAAGGGTGTTCATGGATTAGATTTTAACTTTGATTTGAAGAAAATTTTCTGCACATAGAAAATGTTAATATCCCAATACATCTAGCCTCCTGTGCCACCTGAAAAAGGGAAATTGGAGAAGAAATTAACTGGAGAAGTCAGAAGACCCAAAGCCATATTTTTAAAGAGGGCGATACAACCCATTTTAGTTTCAATTACCCCAATTTTTGTCTACTTCGATCAGGTTCACCAAGTTACTGTTGATCTGTGTAAACATTTATTTGGGGAAGGTTTCATTGGTGATTATGAGGAAGAGTATTAGTTTCTAAGTAGACAGAATTCCCTACCAAACCATTTTACCTACACATCTGTGTTAAGCCAGTGTGTTGACAGGATCTTTTCAATGAGAATGTTATCGGCATCCTCCTCCTCTAATCATATTTTGGGCCACAAACTGAACCCATGCTTTTTGGCCACCTTTATAAGTAGAACAGATTGAAGACTGTGAACGCCTTGAGGGAAAGTAACTTATCTACCAATTTCGTTGTATTGTATTATTGCAAGTGCTTAAATAATAATAAATAATGTTGGTGTTTGTTCAACGCTTCCTATGTGCCAGGCACTGTTCTAAGCACTGGAGGGAATACAAGGTAATCAAGGTTGTCCCACATGGGGCTCACAGTCTTAATCCCCATTTGACAGATGAGGTAACTGAGGCCTAGAGAAGTGAAGTGACTTGCCCAAAGTCACACAGCTGACATTTGGCGAAGTCGGGATTTGAACAAATGACCTCTGACTCCAAAGCCCGGGCTCTTTCCACTGAGCCACACTGCGTCTCTGCTTCTCTGCTTAGTATAGTCTCTGCACAGAGTTCAAACAGTAATTACCATTGATTGCCTGAATAAAAAATATGTAACATTGAAGAGCTTCAGAATGTAGCATATATATATATATATATATATATATATATATATATATATATATATATATATATATATATATACATACACATCAGTGGTGAATATAATGGCATACTGTCATGTTAAGTCAAATGACAATGACAGCATTCTAGTGTCATTATAATGATATTGAAGGGTGTTTGTGGATTAGATTTTAACTTTGATTTGAAGAAAATTTTCTGCACATAGAAAATGTTAATATCCCAATACATCTAGCCTCCTGTACCACCTGGAAAAGGGAAATTGGAGAAGAAATTATCTGGAGATGGCAAAGGACCATCTTTCCTGTCTTCCCTCTTCAGTACTACTCTCAAAAAAAATTCCCAATTTTGCATAAGGATATACTTGCCCTAGAAATCTGGCTACAAAATCATCTATAAGAACCACAACCCAACACTGTATTTGAATATTGGAATCACCTTAGCTAACATTAGTGTTTAATTTGCTTTTATGCTCTACCGAAAAGCCCATTATTTCACCTCATTAAAATCACATTATATTTCATCTGATCACAGTCCAAAGTCCTAAATGTGTTGCTGCTTTGGCATCTCACAGTGGCCTTTCCTTAGAAAGGAAACATGCTGATGCACGAAGCCTCTGTTTGACAACTCCTTCTCCCTTCTCCCAGGGTAGGGAGAGGGGAAATTGAAGGCCTTTCAATGAGGCCAAATCCAGATATCTCAGGAACTGTTTGGCTGGATGTTCCCCAGCATGTCATCTTAGCCCTGCTGGAACAGAGCAGTAGCTATCTATCCTGAGGTTGGACTTGACAAGCACGGGAGAATGGATTTTCTCAGATGTGGGCCCAGGGTAGTGAACTCCTCATTGTGGGAACCCAAGTTGAGAAATGACCATGGGAGAAAGTAGTGGGATCACTTTCTGGGATGCTTCTTTGCCGTGTAAATGAACTCTTTCATAACAGTGATTGACTACTCTATTTGAAAATATATTTGTGGCTTTCTTTCTGGTTAGGGAATAAGGTCCTTGAAGACAGGAAATTTCTCTTTTTTCCAGTGAATTTTCCCCAGTTACTAATCTGCACTGTAACATTGAAGCTTCTTGCCTCTCCTGACATAACTGCAGTGTGCTGCAGCAATGACCATCTGCTGACTCCTTGCACTCTGGGCCTCAGTGGGCACATGTTTAGCAGGGTCAGGAGAGGGTGAACGGTGCTGTCCAAACCTCCAGTACGTAATTCATCTGCACAAGTTCTTGTAGATGAAGACGGAAGACTTAGGCACACCCATTGTTGCCCACAGAAGGCACTTTTGCCCAATAAGTGGCATTATTACTTTTAAATGTTGCAGTGCAATAGCAAATGTTTCCAAGTGCCATAAGTCTGGTTCTGAGGATAATGCAATTTCTAGCTTTGGGGGAGAAGCCATAGCTTTTTGGGGCCATGTACCCAGTTCTTATCTTCATTCATCCCGATACTCTGACAATGCCTGAGAGCTTTTGGAATGCGTCTGAAAAGATGCTATTTCCAGCCTTTCTGACCTAATAATAATAATAATAATGGCATTTATTAAGCACATACTATGTGCAAAGCAATGTTCTAAGCGCTGGGGAGGTTACAAGGTGATCAAGTTGTCCCACGGGGGGCTCACAGTCTTAATCCCCTTTTTACAGATGAGGGAGCTGAGGTCCAGAGAAGTGAAGTGACTTGCCCAAAGTCACACAGCTGACAATTGCAAGAGCCGGGATTTGAACCCATGACTTCTGACTCCAAAGCCCAGGCTTATGGCACTTAGAAGCCCATCTGCCTCTTTCAGAGCCCATCCTGCTTATACCTCAGCAACATCCTGCTCCCTTATGCCCACTGTCCAGGGGCAGCATTGTATCCTTGCAGGATATTAATCCAAGTGGAAGTCCAGCCTCAAAAAATTCACTAAAGTAATAGGCTGTTGGAGATCACTGCAGCAGTCACATCTGACTGTCCTGCAGGAATTATGATATTGTACACTCCTCAAATTGTAAAATCTTGGTCTGCAAGGGATTACCTCTACTCTACCAAGCCCTTAGTTCAGTGTTCCACACACAGTATGTTTACAACAAATAATAATAATCACTGTGGTATTTACTAAGTGCCAAGCACTGTACTCACAATGAATGCAGATAGAAGATAATCCGGTCATGTGCAGCCTCATCCCATGTGACTAAGACTACTCACAGACTAAGTTGAAGGGACAACAGACATTGAATGTCCTTTTTACAGATGAGGAAACTGAGGCACAGATAATTGAACTGATTTGCCCTGGGTGACACAGCAGGCAAATGGAAGAGCCAGGATTAGAAGCCAGGTCATAATAATAATAATAATCCTGGTATTTGCTAAGCGCTTACTATGTGCCAAGCACTGTTCTAAGCCCTGGGGTAGATACAAGGTAATTAGATTGTCCCACATGGGGCTCACAGTCTTCATCCCCATTTTACAGATGAGGTACCTGAGGCACAGAGAAGTTAAGTGACTTGCCCAAAGTCACACAGCTGACAAGTGGCAGAGGCGGGATTTGAATCCATGACCCCGGACTCTCAAGCCATCGTTCTTTTCACCGGGCCACGCTGCTTTGCTAAGGGGTCCTACAACCCGCAGAAAGCAGAGCAGCAGCCTGGCCTTCTTCCCGTTTAATAATAATCCAATTGATGAGGGAGGCTGCAGTGTTATCAGAGCGGTTATCGTGGGACAACGGGTTGCCCGGTGGACAGCCCCGGATTTTCATCGATGCTTTTAAGTGTTTTCATCCTGGCAAAGCACAGGGTCCCGCAATCTTCATTTTGGTGAAATCTCATTATGAGAGACAGTCTTGCATGATTTTCCCATTAAAACTTAATGAAAAACAATTCTCACCATTAAAATTTGCTCATGGGCATAATTTGAAGAGCTGATCGATTATTTTAATATCTATCGCACTTAAATTGATAATGGAGACTGGCAAGATTTCTAAGGCCTGAATATTAAAAGGTGACAAGTCAATGAATAAAGTTGGAGACAGTGCCCAGGTCCAATCATGCTTTGTCTTATTACAAGCCATAAGACAACAGCAAAACAGGCTGTCATGTCCTAAATCCGAGGGGCTTTCAGTATAGAAATTAATAGAATGGAAATAAATAGAATGTGTAGGTAATAGAGAAAAGAAGGACTCTAAAAGGTATCTGAATTGGTTGCTTCCATCTTCTGAATATCTCTAAGCATGGTAACTTACATTTTTCCTGGGTTTTATATACACAGAGCTGTACTAAAATTGATACCCAATTCTAGTCCCTACCCACTGAATTCCATTTCAATTTTTATGCTATGGAACATCTCCACAGCCTGCACATGTCTGAAACCTCCATAACTGGTCCTAAATAGGCAAAGGACCTATGAAATTTATCAAATGGAAATTATACAGACGAACTCAAAAGGAAGAGAGGAACTTTGAAGAACAACAACCAGAAAAAGACAGCGCTTGAGCTCATATGACTCAATTTTTTATGGATATAGCTTTTCTTACATTAAATAAATACATTCATTTGGGCATTTGGGCAGAGTGGGCATAGCATCCCAATTGATTTATCAATGAAAATCTGAAAAATTGAAAAAGAATTGGAAGTAAGGCCTATAATCATATTATGCAATATTTAATATTAACAATTTCCCAGTGTTTCAATCCATTAACATTAAAGCCTGTACTAGTCTGATTTTTCTCCCAAGTTTTCATTGCTTTAATATTTTGATATTTACTGAGTTCAGAATATACAAGTGCTTGGTGCAGTGTTCTGAACACAGTCAGTGCTCAATAAATACCTTGATTCCTACAACTATAAACTATTACAAACTGGATAGAAAGTGCTTAAAATAAAATCCCTGTCTAACATTTTACATTTTTAGATGGGTCATTTTTTTCTTAACATTTTTTTCCCTTTCTCTCCTCCCTCTCTCCCCTTTCCTTCTTTGTTTTGTCTCTCCTTTGACTAACCCTCTTCCATTCCCTCCATTCCCCCTTTGCCTTCCACTATTTTTCAGTAAATTGCATTTATTGAACCTTTATTTTGTACAAAGCACTGTACTAAGTGCTTGGGAGAGTACACTATAAAAGATTTGATAGAAACACTTCTTTCTCTGAAGGAGCTTTCAGTCCTCATTTTTTCCCTTCCTCCTTTGCCTTCCCCTCTACTCTTCTCTCCCCTCTTCCTTTCTCAATTTTCTTCCTTCCCTTCCCTTTCCTTTCCCTTCCAGCCCATTCCTTTATTTATCCTCCCTTCCTTCCCGTCCCTATCCCTCCAAGTGCTTTGATACTTATACCATTCAGCCCAGGTTTCAGAGTCTGTATGAAATTCAGCCTGAAAACCCGAAGGAGTGGGTGCCCAACCACAATTCCCCAGGGGTTCCAGAAAGATGAGCACCATTTTGATATTTTATCATGTGATGGACAGATGATTCAAACAAATCATCCCATCAAAAAAAAAAAACAATTAGAGAACGTGACTCACCTGATCATTAATCAACCCTGTAAATAGTGTCGAGGACAATTTAATAGGGGCACCCATGCACATCTGTATCCAATTAAATGCACCTTAAGCAATTAGTACCTCTCATAATTCCTTCCCTGGGACACTTTCCTAAACTTCTCTTGCAGGAAAGGTGCAACTTGCAGTTGGCCAGCTGACTCCTTGCCTCTCTGAGCTGAGTCTAGTGCGAGGAGCATGTAGCCTAGTGGATAGGGTACAGATTTGGGAGTCAGGAGGACCTGGGTTCGAATCCGGTCACCATCACTTGTCTCTTGTGTGACCTTGAGCAAGTCACTTAACTTCTCTGTGCCTCAGTTACCTCATTTATCAAAGAGACATTATGACTTAGGGATTAATTAAGACTGTAAGCCCCATGTGGGGCACGGACAGAGTCGAACCTCATTAACTTGTATCTATTCCAGCGCATAGTACAGTGCTGGGCACACAGTAAATGCTTAATAAAGACCATAAAAAAAAGAATCCAAGAGGAATAGGGTTGGGGTGCTTGTGTCCACTAGTGTGAAGGGGATACACTAAGCTAAATCTCTGGAAGGCAGAAAATGGAAATTAGATGACAGCTAATTTCATATGTACTGATCCTGATCTCCATTGATTTTTCTGGAGTTGACTTAAGGCTAAAAAAAAATACTTGGGTAAAAAATTGAGCAAGAAATTTTAAATCCTTTTAATAGCTGGTAGCCACAGAAAAATGTTCAGACCCTTGTTGTTTTGTCCTTGGCATATTATCTAAAATCTCATATCTGTGGCCACCTCTGTTCTCCCTTTCTGTTTTGACTCTAGAACTGTCCAACTACCCATCCTAGCAGCCTTCCCCTCCACCAAAGTGTCATTTCATCACTTCCCTGCTTCCCGAAAATGTCAGTCTGCCTCAGTGGGGAGACACGCATTTATTGGAGAAGCAATGAAAATACAATTTGTATGATGTTCTAAATGAAAACGACATGGGTGGTATGTGGGCATTCAATCTTTGATATGAATATGTGTGTCATATACACACTCGCATCCATAGGTACATACATACCTCTATGATGATGATAGTATTTGTTAAGCGCTTACTATGTGCCAAGCACTGTTCTCAGCGCTGGGGTAGGTACAAGGTAATCAGGTTGTCCCACTTGGGGCTCCCAATCTTAATCCCCATTTTACAGATGAGGTAACTGAGATGCAGAGAAGTTTTGACTTGCCCAAAATCACACAGCTAATAAGTGGCGGAGCTGGGATTAGAACCCACAACCTATAAGACTCCCAAACCTGTGCCCTTTCCACTAAGCCAGTGCATACATGTATACATATACAATATAGACATGTATGCATATAGAATAGAGGTATAGGTATTTATACATATTTACAAGCACTCACCTCCATTTGCAACTTGTAACCCTCTGCAGAACTTTTTTCTACTTGTAATTTTATTTGGGTTTTGAGTAAGGCAACATCAAATGTGACTTTTTTATACTGTCGCTTGAGAATGTAATTTCCCCCCAAATTACAGAGTAATCTGAAGGGTACAACTATATCAGTAGTGCTGCCCTGAGTGCATGCTATGAATAGTGGAATAAATCAAAACTTGAGTCAAGCAATTCAGTCATTGGATATTACATTATGGCCGCACAAGAGAAGTTTCTTGTTATGTTCTATACCAGATTCAAATTCTCCTCTCAGAGACACATTTGTTACCAACATGATGTTTTTCAAAAAAAAAACCAACAAAAAACCATAGTGCTTTTAAAATGGAGGGACAAATTTGGTATAGCTTTGTTTTAGAACAGCAGAAACTATGCAGCTTAGTGTAGCAAATCATTTTTGGAAAATAGGCCATGTGATATTAAAAATGAATTCAGTGAGAATATTGATATGGAAGGGAAGCAGTGTCCATCTGATGGAGAGTGGGAAAATTATTGATGCTTTATCAAAGTAGGCAAATTGAGAACTGGAAATCTGAGCTTGTCACATAATAGAAATGAAATTTCCTCTCCTATAGAACAGGCAAAAGGAAAAAAAAATGAAGTCATCCTTGAATGCCTTAGGAGATAAAACCTAATCCAGTGGAGTTTATAGCCCTCGAATGTGTACTGTGTTTAATCTGGAACATTCTCCAGATGATTTACTTCAGGGACTATTGTATGAGTCAGGGATGTAAGTTAGTCATTTTATGAGAAAATGTCAAGTAGAGGAGTGAAGCCTATCGTGAAAACACATATGGAAAGGCACAGAGTATTTTGATGTATAAATGGAGATTGTATAACATAGGGAGCCCTTGTCAATGAACACTAAAGGCTGCTTATAGTCAGAAAAGTGACACAAAATAATGGCATGGACTCCATGTTTATTTTCTTTCACGGTTTTCATTTAAAGGGTGTTTTTACACATTTGCAAAAAAAAAAAATGTATATTCAGTAAGTAATAGCCTCACACAGACTGTTGGGGAACAGTCTGAATTATTTATTTTTCTAACCATCTACCGCAATAGTCTGTAATATGATTATGGTATAGGTTTTTGGGTGCTCTACTATGGAAAAATAGAATTATAGTTTTTTTCTTAGACTCAATGAGCAAAGAAAAGGTAAATTATTTTTCCACTGGAAAAGAAAAATAAGACCCAGCCTGTGATCTGAGCAGATTCTTATGGAAAACACCATTTTCAAAATATTTTTTTTTTTTCCGGTAACAGTATCTTATCCCTCTCAGGGTGGCACCTGGAGAGTTTCTAGTACTTTATCTGTCTTGGCTAAAGGAGGGAGAGTCAAGCAGAGGCCTATCCTTTCCATTCCTCACTTGGTCAGTGGCTAGCGAGTGGAAGGCAATTTTCTACAAGTCAAAACTCATCCATGCTGGGCAACAGCGGCATGGGAGAGTCGAGGGCAGAGACTCAAGCTTACTGAGCCGAAGGAGGGGATGGTAAACCACTTCCATATTTTTACCAAGAAAACTCTATGGATGCACTACCAGAACGATTGCAGATGGAGAGTGGGATGTTCAGGGAGAGATGGGTTGGAAACGACTCGACGGCATATGACGAGAACATTACCTTAAGCAGAAAAGATAGGCAAAAAACTACGATTGATGTGAATAGCACATTCTAGATCCAAATGAATGGTTCTGAAAAGACCAGAGTTACTATAATTTTTATTTTTGAGAACGTATTGGACAGTAGAGATAGTGTTGGACGTGACAGTAAGCGCTGAATAAATATGATTGAATAAGTGATTGTAATCAGCTCCTTGAGGTGAGGGCCCTATTATTAATAATAATAATGATATTTGTTAAGCGCTTACTTTGTGCGAGGTACTGTCTAAGCGCTGGGATAGATGCAGGATTATCGGGTTGGACACAAACTCTGTCCCACGTGGGCCTCGCAGTCAACCCCCATTTTACAGATGAGGGAACTGAGGCAAAGAGAAGTTAAGTGACTTGCCCAAGGTCACAGAGCAGATGTGTGGCCGAGCTGGAAATAGAACTGTCGATCTTCTGACTCACAGGCCGTGCTTTATCTACTAGGCCATATTATATTCTCATATTGTACTCTAGTGTGGTGCTCTGCATACAGTAGGTGAGGAATAATTGCTGATTGACAACAAATCGGTTTGATTCTAATAAGAGTCTGCATATTTGAGATTTAATCAATCAATCATATTTATTGAGTGCTTACTATGTGCAGAGCACTGTACTAAGCGCTTGGGAAGTGCAAATTGGCAACATATAGAGACAGTCCCTACCCAACATTGGGCTCACAGTCTAAAAGGGGGAGACAGAGGACAAAACCAAACATACAAACAAAATAAAATAAATAGAATAGATATGTACAAGTAAAATAAATAAATAAATAAATAGAGTAATAAATATGTACAAACATATATACATATATACATATATACAGATTTAACAATGCAGAGTGATGAAATCTTTACTATTTGGAAAGCTCTATGAATCTCCCATTACAAGAACAACTCATCCATTTAAACCCTTCTAGAAGAGGAGTTTACAATGCATAAATCCCCACTAAAGGATATACAGTTCACCTGGGACATTTGCAAAACCTCTCTGTCGATCTGGTTAGCAGAGATCTCAAGCTCCTGCCAATGGGGGAAGGAATCAATCCTCTCTGTTCCCTGGTGAACCCTTCATGTGATATGTAAAGTCCACTACAGGACAGTTGTCATTCAGATATGGAAGCCATTTGACTAACTTCTACACTGCAAGCTCACTGTGTGCGGGGAATGTGTCTTTTATTTTGTTATCCTATACTCTCCCAAGTGCTTAGTATAGTGTTTTACGTACAGTAAGCTCTCAATAAATGGTCGACAAACTATCCAACATCTTCCACTCCCCGAACAGGCCAGATAATAGTAGCGTGAGAAGTAGTCCAGCCTAGTGGAAAGAGCACAGGCCTGGGAATGAGAGGACCTGGTTTCTTATCCTGGCTTTGTCCCTGGCTTCCTGTGTGATGTGTGTGATGTGTCACCAAACTTCTCTGTTCTTGTTTCCTCACCTGTAAAATAAAGTACCTGTTCTCCCTCCCACTTACTGTGATTCCCCCCGTGGGGAAGAGATTGTCAGGCTTTATTAACCTGCATCTACTCCAGCGCTTAGTGAAGGTGGTTGGCACATAGTAAAGGCTTAAAAAAGTACCACATTTAGTATTAGTCCACGCAGAGCATTGTAGCAAGTCTGAAACTCCAAGTTCCACACCGTCGCCTTAAATTCAGCTATCAGGTTGTTAAATAGTTGGGGGGTAGAGTTATTCTATAGTTAAACAAATGCCATTTAAATCAGCATCTATAAGGAAGGCCAGAAGATACAGCATGGCTTAGTGGAAAGAGCCCGGGCTTGGGAGTCAGGGATCTTGGGTTCTAATCCTGACTCCACCACTTGTCAGCTGTGTGACTTTGGGCAAGTCACTTCACTTCTCTGATCATCAGTTACCTCATCTGTAAAACAGGGGTTAAGACTGTAAGCCCCACGTGGAACCACCCGATTACCTTGTATCTACCCCAGCGCTCAGAACAATGTGTGGCACATAGTAAGCGCTTAGCAAATACCATCATTATTATTATTATCACCCATCTGAATCCCTTTTCCTCTCTCCTACCCAGAACTGAATTCAGGTAATATTGTTCTCAGGCTTGCCAAGGCTTACTCGAAAAGTCCTTCTTGAAACTGTCTTATTTAGGTTAGTGATGTCCTAACCTTGTCTAATTCCTTCTCTATTCAGCTGCTTAAGGTAAGGAAGTAGTAATAGGTTATTTCAAGAAGTAGTCTTTTCTGGGTCTCCCCTCAAAGGTTTCCAGATATAGCCCGGGAAATTACACAATAGACAGACCCTGGGTATCAACCTTCGTGATCTTAGGTTCCATGGAATTAGGAACAGTACCTTTAATAATAATAATAATAGCATTTATTAAGCACTTACTGTGTGCAAAGCACTGTTCTAAGCGCTGGGGAGGTTACAAGGTGGTCAGGTTGACCCACGGGGGGCTCACAGTCTTCATCCCCATTTTACAGATGAGGGAACTGAGGCCCAGAGAAGTGAAGTGACTTGCCCAAAGTCACACAGCTAGCAACTGGCAGAGCCGGTATTTGAACCCATGACCTCGGACTCCAAAGCCTGAGCCATGCTGTTTCTCTTTGAATTAGTAGCAGTGATAACAAAAGAAACTGGAAATTTAAGAGTAAGCAAACATTTTTTAATGAATCCCATATTTGTGCAGGCCACAGTTCGCAAACATTAATTTGGATAGTTGATGGGATAATAGGGAGAATGATTATCTTATATCTCTCCCAAGGCTAAATAAACTGCTGGGAACATATTAAGTTCTTAACAAATATTATTAATATTATTGTTATCATGAATACTATTATTGTAGCTATTTTTGTTGTCATTATTTCAAGAAAGAAGCATTCATGTCATATTTAGGACTTTGCTCATCACACCAAAATATTCATATCTGCTAATCTGTGTCTTTTACTCTTTTTCTAGTCAAGTTCCCAGTACAAAACTCAGCACGCAGAGGACACTCAATAAATAATTGCTGATAATGGTGAGGGCAGAAATAGACCACTGTTAATGACTTCCACTCTTGTCATAGTGATTGCACTCCAGGAAAAACAATTCCCTAAACTGCCATTTAAAACAAAATTCCACTGTCACCATCAATAGATGACCATAATCCATTGTCCAGAAAGACCAAATATCAACATTAGTTGACTCTTTTTCAAACTGCGTGTCAATCAATGAATGGGATTTATTGAATGCTTGCTGAGGGCCAAGCACAGAGCTCTGTATTAAGGACATGGAAGAATGCAATGCAACAGAGCTGGTGGATGAAAATCCCACCCGACGTAAACTGGTGGATAGAGCACAGGCTTGGGAGTCAGAAGGATCTGGGTTCTAATCCTGACTCTGACGCTTGTCCGCTGTGTGACCTTGGGTAAGTCACCTAACTTCTCTATACCTCAGTTACCTCATCTGTAAAATGGGGATTAATACTGTGAGGCCCATGTGGGACAGGGACTGCGTCCAACGTCATTAGCTTGTATCTACTCCATTGCTTAGCACAGTGTCTGACACTTAGAAAGCGCTTAACAAATACCGTAAAAAGGAAGCTTACAGTCCCTGCTGAAGTTCAGGAAAAAAGTGTGTATTTTTTTGTTTTTTTGTGTGTGTGAGTGTCCAGCCTCTTTTAGAGGAACCAAAGACATATAGGTGGAGAATAGAAGTAGGGAATGAAGGGGAAGAAGTATAAACTGAAAAAAGATTTCTTTTGTCTCTGTGTATACTACATATGTGTAATCATACTATATATGTACTGTATATGTATGTAGTATATGTTTGATATGTTTACCCACAAAAATCATATGCTTCCTTCTACTTTTGAATCAATCAGTGGTATGTATTGAGAGTTTACTGTGTGCTGAGTACTGTTTTCAGCCCTTGGGAAAGTACAATACAACAGAGTTGTTAGACCTGATGCCTGCCCAAAAGGAGCTTGCTGTCTCTTCAGAGGGGGACTCACATTAGAAAAAATTACGGATAGGGAAAGTAGTAGAGGATAAGGATATGTACCTTAGTGCTGTGGGGCTGAGGAATGTCAAAGTGCTTACGAGGCACACAGTTGACTTATTGTGTACTGAGAGAAGCAGCATGGCTCAGTGAAAAGAGCACAGGCTTTGGAGTCAGAGGCCATGGGTTCAAATCCCGTGCCAATTGTCAGCTGTGTGACTTTGGGCAAGTCACCTAACTTCTCTGTGCCTCAGTTACCTCATCTGTAAAATGAGGAATAAGACTGTGAGCCCCCCGTGGGACAACCTGATCACCTTGTAACCTCCCCAGAGCTTAGAACAGTGCTTTGCACATAGTAAGCGCTTAATAAATGTCATTATTATTATTACTGTGGAGAGCGGATGGGCAAAATGAGGGCTTAGTCCAGGAGGTCCTCAGAAGAAGATGTGATTTTAGGAGGGTTTTGAAGATGGTGAGAGTGGTGGGAGGGGAGATATTAAGGGGAAGGGGAGTTCTAGGCCCAGAGGAAGATGCAGGCAAGGGGCTAGTGATTGGACAGATGAAATTGAAGTGCAGAGAATAGGTTGGTGGTAAAAAGTGGAGTGTATGGGCTGAGTTGTACTCGGTGATCAGCGAGGTTACATAGGAGGAGAGAGCTGACAATGCTTTAAAGACAATGGTAAGGAGTTTCTGTGGAGGTGGAGTGGATGGCAAAACGTTGGAGGTTTTTGAGGAGAGTGGAAGATATGCACTGAATGATTTTTCAGAAAAATGATCCAGGCAGTAGAGTGAATTATGATATGCAGAGGGGCAAGGCAGGAGCGAGGGAGGTCAGTGAAGGGGCTGATGCAGTAATTGCGATGGGAAATAAGTCCTTGGCTCAGGATAAATATATTATTTTTTAACCTTTACAAACCTGAATAGGAAAAAAAAAGTTCTAAAATTCCGTAGGGCCCCCTTTTTATTGGGCCACCTTTTAAGTGGAACTGCAGATATTTATCATAGTTTCTCTTTCTGGGAAATCAATATTCACAATGTAAAAACAGTGCATTGATGCAGCAGTGAACTTCTTGGGGAAGGAGAGCAGTCACCACTCTTTTGAGAGGCCGATGGAAGCTACTACTTGGGCTATTCACTCCCTGACTCACCAGTGGGCCCCAAATCCCTCTTGACTTTCCTCCAGTCCCAGTTTCTTCTCATATCTCGTCAGCAACAAATCCTTTAGTATCTTCAAAGCTGTCACGAGTGATCTGGATTGGAACAACTTCTCCGAAGGATGTGATTATCCCTACCAAGACAGCCAGTTGCGGAGTCTGAGTAATCCATTAACTGGGTAGAAAATCTGGGCATGAGGTGGAGTTTTCAGGAAAACTGAAAGGAGCCTAGATTAATCAGACATTCACAATCAAGAAACGTGTGAGGCGTGGGTCTTATACAGCTCTCAGCATCGAGGCAATCTGAAACAGTCTCACTAGACAGGATGTGTGAGGAGACTAGATGATAGGACATCCGAGCAGCTGCTGGATGCTGAATTGAAATGGGACAAATGGCTCTGAAGCAGAGAGGGTAGAATAAATATTTGAATGGCGTTGTCAAACAATGTGATCAGTAAAGGGGTGCTCGGAGACCACTCAAACAGATTAGCATGATCAAAGGAAATTAATTTACATCCAGCCAAGCACTCACCACAGTGCTACACCCACAGGAAGCACTCAATAAATAAGATGGATTGTTGACACAGAGCTCTTTATCTGTTTTTCACATCAAGCATTTTCAAAGTCCTACTAAAGTTCCGTCTCCTCCAGCAAGCCTTCCCTAACTAATCTCTCCTCTCCCCACACTATTTCTTCCACAACTGCATCATGCCATAAATATTTGACGTTTATCCTCTTCCTCCTCACAGAATATTTATGTACACAACTCTGTCCTGGCTTCCCCTACCTGAAGTTTATTTTAGTGTCTGCCTCCCCTGCTAGATTGTAAACTTACAGAACACATGGATTGTGTCTGTTAATTGACTGTTAAATATAATCAAACCCACACGTATTGATAGGATCTCACCATCAATAACGACACCTGAACATGAGAGACAACTTATCCTTCTTCGGCTCTCCTAAATACCATCCCTCTCTCTCTCTATGCATACGTACACCCATTATGCGTTACCCATTACCCATTATGCATGAATAGATATAGATCATCTAACACCTGACATCTGTGTCCAACATAGATACTAGACTGTAAGCTTGCTGAAGGCAGGTAAGCTGTCTGCCGACTTTATTTGAACGTACTCTCCCGAAGAACTTAAGTACAGGGCTCTGAACAGAATAAGTGCTCAGTAAGTACCATTGATTGATTGACAGGCTGTACCTTAGATAGTAGATTTATTCAATCATATTTATTGAGCACTTACTGTGTGCAGAGCACTGTACTAAGCGCTTGATGAGTCTGGTTCTGTTGCTGTGAGAGGAGGTTTATGGCCCTACTAATGTTGTGATGAAAAAAAATAATATTCAGTCAATTAATGGTAGGTATGAGTCTTGAGCACCTAAGGACAATGTCCTGTGGGATCATCTCAAGAAGGGAAACCTGTCACCAACTCTAATTCCAAGGTGAAGGTATAGTCTTCTGGGAGCGGTTCAGTGCTAAACATTCCCCACAGTCCTCTAGAATTGGGAGCCCCATGGCCAAGATGTCATCTACGTATTAGGAGATCTGTTTTTCTAAATCAGGGTCTCAAATCTCCAGGTGACAAAGGAACCAAGGCATTAGAGGAGACTTTGCAGCTTGCCTGAAGAACGTAACCTTGCCTGCAAGCTGGGACTCTGGAAAACATTCCCTTTTTTCCCCAGACTTCCCCCTTCTTCCCCCATAGGGAGACATACAGTGGTGCAGAGGTTGATTAGACCTTCCCTAATCACACCTAAAAAGACGTGTGTGTGTGTTTGTGTATGCTTGGATACTAGTCCATGAGGTACTGTAAGTGGCTTATCCCCTCATACGGGTTTAGGCACAGGATATTGTGATAGTTTTTGTTGCTTAAACATTTTACAAACGAGGTAACTGAAGCTCAGAGTAGTGAAGGGACTTGCCCAAGCTGAGAAGTGGTGGAGGCAGAATTGGAACCCATGACCTTAAGACTCATAGGCCCATGTTCTATCCGTGATGAAATACTGCTTCTCCAAGTGCTAGGGTAGCTATACTACAGTTAGAAAACACAGACTCTGTCTCACAGGTAGAACAGGTATTAAATTCCCATTTTGTAGATGAAGAAACTGACACCTAGTTGTAACCTGCCCACGATCAAAAAGCAGACAAGAGGCAGAACTGGGATTCATTCCCTCCCAGGCCACCTCAACCACAAGGTCTTGCCTATTTCAGGTACCTAGCCAGTATCACTCTTGGTGTCCATTGTAGATATCTGGTGAAATATTGCTGCGCTATTCATTCATTCAATCATATTTGTTGAATGCTTACTGTGTGCAAAGCACTGTACTAAATGCTTGGAAAATACAGTTCAGCAAAAAAAGAGAGACAATCCCTACATAACAGAGGGCTCACAGTCTAGCCTGTTCCCTAGGAATTTCTCCCTCCAACTTTTTTTTAACCATTTTGACCCTTTTCTCACCTTCTTTTCCTCCTTTTCCATGCCCACTCTGATCCTCAGAAACTTCAACATCCACATGGATGTCCCCGGTGATTCATCTAACACCCGCCTTCTATCTCTTCTTGACTCTACCAACCTCCTGCTCCACCCCACCTCACCGGCACCAACTTAGTCACAACCTCGACCTCATCATCTCCTACAGCTGCACTATCTCTACCCTCACCAACTCTGAAATCCCTCTCTCTGATCATAACCTTCTCACCTGCCTCCCCTCTCCCACTCCTCCCCTCTGTAAATCTATATTACTACCCCACAGTGACCTCCACTCTCTCAACCCCATCCATCTCTCAGCACATCACACCCCACCCCACCTCCCTATCCTCTCTTTACCCACTCTTGATGACCAGATTAGTGAGCTCAACTCCACCCTCTCCACACAACTCACCTCACTCTCTCCCCTTTCCCTTCATCACTCTCACATCACTAACCCACAGCCTTGCATCACTGCCACTGTCTGCCTCCTCGCTTTTATGCTTGAGCTGCTGAACGCTGCTGGCAAAAGTCTAAATACCAAGCCAAACTTATTCACTTTAAGTTGATCCTTTCCTGCCTTAACTATGCCCTCTCCTCTGCCACGCGAAACTACTTTACCTCCCTTATTGACACCCATGCCCACCACTCCGTCAGCTGTATTGGACATTTAACTCCCTCCTCAGGCTCCCTGTTCCCCCCCTCCTCCATCCCTCACCCACAATGATCTGGCCTCCTACGTCATTTGTAAAATTAAAACCATCAGGTCTGAGCTCCCCAAGGTCACCCCTCCCCCTTCTCCAACCCCCCAGCTCTCAACCCTCTCTGCTACTCTCCCATCCTTCTCAGCAGTATCTTCAGATGAGATCTCCTCCCTCCTCTCAAGTGCCACTCCATACACCTGTGTTTCAGACCCCATTCCCTCTCATCTTATGAAAACTCTCATCCCTTCCCTCCTCCCCTCCTTAACTTCCATCTTCAACCGCTTGCTCTCCACTGGTTCCTTCCCCTCTGCCTTCAAACATGCCCATGTCTTCCCTGTCCTAAAAGAACACCCCTCTCTTGACCCTACTGCCCCTTCTAGTTATCACCCTATCTCCCTCCTACCCTTCCTTTCCAAACTCCTAGAATGAGTCATCTACACTTGCTGCCTCGAATTCCTCAACTCCAACTCTCTCCTAGACCCCCTCCAATCTGGCTTCTCTTCCCTACACTCCACCGAAACTGCCCTCTCAAAGGTCACCAATAACCTCCTGCTTGCCAAATCCAATGGCTCCTTCTCTATCCTAATCCTCCTCGACCTCTAATCTGCCTTCGAAACTGTGGATCATCCCCTTCTCCTTAACACTCTATCCAAACTTGGCTTCACAGACTCCATCCTTTACCGGTTCTCCTCTTATCCCTCTGCCCATTCATTCTCAGTCTCCTTCACGGGCTCCTCCTCACCCTCCCATCTCCTTACTGTAGAGGTTACTCAAGGGTCAGTTTTTTGTCCCCTTCTGTTCTCTATCAACACTCACTCCATTGGTGAACTCATTCACTCCCATGGCTTCAACTATCATCTCTACGCTGATGACACCCAAATCTACATCTCTGCCCCTGCTCTCTCTCCCTCCCTCCAGGCTCATATCTCCTCCTGCCTTCAGGGCATCTCCATCTGGCTGGCTGCCCGCCATCTAAAACTCAACATGTCCAAGACTGAGCTCCTTATCTTCTCTCCCAAACTCTGTCCTCTCCCTGACTTTCCCGTCACTGCGGATGGCACTACCATCCTTTCCGTCTCACAAGCCTTCAACCTTGGTGTCATCCTTGACTCCACTCTCTCATTCACCCCACACATCCAATCCGTCACCAGAACCTGCCGGTCTCACCTCCACAGCATCACCAAGATCCGCCCTTTCCTCTCCATCCAAACTGCTACCTTGCTGATTCAATTTCTCATCCTATTCCGACTGGGTTACTGCATCAGCCTCCTGTCTGATCTCCCAGCCACCTGTCTTTCCTCACTTCAGTCTATACTTCCCTCTGCTGCCCGGATTATCTTTGTACAGAAATGCTCTGGGCATGTCACTCCCCTCCTCAAAAATCTCCAGTATTTGCCTATCAGCCTTCGATTCAAGCAAAAACTCCTCACTCTCGGCTTCAAGGCTGTCTATCACCTCACCCCCTCCTACCTCACCTCCCTTCTCTCTTTCTCCAACCCAGCCCACACCCTCTGCTCCTCTGCTGCTCACTTCCTCACTGGGCCTCATTCTCGCCTGTCCCACCATCGAACCCCAGCCCAAGTCCTCCCCCTGGCCCGGAATGTCCTCCCTCCACATATCTGCCAAACTAGCTCTCTTCCTCCCTTCAAAGCCCTACTGAGAGCTCACCTCCTCCAGGAGGTCTTCCCAGACTGAGCCCCCTTTACCTCTCCTCCTCCTCCCCTCCCCATTGCCATCCTCCTCTGTCCTACCCCCTTCCCCTCCCCACAGCACTTGTGTATATTTGTACATATTTATTACTCTATTTTATTAATGATGTGTATATAGCTACAATTCTATGTAGTCTGATGGTATTGACACCTGTCTACTTCTTTTGTTTCATTGTCCGTCTCTGCCTTCTAGACTGTGAGCCCATTGTTGGGTAGGGACCATCTCTATACGTTGCTGATTTGTACTTCCCAAGAGCTTAGTACAGTGCTCTGCACAAAGTAAGCACTCAATAAATGCGATTGAATGAATGAATGAACTATTCCTGGGGTCCCGTTGAAATTAACTATCCCAAATTCCTCCATGTCTGTCATGTAAGCACATCATGCATCTTGTTCTGAAATTTGGGGGCCATTAATGGAGTCACTTAATACGAAATCCATTAGCCCCGGCAATTTCCATATGTAAAGGCTGCTCTCCCTTGGTAAACATCCAAAGATCACCAGTGGCAGTTAATTATAATGAATATCATATACTACCTTTCCTACAAAAAAATATGAAAAATCTATTGAACATAAAAGTGAGTATGCTTGGTCAATTTTATTCAAGAAGTGTTTTACCCATTGCATCCATGTAAGCATTATAAAGTATTTTTTAGGTTCTGAGGCACTTTAATTTCCTAAAGCAGGATAAAGTTAATAGGGAAAATCACCATCACACTCTCCTCAATTATATTCAGTAATTTTAAGCTGCATCTTATTGTCGCTCACAGGAGGACTTGCAGTTTGAGAAAATTGTCAACATAAATTTATTTGATAAGGTCATAGTGATGCTGCTGACAACAAAATGGGAGAAAAATGTTTTACTGCTTCTGGCCATCTTCATGTTAAATGAAGTAAAGAATAAGAAAAGCTCCCATTTACAAAGAAAAACTCCCTTCACTAAAAAAAATCACTGTGTTTTTCATGAGCAGTATAATAGAATTAGAATTTTTTTAAAAAATAAGGTGTTTGGAATACATCCTGGGATGGGAAGAACCCAATTCTAGTAGTGCTTTTGTCTCAACTGCAACAACAATTTAAAGCAGTGTTTCAAAACCAGAAATAAAGGGTTCACAGCAACAGGAAGATGTTGAGAGTTCAGTCAATTCTCTTGGACTCTTCCCCTCGTTCTCTAGCAATATACTGTCCCATTGTTTTCCCTGACTCAAGGCCTTAGTCAGTGAATCAAGAAATCAAGGTTTTTAATTGATCTCTTCCTGTGTGTCCAGCAACGTACAATTGTCTTTGGACAGTACAATTCATTGGAGTTGGTGGTCATGTTCCTCGCCCAAAGGGAGTTTACAGCCTAGAAGGAGGAGCTTACGTTCTGCTTTCTCCCACTGCTAGTTAACCATCAGCTAGATATGGGGAGATTTAAAATTCAGCTGCTTTTCACGATGAGAATTGTGCCCGAGGGCATCGGGGTAAACTTTCCCATCAGCGTTGTTGACTTTGTGTATGATGGACAACTACATATATGGCTAAGGGAATTTCTGGGGCCTGAAGGACATTCAGATGGCTCTAGAATGAGTTTTAGTAAAAGTAGATTGACTCAGAGAGGAAATCAGGCAGAGCACGGAATTTGCCTCAGGGTTTGGCCTAGGGAAGATTCTAGTCAATAGACAAACAGCTCCTCTGGTGAATCAGGATCCCTGGCTGGGGTTCAGAAAGGGGATTCATTCCTTAATCAAAATTCCCCTTTGTAGGATATTTGGGAATAGGGACATGCCTTTAGCCTCAGATAGCCGATCGAGGCCCATGCGTGGACACTGCAGCTCAATCAGCAGGATCTGCACACCTTCTGTTGTTACTATATCTGGTTTCGTAGTAAGTACATTTTTCACTAGTGGGGAGGATTTTAAGTAAAAAATAGATTTCTAGCAATTTCTGGAGCAGTGACATCTACTGTGTTGAGCTCTGGGAAAGTTCAACAAAAGTTAAAAAAAATCTGCCCATAAGACATCAATCAATCAATCAATCAATGAACATTATTTATTGAACAGAAGCAGTGTGGCTTAGTGGAAAGAGCACAGGCTTGGTAGTCAGAGGTCGTGGGTTCTAATCCCAGCTCTTCCACTTATCAGTTGTGTGACTTTGGGCAAGTCACTTAATGTCTCTGTGCCTCAGTTACCTCACCTGTAAAATGGGGATTAAGACTGTGAGCCCCACATGGGATAACCTCATTACCTTGTATTTGCCCCAGGGCTTAGAACAGTACCCAGCACATAGTAAGTGCTTAATAAATACCATCATTATGATTATCATTATTGTCCCTGTGTGAAGAGAACTTTACTGAGCACTTGGGAGAATATAACTCAGCAGAATTAGCAGATACTTTCCTTGCTCACTATGAGCTTACAGTCTAGAGGGGGAGATAGACATTAATGTATAGAAATAATTGACAACTGGGGTAGAGAGAATACCAAATGATCAAAGGATATAGCTCCAAGACTGTGAGCCCACTGTTGGGTAGGGACTGTCTCTATATGTTGCCAATTTGTACTTCCCAAGCGCTTAGTACAGTGTTCTGCACATAGTAAGCGCTCAATAAATACGATTGATGATGATGATAGACAACACAGAAGGGAGAAGGATCCCGGAAAAAGAGAGTTTCAGCGGAGAAGGCCTTTTGGAGGAGATGTGGCCTTAATAAGGCTTTGGTAGTGGGGAAAGTGGAGGTCTGGTCTATACAGAGTGGGAGGGAGCTCCGGGCTAGAGGGAGGATATGGGAAAGGGATCAGCAGGGAGATGGATGAGATGGGGGCACGGTGAGCAAGCTGTCACTAGAGGAGCAAAGTGTGTAATACAGGCTGGGCTTAGTGAGGTAAAGGCACATCTATTGAGCTCTTACTGTGATCAGAGAACTATGTACTAAGTGCTTGGGAGAGTGCAATATAATCGAGTGGGTAGAGATGGATATGTACATAAGTGCTGCGGGGCTGGGGTGAATAAAGTGTGCAAATTCAAGTGCAAGAGTGATACAGATGGGAATGGGAGAAGAGAAAGGAGGGCTCAGTTGGAGAAAGTCTCACACTGGTTTCAACATAAAGAATTAAAAAGTCCAGAGCTGTTCACTCTGTTTGTGTCTCCCAAACTTACATCTTTGCCACCAGCCGTGTCAGCAGCAAGCACCGTGGGGCGTTGTCAGGATTGAACAGCTTTTTTGATTCTCTCCTGTTACCAGTCCTTGACCCTCTATGAAACCGCAAGTTCTGAAATGGAGAGGGGTGGGAGGGGAAAAGAATACAGGAGTTTGCCTTTGGATAGTAAAGGACAAGCTGGTAGTCTAAAAGAGACAAACTGCTGTTTCACCCTCTGAAAAATCACTCACACTGTGATGGACAAAACTGTCAAATAAAATTAGACAGCTACAGTGTTAAACCCAAAGGAGACCCTAATCTTCTAAAGTAACTGTGTTTCCCTCTAGCTATCAGATTTTCTCCGTGGTCATTGCAAATGATATGAATCCACAGAAGAAAGCAATTGGCAAGAAGAGCTTTTTATCTTGGTGTATCATAAATATCTGGCCCCAGAAAAAGTTTTCATGTTCCATAAAATCAATCAATCAATCAGCCTACTAGGAAGAGCAAGGCCTGGGAGTTAGAAGGACCTGGGTTCTAATCTCACCTCTGCCACCTGTCTGCTATGTGATACCAGGCAAGTGAGCTAACTTCTCTGTGCCTCAGTTACCTCATCTGTAAAATGGGGATTAGGACTTTTAGCCCCATTTGGGACACAGATTCTGTCCATCCTGATTAGAATATATCTACCCCAGAACTTACTACAGTGCCTGGCCCATGGCAAGCACTTAACAAATACCATTTTTAAAATATCATATTTATTGAGTACTTAATGTCTACAGAGTACTGTATTAAGTGTTTGAGAGAGTGTTGGTAAACATATTCCCTGCCCACAGTGAGCTTACACTCTAGAGGGGAGACAGATGTTAATATAAATAAATTATGGGTATGTACTTAAGTGCTTTGGACTGAGGCAGGTTGAATAATGGGAGCAAATCAGGGTGATGCAGAAGAGAGGGAGTGAAGAGTCAAGGAAGGCCTCTTGTTGAAGATGTGCCTTCAATAATGCTCTGAAGGTGGGGAAAGTAATTTTCTGTTGGATATGAAGAGGGAGGGCATACCAGGCCAGAGGTAGGATGTCAGCAAAAAGTCAGAAGCGGGATAGATGAGTCTGAGATACAGTGAGTGGGTTGGCATTGGAAGAATGAAGTCTGACAACTGGATTGGAGTTTGAGAGCAGTGAGGTGAGGTAGGAGGGGTCATGGTGATCTGCTTTAAAGCCAATGGTGAGGAGTTTCTGTTTGTTGTGGAGGTGGACGGGTGACCATTGGAGGTTCTTGAGTAGTGGGGAAACATGGACTGAATGGTTTTGTAGAAAAAAATGATCCAGGCAGCAGAGTGAAGTATGGACTGGAGTGGGAGAGGAGACAGCAGGCAGGGAGTTCAGCTAGGATGCTGAACAGTAATCAAGAGGGGATAGGATAAGTGCTTGGATTAATGTAGAAGCAGTTTGAGTGGAGAGGAAAGGGCAGATTTTAGTGATGATGTGAAAGTTGAACCAACAGGATTTAGTTAAAATGGACTATGCACGTTGAATGAGAGAGATGAATCAAGGATAATGTCAAGGTTACAGGCTTAAAAGACAGGGAGGATGGTGATGCTGTCTAGGGTGATGGGCAAATCAGGAGGAGGGAAAGGTTTGGGTGGGAAGATAAGAAATTCTACTTTGAAGTGACAGCAGGACAACCATGTAGAAATGTCTTGAAGGCAGGTGGAAATGCAAGACTTCAGAGAGGGAGGGAGATCGGGGTTGGAGATGTAGATTCAGGAATCATCCCACATTGGTGGTAGCTGATGACAGGGGAGTGAATTAGTACTCCAAGGAAATGTGTTTAGGTGGAGAATTGAAGGTGACCTAGAAATGAGCCTTGAGAGACAGCTACGGTTAGGCTGTGAGACTCTGAAAATGAGCAACCAGAGAGATAGGAGGAGAAGCAGGAGAGGATAGTGCCAGTGAAGCCAAGGTTGGATAATATTTCCAGGAGAAGGGGGTGGCAGGGATGGGCTGACTGGAGGGCTGGGATTGAGGGGTCATGGTGAGGTCAGGGATGTTCAAGAGTTGTAGAAGAGGTTTCTCTTTTTATAATATTTGTTAAGCACTTACTATGTGCGAAGCACTGTTCTAAGTGCTGGGGGGGATACAAGGTGATCAGGTTGTCCCACGTGGGGCTCAAAGTCTTAATCCTCATTTTACAGATGAGGGAACTGAGGCACAGAGAAGTTAAGTGGCTTGCCCAAGGTCATACAGCTGACAAGTGGCTGACCCAGGATTCAAACCCATGACCTCTGACTCCCAAGCCTGAGTTCTTTACACTGAGCCACGTTGCTTACAATAGCTGCGTAATTTAGTAGTTTCTTGAGTAAATTGTTCATTTACTCTTAGAGAAGCAGCGTGGCTCAGTGGAAAAGAGCCCGGGCTTTGGAGTCAGACGTCATAGGTTCAAATCCCTGCTCCGCCAATTATCAGCTGTGTGACTATGGGCGAGTCACTTCACTTCTCTGTGCCGAGTTACCTCATCTGTAAAATGGGGATTGACTGTGAGCCCCCCGTGGGACAACCTGATCACCTTGTAACCTCCCCAGCGCTTAGAACAGTGCTTTGCACATAGTAAGTGCTTAATAAATGCCATTATTATTATTGTTATTATTATTATTTTTCTTGCGATTTTGAGATTTTAATAAATCTGAAGAGAATTCTTAGACAGAAAGTGGGTTTTTTGTATCTTTCTGTAGACATTGGTCAGGAATTGCTGGGTTATTCATAATTTATATTTAGTTTCTGTTATACTTTGGGAAAAGGACCTTCTGAAATAGTGGAAAATAAAGCCAGAGCTAAAGTTAAAGCATCAGTTCAATGTAGAATGATGGTGTGATATGTTGTATGTTTGCATCATGTTATACAAGTGGCTAACCGTGTCTGACAGTTCAGAAAAAAAAGAACCTTATTTGATTTAACCCGTATATACCCTTAAGGGCAGAAATGTTGTCTGCCAAATCTATTGTAATTAGAATATCTCTAAGCAGATGATTCCCAAATCTGCATATCCAGCCCTGAGTCCTCTCGTTCTCTGTGGTCTATCATTTCCTCCTGCCTTTAGGTTATGTTTACTTGGAAGTCCTTCTGACACTAGAAACTTAACAAGTCTAAAATAGAAGCCCTCCTATTCCCATCCAAACCCTGCCCTTTCTCTTACTTTCCCATCACTGTAGACAAAACCACCACCCTCCCTGCCTCACAAGTCCATAACTTTGGCATTATCCTCAAGTCGTCCATCTCATTCAACCCACATATTCAAACTGTCTTGAAATCCTGTAGATTTGACCGTCAACAACATCTCTAAAATCCACCCTTTCTTTTCCATCCAATTTCCTATCATTCTGATCCAAGTATGGCTATCACACTTTGTATATTTCCTGAGCCTCCTCACTGCCCTCCATGCCTCCTGTCTCTCCCCACTCTAGTTCATTCATTCATTCAATCATATTTATTGAGCGCTTACTACATACTTCACTCAGCTGCCAAAGTTTTCTGTAAAACCAAATCAGTCAATATCCCCCAAGCAGTTAATAATAATAATAATAATAATAATAATGACGGCATTTGTTAAGCAGTTACTTTCTGCAAAGCACTGTTCTAAGCACTGGGGAGGACACAAGGTGATCAGGTTGTCTAACGTAGGGCTCACAGTCTTAATCCCCATTATACAGATGAGGTAACTGAGGCACAGATAAGTTAAGCAGTGTGGGTCAGTGGAAAGAGCCCTTTATAATGCTGTTCATCAAAATTTCAGGCCATTTGAATTTAGAGTATGTTTTAGTCACTGAATGGGGTAGCAAGGCAGAAAGATGGAATACTAATAGCAACTTTAAGCAGCATGGCTCAGTGTTAATGATGTGCATTTAGCTTTAATTTTATTTGTTCTGATTACTTGTCACCTGTCCACGTTTTGTTTTGTTGTCTGTCTCCCCCTTCTACACTGTGCACCTGTTGTTGGGTAGGGACCATCTCTATATGTTGCCAACTTATACTTCCCAAGCGCTTAGTACAGTGCTCTGCACACAGTAAGCGCTCAATAAATACGACTGAATGAATGAATGTGAAATTCATTTTGCTCTGAAGGTTGGAGAGAGTGGTGGTCTGGTGTATACATAGGGGGAGTTTCAGACTAGGAGAGGACGTGGGAAAGGGGTCAGCGGCGAGATAGATGAGATGAAGGCTCTAGATGAGTAAGATGGCTCTAGAGAAGCGGAATGGGTGGGCTGGGCTGTAGTACGAGATTAATCAATCAATCAATCAACCGTATTTATTGAGCGCTTACTGTGGACAGAGCACTGTACTAAGCGCTTGGGAAGTGCAAGTTGGCAACATATAGAGACGGTCTCTACCCAACAGTGGGCTCACAGTCTAAAAGGGGGAGACAGAGAACAAAACCAAACATACTAACAAAATAAAATAAATAGAATAGCTATGTACAAGTAAAATAAATAAATAAATAGAGTAAAAAACATGTACAAACATATATACATATATACAGGTGCTGTGGGGAAGGGAAGGAGGTTAATGAGGTGAGGCCCGCCTTACCTCCTTCCCCTCGCCACAGCACCTGTATATATGTATATATGTGTATACATATTTATTACTCTATTTTTTTTACTTGTACCTATTTATTCTATTTATTTTATTTTGTTACTATGTTCTGTTTTGTTATCTGTCTCCCCTTTCTAGACTGTGAGCCCGCTGTTGGGTAGGGACCGTCTCTATATGTTGCCAACTTGTACTTCCCAAGAGCTTCTTCCAGTGCTCTGCACACAGTAAACGTTTAATAAATATGATTGAATAAATGAATGAAAGGTAGAATGGGGAGAGCTGATTGAGTGCTTGAAAGCTGATAGTAAGGGGTTTCTGTTGTTGGCAGAGGTGTATTGGCAGCCATTGGAGGTTCTTGAAGAGTGAGGAGACGTGGACAGAAGGTTTTAGAGAAGTAGCATAGCTCCGAGGAAAGAGCACGGGCTTTGGAGTCAGAAGTCATGGGTTCAAATTCCGGCTCCGCCAATTGTCAGCTGTGTGACTTTACCTCATCTGTAAAATGGGGATTAAGACTGTGAGCCCCCCGTGGGACAACCTGATCACCTTGAAACCTCCCCAGTGCTTAGAACAGTGCTTTGCACATAGTAAGTGCTTAATAAATGCCATTATTATTATTATTATTATTATTATTATTATTATTATTATTATTATTATTATTTTAGTTGATAAGTAATCTGTACAGCAGAGTGAAGTATGGATTGGAGTGGGGAGAGACAGGAGGCTAGGATCCAACCCAATCCACAAACTATTATTATTATTATTATGGCATTTGCTAAGCGTTTACTATTTGCCAAGCACTGTCCTAAGCACTGGGGTAGATTCTAGGTAATCCGGTTGTCCCACACGGGGCTCATAGTCTTAATCCCCATTTTACAGATGAGGGAACTGAGGTGCTTAGAAGTTAGGGGGCTTCCCCAAGGTCACACAGCAGATAAGTGGCGGAGCCGGGATTAGAACCCACAATCTCCGACTCTCAAACCCATGTTCTTTCCATAAAGCCAGGCTGCTTCTCCTCTAATGCCAATGTACGCTCTGTACCTTGATCTCGCCTGTCTCTCTGCCAACCCCTTGTCCCTGTGCTTCCTCTGGCCTGGAACTCCTTCTCTGTTCAATTGTGACAGGCACCATTCCCCCTACCTTCAAAGCTTTATTAAAATCACATCTTCAAGAGGCTTCAATTCCATTATTAAGGCCTCATTTCCCTTTCACTTGCGTAGCCTAGGCACTTGGCTGTGTAGAGAAGCAGCTCTTGCTCAGTGGCAAGAGCCCGGGCTTTGGAGTCAGAGGCCATGGGTTCAAATCTCATCTCCGCCAATTTTCGGCTGTGTGACTTTGGGCAAGTCATTTAACTCTCTGTGCCTCAGTCCCCTCATCTGTAAAATGGGGGTGAAGACTGTGAGCCCCACGTGGGACAACCTGATCATCTTGTAGCCCCCATCGCTTAGAACAGTGCTTTGCACATAGTAAGCACTTAACAAATACCACGTGGCTCAGTGGAAAGAGCACGGGCTTTGGAGTCAGAGGTCATCATGGGTTCAAAACTCGGCTCTGCCAATTGTCAGCTGTGTGACTTTGGGCAAGTCACTTCACTTCTCTGTGCCTCAGTTACATCATCTGTAAAATGGGGATTAAGACTATGAGCCCCCTGTGGGACAACCTGATAATTTTATAACCTCTCTCCACCAGCTGTCAGATGTGTGACTTTGGGCAAGTCACTTAACTTCTCTGTGCCTCAGTTACCTCATCTGTAAAATGGGGATTAAGACTGTGAGCCCCACATGGGGCAACCTCATCACCTTGTATCTTTCCTAGCACTTAGAACAGTGCTTTGCACATAGTAAGCACTTAACAAATGCCACCATTTATTTTATTTTTTTAGAACAGTGCTTTGCACGTAGTAAGCACTTAATAAATGCCATTATTATTATTATTATTATTGTTATTACCCCTTAAGCACCTTGATTCTCACCCCAGCCCCACAGCACTTATGCCAATATACTTTATACTTTACTATGTCCCCTCTCTGTTATTTATTTGAATGTCTGTCTGCTCCCATAGACTATAAGCTCCTTTTGGGAAGGGATCTCATCTATCTATTCTGATGTATTGCATTCCCCCCAAGAGCTTAGTAGAGTGCTCTGCACATAGTTAAGTGCCTAATAAATTACACTGATTGATGGGCATTCTTAGCAAGAACTAGCCAGACTTCATTTTACAAATAACTTATACAATGGAATGGCTCTTTCAGAGAGGAGATTTGGGGAAGAATGAATACTAATCGGCATAATAGAAAACAAGTTGAGCAGCTAGCGAAAACACAGTAGAGCAAAGGATAGTATGTTTTCCCAGTGTGGAGGTTGCTGTCAGTCTCAGACAAGCCTTTTCTGCTAACACTTGCACACATGGATTAAGACTAGCTCCCAGTAGTGTCATTATTTATTATTAAAAACAGCTATTTATATATATATATATATATATATATATATTTATTTATTTATATATACTTGGTATGTGGAGTGCACACACACACACAAGCATATGGATTCTCCATGCTCATTAAAGCATATTATCAGCACCCTTCTCTTGCCTCCTTGTATACCTACTTCTGAAAAGCTTCAAGATTGAGGTGGGTATCTATTTAAATAAGTTATTAGATAAGAAAGGACTTTCTTTAAGGGCCACAGAAAAACCAAAGTGTATTCCATCAAACGAAAGATTACCTGAGAGAAGGTGCTGAGTGAACAGCAATTTTTCACTTCTAAACAGACCTTTAAAACAGCATTCTTAAAATCAAGCCGTGCAGTCTGGACGTAAAATAAAATTGAGATGGCGATTGAGTGAAGACTCAGAGGTAACCTGTTCCTGTGAGGGTCAAAGTCTCTGCACACAGGTTTTGGAGTCAAATTTATCAACTGAACACACGCGGGCCAGCAATCAATCCGTCGTATTTTTAACCCTGGTTGTGACTTACTTAAACTCAGGTGCCTCTACTTCCATCTCCAAGGCCGCGGCTTGTTACCACATTGTGGTTTTCACAGGTTAGAAAATGGGTTGGTGGATGGGGTTGTTGGAAGGATGATTTTTCTGTACACTTTCCTGCCCCTGGGACCTTCCCAGCTGGAGCTCTGACTGGGGGTTAAGGGAGGAAGAAGGGGATGTGAAGAATGGAGATGAGTTGGGGAAGGGTTGTAGATGGGAACAGAAGGGAGGAGATTAAGTAGCCCATATTACCATATATTAGGGGCAGAATTACCATTGCTGCTGTGGAGTTGCCCTTTAGCCTTAGAGAAACTGCATATGAGTAGCTGACCATTAATCAATTACTAGCATTTTTTGAGAGCCTACTGTGTGCAGAGCAGTATACTAAACTCTTCATTTCTGCATTCATCCAATCATATTTATTGAGCACTTACTATGTGCAGAGCTAAGTGCTTGGAAAGTACAATTTGTCAATAGAAGACAATCCCTACCAAACAATGGGCTCACAGAGAAGCAGCGTGTCTCAATAGAAAGAACCCAGGCTTTGGAGTCAGAGGTCATGGGTTCAAAACTCAGCTCTGCCAATTTTCAGCTGTGTGACTTTGGGCAAGTCACTTAACTTCTCTGGGCCACAGTTACCTCATCTGTAAAATGGGGATTAAGACTGTGAGCCCCCCGTGGGACAACCTGATCACCTTGTAACCTCCCCAGAGCTTAGAGCAGTGCTTTGCACATAGTAAGTGCTTAATAAATGTCATCATTACTATTATTATTAGAAGGGGGAGACAGACAACAAAACAAGTAGACAGGCATCATTAGCATCAAAATAGATGAATAGAATTATATATATATATATATAATATATATATATAATATATATATAATTCTATTCATCTCTCTCTCTCTCTCTCTCTCTCTCTCTATATATATATATATATATCTCTAATAAAATAAATAGAATGATAAAATTACAGTAAAAGACACAATCCCTGACCATCAGATCTTACACTTTTTAGAGGAGCTTACCATTTGTCTGGCTAAAGATAGAGCCTTTTTTTTTCTTAATTATATTTGTTTAATGCTTACTATGTGACAGGCATTGTACTAAGCACCGGGGTACATAAAAACTAATCAGGTTGGACAAAGTCCATGTCCCACATGGGTCTCACAGTCTTAATCCCATTCTATGGCTGGGGTAACTGAGGCACATAAAAGCAGCATGGCCTAGTGGATAGAGCATGGGCCTGGGAGTGGGAGAACCTGGTTACTAATTCATTCAATCATATTTATTGAGCGCTTACTGTGTGAAGAGCACTGTACTAAGCGCTTGGGAAGTACCGGTTGCACCACTTCTCTACTGTGTGATCTCTGGCAGGTCACTTAACTAACTCCTCTTTGTCTTTAAAATTACTCATTTGTAAAATGGGGATTAAGAATGCGAGTACCATGTGGGACATGGACTGGGTCCAACATGATTAGCGTTCCTCTACCTTCACAAATACCATAAAAATGGGGCTTGCCCAAAGTCACACAGCAGACGAGTGGCTGAGCTGGGATTAGAACCCAGGTCCTCCTAACCCCCAGACCCGTGCTCTACCCACTAGGCCAAGCTACCTCTCAGTGATGCCTTGGCTTAGTGGAAAGAGCCTGGGCTTGGGAGTCAGAGGTTGTGGGTTTTAATATCATCTTCACCGCTTATCAGATGTGTCACTCTGGGTAAGTCACTTAACTTCTCTGTACCTCAATTACCTCATCAGCAAAATGGGGATTAAGTCTGTGAGCCCCACGTGGGATAACCTATTTACCTTATATCTACCCCAGCGCTTAGAACAGTTCTTGGCACATAGTAAGGGCTTAACAGATACCATCATTATTACTCTGAATGTAGACTAATTTCCTCCACTACAGGCCCCTCCGAGAGTAATTCCAGGGCCATGACATACTCTTCCACTGCATAGGTGGCAGAGGAAAGGAAGAAGATGTATTATATTGGAATAATACATTTTTCAGGTGAAAATAAATCTGACCATCACTCCATCGTTTTTGGTTAATATCCCAACCGGACATGTGAATTGAGATAAGTCCCCTTCAGTCCTGTGAATTGGTCTCCCAATTGTGGTAAATTATCAATGGTGCCTGTTTAGAGAGAAATCTGCTACTTTGCCCATCATCCTCCTCAATGACATCATCAAAATTGGTAATTTTTGAATGCTTTCAGCATGTGTAGCACTGTACTAGATATTTGGAAGCATGCGATAAAGGATATTATTATCTGCCTTCACGAGACTTGAGATCCAATGGGAATATGTCTGTAAAATTAAACTCCAGTAAATTGTCCATATCCTTTTCAAGTGGCTGCATGGAAACAGACTGTTCTGACAATGGATTTTTATGCCCTATCATTTGTTTCATCTAGTAGAAAAAAAAAACAAAAAAAAGAAAAGAAGGGAATCTCTCCTCTTGAGGAGTACCCAGAGAGATATTACCTCCCAGATCATAATGGCTTGAATTCTGTTAGATACGAGAAAGTTGAATGATGCTGTTTTCATTCTGGATTACTCTGATGAATGTACTATCCAGCTGTCAGACCTGCACATACAGACATTTATCATGTTTTGAACTAGATTTTCTCCCTGTCTGGAGTCAGGTACCCTTGGGAGCTGCCTTTAACTCTTTCAGGGCAGCAGGTAGCACCATCCTATAGGCCTAGTAGCAGAGCGATTAAATGAACAAATTAGGATCCAAGCGAACGCAACTTAACCAAACAAGACTGGATTCAGCTTTCTTCGGCATCAACTTTCTTGTGCCTGATCAAGACCTTCAGCTAGCCGAAACCCCTTCCCTCCATCTGAATATGCCCCCTCCCCCCGACATATGCACTCTTTGCTCCCTTTCTCTGAACTTGACTCCGATTTAAATAGCCCATTGGTTAGATGATGGAAGTTCAGATGACCGTGAGAAATCCTTTGGCCTTCAGTGTCCAGGAAGCTGCCCAGACAGATGGGAGCTGCCAGCGAGTGGAACTCTATTTAAGAGGTGAAGAGAGAATTCACTCCCTAGGGCACAGAAGGTCTACAAGCTGACTATTCCTTCCATGGCTTCCTGGAAAGAAGGGCACTAATTAACCATTAGGAATCAAGACAATTAGCTTTTAAAAGCCACTTGATCGTATCTCGGTTTCCTTGAACTCTGATTATTTTTTTCCCCATAACCAACTTTTTCTTCCACAAAACTAAATGTTAAGTTTCTTTTATTTTTTTGATTAGTAATTATAGTCACTTTTTGAGCATGGCTTCTTACTAAAAAATGCATGTGATAACTTCTATTCCTATGAATTATGGATCATCTTTAGAAAAGGGGAAGGCAGTCCATAGAATAGATCCCATTTTCTTTGCCCTTTTACCCATTAGATAAACGTGCCAAACATTGTGGCGTTATCAATAATTTGACTTTTGTTCTGTTCCAGGATTTGTCTTATCTAAAGCAATGGCATTAATCTTTTTTAGTTTTATTGTGGCTTCTGCAGAAATGGATTGTTAAGGATGGCCCACTCTTCTGTTAAAGTGAATAGTGAAAGCTTAATGAAGGTATAATTTTTCAAGTGTCAGGGTATATTTTTTTTTTCCCCTGACAGGACTATGTAAGAAAGTGCTATGGCCTTACTCAGCATCCTTTCATAAAGAAGCCGGGACAATCCCTGGGAGTTTACACTACTCACTGCCTTTATCCTATCATTCAAGCAGCATGGATCAATGGAAAGAGCAAAGGCTTGGGAGTCAGAGGTCATGAGTTCAAATCCCGACCCCGCCAATTGTCAGCTGTGTGACCTTGGGCAAGTCACTTCTCTGTGCTTCAGTTACCTCATCTGTAAAATGGGGATTAAGACTGTGAGCCCCACGTGGGACAACCTGATCACCGTGTATCCGTGCTTTACACATAGGAAGTGCTTAACAAATGCCACCATTATATTATCCAAAAATTTCCGCATTTCAAATGTTTCTCACCACAAATCATCTTCATTGCCTAGTTTTTTGGCTGAGCTTTTCAGGGCTCTTGCAGATCCGTCAATTGCAGAACCCCAGATCCACCACCTGTCCGTTGTGTGACCTTGGGCAAGTCATTTCACTTCTCTGTACATCAGTTACCTCATCTGTAAAATGAGGATTGAGACTGTGAGCCCCATTTGGGACAGGGACTGTGCATAACCCAGTTTGCTTGTATCCACCCCAACGCTTAGTAAAGTACCTGGCATAGAGTAAGAGCATAACAGACAACATAATTATTAAATGTTATTTCCTTCAAGTCCATCCTCCCATAATGTGTGATTTCACTATGCATTTTGGGTAGGATGTTCTTGAGAAATTAAGGACTGCTCTCCTCACCGGACATTTCTGTCTGTTTACAGCATAATGCTGGGTGAAAGAAACAGTTGTGTCCACTGTATGGTGTTAGTCAAACATGAGTACTATAACCTGAGTTTCCCTTACTAAGAAGTTCTTCAATGATAATAATAATGATGATGACGATGATGATAGTATTTGTTAAGCACTTACTCTATGTACTTCCCAAGCACTTAGTACAGTGCTCTGCACACATTAAGCGCTAAATAAATATGATTGAATGAATTAACTTACTATGTGTCAAGCACTGTTCTAAGTTCTGGGGGAGATAAAAGATAATCAGGTTGTCCCACGTGGGGCTCATGGTCTTAATCCCAATTTACAGATGTAGGAACTGAGGCACAGAGAAGTTAAGTGACTTGCCCAAAGTCACACAGCTGATAAGTGGCAGAGCTGGGATTAGAACCCATGACATCTGACTCCCAAGCCCTGGCTCTTTCCAATAAGCCATGTTGTTAAGTGCTTACTGTGTGTCAAGCACAGTTCTAAGCATTGGGGTAGATAGCAGGTTATTAGGTTGGACAGAGTCTGTGTTCATTCATTCATTTAATTATATTTATTGAGCACCTTACTGTTGCAGAGCACTGTACTAAGCGCTTGGAAAGTATAATTCAGCAATAAAGAGATAAAATCCTTGCCCACAACTGGGTTACAGTCTAGAAGGGAGGAGACAGACATGAAAACAAACAGGCATCGACACATCGATATAAATAAATAGAATTAGAGATATATCCACATCAAAGCAAGTAAATGAGCATTAATATAAATAGAATTAGAGATATGTGCATGTCATGGGGCTCCCAGTCTTAATCCTCATTTTTCAGATGAGGTAACTAAGGCCCAGACAAGTGAAGTGAGTTGCCCAAGATCACACAGCAGACACGTGGTGGAGCCAGGATTAGAACTCAGGTCCTTCTGACTTCATTCAGTCATTCATTCAATGATGTTTGAGCACTTACTCTGTGCAAGTGACTGGGAGAGGACAATGTAATAATAGACAGATCCTCTGCCCCATAATGAGCTTACAGTCTAGAGGACTAGCTTTCCAGGCCCCTGCTTTCTCCACTAGGTCATACTGCTTCTTGAACACTCCTTTCTGAGTCGCCCTGACTTGCTCCCTTTGCTTTTCCCCTCTCCCAGCCTCACAGCACTTATGTACATATCTGGCATTTTATTTGTATCAGTGTCTGCCTCCCCCACTCAAGATTGTAAGCTGACTGTGGGCAGGGAATGTCACTGTTTACTGTTGTGTTTTACTTTCCCAAGCGCTTAGTGCAGGGCTCTGCACACATTAAGTGCTCTATAAATGCAATCGAATGGATAATGAATTAACAGCCCCCTGTGGTAAAGGAGAACCAACTGTGTGTGTGTGTGTGTTTTTCTACCTGTCCGTTATTTTCATAGATGTCGTAACTGCCTGTGAAAACCTCCCCAAAGTTGAAGGGTGTGACTGAGAACATCAGCGCATCACCTACCATTCATTCCTCAATGCGTTCGCGTAAAGATCATTCTTTTCTGAGCAGATGTGTTTGCTAATTACCCCACCTGTCAGCACCTGTCTCTGTTTTAAATCTGCCTTTTAGTTTCCTGTTGAGGGAAGGCAATCCCCCTCCCGTTTGCCAGAGGTCTGGTCTGAGGTCATCTGAGCTGCTCTGTCAACTGCAGTGACCTGGCCTGACTGTCAGTGGTATTGATTGATTGAGCAGTCACTTTGTGCAGAGCACTGCACTATGCTCTTGGGAGAATGCAATACATAACTCTCCCCCTTTTAGACTGTGAGCCCACTGTTGGGTAGGAACTGTCTCTATATGTTGCCAACTTGTACTTCCCAAGTGCTTAGTACAGTGCTCTGCACACAGCGCTCAATAAATATGATTGATTGATTGATTAGAGTTGGTAGGCACAGTCCCTGCCAACAAGGAACTTATAGTCCTGAGGGGGAGACAAGACTTTAAAATAAGTTATGGATATGTACACAGATGTCATGGGGCTGAGAGTGGGGCGAATATCAAATGTTTAAAGGGTCCAACTACATAGACAACCCAGAAGGGAGTGATAGAAGTGGAGATGACAGGTTATTTGGGGAAGGCCCCTTGGAGGAGATGTGATTTGAAGGTGGCAACAGCGGTGGTCCGTTGGATATAATAATAATATTAGTAATAATAACAATAATGATGGCATTTGTTAAGCACTTACTATGTGCCGAGCACTGTTCAAAGCACTGGGGTACATACAAGATAATCAGGTTGTCCCACATGGGGCTCACAGTCTTAATCCCCATTTTACAGATGAGGGAACTGTGGCCCAGAGAAGTCAAGCGGCTTGCCCAAAGTCACACAGCTGATCAGCGGCAGAGCTGGGATTAGAACCCATGACCTCTGACTCCCAAATCTGGGCTCTTTCCACTGTGCCACGCTGCTTCTCTGAGAGGATATGAAGAGAGAGGGAGTTCCAGACCATTCATTCATTCAATTGTATTTATTGAGTGCTTACTGTGTTCAGAGCAGTGCAGCGCAGACCAGATGAAGAACATATTGGGCAAGGGGTCACTGGTCACTCTTCCCCCTCCCCATCCCCCTACCTTACCTCCTTCCCCTCCCCACAGCACCTGTATATATGTTTATATGTTTGTATGTATTTATTACTCTATTTATTTTGTACATATTTATTCTAATTATTTTATTTTGTTAATACATTTTGTTTTGTTCCCTGTCTCCCCCTTCTAGACTGTGAGCCCACTGTTGGGTAGGGACTATATGTTGCCAACTTGTACTTCCCAAGCGCTTAGTACAGTGCTCTGCACACAGTAAGCGCTCAATAAATATGAATGAATGGTCCAGTTGAGAAGGGTGGTCAAGTCTCACTTTAGAGGTTCTGGTTCAAGAATCTGCACAAAGGAACTAATGGTAGTACTGAAGGTCTGTTTACGGTTATACACACTCCCTCACAGGTAAAAATGACATTATTTTCCCCAAAAAATGTTTTCAACAATAATAATAATAATAATAATGGCATTTATTAAGTGCTATGTGCAAAGCACTGTTCTAAGCACTGAGTGGGTTACAAGATGATCAGGTTGTCCCACGGGGGCTCACAGTCTTAATCCCCATTTTACAGATGAGGGAACTGAGGCCCAGAGAAGTTAAGTGACTTGCCCAAAGTCACACAGCTGACAATTGGTGGAGCTGGGATTTGAACCCCTGACCTCTGACTCCAAAGCCCGGGCTCTTTCCACTGAGCCACACTGCTTCCCCAGTGTGGTAACTGTTAAGCGCTTATTATGTGCCAGGCACTCTACTAAACTCTGGGGTAAATACAAGCAAATTGGATTGGAAATAGTCCCTGTCCCACGTGGGGTTCTCCATCTCAATCTCCATTTTTCAGATGAGGAAATTGAGGCCGAGAGAATGACTTGTCCAAGGTCACACAGCAGACAAGTGGCAGAGGCAGGATTAGAACCCCTGACCTTCTGACTCTCAGGCCCATGCTCTAGCCACTCTGCCTTGCTCCTTCTCAAGTAAAATCCTTAATTCTCAATTCCAAATTGAAATGCTGTATATATGTATATATGTTTGTACATATTTATTACTCTATTTATTTATTTATTTTACTTGTACATATCTATTCTATTTATTTTATTTTGTTTGTTTGGTTTTGTTCTCTGTCTCCCCCTTTTAGACTGTGAGCCCACTGTTGGGTAAGGACTGTCCCTATATGTTGCCAACTTGTACTTCCCAAGTGCTTAGTACAGTGCTCTGCTCACAGTAAGCGCTCAATAAATACGATTAATTACTGTGTGGAAAGCACTGTAACTAAGTGCTTAAGAGAGTGAAATAGCCTTTGTAGACCTCAACCCTACCCTCAAGGACCTTCGGTCTAAGCAGGGAGACAGATACAAAAGTGAATTAAGAGAAGTAGTGTTCCCTAGTGGATAGAGCACAGGCCCGGGAGTCGGGAGGACCTGGGTTCTAATCCTGGCTCTGTCGCTTGTCTGCTCTATGACCTTGGGCAAGGCACTTAACTTCTCTGTGCCTCATATATAAAATGGTGATTAAGACTGTGAATCCCATGTGGAACATGGAATGGGTCCAACCTGATTCACAGAGAAGCAGCGTGGCTCAGTGGAAAGAGCCCGGGCTTTGGAGTCAGAGGTCATGGGTTTGAATCCCAACTCTGCCATATGTCTGCTGTGTGACCTTGGGCAAGTCACTTAACTTCTCTGAGACTCAGTAACCTTATCTGTAAAATGGGGATTAAGACTGTGAGCCCCACGTGGGACAACTTGATCACCTTGTATCCTCCCCAGCACTTAGAACAGTGCTCTGCACATAGGAAGCACTTAACAAATGCTATTATTATTATTATTATTATTATTATTATTATTATTAGAGAAGCAGCATGGCTCAGTGGAAAAAGCCTGGGTTTAGGAGTCAGAGGTCATGGGTTCTAATCGCGGCTCCACCACTTGTCAGCTGTGTGACTTTGGGTAAGTCACTTAACTCCTTTGTGCCTCAGTTACCTCATCTGTAAAATAGGGATTAAGACTGTGAACCCCATGTGGGACAACCTGATTACCTTGTATTCCCCCAGTGCTTAGAACAGTGCTTGGCACATAGTAAGCACTTAACAAATGTCATTATTATTATTGTTGTTATTATTATTAGCTCTTAGTACAATCCCAGAGTTTAGTACAGTGCCTAGAACATAGCAACACTTAATAAATACCATTAAAAAAAATAAGGGATATATAGGAGTTTAAAGAGATATGCATTATGAATACCAAAATGCCAAGAAGAGATAAAGACTAATGTGAATGAATTGGTGGCATAGCAGACAGTGGAAAAGGATGAGAAGATGAGAGATTAGTGTGGGAAGGCTTACTATATTGATTGAAAATGGTCCCCTAAATGGATCTACCAGAGCAAGTAATTTTTATTTCATTTTCTTGTACTTATTTTACTTGTACATATTTACTACTCTATTTTGTTCATGGTGTGCATATAGCTATAATTCTATTTATTCTGATGGCTTTGACAGCTGTCCATATGTTTTGTTTTGTTGGCTGTCTCCCCCCTCTAGGCTGTGAGCCCGTTGTTGGGTAGGGACTGCCTCTATATGTTGCTGACTTGTACTTCCCAAGCGCTTAGTACAGTGCTCTGCACACAGTAAGCACTCAATAAATAGGATTGAATGAATGAATGAATGAAGTGATCAATCAATTGTATTTATTGAACACTTCCTGTGTGCACTGTACTAAGTGCTTAAGATAGTACAATATTGTTATAAACAGACATAGTCCCTTCCCACAGTGAATAGAAAATATTGGAATAGGGCAGATATGAGAAGAGGATTTTTAACAAAGAAAAGTTGAAAGCTTTAAAAATGAATGTTCCCCTTCACTGACTTAATCCATTTCAACTGAAGGGCTCCTGAAAATGAACCTAAAAAGTAGCTCCTGGTGGGGAATCCAATATATAAACATTTGCCCTGGTGTTTCTTTGTGTTGCTTTTCCATTTGGAATTGCATTCGTGGATAGATCCTGGGGTTCTTTGCCAGATGGGATTTCTAGGATCTTAAAACTGGATGTCCACTGCCCTGGAACCAAGGGATAAAATCTTGCCGTGGGCAGGGAATGTGTCTGTTTATTGTTGCATTATACTCTCCCAAACACTTAGTACAGTGCTCTGCACACAGTAAGTGCTCAGTAAGTACGATGGATGAATGAATTAAAAAAGCCAGACAAGGTTAAAAAAATGAATGAGCACTGGAGAAACAAACCAAGGAAACATATCTGGAACTTGGGATTCATCAAACTCATAAGCTAGTGCTTCTGTCTGTTCGTTTTGAAGTGTTTTCTTGGTAATACAACAAGACCTTTAAATAACTAAGGATGATCTTATTATCGGTATAATGTAAGTAGGAGGTGATTCATTTTTCCCATGTGACTAATTCTCAGCATAACAAGGTTTTAATGGTAAACCTAGGCTTACGCATGTATAAAATCACTGTACAGTGCATTCATCCCTGAAAACCAATGAAGGATAGTTACAGGATTCATGGAATTGGAACATTCGAGAAATATTATTTGGTCTAGTACAGTATATAACAAAAGTTGATCTTTTGCCAGGCTTTAATACATTGGAAATCAATGAGCATTGAATTGTTTTGAACTAAATGTGTACATAATTTGCTACCGTGCCTATTTCCCCTGTTCCATTTCTTTTATTCATGCTTTCTCTTTTATTTCATTGCAATAGTAAAAGTAGATATATGTTGCCCATTACTTCAGAATAAACAATGAGAAATAATATCTATTTGAGAGAGAAAATGCAGCATGAAAAGAAGTTGATTTAAAGCAGAAGCCACTTAGCAAAGCAAACACATTTCAGAGCCCCGAATATAATTTAATTTGCCCTCTAGAATGAAAGTTTGTACTTGGTGGAGCTTAAGAAAAAATTGCAGCAGGAGATGCCAACCTCACGATAGAGGGAAAAATAAAGTAAAAGCCCAGGAAGATTAGGTTAGCTGCATTGATTTACATATCCATGCAGTCCCTGTGTTGGTCCAGTAGAAAGAAAATCAGAAAATCCTGATCCTGGATCAGAAAATCCTGGATCAGAAAATCCAGCTTTTCTTCCAGTTCTGCCTGGAGCTAGAAAAGGTGGGGGAAGACCACACCTTCACTGGGCAATTCATTCATTCAATCCTATTTATTGAGCACTTACTGGGTGCTGAGCACTGTACTAAGCGCTTGGGAAGTACAAGTAGGCAACATATAGAGATGGTCCCTACCCAACAAAGGGCTCACAGGCTAGAAGGGGGAGACAGACAACAAAACAAAACATGTAGACATGTAGGCAATAATAATTCTGATTTTGTTAGAGAAGTAGCATGGCTCAGTGGAAAGAGCCCGGGCTTTGGAGTCAGTGGTCGTGGGTTCAAATCATGGCTCTGCCACTTGTCAGCTGTGTAATTTTAGGCAAGTCCCTTAACTTCTCTGGGCCTCAGTTACCTCATCAGTAAAATAGGGATTGACTGCGAGCCCCCTGTGGGAAAATCTGATCACCTTGTAACCTCCCCAGTGCTTAGAACAGTGCTTTGCACATAGTAAGTGCTTAATAAATGCCATTATTATTATTATTATTAAGCACTAACAATGAGTCAAGCACTGTTCTAAGCACTTGAGTAAGTATAAGATGATCAGGTAGAACTCAGTCCCTGTCCCAGATGGGGCTCACAACCTAAATGGGAAGGAGAACAGGTATTTACCCCTATTTCACCTTTGTGGAAACTGAGGCAGAGAGAAGTCAATTGGCTTGCCCGGGGTCACCGAGCAAGCAAGTAGCAGAGTCAGGATTAGAACCCAGGTCTTTTGACTCTCAAGTCCGTGCTTTGTCCACTAGACCAGCCTGCCTTCACCTGTGCTGCAGCCCTTATCATTACGGGGGTTAGGTAATCCCAATCAGAGGGATTATGACTGGCAGGAATAATAATAAGTGTGGTATTTGTTGTCTGTAATGGTAGGGTTGTTTACAACTCCTGCAAAGGATGATTATAAGTTCTACACCTATTTCTTGTTAGGGGTTAAAGGACTGTTGGTTACTCACACAGGTGAAAGTAGTGTATAAAAAGGATGTCCTTGGTCTTGAGGCTCACCCCACACTGGGGTGGGGCAGACCCGTGGGAACAACGGTCCTTGCGTCAACATAAATACAAAAATAACCAAAGCTTGTATAAACTAAGTTAGATAAGTTGTTTGTCTTGGACTATAAAACTGGAAAAGTCCCAGAACTCACTCGAAGCCTCACCTAGGAGTGGATGCACTGCCCAGGGATTTTCCCGATTCTAAAGACTCCAGGTGAGCTGTCCCGGGGCTTCCCAGATGAAGTGTTGACCTGGATGTAGCAGATGAATTAGGATCGGTGATGCATGAACCCCTTTTTTGTTCTTGTTCTTTATAATTTGCTCTGGATTAGTATTTAGTGCTTTGTTTATTGATTATTTAGTACTTTGGTTATTGATTATAATAAAGCCTTTAATCTTAATAAAAGGCTTCGGCTGTCTCCAATTCCCAAACTCTTCCCCGCTTCCCTTGGCAAAACACTGTCTCCCCCTTCTAGACTGTGAGCCCATTATTGGGTAGAAACCATCTCTATATGTTGCCAACTGGTACTTCCCAAGCTCTTAGTATAGTGCTCTGCACACAGTAAGCCCTCAATAAATACGGTTGAATGTATGAATGAATTTAAGTGCTTAATATGTGCCAAGCACTTTACTAAGTGATGGGAAAGATAGAAAATAATCAGGTTGGACACATTTCCTATCTCTAATGGGACTCACCATCTAAGCAGAAGGGACAGCAGGTATTTCCAATTTCCCAGGTGAGGAAACCAAGTCACAGAGATTATGAGTCCCTTGAAGGACAAGGCCCAGGTCTAATTCCCATCTGTTTATGCTTTCCCAGCACTTAGTACAGAGCTGTGCACACAGTAAGCACTTATTAAATATCATTATTACTACAGAGAAGTTAAGTGTCTTGCCCAAAGTCCCACAGCAGGCAGGCGGCAGAGCCAGGATTAGAACCCAGGTACTCTAACTCCCAGGCCTCAGGTCTTTCCAGATAAGGATGAAGTTGTGTGAGAGGCTCCAGACAAACCACTAACAACATTAACAGTTCCTCTGATCAGGTTCTTGATCCTGAAGTCTTATCCAGGCAGGCAATCAAGCACTAAGTCACCTTCCATGGTGATTCCATCAGGTATCTGATAGCTACTTACATTTCAAATGAAGGGTGTGTTTGTATAAAATAACCTGTCCTTTTGCCTTAGGTCACTGCTAGGTAGCAGTCCCACCTGGCTTCCCAAGGCTGACATCCTGCCGTTTCCCCAGGCCTCCTTTTATCAATCAATCAATCAGTGCATCAGTGGTATTTATTGAGCATTTTTTGTGCACCGCACTGCATTAAGTTCTTCAGAGGGTGCAATTCAATCGAGTTGGTTCATTCATTAATTCCATTCAATTTATTGAGCACTGTGTACAGAATACTGTACTACGTGCTTAGGAGAGTATACTATAACAATAAACAGTCATACTCCCTGTCAACAACGAGCTTACGGTTTTGAGAAGTTGGTAGACACCAAAGCAGCGTGGCTCAGTGGAAAGAGAATGGGCTTTGGAGTCAGAGGTCATGGGTTCGAATTCTGACTCCGCCACATGTCTGCTGTGTGACCTCGGGCAAGTCACTTACTTCTCTGGGCCTCAGTTTTCTCATCTGTAAAATGGGGATTTTGTGAGCCCCACGTGGGACAACCTGATCACCTCGTATTCCCCCCCACAGCACTTAGAACAGTGCTTTGCACATAGTAAGCGCTTAACAAATGCCATCATCATCATCATCAAAACTACCCACAGGGAGCTTACAGTTTAAAGGACTTGCAACAATTGCACAGTTACGGACCCGTGGCACTTTTGCATAGATCAATTTCAGGCATTTCATTCATGCATTCGATCATATTCATTGAGCTCTTACTGTGTGCAGAGCACTGGACTAAGCACTTGGAAAGTACAATTCGGCAACATATAGAGACGGTCCCTACCCAACAAGGGGCTCACAGTATAGAAGGGGGAGACAGACAACAAAACAGAACAAGTAGACAGGTGTCGATAAGATCAGAATAAATAGAATTATATATATACATCGTTAATAAAATCAACAGAATAATAAATAGGTACAAATATACACAAGTGCTTTGGGGAGGGGAAGGGAGTAGGGCAGAGGGACAGGGGCGATGGGGAGGGGAGGAGGAGCAGAGGATGGCGGCTCAGTCTGGGAAGGTCTCCTGGAGGAGGTGAGCTCTCAGTAGGGCTTTGAAGGGAAGAAGAGAGCTAGTTTGGTGGATGTGTGGAGGGAGGCCATTCCAGGCCCGGGGAAGGAAGTGGGCCGGGGGTCGACGGTGGGACAGGGGAGAACGAGGCCCAGTGAGGAGGTTAGCGGCAGAGGAGCGGAGGGTGCGGGCTGGGCTGGAGAAGGAGAGAAGGGAGGTGAGGTAGGAGGGGGAGAGGTGATGGACAGCCTTGAAGCCCAGGGTGAGGAGTTTTTGCTTCATGTGAAGGTTGGTAGGCAACCACTGGAGATTTTTGAGGAGGGGAGTGACGTGCCCAGAGCATTTCTGTACAGAGATAATCCAGACAGCAGAGGGAAGACTGAAGCGCGGAGAGACAGGAGGATGGGAGATCAGAGAGGAGGCTGATGCAGTCATCCAGTCGAGTTAGGATGAGACACTGAACCAGCAAAGTAGCAGTTTGGATGGAAAGCAAAGGACGGATCTTGGTGATGTTGTGGAGGTGAGACCGGCAGGTTTTAGTGACAGATTGGATGTGAGGGGTTAATGAGAGTGCAGTTGAGGATGACAACAAGGGTGCGGGCTTGTGAGATGGGAAGGATGGTAGTGCCGTCCATAGTGACGGGAAAGTCAGGGAGAGCACAGGGCTTGGGAGGGAAGATTAGGAGCTCAGTCTTGGACATATTGAGTTTTAGATGACGGGCGGACATTCTTTAGGCACTTTTTCATCCATTATATATCCATTTTTTCCCTTTCTTTTCTTTTGTCCATAAGTTATCTTCTGTCTGCCTCACCTATATCAAAGAGGAGGTGGGGGCATTGATCTTTTTCCTCTATTGCACGTAGTACAGGACTTAGCGCAAAGTAAGCACTCAGTAAATCTCATCGACTGGTCATCAGATGGCAATCCAAATAAAGCCCAACCTGTGATCATTTTAGTTGGGGTTTTCTCTGCTTTCTCTGGTGGAAGAACTGGTGTTATGTGCACTTGAGAAACCCCGTAATGTGCTTGAGTTTTAATTAAAAGCTTTTCTTAATATGGTAGACTGGGAAGGAGTCGCAATTGGGTCCTTTTCTAATAGTTAATAAATAACCGGCCCAATCAACACTTTTTTTTTCTGGCAAGGGGGTCAAGAGTAAGTACTGCTCATAGACATCTAGATAGAGCTCCCGTGTGAGTAATTAAGAATCCCTTAATGAAGCCTGGAATATTCACAACCCCTGAAACGTTATTAGTAGAACCCCTTTTGCATCAATTTTAGGAAACATCTGTTGAGAAGGAGCCACAACATGTAATATTTACCGTTCCTGTTATAGAATTATACAAACAGAGCTGCTATTAAAACAGTCCATCACCTGTGAATTTCCCTGACTTGATACTGATTTAATTGCTAAGTGCTATTTCTTATTAAACCAGTTACTACTGACCTGTTAAGCTTTAATAGGAGGAAACTTTTTTATGGTATTTGTTAAGCACTTAATATGTGCTAGGCATTACTCTAAGTAGTAGGCTCTGTCTCCCCTTTATTATAATAATGATAAAGGTATTTGTTAAGCACTTACTATGTGTCAAGCACTATTCTAAGTGCTGGGGGAAATACAAGGTAATCAGGTTGTCCCACGTGGGGCTCACAGTCTTCATCCCCATTTTCCAGATGAGGTAACTGAGTCTCAGAGAAGTTAAGTGGCTTGCCCAAGGTCACACAGCAGATAAGTGTAATTTGTACTTCCCAAGCGCTTAGTACAGTGCTCTGCACATAGTAAGCGCTCAATAAATATGATTGATTGATTGATTGATAAGTGGCGGAGGCGGGATTAGAACCCACAACCTCTGACTCCCAAGCCTATGCTCTTGACACTAAGCCATGCTGCTTCTCTAGACCGTGAAACCATTGGATAGGAATTGTCTCTGTTGCGAATTGTACTTTCCAAGCACTTAGTATAGTACTCTGCACACAGAAAGCGCTCAATAAATACGATTGAATTAATCGAGTGACTACAAGGTAATCCTGTGTGATTCCCACATTGGGCTCACATTCTTGATCTCTTTTTTAAAGATGAGGTAACTGAGGCACAGAGGAGATAAGTGACAAGTGGAAGAGTCACTAGTGGAAGTCACACAGTAGACAAGTGGAAGAGGAAGGATTAGAATCCAGGTCCTTCGACTTCCAGGCCATGCTCTAGCTATTAGGTCACGTTGACCTGCAACTCTCCCTTCCCGCTCTTCTCACGTATTCCAATAGGCACCTCAAATGCTGAATTTTCCCCACTAGAACTACTCCCCTAAGTCTGACCTCACAGTTGAAGCAGCCAGAATCAGTCCACATGCAGAGCAGTGGAAAGAGCATGGGCTTTGGGCTTTGAAGAGAAGCGGCGTGGCTGAAGAGAAGCAGTGTGGCTCAGTGGAAAAAGCCCGGGCTTTGGAGTCAGAGGTCGTGGGTTCGAATCCCAGCTCCACCACAAGTCTGCTGTGTGACCTTGGGCAAGTCACTTAACTTCTCTGAGCCTCAGTTACCTCATCTGTAAAAATGGGGATTAAGACTGTAAGCCCTATGTGGGACAACTTAATCACATTGTATCCCCCCCAGTGCTTAGAACAGTGCTTTGCACATAGTAAGCACTTAACAAATGTCATCATTATTATTATTATTATTATTATTATTATTTGGAGTCAGAGGTCATGGGTTCGAATCCCAACTCCGCCAATTGTCAGCTGTGTGACTTTGGTCAAGTCACTTAACTTCTCTGTGCCTCAGTTACCTCATCTGTAAAATGGGGATTAAGACTGAGCCCCCCGTGAGACAACCTGATCACCTTGTAACCCCCCCAATGCTTAGAACAGTGCTTTGCACAATGTAAGTGCTTAATAAATGCCATTATTATTATTATTATTATTATTAACACTTAGGGCAATTGTCTGCTGAGACTCTGCTATCAGTGGTGGAGATTTCTGACCAGAGCCACGATGGACTTTCTGCAAATTGCACAGGGCCTGCAGGCATCCTTAAAAAAGCCACCTACCAAAAGTGGTGGAGGTTGAGGAAGCCGACAGAGCAGATGCCGACTGAATTATGGCCCAGGACTGATATTGCAGCCACAGTAGCTCAAAATGTGTACTTTAGGTCAAAACCCATGCACACTTGGCAATGTGTGCCATCTATTCTCATGTCACACTCTGTGTCCCAGCAGGATTGTGGCAGGCAGAGGCAAGAGAGTGTGATTGGACCTGTGCAAATCACTAGCACTATAATCAGTGGCTTTACACACATTCTTTACCTTGAAGTCTTTGTGCCAGACCAAGGATCATCCATTAATAATAATAATAATACTTGTGGTATTTGTTAAGTGCTCTCTACGTGCCAGGCACTTTGCAAAGTGCTGGGGTGTTACAAACAAATCAGGTTGGACACGGTCCTTGTCTCATGTGGGGCTCACAGTCTCAATCCCCATTTTACAGATGAGGTAACTGAGGTGCAGAGAAGTGACTTTCTCAAGGTCACACAGCAGACAAGTGGTGGAGGCAACATTAGAACCCATGGCCTTCTGACTCCTAAGCCCATGCTCTAACATCAATTAGTCAATGGTATTTATTGAGTGCTTGCCATGTGCAGAACAGTGTACTAAGAGCTCGGGAGAGTACAATACAATAGAGTTGATAGACATGTCAATAATAATAATGATAATGACATTTATTGAACACTTACAATGTGCAAAGCACTGTTTGAAGCACTGGGGAGGTTACAAAGTGATCAGGTTGTTCCGCAGGGGGCTCACATTCTTCATCCCCATTTTACAGATGAGGGAACTGAGGCACAGAGAAGTGAAGTGACATGATCCCTACCCTCAAGGAGTTTGTGTAATCTTTGCATCATCATCATCATTTTCCCTACCTTCTCTTCCCACCTCTTCCTCTTCTTCATCCATCCATCATGTCAGACTTTCCACTACATGATACTGAGATTAATTGAGGGTCATAGTGTAAACATTTTTCTCTTCATTTGATTTCTCATTTTGCTCTTATATTTGTGTGTCCTTAAACTATTTGGTTTTACCCTGTGTATATTGCCTGTTGATCTGAACACTTTAGAAGGGGGACCCTGGGTCTATCTAACTTGCTTTGAAAAGTGCCAAGCCTAGCTGTGAATGAGATAAAAGAAAGGTGGTTATAAAGTGAGGTAGTAATAATAACAATTATAATGTAATTGAGGAGTATGGGCTAATGGAAATGTGTGTTAAGGGTGACAGAAGACCTGGGTTCAGATCCTGTGGCTACTGTGTAAGGAACCTCTGCTCTGTCCCCTCCGTCCTCTCTCCTGTTCAGGGGTGGGCAAGCCCAGGACCAACCTGACTTTATTCACTATTTTCAAATTGTTTCATTTAAATTTCACCATGGTTACCACCCTGAGCCTCCCTTTTTACTGTTGTCAGCCTTTTTGCTCCTATATCCCACCCAGGGTGGAAGGGCTGGGGAGACAGATTTGGGTAGGATGGAAAACACCTGCCTACTTGTTTTGTTGTCTGTCTCCCTCTTCTAATAATAATAATGATAGCATTTATTAAGTGCTTACTATGTGCATAGCACTGTTCTAGGCGCTGGGGAGGTTACAAGGTGATCAGGTTGTCCCATGGGGGGCTCACAGTCTTCATTCCCATTTTACAGATGAGGGATCTGAGGCCCAGAGAAGTTAAGTGATTTGCCCAAAGTCACACAGCTGACAATTGGCGGAGCCGGGATTTGAACCCATGTCCTCTGACTCCAAAGCCTGGGCTCTTCTAGACTGTGAGCTAGTTGTTGGGTAGGGACCGTCTCGATATGTTGCTGATCGGTACTTTCCAAGTGCTTAGCACAGTGCTCTGCACACAGTAAGTGCTCAATAAATATGATTGATTGATTGATTAGTACAGCACTCTGCACACAGTAAGTGCTCAATAAATATGACTGAATGAATAAATGAATGAAATGGGTAGACTGGGCACCCCCTCAGGACTCTGCCTCCTCAATTGTCTCCTGTTGCCTCCCTTTCCCTGCATCCTGCCTCACTTCAACCCATTTACCGCACCCCTGGATGAGGTGGAGATGGGGAAATGAGTGGCAGTGGATCATGGTGAAGGAAAAAGAGCCAGGTTTGCTTCGGGCACCAGGGTGGCATGATGGGGAGAAAGAAGTTTGGAAGAACTAGGGATGGGGGAGAGGAGTTTAGGGTGCTGAGATAAGGGTGACAATGTAGCTGCAAGACTAATAGCAGGGAATGGTGGGATGCAAGGGCCAGAGGGAGATGGAGGTGTTGATAAGGACTTGCTTAGTGGGCAATTACTGTCTTCCATAACCTATTTAAGCACTTACTGAATGTACCCATTTTTCCTTTCTCCTCTTCTACCTGTCAAGTTATTTATGCCTGCCTCCCCAACTAGATATTAAACTCCTTGGGGAAGGCATTGTGTTTTCTAACTCTATTGTACTTTCTCTAGCACTCGGTACTGTGCTCTGCTCACCATAAAAACTGAATATATAATATCGATTAATTGGTTTCTTGGCACCCTGGATCCCTAGTATGTGAATAAGAGTCATAGTACTGATGTTTATTTCACTACCTTTTCTACATGCTTATTTCATTTATTTGAAAATTAGTGATCGCTGATATCCTGCCCCATTGGCAAGCAAAAGATTAGCTGGAAGTATCCTTTTCAGGGGCACAGTTATGACTATCATATCTGCCTTCAAAAGGACCCCTAAGATAATGCTCTGATGACTAGTTCCATACAAATACAAGGATGTGTCTTGGATTTAAGAGAATAAAGTGAACAAAAAAAAATCCAGTAACTAAAAATTGTTGTCACAGGAGAAGTAATGACATAAAATACCCACAGTTGCCTGTAATTACTATAATTGCATTGTTTTCAGGAAAGAAAAAATCTCGTAGCAGTACAATATAGCAGCAAATCAAATGTTCTTCAACATCAAGAATCAAACTGGGATTCTTAAAGACTCCACCTACTGTTTGGGGAAGACTTTATTTCCTTGGCAGTTGGCGAAAGTCAAAAATTCACAGGTCTCAGCAACTGTTCTCCTCATGGAAAAATCTAAGAGAAATGATGAGAACATCTGGCAGAGCTCTTAAATAAAACAGAACTTTGAAACAGTAATGACTCACTGGATCCTAGAACTTTACATCAATGACATTAGAACTATTAATATTCAAAACATGCTTAGTTATAATTATACTCACAGATGTTCAGGGGAAAAAAAAAAAAGGAAAATATGGTGATTTTATGTTGGGCTGCCCTGCAGACAATCTAATCCTCTAGCTCTTTATCTACCTCCTAAAAAGACATGTCTAGTTAATTATTGTTACCAGAAAAATGCCAATGGAAGATGAAATTGATTCTAACTTCCTTTCTGTATAAGGTTTTACTGTAGTGGAAGATTCTATTGTACTCTTCAGTGAATCAGTCAGAGGTATTTATTGAGTTCCTACAAGCATGGTACAGAGCATTTAGCAGAGTGCAGTAGCATTAGTGGGTAGGATCCCTACTCTCAAGAATTTTACAATCTGATAGGGAAGGCAGATATTAAAATATGTTAGAGTCATTTAGGAAGATATATATATATATATATATATACATATATGTATATACATATATATGTACATATATGTATATATGTTTGTACATATTTATTACTCTATTTTATCTGTACATATTTATTCTAATTATTTTATTTTGTTAATACGTTTTGTTTTGTTCTCTGTCTCCTCCTTCTAGACTGTGAGCCCACTGTTGGGTAGGACTGTCTCTGTATGTTGCCAACTTGTGCTTCCCAAGTGCTTAGTACAGTGCTCTGCACACAGTAAGCGCTCAATAAATACGATTGAATGAATGAATGAAGATGAAATTGATTCTATCTTCCTTTCTGTACAAGGAAGGATACATTAGGTTTTACTGTAATGGAACTTTCTGTTGTGTTATTCAGTGAATCAGTCAAAGGTATTTATTGAGTTCCTATGAGCATGGTACAGAGCATTTAGCAGAGTGCAGTAGCATTAGTGGGTAGGATCCCTACTCTCAAGAATTTTATAATCTGGTAGGGAAGGCAGATATTAAAATATGTTAGAGTCATTCAGGAAGATATATATACATATATGTATATATGTTTGTATTTATTACTCTATTTTATTTGTGCATATTTATTCTAATTATTTTATTTTGTTAATATGTTTTGTTTTGTTCTCTGTCTCCTCCTTCTAGACTGTGAGCCCACTGTTGGGTAGGGACCGTCTCTATATGTTGCCAACTTGTGCTTCCCAAGTGCTTAGTACAGTGCTCTGCACACAGTAAGCGCTCAATAAATACGATTGAATGAATTAATGAAGATGAAATTGATTCTATCTTCCTTTCTGTATAAGGAAGGATACATGAGGTTTTACTGTAATGGAACTTTCTGTTGTACTATTCAGTGAATCAGTCAGAGGTATTTATTGAGTTCCTACGAGCATGGTACAGAGCATTTAGCAGAGTGCAGTAGCATTAGTGGGTAGGATCCCTACTCTCAAGAATTTTACAATCTGGTAGGGAAGGCCGATATTATAATATGTTAGAGTCATTCAGGAAGATGAAATTGATTCTAACTTCCTTTCTGTATAAGGAAGGATACATTAGGTTTTACTGTAATGGAACATTCTGTTGTACTATTCAGTGAATCAGTCAGAGGTATTTATTGAGTTCCTATGAGCATGGTACAGAGCATTTAGCAGAGTGCAGTAGCATTAGTGGGTAGGATCCCTACTCTCAAGAATTTTACAATCTGGTAGGGAAGGCCGATATTAAAATATGTTAGAGTCATTCAGCTCATGATAGTTATTGACACACACGCTGTGAGCCCACTGTTGGGTAGGGACCGTCTCTATATGTTGCCAACTTGTACTTCCCAAGCACTTAGTACAGTACTCTGCACACAGCAAGCGCTCAATAAATATGATTGAATGAACACACATACAGACAGAAAGACAGACAGGCAGACACACACTCACGATCCATATAATTCCCTCCCCAAATATCCTTTGACCTGCATATTTTTGGCGGTTGCTTTTGGGGCTAGAGTGTTACCTTAATCCGTGCTTGAGTATATTTGAGGCCAAAGTTTTGTGAGTAATCTGCGGGTAGACAACTTTTCTACCAAATCTGTTACATTGTACTCTCCCAAGCACTTAGTACAGAGTGCCCTGCACATAGTGAACACCCGATATGCTACCACTGACTGAGTAAGCACGCATTTATATATATAAATGTATATACATATATATACATATATATATTTATATATTATATATTTATATATTTATATATATATATATATATATATGTATATATATATATATATATATATATATTTCCCAGTGTGGCAATGAAGTGGCTTAAATACAGATCTCACCTTCAGGAATTTGCAGTCTAGTTTCGACAAGACAAACGATATGAAAATAGCTGAAAATTGCACAGAATAGGCACATGTGGTTATGCATACCCAAAATATTTCCAAAAAATAATAATATTTTAATTATCTCTGTCCTTAGAACTTTTGCTAAAAATTACACTTCCTGACATTTATTAAACCTTTATCACACTAAATGTTTGAGAACCACAATTAGCACTTTCTACACCCCCTTCTGCTACCAATTAGTCACCTGCTAATCATGAACAATCAAGTGAGATAATTAATACTTATAGGGGCCAGAATACCACAAGAAAAAAGAAATTACCTCATATTGAATAAAGTCAAATGTGCTACAAAACTTTAGAGTTGAGAAAGAAGGATAATTAGTAAAATCTCCTGCACTCAGGGACTATTAGAAGTGGCCTTCGGAACCATTAATTAACTTTCCTCTGACAAGCTTCTCAATCTTCATAAACAACTCGAGGTTTTGAAATTTTCTTTTCATAAATGCAGCATTTGATCATTTCCACGTTTAGGACTGTCATTCTTCTCTTATCAATGAAAAAAGAGCAAAGATTTACTCTCAATTAATACATTTAAGAGCCCCCAAGCTACATTGCTGTTGTCATAGTACTGGTAGTGATAGCTGATTGCAATGCACTATATTAGGCTGTGAGCCCGTTGTTGGGTAGGGACCGTCTCTATATGTTGCCGACTTGTCCTTCCCAAGCGCTTAGTACAGTGTTCTGCACACAGTAAGCGCTCAATAAATACGATTGAATGAATGAATATTAGATAATTTCAAAAGTTCACAGAAGCAAAAGACCAATTCTCTGCCTGCAGGAATCTTATGGTCTAATAGGACAGAAAGATATATTAAAAATTTTACGAATAGCGGGATCAGTTGGAAGAACAAAGCTCAGATAAAATATGACAAATGTCAGATTAGATACATACAGTTAGATACTCTCTGTGAATAAAGATAACACAGATGGTGAACTACACTTACGAATGTTTGTGTGGCTGAAAAAATCAATCTGAAATCCACAATCCCAGCCATATTTCTCCTACAGATTAAATCTGCATAAGGAGCTGAAGGTATGACTATATATACCTATATACATAAATGCTAAAAATGGTATTAAAGAATCAGCTGCCGAGTTGGCTGTTGGGTTGATATACCGTGATGTGGAACTAATTAACTGGAAAGGCTTCTTGGTGGAGGGGATAGTGTGGCTCAGTGGAAAGAGTACGGGCTTGGGAGTCTGAGGTCATGGGTTAGAATACTGACTCCGCCACTTGTCTGCTGTGTGACTTTGGGCAAGTCATTTAACTTCTCTGTACCTCAGTTACCTCATCTGGAAAATGGGGATGAAGACTGTGAGCCCCCCATGGGACAACCTAATCACCTTGTACCCCCCCCCCCCAGTGCTTAGAACAGTGCTTGGCACATAGTAAGCACTTAACAAATACCAACATTATTAAGGGAGCAGCATGGCTCAGTGGTAAGAGCATGGGCTTTGGAGTCAGAGGTCATGGGTTCAAATCCTGGCTCTGCCAACTGTCAGCTGTGTGACTGTGTGACTTTGGGCAAGTCACTTAACTTCTCTGTGCCTCAGTCACCTCATCTGTAAAATGGGATTAAAACTGTGAGCCCCCCGTGGGACAACCTGATCACCTTGTAACCTCCCCAGTGCTTAGAACAGTGCTTTGCACATAGTAAGCACTTAAAAAATACCATTATTATTATTAGTAGTAGTATTATCATTATTATTTCAGGGCTCTGAAATTGGATTGGGCTGAGACCGGACCAATTTGGCAAGTGGGAGAGAGTTCCAGGCTGGGGAGCCGAGAGAGTTAAGTGTTGGAGCAGACCATATGAAGAGCAGGATAAAGTTAATATTTCATTTTAAATGATTAACTTTATGGTGAAAAAAATTGACCGGTTCTTTCCAGCAGCTCATGTGTATGCCCCAAGAAGAGACAGAAACAGAAGAAAGATGTGCCCACTCTCTGGGCAGTAACTGAGACCTTGCACTGACTCTCTGGCAGAGGTTGCGAGTAGCTCAGTGACTCGACTCTGTGAGGGGGTGTGTGCAATAGATTTATACACAAATGTATAATAAAGCACATATATCCCCTTTGCCCCCTCTTATCTCGCCATGCTGCTCTCCAGCCCGTACACCTCTCACCTCTAATGCCACTGTTCCTCAATCTTGTCTATCACTTTGCTGACCTCACCCTCATCCTGCTTTTGACTTTGGATGTCCCCTCTCTTCATATCCCGCAAACAATTACTCTCTCCTTTCTTCAAAGCCTCACTGAAGGCACATCTCCTCCAAGAGGTCTTCCTGGCAAAACCCACTTGTCCTTTTCTTCCACTAATTCATTCATTCATTCACTCATTCATTCATTCATTCATTCATTCAATCGTATTTATTGAGCACTTACTGTGTGCAGAGCACTGTACTAAGTGCTTGGGAAGTACAAGTTGGCAACATATAGAGATAGTCCCTACCCAACAACGGGCTCACAGTCTAGAGTGGGGAGACAGAAAACAAAACAAAGCATGTGGACAGGTGTCAAGTCATCAGAATAATGTCTAGACTGTGAGCCCACTGTTGGGTAGGGACCGTCTCCATATGTTGCCAACTTGTACTTCCCAAGCGCTTAGAACAGTGCTCTGCACACAGTAAGTGCTCAATAAATACGATTGAATGAATGAATGAATAAATAGAAGTAAAGCTAGATGCACATCATTAACAAAATAACTGGAATAGTAAATATGTACAAGTAAAATCACTAGAGTAATAAATCTGTACAAACATATGTACAGGTGCTGTGGGAAGGAGAAGGAGGTAGGGTTGGGGGGATGGAGGGGGAAGAGGAAAGAGGGGGCTCAGTCTGGGCCCCCTTCTCCACTCCCTTCTGCATCGCCCTGACTTGCTCCCTTTCTTTCATCCCCCCACCCTGCCCCATAGCACTTATGTACATATCCGTAATTTATTTAATTCTGTTAATGTCTTTCTCCCCCTCTAGACCCTAAAATTACTGTGGGCAGGGAATGTGTTTCTTTTATTGTACTCTCTCAAATGCTTAGTACAAGGTCCTGCAATTACTGCAATCAATTAGGACTGATGATGGATAATAGATGTATCTAGTATACAAGTCCAACACACAGTCACTAGGCTAGTGGCAGCTGCCTACGTAGATGATATTTCCATGAAGGGGGCCAGAGCCTGGGCACACTCTTTAATCACAATGCCGGTCTCTTGCTGTGCCCTCGTATTTGTTGCTCGTGGTGTCTGGTGCTATTTTTGTCTTCATCTCCTTGTCTGATGATCCTCACAAAGCTTCGGCCTTAGAAGAGCCTCTCCTTTCCTGATTACAGTGTTCCATGCTGGCTTATTGTGGCAACCCTCTCCCAAGTTTCAGCGGGTATACAGCATTATATGAGACTTGCTGTTTTACCGCATCTTTAAAGCATTCCTTCTGCATCTCTTGTCTACTGTTCTCCCCTCCCAGCTCACCAAACCTCAGTTTGACTTTCCTCATTCTCCTCATACGACCCATCCAGCAAAGCCGGGGGGAGGTGAGAATTGACCCCCAAATGTTGGGAGCCCGTTCTCGTAATAATAATAATATAATAATAATAATAATATTCATTTATTCATTTATTCAATCGTATTTACTGAGCACTTACTGCGTGCAGAGCACTGTACTAAGCACTTGGGAAGTACAAGTTGGCAACCTATAAAGACGGTCCCTACCCAACAGTGGGCTCACAGTCTAGAAGGGGGAGACAGAGAGCAAAACAAAACATATTAACAAAATAAAATAAATAGAATAAATATGTACAAATAAAATAAATAAATATAGAGAGTAATAAATACGTACAAACATATATACATATATACAGGTGCTGTGGGGAGAGTGAGCCCACTGTTGGGTAGGGACTGTCTCTCTATGTTGCCAACTTGTACTTCCCAAGCGCTTAGTGCAGTGCTCTGCACACAGTAAGCGCTCAATAAATATGATTGATTGATTGAAGGAGGTAAGGCGGGGGGGATGGGGACGGGGAGGAGGGATTCATTCAATCGTATTTACTGAGTGCTTACTGTGTGCAGAGCACTGTACTAAGCGCTTGGGAAGTACAAGTCGGCAACATATAGAGATGGTCCTTACCCAACAACGGGCTCACAGTCTAGAATATAATAATAGTATTTGTTAAGTGCTTACTATGTGCAAATCACTGTTCTAAGCGCTGGGGTAGATACAAGGCAATCAGGTTGTCCCACGTGGGACTCACAGTCTTCATCCCCATTTTACCGATGAGATAATTGAGGCACAGAGAGTTAAATGACTTGCCCAAAGTCACGCAGCTGATAAGTGGCGGAGCCGGAATTAGAACCCACGACATCAGACTCCCAAGCCCGGGCTCTTGCCACTAAGCCACGCTGCTTCTCATTCTGCTTGACTCTTCTTAAGAGGAAATGACTGGCTTTATTTGTGTTCCAAGAGTGGGGATGGAAAGAGAGAACAAGGCCAGAAAAAGAGATTTGTGGAATAGAGAGTGAATCTTCAGGCTCCCTGCAATGGAGATTGAGTCTTTCAATCAATCAATCAATCAATCAATCGCATTTATTGAGTGCTTACTGTGTGCAGAGCACTGTACTAAGTGCTTGGAAGAGCTCAACAGAGTTAGTAGACATGCCAGAAAATCGCAGCCCTGAGCCCAATTTCCAGTGGGCATTAGAGAGGGTGGACTGCTATCCTTCTTTTTTTTTTTATGTCATACGTTCAGCACTTACTATGTGCCAGGAACCATTCATTCATTCATTCATTCAATCGTATTTATTGAGCGCTTACTGTGTGCAGAGCACTGTAGTAAGTGCTTGGGAAGTACAGGTTGGCAACACATAGAGATGGTCCCTACCCAACAGCGGGCTCACAGTCTAGAAGGAATTGCACAAAGTGGTGGGGTTGACACAAACCAATAGGGTTGGAGGAAGTCCATGTCTGTGGGGCTCACAGTCTCAAACCCACTTTTACAAATGTGGGCACCAAGGCCCAGAGAAGTGAAGTGACTAGCCCAAGGTCACACAGCAGACAGGTGGCCGAGCTGGAATTAGAACCCAGAGCCTTCCAACTCCCAGGCCCGTGCTCTATCCACTAGGCCATGCTGCTTCCTTGACATCACATCACACATACTGAATGTGCTTAGCTCCCTCCCCAACCAGAGCACACCTTGTGGACCCGAAGCAGCGCGGCTCAGTGGAAAGAGCCCCGGCTATGGAGTCAGAGGTCAAGGGTTCAAATCTCGGCTCCGCAAATTGTCAGCTGTGTGACTCCGGGCAAGTCACTTCACTTCTCTGTGCCCCATCCGTAAAATGGGGATTGAAGCTGTGAGCCCCGCGTGGGACAACTTGATGACCTTGTAACCTCCCCAGTTCTTAGAACAGTGCTTTGCACATAGTAGGTTCTTAAAAAATGCCATCATCATTATTATCATTATTATTATTATTATTATTTCCAAATGCCTGAAGGAGAGACAGTAAATTTTATTGTTACATTTAGCAGATGATGACGATAATAATGACTGTGGTAATCCAATGTGTCAAACACTGAACTAATGGCTGGCGTAGATACAAGACAATCAGGAAGCACCCCGTCCCTGTTTTACATGGGAGTCACCATCTAAGTAGCGAGGAAAATGGGTATTTAATCTCCATTTTACAGATGAGGAAACTGAGACACCGAGAGGTTAGTTGACTTGCCTAAGGTCGCACACAGCAGGCAAGTCTCTCATCAAAAACCATACCCTGCCATTTTTTAAGAGTGGTCATCATCGTCGACAAGTGTTCTTTGCTTATTGACTCTGGTACCTTCCCAAGCACCTAGTCGAGCGCTGGGCCCACGGTATGTGTTTGATTGATTGGGCACTGTCTAAACACTATTTAATTCCGAATGTATTAATCAAATCTCTGGTAGAGTTCACGTTTCTGACAAGAACTCACAGGGAGCAGCCTTACAAATGAAGAATCTGGCTCAACATAAAGGCATTTCAGCAAGGAACGGGTTCTATTCCTGGGAGATTTTAAGGCCTGTCTTGAAAGGTGATTAACAATCAGGATGCATCTTTCTCTGCATGAACTTCTAAAGACGACGGAAGCGTGTATGTGAATATGTAAAGGATTTTCTATGGAAACAGGCGAAGGATTTGCATGTGGCACCCAAAAATAGGGAATTTCAAGGGTTATTTAAAAAGATGGCAAATGTCTCCTGTGTCTCTGTGTGTGTGTGTATGTGTGATGGAGAATTTCTTCCTGAGGCAAACTGTAATTCAGATCTAGATGTACAAATTAGCCTCAACTCCTAGGATCATTCTGGCCAATAAAATACGTGCCTATGGACACATTTATACTGTGAAATTGTATAGATACTTAAGTCTTCCTAGGTAAATCTTGGTTTGTACACTTCAAGTGAAAAAATTTTAGGGTTAAAATTCTGAATCATTGAGCTGAAATCTATGCAGGAGTTTGAATCATCTAGCGGGAGAAAGTGTCAGCCCCGCTGATTGTCCACTTTTCAAATTTTAACACCGAACACTGATTTAAAATTCATGGCAATCCGATGCAAAATCTGCTCATGGGCAAAGGGAAGGCTGAGGATCAGTGAAGAAAATATATAGCACTTGCTGATAACAATTTAAATAATTTCTGAGAAACAGTAAATCTTCATGATTTGACATTTGTGACTAAAAAAAGGCAGAAGCAATAGGAGGCTTGACGACGTTTCAAATGCCCTGTATTTGCTCAAATTGTCGTATTTTCGTAAGCATGATTATGTGTAAAAATGTCAGTTATAAAAGCTTGCTTGACTGATGTTTTAGTTTTAGAGTTTAAAGAAATTGAAAATGGGCCTGCTTGTCTTAAATGAGTTTGTATCTTGATTAGTAAGCTGCCTTGCTTTGTCCCAGACTTTTAGAAGATGTCTGAGGGCTTGTTGAGTGGAATTAAATCACATTGATGCTGACACAGATTCTTATATAAAAAGAAAACTGATGGCATATCATCAGAGTTAATGTCTAGTGCTGTTTTTAATGAGCGATCCTCATGTCTCCAGTCTTGTATGTGAATTTCAGCTTTACAAGTGAAAAGTCTTAGGCCTATGTGACAAGAGAGCCATTTATCCTCTGTTAAATAAGATACATAAAGAACACGTTGGCAAAACGAATTATATTCCTGGGTTTCATGAGCATTGAACTGGCAGTGAGTTCTGGGATTTGGGACTCTTGGGTTCGAGTCCTAGCTCTGCCACTGGCCTGACTTTGAGCAACTCTTTTCCCTCTGTGCCTCAGTTTCCTCATCTGAAAAATGGGGATAATAGTACATTGATTCTTTGTGCTCCCAGGAGAGGATACAATGAGATTATTGATGTGAAAGCACTGGGGAAAAATGAGAGGACCATTCCAAGTAGAGAAGCTGCATGGCTCAGTTGAAAGAGCACGGGCTTGGGAATCAGAGGTCATGGGTTCTAATCCCCGCTCCGCCGCTTGTCAGCTGTGTGACTTTGGGCAAGTCACTTAACTTCTCTGTGCCTCAGTTACCTCATCTGTAAATGGGGATCAAAACTGTGAGCCCCATGTGGGACAACCCGATCACCTTGCATCCACCCCAGCGCTTAGAACAGTGCTTCGCTCATAGTAAGTGCTTAACAAGTACCATAAAAAAATTAGAGGGAGAGATCCAATTCCCTCGGTGTTCATTCCCAATAATTTTTTTTTTACTGAAAATGCAGTTGGATTTTATAACAAGATATTATCCTTTCATGATGGGATATTATGTACATAATTATCTCTTTCCCTATTATTTGCAGGCTCATTTCTGAATCTCTTTTCACAAAACCAACCAAAAATGAGAAACCAAATATACAGAAAACAAACGGATCTTCCTCCTGTCATTAATTTGTCTTGTTCTCCCCATTTAAATTGTAGGCCTTTTGAGGGCAAGGATGATGCCTACTAATTATATTATATGCCCCCAACCCCTTAGTACAGTGTGCTGCATGCAATAGGCATTCGATATATGCTATCGATTGATTAATAATGCTGGAAAATCTTTAATTGAGGCCCAGTATAGAAGTGAATTTATGGGCTCCATGGGCACCATACTGGAATTCTCCAAGTTCATCATCATCGTATTTATTGAGCGCTTACTGTGTGCAGAGCACTATACTAAGCGCTTGGGAAGTACAAATTGGCAACAAGTTCGCTGATCAAGAAACAGATTGACAAACAGGAAGGCCATCAGAGGGAATGAAATTCAAGTGGTGCATCTTGCTGGGGTTTCCCATGTGGATTGAGGTAATGATTGCTCTTTACTCTCCTCTGACTGATGACACTTATTCAGATTCAGTCATTCTTTCAATCATATTTATTAAGCGCTTACTGTGTGCAGAGCACTGTACTAAGTGCTTGGGAGATACAAATCGGCAACATAAAGAGACGGTCATCATCATCATCAATCGTATTTATTGAGCACTTACTGTGTGCAGAGCACTATACTAAGCGCTTGGGAAGTACAAGTTGGCAACATATAGAGACGGTCCCTACCCAACAGTGGGCTCACAGTCTAAAAAGGGGGAGACAGAGAACAAAACCAAACATACTAACAAAATAAAATAAATAGAATAGATATGTACAAGTAAAATAAATAAATAAATAGAGTAACAAATATGTACAAACATATACATATATACAGGTGCTATGGGGAAGGGAAGGAGGTAAGATGGGGGGATGGAGAGGGGGACGAGGGGGAGAGGAAGGAAGGGGCTCATTCTGGGAAGGCCTCCTGGAGGAGGTGAGCTCTCAGTAGGGCCTTGAAGGGAGGAAGAGAACTAGCTTGGCGGATGGGCAGAGGGATTGGGGGCATTCCAGGCCCGGGGGATGATGTGGGCCGGGGTTCGATGGTGGGACAGGCGAGAACGAGGTACGGTGAGGAGATTAGCGGCGGGCTGGGCTGGAGAAGGAGAGAAGGGAGGTGAGGTAGGAGGGGGCAAGGTGATGGACAGCCTTGAAGCCCAGGGTGAGGAGTTTCTGCCTGATGTGCAGATTGATTGGTAGCCACTGGAGATTTTTGAGGAGGGGAGTAACATGCCCAGAGCGCTTCTGGACAAAGACAATCCGGGCAGCAGCATGAAGTATGGATTGAAGTGGGGAGAGACACAAGGATGGGAGATCAGAGAGACCCAACAACGGGCTCACCATTCTAGAAGGGGGAGACAGACAATAATACCAAACAAGTAGACAGGTGACATGAAATGAAAGAAGAAAAAGATGGGTTGTTAAGCAATGCATTCAACAAACACATCAAAATTTTAGTGTTGATAAATAATTCTTATGCAGTATGGCTATCAGGCTTGGCGAATCTATTTTTTTTTTATTGTTTATTTCCAGAGCTGAGAGCTACATCCATATATAGGTCTACCACTTTGCAATAGACTTTCTATTTCTCTTTATGCTCAAATTACTCTCAAGAATGTATCTCATATATATGTATATATATGTACATACGCATACGTATGTATACCTTTAGGACTGTTTCAATAACTATTGACAATGAAAACCTAAAGTTATAAGAGTACAGCCTATTTTAAATGGAGCAGACCAATTTCAAACTCTGATATCAGTTGGATAGTGTTTACAAATTTTATCTTTCAATTTCACTGTGTTACTTCTTTGAATGCACATATTTTTCAGAGGCTGGATGGTCTCTCCTTTCAGGCCTGGGCTCTATCCACTAGGCCACTCTGGTTCTCAAGTTGTGTTTAGTGGAGAGAATGGAATTCAGGGCCCGGATTTGTGCATCAAGGAAAAGTAGTTTAGGTGTGGAGACCAAATGGGGCATAATGACTTCGCAAATTGGAGGGAGTTGAGAGATCAGGGTTCTCTTTAGGAGTTCCAGACTGCTTTATCAGAAGGGTATGCCTGTGAGGAAGGCAGAGGAGATTTTTTTTTTTTTTTGGTGCTATTTGTTAAGCGCTTACTATGTGCAAAGCACTGGTCTAAGCGCTGAGGAGATACAAGGTGATCAGGTTGTCCCACTTGGGGCTCACAGTCTTAATCCCCAGTTTACAGATGAGGTAACTGAGACACAGAGAAGTTAAGTGACTTGCCCAAAGTCACACAGCTGACAATTGGCGGAGCCGGGATTTGAACCCATGACCTCTGACTCCAAAGCCCATGCTCTTTCTATTAGGCCATGCTGCTTCCCATAATGATAGCATTTATTAAGCGCTTACTATGTGCAAAGCACTGTTCTAAGTACTGGGGAGGATACAAGGCCATCAGGTTGCCCTACGGGGGGCTCACAGTCTTCATCCCCATTTTCCAGATGAGGGAGCTGAGGCCCAGAGAAGTGAAGTGACTTGCCCAAAGTCACACAGCTGACAATTGGTGGAGCTGGGATTTGAACCCATGACCTCTGACTCCAAAGCCCAGGCTCTTTGCACTGAGCCACGCTGCTTCCAATTGTGGTTGGAGAATTGCTTGGTAGATAGTGCCCGAACCTGGGAGTCAGAAGGTCATGGGTTCTAATTCTGCCCCATCACTTGTCTGCTGTATGACCTTGGGCAAGTCACTTAACTGCTCTGTGCCTCAGTTCCCTTGTTTTTAAAATGGAGATTAAGACTGTGAGCCCTATGTGGAACAGGGTCTGTGTCCCACCTGCTTATCTTGTACCTATTCCAGTGCTTAGTCAGTACTTGGCACATACTAAGCACTTAACAAATACCACAATTAAATACCACAATTAAATGGATTTATCTTTTCCGACCTGCCAACTTTCACTGAGCTTATTTTCCCTCTTTCTCCTTTGTAGCATGGAGGTTTTGGCTAGCATCACTTCATTTCAGGCACACATTGTTCACTTTCTATATCCAGGTAACCTTTTGGAAGTGCTGAAATAAGGCTGTTTTACAAAAGCAATTTTCAAATAACTCTGATCTCCTTGTAATTGATGCAAAGTTGGAAGGTCAAATCGAAGATTAAATTAGCTGTTTAAGAAATAGCTGGTTGAAAGGGTCATGCTTTGATCCCCATCCGATGAAATTCTAACCCGGTTAAGAGCAGCTGGAGTCAGATCTGGCCAAACGGCCTGTTTTTAAAATCTGACTAAAATGTTTCAGTATAATTTGATTATAGCATCCTTGCTTAGCAACACCTTGGCTATACTGTATATCTGAGTTCAGTCTTGTTAAATTGCACGTAAGAACTCTGGTGTTTTTAACAGTTTCAGTGCCCTGTTTCAGTTGTAATGTCATATAAAAGCCACCTTAGCTTTTGTCAGTCTGTTTCCTTGATCCTATCTCTGACTGAGAGCTGCAGCCTGTTACCCACAGTGAAATTGTCAGACCCTCCTGGAGACCCTGTTAGGCAACTGAAGGTAAAGCAGAAATCTTTTTCTTGCAATATCTGATGTTTAGGAATTGCATTTTCCATTCATTCATTCAATTGTATTTATTGAGCACTTACTATGTGCAGAGCACTGTACTAAGCGCTTGGGAAGTACAAGTTGGCAACATAGAGAGACGGTCCCTACCCAACAATGATCTCACAGTCTAGAAGGGGCAGACAGACAACAAAGCAAAACATGTGGACGGGGTCAAAACCGTCACAATTGATAGAAATAAAGCCAGGTGCACATCATTAACAAAATAAATAGAATAGTAAATATGTACAAGTAAAATAAATAGAGTAATAAATTTGTACAAACATACAGGTGCTGTGGGGAGGGGAAGGGGGTGGGGGGGGGATAGAGGGGGAGAGGAAAGAGGGGGCTCAGTGTGGGAAGGCCTCCTGGAGGAGGTGAGCTCTCAGTAGGGCCTTGAAGGGAGGAAGAGAGCTAGCTTGGCGGATGTGTGGAGGGAGGGCATTCCAGGCCAGGGGAAGGACGTGGACCGGAGGTCGATGGCGGGACAGGCGAGAACGAGGCACGGTGAGGAGATTAGCGGCAGAGGAGCGGAGGGTGCGGGGTGGGCTGGAGAAGGAGAGAAGGGAGGTGAGGTAGGAGGGGGCGAGGTGATGGAGAACCTTGAAGCCGAGAATGAAATTCAATCCCAGAATTTGGAAGAAGCAGCACAGTCTAGTGGAAAGAGCTTGGGCCTGGGACTCAGAGGACCTGAGTTTAATCCCAGCTCCACCACTCTCCTGCAATGTGACCCTGGGCAAGTCATTTCACTTATCTGTGCCTTGAGTACCTCATCTGTAAAAAGGAGATTAAGGTTGTTCATTCATTCAATCATATTTATTGAGCGCTTAGTGTGTACAGAGCACTGTACTAAGAGCTTGGGAAGTACAAGTTGGCAACATATAGAGATGGTCCCTATCCAACAATGGGATCATAGTCGGGCCTCAGGGGATATCCTCGGGGGAATGAGAAACAGCGTGGCTCAGTGGAAAGAGCCCGGACTTTGGAGTCAGAGGTCATGGGTTCCAATCACGGCTCCGCCAGTTGTCAGCTGTGTGTCTTTGTGCAAGTCACTTCACTTCTCTGGGCCTCAGTTACCTCATCTGTAAAATGGGGATTAAGACTGTGAGCCCCCCTGTGGGACAACCTGATCACCTTGTAATCTTTCCAGCGCTTAGAACAGTGCTTTGCACATAGTAAGTGCTTAATAAATGCCATTATTAATTGATTAATTATCCTTCCCGCTTCTCCACGGTGTAGCCCTGGGGGATGTTGTAGAACTCACATGACCTAATACCATAAATACCACAAAAATACCATAAAAATGCCATAGAAAGTTACTTCTCAGTGTTTCAGTTTCCTCAACTGTAAAATGTGGAATGCCAGTTGTCCTTTTTATTTATGTATTTTGTTTAATGATACTTTCTAAGCGCTTACTATGTACAAGAACAATACTAAATGCTGGGGTAGATGCAAGATAATTAAGCTGGACACATTCCCTGTCCCACATGGGACTCACAGTCTAAATCCTTTCACCAAAGACTGTGAGCCCCTTTTGAGACAGTGTCCTATCTCGTTATCTTGCATTTACCCCAAGGCTTAGAATTCTTGCCATATAGCAAGCACTTAAAGGAAACCACAATTATTACTATTATTATTATTATTATTATTATTATTATTATTATTATTATTATTATAATCTGAAAAAACTCAGCATCTGACAAATATCCCAGTTTTCCAGCCTGTCAGCATTCATTCAATTGTATTTATTGAGCACTTACTGTATGCAGAGGACTGTACTAAGCAGTGGACTGCAACTCTCAGGTGAAATTCAATATGCTCCTCAATGCAGGATTTCCCTTCTCAATCTCCCTTTTTTAAATTTTTTTATTGTATTGGTTAAGTGCTTAATACGAAACAGACACTGTACTAAGTGCTGGGATAGACACAGGTGAATCAGGTTGGACACAGTCCATGTTCCACACGAGGCTCACATCATTAAGCAGCATGGCTCAGTGGAAAGAGCCCGGGTTTGGGAGTCAGAGGTCGTGGGTTCTAATCCCGGCCACATGTCTGCTGTGTGATCTTGGACAAGTCACTTAACTTCTCTGAGCCTCAGTTTCCTCATCTGTAAAATGGGGATTAAGACTGTGAGCCCCACATGGGACAACCTGATCACCTTGTATCCCCCCAGCGCTTAGAACAGAGCTTTGCACATAATAAGCTCTTAACAAATACCATTATTATTATTATTATTATTATTATTATTATTATTTTTTTTTTTTTTTTTTTTTTTCAGATGAGGTAATTGGTGGGACCAGAATTAGAACCCATGTCCTTTTGCTTCCCAGGTTCATCCTCTACTCACTAGGCCCAGTTGCTTCTCACTCACCACCACATGAGAGAGCTTCCTGAAGGGATTGACTCTGGACAGGATGCATGTCTTCCCAGCTTCTCTTCCTTCTCCTCTCTTATTTGTTCCTCTGCAAAAATACAGAGAAGCAGCATACCATAGTGAATAGAGCACATGCCTGGGACTCGGAAGGCCCGGCTCCACCATTCATTCATTCATTCATTCATTCAATCGTATTTATTTTATTTTATTATTTCCTTTTGATGACATTTATTAAGCGCTTACTATGTGCAAAACACTGTTTTAAGCACAGGGAGGTTACAAGGTGATCAGGTTGTCCCACTGGGGGCTCACAGTCTTAATCCCCATTTTACAGATGAGGGAACTGAGGCCCAGAGAAGTTAAGTGACTTGCCCAAAGTCACACAGCTGACAAGTGGCAGAGCTGGGATTTGAACCCATGACTTCTGACTCCAAAGCCTGGGCTCTTTCCACTGAGTCATGCCTCTTCTCCTTTATTGAGCACTTACTGTGTGCAGCACACTATACCAAGCGCTTGGGAAGTACAAAAGTCGGCAACATATAGAGACAGTCCCTACCCAACAACGGGCTCACGGTCTCTGCTGCGTGATATTGGGCAAGTCGCTTAACTTCTCTGGGCCTCAGTTACCTTATCTAAAAAATGGGGATTATGACGGTGAGCCCCTTGAAAGACAGGACTGTGCCCAACCTGATTACCTTAATTCTAACCCAGCGCTTAACAGATGTCATTAAAAAAAACAACAAAACACCCTTCGCCCATGTTGCCATACAACTTCCCTGCTGCTGCAGCTCCTCTTCTCTTCCCTGTTGATGTGGAGGTTGGGTGGAGGGAGTAGAGAATGAAGGTGAGGAATGGGGCGGACCTCACTGTTGGTCTGGCTGAAGCCGCCTTTCATTAGATTTGTTAGATTTCCTGACTCATCGCCCCGTGCTCAGTCCATGAGGGCATGCTGCCCTTCTCTCTCTGCCATCACTTGGTTATAGCCACTTAAATCCGACCATCCACTCTGCACCAATTCAGCAATTCACCGATTGATTTTACTTTTTTCCCGAGCCCCAGATTTCACACCGCTCCTTCTCATGGCCAAAGTAACAGATTCCTCTCTCCTGAGTAAGAGCGGGATTCCTTCATCTTCAGAACCACTAAATATTATCCAGCATATTATGCGCTAGGAAGTCATGCAGACCTTGTTTGTCCAAATACCTGATTATCTGAACAAGAGTAATTGGGATAATCGGTAAACAAATTCAGATGACTGAACACATTTTTGTACGTTGAAGATTGACAAATCCCCAACCCAAATTTGTCCAATTACCCAAATGTGCAATTATTTGTACAAACCTGAAAGCCAGTTATTTCAGAAAATGGGCTTTCTGCTCTATTAACAGAGGTAAGGGCTCGGAGAGATTCAGAGATCTCTCACCATCTCATCATCATCATCAATCGTATTTATTGAGCGCTTACTATGTGCAGAGCACTGTACTAAGCGCTTGGGAAGTACAAATTGGCAACATATAGAGACAGTCCCTACCCAACAGTGGGCTCACAGTCTAAAAGGGGGAGACAGAGAACAAAACCAAACATACTAACAAAATAAAATAAATAACAGAATAGATATGTACAAATAAAATAAATAAATAAATAGAGTAATATTAATAATATAAAATAATAATACCATCTCGGCTCCTCCAATGAGACTTCAGTGGGCCACACGACATTGTTGGCTCAGTGAGGCAAGCAGAATGAATTGTAGAACTAATAAACACATACAGCAGAGATTGGAACCACGGGCACGTTATGGGGGAGAGTCCCAGGAGACTGAGTTCGTAGATTTTATAGCATTTATTCTTACCCAACTCCATTCATTCATTCATTCATTCAATTGTATTTATTGAGCGCTTACTGTGTGCAGATCACTGTACTAAGCACTTGGGAAGTACAAGTTGGCAACATCTAGAGCCGGTCCCTACCCAACAGCGTGCTCACAGTCTAGAAGGGGGAGACAGTCAACAAAACGAAAAATATTAACAAGATAAAATAGATAGAATAGTTCAGACCAATACTAGCAAACTGGCCATGCTGCTCAAAGCCGCGGGATTTTTGGAAAAGGTTATTACAGTGGGGAAAAAAGAATGGACACCTAAATCTGCCCAGGGAAGACAAACCTGTCTTAAGTATTTACTGGAATAATAGGACCCCTTGATGATGAGAGCTCCCCACTGGACTATAGGCTCCTTTCACTTACTCCATCATCCCCTCTAGACTGTAAGCTCCTTGTGGGAAGGAAACATGTCTAGCTGCCGCAGACCACATATAATGATACTAATAATGGTATTTGTTAAGCGCATACTATGTGCCAGGCACTGTACTAAGCACCGGGGTGGATACAACCAAATAATAATAATAATAATAATATAGTGATGGTCCCTGCCCAGTAACAGGCTCACAGTCTAGAAGGCTAGATGGCTCATGACACTGCCATCATTGAGCTAATGCAGAGCTGTGCCTGTGGAAAAACATCTCTGAGAACTCTCAACTAGCTAGACTTCAGTAATAATAATAATAATTACGTTTGTTAAGCCAGATTGGATCAGATTGTTAAATCAGATTGGACACAGTCCCTGTCCCACGTGGAGCTCACAGTCTCAATCCCCATTTTGCAGATGAAATAACTGAGGCCCAGAGAAGTGAAGTGACTTCCCCAAGGTCACACAGCAGACACGTGTGCGGAGCTGAGATTAGAATCCATGACCCTCTGACTTTCAGGCCTGTGCTGTATTCACAGGCCTGAATGGGGACCCTGCTGTCAGCCTGACACTGTGGCTCAGTGGAAAGAGCCTGGGCTTGGGAGTCAGAGGTCATGGGTTCAAATCCAGGCTCTGCCACTTGTCAGCTATGTGACTTTGGGTGAGTCACTTCACTTCTCTGGGCCTCAGTGACCTCATCTGTCAAATGGGGATGAAGTCTGTGAGCCCCACGTGGGACAACCTTATTACCTTGTATTCTCCCCAGTGCTTAGAACAGTGCTTTGCACATAGTAAGTGCTTAACACATACCATCATCATTATTATTATTATTATTTGGGTGAGTCACTTCACTTCTCTGGGCCTCAGTTACCTCATCTGTAAAATGGGGATGAAGACTGTGAGCCCGACGTGGGACAACCTGATCACCTTGTAATCTCCCCAGCACTTAGAACAGTGCTTTGCACATAGTAAGCACTTAACAAATATTATTATTATTATTATTATTATTATTATTATTATTTGGGTGAGTCACTTCACTTCTCTGGGCCTCAGTTACCTCATCTGTAAAATGGGGATGAAGACTGTGAGCCCGACGTGGGACAACCTGATCACCTTGTATTCTCCCCATCACTTAGAACAGTGCTTTGCACATAGTAAGCACTTAACAAATACCATCATCATCATTATTATTATTATTATTATTATTATTATCATTATCATTATCATTATTATTATTTGAGCGAGTCACTTCACTTCTCTGGGCCTCAGTTACCTCATTTGTAAAATGGGGATTAAGACTGTGAGCCCGACGTGGGACAACCTGATTGCCTTGTATCTCCCCAGTGCTTAGAACAGTGCTTTGCACATAGTAAGCACTTAACAAATAGTAAGCACTCCCACTCCCCATCCCCCCTGCCCTACCTCCTTCCCCTCCCCACAGCACCTGTATATATGTTTGTACAAATTTATTACTCTATTTTACTTGTACATATTTACTATTCTATTTATTTTATTTTGTTAATATGTTTTGCTTTGTTGTCTGTTTCCCCCTTCTCGACTGTGAGCCTGCTGTTGGGTAGGGCCCATCTCTATATGTTGCCAACTTGTACTTCCCAAGTGCTTAGTACAGTGCTCTGCACACAGTAAGTGCTCAATAAATACGATTGAATGAATGACTGAATGAACAAATACCTTCATTATTATTATTATTATTTGGGTGATTCACTTCACTTCTCTGGGCCTCAGTTCCCTCATCTGTAGAATGGGATTTAAGACTGTGAGCCCCACGTGGGACAACCTGATCACCTTGTATTCTCCCCAGTGCTTAGAACAGTGCCTTGCATATAGTGAGCACTTAACAAATGCCATTATTATTATTACACTTTAAACCTTGCCACCCATCACAAATCTGATCTTAAATAATGGTCTCCTGCTCCTACTTGAAGTCATTTTAAAAAAGACAAATACCCATCTATATTGTACTCTCCCAAGAGCTCAGTTGAGTGCTCTGCACACAGTAAGGACTCAATAAATATGAGTGACTGAAAATGAGAAAAATCAGAAAATGCAACCTATTCAAAAGGGCCTAGTTTGAAGATTTGGGCTCCTACTTTCCCTGCCTTGCTCCAGATGGTCTTTGGCTATGATCCAGATTCACTCATTCATTCAGTCATATTTATTGAGCGCTTACTGTGTGCAGAGCACTGTACTAAGCGCTTGTGAAGTACAAGTCGGCAACATATAGAGATGGTCCCTATGCAATAACAGGCTCACAGTCTAGAAGGCTAGATGGCTCATGACACTGCCATCATTGAGCTAATGCAGAGCTGTGCCTGTGGAAAAACATCTCTGAGAACTCTCAACTAGCTAGACTTCAGTAATAATAATAATAATAATAATAATAATAATAATAATAATAATGTTGGTATTTGTTAAGAACTTACTATGTGCCAAACACTGTTCTAAGCACTGGGGGGGATACAGGGTAATCAGGGTTGTTCCACGTGAGGCTCACAGTCTTAATCCCCATTTTACAGATGAAGTAACGGAGGCCCAGAGAGGTGAAGTGACTTGCCGAAGTCATACAGCTGACAAGGGGCCGAGTCAGGATTTGAACCCATGACCTCTGACTCCAAAGCCCGTGCTCTTTCCACTGAGCCACACTGCTTCTGAAGTTCTGACTGAGACTTTGAGGACTAGCAACATATAGGAAGCACTTACCAAATGCAATTATTATTATCATTTAAATTATTTCCATATGTTAGAAAAAGTAGCACTTATATTTGACCGAAAAGGAGACCATCTCTGTTTGTGCTATTAAGATACATTCAGCAGACCTTATACATTTTTCCCCAGAAAGACAGCTAACTGACTTTTTCAGGCTTTGTCCTGGATTATCTGAACAATATGCTTGGGTGGACCTGGCTAGTGGTTAAAATCTCACACCTTAAACAAAACAAAACAAACAAAAAACAACTATATCTTTCTGACGGTTATTTTATTCCCCAACCCTACCTCCTTCTCTAGGAAAGACATGAATCTTCAATTTTCCTGTTTCATCTTGGCTTATGAATTGCAATAATTCTCAGTTAATGATGTCGAAGAAATATGGCCCACGATTAAAAGTAAGAAATAACTGCAGAATTTGCCAATCCCTTTGGAGGGATTAGGCTGTATTTTTTTTTCTTAGGTAAATTGAAAAGGCCAGTAACCATCTTTTAGAGCGCATTGACTGCTGGATCTACCTATCCCCAGTGGAAAAGTGGTTGGTTGACGCAACTCAAAACGTTGTCTTCATTCAATCTGTGTTGTGTCTGTCAGTGTCTTTCCTTAGCAACTTCATTTAGCAGTTGAAGTTGCGTCAGATATCCCCGATAACTCCCTAAAATAGAATTGGAATTCAGGAGATCAGAATCAGTATTTCTTGGCTGGAACTCACTCCCCTACTGATTCACAGAAGCCCACGTCTGCTAAACTGCGGATCCCGGTAAGATACTTCTCAGCTAGTTTAGGCTTCTCTCTTGATCCCTTCAGTTTTCACAACTTCGAAGTCATGGCAGGTGCCCCTTTCCTGGAACCACTTTCCTTTGAGACTTATAATGGGCTTCTTTCACCGTTTTTTCCTCCTTTTCTTAAGTATTGCTGAGGGTCAGAACCATTTGAAAATCCATGTAGTAGCTTTTGAGCTTAATTCCACCCTCTGTTTTGTGGGGAATAGACTCTCAGAAAGCCACATAAGGAGGGACTTCTACCACTCATTTCGGCTTTCCTCACTGCCCGTCTCCTCGGGTCAAGAGGGTGTATTCACAGCAGCTTCACTCGGCCATTCTAGAAGTCGCACTGTTTTACTGGGACAGATCATCATCATCATCATTCGTATTTATTGAGCACTTACTATGTGCAGAGCACTGTACTAAGCGCTTGGGAAGTACAAATTGGCAACATATAGAGACAGTCCCTACCCAACAGTGGGCTCACAGTCTAAAAGGGGGAGACAGAGAACAAAACCAAACATACTAACAAAATAAAATAAATAGAATAGATATGTACAAGTAAAATAAATAGAGTAATAAATATGTACAAACATATATACATATATACAGGTGCTGTGGGGAAGGGAAGGAGGTAAGATGGGGGGGATGGAGGGGGGATGAGGGGGAGAGGAAGGAAGGGGACAGATCTCACATGGGAAAAGAAATGGAGAGAGGCAAGGCTATAGAGAGCAATGGGAACACAATTCTGGAGTTTGGGTGGAGACAGAGTCCTTTCCTTGGCTGCCGTGTGACTTTGGGCAAGTCACTTGACTTTCCTGTGCCTCAGTGTCCTCATCCATTCTTCCCGTCCTCCTTCCTCACTGTGATCCCCACATGGGACGGAATCTGTGTCGGATCAGATTCCATTGTATCTGTCTCACTGATTCTCCCAGCCAGTAATATGTACTTTGGCTTGGAAATTCGGGTGGGAGGGACTGCAGAAGGAACCCTTCATTTCATGATTGGTGGATAGAATCATTCCCATCTAAAGGAGAGAGCTGAAGTGAATGTGAGCCAATGCTTTCCTGTTAAAGGCAAAAAGAATCAAGCTTCAAAAAAAAAATAATCAGGCTGCACATTGCCTCCTATTACACTATGTCATATCCTGAGCAGCGTGGCTCAGTGAGAAGCAGCGTGGCTCAGTGGAAAGAGCCCGGGCTTGGGAGGCAGAAGTCATGGGTTTGAATCCCGACTCCTCCAATTGTCAGCTGTGTGACTTTGGGCAAATCATTTCACTTCTCTGGGCCTCAGTTACCTCATCTGTAAAATAGGGATTAAGACTGTGAGCCCCCCGTGGGACAACCTGATCACCTTGTATTCCCCGCCCAGCGCTTAGAACAGTGCTTCGCACATAGTCAGTGCTTAACAAATACCATCATTATTATTATATCCTGATTCGTATTTGGTGAGAGCTAGATGTTTTCAAAACCTTCACAAGATCCTGTTGAAAGTTAGTAAGGAAACTGCAGAGGAGAAAAAAAACCCAACAACATTTCCCAGAAAGCAAAGAGGTTGACTAATGACCTTTCTAAACCACAGTGAAGGGTGGCCTGTGAGGAGTCAAGTTCCCTTGAATCAATCAATCAATCAATCGTATTTATTGAGCGCTTACTGTGTGCAGAGCACTGTACTAAGCGATTGGGAAGTACAAGTTGGCAACATATAGAGACAGTCCCTACCCAACAGTGGGCTCGTGATGGGATGGAAAAATAATTCTACCGAGCTGACTCCAATGGGTCAGCACATAGCCTCTAAGGCTGCTTGGAAGGAAAATGCATGGGGGTTGCAATAATAATGATAATAGTAATAATAATAATAATGGTATTTGTTAAGCACTTACTATGTGCCAAGCACTGTTCTAAGTGCAGGGGTAGATACAAGGTAACCAGGTTGTCCCACTTGGGGCTCACAGTCTTAATCCCCATTTTACAGATGAGGGAACTGAGGCACGGAGAAGTTAGGTGACTTGCCCAAGGTCACACAGCAGACAAGTGGCAGAGCCAGGATTAGAACCCACATCAGCATGGCTCAGCGGAAAGAGCACCGGCTTTGGAGTCAGAGTTCATGGGTTCAAATCCCAGTTCTGCCAACTGTCAACTGTGTGACTTTGGGCAAGTCACTTAACTTCTCTGTGCCTCAGTTACCTCATCTGTAAAATGGGGATTAAGATTGTGAGCCCCCCGTAGGCAACCTGATCACCTTGTAATCTCCCCAGCTCTTAGAACAGTGCTTTACACATAGTAAGCACTTAATAAATGTCATTATTATTATTATTATCCTCTGATTCCCAAGCCCAACAATATAACAGACAAATTTCCTGCCCACAACTAGCAGTCTAGGGGATGAGTTTACAGTCTAGAAGATGGCTTAACTCCTCTGTTGCCTTAGTTTCCTCATCTGTAAATTGGGGATTAAATATCTGTTTTCTCTTTTACTTAAAGTTCGAGCAAGCCCCAGGTGGGACAGGAAGTGTGGCCAACATGATCTTAATTTGTGGTTTTACATCACTTTTGAATTTACCTTCTTGCATTCCTTTCAATTGCATCGCCTGTTAAAATTTAATTTGTTAGCAGACAGTTCTTATCTAAGTTTTATAGTTCTTCAAAGTACTCAAAGTTATCTTTCAGATTCTGATCAGGCCCCTCATCTCTTTTATTCCCTTGGAATGCGTGCCTGTTGAAGGGTTATTAATGCTTCTAATTCTTGGTATCTCAATAAGGTATCACCTACCTATTATTAACCACTGTTTTCACTTTCCAGCTCATTGTCAGTGTGTGATCACAATGCTCTGTTAGAAATTACAAGTGAAAACTTAAACCAAGTCTCCTGGTCAGATCTATGCTCCATCCAATTCCTTATTCTGCCTCAATGGCACAGAAGGACTGAACAAGGTAGTGACATCATCCTTCCACCAAAACTAATGGTTTAATCAGTGGATTAAGCTCAGTGGCTTAATCAGAACCCAAGCTAAGGAAACCATCATTATCCAGGAAGAGTTTGGTTTCTTTATGCTAAATAGTTCCCAGGTCACCAGGAAATAGCCAGCTAGAACTTCTGCTGCCAGTCACCACACATGTTCTGTCTGGTGGAGTTGTGTTGTAACTAGCATTACTTAAATAATAATAATAATAATGGTATTTGTTAAGTGCTTCCTATGTTCCAAGCATTATGCTAAATACTGGGGCAGATACAGTATCATCAGACAGATAAGACACAGTCTCCGACACTCATGGAGCTTACAGTCTATGTAGGAAGTAGAGGAGGTATTTAATTCCCATTTTACAGATGAGGAAACTGAGCCACAGAAAGGTTTATGTGGCTTTCCCGAGGTTAGGTAGCTGGCAAGGTGGCAGACCCAGGATTAGAAATCCATAACTCTTTCCACTATACCATGCTGCTAAAATAATAGATGCCAAAAATGAGACATAAGTTCGTGTTTGTGTGTATACATATATATATATATATATATATATATATATAAATATATGCCTTCCATGTCCCTTTATAACATCATTCTTAAGTGGTGCCTTCTGTATTGTCTTGTATTCTGCCACTCAGCTTCTTTGTGACTAGTGTCCTCATCTGTAAAATGGGGCTAAAATACCTGTTCTTCCCCTCATACTGTGAGCCCTATGTGGGACAGGGTCCTTGGCTGACCTGATTTAGTGCATCTACCTCAGTGTGTAGAACAATACTCGGCACAAATCAGATACCATGATTATTATCACCCCTTCAACCTAACTGTGCCTTTTCCACCAAAATGCAATTATAGTATGACAGTACTATTGATCACTGAGGCAAGGGTCATGATTTCGACTGGATTTTCCTTTTAATATTCTAAAAATGATTTATAACATTGTAAAATATTTGATTTAAATTCATTTTTGCCTACAAGCTTCCCAGTGCCGTGGCGAGTCCTCTCTAATGTCACAGCACCAATCAGTGTCTTTCAGTCTGTAAACTACTCCCAGCTTCCTTTCACCAATGCAAAAATGAAATAAAACAAAATAAAATAAAAAAGACTTCATCTCTCCCATTTGAGCAATACTCAAACAATTAGCTGGTAAAATTAATAATAATGATGATGATGATAATTTGGTTTTAGTTAACATCCTCTCAAGCACTGCCCAGATCCTGATTATAGCATTTAAAGGAGGAACTCACAGGAGGAAACATTAGCATTTCCACATTCTTCTCAAAACATCCCTACTCTTGCCAAGTTTCCAGGCATGAAATCATGCCCATGCTGTGTTGATGTGATCAGCCTCCATCTTCCAAGCTGCCCTGGTCCCTCTTCCATAAATCTTTATTTTAAACTCTGTACACTCAGGGAATACAATCCCCAAATATTCTGTGGTATAACTTGAGTGTTTAAACATACAGGATGCAAATTACTGGTGCCCGCATATTAAATTTTGGAGGCAAAAAAAACACACAAACTTTGGTGTTTCTCCTGTGTCTACTGAAAAATTATTTGGGCCCCATTAGATTGGATTCTCTTTAATTAGATTTTTTAAAGCATGCTCTCACACTAATATCTGTGATGTTTTCAGTCTGGTAGGGAGCCGTCTTGTTGGTCTAAACAGATTAGAAAATTACTATAAAATAACACAGAGAGGTTTGTGCATGAGATTCAGTTAGAGGGGGAGCGTGAGAGAAGCTAAGAGTATTGAGCTAGGATATAAAGAGAAGAGAGAATGGATGAGTAAGAGGGAATCAGCTGGTGGGAATATTTGGCATTTTGGTTTTATGGAAGAAGCATTGGGTAGGAATGGAAGGCTTTTAAACAGGTGAGTGGTTATCATCTAAATCTAGAATGGCTTCTTCCCAACTTGTCTGTCCATACTGGACAGCCAGTTCTACATCTTGCTTTACATGCTTGAGGTTATTCCCTCTTTAAAGGAACAAGAGTTGTGTTTTCTTGTTCTAGCCCCATTTTCTTCTGCAAATAGCTAAATGATATTGGATGAGCTTCCAGTTTCTTAGCATCAGAAGAGAAACCTTGCAGCAACTGCCAAATATTCATTAATTCACTTGCATTGATTGAGTGCTTACTGTCTGTGGAGTACTGTGCTTGGAAAAATGCAATACAATAATGAACAGTGACCTTCCCCTTCCTCAACATGTTCACAGTCTGGGGTGGGGTGGGGGACAGACATCAATGCAAATAAATAAAATTTCAAGATAAGTCTATAAGTGCTCTGGGGCAGTCTGAGGGAAGAGCAAAGGGGTAAATAAAATGACAGATATGTGCTTAAGTGCTTTGGAGGTGGGAGGAGGGAAGAGTGAAGGGAGCAAGTCAGGGCAACTCAGAAAAGAACTGCAAGGAATGATGGAAGAAGAAAAATCTAGATAACAATAATTATGGTATTTGTTAAGTGCTTACTATGAGTCAAGCACTGTTCTAAGCGCTGGGGTAGATACAAGGTAATCACGTTGTCCCACGTGTGGCTCACAGTCTTAATCCCTATTTTACAGATGAGGTAACTGAGGCACAGAGAAGTTAAGTGGCTTGCCCAAGGTCACACTGCAGACAAGTGATGGAGCCGGGATTAGAACCCACATTTTATGACTCCCAAGACCGGGCTCTTTCCACTAAACCACGTTGCTTCCCAACAGACAATAATTATACTAATAATAATGGTATTTGTTAAGTGTTTACTATGTGCCGAACATTCATTCATTCAATCACATTTATTGAGCCCTTACTTGTGCAGAGCACTGTACTTAGTGCTTGGGAAGTACAAGTTGGCGACATGTAGAGACGGTCCCTACCCAACAACAGGCTCACAGTCTAGAAGTGGGAGATGGACAACAAAACTAAACATGTGGACAGGTGTCAAGTCATCAGAATAAATAGAATTAAAGCTAAATGCACATCATTAACAAAATAAATAGAACAGTAAATATGTACAAGTAGAATAGAGTAATAAATCTGTACAAATATATGCAGGTGCTGTGGGGAAGGGAAGGAGGTGGGGGGGGGATGGGGAGGAGGAGAGGAAAAAGGGGGCTCAGTCTGGGAAGGCCTCTTGGAGGAGGTGAGCTCTCAGTAGGGCTTTGAAGGGAGGAAGAGAGTTAGCTTGGCAGATGTGTGGAGGGAAGGCATTCTGGGCCGGGGGAGGACGTGGGCCAGGGGTCGAAAGTGGGACAGGCGAGTACGAGGTACAGTTAGGAGAACTGTTCTAAGCACTGGGGTAGATACAAGGTAGTCACGTTGACCCACATGGGGCTCACAGTCTTAATCCCCATTTTACAGATGAGGGAACTGAGGCACAGTGAAGTGAAGTGCCTTGCCCAAGGTCACACTGCAGACAAGTGGCAGAGCCGGGATTAGAACTCATGACCTCTGACTCCCAAGCCCAGGCTCTTTCCACTAAACCACATTGCTTCCCAACAGATGGGAAGGTGGAAGCATCAAGGGGAAGGTGGAAGCAACAAGGGGCTGAGTGAGAAGTTCTCTTCCAAAAGGGCAAGCCTGTTTTCCTTTTAGTTCAATTCATCTGAAATTTAAATTTGATTCATTCAAAACATTGATATTCAGAAACTGGTTCGTTCCGCATTGGTGGGGTGATGAGTAATGCCGTCAGCAATCAGGTAGTGCTGTTAAAAGCGTAATTTGCATTAGTCAGTTTGCACCCAACTCCCCCCCAATGCCTGCTGTGTGACCTTGGGCAAGTCACTTCACTTCCCTGTGCTTCAAATACCTCATCTGTAAAATGGGGATTAAGACTGTGAGCCCCATGTGGGACAGAAGGTGCCCAACCCGATTTGGTTGTATCCACCCCAGTACTTATTACAGTAACTGATACATACAGATGGCATAAGTAATAATAATGATAGCATTTATTAAGTGATTACTATGTGCAAAGCACTGTTCTAAGCACTGGGAAGGTTACAAGGTGATCAGGTTGTCCCATGGGGGGCTCACAGTCTTCATCCCCATTTTGCAGATGAGGTAAATGAGGCACAGAGAAGTGAAGTGACTTGCCCAAAGTCACGCAGCTGACAATTGGTGGAGTCAGGATTTGAACCCATGACCTCTGACTCAAAAGCCCTGGCTCTTTCCACTTAGCCACACTGCTTCTCTAATAATAGTATTATTATTATTGGAGAACCCAAGCCGCTGTATTTGGATTTGTCCTGTATTCACAAAAAAACAATTGTCAGTAATGCAACGTATTTTATCAGTGCTGAAATAAGGCATTTTAGGGGGCAGTGACTCATCCATGTGGCAGGCTCTTCAGTAATTTCCTGAAACAGCACATATCCTCCTTCATTTTCTTAAAAAGACGCAGTTCTGTAGAATCATAAGTTTTGCACATTCTCCTCTTCTCCATTGCCCCAGTTTCTCATTTCTATAAATGTCTTGTATCCTGAATTTTGTACAGATCCATGACAAAGTTTCTCATGTCACTAAGCTTGTTAAGTCAGGGCTGTGATGTGACTCTACACCCGAAATCCATTTTATTCACCTGTGACCATTATGCAGATGGAACATCATTCATACATGCTGCTGTCTAAGTGGGCGAGAACACCTTCCATTTTTTCCCTCACAATGGTATCTGCATTTTTGTACTACTCACGGTTCACTAACCTTTAGTAGAGGACCAGAAGATGCCTCTGGAGGCAGAACATTGTGCATCTGAACTGATTTATACTCTAACATCTGTCAATTTTTCCCTGGGTTCTGCTTGTGCCAGGATACACATGTCATCTCTTCTAATGACTTATCAAAGAGAGAGTTGCTGACGGGGGAAACTACAGTACCAAGGGCTGAGTCTCCGGCTCCTCTCTGCCATTTTCTTGGGGAATTCAGTTCCGAACACATTTACTGGTGTGCCGCATTAACTCTCCCGGCTTGTTTTCACATAAATCACACCTCCGGGGTGTGTTAGGGTTTTTTTTTTATGAATTTCTGAAAACGGGGAATGGAAAGTTGGGTGTAATGTGTGAGAATATATTGGCAGTCATGTATCCAAATGTGTCGCGGATATTTTCATGACAAGAAAATCGAGAGATTCATTCTTTGGTATATTTCTGCAAAGAGTTTTCCTTCTCCAGATCCCCTTGCATTAAAATTGACTACCACGACTTCCTTTCCTAAAGTTAATGTGGGTTTATTCACAGCTAGAACTCAATTATGATGTTTATTAGGAGAATTAGGGCAAGGTTGAAAGCACTCCAAAGCACCGTGGCTCTTGTGCAGAATCATATTCCAATCCACAAACGGGAAAAAAAAAAAAGCCTCACGCTCTGAGGCTCTGCTCTTTTGCTCACTGGGCGTTTCACTGTGCCCATTCTGTCTTCGGGATTTGATGGTAAGCTCCTTGAAGGTAGAAACTCATCTTGTTCTCCCGTGGTCTCACCCCAAATTCAGAGTGGGAGCCAAGTTATTGTTGACTGACTCCCTTATTGCACGTAATTGGTCCTGAGTAGATGTGGAATATCACTGTCCTCCTTTTTGCTAACTAGAGTAGAGCCAGCAGCAGCTGCCCTAACCCCATTCATGGTACTTGGGCCAACTCCAGCTGCTAGGATCTGACTATTTCCATCTGGACTCTTGCAAGCTTTTCCATCCATACCCCATCTCTAAAGCACCTGCTCATGTTTTTTCCTGGACCAGTGAGCTGAAGGACCCCCTGCATGGGCCTGGTATGCTTTGTTTCCCAGAGCTGGGGGAAAGATTATCTGGCCAAAAGATAACTCCAGACCGAAACGTTGGGCATACAGTCCTCTCTCCAATCTGTTGGTTCCCAGTGCTGTTCCTTAGGACAGCCAAGAAGTAGCTACAGCCAAATCATAAATTATTTTTTTATGGGCTAGGGAAGGAGAAGAGATCTCCTCCACAGAAGGTAAGTGTGAGAGCTCCGTGAAGGGTTAAAAAATCAAAATTGTCAAAACACTTAAAAAATTCTGACTCTGTATAGCGGATATTCAACTTGGCCTTAAAGGTGAGTGATAATAGTATAAAGATGAATGACAGTGGCACAAAAAATGGTACCAATTCAGTTTTTTTCAAGTGGCTATAACTACCTTTGCAAATCATGTCATGGCCCACAATACTGTTAAAGAGATCCTAGTTTTGATGAGTGTTTAATCTTTATTCTACCAATCAATAGTACCTATTGAACACCTACTCAATGCTAAGAAGAAAACGATGATGATGATGATGATTCTGGTATTGGTTAAGTGATTACTAAATGTCAAGCCCTATACTAAGTGCTGGGGATTATCAATACAAGATAATCAGGTGCGATTCAATCCTTCTCTCACATGGGGATCACAGTCTGAGTAATAGAGACAACAGGTATGCTACTGATGCCTGTCTGCTTGTTTTGTTTTGTTGTCTGTCTCCCCCTTCTAGACTGTGAACCCATTGTTGGGTAGGGATTGTCTTTGTTGCCGAAGTATACTTTCCAAGCGCTTAGTACAATGCTCTGCACACAGTAAGCGCTCAATAAATATGATTAAATTGAATGAATGAATGAAAGCTATTTAGTCCCCACTTTACAGATGAGGAAATTGAAGCCTAGTTAAAAAAGTGACTTGCCCAAGTTCACGTAGTGCGTAAATGGCAGAGCTGGGATTAAAACCTCTATCCTCTGACTCCCAAGGCCCAGGCATCTTCCACTACATCATGCTGATTCTCTAAGCAAGTACTCAGCTCGAGGGAAAATGCAACAGAAAAAAAGGCATGTATTCTACACCCAGTAGATTCTAATGGATCTCCTTGCTTATAAAATCAAAGCGTACTTATTCACATTCGCTTTGTTTGCACATCATTTCAATCTATCAACCTTCTGAGTCCCCTTCTGTTCTCTATCTACACTCACTCCCTTGGTGAACTCATTCGCTCCCAAGGCTTCAACTATCATCTCTACACTGATGACACCCAAATCTACATCTCTGCCCCTCTCTCTCTCCCTCCCTTGAGGCTCGTGTCTCCTCCTTCCTTCAAGACATCTCCATCTGGATGTCTGCCCGCCATCTAAACCTCAGTATGTCCTAGAATGAACTCCTTAACTTCCCTTCCAAACCCTGCTCTCTCCCTGATTTTCCCATTACTGTTGACGGCACTACCATCCTTCCCATCTCACAAGCCCGCAAACTTGGTGTCACCCTCGACTCCGCTCTCTCGTTCACCTCTCACATCCAATCCATCACCAAAACCTGCCAGTCTCACCTCCACAACATCGCCAAGATCTGCCCTTTCCTCTCCATTCACACTGCTACCCTGCTGGTTCAATCTCTCATCCTATCCCGACTGGATTACTGCATCAGTCTCCTCTCTGATCTCCCACCCTCCTGTCTCTCCTCACTTCAATCTATACTTCACACTGCTGCCTGGATCGTCCTTGTGCAGAAACGCTCTGGTCATGTTGCTCCCCTTCTCAAAAATCTCCAGTGGCTAGCAATCAACCTAAGCATCAGGCAAAAGCTCCTCATTCTCGGCTTCAAGGCTGTCCATCACCTTGCCCCCTCCTACCTCACCTCCCTTCTTTCCTTCTCCAGCCCAGCCCTCACCCTCCGCTCCTCTGCCGCTAATCTCCTCACCGTGCCTCATTCTCACCTGTTCCGCCGTCGACCCCTGGCCTACATCCTCCCACTGGCCTGGAATGTCCTCCCTCCGCACATCCGCCAAGCTAGCTCTCTTCCTCCCTTCAAAGCCCTACTGAGAGCTCACCTCCTCCAGGAGGCCTTCCCAGACTGAGCCCCTTCTTTCCTCTCCCCCTCGTCCCCCTCTCCATCCCCCCATCTTACCTCCTTCCCTTCCCCACAGCACCTGTATATATGTATATATGTTTGTACAGATTTATTACTCCATTTATTTTACTTGTACTTATTCTATTTATTTCAATTTGTTAATATGTTTTGTTTTGTTGTCTGTCTCCCCCTTCTAGACTGTGAGCCCGCTGTTGGGTAGCGACCATCTCTATATGTTGCCAACTTTTACTTCCCAAGTGCTTAGTACAGTGCTCTGCACACAGTAAGCGCTCCATAATATGATTGAATGAATGAATGATTGAGCAATATCCTTCCATGATGGGGCAGAGATATGCCTCTAGACTGTCTAACAGAGAAGAGAATCATTAGCTTGAACCAAAATGCTGGCAATATCTCTTTTTTCCATTTGTGAAATTAGAAGTTTCTTATTTTAAATAAAAAATGTTAATTGAATTGGTCCATTGCAGACTTCTTTGATCAGACTGAAGCCCCACTGTAAGTTGTGGGAGACTTATACTTCCTCAAGTGGTAGATAATTATAGGCTCTCACTGATTTGCAGTTGTGAACTAATGAAAAGAATACTTTAACTTTTGATGGCGAGTTCCAACTTCAGTTTTCGCGGAAAGCAAATTGTAAACTTCTCAGTGCTCCTCATGGCTCTCTTAATTAGAATTTATTTAAAGAATGACCCAGTGGAATTTCAGTAATGCATTGCGCTGCCAGTTAACAGACAAGAATGGTGATTTAAGGTTCTTAACCGGAAGATAACAGGAAACTGATGTTTTCAGTCTCTTGAGAGGTGCTAAGCACTTCTTATGGTTTGGGGCCAAGAAATGCCAGGCAGAAGTTACATGCCAGAGATCGAGAGGAGAAATACATTGAATAAGATAATTGGGGAAAGTTTGACCAAGTCTCTAAATGTGATTAATGCAAGAAAGACGTTTTTCTCCTTTTGTAAAACTCTCCCTTCAATAAGACACAAAAAAGGAGATAAAAAGGCATAATAATGATATTCAAAAAATCAGAACCAATGTATTGACCCTTTAGACTAAAAATACTCAATTATATAAAATAGAAATAACTTAATCCTGTAAATTATGTCCGTGTGTGTGTGTGTGTGTGTGTGTATTAATTAATCATTGTTACATATTATATCCGTGTAAACTCAGTGGAAAAATAGCTTTCAGAATAAATGAGTAATCTGACTTCCTTAGCAGCCTTCATTCTGGGAACCATCGCAATAATCTGCATTTTCCAAGGGAACTCTTTTTCTATCGTGAGTCCCCTGAGACACAGGGACTGTGCTAATTCCCACCTGGGTATTCTTTCCCCGTGCTTAGTGCTCCTCACACAATAAGTGCAAAATAAATATATTGTACTACTAAACGCTACTATTCCTATGAGTATGTCCTGCTGAAATGATGTTAAATAACATTAAGTGAAGTGATGATAAATGAGACATTATTTCATTCTGAGTAGCATATGCAAAGAAAAATTGTGTTCTTTCGCCTTTTAGTTCAATTTATTCATGAGTGACATGTCTAGACTGTTACCTAGTGGAAGGATAATATGACAGTGGAGTTGGGTGCATGGATACTTTGTTCTCACTCCCCAAAATGAATCCTCCCTCTGACCCAGAACACTCTCCCTCCTCAAATCCAACAGTTACTCTCCCCACATTCAAAGCCTTCTTGATGGTGTTTCTCCTCCAAGCAGCCTTCCCTGACTAAACCCTTCCTTCCCCTTCTCCCACTCACTCCCTTCTGTGTCACCCTGACCTGCTCCCTTCATTCGTCCCCACTCCCAGCCCTAAAGCACTTATCTACACATCCACAATTTATTTATTGATATTAATGTCTATCTCCCCCTCGAGACTGTACGCTCGTTACGGGCAGGGAAAGTGTCTGTTCATTACAATGTTGCACACTCCCAACCACTTAGTACAGAGCTCTGCCCACAGTAAGTGCTCAATAAATACAATTGAATGAATGAATGAATCTGTGCCTCAGGTCTCTCATCTGATAAAGAGGGATTTAATGCTTCTTCTCCCTCCTACTTTCACTGCGAGCCCCATGCAAGAGAGAGATTTTGTCCACTCTATCTTATTAGTGCCAGGCACATAGTAAGCGACTAAGAAATAATAAGAACGGTGGCATTTGGTAAGTGCTTACTCTGTGCAAAGCACTATAGTAGGCTCTGGGGTAGATAGAGGATAATTGCTATACAGCAGGAAAAGCCAGGATTAAACCCCAGGTCTTCCGATTCCCAGGCTTGTGCTCTTTCCATTAGACTACACCTCTTCTCCACCACAAATACCATCGTTATCACTGCCACCATTATTTTATTCTTGTTAACATAATGGTAGAACTGAGTAAACAGGCCAAATTCTAACTGTGGTTCAAAGGAAATGTGAACTGTGGAATTTGTGAGTACATTTCTGTCAAGCTTTGGTTTTTACAATAATAATGATGGTATTTGTTAAGTGTTTACTATGTGCCAGGCACTTTTCTAAGCACTGAGGTATATATTCAATCACATTTTTTGAGCGCTTACTGTGTGCAGAGTACTGTACTAAGCACTTGGGAAGTACAAGTCAGCAACATGTATGGATGGTCCCTACCCAACAATGGGCTCACTGTCTAGAGATACAAGGTAATCAGGTAGTCACACTTCTTAATTCCCATTTTACAGATGAGGTAACTGAGGCACAGAGAATTTGTGACTTGCCCAAAATCATACAGCTGACAAGTGATGGAGCCAGGATTAGAACTCGTGACCTCTAACTCCCAAGCCTGCACTCTTTCCACGAAGCCAGGTACCTTTATTGGTGGATGTTCTACCCTAGACCATCAAGGTTTTCCACCCAGTCCCCATGATCCCACTTCCTTTCCATGTCCAAATCCCTGGCACAGCCTCTTGTCCCTTCATCCTGTTTACCCCTTAAGGGGCAGGTGGAAGCTATCTGTTAGTGAAGTGTAAGAAAAAATTGGGGCATTTGTTCAGTGCTTACTATGTGGCAAGCACTTCTTTCAGCACAGGGGAAGACATGAGATAATCAGGTCAGGCACATTTCCTGTCCCACATGATAATAATAGTAATAATAATGGCATTTGTTAAGTGCTTACCATGTGCCAAGCACTGTTCTAAGTGCTGGGGAGGTTACAAGGTGATCAGGTTGTCCCACGGGGGGCTCACAGTCTTAATCTCCACTTTACAGATGAGGTAACTGAGGCATAGAGAAGTGAAGTGACTTGCCCAAAGTCACACAGCTGACACGTGGCGGAGCTGGGATTCAAACCCATGACCTCTGACTTCCAAGCCCGGGCTCTTTCCACTGAGCCACACTGGGCTCACAGTCTAAGTAGGAGGGAGAAGAGGTATTGAATCCCCTTTTAAAGATGGAGTAACTGAGGCACATAAAAATTAAGTGACTTGCCCAAAGTCACCCAACAGGCATGTCAAGGAGACTCCAGATCCTCTGACTCCAGGGCCTGGGCTTTCTCTGCTAGGCCACTTTTGTCTTAGTGTAAATCAGAATCTGAGTCTCACTGATCAAGGTGCTCTGTCTGAGGGTATCAGCAACCATCAACGCTATTGTACCGCTTCGACTTTCCCAAGCATTTAATACAGGAAGGACTCAACAAATATCATTGATTGTGGCACGTCCATCATTATTTGCTTTGTGGAAATAGCACAGGCTTGGGAGTCAGAGGACGTGGGTTCTAATTCCAGCTCCGCCACTTATCAGCCGTTTGACTTTGGGCAAGTCACTTAACTTCTCTGTGCCTCAGTTACCTCTTCTGTAAAATGGGGATTAAGACTGTGAGCCTCACGTGGGACAACCTGATTAGCTTGTATCTGCCCCAGTGCTTCGAACAGTGCTTGGCACATGGGAAGCACTTAACAAATACCATTATTATCATTATATTATATTGCATGCATAAGCAGTCTGTTGTTGTATTATACTCTCCAAGCACTTATTGGTGGATGCACAATAAGCACTCAATGAATGTGATTGAATGAATCCTATAGAAAATTAGTAGGGGGTCCTTTTGACCCACCTCTCCGGGCCACTGGGAACACCCATTGCTTTGCCCATCCTATGTGCTGTTCAAGATAGCCTCACTACTTTAAACAGGACACTACTGGAAACTACCAAAATGAGATTCCTCTCCTGTCACACCTGGATGTCATTTTCCATCCCCAAAGGCTCTTTCACCTGCGATCCATGCTCCCGCCATTTGGGTGTTTGGCTAATTATAGAACAGCTCATTGTGATAGAATTATGCCGTATTATTATGGTGTTACAGTACTTGGAAAATAACTTTCAGAGGGGGAATGTTGGGGAACAAAATTAGATGAGTTTGTAGGGAAATGAAATATGTTAATACCTGGAAACTCTAACACAGCTCAGACACTTTTCCAGCTAGGCTTCCCCAGAATAGCCTTTTCTGTGGTAATGGCAAAATCTTTATTTTCTAACCCCTCTCTTCCATCAGGCTAGTACTCAAACATGGGACAGGGAAAACTCCTTCTGTTGGTAGAAGTCCTTCCCTTTAAGGCTTGAATATCTCTCATTAAGGGATAAATTAAATGCTGCTTTCCAATTGGTAAAGTGTCTAATAGATAAGCTTTTTCAAGAATCACTGTTTGCCTAACTAACTAATGCCATCCAGCTGCTTACTATGTAGCTACCATCTACACTACCTCTTTTATTCCCAAATGAGCTTCAGACCTCAGTGGTGATAAACCCCTTGAGGGCAGATAGTCTACTAACTCTATTACATTTTACTATCCAAATAGCACGGTGCTCTGCACATAGTAAGGGCTCAATCAATACCACCGATTGAGTTTGTGGGAGGATGAGAAGGGTGTAATGGAAGTGATCTGCTAAAAGTTATTGCACGGCATTCATATTGCATTAATCCATGCTAAAAATCCAGAGACCTAATGAATCACAAGACAGTTCTTCACAAGTCTGATGAACACCTTTCATCCGGCTCTTCTGGTTGTCCTTTTCCCCATCTGCACCTGCTCCAATGTCACATCTAGAGTGGGTATGAGAGGCTTTTAAGCCTTCACTTTCAATTTTACCCCTTTGACTATGATTAAAAATCAAATATACTGTTTAAAAATGCAGGGAGGATAATTTAGTAACTATCTCTTTGGACTGTCTCCAAAGTGAATTTTGCATTTTAATTATGACTATTTCAATGAAATGCATGTGTGTGTGTGTGTGTGTGTGTGTGTGTGTGTATGTTTGTACGTGTGTGCACGCACTCAGGCACATGTGACTGTGAATATTTATGCTGTAGACGTCGTCTCTGCAGAGAGGATTTATATATGGTTCTGGGAAAATCTCTGCACCTACCTGACAGTTTGATACACTAAGACTTGCCTGTGGCTGTGGAAGGTTTATGTGTCTGCACAACATATTTGAGAGAGGATTATTGCCGCTGACACATTGCAATAAGGTAACATTTGTGTGCATCAGTGACTAAATCGCACTCTATTATACTATATACCGTAAAATGACAAATCTCATCAATAAAAAAATGCAATAAAAAGTGCAGTTTGGGATCTGGGTAGCTTTGGGGAACTGGAAATACTTAATATCATTGCAGAGATGTATCCTTTGGCTGATGGAAGGAATTATTGCCTGCTCTTTGGGAATTATCAAAAATGGATGATTCCATGGAAAGTTTCCAGATTTCCTAAATAACACCCATGCATAAGTTAGTCACGATATCCAAGCCATAAAACAGAAGGCAATTTTTTTCCATATCTTCCCAGAAGAAAACCCCATTAAATGATAATTTGGTAATATAGAATAAATGTGCATCCGTCAAATTGCACAGACCCTTTGTGTATAAGGACAAAGGAAACAGAGTTAATATATGTGCTGCTTGCAATATTTTAATGGGGTTTCTTACATTACCAACCTCAGTGTTAAAGACAAGGAAGAGGAACAAAGGATATTGAAGAAATTCAAGAAATAATTACATCGAGCCTATGTGGTGGACATCGGATAGACATGAGGCAATTATAGCAACGTCGAAATGACTGCAAAAGTGGCCTATTGTAGAAGCTTGCTTTTGTGATTTCTAACACCACATGCCCAATCTTTCCTGGTTCATAAAGTGTCTTGAAAAACAAAGTGCAGTGTATTTGTTTAATGTTGGTTGTCCCCTAAGGCCAAGCATTCATTAGCAAAACAGAGTGAGGAACTGAGGTAATTGTCCAGGTGACATAAGCTGCTTATCTGGTTCACTTAGCAGCTATTTTTGACATGGGAGAAGTTTTGTTGTTTTTTTTTGTATTATTATTGTGTCTTTTCCCTTGCTTGATTCCTCTCAAGCACAGCATTGATTCTCCACAGCACTGATACCACGTTAGTACAGTCACTCATCCTATCCCATCAGCATCCTGTCTGACCTCCCAACCTCCTGTCTCTCCCCACTTCAGTCAATACTTCACTCCGCTGCCCCGATTACCTTTCTACAGAAGCGTTCTAGGCATATCACCCCCCTCCACCAAATATGTCCAGTGATTGCCTATCAACCTCCGTATCAAGCAAACACTACTCACTATTGGCTTGAAAGCTCTCCATCACCTTGCTCCCTCCTACCTCCCCTCCCTTCTCACCTTCTACATCCCGGACCGCATACTCCATTTCTCTGGTGCCGCTAACCTTCTCACTTGGCCTCCATTTCATCTGTCGACTCCTGGTCCATGTCCTACGTCTCTCCTGGAACATCCTCCTTCTTCAAATCTGCCAAACAATCACACTTTTCCACTTCAAAGCCCTACTGAAGGCTCAACTCCTCCAAGAGGTCTTCCCAGACTAAGCCCCCCTTTTTCTCAGCCTCCCACCCTCCACATTGCCTCGACTCTCTCCTTCTGCTCCAACCCCTCTCCCCACCCCACAGAACTTGTATATATATATTGTGCTAATATGTATATAGTAGTATACACTAGTATATATACTATTTTATAGTATATATACATGGTCTGGGCAAGGATTGTCTCTCTTTATTGCTAAATTGTACTCTCCAAATGCTTAGCATAGTGCTCTTCACACAGTAAGCACTCAGTAAATACAATTGAAAGGATCAGTTCTCCACTCTGTGTAACAAAGGTAAGCCAGGCAACAGTATATCAAACTTCCTTCCTTAGCCTATCAGACTCAGGTGGGTAGAAAGAATACCTGTTCAATGCACCACCGTGCCCAGTCTTTGTGGTCCATACACACACGCCCCATATGCAGGTGCTTTCTGAACCCATCTAAGTCATTAGAGGTTTGAAAATCTAAAGAGCGAATGATAAGCATTTCCTCTCAATATGGTATTTACACCTACGCTTTAACACATAGAAGCACAGTAACAACAGAAGTGTTATATTTCTGGTACCTACATGCAATGATGATTTGAGAATATTTTGAAAACATTTTCTTGCATTAAGAGACATTCCAAATAAAAAATGTATAAATAACACACGCACGATATCGGCTTTTCTTAAACATTCTTTCTCGTATGAGCATTTAAGTTTTTTTCCTTTCATATTTCAGCTATTCTCAGTTTTTCTCATGCACAACCTTTCATGGCATTGCTAATCTTTTGTCTCTCTCCCACCGATGGCAGGCTATCACAAAACCCGCACTACTAACACAAAGGAGCTCTTTTCAAAGTCTTCGATTTCCGTCTTCTTGTGGTCCGTACCTTCAGCTGACGGAGCATCTCCGCTGCTCCAGTTCTGGGTACTTTTCTCTTAATGAGAATCAGGGCTTGGGCTAAAACGGAAAGAGCCTTAGCTCTTAAGTTCCCAATAGATTTTAAACTCTGTAAGAATGTTCCTTAACAATCATATACACATTGATTGAACCACATTGGCCATCAATCAATCGATCATATTTATTAAGCGCTTACCGTGTGCAGACCACTGTACTAAGTGGTTTGGGAGAGTACAATACAACAGAGTCGGAACACACATTCTCTGCCCATTAGCTGCCCTCTCCTTCATACTTTCTATCACTGCTTACAATCTCTGATTCACTTGCTGCTCCCCATCTCTCTGGGCACAAAGTAAAAGAAAACACAAAAACATTTCCCTATTGTAAGAGAAGCACAATGGACTAATGGAAAGAACACAGGCCTTGGAGTCAAAAGACATCTGACTCTGCCAGATGTCTGTTGTAGAACCTTGGGCAAGTCACACAAATTCTCCATGCCTCAGTTAGCTCATCTGTAAAATGGGAATTAAATCCTACTCTGGCCGACTTAGACTGTAAGCCCCATGTGAGATAAGAATGGTGTCTAACCTGATTAACTTGTATCTCTCCAAGCGCTTAGAACAGTGCTCAGTGCTAAGTAAGCACTTGACAAGTACCATACAGTCAGAGGCCATGGGTTCAAATCCCGGCTCCACCGGTTGTCAGCTGTGAGACTTTGGGCAAGTCACTTCACTTCTCTGTGCCTCAGTTACCTCATCTGTAAAATGGGGATTAAGATTGTGAGCCCCCAGTGGGACAACCTGATCACCTTGTAACCTTCCCAGTGCTTAGAACAGTGCTTTGCACATGGTGTTTAGTAAATGCTATTATTATTATTATTCTTATAATATTTAGAGCTTTTCCTGAGACATAGAAAAAACAAATTCAGTGGAAAGGATGAGAGGTCCATTGGTGAGAGGTTGCTCTCCCTGTGTCATATTTGTCCTTGGATTTGTACCATTTATTCCCTCCACACTCAGCCCCACGGCAGTTACAGAGAATCAGCACAGCCTAGTGGAAAGAGCTCAGGCTTGGGATTCAGATGTCGTGGGTTCTAATCCGGGCTCCACCACGTATCAGTTGTGTGACCTTGGGCAAGCCACTTAACTTCTCTGTGCCTCAGTTACCTCATCTGTAAAATGGAGATTAAGACCGTGAGCCCCACGTGGGGCAACCTGATTACCTTGAAACTACCCCAGCTCTTAGAACAGAGTTTGGCACGTAGTAAACACTAAACAAATACCATCATTATTATTGTTACATACATATCCATAATATATTTTAATGTCTCTCTCTACTTCTAGACTATAAGCTTTTTATGGGTAGGGAACAGATCTAGAGAATCTATTCTCTCTATATATCTATATCTAGAGAGAGAGAGAGGAGAGAAGCAGCATGGCTCTGTGGAAAGAGCCTGGGCTTTGGAGTCAGAGGTCATGGGTTCAAATCCCGGCTCCACCAATTGTCAGCTGTGTGACTTTGGGCAAGTCACTTCACTTCTCTGGGCCTCAGTTACCTCATCTTTAAAATGGTGATTAAAACTGTGAGCCCCACGTGGGACAACCTGATCACCTTGTATCCCCCCAGCACTTAGAAGAGTGCTTTGCACATAGTAAGTGCTTAACAAATGCCATCATTATTATATACTATATATAATAATGTATTATATATTATATATATATATATATATACTTATATAGATGTGTGTATATATATACTTAGAGCTTAGTGCAGTGCCCTGCACACAGTAAGCACTGATTGACTGTGAAGGAAGACTCCATCGTCCAATCAAGCATGAGAAAATAATGACCTCAGGGGTACAAAAAAGAATGTGGTGTTGACCTAAATCTTTACTTATTACAGAAAATCCTTTATGCCCTGATAAATTCATTCAATCATATTTATTGAACACTTACTTTGTGCAGAGCGCTGTACAAAGCACTTGTGAGAGTGCAATATAACAATGCTCATGGTTGTCACTTTCTGTCGGTTGAGGAGGGCATTTCTTTCGAGCTGCAATGTTTTTAAGGTTTCCTTTGGGTGCTTCTATTGACAATGGGATTATAAATCAAGACCCTAAGGAATACTCACCTTACATAAAACTATCACTGATGAAGCTGTCCATTGATTAGCTGCTGTGTTTCCATTGATTGCTTGGTTAGATCTCTGTAGATGGATTTCAAACTTTATTTCTGTTGTACTGTTAAATCACACAGGAACACCTTGTTTATGACATGTCCCATGGCTTGAATGTTGCCTCAGCTGTAAATCAGGAACAGAGGAAAGCCCCTTTGGGCTTAAATCTCCACAAATGCTTTCAACTCCCTGAATTTTAAGCACAGAATGATCCAAATGTCTTTTTTCTTTGCAGGTGCTGTTTTCTCATACTGAAACCAGCCCCGAGGCTTACAAGTGCATCCCAGGCAGATGAGAAAAGTTGGAACCTAAACTGAGATTCCTCACCCTTTCACAAACTTTGTGGTAAGAGGGAAAAAGGCATCCACTCCCACCCTTTTCAGGTTCAAGAAACAAAAGCTGTCCGCCCAAGAGGAGGGATGTTAACCCAGCTGTTAATTTGGATGGTGATGCTTCACCATGGTCATTTGGAATAAGATCATGCATAAGCTCATCGTGAACAAGGAAAATGTCTGCCAACTCTTTTATAATGCTGTACTGCACTCTCCCAAGTACTTAGTACAGTGCTCATCATACAATAAGAGCTCAAAAAATGCAATTGATTGATTGATCTCCACCTCAAGCTCTACCACTTCCAGTGCCCCTTGGGCAAACCCAAGATACGTCAGCAAAATGGAGGATGCATTTTCCAAAGAAGACAAGTAGAGTTGAACGCACTGGAAACAAGACGGGCCCGAAGATTTCTGGTAGATATTTTTCTAAAACTTTCCATTATTTAGAGTACGAGTTTGAAATGAATTTTCTCTTCTGATCTTGTCCTTCAGTCAGCAAACATCAGGGTTTGCCTGTGCATTTGTAATGAAACAGAAGGGAAGAAATAAACAGACGTTTCAGTCTAATATTACTCATGGACCTCCCATTAGATTCTAGAATTTTTCTGCTTGGGGATTTGCATAGCCTTCTGGCTGTCAATAAAACACGTGAAGTGTTCATACTTAGAGCTAGAACAATTGCCAAGGGGATCATTCGCTAAAAACTGAAAGTCAGCAAACAAATGGAATATTATTGCCTTGATAGGCCACAGTGATTTGGCAAATATATTGGGCGGTGAAAATCATAAAGTCAATAAGTGAGAGACCCAAATAGTTTATTGTGCTGCTGTGTTTGGAAGTGCGTTGTTCAGGAAAATTAGTAAGATTAACACCCAATTATCCACCTTGAGCATGGTTTGATTGTGGTTTGACCTGGTTCTAATAATTTGAATAGGCTCAGTATTTATTTAGAACATTCTGTTACAAATGACACCACCCTCTAAAATGCAGCAATGAATTGAGATTTAATGACTTTTTCAATTGCTATCTGTTTAGCATCATTATTGACAACTGAATAGAAATGCACAAAATATTGGACAATATTAATGAGTTGATTTTCAGTTAATCGTACCCAACACTGATTTTTTTACTTGTTACTGCTGTTTGACTGACTACTGCTATTGAAAATGCAGAATATCTTTACCTTTAACTGATTAAAAATGTCTATGCTGTTATCCAAATCATAACATCAAAGAAGAAGCAGCATTTCCCCAGTCATGAGGCAGGTGAATTATGTTCAAAATTTACTAATGTTGACTTGGTCAATGTTTTGAACTAAGGAGAGAAACTGAAACCAAAATTTCAATACATTCCTCAAGAAGGCTTCCTCTGCGTTGATACAATGTAGTGGAAGCCATTTTAATAATTCCATTAAGAGTGGGGTATTCCACACTGATAAATCTGAAAATTCTCCCCAGAATCTTGAGATATAAGAACACATGGTGGTGTTTACAGTAGAGAAGGATTCTTGATCCTTTCCTCCACAGAATTTGTGAAGGACAAGCATTCTGGAACAAGATACAACTCCTCTGGGGAGGAAAAAAAAAGTCTTAATACATCTTTGCAGTCACCAGTTAGCATATATGGCTAATTTCTATTTACAGATTAACTGACCGCTTCAGATCTGCATGAATAAGCTAGTCAGGGCCCTGATCCACTGGGTGAATGTTTGAGGAATTTCCCAAATAGAAGAATCGCTGCCCATAAAAGTCAGTCTCTCCCAATTATCTTTGGTCGGGTGCGAAAAGGTTAAGATTGTGAGGAAAAGAAATGGTGAAGAGGAGTACTACATAATGAATTAGAAAGACAATCTGGATATACCTACAAAAATAACTTCCTGGGCTGCAGCATAGTAAATGTGCGAAATTCATACTGTACAGAGAACCAGAAAGGAATTAACTCTGCAAGTTTAAATGAAAATGGACAGATGGGAGGCTCCTGCTGATATTTTGGTGTGGCCTCCACTGAATGAGAGCGACACTGTCCTCAACAAACTGTGCCTCATTCCCGCCTTTTACATCTTGGACTTTTTTAAAAATGGCATTTGTTGAACGCTTACTATGTGCCCAACACTGTTCTAAATGCCAGGGTAGACCCCAGGTAATCAGTCTGTGTTCTTAATGGGGCTCACAGTCTTAGTCCCTAATTAACAGATGAGGTAACTGGGCACAGAGAAGTGAAGTGACTTACCCAAGGTCACACAGCAGACAAATGGCAAAGCTGGGATTAGAATCCAGGTCCTTCTTATTCCCAGGACCATGCTCTACGTACTAGGCCCTACTACTTATAATTGCCTCCCCACTCCAATACCCTACTTGATGCCTTTCCCCCTCTGAAAACCCTCTGAAAAATCCTCACTAGCTCATGCCCATCATCTTGAACATGCCAACTCAGCAGGAAACTGAGGAGTCTTAATAGGATCACTAAATTCCCTGTTGTTTTTGTCACTGACATTTTTTTTTCTCATTGTGTATTTTAACAATTTTGTCTACTTGTCGCAACATGTGATTGTAAGCTTGTTATGGTGGTTGTTAAGCACTTATTATGTGTCAAGTGTTGGGGATAGATAAAGGTATCTGGTTGGATGAAATCCTGGTGCTACATGGGGCTCACATTCTAACTAGGAAGAAATAGGATTTAATCTCCATTTTACAGATGAGGTGTGAAGCACAGTGAAGTTAAATAATAATGATAATAATGGCATTTATTAAGCGCTTACTATGTGCAAAGTGCTGTTCTAAGCGCTGGGGAGGTTACAAGGCAATCAGGTTGTCCCACAGGGGGCTCACAGTCTTAATCCCCATTTTACAGATGAGGGAATTGAGGCCCAGAGAAGTGAAGTGACTTGCCCAAAGTCATACAGCTGACAATTGGTGGAGTCGGGATATGACCCCATGACCTCTGACTCCAAAGCCCGGGCTCTTTCCACTGAGTTACGCTGCTTTTCAGTTTTTAAGTTGGAAGGGCTCACCCAAGGCCATGCAGCAAACATGTGACAGAGCTGGGGTTAGGTCCCAGGTCCCCTAACTCCACAAACCTATATTCTTTCCACTAGGAGGAGGACTGCCTTCATTATCTTCCCACCCAAACAATAATAATAATAATAATAATAATAATAATGGCATTTGTTAAGCTCTTACTATGTGCAAAGCACTGTTCTAAGTGCTGGGGTGATACAAGGTGATCAGGTTGTCCCGTGTGGGGCTCACAGTCATCACCCCCATTTTACGGATGAGGTCACAGAGGCTCCGAGAAGTTAAGTGACTTACCCAAGGTCACACAGCAGACATGTAGCGGAGCCAGGATTCGACCCACGACCTCTGACTCCAAAGCCCGTGCTCTTTCCACCGAGCCATGCTGCTTCTATATCTTCCCCCGCCTCACCCATCATTCATTCAACCCATATATTCAATCTGCGACCAAATCCTGTCAGTTCTACCTTCACAACATCTCCAGAATCCACTCCTACCTTCCTGTCTATACTGCTACTATATTGATCCAAGCTCTTATCGACTATTGACTTACCCACTCGATGGTTGCATCAGCCTCCAATCTGACCTCCCTGTCTCCTGTTTCCTTCCTTCCAGTCCACACTTCACTCAGAGGCCAGAATTATTAAAAAAAATAACGGGTTCATTCTGTATCTCACCAATCCACAAGAACCTCCCGGGGTTACACACCCACCTCTGCTTAAAAAAAAATTAAAAAACCTCTTACCATTGTCTTTGAAGTGCTCAAATGAGTCTCTCTTCTCCTGTCTTACCCAACTGATCCCCTACTATAACCCAACCCACATATTTTGCTCCTCTAACTCCAACCTAATCGCTACTCCTCCATTTCATCCATCTCACCTCTGACCCCTTTCCCAAATCATCCCTCTTCTCCCTTCCCCTTTGTGTCTGTCAGACCACTAGTCTTCCCACCTTCCAAGTCCTACTGAATTCATATCTCTTTCAAGTAAAACTAAGCTCTCATTTCTCCTATTTGCTCTCCCTCATGCACTTATATCTGTACCCCTCTAGTCCTTCAATTTTCACCCACCCTCTAGCAGTTATGTATATATCCTTATACTCTATCTTCTCTTCTCTCGGCAATTTATTTTAAAGTCTGTCTCCCACTCTAGACTATAAACTCTTGGTGGGCAGGCATCATGTCTACCAAGGTCTTTGCAGTTTGCTCTTCCAAGAGCTGAATACAGTGCTCTGCACAGAGTAAGCACTTAATAAATACTATTCATTGTTTGATTAATTCACCTCATCTTTCAATTGCCATATGCTCCAAAGCACAAGATACAATTTCGGCACACTATAGACTCTTTGGATACTGTTGTTGATGATGATAATAATTATAATAATAATAATGGTATTTGTAAAGCACTTAGTTTGTGCCAGGCATTGTACTAAGCACCGTGATGAGAACTGAATCCAAATTATCATGGTTATCCATGGGACTAGTAGGCATTTTTCCCAATGGATCCCACTTTTTAAGTGACATCTATCACGCCATCATCATTCTTCACCTCCTTGTCACCAGCAAACAGATACTAAGCTACATATTCTAGTGTCTGTAGGACCTAGCGTTTGATCCATTGGTCCCTAGGAAGAGATACGATTGAGGAAAAGGACAGACATCATCCCATTTCCTCGGTTGCCCTTAGTGTTCATTGAATCACTGGCCATCCTCTCCAGTTTCCTGGTCAATCATCTGGGGAATTCAAAGTGGAAAGCACAGCCTTCCCCTCGCCACCCCCAACAAAAAATCATTCCTCTTGTTTTTTCTAGGAAGTGCATGAGCACAAACATTAGCCAGAATGAAGCTCACTGCCCTCGGTGTAAAAAAAAGATAATACTTTTCAAATTGAAAAAGTAAAGTCATTATATCTTCATTAAAATTAAATCAGCCAGCATACCACAGAATGTTTAAGCAATAAAAAACAGGAAGGAAATGTTCGGCCACTAACGATATTGCAAACCGTTGCCGTTATTTAAATATCAGGATATATGTTTAAGATGAGGCCTAGTGAATTTTATGGAAATCCTCCCGCCGCTCGCTTTCAAACTGCTATTAAAAATGAATGGCCATGGTTGGGAAAAGTAGGATATGAGGGGGGTACTAGGACTTTGGGGTTTGAATAATGAGGAGCGTCTATTGCAGAAGTGTGTCAGGAAGTAAGAAAGCTCTCAGCAAAGGAAGAGGGCTGCAAGGAGTGTAAAATATTAAAGCCCTACACTGACAGTTCTCTTTTTTATTTAAATTTTTATTGAATTTTTCCTTTGAAGTAACAACAAGAGACATTTTCTGTTGGCAGATAAATGGTGCTGAGCTGGATGAGTGGCTATTTAACCCTAGAACTGTCAGGCGCCATTACTTGAAACGTTGAGTCAGTCTGGCAGGCTCCATGCAGGGCTGCCCTTTCTGCAAATTAAAGTGGACAAGTCCTTCCCATTTAGACACCGCTTCTCCTGAAACAGAGGAATCCTAGGCTAGCAGGGATGGGACATCAAGGTGGTTCCTGATTCAGCAACTGTAGAAGCCAGATCACTCTGGGAGACGTTCGGAGTAATAGTAATGACAACGTGGTATGTATTAAGCACTACTCTGTGCTCGGCACTATACAAAGTGTTTCCATCCAGTTTTGACTGGGAACCTTTCTACACACTGGAAACCGTGAGTTGGCCTATTGTTCTAGGGACTCTTTTCTCACTGCCAACAATGAGAGGATGTCCCCAAATTTTGGATTACATTTGTAAAGAAAAAAAACTAAGAATTTCTTTATCGATTAATCAGGAGCATTTCTTGAGTCCTCACTCCCTATGGAGCACTCTACTGAGAATTTGAGAGTGCACAGTAGAGAGCACTATTCCTGATCTCAAGAATTTAAAATCTAGTCAGAGCATTAGTCTTCCTTATTCTAGCTATTTTTGCAGTCCTGGACGAATTTTCTTTAAGAGTGCCAAACCAAGCATGGAACTAATCCACCTGAATTGAATGGCCTGGGTGGAAATCATCCAAGAGAGACGCTTTAAACCACAACAATGCCAGCTCTCCCAACTGCAAGATTTAGGAATCTTGCCATCTATTTCTGGAGAATTCATTTTACCATTGTTCAAGTTACGTCACTCTTCCCCCTCTTTCAACTGAAATGTATCAAATATTTCAGTTTCGGCATGCTAATGGAGACCTATATTTCTGGATTACAAGGAGTGCTTTTATTAGAGCATTAGGAATTCATTTTTTTCCCCTTTTGATGCCTGTGATTGCCTTGCTTAAAACTAGCTTTAGGGACGATAGAGCCAAATTAGAGGTTAAATTGTACATCTGCTATTGACTTCCTGAAAGCTGCATTTTAACGCCATGCCCAACTTTAAACACATGGTACTAGATATTTAATTCACAAATGTACTTTTGGAGAGTTTCTTTCTCTGATTACAAGCATTCTCAACTCACTGAGTCTCCTTATACGTGACATTTTCTTTTCTTTTTATATCGTCTGCTACAGCCACATACCTTGTGTTCAATAGTTATCTTGGCCATGACTCTTCTCTTACGCCTTCTTCACCATAGCAACCCTAGAAAAGGACATTTTTATTTTCTCTTTGCATGCAATGACATTAAAAAAAGAGAAAGCATTCAATTCATTTGTGTGCATCTTGTACTGTGGGAATAATAGGAAGACATATTAAGAATGATGGACATTTTGGTGTTGAATAATAAACATCAGAATTTTACTTCTGTTCCCCTTTTAATGCTGCATCCATTAGTTGTTCTGTGTATAACTTTAAAATACCTTCATTTCATCCTGCTTTAGTTGAGCTGTCTTTCATTTTTCTTACCATATTCAGAAATTGGATTTAATATGTAGAATCAGTATAAAAGAACACTTGAAATATATAAAAAAAATTGTTTTAACCCCCTTTCCCATTCTTTTTTGTAAAAAAAAATGTAGGAATTATCGGAAATTTTGACTGGTGTAGGGTATTTTTATTTACCACACACAAAAGCATTCAATTGATAGTATTTCTAATGCGTGTCCAAATAGAGTGTGTATTTCAGGATAGAAACAGTATAGATCATCATAGTAGGTTTGAGTACCCTTTAAAATAATAATAATAATTAAAAATAACTGTGCTATTTGTTAAGGGCTTACTATATGCCAAGCTCTGTACTAAGTGTTGGGGTAAATACAAAGTAATCGGATCATTTACAGTCCCTGTCCCAGTGGGGTTCACAGTCTAAGTGGGAGGGAAAACAGGCACTGAATCCCATTTTCCTGATGAAGTGAGGCACAGAGAAGTTAAGTGACTTGTCCAAAGTCTCTCAGCAGGCAGGTTGCAGAACAGAATTAGAACCCAGGGCCTCTGTCTCCCTGATATGTGCTCTTTCCACTATGACACGTTGTTTCTCTATTTGCAACCCACTGCACCATGCTCTTTGGGGAGTTAAAGAGGGATAATAAGGCTTTTTAATATATTTTATATTATATAATATATTATCATGAATTATGTATATCATATAATGTAGTATACTTTCAACTTGACAAAAAATGATCAAATGGGAACAGTTGACTAGGGAATATCTATGTATAACAGATATTTGGAAAGCTGAACTAGCATATAGTTATAATTAATAATAATTCTTGTTATTAGTAGTAGTAGTAGCAGTAGCTGTATATTTGTTAGGCACTTACTATGTGCCGAGCACTATTCTAAGTGTTGGGATAGGTTAATCAATTTGGACACAGTCCCTGTCCCATAGTCCATTGTTGGGTAGGGATTGTCTCTGTTTGTTGCTGAATTGTACTTTCCAAGCACTTAGTAGTAGTAGTAGTAGTAATAATAATAATAATAATAATAATAACAATAATAGTATTTATTAAGCACTTACTATGTGCAAAGCACTGTTCTAAGTGCTGGGGAGGTTACTAGGTAATCGGGTTGTCCCACGGGGGACTTACAATCTTAATCCCCATTTTACAAATGAGGTAACTGAGGCCCAGAGAAGTGAAGTGACTTGCCCAAAGTCACACAGCTGACAAGTGGTGGAGCTGGGATTTGAACCCATGACCTCTGACTCCAAAGCCCATGCTCTTGCCACTGAGCCACGCTGCTCTGCACACCATAAGCACTCGATAAATACGATTGAATGAATACGGGGCTCACCCTGTTATCCTCATTTTGCAGATGAGGTAACTGAGGCACAGAGATGTCAAGTTGAGGAAACATGTGGCAGAGATGGGATTAAAACCCAGGTTCTTCTGACTCTTAGGCCTGTGCTCTACCCACTAAGCCTGGCTACTCCTTATGTATATAGTATTTCATAAATATGTATAGTTCCATCAGGGGTACTAATTATCACATTATCAGTTTCCTAGAGTACTCAAAAAATTGGCAGGATTGAGGGGATTGTTACAGGATTGAGTTACAGGATCATTAGTTGTGCTTTTTGAGAAATCATGGACGACAGGAGAAGTCCCTGATGATTAGAAAAGGACAAATGCTTCTCCCATATTTAAAAAGAGGAAAAAGAAAGAGGCCATAATTACATCAATATCTGGGGAGATCCTCAAGCAAATTAGTAAACAATCAATTTGCAGCAATCAAAATGAACCTAAGTTATCTAGAAAGTCACTAAAGTAACAAAGATGGCTTTGTGAAGAGCAAATTCAATTTATTTTCATGAGAAAATTGTAGACCATGGAGAAGAAAGGAAAATCAGTTTATGTAATTTAACCAGCCTCAAGGAAGACTTTTGCTGCGACCTGACTCCATTAGACTGTAAGCTCCTCTGTTGCCCTGTTAACGCCTTGAGGTCAAGAATCGTGCCTACTAACTCTATTGTGCTTTCCCGAGCACTTTGTAAAATGCTTGGGAGAGTCAGTGCTCAGTAAATACTAGTGATTGATTGATCTCATCGACACGGAAAGTAGCAAATTGTGGGTCTCACCCTCACTCTTATTACCTTGGAACTTACCTTGGGGTTCTCTCACCCAAAGGACAGTCAGCAATGGCTCAACATTAAGTCAGTACTTTGCTGGATCAATCTTGAAGTCAGCTGCAAAGAGTGGGTTCCTAGCCCCAGTTCTGCCACTTAATAATAATAATAATGGTATTTGTTAAGTACTTACTACATGCAAAGCACTGTTCTAAGTGCTGGGGGGGGATACAAGGTAATCAGGTTGTCCCACATGGGGCTCACAGTCTTAATCCCCCTTTTACAGATGAGGTAACTGAGGCACAGAGAAGTTAAGTGACTTTCCCAAAGTCACACAGCTGACAATTAGCGGAGCCGGGATTTGAACCCATGACCTCTGACTCCAAAGCCTGGGCTCTTTCGACTGAGCCACACTGCTCTTTCATTTGCCTGCCATGTGATCTTAGGCAAGGCACTCAGCCTTACTAGGCCTCAATTTCATTGTTTGTAAAATGGAAATGAAATACCTGTTTTCCTTCCTTATTGGATTCTGAGGCCCCTGTGGGACAGAGACTGTGTCCAATCTGATTCTTTTATATCCACTCCTGGGTTTGGCACATAGTAAATGCTGAACAAGTACCAACACTATATTAGTATCTGTTTTAATCATCTGAAGCTGTAGACAACTTTTTTTTTCCTTGGCCTCTAGGGAAAGCCACTGTGCAAGTTTAGTGAGGTTGCTTTTGATAAAGTTGCTTCTGAGTTGTGTTTCGATTAAATTCATTCATTCAGTTATATTTATTAAGCACTTACTGTGTGCAGAGCACTGTACTAAGCACTTGGGAAGTACAAATCGGCAACATATAAAGACGGTACCTACCCAACAACGAGCTTATAGTCTAGAAATGCTTCAACATTCCATAGCATCCCTGAAAATGAACCAGCTATACAGAGAGGATGCCCCAGGATTCTCAGCAATCCAACCAAGAGGAAACATCATTTACACCTTCATTCTATACTTGTGCTAGTTTTGCTAATCTGGAAAACAGTTTCCATCTTTTAAAAATAAACATATTATTGAAATATTCATGAGGCGTCTCTTAGGATTGCCCGAGATCACGACAAAAGTGGATTAAAATGTTTTATTACATAATATTTACTTAGCAACCAAAATTTGCATGGTGATGGTCAGAATGAAAGCATCCCCAAGAGTAAAAGATCTTTGACTTGTTCTAAGTGTGAGGCTAGTCCGGCACCAGGAGAACACAACAAAATCAGGCCTGGACCGAAGGGGCCGTTGGCAGCCAGAGAAGTTCCAGATAGTCCAAAGTAGAGCTAGGCTATCCTGGTTCCTGGGATAAGAGTTAAGATTAAGAGTTAAGATTGCTTCCACCTTTGGGCCGATTAGAACTACTCTCACCCTGAGGGTTAAGGGCCTGAACTTCCCGTCCAGTGTTGGCCCGAGATGGGTGTACAAAGTTTAGGCTGAGGGAAGAATCAGGATCCAGGCCGGTGTGAGTCTTTTCTGGGGCTGGAACAGTTCCACATTCCACCAAGGGCTCTATGAGGGGACCCAAAGTCATAAAGTGAGACCCCTAGGACTAATTTATCTAATAATCATCAATATTTAAAGTATTCAATCACCTTGGCCCCTCCTACCTATGTCACTGCTTTCTTAATACAACCCAGCCCGCTCACTTTGCTCCTCTAATGCGAACCTACTCACTGCATCTTGATCTTGATCACTGTATCTGCCGATTTCTGGTCCATGTCCTGCCACTAGCCTGGAATGTTCTCCCTCTTCCTATCCAACAATCATTCTCCCTACCTTCAAAGCCTTACTGAAGGCACAAGTCTTCCAAGAGGTCTCCCCTGACTAGGCCCTCGTTTCCTCTCCACCCCCAACTCCTGTGTTGCCCTTGTACTTAGATTTGTATCCTTTATTCATCCCCCTTTCAACCCCACAGCACTTATACACTCATCTGCAATCTATTTATTTATATGTCCATCTCCCCTCTGTAGAATGTGACCTCACTGTGGGCAGGGAACGTTTCTACCAACTCGGTTATGTTGTACTTTCCCAAATAGTAGAGTGCTCTGCACACAGCAGGCACTCAATAAATGCAATTGATTGACTGATATTTACTGGGTACTTACTCTGAGTAGAGCACCATATTAAGTGCATGGGAGACTGCAGTTTACTTAGTAGACATAATCCCCACCCTCAAGGACCAAATTGCCAAGATTCCATAGGATTCAGATGTGAAAGAAGGGATAACCAGTGACTAGCTGGATCCCAGCCTAGTGGGAATTCTGACTGGCAGAGTAACAGACAGGACATGGGTGTCTGCCTTATGTCTAACTGCTAGTAGTGATCCCTAGGCTTCTCAGAAGCAGCATTTTCCTGAATAATGTCCTTGTGACTGGAGTGAACTAATGTGATTTTGCAATGGAACTGACCCCCACAGAAAATCTTAGGTATTAGAGGCAATTGGTTTTATTGGCCGAGAAAACTTAATTTGAACTGGGAGTCAAAGGGAATCACTCCTTAAACTTTCAGATTTGAGGGCTGAATAATCGATGTACATTGTATTTTACAGAGATCTGATTCTTTGCATCTACCCAAGTGCTTAGCACAAGACTTCTTAGTAAGCACTTAACCAGTACCAAAAATAACATTATTAGCACATAGCAAAATTTTAAAAAGTGTCCACATAGATATATTGATTGCCAAGTAATATTTTTCCTGCCTCAGCAACTCATGGTTTCCTTTTTGATATCTCACTGATTCAGTCCCATCCATTTAAGTAATGAGATCAGTTTGTTAGCAAATGAATTCACCTTGTCCGTATTTTTTTCTTTCCAATTTCATATTTTCTGGCACTATGAAATACATGCCACAGAGAAAAAAGGCGATGATCTTCATTGTGCCTGATACCAAGCAAAGATTGTCATTGGTCTATTCGGGTGAATCAAGGAAATTGCTATCTAGCAGAAGAAAGGCTGATTTTGAAATTCAAGTATTACATTCTAGTAAGCCTGTGGGCGGTTCTTCAAAAACGGGTAAATCAATATAGTCCTAGCCTGGGTAATGACTGTACCGCAGTACATCATGTCAAAGATCCAACTTCTACTGTTGGCTGAGTAAACTCACCATACAAACCCCCATGCTCATATTCCTCGCAATTTCTGCAAAGTAATCCATTGTCAGTGTTCAAAGATGTGCCATTTAACTGTCTTATTTCATCTCATGATCCACTATGATCTTCTCATTCGTATAGTTGTCCAAACCTTTCTTGAACCCGCTGATAATTCGGGCCTGCACAACTTCCTATGATAAAGAATTCCATTCATTATCCACCCACTGTGTGAAAATTCCCTGTGAATTTAAACCAACCTCATTCCAGCTCCAGTAGGTGCTACTCTATCCTGTTGGTAAGGATTTTGGGGGACAACGTGTTCATGTTCATCCAAGTCCATCTCCTTCATTTTAAATTGCCTGAATACTGCTTTGTCTCAATCACCATCTTTCCTGATGATGATGATGATGATGATGATATTTTGTCTATCTTCATGTGGAAGCCTTAACATTCTTCTTCAAGAGTGAGGCCAGTGAAACTACATCTAAAAGACAGCTATCTGTTCTCCTAATAAAAATCAACAAAGGAAGACCTTTAAAAATACCCTGAGCAATTCATTCCAGTCAGAAGGGTATTCTCCGATGCAATTTGAATTTATTTTCCTTTGTCTCGTTCCCTTTAGACGGTATGCCCATTGTGGTCAGGGAATGCATCTATTAACTCTGTTAGATCATCCTTTCTCATGCACTTAGTATAGTGCTCCACGAAGAATAAGTGCTCAATAAATATGATAAAGTGATTGATTTCTATGGTGACTAATACTAGACTTACAGTGAGTTCTCAGGCTCAACCCTCAGAACATAGCCAAAGCATTACAAGCGATCATTTCATGTAGTCTGTTCACCAGAGACGCGGAAAAGGGTCAGCATTTTTTCATCATGACTTCTCAAGGTGAAATGATGGTGAGGAAATCCATTACAGGAATAACTTGTCATAGAAGTTTCAGAGGACACGAGGGGTGGCTGTTTGGAAGGGAATTGCGGGGAGGAGAGGGGAGCCAGATGGTTTCCATTAATATCCACTCAGCTGAAGCTTTTGCGTTGCTCCATTAAGCAGTAAAACATGAGAAAGGTACAAAGGTACCGATTTTCCTTGTAACAATCTTTCTTCAAGGTATTAGCATGAAAGCGGGTTTTATTTGGAATTTAAACTGAAATGTCCTCAGTGTTAGGGAGAAGCGTTGAAATTGGCATTGTCATCCTATGTCAATCGCATATTGAGAAACGACCACAAAAATCTCTGCTTCTAAAAAAATTGGTTTTTCATTATTTAATTGTTGGAAAATGATGGATCGACTGGATCATCCTTGTAATTTTATTTTATTTCAGATTTTTAATCTATACCTTCTTGGATTTAATAATACTGATAATAGCATTTATTAAGCACTTACTATGTGCAAAGCACTGTTCTAAGTGCTGGGGAGGTTACAAGGTGATCAGGTTGTCCCACGGGGGGGGGCTCACAGTCTTAATCTCCATTTTACAGATGAGGAAACTGAGGCACAGAGAAGTGAAGTGACTTGCTCAAAATCACACGACTGACAATTGGTGGAGCGGAATTTGAATCCATGACCTCTGACTCCAAAGCTCTTTCCACTGAGCCACACTGCTTCTCTGCCACGCTGCTTCTCTAATTAATATAAACAGTAAAATAATGCATCAGGACAAAGAAGCCGTTTTTATTTTTATTTTATTTTTTCTTCTTGGTCGGGTTTCCAGTTTAAGACAGGCATTTCAACAAGTATAATTAAATAATTTTAAAAAATCTTAGATGAGTTGGATTTTCATTGCATAATTACAGTGTCAGCAGGTTGCCAATTAATTAATTGAAATTCTTTTGTGCAAAGACTCCAGCTGTATTTAATTAGGCAGCATGGGTCTGTAGAGAGGAAAGATGACTATTGTCTTTAATCTACATAGATGATGAGGCCTTAACGAAGCTAACTCTGGATCGGGTCTTTCCCCTCCAATCCATCACTGAGGAGTTTTATGAAAGGTAAAATCCAAAAGCAATATAGTCTGCAGTGTCTTCCTGACCCAAGAGGGTGCTAAGATCCGTAATAGCCATCAGTGGAAGAGTAATTCAGGGAAGCCTCTAAGGAAGATCTTTAAGATAATAATTTTGGAAATAATCATAAAAAGGATGTTTTGCTAATATTAGTGTGTGAGCCGAAATGTTCCCTTTAAGGATAATAATTTGTTCTAAAAACAACTTTATGGCAAGAACTATCCATACAGCTCCATTTCGGGACAAAGTTATTTTGCTTTCCTACAGATTCACAGCATCCTCCTCTTCAAGTCCTGAAGGAAAGACAGTGAGTACAGGTCACTGATCTCTAGGAAAAATATTCCTCTTGGTCACAAATGACATCAGTGCTACAAACAAGGGTTTCAAATCATTTGGTAATTCCACTTATCTGTACACAACTCAGATCTAATATCCCAAGAATATTTGATTACTCTATTTATTTATTACTCTATTTATTTATTTATTTATTTATTACTCTATTTATTTATTATTACTCTATTTATTTATTACTCTATTTTACTTGTACAGATCTATTCTATTTATTTTATTTTGTTAGTATGTTTGGTTTTGTTCTCTGTCTCCCCCTTCTAGACTGTGAGCCCACTGTTGGGTAGGGACTGTCTCTACATGTTGCCAACCCGTACTTCCCAAGCGCTTAGTACAGAGCTCTGCACACAGTAAGCACTCAATAAATATGATTGATTGATTGATTGATTTGATAATTTGATAATAGAGAAGCAGCTTGGCTCAGCGGAAAGATTCTGGGCTTTGGAGTCAGAGGTCATGGGTTCGAATCCCGGCTCTGCCAATTGTCAGCTGTGTGACTTTGGGCAAATCACTTCACTTCTCTGTGCTTCAGTTACCTAATCTGTCAAATGGGGATTAAGACTGTGAGCCCCCCGTGGGACAACCTGATCACTTTGTAACCTCACCAGCGCTTAGAACAGTGCTCTGCACATAGTAAGTGCTTAATAAATGCCATTACACACATAATTTCCAGACTTGGAATTTGGTAGTGTGAGGCTATGTGGGATCTATTTTCCTGATTATTGTCACAAGACCTGGGAGTTTGAACACACCAATTCTTTGTAGAGAAGCAGTGGCCTAGTGGAAAGAGCAGAGGAGTCAGAGGATCTGCGTTCTAATCCTGGCTCTGCCACATAATAATAATGGCATTTATTAAGCGCTTACTATGTGCAAAGCACTGTTCTAAGCACGGGGGAGGTTACAAGGTGATCAGGTTGTCCCACATGGGGCTCACAGTCTTAATCCTCATTTTACAGATGAGGTAACTGAGGCACAGAGAAGTGAAGTGACTTGCCCAAAGTCACACAGCTGACAATTGACAGAGCCGGAATTTGAACCCATGACCTCTGACTCCAAAACCACTGAGCCACGCATCTTCTCCTAACTGCTGCTTCTCCCACATACCTGCTGTGGTGTTATCCCCTGTAATCATAATAATAATTGTGGTATTTGTTAAGTGCTATATGCCAAGGACTATTCTAAACACTGGGGTAGATCAAAGTAATCAGGTTCGACACAGTCCCTGTCCCACATGGGGCTCACAGTTTTAATCCCCATTTTACAGATGAGGTAACTGAGGCCCGGAGAAGTGAAATGACTTGCCCAAAGTCACCCAGCTGACAGTTGATGGAGTCGGGATTTGAACCCATGACCGCTGACGCCAAAGCCCGGGCTCTTTCCACTGAGCCACGTTGCTTCTCCACTTGCTGCCACTTGTCGCCTGGCTGACCTTGGGCAAGTCATTTAACTTTTCTGTGCCTCAGTTTCCTCATCTGTGAAATGGGGATTGAATCTTCCTGCCTCCCACCTAGACTGTGAGCCCCATATGATAATTTTGTATCAAACCCAGTTTTTAGAACAGTGCTTGGCACATAGTAAGAGCATAACAAATACAATAATAACGACGATGAGGATAACTGGAATTAGATTAATAATGATGGCATTTATTGAGCGCTTACTATGTGCAAAGCACCATTCTAAGCACAGGGGCAGTTACAAGGTGATCAGGTTGTCCCACTGGGGGGCTCACAGTCTTAATCCCCATTTTACAGAAGAGGTAACTGAGGCCCAGAGAGGTTAAGTGACATGCCCAAAGTCACACAGCCGACAGTTGGTGGAGCCGGGATTTGAACCCCTGACCTCTGACTCCAAAGCCCGGGCTCTTTCCACTGAGCCACGCTGCTTCTCATTAAGACTGTGATCCCCACGTGGGACCACCTGATCACTTGTTTCCTCCCCGGCGCTCAGAGCAGTGCTTTGCACGTAGTAAGTGCTTAACAAATGCCACCGTTATTATTAATATTGCTCAGCTCAGGTGCAGCTTCCAAGTTCACACTGATCTGGGGAAGGAACACAAATACTCTAGAGCAATTAGTAGGTTTGGGAAACCCCAGAGAAACTCTCCAGGTTTGCCCTGATTTGGTCCAAACTGGGCGGATTTCTGCAAAAGAGGGGCCAGATGATGTCATCACATCATTCTGTTATAGTTAGTAATAGTAGTAGTAGCAGTAGTAGCAGTAGAAGTAGTAGCAGCAATTGCAAATGTATTTATAGAACACCCACTGAAAGCAACCCACTCTACTAAGCACTAGAAAGAATATACAACAGAAGTCGCGGGAATTGCCAACAGGGGAGCTTCCGCTTTACACTAAACCATTCAGAAAATTAGCAGCGGAAAATTTTCAGCTTCCCGCAGGGCACCGCACGCTTCCTAGACACCTATGTTTTTCTGTTTTGTTGGGGTTTATCTCAGCAGATGGTGGAAATGATTCCGAGCTGCGGCTTTTTGCATATCATTCTATCCATTTTTAAGTTTCTTCTCGTATACAGGGTTGCCTTGGGGTTCCGGCCAAAAGGGGACATTGTTTTAGCATATAAACAAGTGAAATGAAATAGAGAAATCCGGTTTCTTGGATGTGAACTGATGGAGATTTGATGTAATTTCCAGGAGCCGAAGTTCCTCAGATGTTCATTCCTGGTTGGAATTTTAAACCCCTGCTTCCTAGCTAAGTAGCACGGCAGAGCCTGCTGAAACAGATCTTTTATTTCCTTATCCCTTCATCTCCTTGATAGCTGCTGAATATGTTGCCTTGAGTTCTTAGATCCCCAAAGACGGCCACCTGTTACTTCCTCTTTCAACTTAGAAGAAAGTCAGAAGGCAGTTTGAGATCCCCCAGGAGCTGAAGTTGAGTAATGAGTACTTCTTCCCTTTTGGGATCTTGACTCACAATGTGCGGGACCATTTTCTAATAATTGTAAACTAATTACAGCTCTCTAGCATTTGACCTAATTGTCTTGCCCGTACTGAAGGAGCGGCCAAGTTAAAAAACGATCACAGGGACGTTTTAGAGGGCTTTATTAAGAGCTGGAACTATTTCCATTTTGGCGTTTCCAAACTCACCAAACTTCCAAATTCACTAGAAACGTTCTTATTACCTTCACAAGCATTTCCTGATATGTAATG